>NC_132840.1:77488252-80099919 GCF_048164855.1 Canis lupus baileyi
TTTTTCCTTTTTTTTTTTTTTTTGGACATTAACTTTATGATAAATAAATGCCTTATTGTATTGCTTATATATATATACATATATATTGCATATATATTTATATCTTTAAAGTATTTACATTTAAATGAGAGAATGAAGAAGTAAAGAGAAGAAAAAGGCAGTATATTATACATTATCTACAAGATCTTAGGGTTTATTTATTTTTTATAAATATTTTTTAAAGATTTTATTTATTTATTTCTGAGAATACACAGAGAGGAGAGAGAGAAGCAGAGACACAGGCAGAGGGAGAAGAAGGTGCCATGCAAGGTGCCTGACATGGAACTCGATCCCGGGTCTCCAGGATCAGGCCCTGGGCTGAAGGCAGCACTAAACCACTTGAGCCACCAGGCTGCCCAAGATCTTAGGGTTTAAAAAGTACTCTGAGGAGCACCTGGGTGGCTCAGTGGTTGAGCTTCTGCCTTTGGCTCAGGGCACGATCCTGGGATCGAGTCCCTCATCAGGTTCCCCACAAGGAGCCTGCTTCTCCCTCTGCCTATGTCTCCACCTCTCTCTCTCTGTCTCTCATGAATAAATAAATAAAATCTTTGAAAAATATATATATATAAAGTACTCTGAGAGTTCTTAGTAAATGGGCCTTGGGAAAACCTTCCCAGAAATTTTAGGACTTCAGTTGAACCTTGAAGAATGAGCAGTATTTTGAGATTGAACTTTGATTTGCACTTGTGTCTTAGTCTGTTTAGCTGCTGTAACAAAATACCACAGACTGAGTGGCTAATAAACAACAGAAGTTTATTTCTCACAGTTCCAGAGGCTAAAAATCTGAGACCAGGGTGCCAGCGTGCTCAGGTGAGGAGGGCCCTCTTTGGTGTTGCAGGCTTCTCCCTATGCCCTCACGTGGTGGAAGGGGAGAGGCAGCTCTCTGGGGCTTCATTTATAAGGACGCTCACTAATCCCATTCATGGGTGCTGTACCCTCATGACCTATCACCCACCCACACACCCCACCCACCAGCCCCACCTTCTACTACCAGCACACTGGGGCTTAGGATTTCAACATACTAATTTGGTGAAGAGACCAACATTCAGACCATAGCAGCTTGGATTCTAAGTGGCTTCGGATTGCTACTAGTCACCAGGTAATGATGGATTTCTCAATAGGGTGTCAAAGCCAAGTAGACATCAGCTAGGGAAATATTACCTGTAAAGAAGTCTGGTGGCACAGACTTTGTGGCACAGTGCGTTAAGCATCCGACTCTTGGTTTCAAGTCAGGTCATGATCTCAGAGTCCTGAGGTGGAGCCCTGTGTTGGGCCCCAAGCTCATCGAGAAGTCTACTTGGGATTCTCTCTCCCCCACCCCACCCCCCACTCTGCTTCTCCCTGTGCTTGCTCTTTCTCTGTCTAAAATAAATAAATATATATATTTTAAAAATAGGACTCTGGTTCTGTAGTAACCTAAATTCTCCAACCCTGTGCCAATATCTGAATTTCCTTCATTCCCTCCAAATCCTATGTTTCTGCCATGTATGTCTTCACAGATAACCTGATCCCTCCCATCTCTGGCCTTTTTAGTGTGTGGTATATTTCCTGCCAGGGAACATCCTTCCTTTCATCTCTTTCTACCCAGCCTCACCTTACCCCTACCATGCCAGTCTTTATCTCGTTAACTTCTATTCAGCTCCCAATGTCCAGCTGGGTGTCACCTTCCCTGGGAGAGCTCTCTAGGCCTTTGTCCCAACATTTTGCCCCAGGGCCAACCTAAGGCAAACATCTATGTCTCTCAATCATCCTGTGTGGTCAAGGCTTGGTCGTGCCACTCTCCCTGTAAACTTGGGGCCCCTTGAGGCCAACACTCTCTTGGAGCCCAGTGTCCAGACGGAGTAGGTATCCAATTACTGTAGAAGGGAAGAAAGAAGGCAGAGGGAAGAATTTGGTCACCTACTTGTTAGTCACCTGAAGACCTGATGAGTTTAGTAAAGGTTACTTTGATACCAGATTTGCTGCATCCACTTTGACTCACGTTATCTTCACCAAATAGTCTTGACCTGTGGGTTCAAGCAGTCATGTGGTTCACTGAACTACATTACCCACTGAAATGAGTGGCCAATTAAAATATTTTGATTGATATTAATTTCACCAAGGCTAATTGTAATAGATCCTGATGTCAGATTTAGATGTCTTAGTTTTTCATGCGGTTCCAACACTTAGCGGCTGTGTGACCTTGGGCAAGTAAGATAACCTCTCTGAACCTTACCAGGTGGGTCAGTAAACTGCCCGTATGGATATCTGCCTGACACAGTTGCTGAAGGTATGAAGCAATGATATGTGAGAGTCTGAGCCTAAAGGAAGCACTCAGCATATGTTTGTTCTTCTTCCTCCAAGGACCACCGTGAACAGAGTGTCAGAGGGACACGAGGCTGCGGAAGGAGCTCGAAAATTGGCAGAAACAGGCCAAGTCTCTTTCATCATTTTCATCACACTCGGCATGTGCTCTGGGCTTTATGCATACCAGCTCATTTAATTCCCACAGCAACCCCTGGAGGTTACATTCTGAGAGGTTAAGTAACTGGGACTCACTTTTTAACTGCATCTGTTCACAGACTCACCCTCCGGGCCGGTGGGGAGCAGCCCCAAAGAAGCACTTGCCAGGTAGTTGTGTAGATATTCCCACTGTGGCTGAATTCCAGCGGCTAATGGTTCCACCACTGGCTCCAGGTACTCCTGGGGATTTGACAGGGGGCTCTGACACACCTGCTATCTGCCTTAACTCTCCAGACACCACGCGCTCCCAACTCCGTGCCTTTCCTTATGTTCCTTTTTTGGTTTTTACATTTTTTATTTAATTCAATTTAATTAGCATATCCTGTATTATTAGTTCAGGGATGGAATTTAGTGATTCATCAGTTGCATATAACACCCGGTGATCATTCCATCACGTGCCCTCCTTAATGCCCATCACCCAGTTACCCTGTCCCTCCTGCCCGCTCCCCTCCAGCAACCCTCAGTTTGTTTCCTAGAATTAAGAGTCTCTTATAGTTTGTCTCCCTCTCTGTTTTCATCTTATTTTGTTTTTCCTTCCCTTCCCCTCTGTTCATCTGATTCTTAAATTCCACATGTGAGTGAAATCATAGGGTATTTGTCTTTCTCTGACTTATTTCTCTTAGCATAATAACCTCTAGTTCCATCCACATCAGTGTAAATGGCAAGATTTCTTTCTTTCTGATGGCTGAGTAATATTCCATTGTATATAGATACCACATCTTTATCCATTCATCTGTTGATGGGCATCTGGGCTCTTTCCATAGTTTGGCTATTGTGGACATTGCTACTATAAACATTGGGGTGCAGGTGCCCCTTCAGATCACTATGTTTATATCTTTTGGGTAAGAACCTACTAGTGCAATTACTGGTTCATAGGGTTGCTCTATTTTTAACTTTTTGAGGACGCTCCACACCATTTTCTAGAGTGGCTGCATCAGTTTGTGTTCTCACCAACAGTGTAAGAAGATACCCCTTTCTCTGCATCCTTGCCTTTGAACAGTCTCACCTGAGAGCTTCCACATTTGCTGTGCCCTCTGCCTCCAGCTCCCACCATCCACATCTTCGTTGACCTCTCCTTCTTATCATTCAGATCTGAGCTCTGAGGTTCCCTCCACACAAGTGACCCTCCCTACCTAAATGGGCTAAAGTAGCTCCACCCTCAGTCACTCTTTAGCACATCATGGCTTTCCTTTCTTCATAGCACATACCACTGTATGGAATGTCTATTTACTCATTATTGTCTTCCCCTGCCTAGCAATGGAGACTCCAGGGGAACAGGGACCTTATCTTGTTTATTTCTGTGTCTCTAGCACACAGTAGATGTTCAGTGAATAATTGTTGAATGGATGAATTTGTTCAAGGGTCACATGGCTAATAAGGAAGAAAACAGAAGTCAAACATAGGCCCCATATTCTTCTTCTTTTTTTTCTTTAAAAAATTTTGTTTGTTTAATCATGAGAGACACAGAGAGAGAGGCAGAGACATAAGCAGAGGGAGAAGCAAGCTCCTCGCAGGGAGCCTGATACGGGACTCAATCCCAGGACCACGGGATCATGACCTGAGCCAAAGGCAGACACTCAACCCTAGGTGCCCCTAGACCCCATATTCTTGGTCTCTCTAACAATATTACCTCATCCTCAAGTGGCTTGTAGAACAGTCTAGAACATAGAATAATTACCTAGCTACAGGAAACTACAGTGCAAAGAGATCTCTTACGTGCTGCTGGTGGGAATGTAAATCGGTGTAACTGATGCTGGCAGAGCAGTCCAAGGACTGAACAGGGGTCCTGCAGGACCAGCTGAGAAGGTCTCTGGCTGTGCACAGGATAGAAATCAAATGGGAGCCAGCAGGAGGCGAAAGCAGACTTTACTGAAGGTCTGGAGAGAGTGCCAGTAATGAGTGTCCAGGAGACTCAGAAAGGAAAGCAGGGGGTCTTGCCTATGTTCAGGGTCTGGGGTTTTTACTGAGGATGACAGTCTAGAATATGTGTCCTCTCTGGCATTCAGAAATAGAACAAAGATGAGGGCACAAGTGTTATTCCTTGGAGCTAGAGAGTCCTTGGCATGAAGATGTCCATGCTGGTGGTCTGGAAGATGCATATGATGGCTTCACCTTGTCATTCTCACCTGGTCCTTCCTTAGATGTTATCTGTTCTAGAGAACTCATTCACTCCTTGTCCCTTACAAGGAGGACAACATTATTTGCATTATGACACATGTATAAAGTAGGGGGTGCAGGTCCCAGCAAGAATAGAAACAAGAAAAGGAATAAAGTGCAGATTTTTATGGACTCCTGCAATTTCATTTTATAACAACTTTGGAGAACATTTTGCCTACCTTCTAAGTTGAAGATGACTTCTTCTAGGAATATACCCAAGAGTAATTCTTATACGCATATGGCTGGAGGCAGTGAACAGTGTTCATTATGGCAGAATCAAGCAAGCAAAAATTTATAAATAATCCAAACATGAATGAGAAGGAGAGTGGACAATCATACAGCAACCGTGTCAATGAACTACCCCACATTCACCAGTCTGGCTACACTTTGGCCATACGCTACTGAACAAAAGACAGGAAACCCCAAAAGACTTCAAACAGCATTATATCTTTCTGTGATATTAAAAATATCTAAAAAATTTTAAATATCCTTTTTAAGAATACTTACAGATTCACTAAAGTTAAATGAAAAGGAAAACAAGAAAATGATGACTATGAAACACAGGATAAAGATCCTGGGGCATAAGGAAGGCAGGGGATGGGCTCCTTGGGGGAGAGAGTGGTATCTGGTAACATGTAGATTATTGTCAAGGTCCTAACCTTTGCTTAGACGAAGGGTTTGCAGGTGATTATTGTCTTTTTAAGAATAAACTGATAGCTGGCTGTTGCCCTTCTGCATAAGGAAACCGAGGTTCAGAGGAGTTCAGTGACTTGGCCAAGGTCAACCAGCTACCAGCTGGTTGTGGTGGAGCTAGGACTCAAACCCAGGTCTGTCTGACGCCCACAGGGAAGAGTTACTTCTCTGCTACCTTCAACTCCACCCCATCCCCAAATCATACTGTAACCAAATAAAAACCCAAACTAAATACATCTGAAAACTGGATTCACCTGACCCTTTACCTCCATTTAGAAGCCATGCCCACTTTTTTTCCCTCACCCTTCCCCTGTATGACTGAGACACTGTGGTTTAATCTGGATCAACTCTGTGTGGATGAGATGGAGCCACAGCAAAAGCAAGAACAAGTCCATTGGGCCTGGCTCTAGAATATCACAGAGACCACAACCTGGTATCTATTGGCAAGCTGGCCTAAGAGCACTATCACGACCAGAAGGAGGAGGAGGAAGAGGATGATGAGGATAATAAAGAGGACTCAGAAGACAATGAGGACATGCAGGACAGGGATGAGATGAATGACTACATGGAGTCACCCAAAGTTGGAGAGGTCAGTGAGGTGGACAAGGGAGGCAATGAACAGGATTAGGACCAGTGGATGATCTAGGTAGACAAGGCAAGTGGCCGAGCCCAGCTCACCCTGCACCCCCTGCAAAACCAGCTGGTTGCCTGGGTGCCTGAAAGCTCACCTTTGGGTATCTCTTCAGGTGCTGCCAGGAACTGGTCTCCTGGGCCCCTCCAGGGGCCATTGGTTTGCCCTTGAACTCCCAGGGCCTGAGCCCACCCCACCTTTCTGCCTAATACCTTACTCCTTAGTTGCCAGGTATAGTCTCCTTCTAACTCTCTTTAATAAAGACACAGGATTTGAAAAAAATAAAATAAAATAAAAATAAAAATGAACTGATAACAGAAACTAGCTAAACAGCTAAAGTTGAGCCCTATGGGCCATGGATTGGGATTAATTTAATTCTGCAGTCCTAAAATCTAATTAAACAAAGAAATTACATGTCATGAGAATGGGAAGGGGGAGTCGTACATAGGGAGAAAACAGTTTCATTGTGAGGGAGGTGTTTTTAATATTTTCATCCCTAGAATGAAGATGTAAGATATGTTGATGGGGGAACAGAGGACTAGTTGAGGACAAAACACACTTACAAATCCTTGAAATACGCAGAGTGACATTCCTCTAGGGACTCAGCTGCCTTGCCATACTTTGCTAAGGGCAAAAGGCAATCTTAGCTCAACCCCCAAGATTCTGGAAGTCTACTTTAACATATAAAAATTCCTTTAGAAATTTCCTTTATCTCTAAAGCCCCCAAGATACATGTTGACAATCATCCCCCAAGCACATGGCCCACCAATAGACATCTGAAGGGTCTCATGACTAACGTCTTATTAGATGGTAATAAATGACCTTTTCCCAACATTAGTTAGCCCCCTCAAGGTCCTGGAAACCTTGTTTCCAAAATTCCTTAGAGAGTATGCAATCCCCAGGCTCCTCCCAACTCCCAGGTATATAATCAGCTACCCCTCACCGGCCCTGGGCAGCATCTCTTCCTGCCCACGGATCCTGTCTCCATGCTTTAATAAAACCACCATTTTACACCAAAAACATCTCAAGAATTCTTTCTTGGTCGTCGGCTCTGGACCTCACCCCACCAAGCCTCATCTATATTCCAAAACCTCATCGATATCACTAGCCAGAGTGTCATTCTACCTATGGTTTGGCTTAAACAAAATTTTCCCTATTTGTATAGCTCGTAAGTTATTTATGTTTATATTATTTAGAAACAAAATTAAACTGAGTAAAAGTGAAGGTCAGATTGGGTTTATTCAACAATTTATGAATTGGGCAGCATCCCATTTAGCACGGAGAGAGGGACACCCAGAAGCTGTGCTAAATGGATGGATTTTTCTAGGCAGAACCAGGAAGCGACCAGGGGGTTAATTAGCAAAAGAAAAGCAAGGATTGTTCAAGGCAAGGTCACCTTCCCTTAGGGGGAAGGCAGGGGTCTTAGGTAGATTACTTCACTAGTGCTGATCAGCATATTCTGGACTGATTGGTTTAAAATTCCACTCCTGAGAGAGGCTGAAATTGCAGTTACGTTAATCTTGGTGGGGTTTAGCAAAAGTGACTCCATCTGAGGCCCGTTGTTTCTTTTTAACAATATATTATGCATGAATTAGATATGAAACATATCTAAAGCAATGTACACAAGCCCACAAAGATTCACTAAAATGTCTTTTACAGAATTTTAAAATAAACTTACATTTTTAAAAACAAATATTCAAAAATTATATCTTGCAACCCCTGAGATCACTGCATTTTTATTTTTCATTTTATTCATTTATTTTTTATTTTCTTAAGTAGGGTCCATACCCAGGATGGAGCCCAACTCAGGTCTTGAACTCATGACCCTTAGATCAAGACCTGGGCTGAAATCAAGAGTCTGGCACTGAACTGACTAAGCCACCTAGGCACCTAGGCACTGAATTTTTAAAGGTTGAAAATTATTTTTCCAACTATCTTGGTCCATGACTATTGTTTCCACTCTTTTATTATTATTATTTTTTTTACTTTTGTAATATTTTCTTTTTAAGTAGTCTCTAAACCAACAGGGGGTGGAACCTACAACCAGTGGAAAAAAGTGGCATGCTCTATCTACGGAGCCAGCCAGAAGCTTCTCCATTCTTTTAAATCAAGGGGAAGGTTTGTCTGTTTGTTTGCCGCATACCTCGCTATTTAATTTTATTCTATTTCTTAGAAATAAAATTTCCCTTTTGCTGCTTTTACAGAAAGGAAGTTGTGTGAGAAGAGGGAAAACCTTTTTTTTTTTTTTTTTTTTTTTTGTGCTTGTACCATATTTCACAATACTTCTATTGTTCTGCAGCAAGTCAGAAACACAAACCCTAGGGCAATGACATTTGGGATGAGGCCTTTGCCAAGAGAAAACAGGGACAATGGAGTGTCCCCTACAAGGATTCCAGAATGACACACTGGGATTTTTGCTCAGAGATGGGCAAAAGTAAATTAATTGATTAATTAATTATGCTCCCTTCCTCATCCCCCACCCCGCTTCCTTTTGCAATGGAAGGAGGGATCTTAATTTTTCCAATGTGTGAGAAAAATATAGGTTTTTGTTGGTTTGGAGTGATGCTCCAAACTGTGTTTCTGTCTTAGTTTTTCCAACTGTGTGACATGGCTTCACAGATTAAACGACTCATCGGTAATTGTAGAAACACTACTGCAGACTTACTATGTGCCTGTACTAAGTCCTAAGGACGAATATAACACTGAAATAGTCACCAATCTCTGGGTCCTTGGATCTGTTAGGATCCTGTCTGCCTTTCTGATATTTCCACTCATTTTTTCTGCTTTTCCCTTTCACTATTATTTATATTCCCCAAATGAATGAGACCAGATAATGTTTGTCCTTCTCCGATTGACTTACTTCACTCAGCATAATACCTTCCAGTTCCATCCACGTGGAAGCAAATGGTGGGTATTTGTCGTTTCTAATGGCTGAGGAATATTCCATTGTATACATAAACCACATCTTCTTTATCCATTCATCTTTCGATGGACACCGAGGCTCCTTCCACAGTTTGGCTATTGTGGACATTGCTGCTAAACATCGGGGTGCAGGTGTCCCGGCCCCAACAACCCCTGTCTATGAAGGGTCCCTGAGCATCCATTGGCACAGTCCACGGGCTCCCCATCCTAAACCAACACCCTCATTTGGCAGGTGAGGAAGTGGAAGCCCAGAAATGGGCAGAGAACATAACCAAGTCACAGCCAACACCTCGACATCCCAATTCCTAGTTCTGGAGTCTTCTCATGCCTGTCCTTTCTTTTCCTTCCCACACACTTTCAAAATCTTCTGGTCATGAGGAATCCCCTTGAAGTTTGGGGGCTAAATCCATGCCCAGTGACTCAATAACTGCCTTCAATTGCCAAAGCAACATCCCAACCCTTGGGACTGGGAACATTTTGCAGTCACTTGACCTTTTCTCAAAGACAGAGAGAAGAAAAAGGCATGAGACAGGCTTCAGAACTTAGGAGCATGGTTCACTGGACTCATCCTCGGCATCCCTGTGTCCAGGAGGGCACCACTCCAAGAAAGTGTCTGGGGACAGCAGAGTGGTGCTCACAAGAGCAAAAAAGAAGTTCACGGGCCAGGGTGGACTCTGATAGGACCTGTTGGTGCCGGGGGACATGACGGTGTGCTTTCCCTTGGTGCTGATGTGTTGGGACCCCTGTCCTGCCTCCCTCCTCCCCACTGCTGTCAGACATCCTGTCTTGTGAACAGTCACCCCTCTTTCCTGTGTGATATAATGATGTGGACATGTATAAAACTTCCCCTAGCTTTTCAAAGTTAGTACAATTGAAATACAAGTCATCCTAATTGCCAGCCCTCCATCCCGTGCAGAACAAACGGCAGCAGTCCTAAATCTAAGGAGTGCCAACACCAAGCTGAAGCAAGGTAAGGAAGCCAGGCTGGGATTTCTGTAAAAGTGCTCCAGACCAAACAGTTCCCATTGAAGGAGTCTGGTTTTCCATGGTGATTTTTCCAGGCTACCTAAAACTATTTTTATATCCATCACTTCCTCTCACAGTTTGCCTCAAGGCAGGGAGAAAGACCATTAATTCAATTTTTCTGGAGAAACAGAGATTCAGCAATTTTGTGTCCAGGGGCGTAGGACGAGTCCAAAAGGTAACCAAGTTCTTTTAATGGTTGACATCTCTTCGCCATCCTAACAGTGGCGGTAAGTGGTTGTTTGGACACATTTTAAGAGTTCAAAACCTGGCTCTACCATTTACTAGCACTTTGACCTTGGACAAGATGCTTGACCTCTGTCTTCTTCAATATCCTCGCTGGTAAAGTGGCCAAGTGACAAAATGGCAGTACCTACTTCAGTGTCTTGTCAAGGGATTAAATGAGTTATATATATATAAGAAGCTAAGAACACCACCAGCATATAGTAAGTCCTCGATATTATTTGTTTTGTACTTCCACAAAATGCTTCCACAGACATTATTACCTCCTGACTAGCCTCCAGATCGTTTGACTCTCAGCCCAGGCATTTGGAAGAAATTCAGAATATTGGGAAAGGTCCAGCATCCTTTACTGAACACGCTCCCCGGAGGCCAGTCTACTAGGTATGGTTTCCTCAGCCCAGTACTGTGTTTCTGCTTCATGATCTGGAAAAGCACTCTGCAAGGCTCCAGGCAGCTTCCTCAACTCTGGCAGAAGCCCTCACCCAGGAAGCATGAACTTTCCCTCATCCCTTATACAAGCAGAAGGGAAAATTATGCACGTTGTTGCTTAATCCCTGGTAGCCCTTATCTCCCCATTTTTAACATCACTGGACGTTCTTTAGAAAAGCGATGCTAGCCCAAGAGATTTAAGCTGTGTCATTTCCCCTGGTAAAACCTTACAAACCAGCATCAAAAACAAAACAAAAAAAAACTGTTCTGTGAGTTCTGGTCACCATCCCTTCCCCACGCTCCAGGCAGGGAAAGGAGTTGACTCTTTTGGAGAACCCCACGTGCGTGAGCTAGTTACTATGCTGCACACAGTTGAGGGCATGGGGCTGTAGAGGACAGAGAAGCAACTTATCGGGGCACCACAGTGGATAAAAGCTTTCCTTACGTACACTTACCAGCTCTCTATGATCTTCCTCAACCTTTCTGAGCTGAGTTTTGCCATCTGTAAACCGGGGTAATTGTGCACACCCCATAAGAGTCATAAACTTTCAATGAGTCAATTCATTTACTATGCTTAGCACCATGACTGGCACCAGAGTCCAATAAACGTTAGGTAGCATTATTATTATTACCTGAAAAAGAGCAGCGAAGGTTTACTCTTCTTTTCCATGAAACCAAGCCCTTGTCCTTGACTGAGGACAATTAAGTTTGTCTCCAAATGAAAGAGCATAAAGACCCCTAAGCCCAGTTCATGGTGTGTGGTTATGGGGGGTGTGGGGGGGTGAGTGTGGTTCAGACTCCCGCCTTCTTTGGGGTGGGAGTAGTTTTGTTCAACCTACGATGCAAATTCACTGACGTCACCACGGAGCAAAGACGATCTAGTCTTTCCTTGAATCCTTCCATTGACGGGGTGCTCACTCCCTAACGAAAACCAACCCCTTCCCTTTTGAACACCTTTTAAAATTAGAAAGTGTTCTTTCTCTGTTCCTTCTTCCGCCCCCTCCTTCCACTTCCCACTTTCCCTGTCCTCCTCCTTCCTCCTTGCATCTTCCCCTTTCTCTTCTCTTTTTTTTTTTTTCCACCCTGCCCTCTCTCTCTCCTTCCTTCCCCCTCCCAGGCCAGAGAGCCCGAGAGTTCCCTATCTTTGTCCCGAAGTCGCTATCCCAGCCCGGGACAGCCTGGGAGGTCTCTGGGGCGGCCCGCTGGCCCGCTGACCCGAGCTCTGGCGCCCACGGCCACGACCGCGGTCCGGAGGTCGCAGGGTCTTTCGGAAGCAAAACCTTTTATCTGGGCTCGGCCTTCTGGTTCATTAATGCCATCCGTCAGTTCGCCCAATTTCCATGATTAACCCGTCTGGAACCGCAGGAACCACACGAAACTTGGCGCGGCTGGAGGCGGCGTCCGGGGGCCCCGCGGGCTGAAGGCGCGGGCGGCGGCGAAGGCGGGGCCCGGGCGCGGCTCCCCGGCCCCGGCGGTGGGGACCCTCCGCGCCGCAGCCCCGCCGCGCCCGCCCTGCCCGGCCCCGGGGCGCGCTCGGCCGCGCGGTCGCTTTAAGAGAGGGGCGGGGCCCGGGACGGCGAGGCAGGGCCGGCCCACCGGGCTCCTTTTCCTTTTTGATCCATTCAAAAATTACTCATTGCAAATTCCCGGACCGCCGGGAGCGGAGAGGGAAGGGGCGGCGGGCCGAGGGCTGCTGCGGGCGCCGCGCGGGGGCCCCGGGGGGCGCGAGCAGCTGACGGCCGGCCCGGCCCGTGCAGCCGGGGGCCTCACCAGGAAGCGTCCGCCTCGGCCCCGGGGAAGCTCCGAGCGCCGCCTCCCGCCTCCCGCCTCCCGCCTCCCGCCTCCCGCCTCCCGCCGCCGCCGCCGCCGCCTGGCGCCCGGCCCCCGAGCCCTCCGCGGCTCCCTCCCGGACGCTCGGGCTCGCGCGGCCCCGGCATGGCTGGCCGCTGAGCCATGGCTCAGTACGGCGCCCCCGGGCCGCTCGGCATGGCTGCGAGAGAGGAGCTGTACAGCAAAGTCACCCCGCGCAGGAGCCGCCAGCAGCGCGCGGGCACCATCAAGCACGGGTCGGCGCTGGACGTGCTGCTCTCCATGGGCTTCCCCAGAGCCCGCGCGTAAGTGGCCTCCTCGCGCCCCGCGCGCCCGGCCCCCGGCCCCCGGCCCCCGGCTTCGCCCCGGCTCGCCTCCCCGCGCCCGCCGCACGGGCGGCGCGCTCCCCGCTGCCCCCACCTGCCGGGGCGGGGCGCGTCCCCAGGTGCGGCTCGCGGGCTCCCCGAGGTCCCCGGCGCCCCGGGGGAGGCGGCACCCCCCCCCCCCCCCCGGTGCGGGACGCTGGGCCGCCTTAGGGTCCTCCGAGGGCTGGGAAGGGGCGCGGAGGGGCCGGCGCTCTCCGTGCAGCGGCTTCCAGCTCCGGATGTCGCTCGGGTTCGGGCCCCCTCCGGAGTAGGAGGAGCGGGAGCGTGGGTGTTGCTGCGTGTTCATTGATGGGGAGGATGCAACGAGAAGGAGACGCGATCCCTCCTGGGGACCTGGGTGCTCGTCAGCGGTGACGGCAGCGCGGAAATCTGTGGGTGCCTGAGAGTAGGGAAGGGAGCTGGGGTCCCGCATCCTTCTGCCCCTGGAGGGTGGGGAGGGGCAGGGCCCGGAGCGCAGGTGGCTGTCCCTGCAGCCTGCTGGGAAGAGGCCTGGCCGCCCGCGCAAGGCAGCGGCAGCAGGAGGCTTCTCCAGCTTCCGAAGCTGGTCAGCCGAGACCGTGGGGCTGGAACCCTGCCGAGGAGGAAGCCGTGGCCGGGTGGCCCGGTGGCCCGGTGGCCGGGTGGCCGGGCGGCCGGGCCCTCCTCCCTTGGTTAATTTCTCCGTGCGGATTTCTTAGGTAGGGGACACCAGGCCTGCGATCCGGTGGGGGCGCTGCTTCTTTGAATGACATCACCTGAACGGCAGAGTTGGGCAAACTTTATCAGGAAGGGCCAAGTTAATGAAAAAAAAAAAAAATTTTTTTTTTCTCCCTCTTTTTCTCAGGTAGTAAGTCTAGGTTACCCTTCCCCAGCCTCTGGGCAAATCTCGCTTACTCTATTCTTTGCAAACTTGGCTGTGAACCCGGAGCCCAAAGCACACCCCTGGTTTTACCTTTCCACCCAGCCGGCTGGGACAGTCAGGAAAGTGGGCCCTTGGGAAGTCAGGAAATAGGCCGATGCTTTTGACTTGGGTTGACTTCCAAGCAGTGGGGCTCGTTTTCCATTAAGGAGGGAAAATTCGGTGGGCTCTGCAGGGCTGTGTCAGGTGTGGATGCTGCAAGGTATGCCCTGATTCTGGCTGATGGACGTGCACACCTCTCCTTAAGCACGGGAGGTGGGGCCTGGGGAGTCTGCAGGGTAATGCTGCAGAATTAGCACAGTCCCTGGCATCTAGGCCAACATTAAGGACCTAAGTTGCTCAATGTAGGGAAGAAATACTTAAGTGAACTCCTCAGACTGTCGTGTTTGCTATTCAGACCTGCTTTCAAGGGGCATCTTTTTTCCTGCACTGGGTCCGGGAGGCCTTGTCCATGTCCCCACAGATTAGCATGATGGTCTAATTTTGACTGGCTCAACCCCTGAGATCTCCTAATGGCTAGCATTTATTGAATATTTATGATGTACTATCCTAAGTGCTTTACCTTTATTAACCATTGTGCCCTAGCAACACAGTGAGAAAGCTAACACACATGCCCATCTTACGCATTTGGAAACAGAGGTTTAGTAAGGTTATATAACTTGCCCAGAGTCACAACACCAAGCAATAAGGCTGAGATTTGGATCCACGGTGTGTCTGCTTAACCTCACATCCAGAGCCAGTATGTAATGAGTTAATGTAAGCGAAATGCTTAGTTGCAATGCCTGGCACATTGTGAAAGATTATTAAGCCTTAGTTGTTACCGCATTCGTTTCTGTGGCTGCTAGAACAAATGACCACAAATTGGCTGGCTTAAAACAACAGAGATTTATTTTCTCCTGGTTCTGGAGGCGAGAAGCCCTAAATCAGGGTCACTGGGCTGAAATCAGATGTCAGCATGGCTGTGCTGCCTCTGGAGGTTCCAGGGGAGAATCCACTCCTTGCCTCATCTAAGTCTTGGCGGCGGCTGGCATTGCTTGGCTCGTGGTGGCATCACTCACTCCGATCTCTGCCCGCCCGGTCCCATTGCCGAGCTGTCTGCGTCAGATCTCCTTCTGCCTTTTTACTGTAAGAGTGACTGCTCTTAGGGCTTCTCCAGATAATTCAGGTTAGCCCTCCCATCTCAGGATCCTTTATCACATCTACAAAACGTTTTTTTTTTTTTTCCTCTTTTTTATTTTTACCATATGGGGATGTTCACGGTTCCAGGGATTAGGACTTGGAGAACTTTTGGGGAGCTCTTTTCAGCCTATCACAGCTCTGAGCATTCTGACTAGCACTGCCTCCCTTTACTGAAGGGGTGACCGAGTGGGTCCTGATGGAACAGTCTGAGCGGGAGGGAAGTTGGCTTTGCTGTTCGGTCTCCATCAGAGCCCCTGCCTGGGAGGGGGCGGAGCCCTTGGCTGTCACCTGATCTAGTTCTCCTCTCACCAGGGCTGCCAACTTGAAAAGACAGACAGCCAGGGCATCAGGCTGAGCTTCTGAGAAGCCTCTTTCTTAGGCCTTAAGCCTGGAGGAAGGCACATGAAGAAATTTGCAAGCAGCAGGGAGCAGAGACAGTTTGCTGGGTTCTGGGAGATCTGGCTGGGATGCCTTGAGAAGGGATGAGAGCGATGTCTGGAACATGGCCCTTTGGAGAGGCTGATGCAGTAGCCAAGGCTACAGCTCTGGTTTCCCTTTGGGTGTGACCAGGTCTGGTGTCCTGCAGCAGCAGGAAGGGACCTTCCACGGGGCTCTGAGGGGTGGGCAGAGAGCTCCGGCCAGCCAGGCCCAGGTCCCATTCCAGCCCGGGCTGTGGTCTTGGATAAGTCACCTACCCTTTCTAGGCCTCACTGGCTCCCTCTGAGGGGAACGGAATTAATTAGTACATGCTTATTAACTGCTCAACAGAGCTAAGGGAGAGGAGTGCTGAGCCAGCAGGGTGACCTCAGGGTATGTTCCTTCTAGCTCATCACTCCCCCGAGCTGTGTTAGGTTTTTTCCATCCCACCCTATTACCTTCGGTTCAAAAACACTGCTGTAGAAAGACCTGCCATTTGGAGGATTGAGAAGTGGCGGTTTTTTCAGGGTGTGAATGTGAGCATAAGGTGAGGAGGTGTTAGGGAAGCCTCAGGGAGGAAACCTTCAAGGGACCAACATGATCTGTCCCTCTCCCCCCCCCCCCTTTTTTTTCTATACCTATCAGCTCTTCTAAAAGTTCCTGTTCCGAAAGTTCTAAAAATAAAGATCTAGCTTGGTCAAGACCGGAGGGAGATTGGTCGGAAGGAAAAGGAACCGTGTGCAGAGCAAAGGCCTCGGGGAGGAGGATGCCCGGGGGTCAGGAGAGGAGGCAGGAGGGGAACTGTCATGGGGATTGTTGCTTTGCTACCTGTTTCCACACCTTCCCCTACTGGCCTCTGTGGTTTGTGGGGGAGTGAGACTCTTATCTCTGATCTCTTCTGCAGCTTGAGGCCAACTGTGGGAGCATCACTTAACCAGTGAATTTGAGGAGTCTTTGCTGATACACCTCTGACCTTTTATTTTGTTTTGGTTGGGTTTGTTTGAGGCTGCCTGTGACGCTAGAACTCTGTCTCTAGCAAATGACTCTAAGGTTTGCTAATGATCGAGAGATACAGTCTTGCAAGAGTACACGGTGGCAGGGATTCCATGGCCCAAGTGCTAGTCCAGCTCCTGACAGAGGAAGCTTGTAGGACTTCTGTTTTCCTCAATATTCTGATCAGCTTCTGTGCACGGTGACACCTGTCCTGTGTAACTCAACGAGGCTCTGTGAAGACAAAAATGAGTCATGGGCAGGAAAGGACTTAGAATACTTAAAAATATAATGCGGACACTGGACAGATAGGATTATGGTATCATTGTGTTGGATGGGAAGAAAAGGAGGTGGGGTGGTTGCTGGCTGTAGGCTCCAGCAAATATTTACATGTGCTATTAGGCCGTCCTTCTTTCCTATGGAGAATATTTGAACAATGCCTGGTTCAAGAGCAGGACGGTGGAAGAAGGAAAGTGCTGGAACAAGCACCACTGACTGCTTTGAACAGTAGTGGCGTTAGCTATGCCTCGCTGCCCAGAGATAGAAACATCCTCAGAGCTGGCGGGACGAGGAACCGACAGGCACCTTGCAGGGCCCATGAATGAAAGTATCCAGTTTCTCAGGCCTTCTCCAGCTTACCTGCTAGGTTGACAATGGATCCTCTCAAAGTACTTGGTCCACTCAGTGTCTGAGGGGTGGCCGGTTCTGGGTTGGGGCCTAGCCACTTTCCCCCAGGGCCTTGAGTAGCGAGAGAAGGCAAACTGTGGTCCACCTGGAGCCGAAGGGACCTTACAGGTGGACAGGGCAAAGAACTCTCAGCTACCCGGCCTCACCATGCACCCACACAATAGCCCTCTACGTCTGTGTGTTATTTTGCAGTTGGAAAATGGCTCTCACCTGCACCAAATAGCCCATTCTGTTGGCACTGCAGTCCTGTGAGGTAAAGCACAGGATGAAAGCCTTGTTTTATTTTATTTTTTTTAAGATTTATTTATTTGAGAGAGAGCAAGAGCACAAGCAGGAGCAGAGGGAGAGGGAGGAGCAGGCTCCCCCTGAGTAGGAGTCCAATGTGGGGCTCGATCCCAGGACCCTCGGATCATGACCTGAACTGAAGGAGGCAGAGCTTAACCGGCTGAGCCACCCAGGCATCCTGCGAGCCTCATTTTTTAAAAAATATTTTATTTATTTATTTATTCATGAGAATATACAGAGAGGAGAGAGAGAGAGAGAGAGAGAGGCAGAGACCCAGGCAGAGGGAAAAGCAGGCTCCATGCAGGGAGCCCGAGGTGTGGGACTCGATCCCGGGTCTCCAGGATCAGGCCCTGGGCTGAAGGCGGCCCTAAGCCGCTGAGCCACCCTGGCTGCGAGCCTCATTTTAAAAATGAAGAGGCTTAAGGCTTGGAGGAGCTTGGGAACTTGCCCTGCAAGGGGCCTGGTCACCATGAGAGTCCTGAACTAAAACTGCAAGCCCAGTGCACTTCCCAGCCTGTACAGAGGCCTTGGTTCACAAGGGGAAACTTTGACGTGCATTTTTATTTTTAGCTTTATTGAGTTATCATTTATGTACCGTAAACTAAATCTATTTACAGATTGACCCGGTTGACAAATGCATACACCTGTGGAATCACCACCGCCAGACCCAGCACCTGCCTGTCACCCCTAGAACTTTCCTTGTGCCCCTTTGCAGTCCTTCACTCCTGCACCCTCTTCCTGGGGAACTATATATTAGTATTTGCATTTTCTAGCCCTGCATGTAAGTGGAATCCTACCATGCATACTCTTATGCCCACCTGGCCTCTTTCCTTCAGCTTAGTTTTTTTTTTTTTTTTTTAAGATTTTATTTTTTCATGAGAGACACAGAGTGAGAGGCAGAGATACAGGCAGGGAGAGAAGCAGGCTCCTTGCGGGGAGCCCGATGCGGGACTCGATCCCAGGACCCCGGGATCATGCCCTGAGCCGAAGGCAGACACTCAGCCACCAGCCACTCAGGTGTCCCTCTTCAGCTTAGTATTTTTGAGATTATTCCATGATGTTGCCTGAATCGGTAGTTCACCTCCTTTTATTGATAGTAGATCTCTATGTATCTGAACTTGTTGGTAATGTCATTGTAACCCCTTGCACAGAGCTTCTATGGAAATTCCACAATGCCCTAATAATATTACCCTAGGTTTTTAGGCCACTTTAGAGATGACAAAGCAGATTTGTATGCATCACTACTATCAAGGCTCAGACATTGATAGTATCATGAGAAAACTAAGGTTCAGAAGAGTTATGCGCCACAGTGAAGAGCATCGGGCTTCGTGACTCTGCCCTGTGGTTTTTGTCACCACCCCGCCCCTGGCCTCAGCTGCCTCAAACTCCAGCTGCTTTCCACCGAGTGCGCAATAATTAGTTCTCAGAGCTAACGGCTTGGCTTTTCAGAAAAGCAACCAACCTAGGGAATCTGCATCTCCTGCCAGCTCTCCTCCGGCCGGTGACAGTCATGGCAGAGGTGTCAGTGTCACCGGGAATCCCAGCAGGCACCTGCTACGCGCGTGCGTCTGCGTGTGTGACCGGGCGTCCCTCTGCCTGGGCGGCGGGGAACCGAGGAGGCCCCCCCACTCTCTGCCTGAGACACAGAAGTCTAGACTGTGGCTGGTCTGACAGCCGGGGACACTTTGGGCCAGTTGCTGGCAGGGCCAGTGCTTGAATTTCCTGGCCTGTGAAATGTTGATGATAACAGTACTTACCTTGAGGGATGGTTGTCAAGGCCAGCGATGCCATTCCCTGCAAACAGCCCCAGAGTCTGTGGCTTTCACAGACTGTCTGACGGTCACGTCCACCTGGATGTACCTGCTACTCCGGGGACAAGGCTCCTTTGTCATCTGGTCCCTGGGGATGGCTCCGCGGGTCCTCTCCCTGGTCCTCACTGCACAGTGGGCGTAAGGTAGTGAGGAGGAGGTGGGGCTGCGCCTTCCCTCGGTACTTGGGTTCGGTTTCCCTGCACCCAGGTCTGCAGAGCGCCCCGAGGGGTGCTAGGCTGAGTAGAAGCAGGCCCACGGCACAGTCAGTGCCGCCCAAGCTGCTGATTATAATAAATGGCCTGGGTTGGGGATTTGCGGGAGTGCCATCTGGTCGTCTTCTGATTAGTCTCAAATGGAATCAGACTCCAGCCCTGGAGAGGGAGGGGAAAAAAAAAAAAATCTCATTCAAGAATGGCTTCCCTGCACTGTGATGGGCACAGTCCCAGCAGGACCGAGTGGCTGCTGGAGAGTGAAGATGCTTGTGGTCCCCATCAGGGCTGGAAGCTCTTGTCTTCTTCTTTGGAGGATTTTCTCAGGGGCCACCTCTGGGTGTCCCTCAGAGGCTTATGGAAGAAGTCCCTGGAGGAGGGATGGACAGATGGAGCGCTGGCCTCAGGCCTCCAGGCCTTCCGTCAGGTGCTCAGGGTTTTGGGATAGGAGACCTTTCTTGTTGGCCCCTCTCGCCAACATCCCCATTTTCCTGATGATGCTTTGCCCGCATGCTCTTTGCCACCTACTGTCTATGGGGATGCGGCCTCTTGTGACTGCCTCAGATGAACATCCGGAAATTGCCCGAGCTCTTACTATGTGCCCGGTATCCTACTAAATTCTGTGTGCTTCTCAGGAGGAAAAGATGAGTGCCAAGTTTCACCACCTGGCGCTCTGAAGTCAGCTGTCAGAGGCAGCCTGGCACTCTCTCTAGCTGGCTGCGCATCCCCCACAGTGACCCTTTGAGGAGCAGGTGTGCTTTCTCTAGGCCTGGGTGAACAACACTTTACCGATAGTGTGAAGCCTCTGCACTCAGCTCACACCCCACCAGCAGCCCAGTGGTAACGGAAAGCAAATTTAGTTTGCCTTTCTTTCAGACCCCGGCTTTGCGTTCTTGCTCTGCCCTCCCTTACTGGCTGTTTGGGTTTACCCCCGTCTTTGCCCTTCCCCAGGCCTCAGTCTTCCCAACTCTAAAAGCAGGTTTACCCCCATCTTTGTCCTTCCCCAGGCCTCAGTCTTCCCAACTCTGAAAGTGGGTTTACCCCCATCTTTGCCCTTCCCCAGGCCTCAGTCTTCCCAACTCTAAAAGGGATCGAAGTCAATCGCATCCCAGGCATTCTGGGGACTTGAGGTGACACGGACAAGTGTTTTTGGACAGCACAGGAGGTTTCCACTGCTTCTCGTAGGTTTTTCAGTTCCAGAGCATTTAGCTTTTCAGTTTTTGTTTTATTTTCCCCAAGTGCTTTACCGTCAAATTCTTTTCTCCTCCCTTTAAAGAGAACTCTTCAGGACTGATTATTTATTATTATTTACTCTAGAGAGTAAATAAACAGAAAGAACGATAGGAGCCAATTACAATGGGGGGGTCATTTAAGTAGTATACAATAGTATAATTTTCAAATTGGTACATAATGTGCTTTCTTAAAAAAATAAAACAACCAAAGTGCTAGTTAAATGAAAGAAGAGGTTAGTGCCTTGAGCCCCACCCCTGGGGGAACATAAATTGCTCATGGGCACCATTTTTGTTTTTCTTTTTTTTTTTTTAAAGATTTTATATATTTATTCGTGAGACACCCAGAGAGAGAGGCAGAGACACAGGCAGAGGGAGAAGCAGGCTCCCTGCGGGGGATGCGGGACTCGATCCCAGGACCCCAGGATCACGCCTTGAGCCGAAGGCAGGCCCTCCACCACTGAGCCCCCCAGGCGCCCCTCTCAGGGACACCTTTTTAATGAAAGGGCCACCTTCCCTCCTGGAAGCCACCAGCTGTTTGTGTAACAATTCACATTGTGTTCCGTTGCCCCAGTGGAAGTGTGAACATTCTCGTACATGAAGCAACAGTGGCAGTGAACTCCACCAGGACTAGGGCTGTTGCCACACACGGTGGGACGCTGGAGGAAACACCGCCAGCGAGCAGCAGTCTGGAAAATGCCAAGGGGAAGCTGATAGCACAGATGGCCAGAGGCAGCCGAACATTTCAGATTTCTTTTTAGGTTTTGTGGGATCAACCTTCTCTGTGAATCAGGTAGCAGGCTTGTTTAGGATCCTGCTTCCGTGTGGCCTGCGCCCCACTCAAAAACATTTGCGGTGAGCATTCACTCTCTAAGCGTTTACTCTCTGATCTTGGCTAGGAGGCACTCACCGAGCAAGGAAGGAGTCTGCCTCTGACGGCTGCTTTTGTGTGCAGTCCACTGAAACACGGACCCACGCACTCAGAACGGCACAGAGTTGCTGGAGTCCTGAGCCAGAAGCATCCCCTACGTCATCTCTTAACCAGCCTGTCCTTCAATTGACTGGGGGACCCAGCATTTGTCTGCTTTCTGCCTAAGCAGATTCGCCCACCCTGGGGAAACCAGTTCAATCACAATGCATTTGCCTTCTCTTCCCTGTGTTTCCCTCCCTGCCTCCCTTCCTCTTTTTCCTCTTTTTTTTTTCCTAGTCCTTTCTTACCCAAACCTTATTAGGCTTCACCCTATGAAGCAAGCAGGAAAAGAGAGAGGGTCATCCCTCTATTGCCTGCAAGGATACCAAATACTTTGTCCAAGGTCTGTAGCCACTTCAACCCAGTGTGAATTTTTTTTTTTTTTTTTGTCTTCGGGGGCCTCTTCTGATATATCTTGACAAATGAAATCCAAAGAATGAGACAAGAAGAAGGAAAAAAAAAAACTAGGGGGATATCATATGGTTTTACATATATGTAGAACCTAAAAGACAAAACCAGAGAATCAACAAACAAACAAAAAGCAGAAACAGGCCCATAAATACAGAGAACAACACTGATGGTTGCCAAAAGTGAGGGGATGGGCCAAATGGGTGGAGGCGAGTGGGAGATACAGGCACAGGCCTCCAGTTAGGGAATGAATAAGTCACCGGGGTAAAAGGCACAGCACAGGGAACATAGGCAATGGTACCACACATAGTAGTGTTGTATGATAACTGACGGTGGCCGCACTTGCACAGCATCACGTACAGTCTTGCCAAATCACTATGTCGTACGCCTGGAACTAATATAACATTGTCTGTCAACAAGACTTCAACAAAATTTAAAAAACAGCAACCCAATATGGCATATGTCTCCATCAAACGTTTCCTTGACAATGCCAATTTTTTAAAAAAATATGTACGTACTTCACCACATATTTATGGGCAACTATGATAGCCTGTTGCAACGGGAGCGAGAAGGAGGACAAAGTATCCTTATATATGGTCTCTGCCCTCAGAAGCTGGCAATCTAGTGTAGAAGGCAGAAAATTATGATAACATGTGATCGTGTGCTCCAAGAGATAGAAGCAGGGCGTGTGTGTGTGAGGAGAGGAGGAGGGGGCTGTAAGCAGACCAGGGAGCCCTGTGGGAAATTCAAGGTGCGAACAAGATTGGCAGCAGTTTGAGAGGTGGGAGTTTGGGAAGATCAGTGGACCAGTTGAATGATTTCATATTATACCACATGTGAAGACAGAGCAGATTTCAATTTAAACTTGGGTATCTTGGGGTGCCTAGGTGGTTCAGTGGTTGAGCGTTTGCCCTTGGCTCAGGTCTTGATCCTGGGGTCCTGGGATTGAGTCCCACATCGGGCTCCCCACAGGGAGCCTGCTTCTCCCTCTGCCTGTGTTTCTGCCTCTCTCTGTGTCTCTCATGAATAAATAAATAAAATCTTAAAAATAAATAAATAAACTTGGGTCTCTTGACTCACTCTACTCATCACTCTTCACATTCTCCTTCTGTTACCATCTAGCTTAGAAAGAAGAGGAAACATGGTGGCTACTAAAAGACATAGCTGGCCCATAGTTAGGCCTGACTTTATTGACGTTACTTTGTTCGCTCTTCCCCTGGACATTTACTGAGTGTCCTGGCCTCCTCTGTGCCAGGAGCTTGTTAGGGATGCGAAGGGTATCTTTCTTCTCCGAGAGCTCAGCCTTCCTCAAGAGAGAAGGACATAGAAATCTTAAATGTGATATAACAATAGGATTATTGCTGTAGTTGAGGTTTGGAAAAAACCCTGTGGGATCACAGAAAAAACAATTAGTGTAACTTGAGAGAGTTGAGGAAAGAAGAGGAGGTGATAATTAAGGCAGACCTTAAGTAATGAGTAGGGATTTTCCTGGATGGAGAGGAGAGGAGGGGGAGGGATTCCAGTCGAGGGAAGAGCTTGACTTCAGAGCAAGCTGCCCAGGGGGCTGGGGTTGGTGGGAAGGAGACAGAGAAGTAGTGAGAGGTGAGGTGGTGAGATTAGTTAGGACCAGACTGCTTCCTGGAGGTTGTGGGAAATAACATCTTAAAGAGAGAAGTCTGTAAAGAGTGGGCCAGAGCAGGGATGCCTGGGTGGCTCAGTGGTTGAGCGTCTGCCTTCAGCTCAGGGTGTGATCTCGGGGTCCCGCAGGGAGCCTGCTTCTCCCTCTGCCTGTGTCTCTGCCTTTCTCTCTCTCTCATGAATAAATACATAAAATCTTAAAAAAAAAAAAAAAAAAAAAAAAAGGATGAGGCAGAGCAGAACACCACCATACATGGAAGCCGGTGAGAAGGTTCAGGTGGAAGATGAGTAGTACTTGGATTAAGGGGAACAAGGACCAGATTCTAGAGATATTTTTGACATTGAATTGATGGGATTTATGAGCCACTAAGTGGGAAGAAGAGGACAGCAGAGTGGTAGCCCAAGGTTTCGAGCCTCGGAGACTAGAAAGGTGGAGGTGGAGACGTTACTAACCAAGTTAGGACACCCAGGAGGTTGGGTGATGTAGAGGATGAGGTGATGAGTGTGCTCTGAGACATGTTATAGGTTCTGTGAGTACACAGATCAGGAAATAGGGCTCCGGAGCTCAGAGGGGAGGTCGGGCCAGGAACCGATGGCAGCAGAAGGCATGGCAGTAGGTGTAAAGAATGGAGTGAAAAGAAAAGGAAAGGAGCCAACCCCCCCAGGATAGCATTGTAGGGGACCAGCTGGTGGGTAGAGAAGAAAGAAGGTGAAGGAAGGTAAGAGGGATGGTTCAAGAGGCAGGGAAAGGACAAAATGACAGGTGTTGTGGAAGAAGACAAGGGAGAAGAGAGTTTCATGAACAAGACTGAGGTCAACAAAACCTTCTGTTCCCTTTGCGATTCCAAAGTGAGTGAAGTTGTTGGTTGTGAATGAGGTGTTCCCAGATGAAGATTCCAAAGCCTCTCTGTAGGATTTCTGGTAATCCTTTTGGGCACGCCCAAGCTCCTGAGGATCAGGACCCTGGGATCCTGCCCCACTCTCTCATAGCTTCCTCCTTGGACAGCTGGAATCTTCTTTCTGAAACAGGCAGCTGAGATCTGACTGTAAATGGACCTATCGTCTGGAATCTCTGACGGAATAATCATCTTCCCTTTAGAATGCCCTCCCTGCTAGAGATTTTACATGCCCCCCCTCCTGTATCTCAGTACCCCCCCTCCACCCAGCCATATCTGAACTTACCTGCCCTCACTGGAACCCATGCTGAGATCACCTGATCATCCTCACTGGAGCGCCCCTTCCTTCACTTCTTTATTCAATAAACCTCTCCCGATGATCACTGCATACCAGTCCAGGTATTAGGTGCTGTGGCTCAAGCATTGAGAAACCTTCTCAGCTCCTCCTTTCTTTGGTCCCCAGCTGCTGACAACTCAGCCTGCCATGTTCTAAGCTCATTTTCTCCAATTTCTTCTCTTTAGTAAGCTCCCACCACCAGCACCTCGCCATCAGAAATAGCTCATCAAGGAATGCCCGGGATCTATGCTCTGTTTGTAAGACATCAGGATTCATGAAGTGGCCAGTGGCCAGGGACCAGAGCAACTTCTGTGTCCCAGGGGAAGGTGTTGTCCAGTCTTAGTTCTAAGTCACTGCAAGTTGTCCTGCACACGTGGGTCTCCTGTGCTCACCTACAGCCTGGAGATGAGTGGGGATATGTGGAATATGAATGGGCGGTGGCTTTATTGGGTGCTCTGGAAGGAAATGCTAGAGGAAAGCGGAGGGAGAAGGAAACAAGCAGAAGACCTTGAAATGAGCATACCTGAATCAAGGCTGGAGAAGGTACATCTACCCCAAAGAAAGGGAAGTTGTACTTTACGTGGTAGGTTTTATGTTTGTGGGAATTGAATTGCTGAGAGCTGATGGACATGGGCAATGCAGACACAGAAGATCTGGTTTTCGCTTTGGGCGATTTGGCGAGTGAGGACTCTTCACGGGTTGCCAAAGGTTGTGAAGATGAACAGTGTCTTGAACACAATACTTTGTGAAAGCTCTAGATCACAGAAAGTGTGAGTAGATAAGGGTGTTTAAGAAATGTTAGTTATTCACATCTCAGACTGTGCCTCGTATTTAACTGCAGGATAGAGATCACTGGCCCCTGGCTTGAGAGTTACGAATGACAGACGAGAAGATTTCCTTCAGGGTGAAGAAGCCCATAGAAGGGTCCTGCCCTAGAATAAGAAGCTCATAGAAGGTTCCAGTATCTCTCTTGAAATAGAATATTCCTGCATAGAAAAGACCAGTAGAGGTAAAATCTCAGAAGTGTATAGCTAGAATTGCCTGCGGAGCTTATCCAGTCCAACTTCCTCTTTTTACATAGAAATAAAATGAAACAAACAAATGAAGTGACTTTTTCAAGACCAACAGCTGGTCTGTGACAGAAGCAGACCTTAGGCCTCCCGACTCCCAGGCCAGAACATGGTTTCTTTTTTATATACACCAGGCTACTTCCCTGAGTCCAGGCTCTGCCTCCAAGAAGGAGATTGCTAACAAGGCTTTTTGGCTCTGTTTTCCAGAGGAATGGTCTGGACTATTATCTTGATTAACCCTGTCGCACGGTTCCTCTGTCTTTTCTTTCTCTTTGGCTCCCCTCCTTTTACCTGCCATGTGTTTAGATCTCAGCCTGTGGAAGAGGCAGCTAACTTGTCTATGGCCAGTTGGAGTGGTCACCTCTGAGAAGGAGGGTGGGCTGAGTGGGTGAGGGAGTGTCACACCAGAGGTAGGGGCGGTGTTGGAGGGGACCCATAGTTGTCTCGGTCATCTGCCTAGGAGGGTAAGAACAAATGTTGCCTTCTGCTATGGCCGAAAGAAGACTGACTTTAGAGACAAAAGACTGGCTTCAAATTCTGGATCTGTCACTTTTTCAGGATGCGGTTTTGATCAAGCATTTCGATAGTTGGATGAATCAAAATGAGGTGATGTATATACGTATAATAAAAATCACAAAAGTCATGTACATGTAAAGGGATACTACTTGTCAGTGATTGGGTCCTGGTACCTTGAGGCTCTTGCAGAGTCTGTGAACTGTTGGTTTTGTGTGACATTTGGTGAATTGCTCTAGTCCTCCCTAACCAAGCTCTGTTGCTTCGGAGAAGCTAATTTTGTGAACGAGGAACATGAGGAGCCACTTGACAGGCTAGTTCCATCAAAGTGAACGCTTCCTTCTGGAAGCTTAAATTTTCACTTCACCCCTTTTAGGAAGTAGGGACGTGAGTCATAATGAGTTAGCAAGTGGCTTTTGTGAACAACAAGAGGTTTTGTGAAATACAGTACATGTGACCAAAAGCATCTGTAGTATAGTTTCCTATTGCTACGCAAAAAATTTACTAACTTAAAACAACACACATTTGTCCTCTTAACGTCAGGACATCAGAAATCCAAAATGGACATCATGGCCTAAAATCAAGATGGCAACAGAGCTGTGCTCTTGCTGGAGGCTCTAGGAGGGAGCCTGTTTCCTTGACTTTGCCAGCTTCCGGAGTGCATCTGCATTCCTTGGCTCATCGCCCCTTCCTCCACCCGCAGAATGCACCACTCCCATTTCTGCTTCCACCTGTCTCTGCTTCTCCTGCCTCACCGTCTCCCTCAGAAAGACCCTAACAACTGCAACACCCTAACTCAAGATGCTGAACTTGGCCATGTCTGCAAAGTCCCTTTCGCCCCAGAAGGGAACATATTCATAGGTTCTGGGGATTAGGACGAGGCTATCTTTGGGGGCCATTGTTCTACACAGCATGTGTGTGTGACACTCTCAATCTGCATGTCCTCTTAGTGCGTGATGTTTCATACACAACAGAGATCCACCAAGTCTCTTCATTCGCCTTTCCTATTCCTAACTCCTGACTGGTTGTCTCGTTGCCCTCATCACTACAACCCCAGCACCGAGTATACATCGCTAATCCTCGCTGAGTGCCTACTGTGTGCCAGGCAGGATCTTAAAGCTTTGCATGGGCATTATTTTGTCGATTCTTCATAACAACCTCATGAGATGGGAACTGTCATCATACCCATTTTACAGGTGAGTGAACTGAGGCACAGAAATTTTTGAGTTGCCCAAGACCACACAGCTAGTAAGTGGTAGACCCAAGGGGCAAACCTCAGGTGGTCGGATTCTCAGGTCTGAGTTCTTTTTTTTTTTTTTTTTTTTTTTTTTTTTTTTTTTTTTTCAGGTCTGAGTTCTTAACCAGCACCCACTGTGTTGATGTGTAGCTGGTGTTTAGTTAAGTTTGAGAGTAGCAGGAGGAAGCAAACTTGAGGTCCAGAGAAATAATGTGGTGTCCTTAGATTCGTAGAACTGGGGTCAGGAAGGCAACCTGATTTGCTCATTGGTTTAATCCCTTACTGGGCCCAAATAGTTGCAATGTGGTTGGCTGTCTACTGATTTCCTATAGAGTTACAGTGATATCATCCTTTCTGAAAGCGTGTGTGTGTCTGTGTGTGTGTATGTGTGTGTACACACTACCCATCTCACCTCCAGACTTTGAGAAGACAGGCACAGGATTATACTCAGGGAGTTTACAGAACCTCTCCTGGCTGCTACCTGTGTTGCAAATTGAACCCTCCACAGTAGAAATAGGAAACGTCCTCCTGTTGTGTGGCCTGCATGAGGGGCTCCTTGGACAGAGTATGTGGTGGTTTGCCTATGAAATAATACACACAAAATAGTGCAGAGCCGACTCTTCAGTGCACAATAAATAGTAGATATATGGTGGTTCAGATCACTAGCTTTGGAATCACAGGGTTATGTGGGACGCAGTCAGTTGGACTCTGGGTATAAGTTAACGAGCCACTGTAAATCTGTGCATTCCTAAGTTCTCTTCCCAACATCCTTAAGACCTGGGGCCTAGGGATGATTTGCATCGCATTCGATTGATTGGATAAGCGTTCTGGGGAGGGGCAAGGGGATGAGAGGAGTTGGTCCAGGCCTATGGAACGGCTCTTTGCCCTGGTGCAGAACTCCACGCACAGCCACACCACTCCTGGCTCACAAGTACACAGAGCTACTCTCCTTCTCAGGAAGAATTCCCGACACGTCAGCAGTGCGGTGATGATGGCAGGGGACCCCGGGGAGTCAGCTTTTAGGTGGTGCTTATAGATCAACAGATCATCAAGATGAGCCTTTAGGGACCTCCAGCCTCCCCGAGACCTTCAGCAACTCTGTGCATCAGGATGGAGGAGCACGTTTGAAGTTCTTATCTTCCTCCAACTGTAAGATCACAGGGCTCTCAACTGTAAGGCTGAACAGACGGGCCTACCCCTCTGCTGTCTGACTGCTTTAGGCACCGCAGACCTCTGGGTGTCACTTCATCCATCAAACCATGGCAAGGAGGAGGCAAGGGCGCCTGTCCTGTCATGGCCTGTGGCTGCCAGCCTGCGGGCCTGCAGGGTGGGGAGGTGGGCCAGCGGGGGGAAGAGGGGCTGGATGCCAGGGAAACCACTTCAGCAACATAGCATAATTGGTGGAGGCTTTCAAATCGAATGACTCTCAGGGGACCTTGAATAAACAAAGAAGGTTGATGCTTGCTAGACAGCTGGCTCTGAAAGATATGAGAGATAAAGGGGTGAGTCTCATTTGAATTTCTTTCTTAATTTCTCCTTTCCATCTTAGGCATGGTGGGGAACTAGCCAATGCTCTTTTCAGTTGACCCAGGAAACAGATAGTGTGGGGCTAACTGTGTTTAGTCTGAAGATTTTTTGTTTTTAAAGATTTTATTGATTCAAGAAAGACACAGAGAGAGAGGCAGAGACCTAGGCAGAGGGAGAAGCAGGCTCCCTGCGGGGAGCCCCATGTGGGACTTGATCCCAGGGCCCCGGGATTACACCCTGAGCTGAAGGCAGACGCTCAACCACTGAGCCCCCAAGCATCCCTAGTCTGAAAGAAGATCCTATAATTCAACAAAAAGTTACTGAGCAACGATTTGATGCCAGGCACCTAGGATTTGTGCCGAGCGTTGGAGGTACTGATATGAGTAAGACCCCGTCCCTGACCACAAGGAGCTCTCAAGCTCTTGGGTAAGATAGATGCAAGCAGAAGCCTGCAATATCATGTGATAAGATAGAGAGGGAGGAAGGTTCTCTCTTCTGATGTCTTGAGGGCTACCGTAAGAAAAGAGGATGCTTATTTTGTGGACCTCAGTGGGTTAGTTACATTGCTGGGGGTGAGAGGAGTGGTTTGGTGGGGGCAGACTCTAGTTCACCAGAAAAACAGTTTGGAAACCAGTGGCCCAACTGTGCTGTACTCTGCGTCCCGAGGTAGTATTTTCTCTGCCAGTTATGACTGTGACTGAGCTTCCTTTTCAGCCTCCTCAGAAGGATTGGAGTTCTAGGTTGGAGAGCATATCTGAAGTCCCTGCAGGGAGTAGGCTGGGCCAGCCTGAGATCTGAGGTCTGTGTGGAAGGATATGAAATCTGAGGGTGTCCTTTATGAGGAAGCTTCTGGATAGGTGCTTTCACATGCATGATTCTACAGCTCTGACTGTATAGCTGATCATTTCCTCTATTTAAAATATGGATGGGTGAAGGGATGGGGTACCTGGGTGATAGGCATTAAGGAGGAGACTTGATGGAATGAGCACTGGGTGTTATATGCATTTGATGAATGACTGAATTCCACCTCTGAAACTAAATAATAATAATAAAATAAAATAAATAAAATAAAATAGGAAAAAAGGCCTACAGAAGTGAAATGCACCCAAAACAATTAAGGGGTGCAACTAGGCAATCCCAGGATCATGAGCATACAGATATTGGATAGCCAAGAGGTAGGGAGAGCTAGTGAGGGGGTGGATCTGACCTCCAAGCCTGCTCCCTTTAAAATGTCTTGGTGCCAAGTCTCTGGATTCTCTGATCACCCCCTTCCCAGGCATCCTTTCTGGAGCAGCCCCAGCGGGGTTGGTTAGAAATGGATCATTCACACGCAAGGGTTGAAGGGATGCGTAGTGCTGAACTCAGGGAGTCAGACGAGGGGCTCTGAAGGGTGAGCCTCAAGCACTCACTTGTTGGGCAGTACTCACTGATGTGGAATCAGCTCCGGGCATGTGATCACTTTGGGATGGAGGGAGTGGGCAGAGGGTCAGAGAAGCAGCAGCAGTGAGCCGCATGCAGAGGAGATGTACAAGTCCAGTGTAACCAAGTCAGGGTAAAACAGCCGCCCTAAGAATCGGCTCTGAGAAAGAACTTGTAAGTTGGACAGAATGGGCAGGAGGGTGGCTTTGAGTTTTATAACACATTAAGGAGGCTGGAGATTTCAGCCGTAAAAGAATTAGCCTTAAGTCAGCCTTGAACTCTTTGCAACAGAAAATTCTAGAAGGGCTGATGTCCTTTCCGTTGTCAGTGCAGTTTCTGATGATGGAGAGAACGTATGTTGCAACACGTTTTGCTAAAGAATCCAAGGTTATTTCCTTGTTTGGTTTTCTTTGCTCTGGGATTGCCTTTCTACAAAGGGAGTTTTCTCCTTTAAACGAAAAGGAAGAAGGTCACCATGAAGGAGGAAGTACTACCATGTTTTTTTAGCCTTTCTCTGCTCACTGCTGGACTCCTGCCAAAATGTTGGGAGTACCATCAGAGAGTTGTATGTCAGGGTCCAGGGTGCCTCCTTCTCCCCCATGCACCGATTTCCTGTTCATGGGATGGTTTTGTTTGTTTGTTTTTTCAACACACAATTATCAGGCTTGCACCCTGCCAGGATCAAAAGAAAAAATGATGCATAAGGAATGGCCCCTGCTGCCTTGGTGCCCTCAGTCTACTAGGGAGGACCGAGACGTGATCAAATAAGTGCATTGCACACTGCTATGTGCCAAGAAACAGAGAGATATAGACTGTGCTGTGGAATGGCCCAGGAGCTAGCAAATCACTCTGCCTGGAGGCCCATGGTTCTTCCGAAGATCTGGACAGTGTGAAGTGCATTTTAAATACTATTTTTTAGGGGATCCCTGGGTGGCTCAGCAGTTTAGCGCCTGCCTTTGGCACAGGGCGTGATCCCAAGGTCCGAGGATCGAGTCCCACATCGGGCTCCCTGCATAGAGCCTGCTTCTCCTTCTGCCTGTGTCTCTGTCTCTCTCTCTCTCTGTCTCTCATGAATAAATAAATAAAATCTTAAAAAAATAAAGACTATTTTTTAAAGGTGTTTTAGGTTAATAACAAAATATAGAGATTTCCCATTACCCCTTGCCCCCACACATGCCCCAGCCTCTCCCATCCTCAACACCACTCACCAGAGTGGTATCTTTGTTACAATGAACGAATCTATAGTGACACATGACAATCACCCAAAGCCTGTAGTTTACCTTGGGGTTCACTGTTGGCATCATATATTTTATGAGTTAGGACAAATGTAAAATGGACACGTATCCATCCTAATAGTGTCATACAGAGTATTTTCATTGCCCTGAAAAAGCCTCTGTATCCTACCTATTGCCTATGCATCCCCCCACCCCTACCCCCACAACCCCGGGCATTCCTCCTCCTGCAGCCACTCCATAGTTTTGCCTTTTCCAATATATCATATAGTTGGAACCCTACACCATGCAGCCTTTCCAGATAGGCTTCTCTTACTTGATAATATAATTTGATGTCACTCCGTGTCTTCATGGCTTGATAGTCCATTTCTTTTGAGCACTGATTAATATTCCAGTGTCTGGATGACCACAGTTTATTTATCTATTCACCAAATAAAGGACAACTTGGTCGCTTTCAAGTTTTGGCAGTTATGAATAAAGCTGCCATACACATCTGCATGCAGGTTTTGGTGTGGACATAAGTATATTCAACTCCTTTGGGGAAACATCAAGGACCATGATGGTAAATGCCATTTATAATCATCTCGTATGTGCCAGTCACTAGCCTCAGCGCCTTACAAACACTATGTCGGTTACTCTTCACTGAAAACCCATGCAGTTAGTATTAATAGACCCATTTGCAAATGAGCAAATAGGGCCTCAAAAGGTGATTTACCATGCCTCATGAATATGTGACAGAGCTGGGTCTCTAACCCTGGGGTTTATTTTCTTTCGTTCTTTTTTTTTTTTTTTTAAGATTTTATTTATGTATTATGAGAGACACACAGAGAGAGGCAGAGACACAGGCAGATGGAGAAGCAGGTTCCCTGTGGGGATCCCGTCCTGGGACTCGATCCTGGGACTCTAGAATCATGCCCTGAGCCAAAGGCAGATGCTCAACCACTGAGCTCCCCAGGCATCCCTAACCCTAGGGTTTCTGACGCCAAAGCCCTTTCCGTTAGACCTCAGTCAGGGTGCCTCAATTGCTGCTTTACTGGTTTATTTTTGTTCCTGGATGACAGCTTTAAGCTCACACACAGAGCTCTAGCACTCTGACTGGCAAATAAACGTTACTGGCAGCTCAGCCAGCTGCTGCTTCCTGTGTTTATAGCCCACATCGCAGGAAGGTGTCTTAAGAGTTGTTTCGAGTGTTGTGTCTGCTTCTCCTTGTGAAAGTGTGGATGCCACCTCTGAGAGGGAGGAAGATGACATGGGCTGCTCAGTGTTGGGTGGCAGTTCCCATGTGGTGGGGACTTGGAGAGGAATGCGTCTGTCCCCGGATGAGATCAGAGGCTTTGTTCTGTTTGGTCTGTAACCATGTGGTCTCAAGAAGTCAATGGACTGTGAGGTCAAAGTTCTAGAACGTGCTCCTCGGCTGATCTTTCCTGTGACTTTGGGTAAGACGGTTTACGTCTGCTTTGCCCATCTGTGCAATTAATTATCCAGAGTTTCCAGGAGCGCCTCGGATGCGCCCAGGGTCATGTAGATCGACGAGCCGCAGACAAACAGGATGCATTCCTGGCCCCCGTGGATCCCTGAGATTAGGAGAGGGGCAGACAGATACAGAAGCAGTGGATAATCACCAAACAAGGAGGTAGGACGCGCTGCAAGGGGAGCCAGCTTTCCTCCAAGCTGTCAAAGGGCCGTCTTGAGACTGCAGGTTTTTTTTTTTCTTTTTCTTGGAGCTTCTTAATTAGAGATAGCTAGTAAGATCTTACTTTTGTTGTGAACCTACTGTGTGTGTGTGTGTGTGTTACTCTTTTCTTCATCCTGAGGGGACCAGTAGGTAGTGTTTCCATTTTACAAATGAGAAATGCCAGGCAGATCAATCAAAAACTTTTTGTAACTTGTGAATGACTACACCAACATGGCCAGGTCAGGCTGGTTTTGGAGCCTTTCCCTTCCCACCTCCTCCTAAAGATTCTTTGAAGATTTCATTTTAAGGGTTCAAGAGTACCCAGCAGGCCCATGTTGAGCTGCTGCTGAAAGGCCTTCTGCTACTTTCCCTTTGGCTCCCTTGTCTGTGTTTCCAGGTATCATTTAGGAGGTGATGACCACTTGGTGGTTGCCTGTCCTTCCAGCCCCCTCATCCTCACCTACCCCTGCACCCCACACCCCGCCCCCCGTACTCTGTAGAGCTCAGCTGTCTTTGCTCAAGTTCCCACAATTTGAACACAGTGTTAATCGATGAATCAACAGGAGCCTTCTTCCTGGGTGTGCTTTTTTCTCAAGTGAAATCATAAACGTCCTTTTCACACGGGCCACCCTTTGAGAACGTTTCTCAGATTGCAGTACTCGTTTCTCACTTCTGGGTCAGGCTGTCCCCACTGCCATCCTGGGGCAGGACGAGGGCGCACAGAGGTGGTGGGTATATGTGTGGGCATGCACATCTGTGTGTCCTGCCCCAGCACGCTAGATGCGCCCCATCCCATGCCTCTTTGGAGCGCTTTGCCTGTCACATCATCATGGTTGGTTTACACGTCTCCTCCAGACTGGACTGTGTCTCCTTGAAGTGATGGTGCCTTAGTTTTTCTTGTTTCCCTAGTACTTTGCATGGTGCTTAGTACTTAGTGAGCACTCAGTATGCTCATTCCTTTATTAACATTTATTATTTCTTCTCTTTATATATTTATTCATTTGAGAGAGAGCAAGCATCAAGAGCACCAGGGTGGGGGCAGAGGGAGAGCCTTTAAACAGATTCCACTTAGCGTGTAGCCCTTTACCAGGCTCAATCTAATGACCCTGAGACCATGACCTGAGCCCAAACTAAGAGCTAGATGCTTAACCGACTAAACCATCCAGGCGCCCCAACATTTATTATTTGTGTGCTCTATACTACATGCCAGGGGGACGATGGCAAGCAGAACTGGGCTGGTCCCTGCTTCCTTCATGAGCTTAATGATGAAGGTTCATTAAAGGAAATGGAGCTTGATCAGATTATCTGTGAAGGGAGGCTGCGGTGTAGTCACCCCGGGCTGCCCGGATAAAGTGCCACGGACTGGGCAGTTAAACCACCGTCAGTTACTCTCTCATAGGTGTGCAGGCTGGAAATCCAAGATCAAGGCCTGGCAGGGTTAGGGTTCTGGCAAGGGCCCTCTTCCTGGCTTGCAGATGGCTCCCTCCTCCCCGCATCTTCACATGGCCTTGCCCTGGGCAGGTGCCTGTGGAGAGAAGTTCCTCATCTTACAAGGACCCCGAATCCTATCAGATCTGTGCTCCCCGATCATGAGCTTATCTAACCCTCGTGGCCTCGCAGAGGCCTCATTTTCAAATACCATCAGATGCTCACGTTGGAGGGTAGGGCTTCAATGTGTGAGATTGGAGGGGACACAATTCAGTCCAATCCATAGCAGCTCTCAACGGCCTTCTGGAGAGAGCAGCTCTGGGAAGTTAAGGATGGAACTTTCGGCCAGGTGGAGGAAAGGTGGGGAAGATGCCACACCAGGCATCCAGCACCCTCCACACAGACTCCCCCCAACCGCCCCCCCCAGCACCCATCCTCCTTCCCCAGCCCTCTCCACTGGCTGGGCTGCCGGGATCGTGGCGCCTGCCCTTCTGTCCACTGGGCCTGTGCTCTGCCTCCGTCTGGCCGGCTGATCCACATTCCTCTGGCTTCAGGTAACCAGCAAGGAAAGAGGAACCACAAGAAATGAGAAGGAAAATGCCTTCGGCCTCAGGCATCTGCTCCCGGAGCACTTCTCGGGAGCACCTCCCCGAGTCAGGCCCAGGCCCAGGGTCTCCCTGCCGCAGGCGGAGCTGCCGGTACCGGGCCCCACGGGCTCCGAGTTCCAGGGGTGTGTTTGCAGGAGCCGCTCCCGGTTCAGGAGTCCTCTGACTCCGCAAAGGGGCCAGCCCCGGGAGGAGGCTGCTAGCCCCAAGCTCTCTGAGTCTCAGAGCACAGGCTGACTCTCCGTCTCCTTGAAACACTGATACAACTAATTCCTCCGTCAGTTGCAACGGAGAGCATCGACCTCGGAGGCCTGGCTTGGGGAAAAGCAGACACGCACCAGGATTCAGACAGTGCAGGCTGCGGCCCCAGCTTTTCACTGGATGTGCTGGTTCTACAGGTTCCTCGGTTCTACAGGCCTCATGGTGTCTGTGGGCATTTCTGTGGTTCCATTCCAAATAATGCGTGTTGTACCCCTGCTATGTGCCGAGCGCTCTGCTTGCTTAGTGGCCGTGCAGGAGTACATGCCACGGCCTCTGCTTGAAGGACACAGGTCCTGGGGCGTGTGATTCAGGCCATGAAGAGGGTCAGGAGGCACTAAGGGACCTCGCTAAAGGGCCACTCAACTCAGCCTCAGGGAATCCAGGAGGGCTCCTTCCTTTTCTTTCTCTCTTTTTTTCTTTCTTTCTTTCTTTCTTTCTTTCTTTCTTTCTTTCTTTCTTTCTTTCTTTCTTTCTTTCTTTCTTTCTTTCCTTTCTTTCCTTTCTTTCCTTTCTTTTTTTCTTTTATTTATTTATAAACGAGAGACACAGAGAGAGGCAGAGACACAGGCAGAGGGAGAAGCAGGCTCCCTGCGGGGAGCCCGATGTGGGACTCAATCCCAGGATCCCAGGATCACGACCTGAGCCGAAGGCAGATGCTCAACCACTGAGCCACCCGGGCACCGTGGGGAGGCTCCTTTCAAAAGAGGTGCCCCTTAAGCTGAAACATAAAGGACAAGAAGCTGGACAGTTGGACACGTCCAGGGTGGAGGGATGGGGAGACGAGAGAATGTTCTAGGCAAAAAGGCCCGTGAGTGCACAGGCATGTGAATGTGAAAGCCCGGTGCATTGGGGAGCAGAAGGCATGTGTGTGGATGTGTGGGAACGTGTTTCTGGATGTGTGTGTGAGATGCACAGGGGGACAAATGAAACCGGACAGAATTGCCTGGTAGTAAGGAGTCTGAGTTTATTTGAAGGCTCTGCAAAGGCACCAGAGGATGTTGAACAAATCATGGCATAACCAGATTTGGCTGATTAGAACCTAGCCTTGCCACTCAGAATGTGGTCCCTGGACCAGTGGCTCCGGCCCACTCTAGAGCTTGGCAGAAATGCAGAACCTCAGCTCCACCCCAAACCCACTACTTTTTTTTTTTTTTTTTTAGATTTTATTTATTTATTCATGAGAGACACAGAGAGAGAGAGGCAGAGACACAGGCAGAGGGAGAAGCAGGCTCCCTGAGGGGAGCTTGATGGGGGGATTCAATCCCAGGACCCCAGGATCATGTCCTGAACCAAAGGCAGACGCTCAACCACTGAGCCACCCAGGTGTACCCCCACTACATTGTAATAAGATCCCTAGGTAATCAGTGTGACATTAATGCTGGAGACCTACTGTCTGTGATAAGGGTCAGTAAACTTGATAAAGGACCAGATAATAAATATTTTCAGTTCTACAGGCCTCATGGTCTCTGTGGCAACTATTTAACTTCACTGTCGTTGTCGTGCAAAAGCAGGCAGATGATATGTAAACAGATGAGCATGGCTGTGTTCCAATAAAAGTTTATTTATGGACAATGAAATTTGAACTTCATGTTATTTTCACCTGTGACAACAATATTCTTTTGGCTTGTGTTTTTTTTTTTCTTTCTTTCAACCATTTAAAAATGTAAAACTCATTCTTCTCTTGTGGGTTGTAGGCAGGAGATTGGATTTGACCACAGGCTGTAGTTTGCTTGCTCCTGACTGTAGGATTCAGACCTTCGGCTTTCATATGATGGCTCCTGACCTTTATGCCGTATTGTGAAAACCCAGTGAACTGGGAATGACATGCAAACCCTCATTTTCAGATGAGGAAATGGAGGCCCAACTGGGAAATTGACTTTCTCACAGTAACACAGCTACTTACTGGTTAGGACTCAAACACAGACCTGCTTCCTTCCAAGCAAATGTTCATTCTTTACACCAAGTATAACCAATTTGAAAGGAGAACTAGAGCCTTATCTATTTTTTCCGTGGCATAAGCAGAATAAGCAATGCTTAAAAGGCAAATTACCTTTTTCTTTCTGATAAATTACAAACAATTAGTTACAGGCTTTTTAATGTCAAAACCAAATGCTGTGAGCAGCCCATCCTGGGAAAATGTATGCTGCAGGGCAAGACCCAAGGCTTTTCCATACCCAAAATAAGATATCAAGCCTCTTTTTCTTTTCTTTTCTTTTCTTTTCTTTTCTTTTCTTTTCTTTTCTTTTCTTTTCTTTTCTTTTCTTTTCTTTCTTTTTTTTTTTTTTTTTTTTTTTTTTAGCCAAATAAAAGTCAGTGTAGGTGCTATTCCATAAGAAGTGAAGTTTGGCTAGAAATTATTTCATGGATACCTATTTGCTATTATTTTTACCTTGTTCTTTACAGTCCTTATTTACAAGCATAATAGAATGAATGAAAGGAGTGTCCCACTTGTTTTCTTGCACAACACTGGAGCAAGCCTAAAGGATTCTTATTGCAAAATCCAAGGCGTTGTAAATTGTTTTTTAAGAGTCCACCACTAAATTCCACATCCATAAATACACATTCCCAGCTGTCACCCCTCTCTGCCCAGCCCGACTCCTCAAACAGGAACAGTCACTCACAAAGGAAATGGAGCTCTTGCCTCCTTGAACCTCTTGTGCTTCAGACAGTGATGACATTCAGAGTATGGTCCTGGATCACTCAAGCTGAATATACTCCACTCTGAAACCTCATATGCAGAGAGGTCCTCCAGGAACATGACTGAGCACACCTCAAAGTAAAGTGGGGCCCAGGAAAGTGGGGGTCTTGCCAGCTGTCTTTCGGGTGTCCTGTTTCCTGTTCTTCCACTCTGGCACTGAGATAGTGCCTGGCCCCGCTGAGGTTAATGGGTGTGGGTTTACATGCATCCTCCAGTATGTACACACACATATGCATACACACCCATGCACGCATATGCACGCATGTCCCTCTTCCTAGCTTGGTCCCTGCGGTTGGGAAAAAACATGATGCTGCTACTCAGAACCTGGAGAAACCGGTGAGGTGGCTGAGTGCTGCGGGGCACAGGGACACAAAGAGACAGTCATCTGTTGCCATCATACAACCACCACTTGGTCAGGGCATCCTAGCTGCTCTGCTTCCGCTTGAGAAGCCTTATGTGCTGAGCGTGGCGGCAGCAGGGCTGATTCATCCCTGCCACCCGGGGTGGCCCAGCTGTCAGAACAGGAATGGCCCATCTCCCTGCACTCTGCAAAAAGCGACTGGTGGTGGATCAGCTGCCTGCATTGAGCTGTAAGAGAAGCTCAAAGGTTAGTGGTGAGGACAGCCCAGTGCAAATCCTCCTCCCCAGTAGTACCCTGCTGACTCAGTTTGAGGCCTCGAACCAATTGCTTTTCCTTAAATAATTAATTGTAACGGTGTTCATTATTTAGTACTTGACTGTGTGGATGGTACAGCGGAGCCACAGTTCAGACCCAAGTATCCGACCCACCGTGTCACGCTGCCTCTCGCCACCCCATGTGACATCCCATCTTCACACCAGTATCTCGGATACAGATGGCAGCCAGGTTCCCGTTTTCTGGATGAGATCACTGAAGCACTGAGAAGTTCATTGGTTCCAGTCATGGGGAAAGGAGGGAACCCAAAACTTCTGATTCCAAAGTCCGTCTTCTTTCCAGTCTGCCTTTCCTGAGCATTTCTTTTTCCATATGAGAAATTGAGAAACATTTCTTTCTCCCTCCATGGGTTCCCAGAGCCTGAGATACACATCTCTATCTAACTGGGAGCTTCTCTGAGGTAGATGTGTAGTCAGGTCTCCAGAGACCAGCTGTCCTCTCACTGTATCCAGCAGGGCTAAAGAAATAACCCCGCTCTGGCCACTGCAGGTGCCCCCCCACCCCCAGGGAGGGTGGCCACCGAGTACCTGCAGCATTGGCATGGTACAAGAGTACCCTGCCCCATCGAATTCATCAGAGTCACCCCATAGGGATCAAAACTTTCATGAACTAAAAAAACAAACAACTTTTGTAAACTACCAATTATTTTATTAATGGAAATATTCAAACTTGTATAAAAGTAATAAGAACGGTATAGGGGAAACAAGTGTATCGAGTTCTTGCTGCTTGATCTTTGGGCATCTGTACCATGCACTCCCCTACCCACTTTTCTGTTCTAATTTTTGAAAAGTAAATCCTAGACAGCATATCATTTTGCCTGTAAATATTCCTGTATGTACCTCTTGAAGATTATAACTTTTTAAAATACAATCACAGGTTCATTATCATACCTGAAAAATAATTGCGTCAAGTATGTAGTCAGTGATCACATACCCTCTATGGCCTTATAGTTTTGTTTTGTTTTTTTTTTAAGATTTTTCTTTATTTATTCCAGAAATAGAGAGGGGGGAAAGTGGAGGGAAGCAGAGAGAGAGGGACAAGCAGACAGCACTGAGCACAGAGCCCTACGTGCAGCTTGATCCCACAACCCCGAGATCATAACCTGGGCTGAAACCAAGAGTAGGATGCTCAACCAATTGAACCACCCAGGCACCCTGCCTTATAGTTGTCGTTTTTTAAAAATATTTTTTTTGGGTGTACATTACAGAACTCATCATGATCAGAGAATTATCAGTTTTTAACGTAGATTTCATTTGGATCAAAACCTCACCTGACCAGGAACTCTTGGTAAGACACCAGGTACAGAACAAGTCCTTACAGGAGAAAACGGAAAGTCTTTGAAGAATAAGCTAAAATAGGGTATTTGTCCTGTTAAACCAACTGGCAAAGTATGTCCTATAGTCTGTGTTCATGTTTAGCTCATCTACTAAGTTGACTGTAGACACAAGATTGACCAATGAGAAGCGATCTTGTGAACAAGCATTTATTGAGTGCCTACTATCTGACAGTAGATGTTGGGGCTTCAAAATCGAATGGAGCACAGCCCTGGCCGAGGATGCTTTTCCTCGAGCCAAGGACAATCTGACAAGTCAGGGATGATGGCATATCATGAAAGTGCTGGGTGGAGTTAGAGACGCCAGAGCTGCGGAGAAGGGGGATGTTAGTCTCATGGGCTGACACGAAGCTTCCCCGAGGAGGTGACATTATGAAGGATAAGAGACAAACAATTTTAGAACTGAAAGTATTTTGTGCAGTTTCCTGGATGTGGAAAAACAAGAAGTGAAAGGATGTAGGCCTATATTCCTTTTTAAAGATTTCAATGAAAAAAACAAAAACAAAACAGAAATAAATAAATAAATAAAGATTTCAACAAGGATTCCAAGCTGAGGTTAGAAATCCTCACGTAACTGGGAAATCATTTGTCTGGCTCTCTCATGCCTTAACTTTTCTGGCTCATCAATGTTTTATCATGTCACTGGGCCAAAAATATAGACAACCAACATGTCCTCATGTGCCCCAGATCTGAAACTGCGCATCTTGTCCTGGCAAGGGCAGGGATTAACGCAGAGTTTGCGGCCAGCGCTCCTGCAGCCTCAGGATGAGAAGATGGGCAGGGTGAAAGCCCCCTTGCACCTGTAATGGGAGGAAAACTTACCTTAATCTTGTCTGCTTGCTTGCTTATTCTCTGCTTCCTCTCCCGCTAGAATGTAGCTTCCTGAGAGCTAAGTCCTTGACTATCTCCCTTCTCACCCTGACCCTACTGTCTGCCAGAACAGTCTGCCACAGCACGTGCTCTGGAATATTGTACAGTTCATCAACGTGTCCATCCTTGTCCGCTCCCTGTGCTTCTTCCAGGGGTGGTCTTGCCCTCTGGATGTTTCCTGGTGGGAGTGCTCCCATGTGTAGGTGGAAACAGACTTCTTACATGTAAAGTGTTAGAAGCAGAAACATCTCCATGATCATGATGACACCTCTCCTTGTTCTAGCACATTACAGTTTATGAAGCATTTCTGTTTTTTTTTTTTTTTTAAGATTTTTTAATTCATTCATGAGAGATACAGAGAGAGAGAGAGAGAGAGAGATAGAGGCAGAGACACAGGCAGAGGGAGAAGCAGGCTCCATGTAGGGAGTCCGATGCAGGACTCGATCATGCCCTGGGCCGAAGGCAGGCGCTAAACCGCTGAGCCACCCAGGGATCCCCAGCATTTTATTGTCGTACACAGCAGCTGTGTTAAGGTGATGGCTGAACAGATACTATCACTGCAATTAACGGATGAGAAAACCAAGGCTCCGAGGGGCTGCGGTGCACAAGGATCCAGAGGCAGTGAGGGGTGAGGCAGCATCAGAAACCAGGCCTGCCTGACAACTCCTAAGCCAGGGCACGCTCTCCAGTACCAGGCTGCCAGACCAGTGGGCGCAGCTCCTTTCTCTGCTCATGGAAAACACAGACCGACATAAAGCAGGTTTCATCCCAGGCCACTCAGAAAGCCCTCTGGGGAAATCTGAACCCATCTTCAGCATTAAGTGGTTTGGCGTGTTTAGGGGAACACAATATTCGGGGCTACCTAAGTGCCCGGCAGAAAGTCTGCCAGATAAAGCCTAAGTGGATCTGGGAGGAGCAGACTTTTTTCTCCATTAGACTGAGTGAGGTCAGGTCAGAGACAAATGCCCACAGAAGAAGAGTCTGTAAAAAACTGGTCACCATGTGTCCTGGTGTAGAAACAGCGAGACTCACACACAGTTCTATGAGGGAGCTCCGAGAGCCCTGCTGTGGGGCTCCCAGCTGCAAGCAACTGTTGCTTTTAGCTGGCACTTTGGGGTGCTGTGGGCTGTGCGGTGGCAGATTTACCAGAAACATTGAAAGGGTGCTGACGTGGTCTTAAAAGTTGGGAAAGTGACTATAAAGCATATTTAAGGGCTAGATCTCTGCAGGCTGAGTAGGCTGTTGGCCGTGAGGCACAGGGAAAGAATGTGGCCTTGGAGGAAAGGCCATCTGGGCACGTGAATAGAGCTCAGGGTGGTGGACTTGAGGGGGAGAGTAGAGGGCAGACTATTCCATCTCCCCTCCTTGTCCTCAGTGGAATAAGTAGCCCAGGCATTAACTTGCACCTTTCCCCTGGATCCCCTTCTTTACCCAGCTCCACTCTCCTGTGCCAGCTGATTGCAGGCAAGTCAACTGATCTCTGAGTGAGCTCTATGTTTTCCCAAAATGAAGATGTTTCCTGTTTTTCTGCACCTCCAGGGAGGTGAAGTACAATATGAAAAGTTGAAAGTTTATCCTCAGCCACACAAACAGTTGTTAATTTTTTTTTAAAGGTTTATTTATTTGAGAGAGAGAGAAGGCATGCTAGAGAGAGCATGAGCAGGGAGAGGGGCAGAGGGTGAAGGAGGCTCCCCACAGAGCAGGGGGCCTGAACACTGGGCCCCATTCTGGGACTCTGGGATCATGGCCTGAGCCAGAGGCAGACGCCCAACCGACTGAGCCACCCAGATGCCCCAAACAGTAGATGATTTTGTTACCATCACTTTAGATGCTTTAGGAGGATCTAATAAATGGGATAAAACTGTGACATCTCCAGGTATGCATAAGATGGCAGTGGCCATTTGTGGGATCCTGCCTGAGTCCCATCTGGTAGGGATGGCTAATTACATGACTTTACATGACTTGGCCCTTCGACTCAAACCTTCTATTTGAGATAGCCCCTCATAACACCGGGTTTCAAATGGGAGGCTTTGTGCTACGTTCCCACAAGGGGGAAGAGTTTAGAACTTGAAGATGGTGGAGAACAAGTGTGTTGTCCTGGGGAAAGGATGGTTGAGGAAGGGCTGGGAGAGGGGGATCAAGCCAATTGCATGTCTCCTGCTACGCTGTACATTCTGCACACTATCTCTATTCCTTTGGATGGCCCCTTTAAGCCCATCTTACAGATGAGAAAGTTAACAATTCGCCCAGTGTCACCCACTTGATAAATGGGATCAAGGTTCCGACTCCTGTCGGCCTGAAGCCAAGGCCCACATTCTTTTACCCACAATCAGAGCCTTGTCACTTCTCCATGTCCACTTTCCTGGTGCTCCCAGGACTCCAGGCTGAGAGAATTTTCCAAGTCACGAAGCTAAACTAACTCTGTACTGTCTCATCTCCCTATCTAGACACTAATGCCTCATTTAAGTAACTGCTACTACTGATGATGATGATGATGATCACAATAATAATTGAGCAGAGACAGTGTTTGTGAATTTTGTTTTGTTTTATTGGGTGGCTTCATTTTGGATTCTCTGCTTGACTTCTTTAGGGTGTAGCCATGGGGGCCGGTTGGTATGGTAGAAGCCACAGCCGTAGACAGAGAACAGTCCGTCTGCCTTCAGTTCCCACTCAATCCCTCACTCATGCACTGTACATCTCTGGAATAAGGGGAGCAGCTGAGGAGGCCTCTTGGTTCTGGTTGAGGAAATGTCTATTGTCTAGAACTGAATCCATTAGAGAGGACCTTCTCCAGGATGCAGACACTAAGTGGGAGGGGGATGGGCTCTTGGTTACATCTGATGGGCCTTTAAAAAGCCCCACAATTTAAAAAAGTGATACATGTGTGTTGTGCACATTTTGGAAACTAGAGAAAATTACAAAGAAGAAGAAGTGCTATATTCTATATATTATATGTAATTACATATGAACTGTTGAGACTCGTACCTAGCAATTTGTTGTGACATATTTTTCTGTCGCTAATTATTCTAACATGATTTCTCATGCATTTCTAGTATGCCATTAGATGGAAAAGCTATTTAATCAATCCCCTATTTTTAGAAATCTGGGCCATTTTGTGGCAGTGAACATTCTCACGCATACATCTTTGTGTCCTGAATAGCGGAGTGAGATTAGGGGCATTAGTTTTATCTTTTGCAAAATGGAGGTATATAACACCATTTCAAAGTACTGTCACAAAGGTTATATAGAATAACACATATAAAGTACTTAGCAGAGTGCCTTGCACACCGTTAGCTACCCATAAATGGTAGCTCTCAAGACTAGTTTACTTTCCACCCTATTATTTCTGTAGGTGCCAAAAAAAGTAGGCTTACACTCTCAAGGTTTTTGAGGGCTATGTGGTTTCATTGTGTTAGCCTATCTGAAGGTCCTTGGGAAGAAGAGCAGGTGAAACAGGAAGCCAGTGTGTCATATCCGCTCGGCCATTGCTTAAGCCAATTAGGTAAGGCACCCATTGGCCCACAAATGGGGTCATGGCAGCCAGACTGCCACTGTCCCCGGCATCCCTGGCTGAGACCTGGACTCCTAATCCACAGATATTTTACATGGCCCAGCGGCTGCTAAAGTTTAAATATATGCCCATGAGAGCCAGTGAGAGCCACCCAAAGCCATCCCTCCCTCTAAAACTCATCCTTGTCCCCTTATTTCACATCTTTGTGCCTTAAGTATGAGGAATGATGGCTCAGGATGGTGTACTAGCCCACCAATTATCATCGCTGCTACTGGAAGAGGACTCACCTTAGGGTGGGAGCCCTAAGAGTGGGCCACACATGTCCTCTTACTCCGTATGACATTCTACCTACTAGCAGAGACATCCAGAGCTGAAAAGAAACTTCTTGATAATTGGGCCTGATCTCGTCCCTTCTGGGAAAGACTGTAGCCCAGAGCGCTTAAATGATTTGTTCAAGTCATAAAACAAATAAGTGGCAAAGCCAGAACCAAACCCCAGGTCTTCCGGAGCCCTCCCCAGCCAGGATTTTTCTCCCTGGACCATGCTTATTTCCAACAAAAGGAAAGAAACCCAGGATTAGAGGTCACGGTTAACTTGTCGTCCAGATATGTGTGCCTCTTTCCAAAGTGAGTGTTTCTCCTGAGAGGTTCATCACTAGAAAAACGAAACCACATGGCTGTGTTGTCCTGCCCTCTCCCTGTGCTGGACCTTTCCTATAAAGAATCTGTTAACATCATCAAGAAGCAGGAAGGAGCTTTTATAAGATGCCTCTCTTTTCCCCCCTTCCTAAATTTCATACCACGTTTGAGGCTGGTTTTTCTAAGATAAAGCCACTGTGTTGTGCACAGAAACTTCTGCAGCCGAGCAGCGTTTCTCAAACTGGAGGAAACCGGCCTTTGTTACCTCAGATGGTTGTCGACACAGGACTGTGAAGACCAGCTTTGGCCTTCTCGTGCCGAGAGAATGCAGTTATAGAAACAGTGCCAAGACTCGTCCTTCCCCTTGGGTGCTGCTGGACTGCCACTTAGCTCTTTGGTCAACTTAAAGTTTACAATCTTCAGGGAGTATTTTTGGGGGTGCCTGGGTGGTTCAGTTGGTTGAGTGTCCAACTCTTGGTTTTGGCTTAGGTCATGATCTCAGGGTCATGAGATCGAGCCCTGCATTGGCCTCTGCGCTGGGCATGGAGCCTGCCTAACATTCTTTCTCTCCCTCTCCTTTTGTCCCCCTCACCCTGCTCTCTCTCTCTCTCTCTCTTTCTATTAAAAAAAAAAAAGAAGTGTTTTACTGAGATTTAAAATATAGCAGTTCATCTCTTATTGTGGTAGCCACTGCCATTTGCAGGAAAATCCCTAAATGTCAACTTGTGGGTTGTTTTACAAATGAAAAAGAGACACCTCTGGAATCAGTGATAAAGGCTGCCTTGATTGGCCTTCTGCTGGGTAGGTGTGGAGCTGGCAATTTTGCAAAGTCCCACGGCTCAGGCAAGAGGCCATGGTGGCTGTTTTGAGGCAGGGCCTGCTTGGTGGCGCAATTGTACTCCCAAAGGACACAGTCAAAGCTACCCTCCATGGGCCCAGGCTCATCTGCCCAGGATTTGGCTTCTGACCATAAAGGAGGGCAGTGGGTCGGACAGAGTAGGGTCACAGACTGGGCCAGACAGGGAGTTAAAGAACATTGGAGACTTTCCAGCCTGGGTCCATTCCTTGGCTCTGCTACTTATATAACCGGGGACAAGTGACTTCATCTCCCCAAGCTCAGATTTCCTCACCTGCAAATTGGCATCAACAGAAATGCCAACCTTGCAAGGTTGGGATAATTAAATGAGAGAATGCTTATAAAGAACCTGGCAAATAGGAAGCACCCTAGAATGTCAGCAATACATTTAATATTGTGATGCTTTTACTGACTGTGACTTTAGGGAGTTTTGGAATTGATAGGAGGAGAGGTAAATAGAAAAATATTTTTGTACTAGACATTAATCCCTTCAGAAGCTATGTAGTGATTACTCACTCCATGCCAGGCACTCTCTAGGCCTTGGGGATGCAAAATCAAGAAGCTCCGAGCTTACCAAATTGTACAGAAACACAGAATTGCACTGACCAGGGGTTAATCGTACAGTACAAGGGATACCAGGAGGCATTGTGGTACAGTGGGGAAGGAAGGAAGGTCACAGCTGGCTCTGGCGACGGGCCTCCTCAGAGCAGGAACGTGGAAGGGAGTTTGCGTGTTATGGAAGATATTCCAGGCAAAGACAGAGCCTGCACAAAGGCTCAGAGAAGGGCAAGACAGCGTTTGTCTGGTACAGCAAGAGCATCCAGGGAAACAGCTTGATAGGCTTTGATTCAGCACCAGAGATAGGAGGCAACATTTCCTCCCCTCGAGTTTAGGGACTGATAGACAAGGATTATCCTATTACCATGTGATAATCCCAATAATCAAGAGACTGAAAAAGATTCCTAGTCTCTCCACCCAAAGTTGTAAGGAAAAACCATGAAGGGATGATGACACAGCTGAAAGACTAGGAAAGTAGAGTTCATCAGTTGGTGGAGTGGGGGAGAAGGAGAAACATTCCATAAAGGGCACAAAATGGAAAGGGACGTGGAGGTTTGTGAGTGGGTGTGGGTCACCGGAGGGCACACAGGCCAATAGGTATGGCTGGAAGAAAGAGGGCTGAGATGCATGCCCTGATTCATTTGGCAAATATGTGTGCAGGGCCCTCCGTGCTCCTGCATCACTCCCGAGGCTCCGGGGATGCAGCTATAGAGACCCAATCCTGAAGTGCAGGAGGAAGCACAGATGGTATGTGTGGACCACGGGGTCTGATTTGGGTGATATGCAGGCATAACATTAAGAAACAATGAATCACATGGTGAGCAATGACTCCTTTTCTGATTACAAGGTTGCAGGGAGAGTCTCCGTTCGGAGCCAGTCAGTTGAATATTCATTTTCGAATACTTATCCATCTTTCTAACAGGGAGCCCTCGGCCTTATGCTCAGAGCACTGGCAGGCAAGAGTGTGCAACCGGAATTTAGTAAAAATATTGTGTTTCCTGGGCTTTGTTTTCGTTTTTTAATTAGTGGATATTTTTTGTTTCTGGCAAGTGGTGCTTGTTTTCTCTTCCTGGAGGTTCTATGAAATTTTCTGTACAAGTATTTTGAGTCAAGTCAATCAGAGAAAGACCATTATCCTATGATCTCACTCGTATGTCAATTTAAGAAACAAAACGGGGATCCCTGGGTGGCGCAGCGGTTTAGCGCCTGCCTTTGGCCCAGGGCATGATCCTGGAGACCCGGGATCGAATCCCACGTCGGGCTCCCGGTGCATGGAGCCTGCTTCTCCCTCTGCCTGTGTCTCTGCCTCTCTCTCTCTCTCTCACTGTGTGCCTATCATAAATAAAAAATTAAAAATTAAAAAAAAAAAAACAGAAACAAAACGGAGGAGCATAGAGGAGGGGAGGGAAAAATAAAACAAGACAAAATCAGAGAGGGAGATAAACTATAAGAGACTTTTTTTAAAAGATTTTAATTATTTCTTCATGAGAGACACAGAGAGAGACAGAGACATAGGCAGAGGGAGAAGCAGGCTCCCTTCAGGGAGCCCAATGTAGGACTCGATCCCAGGACCCTGGGATCATGCCCTGAGCCAAAGGCAGAGACACTCAACTGCTGCCACCCAGGTGCCCCCATAAGAGACTCCTAATCATAGGAAACAAACTGAGGGTCTCTGGATGGTGGAGGGACAGGGTAACTGGGTAACAGGCATTAAGGAGGGCATGTGATGGAATGAGCACTGGGCGTTATATGCAACTGAGGAATCACTGACTTCTACCTCTGAAATCAATAATAATACATTATATGTTAATTGAACTTAAATAAAATCTTTAAAAATGCTTATAATCAAAAAAAGATATAACACTAAAATAAAATAAAATAAAATAAAATAAAATAAAATAAAATAAAATAAAATAAAAATTGTATTTGAGTTAAAGTAAATGAGTTATTTTAGAGGGAAATTACATAAATACAGTAGAGTATAGATGCAGATGTAGCCAAACTAATAAGCTGATAGGGGAATGGCTGAAGCCTAGCAGGCACTGCTGTGGCCAACGGGAAACCACTGTAAGTAAGCACGGGGGAGGAAGATTTGCTAAGAGAGACTTGTCTGGGTGGGAGCTCCTTGGATGCCAAAGTTAAGTGTGTCATTGGTGTTGAGGTCTCAGCTCCTAGCATAGAGCTTGGCACTTTGCGTGGGCTCAGTTTGGGGTATCCTAGGGCGTGACACTCCCAAATGATCTGCATTCAAATAGAACACTTGCATTTATTCCTTCCACTCTGATCATCACTCTGTTGCATGGGTGCTTGGAAGGAGCTGGAAGCTCTGACGATGGCAGGACAGGAGTTCTTGAACGAGGACCAGCAGGCCAGAAAGCAGGTGCACTCTGGTCTCCTCTGCAAACATGTCAAGTCCTCCAGACTGTGTGGTGATGACTCCTGGGAACTGTCTCCTTGGAGCCCATGGTGGTCTCTCCATTGTTTTCAGAGACATGACACCCAGAGATGGTGGTGCTGATAAGCAACTAATACTGTTGCCATTCCAGTAGCTCTAAGAGACCTTGTGGGGTTTCTTTTTTGTTCCTTTAAAAAAAAAATTTTTTTTTCACGACTTAGAAGCCTTTATGTAAGCATGTCATGTTTTATGCATCATGGTCCTCTTCGCCCTTGGCTATGTTGTTTGGACCCTTATCTGCGCTGTGCCTCTCTCCCTGGAGGTCCCACGATGCTCAGGAAAAACAGAAAAGAACTGCCTTGCAGCACTTTTGTCCTAGCGCCTCGGTTCCTGCAGCCCTGCCAGGTCAAAGGGGTTTAAAACGAAGTTTCTAAGCTGGCAAGGAAAGGAAAAGGAAAGAGAGCACGGTTCGGTTTCTATAATGGAATGAAGCTAATTGCACGACCAGCTGTTCAGAACATATGAAAAAGGTTTCACTGCATATATTAAAAACTAAATAAGTTAAAGTTTTCAAAGACATCACCTGGGGCTTCCCGTAGTGTAGAGCCTTCGGGAAGTTACTGAACACACACACTGAGCTTACAGTTCTCGGCCTGATGACCACACAGTTTTTAATTCCTCAGTTCTGAGCTACAGGTAGGATTTGAGCCTTGATGTGATGATTTCTCCGGGGGCACTAGGCCACTACGAATATGCTTAAAGGCAGTGAGAGGCGAGGATGAGCGAGCTGGCCGTGTGTGTGTGTGTGTGTGTGTGTGTGTGTGTGTGTGTGTCTGTCTGACCTTCCCTGGGCCAGGCCAGGTTGGGCCACCACGTCTGTCTGAGGGCAGCACTGCAGGTGTGGCCTCTGGGCCCCCCTCTGTGCAGAGCACACGGAAGGCAGCCCCGCTCTAGGGAAGGCCCGAGTCTGTTGACAGACACTGCTCCTTATCTTGTTTTCACATCGGTTGCAGCATGATGTGTGTTCAGAACAAGCGTGGGTGGGGGCTCCTCCTGCCCGGCCCTGTGCTGGCTGTTAAAACAAGAGAGTGGTTTATCGTACTGTTTTTCAAGTTTTCAGGCCGCCAGGAATTGGTGATTCCGATGGGGCAAGGGGGGAGGGGGGATTTGGGGATTGCAAAGAAAAACCGACTCAGCTCTTTTGGGGAACACGTCCACCATCTACGTGATAGTCATTCTGTGTTGGAGGTTAGGGTTTGTTTGGCTGCTCAGGGGCACTAGGTACAGGGCCCAAAACACTTGAGCTACAATTTCCACCCCAAATCATCACATCAGTCTCCGGGAGTCCTAAAATGCCACTGACCGCTGGGATTCCAGTTGCACTTTGCAATCCACAGAGCACTTTTACATACGGTTGGGATGACAACACTGAAGCTCAGAAACGTTAAGGAGATTTTGACCACAGTCCTATGTTTTATAGCTAGTGACTGGGTCGGGTAGAAATCAAATCCAGGCCCTCTGGCCTCCAGTTGTGGGTCCTTTGTCCTCCACCTGGCTGCCCACATCTGGTTCCATCTTGTCCAGACTGAGCTGTCCTTTAGACACTTCAGCGCCCTGAGGATTGAGGATCCGGGAGGGCAAGGTAGCCAGGCAAGATAATTGGGAATTGACTCAGTGCATTGAGCCACAGATCCAGAATCCATAAGTTTACAGCTATTTAGAGATAGAAGTAAGGACGGAGATGAATATTTACTGAGGAGCAACCAGCTGCTGGACTGTGAGCTTCCTGGACCTGTCATGTCAAGAGGGTATATATTGAAATACCCTCTCCCTTGATCCTCTGCCAGCTTCTGGAGACAGGGCCTCTCGTCCCCATCTGACAGATGAGAGCACTAGAGCCTAGAGACACAAAGATACTTGCCCAAAGTAAGTGGTGGGGCCTGAATTCGAGACTAGGTTGGTCTGATTCCAAAGCCAGCCCAGTCCAACCCCCACACTCCATCTCTGAGGAAATGGGAGTGGTGGAGCCGCTGCTGTGATCTCTCAGCAATCACGGAGCTGGGTGTCTCCGACGTGATCCCGGTCCTCTTCCCAGCTCAGGTCAGTTGGCGACCTCCTCTCTGAGGGTTGGGATTCCCCTCTGTCCCATCAGATGAAACGTTATCAGCATCACAGATGACCTCCCCTACCCCCACCTGTGCCCTGCCCTGGAGTCATGAGAGCTTTTTTTTTTTTTTTTGCAGTTCACACCAGCCATTAATTCTTTTTTTCACCTCCTGTTGCTCTCTACCTTCCAGAATTTTCCACATTCCTCATCTAGGCCTTGACAAAAGTTGTTCACAAGTAACCCCATTTGACCATTTGATTTGTCCATTTTCTTCATACCTTGCCACCCGCTAGGAGACTACGGAAAAATAGGAAAGCATAAAGGCAACATAGGTAGCGCCCACAGTATGAGAGAGTCCACTGTGAAGAAGGCACCAGCTTTGAGGACACCAGAAACAAGGCCCTGGGGCACCATGGGAGCCATATGGAGAGGCTACGAAGGCCAGAACCTAAAGCTGACCCACTCCATCCCCAGTCCCACAGTTCTCCGTGCTCTACTCATGTTACACCTGCCACACCCACCCCCTTTGGAAATCACCTTGCTTCAGTGCTGTTGTTGGTGCTCCTCCTAACCTGAAGCTGTGCAATAAATACATAATGTAGGCAAACCAGGCACTGGGATTGGTTCTCAATCTCTTGGTCCTGGGCAGGGGCAGTGAATGGGTTGCCTGGAAGGGAACTGGTATCTATTAGGTGCCTGCTGTATGCAAGTTATTTCACTCAAGTCTCACAACAACACTGTGAGGTGGGTTTTCGTCCCATTTAACAGAGGAGCAGACCGAGGAGCTGACAGTGGTAGGGAATTTGCTCAAGGTTTCCCAGCTAGCAAGCGGCAGAGCCAGGATCGAGACCCAGCTCCCCCTCCAGGGCCCATACTCTTTCCACTTTGCCAGCATCAGATGTAGCAGAGAGCCTACCTCCAACATCTTACAGAGAGGAAAACAATATGACCTCCGACCTCAGAGAACTCACAACCCACAAGAGAGTGGCACGTGGGGTCCCAGAGCTGGGTTTGAGTCTTGGCCCAGCCCATTCCTGACTGCATGTGATTAGCGTGTCCTTGCCTTCCTTCTGTGAAAGATCTGTAAATAATAGTGTCTACCTTCCAGGATTATTGTGAGAGGACAGGTTTTTCCATGATGTGTGATCTCTTAAGCTCTCCATCAACAGTATTGTTTAATTTTCAAACTCAGTCAAGGAATGAATTGACTGGTACCTACAGGCCAGTGGTGGGGCCAATCAGGGCCTTTAGTCACCTGGCCCCAGGTGTGTGGTGTGAGCAGTCAGGTGTGGGTATTAGAGGAAGCCCAGCACGCTGGTGATTTGGTGGTAGGCCTAGAAGTTATTCTTTACAGATCTGGTTTGAGACCCGATTCCACTAGGCTTTTTTTTTTTTTTTTTTAAGATTTTATTTATTCATGAGAGAGAGGCAGAGACATAGGGAGAAGCAGGCTCCCATCAGGGAGCCTAATGTGGGACTCGATCCTAGGACCCCAGGATCACGACCTGAGCCAAAGGCAGACGCTCAACCGCTGAGCCACCCAGGCGTTCCTCGTCTAGGCTTTTATTTAAGCCCCCAGTGCTGGGTGGTGGTTTTCCGATGGTTTAGCATCAGAAGCCTTGTCCCTTCCTTGGTTTGGGCCCTGACCAGAGTTCCGGATGGTGAGTACTTTTTTTTCTTTCTATCCTTCTCCAAAGTGAGGATTTCTGGTTAAACTTTTACAGTTAAGCGGATAAACTTAACATTTCTCTCTTTGATTTTTTTCCCCATTTTTCCATTTTGATTTTTGTGTGTTCATCTTATTTGCTCTCTTAATTGAATTCTGATGTTGACGTCAGCAGCTGGGGATGTAATTTGGAAGCGTAGAGCTGATGGCGAGGGAGAGCTTCATCCCCGGGGTAAACGGTGCGCTGCCCCGGAGGATGAGCTTTGTGCCACGGGAGCAAGCCCTGGGAAATTCGGGGTCTGTGTGTGTTCAGAGCTCAGAAAAAGGCACTCTGTTCCACATTTAAACAGAACCATCTTGTTTCATCACAAAAAGAACACTAGTGCTGTGATTATCTCTGTTTTATATTAAAAATTAATTCCCAGCCCCCCGCATCATAATCCTGTCCAGCCCATGGGCCTGTACTAATTAACATGGTTGTGCGATTCCCCATCTGCTTTGAATTTCTTGGCTTCTTTGTCCGAGGGCATTCACAAATCTGGCTGTTTGTTGGGAGGGTCTAGGGACAGTATTGATTGATCTTTGGGTTGCAAAGAAACAAAAAGACAGTGGGAAGTGTTCTAATTGGTCTTTTTTTCTTGTGTGCTGTAGGCTGAAGTCCCCCAGAGTAATTAACGCGAAGTGCAAAAAGTAAAATGTTCCAGTCTAAAAGGCAGTAGAAATTGCATAGCATGGAAATAATAAAATGAGGTCTTATTAATGGGAGCGACGCACTTGCAGTGGCAAGTTCTGCTGGTCGCCCGATGGGCTGGGAGCCTTTGCAAGCTGCTTTTTGGGTAACACTCACAGTTTCCGACATCTGTGGGCTTTTTAGGAGGAAGCGTGTTCTTCCCTCTGACACCCATCTCAAGGCCCTGAGCTACGCAGAGGGGAGAAGTTTACCCAAAGGTGCAGGGGTGCATCTGTACGCACCACTGTGGCACCCATGTGCCAGCTCACTGCTTCTCATGAGGAACTAAGGGTGTTCCGGGTAGAATGGATGGAGGGCAGAGAATAGGACCAGTTCTTTCCTTTTGCACTGGAGGGGTCCCTGCCTCCGTCTCAAAACCTGTCCCGGCAGCTTTTGCCAACAGTAAGCCATCTCCCCTGAATCCTAGGGTGTAAGTAGAGAAGTTGGCCTCCCTTACGAGGCCTTGATGCCCAGTGGAGACTACAGCCTCCTTGAGGGCAGAAGCCATGTCTCCTTTTGCTCTAACCTGTGGCCTGCCAATGCTATAGTGTATGCTGGGCAGAGGGATCAGCAAACACCCTGTGAGAAGTGGCGCTTGTTCCTTAGAAAATGGAATTGTTTGCTAGAATAATGAATCCAAGCGCAACGCATTTATGTGCATGGAAACCTTTCATCCAAAACATTAATGACCTCAGCACAGAGAGAGACGGAGAGTCTAAAATAAAGATCTGTTGAAAGTACTTTTAAAAAGGCAGAGAATATTATCACATAAAACAAAATATAGGACTTTATCCCCCAAAGGCATGAAGACTCCTTGCTTTCATTATTCAAGTTCAGATTTTAAGACTTCAGAGAAACTCAAATTGCTGAAGATTCTAGAAGCCAAAGAAAGATGTGTTTGGGGTTTGAGGGGGAAGAGAAAAAACATTACGAAGAAGAGCCATCAGATTTTAACTCTGGAAAAATGTATATTCTCCTTCCTCTTCTTTGGACCGTATTAATCCAATTAAATAAAGGAGAAAAATTGCTATAAAACTTATTGTTAACCCTGACTTTGCATTCCTTCATCATTCATTTGGTCATTTACTCCTTCTTTATTTTTATTTTAAATAAATTTTTATTTATTTATGATAGTCACACAGAGAGAGAGAGGCAGAGAGAGAAGCAGGCTCCATGCACCAGGAGCCCGACGTGGGATTCGATCCCGGGTCTCCTGGGCCAAAGGCAGGCGCCAAACCGCTGCGCCACCCAGGGATCCCATCCTTCTTTAAAAACCTCCCGCACTCCCTGAAGATGAGTACTGTGTCTGGTTCATGTTTGGAATGTCTTCTTCATCCTCCTTTTCCTGAGCTTGGCCCAGAGCAGGTCCCTACATACAGTTGTTGAGTTGAGTTGGTTGCAGACATGCCACCTACTACTTCAAAATTTCTTCCTTCTCCTTTTCAAAAACACTCATCAAATGGTGCTAATCCTCTTGAAAAAGATGGAAAAATCTGCCCCACTGCGGGTCATAGGCAAAGTTTTGAAACTTGGGTGGTTTATTGATCTCAAAAAGTCTAGACGATGGCTAAATAGAAACATTTAGACACTGTGCATAGGTAGGGCCATGTGAGACTCTGGGATTTTTGGCATAAGTATAATGTATTATCTTATTGTAGGTTTGAGCCCTTCTTTTTGTGAGGGCAAGCATCCTGCCTCCCAGGACACAGGAAGTGACTAAGGTTCTGTGAAAACAAGGACTTGGACCTGGTACTGGTTTAGAGGTTGATGGAAAAGCGCATTTTTTTAGGGTAGACGAGATGTTAGCAATGACATGGGCCCTGATGGGTACACTTTAGAAACCTGGCATCCTTGGCATGTGCCCTACTGGCTTCTGAGTGGTCATTCCTCCCTATCTTGGTGGACAAGATCTCTCGGGGGCCACCATCCCCTACAGGCCAACAGTCATGGTCTCAAGAATGACTCACTTGGACCCAGAAACCAGTCTGGTTTGCTCAAAGAGCCTGCGGCTTTAACGTCCCATAGAGACCAAAGCAAAGTTTTGCCAACAGTGGCAAGTGCTTCGTAGGCTGTGTGTGAACTCAAGAGAGACCAGAGCTGGTTGACCTTTTACACAGAGGCTGAGTCCTTGTCCTGGGGAGCCTGAAACCTGAGACTTGAACATTCTAATCTGGCCAAATACGGAGCCTCTGAATCACAACTTCCCAGTGTCTTCCTTTGAGATGGTGGCTGGAAGAAGTTTACAGTTTTCAGCTTTGAAAACAACTGCTGCTCTTTGCCTTGGTGGAAGATTGTTTTGTGACCTTGTGAAAGGTCACACAGGCCAGTGGGTATGAGAATAGTTTCCATGGGGACCTGAGCACAGGGGATGAGGAGGCTTTGGTTGTAGCTGATCATAAGAGCACTGTCCAATTAGAAGGCTGGTACCTGATTTTCAGAGGCCACCTTCTCCAGGGGGATTATGGGCTGATATCTCTGAAGAGAGTTGGTGAAATTGTTTGTTTTTAAATCGAGCACTTTACTCCAGGGTTTCTTTAAGGGCTATACTTGCTAGAGGTGGCACGGTGGGTAGAAACAATCAGCCCTCTTCTGTTTTCTTCATTGTGGAGGTTAGGAGAAAGGAAAAATCACCCAGATCTATGGTTAAAGAAGGATTTATGTCAGGGCTCCAAACCTAGTTACTTAAATAATCAGAGAGAACAGGTACTAACCTGGCCAAAATGATCTGTTTGGCCATATCCTAGCCCGTTGGCCCTGCAGGGAGAGGAACCGCTCCCATGGACACAGGCTACCCTGCTAGCTGCTGGCCAAATTCATGAATTCCAAAGGGAAGTGGCTTTGAGTTTGCAGCTGGCCCAACCTAAAATCCTCTTAACTCATGACAATCAGTCTAAGAACCCACAGCCCACTGCCTGAGGGCCATTGACCTCCCTTCCCTTTTTGTACTATGGTCATTTCTCATGGAAACTATAGAAAGTGAAGCCTGCCTTCCATTCCTAATGAAGATGGATTGTTTTCAAAGAGCTAACATCCCTAAATGTGCTTGTGCTCTTGGGCTTCTTCACCAATGACATTGAATCTCACCAACCCAGTGGGGTATCCCCACCTCCAACCACCTCATGTGGTTAGTTAGCAGGGAGGCTGAGCAGCCTTATGAGTGGGTGAGGTGAGAAAGAACACAACTGCAAAGGGGTTCTCTCTGACCTCCCATCGTTTCCACTCAGCTGGGTCACAGGACTTTGTACTTCCCTTGCTCCCCTTTCACCCCTCAGGGGCTAATCTCCTTTTATGAGGGAAGCTGTTAAAGAGCTGGAATCCTGTGACCTCGGATATGGCGGCAGTCTCCACAAGTCACACTGAGGCACTAGTGCACATGCTTCACCTACCTGGGTCTGGACCTCAGTCTGCACAAATGTCCTAGGGGTCATACCTGAGGAGGCCAAATGTTCATTGTGAAGGAAGAAAATACGAACATTCCTCCTTATTTGTCAAAAGCTTTAGTTCTTAATGCCACCCTCAGATTCAGATCTAGGGCTTGGGACTTGAGAAAGTGGGTTGTGTTTGAAAGAATCCATCCCCTTCTCAACAAAGTTGAAAAAAGAGATTGGAGAACCTTCTCCTCAGCTACAACCTTCTGGTAGCTTCTGTAGTCTCTGCACTCAAAGGCATTCAAAGGTCTTGTTTGTACATCTGGCTGGCTGTGGGAAAGTTTCTCCCATAAAGGTCTGGAGGAATGGCTTTGTTGCCAACAACTTGTGTTGTTAGGCCAGAGTGTACATTTTGCATTTTACTCCGGTACCCTGGATACAAGCTTCCCTTAGGAGTTACTGATCCTCCTGAGTGGGTTGAGGAGGGGCTAGTTTGAGTATAGTCTTCAGAATAATGAGTTTTAGGCTTGTTGCTCTCCTGATGCTAGAACTTAAAAGGAGTGGAGTTCTTTCAGAAGCACTATGTAGATGGATGGTTCTAGAGATCCTTGGCTAAAAGGGGTACCAAAAATCACGTACACAAAAATAACTGCACGTACCTGTAGATTGGTTTGCCTCTACTTGAATCTATGGAAATCTAGCAGGGCTCATGGGTGATATTCTTCAGTCATGACTTGGGTCCCGATTCCTGTCCATCTTGTCATCAGTCCAAAGTGAAATGAGTATAGTAAAAAGAATACTGCTGGAAAGTTTCCAGATGGTCTTCCTCAGGAAGAAGAGCCCTTTATCCTGTGATTGTATCCTTCCTAATTTTTTTTTTTTTTTTTTGTATTTAAACATCCTTTCTTTTGTGAACTAACGGGGATGATTGGTGTTGGGGATTTTAGAATAAGCTGTTAATTGAGAAAATCAAAAGTTAACTCCATTCGATCCACCTGCATCCCACTGGCCCCTGCTCTCAAAGGGGAGAGGGATAATACACTATCTGGGACCAAGTGCTCTACCCACGTTCTTGTAAGCCACCAGGCAGATAAGACTTTTCTACTCCCTGCCCTGAGAGAAGACTTACCTCTGTAGCATTTTCCAATACTTTCTTGCCCCTGTTGGGAGCAGTATACTTTTGCTAGCCCATGCCTTCTCTGCCTGATGCTTTCATTCCTTCTCTCAGTGAAACCATCTAGAAATCCCTTGCAAGAGAGCTAATTTGCATCTTCCTCCTCTGGGCTGCCCAAGTGCCTTGTCTGTACTTTGTTATAACCCTTACCATGATAAACAATAGTTATTTGAATGGACCTGTTTCTCACTAAGCTATGTGGTCTCTGATAGTTTACCTTTTTATCTTTTTTTGTTGTTTTGGTGATTTCTAAGCAAAACACCTGCTAAATATGCATTTGTTGAGTGAATAAGCACCCTGAATTGCATGTTGCAGTTCAAACTTATCATCTCCTTTGTCTCCCTCAGTAGACAATAAAGAGCTAATATCCCATATAATAATCCTTATGAAGCAGAACTACTGTAATGGATTCCCCCTTTTGGTCATCTCTTCTGTGGGCATAAAATAATACTAGTGGAGAAGCGGTGGGACCAGGAATCTGAAACCCTGGGCTCTAATTCTGTCTCTGGACCCTTTGGAAATTCTGTCCTCTCTGTAAAGGAAAAGGGAGTGGGAGCGATTATCTTAAAGGTTCTCACCATCCTCTAGAGGAGAGAGGGCCACAGATGTGAGATGCAGGATTTCACTAAATTATTTTAAGCATCATTTTACTTTGATTTTTGGTAAGCTAGATGTTCATTCTTCCAACAAATTTTGTTGTCAACTTTATTTTATTTTATTTTTTTTTGTTGTCAACTTTAATTGCCAGTTTTTTTTGCTTGTGTCTCTCAAAAGACCTACACAGGTTTGAGAATGAGAACATCTTTTTTTTTAAATAATAAATTTATTTTTTTATTGGTGTTCAATTTGCCAACATACAGAATAACACCCAGTGCTCATCCTATCAAGTGCCCCCCCTCAGTGCCCGTCACCCATTCATCCCCACCCCCCGCCCTCCATCCCTTCCATCCCCCTAGTTCGTTTCCCAGAGTTAGGAGTCCTTATGTTTGAGAACATCTTCAAGTTTGATGTTTGAGTCCTGGCTTTATGTTTCAGGAGTCATGTGACACAGGGCAAGTCCACTCTGGGCCTGAATGAGCAGAATGTTTGTAATAATCCCTCTGTAATAATTGTCAGATATGAAAGGAGCAAATGTATATAACACATCTAGCATGGTCCCTGGTGTATAAGTGTTCAACACATGGTCCTTTCCCGTCACCCTCCTTAACGCTTCTCATGACCATCCAAGAACCAGCCAACTGAACCCTTTATGTGTACTTTGGAAAAAGTAGGCTCTTTGTAGAAGGGATTTCAGAAAGCAAGCAAACCCAATACCTATCCCAGGGGAAGAATTTGGTAATGATGGAATTTCAGGAGGGAAGGTTTGGGTAAAAGAATATGGCTTGGGGGGAAGAACTAGGATTTTATCACTTATGGGAAGGCCCCAGTGGAAGCCAAGTGTATTCCCTGATGAGTGAGCTTTAACCTCAGTAAATCAGAAGAGGAAGGGGAACATGTGTAGGTGTTGGAGGGATCAGAGATTCAGTGCATGTGTGTCCTGCTACGTTGATCCCTTATTAAAGACCATGAAACTATCCCCAGCAGCTGACGGTTAACTCTTTCCAGGTGTGGGCCTGTGATCAGCAGAAATATTTCAAATCATCAAGCACCTGACATCTTTGGTAGACTTGTCCAGTCCAAGGCTTTTGCAAATGGGGCACTTGAGTCCCCACTGTTCTGCCAGAGACTGGGAGGAGTTTATCACAACATCTCAGAAGCTAGCGCTCTAAGCCATTTTTTTGTTTGTGTTCATTCACTCACTCCCTTATTTTCCTGGGATTGAAAGTGCATTCTCAGTCATGGATATAAGATAATGGATAATAAATGGCCTGGCATGGCTGTCCAGCTCTCTTTCACAGGTGGAAGGTGAAACCAACGGAAATAAAGTTAGAAGACGCAGGTAAATGTGGTTGAGGGCAGACACTCAGGCAAAGGAGGAAGAGCAAGTTTGAGAGTGTGCTGATTGCTGTGGAGGGGAGGCTGTGATGATTGCATAGCCTTATTCCACACCAGGCACACTGCTGTCCCTGCATACATTATGTCACTGCATCACTATCAATCTACTAGGTGGGTCCAATCTCCTCCCATTTTGCAAGAAGGCAGCCCAGAGACGTTGAAGGCTATATTTGATGTCCTACATCTGAAAAGTGGTAGAGCTGGAAATGAAATCCTTGTCCAGCTGGTTGATGGACACTTGTCTCAGAAAATAAGGTCACCGGTAAACTCATGGGGTTAGGGCGTGTAGGAATCCTGTCACTTGAGGACTGTTGGAAGCAAGACTCATGGAAAGGAAAGTGTGAGCACTCCTGACTTTGTGCCTCTGTATCCAGGCAGGATCCCCATTGCTTCTCTTTAAAAAAAAAAAAAAAAAAATCTCTGGCAAGGAAACTTCTCCGGCTTGCTGTTCCAGGCTCCAAAAATTTCTGCGGCAGACATTTTGTTTTGTTTTTGTTTTGGGCGTGGGGGACCCCATCCTCTGTCTAAGCCCTGGGATTCTTCATCTTTCTAGTTTTTTAATACTTAGGGAAAAGAGAAGAGAGGCAATAGCAAAAATCCAACTCCTCTTTCCTTTTCCCTTGCCTTACTCTCCTGCTAGATGGGTCTCAGCCCAAGTCCTCAATGACAGGATGGCCCCTGGAGTCCCAGGTGGTCTCACAGGACACAGGATGGAGCTGAGCTCAGGCCAGGATGTGGAATTGTTGAGCAGGTCTGAGGGGTAGGCAAGGAAGGCTGGGCGCCAGGAACCCTCAAGTGCCTTTTGAGGATACATGCCAGGAATCCATATGTCTGTGATTCTCTTGAACATGCTCCGGGGCCCTCCAGCCTGGCCTTGGCCTCAATTACTACCTCATTCTGCGTACTGGGCAACAGATGCATTGTGGGAAAGAGGATGGAGGTTTCCTGACAGAACTAATTTCCTGTGTTTAAGTTTGGGGAAATACTCTACTTTCCTGGGGCCTTTCTTCTTTCACCTCTAAAATGGGGATACTGATTTTGTCTCTGCTGAACACAGATACCCCTCACCAGGACACTGTGAGGACAAGTGAGTGTAAAAGCAAAGAATGCCAAGGCTGAAAACTGCCCTGGGTTCATTTTGTCCATTCTCTACCTCCAGCCAAGTTCTCTCCACAACAGTACCCAAACCACACCCCCCCCCCCAAAAAAAATGTGCCAGGGCATAAAGACCACCTAGGAGGAAGAACCCACAGCTTCCCCTTGGCTTGAAGCCAAGTTGGAAGTTGTCATGCCAGCTTTTTTTTTGTGGCATTGCTGTTCATCATCAAGTAATTCAGGCCATTTGGAAAAAAAATAAAAAATAAAAAAGCTTCTCTCAAAATGAGGGAGTGATTTGCAGCATCTGTTACTTCCTTTTTAATTGAATCTGTTCTTCTCAGATACCAGGAGCAAGTGCCAAAGTCAGCAGTAGAATTCAGCTGTGTACATTTTGAAGGCATTGGGAGATAAATTTATGTGCGCTGTATGAATGCAGATTGTACAGAAACCAGATGGCCGAGGTGTCCTCAAGGTCCTGTTGAGGAGGGTGGCTGATCTAAAGCTCTAGGGTTGAGGAGGCAGGAGGTTAATTAACTTTGCTGGGGAGCTGCCTTGGTAGATACATGCCAACATGGACCTGGAAGCTTCCTCTAGAGGGTGGGGGGCAGGGGTGTCCCACGAGATGGGCTTTCTCAGCAGGCCAGATGGTCTCAGAGGTTCCCATGTCTCCCTCCATCGTGCCTCTGAGTGATGGGTCAGTGCTGCGCTTGGTGCTAGTCTCTTGCACTCTCCAGCCCTGTTGAGTACCACAAGGGCTCCCAAAGGAGGCTAGGGGATTTCCTGTGCCAGGGAATACCTTGACTAGATCTAAGTGCTGGGGTGGAAGGGGAGGGGTAGATGGGCTTTGTGGGTCCCTTCCTACCTATGATGTTTAAAGAAACCAACAAAAAACCTATGCAAAAGAAACCCATGAAACACATAAAGCTTTAGTAGCCTCCAGCCTAGCTGCTTAAAAGCAGTTGTTTCCAGGAGAAATGGGGATTTTGCTTGAGAGTGGATGAGCAGTGGTGAGCCCTAGATGGTTGGACATTCACCTTCCTTCTCTAGGATGCCTCCTTTCTGGGCCTTCATCACCAGAATTGAGAGGTAGTGACGAGTCCACCTTTCAGCCTCCCTTTGTGCTCCTGTGCTGTAGGACCACACAAGGTAGCTTGGCGTTGGTGTTCCTTGTCTCAGGAAAGAAGGCTCAGAATGGGGCTGAGGCTTTCCTTTGAGCACAGAGAAGGGAAATCTTAAGAGCAGCACCCCATGATGAAGGGGGTTCCTTGGTTTGAGAAGTAAAAGGCCTTGTGCTAGTCTGGCATTGTGGCATTAAATAAATGTGCACAAAAACACGGATCTCACCTACCTGAGGAGGGCCTAGGATTATTGTAGGCTGTGGTAAAGATCTGTAGATGCAAAAACCCTTGGAAAGGAATATCCTGTGGAAACAGTAGGTATCTCAGAACTTTAGCCTTTGGAGAGTATATGTCATTCGTCCGAGGAGCTTGCCTTCTTGTTAGCAAATGTAACCGCAGTTGACCCTTGAACAATGCACCTCTGGGTCCTCTTAGACACAGATTTTTTTTGACACCGTACTATAGATGTATCTTACAATTGTCTTAATAATGTTTTCTTTTCTCTAGCTTAGTTTATTGTAAGAACGCAAGATAGAATACACATTACATACAAAACACGTGTTAATCATAAACACATAAACACAACGTGTGTTTGTTATTGGTAAGGCTTCCGGTCCACAGGAAGTTGATAGTAGTTAGGCTTGGGGGAGTCCCGAGTTACATGTGGAATTTCCACACTGCATAGGTCAGTGCCTCTAACCCTTGCATCGTTCAAAGATCAGCTGGATAGACATCTTGCATTTGCCTGAGAGCCATGCCCAAGCTCTTGGTAAGAGTTTTTTCAAGAATCATAGTATTTTATTTGGGGAACTGTAGAGATTATTTATTCCAGCCTCTTCCAAATCTGGCTACATGTCAGAATCATCTGGGGAGCTTTAAAATACATAGATTTTTTTCTGAGTACACCTCTGCAGGCTCTGCTTCAGTAGGTTCTATTGAACTTGGGAACTTAGAATCTGTATTTTCACTGAACTGTGCCCGTTGCTGGTTGGTGGCCAACTTGGTGACCTGATCTAATCCAGTTTTGAATTAAATGCTTATATCCCCCTCTGGCTAACTTAGAAGATTTTAGGTAGCTCAGATAACTGATCTGGAACTTGGATAGCCAGTCTCTGAAAACAGGAACCAAGGACACTTGCCACACTGCATTTCGGTTGTGCTCATTTCTGTGCTCTTAAGATTCTATGTCCTTGATGGGAGCAGTTGAGTGGCTAAGTCTAGGTCATAACCCCTGGGTGTTATCTGGCAGGAAGCTGAAAGAGAACATCTGCCCCGTCAGCTTCCTTACTGGGGCTCCTCTCTCACTTATATTGGGATGTCCCCTACATATGAAAGTTTTCAGATATTGGAGAGCCAAAACAACAGTTGTTCCCTACAGATTTCCTCTCCAGAATCACCAGATGTTTACCAAGGTTGTGCCTGAACTTGTTCATCATTGGGGAACTGTCCACCTTACAAGGCAACCCCCCCCCCGCCTTTTGGGCCATATTTGGTGAATAGAAAGTTCTTCATTAATCTGCTTCCCTGAAATTGCTACTCACAGGCCTCAGGTTCACATCTTTTCTAAGATCCCAGCTAAACCCATTTATGCAACATTTAATAAAATCTGAGCTTCCTTTTCTGTCTTTAATATGTAATGTGTTTGAGAGGCAGACCCCTTTCCTCCAGCCATTTGGTCCAGAGACAATGTGATAAAATGGAGAAAGCACAGGACTGAACCCAGGCTTGCTGATTCCTTGCCAGTTTGGGAACAGTCATGGCCCTGCTGTCAGGGTCTGTTAGAAAGGACATAGGGCATGGGCTGCTTTATTATGCTTCCACAGAGGCCATCCAGAAAGTCTGATTCAGTAGACCCCCATGAGTGGTGTAGCATCAGCTGAGCTATTTGTCTTTTAGGGCCATTTACCCCATTTGTCATGAAAAGGGACAGCAGACCTTGCTGGAGAAACCCTGCTCAGGAAGCCCACAGTGATAATGGCCACTGCTCTTGTGTCTACTCTCCCTGCCCCCTTCAGAGCACACACGTGGACACACAACCCCTTTTTTGGTCTCTCCCAAAACAGGGAATAATTAAACAACCCAAATCCAAACATCCAGCAGAAGTTTATGCTTGAGTCTCAGAACACAACATATGGCATCCTAGTCCTTGCCAGGTTCTGCAAACCACAAAGCCAGGTCCTCAGCTTCCACCACGGCCTCCCAGTTGGAGGACCCATTTGCAACCGAGACGGCACCCCTCCCTCAAAGACTAGGAGTCATGGAGTTCAACCCCTTGAATTGGAGTCAAAATGACATTTTCTTCTCTTTTGAAAATGTGCCAAGGATGGAGGAGATTCAAGGGTTTGTCTCCCCTCTCATCCACACTAGCGCTCACCTTCTGGCATTGGGTTTGGAGGCAAGGGGACCATACAGAGGGGACTCGGAGGTGGGATGGTCTGATGCTGTCACAGTGGCCCTCTGCAGAGGCAAAAAAGCTGTGTGGTTGTGAGTCCTGCCCTTACAGCTTCATCTCCTCCTTCCCTCCTGCTTCAGTCTCCTTAGTGCAGCCAAAGCTCCAGGATCACAGTGATACAAGACCACACGAGCAGCTCGGGATCAGGGCTATTCTTAGGATCAGCCCCATCTTCCAGACTTCCCTTGTGGCTCCTTCTTGGCCTGGGCCTGGCTGCCTCCACATGGCAGAGACCCTGTCCCCCAGGTCTCCTAAGTTCCAGAATAATCTTTAAATACAGCCAGACTCCTTGAAGTCTCAAGCATAAGGTGGGGAGCTCCAGAGACAGGGAGCTTCTCTCTTCCTCTTCCTTATAGGGCCTACCTTCCAAATACCACTGTCCCTGAAGCTGCTGTACCCCAGACTGGCTGACAGTGGGACTATCAGGTTCCCCACCCCCTTTATCCCTAGAGAAGTGACCATACCCTAGAGTCCAGCAAGATAATCCCATCAGGACCTAGAGGACCTGCAGCAGTGTAAGAGAGGTCTTGGCAGGAGCGAAGGTTGGGGGGTGGTGAGGTGTCCTCACCCCCACCCAGGCCGTCTGGACCCTGTGGCCTCCACCACATACATGTATTAGGCACGGCTGTGGCTACAGATCAGTAGAGGGAGAAGCACTGCGAACAGAAAAGGCACTTAGAAATGTCAATTGCCCTCGGAGGGGGCTGGGGACCTGGTGGTTATAATTAGCTTCTCTAGTGCTCATGTGCTCACAGAGGGGGAAACAGCCCCTTGGAGATCCGTACATTTTCCACTGCCACACCCCATGATGTCACCGCAGGTGCCTTCTGGCTTACCCCAAGATTCTGGTGGTTCTCAGGACTGCTGTGGCTGTTGGTGGCAGTTCTGTACCTCTGAGAAGTCATAGGGGCCCTGGTCAACCACCAGAAAATGATTTCCTGTTCCTACCCCTCCTGCCCCCCAACAGCCCAGCCCCCACGAACTGTTCTGTGAGAATGTATTCAGCTGCAAGTGAGGATTTCACACCTAGGTCTTCAACCTCTCCAAGAAAGTAGATGCACACTTACTTAGTCAGATGCTTAAAATATAGTTCAGGGGTGCCTGAACTATATGGGTGGCTCAGTGGTTGAGCGTCTGCCTTTGGCTCAGGGCGTGATCCTGGGGTCTGGGATCGAGTCCCGCATCGGGGTCCCCGCAGGAGAGCTTCTCCCTCTGCCACAGGCAATTTAATACTTTGTTGAGCATTTACCATGTGCCAGTGTCTCTGCATCTCTCATGAATAAATATAGTTTTTAAAATAAAAATTAAAAGAATAAAATAAAAATAAAAATGTTTCCCATTCCAAAATGACCTAGCAAAGCCCTAGAGGCCTCAGATTGCTGGCAGATCGCTGGGACCTTGGGACTGGTGTCCCCACTCAGTGCTGGGCAGGCTCATAGAAAGAGCGAGGCTCTGGAGTCCGAGGGACTTGTTTGAAATCAGTTGCCACCTTCAACCCTATGACCTTGGGCACGTTATTTAGCCTTTGAGCACCAGCTTCTTGACCTGTAAAATGGGCTAGTTAAGTTGCCTCAGAGGATCGTGTGAGGATTAAATAGGATACATATATAGAGAAGCAAATTAACAAAACGCTCATCAGACCCTTGGTAATAGTCCTTTTTAATTATTCTTAATAGCATGGAATAAAGAAAATCTTTTTGGCTAGAGCTAATAAAGGGATAACAGGCCCAGAGATTAAAAGCTCATTCATGGGTGTCTTTTGTGGAGGGAAGGATAATGTTCAATGTCAGGATTTGTGTCCTATTGGAGTAGAAAGAGGATGGTCTTATCTTTTCTTGCTACTTTGTCACAAATCTGAGTGACTTATACAATAGAAATTAAAAATAATGCTTTTTTGGGGGGGTGCCTGGGTGGCTCAGTGGTTGAGTGTCTGCCTTTGGTTCAGGTCATGATCCTGGGGTCTTGGGATCGAGTCTCACATCGGGCTCTCCCCGCAGGAAGCCTGCCTCTCCCTCTGCTGTGTTTCTGTCTCTCTCATGAATAAATAAATAAACTCTTTAAAAATAAAATAACACTTTATTGAGCATTTACCATGTGCCAGCCACTGTTTTGAGAATCTTGCCTATAATGATTCTCTTAATCCTCATTATAACCCAAGATGGTGGGTGTTATTATAATTGCCCATTTTACAGATGGGTTAACACACTGAGGTTAAAAGTAACTGCCCACGGGGCACCTGGCTGGCTTAGTCAGTGGAGCATGAGATTCTTGATCTGGGGGTTATGGGTTTGAGTCCCACACAGGGTGTAGAGATTACTTTAAAAAAAGAAATCTTAAAAAAGTAACTGCCTGAGACCATACAGCTAATAATTGGGAGAGACAGAAAGTCGCTTCCTCTCTCTCTCAGCTTCATTTTCCTTATCAGGGGCTTGGTTCAGATATGCACAAGTGTCCAAAATTCTATGTCTGTGCTAAGCTGACCCGGGGAACCTCCTGGAGTTTGTAAGCATTTTAGAGTCACTTTAGTCTGTTAGTGATGGAAAAGAAACCACGTAAAGGAGCTTTAAATGACCTGCAAGACTTTAAGAGGGTTTTATCCCTTCCTCCTCCTCCTCAAGGTAAGCCTCCGAGAGGGAAAGACCTGTGGCAGCGGAGGCTCAGCAGAACCGGGCCTCTGTCCCGCCATGTAGGCCAGGGAGTCTCCGGGCAGAGCCACTAGGTCAGGCTTAGCAGCTCGAGGGGGATCACCGTCGCGGTTTCTCTTCTTGCAAAACCTAAAGCATTAAGGACAGATTTCTTGAAGAGTAAAACTTCTCGAAGCGTTATAGGCCCTGGCTCTTTCCACTTCCTGCCCTCCTCTTCTCTCCTACGCTCCTTGCACTCAGGCGCCTGCCCTTCCTCCTGCCAGACGGCCCGGGCCAGTGCCTTATCCCCCCCCACCCCCCCACTCCCCCCGGTCGAGCCTCCATCCTCCCCCAGTCTGCCCGTGGCCTTTGATGCACCTGACCCCTGCTTCCTTCTGCCCCTGCTGAAGCCCCGGGCTGCCGGGGTCCTTCCTCGCTTACTGGCCCTACCCCAGCTGCTTCGGCTCTGAGCCGTGTGCCGGTTCCTGCCTGCTCCCTATCATGGTTGGAGGGCCCCCCAGCTTGCGGCCCTCAGCTCGCCCCCCCCCCAGCCCTCCAGCTCGTGGCCCCTCCAGCCCTCCAGCTCACAGGTCCCCCCAGCCCTCCAGCTCGTGGCCCCTCCAGCCCTCCAGCTCACAGGTCTCCTCAGCCCTCCAGCTCGCGGGTCCCCCCCAGCCCTCCAGCTCTCCGGTCCCCCCCCAGCCCTCCAGCTCAGGGGCCCCCCAGCCCTCCAGCTCGCGGGTCCCCCCCCCCCAGCCCTCCAGCTGAGACAGGTACCTCTTCTCTTCTGTCTCATCAGCCTCCAAGCTTCAAACATCAGCCCTGTGCTGACGACCCCTCCAACCCCTCCTGGTCCCCAGCCCAGGTCCCTCTGTTTCCTGTCCTCTGGGTGGGTGTCCTTAGGCCTTTCAGTCATGACTCTGCCCACACCATTCTCGCTCCAGGTGTGGCCGCCCCAGTCCTCCAGGTGTGGCCACCCCAGTCCTCCAGGTGTGCCCGCCCCAGTCCTCCAGGTGTGCCCACCCCAGTCCTCCAGGTGTGCCCTCAACGCAAGCCTGTCCTCCCACTGCCCTTCTCTCCCATTTGCCTCCATACACCTGGCCCCCCTGCCTTTGCTTCCGCTTCCCCGCCAGTCAGACCTCCTCACAACCACCAGAGAACCTTCCAGGAGGTAGGAGAGGTGGTACTAGCCACCGCTCAAAACGCCCCCGTGTTTTCTCGGTCACGATCAGAGTGAGTTCTGAGGCCTGCAGGTCCCCACCGTCCGTGTGCCCTTTGCTGCCTGCGCGGCTTATGTCTCCCACCACTGTCCCTGCTCATCCAGCTGGAGCCACAGGAGGAATGCATGGAACTCTCCACTGCCTCTGCCAGGCCTTTGGTACCTGCTGTCCCTCTGCCGGGAATGCTCTTCACATAGATGGCCACGTGGTTCACGCCCTCCTGGTTCAGTTAGGATTTTCCTTGCCCACCCTGCGTAAGATCCCCTCCGCTTTCTCCACTTACTGTGGTCCAATACTTGCTGTTAGGATGCACACATGTGTATATTTATTTGTCTGTCCCTCTCCAACAGTGTAAACTGTTTGAGGGTGAAGACTTTTTGTCTGTTTTGTTTACTGCTGTATCTCCAAGGCCAGAACGATGCCTGGCACAAGGTAGATGTTCAGTTAATACTTGGTTGTGGAGGATTTATTTATTTATTTATTTATTTATTTATTTATTTGAGACACAGAGAGAGGCAGAGACACAGGCAGAGGGAGAAGCAGGCTCCTTGCAGGGGCCTGATGTGGGACTCGATAACAGGACCCCGGGATCATGCCCTGAGCCAAAGGCAGAGGCTCAACCGTTGAGCCACCCAGGCAGGCATCCCTCAGTTAGTATTTGTTAAAAGAATAAATGACTATGTGGCTCAGTTACAACATCCTAATGACTAGCCAAGCTCATTGTGGGATTCTGTGCACAGCGCTGTTGGGGTAGGGGCGGGAGCAGGGTGGTGGGGAGGGCCACCAGGCCTCTCTGGCTCTAAATTCCTTTTCTGGGGGATGGGCTCTAGCATTCCAAGACTTTAGCTCCAGCTGCAAGCTTGCCTAGAGATACTTGTCAGGACGAACTTGCCTGAGAATTCAGTGACTCTCAAGATGATTTCCCTGCGAGGATCCGAGTTGGAACATCATCCCTTTAAAAGTCCTTAATCCAGACTGCCTGTTCTGGAGACATTCTCAGATGCATTATTTAAAGTTATTTCCAGGGGTGCGTGGGTGGGAGGTGGGAGCTACATTTGTTACTTAGTGGTTTTGAAAAGCCTTCCAGGATCTCTTTCACTTTTAACCCTTCTTTTTGGAGTCACCTAACGTAACCCCTTAGACCTCGCAGAGCCTCCGCAAATCTCTTGATGCGCTTCCCTTGCGCATCCGCCCCGCAGCAACTGAGAGCCAGGGCCCAGCCGGGCCCTCCTGGGGAGATGTCTCTCAGGACAGTTAGGTTTATTTCCCCTCAGGAGGCGACGCATGACCTACACAGAGGATGCTTTTTTATTGAATGAATCCATTGCGTAGACATTTAATTCTTTGGAGAAAGTTCCATGTTGGTGGTAGGGTGCGGTAGTTGTCATACTTCCAAAGAACAGAAACGTTGCACGGTATTTGCATGGCTTTTCATAATCCTCTGCAACCCTTCCCACCTGTCTTTTCATTTGATGCTCATTCACCCAACTTCCTGTAGCAGACGAGTTGTATCCACGTTTCTTTCTTCTTCTTCTTCTTTCTTTATTTTTTCTTCTTTCTTCTTCTCTTTCTTCTTAGATTTTATTTGTTTACTCCTGAGCGACACAGAGGGTCAGAGACACAGGGAGAGGGAGTAGAAGGATCCCTGCAGGGAACCTGATGCGGGACCGATCCCAGGACCCCTGGGATCACTCTCTGAGCCAAAGGCAGATGCTCAACCACTGAGCCACCCAGGTGCCCCTGTATCCACGTTTTACAGACAGAAGCAGAGGCACAGGGAAGGTAATGGTTTGCTCATGGCTGCTCTTCGTTGGTGGCCCAGTGGGCTCCAGTCCCAGGGCTTCTGCTCCTCAATATGGATAGGTGTCCCCCTGGGGTATGTCTGCCCATATAGTTCTCTGGGCCATGAAGCCTCAAACACTTGATGATTGCCTTCTGTCAGAGTCCCTTTGGATACCTAATGGATGACTCATGCTGGGTTCTGAGACCAGAGGGGTGATGTCTGTGTTTCTCTGTGTATCAGGAGACTATTCTTTCATATGAGACTGCTCAGAGATAGGAGGAACCCTCTATACCTCCATGGAGAGCTGCCCTCCCCAAATTCACAGGTTTCCTGAGCTCCAGCTCAGCAGAGGGTTGGACTTCTCTGAACATCCATCATGAAGTCACCTGTCCTTAGGAATCCTCCACTTGTAAGTTGGGTGGCTCTAGGAGGCTCCCTGGGAGCATGGTACTCAGACCAGGTATCTCTCCACAGACTTACAAACACTAACCATTATATGATGCTTTAGGATTGTGGCTGTGCTTTAGAAGCACCCAGGCGGTCTTTGAAAATATAGATTCCTGAATGCTTCCTCTGGAGATCCTAATTCAGTAGGTTTGAGAAGAATCCAGAAATCTATAATTTAAGAGAGAAAAAAAAAATCCTTGGCGATCCTGACAATTAATGAGGCTTGGAAACCACTGTTTAGATTACAAAGGCCTTTTGTATATAATATTTCATTTGTTCCTCACAACACATGAGGAAGCTGTTAACCTCTTTTGCAGATGTGGCCTAAATACGGTAAATAACCTATCACGAGCCTCTCTCCGCTAGGGAATGGTGGGGCCCAGCCTGCAGCCTAAGGTCTCTGTCTCCGACCCCCAGTCTCCTTGTACTGCATTTTGCCTTGGGAAGCTCATTCCCCCATTTCTCCATTACCCTGGGGGGTGCTGGTTTTGCCACTTACTCTGCTCACTAGCAGTCTCACTCACAAGATCCAACTCTTCTTCCTTGAGGGCAGCTCTGAGCAGGTTTGGAGAAGACCATGGAAGTACAGGCCCCGGAGGAAGCATTTTGGGGCTTCCACCCATCTCCATTATCTGGGACTTGAGACAACAGTAGTGGATGGGCAGCAATGGCAGGCAGGCCAGTCTCAGCCTGAGGGAGGTGCCCTGTCAGCAGTTGAGTGGTGCGGGGGCCCCAGACAGGCCTTCATGCCCAAATAGATCCTGCAGCCCAGTTCCAAGAAAGAATTCTGAAGTGCATGAGCAGAAACCACTGACCACTGGCATGGAGAGTTGGCGGTAAATCTTTCCTCTTTCCATGTGCATTGTATTTGGAGCTAGATCATCAGGAGGAAACCTCAGAATCTCAAGATTCTTTACGATGGGAAGGATGCAGGGTGGCCCTGGGGGTGGATATGGGAAACTTTGAGTAGGTTTTCTGGTGCTTGTGGATAAGGAGATGTCAGCGTGGAAAAGTAACCAGAGAGCTGGGCTCTTAGGCTCCAGCCGGCCCCGTACCATTCTGAGCTCCTGCAGTTGCAAGTCTTGTGTTGACTTTGCGGGTGTCCTCCTTGCCCAGATCCCCCATATGCTGCTGTTCTTGGGACTTCACAGATTGGAACCTATAGGACCTTTGCCTTAGGAATAGGTGTTTGACTTGTAGCTACTTTATTCATTTCTTTATTTACAGGTATTATGACATCGTTGTTAAAAGTAGGGCTCTTGGGAATGGGGGGAGAGAGTAGAACTCTCGAGGCAGATTACCTGGACTCAAAATCTGTCTGTGCCACTTCCTGGGCTTATAATTTATGTTGCTGTGCCTCAGTTTCCTCATCTCTAAGGTTGCACTAACAAGAGTACCCACCACCAAGGGTAAAAATGGGGAGGTTGATGGAGTGCTTGGAATGGAAGTGGGCACAGGGAAGGGGGTGCCTTGTGCTAGGTTCTCCGCTGTTCAACAAACGTCACATTCTGTGTCCACCGGTGTGGCCTAAAGGACAACCACCATCGACTCCCACCTTGCAGGAATTCACTGGGAATTCCCAGTTCATTGGGAGGCTGACCCAGACATGGATTATTACCATGTTAAATGGCCCAGTTGGATGGAAGTCCTGTGATAGGGGTCGTTCAGAGAGGTGTGTCACAAAGGGGCTGAGCTAGAGGCTGCTTCTCAGCAGAGCCAGCATTTGGTTTTAAAGTCTCAGGAGGAGGGCACCTGGGTGGCTCAGTTGGTTAAGCATCTGCCTTTGGCTCAGGTCGTGATTTCAGTGTCCTGGGATCAAGCCCTGCATTGGGCTCCCTGCTCAGCTTCCTGTTTCTCCCTCTCCCTCTGCCCCCCCCCGCTCATGCTCTGTCTCTGTCTCTCAAATAAATACTTTGTTTTTTAAATTTTATTTAATTAATTTATCAGCAGGGCAATACCTGGCTGCCTTAGCCAGTAGAGGAGGCTAAGGGTTGTAAGTTCAAGCCCCATGATGGGTATAGAGATTACTTTAAAAAAAAAAAACTTTAAAAAAACGAATAAAGTGTCTGGAGAAATTCACCAGGTGGAGGAAAGGGGAAAAGCATTACAGTAAGAGGGAGCACATGAGCAGGGCCACAGAGCCTTGATGACTCTTGCTGTGTGAGGCAATGAAGTGAGGTAGAGAATGGGAAACACCAACAGGAGGTGGGAGGTGAGATGGGAGGAGCCAGTGGGCGTGATGGCAAGAACCTTCAATGCCAAGGGATTTTGCACTTCATCCAAAGGATGAAGCGAGTCATTGGTGCCTTTGAGCAACACGATCAAGTTTGTATTGTAACAAAATCTTTCTGGTTGCTGTGAGGAGTGCAGAACAAGACAAAAGGAAACCAACCATCTGGATGACTTGAGTTTCTCACGCTCTTTAAACGTGAGTTGAAGGTTGTCCACCATTTCCGAGAGGGCCCAACACCATCTGTGGCCAGCAGGCAAGGCTGTGGAGGATTTCCTTCTCCTGTGACTTTCAGGGTGACCTTGAGAAGGTCCTACCTCCTGTCCTCCCCTCATCTTTAGATAATGTGGGGGCAGTGCACTGTACTCTGGTCACCCCAAGTGTAGCCTACTCAGAAGGAAAACTGAGGGTCCCTTGCTTGTTTTATCTTTATGTAGAATAAATTTTCATTTGACTTTATTACTTAATAGGAAAGCAGCATCATGATTCAAAAAGCAAAGTGACAGTCTTGCTCCTACTCTTATACCCATCCACGCTTTTGTCCCCATCCCCATCCCCAACGAGCCACTGTTACTCATTTTCTTGGGTACCCTTCTAGAATTTATTTATGCAAATCCAAATTTAGATTCTTACTCTACCCCTCTTCTTATGGAAATATGGGCCCTTTTAGAATACATGCCCTCTCTTCAGGCAGAATTATCAACAAGCTCTTTGAAAAAATAAAAATGGTCCTTGTTAAGGAATTTCTGACCATTCCAATTATTCCTTCTAGAATAGAATAAAGGAGACTGGAAGCTTTGCTGTGACTTTGTCTCCCCGCTGTGCAAAATAGAGACAATATTCTGCGTTGATTCCCATGTGGGAAAGTTAGAAGCATTTTCACATTCATAAATGGCTTTGAGCTTTTTGGTGGAAGGGATTCTTACACTTGGTGCTCTTTTGATGATTTCTCAGTGAAATAGTTCCTCTCATCCTCTGGTCTCAGGACCTTCCTTTTTTTTTTTTTTTTTTAAATTTAGACTGCTAATTGTTAACAAGTCGTTAGGGTTTTTTTCCTCCCCTCCAGCTCTTCCTCTCAAAACTTCTGAGCCTTAATTGGCATCCTTGGTCTCTGCTGGGGCCATGTGTGTCTGATTTTCAACTACATCCTGCTGGATCGTCCTGCCTGCGCGCACACACACACACACACACACACACACACACACACACACAGCTTCAAGGGCTTCCCATGGTATCTGTTGCAAAGTTCTTGATTTTCTCCACCACATGTGCTGAGTTACACAAAGCACAGTGCAGCAGTGAGCCAGCACTGGCAGCCACCGGCTAGGATCTTAAACTCCTTCTGGTCAGAAAGACACAGCATCTGCACTTGCTGGGGAGAATTTCTCGCATCCTCGAGGGTTGCCGGGGAGACCCAGAGAAAGGAAGTTGTCTGTGAAGTGGTGGAGGGGCTAGCCTCGATGATCTCTAAGAGCTCTGTAGTTCTAAAATTGTGCTTTAATGACATGGTCTGGAGGCTGCCAGTGCCAACACCAGGAGTGAACCGTTACGCACAGTACACGTTTACTGGACGGTGGGATGGGAGAGAAAGGACGTGGATGCTGTTGTGTGGAATCCACAGAACCCAGTTAACGTTTTGAGAGGGATTTGGGTTTTGTTTTCCTGGAAAGCTTCCTGGAAGTCCTTTCTCAGTAGTATGTTTATGTTGGCTCTCAGGTGAAGCCACTGTCTCTCAGATGAGGACTTGGTATTAGGGGCTTTACTTCTGGGTCATGATTCAAAACCTTGCCGGTGCCAGCTTTGTGAATTCAGGAAATTCTTGTCCTACCCAAGGACCAGAGGGACTTGGCACAGTCACTTCATGCTCCCCCCCCCAGGCAGGACAGCCACCAGTGACATGTTCCCGATGCTGAGGCCTCACTGGAAATCTGCGCACTTGGGACCCTCTCCTGCCCTGTCGTTTTAGCCCATGGTAGGCACTATGCAGTTGTCCTGGGTCAATCTGTACTCAATTTTCAGGAGGATTCGAGAGTCCTTGGGTTTGTGGAGCTTTGGAACTTTGAGCAATCTGCATCATTCCCGTGGGCCTCCCTCTGGGAAGGCTGACCCTTAAAAGGGCTCTGGGTGCTGCCTGGGGGATGTCCCCCTTTGTAGATTGGCACAGGCAGCTTTCTGCACTTTAAGTTTGCTAGGACCACTCCTGTTGGGTTCCTGTTGGATTCCGTGGGTTTCAGTGTGAGAAGCAGGAAACCCGTATATTGCGGCCCCCAGGGCAATGTGTATATTGTAGGTCTGAGCTATTCAGACCCACAACCACTTCTGCTAGAGAACTTTCCTTCTCCGCCAAACAGCTCTGTCTTGAAATATCAGAGATATTTGTGAACCCTAACCCAACACAGGGTCTAGTTCATCATGAATATTCAATAACTGGTTGTCGGATCGTTTTTCACTCAACAACATCATCGATTGAGTGCTGACTCTGCGTTTGGCACCGTGCTGGGGTCTGGTGCAGCCAGAACAAGGCACAGCCCCTGCCCATAAAGAGTTGAGAGTCTAGGAGGGGAGGCATCTGCATACCCCCACATCTATCACAGGGCCGGAAATGTAGGGGTTACTTGGTGGCTTTTTAGCTTGGAATTGTAGAGTGATAAAGCTGGAGGGTCTTGGGGATTACGGAGCCCCTCCCTCTCACTTCAGGAATGAAGGAACAGGTGAGTGAGAGGCTTGGGGTCACGGAGTCCAGTCCCATGGGGTAGAGAGACACATTGTCCACAGTCCCTGCTTTCCGTTCTTTGTAGCACCCCGTGCAGTTTGCTTTTGGCCTTTTACTAGAAAGATCAAATCCTGAAAAGTAGAGGCAGTGCCCAGAGCACGTAGGAGCCCAGTTTCACTGAACATCTGCTGTTACTCAGTGACCCAAACCTTGTAGGTATTTGGAGGCTCTGGACATTGGTTCTTACCCTGGGACTGCAGATCTAGCTACTCATGGGCAGTGGAGGCTCAGCCACCTGCAGCTCCCACCGGGACATGGTTCTGGAGAGGCCAGAACCCCCAAAATGAAGGCTCCTTGGTTTTGACCTTGTGGCTCAGTTCCACTGAGATGCTGAGTGGTTTTCAGGATGAGGTATGGGAGAGGTGATGGTTCTTAAACCACACAAAAGGGCTTTCCATCCGGCTAACATAAGGCCGGACCTTGTCTGACCCTGATTTAGTCAAACAAAATGCAAAAAGACCTTTTTGAGGCCATCGGGGGAAAAGAACATGGGCTTGGTATTCAGTGATATTAAGGAATGATAGAAAATGTTAAATATGATAACAGCATGGTATTTATGTTAAAGAAAAAAAACAGTTATTAGAGAGGCATACTGATGCTTGTGTTGTTTTCAAATATTCTGGGGGTGGGGTGGGGAGAAGTCTTCTAATAAGTGTTTTGGGGTGAAATGGTATGATGTCTGGAGTTTGCTTTAAAATATTCCAGGGCGAGAGAAGTTGAGGAATAGATGAACGGTTTGGCAAAACATTGATCATTGTAGCTATTGGAGCTGGGTGATCGTTGTAATTATTGAAGCCGGTTGATGGATGCGGGGTGGGGATGGGGGGGATGTTATTACCATACTCTCTGCTTTTGTATGCATCTGGAAAATTCCAGGATTAAAACAAAACAAAAAGTTAGGGTCTGGATGTCTACACCTGGCAGTCCCTGCCTACCAGTGAAACTCCTGATAGAATGGAGGCTGGCACTGCAGTGGCGAGCAGATGAAGATGAGACTTCAGAGGCCCCAGGGGAAGTGGCCTGAGTCCCCAGTTATCTCAGAGGATATAGGAAAGGCCTGGAACACTTCCTTTTGAGCACGTTTGTTCCAGGTCCTGCGCGATGTCCCCAGCGCCCCGTAGCTCACCCCTGACTCTGGAAGCTGCTCCTCTGCTGCTGGGGGAAGACAGTGCCACCCTTGGTGGTTTCCATTCCTGCTGCAGGCCAGCCCCTCAGACCCACCTGGAGAGGCCCATCCTGAGGCAGTTCCCTTGCTGGGCTGTCACACACCGCATCACTGACGCCAGAGCCTACCTCCTTAGTCCACTGTGACACCTTCTCTGACTCCTTATTCACCTGTCTTGTCCGCGTCTGCCCCTTTCTTCTCCGGCCTCCCCCAACGGTGACGCTGTCACCCCATCTACCTCCTGATGGTTCGACAGAAGGATCTGCAGTCACCCATAAGCCTCTACAGGGTAGGGATTTCACTATTACTCATTAATTTCACCTTTTTCCTGTAACTCATGAGGCTTTTGTACCTAGTTCTGCTCTTGGCCAGAAGGCTCCATTCCGGGCTTCCTATGGCCTTGCCCTTGAGTACAGAGTGAAGACTCCTTACGTTCATGGAGATTTGCCTACCTGGAGCCTGTGCCCCACAGGTCCCCTCTCACACCCACCCTCGCCCAACACACACACTACATATAGGGTTTTTGGGCACCCAAGTGATTGAGAATCTGTGTCTGGGGTTTCTTCCCCACGTCCAGCCTCCCAAGGACAGACACGTCCAGCCCTGAGAATGACCAGCTATTCATGGATGTAGAGACAAAACTTTGACATCCCCTGGGGTGTCCATGCGCATGCATGTGGAGCCCTTCCTGGAAGCCAAAGAAGCGAGGGGCAGACTATAAAGTGGGTGGGGGCACATCACAGGTGGAGGAATCAGGGAGTGTCAGCTGCGGTCTCTGGCACAGAATAGAATGCCAAGGAGTCTGAGAAATCTCACCGGGCCATTTTGAAGGGATATTTGTCAAGTAGGAGGCTAAGACCTATTTAACTTACCAGTTTGTTCACTTGATTTATTACTTCCAAACATTTAGTCAGCGGGTAGCTGGGCCTCCCTTCTTCCTCCTGCTCAGGCCCTGCACATTTCAGGTATCTAAGTTCTAACTGAGACTCAGGAATTTTGCTCCTGGCTGGACTTCATCTCGCCTTAAGGTAGGCTTATGTTCTCCCGTGGTATTTCCTGCAGCTTGTAAAATACAACCGGGGAAGTCCTCTTGTAGCGCCACTCATTTCCTGTGTTTATAATGGAGGTGAAATCATGGTTTGTCTGCCCACCGCCCCTCTTCCCACTCCCAGGAAGCCTCAATTATGTAAGCTAACAAGCCACTTTAAAATTGCCTTAGAGTGAGGGTTGCCTGAGTATGCCAACAACTTTAGCATAAAAGGCTTCCCCTGAAATTTCCTATGCCCCTTCAAAGGAACTGACAGTGTTCTGGACTCCATTCAATAGGTATTAACCATAAGGCCTAAAAAGTTGAGCTATTTTTAAAATTCTAGTTTCCCCAAATGACTCTTTCTCTTCAAATAGTACTAGAACTCCACCTTTCCTCCCTCTCTCCCTCCAATGAAACATTTTCAGCTCTTCCAATAAGTTGTATTGAAATTCCAGACTTACTATGGTACACCCATCACTGAACTTACATAATATCAAACAGAAGTGTTTTTTTTTTTTTTGTATGTTTGTTTGTAAGATTTTATTTATTCATGAGAGACACACAGAGACAGGCAGAGACATAGGCAGAGGGAGGACCAGGATCCCTGTGGGGAGCCCGATGCAGGGCTCAGTCCCAGGACCCTGGGATCACAACATGAGCCAAAGGCAGACGCTCAACCACGGAGCCATCCAGGTGCTCCCAAACAGAAGGTTTTAAAGACCTTTGGGATATCAGGGTCAATGTCTCTCACCCATATTGGTTATTTTAATGGGCTTTCCTCTATTTAGGGACCCAAAGCCTTGTGCTAAATAGGAATTGAGAAAGGACTGTGGATATGGGGAGTGAGTTTAGGGGTGGGTGAATAAAAAAGGTGACTTCACACAGAAAATGAGCTCTCCTTTGCACAAGAAAACCTACCTTTTCTTCCCAGTCACTCCATCTCAAACCCAATTAAATTTTAATCCGAATTGTCACAGATGCAAAGTGCTTTCTTCAAGCTCCTTTATTTCTGGAGCTCCCTGATGCCCAGTTTAATAAGTGCTTCAGGAGAAGAGGTCTGGTGGTGACTGAGAATTGACTTTGGAAAGGGGAGTGTTAACATCCTCAAGTATGTCACTGATAAGTCACTGGAAGCAAATCCCAGCCCTCTAGTCTGCTTGTTTATGTGGCTTGGGTGTCTTACACCAAAGCTCAGCCCAAATCCAAGTCTCACATGGGAAATAGCTGCCATTCAACTTGTTTGGCTCTTGTGTGTCTAAAAGGGTGTCAACAGGGGCACCTGGGTGGCTTAGTTGATAAAGCTTCTGCCTTCTGCTCAGGTCATGATCTCTGGATCCTGGGACTGAGCCCCACGTCAGGCTTCCTGCTCAAGGGGGGAGTCTGCTTCTCTCTCCCCCTGTCATCCTCCCCACCACTTAAGTGTTCTCTCTCTCTCTCTCAAATAAATAAATAAATAAATAAATAAATAATCTTTAAAAGGGTATATAACAGACAAAATCTACTTCCCACAATCGCCCTTCATTCAGAAGTGCATTCATTCATACTTTGATTCCACAAACATGTATTGAATAGCTTTGTGGGAGGATTGGCGGAAGAGAGACTTCCAGTCCTTGACTTGAAGGCACCAAAGTATGCAACCAGCTGATCATAGTAATGATAGAGGAGTACACAAAAATAGAGGTATGTATAGTAACCTATTAACTCAGGAGGAGTAGTGGCTTGCTGCCTAGGAGAACTGGATGACGTATGAGAGGAGGCAGCATTGACTTGGGTCTTGAATGATACACAAGAACAGAGACAGCTGAATGGGGGAGTCAAAATTTAACCTCTCCTCTCTTGAAATTTATATTTCAAAAGCCTTCGGTTTCATGAGCACAGAAAGAAAGCTTTGGAAGCCTGGAGGTCCACTAGGGCCTTGTCATCAATTGTAGGCAAGACAGAGAGAGCGAACGAGCTGAGAAGAGTTTAGGACTGGCTGAGCCACAGGGAAGGACTCTGCCTGGCAGATGGGGATTACCAAGGAGAAAGGAAGGAGTTCAAGGCCTGACCCCACCCTTTTGCTTGGGCAGCATTCATAGGTTGACTGGCTGTTGATGGCTTCCAGTATGCCACTGGGATGGGAACCAGCTGTCCAGAAAGGCCAGTGGGAACAGTTGTCAGCAAGCTGCTCATCTGGCTCAATTCGACATCCTACAGACATGGCGTGCTTCACATACGAACCTCACTACAGCCACCTCCTTGACTTCACATCTTGAAATAACTCCTCATCACTGAATGAGTATTTTAAGATGCAACTCTCATCAAGAAGTTTCCATTAAAGCAATTCCAGTAGGGTGAATAATCCTTTTTCCCCTCTCATCAGACATGCTTGTCTTACAGAATTATGAGGAGTTCAATTCTCACTTTTTTAGCCCTATCTTAAAAAACAGAAACAAACAAAAAAACAAAACCTCAGAGAAATGAATGATCTTGCATCTGTGTCAAAAAGTTTCCCTCTGCATTTTCAGATAGTCTTTTTGGGTCAGCATTTCTCTGTCCTTATCACTTTTTTTTTAACTTCCTGTTTCCTATCAAGCTTTATATAAACTCATTTTATCATTTCTTAAGCTATTTAGGAGTGAACTTTTCCCCTTTTTGGAGGCCAGTACTTTTTCTTCACCTCCTTACTCACTGTATGCACAAAGGTCGCAGCTATTTAAAATGTTTTGACAGCCCTCAATTATTTGCACTTAAGAAGTTGAGTAGAGAAGGGGGAACTGCATAAATGATCAGCAAAATGACATTAGAGCAATCACTCACATAGATGATACCAAGGGCATATATTCCTCATTTGTTTATTTGCCCTTGCAATGCACTTCAGATCTTGTTTCAGAACATGAGGCTGCTTTCATCTGCAATTCTTAAACATATAGTAGATGGGCAACAGAATTTACAGTGGATTGCCCATCAGTGTATGGGTATCAGAAAGCTAGAATAGTAGAAGTCTTCTCTAACAAGAACTGTTTGTTGGGGCCCCTGGGTGGCTTAGTAGTTGAGCATCTGCCCTTGGTTTAATGTTGTGATCCCAGAGTCCTGGGATCAAGTACCACATCGAGTTCCCTGCACGGAGCCTGCTGCTCCCTCTGCCTATGTGTCTGTCTCTGTCTCTGTCTCTCTCTCTTTCTCTCTCTCTCTCTGTGTCTTTCATGAATAAATAAAATCGAAAGAAAGAAAGAAAGAAAGACAGAAAGAAAGAAAGAAAGAAAGAAAGAAAGAAAGAAAGAAATCTGTTTGTCATGAAGAGAAGCTAAATACCTAATTTTCTAAGAAACAAAAAGCCTAGACAGATAGGGAGCACTCTTTCCACTAACCTGACTCACAAAGACCTAGACTTTTATTGAGCACCCAGTATACGATAGGTGCCAGAGAGTCAAAGAAGTAAAAGACACTGTTCTATCTTCTTTGGGTTCAGTAAAGGAAAACACAACTTCACAGATGCCCAGACAGATCTGTGAGCCCCTGGTGAGGACAGCTAACTCCACTAAACTGCAGAGAAATACATGGTCTGGGTATAGAGAATCGTGTGGAAGACCTGCCATGTGGAAATGGGGGAGCAGTGTCCCAGCATGTGCAAAGACAAGGACAGGAATGATGTATTGAGAGGGAGAGAGAGTTCAGGGTTGATGAAATGTAAGGGGTATGGAAGGGAAAGGGCATGGTTGAGGCTAGAAGGGTAGATTTGGGCACCATCATGGAACACCTTGGATGCCATGTGGAAAAGATTATATCCTGTAGCTAACAGGGTGTCTAAAGGATTAAGCAGAGGTAATACAGTCAAATCTATGTTCTAGAATAATGACTCTGCAAGCAATGAGGATGGTATATGCGAGAGAGAAAAGGCTAGGGAAAACCAGAGTGGACTTGACAGGTAAGAGCTGAAGATACTCTGGCCCAAGACAGAGCAGGTGCTGACGGAGCAGAGGACGGACAGTCAGCCACACTCAGGATGTTCTGGTACCTATTTGAGGAGTGGGCATGGGAATGATGGGAAAGTCCTGGATGGTTCCCAATTTCTGTTTATTTCAATGGTATGGTCAGTTTTTTCTTTTTTAAGATTTAATTTATTTATTCATGAGTAACTCCGAGAGAGGCAGAGACATAGGCAGAGGGAGAAGCAGGCTCCCTGCAGGGAGTCCAATGTGGGACTTGACCCCGGGACCCAGGAATCACGACCTGAGCCAAAGGCAGACGCTCAACCACTGGCCACCCAGGCGTCCCAGTATGGCCAGCCTTTAAAGTGCAGTTACAGATGTCTACTGCCAAAGCACAGCTTCTGCTTCTCTCTGCTCTTCCATCTCCTTTGTGAAATGGAGAACTCAGCTCTAGAGATTTTGGGAAACAATCTTTCTTATTCCAGGTCTCTGACTTCTTTGTAAGGCACAGGGCTTGTAACGTTACAGGGCTTAGACTTTTAGCTCTTCCCTTGTTAATTCAGTAACATCCTTGGCACCGTGCAGGACAGAGACCTGGTCTTCTTCCTCAAGAAGCTTATAAACTCAAAAAGGAGAAAGGCCAGTAAAACAATAAACATTAACCAAGGCAGAATGAAAACCGAAGGGCTATGGGAGCACAGAGTAAAGCCAGGGGGAAATTCAGGAGGATTTCACATAGGTGATTTGCACTAGGCTGTTATTTTTATGGAGCATCTGCCACGTGTCATGTATGTCTCTTGGCACTGAGAATAATAATTATTTATATATATATATAAAATATTTGACCATATATATATTTACCCATATATATATATATATATGGTCAAATATTACAGATAAATTATTATAAGCAGGATGAATAATGGAAAAGAGAAATTTACCGTGTCGTGAGAATGAATAACTGTGAAATTAGTCTAAGCTATCTGGGAAAGCAACCCAGAAGATTTAAGCTGAGATAAGGAAGGTGAAGAGAGTCATGGACAGAGGGACGTGTTCCTGAAGAGAGAAGCACATGTTCACTTGCTCAGTTGTGGGAAAATGAAGCATGTTCAAGGAACTGAAAGAAATCTAAGGTGACTGGTGTGTAAGAGCAGGGGAGTGGCCTAAAGGAAGGTGGGAGGGGCCAGAATACAGATCATATGGTCTCGCTGGCTGTATTAAGGTTCTGAAATTTTATCCTAAAGGATATAGGGAGCTATTGAGGTTTAAAGGTTTAAAGCAGGTGTGATTGTTTATATGTGAAGAATAAATTGCAAAGGGCAAAACTGGAAGGAACAGATCTGCTAAGATATGTTTACCAAGTGACCTGAGACAAGTCACTGAATTTTGCACTAAGCCACACCCGTGAATTGGAGTGATTGGAGTGATTATTTCATATTCAGATCAGCATCTAAATGTTCAATAAATAGTGGCCATTATTTTTCACATTATTTTTGGCATGAAGAGCCTTAGAGCACTTTCGTTTTTATTTTATTTTTTTTTTGAGAGAGAGAGAGAGCGCACACCTGTTGGCCTCGACCTGGGGTGGGGGGAGCACGGAAGGAGAAGTAAAGAAAGAATTTTGAGAAGCAGGCTTCATGCCCAGTGTGGAGCTCAACACGGGGCTTGATCTCATGTCCCTGAGATCACACAACCTAAGCCAAAGTCAAGAGTTGGACCTTTGACCGACAGAGCCACCCAGGCACCTCTTGAGTACTTTTAGTGGTGAGGTACCAGATTACTAAAGCTTTTAGCTACTAGGGAAAGTGAGATTGAGGATTGGGAAGGATCGCCGAGATGTAAAGGAGGAGTTCCCAGGGAGGAAGAAGGTGAAGATACAGAAGATGCGTTGGCTTTCAGTGGGAATGAGGCAAACAATGCAGGACAGGCATAAGCCAAGGAAGCTGAGGCATGGACTGATGCAGTATGAAAAGGGAACGTGGTCGAGTGTGATGGTTGCGAAGAGGCAGGATGAGCCACAGGAGGGAGGATGAGCCTATAGAGAATGTTACATTAACAAGTTTTAGAATTTTTTTATTCTATGAACCTAAGGGAACCGCTGACCATTTTAAAGGAGGATGGCGCATAGCATACCTTATTTTAGGAAAATTAACGGGAGGGAGGAGGATAGATTACAGCAGAGGAAGATTTAGATAAAAGCTCTCCACACTATGATTGGTGATGACGAACTTTAAGACAGAGCAAAAAAAAAACACTTGTGAGCATTTGACCTTGCCTTGGTCACTTAACCATGCCGAGACCCCATTTCCCCATCAGTAAAGTGGCAATGATACAGTTTACCTCTGAGATTCTTTTAAGCGTTATATTTTGTGTCAAGGATCAAGGATGGTGGTTGGCATGCAATGAACTCTTGAGTTGGTGTCCTTCCTATCTGCACCCCCCACCCCCAACATAGATACCTGCGGGTCTTGCTCTCACCTGATTTTTAAGAGACCTCACTTTGCTTTCCTCGATTCTGTGCTTTACTGAAATAAAACAATAATCTTGTCTTCCAAAAAGTTTCCTTTCAAGAATATGACTAACTTGTCATCCCTGCTCCCTCCCTGATTTGACAAATGGGGATCCTTGATTTGCTTTGTCCCAAGCTGTCTTGATGCAAGAGTGTTTGTGTTTGGGGCTAGGCAGTGACTCAAAAATAGCCCCTTCCCATTAAACTCCTGAGGTCTTTACCTACAGATGGATAACAAGCCTTCCTGGAAAGATAGCAAAACCATGAAGCCATTTCCCTAATTTTTCCTCCAATTTCTCTTTTTCTCCTGTGTTTCATGACATCTGATTTGGTTAAGTTCGTTTCCAACCAGAAATAACTGATTTCTGGAAGAGATCTAATATGGATTATATTTCTCTAAAGCCATATGCTCTATACATCCTGGCATCCACGCAGATGCCATTTGATTCCATTTTGTTTTATTCATTCAATAAATATTTATTGAGTGTCTGCTTAGGTGCCTGGCAGTGCATATGCAGTGCAAAGAGGAGTAATATTCAGTTCTGTGCTCTGAATGTTCCCAGATTTTGTGGAAAAGCAAGACCCGACAACATAATTTCAGTAGATTATGGCTAGGTTATGTAGGAGCTTCCAAGCAGCTTTAAAGTGGGTGGGGGAGAGGCAGCTGCAGGAAAGGGTTTTAGCAAAGCTGGTATTTGAACTGACTCTGGAAGTGTGAGCTTGGTTTTCCCAGGTGAAGAAATAGGGATGGGCTTTCCTGACATGTTTCCTGATGAAACAGCATGTGATTTGAAAGAGGACGTTTGGCCCTGAGAAGCTTGAATCATTTGTTGTCACAGGATTTGAATGCCTGCAAATGTTCACAGAGAGTTCATCATGTGCCAGGCTGGGTGCTGAGTTTTTGGGGGGTTTTTTTGGTTTCACTTGATTCACGGAACAACCATAAGAGGCAGGTCCCAGTATTGTTCCCATCTTAGACAGGAACTAAGTGATGCTCAGAGAGGTTGAGTAACGTACCCACAATCATATAGTGACACAGCTAGGATCCAAACAGAAGCCACCCTACTCTAGGGTCTCTGGACTCTGAAGCACCATGGCATGCGAGCTGGGTGCTGGTCACCCCGTGGGGTGGGGCGGCAAGCAGAAGGCAGAGGGGGGATGAGGCCAGCTTTGAGGTACTGAACACTTAGTGGGGCTCGTAGATATACCTTTGCATGTTTTTTTTTTTTTTAAATGTACCTGTATTACTTTTTAAATGAAGCAGGACCCATCATTTAGACACCATTTATAGCAGAAGTCCTGCTTTGGTGGGAGTTAATTGTGTCAATGTGATAAGAGTTTTGGGATGAGATCGCTAACTTAAGAGCCGGTTGTTCTTAGTGATTTTGATTCCTCCTTTTTGAAAAGTACATATGGACACACTTCATTTTCAAGGTAAACCCCTATAAGGTAAAAGTACTTCTAAGTTGTTCATTCTCTTCATCTTAAAAATGATGGAGTTTTTTTTTTTTTTTTAATTAAAAAAATCAACAAAAAGGGGCACCTGGGTGGCTCAGTTGGTTGAACGTCCAAGTCTTGGTTTCAGCTCAGGTCATGATCCTCAGGGTCATGAGATTGAGCCCTGTGTTGGGCTCCACACTCAGCAGCGAGTCTGCTTGAGATTCTCTCTCTCTCTCTCTCTCTCTGCCCTTCCCCTACTTGCTCACTTTCTCTAAAATCAATCAATCAATCAATCAATCAAAAAAAAATTCAAGGAACGAAGATGACTTTAGCCTCCAGTTAGTTTAAGGACTGACATTGTGGTGTGATTGAGATTTCTACAAGAACTTGCACAAAAAAAGAATATCTGTTCAATTTACTCCTAGTTCATAGAATATTTTCATGTTCTGGGTGTGTTTGGTTGGTTTTTCCTCATAGTGAATTTTCAGAATCATGAATTTGATCGTGGTACAAATATATTCATGACCTACATCAAAAAAGAAATGAACCTGAACAAACAAAACTATCAATCGACCACAAAAGTAGCACAGTCGTGTTGGCTGTTTACTAATAAACAAACATTGGGTTCGCGGCACAATGGAGCTGACCCGTGTAGCTAGAGATCATATATGTCTCGTTTCAAGTCCCTCCCTTTTGGATCTATCTCCGTTCATACAGTGGCTATTCTGTTTCCCAGTTCCCAGGACCTAATGCAACAGTCGAATACTCCAGATTTGCAATCTCAGTCAATCTCCTGGTAGGTGTGCTGACCTCCTTGGATGGTGAAGCTCAGTGAACTTTGCTTGGAAAAGCACAGACCCATAGCGAGGAGCCCAGCTGTTCCTCTTCCTCCCACCAGGCCCCACGAACATGAACTTGCTGAACTTGGGTGGCCAGGTTTCTGGAGTGAGCGGCCCAGTTCCCCTCCCACGGGTTCTGCTTCCTGGGCCCTTTTGCTGACCAATGAAACCAGCCTTGAGCAATTGCTTGGTGTGTGACCCAACCCGAGCTGGTCTGTCCAGCTTCCCTAGGACTACTCTTCCCCGCCCCTGCCCCGATCTCTTCTGGAACCCCAGACCACACTCACCACCCACACAGGCTGGAGCGCAACCGCTCCTGTCAGATGCTGGAGCACAACATCTCACGTCTCTCCCCCATCCCAGACCTGCCAAGGACAGTACAGTGACATCAGTGACATCGGAGGCTCAGAGTTGGGTGGGGTGCTGGGTCCTCTGGGCATCCACTTACTCACTGTCAGTCAGCAGGACTCTGGGGTCATGGTCTCTGGCCTCAGGGAGCACCAAGGCCTGGAAGGGTCAGGAGAGGCTTCTAAGAAGAGGATGGGACTTGGATGGAGAAAGAGAGCTTTGGACAGCTTTCCAGACGGGGGAAGGGAGAGAAGCCAAGGAGAGAGCAAGAAACCCTCCCGAGTACAGGAGCCTCTCCTTCCAGTCCTGAAGATCTCCAGGAAAGGAAATTCCAGGGCTTCCCCTGAGTCTAACCCATCCTTTTTCCTGTGACCTCCAATGTCCCGTTTTATAGGTCCCGGCTGTGCAATCTGTGAAACCTGGAAGGAAGGGCAACAAGGAAAGCAGGCCATGGTCTGACGGAACTGCTAGCCTGGCGGAAAAATCCAGCCTGGTCTCGGTTTTTGGTTTTTGGGGTTTGGGGTTTTTTGGTGCCCTCCTGTCTCCTTCCAGCCGCATGCGTGCTCTCGCCAGATTTTACTCCCCTGGGCTGGCCGGGAGGGCGGGCGCAGACAGCCCCGCTCTGCACCCCAGCACCCCGCCCCCCCGCCCGGCAGGAGGTACAGTCTCCTCTGCAAGGTCACTGCTGGGGGGGGGGGACACTGTCTTTAACCCCTTCTCTCAGCCAGCAAGAGAAAGCAAAGCTCTAGAATTGTCCTTGGCCCCCAGAAAGGCCCTCTCACTAGGGCTTCCCTTCAGTCTTCTTAGGCTGTGGAAATCAGCCCCAACTGCCTCGGGCAATTAAACTGTATAAACGAACCTGCCCCCCTCCTGGTGCCAAGCCAGCTAGGATTTATTTCTCTGTGTGTGTGTGTGTATGCGTGTGTGTGGTTTGCTGTGGGTGTGTGCATGTGTGTGTCTGTGGTCTGCTCTGTGTGTGTGTGTAAGCATGTGTCTGGTTTGCTGTGTGTCCGTGTGCGCGTGTGTGCGTGGTTTGCTCTGTGTGTGTGGATGTAAACCTGTGTGTGTGGTTTGTGTGTGCCCGTGTGTGTGTGGTTTGCTTTGTGTGTGTGTGTGTGTGTGCATGTGTAGACGTAGGAGAGACGGGGAAAGCCGGTGCGTCCACGCCCAGGCCTTGCCGGGCTGCTCGCCAGCCCGTGGGCGCACCTTATGCTTTCTTGCCTCTCAGCCCTTCCTACTCCGGGTTTTGCCCCGGCTGCGCCAACGCACCTGGCCCTCCTAGACACCCCTGGGGTTCAGAGCCAGGAAGGATGTAGGAGCTGTGACTTTCTGGAAGACGAAGAGTCAAGGTCAGAAGGTCTGCTCGTGGAAGGCGGGCACATGGGGCTTCACCTCTCCGCTGTCAGTCTCTGCATCTGTAAAGTGGGCCCACGGTTCACAGCGCGGGGCAGGGGGTGGGGGGGTTGTGGCCCTGAAGATTGAAGGACATGCTCATTGTGAAAAAACTTTGGGACATAAGAGGTGCTGCAAGGATTTGGTAAAAGAAAACAGGCCCCTGGTAAATTCCATGTTAGAATGGGGGGTGGGGGCGCAGGGCCCAGGGCAGGCTATTCCATTGCAGAGGGGCCTGGCTGAGTAAGTAGCAGAGGCCTGAGGGGTGTGAGAAGCTCCCCGGAGTTAGTCCTGGAGGGCTCCCAGAAGAGGTGATTTCCAAAGGAGAGAGGGGCTCCCCGTGGCAGCCAGGAAGGCCTCAGGGGCTCCCTCCTTCCCCCCCAGGAGCTCCCTGGAGCTCCCAGGAGAGATGCCATTTGGTCTGGGTGGTCTGCATGGCTGCGTTACTGCTGCGGCCTGGCCCTGGACTGATGCCACTTAGGGGCTGGACCGGGCTGGGGGGCTCTCCTGCCCCTGGAGGACCGGGGGTCAGCGAGATGACCCTCCTGGGTCCCCCCAGGCACCTGGGCCCCTTTTCAGCAGCTCTCACTACACCAGCACCTCCCCTGCCCGCTGAGGCTTCCTGTTTTGAAATCACCAATAAGTGGAAACTGTGAGTGCTGTCACTTTAACAGCTCCGGCTGGGAGTGTGTGTGTGTGTGTGTGTGTGTGTGTGTGTGTGTGTACACGCACATGCGCATGCGAGCACCATGTAAATGCATGCTAGTTTGTTGTGAGAGTAGGAGGGTGCATGAGAATGTGCAAGGGGGCAAATGTGTGAGTGTTGGTGCGTGTGAGCGTGAAGTATATGTGACCACGTGTGTCTCTGTGTGTGAGCATGACTGCACCGCACGGCCTGAGGTGGGGGGGCTCCCTGTCACAGGGGACGCCAGCGAGGAGCAGGCTGCAGGGAGCTCTTACCCTCCCCGCAGACCCATCTGCCTGAGCAGAAGAGGGGGGAGCACCAAGAGGAGTGACTGCAAGCACCCCGGGAAGGTGGCTGAGGCCTTTCCTGTCAACTGGAAAAAAACTCCTCTCTCGGCTTGCAGGAAGATCTTTTTTCTTTTTTTCCCCTAAGCTGTAAAACAGAAATAATTTCTTTCCAGTCCAAAACTGGCTCCTTAAGGAACTCTAGAGCACAGGAGAGTGAGACTCCAAGCCTCCTCATTTGAAAGGCAGGCAGCGTGTCTGGTCCATTTCTCTACCCCAAGTACCTACTATAGCTCCTGGCAGGTGGCAGGAGTCCAGTGAGTTCTTTAAGTATTTATGGGGTGCTCACTCTGTACCGAGCAACCGCAGGCTCCTGAGATTCCACGCAGATCATCACAAAGTGTCTGCCCTCAGGTAGCTTACGGTCACCAGGGGGAGACCATTGCAATCCCACGAAAACATAAATAGGTTATTGCTGCTAGTGTAGGGTGAAAGAATAAATTCCTTTTCTTTCCTGAGCTTTTTAGTTGGGCTTCTGGCTTTTTCTGGCAAGTGGCAGAAGGAAGGCCATAATTAATATGCGTTTTCATAGTCGATGTTATCACTAAGATGATATGATTGACTCACAGTCTTTTGGAAACAAAAATGTTCTCACAGAGAGAACATGTACCTGGGTAAGCGTTCTCTCTCCTGCCATGCCCCCTCCCCTTGCCTACATTGCACCTGCTGTTCCTTCTCCCTTCTTGTCTGGACGGCAAATTCCACTCATGCATCAAGGCCCACCCAGCTCAGATCCTGCCCTCTCTGTGGGCAAAGTGAATCTCTCCCTCTTGGTCGCCCACCAGCACCCTGTAAATGACCACAGACGCACATCACTGGGCATTGTGATTGTCTTCTATCTCGGCCAAGCTCCTTGAGGCCAGGAATTATGTTTTCTCTGTCGTGGAATTTCCCAGGGCCTGGCACAAAGCCCGGTCCTCGGATGCTCAACACGTGTGGGATAGATGAACGGATAGATCAATGACATTCCCTCTCTTTATGTAGTGAAGGGCCCTATAGAGACGTTGGCCTACGATGAGATGGGCAGACTAAGGACCTTGCAAGAGATGGAGTTTGAACAGTGGCTGATGCTGACTGAGCTTGTTTTGTGTTTTTTTAAGGGTGTTGAAAAGTTATCCTTTTTAAAAATTGAAGTATAGTCGACATCCAGCGTTAGGTTGGTTTCAGGCGTACAATGTAATGATTTGACAATTCTATACATTATGCTCACCACGTAAGTGTAGTCGTTTCCATCTGTCACCACATGACATTATCACTGCATTATTACTGTGTTGCCTCTGCTGTACTTTTCATTCCCATGACTGGGCTTGTCTGACATATTTGTGAATGATCTGGAAAAGGAAATTCAGAGCGAAAGTTGCATATCTGTGGATGACTCAGAGCTCCATGCCAGTGGGGTAGACCGTCGGAGGAGCTCCTGAGCTAGGAGTTGACAGACAAGTGGAAGGGGGCTTCAGTGTGACAAATTTAAGCCCCCCTGCATTGAGGCAGAGGTAATCTGAGGTATAAGATGATGCTTCGCTGTGATTAGCACTGGCAAGAAAGAGCAAAGACCTGGGAGTCACGCCATTCAATTAATTAAACACCTACTATGCGCTGGGCTTTTTGCTCAAGACCATTCCTCCCACCCTTGAAAGATCTGAGTCTAATGAAGAGTATTTCCAATATAGTGAGGAAAACAGACACAGAAAGGGAAATAGTTGAGGACCAGCAAGTACTAATAAAAGAATATTATAAACTGCTATGAGACCTCAGAAGATCGCTACGTTGCTGGAGTTGGGGGCAGCAGGGGAGGACTCATTCATTCATTCCTCGGTTTCAAGGCTTTTACTACGGTCTGTATTTCAAAGGTACAAAGTTAAACAGATGTAGGTAGAGCCTTATCTCCAAGGAGCTTACAGTCCGGTGGAGGGATATAGAGAAGTAAAGGGTGGGAGAGACAATGAAGGAGAGGTGTGATTCAGAAGGAAGTTCTGGAAAGATTCCTCTAAGGAAGTGAAGTCTTGGCTTAGTCTTAAAGTCATCATTTAAGTTCTTTTTTTTTTTAAGATTTTATTTATTTATTCATGAGAGACACAGAGAGAGAGGCAGAGAGAGAGAGGCAGAGACACAGGCAGAGGGAGAAGCAGGCTCCATGCGGGGAGCCCGATGCGGGACTCGATCCGCTGACTCTAGGATCACGCACTGAGGCGAAGGCAGACACCCAACTGCTGAGCCACCCAGGCATCCCCTTTAAGTTCTTTAGACAGAAAAGAGGAGGTATGGACAATTCCAGTAGAAAAAGCCAAGGGGGCAACGGTTCAGGGGAGCTTCAGGGTATATTTCAGGCAACTACGGGGGGTCGTGTGGCTGAAGCAGGGCTGTGTGGTAGAAGGGTAACAGGTGCGGGGTGGTGGCAGGAGAGGCAGCTAAGCTGATGGGAGCCAGCACAGGGGGCTTGAGGTCAGCAAGACCGTGACATGATCCAGGTTAATATTCTAGGAAGATTGTTCTGGCCCCTGTGGGGGTGGGCTGGGAATTGGGAGGTGGACGTGGGGTGCAAAACCAGCAGCCAAGAGAACCTCTAAAATCATAAATCATCCAAGCGAGAGCGTATCCACCGAGAATGGAATGAATGCACTCAGAGTGACTTTGGGGGTGAAACTGGCCTGGACATCAGCCAGTAGCCTTGAGGGAACGTTATTCTCTCTCTGGACCCGCAGGGCACCCTGTGGCAGGGACCGTCCTGAGACCGGTACCTAGAAGCAGCCAGGCTGGGACGGCGGAGGGGGCACCGGAGGCGTAGGGCCTGGGCTGCCCCTGGCTCTGTGACCTGGCCAGCCTGAGCCCCCACCAGCGCTACTGGGAGGATGAAATGATGTAGCCTGAGGTCTGTGTAAACAGCAGGGGCAGCTGCTGGGTGGTTTAGGCGCCTGCACGTTCAGAGAGAAAACAAAACCAAACAAAACCCAGTGCTGGAGAAGGTCCAAGAGAAGGCACTGGGCTGACTAAGGGGTTGGAAAGGTTCCTTTCTGGAGACGTGATGAAAATATTGGAGCTCCCCGGTCTGGAAGAACAAAGGGAGCCTGCCAGGCTCAGGAGCAGTGCCGGGGCAGACAGGGCCTCGGGCCAACTTCCTGGGTTCGATTCCTGACTCTGCAATTTAAAGTCCTCCTGTTGGCCCAGCCACTCAGCATCTCTGAGCCTCTGCTTCCTCATTCGTCTAGGAGGTGACGGCCCCAAGCTGATCATTGTGAGGACCCAATGCCACAGGAAGGCGAAGCGCTTCATGCGAAGAGGGACACCTGATAAACGCTTCTATCAGCCTTCCCGTTAACTGGGAAGAGGGTAGCTGAGCCCAGAGTCCCCAGATCCTGGAGATCCCTCTGGGAGAATGCGTGCGGCGAGTAAGGGGAGGTAGAGCACCCTCAATCGGGGGTTGGAAACTGCAGAAACCCTCATTTCTCGGGGCCATGGGCAGCTCCGAACTCCCATCCTGCAGGTCGGAGGGCACTTGGAGGTGAGACGCCGCTGCCTTCTGCACAGCGCCCCCCCCATGCCCTAGTCCCGGGGTCACTGGCACGCACCAGAGCTTCATGCTCGTTTGCCACCTACCAATTCTTGGCTGTCAGTGCGGGATGGGGGGAGAGCCCTCAGCTTCGGCCCCGCTTAAATGGACAAAGTCTTTGCAGCCGGGCAGGTGCGGGTTCTCCTGGCCCCGGGTGGTGCCCCAGCCCCACATGGCAGTGTGTTCCCCTCTCCGTGGGAGGAAAGGCCTCTGCTGACACATCATGGCAGTCCCGAGGTCCGATCCCTTGTGGCTCTCGCTGTCACCAGAAACCCTCCCCTGAGACACGGCCCAATCATGGGCTGCGGGTCTTTAGTCGGCCTAATTGGTAGGGCTGGCAGCCGGGAATGTAGTTACTGCAAATGACCCTAATCTCTGAGCCGAATTCCAGAGCGAAGCTGCTGCTGAGGATGCTGTAATTACACGAAGCAGATACTCATTATGCATTTACTATATGCCAAGCGCTGCACATACTGGCCACCCTTGCCCAAAGCCTAGAAAAGCATCACAACTGTTTGCACGCTCATTGTGCTTCACCTCTCCTGCCTGCCGCGTTAACCGGGAGGGTTACCGAGGGCCCGCTGTGCAGCAGGCACTGCCAGCGAAAGCCGCCAAACAACACCCTGAGTTTCATTACCATTCTCTGGTGTCAGGCGAGACCTGCGGTCAGCTACAGTCAGTAGATTTGAGCACATGAGTAGGGGGCCGGGATTCAAATCCAAGTTTCTCTCCTGAAGCCATGGGTCTGACCACTATGCAACACGGTCTCTTACCTCTAACAGGAGCTTTGTGAAGTAATCATTACCATTCCACTTTTCTGGCTGAGCTCTCAATGCCCAAAGAGGTTTCCCCTAAATTGGTCACTAACAGAGCCAAGGCTCAAAGCCAGATCCTCTGATGACCTCGTGCTCAGTATATTCATTAGCGTGACTCCCGTCTCTCCATCAGAATGGCTGAGCTGCTGATGAAACGGGCTTGCCAGTGTGGTTGCCCCTGGTTGAGATGGGGTTCATTTGCAGGCACCACCCCCCCTTCTGGGCTACTGCTCAGGCTGGATGGGAGGGGCAAAGTATTTTTTCTCCACTCACCGGGCACAAAAGTACCCTCAGTTACACCCACCTAACACTGTTGCTGTGGTTTTGGCCTAAACCCCAAAAGCTACGAAGATCGGCACTCAGCCAGTGGTATGTGACTGATTATATCACCCAACATGAAGTGGGGGATCAAATCCATCCATCTTTTGCTAGTGCAGAGAACCAGAAGCAGCATCTCCACCCCCTGCAGAGAGCCCAGTGAAATGATTCCAGAGAAGCTGCGAAGCCAGGCTCCATCTGGATTCAGCCCAGTGCTTATTACTCAGTGGTCCATGTGCAGAGTGTTCCCATAGTCAGCTTCGAGAAGATGATCCTGAGGCTTGTGTTTTACGGTCCCCTTCCAAGCTCTAGGGGATCTGGGCCATGTCACCTGAACACAGAGCCTCCATTCTCCACCAGTAAGTTACAGACGTCTATCCCTCTTGTCAGCCTCGTACGAATGTCGGACCGATGTTCCTAGGATGCTAAAGAAACTCATCGTATGTCAGTAGCACCGAGAAAAGCATATTAAACACCAACAGTGCACCGTGATCGAGGTAGAGCTGAGTGAGTATCTCAGTGCCTGGCAAGAGGATGAGCACCTGCTGCCAGGAGGAGGAGAACTGTGTTTTGGGCCTTTTGGGAAAAGCATATAATCTTTTGCAGCCTTTCGCCAAGAGCAAGGAGCTTTAAAGTTACTCCTGATAGCATTTATTTCTTAGTCATTCTATGAATCAGAGATTCCATTTTACAGATGAGACAACAGGGTCCCAAAAATATGAAATCCTAATTGTCTTGCACCAAGGAGCATCATCCAGGAAGCTGCCTAGATGTTTCCTGGGGAGAATGCTCTCTCCACAGGCCTAGGAGCTACAAAATGCCTTATTCATCTGTCCACGCGGAAGCTCATTCCAGTCTGAGGCCAGCAGTGGCTGATCTGGGAGATGCTGGCAGCCTGTCTGTCATCAGGCTCCAGGGCCACCAACAAAGTCCCCCTCCTGGTTCTAGCCAGCCTGCCCTGTAATTAGGTGTTTTAATTGGGCCCTCTGTTTATACTCAGCCAGAACTGTTGTGCTGGCTTAGGCCTCACACAGGCGGCGGCTGCCTGGCTATAATCCTGCTCTGCCCTGGGGAGAGGCATTTATTACAAAGGGGATGAAGTGTGGGGTCACACACTTGGGCCTTCTGCAATAGATTGGGAGGCTGAAATCTTCTTCTGGGATGATCTTGGCTAATAACCGTACTCCGCTTCTCCCTAGAATACCATCTTAGGTCACCAAGCCCCTCATCACAGCTGTCATTGCTATACATGAGAGGTCTCTAGATGAATAGTGGGTGTCCTAGAGGTTTGATCCAGCGTGAGGTCATAACTATAACCAAAATAGTCCAGTCTCTAAAATCTTTTTTAAAAGATTTTATGTATTTACTCATGAGAGACACACAGAGAGAGGCAGAGATATAGGCAGAGGGAGAAGGAGGCTCCCTGCAGGGGGCCTGATGCAGCACTGGATCCCAGGACCCCGGGATCAAGACCTAAGCTTACGGCAGATGCTCAACTGCTGAGCCACCCAGGTGCCCCCAGTCTGGTCTCCAAAGTAAAGCCTCAACTAACTAAAATTTTATGTTCTTTTGATTGGGCTGAAACTACATCAATTGCTACAGTATAACAATTGGGGGAAAGAATTAATTATTAATAAACATAAGGTACTTGAATTGTTTAAAACATGGAATCCACATAAGGAAAGGCAGAGTTCATCTGTACAAAGCCTGTCTTTTCAAACCTGATTTTCTTCTTGGCTTACCTCGTTCCCTATCCCTCTGGCCTCATCTAAACCCAGGCCTCCAGTGTTAACCACCCTGTCCCCATCCTGAGGTACCCAAACACTGCTTCTTTGAGTATTGTCCAGGGTTGCGGAGGAGATGCCACGCATGAATCAAGCAGAGAACAACCCCCTGTGGGGGAACATATTATATAATGTGCAAAATGAGAGCCTTGCTGAGAATGCTGGAGTTACCGGGGGCCAGAATTATAGACAGGGTGACCTGAAGGGAGCAGGTGCTATTTGGAAAGGTAGAAAGAGGAAAGACATGGGTGACGCAGAAGCACATTTGTAATAGGAATAAGGTTTTCCTGCTTCGGGAAAGTCCTGAGAATTGTGAAATAGGAGCTCCCTAAGCAAATGGAGTGTGTGACGGTATCAAATATTAGAAGATGGAGATTGGTCTTGATCTTATGGACACTAAGGGGCCATTTTGTATTGGGAGGCATGGTATTTTAGCAGAAATATTTCCTTGCAGATGTGCATGAGGGATCGAAGTAATGATCCCTTGGGGAGGCGGCATTTGGAGAAGGCAAATTTTTTTTTGTATATTTTTTTATTGGGATTCAATTTGCCAACATATAGTATAACACCCAGGGCTCATCCCATTAAGTGAAAGGCAGCAGGACTCGGAGACAACCTGATGGCAAGGTCAATAACACAAACATCCAACTCTTTATTACAGTTTCCATAGTATTCTCTGTTATCTCATTTGGTTCATACAAACCAGTGCTTGGAGGTAGTATTGTTAGGCCCATTTTACAGCAGCAGAGACAGCTGACTCGCCCCCACTTGCCCTTCTGAACACAGTCTGGACTGGAGCCCAGCCCTTGACTTTCCCAACGCTCTGTTCCTTCTATTACATTTAACACCCTCTTCTCTTAGTGGTGGTGGTTTGCATATCCTTCATTGGGGATCACCGGGGGGACCCAGAAACCTCTTAGAGAATGAACGCTAGCATTTCTTAGAAGTCTGCTGTGCAATGTTGAATTACTAGCCCAACCGTACAGACGCTATATCCTATTCTCTGCACTTGTCCGACCTGCATGTCCATGAATTCGGTATATGCGTTTGAGAAACTGAGGGCCAACCATGTGCCAGGCACTCCCTAGGTACTGGAGATCCAGGAGCAAACAAGGCCAAGCCCCTGCCCTTGGGGAGAGAACATCCTGGAGCAGCGCTGTCTGGCCAAACGTCCTGGGGTGATGAGAATGTTCACACCTGCACTGCCAACATGGTAGCTGCCGGCACTTGAAATGCAGCGAGGGTGACGAACCGAGTTTTTAGGTGTAGTTAGCCCTGGCTAGTGACTAGCACGGTTGTGCGTGGGATGGTTCTGCGGAGCATCGTGAGGCAGGGTGGGATTCCACGTGGTGCACTCAACTGCTAAGAAAGACCAAAGTACTGGGGGTGGGGGAAGAGGGGGAAGGAGTCTTCTTGGAATAATGGGGCCTGCCCTTCTAGCACATCACTGCAGCTCCAGAGGTGGGAGGGCAAGTCAGCGCAGGGGTGAGACAGAGCAAGGATGGCTTGGACAGAGGAGATGGTCCCTGTGAGGGAGGATGAAGCAGAATGGGGCTCCAAGCAGCCACCTCAAGAGAGGAAGGCACCTTGAAATGGCAGTTTTTTGTTGTATTGGGTGTCATGAGTGTGGCTCCGGCTGTGGTATCTGGTGTCCCTTCCCACCGAGGACTCTCAGGACCCCCCACTGTCCCTCCCTTGCAGATCGCTGGTCATGGTCAGCCTGCACCTGGCCCCTCGGCCTCATCTCTTATTCCTTCTAAGGTTAAGGAACCAGCCCAGCTGCCTCCCCCTGTGGGTAGAGGAAGAGCATCCTCAGGCCGTTAGAACTGGAAGGGCCTTCGCGATCCATCAGAGTCCCTCACCATTTTCCCATAGTCCTTGGAGGGTGAGGAGGACTGGCTCTGGGGCACACAGTGACAGAGCCAGGACTCCAAGCCTGGCTGCTCCACCAGCTCGGTCCTTCCCCCAGGGCGGCACTGCACACAATCCAGAGGTAGGGGAAGAAGGTCTAGGTTGTGGTGGAAGAAGGGGGTATAACTAGGACTCGTTAAGTCCCAGGTTCTAAGTTAAGCTCTGCACCAATTCTCCATGACCATCAAGAAGTCGTGTTTCCTCTCCCCGCCTCTGTTCCCTGCTCTATAAAATGAGGAAACGAAGACTGCACGTCTCCCCTTCACAGTCCAGCAGCGAATGTATGTGGAGATAAATATTTGAGTGGAGCCCCAAAGCTCATAAGCACATTTAATGAAGTTAATACCCACAGCCACCTTAAACTGCACATCACTCTTGTTGAGAAAAGAAAATTCAGTGCAGTATACTTATTTTTTTAAAGGATTTTATTTATGAGAGCGAGAAAGTGCACACACAGAAGCATGAGTGGGGGGGGGGAGAACCAGACTCCCCACTGAGCAGGGAGCCTGATGTGGGGCCCTGGAATCGAGATCATGACCTGAGCCAAGGGCAGGTGCATCACGGACGGAGCCACCCAGGCACCCCCAGCTGAGTCAATTTAAAGATCTAATTGGCTTTGTTCAACAGTTTGTGAGCCAAGCAGCATCTCATCCGACAAGGAGGGAGGAGCACCAAGGAAGTGAAAAGTGGAAAGATTTTCTAGGCAGAAACAGGACGGGGTTTATTAGTGAAAGACAAGAAAGGATTGTTCAAGGCAAGGTCACCTTCCCTTAGGGGAAGGCAGAGGGTTGGTTTGTCTTGTTTTATCAGACGGATTACCTCGCTAGTGCTGGTCAGGGTACTCTAGACCATGGGTGTAAATCTTCTCTCCCGGGAGAGGCTGGAACTGCAATTAGGAAAGTCTTGGTGGGCTTTAGGGGAAGGGACCCCATTTGAGGCCTGTTTCTTTGCAACCCTGTGAGTTCAGTTTAATACATAAGCACAAAGAACATGTAGCTTCTTCCCCTTTCCAGCTTTTTGCTTGTTTGTTTTAGATTGATTTATTTATTTGAGAAAGAGACAGCACCAGTGGTAGGGGCAGAAGGAGAGGGAGAGAATCTCAAGCTGACTCAATGCTGAGCTGGGAGCCCGACTCCGGCTCCATCCCAAGACCCCAGGATCACGACCTGAGCCAAAACCCAGAGTCAGCTCCTCAACTAACTGCACCACCCAGGCACCCCATCCCCTCCCAGCTTCTTGATGTCACACATTGCCCATCAAAAGACTCAGATAAGCTCAGATAGCAGTTGACCCTTTCACGTTTGGCCTTCTGTGGAAAGGGCCTGAACGTTTTGTTATTTTAAAGGAAAGTGAGGATCAAGCTATGGGTCGAGGGGAAGCAATTAGGGTTACAGAGTGTGGCCATTTGCAGTGACGGTCTGGCACCAGGGGCTTTGCCAGAAGCGCTTACAGTGTCTAGTGTTTCTGCCGAGAAAGACATGCCCTCTGCTGCTGAATAATGCCAAAGTGGTTCTCAACCCTGAGCTCCTGACCATTCCCTCCCACTCGGAGGGAAGGCTTATCAGGCAGGAGGGGGAAATGAGTCATTGAGGATCCTCTTCTGAGCTGGGGATGGTCAATTCAGCCGTTAGGCTCAAGGAAGTAGGATTTTAAGACTGGATTTATATTTAGAAAAAAGGACAAGGACCAAAAAGCACTTTTGTAAATCTATGGTTACAGACAAAACTGGTCTAAACACAGGTAGTTAATTATAAACTGCTTTTGGTTTTTTGCTCATTGGTTAATTTGATTGTCATTTCCCTGGGTTTGGAGCTAATTGCAGGAACCCACTGTAGCCCAACAGTGCAGAGAGCCTCTCCCTGTCACCACGGAGGACGCTGGACATAGGATACAGGTGTCCCTGGGTGATTCATGAGTTGGTGAAGGGAAGAGAGTTGCTTAATTCAGACAGAAGGAATCAAGCCTGACATTTAGGCAGGAGCGCTACCACATGTCGGCGTAAGAAAGCTCAAGGCTGGCTGCAGTCAGGGGTGACATTTGAAGGTGGCAGGAAGAATGAACTGTGTGAAAAATTCACACAGTTGGCCTTGAAACACCCATGCAGTTACCCAGAGATGAGTCAGGTCTATATCGTCACAGGACGATGTCTCAATTGGAGCTTGGGACTGGACTGGATTTTTTTTTTTTATATTTTATTTATTCATGAGAGACACAGAGAGAGAGAGAGAGGCAGAGACACAGGCTCCCTGCAGGAAGCCCAATGTGGGACTCGATCCCAGGACCCCAGGATCACGGCCTGAGCCAAAGGCAGGTGCTCAACCACTGAGCCACCCAGGCACCCCTGAACTGGATTCTTGCATGTCCATAACCCTAAACCCTAGTGTTTATCTGCCTCCCTCACCAAGCTTTTCAGCATCCTTAGCTTTAAAGCCTACCTGGAAGACCTTCCCTGAAGCTAAGGAAGGTGCTGTTAATGTGAGCAAAGGTGCCGAGGCCAGTGTCAGACAAGGCCTTGCAGTGCTTCCTTCTCCTGCCTCATCCCCACGGCACACCATTTATCTCCCGCATCTCGTCCCCCGAGCCCACGGAAGGGGGCATGTTCAGCTAGCTCTTTGCACACTCCGGCCTTCACATCAACGGTGGTTCTCCAAGGCTGCAGTGCCCCAGTGTGGAGGGCCGGGGTAGGGCCTGGGGTGACCAGGGTGCAGAAGTCAAGAGGTCAGGAGGTCCGGGCAGCGACCTGCTGTGGAGCCCAAGGCAGGCCAACAGGTGGTCTCTTGACCCAGCTCCCTGTGAAGGGGTGGGGGGGGGGGCGGGGAAGGCTCTCGACAAATTAGCACCTGCTCAGGAAGTGGCACTAGATCAAAGGAAATTAATCATCACAATCTATGCAAAAAAAGGCAAAGACACAGCAGTGTAAGGTGCAAAGAGCACAATGTGGGGCCTTAGGAAACCCAGCTTCCTGTGCCTATCAAGTCACTTACTTCGAGGGACCCTCATTCCTTCTCTGTAACACGAGATGGTTGGAAGAAGTGATCCAATCTTAAAACCCTGAAATTCTCTGACCAGCCTAAATGTTGTATATTTGTTCTAAGATTTTATTTATTTATTCATGAGAGACAGAGAGAGGGAGAGAGAGAGAGAGAGAGGCAGGCAGAGATGTAGGAAGAAGGAGAAGCAGCCTCCCTGCAGGGAGCCTGACATGGGACTCGATCCCTGGACCCTGGGATCATGACCTGAGCTGAAGGCAGACGCTCATCCCCTGAGCCACCCAGGTGCCCCCTTAAATATTGTATCTTAACGCATAAGCTATTAGCGTATCGCAAAGTCGCTGATACACACATGCGTGGTCATGCTCAGGGTCGTGTCAGTCCCCCTGAGCGTGAGTGGACATCTGGTGAATCTGGATAGTCCAAGCTGTGGGATACTCGATGAATTCGCTGCATGGTCTCTATCCATGATGTAAAATTAACAATTGCCTTTAGGTCCCTCTTTCCTTCTCTCCAAAGGCTCAGGAGGCATAAGGGCTCTAAGCTCTCAGAAGCCCCATGGGAAGTAAGAGATCTTACTTTTATTTTTTAGATTTTTGAAAGAGATTTTATTTATTTGAGAGAAAGAAGACAGCGACAGAGATAGCGCGAGACAAAGCGGGAGCAGGGAGGAGAGAGAGAAGCAGAGTCCCAGCTGAGCAGGGAGCCCGATGAGGGGCTCTATCCCAGAACCCTGAGATCATGACCTAAGCCGAAGGCAGATGCTTAACCAACTGAGCCATGCAGGTGCCCTGAGATCTTATTTAAAAAAAAAAAAAAAAAAACCACCCCCAAAAACCATACTCAGCCACTCCTTTAAATGAGACTTCTTCAGGGTCCCCGGACAAGCAAAGGTGGCAGGGTGTTTACTGCTCTCCAAAGCTCGTTGTGATACTAGGTTCTCTGAGCTCCCAGAGCTGAGGCCCAGGAGGCAGGACCGAGTGGCAAGGGGGCCTGGGGCCTGGGGTAGAGCGGGGGGACAGAGATGGGTGGCTGGAGAGTTTGGTAAAGTCCCGTTTGGGCCCTAGAGAGCACCCGCATGGAAGGGGGAGGACTAAGTCATTGAGGAAATTCAGCCTAATTTTTCAGCAGTGTTGACACAGGCAGGTGGAATTTCCTAGGATCTTAGCCACAGTACAAACCTCTGAGGCACCAGCCAGGGACTCTCGTCTTAGGGAAGGACACCATCCAGGAGAATCCCAAAGCCCGCTTACCCCTTAGCATGGAAAGCTGGAGAAGGCAGTCAGCGGGGTCACAGGGGAGCCAGTGCCAGGGAACACAGACCTCGAGCTAGCCACTTTCTGCCATTCCCATGACCATAATGGCTCGATATTGAGTCTCTGGGGACTTAGGGGGCTGAGCTGAGGGAGACGTTAGGTCGTTTCCCCCAGAGTCTCACATCCGTCGAGCAGCGGCTGCAGGTCCCACCCCCACTCTGTCTAACTCCGAGTCTGTGTCCAGGCCAATTCAGTTTACCGTCTCCCTTATGTACCAGTCTGTGACTCTTATCACAGACAAGACCATGTAATGATCTAAATCAGGTGTAAGCGGTGGCAGGAATGAGATGAGGAGTATTTAAGGGGAAGGAATCAGGTCAGTTAGTTCTGGGATTGAGCCCTCCCTCCTGCATTGGTTGGATGCCTGCATCGCTCCCGGATGCTGAGGCTGCTCTCACCAGCTCGCAGCAGCCAGCGCTCAATCGGTGTTCTTAGGCCAAGACACCAAGACTCAGTTGGACACCCACACACCTTTGAGAGGCCAGGCACTCGAAGCCACACTTCCAAATAGGTGCCCGGTCTTCTTTTGTCCAGGAGTGATTCCTGCATAAAGAGGCCAAGGAAACGGGTGTCGCTAAAAACTTAGATCCAGGGCAGAGGCTCCAGGGGTGGGTGTTGCTTTGCTTCCTATTTCCCCTTTCCTGAAAAGCTGGGCATCCAGGAGTTTTCTATTACTCTGCACTAGCAACTTAGTGGCTTGAAACACACACATTTATCTTTCTCACCGGTTCTCTCCACCAGGAGCCCGGGCTTGGCTGAGTTCTCTGTTCAGAGTCTGGTTGCAATTAAGCTGTTGGGCAGGCCGGGTCCTCCTTGGGAAGCTTCACCAGGATGCTCCTCCCCCTTCACTCAGGTTGCTGACAGAGTTTGTTTCTTTTTGGTTGTAGGACTGAGTGTCCCAGCTTTTTTTTTTTGCTGGATATTGGCTGGAAGGTGCTCTCCGGTCTTAGGGACCACCTTCCTCCCTCCATAAGTGGTTCATAGCACGCTGCTTCGTCAAGGCCAGGGAGCAAGTCACGTAGAGTCTTCTATGAGTATCATGGTGCAATCACGGGAGTGGCACCATCCCCTTTGCCTGTTCTAAGTCTTGGGTCTCATCTGCACACGAGTGCACAAAAGAGTGAATAGTAGAAGGCAGGATTATTACTAGGGTGTCACCTTAGAGCCCCTCTGCCTTCAACGTCTTCATGAAGTTCACGCTTTTTAAAAAATTTATTTAGGACCCACTCTGTGGGGCACCTGGGTGGCTCAGTCAGGCGTCAGATTCTTGATTTCAGCTCAAGTCATGATCTCAGGGTCCTGGGATCGAGCCCCACGCCTGGTTCCATGCTACACTTGGAATCTGCTTGTTCCTCTCCCTCTGCTCCCCCCACCCCCCACGCTCTTACGTGCTCTCTCTTTCTCTCTCTCAAATAAATAAATAAATCTTTTTTTAATAAAACCTACTATATGCCAAATTCCATGTCAACTATTGGGGCTACAAGGAAAACAAGTAATGGTCTCTTCTTCAAGTAGCTCACAGTCTATTGTGGAAGACTTAAGTGTGGAATCGCTTAAATCAAATGTGGAATCACTTAAATCAAATGTGGAATGTGCAATGATACAGTTGCATACAGAGTGTTTGGGGCCAGACCAGTCTGAGGGCCACTTCCCGGAGGATATAAACCATACATGGAGTAGGTGAAGGATAGGAGGCAGGCGCCAGATAACTGACGGTAGAATGGGCCTTGTAGAAAAAGGAACAAACAGGAGAAAGGTTTAAGTGTGGGATCCCTGGGTGGCACAGCAGTTTAGCGCCTGCCTTTGGCCCAGGGCACGGTCCTGGAGACCCGGGATCGAATCCCACGTTGGGCTCCCGGTACATGGAGCCTGCTTCTCCCTCTGCCTGTGTCTCTGCCTCTCTCTCTCTCTCTCTCTCTCTCTCTCTCTCTCTGTGACTATCATAAATAAATTTTAAAAAATTTAAAAAAAAAAAGGTTTAAGTGTGAGACAGGAGTCAGAGAATAAAGTACTTGAGAGTGAAGCGGAGTCCATGGAGGGCTTGGCATGCATGGTAGGGAGTTTATACGTGTTCTTGGAGATGAAGATCTTTACAAATCAGATGGGGATGTTCTATATTGGACCCTGGATGGCAGCAGGTGTCTACAGTAGCCAATCGCCTTTGCTCTAAATCCCTATAACCCTTACTGACTCCTCTTTTTGCCCCTTTACGTCACATATATAACTATATTGGCCATCACTTCATTCGGCAAACTCTGAGACTGTCCACTTCTTTTTCTAGTTTGCATTTTAATCTCCACGAATCTCTTGAAAGAAGCAGTCAGCAAAATGGGATCTGATCTGGGAGAGATTTGCTCTGGTGGAGTTTGGGACACTTGTAAGACTCAGTGGTGCCCCTCTGCCTTATATTCTGCTTCAAAGTCTACCCAAGAATCCCATGATAATAACTCACCCTCCTGGTAGGAAACCCTCGTGTTCTTCAAATTCAGGGCTCAGTGTTGTTTACCCACATAGACTCCTTTTGAAACTGACCTCATTCGATGGAGGGAGAGATGAGGGGCAGTTAGGGGGTGGGGGGGACTAGCATATGAGTTTGAAAATAGGGCCTGTTCTGACCTTATTTCAGTACAATTTGTTGGAAACAAAGCTCACATGAAGTCAGAAGAGGGAGTTCAGTTTGGGCTTTGTCACTGATGTGCTGAGCGACCGTGAACCACATATTGATCAGAACCTGCCATAAAGAGGTTTGATCACATCATTGTGAAATAACTTAATAGTTGATGAAACTTACTGGGCATCAGTTTTGCATATGTGGCTGTGCCAACTGGCAATTGTAATCATATGTATAATCATTTATTTCATGAACATCTGTCAATATCAAACCCTGTGGATTCAGCTAAGGCCTTTAGGGGGAAAAAAATCTCAGAAACAGAAAACCAGAGTCTCTATTCTTGATAACTATATTATATTCTGGATTTTCTGTCTAGGCTATTTATTCTTAGCCCTGCCTCTGCCACTAAGTGACAACATTTATGGCTTCTTTCTTCCAGGAAATGTGAATGTGTAGAGAATAGCAATTCACTTAGTGTTAGCCTAAGTACGTACAAGGAAGCTAGTCTACAAAAGAAATTAAATATCATGTTCTCATAAAAAATTAAATAAGATCTGTTTTGATCCCAGGACTGTCACTAACTGTATGCCTTGAACGATGTTCTTAATCTTTTTACATCAGTGTTTCATCATGTATAACATGGAGACAATAATACTGACCTCACCAAACTGGTTTAAGGATGAAATAAGATCCCTGTAAATTGCACAGCACATAATAGGTACTTTTAAGATTTATTAAAAAAAAAAAAAAGATTTGTTTATTTTGGGGGGCACAGAGAGAAAGAGAGGGAGAGAATCTTCAAGCAGACTCCTTGCTGAGTGTGGCAATCCCATGGCAATCCCATGACCCTGAGATTAAGACCTGAGCCGAAATCAAGAGTCAGATGCTTAAACTGACTGAGCCACGCAGGCACCCTAGGTGTTGGGTTTTACAGAAATGTCGCCGTGTTTCACCTTACCATGATCCAGAAACAGTGGCCACCACTGGTGCCAACCTCCATCCGCTTGGGAGGACATGTGACCCAGTGGCTTGAGCACACACTTGAACAACACACCTTACTCTTTTCAGCTGATGGACCTGGACCAAGTTCTACAATCTCGCTAAGCCTTGTTCAGTGAGGGAAATAATGGCTCCAGCCTCACAGGGTTGAGTAAGGAGCCAATGAGATCATTTATATTTAAAATATTTAGTGCAGCACTTGCTTCCTAGTAAACTCAGTACCTGTTAGCAAGTACAGCACTTACGGGAAGAGGTTCAAAATGATGACAATGGCTCTGTTTGGTCTGTGCTCTTTCCTCTGATCCACCAGTGTTGAGTCAGAGCCTCTTCTGCAGCTTCGAGCTGAAACAATTTTGAAGCACTAAAAATCATCCATGTTTAAGTATTTGTAGGCAATTCTAGTAGTTTAAAGAGGAGGGAAGTGGAAATAGGAGAAGAAAACAAATGACTTTTACACCTGAAATTACTCCTCATTTTCTTTCTTTTTTTTTATTAAAGATTTTATTTATTTATTCATGAGAGACACAGAGAGAGAGGCAGAGACATAGGCAGAGGGAGAAGCAGACTCCCTGCGGGACTCAATCCTGGGATCCCAGGATCACGCCCTGAGCCGAAGGCAGATGCTTAACCACTGAGCCACCCAGGTGCCCTGACTCCTCATGTTCATCTATTTTTCCCAGATCCCTTTGGTGGGAGGTGGGGAGTGGGGCTACACCCTCTCTGTTTGAAATCCCACCTGCTCATTGGTAGAGCACAGACCCTTCCCACTCCTCTGCCCCCTGAGGCCCGGGTATACCTCAGAGCTCCAGACCAGGAGCAGTAGGCCCGAGCCGCAGTCCCAGTTCCGCCCTACACAGCTGAATGTATCTCTTCACCCCTCTGTTGTCTCCTTTTCCTCTTCTATGACAGAAAAACAACAACAATAATCTGCCTGCCTCTCAGGGCTGTTAGGAGGATCCAGGAGTGATTACATAGAAGTCTTAAAAGCTTCTTCACTATGGTGATGCTGGTACTACACACCATTTTTATCAGTGAGCTCCATCCTTTTCCTGGGCATGTCCTGCCTCCCTGAGGGCAGTCACTGCCTTCTTGCTGCTCTGGACCTTCCTGCAAAAGCTTTCCTGCCTTCCGTGCATGTTGAAACACTTCTGCACCCACCTGCCAGCCAGAAAGGCATCTGGGGGCTCACTGTGGTTCTGTATTAACCCCCCCGCCTTCTCCAGTGCCCCATGGGGACACACCCTCTTTTATCTGGTGACATCTTTGCCCTCAACCAGCTGGACTTTCCTCTGCAGGGACTCAGAGACTCTGCACAACAGACACTGCCTGCCAGGGGTGCCTGATTTCCATGGTTTTCTATAGAACCCATAATCTAAAAACAGAATCTTCTGGGCTGAGCACAGCCTGAGCCTTGCTGCCTTAACTGTGGAGCTGAACCAAGTGGCTAGGTGAGGCACCAACCCACGCTCCATTGTCAGGTATCTCTTAGGGGAGGAAAAGTGTGTGAAATCAGGCAAAAATGGTAAAGTTCCTGGAGAGGGAGATAGTCCTAAAAATATGAATCCTGGCCATATTTACTGAGCACCTATTATGTCAGTGGACTGTGCCAACTGTTACTATAACATTCATATTTTCATTTGCTCTGGGTCTGGGAGCCTCGTGTCCCTGGCTTACTGTGTTGTCCTTGGGCAAAACAAAGGTAACTTCTTCTGAGCCTGTCTCTTGGGGAATAGCCCTAGTTCAGCAGGTATGAGGGATTGAACTTTTGGAACTGTTATTCTATTCCCTTGGGAAGTACTTTAGGCAGGGAGGGATGAGTACCACTCAGCAACCCCAAGGACAGCACTGGTAACTTAGGATCTTCGAGGAAAACGGGGAACCCTGGCCAGCCTCCCCACAGTGCATGGCATGACAACTGTTGACCCCCTGCTCTGGGCTGTCCCTCTGGTGCTCAGAGCTGACTCTCACCTTCCCTCCTGATCTTTTTTTTTTTTTTTTTTTTTTTTTTTTAAGATTTGTATTTATTCATGAGAGACACACAGAGGCAGAGACATAGGCAGAGGGAGAAGCAGGCTCCTTGTGGGGAGCCCGATGTGGGACTTGATCCCAGGGACCCGGATCATGCACTGAGCCACCCAGGTGCTTCCACCTTCCCTCCTGATCTAACCTGAACTCCCCTGGCCACCTCCTGACCATCTGGGTGGTGTCCCTCTCTCCTGCATACTTCCTTTACAATAGTCACACGTCACTAGCTGATTTCCCCTCTGCGCCTTTTCTTGTGTTTTTATCTGGAGGAAATCTTCCCTCCTGCTGCAAATCCCATACACTCCTCAAGACCGTGCTGTGTGGTTTTCGATGGTTTTAGCAGAGAACGAATCTGGGTTTTCTGATGCCCAGTCTTGGGATATACCTATTAGCATGGAACATACATCTGTCTGTTCTAGGAAAATTGCAAAGATCGTTAGATAACACACATAGGCATGTGTGCAGTGTAATTTTTAAGTGCCTACTATATGCCGTATGCTGCACAGAGCTCTTCAAATTATCTGATAGGGATGTTAATCAGAACCATCTTACCTTATGAATTAGGTACTGTTACCTGCATTTAAGAGACTGGGAAAATGAGTCTTAAGATAATTAACTTGTCCATAGTCTCATAACTAGTAAGGGTTTGGCTCCCAAAAATGTATGCCTTTTACACTACACACACTCTACATGTGTCTCTGTGCAAAAACTCATTGATTTTGGTGGGGGAGGGGGGTGGAAAGATATTGTCTAGATCCTAGGGAGACTTATAACAGAAGCAGAAAGAAATGTGTTTTATTATGTCACCACCCATGGTCTAATGGCTGGTTTCCCAATTACAAACTGCTGCCTCCCTGCAGCAGAGGCCAGAGCTCCAGCCCCTTTTTAGAAAGAACAAAACAAGGTCTCTCCATATGGGCTGCTGGGCCCTGCCACATAAAAACATCGGGGAACCTACACAGCATTTTCCCTGCTAACCACCCCCCGAGGAGGGCTGCTTAATAGGCTCTTTATGGGTTGGAACATAGTCTTGTTGAGAGAAGAGAGAGACGGGCGTCACCACAGGTTGGATTTCTTCAACTGGAAAGCCTTCTCAAAGCCCCCAAATAGCTCAAGCACTTTTTCCCCCCTTCTCTGATTAGCTTTATTAAAAAAAAAAAAAAAAAAAAAAGCCCACAGCATTTTCCTTCCTGTTGGCCAGCCTTTTGGTGGTAGCGTCCCCAGCCCCCCTGGTAGGCTTGATATGCCATTGATTGTTAGATGTGCAGCTCTGCAACAGGCCCCAGCAGCTGAAAGCATAGGCCATTAGCCCCTGCTCGCTGAAAGGGTTCACCGCCAGGAGACTGGTTCTGAAATTCGGTCTTTATGATCAATATATCTTTCTCCATTAGGTTCATTTCCTCCAAAGGAAATGGGGAGGGCCATTATGGTTTATGTTTATTGACGGGCCTCTCCACTGGCCTTCTCAGCTTCATGGGGAGGAGGCCACAGGAGGCAGAGACCTCAGAGATGAGGTTAAACTGAACCACCTGGCCTCTTGCAAACCTATCTCGCTGGCCTCGGTGACTAAAAAAAATTTTTAAAATTAAAAAAAAAAGGAACTGGGATTGCTTGTGTGAAAGTGATGGAATATGTTATTTTGCTGTGTAGGAAAGAGTGGCCAACTCTACCAAGTACAGAAAAGGTGGCATGAATTTGGGCCCAGTTGGAAAAAATCCAGATACATGGAAGAAATTTTGGAGCACATGGTCCATTAGGTCATCCAGAAACACAGTAGGATTCCCCTTACGGTCTGTAAGGTCTCTAAGATTCCTTCAAGGGTACATCCTCAAAGTAGTACAGCCTTATCTGGTCATAAGGAGGAATCTAGATCCTTTGCAAGCACAGAACCCCTGTTTATTACTTATGGTTGCTGCCAAGGACCTCACAACACTCTATAGATGTCCCATCTTTCTTTTCTAACCTCCCTGCATGGGCGCTCATCACTTTCTCTTTGAAGACGAAAAACTAAAACATCAAATTGGGAAATCACTTCCTTTGAGGAAAGAGCACCTGAAAACCCATGCCCATGTCTCAGCTCCTGCAGGGACCCACTAGGGCCACAGCATTTGACCAGTCCTTGATTTTACTTCTGCCAAGAAGGTTTGGCTAAAATACCACCTCTGTTGTACCTTAGCTTGTGTGGCTCTTAGCTATTCCTCAAATGTTCCCCAATATTCATTTTTCTTCTGACCATCAGTTAAAGGTGGGACTAGATCTATATGGATCTTATAGGCCACTAGTAGCTGAGAGGGTAACTATGGCAGAAAGTGAAGTCTTGATTAATGGTCAGTGATGGATGAAAAGAGCTGTATGTGAATTCAGGGGATCAAGTTGGGTGGTCTGTAAGCATCTCCCGTCCTTGGCCTCAACTCATGTCAGCTCCGTATTCTGTGTCCATTCCATCCTCACATCCTACTGCCCTGCGCATAGGCGACACTCCATCCCTGGAACAACCCAACCCAACAGGAGAGAAAGAGGAAGCAGGCTGGTTACAGTTGACCAAACCTTCACCAGAGGAGAAAGTTAGAATCCAAGAGGAATGGGTATTAAGCAAAAGCCCAAGAAGCAAATCATTTCTGATACATAGAGGAATGATAATAGGGGGAGCTTCTCCTTTTTAAATTAGCAGGGATTTTTTGGATTTTGTTTTTTAGTCATTAAAGTTTTCTTCCTGTCTAGATTTTCTTCTTCAGAGAATGGATTCCGTTTTACTCACTTTTATTTGAAGGAAAAGAAGGAAGGTCTCTGCTGATTGACCTGAGGTAAATGCACAGGAAGGCAGACGCTAATATTCTCAACATCTCCAACTCCCTTTTCTGCCAAGAAACCCCATTCCAACCTGGAAGGTACCCATAGGTGGGAACAGATCTCCATGATCATATCCAACAAGAGGGGTAGGGGCCACTTCATCCTGGGTTTCTAGAGAAAAGAAGCTTGGAGGCAGTTGGCGGAAATGCTTCCCAGGGCTATAGGCTCAAAGCTTTAACTATTTAGTATACTCCTTTCACTGATTCAGAACTTAGCCACAGCCTCCAGAACCAGCCCCTGGATTGGGACAACTGCAGAGATGACCAGACAGCTGACCCATCAGGCAAGAGCTGCCCAGGCCAGGGAGGCTTCTTACCGATACCAGTTTCACCGTTTTTCATGAAGGTTTAAGTCTGTGAAGTACCTGGTGCATGGAAGGCCTCCAATCATTATTGACTTATTGAATTTCTCCTTTCTACTGGAGAAAGAGATACAGGATCACCTGCTTGCCTGTGTTCTCAGGAGAGCTGTCAGCCTCAGGCAGGCCGTTAACCCACCTCAAATCCTCCTGTGAAGAAGGTCTGTGCTGAGCCGGCAATTCTCCATAGAACACAATAAAAGCCTCTGATATTTCTACCTAAAACCACGTCACAAAACGATGTCTATTTCTCAACACCCTAGAAGAATCCCTCAACTCCGTTTAATGGGACCGGTGGCCCCTTGATATGACTGGACTCTCCAACCAAGAAAAATAGAAGTTGGGTTCTACCTAAGTTATGTGCACTCCCCAGTCTGGTGTAGATCATTAAACTAACTCTGAGGAAAGAGAATGAGGAATCTGATTAATTAGGTCATCTTTTAATTGAATTCAAAGTATTAGATGTAGAAAATTTAACAACTGGTATCCTGGAGGTTGAGAACATTTTTTTTTTTAAAGTCCTACAGTGAGCATTAAATGTCGCTAATATTTGCGATCGTCTTAGCTACATGAAAGATCTAATTTTCATTGCATGGGGAGTTTCATCCACTTGAAGGATTGCAGACTTGACCTCTCATCTTCTCTTTTCTGATACAACTAAGTTTTTGGTCACAGAGAACCAAAGCATAGGGCAAACACACTCTGGAGGCCACAGGTATGTGCTGGTCAACAATCCAAAGTCAAGGACAGAACAACTTCAAGTGATTGGCATGCTCGACTTAACTGAATCAAGGTCTTATTGCTTTGATGGAGTATGTTTCCTTTTCTCTTAGTATATATGTTGCTTGTTGTTTTTTGATTCAGGTGTCAGATATTTGAGTTCTGTCAAGTGTAAGAAAATAGGGGGAGGACTGTCTTCCGAAGGCACATAGAGATGAGCCACCCTGGAGAACCTGGGAGTCTGGGCCAACTGGTCTATCTGAGCCAGGCATGCCTTGAGTATTTACTGATGTCAGTACTGGGTGATTTGGGAGCTGAAGGTACTCCTTAGACAGCAAATAGGGACTCACTGCATAGCCTAAAAGAAATGTCTGGCTTACAAACAGAAAGAGATGAGGAATCATAGGTTAGGTAACAGAAGAAGCTTCTGGAGCCTGGTTCCCACAACTAGAAGCGGTGTCTGGCAATGATACGGGGTCTAGCTATCAGCATAGAATGGTAACGGAAATTGCTGATGCTCACCCCAGCCCAGACCTGTCTGTACTGTACGCTCACTCATCCCACACAGACATTCAAGCTTTGTTCAATCAGCGATCCAAACATTTTCCTACTATTCCCGTTAATCATTCTGGTTCAACCTCTCAATGTCCCCCTTCCGATCCTTGCCAAGGCCTTCCACACAGCCTTAGGGGTATACTTTCACCTCCCTTAGAGCCACCCCTCACATGCAGATCTGATCTTGCCTCTTCAACTGCCCTCCCATCATTTCCCAATGGGTAGATCCAGGCTCTTTCAAGCAGCACAGATGCCTGTGAGCTGTTCCCCTACCTACTTTTTAAGCTTCTTTAAACTTCTTCTAGGTCTACCATTTTTTTCTAGCATCACCAAATTAATTTCCCTGAGTTCCCTGTCTTCTTGTCTTAGCTCCTGCTATTTGCTCCACTTCCACTGCCCCTTTTTCCCCTCTAGCCAGCTCTTAGAGCACCTTCTCCCCCCCCCCCCCCCCCCCCGCCTTAGAGCATTAGAGCGCTTTTAAGATCCTGGCCAACGTCATTTCTTCTAGGACAGATTCCCACATTTTCTCAGTTTACAACACCTTCAGCAGCTCGGTCATTTTTATATTGAGCACGTAGGCAACATAAATACCTAAAAGTTCGGTTTATTTAGCAGTTAGATCCAAACAACTTAATGAGTATTTACCCCTTTCTAGCTTAAGGGCATGTGAAAAATACACATTGAAAGAAAAATAATTTTTTATTTCACTCTTAAATAACCACAACTACTTATTAATGGGATGTGTGTGTCTGTCGGGTACTGTACAACTGTTCAAACCCTAGAATCAGGTTGGGCACTGCACTCTCCTCTCCTGTTCCACCTTGGTTTTCTCTGGGCACTTTTTATTCTGGCGGTTTGCAAAATCCCAGTTTTACTAGGAAAGAATGCAACACAAGCTAATAGTGAAACTAACTCTCAAGCTTATGGGATGACAGATGATGAAGTTTGCTAGATTTCCCTCAAAAATTGAGAATATTCCATGGCACCTCTTGCAGTTTGCTGTAGGGTCCCAACCTAGGGTAGCTCGGGATACAATTTAAGAACCTCAACCCCGGAAACCCCCTTTCCTCTTCTTCATATGTCTAGTGCCAATACAGTGCCTGATATACAGCTGGTGTTTGGCTGAGAGGAACCCGAACTACCCAGGGGGTCAGAGGGCACAGTGGAACCCCCAGAGAGCCAGAGGGGTTGCAGAGAAAACCAGCCTGCATGACAATTAAACAGAACATCCCAGTCAAGCTCAAAACCTGTGAATCTGGGAGGGAGCAGGGATCCTGCTGGGCTCGGTATGGGGCCAAACCCAACCATGGGACCCCAGAGGTGATGGTCTCCAAAAGGACACCCACCAGTCAAACTTCATTGACTGTAGCTTTCTGATCTCAACCCTTGGTTGTGTTTATGGTTTTCATTTGGTTTCCCAGTAAGAGTTCCTGGGGTGGAAGTGAAGGAGGGAGGAAAGAATGCCCTCTGTCTTAGGCAAATGGGGATGAGATTTTTCCTTTCCAGCCCTTGTCCAGACTTGAGGGCATCTCTGTGACCCTCGTGATGGGCCAGAGCAACCTGGAACCTAAAATTCAGCAGAGCTAAGAGCAGCCAGTGGGAGGGAACCCAGGCAGAGCGAGGGAAGCAAAGCCATCGGTGGGTGCTGCTGGTTTCTCCCACCTGGGCTAATGTCACCCAGCTGCTTGCCTGAGTTTTCAAGGAGCTGTTGCTTTGATCTCACTGGTGCTGTTCTTTTCCCACCATTAGCAGGACATCAGATTTTGCATTGTTTTTTTTTTTTCTTCTTCTTCTTCTTCTTCTTCTTCTTCTTCTTCTTCTTCTTCTTCTTCTTCTTCTTCTTCTTCTCCCACCTTCTGTCACGAATGAACCCTAGACGTAATTGGGAAGGTCAGGAGCAAGGTCAGAGATTAAATGTGGGTCCCCTAGTAACAGCTGTAGCAGCCCAGGTGCCCCAGGGTCTCTAGCCACGAAGGTCCCATCTGACTAATCAGCTGCTATGGTGGCTGGACCACTGGCCTTTGAGCTTAAAGGGACACTCTGCCTTTATTTGCTAGAGGTCGGCTGACTTCTGAGTCACTCTGAGGGTAGCAGAAGCTCAGGCTCAGCCTGGTGTTTGGGGTCCACCCCCCCAACCCCGCTGTTCTTGGCATTGGCCCCATCGATGGGCCCGTGGAGGTGGGAGCACTATGGCAACAGTCTTCCTTCCACGGGGTGGAGGGGGGAGATGTGTTCTGCGGCTGCCCCTGTTCAGTCTGTTCTGTGGGCAGAGTTCTGGGAACAAACTCCCCCCAAATCACTGTCAGCCTGGCGGTGCGGGGAGGAGCAGCAGAGCTCTGCCTGTGGCTTGTGACCCTGGAGAAGTGGTGATTTTATTCCTCCTCCCACCAGCCTGCCTAGAGAATCCCATACCTCCGAGGCAGGTCACTAATGGCTTTCTAGAAACTTTCTCCCCTAAAAGAGGAAAAGAAAAGAATACCCTATAATTTTTATAGTACCTTCCTGTGGGAAAGTTCTTTCTGGTACCTACCTTGAGCCCTTTGTGCTATAGCCAAAGCTTATTTTACTTTGGCTGACCCTCTCATACCTCATACATCAGATACGAGAACCTTCTGTAAAATCGAAGCTTTCTCAGACTTGTCTTCTTCAGGAAGAAGAATTTGGGTTTTCTTAATCTTTCACCAGAGCCTTATCACCCAAACCTTTCATTATCTTTCTCAATTATATCTTTGAACCCTCTCCAGAACCTGTCTTTTGAGTTACAGGAACCATAACTTAATTAGATCTTTCATTTCCAGAGGATACTCCTAGTGCTTAAGGAAAAAAAATGAATTAAATTTCAGTCAGATATATTTCACTGGGGGAAGGGCCTAGGAAAAAAAGAAAGAAATTGGATCCTATATATAAATAGCCCATTATATCACAAATGAGTTTTTCTTTTCCCAATTTTTGAAACAATGGATCCTTTGGAGGGGGGGGGGGGCTGAATTTAATTCCACAGAGATCCTAATCTAAAAGGCCATAATTTGCATTCTTTTGTGGGTAGGTGGCTTCTGGATTCAAAAAGAGCGTTAAGATGTGTGCCTCTGTCTAGTAAGTGGTAAAGGAAACACTGCTGGCAACGTGGCAGCAATTAAACATCTTATTCAGGTGTGGGATCAATGTGTGTGTGTGCGTGCTTGCGTGTAGTGGTTGGGGGAAGATGTCCCTGGATTTCCAGTCTTTTCTGTACCAGCTTTTTTTTTTTTTTTTCTTTTTTAAGATTGTATTTATTTATTAATGAGAGACAGAGAGGCAGAGACACAGGCAGGGGGAGAAGCAGGCTCCCCACAGGGCTCCATCCCAGGACCCTGGGATCACACCCTGAGTCAAAGGCAGACGCTCAACCACTGAGCCACCCAGGTGTCCGTCCCTCTGTACCAGCTTTTGTTCTGAGTGGCTCAGATGCGTCTGTCTTGCTTCTCCATAACGTCAGCTTACTGCCAGCAGCCTTGCTTCCGTAATGCTGTTTTACTAGTTCTGTAATGCTGTGTAGATTTCTTGATCCTGATCGTTTGGTGTTTGTGCTCAGAGTTTCATGGGGGAAAGGGTATTTAACTGGTCTTGGGCCGTGGAACAGAGTCACAGAGCCATGACCGCGGCCAGGCTGTTTAGAGCACGTTAGTTTGCTTCCTTCACCTGAGATCCCCCTGTGCAAAGTGAAGAAGCTGAGCTCACAGATGATCTGACGGTCCTGCCCATCTGACCCCTAGGATTCCCAGCCAGCCCTTCTTGTTGCTCCATAGAGGGCCCAGAAGATAGACAGGGGAGCTGGGTTCAGCAGCCCATTGAAAAAAGGGTGCTCGGAGAGTGTCAACAGCAACTGAAAGAATTCCATCCCCCTCGCCCCTCTCTTCCAAGGAGCCTGAAGCTGTAGGGTGGAAGGGATGAGAATGGCCATTTGTTGGTCACCTCCATGGTGTCAGGCAAGAGTTCAAGGCTCCTTATGCCCACCCCTCACTACGGAGTAGACATACTGAGTGTCTGACACCACAACCACCACCCTGCCCACCCCTGCCCAGGGGAGTCTACACTCCTCAGATCTCACTCAAAATGTCACCCCCCAGTGAAACCTTCCCTGACCCCTCAACCCAAGCTCGATGTCTCTGTCCTATGTTCTTATGGTTCCCTCTGCTTTCTCTTCATTGCACTCGCCACCAATGTCATTATCCGTATAATCAATGCTTTCATGTCAGCTCGAGCAAAAATTTCAGAAGGGCCAGGACCATAGAAGTCTCATTTTCTACTATATTCCTAGAGCCTAGCACAGTGCTGACAAAATAGTAGTTCAGTAAGTAGTCGTTGAGCAAACGTAAGCATGAATGCAGAACCAGTGGATGAATAGCAGAGCTGCATGCAAACCCAGAACTGTCTGGATCTGGGACACCAGATTTCAGATGCTCTACTTGCATGCATGTGCACAGGGCCTCACTGCTGTCACCTTCCTATGACAAAGCCCCTCCTGTAAATATAGGGCTTTGATTCGTTTCCCCAGCAGGGGGAGTGATGGCGGCCCAACTCTGGCCCTAAACAACCTGTGCTACTTGTCCCCAGGGAGGTCTAAAATAGTTGGGAAGACTATGGATCCAGGCCTGAGGCTGTTGGTGGCGGTTGGCGGTGGGTGGGAGGAGTCACTGAATTGCACCAAAGTAAATGTCCTTGTGGGCATTAGCCCCACTTTCTAACGTGCTTTGCCAAAGGGGCTGCAAATTTTAAAAACTGCTCAGCAGGGGATCTGGGTCAGTAGGAGTGGGTGAAAAGGAAAGAGGACAGACCAAGACATGACAACCTTTAGGGAAGCAAAAATAAAATTCTAATGTGGAAACTGCTCAAAATAGATTGCATGGCTGTCAGGCTGCATGCAAATCGAGTGCTAATTACATGGAAATTAATTACAAAGTCCTAATTTCCATATGACTTGCTATGACCCTAGGGGCTGGGGTGGGGGTGGGGATCCTGCCGCAGGTGTCTCCCCCACACCACCGAGGCGAGGCGGCTGTGATGTCGCCTACTTCACACTCCTGCCACGATAGTGAAAAAAAGCTGATAGGAGGCTAAAAATACTAACAATAGAAATTTGATTTCTTCTTCCAGACAAAAGGCCTTGGCATCCACAGGAGGAAGAAGTGTTCAGGCAGCATGTGACTGGTTGGTATGAAATAAATAAATAGAGAAAATAGCATATAATTAACTCTGAGTGTATGTGGATGAGCAGGGATGTGCAGCCTTTCTCTAATGGGCTGGGCGGGGTGGGGGGGGGGTGCTGGTGGTATGAGCCAGAAGCCCATGTATCAAGCCAGTTGCCTCCTCTGTCCGGGCCCTAGCTGTTTGAAAAAATTCAAAGTGTGTCCAAGGTAGAGCCCTTATCACAATATCTGTCCCTGTTCATCACTTAAAGATACACCTTAGGTATGTGAGTGCTAGGTGAATCAGCTTTAAAAAAAAAAAAAATCCTATCTGCTTTGCATGACATCACTCCCCAGAGCAGACCCCACAAGGCTATGCTCCTGAAGCTCTCCTGATGTTTGGGGGCATGTGGGTTTAACTATAGGCTGAACTGTAGGGACAGGCAGGGTTGGAACAGTGCTGATGGGCTGGAAAGGGATTTGGGGTTTATCTGAGGATATCTGGAGTTTATCCGGAGTGGCTTTAGGATTTTTTATGGAGTTGTGGGATGTGGGTATGCAGCATGATAGACAAGAGAAGTTGGTGCTTCTGAGAGCTGGTTATGCAGTATGAGCTTTGAGGGATGGACTTCTTTAAAGCACAAAAATGAAAACCCATCCCTTGGCAAGGCCTGGGGTATGGAGCATTTGGAGGGTGGATCTGTCTCTTTCGGGTCTTCCTTCCTTTCCATTGGTCTCCAGCGAGGCCTGCTTGGCTCCCTTGTCTCTGGCAGGTTGTTCTCTCACGTCGGCGACCCTTTCCTGGATGACCCCCTGCCCCGGGAGTACGTCCTCTACCTCCGACCCACTGGCCCCTTAGCACAGAAGCTCTCCGACTTTTGGCAGCAGTCGAAGCAGATCTGTGGGAAGAACAAGGCACACAACATCTTCCCCCACATCACCCTCTGCCAGTTCTTCATGGTGAGCCACGGACCCTCCCCAGCCCCTGCCCAGGGGAGCCTGGCTGCCATACGCCAGCCAGGTCCTTGTGACCTGGAATCACAGTGCAGAGCCTCCCAGGCAGCTGGCAGAAAGAGCCACAGGCTCCTAGGCTTGGATGGGCCTTCGAGGAATGAGTAAGGCCCAGAGCACACAGGTGTGACGTGCCATCATGATGACGGCTGTTCCTCAGGACTCTAGGGACAAGCCTGACCCCCTGAGTGAGGATCTGCACGGGCAGCCGCAGCAGTGAAACTAATGCAGTGTCTGAACTTGTCTGTTGTAGGGGGGGAAATTGGCTGGGACCAAGAAATGTGGCCCATAGGTGGGAGGAGGTGACCTTTGCCTCATGGACATTGTCCGCAGGTCTGTCTCACCAGGTCTTTCTGGAGACAACAAAGATGACCTGTGACCTGCCCTGGTTACCTAATCCATCATCCTAGCCATCACAGAGCTTCCTTAATGACCAAATTAATTCCCCTCCTATAATAAATATCAATACATCTCATCTACTTCAGTCCTCTGTGGAGGAGGAGCAGAGGTGGCTTATCCAGGCATATTCAAGAAGAAGCAGACTTTAAGATTATTTTGAGATATTTTTTTCCAGATTTTCTCTGTCTCTTTAAGGTAAAAATGTGTTGCTAACACTTTCTTTCTACCGTTCACTTGGAAAATTAAAATGATTACCACTTCCTCTTAGTCATCCCAGGATCTTTCTCAAAAGCATTCAGAGTTCTAGAGACACTCTTTTTTTTTTTCTCTCTCTCTCTCCAGTGCTCCAAAGAGGGTGGGAGGATGACATCACAGCTGAGCCCCATTCTTCCCAACTATCATGGGACTGGCAGTCAAGTCAACTTCTGATCATCTAAGGGGAATAGGCACGGCACAGATGGTGGGAGGAGATGGAGAGCACGCCCGTCACCCTGGATGCTGTGCTCTTCGGGAACATTCATTCCTCCACTCCTCCCTTCCACTGGACCAGTCCCGCCTCCTGGCTGGGCTCAGAAGCACAGCAGGGCAGGGTGGGACAGAAGAGTTGGTCCCTGGCCCTCGTTTGATCTACCAGTTAGTTAAGCCACTTCCAGATCACTGGAGCCTGCAGGTCCTCTCCCTCCTCACGAGCAGACGTGATGGTTTAGTAATGGCATCGTCAGCCTCCAGCTCTGACCGTGGAGGATGCCACATGCTCAGCCCCAGTAGGTAGACCTCCACCCCCACCCCCCTCTGAATGAAGCATTTGCTTTCCCCGCCAGTGTGAGGACAGCAAGGTGGACGCCCTGGGGGAAGCCCTGCAGACCACCGTCAGTCGCTGGAAATGCAAGTTCTCAGCCCCGCTGCCCCTGGAGCTCTACACATCCTCCAACTTCATTGGCCTCTTCGTGAAGGAAGACAGCGCCGAGGTCCTCAAGAAGTTTGCCGCCGACTTTGCTGCAGAGGCTGCATCCAAAACAGGTGAGCTGATGGCTACTGGGCCCCGTTAATCAAAAATCTGAGGAGGGAAGGGGTAAGCGGGTATGGAGGAGTGGGCTGGGGCCAGGTGGAGGGATGGGGCAGGAGGTCCTGCAGGAACACACAGAACATGACAAGGGATCCCACCCTTTCCTTCACCCCTTTGCTCCCTTTTTAACACGGCAACTGCCATTTTGCTCAGCCTCCTGCGAGAACATCCGTTGCCTGCCCCCAGGCCCGAGCTGAAGGCACGCACATGGCTGTTCCACACTGAACCATGAGAGCATCCTTTGTAGCTCTGCCGTCTTTCCGATGCAGAGTTAAAGAATCTTGCTTCCCCCACCACTTCCCCGCCGTGCAGGCATTGGTCTGGGTCTCACAGCTCACTCTGTGAGGACCCAGGGCTGTGCCCGGGGTGGTGATCCAACACAGAGTAGAGTGGAACCGCTTAGTATCAAATCATACATCCATTGAGCCAACGTCCCACACTCACTGAAACCCATCAGATGGGTCCCTAAAGCCTCAACAGTACAAAAATGTCACTCTTTCAAGATGTTCCTTGCTCCTTCCATGGCAGATCTTAGTTCAAGCCAACTGAGATTTCCCAGCAAAGGAATTAGCGTAGAGAGAAACTCAGGATGTATGTTGACGTAGGCGGGAAGCACAGAAAGGGAACAAATGGGAGAAGTTGCTAGGGCTTTCCTGTCTGCCTCCCGGTTCAGACGGGCTCACGAAGGTCAAGGAGAGCCTTGCCTCCTGCAGGGGGGCAGAAAGTGGCGGTGGAGGGAGGGAAGAGTTGGCAGGGGGAGGTTTGGGTGACCCCCACAGAGAGAAATCACAAGTGGTGGGTATTTATTAGGGATCCACTATGTGTTTATCCGTGAAGCGTGCAACAGAAGAAGTGGTTTCTCCTGGCCAGAGGTGCAGGTTCAAGTACAGGTGATAACGGAGCTCTGAGATGAGAAAGGCCACCCCAGAGCAGAGTGGTTCCACCGTCAGGGAAAAAAAGGAAATGCACACTGGATGATGGGGGTCCCTACCATGGAGGAAGGGCCCTGCGGGTGGCACCTGCTATTTTGCTCAGGGCTCTTTACCAGAAAAGCCCCCAACAGGGCTCAGAATTCTAGAAAGAGCGTGATGAAGGCTCAGCATCACCAAGCAGGAGGGCAGGGAGGGCTCCACTCTCAGAGGGGCTCCAGCCCTGAAGGTACCTGTTCTATGTGGGGGAGCGGGGCCTCCTCAGAGCCCCTGCCCAGGCACGCCTTCTTCCCCAGGGACCAGGCTCTGCTCTCTGACGGCCCTGGAGCCCACCATTTCTTAGCTTAATAATTCAGAGAAATAACATAATAGGCAAATTATTTCCTGTTCCTATCCCTCTAACTCAGGGAAATGGCTCTTTTTCATCCCACAGTAGCTATTACTAAAACCACGAAAACTCCCACAAGACCCAAATCTGGTGTCTAGCCACAAAACCCAAATCCCTCACAAATGCATAGAGCAGGTCTCAGCCAGGACTATGGCCAATTCTGATGGCCCATGATGAGCGAGAGGCCAGAGGCCCTTGCTTCCTTTCCTTGCAGGGAGAGGTAGGGCCAGTCCTCTCCAAGACCTGGGGCCACTCTCTTGAGGAGCCCAGCCAGCTGGGTTCCCTGCCCCTGTGCGGCCCCCTGGTGGTGACTGGGACAACTGGGTGGCTGCTGCAGCTCCTTGCCTTCTTGTGTGCAGAGCTGGCCATCCCATCTTGGCCCTAGAACTCAAGCCTTGTTATTCTAGAGTTTTGGGCAGATCCGATTCCTTCTGCAAGTAGATTCAGTGCCCATCATAGGTGGTTTAGGGAGATTCATGCATGTGTATTCAATCATCTACCGAATACTAAAAGCCTATAATGTTTGGAACCCTGATATGTTGCTAACAGGACCCAGAAAGCCTTTGCCTCATGGGGACTCACACCACAGAAATACACTCCAGTATAACAGAAAGAGAGCCAGCTGCTACTTCTATCTCCCTGTGACATGAGCAAGCCGCTTAATTTCTCAAGTTCCCTATCTTCCCTCTGGTTGTATCTTCTTGGACAGTAGATGGATCTCCCCCATGCAAGAATGTACAAAAGAGAAATAAAATCCAATTGTCTATGTAGGGAGATTGGTTTTTTTTTTTTACTACTTACAGAGTCTTAGAGGAATAGTCTGTATACTTAAAAAAAAGGGAAGGAAACCACTGGTTTAAAGATTTTATTTATCTATTCATGAGAGACACACAGAGAGGCAGAGACACAGGCAGAGGGAGAAGCAGGCTCCTTGCAGGGAGCCCAACTTGGGACTCGATCCTGGGTCTCCAGGATCAGGCCCTGGGCCAAAGGTGGCGCTAAACCATTGAGCCCCCCGGGCTGCCCCTAAACCAGTGGTTTTCAATCAGGGAGGTGATACCTCCCAGGGGACATGTGGCAATGTCTGGAGTCATTTTTGGTTGCCACAGCTCAGGGTGGGTGCTACCCGAATCTAGTAGGGAGGGACCAGGGATGTGGGTAAAGACACACCCCACCCCACCCCCCCAATGAAGAATTATCTACCCAAGTGCTGCTGGGAAACCCTGTTGTGAATTTTGAAAATATTCCATCTTATTCCCTGGTTCCTCCATCAGAGTCACCCAGACGCTAAGAGACCTGGTCTCAAAGTGAAGGCAATATAGCTTTGGCACTCACATAATGACAAAACTTCTTTATTTCTACATAAATTAGCTCACCCTTCCATGTCTTGGTTTCCTCATCTGAATGGTGGGCTGGTGATAGTGTGTTGGGAGGAAAAGCCAACCCAAACGATGAGCCTTCTGCTGATCCGCAGCTCCTACGGAAGAGCCAGGTTGTATAGCTCTTAACCTCTCAGATTGTAGGTTCATTCAGGATCCTTTACCCCCTCCTCTCCCCTTATTCTGCTGCTGTGAAGGAGGGAAATGGGTTTTGTCTGGACAAGGGACTCCCTCCTTTGTCACTTGGGAGAATTTACAAGGGCACCCTTCTGTGCTCCTTGAGTCTCCGCCATCGCTATGATGACCACCTTCTAATAACCGTTTCCTTCCTTCCTTCTAGAAGTCCATGTGGAACCTCATAAGAAGCAGCTTCATGTAACCCTCGCTTACCACTTTCAAGCTAGCCACCTACCCACCCTGGAGAAACTAGCTCAGAACATTGATGTCAAACTTGGCTGCGACTGGGTGGCCACCATATTCTCACGAGATATCCGGTTCGCTAACCATGAGGTAACGTCTCACCGTGGCTTCTGACGCCACTGGAGGTGCAGGGGCGCAGACACAATCAAAAGCACTTGCAGCTCACTGCTGTAGAGAGATTGGTGCCAAAGGAAAGCAGCGAAGTGAGCACCAGACCAGGAGTCAGTCGGCCCACAATTTTCTCCGGGATCTCCCTGCCTCCCCCGGGAAGCTTGGAGCTGGCACCCTTCCTCCCTGGGTCCCAAGCGACTCCTCGGTGTACTGCTCCCATTGCTTTGTCTGCCCTGCCAACCTCACTGGGCTGATGCAGAAATGAAATGGGAGGATAGAAAAGTATGTAGGAAAAATTTTAATTCTATAAATTCATGGGGTCCATGAAAGACCTCAGCCAGATTTTAGGTGAGGAGAATGCAGAAATACCGGGGGGGGGAGGGGAATCTGTGATCACATAATTAACAGATACTTGCTAAGTATCGATGGCATGTAAGTTACCATGGAACATACGAGATTTTTAAAACATGGTCTTGTCCTCAAGGAGTTTGAGTCTAGTAGGGGAGAGGGAAGAGACACACGAAATAAAAACAGAGACCACATGTTGTGACAGTCTGTGTGCTTCCCTCGTGGGAGCCAAGAGTGGGACCACTGGCTCCCAGTGCATGTGGAAAGGTTGGCATAACCCCAGCATCCTCCTTTGGAGAGAATCGGTATTGATTTCCAAAACAAGCCCACGTGCCACTCTGAACAGTAATATTGCCCTTTATTTTTCTGAAGGAGAAGCTGAGATCCAAAGAGAATAACTGGCTGGTCCATAGCAAACTAGCAATTTAGGGCCAGAGCTGAAGCCAGAACCCAGGGATCCTGAGCAATAAAGACAAGCAACACATCTTTTAAAAAAGAAAACAAAAAACAAAAAACCCACAGTTTGATGAAAAATTTGTCATCCAATTTAATTACATTTATGAAACAGTATTTGATTTGCTTCCCAATTTTTCAACAGCAAAAGGACTGACGTTGTTAGTTTACCTAGCTTTTAAAAAAAAAAAATCTCTGTTAGACATTAAAAATATATGAAAAACAGTTGGAGTCTCAGGGTCTCAGGGTCTAGAGAGTGGGAGTGTTGAAAGGAGCCAACCCATGAACCAAGGGCCTGTGAGTGTCAGGGACATGCAGCTCTGTCAGACCCTGCTGACGGGAATGTCGTGTCCTCCTTCCAAGTTCATTTGACGGAAGTTTCTGGAAAGACACAACAAGGAGACGGGCTGGATCTGACTTAAGAATTGTGACAGCTCCCGGAATTGCTTAGGAGGAGTCCTAAATATAACAGGGGAGGTGTGGCTGACTAGGTTCCTTACAAGGACAGAGCGGGGGTGGGGGAAAAGTCAAGGGTTGGGTGTAGATGGACGGAGGGAAGTCACCTTTCTAGGAGAAGGAAGGTGGCAATGGAATTTTCCAGGAGTATCTTCTAATCAACACTGCCCTCCAGTTAACTCAGAGGGTAATTGCTTTTCAGCCTGACCCACATTCCGCTCAATTGGCATGGAGGTAAAGAGGCAGCAGGCGCCCGCGCGAAGTATTTTCTAAAAATAACTTGGCCTCTTTTATCTCGTATTTGTAAAAGCTCATTTATTACCCTTCCTTCCGATACGGCTGGCTCTCCGAGGTCATCTGGCTCTACCTGAGCCCCCCTTGCATATAAAAACCTTCCCTTGTCTGCCTTCTTCTGTCCCCCGGGAGGGAGGTTGGATGGATCGTGCCAGGGAGGCCAGCAGACGTCCAGAGACGGACAGCGGTTTGGACAAGGGCACTCAGCAGGCCACGCTTAGGAGCGCATCCAGGGCTCAGCCCTCTGCCGCCGCCCACTTTGGTTTTGGGCTCGCAAATGTCTCTCTGTACGTTGTGTAGTCTTCCCTGTTCGTGATGACGTGAGGCCACGCCGGTTTTCTATGCCAAGTGATAGAAATCTGAAGGAGGACAGCAATACACAAAAAGCACCCATGGCTCCAGATCCCGGCTCCATCCGTGTGGCGGTCGTTAGGTTCGCTTCTGCAGCTCCTAGAACACTCCCATCCTTGGTTGTTGTGTCACGGTACAGTGGCGAGAGTATTTTGCTGGACTGTTGCTGTCGTGTGGGCTCCACGAGAAGATGACGGAAGGGTCCTGGTAGAGGCAGCACAGCGTGGCTGCAGCAACAGAATTGCCGTTGCTACGAGAAGCTTCGAAGTCAAGGAGGTTAGGTTCCTACAATCACAAAGGGCTGCTGCTGCCCGTACAAAGGGAGAAAAACTAGAGTCAACCATTCTTACAGGTAAACACTAAACATAAAGAGGTATAATGCGGTGCAGAACGCGGCCTGTGTCCTGCCAACTCTCGAACGTAGGTTGACTTTTCGCATGTGCTTCTGGTGAGCGGAATGGGCTGCGGGGACACGGGCACCAGTTATAATTTGAGATTTGCTGCTATGTCTTATTTTATTGTTTATCCAGTAAATTAGAGCTACCCTCTGCTTAGGACACACGGCCCCCTAACGCTCCTTTGTTGTGCCTCTGTTTCCCGGGATGCAACCTAGAGATAGAAAACTCACCCCCACCAAGCGATAGGAGGAAGGTGTTCTCATCCGAAGTCACTTTGAGTTTCTCAATGGAAAAGAAAGTTCTTGGCCAAAGGCATAATTAGTCAAAACTATGCTGTTCTTGAGTATCTAAGAGACATGAGTTTCGACTTGTTCCCCCTATGACTTGGTACCCCTCTCCACCCTGTTCCAGGAAAGGGAGGGTTCCTTTGGGTGCATCATCACATACCTAGCTTAGAGAGTTGGGTTTTTTTCTTTCCTAAGCTGTTTTCACAGCCCAGCAGAAAACCTCCCTGGCTAGTTCGGAACGGCGGTTTGAGCACGAATGTGTCGGAAAAACAAGGGAAGTAGTGGGAGGGGAACAGGGACAAAGATCTGGAGCTGAAAGATCTGTGTGTTTTCACTTCCATTCTCCGAGGGGAAAAAAAAAAAAAAAAAGATCACCTCTTTTTGCCAATGCCCTCCTTAGAGAATTCCAGAAGGAAATCCGTTATAACATGTTCTGATGTGTCTCCTTGACAGATACCGGCGAGCTGGTTAGCCCACAAGCAGAGTCCAGGGGTCAGGCTAGAAGGAAAAATCAGGCGTCATGGTTCAATAGACATAATTATGCACCTTCTGTGTACAGGCTCTGACCTATAGAGTTTTTCCTTAGATTGTCTTATTAACTTTTATAGTCCAGGCATTATTTTCCAGATGAGAAAAGGGAAGCCAAACAGGGTTAAAAACCTGAAGGTGGAACCAGAAGAGTTAGCCTGCCACTAAGGACTTCAGGACTGTGGGAAAGACTGTTCAAGCATCTCCCTCCGTCATTGTGTTCATTGTGAAATAAATAGGAAAGGAAGTATTTTCCTTACTATGGAGGGCCCTTGCTATAAATGAAAAAACAGGAAAATGTTTTCTAAAGCATCTTCATGCTGATGCCATTTATATATATATATATCGAGAAAGGAGGCAAAAAATCAAATAAGGCAGCCAAACAGCGTGGCCAATGGTTGGCTCTGAAGGCTCTTTTGGAGCCCAAAGAAGGAAACACGTGGTCTCCATCTGTTCGCTGGTGAAAGCTGGTTACATGGACAAACACACCGATGGCTGTGAAAGATATTTTTCTTTCAAGGTCTTTGTGAGAAATGTAGGTTTAAAGAAAGCTCCTTGAAGGCAGAGACTGTCTTGTTGAAGCCTCTGAGATACACATAAAGGGAAATGCATCGGTCCCCACGCCTGCCTACAGAAGAGTGTCCCCACCCAGCCCATCTGTAACCCCCAGATGGAAGACTGACTTTCCATAAGCAGAATTTCAAGTGTCTATTATGGTGCCGACCCCAGCACATGGAGAAGGGGAAACCAGGTCCAACCCCATATGTACAGCAGCTTAATAGAGCGCCTACGGGCTTGCAGATGAACTCCCCAAAACTGTATGTGAATCCTGACAGGAAGAAAGACATGCCCGAAGGAAAGTCTGGAGCCATCTAGCAGCACCAGGCACACGCCCATCATACCCTGGGAAAAAAAGGGTGAAAAAAAAAAAAAAAAAGACATGTTTTCTGATCTGAGTCCAAATCTATTCCAAGTCTGCAGACCCCCGGGGCGCCTGTAAATGTCAGCATCTGGATGTGCGCGCCGTTAAAGTGGGACACACAGATGTGCCCTGAAGGCACTCACACTGGGTGGGATGTGGGCCTTACTCTTCCCTCTCTTCCTCTTTCAGACATTACAGGTGATCTACCCCTACACCCCACAAAATGATGATGAGCTGGAGCTGACCCCGGGGGACTTCATCTTTATGTCTCCCATGGAGCAGACCAGCACCAGCGAGGGCTGGATCTATGGCACCTCCTTAACCACAGGCTGCTCCGGGCTCCTGCCCGAGAATTACATCACCAAGGCTGACGAGTGCAGCACCTGGATATTTCATGGGTGAGCAGACTCAAGGTCTTTGCCCGCTGCTTTGGGAAGAACACTGCAGCCTGGGAGGAGGTGGTGGGGAAGCAGACGTGAGTCTGGCCACACGTGGCAGCAGGAACAGGAAACAGAAGTTCATGGGGAAGAAAGCTGTAGGTTCAGGGCATTCGGGATAGGGCTGGTGGGGGGGCATGGGAAAAATGATGGATGGATCCACTCTCCTGCTGTCTGCTGAGTTCCTGATCAGAGACTACCTAGAAGCTGCTCGTTAGGGTCCATCTCTCTGGCTGAACTGTGGGGCATCCCAGTGCTGAGACTTCATGGCTGTTGGGCTTCTGGATCCTTCGTCCTGGGTTATTGCTCAAGAGTGGTCTGACTCCCCAGAACAGCTGGGCAGGTTCCCATGATGCCAGCCGGACCAGTAGTGAGAGGGTTTGCAAGGCTCAGGGGACCTACCTGCCCCTCGCCTGTTGGGCAACCCTGAGCAAGTCCCCAGACTTGGCACATAAATGCCGAGATGAGAGGGACCGTCTAAGGAAATGGGCAACTGCCAGAACCTTAAGGTGACACACGGTGGCCCTAGTCCTCTTTAGAGTCATAACTTTGCACCCACCTCTCACTACTGTTTTACCCGCCAAACCAAACTGGTCCCATGTTCAGAGCGGCCTGTGTCATATGGCCAGCTTTGTCTGGATAGATAAATCAGGAACGAGAGGCACCTTCTCATTCTTCATCGGAGCAGCGCAAAGCCAGCCCTTCCCTGGCGTACTCGGGCATCTGGCCAGGGCGTGCACGCTGGTTTGTTTTTCCTCCCTCTTGTTCTTGCCATGTGCCAACGCGGCTGAGAGCCGGAAGCTCTGAGCACCAGCTGCGTGGTGTGTCGAACATTGTTATTACTGCCATAAAAGAGAAGCAGAGAGGGGCAATTTTCGTGAGTGTTTTGCCTGGAGGGAGAAAAGAAAAAAAGGTTCTCTACCCCAGTTAGTGGCAAGCAGACAAACCACAAACCCAGAGATGGGAAAGAACATCTTCCTTAATGATCCCCTGCCCCTCAATCCCTGCCTCTTCCTTCGAGCCCTCCCCCATCCCCGCCCAGGAGCATTCTGTGGCACCATTGGGAGGTCAAAGCTGCTTCATGTTCCCCTAAACGTTGGTTGTTTGGAAAGGTTTCTGAACATCTAAGTTGGTTTTCCAAGGTCAACATTTTATCCCCATGAAAACAAGTGAAGCGTAATACGTGAATACAAGACGAGGAAGATGATTTGTCTGGTGATGCACAGCTCTCACATCACTTTTTATAGTCAGCTTCTAAGTGGGAGAAAAGGGATAGAAGCCCTCCTGACCCCTATCAGGTCAGTGTTTCCAGATCCACTCCCATCCAAACTGGAGCTCAGGCCAAAACATGGGAACACTGGTTCATGGACCACAGGGAGGTTCTCATGTCCTCTCCTTTTAGTTGAAGAGATTACTAGCGATGATATTGACCTGGGAACCATGTCTGAAATTATTTTTTTAAGATTTTATTTATTCGTGAGAGACACACAGAGAGAGGCAGAGACACAGGCAGAGGGAGAAGCAGGCTCCCCGCGGGGAGCCAGATGTGGGACTCGATCCCAGGACCCCAGGATCATGACCAGAGCTGAAGGCAGGTGCCCAACCACTGAGCCTCCCAGATGCCCCACCATGTCTGAAATTAAACTCTCAGCTGTCACATTCAGTGCTGGTCAGAGTGGGGAAGTACTAACTAGGCTTTAGGACACCTTAATTAAGACTTTGAGTGTTTATTCCAGTAGTTTCGGGTTCAATTCCTAACACTCCTACTTAAAAGCTGTGTGACGTTGGCCAAGTTACATCACCCGTCTGAGCTCCTGTTCATTATTATCAGATGGCGATAACAATTGCATTTGCCTCACAGGGGTGTTATGAAGACTGCAAGAAAGGACTTTACATTGATCAGTGCCACAGGTGCAACAGCACTGAGTCTAAAGAGCCGTCAGCTTTTCTTTTCTCTCCAACTTGTGTTTTCCAGTCCTCTCCTACATGCTTGTCGAATCAAACATCTCTTCTACAGAGGTGACCCTACAGAAGAACTGCACTTTCCTATATAACCCCAGAAGCAGAAATGACTTAAGGAGGCTCCCTCTAAGATCTTCTCTCTCCCCTAACCAAAGTTAGCCTTGAGGGGGGTGGGGGTAGAGCCCCACAAGATGCTCAAATCACCTGGCTGCCTTGATGGGAAGTTGCCGAGGGGATCCAAGCAACAAGTAGGGACGTAGGGTCAGTTGCCCTTCACAACCCTTTCTTTCTGCCCTGTTCTTCTTCTAAGTCCCTCCTAAGGAAAGTTTTTCCTACCACCCTTATTAGGGCATCTTGCCCAGTTCCAAGTGTCTCTAGGTACTTGTCAGTTGGTGAAGCCCCATCATGTCCTTTGAAGTGCAGGTGTGGGCGGCTGGCCACCCTTCTGGGCTATCTATACAGGACTGATGTGTCCTAGGGAGGTGCCAGCGTCCCCCCTTGTACTTGAGATATTCTGGGTATCAGGCATCGGCTTCCTCCCTATGCTACTCTCAACATAAAGCCTCTGACTATTGTCTTATTGGAACTGACAGCACCCAACTGTCTCAGAGTGAGTCAGGTCCTTTGATTACGATGACAGTCGAGAAGGAGGTTGGCATTCTCCTTGCCAACCGAGCGGAAGAAGAGGGAGAGGGAGAGAGACAGAAGGGATTCTTCAGTGTCTTCACAGCTATAACAAAGCAATGAAATTAAGGGACGTGTACAAGCAAGATGTCAAGACTACTCCATCTATCCAGACATTTCAGGTCCTGAGGCTTTGATGAATCAGACAGTGAAACTGAATTTTCCTTAATGGTGATGTTTGCAAAGAGAACGCCTGTCTATCAGACTGTGCAAATGGCACTAGATTTTCTTGGTCTACAGTTGCTTAATTTTTTCAGCAGGTCTCCTGGGCTGCACATCACACTTGCTGACGCAGCTTTGTTAGGCTGCTGCTTCCCAGGTCCCACCCCAGATCTGCTGAATCACAATCTGTGACAAGTCGGGCCCAGGCTTCCCCGGTGACTCTGATGCGCGCAAGGGCTGAAATGTCTCGTTTTCAGGGCAGGAGGCTTCTGAAACCTTCGTGTCTAAGTAGGATGAGTCTGTATACAGTTACAGAGGGGGACACTTCAGAGTCCCCAAGTTATTAAAAATCATAGCATTTAAAAAGATGTTTTCCTGACAACCACTTAGCTTTATTATATTGAATATAAAAAGTTGTTTTCCAAGCTGAATTTCAAGGACTACTACCGTGTTAAAATTAAATATACCTGAACAGATGAGGTCAACAGGTACAAGCCAGGACTGGGCTGAGCCAACTGGAATGAATGGCTCCCCTAGTTCTAAAGAAGCAGGAAATCTAAAATGTAAATGCTCTCCTTTGAACACTGCTCGGTGATGCAGAAGGAGATGTTCATTGGATTTGCCTCATGACCATATTTAAATTGCAGTGTTTATTAGATAAAGCCTTTTGGAGGCCCTGTTAATCAAAATAATTTAAACATGGCATAATTTGCTGCCTGTCAGCGAGACCTCTTTGGGGCTTCTGTAGTTAGTGTTACACCCAGAGATGAGAGTTCTTGGCTCACAGCTCTCTACATCTGGTGAGAATGGCCTCCTCTGAAATAATTCTGTACTTAATCGTCTGGTTGGAGGTATTATTACGATGGGGAGAAGGGCAGGGCGAGTGAAGACAGAGGAATGGGGGAGAGTGGCCACAAGGCTTCCCTGATCATTAGGACCCGCAGGCCAAGTGGTAGCGATAGTAAAAATCCTCTAATTTGTCAGTTCCGATGGAAGTCACCATGGACAAATTAAAGGCAACAGGGATTGGGTGGTTGTTGTTTTTTTTTTCTTTTGAGCCAGAGGAGTAGCTGGAAACAATGGTACAAAATTGATAACTCATTATTCTTTAACATGCCTCGGCGCCAGGCACGCCTGTGGCATGCTGATTGGCACAAAATCAGGGTCCCTTCCCCGCCCAGAGAGACGAACACATCTGTTCCAAGTACAGAAATCCATCCACCCCTCATTTAGTGAGTGCAAGGCTGCAGTATGAAACAAGATGTTCCTCTCCAGAAACGGGGTGTCCTCTGCTCAGCTGCCCTGCCCAGGGCCTGGGTCCTGCTACCGCCTGCAGTCCCATGGACCTCGAGGGTGACTTGCTGATGACTTCCACCTAAAACAGACACCATCTTTCTTATCTTCTCCTGCAGTTCTTACTCGATCTTAAACACAGCATCTAACGCTCTCTCATTTGGTGATGGCATGTTGGAGAGGCGGCAGTATGAGGACCAGGTTCTGGGGGAGACGGCGCCCCTGACTATCATCTGCCAGCCCACGCAGGTAACACTGACCGGCAGGGTCACATCCTCAACTCTACTCAGGATTCACTGGGCACTTACTTGCTAAGCAGGAGGGCTTGCCCTGGCTGCCCCAAAGGGTCCCCGATCTCTTGGGGGAGAAAGGGGCACAAAATCATAAAAGATACATAGGAATTCAAGGCTAGGAAGAGCCATGTAGGTGGTCCTGGCAGCATCTACCACGTGTGGGTCTAGGCTGGTAGAGAAGGTGGCTCTGCAAAGAGGAGGATGTGTTATCTGTAAAGTCATAATGGTTCTATCTCAGAGGTCAGTGTGAGATTAAAAAAAAAAAAAAAAAAGGCCCTTTGCACAGTGCCTGGCACATGGTGAGTGCTCACGTATGTCTGAGGGCTCGATATATGCCAGGAGCATTGCAGAAGGGAGGAGTGGGGGTGGGGATCGTTCTGAACAACCAAGACAAAGGAAAGTTAAGGATCAAGAGACTAGATCACGTTGGCTTGGAGCCCAGGGCTTGAATCAGAGGAGAATGGGAAAAGAAGCAGGAAAGATCATCCCTCTATCCCACATATTAACCCTGTCAGGGCAACTAACCGGCCACAAATGTAAAGTGCTGGCCACACTAGCGAGACTGGGAATAGCCAACTATCGGAAAGAAGGAACATAGAAACATCTATAAGGATCCACCCAGCAGTGATAGAATCCAAAGTCATTTGGACATGCCTTTGACTAGACAGGCCTATTTCATCACTCAGAGGGAGCAACTGTCCTCCTGAACCATTTCTGGGAACACCAACAACGCATGTAGTCAGACGACAGCGCCAAAAGTGAGATCAGGATACTCAAAGCTCGGGGAGACCATGGGGCCAGATGGTCTAACCACCATGTGTTAGAGGTGAGGCAGACCGTTTTGTGATAAAAGTCCTTGCTCCCTGAAGTTGTTGATGAAGTATCCCTTTAGGGGAGGACTAGATGGCTGGCTGTACATACTGGCTAGTTTTCCCTCTGGGCCATAACTCAAGTGGTCTTCACGTTTTAGTACTGGCCAAATGCTACTCCTTCTAACCACCACAGCAACAGCAAGGGTGAGACGGTCTTTGCAACCCTCTGGTTTTGCAAAACAGCTGCAATTCATCTCATTCGAGCCTCAGAATAACTTGTGAGGTCTGTAGGATGAGTCTTAGTGCCCCCATTTTACAGACAGGCCAACCTAAATCCGAGGTAGTTATGGGATTTGCCCTTGTTCTACACTGGTAGAATTTGTTCTAGAGCTCAGCTCTGTTCATCTGGCACCTGGCTCCAGGACATGTTCACTTTCTTATGTGCTTCCCCCACTAATAGCCTTTCTTTCCCTGCAGCCTCTGAGGGTCAGTAGCCAGCCCGGCCCTCAAAAGAGATGCCTCTTTGTGTGTCGGCATGGTGAGAGGATGGATGTTGTGTTCGGGAAGTACTGGCTATCCCAGTGCTTTGATGCCAAAGGTGAGTGGTTAGTTGACCTGCTTAGCATTGGCATACCTATTATGGCCTCTGGGGGGCACAGTCCAGCTACATTTGTCTAGATGGAGTCCTTTATGGTCTCTGAGCTATAGGAAATGCCTATAATCTGCCACAATGTAAGTCCTTCCTAATGGTCTTGAATGTTACTGAAGGGGAAAGTGTCCTTGTCCCCATTCTATTAACTGGGACACCGGGGACCAAAGAAGGCAAATGTCTTGCCCATGGTCATTTGGCAGAGGCCTAGACAGGTGTCCTGATTCTGTGGCCAGAATTTCCTCCATTAAGTCACCCTGGATAATTTTGGTTCCAATTTCATTTGAGTGGCATGTCTTAAGACTGGGAGGTTTTCATCTCTCAGAATCTTCCTGCTTTAGGATGTGTGGTTGTTACTTTCACCTAAAAACTATCTCTTATCACTTTTGTCAACCAGAATGCAGGAGTGGATTCCCAGACTCTACCAAAGGAAACGTGTCAGCTTCAATATTTTCTAGAAAAGTTCAGTTCCCTTTCTTTGGCCAAAAAGGAATGGAAAACGGAGGGCCATCAGGATCAACAACAGAAGTCCTAAGGAAAACAAAGTCATCCTTTTACTTTTTTTTTTTTTTTCCAGGCCGCTACATACGCACCAACCTGAACATGCCTCATAGCTTACCTCAGCGGAGTGGTGGTTTCCGGGATTATGAGAAAGATGCTCCGATCACCGTGTTTGGATGTATGCAAGCAAGACTGGTGGGTAAGTGTCCTGGAGTGATTGCACAGCCTTTCCTGGCTACGTCTACAAAAGACTGGTTCCAGTGGGTATGCCAGGACACTTTCTACAGCTCTCTACAAGTTTCCTACAAGTAGTTTATTTCCCCGATTCAAAAGCGATTTATTTATTACACAACCATGAAGTTCCGAACACTGTGCTTGGCACTGGGCTAGTTTACCACAGTGAATGAGGTATGATCCCTTGAGGGCTGTATGGCCCAGTGATGGGGCAAGGTCAGCTTCTAGTGCAGGGGTGAGGAGGAGAGGAGAGAAGCCTGGAATGGCTAGATGTAGGGAAGCCAATTGATCCTTTGAAAATAGTCAGTTCTGGGGTGCCTGGGTGGCCCAGTTGGTTGGGTGTCTGCCTTCGGCTCAGGTCATGATCACAGGGTCCTGGAATTGAGCTCTGCATTAGGCTCCCTGCTCAGAGGGGAGAGTCTGCTTCTCCTTCTGCCTCTGCCCTTCCCCATGCTTGCTTGCTCACTCTCTGTCTCTCAAATGAATAAATAAAATCTTCAAAAGATGAGGAAAAGAAAGAAAATGGTCAGTTCTTGCAGGTCTATTCCATACATACCAGGTGGAGACAGCAGCCCTGTCCTGTTCAATCCTCTAACACATTCACTGATCGTTTACTTTGTGCAAGGTCCCATGCTAGGTGTTGGGGATCCAAGTGAGAGCCCCTACCCTCAGAGAAACAGCTTAAAAGTGAATAAATATCATACATCTTGAATAGAACTGTGTGCAGAGTATTATGGGAACATAAAACACACACACACACAGAAGAGGGGAAGAGAAGTCACCTGGACAGAGAAGGAGCAGCAGGGTGGGAAGTGTGTGTCTGGTGGGGAGAACCATAAAAAGTCATAGACGTGGGAAGTAACATCGAAAGTAGTTAGAGAAAAGCTCTTTCCTTCTAGACCATGGCTTGTGAGCCACACGAGATAAGGCTGGTGAGCTGGATAAAGACAAGTTCACAGAAGACCTTGCCCCGCATGGTTATCCAGTAGAGAAAAGAAGCATGTTCCGTGAAGAAAGTGTTGAAGTATCGGGTGTTGGGATTTACCTCTGTTATCTAAGAAGATGACAGGTTGAGATCTTGTTTAGCGCAGGATAAAAGTAAAACAAGATCTAACTGTCACAATATGAACCATCTCGTTTATATCACAAGTGTGAAATCAGAGCATTCTCATGTTTCTGGATCTCTCCTAGATGGATATTTTCCTGCTTGTTAGCTTCAGAGAGAAGGAAAGAAAAAGACAAGAGGGGTCTTCCCTTTGGACTCTTTCACAGAAATGCTGATGAGGGGATGGGCTGGAAACAAGGCTCAAACTGTTGGAGTCTGTGAGCCTCCATTGAAAAAAAGAGGTGTGCAGGGTCTGCCTGCCACCTGCTCCCACGTTAAGCTCCAGCAGAGGCTGCATAAATCCAGCAAGCTGATTCTCCTCTGCCTTCCTTTGCAGGGGAAGCCTTATTGGAGAGCAACACTATTATTGACCATGTCTACTGCTCCCCATCGCTGCGCTGCGTTCAGACCGCATACAACATCTTGAAAGGTTAGACTTGATAAAGGCCCACGGGACTATCCTTCTGCCTCTAGACAGCACTACGCCTAGATTATCCTAGACTTGGGGAACATGCACCAATTGAAAGCTTCACATTTGGAATTTTTAGCAATGATTCTTTTGGAAGGCGTCTGTGCAAGAGTCCCCAAATCATACTCTGGTGGCATAAATGAGACAAAAGGAGGTAGAGAGAGAATTTTTCTCTTGAAAATGTAAAGCCCTCTTGGATGAATGGTAAGCTTGTGAAATATCGTTGTCTGGCAATAATTTGGAGCCTACAGAGTGTGATCCTTTTTTTGCAGTGAAACAGTGAAATCATTTCCTCCCACTCTGCTCTGTTTGCTTCTTGTTTACAGTAGCAACGGTGCTCCTAAGTATCTACAAATCTTAATCATCCCTGTTTCTTTAGTTAATTGGATGACTTTAAAAGCACCGTTGCTATAAAGATCCTCAACTTTCACCCTATAGGGATCTCCATCCTCATTTCACAGGAAGGAAAACTAATAGAAACAGAGTAGAACTGTTCGCTTGTACAAAACAAATGAATGAGCCAGAAATAGCCAAGCCAATGAAGAATTTATACTACCTTGGAGGCTTCTATTTCTTAAGTAAACCAGAATGCATTTATGTATTAAAAAACTGGGCTAAAGCAATATAAAGAAAGCCAAACAGGGACTAGTCGAGTGTGATTACACTTCCATAAAACACCAGACTTGTGCACTGGCACTTGCAAATATTCAAAATTGGATTTTCTGCTGGAGAAAATGAATAATTTACGTGATAACTCAAAAACAGTATAAGCTATTCTGGAGTGGTGGATGCTGAGAGAATTTCTGAAGTCTCTTGGTGAGGCAGTCTTGGGACTTAACCTTAGAAAAAGAAAATCTAGCAGTCACAGAAGTGTATACATTATATGGGTAATGACTTGTGGTTTTTTCTCAAAGTCAGAGACCACTTAGAGCCAGCATACATCCTGTTGGTGTGGCCAGAGTATTAAACTCGTATGTTTGTCACACACGGAAATTAAAACCCCTTGACCAAACCCACATTCTTCCACTTTCCTTTAACCATCTATAGCGACTGGTAGAAAAGAGAATAGAATTTTTATAACAGTTTGGCCTCTGAAACACAGTGCCCATTCCTTCATCTTTGTTTTATTTTACCTCTAAGGTTTACAACAAGAAAATCACTTGAAGATCCGTGTCGAGCCTGGCTTATTTGAGTGGACAAAATGGGTTGCTGGGAACACATTACCTGCGTGGATACCTCCATCAGAGTTAGCTGCCGCCAACCTGAGTGTTGATACAACCTACAGGTAACCGTCTGAGCTGCTGTCTCCCAGAGTCAATGTGGAAGTACTTTTCTACACCAGGTCAGGCTGACTAAGGAGATGAAGGACCAGACCTAGGCCATGGGCAGTTGTCCATATTGGTGGGCGTCAAGTTATGATCTGAAAAACCACAACCGGAGAAAGCCAGCATTCCCTTGTATTTAGTGTGAGTGTGGGTTATATCTCCCTGCACACACATTGGGCTTTCTTGACTTTATTATATCTCTTTCAGTGAATGATAAAACCACTTTGCATTCCAGGATTATGTACCAGCTAAGGATAGTGCTGTTCCAGAAGCTTGTTGGGGAATAAGGGAAATGACAAGGCCTTGCCTTGGACTGTCATTTTTCAAAGCATTTTTAATTATCTTTATCTTCATTTGTTATTGGCTGTAACCCCAGAATATAGGCAAGCCACTTTGGGAAAGCCACTTGTACTCTCTCGTATATTAAAGTCATACATTTAGTGACCACACAAAACAATGATGGCAACAACAACTAACCCCTATTGATCATTTTCTGCATGTCAGGTTGCACTCTGTAATCTGCTTTACTGTCTCCACATCCCTAGTCCTTTGCTTTTTCCATTAGACTAGACTGTACTGGGAGTAAAAGGAAGTGTTTGTAGACAGACTGTAAATGAATAATCCACATGTAAGCAATTAACGTAACTATATTATTATTGGTTAATTCTTAACTATCAAGACTCCACTCAGGTGTTTATAAAATGTCCCTGAGAAGGGATATTCATGCCCATTATAGCGGGGAATTAAGTTCATATTTCTCAAGGCAGAATATGAACCAAGTGACCAATATAAACAGCAATTTCCTCTTTATGATATCCTGTGACCTTTCATTTCAAATACCTACCCAAACCATAAATGAAGGAATGTGAGCTTCTGGCCAAGATAGGAGAAAATATCTTTCTTCCATATTCCTTTTCCTCTTCTATAAATAAAACTTCGGATAACTCCATATCCAAATGTGTGCTACTTGCTTAAAGGAATTAGCATTCTTCAAAAATAAAATCAAACCAATCAATCAGATCCCCTACTAATAATTCAGTTGACCCTTGAACAACTCAGGGGATAAAGGGTGCTGACCCACACACAGTCAAATTCACATATAACTTTATATTTCCCAAAACCTCAACTACTAATTGCCTACTGTTGACCAGAATTATTACCAATGAATAGTCAATTAATACGTATTTTGTATGTTTTATGTATTCTACTGTAGTCTTACAATAAAGTAAGCTAGACAAAAGAAAATGTTAAGAAAACCATAAAATAAACTTACAGTACTATATTTATTTATTTTTTAATTCCACATATAAATGGGCCCACACAGTTCAAACCCATGTTGCTCAAGGCTCAACCATACTTCACATTTTGCCCGATCTACCCGATGGCAATTGTTTTTTCTGCCCTTTGGGGAAAATGGCAATAAATTGTCCCCATGCCAACAGCTCTCATTCCTCTGGACTGGAAAGACGATGAGTTATTGCCAACATTGGCAAAATGACTTTCCTCACTCGCCACTCAGCCCCTCCCAGCCAACCTGGGCCAACCACGTCTTCAGTTTGCATCCTGCAAGTCTTCCCAAGCTCATTTACAAGGTTATCTAGAATCATTCTGTCTGGGCCTTTCAATGCATACGCAGACACACGCACCAACGGTCATACAAGCAGAAGAATGAACATCAGGAACTTGAGGGCCAGGACATGGTTCTTATTCCAGATTTTCTTCTACAGAAAATCAAAATTCATTTCAACCACTTTGCACCCGAGGAGGAGAAAAGGATAAAGCCTAATTCTATAAATCAATTGTGAACATCGACAATAAAGCACGTGAGAGGCACAGCCCCTCTGAAATTAATTATGCCAAATGAGCAGACCTTTTGAAGCAAGTAGTGATGCCCAAGTGATTGAATAAATATGGTGAGCAGAGGGACAAGGACTGGCAGTATTAGAAGTCAAGCAAGCACCGCTTGAAGAGCCCTGTGACCTTGGAACAAGAAGGAGGTGGGATGGAAGCCGGTTAAGGAAAATGAGCCTGGTGACTAATACCCAAGCGTCATCCACAGGCACCAAGACCCAGCCTGGGGGCTGGGTGTAAAAAGCAGTCCCAGTCTTTGGGAGCTGGGCCAGAAGGATTAAGATAGAAAAAAATAAAACATACACCAGCTGGATAGGGCTTCAGAACAAGCTCTAAGGGTGATAGGGGAATGGCATGCAGATGGGGCATGAGTCCAGAATGTCAGAGGGGCAACGAATCATACTTTGGTGTAGGTCTCAAGGCAGAAGCCTGCACTATAGCTTAGATCAAAGAAGAATAGGGAGTAGAGCATGTACCAGGGAGGATACTATTCCAGGAATGCGATCTGAGCACCCAGTGCTCTGGATTCCAGGTCTAGTTGGTGGTTGGAGGCCTACCTGACTCTGAGTACAGTACATGAGTCCTACAGCTATGGCTAGAAACATGGTTCATGCTGGAAAGAAGCCTAGGGAGTCTAGGAAGCCTAGACTCTGTCCTCCCACTGTCAGAACTAGTTCAACCATGGAAACCTTTCATAGGTTGGACTTCAAGACAAGAACTGCCAAAGGCAAGAGCTAACCAAGAGAGACTGGACCCCAGCATCTACCTGCATCTCAGACAATATGATGTGGTCTCACCATGGAAATGACTCCCTGAGCCATACAAAGTCGCCTTTTGTCACCGTGTAGAGCTCCTGGGAGACCAAGTGATGTAAGGGGTAATGGAACTAGATGAGAGGTGGGGATAGAAGAGTTTGCTCCAGAACAATGAAGGATGTCCCTAAAAGTGGTGATTCATGCCTCCCTCTCTCCGCCAGGGTGTTCTGAGACTCAGAAGGTTGTTTCCTAGGAGAAGTATGCTTGCTGAGGGGATGTGATTTTGATGAGGGTGGGTTTCCTTCAGATGGATGACGATGGCTTTGAGAATGCCATTTTTCTTTTCTAGACTGTAAACCCAAGTACACAGAATGGCATCCTTGAGGGGACATGCTGTCAAAAGCCATCCACAATGCCTCCAGGTTTCCAGGTAGCGATCTTAGACCCAGATTCAAATCCAGGGCCGAAGAGTTGCTAACGGTATAAGTATAGGCATATCATCTCTAGCCTTCCTGAGCCTCAGTTTGTCAACCATGAACAGCATTTGCAAAAGGGTTGTTAGAAGGGCTACATTCAGAGAATGCAAGTAAGGCACTTTGCACAGGGCCTGGCACATGGGAACCTCTCAGTAAATCTTTGTAGTAGTAGTAGCAGCAGCAGTAATGTGATCAAGATGCCCCGTGAATTCACTTTGAGAACTCACTACCACCTCCATTCACCATCCACTAAACATCAACAAGGAAAGACAAAATACAGAAAATGACATAGTTGTACTCAAAAACAAGATCCACATCTCCTAGATTAGTAACTCTAAGTAGTAAAGGGAGATGCAAGCAGACAGAAGTGGCTGAGATGGGTGGGGTGCCTGGGTGGCTCAGTCAGTTAAGCATCTGCCTTTGGCTCAGGTCATGATCCCGGGGTCTTGGGATCCAACCCCGCATCAGGCTCCCTGCTCAGTGGGGAGTCTGCTTCTCACTCTCTCTCTCTAACCCTCCCTTCTACTCTTGTTCGTGCATGCTTTCTCCCATTCAAATGAAAAAAAAAAAAAAATCTTTGAATACATGCAGGGTCACCAAGATGAGAGGGCCCTGAATAGATCATCCTCTTATACTCCTTTGTATGATGTGCATAATTATCATTTGCATCAATAGCCTATATGCTCCAATCACACACTGAGAGCTCCTTTCAAGCACAGAAGCTGGGTTCTCTTCATCTCTATGTTCCCTGAGCTTTTCCTATTTCCAGGTGTATGGTCTGTGTTCAAAATAAGAAAAAAAAGGGTAAAGACTGATGAAGATTCTATAAGTTCATAGATCCAACAGACATAATATCTGCTTTTAAAATCTATCCTTACAATTCCCCCACTCCTTTTACAAGGGCAGCATTATCCTGATAGCAAAGCCAGAAAAGGATACTGTAAGCAAAGAGAACTACAGTCCAATATTTCTAATAAATATAGATGTAAGAATTGTCAACAAAATATTAGTGAACCAAATTTAACAGCACATTAAAAGAATCCTACATCATGATCAAATGGGATTTATCTCTCAGATGCCAGGATGGTTCAACATACACAAATCAATATATGATGTACTGCATTTGTAGAATGAAAGTTAAAAGTCATATGCTCAACTCATGAAGAGAAATCATTTGATGGAATATCCCATATTTTAACAATAAAAATGCTCAACAAATTGGGTATAAAAGGAATATACCACAAGATAATAAAGGCCATATATGACAAGCCCACAGCTACATCAAATTTGTGGTGAAAGATTGAAAACATTTCCTCTAACATCAGGAAGAAGGCCCAATCTTACCACTCACCTTCAACAAAGTACTGAGAGGGCTATCCAGAGCAATTAGGCAAGAAAAAGAAATAAAAGGCATCCAAATTGGAAAGAAAGAAGTATAAATGTCTTTGTAGGTAATACGATTTTATACATAGAAAATCCAAGACTCTGCCATAGGACTGTGAGAACTAAACAAACTCAGTAAAGTTGCAGGATACTAAAAATCAACATACAGAAATAATCTAACAACACATCTGAAGGAGAAATAAAGCAATCCTATTCTCAATAGCATTAAACATAATAAAATAATTAGGAATAAAATTAACAAAAGAGGTGAAAGATCTATACACTGAAATATACAAGACTGATTAAAAAAATGGAAAAAGACACAAATGGAAAGATATCCCATGGTCATGGATTAAAGTGTCCATACTACCTCAAAACTATCTAGAGATTAAATGCAGTTCCTATCAAACCCCCACTGGTGTTTTCCATATAAATAGAAAAACAATCCTAAAATTTGTATAGTACTATAAATGATCCTTAAATTGCCAAAGTAAACCCAGCAAAGAACAACAAAGCTGGAAATATCACACTTCCTGACTTCAAACTATACTACAAATCTATACTAATCGAAACAGTATGGTACTAGCAAAAAAATAGTTACAGACCAATGGAACAGAATTGACAGCCCAAAAATAAACCATCAAATATACATTCAACTAACATTTGACAAGGTTGCTGAGAATACTCAGTGGGGAAAGGATAATAAATGGTGGTAGGAAAATTGGATAATAGCATGCAGATATACCAGTCACAAAAATTAACTAAAAAATGGATTAAAGACTTAAATATAAGAACTGAAATCATAAAACCCCCAGAAAAAACACAGGGACAAAGCTCCTTGGGTGTTGATCTTGGCAACAATTTTTTAGATGTGACCAAAGCCCAACTAACAGCCAAAATTAATAAGTGAGACTCCATCAAACTAAAAAGCTGCAAGGCAAAAATGAAACAAGAGAATAAAAATAAAAAGCAACCTATAAAACAGGAGAGCATATTTGCAAATCATATATCTGGCAAGGGGTTAATACCTAAACATGAAGCACTCCCACAACTCGATAGTAAAAAACCAATCTGATTTAAAAATAGGCAGAAGAACTTAACGGGTATTTTTCCAAAGATAACATATAAATGGCCAACAAGTACAAGAAAAGATGTCAACATTATTAGTTATCAGGGAAATGCAATTTAAAACCACAATGAGATACGACCTCGCACCTGTTACAATGGCTGTCATCAAAAAGACAAGAGCTATCCAGCGTTGGTGAGGGTGTATACTGGTGCAGCCACTATGGAAATCAATATGGAGATTCCTTTAAAAATTAAAAATAGAGCTACCATAGGATCCAGCAATGCCACTTCTGGGTATATAGTCAAAGAAAACAAATATAGGAGCTCAAAGAGATACCTGTACATGATATATGTGAAATCTAAAACGCCAAACTCCGAGAAACAGCAGAATGGTGATTTCCAGTGACCCGGGGGATGGGCAAGATGGGGAGATGTTGGTCAAAGGATACAAACTTCTAGTTCCAAATTCTGGGGATCTAATGCACAGTGTGGTGATTACACTTGATAATATGGTATTATATACTTGAAAGTTGCCAAGAGGGTCGATCTTAAATGTTCTCACCACAAAAAGGAAATGGTGATTATGTGACGCGATGGAGGTGTTGGCTAACAGTCTGGTGGAAATCATTCTGTAATGTATAGATGCAGCCAATGAACACCTTTACACCTTAAACTTAAACAATGTTAAGTGCCAATTCTATCCCAATAAAACTGGAGAAAAAATCTTTAAATAAAACCAATCCTTACAGTTTATTGTATATAAGGCTATAAAAGAGGGGGTTGGGAAATCTCCAGTGATCTACAGAGAGAAAGAGATCTAACCTCCGCTTTGCTTCCTGTTTGCTGTGTGCCCTTGCACTGATGGTCAGTGATAGTAGTCAAACTACTTATGAGTCATCCTGCAGGTGATGCAGGCACTGAATGTTTCACATTTCCACTGGTCACTCTGACACCTGGCATGCACAGCCTTTATTTCTGCACATTCTGTGCATTTCGACCCCACTTCCATCAAATGAAACCCTCTTCCTCTACCTCCATCCTTTCTAGGGAAATGGATAAACAGAAACATGGGAACTCTAGAAAGGTCTTGAAATATACATTTAGAATCCTATCAATTGCTTTGTCTTGGGATCAAAATGTTTTCATTTCCTTTGTTCATTTTTTCTCTTACAGACCTCACATTCCAGTCAGCAAATTAGTGGTTTCAGAATCCTATGACACTTACATTAGTAGAAGTTTCCAAGTAACAAAAGAAATAATAAGTGAGTGTAAAAGTAAAGGTAGGTGATATCATTTTGGACTCTATATTTAAATATGTGATCATTCCTCCATCATGGTCTATAAGCTATTCAAGATGTTTCAACTTGCTTTAGCAGACCTGCTTATTAGTAAGAAAGAAAAGTCTTTCCCAACTTTCTTTTTTTTTTTTTTCCCAACTTTCTTATAGACATGTTCATGTTGAATTTATAATATTCTCTCAAGTACCTAAAATGCCATGGGAATATTCCAGACCTAGTTACTACATGAAATAACTTCGAACTCTGCATTACACCTATTTATCTTGCACTCTATGACAACTTCCAGAAGTTTTTTAGCATAACACTATGATTGCCTATGATTTGATCCAGAAGCATGGACACCCACACACAAGCACACCTTCACCAACACACTGTCAACTGCTACCATGAACCAAGGGCAGGGTTCTGGAAGACTCAAGTCCGTTACTGAATTTGATAGACACTGAACTCAAATATTTAATGATACATAAGATTATTCATTATCAATTTTTAGAGGAGAGATTACAAAAGTATATGCACCTTTCCATGGCTTTTTAGGGATCCCTGGGTGGCGCAGCGGTTTGGCGCCTGCCTTTGGCCCAGGGCGCGATCCTGGAGACCCGGGATCGAATCCCACGTCGGGCTCCCTGCGTGGAGCCTGCTTCTCCCTCTGCCTGTGTCTCTGCCTCTCTCTCTCTCTCTGTGTGACTATCATAAATAAATAAAATCTTAAAAAAAAAAAAAAAAAAAAAAAAAAAACATGGCTTTTTAAGTTATCATCATAGAGCAAAAACTGGAATTCTATGCACCAAAATGTTAACAGTGGATAGCCCTGGTCAGCAGTGTCGTGGTTGATTCCCACCTCTCAGTATCCATGAACCACTCATTTCATTATTCTCCCCACTGTAAAGATACTCATCAGCATATTCTATCCACCAGAAGGTATCAAGTGCTCACAGTCTACAGTGGCAACATTGAAAACTCTAGAAGTTGCAGGAAGCCCTGTAGGCATAGAATAGTGTTGTATCTTGATTGTGGTGTTTACGAAGAGTTACACATGCAATAGTTAGATGAACCTGGTGGAATCTAAATAAACTGTGGGTTGCACCAGCACCCATTTCCTGATTTTGCTAGGGTCCCATAGCTAGGCAAGGTGCGCCCACTGGAGGAGGCTGGAGATCCAGCCTGGTATGTGGGACCTCCCTCATGTTCATATGCGTATATATACTATATACTAAACTATACATATGCTATATGCTATACACACACACATAATATGTGCATCTATATGTGTGTATACAAATTACACAATATATAGGTCATAAATCTATAATTGTGTACAGATACATAATTTTACACATTGTATATAGTCACATATTATATACGCATCTATAATTATTTTAATATTAAAAGGGTTTTTTTTTTTAATGATATTAGGCTGCCTTAACAACACAAAGCATTTCAAAATATTACTTAGACAAATTGTCTCATTCTTGAGAATGTTTGTCCCTCTCTGGAACATTTGGCCTCCAGTGTTTACAAAGTTCACACACGTCTTTATAGAAATGGTCTTACCAGGAGCACCTGGGTGACGTAGTCGGTAAAGCATCCCATGTTGGGCTCTGCAATCAGTGGGGAGTCTGCTTGAAGATTCTCTTCCTCTGCCCCTCACCACTACCTCTCTCAAACAAATAAATGCATCTTAAAAAAAGGTCTTCCCAATCCTTGCTCTTCTCCCCCCAGGAAATAACATCCTGATTGTGGCTCATGCGTCTTCCCTGGAAGCGTGTACCTGCCAACTTCAAGGTCTGTCACCCCAGAACTCCAAGGACTTTGTACAAATGGTCCGAAAGGTAATTCATATTTATATCTCAGAGTCCCGTGGTGCCAAGCAATTTTAGACCAGTTGCTTGAAGTATGTGTTTTCTCTGAGCTGAGAAGATGCATTTATTGATTCACTCAACCAAGCTGTACTGAGTGGTGCTCTGTGTAAGGCACTTTAGTAGGCCTTGTGTAAGAGAAGAAGATGTGTTTGAGCTAGTTTTGGTTTCTAAGAGCACAAATTTAGGAAGTAGCTAAGAACTGTAAGCAAATTGCCTGGATTTCCCTGAGGGGCCATGGATTAGATGAAGAGGGCTGAGTGGACCCACACAGAGCATCTAGAAATGAGGGCCTGGCTGGTAAGCCAAAGGAGGCGGTGGTTTAAAACGATCAGGCTAAAAGGCAAACCAGGAACAAGGCCATAAGACAAAACCCATGAGATTGACCAACACATCTGGTTTCTTCCTTTTCATGCCTGTGGGAAGAGACTTTCCCATCAGCCCTCCCACACACTTCCCTCCAGGCTGACTTACATGCTTCCTGTATCTGCCCCCAGAGAACCTGATTCAAATGTGATTAGGATACTCTTCTCGTTGTTTTTTAAAGCTTATTTATGCATCTGTGCCTACCCATTACTCTATAAGCTGCTTGAGGGCAGAGACTTTTGTCTTGTCTATAACTGCAGCTCCAGTCCCATGCACAAAAATATGTTTAGAGATGCCAAGGCTACTGACCTCAGGAAAGGGCACACCTTCAGCATCAAATGTTACCAAGACCCATGCCAAAAAGGGGGAAAAAAAAGACGAAACTGGATGAAACATTTTTTAAAATAGAATAATCTCTCCCATTGTCCAAATAGAATTTCTGAAATGTCTGAGCTGCATTTTTAACTCAATTCGCAATTAGGAATTAACTCTGAGCATTTTAGCTTTCTATAGGATTGTCCTCTCTCTTCCCACACTATCAAGAAGCAAGCTATAAACAATTACTTATTTACACTAGAGGTGCTGTTTAATGAATCTTTCTGATGAATCCCCTTGCAATATAAATACGCTTCCCTCTAATTTGTCAATTTTATCCATTTCATTTTTCTTTATCGATTTTTGGAAGAGATGCAGATCTACGAAGCCCCTATCAATTCCTAGGACTCTTCCTTATTCCCAAGGGCTACCCGAAGATCTTTGTGGGTAGGTCAAAGTGAAAGCACTAAACCTGTTTTTTTTTGTTTTTGTTTTTGTTTTCTATTTCCCCTTTTTGTACTACTCTGACTTCAGATCCCATATTTGGGGTTTTGTTCCTGTGAAGAACTAGGAGAAACTGGAATATGGCAGCTGACAGACCCACCTATCCTTCCTCTTACCCATGGACCAACTGGGGGCTTCAACTGGAGAGAAACCTTGCTACAAGAATAAACCACACCAGTGAACGGGAAGAAAAGGCTCTAGAAAGCCTTCGGGAGCAGTGTGTTTCTGTGTGTTTAGTAACCGTGGCAAAGTCTACACCACCTTCTAAGTGGACAGCTCAGAATAATTTAGCAGATTTCCTTTCGTGCTTTAAAGCTCTGATGGTGAGACTGTGTCAATGAGACAAGGACTTGATTCAGGGATAAAATTCATTGTCTCTGGATGCTTACCTAGCTAACAAGGCTTTCGAGAATTGTCTTCATAAATCAAGGCACCTGCTACAGCAGAGGACGTATTCTTCCTTCAGTGCATGGCTAAGGAGTCGGAGTGCTCTCAAAGGGAGCACAGCCTGCTCTAAGGAAGAATGCAAGAGGAGGGAGTGTGTCCAGAATGCAGCTGGAGAGACACTGAGCTGCCAGTTTGCTGATGGGATTTTCTTTTTATCTCCATGTTCCAGTTAGGCAAAGCCAAGCTGAGGAATTCTTTTAAGGTTATTAGAGAACATGCCCCTGCCGAGAGTTGTTCTTAGATTACACATCAAACTCTACCCTCCATATGACCCACACACCAGTGCTGCTGGCTCAAGATGCCTGCTTGAGGACCCACAGCTACCCCGTTACTGCCACATTTTCTCTAGAGCAGCTGGCTACAGCTTTTTGCTACGACCCTTCCCCTTTGCTTCTATCTGTGAAACGGGGAGACGAAGCACTTTTGGATACTCAGGAGGAAGATAAATGTGTGAAGTATTCAATTGCAGGAGCAAAGGACTTGCAAAATATAAAGTGACCTGGAATTATCCGTGTTTTACAGCACTTCCAAATCACCATGATTTGCTTGTCTTTGCCCCTAGAGTCTAGCCTGTGGTAACTGGTTAAGGATGTTGGGAATTTGAAAGCATGTACGTTCGCTCCATTATTTGAGTCAGCAAAAAGCTCATTCCTGTGCAATATGGACATCTTTACAAACCATACCAAGGGTCAGGTCATTGTACACTTAGAGTACCTGTCAATCAGAACATCCACCAATGCATCAGTTATACCAGGGATGTATAAAGAAGTCAGGGAACTAATTTAAAGGATGACAGCCACGTTTGCTGTCTGTGCTGTCGTTTTTGTTTGTTTGTTTTTCTATAACTTAAAATATGTAGGTAGGGCTACTTAAGAAAAGGTGGGAGAGCCGTATCCTGTGGTTTCTCAGCACACCTGCTTCCCAAATTCAGAGGGAGTTTATTTAAAAGAAAAATAAATGACAATCAAACTAAAACATCAGTTATCAATGTGTATTTAATTGTGTGACTAGCTGACTGTTGGCAGCAGACAATGGCCTGGTGCGGTATAGTTCACTATGTATGTGCAAATAAAATCCCAGACACTTAAACAGTGTAAAACAAATCAATATACGTGGTAGCACTGACTAAGCTTCAAAACCCAAAAACATATAAAACCTGGTATATCAAAAGAGATTTATGCTATTTGAAACTGGAATTTGAGGATCTCTAAAAAGAAGGGGAAGTGAAAGGATGCTGGTTATGTATGTTAACAAGAGGGTTACAGTTGGGGGTTTTTCAGGCCAGTTAGACAAATAGATCATGAATTTTAGATTTTAAGACACCAGCACGATTTATTCTAGCATTGCACAAACGTTCATCCAGCTACTGGGTATAAAAATACTCTGTGCTGATACTATTGAGTAATAGAAATGCTTTAACCTTAAAATGGGGGAAATATTCCCATTAAAAGATTCTAAAAGAAAAATCACATTAAGGCTGATGTAATGTCACTACTATTCATTCTTTTATCTGTAATGAAATGAATCTACTGTTTAATCAGATCTGTAATGTTTATTAGATTCTCCACAAGTTTTCATGGACTTTCAATGTTCAGAATAATGCTTGAACGCCTTACCTCTGATTTCCTTGAAAACTGTAGCAGTGTGTTCTGGGCAGCATCTCTACCTGAACAGAACAAAGTTCAGGATAGGTTATCCTCTCCTTCCCTGATGTCGGCCCATGTCCTTAGCACAATAGGTCAGAGCCTTAGGCTGTCATCTATGCGAGCAGGAGGCAGAGATCTGAAATCATTTTCTGGATAATTTAGGTGGAAAACCCTGAATTAAAGGGTTTATTCCTCTGCTTTTGCTTATCAAATTGGCCTGAATGATCTGAATTCACATTAAACTCTCTTTTCACGTATACCTATTTAAAAAACTAAGACTCCAACTGAGTTCTTTGAAAATCATGTTGAATCTATGTGTAGTAAAAGGAATGCACAAGTGTATTACATGATTTCATTTTCATCCAAAAATTCTAGGTTGATATCACAACCTGAAGTTCAGCTTGGTTCTTTCTGATCTGAGGCTGATGCTTATTAAGAACAAATGTTGGGGGCGGGGAAGACAGAAAAGGAAGGAAGGAAGGACATCAAGATAAGAAGAACCAAATGTTTCTTGCAGAGAGGATTTTTTTTTTTAATGTAGAAAATTATGTGAAACGGAGATGAAATTAAGTAAAGGACTTAATCTGGGATTGAAACTCTGAAACAGTTTGCTGCTCGTACAAGTGTGCCCCATCAATCCATTAATGTCCCTGTATTATTCATAGGTAGGACTTTGGTTTTGGTGATTTTAACATGCCACATCTATTCCTTGTGGACTAGAATAATTGGCACATTTTAATGCACAAGCTGGGGTCTCGCTTTCCCAGGCCCTCTTCTCCATCACTGCATCGGTAGCTAGGAGCTCATTGCTTTGCACCAGTGTGGAGTTAGAATACAGTGTTTTCCATTACATTTAGATTCACAGAATCTGAATGGCTGATTAAATGGCCATCTGATGGCTGAAAGAGGGGGGTATTTTTCACCCTGTAGTGAAAGGCTTGAAGGAGTTTCTACTTTTTATTTGAATTATACTTTAACCAAAGAATTATTTTAAAATAACCTTATATTTAAAAGATGATTTTGCAAAAAATAAAAAATAAAAAAAAATACTACTTCCTGGAGTCATGTCAGTTTGGTAAATCACTGTGGATAATTTTCTTGCATTTTAGGCTGATGTCATTTCCCTGTCAGTGGTATTTGGATGCATATACACTGTCATCCAACTGTGCTTAGCATTACCATAAATGTATCTTTTCCACTCAACTAGCTGTGTTCGTGTTAAAGGAGGTCTTCTATTTGAATTACCTAGTGTCATCGGGAACTAATTGAAGATCTACAGGAAGAGAAGTTCCTATCTCATGGTCTTGCTAGAAAAGCAGCCCTAGTAACAAAAAGGGAGGCATTCCTCCGTAACCTAGGCACTCTGCAACTCCAGTGTTTAAATTTGAAAGCAGTGATGAATTGCTCTCTTGAATCGACACTGAGTAATGCGTGTGTTCGAATACAGATGAACCTCCCCTTAATTTTCACAGGCAGAGTCACAACTCTACTGTGTCTGTACGAACTCCTCAGATAATGAGGCTCGGGGTCATTTGCATTTAAATTGTAGTCCCAGCACATTTGAGAACTGAGAGGCGCTAGTCAGGTTGGGGTGCCTTGCCAGGAGGGATGACACTGGCCTTGGAGTGCAGAGAAAAGAGCATTTTAACATCTACTTAGGTTAATATTCACTTTACAAAGGTAATGGTGGTGGTGGGGGGGGATATTTTGTTCAGTGACGGCAGATGCTTTTCATGTTTAAACATAGGATTCAAATTGGATTTGCTTCTCTTTAACACTTCAGTGTAATGAATTTTCCTAGGAAAGTAACCAGCTCTAATGAAAATTCAAGGGAAGGGGGAAAATGCCGCTAAAGACAGAGGAAATAACTTGATCTTTAAATACGTATAATATTATGTTCAGTGTATGTAAGTTTAAAATTATAGTGAGGAGTAGTCAAACTTAATATACAATCAGCTCTTAGGAGTGTTTTACACAGTACCACTTAGCTGCCATTACCCACACAAAAATCAGGATTTTGCAGATGTTTAACTATTCTTGGACTCTGTACAGGATACATATGTATAACAGGAAATGTGTGCTGGTTCTTTCTCTGATTGCCACTCAAGATGGGAACACCATCCCAAAGCATTTTGGTTATGCATAGACCATTCTCAACCTGCTGTTTTGAGAGGTATTATTGGTTTCTTTCTCATTTATAAGGTTATTGTATCTTTTTTGTTTATTCTATGTGATTCAGCTGTATTTATTTGAAGAAAAAGGTCTGTAATTATAAAAAAGGAAAACCACACCGAATTGTATTGCCAAATTCCTTGTAAACTACCTGTGGCATTTGCGCTTTCCTGGCTGTGTGCTCTTCCTCTGGATACAGCTCTAGCACCATTGTAATTAGATCATTCCATTCCATGAGCATCTCCGTTTAAGTGGTTCACAGATGATTTAATAAAGAGGAACTGTGTCCTCAGTCAATCCAGAGCAATCTCCTCTTAACTTCTGAGTGGTCTCTATTCCTATCATGTTTTTAGATGTTACTGTGGTCATTATTATTTCATAAATGTCCATTAAGAGTGCGATTCCTCTCTCAGAGGGCCAGAGGGGCATTTGTTGCTGATGGAAATGGAAGGATGGTCCTGCAGCACTGTGGGTCTCTGGTCCCCTCTGATGAGGCATCTCTCTCTCAGTCACCCAGGCTGGAGAGGAGACACTCACCCAGGAGTGAGAAAACAAGCTCCAAAATGCTCCCACTGCCCATGTGCGAGCCTTCATCCCTCACCACTGCTCACCTGGAGGAGGTAGGCGTACCAAGAACAATTCATAGATTAAGAATTTGGGGAGGATCCCTGGGTGGCTCAGTGGTTGAGCATCTGCCTTCGGCTTAGGCTATGATCCTGGGGTCCTGGGATCGAATCCTGCATCAGGGTCCCTGCAGGGAGCCTGCTTCTCCCTCTGTATCTCTGCCTCTCTCTCTCTGTGTCTCTCATGAATAAACAAAAATCTTAAAAAAAAAAAAAGAATTTGGGTAAGAAGGGAAATCCAGCTCAACCTACGTTCTACATTACCAAAAAGCCATAATAGACCTCCTCTTTTTTTTTTTCTTTTTAAGAGAGAGTGTGTGAGCAGGGGGAGGGGCAGAGAGCATCTCAAGCAGATTCCCTGCTGAGTGCAGAGCCTGATGCAGGGCTCAATCCCACAACCCTGAGATCGTGACCTAAGCTGAAAAGCCACACATCAATAGACAAACTATACTCAAAGGAATAGATGATGTCAAGGGGAAATTTTTTCTTCAACTATGAGCAACACTGCACGCTGTTGTACAACTGGTATATTACAATAAAACATTCCACACCTCAAAACCACTACTGAAGATTCTCACTTCTCAAACTGCCTTAAAAACTGTCTACAATTCTCTGGGTTAGCTGACTGGCAAGTGGACCCTTGAATTTTGAATGACCTCACAATAATCTTCAAACAAATTTAAGTCACTGTTCTATATCTGTGGTAAATAATTACATTTTTAATACAAATTACTTACAGATCAATTTCCATTCCTGAGGAAAATGTCACACTATATAAAAGTTGTATATGAAATTGAATACACAGTTGCTCTATAAATCTATTCATGTAACATTTAATAAGGTATACCTTTAATGTAAAAAAAAAAAAAGAGTTGGACATTCAACTGAGGCACCCAGGTGCCCCCGATCCCATTTTTGAAGTAAGGTATGTGAGGCTAATAGAAGTTAGAATAAGCCATGTATGCAAATTTATACTCAGGACACGAATGCAGGTTTTGGGCTTTTTTTTTAAAAAGATTTTACTTGCTTACTCATGAGAGACACAGAGAGAGGCAGAGACACAGGCAGAGGGAGAAGCAGGCTCCATGCAGGGAGCCCGATGTGGGACCCGATCCCGGGTCTCCAGGATCACAACCTAGGCCGAAGGCAGGTGCTCCATCACTGAGCAACCCACGTGTCCCAACGAATACAGGTTTCCATGGACAGAGCCAGCTCTGGGCACAGTTTACTTCCTGTGGAAACAGCAGCTAATGCTCATATCTGACAAAAGACCAAGCTACGTTTAGCCTTGTGGCTGGTTCTCGGTTATTCTGAATAACTCAGTTCTCTGCTTGACAGATTCCCAAACTCCTTTTGCCCTCTTGTGCTGTATGTAAAGTCGGCCTGCACATCCAGAGAAAATGAACTCATGTGCTTTGGATTTGTTTAAGCTGAAATCAGCAAAATGTCTTTTTTTTTTTTTTTTTAAATAAGTTGAGAACCAAAAAAAAAAAAAAAAAAAACCACAGTCTTCCTTCTGAAGAAACGGAATACTTCATTTTGCCAGAAATAAACCCAGATGGCTTGCTTCTGGCCATGAGAAGCTGCAGGTGTAGATAGCTACTGGGTACCACTGCGTTGATGGGGCAGTCCAGAAGATCTGTGTGTCACTCGAGAAGAACTTCATGCTGTACCAGAGAGGCAGCCCTACTTCTGGCATCAGACAGAGCTGGGTTATTATCCCGGCTCAGTTGCTTAGTAGATGCCTTAAACTGTTTTCACCCATAAAATGGGTACATGGGTCTTAATAGCATGGTTGTATGATACGGGGTAACGACTATAAGATGCCTAACTGGGACGTCTGGGTGGCTCAGCCAGTGAAGCGTCCCACTCTTGGTTTCCACTCAGGTCATGATCTCAGGGTCCTGGGATCAAGCCCAGTGTTGGACTCTGTGCTCAGCATGGGAATCTGCTTGGGATTCTCTCTCTCTCCCTTTCTGTCTGCTCCCCACCCTGTTCATGCACGTTCTATCTCTAAAGTGAATGAAAAAATAAAATCTTTAAAAAAAATGATTTTCTCTGCTCTGCCCCCCCACCCTCTCTTGCTCCTTCTCTTAAAAACAAAAAAATAAAATGCCTAATAGAACATGCTAATAAGATACTACCTGCTAATAAATAAAGAATTGCTTTTGCTAAGGCCAAAGTAAAAATATCACACATGTAGCCATTTTCTTATCTGTGGAAAATATCAGGGACAAGGAATGAAAGTAGCCTCATTCATACTGGCATTACTTTACTATTATCTCCCTAGGTTAGCGTCCGCAGTAAGAGAACGTGTTGGTCCAATTCTGGGGTTTACCTAAGAGGCTGCCTTAATGATTTACTACCTTCCTTTTAAAAACACATTTTTCTTTGATCCTCATTCTACGAGGTAAGGAGGGCAGGTATTATAAACTCAATATACAAAAGAAAAAAAAAAGACTGAGGGCGTGGACTCATTTATCATTCTACAATATTGATTGAACATGATGTTCTTGGCAGGGTGGCAGGCTGGTGCTCCAGGAGCAAATAAAGCAAGGTCCTTGTTCTCATGGAGTAGAAAGAGAGAGACACTGAATACATAAACAAGATAATTACAGAGGTTGATCAATGTTGTCTAGGAAGAAAACTGGGTTACCCGATAGTAACTCTGGGAGGGATGTGGGGCAGGGTGTACTTTACATAAGGTCAGGTGTGGTGTCCCCAAGCATCTGGCAAGGAAGCTGCCAGCTAAGGTTGAGTAGAAGCTGGTCATGGTGAAGAGCTAAATGACGTTTCATAAAGACAACAGGTGGGGCACCCGGGTGGCGCAGTGGTTGAGCGTCTGCCTTCAGCCTCAGGTCATGATCCCAGGGTCCTGGGATCGAGTCCCACACCGAGCTCCCCGCAGGGAGCTTGCTTCTCCCTTTGCCTGTGTCTCTACCTCTCTGTGTCTCTCATGTCTAAATAAAATCTTAAAAAAAAAAAAAAAAAAAAGACAACAGGAATGCAGATGCCCCCACATGAAAAGGAGATTGTTGGGTTAGAACACAAGGGGTCAGGGAGCTAAAGCTTAGTAAGTGCAGCAGAAAGTGAAGAGAAACAAGACTGGAGAGGTGGGTGGACCCAGACATAGGATCCTGTATACCAGGGGTTGGCAATCTACTGGCCCACAGCCTGTGTTTAAATGGCCCATAAGCTAAGAATGTTTTTACAATTTTATTTTTTTTTGTTTTTACAATTTTAAATGGTTAAAGAACACCAAAAGAGGAATGCTAGTCCTTGACACATGCTAATTATGTAAAATATAAATTCCACAGCCTATCAATAAAGTTTTATTGGCATAGAGCCATGCTCATTCATTTACATGTTACCCAAGGCTGTTTCCAGCACACAAGGGCAGAGGTTAGTAGTGGAGGGCCCATAGCCCACAAAGCCTAAAATATTTACTACTTGGTGTTTTACACAAAAAGTTCACCAACTTCTGTTGTAAACTATGGTGAGCCATTTGGATTTTATTCTAAGCCCAAAGAATCCAGCACAGAAACTAGTTTCCCTGGCATAACAAATCAACAGATTGGTCATGTTTAGAGACTGGCAAAGTGATAGCCAGCATTTGTTGAGTGCCGATGTGGATCAGACACTTTTCTAAGTACGTAATGGGTGTAAACCTTTTCAATCTTCTTGACAACCCTATTCAGTAGATACAATTATTATTCCAAGCTTACAGAAGAGGAAATAATCTTACAAAGATTCAGTAACTCACCCAAAGTCACATGGCTGGTTCGTGTTAGCGCAGAGATTCGAGCCGTCAGTCTGGTTCCAAAGCCTAGACTAATCGCTTACGATATTTTTGCAAAGAAATTTTAAGGAAAATATTGCCCAACCCTGAGGCACCTGGGGGATACTTGGTTGCTTCAGAATGCAGTTGGAAACCTCTGGTCTCATTTAATCCCCTCGTTTGCAGAAGACCACCCCCTGGGAAGTCATTTGTCCTGGGAAAGATGTGTCAGCTGAGACGTGAAGCTGCCACTTGCCGGCCTGTGGTACATTCCCCCAAACCACAATCATCATCTCTTCTTGGGTTGTCTCTTCGGCATGCTCCAGTTGATTTAATTCTAGGCAGGAGTCTTTAGAACAAAAGCTTAGCAGACTCTCCTTTTGCAGGCACGTGTAACCTACCATGGTTTCTGTGGGCCTGAGATGGAGCCCCAGCCACCTGCGGTCTTCAGATTAATGGAGGATCTTTTATGTGCCACTGCGCTGGGCACTTGGGATGCTATGTTTCATTCATGCCTCCCAGTCACCTTATGCTGTAATTATTCTCCCCATTTTACAGATGAGGAAACTGACACCAAGAGGCAAATACGTCAAGGGCTACAAGGCCACTAGTGACCGGGCCCAGGTGACAAGTCCGGTCTGTCTGCCTCCTACTCTCCACCTCATACTCATCCCACTAGCCTTCACTGCTGCCAAAAAGCCTTTTCTCAATAACTAACTACAGTGGCTGCTGCTCTAGTTTAGAAACTCCGCAGCCACTCTGTGCCTACTGCAAGCTCGAAGCCTCCCTCCACCAGCTACGAACTAGCCACCTGAGGCATCTGCTGGGAAATGCAGGCAAGGCCACTTCTTGCCCTGGCCTTGGGAAAGGCCACAGGTTCTTCACTTCAGCCAAGAAATGTCAAGAAGAAAGTTTAGGCCCCTCTCGTAATTACAACAAAAACCCCAGTGGCATCTACGCATGGGGAAATCCCCTATCCTTTCTGACCCTTAAAACAGTCCATCTTTCATGTATTTAATAAATGTCTCCTTTTTCAGATTTTTATTCCCCCTCTGACAACCAAGGTTGACCAACGGTGATGGTGGGAGAGAGAGGATGTTTTATTTCTCTAAAATCTGTCCCCACGCCACCCCCACCCCCACCAAATGTGACTTCCTATTGGTACTGGAACACACAGTAGGAGGATTCATTAAGTGAAGATCAAAATGACAACCGGCTGTCAGTGGCAAGGCTTCACCTACCAGGTGGTCAGCAGACACCTTCCATTTGAAAACAGGTAGGAGGTCACTCCCTGACCACCGCACTCCAACCTCATCTTTTCCTTCCGCTGGGCTAAGCAGCCACAAGAGCATCTTCCTCTGCTGAACCCCCGGGGGGCCACAGGCTGAAGTGGGGGCGGGGAGGGGGTAGGAAGAACCGTGCAAACCACAACTACTTGTCATTCACAGTCCTAAGCCTCCTTGTGGCTCTGCCCCCACAGACCATTTTAAACCTCAGTCCAGTGGACTATCGTGACGTCTGTCATGGTCTGTGACCAGTTCGATGTCACAGCCGTGGGTGAAAAAGATACACTCATCATTGCCCACAGTGCAATCTAAAATAGGTAGGGTCTTCTTTAATGCTCTGAAAGAATTAGAAATCACACATCCTTTTAGGCTTCAGAGTAAAAAAGAGCATCTTAAATGGAGAGTCCATTCTTCCATTCACTCGCTCACTTGAGAATTTTTTTCACCTGCTGTTGAGGGGCCGGTGCCCCAGGTCTGATGTTCAGATGGAGATTTATGTGCACACGTTTAAGGACAAAACCTGTGAAAGCAGCGAGACACGGTGGCCACAGAGGCCTCCCCTGAGCCCGATCCCCCAGAGGGCTCTGGAGCTAGAATGTTTCCCTTCAGAGTTGTTCCACCTTGAGACAAAGAGGACACAACCACTTAGCCCCCTGCTGGGTGCCCCACGGAGGAGGGAGGATGTTGGGTGAGATGGGTCTCTTCCAGGGACAGCAATACCCAGAGAGGGACCCAAGTGGCATGTCCCACCCTTCCAGCCCCTGCAGGGGAGGGAGATCAAGGGAGAGTCAGGGGGTGCACTCTAAGTGCCAACTAAAGACCAGCACTTAATTGAACTAACCTGAACTTTTTTCTCTGAATTAGATGATCATGAAATGTGGGGACATATCAGGTTCTCCTTAAAGTGACCCTACAACTGATTCAACATAAGACACAATCATTAAAAACTCTCCTACTGTAAACAACCCGGAAATCAAGCTACAGGTGAACAGGTCAACAAACTGGGGTGTGTTTACATAATGAGCCACTACTCACGGCTAGAAATGAATGAACCCAGAACACACGCTACCGCACGGATGAACCTCCAAATAATTATCCAAGTGAAAGGAGCCAGACAAAGGAAAGTGCACACTGTATGATTCCATTTATGTAAACTTCTGGGAAACGAAAACCTAATCAGTAGAGACAGGAAGCGGATCAGCAGTGGCTTCGAGAGGGGAACTAGGGAGGAACAGGAGGAAACTTGTAGGGGCGATGGGACTGGGATGTTCACGATCTTGACTCTGATGACACTTTCACGGGTGGATGCATATGCCAAAATGTGTCAGATGGTACACTTCGAATAGGCACAGTTCATTATGTCAGTTATACCTCAGTAAAGCTATCTGAAAAACAACTGTACCATGGAAGGCTCCATGCCAGCCCTCAGGAACACCAAGGTAAACGAAACAAACTCTGCATTCAGGAAGCTGGGAATCTAGCAAGGGAGACAGATGCATACTGAATGGAGTAGAATGCAAATCGGAATAAAAACTGGTATGATAAAAAGAAAAAGAAAAACTAATTATGGGGCAAAGAAAAGTGGAGAGGTGATTTTTTTTCTAGGAGTACAGAGGACAGTCATGGCTAACTATGTACCAGGCACTATGTGTATTAACTTTTTTAAGATTTTATTTATTTATTTGACAGAGAAAGAGAGAGAACAATCAGGTGGAGGAGCAGAGGCAGAGGGAGAAGCAGGCTCCCCACTGAGCAGGGAGCCCAACACAGGGCTCCATCCCAGGACCCTCAGATCATGACCTGAGCTGAAGCCAGATGCTTAACTGACTTAACCAGGTGCCCCTTAACCTCTTTCATTCCTACAGAAACCATCTGAGTGCTGTCATTGTACCCATTTCACAGGTAAGGAAATAGGCTCTGTCTCCAGAATCCATATTCTTAGTCACTAGCCCCTAGTCCTCTCTGAGAAGTGCCACATTTGATCTGGGTCATAGAAGAGGACTGGAATCTCCCCAGAGAGAAAAAGCCATTTTTGGCAGAGAGGGCAGTATGAACTATGACCCAGTAGGACCACAATTACCAAATGTACTCTATACTTGAAATGTGGCAAGAATCTTCTATGAGCATATTTTGGGTCAGGATTAAAAGGAGGGGCTGAAAAGTAGATTAGGGCCAGGGTGTGAATGGTCTTTGATGATTTGCTAAAGAGTCTGGACTACAATCTTCAGGCAAAAAGAAAAAACTGAAAGTTTTTGAGTGGAATAATATTTGGGTTTTAGAAAACAGAAAAGCTACCTGTCTGCAGTTAAATGAACACCTGGAGCATTTCATGGAAACCCATTCACAGGTATTGCACTAAAATCACATTAAATCAATAGATTGGGGCTGGACTACACTGTAATTTTAATTATGATCTCAGAATATTTTATTCTGTGGTCACATGAGTCCTATATTCATTTTGTTTTCACCTAAGTTTCCATACATTTTTACCCAACAGAGAAAATCACAGAAGATCACCGTTGGAAAAGAGAGAAGCAAGGGAGGGTACCTGGGTGGCTCAGGTGGTTAGGCGTCCAACTCTTGATTTCAGCTCAAGTTGTGATCTCGGAGTCCTCACTGAGTTCCTTGTCAGGCTCCACACTCAGTGGGAAGTCTGCTTGAGAATTTGCTCTCTCCCTCTTCCCCGGCACATGTATATATACTCTGTCTGTCTGTCTGTCTCTCTCAAATAAATAAATAAATCTTTAAAAAAGAGAGAAAAAGCAAAGTGATCCTTCTCCAAGCCTCTACTGAATTTAGTTCAGAGCTGGACCAAGATATTTTTTCCACCAGCTTAAAATGAAAAGTCCCATGATGACATTTTTACTTCTGTTTCCTATAAAAGTGGTTTTTGACCCCCTCATACATTCAAGTCACAGAATATGCTCACGATCTGGAAAATAAGCATCTAGGTCCAGACATGGATGCTAGCTCCGTGATGGCCCATGTGACCGCCAGTAGTAAATTCCTTTTCCTCTGTGCTTTGACAGGAGTGTCACAAAACCCTACAGGGAATAGCACTCTTCCAGGTGAAAATGTGAGAAATTATCAACTAACCACAGGCAATGCATATCTCCTATGGGAGGCCCAAAGAGACACCTTATGCCCCATTCTTTGGGCTTTCTTAAGGAGATTGGAGACAGGGTACAAAAATGAGGGATCACCCTACAGCAAGGACATGGCAGTAACAGGAAAATTAAATGCTTAGACACGACAAACCCTTAAATATAAAAACTGGAAGTATCTGGAAGGAATTTGCAAATGCAAAAAAAAAAAAAAAAATCAGACCAAACACTGAAGTCTTGGCTTGTCTTCTCAGCTCTACCACTGACTATATTACTTCAAGCTAATTCCTTAATTCCCTACTTTTATTTTTTAAAGATTTTATTTATTTATTCATGAGAGACAAACAGAGAGAGTCAGAGACATAGGCAGAGGGAGAAGCAGGTTCCTTGCAGGGAGCCCGATGTCGGACTTGATCCCAGGACCTTGGGATTGTGCCCTGGGCCAAAGGCAACGCTCAACCACTGAGTTACCCAGGTGTCCCTAATTCCCTATTTTTAAAAATGGTAGGATGCGGCCTATCCATTCCCTGCTTCCATAAGCAAGTCAATATATGTTAATATAGTCAACAAGCAATTTATGGAGTCTCCTCTGACCCTGGCACACCAGCTGGTAGCAGAATGAGAGCTAGCTCCTTTATGTCTTGATTTCTGTTCCACAATACTGTCACTGTGGCTCCAACTTGACTTATGATACCCGGAGAGCTTGTTAAACACACAGGTGGTTCCTTACTCAAGTGAGATTCTGATTAAATCACTCTGGGGCTGACCCTAGCAAACTGCATTTTTTGGCTGGAGGCCCAAAGCATTTATATGATCATACAGTTTGGGAAACATTACCTTCTATCATGCTATGCCCTACAAGAAAATACTATTTTCTCTCCTCTTTTCATCCTATATGTTAAAATGGGTAAAATATTTGAAGGGTGCCTGGGTGATTTGTTCAGTTAAGTGTCCAACTTTTGACTTCAGCTCAGGTTGTGATCTCAGGCTCCTGGGATTGAGCCCCACACTGGGCTCCAAGCTCAGCACAGAGTCTGCTTGAGATTCCGTCTCCCTCTCCCTCTGCCCCTCCTTCCATTTGCACACACTCTCACTCTCTCTCAAATAAAATCTTTTAAAAAATAATAGGTAAAACATTTGAAAGACATTTTTGATGAATAAAATTCTCTACTCAAGATATCAACACATTTACAGAATAAGCAACACTTATTATTTTTTTTAAGATTTTATTTATTTGAGAGAGAGTGTGTGTGTGTGCAAGTGTGCTCAAGCAGGGGGAAGGGGAGGAGCAGAGGGAGAGGGAGAAGCAGATTCCCCACTGAGCAGGGAGCCTGATGCGTCTCCATCCCAGGACCCTGAGATCATGAGCCGAACTGAAGGAAGCCACTTAACTGATTAAGCTACCCAGGCACCCCCCTCTTTTTTGTTTTTAAATTTTATTATTTTTAAAGTAATCTGTACACCCAAGTGGGGCTTAAACCCACAATTCCAAGATCAAGAGTCACGTGTTCTGCCAACTAAGCCAGGCAGGTGCTCCATCATTTTAATTAGAAACAGTAAATATTATTTCCTTTATGACTTTCCAAATACTGCAGTCTAGACTCTATCTTTTAAATAAGCTTATTAGTATTTTCTGTGTGGCCTGGAAAAAATGAAGTAGTATATCTCAATTTGCCCCAATTAATGACAATTAAATCCTAAAATGGTTCATTTGCCTATTATGGACTGGAGTAGTCCCCCAGTAGATCATATTCTCCTCAAAAACAAGGAATTGATCTTTTACATATATGACATCTTAGAACAATACATACTAGATGTCTGGATAGATGTAGATGGATGGATGAATGGATGAGTAGGGAAAATTGATACCGATTTTTTAAATGATCAAATAACGTGAATGAATGAGTTCTGGCCCTAAATACCATAATACGTTGTTGTAGAAACAAAACATATTCACAAAGCTTTAGCAAAAATTGTCTTGTTATCATTGTCTAATATACTAGAAAAGTAAAAACAGGGTTACCACTGCACAGGGAAATTTTAATCTCTCCCCCACCCATCCTCCCCCCCAAAAACCTTGCTACTAGTTGATTTATCAGTACTACCCACATGTGGCAGAATGATTTGTGCCACCAACACATCACTCACACCTCTCCACAATCGAGATGACACATGCGGTTCCCTAAATGTTCCACCTGGAGGTATTTTGGGGGCAGCTAAGAGGGGGCTTCCAGAACCAATGGAGGAGTTGAGACACATGAGGTCACAGAGCTACTGCCTCTCCCCCTTCAAAAGAAACCACTCTGCTCCCTTTATTTCAGAATCTAGAGGAAGTTGACAAAGTGTGACAACAGCACGGCACAGTATGTGGTGGAGACTTTGCAGCTTGCTGGCTTGGTTCCCCTTACAAGGTAAGGATTTAGAGCTAATTTTTTATGATACTCAGTTGACTTGACTTTACCAAATTTATCAGTTGACTGCATTCGCGGAGGGCCTACTACAGAAGACAACCCAGGTAAATATGTTATTACTTTCCAAGCTGTACCATGATCACACATGGGGGGATGTTACCCCTTTATTTAATCTCTTGTTCAATTTCTAATGGGTATGGGTCTCTGTGGGGTCCATGTTATGGCAAAATGTGACAAGCTTATCAGGCTCTGTCTTTTAAATAAGTGTAAACCAGGGGCAGAGCAGAGTTTTGGATTTTAAAAACTGCCTTGCTCTATAAGCCTTAGCCAGATAATTTAAGTGCTCTGAAAACTCAATTTCTGCATCTTGAAATGAAGATGATTAGCAATGTTCAACTACCAAGCTCCCCGGATTTTTAAAGGGATCAAATTCCAAAACATGAGAGCACTCTGAAGATGGCAAAGTGCTATCCAACTCTTTATTAGTTCAGAGATCATAATGAGCCCCGTGAAAAACTCGTGCTTAGATGAGGCAGCTATACTTGACATTTTATTATAATTTTCAAATTTGATTTTTGATGCTTACTTAATTCTAACGTAGCACATGAAAATTAAAGACATGGTTACCTTTTTAGCACAGGTCAAATTATTCCTGCTCTAAAGGGTGGGGGGAGGGGCCAGGGTGTAGGTGTCTCTAAATCTCTGATTGCAACTTGTACCAGATTGGATTCTCGCAAAAGAACCCGTATGTACATGTACTGCTTGCTTGTTATGTGTACTTCCGAATATTGAACTGAATTATAGTTATATTTCAGGTAATGCACCTACCCTTCTAAATCTCCATTCACCGTAGAACTGCATCTGAATGACACGATTTTAAAAAGCTAGATTTCTTGTTTTATGGAGTATTTCAATTTCTTATTTTAAACAATTAAATTAAGTGCGTTCTTTTTTGGTCCCTTTGCTCTGAGGCACTTAATATGAATTCAATATTTGGTAATAAATAATATTAGTTTCTTCAATAAGTGGCTTAAAGGACAGCTCCTACATTCAGGAAAAGTACACTTAGACAGCTAAAATTAGAAAGTTTTCAATGATTCCAAAATTTAAAGCCCTTCACTGACTTTCACTTTTTGAGGATTCAAGTTATTGCCTCATAAAAATACCTTACAAAAAAAGTTTTAAAATAAAAACAATAATCATGATTTAAGGCAAACCTAAAATAACTCTTAGAATACAGATTATTCAAATACTATTTATAGAGACAGGAGAAAAATATATTCATTGTGCCAGGCACAGGAGTGAGCACTTTATACTAATATTTCAGCCTAGCAAATTGAGGTATTAATGTCCCCTACCCTAATTTCCATGAGAAAATAAAGTTTAAAAGCAGTTAGGTAACCTGCCCACATTTTCATAGCTAGTAAATCAGCCTGCACAGCACATATATAAGAATTATCTCATGAAACATTTAGAGTGAGTGTGTGTGTGTGTCTTTCTACTAGATTATGGTAGAAAGTGTTTCTTAATGCAGATCTAAAGTTTGAAAGCCACTGATTTATACAATTTGGAAGATCTGTTATTGAAAAACCCCAATCTGTAAGCTCACCCAAAGGGCCACCCAAAAGGCAGGTATGCTCAATGAATACAAACTGTCCCCTCTGACTAACCTTGCTCAGGCCAATCAGAGTCCCAAACAGGGAAGGAGTTGACCACGTTGCTTTCTTGTTACCAAAAAGGCATCAAATCATCAATTTTGGCAACACTTTACATTGCCAGCTGTCTTTAGCTATGAATCATGGGAAAATCACTGTACCTTCTACTAAGCAACTTCTAAGGCTGCCAAGAATTATGGGCAAAAGTCCCATAATCTTGGAGCCTGCCTCTTTTCAAGGTCACTACTCACATAGATAGCCTCTAGATGGGTAAAATGCAGTAAGAATGAAGAATCTTTCAAAATGAATCCCATTCACCTATATCGTGGATGATGAAAATCTACCAATTTGAACCTTCTATTCTGGACTTTACAAAGAACAGCTGCATATTTAAGGTTCTGTTGAGATTCTTTTTGACCATGTTTGTTGTTTTTGACCATGAAAAGGTCCCACTTTTCTTGACACTTTGAGATGTCTTCTTGAAAGCCATACTGGAAATAATTTAATTTTGGCACAGCCAGATTCATCTGTACCCTTGCGATTTTCTCTGTTGAGTCAATCTAAAAAAAAAAAAAAACTAATAATCCTTTTTTATAATGATCTAAATTGAAGCATTTTTGTTTATGACTTCATAATAGTCATGTACGTAGGGCTCTGATTTGAGACACTCATCCTCTGTCTCTGGTTTAACTTAGCGCAAGTCTTTCTTATACAACATAATGATAACAGAGCCAAGGTGGCATCCTATTACATTGTTTATTACTGACTATATAAATGTCCATGTTTTTAGCCATTAATTCAATTAATACTTAAAATATTATTTTGAAAATAAAATCTTGGTGTTAGGTCCTGGGACTATAAAACAAATGAATGACAAACAACTTTCCTATGAGAAGTTTGCAAACTCCACAGAGAGATACTTATAAGCAAATATAAAGCAATGTGCTAAGTGCTATAAGAGAAGTCCATTCAAAACCTTTAAGGATCTGGAGGAGAGGGCAGGTCATCATGGGGAAGGAGGAGGCTAAAGACTGGTTAGGTGGATTTGACAAAAGTGGTGTAATTTGAGTTGAGTCTTGGAGGAGGTAAGAAAAGTATCCAGGTGGTGGCATGGCACCTCAGTGGCTCAGTCAATTAAGTATCCAACTCTTGATTTCAGCTCAGGTCATGATCTCAGGGTCATGATGATCTCAGGGTCCTGAGATGGAGACCTGCATCCCCGCATCAAGCCCCCAGGCTCCTCATTGGGAATGGAGCCTGCTTAAGATTCCCTCTCTCTCCATGGCAACCTTCTCAGGTCTTCTCCCTCTTCAGGAGCTTAGTATTATCACTCAATAAACTTTGCTTTGCTGCCCACTAGAGAGAGAGAGAGAGAGAGAGAGAGAGAGAGAGAGAGACTCCTTCTACCCTTCCCCCAACTCTAAAAAAACAAAGAAAAAGATATCCAAGTCAGTAGAACAGTATGGACAAAGGAAAAGGAAAAGTGTCTTCTTGAGACTGGACCTGGCAGTGGCTGGTGACCACATTAGATACAAGCAGAAGTGGAATGGAGCTGGTAGTGTATCTGTGCTAGGTGTGTGTGAAGCCTAGGGGGACACAAGAAATGATGAGTTCCAATGGGACATCACAAGTTTGGGGGCCCTACAGGACAGGCTCATTTGATTCTGGAGTTTTAAAATTTATTGCATGTAATCATTAAGTTACTAAGGTAAGAAAAAAAATAACATTTTACTCTTTCTTGAATCTACCATGATAACCTCTCATAGAGAGGAGATCAGACACTGCAACTCCCAACATCTTGGGGGAAAACCAAGGAATCTTAAGGACTGCTCAGGTTTTATCTATGCAAGCTCTGGTAGATGGTTGTGACTGCTGCTTGCTCTTTGGCTTGAGGGTCAGTCACAGGTGCTTTGGCATGAATCCACTGCCCTGACAGGACCATTAGAGTTCATGAGATTGCGGGTGGAGATGATGAAGGTCACAGCTTCTATTTCTATATATAAACCAGTCACAATCTATAACCCCAGCAGCCTCCTAACACATGGTCTTGCATGGATGGATGAATCTAGTCAGAAGTCAATAATCCACTCAGTAAACACGACCTACCAGCAATAAGTGGGGGACCTCCCAGGAGAAACGCCACCGCTATTCACTGCCAAGCTTTGCACACTCAGCATCTGTGGAATCACATAGGGCTAACGTGCAGACTGGAACTCTGAAGCCCAGCTGGGGAGCACAAGGAAGGAGGCTCACAGCACTTGGGATCTACCCAAGAAAGGCTAAGGGTGCATACAGATATCCGTGTTTCTAGAGCCTGCAGGGGAGGAAGTGGTAAACAGAGAAGGTAACCCACACCCCACTTCTCTGACAAAGGTGAAAGTAGGACTCCAAACTTAGATGGAAAAAAAAAACATAAAAGGTGGTTCCAGTTTAGTTTGCAATGACAATGAGAGAGTCCTGGTGAACTTCCCCTTAGAAGATGTGCCATCAAAATGCAGGTACAGGGATCTTCCTCTTCCATGCTTGAGCAGAGCCTAGACCCGCCGAGCTATCTTTTTAAGCACTTGCAGCTGAAGCAGTGTGAGTCTGTGGCTTCTCTCTGGGGCTATTCTTCCCTTCTACAATGATTTCCTGTCTCTAAATCAAACATGGGTCTACATGAAAATACTGAATGAGAAATCAGCCTGTAAAGCTAAAGGCAAGGCTTGGAGCAGAGTAGAGAAAGCAGCAACTATCCCAGGCCTCAAGCATCGTCCTTTCCAAGTGATACCCAGGTGTTTATATTTGTGGTCTATAGGCTGATATTAAATTCTCGACAACAAGAGCAAACACTAATCTCAGGAGATACGATTCTTTAGCATATGCTAAAAAGCCCCCTTACGTTTCATGACAATGTCTTCAGCATTATAAGAATCAAATAACAATTTAATTCAAAAACACATATCCCAAGAAAAAAAGACATCCTTAAAATGGATGACATTTATTCATAAACAGGCTGCAGATAAATACCACTCCCATTTCCCCAGATGCAGGCTTCCTGTCTAGACAATCACTTTGCCAAAGGTAAAAACATGAGCAAAACGTTTTAGTATCAACTTCTGGACTGGAGGATGAAATCAGGGCATGTTGCTTAACTGCGGTCTTTTTTCTATCATTGATTCAACCTAGTAACTTCCCTCCTGTCTCAGTATTTTTATTAACAACAGGAGACCAAAGACCTGTCCATCACCTGCTCTATGTTGCCATCATGAAAGCCGGCGCTAAACCATTACTTTCCAAGCTCACACTGTGATAGTTTCTATAAGGAATGAATTTTAGAGAAATATAGTCACTGCCCTCTAGAAACTTCAACCTGTGGGAAGCAGGATAACACATAAGAACTCAAAAATAGAGCAAGAGTCACGATGGGAATGATCATGGAAGCAATGGAAAGTAGACAGTTCTAGATTCAATTTCTTGGCTCAGAAACTCCTTAGCCTTAGAAGAAATTCCATTGTCATTTCAAAGCATCTCTACTAATATTATCTTTATTACTCAATTATGAGTTGATTTTATAGATAAAAGTATTTCCAAATGATGCAACCTAAGCAGAATTCTGGGCTTATGCTTCAATGCGCTTATGAAAACACAGTATCTTTTTATCGACTCTTTATTGTTCATTATAGTATTGGTGATGATATGGGTATTTTTCCATTACAACTCAAGCGAACTTTTTTCCCCATGAAAGTCAATACGAATACAATACAACGATTCTGGGTTATTATTGCCAGAAGCTAAATTGAAATTAATGGCCTAGGAATGGGACAAACTAAAAAGTCTACATCAATTAATTCCCAGGGCTCTCCAAAGCACTTTTCTTAATACTTGAAATTCATCACAAGGAAATAAATTCCTTGTTTCTTTCTCTCTCTCTTTTTTAAGGTTTCAGATGATGCAGTAAAACTCATTACGTTGGCTATTCATAATTTATAAACCCCCACAGTATCCTTCTGTTTATGAAAGTGTTTTGTACTTTCATTGATAAGAATTGTCTAGTCCTCAGAAAAAAAGATTTTTTTTAAATTTAAAACTTGAAGAAATAATGGATGGCAATAAATGTGCCAAATCAGCAGCAAAGCCAATTTATTTTTTTTTTATCAATTTCCTTTTTGGGAGAATACATTTGCAGCTGCTTACAACCAATTGTTTATCATTCTTTGGGGGTTGTGATTTGGGAAAAATAGATTCTCATGTTTGCCTGGAGAAAGTGCTGCTGTGGAAAATTGAATTGGAAGAGATCTTAGAACATGCTCTCTCTGACATACAATCTCGTCTGCAGGTGGGGCTTAACCACTCCCGGTGAAGGTGCTCACAGGAGCACTACTTGGGATCCTAGACACATAACTTAAAGCCACAAGTCACCTGTTTCATAAATTGAAGCCAGAAAGGTTGAGTTTTCTGGGGTCTCATCATTTAGACAGTCTGACCTAGTTACAAGACCATGGACTTTGAAGCCCATAGACATGGGTACAGATCCCAGCCCCAGGACCTGTGTCACCTTCAGCCTCTATTCCTTCATCTGTAGAGCCAGAGAGATAATTCTTTCTTTACACAGTTAGTTCAAAAGCTAAATTAAATATAGGTTAACGTGGCTGGGCAGAGTTCCTGGCCTATAAGAGAGCAAGTGCCCAATACATGTTGTTCAACATTTTCCTTCTTTCCTATCAAAAGACCACTCTTCATTCAGGCCTCCTTCGGGTGACATCTTACTGCTCCTAGGTAGGATGCTTGCTCCTTTATACTGATTTATGTTTTGTTTCTCTAGGAAGTATGTTATGAGGGGGCCCCTGGGTGGCTCAGTTGGTTAAGTATCTGATTCTTGATTTTGGCTCGGGTCATGAGATCAAGCCCCACCTTGGGCTCCATGCTGAGCATGGAGACTACTTAAGATTCTCTCTCTCTCTCTGCGCCTCTTTCCCTGCTTGCTCACTCTTGCTCTCTGGGGGAAAAAAAAAAAAGTATGTAATGAATGACAGAATGAATCCATGGGTTGTGTTGAGAAGACGACCTTGGCTCAGCTTGGAAGTGTCTTGGCCCATGCCAGCCTGACCGTCCCCAATTCTCTTTCTCTGCAGAAGCCTTTCTGACTAACCACACGGAAACAGTCACTGTGGAGGAAGGCCAGACGCTCACTCTCAACTGTGTTGTTTCTCCAGAGAAGACCATCTCCCTGCAGTGGCTGGCCCCGTCAGGGTTCACCATTTTTTTAAATGAGCATCCTGGTAAGTGAAAGAAAAAAAAAATAGCCACCAGACCTCAACCTGAGGGATTTTCCAGACAGACAAGTTGGTGGGATAGAAACCAGCATGAGTCACCCAAAAGGTGGGCTTGGCCCACCTACTATTACATGGGGATCACACTCAGAGGCCTATCATTTTACACATAGCTGCTTTTTCTGACAGGAAGTCTGAAATGGAAACCCCACCAGAATGGTTAGTAAAGGGGGCTCAAGTTACAAAGCACATTTCCTTGCCCACACCTCACTGCCACGTCACTCTTGTACTCAGCAGCCATGAAACTGCCAGCAGCACCAATGACAGACAGGCCGCAGACTAACCGGAGGCCTTTTGTCCTCGAGCAGCTAACACAATCGCCCCACATCTGGAGACAGCTGCTTCGTTTTTCATCTGTGCAATTCAAAGTCCCATCACAAAGCTCCCTTCCAGATATTGCCTTTTCTCCTGCTGGTCTCAACACAAAAGCAAGATCCCTGAGCACCTGAGGAATGGACAGGACATAGACTTTGGAAGAGAGAGCACACGTTCCTATTTTCACAAATACACACTGAGTCCCAGATGTCTGAGAGGGAAAGGGACTCTTCCCCCAGCCCCTAGTTTTATTGAGATCTAATAAACAGGTAATACTGTATAAGGTGTAAAATGATCTGATATTTCATATATACTGCAAAATAATCACCACAGGAGGTCTAGCTAACATCCATCATCTCACACAGTCACAAAGGGTTTTGGGGTTATTTTCTGAAGGAACGGGTTTTTTTTTTGGAAAGGGATTTTTAAAAGTCTCTTTAGTTCATCTCTTTGGGCAGGATTTCACTAAGCCCTCCCCTTCATAATGAGACCATTGTAAATCTCCATTTAATATTCTGAACTGCCAAATGCTTGGAAAAGTCTCTGAAACAGAGAATTTCATTGTGCCTTGTAGAAGTAGAGCCTCTAAAAAACTTGATATGGTATGAAACATTATTTTTTTTAAGATTTATTTATTTAGAGAGAGAGAGAGCATAAGTAGGAGGGGCAGAAGGAGAGGGGGAGAGAAAATCTCAAGCAGACTCTGCACTGAGCATAAATCCCAGGACCCTGAGATCATGACCTGAGTGAAAACCAAGAGTCAGAAGCTTACTGAGCCCCCCAGGCACCCCTCTGCATGAAACATTATTAAATATCACTATGTTCAATGTAAGCTAACCATATATTTCAAGCTAAGTAAACTATTCATAGTAGATTCCAATAAAGTAAGTAGATGTGAATTGTTCTGAGAGAAAAACTTTGAGTAGAGATCATTCCTGTTAAATAATGCTTTCTCGTGTTTCAGTTTGGTTTTTAATAAACTGAGGAGATGAGCACTGTCAAATTTCTGCAGTAGAATACCTTGATTGAACTCGGTGATATCCAACTGAGGGTCATTCTTGCCTTCAAGGGGACATCTGGCAATGTCTGGAGGGAGTTTGGATTGTTGTAACTGGAAAAAGGCAGGGGGTGGTCTGGCATCTAAGGAGCAGAGGCCAGGATTGCTGCTAGATATCTTCAGGTGTACAGGGTAGCTCCCACAACCAAGAATTATGGACTCAAAGTCAATGTGCTGAGGCTGAGAATGCCTGAATTCTAGCCCGGGTAACATCAGTGTCAAAGGACACACAACCATTAGTTCAGATGAGAAACAACCTTCCTTGGTCAGCCACTCAAGGTTTAACTATTTTTGGCTTGTTTATGTTATAAACCTAGGAAGGAAGGAAGGAAGGAAGGAAGGAAGGAAGGAAGGAAGGAAGGAAGGAAGGAAGGAAGGAAGGAAGGAAGGAAGGAAGGAAGGAAGGAAGGAGAAATGAAGAGAATGAAAGGAAGAGAGTACTTGATTCAGCAGCACATATACTAAAGTTGAAAGAAAGAGAGAGAGAGAGAGAGAAAAACAGTCATTTCAGGAGCCTCTGATTTGTTAAGGGACCTAAGACCTGAGATATAGAATCAAACAAACAGCAACAACCCCACCCTCAACACTTGCTATATCTTTAGGAAACTATAGGGGCACTTGGGTGGCTCAGTTGATTGTCTGCCTTCGGCTCAGGTCATGTATGATCTCAGGGTCCTGGGATCAAGCCCCATGTCAAGTTTCCCTGTTCAGCAGGGAGCCTGCTTCTCCCTCTCCCTCACCCCCTGCTCATGCTCTCTCTTGAGATATCTCTCTCTCTCTCTCTCAAATAAATAAATAAAATCTTTTAAAAAAATATTTAGGAAACTTCAACTAATAATAGACCTCTAAAAAATTAAAAATAAAAGGGGGTGCCTGGCTGGCTCAGTCAGTAGAGCCTGAGACTGACTCTTGCTCTCGGGGTTGTGAGTTCGAGCCCCACATTGTATGTAGAGGTTACTTAAAACCTTTAAAAATAAAAAGCACCCAAATGGAGTAATGGATAGCCATACATTTATCATCCACTCTTCACATCCATCTTGACAAGACAACCTCAGATCAATCAGATTTCAAAGAGGTAAGTCTAATGGGGCATTTTTTGTAATGTAAAAAAAGAAAAGAAAATTTAATCCTCCTGCAACCCGAACCATTCACCAGCATCGGGTTAATCTCCTACGTGCACAAATAAAGCAAATGGTCTATTTCACAGGTCCCAGTATCAAAATATTTCATTTCCTAAACTAATGTCAAGCTATTGAGAGGCATCCAGCTGGGAACACTAGGATTTGGAAGGCAGCTCAATCGAAGATGGGACATTTGTTCTGTCGAAGTGTGAAATTCAAAAGCCATTCCTGCAAATAATCAATCCACTGAGAGATTAGATTCCTCAGATCGCTTTCTTCCTAACAGCTCTTTTTCCCCCCCTCTTGTCCAGCTTTACAAAATTCCAAATACCAGCTTCTTCACCACTCCACCAATCAGCTCTCCATCAGCGTGCTTAACGTCAGCCAGCGGGATGAAGGCGTGTACAAGTGCTTACATTACAGTAACTCCGTGAGAACAAAGGAAGTAAAAGTGATGGTGCTAGGTAGGTGCCTGACAGCCAGCAAACCCCCGCACGGGAACAACAGACTTAGGAACAGGACAGATCGTTCTCAGACTTAACATTTTACTTAGAAATATTGCCTAGCGCAGAGCATTTTCTAGGGCACCTCCAACCATCTTTTGTTGAAAGGAAAAACGGAAAGGAGCATTTTGACTGGCGAGCCCTAGATTAAAATGTGACTCTGTGAAATTTGCCCTTGGCATGAACTAAGTTTCCTGTCTCGGAGACTAAGAGAAAGGAGAATTGATAGGTGATAAGCTGCTACGATGCACCCAGGCACGGTGCTAAGCTCCAGGGAATCAAAGAGGAACCAGGCACATCTCTGCCCAGGGGGGTGGGCACATGAGTTTAGGAAGGCAAAACATGCATGTAAATAAAGGTGAACCCCACAACAGCATATCCTAAGATTGAATGAATTCAGATGTAACTGCACCGGACACTTGGCTCACGTCCTCTGCCGAAGCCAGTTCCCCTCTTCCAGTGGGATGTGGGGTTGGGAGGTGTGGGTAGGAAGTGACGGAATCCTGATTGCCTGGGACTCGCTCAGTTCTTTGGATGCTCGGCTGTGTTTGGCATCAGTCTTTTTTTTTTTTTTTTAAGATTTTATTTATTTATTCATGAGAGACACACAGAGAGAGGCAGAGACATAGGCAGAGGGAGAAGCAGGCTCCATGCAGGGAGCTGGATGCAGGACTCGATCCCAGGACCCCAGGATCACACCCTGAGCTGAAGGCAGACGCTTAACCACTGGGCCACCCAGGCCTCCCTGTTTGGCATCAGTCTTACCCTCTTTACTTTTCTGCTTTTTGTGACGGACCAGATCAATTATAAACATTGCTTTTTGTTAATCTCTAAGTGATGCAATTTCACATATCACAAGTGAGTGTCTCAGGCTTCTCCTGTTGGATGAATACAGCGGGGGGCCTGCTATAAAGTAAAGGCACGGAGACAAAGTATCTGGGAAGGAACGGCTCCCTAGGGGTTTTGAGAACCAGTGTGACTCAACTCATCCTCCTGGCCACCCCTCATAGCACTCTGGCTCACGCTGCTTGCGTGCCCTTCTGGGCTCTTGTGCCACTCCACTCGTACCTCTTTCCCTGCCCTTAACACATGATCCTTTAACTAACAGCTTAGGGGCTGAGTCTATCACACTGTTAGCTTCTCAAAGGGCTTTATCTTTTCCATATTTGTACTGTCAGCATCGAATGCATCCAGCGCACACTTGGAGCTGACTTTGCAATCTCAATGGCAGATAAATGAGCAAATCAGTGTGAAAGGGTGCAGGCCTGGACCAAAGTGTGAAGTAGAATGGGAAAGAGGAGGAAGTTAGCCTACTTGACCCTGGAACCACACAGGTTTAAATTGTGCAGGTGCACTTATATGCAATTTTTTTCGATAAATACAGTCCAGTACTATGAATGTATTTTCTCTTCCTTGTGATTTTCTTAATAACATCTTCTTTTCTCTAGCTGGCTTTGTTGTAAGAACACAGTACAGAATACATATACAAAATATGTGTTAATCAACTGTTCATGTCATTGGTAAGGCTTCCCATCAACAAGTCAAAAGTTACACAAGGATTTTCAACTGTGCAGTGGTCAGGGGAGGTGTCAGCACCTCTAACGTCCACATTGTGTCAAGGGTCAACTCTATTTCCAAGACAGGAGTAGGAAAAAAAAAAAAAAAGGACAGATGGGCCCTTTATAAGAGAAATGCATCTTTGATGTTAGCAGGGAACAGAACTAACTCACCTCGAGGTGAATCATACACTCAGAAAAGTCTAGAACCATAGCAGCCAACTCATAAACCAACTCCGTCGTGTCACAGACAAGGAAACAGACCCACCAGGATGTTGAGGGACATACAATAGTTCTTGCAATCACAGGTGGACCTAGAATTCAGGTCTGTACTCCTCACCTAGTGCTCTACCAATCAACTACAGTCATACATCAAATGTAAAAATTGTTGTTGTATTACTGGGAATTTCCAGGGACTAATCATACACTGGGTAACCAGCAATGTGACCAAGGTAGCTTTACAAGTACCTAAAAGCCCTTTAAACTATAGTCTGAGAAAGATCAAGTTTAAAAACAAAAAATGCCCATTATTTAGACCATATGGTACAACGATCCCTTTAGATTATTAGATTCCATGCTTTCCTGGGATATGTAGACCAGCTAACTGAGCACAGAAAAATCAATTCTCTTCCAGCAACACCTTCCATGCCAACCCTGGAAGCTTCAGTTATCAGAACGCAAAATGGAAAGGAACACGTTACACTTAGATGCTCCACTGTGAGAAGTAAGCCCCCTCCGCAGATAACATGGATTTTAGGGAATGACATAGAGCTCTATGGTAAGTGGGGAGCTGGTTCTCTTTCCTCCTTTGTTTTCCATCCTACTTACATTTCCAAGGAATTTTTAAATCCTCTGGCACCCTCTGGTGGCATTAGGTGCCCGAAAACAACACTCAATAACTCTTCAGTTCTTCTCCGGACAAATTATCTTTATAGCCAAACAAGATTATGCTTTCGTCTTGAAAGCCTATCACAAATAATGTGATTACATATGTATACTTAGAGTAGAAACTTAAAATGGAATATTATAGCTTCTTAAAATTCAACAAAAGTTCATATCTAGGTACAACTATTACCTCCGCATGAACTTGTTAGCAGACATAAAATTGAAAATACATTTAACATGATGCTTGTGTATTGGAATAGGTAAGATCCTCCTTATACACTACAATGTCATACCCTCAATAAACATATATTATGGAGAAAGAATCTAAACTCTGAGTAGATTGAAGCAGGGTTCAATGGACTGAAGCAGGTTAACTACTTCAGAACTGTTTATAGTTTGCTGACATTGTAACATATGTTACATTGGATTTTACATAGAGAGAGGTTTGGTCCAGTGCCAATTCTACACCATTATAAGACCTCTTCTTTCATTTGCCTTATTCATTCAACCTGAGTAAAGTCTTGGATCTTTGTGTTTGACAACATCAGGCTGTCCTTATGTAACCACAATAAGCTTTGGAATTTTTTTTTTCAGCAGTGAAGGTTTATACCAACCTAACCACTGTTATTCACCTGCTTCCCTCTGTGACGAGGGCCAAGTGTGTACGAGGTTGCTGGCTGAAGCTAGAATGAGCTTAGAAGTCTAACAACTTAAAAAAAAAAAAGTCTAACAGCTTTGCCAAGATGTCCCAGCCGTTGGTCCCTGAGAGAACTAAACACACCCAGTGGTATTACGTAGCCACAACCTCATACATCTCTTTAACTTGCTCCATAGGTGAAACCCACCATGAATTTGAAATGGATGGGAAGAAATGTAATAGCAGCAGCCTCCTCAGAGTCCACACATATGGCAAAAACTCAACAGTGAACTGCATCATCCGACACAAAGGTCTACAGGGAAGAAAACTGGTAGCACCTTTCCGATTTGAAGATTTGGGTAAGAAGAATGAATGACGGTCTTTAATCATTTTTAATTTACCCTAACATTACATTATCAAACAAAATTAAATGGAATGGGAAGAGTCCTTCAGAGTGAGATCACTGTCCACAAAGCTCTCCTTAGCAGCAAATTCCTTTAATGATTAAAATTTCTCCAGCTGTGTGCTAGAATGCACCTGTTCCAACATTCAGAACCCCAGTTGTGCAGAAAGCCTAGCAGGGCGCCATATGCAAATAGTGTCATGATTCCTTTTTGGTAGTGACAGCTGGCATAACTCGGCCTTCAACAGTTTTATTGCAGTCATGTTTTCAGAGAGGTATCTGTGCTTCAGATGGCCTCTGTGCTTTATCTTTGTAGTCAACCCAAAAGGAGATAACAGTGATTGAAATAAATCTAAACTTGCTGGCGTCACTTTATGTTAATATAAAAGACTCACACAGTCAAATTAAGCCACAATTACTCTTTAGATATATTTTGTTAATGACTGTTTGTGCAGATTTTAGTTTAACCATGTTAATATTCTGGGGAGAACAAATACTAACACATAAAATGCCAAATGGTAAATGTGAAGAAGAATTGCCTCCATTTTCAGAATGGGTTCTGCAATTTCTTCACCAAAAGCAAATAATAATAATAATAATAATAATAAAATAATAATAATTTTTAAACTCTAGAAAACTTTCTCTTTTTTTAAAAAATAGAGAGAAATTGTGAGGGGGTGGGGGCAGAGGGAGAGAGAATCTCAAGCAGACTTTTTGCCCAGCACAGAGCCTGAGGCAGGACTCGATCCCATAACCCTCAGATGATGACCTAAGTCAAAAATCAAGAGTCAGACACTTGACTGAGCCACCCAGGTGCCCCTAGAAAACTTTTTGATCCAAGAAGTATCTAATAAGAAGTACCATGAATCACACATCTATAATTAATAAGACTCTGACCTCTGTTATTTGTAAGGTGCTACTCAGTGTAAAAAGAATTCCTGAAGTGCAAGGATTCACTCACACTAGTGAAGGAGGGAGCTGGATGAGGATATGTTTGTTGAGAAAGCTCTACATGAAATAACTGCTCATGCAAGACACTAATTAAGGAGAATGCCATCATGGGAAAAGCGCCCTGCAGCCCTGTGGGGGTTGCTGCTGTGGCTAACAGCTCCCCTCTCACCACCACATGCTTTCCATCAGTCACTTTCTCAAACCAAAAGTAGCAAGTTTTGAGGAAGTTGCCTCTAGAAGCCTGGGGCCCCCTACCCTGGGCTGGCTACTGTCATCTGATGCAGAGAGTCCTGCCGCTCCTTCACTGTTCCCCTCTAGCCTCTGTGGTCAGTGGAGCATAGTGCATGCGGGGCATGCTTCTGAAAAATATTCAGGTTATTATTATTTTTTTAAGATTTATTTGAGAGAGGGAGAGAGAGAGAAAGAGAGAACACATGGGGAAGGGGGAGAGAGAGAATCTCAAGCAGATTTCCCATCGAGCATGGAGCCTGACGCAGGGCTTAATCTTACAACCCTGAGATCATAATCTGAGCTGAAACCAAGAGTCAGACGCTCAACCGACTGAGTCACCCAGGTGCCCCAGACATTCAGATTCTTAAACAAGAGAACCAATGATGCTGGAAAAAAAAAATATATATATATATATATTATAATTTTTTACTTTTTAGCTATTGTTCAGGCCATCTACAAAAATTACTCCTGAGTGGAAATGACAGTTTCTTCTCCATTATGGCCATGGTTCTGTAGGACTCAAAATCCCAGCCATAAGATGCTTCTAATTAGAATAAGACTTGACTTTTATTTCTGATCTATCGATTACTTAGCACCCACTGCCAAGATCTCCATAAGTATTCAAAGAGCAACTTCAGTATCAGCTATCGGTGGCTTCCATTTGTTTACAGCTTTTTTCCCTTTGGCAAACTATTACACTGACATACAGATATTACACACGTTTTGTTCATCCAATGAGTTTAAAAAGTTTGATTAGCTGAGAGGTGCTTTAAAACACATTTACAAGTAAGGATTCTGACCCCTTTCCTTCCCACACTCTGCATGGTAGGACCTGGGAAAATGTAAGCATCATATCCGGGGCTATGAGTAGTGTCTTCCTTTGAAAAACCCACACTTAGATATTGTGAAAGTGTGATGCTTGGAGAAAGAGAACAGAACAGGAATAGAATCAGACCCTCCTCAAAATGATTTACTTCATTTATTTAGTGTTCCAACATGAGGGATCTTGATTTCCTATTACTTAACTGGAGGTGAAATAAAAACAAAAACTTGAGTGACAATTCTCAAACTTACTGACTTCAGGACCCCTCTACACTCCTACAAATAATTGAGGACCCCAAAGAATTTTTATTTATGTGAATTGTATCTGTCAATATTTACATATTAGAAATTAAAACTGGAAAAAAAGTGTGAATACTTATATATTTAACAAATAATTAGTCCACTACATATAAACACAAATAGTATATTTGTGTGGAAAAAATAACTATTTTGCAACAGCAAAATATTAGCGAAAAAAATGGCACTGTTTTTCATTCTGAAAATCTCTTTGGTATCTGGCTTAATAGAAAATAATTAGGTTCAGGGCACCTGGGTTGCACAGTTGGTTGAGCGTTTGACTCTTGGTTTTGGTTCAGGTTGTGATCATAGTGTCCTGAGATCAAGCCCCATGTTGGGCTCTGTGCTCAGCGTGGAGTCTGCTTGAGATTCTCTTTCCCTTTCCCTCTGCCCCTCCCACTTATGCTCTCTCTAAAATACATAAATCTTTAAAAATTACATCCTCATAACTTCAGCATTCAATCTCTTGCAATACGTTGTTTTGCTTGAAATATATACAAAAATATAGCCTCACACAAATAGGTAGTATATTAACACACTTTTCAGATAATTGTGGATTTTCTTCTTTGATACTACCCTAAAATTCAACAAGAGGTGATTTCTGAAAGGTTAGTTGCTATATGGACTCTGGAATTCTATCAATGAACTTTCATACTCTTGTGACATTAAAGTTATTTGACAAACTTGCACTTTGGATAAATCTTTTGTCCAGGCATGATTTTGTAACATCGTGCTTTGGTCGTTTGGAAAATATCAATTTACTGATTTATACAGATCTTTCAAATGTTGACACATTTCACTATCAAAATCCATCCCACTCATTAATATCATCACTGAGCTCATCAGCAATCTAAGCATTTAGAAGCTATCAAGCTCACAGTGGTGGATACAGGTTTTTCAAAATGGAAATGAGGCTGGTGCAACTGAGCAACTAAATTTTTAATATTAATTTGTATCAAAAAAAATTAATTTGTATTAATTTAAGTTTAAATAGTGTAGCTAGTGGATGCTGTATTAGATAGCAAAAGCCTAAAACATTCTAACCAACTAGAGAGAGCAATCATAATGCACCAGTAGCCACTTAATCAAAACAAAATTCAGTCTAATTGAATCTATTCACTAGTTTGTTGATCGTGAGGATAAATCAAAGTAAATATGAACTCATGTGTATCTCCTCTTTTGTACAAAAGTATATAATTATCTGAATTCATATCGTACCATCTATATTACTCCAGAAGATCTTGATCATTATTGATAATTTTTCTTTGTGACCCCAATATTTCCCATATTGTGCTCTTCTTATAATTTGCCTCCAGTACTTCAAAGTAGCTTTCAAACTTTCCCCTCTTTCCATTGCCAGTAGCTCTCTCTTCAATTTCCTCTGGCATCTTTGTGGTCACAGAGCTCATTTTAGCCTTAGAGTCTAAATTACTATTTCTCTATCGTTTCCTTACTGGTGGGTCTTCCTTTTCTCAGAGCTCTTGCATGCAACTCTGGCATTTTTATAGTTTCCAAAATTTTTAAATGCTTTATTAAGAAAGTAAGGTTTCAAAACCACAGAAAATTATTTGATAAAATAAAAAGCTGAGACGCACTCTCAGATTCCATAAAGATATTACCCACCTGTCTCATATCAGTATCAATATTTATAAAATTTCAGGCACCTTTTCTATATATTACCTGGTTGCAGGCCTATTCATTGGTCAAATCTATGTTAAGCTGAATTCTAGAATCATTCCCAAACATTAGGGGTTTTTTTGTTTGGTTGTTTTTTTGTTGTTGTTGTTTTATATAGAGAGAAGGGGGAGGGGCAGGAGGAGAGGGAGAGAGAGAATCTTAAGCAGGCTCCATGCCCAGCATGGAGTCCAATGCGGGACTCGATCTCACAACCCTGAGATCATGACCTGAGCCAAAATCAAGAGTAGGATGCTTAACTGGCTGGACCACCCAGATGCCCCAAACATCATATTACATTATACAATAACATTTGTAAGCACTGTGCTAAGCCTGTTGTATGAATTAACTCATTAATTCTTACAAAAAAAAAAAACCCTCCAAAAGAAATGCCATTAGTAGTTCCATTTTACAGGTAAGGAAAAACTGAGTTCTCAAGAGATTAGGCATCTCGCTCAAACTTACTCAGCAGAAGGCAAGTTAACAGCATCAGAATTCAATCCAGTCTGCGCCTGACTCTGAGGCCACCTAACCAATAAGGAGGGAGATAGGTGACCAGGGAGACAGACAGACAGAGGGACTGATGGATAGATGGGGACAGAGAGAGGCAGCGTATAGCTTTGCGTGCTACTGAGAACACACAAGCTCCAGATCCAGCATGCTGTACTTCTCAGCCAAGCAGCCTAGCAGATGGGCAACCAGCAGGATGCAGATTCAAAAGCCAGAGCAAAGGCTGCAGAGCACAGAGTGCTGAGGTTTGTGCAGAGCCTCCACAAGCGGGTAGCAGCCAAATATACTCTCCAGCCTATTGTCCTGAGCACCATGTGGGTGAAACTGCTCTCTGTAGTTGCTGATTTCTGTTTTTCCCCTTTCCTAGTCACTGATCAAGAGACGGCTTCAGATGCCCCGGAGAAAAGCTCCCCATCCTCTCAAGACCCTCAGCAGCCCGCTAGTACCGGTAAGTCAACCCATGAAGACTTAAAAAAAAAAAAATCATGCCTCCTTGAAAAGGGTCACTTTTCCGATTCTCATTTCTAAGATTTTTTTTTAATATTTTTTTTAAAAAAGAGAGGAGAGAGAGAGGTAGGGTACGGGGCAGAGGGAGAGGGAGAGAATCTCAAGCAGGCTCCACACCCACCATGGAGTGTGACCCGGGGCTCCATCCCAGGACCCTGAGATCATGACCTGAGCCGAAATCAAGAGTTGGACACTTAACTCACTGAGCCACCCAGATGCCCCTGAAATTTTAACTTTTAATAAGACTGCGCGGGACCCCTAGCCCTGGCTCCAGCTTCGTGGTGTCCTGGAGGAGCTCCAAACCAGGACGCTCCCTTAGTGGGATGGGCTTCAGGGTAACTAATGCCTTGTAGGTTCAGTGCTGTTTTGCTTGATACACACACACACACACACACACACACACACAGGATTGTGACATTTGAATTTCCTCTGTGGTAAAGGGCAAGGTTGAATTCATTTACGGGGAGACACATTTCTTTTGTTTTCTCATCCAGAACAGACCAAACACAAAATAAAGACTTGGTTTCAGCAAAGGGCAAAGAAGCAGGATCTGGAGATTTGGGGCTTTTTGCCGTTGAATAACAAAAATCACCTCTGAAAGCACATCAGTTCCTTGGTTGTCAAGAAACTGAGATAGTTTTTGATGACAGGATTGAGCTCTAAATGCAGAATTTAGAAAGCCCAGGATATAATTCCAGTTTTTTAGACAGTGAACCCACCAGGTGGTTAGCCCTAGGCAATGATCATATATTTAATTTATCTTTGTATTTTACTTGGCATAGCATCTGGCACTAGCAGGTACTCAGAAAATGATATAAAAATGAATAAACACACGTATGAATACATTTGTTTGTTACGGTGTTTTGAGCAAGATAGCCTCATCCAGAAAGGGCATAAATGCCTACATGGCCCCTTTCTGTTTCAAAATAGTGTGTCTATAAGAATTTCCTTCTGTGGAATAAGTGCTTTCATATCATTATCATGTTCACAGTTCTGAGGATCAGATCATGTTTTTAAATTTTTTTTATCTGGAATAACATTTAAAAGTAAATGTTTGGGGGTTTTAACCACCGATAAAAACAATACGTACCATCCAGTGTTTTGATGGGCAGTGGAAATTGAAAATAAGCTGAAGTGGAGCAGCCATATCTCTTGCTTTAATAATCCAATATTTTTAAACGTGTTTAGAATCTACTTGTCTTTAAATTGGCTCACAGCGCCACTGAACAACCCAATTTTCTGCCCTGCTTTTTCATATATAACATAAGATTTAATATGGTTTTGAAATTTCCTTTCAGCTTTCAATTTCTACGATTTTATTACTGCTAATAATACGCATTTCTAGTAGAAGGGGTGGTTTCGATCCCCGAGGGATCCACACAGTGGCGCTGTGTAATGGACTAAAAAGCAAGAGACCCAAGAGGGGTGGGAGCAGGAATTGGGAAGATGAGCAACCAAATCAGAAAACAAGATCTTTTAGGGGTCCCTGGATGGCTCACCGGTTGAGTGCCTGCCTTTGGCCCAGGATGTGATCCTGGAGACCTGGGATCAAGTCCAATGTTGGGCCCCACATTGGGCCCCACTTTGGGCTCCCTGTATGGAGCCTGCTTCTGTTTCTGCCTCTCTCTCTGTGTCTCTCATGAATAAGTAAATAAAAAATCTTTTTTAAAAAATGAGATCTTTTATAATTGTGACTTCTCTCACCTAGCACAAGCATCACAGTACGTGCCCCTTCTAAGGGGAGAGGCAAGCATAGGTCTGAATGGCAAAGGATCCTATTTTTCAACATAAAAATCACTGCTTCCCAGGCTGTTAGGTTTTCTTTCCACAGAGCTTGGGGTGCCAGGCTTCAGTGTTCTGGCATCATCATGTACCGTTCTGAAGACCTTCTCACGAGTGGGCCTGACTCAGGAAGGAAGTGCAAGATAGTAGTTTACATTTTGCATGCTGAGCTTCGGCACTGGCTCTGTCGCCTACTTACTCCCTGACTTCAGACCATTTATTTACTGAACCTCTTGGAGCCTCTGTTCAGAGCCACAGTGAGAAACCTACCAAATGCTCTGCTTGGGGCTGAGCCCAGAGGTGGTGTTCAGCAAACATCTACCTTTTATTTATTTTTTTTTAATTTTTTTTTAACTTTTTTATTTATTTATGATAGTCACAGAGAGAGAGAGAGAGGCAGAGACACAGGCAGAGGGAGAAGCAGGCTCCATGCACCGGGAGCCCGACGTGGGATTCGATCCCGGGTCTCCAGGTTCGTGCCCCGGGCCAAAGGCAGGCGCCAAACCGCTGCGCCACCCAGGGATCCCAACATCTACCTTTTAAAAATAAGGCAGAATGAGCCTGGCCTTTGTAACTATTTCTGGAAGAAGTCAGCAGTTCAAAAATGGTCTCCTTGTTTTTTTGTTTTGTTTTGTTTTGTTTTTTTTAAGGAGGACCACCTAATTGGATTTCCCAAGCTGTTTTGCTGCTTTGGGATGGCCGTGTATATATACACACTATTCATATATAGTCATAGGTATATGCCATGTCTTCATTTCTTTCAATCTAGTCACAGTAATGGAAGATTCTAGTACAACAGAGAGTGACAAGGAAGAGAAAGAACAAACCACTCAGGACCCTGACTTGGCCACTGGTAAGCATCCCCCACAGTATTTAGAATAAACACTTGGCATTTTAACCTCTTAATCAATGAATCCAATGGCTTTTTTTTTTTTCAGTCCCCATTTTTCTTGACCTTTCTATTGGTTAATCACTCCCTGGGTTCCTGACTTAGCTGCGTCCTGGTTCCCTTGACGTACTCCGCCTGGTTCTGTCTCTGTTTGCTAACCACTCCTCCTCTGTGTCCATCAACACATCCCTTCCTCCTCTGGCTTCTTATATATGGATCTACTTCTGACTTGACTTCTCCATCCTTGATTCTTCACTGAATTCTTCAAGAGTTTACCTATTCCCAAGGTTGTTCCTATTGCTACCAGGAAGAAAAATTCCGTATTTCCAGAACATTCTCCTGAGAATTTATCTCTGATTCATTCCACCTCCTACATCCCTGTTGCTGAATTCTTCTGCCGTCTTCTCGAACTCAATATCACTAAAAACCAAACAGCACCTTTTCCTACAAAATCAGCTTGTCCAGATGATTACACAGGCCCTAAACCTTGGTGTCATCCTTCACTCTTGTGTGTGTACACACAAACACATATAAAATCAACTCATCTCCAAGGACTTGTGAGTCCTTTTACTGCCATCCCTGGTCCAGACCCGCATCATCTCCTGCACAAAGTCCTGTAACTTCAATTTCTCTTGTGGTCCTTTTTTTAGGACTATGATCAAAACATCCTTTTGTATTCTGCACACCTGTGTTCAGAAAAACATCTGTGGCTCCCACAGTCTACCAGGCAGAGCAGGAGCCTCCAAGCCTCCATTGAGTGTCCTCCACCCCCTGCCTCTGTAGTCCTATCTCTAAAGTCCCAACAAGAACACACATTTTTCTCCAACAACATCATCTCATTTTGACTGACCCGGCCCTCGCTGGCCTGAACTGCCCCTAAAGATTAGAAGAGCCTCATCTTCCTTCTCCTTACCCTTCTTCCAAGGCCAACATCTCCACTGAGAACTTTCCTGACAAACACAGGGACCACTCTGGCCTCTGAATCCCTGAACACATTATGGTGTTAACAGATATGGATCTAGAATTTGGCATAGATATATGAATTCTGTTGATTAATTTATTTGTCTCTGTAGAGAGAGGGAACTACCCTCTAAATCACAGGGACTGTGTCTTATGCAGCTCCAAGCACAATGTTCTACACATAGGTAATGCTCCTTAGCTGCTTGTTGGTTGAGACAAGGCCAGGACATCTGGGCAAAACTGGAGCCCACAGAATCAGAATGTGAGGTTTAGAAAGATCTTAAAGACTTCACCTAATTTATGTCCAAATGCCTTCATGTAGAACCACATTTAACCTAGCCAACATTTACGAATTTCATTTTATTTGTATAGTTTTTCACACTCCTTAACAACCTCTCTTGCTGATTAACTACACCTTGCTGAAAAACCATTCCTTCCAGCTCCTTTAAGTCCCCTGACTATAATTTAAGTCAATATTCTTGCATGTTTCCTCTAGGAATGAAAAAAATCACAGCTTTGATATCTACGTAACTTAAGAGCATTTTTCAAATCACCTCACAGAATTGCTTTGTTTGCATGCCTGTTGGCTTGTTTTCAGAGAATGAATAACATGCATCTTTCCCTTCAGGGTAGGACTCTCTGTTTATCTGAGTTGCCTCTCAGCCAATACAACCTTTTGAAAGTATTAGACAAATTCCTCAGTAACAATAGCAAACCAACTTTGAACTGTCTAAATTCTCTCCATTTTCTCTATAGAAAGAAAACTGTCTAATTCCTTTCATTTTCCCTGTAGAAGCCAATCTTCAGTACTTAGGAGTGGTACGGAAGAAAAATGGCATTCTGCTGCTCACACTCGTGTCCTTCCTGATCTTTATACTCTTCATCATCGTCCAGCTCTTCATAATGAAGCTTCGGAAAGCACATGTGGTGTGGAAAAGAGGTGAGAGGCAGTGGACCCAATGGGACACCGATGGGTGCTGTAACACTTGGCTAGGACAAAGGAAACTCTGCCAACTAAAGCTTTTCCGTTAGATGCTGCACAATATGTTTGATAAGTGTTGTCATTCAAATAAGCAATTGCTTGTTTGGTAGTAAATGCAGAATGTGAATCTCCAGGGGCTATAATCAAAGAGGGTACAACCAAGAGAAATTAGGGTAGCTCTGGGAATTGATATTAAATTATAAAAGCTCCTACTCACAAAAGGATACTGAGTAGAAAATTCATTCATTCATTCAGAAAGCATTCAATGAGCACCTCTCATGTGCCAGGCACTGTTCCAGGCCCTGGGGATACCTCTGTCACCAAGAGAGACCAGGTCCCCGCTCTTGAGGAGTTCATATCCTAGGGATATGGCCACCCCTTTTGAAAAAGTTATCATTGGAAACTATATAATTTATCTAGCATGGAAGAAACCTATTAAAATGCACAGATTCAACACGTACCACCGCTGGAAGGGGCCTTAGAAAGTTATCCAGAATAACTGTCTACTTGATTCATTCCATCAGTGTGAACGAGGATTAAATCCCCTCCTTAATTCTGAGTGATCATTTAGACCTATGCTGCCCAGTGCAGTGGCCACAACATGGCTACTGAGCACCTGAAATGTGGCAATCACTTTTGAGAGGTACTGAAAGGATAAGATAGTCACCCAACATTGAAAGCTCAGTACACACACACACACACACACACACACACACGAATGTCTAATAATAATATATCGGGTTTCCTAGGTAAACATTAATTTCATCTGCTTCTTTTTGCTTTTTGAGCATGGCCACTAGAAAACTTAAAGTTACACATGTGGTTCACATCCTAGTGTTGCTGGACAGTGCTGATTTAGCCATGCAGGATTCCAACACTTCTAGTAGCAGACAACTCATTATGTCCCAAGGCAAAATACGACCTCTTTATATGGCTCTCACCCTATTAAAAATATACCGTCTCCTAGGTTGGTGTCAATCTGTCTATATATTCAGTTGGACTAACTTTCATCATATATGGACCTAGAGACAGGGTCTGGCTTTTCAGCTGTACCTGCACAATAGGCAAATGCCATAGTATTGTTTCAAAATCTCCCATTAATCCTTTACCCTCATAGTTCTTTACGGGCTACCAGAATTATTCCATCCCAAAGAACAATACTTGATTCTACTCTGCTGTCATTTGCTTTCCACAACTCTTACACTGCCCAGCATAGTGCTTGGAGGGATCAGAGCAAAGGACAGAAAGAATTCTCCAAATGAATGAGGACATGAGGTATGGGAGGGGGTGGTGGTAAGTCCACTATTGTGTAGACAGAGGTATCATCTTATTCAAACATACATCTGCATGCATAAGTGATGTCTGGCACCAGAAATTAATAACATCGGTTTTTTTTCTTGCAGAAAATGAAATCTCAGAACACACTCTAGAAAGTTACAAATCAAGGTCAAATCATGAAGAAACATCATCCCAAGAGAAAAATGGCCAAAGTAAGTCAACTACATGACCTCAAATTTGAAAAACGAGGTTCATTAATTTGTTCGTTAAGGAGGAGGGTAAAAATCAAAGTCTAATTTTTAGCACTAGAAAGTCAATCACCCAAATCATCTTGTAGAACATAAGCGCATCTTCCAAAAATGAAAAGTAGCAAGCATTAAATTCCTAGGGCTGCAGATATGCCCTTTTGGGAAGCCATCCCAGAGTTCTCCCTGTCACACACCAGCACATCCCTGCACTGTGTGTCCCTCTTGTGCCCTGGGTATCTTGCATACAACTTAACAATCCGGTACTTTCCACATCCTACACCCTATGGTCATTTTTAATGTGTTGATTTAGCTACCACAGTACTCCTCCAGGTGGTGAGTAGCTGGGTTTATCTATGTGTGTCTCCAGTGTCTAACACATGGCCTATGCAAATGGAGTGTTTGATAAGTTAGTGTTGAATAAATGAACACAAAACTTAACTTATTCAAGCAGAGACGTTTTGGGTCTTTTGGATGACTCCGTTGTAGTTTCTCAAGCAAAAGATGTAAAGAAAGTGAAAGGAAGAGTTTCTAAAAGGAGAGAGAGAGAGTTCATTCTTGACAAAAATCTAGTGGAGAGCAGCTCCAGAAAAGCAAGAATCTTCTACCTTTCCACCATTTTTGTTTCCTCCATGCAAATTACCTTATGCCACCTCCCAAGAGTTGCAAGATGTGCAGAAAAGCTCTGCTGCTAGTGTTTATTGCTTTCACTGAGGTTTCTGTAGGAAGCTGGCCTTTCACAACACCTCTGCCTTTTTTTTTTTTTTTTTTTTGCTTTGACCTAGTGGGGTGTGAAGTGGAAAGAATCATTGTACTAGCCAGGCAGGGGAACAAGAGGGCAGACAGTGAGAACTGGGGGTGGGGGAGGGAAGAGTGTGCAAGAAGCAGAGAGTCTGTGGTATTGCATATGTTTTCTAGAACATCAGTGTTCTTGCCTTTGACTGACAAGTAGGAGAATTTTGTCAGTATGATGTATTAGTTGGACAGTTTCCTATGCCAATTTTTTTTAGCAAGGGGAACAAAAAGTGGGCGTAGAATGATAAATTTTAGCAGGGAGAGAAAAGACCTTGGCCCTGCTGCTGAACAAGCAGAAAGCCTTAACATCTCAACTTTAATAAAGCTGAAAATTACTACATGTGGGGCACTTCAGAGACTCAGTGTTTGAGTGTCTGTCTTTGGCTCAGGTCATAATCCTGGGGTCCTTGGATTGAGTCCCCGAATTGGGTTCCCCGCAGGGAGCCTACTTCTCCCTTGGCATGTGTCTCTGCCTCTGTGTGCCTCTCTTGAGGGAGGGAGGGAGGGAGGGAGGGAGGGAGGGAGGGAGGAAGGAAGGAAGGAAGGAAGGAAGGAAGGAAAAAAGAAAGGGGAAAGGAAAGGGGAAAGGAAAGGGGAAAGGAAAGGGGAAAGGAAAGGGGAAAGGAAAGGGGAAAGGAAAGGAAAGGAAAAATGACTGCCTTCACTCAAGGCTCTCTTCCCAGAAAGGTCCATCTGTCGGGGCTGGGCCACAGATTGTGGGAGATGGTTCTTCCTCCTGGGCTCTAACCTGCACTTCCATCTTCCTTCCCTTGGCACCCTCAAACCCAGCATTTCAACTTCACTATTTTTGCTCACTTAAAGGGCATTCTCTGGAGCTGTCTCCACCCTCTATGTATAGAATTACATGGGCTTTGAGTGGTCAGCCCCAACCCTATGTTTATCATTTACTGTTACTTTTAGTTTGAAATATGCTGAATTACACTGTGGATTTTTTTTTTTTGTATTTTCAATGGCAGAAATGTCTATATTATTTCAGGTTTATTAGTACATTTACGTAAGAAGACTTTTAAAAAAAAAAGTCAGACTATAACAATGCATTCCGACCACTGATGAGATGCATCAATTTCAGATTTGATTTTTTAAGACATTAACATACGAACTTAAAAATACCATGTGTAATCAAACTGTCTCAAATAAATGTGTGCAGGATTGTTCAAAATAGTCATCTTTGACATGTTTTTCTTTCAGCTTTCCACTCTAAGAGCTACATTAACTACATCACACAGTTGTACTCAGATGCAAAAACGAAGAGGAAGGAAAACGCACAAAATCCAAAATTAGAAGGAGAGCCCACTCATATACCAGAGAGCATTGTGTAGTGCTTCCTGCAACAGAAAATTGGATTTCGGGGCAGCTGCATCATCACAGTGGAGCAGCCTATGGGAAGGAGCATCATTACTGTCACATGAAAAATATACTTTGCGTGCAATGCAAGATGGTGCCTTGCCAGGGCAATCTGCCCTGGATTCAGAGCTGTTAAATGAGGACCAAACTGTAGACACAAAGCTTCATACTTAAAAAAAGAACGAAGGAAGGAAGGAAGGAAGGAAGGAAGGAAGGAAGGAAGGAAGGAAGGAAGGAAGGAAGGAAGGAAGGAAGGAAGGAAAGAAAGAAAGAAAGAAAGAAAGAAAGAAAGAAAGAAAGAAAGAAAGAAAGAAAGGAAGGAAGGAAGGAAGGAAGAAAAGAAAAGAAAAGAAAAGAAAGGGAGAGAAGAGAAGAGAAGAGAAGAGAAGAGAAGAGAAGAGAAAGAATCAATTATGCCTGACACTACTTCTGAGCAGGAGGATTCTCCTAAGCCTTGGAGATCTGGGTTGATCTGGGCAGCGAACATCTTACCCTAAACGGAAAAGGAGGTTTTAGATGCTAGGCTCTTAACAGAACTACTTAAAAGAAATTTTTCTAAAATCTTTCCTTCTGGTCTCCAAATAAAATCTTCAGGATGAAAAGAACCTAGAGGAGGTCTGTATTCCTAGGAGCTTACTTTCAAGATGGACTTTAAGAAGATGTAAGCAGTATATACAACGTCTGGAGAAGGGGTACATAACAATGAGTGGGCACTGAATCATGAGCATGAATGCCCCAAGATTCATGTCCTATGACTCAAGCATCAGTTCCAGGTAGGCCCAGAGATTCCATCTTCTAAGGGTTTCTTGCTAAGTCATAAGACCTGATCTAACAAAGTTTTCTCCAGGACACTTCATTACAAAAACATACACAAATGAAAACAATGAGCCTAACTTACTATGACCTGATGAGTGCTTTTTAAAAATTATTTTAAAAAGAGCTGAATATATGTTTTTCTAGTCACAAGTAGTCCAAGTTTTACTCGTGAAAGTGGCATGCCTTTTTTCCCCCCAATCAGTTTATTTATCTATGACATTTCTCAGTTTGGTTCTGAATAATTCTAAAATAATATCCCCCCACTCTATCATACACACTCATATTATGAGTTTAATTTGTTACAGGGCCAGATCTAGCTGTGATTTTTTTCTCCTTATAAAAAAAAAATTAAGTAATTCCTTCATCCAACGTGGGGCTTGAACTCATGACCTCAAGATCAAGAGTTAGATGCTCTACCAACTAAGCCAGCCAGGTGCCCTGAAAAAAAATTTTTTAATAATCATAAAATTACTGAAACGCATCAGAACAGAGCACTTTTCCCTCTGAACCATTTGAGAGTAAGTTGCCATGCCGCCTGGCGCCCCTGAAATACTTGACCTTTATGTCCTATGCGCAAAGACACTTTCCCCTGGAACCACAAGGTGAAATCAGGAAACAGACATTGGTGTATTCCTGCTACCAGTCTTCAGACAAAAGTTTCTCCGATCGGTCCAGTTGTCCCAGAGGATCCAGTTGATTACAGATTTAATTTTAGTCTCAGTCTGTTTGGAACAGTTCCTGAATTTTTCCTGCATATTCACGACATTTTGGATACTTTTGAAGATTGTAGACTAATTATTTTGTAAATTGCCTCTCAATTTGCATCTGATTGGTTTCTTCGTGATAAGATTTGGGTTGTGAAAAACTGGGACAGGACTGTCACAGAAGTGATGTTTGGGTTACCTCACTGTGTTTTATTTAGCCCTTTACTGATGTCACTTTAATCACTTAAGGGGCTGTCTGCCGGGACTTCCCCCTGCAAAGTTGCAAAGTTCTTCTTTTCTCCTCTGTAAGGTAATGTCTTGTGCAGAGATGTTTTTAAAAATGTATAGATATCCTGTTCCTCATCAAACTTCCAAGTTACTCATGTATTTATATCTGTATGGACTCATGGTTTCCTGTTATTCAATGAGACACAATCTGTTACTCTCCTAGCTCACACACTGGGTTATAATCTGTTACCATCAAATTAATCTCTTGCTAACTTGGGTGATCAAATTGTGGAAACAGGTTTTTGTGTTCTTATTCTCAACCTTGGAGCACTTTCTTCCTTTCTGGTACAATATATTCCAGGCTCAACTTTAACTTCTTTTGCCCCAGCCCTGTCATGAGCCATTTCTCCAAGGGTCCCTGGTTCCTTTTCATGGAAAATGATATTTAGAAGCCAAACTCCAGGGTCTGTGTATACACATTGCTTTTGGGGTATCATTTTCAAGTCATCTGAGTACACAGAGCTACGGAATATATGAAAAAGTGTGCATATTGCTGACCCTTGAACAACATAGGTTTGAACTGTCGAGGTCCACTCATATATAACTTTTGTTCTGAAGAGTCAACAGGAAAAGCCACAGGATATTTATTTACAACTGCCTGCCCCATTCTCTCAGACCAAATTGAAGTTAATTGGTGTAAAGGTCATACCTGCTGCCCTGTGAGTACCTTGGGAGACCCCTGGAGACCATCAGCAGCCTCCAGAAACCCTAGATCCCTCCCCCGCCCAAGTTCTCTATGATCAGGGTTCCCTGCTGGTGCTAGGGTGGCTGCAGGCCTTGGGCCCCTCCCAGGCAGGGCACAACCCCCTCCCCCCAGCAGCACCCTGGCCCCATAGCCATCAGGAGGCTGGAGGGCTCAGATGTGGTCACAGCTGCCCACCGCCACCGGCAGTGGTACACCTGCAGGCAGGTGGGGCGGCTGTACTGCATTGCCAGGTCGCTATCACTGCCTGCAGCACCAAGGCCATCAGGCTGTGAAACATCACCATCCAGGGGCCAGACCTCTCACTGCCACCACCTCTGTCCTGGCCCACCCATCCTGCATTTTTGTTCAATAAATATATGTACAGTATTACCAATGTATTTTCTCTTCTCTTTTTTTCTCTAGCTTCATTATAAGACTACCGTACATAATACATAGAACATACATAATACATGTTGATTGACTGTGTTACCAGTAAGGCATCTGGGCCACAGCAGGCTATTAATAATTCAGTCTGGGGGGAGTCCCAGTCATACAGCAATTTTTCATTGGGAGGGCTGTTGCCCCAAACCCCGCGTATTCAAGGGTCAACTATTATATATGGATATATGTGTCTATGTGTGTGTTCATATTTAAATCTATTTAAAACCATGGGTATATTCTAGTTTTCCCCCTAATTATATTTGTAGCTCCCTTTTCTGAGAAAGCCAGTTTCATTATCCGTAATGTACTTATTTGCCCAGTCCCCTGTAGACATGTCATCTCCCATCTCTGCTACCTTCCTATTCTCCTGGACCATATCTCCCCCATTCCTGTGCAAATGCAGAGTCCACCTGCTGTGCCCCCACTCCACCAGGTGGATGCTGTCCTCACCCAGCTCGGGCTCTTACACCGCATACCAGATCCTCCTGCTCCACAGAAGTCCTGGACACACACCACTGCGTAGCAACCCCCCACCCACCCACTCAGGTTCAGGCACCCATGCAGGGCAGCCTTCCTAGGAGCACCACCTGTTCATCAGGCTCGGAGCACCCCTCTCAGCCTCCACAGCTTCCCCACTAGCCCCAACGCAGACTCCCACTTCACTATACCCCACCCCCTGGCTTTAGGACTGGACTGTTCAAGAAGAGAGGAAAGTAAGGAATTCTGAGAAAAGAAATTAGCCAGAGGTCCTGATTTTTTTTTTAAGATATTTTTTAATTTATTGATGAGAGACACACAGAGAGGCAGAGACACAGGCAGAGGGAGAAGCAGGATCCCCATGGGGACCCCAGTGCAGGACTTGATCCCTGGACCCCAGGATCACGACCTGAGCCACCCAGGTGCCCTGGAGGTCCTGATTTCTAAGAGACTTTTAACATAACATCGAAATGAGGCATGCCATGTATAGTTTTGTAGCAGCTCGGAAGCAGAAATCATTCACTGAGCCATTTGTGTTCTGAAAACAATCCAGAGAGATGAACAGTTTCACTTCAGAGATGGTGCTCGTCCCAGCTGGTTAAACCTTGCTTGCACCATGCTACTTTAAGCCCATGTTTGAAGTTGATCCTCTCCAAAGATGCTCACTGGGAACATTTCCATTGCTTTGGTGCCTTTTACACAAGAAGCCAAACTAAGGTGCCAATGTTACAGCACCATGCAGAGGGATGCAGACTTAGCCAATCGTCAGGATTGCCTGAGAGGATTTCATAAAACTGGGATTCCCAGGTTTGTCCTCAAAGATTGGTCTCGGGGCACCTGGGTGGCTCAGATTGGCAAGCATCTGCCTTTGGCTCAGCTCATGATCCTGGGGTCCTGGGATAGAGCTGAGCAGGGAGTCTGCTTCACCCTCTGCCCCTCCGCCCTGCTCATGCACTCTCGCTCTCTCTCAAATAAATAAAATCTTTAAAAAAAAAAAAAAAAAGATTCATCTCAGTAGACCTAAAGATGGGGCTTTGGGGTCTGTTTCTTTTTAAGCTCCCTAAGTGATTCCAATAGGTGAGGGTGTCCTCTTACAGCATAAAACAATTTTTTTCAAAACACAGCTGAAGCAGATATACTATCATCAAAACTGAATTAGGAATCATATTTCAGGGCAGCCCGGGTGGCTCAGCGGTTTAGCGCCACCTTAGGCCCAGGGCCTGATCCTGGTAGACCCAGAATCAAGTCCCACGTCGGGCTCCCGGTGCATGAAGCCTGCTTCTCCCTCTGCCTGTGTCTCTGCCTCTCTCTCTCTCTCTCTCTGTCTCTCATGAATAAATAAATAAAATCTTAAAAAAAAAAAAAAGGAATCTTATTTCAAAATATTATATTCTGGAGGCAAAAGGAGCTTATGAGTAATCAAGTCCTACCCAAGGTACAACTACACCCCAACACCAAGAGCAAACACATTCTGTGGGCAAAGAGCATCCAGTCTGTACAGAGCCTAGTTCAAGGTAAGTTTCTCAATTTATATTTGGCAAAGAGTCGAGGGAAGACAGGAAAATGAAAGATTTCTGGGCTCAAATAAGGTTGAAAAATGCTGACCGCTACATCTCCCTAGAGGTGATGCACACTAGTATAGCAAAGGCTCTGACAGGTCTTCTTATAAAAGTATCTCTTGGTTTATCTAACCCAGCAAAGCTCAAACTTAACCATCTCGAGCAATTCATGATGCCTGCCTACCCAGTGACCATTTGCCAATGTCTTTCTCCTTATTCATGGATCTGTGATTTTTGTTGCAGTATCCAACCCACACTAGGTAATCCTTTTGGTAGGTGAACCTCATCCCCAGCCAAAAAGAGAAATTATGACTGGTCTGAACCAGTCATGGTTCCATCACCTCTGTTCATGGTTAGTTCATGCCGGATATATCACACTTTGGGACATGAATGAATGTCCAGAAGGCTTCTGGGAAAGCTCTCTCTTTTTCTTTATTCCTTTCCTTTTACTGTCCTTTATTTTTCTCCCTCCTTTCTTTTCTCTCTTTCTTTTTTTTAAGAGAGAGAGTACATGTGCATATGCACATGAGCCGTGGGGGTGAGGGGGTGAGGGGGTAAGGGAATGAGAGAATCTCAGCAGTCTGCATGCTTAGCGCAGAGCCCAATGTGGGGCTTGATCTCAGGACTCTAAGATCATGGCCTGAGTCGCAATCAAGAGTCTGACACTTAACCAACTGAGCCACCCAGGCACTGGGAAACTGTTTCTTAATGATTAAAAAAAAAAAAAAAAAAAAAGGTACTCAGCATGAAAGCATCTTCCTTCCCCCAAAATGTTGTCGTAACTGTGAATGATGCTTGGAACTGCTACAGCCATTGTAAGCCCATCAAGGAACCTGAGCCAAAGTGGTGAGAAAGCCATAGAAAGGGAACAAAATGACATGGAATCTTTGATGATTTTGTTAAACTGCTAAATATTTCAGAACTTTTTGTTAAGTGAGATAAAGAGCCCCCTATTGTTATTGAAACTAGGTGAACTGGATTTTAAATTACTCTCAGCTCCAAAACAGAGCATCTTTTGAAGCACAAAACAGTTGTTTTATGAAACATCAGTGTACTAACAAACACAGTTTGGGAACCACTGATCTAGAGCAATTCTTTTGTATTACAGATGAGGGCCCTGAAACGCAGAAAGCTTTCCTCTGCCATCAGAGACCACACAGCAATTTAGTAAGATAGCTGGGATTAGAAACCTGATACCCTTGGCTCCTAAAAAGACCAAAACAGGATCCCGCTTCTCTCCTTACTATATAACTTAAATCCCCAAGAGAGCATTTCATGCACACATCTTGTTCATCGGAAGATGGAGCTAAAGAACAACTCAGAAATTTCCATTGAATGATCCTTCTTAATATTACTTTTGGGGAACTAAGTCAAAAGGCTGCTTGTATTACATTCTCAAAAATGATTTTTAAAAAAGGCCAAATTTTCTGGCTCCAAGCATCATTTGTACCACCTACCATTAGGTGAACATAACTGAGAGCAAAAATTATACTACCTAACAGACTGAGCACACATCAAGTAGTGAGGCTCCCTGCAGATGAAAAAGATGGTTTGAACTGCCAATCATTCATGAGTCCACTAATTTAGCCTAACAACATAATGTCCTGTTACTTCCCCTGGTTGAGGTCATGGTAATTTGCTATATTTATAATGGGGTTTTGATCTAGATGAGAGGTAGTTCTATTTTTACATTACACCTTCTCAGAGAGAGCCCTTCCTTCCTGTGATGCATTCATGAGCAAATCTGTCATCACAGGTCATTACTCCAGACCCGGTGAATATGTTAATTTTTTTCCTACCTTTTCTCCTCTACACCTGATTTTCAGACAGAAGCAAACCAAAAGGAAGCCAGCAAAAGCTTATATTCTCCCCACCCCCCTACCCAAAGTCTCACAGTTGATCTAAAAATGAGAGTGAGGGAGAGCTTTTGCCTAAATGCAGACAGAGGGCTAACTTTGGGAGAGCACCCTGTATAGACATTTTAAAAAAGAAAATAATTCTGTTAGGTCTTCTGCAAACCCATGATATGATGGGTCACAATTTTTCATTAAGTCAGGACATCTCTTTTAAATTAAGTGCTAATTTGTGAAATAAAAACTGTGTCTCAGAAAAATACTAAACTCTGTGGCTTCCAGTGTGGTTTGAGGGAGACTGAGCCTCAGTTATCCAGACCAAACTATTAAATCAAATTATCCCCTTTACTGGAGACAAACATAGAACAAATATTTCTTATTTTTTTAAGACTTTATTGATTTGTTCATGAGAGACACAATGAGATCACAACCTGAGCCAAAACCAAGAGTTGGCACTCAATCAACTAAGGCACTCAGGTGTCCCTATATCCTAATTTTTAAAAAGTTGAGTCTTGTCCCTTTCCCATTAGGGTTTTTTTTTTTTAAGATTTTATTTATTTATTCATGAGAGACAGAGAGCCAAAGACAGGGGCAGAGGAAGAAGCAGGTTCTCTGCAGGGAGCCCAATGTGGGAATTGATCCCAGAACCACGACCTGAGCCAAAAGCAGATGCTCAACCACTGAGCCACCCAGGTGTCCCCAAATATTTCTCTTTAAAATGAGAGAATGCTCTCTCTTTTTTGGTTTCCCCTAATTCCTTATTCCCAAATTGTTCTTGGTTGGTTTTGGCATGAATAACCTCTCGTATCTTCAATTTCTTCATCTGTAAAGTGGGGATAACAATTCTCCTCTCACAGGATTAATGTAAGGATCAAATGAGAAGATATAATGCAGGCAGTGTCTAGCCCAATATTAAATACATAATAAGTGTATAACAAGTGTTAGTATTTTTCTCTTCTACCTTAGATGGTTTTCTCCTTGTACTAGTTTGAGACAATGGTATGGAGACCACAGAGTCTGGGTTTCTTTCCTTAGAACACCCCCAATAACTGATGATGCAGAAGTTTAAAGCTAAAGGGCACAAAGGGACTGCTACTGAAGACAGGCTCACAGAAAGACCCAGTGGCACTGAAGACTTTTGGTTAATTTGGTCATCTCATCTCATAATAAATCAGCAGCAATTATAGGAATAGGTTTTAATGTTGACTATCAAATGAAAGTGTTACATGTGATACAGATAGTATCTCAAATCAGTAGGAAAGATAACATTTTACTAACTGGACATCCATACAGAAAAAGGTAAAGTCAGAAGTATTGCTTATATCATAAACCAGAAATAAAATCCAAATGGATGCAAGATTGAAATGTGCGGGATCCCTGGGTGGCTCAGCGGTTTGGTGCCTGCCTTTGGCCCAGGGCGCGCGATCCTGGACTCCCGGGACCGAGTCCCGCACCAGGCTCCCAGCATGGAGCCTGCTTCTCCCTCCTCCCGTGTCTCTGTCTCTCTCTTAGTGTCTCTATATCTATCATGAATATATAAATAAATCTTTAAAAAAAAAGATTGAAATGTGCAAAATGACATCAGAGAAATACTAGAAGAAAACATAGATTGAGCGCTCTATAACCTGCAAGTGAGATAAAGTTTCCTCAAACTGACTCAAAATCCAGAAGGAAGGGGGCAAAAGATTGATAAATTTGACTACACAAATTTGACTACTTAATGCCTTTTTGTGGCCCCCCCCAAAAAAAAAGTAAACACCAAATGATAAATTGATTAAAAAAAATCCTTGCAAATTATACCACAAAGGATACTTAGGGAAATATAAAGAGAATTGTGGAATCACCATATTGTACACCTGAAACTAATAGAACACTGTATATTAAATATACTTCAGTTTAAAAAAAAAAGATAAGAAAAACAAATACCATTCCACACAAAAAAAGGCAGGAAGAAAGGCAAATTATTTTTAAACATATAAAGTGATACTTACATAAGGCAAATGCAAAATTAAAATGGCACTGAAATACTATTCCTTATCTGTTATACTGGCAAAAATCCAAGCATTTCACAGCAAGCATGCTTTGTTGGCCAGGTGGTAGGAAAGCAAGCACACTCATATGTTGCTAGTGTGAATGTAAAATAATACAGCCTCTATGAAGGGGAATTTGTCAACCTTTAGCAAAATTATGTTAGAACTCACTTTTTGACCCAACCATTCCACTTTTAGAAATCAAACCCAAAGGTAAATGGCAAAATTACAATTTGACATACGTACAGGGCTTTTATGAACTGTTTGTTACTCACAAGACGTCACACAACAAATTCGTGGCTTTTTTCCCCTCCACACCAACCAAGTTTCTAACTCTCTTGACGTTAACTGGGTGTCCTACAATTCAATTCAGTTCTGACACTAAATACCTGGAATCAGCCCAGACCCCAAAAGTTACAGCTCAGTCCCTCAATACTGTCCCACTTCATATGCCAATCACAAGGTCCAGGCCACCTGTACTTCTGACCAACCAGCTGTAAACCATGGATTCCCAGGGCCTTCCCCTCAGGTTCTAGAATTTTCTACAACCACTTACAGAACGCAGGGAAACACTTAACTTACTATTACTAGTTTATAATAAAGGACATTGGAGGTGATACGAATGACTATCCAGATGAAAAGGCATAGAGGGGCAGGTCTGGAAGACTCTCAAGCACAGAAGCTTCAAACCCTGTGGAGTTGGGTTGCATTACTCTCCTAGCACATGGACGCATTCACCAAACCAGAAGCTCCCTGAGCACCATTATTTGGGGATTTTTATCAAGGTTCCATTAAGCAGGCATGACTAAGTCATCAGCCATTGGTGATTAACTCAATCTCCAGCCTCTCTCCCAAGTGCTGGGAGGTGGGGTAGAAAGTTCAGACCCTCTAATCACATGGTTGATTCCTCTGACAGCCGTCATCCTGAAGCTACCCACCAAGAGTCACCTCACTAACATAAACTCAGATGTGGTTGAAAGGAGTTTATTATGAATAATCAAAGATACTCCTCTCACCTCTATCACTCAGGATCTTCCAAGGGTTTTAGCAGCTCTTATCTCAGGAACCTATGACAAAGACCAAATACAATAATAAAATACGCTCCCATCATCCTTACTGGTCAGGAAATTACAAGTGTTTCAGGACTTCTGTGCCAGGTGTCAGAATGAAAACCAAATATATATTTCTTTTTATATTGCAACATTACAGCTACTTATTGCAGCACCATCTATAATAACTCAAGTATATATCAGTAGGGAACTGATTGGGCACACAGGGGACTATTATACAACCGAGCAAAGAAATGATAAAATAGTTCACTGTGTATGTCTCTCGAGTCATCTCCAGGATATACTATTGAATGAAAAAAGAACAAAGTACAGGAGAGAGTATGTATATTCCTTTAATCTGAGAAAGAGGTTAGTTAGAAATATATACATATTGGATTATATTTTTTAAATATAACTAATCTAAAAACGAACAAAAATCATCACTGTATATGAGCTAAGAGGCGATTGAGTGAAGGGATGGGGATAGAAATTAGACTTCTCGGGCAGCCCGGGTGGCTCAGCAGTTTAGTGCCGCCTTCAGCCCAGGGTGTGATCCTGGAGACCCGGGATGGAGTCCCACATCGGGCTCCCTGCATGGAGCCTTCTTCTCCCTCTGCCTGTGTCTCTGCCTCTCTCTCTCTCTCTCTCTCTTTCTGTGCTGTCTCTCATGAATAAATAAATGAAATCTTTAAAAAAATTAGACTTCTCTAAATGTCCCTGGCTTTATAGTTTTGACTTGGGAACTCTGTGAATGACTTACATAATCACTTTAAAAATTTAGGCAAAATTAAAAATTAATTTGGTAGGAAAGTATAATGCTTCAACCACTTGGGAAAAAGAGCTTGGCAGTTCCTCAAAAAGTGAAACAGAAAAAAAAAAAAAAAAAAAAAAGGTGAAACAGAGTTACCATAGGATCTAGAAATCCCACTCTTAGGTATGTATATACTCAAGAGAACTAAAAATATATATCCACACCAAACTTACACATGAATGTGCATAGCAGCATTATTCATAATAGTGAAAAGGTAGAAACAATACGAGTGTCCATCAGCTGGTGAGTGGATAAATGTGATATATTCATACAGTGGAATATTATTTGGCAATAAAAAGGAATGAAATCCTGACACATACGACAACGTGCATGAACCTTGAAATCATGCAAAGTGAGAGAGGCCAGACACACACATGTACATACACATACACACACACACACACACACACACACCCCACATATTGCCTGATCCCATTTATGTGAAATGTCCAGGATATGCAAATCTATAAAGACAAAAAGTAGATTCATGGTTGTCACTGGCCGAGGGATCAGGGGAATGAGGGGTGACTGCTAATGGGCGTGGGTTTGGGGGGGGGGGGACAAACGTTCTGGAATTAGATAGTTGTGATGGTTGCAAAACTAGTGAATCATGTATTTTTAAGGGGTGAATTGTGTGTTGTGTGAATTATATCTCTAAGCTATTATTTTAAAAAATCACTTTGTAGAACTTACTTGAATCCTAATTCAAACCTACACACTCTGAAAGGATATTTGAAAGACGATTTCAGTCTGAAACTGACTCAGTACTAAATGATATTAAAGAGTCATTAGCTTTATTTTAAATGTGATTATTCTATGGCAGTTATTTCAAAATTATCCCTTACAGATACCTTACTGATGAAATCATAGGACACCTGAAATTTGCCTTTAAATAATTTTGGGAGTCAAGCACAGTGTGTTTACAAACAAGACTGCTCACATGTTGGTCTTTATTGAAGCCAGGAGAGGGCTACCTGTATATTCACTATACTTTTCTCTCTACCGTTGCATATGTTTTTAAATGCCCACAATAAAAATGTTTTAAAATTATTTTTAAGAAAGAAAACCCCAAAAAAAACAAAGGCAAGAAAAAAGGCAGTCGTCAACAATTTGTTGCTCCGTATTCATAAGAGCCACCCTATAGGATCATCTCATTCCAAAAGCCTCTGATTCCAGTAAGGCAAAAGCCCCCTCTTCCCCTCTGGTCTCCCCCAGGACTCGACTCCATCTTCTGGAACGGGGTTAGCATTACTTGTACTTCTGTCTGTTGAACTGCACTGTCTATATAAAAATATATTTATTATGACTTCAGTCCTCTAAAATTATTCTCCATTAGTCACTCTAAATAAATGATAGGGGTGCAGGGATAAATGAGAGTTTGTCCCTTGACATTTTAAACATTTTAATATGAGGGGGAAATCTTTGTAAAATATATTCAATGATTTTTTTTACCTGTCTACTCACATTTATTAAACTGATATACTCTGTATGAATTTTTAAAAATTAATCACTATGGAAATGAATTGTGCTCGTTGTCATACCGCGATTCCCTCACAGGGTTTTTAGCTAGAGGGTTGCCTGTTGCCTAGAGCAAGTAGGCTTTGAATTTAGCTGGGGTATGCATAGCTTATGATTCAGCAATTTCACTTGTGGGTATCTATCCCCCCAACTTATGTGCACCCAAAATGGAAATAACTGAAATGTCCATCAAGAGTAGAATGGTTAATTAAAATGTGCTATTCCATACCCTGGCTTGCTAAAAAATAGTGACAATGAATGAAATACAGCAGCAACTGCAAGCTGCTTTGCTTTTCTGAACATCTCTTATTTTTGTGATACTTCTATCTCTCCACTTGCTGGCAGTGGCTCTCCTCTCAGTCCTCGGGTCGTCTTTTCTTACCCTCTTCTAACTTGCTTCTAACTTACCATATACGTCAAGGAACCAGACAATTAAACCTGCTAGAGTAACACACAGGATGACCACACTTCCAAAATACTGAAAATTTCAGCTTCTATCTGTTAATAGGAATTTTTTAAAATTCTTGAGTATATCCTGGGCTTAAGTGATAAATTCTCTAATCATCCTAGTTATGTGCCAAATAAGAGCATATCTCTACTACCAGGCCTAAGAGGGCTACACTTACCTACCTTCTGTTCAAGGGCTAAATTATAAGGGCATTGTGGTTTTGCAACATTTACTGAGCATCTCTCTCTCTCCTTTTTTTTTTTTTTTAAGATTTTATTTATTTATTCATGAAAGACACACACACAGAGAGAGGCAGAGACACAGGCAGAGGGAGAAGCAGGCCCCATGCAGGGAGCCGGACACGGGACCCGATTCCTGATCTCCAGGATCACGCCTTGGGCTGAAGGGGGTGCTAAACCGCTGAGCCACTCGCTGAGCATCTCTTAAGTGGCCCACACAACGCTAGTCCTTGCTGTCCCGGAGCTTATCATATAGTAAGAAGATGACAGAATTTATACAAGTAATTAATAAGTAATACAATATGACACATGTGCATGTGTCACGATGGAAGCAGGTCCTTGGGTATTTTGGGGCCACAAACCGAGGGCTATTAGTCTAGCACAGGCTTTGTCAAACCCAGAATCATTAACATCTTGGACTGAGTGGGCTTTGGGCTGTGAAGGCTGTCCTGCTCATTTGCAGGATGTTTGGCAGCATCCTGGCCTCTACCCAGGAGATGCTGGTAGCCCTCCCCTAAGTCATGACAATAGAAAACATCTCCAGACACTGCCAACATCTCCTGGTAGACAACACTGCCCTCGGTGCAGAACGGCCATGGTCCGAGAGTCAGGAGGACGGTGGTGGTGGGATTATCAGAAATTCTTCCTGTAGGACATGAAGCTCTGTGAGGTGGTAGAGAGGGGTTCAGCGCAGTCCCGCATTACTAACCTCTTGCAGGTTTAGTGCTGGGTTTTGTTTTGGTTTTTTTATTCGTTTTTCTCGCTTTTCTTGTGTTTTGGTTAGGGTCAGGTTGACAGCTTCTTCTGAACAGATAATGTGCGCAAAAGCACCTTGCAAACCCTGGGTAGTGTTACTCATATGTAAATTATCATTATTACAACCCTAACCATGGATAAAAACAAGGTACTTTATGGCTTTGCTTTGTGCTGTTCTTCACGATTCCTTTTAATTGTATTTATTCATTCATGAGAGATGCATAGAGAGAGGCAGAGACACATGCAGAGGGAGAAGCAGGCTCCCTGCAGGGAGCCCGATGCGGGACTCGATCCCAGGGCCCTGGGATCACACCCTGAACCAAAGGCAGATGCTCCTCCTTGACATTTTTTTTTTTATAAAGATTTTATTTATTTACTCATGAGAGACAGAGAGAGAGAGGCAGAGACACAGGCAGAGGGGGAAGCAGGCTTCATGCAGGGAGCCCAACGTGGGACTCGATCCCAGGTCTCCAGGATCGCCCTGGACCAAAGGTGGTGCTAAACCGCTGAGCCACCCGGGCTGCCCCCTCCTTAACATTTTAAAGATCCCCTCTGTGTTGTTGCTGTATTTCATTCACTGTCACTATTGCATAGTAGGCCAGGGTATGGAATAGCACATTTTAATTAACCATTCTACTGTTGATGGACATTTCAGTTATTTCCATTTTGGGTGCACATAAGTTGGGGGGATAGATACCTACAAGTGAAATTGCTGAATCATAAGCTATGCATGCCCCAGCTAAATTCAAACTATTTGCCAAAGTGCCTGCACCGCATAACATTCCCATCCGTAGCCTGTGAGGGTTCTTCACCCTGCATCCTCTCCAAACCCCAGCCCTGTCAGAGATCTTAAATTCTGCTCATCTGATGAGTATGAATAAAGAGATATCCACCATGGTTTTAATTTGCTTTCTTCTGATTATTAATAAGTTAATCATCTTTTCAATCAACCACAAATATTGATCAGGCTTTTGTATTTCGTTTTTAATATTCCTGTCCAAGTCACTTAATCATCCTTTCACTAGATTTTTTTTCTTAATTTGTAGTTCTTCGCCTATCCTAGCAGTATTTGTCGCAAACATCTCCATCTATATAAGTGACCCGTTTTCCTTGCTTTCCAACGTTGGGAGGTCAGGGCGCCCTACCGCAGCCTGGCTCAGAGCTCGCCCGCCTTGAACGCGGGTATTACAATAGGTTCCACCCCCCTCCACCGACAGGTGACGTCACCGCGCCGGCCCCGCCCCCGGACAGCCCCTTCCCTGGGTTGGCCCCGCCCCCGAAGCGGCCCCGCCTCTGGACAGCCCTTCCCCTGGGCTGGCCCCGCCCCTGAGGCGGCCCTTCCCCTTGGCTGGCCCCGCCTCCTGGAGGCAGCCCCGCCCCCAGACAGCTCATTGCCTGGGCTGGCCCCGCCTCCTGAGGCAGCCCCGCCCCCAGACGGCCCATCCCCTGGGCTGGCCCCGCCTCCTGAGGCAGCCCCGCCCCCAGACCGCTCATCCCCTGGGCTGGCCCCGCCTCCTGAGGCAGCCCCGCCCCCAGACGGCCCATCCTCTGGGCTGGCCCCGCCTCCTGATGCGGCCCCGCCCCCGAGCTGGCCCCGCCCCCGAGCTGGCCCCGCCCCCTGCGCGGAGCCCCGGGGTGGGCTCTGTTGGCCGCGTCTCCAGGGCAGCACCTGGAGCGAGCGGGCGGGGCGGCGGGGGGAGGCCGGGCGGTGGCGGCGGCGGCGCGGGAGGATGCCGGCTGCAGGGGTCGCGGTCGCGGAGCAGCACTGCGCAGGTGACAGGCGGTTGCCTCCTGAACGAGGGTGCGCGCGCCGGGGAGGGAAATGGGGAGGAGTGGGACTGGGTGGGGACAGCAGGAAACCTCCGGAGAGAACTGGACCAGGACCAGGAGAACCCCAAGGAGCCGGCGCCCGACAGCATTTGGGGCCCCGGCGGGAACGGGGGCCCAGGGGGCGGCACCTGGACAGGCTTTGGTGCCCAGACTCCCAGAGCAGCCCTGACTTCTGATGATTAAGACCTGCCCGGGGCACCAGACCCCCACCCCCAACCCCACCCCCGCCACCTGTCCCTTCTTTGACCTTAAAACGCCTTTGCTGCCTGGTCTTGTCCATCAGGGGAAAAAAAAAAAAAAAAAAGGCAAAGAGAAAATAAACCGACCGCCCCTTATGGGCAGCTTCCGGGCAGTAACAGGGCAACTTTTTCTCTGCCTTTCACCTTGGCCAGAGCAAGCAGGGCTCCTTCTCACCTACAGAGGGAAATTCGTTCCTCCTCCGGGTACAGAGGACAGGACCCAGGGTCTGGAGGGGAGCCCGAGGGAACCGGCCGCGTCTCAGTGCCTGGATACCATTGGCGACATCCCAGTCAGCCTTGTTTTCTTTTGTAACGAGATTGCCAGCCTCTCTGGGTCAGAAACTTCAGTGAAAAACAACTGTGCCACTAGGGAGCCACACTTATTACACTTAAAATGCCTCCTTGCTGATTTATTCAAGATACCAGCTTTTCCTTCATTAATCTCATTCCTCTATACGATTAGGGCTCCACCAAAGCCCCAGCTTTGCTAGTGTTTGGCTTTGTTCTCTCCGCACTATTCCAGATTTCATTAATTACAGCAAAATTGTTTTCTTCTATGGACTTTTTTTTAATGCGTTAACTCTAAGAAACCTTAGTCTATCTCACTTAAGCACCATTGAGGGGACTGAATGATTTCATGAGCAATCCCAAATTGGAACAGAATGATTATTTTAAGCTTTTTCTTTAACATCCCAAGTACAGTTGTGCTCGCTTCGGCAGCACATATACCAAGTACAGTGACTTAGGCAGTAAAACTCTTACAGATATTTATACAAACGCTTTGCGTTAAAAAGGTCAGTACTTGGTGGCTTTGCTGCTTTCTAAAAACACCCTAAAAAAGCAAGAGTTAATCTACTTAATTATTACTAAAATAAGATAGGGTGCATTATGTATCCTTAAAATGAGATGATACAGCAAAGCAGTCTGTACAGTTAATATATTACTTATATTATTTATAGTTACAACACTAGCTTGGGGAATTTTGAATTAAAAAGAAAACCACTTCACATATATATATATTTTTAAGATTTTATTTATTTATTCATGAGAGATACAGAGAGAGAAGCAGAGACACAGGCAGAGGGAGAAGCAGGCTCCATTCAGGGAGCCCGATGTGGGACTCGATCCCAGGATCGGGGATCGGGCCCTGGGTGGAAGGCACCGCTAAGCCACCCAGGGATCCCCACATATATTTAAATCTGAATGCCACCTTTTGTCTGTTTTGCTATGGTACTTTAAGACATCATTAGCAGTGCTAGGAATAGGAATAAGTTTGTGCTATTTAATTAAAGCTAGCTTTGACAAAAGAATAAGAGCAAGCCCTTAGAAAATGTTATAGGAATCTCTGATGGTCAACGTTTCTGTTGTCTGACCTACAGAAAAAAAAATTGCATAAAGGCCAGTGAGATAGAAGACTGAGCAAAATAGAAATGCTACAGAGAGATGAAAGGAAGCCCAATCCAAAATCCTCTCCTTTCAAACTGATACAAACTTAGAGTACCCTTCCCATAAACCATCTCCTGGGTCTTTATGACAGCCCTCTGAGACAGGGAAGACTCACTTGGAATCACACACTTAAGCGAGTTGAAGGGACCCTAGCTGTTACAGGCCAATCTCTCACCCATCCAACATTCTCCAGGACAACATCCCTTTCAGGTAGGTAGATATCCAGCCTCTGCTATGAACCACTAAGTGGCACAAGTCACAAAGTGTCCAAATCTTATGTTAAAAGGCTTTAATCATTGTTCTTTTTTTTTTTTAATATATATACTGAGCTGAGGTTGATCTCTGTGTGAGGTCCACCAAAAGTACACATTCCTACCAAGTAGCCACTGGGGAACCACAATATCTTCTAAAAGATGAAACCAGCTAATGTAGATCTAGGAACAAATAGCCTCCCTCTTTACAGTTCCAACTATGGAAGCTACTCTCTTCCCATCTCCATCCTTTACTTTTCAAAAGGTTGACCCTGAACTTGTTTTTCTCTATCCATAAATACTCCTGAACAGGCATATTTATATTGGTGCCCTGGGTATCTGAAATAATGCCATAGAAGTACTGTCCATAATTAACCATTTAGCTTTGTCCAGGCTTGTCTGTAATAGGCCCTTGGAAGGTTAAAAAAAAAAAAAAAAAAAAAAAGAATCCAGCCATTTGATTTCCTCAATAAAGCTATATTTGATTATCAGGCTGTTTATGAACTCCACATCAGATGTGCTTCTGTAAAGAGAAAAACACAATAGTTTTTCCAATAGACCTTCCTCATACAAAAGGGTACATACAAAAGGCTGCTGCAGATAATGTAACAGGGTTCTGCTCACTTAAGTGTTTGATTAACATTGAAATTAGAATTCAGTAGTCACAAAGTGCATAAATAATTTTTTTTTTTAGGTAATGCTTTTGTGAACCACAACTTCGAATATTCAAGCCAACTGCTCCTAGCATCGAGGATATTTGAATTCACATTTGTATTTGTGTTTTTACAAGATGAGTCATAGTAAATTAATTCCCAAGCTCTCAATTAAATCTCCTGTTCATCATGCCAACTTAAAGGTCCAGTCCAGAGAGCCACCTTTTAAGAAGGACTTACATCTGATTTCAAAAGATTCTTTGGAATCTGATTCAGGAAGCTTCACTCAAGAGAGTAAGTCCCAGTCTGAACTTGAAGACCAAATCCAGGACAACAGTATGGAGCCAGACAGCTTGGAGGAAGAAAGCCCTCAACAGGAAAGCCTGAGTGAGACAGAAGAGGAAACAAGCAGAAAAGTAGCTCAGAAGAATGGCAAGGAGAACGTCCGTACCCAGAACAATGGCATAGACAACAGGTAAGGAATTGGCTTGTGTAAGATAACAGTGTGATCATCACTGGTAGATCACAAGGCCATGGTAATGAATACCTTATAATGTGTGTGAGACAGATCCCAAGCAACTAAGGATGGCTTGAAGCCAGGCTTTTTGCCATGTTTTTAAATAAAAAGATATGCGAAAAACAAGGATAGGTATTAATAAGGGTGTATGTACTCCTTCTGGTCCTTATTTCCTGTCCATATTCCAAGTGTCTCTACTGCTATGACTTGCCTTGGGGAAATCCCAGAAAGCTTGCCATAGAAGAGTGCCATGACTTGGAATCAGGGGGTGTTGATTTGGTCCAGGCACTGCTGTTTAGTGTATAATTTGGAATAAGTCACTTAACTCTTTGGTGGCTCACTTGTGTCACCTGTTAAATTGATCTGGCCTATCTCCCAGGACTGTTATTAATGTCAATAATACACTCTGGGAGTATAATCCTACTGTACTACCTCCTGGGGCTTATACAAAGATTTAATTTCTAATAATCAGTATTTACAAGGTGTTGACATTATGCCATGAGATACCAAAGAATATAAGAGAATATAAATTAGTGCATTACTCCATTTTAGTTAAAATACTAATTATATGACACAGTGTGGAAGAAGTTAAAAGCCATTGATTAGAAAGACGTTTCCGTGTGGTGACAAAGTGCGTAGTCTGGAGTAGACCATCTGGGTTCAAGCTGTGTGAGTTGGCCAAGTCCTCTTAATCTCTCTGTATCTCAGTTCTGACATCACTAAAATAGGATAATAATAGTTACTTCACAGAGTTTTGAGGCTAAAATAAATTAATATATACACAATGTATGTAGGGTGGTGACTAGCTCTTTATAAGTTATAGATGTGTTAGGTTTTTTTTGTGTGTGTGTGTTAGGTTTTTTTTAAGATTTACTTATTCATGAGAGACACACAGAGAGGGGCAGAGACACAAGCAGAGGAAGAAGCAGGCTCCCTGTGGATGGCCTGATGCAGAACTTGATCCCAGGAGCCTAAGATCACACCCTAAGCCAAAGGCAGATGCTCAACCACTGAGCCACCCCGGTGACCCGATGTGTTAGGTTTTTCTAATGGGTAAAATATAAGGGAAGTTTGTTAAAAGGCCTAGAACCAAGTTCTAGGCAGGCAGGGTTTGGGAGAGATGGTAAAATTTGGAAACAAGAATCGAATTAGAGTAAAAGTGTGACATGTTCAAGCCCCACTTGGTGGCAGAGGATTTGTTCCAAGCATAAGTAAAGAGGACAGCGTAGGGGCCTGATTATAGGGGCCATCATGTGCAACCAGTGCACAACCCAGATAGGGTATTGAACATAGTACCCTACAACATGTCCCAGCAAGGCGGTCAAAGCAAGAGCACCTGCCAGAGCCAGAATTAGACCCCAGTCCCAATCTTTTTCTTCCTTTCTGCTTTCTCTCCTTGTTCCTTTCACTGCAAATATTATTGGGCAGAATCAAGCTCATTTGCTTCTTAGGGATCTCAAAGTACAGGGCAAGTGGTAATTGCCATGACCAAGGTGCAGCCATAGCACTGGGGGAGGAAGAGAGGCTCAGGGAAGCATCAGCCAGACAGCCACCCCTGCAGGGCCTGGGCTGGGTGCAGCAGGGGGAGAGAATACAGATTCTTGGGGGGTCCTGCGAGAGGCAGCCGAGTTTAGGGAAGATTATCCTGCAAACCAGTGCGTTCTGAATTAGAGGGTAAACTCACAATGGACAAAGAAACTGCCAGATGGTAGTCATAATTACAACAATGACAATAATGTCTCTCTTTAAAGACCCATCTATAATTTCATTTAATTCTTCATTGTCATCCCTGCCAGAAAAATGCTATTCTCATTTTACAGATATGAGAAATGAGGGGAACAGAGATCAAGCAACCTGTTGAACGGCATAGTGCTGGTGGAGGATATCTGTGGTTTTGTTGTTGATGTTGGTTTAAATTACAACCAAATTCTAACCTAAAGAAAAATACAGAGGGGCGCCTGAGTGGCTCACCCAGTTAAAGTTCTGCCTTCAGCTCAGGTCATGATCTCAGGATCCTGGGATTGAGCCCAGAGTGGGGTTCCTTGCTCAGCGGGGAGTCTGCTTCTCCCTCTGCCCCATCCCCCTGTTCATGCTTGCTCTCTCTCTCAAATAAATACAATCTTAAAAAGTACAGAGAAAAATACCATATAACCCTTATTGCCATATTTGTTTCAGATATATATTTTTCATTTATTTATTTTAGAGAGAGTGCACATGAGTGCGAGGAGCGGGGGGGCGGGAGAGGGAGAGGGAGAGGGAGAGGGAGGGAGGGAGGGAGGGAGAGAGAGAGAGAGAGAGAGAGAGAGAGAGAGAGAGAGAGAGGATCTCAAGCAGACTCTATGCTGAGTGCAGAGCCTGAAGTGGAGCTTGATCCCATGACCCTGAGATCATGACCTGAGCCAAAACCAAGAGTTGGATGCTCAACCGACTATACCATCCAGGCGCCCCTCAGATATATATTTTTTAAAGACATAAAACATTACAGATAAAATTTCCATGTTCCTCTTCTCAAACCCATTCCCCTTCATCTGCCTCCTCAGAGATAACCAGTTTGTACACTTACGTGGGTGTATATCCTTCTTAGGAATCTTTTATTAATTCGCTGCATAGGTAATTTATTGTTAATGGGGCAGGGAAGGGAGAGAGAAAATGAGAATATGAATTGATAGGGCTTGTTGACAGATTGGATATAGTGGCTAAAGGAAGAAGAGAAGCCAAATGTTATTTTAAGGTTCTCATAACACCAGCTAGCATTTACAGAGTGTTTATCATGAGCCCGTCTCTGCACTAAATACTTTATGTGCATTATCTCATTTAATCTGTATGGCAGCCCTGTGAGGAGACACTAATGGTCCCTATTTTATTTTATTTTTTTTTAATTTTTATTTATTTATATAGTCACAGAGAGGGGGGTGGGCAGAGGCACAGGCAGAGGGAGAAGCAGGCTCCATGCACTGGGAGCCCGATGTGGGATTCGATCCCGGGTCTCCAGGATCACGCCCCGGGCCAAAGGCAGGCGCTAAACCGCTGCGCCACCCAGGGATCCCCAATGGTCCCTATTTTAAAGGCTAAACATGAGGCTTAGAGGAGTTATATGTACACCCATTTATTAAGCCAAGTGAGTGGTGAAGCAGAAAACTCAGGCAGTCAGACTCTATGCTTTAAGCCATGTTTTTATCATAACTCTGATATAAGAGAGTCACAGTCTCCTAGGTAATAAACGGTAGTAGTTTTATTGCTTTCCACCTCCCCCCCACCCCCCGAAACAAAGGCATAGGAAAAATGTTTTGCAGTAGATAGGCATTTTTGTCTGTAGTTTCACAGTGGAGAAACCAAAGCAAGAGTCCATTAAAGCACCTCATTTCCCCAAAGTTGAGTTTTTCACTCTTTGAGTCCAGGGCTCAGGGAGCAGACTATCCCTGGCGCTTTACCCAAGGACAACGTAAATGCCACTCAATGTATTTCAAAATAAAGAAAAATACTTATAGAAACCAAAACTATGGTGAGGGCCTTCATCTTCTGATTCAGAGATCCATAAACCTTGCTGTTTTCCTTAGACTTATTTGCCTTAGAAATCATTAATGACAGACCATCATCCTCAGGGTTAGAATGGCTTTTAGCTCTAATAATTATTTGGCAGTGTAGTGCTTGAGACATTGAACATGAAGATGACCAGTTCTCCACTACAAAGGAAAACAGAACCAAAGCATTTAGCCAAATAATGCCTCAAAAACATTATTCAGGTTATTGGCCTCTTTCACCTACGTCTTGGCAACCTTTCCTACGTGCATTGTTGCTTGGCTCTGAGTAGTTTATTAGCCATGAAACAGACGAATCGATCTCAGACTCTCAAAATGAAATTCAAGTAGGCTTTCATTTTTGTAAGGTAGATGGCATTCTGGGAATTGTAGTTCAAAAAAATTAGTCAAAGCCTTGCCTTAAAACCATGAAAAATCTCTTTCTTCTTGCTGTTGTAAGCAATGATTTTAAAAGCTGCCTGACAAATCACTTGAGCCTTACTCTTCTGTTTTGATGTTACTAGAACCTCCTCAAAGCAATTACTCTCTTGTAGCTCACCAAAGTCAAGCCATAGTTCAATGTATATAGATTAGAGAAAACCTTTTACTTAATGGAAATTGGAGCAGCATTGACTACAGTGAATGAATCAAGAGTGGAGAGAGGATCTCCACGTGATAATCCTTAAACCCCACTCCACAACTAGCCTTAGGACACTCGGCGCTGGCAAAGAAAGAGATCAATGTAATTCCTCAAGCATTAGAAATAACCTCTTCAGTCCTAGGCCTCTGAAACCTTATATGTTTAAAAAAAAAAATCAGAGGGCAGCAGTACAGTACCTAGGATATGTGTTTAATAAGAATACTTAAATGTAATTAGCTACCATTTGTAGAACTATTTGCTTTATATGTACTATCTTATTTATCCTTACAAGAGCCTCTTATGCATTATTATCCCTATTTTTTTGCAGATAAGGAACCGAGGCTCTGACATTTGTGTAGGTGTATGTAGTTACTAAGTGGCAGAGCCAGATACTGAACTGAATGAATGCTCCCCTAACCAAAGCCCGAGCCTCTAATTATAAGTCATCTAGCTAGGATGATCAGGGTTGATCTAATAAAGGATTCCAGTTTACCATCTAGCAAAAATTAAGGCTATAAAAATTTTGATATGGACTAAACTGAGGCCAAAGTAAATATTCATGGAAAATTATGACTTTTTAGTAAAGTAATAAACATTTTTAAAGGATACTCTGCCTTCGGAATAAACCAACATCAATCTTATCTTGCTTTGGGAAGCAGTGTCATGGTAGCCTATATTCCCCAGTACCTCTCCTGGGAAAGAGAGAGGTTTTCATTCATTAAGGTCTGTAGATGGCTTTTGTATCATCTGGGAATGATAGCCTTCACCAAAGATTCCAATTCTAATAAACCACCTTGTGCCAGAAATTATGGGGCAGGAAACAGATACAATGAGGAATTCTTCAATGATAATGCTCAGAACGGTCTAAAAGAAGGGGACTCAATAATAATAATCTGCATTTTTATTGTGTTGTGGTACAGGATTTTCCTCCCAAATGCTTCTGTATATATTAGTTCTGATGAATAATACAAGAATCAGGTGAAGGGCTCAAATAGCAGCACTGAAAAACCAAAATAGCTAAGGGATAAAGACAGCCTTCAAAACTCGACATTTTCATTTCCCTTCAAATTTCACATTGTTTTGTAGAACACATTGGAAATAGGAAGCTGAGGGCAGATTTTCTATTACAGGTGTTGGATTTTTTTTTTTTTGCACTGGTTAGAAGAGTAAAGATGACACCTGAGGGCATGTTGAACATTCTAAGTATTACTAAGAACACTGTGGGAGCTTCCAGGAACCCCCATTCATCCCTGTTGGTATCTAGAAACATTCATCCATGTTGATCTTTATGGACTCTATTAAATATTCAATTTAGGGCCATTGGTCGACCAACCACTTCATATACATTATAACCTGATTGTCAGGCTTTCACATAGTATTTGGGGGGTAGCTGCTAGCATTTTAGTTATTCATTTTTGATCATGTGGGAATGGGTATTATCAGAGAGGTGACTTTTTGTCGGAGGCATTAGTCATTTCTATTTTTATGTTCATCCATTTGCTCACAAACTCTGCTGTAGTTAAACCCTGGTGCACTCCTCAGGGCAGGCATGGTGCCATCACAACAGATGAGCAGTCAGAGACGGAAGTCAAGTGTGTGCGTGGGCATAGATTGTGTCTATTAAAGGCAGAGTCCCCCGCCAGAAATGCTAAAGCCATGGTGCCCTGGGGTTTAATGCCCTCAGAGACAACCACTAGTTCCTTTCTAGCTTATTTCAAAATTGGGATGCTTACTGTGTTAAATTAGTAAATAAAGAGTGAGTTCAAAAACCTCACAAAGTACAATTAAACTTACATCTCCTACAATCCTGTGAGTTTATCAAGACAATTAAGAGGATTGTAACTAAATTATTAAAGGACTAGTTTAATTCAAGACCTTAACTGTATCATTTATTTCTACTCCCTGGCAAGTGTGAAAATGTAGAAAGCTTTAAATATTATACATTTTTTTTCATATACTGAATTTAAAATTAATTCTTTTTCCAATTCTTATATGCCACTGCTGAGTTTTGCATGACAGATACAATCCAATTAATAAGACTACGGATTCTTAGAGCTGCAGGGCTCCTAAAGCACAGCCTATTCCCCTTTAATGTCCAAAGGAGGAATCCAAGGCCTAGGGTGGTGAAGAGATTCACCAAAGCACACACAGCTTGGCAAAATCTGGACTGGGACCCACATTTCAAGACCTGTCCTACTGCTTTTCTCATGACATCACAGCTACCTTGCAATTACAATGCTGTCAATATCTGACTTTTTAAGATTTTATTTATTTATTTATTTATTTGAGAGAGCGCGCGCGCGCAAGCATAAGCAAGGGAGAGGAGCAAGGCAGAGGGAGAAGCAAGCTCCCCGCTGAGCAGGGAACCCATTGCTGGCCTTGATCCCAGGACTCCAGGATCATGACCTGAGCTGAAGACAGACACTTAACTGCCTGAGCCACCTAAGTGACCAATATCTGGCATTTAAAACACAGGAAATTCTATGGGGCACCTAGGTGGCTCAGTCAGTTAAGCATCCAACTTTTGATTGCAGCTCAGGTCATGGTTTCAGGGTCCTGAGATTGAGACCCACATGGATTCTGCACTCAGTATGGAATCCGCTTGAGATTCTCCTCCACCCACTCATCCACCTTCACTTGTGCATGTGCTCTCTCTAAAAATAAATAAACAAACAAATAAATAACTGACAGGAAATTCTAAAGAAAGTATAAATACTAGAAATTTTATAAATCCAAGTCTCCTTAGCCACCATTTCTGGAGAGTGAAAAAAAACATCCAAGATCTCCATGGAAAATTCCTGGTGTAAGTGTCATAGACTCTCACTGAATATGAGGAATTGTGTTTCTACACACTGGGTCAAACATCATTTCCCTTATGAAGATCTAGGCTTTGTTGCACATAAGTGAGGTAACTAGAATGTTACAATTATAAACATATGTTCTTTGGATCATTCCTTTCCATTCAACTCACAGACTGTCCTTGAATCAAGGCTGTATTTATAAGAACATGGGGCAAATATCTGGTTATTTTGCAGCCATAAATCTGTTGTCAAAGACAAAGAAGGGACTCTGGGTTGGAATTACCCAAATTATATAATTGCTATAAATAAAATTCACAAGGTAACAATCCAGTCCCTTCTCTTGAGTGGGTTTCTGTAGACAGTCTTTGGCGTTCAGTTCATTAAAGCAACTTTTTTCCTATTAAAATGTTTAATTTTTTAGCTGGATGCCTACGTTAAATGAAATTTCCTGCATCATAAACAACCTCCTTAAAGTGCATCAGTGTATTTATGGGACCATTTTATTTCACACTTGCAAAAGTGATTTTTTTAATCCTTTGGATTTATTTCATTTGATTTACTTAAAAGCCATTGATAAAAAGATTAAGATGAGCCTAGAATTCAGAAATCCTTGGAAGTAATTGTCAGTTTTATAGTTCCTTAAAGAAGCATTAAAAACTTTACACTTAAACAAAAATTGAATTTACTGTTCATATGCATAAAAGGTTTAATGGCATATAAATTGGGAATAATTGTTCTGTTTAAAAGGATTAAATTAAACCTAAATCAATAATAACATGTGCAGTTTCAATTTAACTGCCTACTTAAAATAAAGTGGCAAATAAATAACTGCTAAATGATTAATAGCAGTGCTTTTATTCACCTCCTCAACAGACAAAATGGCCAGTTATTGAATATTTTATTATGAGTGCAAAGGATGTTAATTGTACTAGAAACATGCTCTAATTTTAGTAATTTTTTGATTGAATGCTATACTAAATATGAGGCTCTTCATTAAATGGAGATTTTATTTTGTTTGAAGTTGAGTACAGTAAGTACTCAAATATGGTCCATTAAAGCCCGCAAATATCATGGCGTATGCATATGAGACCACCCTCCCCTTTCTCTCTGCATCCATGTCTTATCGAGGCATCTGAAGAGGAGACCTGGCATCTGTTGTCTGAACAGTAACAAAAGAGTTGTGTATGCATTGTCTGTGTAACCTTTCTATCACATGGGGAGGGAAAGAAGTGCATGTTTTGTGTGCAGATGATTACTGATGAAGGAGCACTTCACACTCATTTTGTTCCAGTGTGTTGACCTGGACCACGAAACCTAATTGAGCTTCTTAGCACACAAGCTCAGTACAATGGGGTCCTTCAGTATCATGTTCTATTTCAACCATTAGATTCGTTTCTGTGAAGTATTACAGCGTCCCATGCCCGTGATTTTGCAAAACATAACCTCACATTTGTTTCAATATAGAGTTTCCATCTAGAAAGGGGATGGAGGGGATACTCTGAGATGGTCATTGCAGGTGTAAACAGTGCAGTGTAATTAAAGCTCTTCGAAGAGCCCCATTTTCAGATTCAGATCTCCTCTGTATACATTATTAGAGTTTCTCTTCACACGATTGGTTCAAAAACATTTTTCTCAGCCAAAGCAATTCATTTTTTCCAATCTGTTCCAACACCCTTTGTATTTTCTAGGTTGCACTTAAAACACCAGTCTTTCTCCCATGTGTGATATACTTCTACAGGCATTTAAGAACAGTAATTTGTTGAGGCCAGAAATTACAGCTCTTTCTGAAGATCTAAAGTAATTTAATTCTCCCTGTTTTATCTTCCTCCTCATCCTTTCACCAGGTTCTTAAAATATTTCATCACATGGCTGAAATTTCTTAGTCCCATTTCCGAAACCACAGTTCAGATTGTCCACAGGTGCCTAAGTCATGGTAACAAAAACTGGAGTTTTGAAGATCAGTGTTACTTCCTTCAGGCCACTAAGATGCCACTTAGCGCATCACAAGACAACTTTGTGCCCTAGAAATAACTTAAGCCCTAGGGAGAAAAGAATCCCTTGAGATCCATCGTCAGGAAGCACAATACATGACAACGTTATGTCATGGTGACCGAATGTAACACATGGCAAGCAAAGAACGGTGACAGAGGCTTTCACAGCCAGGCTTCATTGGATCCGTACTCTGTGTCAAGGACACAATTCATTGTAAGCATTCATATGTATTAGGTCACTTAATCCTCTCAAGAGCACTGTGAGACCTATCTGTGAGATCACTGTGAGACTGTGATCCTCATTTTATTGATGAGGAAGTGAGGGCACAGAGAAGTTAAATGACTTGCGCATGCTCACACAGGAACTGGTGGCACCAGGGGTTGAGTTCAGACAGTCTGATTCCTTGTCCCGAGACACTCTGCTGTACCATTTCTCAGAACCAAAAGACACCATATCGTTATTCAGGAAGGAGAGCCCCCCAGAGATTCCGTATAACTGAGGGAAGTCTGCAGTCATGATTAGACATTATGCCATTTTCAGCAGGTGCTGGTTAAATGTGATGACCACTGTGAGTGCCAGTTTTCTGCAGTGTAACTGAAGACACAGAATCAGGGAAACCATCTCCTTCAATCCTTGAAGACTCCCTTTTTTAAAAATAAGATTTATATATTTATTTGAGACGGGAAGGGGAGAGCAGAGGAAGAGGGAGAGGGAAACTCAAGCAGACTCTGTGCTGAGCGTAGAGCCCAACACAGGGCTTGATCTCATGACCCTGAGATCATGACCTGAGCTGATACCAAGAATCAGACGTTCAACTGACTGTGCCAGCCAGGCAACCCTGAAGACTACCTGTTTTTTAAAATAATAAGCATTCTTCAGCCTATTGATTCTTTTGTGGGTTTATCATAGGATCATAGAATAGAACTAAAATGGACTATGAAATATCAACTAGCAATTGAATCTAGAAGTAAGAGGTTAACATAGTTTCTGTGATAAGCTTATGCCCCCTATTTTAAAAACCCTAGTGCTGCATTTCTTTAAACATCTCATTTATTACTTGATTATGAGAGTTGGTGCATAAATCCTATTTCCTTTCTAGCAGGTAAGGTCCACTAGCCTGCTTCTGTTTTGCTCGCTATGCTTCAATGCCCAGGCCCCGGGGAGCTGCTCAGCACATATTTGTTGACTGGCCGACTAATTCACTGACTCACAGACAGGCCTTGCCCACGACCACCTATGGGAGTAGCTGCACGAAACAGGCCAGCTCAGCAGACAGGAGTCAGGGCTGACTGCCAGGGTTTATGTCCTGACTCCACCACTGGTTAGCAAAGTGACCTTGGGAAAGTTGCATAAGCTCTCTAAGCTCCAGTTTCCTCATCTATTAAATAGGGATGATAATTCCTTCTTAGGGCTCTTCTAAGGAAAACACTGGAGATTCACTGTCAGCATTGCCTAATTGGCATGCAGAATATGTGCTGTCTCCCCAGTCGGCGCTCCACATCCCAGCCACCCCCCAAGTAGCAGAGTAGTGATCCCCAGTGGGATGCTCACTTTCAAAGGCTGCCAACCTCTGCTTTAAGGCATACAAAGAAGGCTAGTTATTCTAAAACTTTACCAAAAAAAAACCAAGCAAACAAAAACACCTCCATAGATAATCCCCTCCCCAGATTCATCACTTGGGCTCTCCAGAAGTATTTATGTCTAATATCTCTGCTCTCTAATTAAATTATTTTTGCTCAAAGCCAGACTCTCAAGTGAACTTAGATAAGCCAAGTTCCTTCAGAGAGTTTACAAAGCCTTTCAAGATCTCACACCTGTTTCACCCTGAGCTCTCCTCAATCTTCCTTCCATCTGTACAGAATCTGTTCTTTGAAAGCACCACGTTCTGTTTTACAAGCTCTTCCCTCAGCCTGGCATACACTCCCTGTCCTCTGTAGCCGTAGGTCTCAGCTAAACCATCACTTCCTTCAGAATGCCACCCTCTAACCTCCAGAGATGGGATTGGAGGTCCCTCGTGAGTCTCGGTCACCCATGCTCCTCATCAGGACACTCATCACTCCCATAGGAAATTGCTTGTTTTCTTGTCTGTATTCCCCACCAGGCCATGAGCCCATCACTGTTTCGCCTGGCTCAGTACCGGCTCAGTACACACTCAGCAGAATCACTGAGTGAGCTAGTGAATGAGAGAAGCTACATTCTGTGAAACAGAGCAAATGAAGGACAGGACCGTTGAATTTACTTTTTTCCTTTCAATGTGTATTGGATATGGGGAAACAGCATCTTTCTTTATTTAAAGAACATCTCATGCTTTTATTTGCTTGAAGATCTAATCAAGGTACCCCTTAATCTGTTCTCCCCCACCCCCGCCAAACAATCACAGTTGATCTTTATATTTGACTCATTATAAGATGAACCCTGAAGTTATTTGCTAATTTGGTCCAATGAAAGAAGCTTTTCTGCATGTTTAGATTCTAATTTGCTACTATTGGGTTTTCAAAAATCAATATCTGATGCTACATTTGTGTTGACCTGAGTGATTTTAGAGGCTCACTTACTTAAGAAATGCTCATTAACTTCTCTGTCCGTAGCATGGGGTAGAGGACTAGGGCAGAGGTTAGGGAAGTGTGTAGGTTAGGAAGTATCAGTGCCTGCCACCCAGAGGCAAAGTTACCATGGTGAAAGGTGAAATAAGCACAAATACAGAATATTAATTAAGACACACTGTCTCATTTCAATGTTTATGCAATCCTGAGAAGTAAACAGAATCTTACTTATCCCTCCTTACAGACAACAGAAACTGGCTCAGAGAAGGCATGATTTTATGTACTGATTAGGAAAGGACAAACCCAGAAACTGAGCCCAGATCTGTCCAGTCCCAAGTCCAGATTGTGCCCTATTGGACCATTCCATGTCCCCATAACATGCCCAGTGAGACCCATAGAGTCAAGTGAAAGGCAAGGCCAAACATAGTGTGAGTTCATGAGCCAAGACATCACACAGGGAGAAACCTCCTCCTCCTCAAAGCCCCAGAGACCAATAACCCTGTGGTGCTTAGGGAGTGGGGCGAGTGATATAGTTTGATGTCTGACTTCCCAACGAATGTGCACAATCTCCATTCCAGCATTTTGCTGGAAGAGAATTATCATTTTTCTTCCCTCAGTGGAGAAAGCAGCACAGCCTACTCCAGGAAGCTCTCCATCTTAATACGTGAACTAAAAATTCAAAATGACAGTTTAGCAAGGCATGGGAGTTTTGTCTTTCCACTCTCATTTTTGCCTTACATCAAATCAAAAGAAATCTTGGTCCGCATTAAGAGAAGTAAATTAGCAGTAGGGGCACCATTAGTTTGTTTACCCAGCATAAAATTATGTCCTCTGTAAACGGGAATATCAAGTAGCATAAAAAGCCTAGGTGATTTACATTTTCTTTTTGATTAGAGGATTGCATCTACTATACTCAAGGAAGGAAAATCTCTCCCATTTAGCTTTTGAAGATCAAAGGGGCCATTAAATATGCCATATTATCAGCATTTTTTTTCCTTTTTTTTTTGGTTAAGACCAAGAGGTGCTTTACAGATTGAGATTGTCATGAGGAAAAGGGAAGACTTTATTTGGGGTCATAGGCACTGATTGTGGACTAGCCCATGTCCCTATGGTAGGACCATATGTTTAACCTTTTGCTGAAATAGGGCTGTCCTACAGCTTAGAGCACACGCTGACCTGTGTACTGTCTTATGTGCCTCAATCCAACAAAACAAACGAATATGAACGAAAAGCTTTCCAAGTGAGAAACCATCTGATTCTAAAGATTGGGGATCTTTCTACAGCACACATGATAAAATCTACAAAGACACAATGCAAAGCAAAATCACTTAGAAGGAGGATGAACCTAAGTAGGCATTCCACTGGGATAAATCTTGCTTTCCCTTACAGGAGGAGCAGACTAAGGAACGTATTACCCAGGCAATAATGGCATTTTCTTCCTAGATAAGCAGCCAGATGTGTATGTCACCAACCAAAACACGCAGTTTTTTCACTAGCTGAAGTCCTTAAGGTGTGCATAAGTAATAGCATCCCTTGAACCATAGTGATTCACAGCTTGTGTTTTTCAGCTGTTTTCTGGCATTTATAAATTATTCCCCATTTTTACTTCCTAATTTAACAAACTCAGAGAGTTAAGAACTTATGCCCTTATGTATACTGTGTAAGCCTAATTTGAGCCTCAGATATACCTTCAACACCTAGGTAGTAAAAGGAACATTGTAGGGAGAGATTCAAGTAAGATAATCAACTAAATATAACAAGTAAATTCATTTTGATTAAGGACCTGACATTTCCTTTCTGCTTTGGGCAGCCAACGACCACTAGAAGATAAATATTCAGACCTCCGATATGACCCAAACTGGAAGAGTAAGAAAGAAGAGGGGAAGTTGCTGACTATGGATGCATTGCCAGAATCTGTAAACAGCTCTCCTGAAAATCTGACTTTGGATCCATTGTACCCTTCCAAGGAAACGTCAATGGAACTCTCAGAGGAAAAAGGGGAACCCAAGAGTAGCCCACAGAGTGCTGCCTCCTTACTTGGCAGTGAATTTTTAAGCCCAAACTATGAGCGTGGTGCCCATCACAGCCAGCCATTTTCAGAGCTGAGCGACAGTGATTTGGGGGAGAAGTCAAGCAACCTCTCTCGGTACCTGAAGAGTTCAAGTTCCCATAATGAGGTTTTCCTGCCAGGATCACGTGGCCCTCGGCGAAGGAAGTCCAAACAATATTTTGTGGAAAAAAACAAGCTGACTTTGGGATTACCTACTCCTAAAACCGACTCTTATCTTCAACTTCACAATAGAAGAAGAGGGGAAATTCTCCCAGAACAGGTATGTAAGTGCTACTTAATAATCTCTTCCATGCACTAGACTGGAATTTGCCTTTATTTGAAATGGCTGGAGATCACTTCCGTTGAGATGGTGATGTCATTGTAACCATGTGGCTAAGTAAAACAAATGTCCTATATCTCACTCCTCTTTGAAGAATCAGAGGAATTATTCCACTTTTTTTTTAAGATTTTATTTATTTATTCATGAGAGACACACACAGAGAGAGAGGCAGAGACATAGGCAGAGGGAGAAGTGATATGGGATTCAATCCCAGGACCCTGGGATCATGCCCTGAGCTGAAGGCAGATGCTCAACCACTGAGCCACCCAGGTGTCCCTATTCAACTAATTCTTAAGAGCAAAATCAAAGCCATCAATGTCTTGCAATGCTATAATTTAATTATTATATCCAATATATTTTCATTCATGGGGTAAACGGGTGACGGGCACTAAGGATGGCACATGATGGGAATGAGCACAGGGTGTTATACTATATGAATTTATATTATATTTATATTGAATTTAAATATTTTTTAAAATTAAAAAAATTCAAGGAACCATAGAATTTTTTTAAAATTTATACTCCACTAAATAAAATATAGGACTGAAGGTTTGATTCCGTGTTAGGAATCGCTTTGTTTCCAGTACAGCACTGGCTTTCAACTCTATTAAAAGTCCCAATACATTGGAGGGGACAATGGCACACTCATGTCAGTAACAGCAACACACACAAGTGATTCTCAACTTAAATATTATAAACATTTGGGGTGGTAGCAGGCGGGTGGCAGGCTACAACATGTAGTTGTTTTGTTTTGTTAATTATCCAGGTGATTCTATTACCTTTCCAACCACAATTGATAATCACTACACCACCCTTTATTTTGAGCAAATGATATCATTAAACTTTAGTCACTCCATCTATGGAATGAGAACAATAAATGCCCTCTTTTTTTCATCTCATCATTTCAAGAGTAAAGTCTATCCCTGGTGATGGATTCAAAATCCGCTGGAGCCAATAACCTTAGTTCTATTTTATGGGCACTCATAAAGCTCTTATCAGCACACCTCCTAGTGGACATGTCCATGGGCATAAAAAAAGAATGCTAGATCAGTATATCCACCATCCTTCTTAGAGAAACAACTTGAAATTCATTATTTACTAATATGAGGTCATTTTTTAATATGAAGGAAAGGTTATTACATTAACGGGGATGCCTTTTGACCTATTCCAAATTCAAATTGGTATTATTTAAAATGCCCTAACCTGTCCTACCCGGTAAGTATTTTTTGATAAAACAGGAAAGAGGAAGTAGATGAACATTTGTGATTTGCTCTTAATTCAGAAACTCCCTTTATAAAGGATTATGGTCACACCCTTACTTTTGTAACTAATAATAAAACAGAGGAATGGATGTAGTATATTCAGCTAAATTACCAAAACAGACACTTAGCTGAATGCAAACAAAAATTTTCAACATTTGGGGCCCAATTTTAGATGAAAACACACTTTTCATAAAATATTTGAAATTTTGAATTTTGCTTGGTTGCCCCTTTAAAGATATAAATTCAGCACAGTCCAATATCTGTGAAAAATGTTTATAGCCAGTAATTTCTCCTAGACTAGAACAATATTTTTCATTTATTTGCAAATGTGTTCCCCAAAAAAGCCAGTCTAGAAGGAGAGGAAAATAGTGAAGCCAAAGGAAATTTTAATTTCTAATAAAAGTGAAAATAGCTTTATTCTAAACTCTTTAATTGCTGATTTCTTAATTACTAATTTTTCTTAGTAGTTATAACTTCATTTACAAACAATATTGGTGTGAGTGGACTGTCAGTGACTCCACAGCATAATTTTTGGTTATGCCAGCGAGAAAACTTTAAAGCATTTTTGGCTTGCTCAATCTGTAGGCTCATAAATTAGTCTTTGAAGTGGCCATTGACCTTGTCTACCACTCTCTCCAGGTTCAAACGTCTAAGAGCTGATTGCTAATTACATTCAAAATTGTTTCTTCACCATTGCCCAACATACATTTCCTTCATCTTATTCCTATTCTTTTAAAGATAAAAGTTAGTTTGACCTAACAGTGATAGGACATGTGTAACTGTTTCATTGAATTATAATCAATAGCCTAGAACAATGTGTTCAAGTCATATTTATATATGAAGTATGTGCAAGTCTTTCTGTCAGTACAGATTAGAGGTTTCCTTATGGGCAAGAACTATGCTTTGTACCTATTTTTAATTGTCATAGTAACTAGCCTAACATATACTGTAAAGTCTCAAGAAATATATGAGGAATGAAAAATAGACCTCTTCCATCAACTCCAAACTTATTCTCTTTACTATAAATTTTATATGAGGGGGAAATGGTCTTTCTAAAGCAGTGGTTTGAAATCCTGAGAAACTATATTAGATTCACCTGAGAAACTAATTTTAAAAAGTGATTCTTGGCATCACCTAGACCAATGGGCATTTCTGGGTAAGACCCTGAGTGCCAGTATTTTTCTTTTAAAGATTTTCAACTGATTCTAATGTGAAGCCAGGTTTAAGAAGCAGTGTTCCAGACCAGAGCAGTGATTCTATTCTCATCCTTAGCTTCACAATGGAATCATCTGGAAAATTAAAAGAATACTGATTCCTTGGCCTGAAACCCTGAATTTCTGATTTAACTCATCTGGGATACACTGTCAGCATGGGGATTTTTCAAAGCTCTCCAAGTTATTCAAATGCTTAGCCAAGAATGAGAACCACTACTTTATATCAGGGATTCTCAAACATTGGTGTGCATCAGAATCAAGTGGAGGGCTTGTTAAAAACAGATTGCTGGACCAAACCTAATGGTTTCTGATTCAGTAGGCATAAGGTGGGACCCAAGAATTTGAACTTTCTATATGGTTCTGGCTGGTGCCACTTCTGCTGTTGGGCCCACTGATAGCCTGATTTTTTTCCCCTCAAACTTTATGACACTCATGAACCACTCCAGAATCTCATTAAAATACAAATTTTGATCCAGTAGGTCTCAGGTAAGACTCAAGAGTGTGCATTTCTTTTTTAAACATTTTTTAAATATTTATTTTAGATAGTGAGAGAGAGCCCGAGCAGCGGGAGAGGGAGAAGAAGACTCCCCACTGAGCAGGGACCCCCAACATGGGGCTCGATCCCAGGACCCTGGGATCATGACCTGAGCTGAAAGCGCAGACACTTAACTGACTGAGCCACCCAGGTGCCCTAAGCTGTGCATTTCTAATAAGCTCCCAGGTGATGTCAAGGCTGCTGGTTCATGGACCACACATAAAGCACATACAGGGTTTTTCAGAAACCCAATCACAGTTGTGTAAGTCAGTATCCATAGAGTATTGATGTCGTCAATGGCTGATAGATTATTCTGCTGGTTTGGGAGCAGGAGCTAAGAATTGAGGGTGGCAGGTTTCAAAGGTATTGTTTAACATTAAGCAGCATCTATCTGGAAGGTTTTCATGTTTAAAAGTCTATTTTCTCCTCTTAATTTCATTGAAAGAGATGACCAATGTTTTGTAACTGAAATTTTGAAAGGATAAATGACATCTATTGCCAAATGAATGACTCAATGTCAATTACCATTACACAGCCAAGAAAATCAGCTTTTTAATATATCATTTTAACACAAGTATTTATGCCCAGGGTCTTAAGTATTGCCTTTGGGAATATTTGGGAAGTATATCTAAGAAGTTTACAACATTCCAAGAAAATGTCAACTTTTTTTAAAAATAAAACTCAAAAAGCTGAATAAATTCAGATAAAAAATAAGAGCAGGAATAATAAAGCAAGCTCTGGACACTAAGAATCATGAGAGAATCTGGCACTACTATGTAGTGTATTATAAAGCCTCAATAAGTAAATATTAAGATAATATTTAATGCACATATAGACAGAAAAATGGAACAGGGTAGAAAGTCTAGAAATAGAGTCAAATTACATATGGGAATATAGGATATGATCCAATGATTTGATAAAGCAGTATCTCAAATCACTGAGGAAATGATGGGTTGTTCAATAAAACTGGGTAGCCATCTGGAATAAAATGAAGTCAGATCCATACCTCATATCATACAAGTTCCAGTTGGATCAAATATTTAATTTTTAAAAATTAAACTATAAAAATACTAGGGAAAAAAATAAGCAATTTCTCCCATAACCTCAAGATGGTTCAAAATCCAAAATCTACAAAAGATTGATATATTTGACTACATAAATACCAAAAATTTCTGTAGCAAAAAAAAAGCAAAATATAAGGAAGAAAAATATTTCTAATTTATATCACAGGTAAAACACAATATCCCTAATATATAAAGAGCTCCTTAAAATCAAGACCAAAAATTCCCATATAAAAATACATAAAGGCCATCAAGAGAAAAGTTTATACATTATTTCTATGACACATATGAAAAGATGCCCAACCTCAGTCAGAGAAATACAAATCAATACTACATTAGGATTCTATTTTTTTTTTAAATTTTATTTATCTATTCATGAGAGACAGAGAGAGAGAGGGAGAGAGAGAGAGAGAGAGAGAGAGAGAAGCAGAGACACAGACAGAGGAAAAGCGGGCTCCATGCAGGGAGCCTGACACGGGACTTGATCCCAGGTCTCCAGGATCACGCCCTGGGCTGAAGATGGCTCCAAACCAACGAGCCACCCAGGCCGCCCTATTTTTTTTACCTATAATTAAACCAACAAAATTCCAAACATTTGCTGAACCTTTAGGCAAAAAATACAGTCAAGTTTGTGAGATAATAAATTGGTATAATGGGTATGGAGGACAATTTGTTAATATCCATTTAAAATATAAATACATATGCTCCTTGAAAAAGTAAAACATAATGGCTAAGAGAATAGACTTCAGAGCCAAGGTGGCTGGCACCACCACCTGCTGTCTGACCTTGGGCAGGTAGCTTAACCCCTATATGCCTCAGTTTCCTCATCCTTAAAAAAAGATAATAGTACTTTCCTCACAGGATTATGAAGATTAAATAAATGAATAAATATATGTGTGCAGTTAGATCAATGCCTGCTTTATAGCAAACACTGTATAAGTATTAGCAATGATTATTTTTATTTGACCCCACATATTCCACTCCTAGGAATTTTTCCTGGTTATATATGTGCAGTTTTAAAATAACTCCTGTACAAGATTATTCATTACAGCCTTTTTTTCAGCAAAGGATTGGAAACCACCCAGATGTCTATCATGTGGGTAACACTGAAATTATAGTACATCCATAGAATAAAGTACATTGTAGCTGTTTAAAAAAAAATGAGGATGTTCTCCATGAATGATTATGGACAACTTATCAGGGTTTATTAAAAGGGAAAAATTAAAGATCTAGAACAGTGCAAACTGTGAAAAAATGAGGAAGAATAAAGATATATGTATATTTTTTGTTTGATATGCATTAAAAAACTGGGAGGATATCCAGGTGGTTAACTGTAGAGGTTGGGAGGGGAACAGATTGGGGGCACAGTCTTTCACTTTATACCATTATACAGCTCTTCTTTTTTAAAGCCTGCCTGTGGATTCACAAGACACTACATTTTGTAGTAACCCTTGTAATTTCACACCCGTGACAGCTTAGGGTAAGCCACGTTGCATTCTTGTACTTGTAAATGTTGGCTCAAAGCAGAAGCATCAGTTTTTAAATTAAGCTGCCCCACAATTTTTTTTTTTTTTTTTTTGCCATTTTTCAGAGATCTGTTGATGGTACACTAAAATGCACTGGAAAAATCACCTTGGAATTCAGGAGATCTTTATCACATGACGTGTGAAGCAAGGAACTGATATAAAAACCAACACACACTAGAGGGCACCTAAGTATCACGGTCAGCCAGGAACTTTGCCGGTGAATATTCAGGACTTACTTTTACTCATGATTTGTTCAGTGTTTGTCTGAAACTCATTAGTTAGAATTTGAGTCCATTTATGATCTACCATTAAAAGAAATCTATGTCTTGAAAAAGGAGCTACCTTTCTATCTTGATTCCAGCATGACTTTGAAGACTGATGAAGGTAAAATCTAGCGTGCCCACAAAAGAGCAGGAAGTGCTTTAGACATGTTATTCTTCCCTTGTCCTGCCCGGAGGGAAAAAAAGAAAAAAATCACAGATACTTCGTGAAAGCAAATATAGAAAGGTTATACGGTCACCTATAGTCTTCAAGACAATATAAAGCCCTAGAAAGAATCCACTACCCATTTTGAAGGTCGACATACATTTGTGGCTCCTGCTGAGACAGCAGGTGTGTCAGCCAATAGACCTTTATTGAGCACCAGCTACATGCTTGGTGCTCAGTGCTAGGGATGTAACAGAAAACAAGGCAAAGGAGCTTGGGCTTCAAGGAACTTCTGTTCCTGTCATGTAACAGAGGCAAGAAATCTAACAAAATAATTTCAAGTGCCAATACATATCTTAGAGAATACTGAATAACTTTACTTAATAACACAATGAAGGGGGTGTAGCTAGGATGTCTGAGTACTTGGGAAGGACCCTCTGAGGATATGTCATTTAAGCTGAGATGTGAACAGATGAGAAAGAGAAAACTATGGAATCTCGGGGGGAGGAGGTTTGGTTTGTGCCAGCCCTGGTAGCACAGGGGCAACCGCTAGGGGCAACACAATGCTATGGGAGAAAAAAATAAAACCAAAACAAAGCACCAATTTGGAAGTCAGACAATCAGGGATTATATCCTGACTCTCCAGCATACTAGGTGGTAGCACTTCCTAGATATTTGAACAAGTGATTCTTTAAGTCTTACATTCTTTATCTATTGTATGGGGTCAATTTCTGCCTTAGAGGCCTATTGGGAAAATTATACAAAGCCCCCGACATGTAGCAGACAATAAAGGGAAGCTATTGTCACAATACTGGGCATTCTGAAGCCCTAGGAAAGGAAAGGAATCATTCTGGGAACAGGCCCTTCGAAACAGATTTTTTTTTTCTTTTTTCAGGTCAATAGTGCCTCAAGATGAAAGGAATAGGACTTCAGGTAGAATAAGAAAGTATGGCTAAAAGAGTAGCATTTCAATGCCTTAGTAGCCCAATCTATATGGTATGACTCCCAGAAGACTGTCCACAAAAGGGTATGTGTAGGCACACTTCGCACTTGCCATGTCTATGCCAGATTCAAACTCTCAGAGTGGTACACAAGGCTCTCCGTGACCTAACCCCTTCCTGCTGCTTCAGCCTTTCCCTTTGTCATCCCCACCCTCAGCCCTGCCCCTTGCATCCTCAGGGAACTCACAGCTCCCAGAACCCAGCATCTCCACTGCGTTTCTGGTCATGCTGATGGACCACTCTTTCTTGCCTTCTTTGCTTAGGAAAACCTTACCCTCCCTCTTGAGATGCAGCTCAAAGGCCTCTGCCTTCTACCGCAGACCCGGGATTATGGGATGACCAAATGAGATACTGTATGTGAAAGCTTTGTATATAACATGTAGCCCTACATATTTATTATTGAACATTTGATTTAATTTAGTCTCCTACTGGATAAGACTAATATTTTAAAAATTTTTTTTAAAAGATTGATTCGAGAGAGAGAGAACATGAGTGGGAGGGGCTGAGGGAGAAGGAGAGAGAATCTCGAGCAGACTCCCCACTGAGCACAGAGCCTGATGCAGGGATTAATCTCATGACCTATGAGATCAAGACCTGAGCTGAAAAAAAAAAACAAAAAAAAACAAAACAAAACAAAAAAAAAGACCTGAGCTGAAACCAAGAGTTGGCGGCTTAACTGACTAAGCCACTCAGGTGCCCCTAGACTCATATTTAAGTAACAGATTGCTCTTCTTTACTATAGTTTTAGGTTTATATAATTATCTATAAAAATTAAGCTATACCTTTATTTCAAGTGATGATCATTCTATTTGGTTAGAAACAGAATTCTTTTTTTTCTTAGAATTCTTCCAGTTTGGTTATATTTTTCCATCTCCCCTCTATTATATGCATAAAAATTATTCTTCTATAAAGTACTCTGTATCTTCATTGATTGGGTTATTTTTTTCCTTTTGCCCTGCATAACCACAACAAGAGCACTTACTTATGACAGGATAATTCAAATTGAACTTTGGAGTTTTTTTCTAGTATAACGCATTTCCTAAGGCATTTTTCTGTGCACACCACTCAGCACTTAGTTGGTTTAACTACCAATTGTATGATCTATAGAGTGACACTCCATTAATTCAGCATTACTGCTGAGGGAATCCATGATAAGACAACTTTCCACGTAACCAAAGCATGCCCTTTCAGAAACCTGAACCTTAACATAAGCAATCATTTCTCAGGATGGCTTTCACAAACGTGCCCAGAGGGCCCCACAGGCCTGGCCATCTTCCCCAGGCCATTGTACCTGCTTATGTGGTAAAGTCCAGAGCCGTGGTAATGGGAGGAAGGATGCTCTGCCTGTTTATTAAATGACCTAGTCCACTAGGAGTCTGAGTCATTTTTACTGCTGTCACTGTATCTGCTCTTTAGGAGCTTATGGCCTTATGGGTAGCAGACATTGGAAGAGTCAGCATCAGGGTGCCTGGGCGGCTCAGTCCATCAAGCGTCCACCTCTTAATTTCAGCTCAGGTTGTGATCTATGGGTTGTGAGATCAAGCCCTGTATCAGGAAGTCTGCTTGAGATTCTCTCTCCCTCTCCCTCTGCCCCTCCCCTCCCACACTCCAAATAAATAATAAACAAAATTTTAAAAAAATAAATAAGATAGTACCTGTAGAAGAGACACGTAAGGTCCCAAAGGAACACAGAAGAAAAACTGCCTGAGTCTGTCAGGGGAAGCTTCACAGAAGAGGCAACCATTGAACAAATTCTTCAAAAGGAAGGTAGCAGATGGTGGTGGGCAACAAACATACTGCAGGCAAAGGGAGCAAGTGTGATGGCGAGAAAGTGTTAAAAGGATTTGGTGTAGGTGGAGCCTGCTGGTACAGTGGGAACCTCTAGGGTACTAGTCAGTTAACCAAATATAGTGGTTAAAGCAGATGTGAAAAATGATGACCCTAAATAGTTGATTTTCACAGAAGAATATAAACGTACAGGAACTCACCAGTCTGTCCTAAGGGGCCGAGACCTCTCCTGTCGGTGTGTGTGATCCTGGAGTACGCTCTTGTCCTTTTGCATCAGTTTGAGAGACCTAGGATTTTTACTTTTAATTTCTTAAAGCCAAAGGGAAAACTTGGGAAGCCTTTAGAGAGGATCTGAGAATATAATCTTTGATTTTTTTTTAAATGACTGTTTCCCCTAATCTCTTATATATTTTCCCCCCTAGCCGTCACCTTGCCTTTTGCTTTTTTGGGTCACTCTAAATTATTTTATTTAATTTCCTGAAAATAACAACTCTGTTCACACTCAGATTTCTCCAAATTATCTAAGTTTCAAATACATTCTTAAAATTTCCACAACATGTACAATAAAAATTAACAGGTTACGGGCACTAAGGAGGGCACGGGTTGTGATGAGCACTGGCTGCGAAACTATATGTTGGCAAATTGAACTTATATTTTAAAAAATAAAAAAGTCTGTGGGATCCCTGCGTGGCTTAGCAGTTGAGCATCTGCCTTCAGCTCAGGGCATGATCCCGGGGTCCTGGAATCGAGTCCCGCATCAGGCTCCCCGCAGGGAGCCTTCTTCTCCCTCTGCCTGTGTCTGTGCCTCTCTGTGTGTGTGTGTCTCATGAATAAATAAATAAAATCTAAAAAATATTTTTTTAAGTCTTCTGATCCAACCTTAAAAAACAAATAATAAACAAACAAACAGGTTTGCAAAGAAATGCAAAAGCCTCTTGGTAAACATACCACTCAGCTGGTGGACACAGAAATACCAAGGCATCCTAGAGAGTAGCTGGCCAGCCGTGAGCATCAGCTGTGGGCATTAGTTGGGATATCTTAAAGAAGGACTGGAAAGTGCTACTTAATCCAGTGAGTTGAGAAGATGAATACTTCCGTGTTGTACCTGTCTAGACTATGAGGATGGGAGCGTGGGTATTTAGGCCAGAGAAACTGGCAGGTGCCTTCCATGCAGGCCCTTGTATGTCACTGTAACCCAGGAGCTATCAGAATGTGGTCCCTGGAACCTGCAGCCTCCGCATCACCTGGGAAATTGTTAGAAGTGCAAATTCTTGGGCCCCATCCCAGACCTCTTGAATCAGAAACTCTGGGGCGAGGCCCAGCAATCTGTTTTAATAAGCCCTCCGAGTGATTCTAATGCATGCTCAAGTTTTAAAACTGCTGTGCTAAAGAGTCGTGCCTTTCCTCTACATGATGTGTTATCACTGAAGGATTTTAGTAATGGAGCAATTTGAATTCTGTGGCCATCCAGAGGTCACACTTACATATTCTTGGTTGTGTTATATAGAGCTCAGGTTACCTGATTAATCAAACACAAGATATTCCTAAAAATCTCTTTCATATTCTTAAAAATAGTTAACTGCTTCATTCATTGGCATATATTTATTAAGAGCTTATTATGTGTCAGGCATTGTCTTAGGTACTCAAGCTAGATCACTGAACCAAAGACAAAAGTCCCAGGCCTCGTGGGGTTAACTTTCTAGTAGGAAGAGATGGACAATAGACAAAATAGTTAAATCAGTGTATTTGTAGGTGATAGAAGGACTAGGGAGGGAGAGAGAGAGAGAGCAGAGAAATAGGGAGTTTGGGTATATGGGGGGGGGGGTGGATTACAGTTTTAAAGAGATCATGAAGGAGGTGAGAGAGCTCATCATGCAGATATTTGAGGAAAGAATGTTCCTGGAAGACAGAACAGCACATGTGAAGGGTGAAGGCCCAGTGGTCCTGGGCGGAGCAAGCAAGAGAAAGGAAAAGATAAGTCCTGCTTTCCACCTTATTTTGTTGATGGTTGACAACCTGGCTTTATTATAAACCACAAATCTGGCCAGATAAACAAGTAGGGTCTCCGTATTCTGATTGTAAATGGAGAGTTCAGAGCTCAATGTAGACAGGTCTTTTCACTCAGTAATATTTACAGAGCATGTATGTCCGGGCACTTTCAGGGCCGCCCCATGGCTCCCATGAATACCGCTGCTGGAGCTGGGACTTACAGTCTAGAGGGGAAACAAACCGAGTCACCCAGGCCATACCCATTACAAAAGGGAAAGTACAGAGTGCCAAGGCCGTGAGTTCAGGTGCATCTATTGTAACCACAGAGGTGTCAAAGAAGGCTTCCTGGAGGAAGTTCCATTTCAGCTGAGACTGGAACAGCAACAGTAAATAGGATTGGTCAGAATAAGTGAGGTGAAGAGGTGCTTCCCATCAAAGGATGGCCTACGCACAGACCCAGAGATCCGGGTACCTGTGGCCCAACCACAGAACTAAGAAAACACACAATGTGAAAAGAGCAGGAAGTACAGGAGGCAGGGCCTTACAAGCCTTTAAAGGTTAAAGCAATGGAGAAGCACTGAAGGGTGTTAAAGCGGTGGCCAGCATAATTCGTTTGGGGGTTTCATTTATTTATTTATTTTAAAGAATTTATTTATTTATGAGAGACACATGCAGAGGGAGAAGCAGGCTCCGTGCAGGGAGCCCGATGCGGGACTCGATCCCGGGACCCCAGGATCATGCCCTGGGCCGAAGGCAGAGGCTCAACCACTGAGCCACCCTGCCATCCCCATTGGAGGGTTTTAAAAGCTGCAGGATCCAAAAATGCAAAACGTAGTCTGCCCAAAGGTCATCAAATTCTCACTGAGCCCATCCGTGTGAAATGCAAGGTGACACGTTCCTCAGGAAGGGGCCAAGTGGCCAACCCGGAGCCAAAATATTTCATGCGTTTTGTCTCTAAATTGCTGCATCCCGAATACAAATCCCCAGATCATTCAAACAGCTGTGCAAAATACCCATGTTAGAGCCGCACAATGGGGGGGCTCCCTGCACCCCCTCACCTCTGCCTCTCTTGCTGGCCCTGTACCCGCAGTGCTGCCGGGGGGCCGGTTTTGACACGGAGCGCAGCGTATTAGAAATCGCACAGATCGCTCCTTAGCCAAGTCAGCCACCGTTCACTGACTCCAGGGATTGGGTCCCGAAGGGAGGGGGACAGAGGGAACAGATGTCCTGGAGCGATGGGAAGCAAATACTACAGTAAAAAAAAAAAGAAAAAAAAAATCAGACCCCTTGGCCTGATTGATTTTGGATACATGCTGGTGGTTAATACAGGTGGAGTCACAGGGAAACTGATCTGTCCAGCGTAGGGCTCTGCATAAAGTCTAACAAGACACAGCATCAAGGAATAAAGGAGCGAAACTTCCAGCGACTTCAGAACTTAAGGATCATATGCTTTCTAAATAGGTTGCAGCGTGTGTCTGTGCAGAGCTCTTCGGGTAAAGCCTCAACTTCTCTGTGCGGCGCCGATCCTCTAAGAACCTGCCGAGTTTCTTTGAGAGCGAAGTAGCCGCCCAATCTAGCTCAGCTGTACTCAATCTGAGTCGCTTTCCTTCCTACAAACCCTCACTTCAAAGCAAGGAACATAATGTACAATTTTTTAATGGCTCTAGACTCAGGCACTCAGGCTCTCTGCTCTGCGCCTTACCTCAGTGTAAACACCTAATCAGGATTGCCCGTGCTTCATCAATAGCAGCCAAATGCAATTCGAGAACCGCAAGCCTTTGAAGTCCTCCCAGCAAAGGCCGGTTTTCTAGTCTGGGATAATGACATGCCATGATTGCTGTCTTTGTTGTATCTTTTCAGTAGAGAAGCAATTATAGGCCTCAATTTAACAGAATAGACATTACACAGCTTATGATGCTCAAAATGCAATTTCATTTGATCATTTTCTCGATTTGATTGGTATTAATAGAATGGTTCGCCAAAGGGAAAAAAAAATAGCTGGCAGAGGTTGTGTCCCATTCCACTTTCAAAGAGATAATGTAGAAGTATGCTTTACTTGCCCTGAGACTCTCACTGGGGTGATTCAGACACTGAGTTCCACCAAAACAGCCTGCAGATGGAAATATCCTATATCCTACTACACTCCCTGGGGAAGGAAGCGGAGGACCATGTATTTGTAATTTGGAAACTTCTCAGCAGAGCTATGTGAGGGATCCCATCACGGCGGTCAAACAATCAGTATCGCCAGGGACAGGCTGCATCAATTAAACCAAGCAAGTCCCTTTTACAAAAGCCAAGGAATCAAACATCCTAGTGGCAGATGCAGGAAATAGCCCAATTTTTTCTCCCAAGCTCCTGATAACATTTTTGTCCAAGACATCACCTGTTTGAGGTTTGAAAAAGGATTATTTCCTCCCCTGCTTAGGCAGCCTATTTAGACTTTTTTCCCAACTCTCTAGGCCTTCATTTCTCATCCAGGAAAGAGATGATTTTCCTTTTAAATGAGTGGCGTTTCTGGGGGGCCCGAGTGGCTCAGTGGTTAAGTGTCTGTCTTCGGCTCAGGTCATGATCCCAGGGTCCTGGGATGGAGCTCAGGGTAGGGCTCCCTGCGCAGAGGGAGTCTGCTCTTCCCTGCTTGTGCTCTCTTGCAAATAAATAATTTTTTTAAAATCTTAAAGAAATAATAAGATAAAAATAAATGAGGGATGCCTGGGTGGCTCAGTGGTTGAGCGTCTGCCTTCGGCACAGGGTGTGATCCCAGAGTCCCGGGATCGAGACCCACATTGGGCTCTCTGCAGGGAGCCTGCTTCTCCCTCTGCCTGTGTCTCTGCCTCTCTCTATGTGCCTCTCATGAATAAATAAATCTTTTTTTAAAAAATTAAAAATAAAAAATTCAAAAATAAAAGATAAAAATAAGTAATAAATGAGTGATGTTTCCTTTTAACATCACGGGAGTAAGGGATAGAAATCTTTGCAATAACAAAGCCCAGAGTTATGAAACCTAATACTTTTACAGTCTCCTCGTGTTTTTTAAACCAGGGCCATGAGAGGAGGGACAGAGAGACGGCATCATGGCACATAGTTCCTGACCTTCGGTGGTAGCATTTGTATTTTTAAACTTCCCATTTCAGAGCAGGTTAAGCTATTCCATGGTGTTGGGAAGTCTTCCTTTTGCAGAGTAGGTAATCTTTCAAAATCTGTTGAGTATTCCCATTTGTAATCAGGAAAAAAATCCCATAGTCCAACAGCACGTTTTGTTCCATGTATTCGCCATGATAATTCAAGCATGAAGAAGTCTTATTTTCATTTTTTCCCATTTCCAGATCAACCTTGAAGTATCTAAACTTCCATACCATATGTTTGCCATATCTATATATGTGAGTCTAGTAATGAGGACAGGTACACATCCAGGTGGAGATAAGAGTTCACCCAAAATAGTCTTTCTCGTGGCCACAGAAGCCACATCGAGTGGTGAGGAATGAGGTTATCATCGGACTCTGGCTTTTTATTTTTTATTTATTTTTTTTAAAGATTTTATTTATTTATTCATGAGAGACACACAGAGAGAGGCAGAGACACAGGCAGAGGAAGAAGCAGGCTCTACACAGGGGGCCCGATCCAGGACTCGATCCCGGGACTCCAGGATCACGCCCTGGGCCAAAGGCAGGCGCTAAACCGCTGAGCCACCCAGGGATCCCCAAGGACTCTGGATTTTTAATATTAAACAAGTATTTCCCCCTCTTTCCCTTATTGAATAGCAATTTGCATAAATGTGGACTAATAGTTACAAGCAGCAGGAGAATCTCAACATAAACATGACAGATTCTAAATCCCATGCTCTTTCCAGCATTAGACAGCTTGCTGCTTTTCACACAACACAGCCCACCAGGGGTAATTTAATATAATAAATATATGGGTACCTGGGTAGCTCAGTGGCTGAACATCTGCCTTTGGCTCAGGTCGTGATCCCGGGGTCCTGGGATCGAGTCCTGCATCAGGCTCCCTGCAGGGAGCCTCTTCTCCCTCTGCCTATGTTTCTGCTTCTCTGTGTTTCTCATGAATTAATTAAAATAAAATTTTAAAAATTATTTAATAAGTGTAAAATACAGAATCTAAATTTAAAGGTCTGTTACAGCAGTTTAGAAAGGAGGAAGTCAACCTTTACAAGCCATAAAGCACAGTGGCCAAACGAGTCCAGTGTGGGTAACCTGTCTCAGGAGGAATGGCAAAGAAATCTTTCCCTGGGTCCTGTAAATAGAGGAGGCTTAGCAAAGGCATCATAGTCAGCTGCTAACATTTGGGGCTATTGTCTGAAAGAGAGATTGACTTAATTCCATTATTTCAGAAGGCCGAGGGATAGAAATTACAGGAAGATATATTTATGCTCTCATAGGGTGAACTTTGTAACATATAAGTGATTGTTTGATGATGCAACAGTATGTTCACCATCCAGGAAGCAGAGAGTAAGAGAGCTAACACTTTATTCCATGGGATGGTGGAAAGGACCAGGTCTCCCACAGAAAGGGAATATTCATAAACCGCTTTACGCCTTCTCTCCTCCTCAGTCCATGGAAAATCTTTAAACCTTTAGTAATAGTAACATAAACAGGTAATTCCTGCCAGAAGAAGGGACATTGTTTAGGCAGCAAATGGATGCATCTCTACCAGGGATGGTACAGAAGTACTAAGCAGATATACTGGATTACCTCCAGATTCTTTTGCCAACATTAAGATTGTAGGACTTTAGTTTGCTTTCTGAAATGCTTCCTGGTGCCTGGACTTCCATAAAGCACAGAGACAACCTAATTTCTTGATTTAAAATAGGTAGCAGGGCACCTGGCTGGCTCAGTAGGGAGAACGGATGACTCTTGATCTTGGGGTCATGAGATTGAACCCCAGGATGGGTGTAGAGATTATTTTTAAAAATAAACTTTAAAAATAATATAAAATAGGTAGGTAATGAAGGCAATGAAGGGCTTCCATAATTTGGGGACCTAAATCCCGCGTAGCTGCCTTCATCAGTGATTCCCAAACCTGGCTGCATAGTAGACCCACCTGGGGAGCTTTTAAAGTATAATGCTATCTGGGACACCCCAGAGCTTCTGATTTAATCGGTCTGTGATGGGGCCAGGGCACTGATATTTTGTCATTCTAACATCTAACTAAAGTTGAGAACTTCTGATCTATGTTGTTCAAATTCCCCAAGTGCCAACATTACAAATTCTGTAAGTCAAAGATGATATTTCAAAATTGCTAAATAAGAGGCTCTAGAGTTAGACTGCCTGGCTCCTCCACCTATCAGCTGTTGATTCAGGACAAGTTACTTAACGTCTCTGTCCTTCAGTTTTCTCTTCTGCAAAAAAGGGATAATAATAGTTCATGCATGATAAGGCTTAATATAGTACAACTAATATATGCTAAGTGCTTAGGACAACTACTACCACACTATGAACTTTCAATGTATATTAATATTATTTCTATTGTTACCATTATCTTGAAGCCTAGTGCTATTTCATTTCATTTTATAGACTCAACATTAGTTACTAAATCTGGTTCAGATAACTGTTCTAAAATTGGGTCCCCCACATATGTATTGAACACTTAAAGTAAACACTAGTTTGACCTCAAAGCACCAATTCTCACATCAAGCCTATAGGAGAAAACACTATTTATTCTTGTTTTTCTTGGGAAAAATTCAGGTCCCTGAGGTCTAAGATATATCCTTGAACTGAAAATAAAACATAGCCCTGTAGGACCTCTTTCTAGAGTACATAGATGAGTCTCATGTTTCTAAGACTAAAATGAATCCCACTAACACGCTTTATATGTTTATCCTCTCAGATCTACCCCATCAGTGCAACTGACAAGACATCCATTCAGAATGCCAAAGAGATGGAAAATGCTGCCATCAATCCTGAAGACAAATGGCATCAAAGAGCCCAACAGCTAAAGGTTACCTCTAGATTAAACTCTTAATGGGTTTCAAGAGTTACTGTTAAATATATGTAATGTTCATGACTCACTTTTTATCACTTACAGGTTTATTATTATGCCTGAGAGTAGTTACCCACCCTTCTAGGGCTAAGACTGTTTTTTTCCCCAGATGGGCCATTGCTTGCTCAGCCAGCCAACTCTACCCATTTTTCCAAAGGTTCCAAATTTCCTGGAAGAAAATCATCAAATCACTCTTTAAATTAAAACCCCAAACAGAAGAAAGGCATGAAGAAAATGCAGGAGGAAAAAAAAATTTCAGTTGCATAATATTGTCCAAATGTGCACTGCTCCCAAGTCTGTTTCCTTATGGAGCTGGCAGTCACAGTGTCCCTAACTGATGGGCAACACAATCCCTAAAAATAGGCAGGAATCCCCCAGAGCGTCATTGAACCCTCATTTGCAGGATAAGAAAGCCTACCAACCAGGAATTTAGCATGAAAACATCCTTTTCTGGCCCTGGGCTATTCTGACATCATAATATGACTTTAGGGAAGATATTTGCAAAATAGTCCCCAGTGGCCATTTTTTTAGAAGAGGAAAAGTGCTAGCACATGATTTTGTCTTGAACCAGTGTCTGGAGTTACAGGGAGCAGTCACCCTCGCACCAGATTTTATCCCTGCTGAAGGAGGGGTGAGCCCTATGAAATCACCCAGCCTAGAAAGCCTACTGACACCATCAGTTAGAACTATGTACGGTGGTAAAGGTATAATAATAAAAATAAAGTTCATTCCATTTTCAGAGAATTTAGAAAAGAGGGACTGCCTAAATCATCATCTTTCCTTCATAGTGGCTTCCAGTCATTCTCAAAGTTGGGAGAGGGGGGACAGGGAGTAAAAACAATTGTTCACCCAGAACTTCCTGAAACCCAGAGGTTGAGAGGATGGGTACTGAAATGTTCGTGGTAATGGGATATAGAGGACAGGGTCTACACCAGACCTGAGGGCGAGACTAGGGAGCTTGGCTAACAGGATGGAGAGGACAAGGGAAACACTTTAGGGTTTTATCATGTGTTACAGCTAACAGACTGCGTCAGAAAACATGGATTTCTGGACCTTCACCTGTCATTTAGTCAATTGAGAACTTTGGGCAAATCTCAACTTCCCCCAAGCCTTAAGTTTCTTCCTTATTAAATGAAGAGTTGCCCAAAATGAATGACAAGATGCATCCCAGCTGCAAAATGCTATTATTCTATGATATTTTTCTCTAGTTAAATTATTACAGAAAACATACTTGAAGCCTGTAAGCCTCTTGCAACCTAGAGCTTCCATAATTATCGTGACAGAAAATTATAGGATCTCAGTCAATGGTAAAATAATCACAGTGCTTGATTCATGGCATGGCCTTTGACAGAGGAGGTCAAAAAATTATGTGAGGAAGAAAATCAGAAGAAAGCCAAAAGAATGCTGTTTATTCTCTGTGTGGGTACTAGAACTCACTTGTTTATCACCCACTTCTGAATGGAGACAAAGAGGGCCACATATCTAAAGATCATTAGATCTAAAATGATCAACGCAGAGTGGCCCATAGGATGCTTCCCTTTCTTTATTTGGAAAGGATTTGTTAACTCCCTACTGCGTTCTACACACCAGCTAGGCAGGCACTCAGCGTGCAAATGCTCCAGGTTGCCTTTCTTTCTCTGATTCAACTACTCAGATCCAGTGCCTTCTTTCTGGTCCCCCCATCCTGCATGAAGATTTTGCAGCCTCTCCCACCCCACCCTCTGCCCCTTCTCTCTGCTACCACTGTGCCTGTGGTCTGGACTAATCCCTTCGGGTTTATCACATTTGGCTTCACCTCATTAGCTGTTTCCTGTATTCCTTTGGTACCAACTATACTATAACCTCCCTGAACATGTAGATTATTTCTCTACATTTGTTAGCACAGCACTTTATGCCCTCGGGAAGTATCTACTGGTTGGTTACAGAAACATGTAAAAATCATGTTGTGAAAATGGGCCCCTCTGAAATTTTTTTTCTTGAAAGAGAACTTTTAGAAGACTTGATGTGTCCCTCAGTAAACCTACACTAACAATGAGTAGCTCTCACTAATAAGAAGTGGCTTTACATGAGATCAAAATAAATCCCACAATGAATATTTATTCAATATTTATTGAGTATCTACTATAGTCCAGGCACTGGGGGTCAGGTGTCTGGCCCGAAAACCATGGTTCAAGAAAAAGAACTTTAAAAAAATAAGGTAATAAGAGATAATTTTTTAAAAAATGGTTCCTACCCTCCAGGAGCTCAGAGCTTTAGCTGGAAGACAACAATATAATCATTATAATGCAATGATAGGAATGTGGGTATAACATGTGGTAGGAACTAAAAGAGCACCTAATTCTGCCTTAAAAAGATGAGAAAAGTCTCCTGAAAAGAGACAGCATTTGACCTGGCCCTAGAAGGATGAATCAAAATATGGCGAACAGACAAATGGGAGCAGAAACCTGAGAGCATGAGAGACGGGGCGTGTCCTCAGCCTCACCTGTGGCTCAGCAAATGAAGGAGCATGTGTGGGGGAGGAGAGTGGTGTGACAAGGGCTGGACAGGTAACTAGAGGTAGGGGCCCTGAAAGGCTTTCATGCCAGCCCAAAGATTTTAGATTTTATCCAGTAAATGGCAGGAAGCCACTGGCAAATTTTAAGCAGGTTAATGACACGACCAAGCTTACACAGTAGGAGATTCATTCTAGCCATGGTCTGAAGAATGGATTGGAGGGCAATAAGATTGCAGAGACGGCAAAACCAGTAAGGTGGCATGTGCTGTGGTTCCTGCAAGAGATAATGTGAGAACTCAGGGCGGCAGCACCTGCTCTGGGTCTGTCCCACACTCCACAGACCATTAGCTCACTTTTCAGTGTGGTGGGCAGATCTTAATGCACCAACTGGATGACACTTCCTGCGGGTCAAGGCAGCGCCTGACCCCCTCAGTGCCTGCCTAGAGATGGTCAAGAAGTGAGAATAACCATTTCAGCAAATTGCTTGAATATGAGGTAAATGGGAGAGAGAGAAAGAGACTGGTTTCCAAGTGTCCGATTAGCGGTACTAATGCCACTGAGGAAGAAAAGGAGGGTTTTTGTGCTGGGGGGAGGGGGAAAGGCATGAGAACAGGGGTGGTGAGTCTGAGTTTGGCGGCGGAATGTGATCTGAGCATAGAATTCAGGAGACACATCTAAATTAGCAATGTACTTTTGGTGGAAAGAATCCACTCCCTGGTGGACAGAGGCTGTAGGAATTGTTGAGATGCCCCAGGAATTGTAGGTCATGGGAGAAGAGAGGAGGGTCAAGAACAGGGTCCATATTGTTAAGTCTTAAGGGTATGCAGAGGCAGAGAGCAGGAGGTGAGAGACTATAAAGGCCGCCCAGGGTAAAATAGTGTCATGGAACCAGAGACCTGAAAATCTCTAAGAAAGATGCATCAGTGAATAGGATCAGACTCTACAGGGAAGACAAAAAGGTGCCATGAAAAGGGAATGGTATATGTGGTCTCAAAGGATTCAGAAAAAAACCAAGTAGCAATAATGCACACAATAGTCACAGAAATGACATATATACATGTGTGCGTCCATCTACCTATATATGGAGAGACACGCAGAGGAAGATGGAATGTGGCACAATGTTAACGACTCCCAGTAACAGTATTTGGGAGCTCTCCATGCTCTTCTTGCCATTTTTCTGTAAGTTTGAAATAATTTTGTAAGTTTGAAAAAAATGAAAAGGCAAAGAAAATGGTGCACAGAGGATTTAGCAAGAGGTTCCCCTGGTGGCAGGGTGGGTGGGCTGGTGGGAGTCAGCGCTCTCTTGCAGGGTGTAGAGGTCAGAACCAGAGATGGGAAAGGCGGCCTACCCTTGCGAGATGCCCGACTGCGGGTTAAGAGATGATGTCTAATCAGAGAATGAGATCAGATGACGGATTCTTACTTTTTTTTTTTTTTTTTTCATAGAAGAGATAGAAATACATTCACAAGCAGCAAGGTGGAGCAAGCAGGGATAGAGCAAGGAAACAAGACAGGCCAGAAACAAAGTCTCAGAGCCAATTTAAGCCTGTGCATCTTCACTTTAAAAATACTGACAGTTGACAGTCATCACCATCACTTTCCATAGAAGCGCCCCACTCACGCCGAAGGGTTTGACTAAGCCACAGCATCCCTCTTCGCTTTGCCTTGCCACATAGATCTTGTCCTGAATTATTCTGGGCTCCTTTCACGGCTTTTCCAAATCCCAATTCCACTGTGTATCCAGAATGGGACCCAGTACTTAGCTGAGAGTCCAACCTTTGCTGGCCGACGTGAAGGAGCACATTCCCAATAGCAGAAGAACCTGCTATTGGGAAGGTTGGCATGAGCATGTTGTCAATAGCAAAAAGAGAAAGTTCTCCAATTAAGTGAAGCTTCGGAAAAACAAAATAGGATGTTTTCTTTCTTGCCACTCTAAAATTACTCTTGCCTTTCTAGGCAAGGCAAAGGAATGACAGGGTGAAAGGTATGCAGGATCTTTGACTAATTAATATCAAAGTCCTTGTAATCACATCCTAAGTAATCTTCCCACCTTTCCTATTATTATAAGAATATAAGAGCTGTTATTTTGATCTTGCCTCCACCACCATCAATAGAGCTATGCTTCTTTTATTCATCAGAACAGAGTCCTCTCTTACTGATGCTGAAAATGAGCCAGTTAATATGTATGCTCTACATTTTCTTAATATCATCAGATGGAATTTATAACACACACACACCCCAATGTATTTGCGTTTTATTGTTAATAAGCATAACAGACACTTCCCTAGGTCAGAGCTGATCTTGGAGCCCAGGCACAACCCTCAGGATTGATCGGGGTGGCTTAAGAGCAAGGATGGCTTTTGTTTTAAAGCAGATGAACCTTCAGTTGAGACAGAGCATGCATCCTCCCCTCTGCTCATAGCATGTAAATAGGAAAGTCCTAGAAGAGAAACAGCCTCCGCTCATGGCATGTAAATAGGAAAGTCCTAGAAGAGAAACAGCCAGACCCTGCCTTTCACGGGGTTGGGGGCAAACTACCCGCGGATGGCACAGTATGAACGAACGTTAATAACTAAGTACAGATCTTACTAAGAAATTATCATCCTCGCATTAGGCATCAGGATTCCCCAATGCGAACGCTGTACCAATGGCCACTGCTGTGTGTGTGCTGGGAAAACCTCGTGCCATTAAGCAGTTATTCTGAGTGCATGGAGTATGGACTGATTGTGAGTATTGGTAACAAAAGAACCCCATTGAGAGCAGGATGGAATAGAGGATTTCAGGGCTGGTGGAGATTAAGTAGCCTGAGAATGGCTTTGTATATTAACTTGAGGGAACTCAGGTCTTGCGACCTAAAAAGTGACACCTGATGTCTCAATTGTCAGGTAATAAATCTTCAGTAAACCACAGATCTCAAGTAGCCTGCTCAGAAGGTGAGAGAAATCACATCAAGCCTGTAAATGTCTTCCTTTCTGGGGACTGAAATGCCATCTCTGGGCACTTAGACTTATGTGAATAGCGGATTTAACACTTGAGACAATTGAAGTTTCATAAAATGAGGAGTCCTTGGCCCTGTTGACAAAGCACCCTGTGAAGAGTACTATTGTAATCGGAATTGTCAGCAGCAAAGGTATAACATGATTAAAACCAAGTGGTAACCCAAGATTTCGGGTCTGGTACCCCAGGGAAAAAATTCCTGATAGCTTTCTTTTTCCCCCCTCTTTGTTGGTGGGAATGAGGACAGAGAACTGGGTCATGTACAGTCAGATGGCAGCAGAAAAGGTTCCTGTTCATCTATTTTCCTAGCAATTTTAAAAGGCTAACAAATGTTTTTTATTTTTTAAAGACTATTTATTTAGAGAGAGCGAGCACAAGCGAGGGGAGGGGCAGAGAGAGAGGAAGAAAGAGAACCTCAAGCAGATTTAGTATGGAGTACAGAGCCTGACATGGGCTCCATCTCAGGATCCTGAGATCATGACCTGAGCTGAAATCAGGAGTCAGATGCTCAACCGACTGAGCCACCCAGGTGCCCCTGACAAATATATATATATTTTTTACTGACACTCCCAGCATCAATAAATATTCATATATCATAGCAAAGATGGGTTTTGGGGAGGTTTTTTGTTTGTTTTTTGCCTTCATGAAGACTGATGATGGCCATGAAAAGGGCCACTGTGTTTCATTAACATACCTGATAATATTGTAAAATAGAGTTTTCTTCTAGGTCCACTATAAGGGAGGACACTCTTGGAAATTAGGAAAGGGCCTACTGTATATCTATCTGCAGAGCCCTCTTGCCCACATTTCCCCCATGCAGCTCAATATACTGCATGGAAGGAAGAGCCTTTCTTAATTGAAATACAGAAAAGGAAGTTTTTCTTTTTTGGGGTATCACCAGTACACAAAGTGTAGAGGTGTTTCATCAGAACTTGGTCAATGCTCCAAAAAGCTCAAATTTTATGGAAAACATGCTCTAAATTTCAGATAAGCCATTTATACTTAAAATCTGACATGCAATATATTATTGTATTGGACTGTTTTAAATTTAACAATCTCAACCTCATTATAGGGAGATGTCATTAGAAATAGAATACCAGGGACGCCTGGGTAGCTCAATGGTTGGGCGCCTGCCTTGGGCCCAGGGCATGATCCTGGAGTCCCAGGATCGAGTCCTGCATCCGGCTTCCTGCATGGAGCCTGTTTCTCTCTCTGCCTGTGTCTCTGCCTCTCTCTGTGTCTCTCATGAATAAATAAAAATCTTTTTAAAAAAAGAAATAGAATACCATTTAATATTATACAGGAATAGGATGTCTTAGTAGTTTTATCAGAAAACTGAAATAAAAGTTGCACTCATTGCAATAATTTGATCATTCTTTGTAGCAAGCTAAAACAATGTGAGCAAAAATATGATTTATTAACTTTAAGGATTGTTTTTTCCTCGAATTATCCAGTAACTGGCATTTTTCAATTAATGTTGCATAGGTAGAGATTTTTTAATATGTTCAGAAAGAAAAAATATGTTACAGTTATATACCACACAGATGCATATGGTCATATTACTATTTTTACTAAGCATTTAATCATTCTTTCCAAAGGCCTCTTAACTCTGCTAGTTTTTCACAAAGTAATGAGTGCTTTATTCCTTGGAAAATATCTCTAAATGGCTTAGCACAATATAGTTATATAGTGTATCTATTATACCAGGAGTACATTTTGTTGTTACAAGACTTTGAAAAGCATAAAGACCTTTCTGAAATTGAAATATTTCCCCCAGATGTTTGATTGCCTAAGTACAGGCTATATTAAGGAACTGAAGCAAAACAGCCCTTGTGGCTTCACAGATGTCCTATCACAGTGCAGACTCTTTTATAATCCTCTGAATAAAATCTAATTTGTTTCATCTGGTGAAGAGGTCATTTCTAGCTTCTGACCTATATGAGTAAAAAGATCTGATCATCTAAATTGTATCTCATATTTGACTTGTACTTTGTTGGTAAAGCAGATCATTGATGTGCTCTCTGGTTAAGATTTTTAAAAATATTCAGCTTAGTTAAAATAAACTTGCATATTTTGATGTATATTTGTACTTTCTTTGTATGTAGCCCTGTAAAGGTAAAGCTCCCCCCACCACACACACACACACACACACACACACACACACACACACGGTAACTCTTCATTTTACATTTGAAGTCAAAGACTTCAATATAAAGCCCATTCTCTCTACTTATTTCTAGATAATTCATAATCTGAAATTGCCAGGAGGAACTACTTAGCTAATCACTCTTATATCCTGAAATTAGGAAAGAGCCTATTGTACTCTTTATCTCCTTCCAATATTGTGGTCACCATCCCAGAAGTCTCAGCTCCTAGTTTGAGAAATACTAATGTAAAGTGAGAAGAGTTCCAATCACCCAATTTACATTAACCAAAGATATCTTTTTAGAATTATCAGGAACACTTGTCTCAATATGAAAGTGCAAAATCAAACAGCGTACCAAGAGGTCAATCTTCTGAAACAACAAATGGCCAGCAACCTTCCAGAAGACCAACCAAGCACAAGATTCGAAACCAGCATAAACGCCCGCGTGGCCGGAAGTCTTTGGTGACTGAAGAGCTGGCTGTCAGTCACAGAAACCAGAAGGGCACTCCCAGGCAGCAACAAAATCAAAATAAGCCTACCGAGACTTCAATAAAGCATGAAACAATTGGAATTATGAATGCGCCTAACAATGATTTACAACACTCAAGTGCACTTAGGAGCCAGGATCCCACAGTAACCTCCAATAAATTTGCTCCACCACAGCAGGCTTTTGACAATGTGTTGTACAAAAACCCTACTGGATATCACTCGGTGAATGTTAAGAAAGAAAGAGGACACAAAGGCCAGGGAGAGAAGAGACTGTCACAACAGCAGCTACACGTCAACACTCTTTCCCATGTGGACTTGAACTACCTCCATGAGCTTACTCAGAGACCAGTGCCCCTGAGCCAGAAGGGCTCCTGGTCTGTTCCTAACATAAACATTAATGGATCGAAGGAAAAGAAGCAGCAACCCAATCAGGCTTACGCAGAAACAAAATATAAGAACTTAGAAATACTATGGTAAGAATTCCCTTTGCTCAAGTGTTTTCCTAGAGAAGAAATGAGAGACCACTGAAGACAGGAGGAGAATGGGGAGGGGGGGCTATGGGGACAGGTCACGGGGGTGGTCACAGGAGAGGAAATGTCACCTAACAAGATCCTTGGCTCCAATTTCTTTTCTTTTGCTTTCCTTTTTTCTTTTTCTTTCCTTTCTTTCAGAGACAGAGCATCAAGTGTGGGAGGAGGGAGAGGGAGAGAGAGAATCTCAAGCAGACTCCCCACAGAGCACAGAGTCCGACATGGGGCTTGATCTCACGATCCTGAGATCATGAACGGAGCCAAAACCAAGAACTGACTGAGCCACCCAGGCACCCCAATTGGCTCTGATTTCTGCCTCAAATAGTACACTTTCAATGTATTTTTCCTGGTCTCTAGTTTTTCAACTGTAGTTAAGCCAGATGTTTAAGAGGGAAGAGAGGAGGACAGAGGGACTGGCCATTAAAAAAATAAAAAATCATTATATTTTGGGGATTAAAAGTAATGTTTGGAGGAAACTATCTCCAACATTGTATTGACCTATCCTAAGGAAATAATTCAAAATACAGAAAAATGCATATGCACAAAAATACCATCATTTACCAAAAGGACAACAATAACCCAACAATAAGGAAAGGTTTAGGTAAATCATGGTATTTAATATCATGTAACCATTAAAAGTTATGGTTATCAGGAAACACCTCTTAAAAAGAAAATAGTAAGGTACAAATTGACACCTAAGGAGTGGGAGCTTTAGTATGTAAAAATATGCACAAAGGAAAAAAATGCACCAAAATATCAATAGTAGTTATTTCTGGCAAGAAAGGTTGGATTATTTTTAATGTCATCTTCATACTTTCTGAATTGTTCAAGTTCCCTGCAATCTAGATCTATTCCTTCTACAATAAAAAAAAAAAGTTATTTAAAAAATCACTTCAGAGGACATTTCCTGATGTCTTTCAGTAAAATGTGTTTATCACAAACCTGATATGCACTAAATCCAGGGCTAAAATGCTGTAGAAGATACAGAAGTAGTATGATGCCCAGGTACCTTCCAGGAGCTTACTTTCAAAGTAGGGAGACAATTTTGCATGTCTGAAGTGATGAGAAGACATTTCGGGGCTGTCTGTGTTGGAGATGTGGAATGTACATTCAATAAAATTCAGATTTAGCTTCCTAGAAGAGATAGTGATAGCTAGCAAGCATCCTGGCCTTTCTTTCCTGACTTTAGAGGGAGTGCTTCTAGTATTTATAGGATTAAAAATATTTAACTTTTGGTAGACAGTGAGGGGAGACAGGAAACTTCTATTCCTTTTGCAAGGAGCTTTTATCACAAATGGATTTTCAGCTTTAAACTACTTACATTTATTGTAATAATCATATTTGGATTTACTTCTAGCATCTTAATTTGTCCCTTCGATCACCTACTGTTTCTATACTCCTATATCTCTCTATATATGGATATATAGATCCCCTATTGAACTAATAGAGTTTTGTTACTTTGTCCCTCTCCTGATTTGGAAATACATATTCTCTATTTTGCATATAGTTGACATACAGCATTACATTAGTTTTAGGTGTACAACTTAGTGACCTGACAAGTTTATATATCATGTACGTTCACTGGTAGCTACCATCCGTCCCATTACATTGCTCTATATAAAGACTATATTCTTTATGCTGTGACTTTTATTTCCATGACTTATTCACTCCGTACCTTAAAGTCTAAACCTCCCTCTCCTTCACCCATTTAACCCAATCCCCTACCTCCTCCTATCTGGAAACCACCAGTTTGTTCTCTGTATTTATGGGACTGATTTGGCTTTTTTCTTTATTTTTTTTCTTTATTTTTTATATTTCATGTATGAGTGGAATCATATGGTATTTGTGTGTCAGATTTATTTCACTTTGCATGATGTCCTTTAGTGCCATCCAATTAATTTTTTAAAAAAACTTAACTAGACTAGTGTTAATATTTCTGTTCTCTTCCAGAACATATTCAGAATTGCTGGATTGTTTTAATCCAATCACCCTGCGGGTCATAGAATTTCTGGCCAGCATCTTGTCCAGCACCTAGAACTCTAAAAATTATTGATTTTATACAGTCAATATTTCACATTTAATTGTTTTTTCATGCCTTTGCCTCACAGTTTTTCTTCCATTTTACTCTTTCTTCTTGAAGCAGACATCCTTTGGAAAGTATTTCAACAAGAGTAGGTCACTGGAAACTTTACCTGAAATTCCTTTACATTCTATCTGGAGATATAGTTAAACTGGTAAAAACTTAAACTCTTTGAAAACATTTTTCTGTGTTTCTGTGTGGAAAGTTTTTTGTCAATATATTATTCAGTTTTGTCTTTTCTGTTACAGTCGTCCTCTTTGTTCTTGGTGTTCTGAAGTCTCACTGTGTTAGGTCTAGGTACGAAATGTTTAATCCTGCTTGTGATTTCTAAATCTGAGGATTCATTTCTTTCATAAATTCCACAAAATTATCATCCATATTATGAAATAGTCATAGGCAATATTACACACCTTATGAAGTATCATTTGCCCTATTTTCCCTCTGGGAATACCAAATAGAGGTATATCAAATTCTGTTATTCTAGACTCTATGTCTCTTGAATTCTGTTCCTTATATTCTATCTTTTAGATACCTGTGCTTTTTTTTAAGATTTTATTTATTTATTTATTTATTTATTTATTTATTTATGAATGAGAGAGAGAGAGAACGCAAGCAGGGAGAGCTGCAGGCAGAGGGAGAGGGGGAAGCAGGCTCCCAGCTGAGCAGGGAGCCCAACGCAGGGTTTGATCCTGGGACCACAGGATCCTGACCCAAGCCAGAGTATTTTTCATGGCTAGAATTTTTATTTGGCTCTGATTAAAACCTTCCTGTTCTATTTTCTTTTTTCTTTTTATTTTTTTTAAAGATTTATTTATTCATGAGAGACAAAGGGAGAGAGGCAGAGGGAGAAGCAGACTCCCTGTGGGGAGAGCCTGATGTGGGACTCAATCCTGGGACTCCAGGATCACGACCTGAGCCAAAGGCAGGTGCTCAACCACTGTGCCACCCAGGCTTCCCTGTTCTTTTTTTTTCAAAATGGGTTTCTCAGGGTTTTGATTTCTTCTTTCATGTCTTTAATCATTTTAAACATGCTTGCTTTAATAAAATTTTAAAAAGATAAATGTACATGCTAAAAAAAATCACTGAACTATATATACAATTACCAGTGGGTGAAATTTGATGATATGCAAATGATACCTTGATAAAGCTATTGAAAAACAAAAAAGAGAATGCTAATATTCTATTATCAGAAGTTCTTAGGAATCTATCACGGATCCTGTGTGTGTGCATGTGTGTCTGCAGACTCTGACTTGATAGATGATTTCCTCATACATTCTAAGATTTTGGATGGTGAATGTATGTTTAGCCATCTTGTCTGTAAACACCTAGCAGGCTTGAGAAGGAACGTATCCCTCCAGAGAACTTGTATATTTGCTTCTGCCAGATATGCAGAGGTAGCCCTCCTCCGGGATCCTTCTTATGTTACTTTTTTTTGGTGTTGGAATCCAGGATTACATGGGTAACTATGAACCTCAAACTCTGTCGGGTGGAGATTCGCAAGGAATTTTTTTTCCAACTGAGAACCTAGACCAAGACAGATAGATTTGCTTTGTTGATTCTCAAGGATGGTGACTGAGGTTTTCACTAATCCAGCTTCTGAGGATGTAGCTTCTCCAAGGCCCTTATACAGGCATCTCAGTGGATTCCCTGCCCCACATGGGGCCAAGATTTCACATACCCTGCACCAAAGTGTTAGAACTCAAGTCTATAGACCCAAAACTCCCACAAAGAAAGCCATAGCTTCAGCTTATTCAAAATCTGCTTTTTCTTTAGTTCCTTTTTTGGTTTTGGTCTCAAAGATTCCCTGCCTGTCTTGTAAATTCACCTATGTGGGTGCCTGGGTGGCTCAGTGGGTTAAGCATCTGCCTTTGGCTCAGGACATGATCCCAAGGTCCTCAAGTTAGGCTGCCTGCTCAGCGGGAAGTCTGCTTCTCCCCCTCCCTCTACCTCTTTCCTCCTGCTCGTGCTCACTTGTGCTCTCTCACACTCTCTCTCTCTCTCTCAAGTAAATAAAATCTTACCCCAAAAAATTCACCTGTGTATTCAAAAGGATGTTTAAATTTAATCCAGCATTTCCAGGAATTTTATGGTAGGAAGATCTTTGACTTTTTAAAGGTTGTTTTTTTGTTTTTGATTTTGTTTTTTTCTGAATGTACTAAATGGAAGTTCTAAATAAGAGCTAGACTATCCTAAAGAAAAACCAGGAGGCTTTTAAGAAATTAATATATTTATGAAAAGATTAAACTAGATGTGCCTGGTGGTGCAGTCAGGTAAGTGTCTCTCTCTTGGTTTCTGCTCAGGGTGGGGATCTCAGGGTCATGAGATCGAGCCCCGTGTTGAGCTCCACACTCAGCACAGTCTGCTTCGGATTCTCTCTCCTCTGCTTCTCCTGCTCATGATCTCTCACTCTTTCTCAAATAAGTTTTTTTAAAAAGATTAAACTACAGGTCATTATTTTAAGATTTAATTTGATCTGGAGAGTGAATACATCAAATTCATAAAGACTTTTATGGTAAAAGTCTTATGTATCCAGTTTCCATTAACAGATTTGTGTGTGGGTGGGGGGTGTTTCCCATTCAGGAAATTCCATTCTTCCTTGGACAGCCAACCTGTTAGAGCTTCTCCAGATTCACAGCTCAATCAGATAATGGAGCAGCACCAGCAAGCCTTAATACAGCTGACCGAGGTGCAGCCCAGTGAAGGGGCCTCATCCAGCATCACACTTCCACCTATATTGTCAAGGGTAGAAAGTGAATCCCAACTCAGTTCAGAGAGAAGCCAAAGACACCCAGTGAAAATTAGCCGCAGCAATTCCGAAGGCTATCTGCTTCAACTGGAAAAAGGAAGAAAGCACAGGAGAAGCAGCCACATCAAGGTAATGCAAGCATTTTACCAAATAACCTTTTCATTCGATAATATAGATGGCCCTTGGGTTTCATTTCCCCACATCAGATCTACAATAGGGATGGAGGGATGGTCATTACTGAGCCGCTGCCACACTGGGCAGCCCCAAGTCCTCAGTCACTTCTGACTTGATCCCCTGCTGCTGCCTGAAAGGTCCCTCATTCGTGCTTCATCTCAGGGAAGAGTCTACTTTAGCAGAGAAGCAGAGTCCTCCTTTGGGCCCAGGTTAAACACCACACCCTCAGAAATGCTCCTCACATCCTGTCTCAACCCCTAGTCAAGGCTGAGTCTCTCAGCACATTCTCCTATCCGAGGAGACAAAGTAGGGCTGAGCAAGGATGCACGGTGGAATCTTTCCAGGCAGAAATGAAGGCACATGAAAGGAGTCTTTTTTTTTTAAGGTCCTGTGCATTTCTCTACTGTTACAAGAAAAAAAAAACCCTCAGGAAAGGTCATTTGCTTCTGTCAAATGATAAGGGGGGAAAAATGGAAAATGCATTCTGTTTTACAGGGCAACTGGGAAAGAGCTGGTCAGAAGCAATGGCCCTGTGGTGATCTGGGTTCCCCAGGAATAGACTCTGAAATGGAGGCCCCTGGGGCAGGAGGCTGAGGAGTTAGGGGGCAGGGCTGGCTGAGGGACAGTGTGCAGTGATGCAGGTGCAACAGGAGCCTCTAAGAAGCCCATGAGGCTTGGACTTTGGGAGGGTCTTTGAAGGTAAAGGGCCCAGGCTTTTGCTCCATCACATGGACCAGCCATTGGCTACTGCTTCTCCCTCTTACCCCTCAACCCAAGGCTTGGAACTTTGGGCACAGCGGTTCCATCTGGCTGAGGACAGTTCTTAGGAAGGGAACTGATGGAAAGCCAGAGCACACAGCAGTCCCAGCAAGTGGAAGAACCAGTGTCCCAGCCCAGAGGGACATCCACTATAAGGTCGTTTTAGGGAATCAACCTTAGTTCAATTCAACATAGGTGTTGACTTCCTAGTAGGAAATGCGGTAGGTGCCAGGATGTAAGGAGGATGAGCCATGACCCTTCCTCACATAGACACACATGAAAATGGCTTCGGTATAACATTGCAGAAAAGGAAAAAAAAAAAAAGAGGTATGTGTGGGTTGCACAGAGGAGCTTGGGTTGACATCCCAACCTGGGGGTCGGCCAAGCAGAGCTTCAGGGGATAATTCTGAGCTGAGTTTTAGATGATCAAGAGTTAATAAGAAAAAAACAAAAGAGTATTTCAGGCAAAAAAGAAGAAGAAAAAAAAGCTTAGTCCCTAGAGAAGAGGAGATCATCAAATGTTAGCTTCCTTTTCCTTCCTCTCTTAGTAATGTAATTCATGTCTCACAGAGAAGAGGTGGAGAAACGAACCCCAGTGACAGGGCATCGCCGGAAGTCTAAGAGCATGAGAGGGTAGGGAAGGGGAAGGGGAAAAAAAACAAAAAGAACTTCCAGTCACTGCTACCCAAAGCCCCTTTCCAACTCAGAAAATCTCTCCCTCCTTGCTTACTTCCAGGAATGTTACAACCCACCAGCATCCATTTGCTCGGTCCAACACCTTCACCCTACATCTGACAAACTCACAGAAGTGCTCTTTGTCCCTTGAGCTATTCCAGAAGCTAAAATGATTTAGAGCCGAGCTATTTGTATAGAACAGCAGGTAGCCAGGGCCCCAGACAGGGGGAATCATTATCCAGGTCATGCCCATTTGCTAGTCACAGCAAATCTTGTGGTTTCCAAGGGAATCGACTTGAATCGCATTAAAAATTTGAGGATTTGTAAAGCTAACAGGCCCAAGCTCCGTTCCCCTTCTCCTGGCAGCTCTGATGGGACTGATTTATGAACACGGAGCATTGTCCACGCTGTTAAATCCAGACGTCAGGCAGCAAGGGACTGATGCAGCATTAAGGGGTGACCAACCGCATAAAAGTATTGCACCCCCCCCCCAGAACAACTGCTTCAGGAGTTGTTGGACAGCTGAGCCACAGTAATTAACTCATGTGTCTGTTGTCACAGACAGTCTGGGTATTGCTGCTTGACGGCTCCTAAGAAGAGGTTTATTTGGATTAAATTTAGCAACCACAGAGCAAATTTCCTTCACTCGCTGTTCCCCAGTATCTGAGGCATTGTTTTTTGCCCTGCTTCTGAGTCACTCTCACACTCATACATCTGAGGAATGTTCTGGAGGAAGGCCCTCCCGTGTCCCCCACAGCAGGGTACAGCATTTCAGAGTTGAAACAAGTCCTCCGGGCGCCTGGGTGGCTCAGTTGGTTGAACGTCTGCGTTTGGCACAGGTCATGATCCCAGGATCCTGGGATGCAGCCTGGGGTCCAAGCTCCCTTCTCAGTGGGGAGCCTGCTGCTCCTCCTGCTTGGGCTTTCTCTTTGTGTCAAATAAATAAATATTTAAGAAAAAGAGAGACAGAAAGAAAGGGAGAGAGACAAAGAGAAAGAGAGGAGGAAAGGAAGGAAGGAAAGAAAGAAAACAGGTCCTAGCAGGGCCAATCAAGGCCATTTTCAATTCAGGCACACTTTGCCCCAAGTTCACAGTAAAAGCCACTCCTCTAGCTTGAGAGGTGGGATTAATTACCGGCAGAAACGTGCCATCAGGAAAGTCTGGTGCCATCCTCTGCTGAAGGGACCATCAACCTTGAACACCAGTTCAGGGGGGTGGGTCTGGTCTTCCAAATCATCAGCCCGGGCCCAGGGATGGTGAAGGGCAGTTTGTGCAGGTCTCCTGCAAGGACCAGCAGCGCGCTCCATCAGGGGTTTGCTGAGAACAGGACTATATTTTCCCTCTGTTCTTGGGGACCTAACAGGACTATCATTGTTGATTTAATTTTCAGGGGAGAGGAGGCATGCTACTGTGACCTTTTAGTCTTGTAACAGCCAAGGAAAGCTAAATCAAAGTAAATTCTGAGGATTATTTTTCTATAAAAGCCTTTTGAAGAGGCAGAAAGTAGATTAGTGGTTGCCTAGGGCTGGAGGTAGAGGGGGGCGGAGGAGTGGCTGCTAATGGGTACAGGGGTTTCTTTTCAGGGTGATGAAAATGTTCTAAAATCAGATTGTGCAGATGTTTGCACAACTTGATGAACATACTAAAACCCAGTGAATCGTACAACTTCAAATGGGTGAATTTTGCGGTATGTGAATTCTGTTTCAGTAAAGCTGTTAAAAAGACTTCTGGTGGAAAGAGATCAAACGAAATTACAGCACTGAGAGCCAATCAAGATTACTTGTGGCAAACTCAAGTAAATCCAGGATTTTTCATTGCCAGTCACCCAGAACAAACTCCGTTAGGAGCCATGCTCTCTCTGCCTTGAGAAAAGGTCTGTTTGCTAGAAGGCAGCTCACCCTGGAAAGGAGTTAGTAGCATTTGGATACTCAACTCGTCCCCTTCTTAGGCCCCAGTGTTTACTGTGTATCACTATGTGATGCGAGTCCCTTTGCTGTCTTCCTAAGATAGCCAAGACCTTTATTCTGGTTATTCGAGGTGATGGTAGAAACTGGGACAACAGGGGGCAGGGAGCAATTATTTGTGCTTCACACGGTATCTTTTGTGTCTGTGCAATGATTAAAGTTAAGCTGCTTCACGCTAAGTATGTGATTTCTGGACACTGATCATTTCTCATCAGTTTAGGACAAATTGGATTTATGACCTGGATCTGAGCGAGGTCCTCTCCTTTCTCATTCTTGGTTTGTTCTGGCAAATAGAGAGCAACTCAGCGATTGCAAAAACAGCAGTACAGACGGCACGCCCAAGACAAGGAACAGATTTGCAGTCGCCAAGTAGAAGAAAATCCGAGTTTGCTCACCTATTAACAATTAGTGGAGATTTTTTTTTTTAATGTGATCATACCTGGAGTAATCAAGGTTTGGACAGAAAGGGCATTCTTAGGCATTGCCAATGCAAGTGTTCACTTATGACCTTAAGTGTGTTTGTGATTTTTGTCTCAACAATTCTGCTTCGATGAAGGGATCTCAAAGCAATCATCAGAGTAGCTCACAAACAACACTCGTCCCTGGGACATCTTAAATGTTCAACATTTAAAATGTTACAAATAAAAGTCACATTTTTGAAAAATATTGACAGGGAAATACAGCATAACGCTAAAATACTTAGTGGGGGGGAAAAAACTAATTTGCAGCACTCAACAATTTTATGAAAGTATGAACAGATAGATACCAAGGGCATAGAAGCCGCTGGAGTGGTTTTGCCAGGTGATTGTTTTCTTAAAGGAGACTTAGGATTTTGACAAGTCTTTAATAAACAGTATTTTTTTCCTCTACACTTTAATATTTTTTAATGATTTTAGTCCAACTTTTTTTTTTTTAAAAGATCTTGATGGAGTAATTGGGTGACGGGCACTGAGGAGGGCACTTGATGGGATGAGCACTGGGTTGATGTTGGCAAATTGAATTTAAATTTTAAGAAAAAGGATCTTCTCTCATCTTTTAGCAGTAGATATACTGAAAGACTTTAAAGTTTTGAACATTCTGATCAGGGAAATTCTATTTACAGAACTCAATCCTCACAGCATAGAAATGCTGCCGAAACAGGATTCTGGCTCTCTGAAGCATCGAAACGTTAGAAATACTGCTTTCAGCTACAAGTCACAGAATACTATTCACAGCAACTTTAAAAAAAATGAACCCATATTTTTGAAGATTTTATTTACTTGAGGGGTGCCTGGGTGGCTCAGGTGATTAAGCTCTGCCATTGACTCAGGTCATGATATCAGGTCCTGGGATCAAGTCCTTGCTCGATCAAGCTCCTTGCTCAATGGGGAGTCTGCTTCTCCCTCTGCCTCTGCCCTTTCCCCTACCCCTGCTCATGCTCGCTCCCTCTAGTAATTTTTTTTTAAGATTTTACTTATTTGAGGGACGCCTGGGTGGCTCAGCAGTTGAGCGTCTGCCTTCGGCTCAGGATGTGATCCTGGGGTCCCAGGATCGAGTCCCACATCGGGCTCCCTGCATGGATCCTGCTCCTCTCTCTGCCTGTGTCTCTGCCTCTCTGTGTCTCTCGTGAATAAATAAAATATTTTTTAGGAAAATGTTTTACTTGAGAGAGAAAGAGAGAGGGCAGGAGAGAGAGTGAACAGGGGCGAGGAGCAGAGGGAGAGGGAGAAGTAGGCTCCACACTGAGCAGGGAGTCTGACAAGGGGCTCAATCCCAGAACCTGGGTATCATGACCTGAGCCAAAGGTAGATGCTTAACCAACTGAGCCACCCAGGTGCCCAGCCTGAGCTCATTCTTCTCACATACAGCTACTCCACAAGTAGACAGGAACTAGTACCGGTGATCCACAGCTCGAAACATCAGAACCAATATTTGTACGGTTCTCTCATTCCTTTCTTGACACAAGATTGCTGCGGTAGCTCCAGCTATCATATCCCCATTCAAGGCCAGGAAAAGGAAAGGGAAGGGCCGCCCCAGCCTGAATAAAAGTGACAATACACACTCCACCCTATCCAACTTTCATTTATGCCTCACGGGCCAGAGCTCAGTGCTGAGGATCTGGGAAAGGAGTACCCGGCTCCAACCCTCTATGGTGGGGAATGGCAAAGGAGAAACTACTGGGATGAGCTACGAGCAGTCAGCCAGTAGGCCAGTGGAACCAGAACACATCCTTGTAACCCTGATACCATGTTCATTAAGTTCACTTTTAAGATCTGGGTGTTATATGTAGTAACTATATCCAATAGGATGAGAATCTTTTTAAATCTCCGGACTATCTGCCAAATTGTCTTAAAAGCTCATTAGATAAACTGCATATCTTAGGACTTGACATAATTTAGAGGAGCTTTCAAAACTTAGAAAAATACTGAGCTTTCTCATTAGCACATAGACAGGTAGTACCATGTGCAGTTAGGATGGCTGTTCTTTTTCTGTGTTCTAAGCACCCACTTAGATTTGTCCAAATAGAATCACTGTCATCCACCCTAGCTCTTTGGGGTTGTGCTTCCTACCCTTCCCAAAGGGGAAAACCAAATGAATTCACAAACTCAAAGGATTTGGTATCCCCATAAGAGTGTCTTCCCCAAGCAGCAAGTCAGTTTTAACATTGAAAGCAGCAGTTTGGGGGATGGGGTATCTTAATCTCTCCTACAGTCAGGAAAGCATTAGTGTTTCTCCTGCCTGTTATCGTGCTCAAGTGTCATAATCTAAAAACGAAATTGCCTCATTATGTTACTGTCCCTTTCAATATTCCACACTAATATGTTGTCTTATGTAAACTTCAAAATATCCAAAATCACATTGAATGAAAGGAGTTTCTCAGTAGATCTTGCCTAGACTCTCAACCCTTAAAAATTATGATCTTTTGAGTGTTATAACATCATTAGACAGGGCACTCTCATTTTGAAGCAATGTTTACCTGATTTCAATTCCCTCTTCCGGGGAAGTCATTTTGTTTAGTGAACTATATACAAGACCAGACAATAATAACAGCAACAGTGAAGTGGTAACATATGTGTCATTTAAAATGTTAATAACGAAACAGCTCTTTATTCACTTGGAAATTTTTATTTATAATTTTCAGAATTCCAATTTGTTGTTGTTGTTGCAGAAGTTGGAAAAGTCAAAACATGTTAGCTGACCAGCTGCAAATTACCCAAGAAGTTATTATCAATAACTACCATTAGAGCAGAATTGTCAGGAAAAGCACCCACTCTCCCAACGGTCCACACAGGCTTCCATTCTTCCCTTATGCGGCTATAACAGCATGGTGGGGGGGGGGGGACACGCAATTCCTTAAAAGAAACTGTCTCTTTGTATTTGTAGAGCTCTAAGCTGAAAGGTTATCAGAAAAGAGACATGAAGCTTGGAGGCCTTGGACCTGACCTCGAGTCCATCAGAGAGAAAGTGAGTGTGATGTACATACAGCATTTTTTAGGCTTGGATTTGCCCACCTGTGTTTTAGCAGAACTGTAAACATATCCCCCACCCCACCCTCCAACACACACACACACACACACCAGAACCAAGTCGTAATCCAAATGTCTCCCTCTGAATAGAGACCCTTCTGAAATAGCATTGGTAATAGAGACCCAGATACTCCTTTTCCCATAAGATAAAATTACCTAGCCAATGTTGTTTTATGTATCCATCTTTTAGTTAGTTTTGAAGGCCTGTGCAGAGAAGAGGGCCATGTGCACATGAAAAGAGATGTGTGTGTTATACGGTCGTTGGCCTTTCCCAATAGAGTGATCTTGGTAATTTTCAAGAGTGACTACAGAGAAGACACTTAGGATAAGAGTTTCCCAACCCATGAAAAGTGCATCCACTTTATTTCTTTTCCTCTAGTGAAAGAAGATCTTCACTTAATGTGTTTTAACTACAGTTGCACTCAAGGCATAAAAAGAGAGTATAGTTCAAAGTTGGAAGCCAAAATGAAAATAAATTGGGTAAATGCAACAAAGAAGGAGCTGAATGTGATTTAGACCCTGTTAAGGGAACACTGGGTGGTGCTATGGCAGTGATGCCCCCCCCTCAGAGAGAGACTGTTTCTTGGAGAAACATTAACTTAACCATCTCGCTGCTGTTGCCTTACACACCGTAAATCCCATTTCCCCTCTGCTGCTGCTGATACAATAGGCCCAGCTCGCTCCAATGAGTCTTGCTTTTAAAGAGAGAACAGAGATCTCACAGGACCTGTGCGCTGTTTCTCTGAACAGATGCAGAAATTAACCCAAAAAAAGGAATATGCGAAACAAATTAAGGAGTATAACATGAAGACCCTATCCATTCTGTCAAAACCACAAACAGCAAAAACTGAAAGTAAATCTACCGTCCCTCGGCAGAAGGTAAGAAATCCCCACCCAAGGAGGTTAGCTTTTCAATTAGAAAGAGAAGGAAACCTCTGTTACCGCTGAACAAATTCCCCAATTTTTTTTAACCCAGGGGATGCCCTAGCTACTGCCGTTCCTTGCAGGAAACGTTCCTTTATAAAGCTACCATCATTCACAGATATTGATATGCAAATAACACGTACACATATGATGCTGTAAGCTCAGCCTGAAGTTCATCATGGTCTTTAGCCCTCCACATGTTTTCTTCATAGTGTTTCAAGTTTGTCACACATAAAAATGGACATAGTAAGGCTAGCAGACAGGAAAAGATAGTCAACGTCACTCATCATCAGGGAAATGCAAATCAAAACCACAAGGAGATCACCTTACACTTGATCAGAGGGCTAGAATCAAGACAAGAAATAACGAGCATTGGTGGGGATGTGGAGAAGGAGGCAGGAACCCTCATGCACCACTGGTAGGAATTTAAATTGGTGCAGCCACCGTGGAAAACAGTATGGAGGTTCCTCAATAAATTAAAAATAGAACCACCATACAATCCAATAATCCCACTACTGATTATTTACCCAGAGAATACAAAAACAATGTTTTGAAAAGATATATGCACATGTGTTTATTGCAGTATTCACAACAGTCAAGATACAGAAGCAACCCAAGTGTCCATCTACAGATGAATGGATAAGATGTAGTGTGTGTACGTACACATACACACACACAGGCATTTTACACAGCCTTAAAAAAAAAGGATAAGATGGTGCCATTTGTAACAACATGGATGGACCTAGAGGGTATTACGCTAAGTGAAACAAGTCAGACTAAGAAAGACAAATACCATACAATTTCACTCCTATGTGGAATCTGAAAACCAAATGAACAAAACAAGCAGCAGAATCCAACCTATAAATATAGAGAACAAATTGATGGTGGCTGGAGGGGAGGTAGCGGGGTAATGGGCAAAATGTATGGAAGGGGAGAGGGAAATACAGGCTTCCAGTTAGGGAATGGTAAATCATGGGGACGAAAGGTACAGCACAGGGAATACAGGCAATGATACTGTAATAGCATTGTATGGTGACAATGGTAGCTGCACTTGCGGTGAGCTGAGTATAACACAGAGAAGTTGAATCACTAGGTTGTACACCTAAAACCAACATAACAGGTGTGTCAACTATACTCACATTAGGGGCACCTAGGTGGCTCAGTCGGTTAAGCATCTGCCTTTGGCTCAGGTCATGATCTCAAGGTCCTGGGATCAAGCCCCACATCAGGCTCCCTGCTCAGTGGGGAGTCTGCTTCTCCCTCTGCCCCTCCCCCCTGCTCATGCTCTGTCTGTCTCTCTCTCTCAAATAAAACTTTAAAAATAATTTTTTTCAATTGAATAGTAAGGTGATTTCTTATAGGAAACTAGCAATCCTGATAAGTCCTATTCATTTCCTTCTCTACCATTAAATTTTAAGGAATCAGTGTCTCCTTGTCATTGATGGGTACGTATGTCAAAGAAAAGTCCTTCGTTGTTTCTTTCAAGTTCATGCCCTTATATTATTCCCAAGGTACTATAATATATAGGTTCCTGTAGCCACAAAAAAATGATTTCATAAAATACAGAATGTTCTCCCACTCAAAGGTTGTCCAACTATAAATCAGGATGTGAATGAAGTACATTTGGCAGAGACACCAAGCCTTGTAGAGCTGTCTGTCTCAGCCCCAATAAGAACATGGGACCCTTTGCATGAGGGACAAGTGACCCTTTGGTGCTTTTAGGAATTTGTACTTCATGTTCTCTCTCACAGACCATCATATTTTCTATTTATTGCCATTCTTCCTCAGACCTTGAAGACCTCAGGCCACTTGATTGAGTTTCCATGGTGCTACTTTTTCTTTTTTCTCCAATCCATTATTTTTTCCATGAAGAGATTGAAGACAAGTCTGTAATTACAAATTCCTACAGAAGTCACCTACACACACTGAGAAATTTGGACTTTTTTACCCCTTCCAGCACCTGAACATACCATCTAGTCCCATCTCAGCTATCAAGAAACTTCTTAAAATATAAAATGGATATAAAGACAGATTTAGAAATCATATTTAGTGATCTCATTTTTATTGTAGTGTCTTCTGGAACTGACATCACTGAAAAAAAGAAAGACTGCTTTTTCTAGTCTCCAGATTTCTATAGATCTCCTAAAGAAAAGGATAATTTCCAACCTCTAATAAATGGTTGCTAGAGTTCCAAGAGCCTGGGAACAAGAAGAGTTGATGTAATAATGGAATCTCAATTTTATATCAACTACAGTGATGCCTTTGGTCTCAAGCTGTAGCAAGTCCACTTTGATTGGAATAGTCTGTGAATATCTCCTTAATAGAAGTTTGGTTTTAATAAGACTGCCAGAAACTAAATAGAGCCCCCATGTGAGAAATTGATTTTCAAACACTTGAATAAAACTTCATCTTATAGGGGCACCTGGATAGCTCAGTGGTTGAGCGTATGCCTTTGGTTCAGGTCGTGATCCTGGGGTCCTGGGTTCGAGTCCCACATCGGGTTCCCTGCGAGGAGCCTGCTTTCTCTCTCTACCTGTGTCTCTGAGTGTCTCTCTCATGAATAAATAAATAAAATATTTATTTAAAAAACTCCATTTTATAAAGAAAACACCCAAAGGCACAACTTTGTTTCATTTTTGAGCTCTTTTCCTTAGCATACTGCTGTGTGGTTAACTTACTTTGTTCAAATTGTGTGTTATATTGCATGACTTTCATTTCCCATCCATTCTTCATTCCCCTCTGCATCTTATACTTAATGGTAGCCATAGTGTCCACTCATATTACCAATAAACATTTCCAAAGATTTGATTTAATTTAAGGAATCCAGGACTCACTTCCCACTTCAAATAAAATTTTATCTTTATGCTTTTAGGCTTTGGAGTATGCTAAGACCATCCCCAAACCCAAACCTCCAAGTCTGACTGATCCAGCATCAAAGGAAAAGAAAAATCCCACCTATGCTCGAAAAGAAGACACCCTGCCTGAAATCTCACTGCTTGAAATACTGCAGAGCAGACACGAAAGAGAAAAACAGGCTGTGGCTGCTTTCAAAGTCCTTCACATTGTATAGACAACACATTTGTCAGAGACCAAAAATGCCCAGGGACTGGACGTAGAGAAAAAACTCCAACCAACCTCTCTACCTAGAGAGGGATGACACTCTGTCCTCTCGCTGCAGTTCACATTTGCTTTGTACAGAATTTAAAATATGGGGACCTTATCACATTACAGGGCTATATTTTACTTTCTAGGAAGATTTTTCTATTATTATTTTCAAATCAGAATTTGGGGCCGAATAAGGACTAGGGAATAAAGTCTTTTAGTTTCATACTGGATCTTTTAATTTCTTAAAAAATCTCTACCCTTCCTTGCATAATGAAAACTTTGAAGAGACCCAGCAAAAAAAAAAAAAAATTGTATCTAACTTCTCTCTTACCTTCATGATAAGGAAAGAAAAAAGTATAAACACTTCAGTTTCGAATTAAGTGAATGTAACCTGGACTAACTGCTAGTACATTTGGAGATACTGTTTCCAAAATAGTTCTAAAATCCGAAAACTTAAAAAGTAAAATCTCTAAATTTAGCAAAGGGTTTATATATAAAATTGAAAACATGAAAGCATATTTAGCTTTGCCTATTCAAGTATAACATACCCCAATGTTGTTCTAACAGAGCATCGAGACATAAATTAGAAATCCAACAAGTCCAGAAACATCCACTCAGGAAACTCTGAGTGATACACCTTCTCAAAGCTACTTGCTCCAAGTATGTAAATATGCCAGGCATCTTGCCATCACAAACATCTTAAAATATTACCACATCTGTGCTTTCTCACACACACACACACACACACACACACACACACACACAATGTTAGGTAAGATGAGAAAGCATTCCATACTTTAGTACTGAGTGTCAATAATAATTTTTTTTATTTTTTCATCTTTTGAAACTGATTAAACACTGTAAAATTATCAAGTCTTAAACTAATTGTTGAAGAACTTAATTTTTTCTTGTTTATATTAGACAGGCATTGCATTCTTTGAGAGCCATATCCTGAAATGGGCAGTTTTAACACTAATTTAAGGAAAATTTTGTTTACCTATACAGGCGGCATAAGAACCAGCTTTGGAGAGTTAGCCCTTTGTTACAAACATTTTACATAAACCATGATGTGGTATAAAAGCTACCAGCACATAATTTTCTCTTAAACTAGAAACAATTAGAATTGAAAGTCTGGGGGAAAAAATCACACATATCTGAAGATAAATAATAAATTTATCTATAGTAAATCATGTTTCTGTAGTATTTTGAAAATTATATCATATGTGAAGCACGACTTTGGGAAAATCATAGCCCAAACTGCTCCTAAGATGTATTTGTAAAAGAAGAGGACCCTTCATGGTACATGGTAAAGACTTTTCTAGAAACTTAAGAATTATTCTTTTTTCCAAACAGCCTTAAATTTAAACTTACTCTGGAAGATTAATGCATATAGAGACATTTCCAAATTTAAATGGACAGAGCAAATTTTTAAAGTATTGCATTTCTATTAGAGTACCTTCAAAAAATTCAGATCTTGGAGTGGACTTATCTTGTTCACCTAATTTTTCAGAAAAGGAAATGGAGATCAAGGTCAGATAAATGACTCGATGTCTGTCCGTCGGCGTACTGATAGTAATGGGAGAAGGAGTTAGCCAAGTCTCAACTTCAGCCTTTCAACACCAAGGACAGCGCTCTTTGATTATTTGTAGAAAGGGGTAGTTTTTGTTTTCCGTGTGGGCAAGGAGCATGTTATTACCATGAACTTCCATTTTGGATGTGAACTCCCATTGTTTCAGTTTTAGAAATATGCATTACTACATACTTGATCGTATTTTAACACAATCTGGCAATTTCATAACTACATTGTTAAAGTCAAAAGAGACACACATGAAGTAGCTCAGATGTTGACTAGTGAAAAACACTTTCGTTTTTGAACATTTAAAAAACCCTCTCCCTAACCATTTCCTTGGTAGCTAAGCACTGTTAAATCCTTCAATCCCTTCACACAGTGTCAAGAAACACACTTCGCTGAAGCAGGTGGCACAATTCAGTCTGTGTCAAACATTTCACAGAATCTACTTCCAAGGCAAGTCTGTACCATCCAGTATATAAACCATAGAACATCACAATTCTTTGTCCAAAAATATTGAAAGTGACAAGTGGCATCTAAAAGGGCTGTAGCTACAGAAATAGAACATATTTGCTAAAAGCTGGGGGTTGAGATCAAAGAATGAACCAAAATAAGCCTTTGGGCCCACCTGGTAAGATCTAGCAAATCACTAAGCTACAATGATACTATGACAGCACAGAGATTCTGTAGAAACAGTGAATGACAAATACTTCTTTGCTCCTCCTTGAAAATAAATAGTACCAACAATATTGATCTTCTGTAGACCTAAGTGGATCAGTGATCAATTTTTACAGTATTTCTGCTTCAGATATTCAAGAAGTAAACAATCTGCATATCAGAAAGCAAGGGACTTTAAACCTGAGTGATAGAATGATAGAGGGCCTGCATTTGACCAGATGTTCTATATGCCCAATGAAAGACAGAGGGCCTAATCTGCCTAATTTCTGTGAACTCGTGTAAATAAAGGCCCTTAAAACACATATTTTCTCTTATTATAGACTCCTTTTTTATGGTGTTTTTCCATCTTGAATTGCGAAGGAGAGCATCCTCTTAAGAGGAAGCTTTGTTCCAAGTAGCTGAATTTAATGACAGCTGTCTTCATGATATTGTTTTGTGTATCAAGGAGTCTCTTGGGAGTTATCTAGAAACCAGCCCAAGAAAAGACAATATTGAGGAACAAAATAAAAGGTAAGTCTAGCAAAACACCAACGCCTAATGGTTCCAATTGGGGCCTATTATTGGTTAACGAATCATTGTCAAAACCTCACAGCAAGCATGAGCGTGCAGTCTAGTCTATAGTGAGAAAATGACTCTTCATCCCAACAGTTATTAGCTGGGAGTTGTTTGAAAACACATCCAGTAATTATAACAACACTGGAGCTAATTGAGAACTTTGAGTTGATAGCAAATGGTCTACAATAGCAGACTAGATAAACTCGGGGTTGGGGAGGGAAGGGAGGGATTCTTTTTTACTTATTGACAAACAGCACAAAATGAATAGAATTTGGGTCATAGTCTGAAGATATCAGGACATGTTTAGCTAATTATTCCCAACATATTCTTGAAAATGTAGATTATCATCATATTCAAAGAAGCAATTTATATTGGAAAGTATAAAATTTGTAAGAAAAAAATCAAAGTTACTCATCTAAAAATGCCTTTTTAAGATTGACTTTATTAGAGCAAGAATAAATCCTGAATAATACATATTTCATCCAACTCTCAAGTATTCATGGGATGACGACAGGATTTCTCTTCCATAACTCTTTTCATAATTTCTATTCCTAATATAAATGGAGACAAAAAGATACACAAATACTCCATTTACATCTTTCATTGTCACAGTGAGAGAAGGGTTTTAAACTATACAAGTAAAATAGTTAATTACTGTGGATTTTTTATCCAGAGTGTCTTGCTCCCCTCTTACCCTGACTCTAAGGAACTGTCTATATTACATCAGACAAAATTTGTATATTATAAAGGCAATATAAAGGAGAAACATTATAATAAAAATTTTATTTTGATATTCCACTCTTTAAATGCACTGAAGTAGGATTCCAGAATAGCTAAAATCTAATATTCAAAATCAAATTTTAAAAAATTTTCTGTCCCCTAGAGGTGTCTGTCTGGTTCAGTCTGTAGAGCATCAGATTCTTGATCTTGGGGTCAGGAGTTCAAGCTGCACATTGGGCCTAGAGCTTACTTAAAAAATATACCTCCAAAATGGTCCCCTCAACCCCACTGCCTCCAGGCTAAGTTCAATATTTGTTCCTATCTTTTCCCCTCTAGCTTTGTTGAGCAAAACCACATATCTGTTCACAAAGGTACTGAGAAAACATCTCAATTTTCTTTTTTTTAAATTTTTTATTTATTTATTCATGAGACACACAGAGAGAGAGAGAGAGAGGCAGAGACACAGGCAGAGGGAGAAGAGAAGCAGGCTCCATGCAGGGAGCCCGATGTGGGACTCGATCCCGGGACTCCAGGATCACGGCCCTGGGCTGAAGGCAGCGCTAAACCACTGAGCCACCCAGGCTGCCCACATCTCAATTTTCTAGGTAAATATCTGGTCAATGGAAAGCACAAGGTTTCAGAAGGCAGAGTTTTCATTCATTCATCCATCCATTCATTCATTCATTCATTCATTTTATTCCTCAGTCTTAAAAATTCCATTCTTTATGTTTGGGGACTTAGTTTTATCTCAGTGAAATAACTGGAATGTTGGGGCTTCCCCCAAAATGTTGTGGAAACATCACATCGCAAGATGAAGCTGCAAAATAATAGATTTTTTTCAGTTCTCTCTACCCCTGAATATAGCGAGGGCTCTTTGGGTGACATGAGGAAAGGAAAAAAGAATTTGGTGGGCCAGGCTTATCTCCCTTGCTGCCTCTCCACTGCCTTTTCATTTTCCCTGGCAAACCTGAGCAATGGAAGTAATTAATTTTCAATAAACTGAGAAAACGGTCTTCCGCTCTTAAATAACTCTAATAGGTCGAGAGGATTACAATGACATGAACATTTCAGGCAAATATAGTTAGTGAAGCCTTGGAGATGTGGGATAAGATTTCATAAATATCCTTTATGGAGTTGACCGCTCATCCCTGAGACCAGCTCTAATACTGGGACTGCTAGACCATCTTCCCAAGGTCCCATGCTTTAGCAAGAAATTTTTAAATAGAATATCCTTACAATGCAAATTTAATAGTGGGGGAATAATCTTCAGATATTTAAAATCCAAAAAGTGTGATCAGTTATTCTTTCAGAAGCTACAGAAAAGGAAGTAGATAACAGAATATTCAGATTATATATATTATTTTATCAAATAAAATCAATATAGCTCTCTCTGTAGAGAGTATAGCTAAATAATTTGTGCCCCAAGCATACTCTTTCCTCTGTGGTGAACAGGTCTCGAATTAATCTTACACTTTTTTTTTGCCATCTGACAATCACTAAAGTCACTGTCATGAAGCCTGGATGGCCTTACCTTGTATTTCCAACCCCTCACCTGGCAGAAAGGTCTTTCCCATTGCCCTCCCTCCACACAATGGGGACACTGAAGCAGTGTAATGAGGTCCCCAAATTTGTTGTTTCTACTTAAAATTGATCATCTCCAATGACACAAACCTCAAGCACCTATTTTTAATGAATCCTTTAGATGAATATCAAAGAACTATTTAGCCATGTCTAATATTTTAATTAGATTATATTCTCAATTTAACCCATTAAACCTCCTTTGACAATCCCCATATTTAGTATTTAGCCTCAGATGCACGAGGTAATGAATACTGGACCTTTTGATTTAATGAGAATTTCAGCTCTTCCAGCCTGCGCCTCATTGTATACCTTTTATTTTGCTGGCTATAGAATTCAGTTAATTGAAGGAGTCTCTTACCATCACACATTAAGGAGGATAAATTAGCATCCCCATTCTGATTGGAAAATGCAAGCAGACAGTTTTGCTTTGATCTGAGGATTGAACTGAGTAAGGCAGCAGCCCTCTGAAAATGAGCTGATGGTCTTGTTATCAGGGCAAAATGCAGATGCGTCCATGTGTCACAAAACACTTAATGTCTTAATTGATCACCTTCCAATTCTCCCTGTCCTGTTTGTCTCATTCTCTCCAAGAGCTTGTGTGTGTGTGCATGTGTATGTGTGTGTGCGTGTGTGTGTGTGTGTGTGTGTGTGTGTGTCTGTAGCTCTGTCTTGCTTTCTGTTTATCTTGTTTCTCTACTTAGAGAATTAGGGACCTAGGTTTCAGTTAATCTAAGACCAAGGAAAATGAAACAATAAATTCCTCACCTTGAAATTTCTAAGGATATCCTATAAAACTAGTTGGACCTTTCGCAGACCAAGATTCTTAAGGACTAACTCTAACTTCCAATGCCCTCAAACTGGTAGATCCCATGCCATCTGTACTGCATCACTAAATAGGAGGCAAGAAGGAAGGGCTATTATGTATTTTTGGCAATGAACCTTTCAATCTGTTCTAATGATAATGCAATTCTCCTGAACCTCAACAAATGCAGTTGCATTAAAGCATTAAGGTAAAAGATCAACACCTCCATCACTCACTGTAAGAGCTAGAAGAAAACAACATTAAGTTCAGACTATGAGACTTCTGGGTAAATATGTTAGGCTAAACACATGAACGCACACACACTGACTTCACTTCCTTGGCAAATCCATGCTAAAAATTACAGTAAAGGGTTTTTAGAGGGCATAAACAAAAAAAACAGGAGGAGAAACAATAGTAATAGAAGTGTGAAACCAGGAAAGCAGATCAAAGTTGAAAAAGACTCTAACCTAGTAAACTGGAAACTCAAGAATCAATGTGATTTATACTCCAGAATATCCAAAATGCTCAAGAATGATGAGGGCAAATGCCTCTGAAAATAGGGGTATAAGGGCGTGAGGAGGCTAAAAGAAGGACAACTGCCCTTTCACTACTTCCCAAAACATTCTCTCCCTTCTGTAGAGGGTAGGACAATGTCTCTAGAGTGAGGGACAAGTGGCTCTGTTGGGGGGCACAAAGCTGAATCAATACTGAACATGTGCGTTCTAAACTCAGAAGCCTCTATACTCAGACCTCTGATCTACCACATGGCTCCCAAAACACAGGGCCTCATCTTACAAGCAGGAGTTTGAAAAAGCCTCCTCTGGAGAATCCGACCAGCCTAAAATAAAAGCCTTAAAAATTCTGACTTTAAAAAAATAAAAAAAAATTCTGACTTTAGAGGGTCTCCAAATGAAGAACTCAACCACATTATCATAGAGGAAAGCTCACAGTCAAAAGTACACACACGCACACACACACACACACACACACACCCTGCCGCCGTGTATTCAGAGCTTCCTTTTAGCCTTTTCTCATAAACATGAGCAAACAATGGAGAAATGCTATGCATCTGAAGAGATCACTGAGGAAACCCACTAAAAAGGAGGAGAGGAGAAGAAAATTAAAAGAGGTCTGGGAAGTCAGAAATGTAAGATACATGGCACCCCGGTGGCTCAGTGGTTTAGCATCTGCCTTCAGCTTGGGGCGTGGTCCTGGGGTCAAGCCCTGCATCCAGCCTGCTTCTCCTTCTGCCTATGTCTCTCTCTCTCTCTCTCATAAACAAATAAATAAAATCTTTAAAACACACACACACACACACACACACACACACAAGAATAGAAATCCTTGAAGAATTAATTCAAGAAAACTTTACATAACAAAGTTTTCAGACTCAAAGAGCGTATGGAGGATCCAGAACAATGGGTGCAAACAGGCCTCCAACCAAGGAACACAACTGAAAAATATCAGTCCATTGGTTACAAAGAGTATCCTACAAGCTTCCAAAAAAGGAAAACAAATTAATAAATTCAACAAGATACACAAAAGATCAAGAATCAAAATGGCTTTAGACCCTCACAGCAGTAATTGGTAGCCTATTAATAAAAACAAATGATATTTTTTAAATTATTCAAAAGTATTCAAAAATAACTTCCAAACTTAGAATTCTACACTTAGCCAAAATACTAAGAAAGCATGTGACTAGACTCAAGATTTTTTAGAGAAGGATGAACTCAAAACATTTACCTTTCACAATCAGGAAACTATAGGAGACAGTGCTCCCCCAAAATGAGAGGGTAAACCAAGAAAGAAGAAAATACAGGAAACAAAAGTGAAAAGGAATCCTAGGATGGAGGGGAAGAGAGTGACAGTGACATAAAATCCAGAAGTGAGCAGACCAGAGTCTCTGGGAGAGATTCGTTCAGGAAAACAAAACCTTAGCAAGAACAATTGGGAGTCGGCTACAGACAAGTGGTGAAGAGTTTGGAGTTAAGTTGGCCACAAGTACATTAAAAATTAATAAGAGCTTAATTCCAAGAGGAAAAAAAGGAAGCCTTTTTTTTCCTAAAGATTTTATTCATTTATTCATGAGAGACACAGAGGGGCAGAGACACAGGCAGAGGGAGAAGCAGGCTCCCTGCCCAGGACCCCAGGATCATGACCTGAGCCAAAGGCAGATGCCCACCACTGAGCCACCCTGGTGTCCCAAAAAAAGGAACTCTTGCAGGAAAAATACGTGGCTGAATGGAGAGTCAGACATATATACCGTAATAACAATCTAAACAAAACCCTGACACGGAGGAAGAGATGAAGAGGGTGCACATGTATGTGGTGGGAACAGGGAAGAAATAACTAAATTTTCATCTTTTATGGCATGAAGTACTAGATAATTCTTAAAACAAAAATACCAAAAAGCAGCAATTAAACAGTTACTTAGAAACACGAAGACAAATATGAAAAGAATCACACAGTACTGGAAAGCAGTTGCCTCTGTAATAAAGAGAACATAGAGTGGCCAAGGGACTGCTTCTTTTTAAAATAATTCTCCTACAACTGTATGACTTTATACATAATGTACACGGGTAAATGATGAAACCCAAATCTTTAAAATTAAATGGAGAGAACTTAAGGAAATAAAAAAATAGATGGGAAAAGAATAGAACAAGTATGAGTTTTTTGCCTTTAGCATGTAAATTATTCCCATTTGAGAATCAGGCTAAAGAGCCACCCTTCTATCCTTATTCCCATTGCTTTCTACAGTTTATTTTGCTTTCCAAATCAAGCACTGAGAAAGAATAAGGACTATCTGGCCATTCTTTAACTTTGGGCTAGAATATTGGCAAGTGTACTTAATTACTCTATATCTGTAGCAACGAAAGCTAGGGAGAGAATGAAGGTCACAAATATTCAAATAATCCCTAAGAATTCTGTCAATTTTTTTAAAGATTATTTATTCATGAGAGATACAGAGAGAGGGGCAGAGACACAGGCAGAGGGAGAAGCAGGTTCCCCGTGGGGAGCCCAATGTGAGACTCCATCCGGGGATCTGGGATCACACCCTGAGCCAAAGGCAGACGCTCAACCACTGAGCCACCCAGGTGTCCCCCTATTAGTCAATATTTTTAAACAACTTTTATTCTTGTTACAGAGATACAGTCTAAGGTGTGCCTTTTTTTAAACCAAAAATTTTTCTTAAAAGCTTCAGAAAAAAAGCTTAAATATTGGATTTCCCTGGTAGATCCTTTACTGGCAACTCAGTCTCTTAATAGGGCACCCATAGATTTGAATTATATACCGCCCCCCATTATAGCATTTATATCCGCCAGGGAGAACAGAACCCCTGGGACAGGATGGTGGCAAGATAGAAAAGAGGGAGAGAAAGAATATTCTAAATGAGGTACCCTCAATGCAACTCTGTGGCCCTATATGGCTCTATTTCATCCAAAGCCACCATGCCCTCGCTTAGTCCACACAGGGCAATGACAAAGAGAAAATAAGATGAAGTTATTTTAAAAACTACTTAGAAAGGGACATGGTAGGGGTGCCTTGGTGGATCAGTTGGTTAAGCATCTGCCTTCAGCTCAGGTCATGATCCCAGGGTCCTGAAATTCAGCCAGGTTGGGCTGGGCTCCCTACTCAGTGGGGAGTCTGCTTCTCCCTCTCCCTTTGCCCCTCTTCCCCCCAGCTTGTACACTCTCACTCACAAATAAACAATCTAAAAAAAGGAGGGGGGAACATAATAAACCCTTGTAATGATAGTGATGGAACACAGGACTAATACCTTTTAGTTACCCACATTATTACTGTTGTAGTTCTATGAAGTATAGGATCAAGAACCAACTGGATATGTTCAGATCTATATTGTAATTCATTATCTTCCTCCAGCACTTTTCATCCAAGATCTCACAGTAGATACTTTCATATCCCATATTTCACATCTCCTCACCATTCCTAACTTAAAGGACACTCTCCTCATATTTCTGATGCCAAGTAAGAGAAATTATATAATCCTGAACAAAAGGAAGATTAGAATTGAAGTCTTCAAGCCAAATCATTTAGTCAGTAGCTATGATGCTAAATCCAGCTGCAGCTACACAATTTTGTAAAGAGAGTAAGAAAAGAAGGCTCCGAGAATTATAAATGAAATCATGGAGGGAACGTTTCCTAGTGTACACCCTGGGAATTCTAAGACAGGAGGAGTAAATAAAATGGAAAAAAAATATGTGTCTTTAGGAGGAGGAATTAAAACCAGAAAGTACAATGGAGAGAATCTGGACAGAAAACAGGAAAATCATATCAATTATTTTTATCTCCTAAATATTTATTGGAATGATCTCGGACCTCTACATATATTAATTTTGTAACTCATCAAATTAATCAGTTGTAGGACAGTGAGCAAGTTAATTTCTCAGACTCTCAGTTGCCTTGTATATAAAGATTAGGCCAAATTTTTCGTCATATTTTTCATCCTACTCAATGTATGAACTTCTTTGAAAACATCCCAGCACGTAGTTATTCAACTTTGGCTTGAATGAAAAAGGTGAAGGGGCTCAGTACCTCCTCAGAGAGCCAGTTTAAATTTTAGATTGCTCTTCGTCAAAAGTTTTCCATAAATTGATTTAAGATTTTACTAGGTAACTTCCAGCTAATTTTAAATTTTTACAACCAAAATTACTATGCAAAATCTTTTCCTCTACATAATACAATGACAAATAGCAACCCCCCCCCATCACTTTTATCATAGTATAAATTAGTGGTAAAAGAGGATCATGAAAATTGGCTTCTAGTCTGAATTCTATTTAACATTGACAAGGCATTCATCATACCTGGATCCTAATTTCTTCACTTATAAAATGAAGGGCTTAGATTTTGTTAAAGGTCTCTAATACTGACCAGTCTTCCCTGACTACCTATCAGTCCTTAACTCCGGGGATGTCACTTTGTTTACCTTACTTTCTGGAATGGGATGCTGGAGACTTCCTTAATGAATAAAAGAATAACCTTTTCATTTTCTTGTTTCTCTTAATTCTTCTAATTGTTATGGATATATTTCTTTAGAGTTCATGAATTGAAATCTTCTTAGTGAGATGACAAATAACCTTAATAAGTTGGAATTTATAGTTCTTTCCTACAAGAAGGAGATCGGATACTAGGCTCTTAAGGATTAGAAAGAAACAAATCGATTTACCTTCTCACTAATGAAGAACCATAACAGAGCCTTTTGGCACCTAGTGTTTTGCTTTCCAGCTTCTGTTCAAACTTTTCTAGTGAAAGGTGTTTAGGATTTTCTGGACTTAGGTTGTTCTATTGAAGGAGGGCACACTATCTGGCCTATGGGAGGTATGCAAATGTTGTTCCAAAATCTGTTTCCCTGCACCACCCATTGGTTCTGGTTCCACCTCCTTTAGCAGAGCTGCTTAGATAGACCCCTTGATACTGAGTAGCCCTGCAACCACTCCAATACAATCATCCTAGCTAATCTCCTCTCCCACCCCTCCCCAATACTTGGCTTCTCTAAGCTAAAAAGCTCACACTCCTTTGTGTTTTCCACACCTTTTACCACCCAGGTTCTTGTAGACTGTATGAATTTTAGCTTGTCAACAGCCTCTTTAAATGTGATGCCAAGAACATGACATAAATGTAAAATATTTCCTTTGCTCGTTATTTCCACACACGTATTGAGCCCAACTCAAGAAGACCAGGGAGTCACCGCTTCAACTAAATGTGTTTATTGCACAATTCTCTTAGCACCAAAAAGCATTCTTGCTTGCTCTGTGCCTTCACATATCTTTATCTCTAGTTACCAAACAAATGGATATGAGCCAATCCTCTACCTTTTGAAGTGGTGCCATGGATTCCAATTAATTATTTCTTAGTGCTACTATCTGCTAATACTGGGGAGAATGGGATGTTGTCCATTTCTTATGTTCTTAGGTCATGTGAGCAGAAATAATATCAAGAGTCCCTCTCTGAGAGGCTGTGAAATGAAGTCCAATCCAAACAGAATTAAGAACAAATCTGGAAGAAATTATTTACTACATTTGGGATTACATGTAAGATGATGTGCCCACCTTGGCTATTTTCAGATGTCTTTGCCTCTTGAGAATCAGGCTAGGTCTTTAATATATCATAGTGAATGTGGCTTCGTCAGATCTTTACCACCAAGTCAAGCTGAACTGAGGCAAAAGCCTAGGTAATTCAGATAAAATGCCTCTTCAGCCTATGGAGGCTTTGATCGGTATTGAAGGCCAAAAACAAACACTGCCATCATGTTACATTAAATTGAAACTAAATTGTGTCTATCCTCTACTATCATCACTAACCCGCTGAGCATTAAAAAAAGAAAAAAGCAAAAGAAAGAAAGGAAAGGAAAGGGAAGGAAAACCAGGAGAAGTTTGCTATTGAATTGTTTGCCATCAATTTCAGGGAATACGGTCTGATGAGAAAACCGTGCCACAGTGAGTGTGGCTGGCACTGCAGGTGTGAGCTCTTCCCTTCCCACTTACCCTGGCCAGGAACAGCCACAGAGGGCAGAACAAGAATCTTTCCACGTTTCACACTCATAAATCAAAGACACAGCCATTCCCTGGGCTCCAGGATTCATTCTGCCTCCCATCAGGCAGAGCTGTGCCCACACTACCAACGCTATTTCCTTGCCTTTCCAAAAGATCATGAAATGTGCCTAATCTCTGCTCTCAGAGCCAAAAATAAAACCTGGAATCTTCTTGTGAAGACAGGAAAAAGATCTCAATGTCTGGAGCTTTGGGGCTTGTGTTAACCATCTAATTTAAATATTTTTAAATGTCCTCCAAAAACGCATTACTACTCAGCTTAAAGATTCTCCCCCAAATCCCTTTAAGTAGCTCTTCTTCCTAGTATTAGAAGAATCTGAGATTCCCCCCTTTGTGTAGTAGTATCTACTTTCCCTTCCAATAGTCACAAATCACTTTTTCCTCTCATAACCAAGTCTTTTGTCTTATTGTAAAGCACTTGCCAAAAACTCCTACCTTAAAAAGGTACTGTCATTATCTGAACAGGGAGACAGGAGAAATCTCTCATCTCCAAAACCTAAATCAATGGGAGAGGTGTTCATACAAAGTGATAGGGGCAAAATGCCAACCAGTGCATTGTTGCAAGAAAACAGTGTGTTGGACAAAGAAATGAACAAGGAGTCAAAAGAGATTGGGGGTGGGGGGGTTCCTGCTTTGGCTGTTAGCTAGTACTAAGTTCATAGGTGGATCCTTCAGTCTTGCCAAACCTCGATTTCCTTAACTATAAAAGGAAAAATTAATCTTTGTTGTCTAGGACTCACAAGATCTTGATTGATAACAAGCATTTTGGAAAATCCAAACAGGCTTACAATGCTTATGTTTTTAAAGCAATAACTTGATCACCTAAATGATGCGGACTGGATAGGGGTCTCACCCTGACACTTATCCTTGCCTAAGTTAATGTTTCCTGGAACACACCTGTAGAAAAGAGAGAGAGAGGGGAAAAAAAAAAAAAAAAGAATTCCTACAGCTACATTCATAGACTTTAGAGGGATATTTAGGATTCTCTTTTAGAAAAACAAGGAAACAAAAAGATTAAATGTAACCCAAGCTCACACGGCCATTGTCTCTATAATTATTATTCATCATTGGAACCCAAGGGTCAGGACTCCACTTAGCCACACACTCTTTGCCAACCTTCCTGGGCTCACTTACCTAAATACACAACCAGAACCAAAGGAAGATCGGAAGCTGAGGTCGCCTCTGGCACGGCCGCTAGCTCTGATAAGTGTCCTGGGTGTGCAGCGTCATCACACAATTTATTAGCATAATTTCAAACTCTAAATATCAAGGGATCTCTGTCCCTTTGGTATTTAAAAGTAAAAAAAAAAAAAATACCATTTGGGTGACCTTCCCCACACAGCTGGAATCCAAGACTATTAAACGATTAAAAACAGAAAAACCGGGGTGGGAGTGAGGGGATCTGTCAACGAAAGGTTATTAGCCCTGTTCACTCCTTTCGGGAACAGGGCGCTGCCTGGGCGCAGGGGAGGGGGACGCGCAGCAGGACGCGTTAACCAAAGATGCCCCGGAAACTCGGTTCGTTCCCAGTTTTGCGCCGCGAGCCCTTTTATTCTCTAGAGAGACTGCAAGCCCCGGGGAGAGCGCCGGAGACCTCCTAGGGGAAAGGGAGGGGGGCGGCGCGCTGGGCCAGACTCTGCCGCTCCTCGAGAGGCCACGCACAGGTGCGCGTCCGAAGGGGGTGCGTGGTTAGCTGGCATCTCGCTACAGCTCCGCATTCCCTAAAACGCGGTGAAAATGAGCATTTCCGCACGCAGCCCGAGGAACGCTGATTTTTAAAACCTCGGCAGCGCACGGGGGTGTAAGAAGAGTTGCGGGGCAGGTGCAGCGCGGTCGGGAGGCCGGGATTGCCAGCGAGCTTTTCCCGCCCGCGTGGCTGGCCGCGCGTGGGCGCCGCTCGGTCGGGAGCCGGGGTGGGGGGTGCGTGCGGGGTGGACGTGCCGGGGAGCCGAACCGCAGGCTCTGGAGGGGACCCGTGACCCGAGCGGATGGAAGCGGCTGGAAGCGCCGCCCTCCTGAAGAGGGCCTGTGGCCCGGGGCTTTGAGCTGGAGATGGGGGCGGGGGGACCCCAGCGGGAGGGTAGCGGCCGGGAGCGCGCGGGACCGTCCTGCACAAACATCCTAAGCATCTGGCTGAGGCTCCACCTGGACGCCCGCCGAGCGGAAGGCCCGCGCTCCGGGTCCCTTACCTGCAGCCAATCGGTCTACGCAAGGAAGGGCAAAGGGTCCGGGCGGCGAGGTCGCGGAGCTGGACGGCGGAGCGGGGGCAGGTGGCGGAGGAGAGGGCCGAGAGGGTCTGCGAGCGCGGCGGCCCTGGGGAGCCGGAAGCCCGGGGTCCAGCTGGCGCCACGTACGACGCGGAGCGCGGGAACGAGCCGGCGCAGGTGCACGCGGGGCCGCGGGGCGGGGGCGGGTTCGAGGGTTGACAGGTGTGTTTTGTTGGTGTCCCAGGAGCGGAGCTCCGAGGCCCGCCCGGCCCGAGGCCCGAGGCCCGAGGCCCGCGGCCCGGAGCCCGAGGGAAGCGCGCCCCGCCCCGCCCCGCCCCGCCGCGTCCTCCCGGGCCCCCGCCCCGCGGCTCAGAGCACGTGCGGCCCGGGGCCCAGCTCCCCCTCGTCCCCAATGTCCACCTCGTCCTCCGGCTCGGTCAGCACGAAGGGGCCGGCGGGCAGACCCAGCCGAGCCTCGGCAGAGGCGGCCTCTGGGCCGCGGGGGCTGCCCTCGGGGCTCTCGGGCCCGTCTGGCGCTTTGGGCTCATCCTGACTTTTCCTCAGCTGCTTTTTATGCTTCATCCGCCGGTTCTGGAACCACGTTTTCACCTGATTTCAGGGAGAAAAAAATAAATAAATACAACCGTGTCATTCCTTCAGATCCATAGTTACCAAGATCTGAGAGATGGCTGGCCTTAGGAAAATGGGCCGCAACCCATTCACGAATTATCCAAGAGCTGTGACAGTCTCATCCTCGGGTGAAATCAGCCCTCCACCGCTCGCAAGGGATCGTGTAGGGTGAACGAGAATCAGGCATCCTAAAGCTCCTGGAAGCAACTGTCCAACATAACGATAAAGGCCAAAATGGTGTGCTTTGTGAACACTAATATTGCTGTTAATTATAATTACTAATGGTAGGTGCGACTGGACGAGTGGCCTTTATGTTTAACTTACATTCTCCCCATTGGGGCCTCTGAGCACCGGATCCAGCAGGAGGATGAGAATCAACCTTGCTGGTTCTCATCAAAGAGAAAAGTCACGGGCACCTGGCTGATGATTTCACAGCAATCTGGGCTCCCGGGTACAGAGAATATAAGACAGAGGAAGCGGAGGGAGTTTTAAGGTTGCAGGTGAATAGCATCTGGAAGATGGAAACAGTCCTCCTCCCGCTCAGGACAGGGCAGTAAGGAGGAGGCCTACATTACAGTGGGGGAGTGGGGAGGCTGGATCTGAGGGCTTGCGGCTGTGAGAGACAGTCAAATAATAATAATAATTAATAATAATAAAATGCTTCCCTGCGCGGGCCTCTCTCAGGACAAAAACCGGTCTAGTCTCTTTATTTTCCGGCCGCCCAGGCTTACAGCCCCGATCGATCGATGGATCGATAGATCGGAGGAGAGGAGTGGGGGGGCGACAACGGATGGTTCTCAAACTAAGAGTGATCCTCGGGGTCACCGAAGCACTTTCTCCTCCCGGCCCCGAGCTCCGGCAAGAGATGATGCTTCGGGAAGTCTGACCTGAGGATGGAGGTGTCGGTACTTTTCCTAAGGATCTTTGGAGAAGCCTGGAATAAAGGGGAGAGGGGTCGCCCCCACTCGAGAGCTCCAGCTCCGCACCGGGCGGAGGTGGAAGGGGCCCGAGGAAAGAGAAGCGGGGCCCAGGAACTGCCCCGTCTCGGGCCCACCTGCGTCTCGGACAGGCTGAGCGCCGTGGCCAGCTCCACCCGCTCCGGCGTGGACAGGTAGCGCTGGATCTCGAATCTCTTCTCCAGGCCCGAGAGCTGCGAGTCCGAGAACACCGTGCGAGCCTTGCGGCGGCGGCAGTGCTTGCCCGGCAGCTCGCTGTGCTGGGGGTGCGGGAAGAGCGCGGGCACCGGCATCCCTGCGGAGAGAAAGGCGGCCCGGGGGTAGAGCCGGCTCCCCGCGCGCCCCGGTCCCGCGCGCCTCCCTCCGCTTCTTGCCTCCGCCGGTCCCCTCGTCGCCCCCACGGCTTCTCCAGCCCCTTCTCCCAGGAACCGCAGGGCGGGGGGAATTTTAAAATCACAAGAATAGCGCTTGGGGATCTTTATCCGGCGGCTCATCTAAGACGTACAAACAATAAACAGTAAGTGGAATGGAAAAGAACATTTCAAGATCGGAGGCCTTAAAAAAAATGTGCTCTTGGAAAGACTCTGCCGGCGTCCGCCAGCTAGCAGTCAGTCCTTGTGCCCCTGCCCAAGTTTTCTTGCAAACGTCGGCTGGTCCAGGAGCTGCTCCACCCAGCCACCTCTCCTCCATACCCCCGACGACACTCCGTCTAGTTCTGCGGCTAGTACAACCAGGAAGGTGGCCTCGCCTCCCAACCTCACTACAAAACACCTTTTTTCTCTCTCTCGAGTTGCCCCCAACCTCCCGCCTGCTGCCAAAGGGAACAGATCAAAACTCTCTCCTGCGGAGCAAGAACCGAGAGGCAATTCCCGCCTGGCACGTTCCTTATTGGTTGTGGGGTCCTGCTGGGGACCCCGATCTCTAATCGAGTCCTCATTCTTTTCTTATTCTTTCTCTCCTACCCTTAAGAGAAGGATGGAAGCGCTTTTCCCCCTGACCAGGTCGGGGGAGACCTGTCTTGTCCTTCCTGACCTCCGCATTTATTACGGTGTCTGAGACACACCAAGTAAACTGCTACAGACATCAATTTCTCCCAATAACCCTGGGGAAAGGAAACGAGCAATTGTGGCATCGAGGGTTTTGGCCACTGCTACTGGGGGGGTGGGGGACATGGGTGCAGCCCAGAAGGGACTGTCCTGAGTCAGGTAGTGAGAAGGCCAATACCAAGATGCCCGCTTCAACGTAGCTTGTACAATTGCCCTGCCAATCTAGTGCCTCAGAATCTGGGTTTTACAGCTTCATAGAAACTTTTAGCTTTTGCCATAGATTCCGGAGCACACATTTCACAAACTGTCTCATGTGTTTCCATGGCTTTCGCCTGGAGAGGGTTGTTTTCCTGCCTGAGCTCTGCATTTGGACTCAATGAATTATTATATTTCAACTGGAATGAAAAATGCCGAAGAGGGAAGCTATGAGTGTGGCCTTTCAGAGAGCGGCAGGAAAAGTCTGGCCTCACATCTCCCACTCCCAGCCACCTTACTGGCCCCCGGGTTTTGTCATTCATGGAAAATCAAAATGCTATGGTGTGGGGCTCCTGCTCCAGCAGCAATCAGGGCAGAGGAGGGCAGCCGAGCCCAAGATTATGAGTTAGATGTTGAGAGCGCAGAGGGTTAAAGTGGAGCAGCGTCCTTCACTCTCCCCCTCCACCCCCCACACACTTTTTTTTTCTTACCCTTTCTCCCCTATTCTGGCCAGGTCAAACCTTCAGTCCTGGGAATATCCCAAACCCTCATTCACTTCTAAGCCCCTGCACTATATCCATGAAAGCTCTGCGCAGAGGTGAAGAGAGCTGGCCCTGCTGGAGCCTTTGGAGCTAATGAGCTGGAAAGTGGAGTTCTGCTCCACAGGATGGGGTGGTCAGGGGTCTCCCTCAGAGCGAAGACAGAGAATCAGAATTAAGAGCTGGACCAAAGTGGCCCGGAGGACCAGGAGGAAGCAGACTGAGCACTATCCACCAAGAATGTTGTCAAAACCTCTAGCCACCTTTTGGATAGGAATGTTTCCTCCATTATAAAGCGTGTGGAGGGACCATGACTTATCCCCCATGGGTTGGCATGCCTCCGGGGAGCTCTGCATGTCCTCAGCCTTATCCCCAATGTTCCACTGTCACTTAGGGAAGGAAGGCACCAAGCCAGGCCGAATCAGCTCTGGCCTTTCCTCAGCTCCATCACAGGCATACGTCTATGCTGGGAGACCTGCTCTCACTCCCCAAACCTGGAGGCCCCTGTACTTACCCGAGGTGGTGAGGAAATAAGGGTGGTGGTGGTCTCCCTTATGCAGAGGGTGATGAGGGTGAGGAGCCAGGAGGGTGGGTGTGGGCATGAGGGGGTAGCCATAGTCTAGCAGAGGCACCCGGGAGGCCAGAGAGCTGGCGAAGTGGTCAGGGGCCATCTCCCTCAGCGGCTTGGGCTTGTGCAGCAGGATGTCCTCAATGAAGAAGGACGTGGGCCTCTGAGAAGACGCCGGGTGTAGCGGGGAGGTGAAGTTGAGATTCATCTTGAGCCAAGCGTCTGCCACAGGGCGAGAGCCGGGGACGAAGTGTAGGAAGCAGGCAGCGTCTCAGCAAGCCTGGTGGAGAGCGGACGACCCTCCGAGGCTCGGAAACCCCGAGGCTCCCTCCCCGGCCTGGGCTACCCCGGGCGCTGGAGAGGCGAGAAGACGAGCTCCTGGGTAGGTTGGGTCTATGTGTAGAATTGGCAGCTTCAAGAGGGGAGCTGGGAGAGCCAATGGCAAGGCTGCCAGCGGCGAAGGGGAGGGTGCGGTGGGCTCGGGGCGGGGCGGGGCGCTGTCCGCGGTGCTGAATACGACCGGCCGGGCCCGGAGAGAGCGCAGCGGACCCGCGTCCCTGCTCCTGCCAGGTTGGTTTTTCGACCTCAATTTGAGCTGCTTCTGCTTCTTCTTCTTCTGTCAGGCATTTTAAAAGAAAGCTAAAAAGAAAACGTCTCTGTCATTCGACAGACTCTTCTTTAAGAGAGCAAAAAGCATTTAAAGGGCCCCAAAGCAATAGGGATAAGGCACTTACTTTGGCATTTAGGCCTGGGTTTTCCAAGTTTAGAGACACGGTAGCGGGATGGAAAAGGGGAGAAGTGAAGAGAAAATCTGTATCTGTTACACCCAACTTCAGTTGCTGGCTGAGGCACGGAAGAACTATTGAGGAAAATAAATAAAATGCGGATGACCATTACATTCTTTACCTCAGTTAGAGAGGGTGGTATGAGGAAAGTTCTAGCTACATTGGTCAAATAATTTGGTCTGTGTAAGTATGTCCAGAGCTACTTCTTAATGCCAGCTTCCAACTCCTCCCAAATTTCCCTTACTTCCTCCTCACACAGCTTCCCATTTTGCCATACTACCACCTTCAACCCTAACCCACCAAAATAATTGTACTAGATTTTTGTCTCCTGTTCTTCCCCAGCCTTTCATTCTCCTCCCTCCCAATCTTTTGTTTTTGGTTGTCTTTTTTTTTTTCCTGTTTGTCTCTTTCTAATCTGTCACATTTATTTCCCTGGAGTCAATTTGCTAAAATTAAGGTGATCATCTACAGCACAGCAGGGGTAATTTCAGCTCGCATCTCTGAAAATTGCTCTAATTATTGATGTTAAACTCAGGGAAATTAAAAGAAGCCACTTCTCTTCCATCTCCCCATTTTTAAGCTCTAATTTGTTGAAATCTAGTCGTCATCACAATTCCAATCACTACTGCTAATAGTAAAAGTGTTTTAATAGAGACTGAGTCCTCACAACCCATGCTATTAGATAATTAGAGGAGGTGTTAGAAAGCCAAGTGCTAATCCTTGGGCGCACGGGTAGGATTTCCATCTGATCTAGCAGGTAGAACAAATTAATTACCAGAATCAATTAGGCCCCAAACTACAGTGGTCCAGGAAGTGGGAGCATCGTATTCTATACGGATGAACCAGTAAATGGTAAACAGATGAGGAGAGTGAGAGGACGAAGGAAGAAAGGGGGGGGGAAGTAACTTTAAAATAAGATCTTGGCAAGTAGGCATCTAAACGAAGTCAGAACGCTCTATCTGGGAGTCTGAATTGTGATTTCTTTTTTGAAATGATGGTGATTAAAGACTGATAAACCCCAGAGCAGGCAGCCATGGAGGGGGGAAAGGAGTGGACTTTGAGGAGTCGATCCTCTCTCTGTAGCCCCTCTCTCTGTAGCCCGGGTCTATTGATCTTCCGCTAGAGGGAAGATCCTCTAGCCCCTTCCCGGGGCTAGAGGGAAACTGAAACCAAGGGAACTCGTAAAGTGGTGCTGAGGGTGACAGTCTACACTATACTGATGCCCACTTCCCTCTCAGTGAGAACTTACCCGGCTGAGTGAAAGCCAAGAAGTCCAGTCCCCTAAGGCCCTAAAGGCTGAGCACCTGCTAAGGGCGTAACAGGTGTACAACCAGACTTTGGCCTCAGTAAAGAGCCTAGCTATGCCAGGCGCTCCCTAGGCTCCGTCCCTACACACACCATGGGTACAGATTTGCACCCAGCCTTGGGGTGGGATTTAAACTTCTTTCCAGAGCAGAGACTAACTTCTGTCTGGGAAACAGAAATCAAGATTATTGAATGTCCCTCTGGGAGCAGGAGTAGAAAAAAAAAGTCTTTGGGTGACTGCTACCTCTGAGCCAAGGCACTGCAAACCCTTAGAATTTAGCCCTACACATGCACCAGGGTGTTCTCGGGGTCCAGAGAAGGGGAGGGAAGGGTAGACCGCCCGCTCGGTCCTACCCTCCCCCTTACTTCACGTACGCTGGACTCCGCTCCCTGCTCGACCCCAAAGCTGAGGCTAGGTCTTCGGCCCCGCTCCCTGGAGGAGACGCCTCGCTTTTTCTAGCTCTGCTCGCGCTGAGCTCGCTTTCCGGAGAGCCGAGCGCTGAGCGCCACCGAGGGAGACTTCAACGCATTTCCCTCGGGAACCCGGTTCTGCTGCCTTTGCCTCGGCTCCAGCAGGAACCTAAGACGTAAAAGAGGAAGGGAGGAAGCTGGATAGCTATGGAAAGGAGCAGGACCTCAAGGATTGTAGGACTAGGAAAACTTCCCCTTCCCGTGTTTCTGCAACGAAGAGAAACAAAGCTGGGAGGCGGAGAGGACCAGCCGCCCACACCGAAGCAGGCCCCTGGGGATGCGGAGGCGGGACCAGGGGATCGGAAGTGGAGGCGGAGACAGGGATTCCTCAGTCGCCACCCTTTTTCAAGGAGGGAGAACCCCTTCTCCCAGGATGCTCAAATAATCACAGCTGAGGCTTGCCTTGGGAGCTCTGGGACGTGAGTCCTGCCTGCGAGTAGGCAGGCTGTACAGGCAGGTCTTGTCCTGGAGAAGTGCCTGTTGGGTCCTGGCCGCAGACTCCTCCTGGAATTATTGCCCACCTTCTCGGGGAAATGGAGACGTCAAGAAAGCTGGCAAGTTTCTCTGCAGTGGTGGGGCTACTGAGCAGAACCCCCGGAGAAACGCTAGGGTTACCAGAACCCAATCTCTATCCTCCCCCTCAAGGCCCCGGGCATGGCCCATCCTACTGCGTTGGAGTGAAGGAGGCCCCCAAAGATGTTCAGCCTCCTCTTAAGGTTCAATTCTGGCCTGTCCTACGCGGGAGGAGGAAGAGGCATTCCAGAGCCTACAGGGTTTCCCAGCCACCTAACCCAGCCCCTTCAGGGCCCAAACCCGGAATGAGTAAAAGTTATATTTTTTCAGATAACTTGTAAACAACTTGCCCCTTAAAAGCAGAGATGTTTTGGGGTGCCTGGGTGGCTCACAGGTGAAGTGTCTTCCTTTGGCTCAGGTCCTGATCCTAGGGTTCTGGGATCCAGTCCTGCTTCCCGGTCCCCTCAGGGAGCCTGCTTAGTCTCTGCCTAGTCTCTGCCTCTGTGTGTGTGTGTGTGTGTGTGTGTGTGTGTGTGTGTGTGTGATAAATAAATAAAATCTTTGAAAAAGAAAAACCAACAACAACAGATGTTTCATTGTCTGGATTATCTCTAAAGTAGAGACCAGCACTGGCCAAAAATGTGAGTCACATAGGTAGTTTTTAATTTTCTAGTAGTCACATTTAAAACATAGGAAAAAACAGGTGTAATATTAATGTATTTCATTTAGCCCCAATATGCCAAAAAATTCAACATCTAATCAATATAAATATATTAATGAGATTTTTTTGTATTATTTTTTTAAGATTTTATTTATTCATGAGAGACACAGAGAGAGAGAGAGAAAGAGAGGCAGAGACACAGGCAGAGGGAGAAGCAGGCTCCATGCAGGGAGCCCGACGTGGAACTCGACCTGGGTCTCCAAGATCACACCCCAGGCTGCAGGCAGCGCTAAACCGCTGTGCCACAGGGACTGCCCTTTTTGTATTATTTTTTAATACTAAATCCTCAAAATCCAGTGTGTATTATATACTTAGTGTACATCTCAATTTATACTACCCATATTTTAAGTGCTCAATAGTTACACATGGCTACTGGTTACCTATGGGACAGCACATGGCTAGTTAATTGCCATAATCCCTTTTACCCTTTTCCAATGTAGATAGGCATACACAGAAAATGGAAAGCAGTTGCAAAAGCCAGCCTAGCACTTTCTTATGCCTGCCTTTTAATCATGTATTACATTCAATTATTGTAAGCATTCATTGAGCATCTACAATATACCAAGCTCTTCACTACACACCTTCCCAAGCTTTCTCCAAGCTTTAGGAGATTAAATGATGTACTCACATTACATTTATTGTTGATTCTCATTTGACTAAAATCTGTCACCTAGAAACAGCAGGCTGGAGCTGTATGCTGGGCAGACATGTAAAACAAGATCCTGAACACTGCTCTGAGCAAAAAAATAAAGATCAAATGTATTTCTGCCCCCACCCAACCCACAAGACCTGATAGAGCTCCTACTATGGTCTTAACTGGAGAATTATGAATTCCAAGAGGAAAAAGACATGTTTTTCAGGGAGAGAATAATTAAACAGTCCTTCTCTCTTTCATGTCTGCCTCATCTAAAACTGTCATCTGAGCTGGGACTTAGTTTCCCAAAGAGACAACTCTATTGACGATCAAAGGAAGAGACTGGTTCCATTAGCCAAGGTGCCTATACAGTGGCCTTCAAAATAAGAGAAAAAATGTATTTTAGAAGGATCTGAGTAACATACTTTACTCATAACATTTTATATTATATTGCTTGTTGTCTGTTTCAAGTCACTTTCTATCTGAGTACTTTATTTTAAGTACTATCAAAGTGGATGACATGTCCAGAGAAAGAACAGGAGTCACTGAATGCTTCCTGCAAATGCATCTTCAAATAATGCTTTTTTCCCCCAAAATAATGCTTTTACACCAAAAATTAGGATGTGAACTCACATGAGAACACATCCAAGGATAGGATATCCAAATCACAGTATTCTTAACCTAATGACAACTAAATGCATCCTGTTTGCCATCCAGGACGAAGTCAGTCTATAAGGATCAAAATTTTCTTTTCTCTCTCAAGGCTTTCTATGCTACTTTTGGCATCTCATTTTAAAACATGCTTCAAATAAATAAATAAATAAATAAATAAATAAATAAATAAATAAATAAATAAATAAAAACATGCTTCATAAAGCAATAGGAAGAAAGACCTGGAGCTGGGAATTAAAAGTTTGAAATACAAGAGATCATATATTGTTTCTTAATCATTTAAAATGTATACAGTGGAATAAGAATGATCCCACCATTTTCTTCATCAAGTCCCAAAAAAGTAGCTCAATATATTACTAGAGAAAAACCAATAAGCTAACAAAAATGCCTTTTAAATATCATTTTGTCCCATCCTAAACCATCCAAATTCTATTTTCAGATTTAAAATTTGGCACCTATTGATACAATGTACTTCAAAGAATAATACCAAATTAGTATGCATAGCTTTGAAAATAATGGGGCATAAAATGCTACCATTATGAACTGTGAATTTCTGATGCGAAAGATTGTAAAACCTTTTCAAACTCTATTATGAGGTATAGAGATGAGCTTGTAAACATTTCCCAAGAGGACTGTGCATAGAACTAAATATTTGGTATATTTTTGTTAAAATGATGGATCAGTTATATTTTGTTTGAGAATACTCTTCACAAAGCCAAATTGATTTTTGTTCTTCTAACTTTCATTGCTAATACAATCAAGTTAGTGGACCAAAAGAAATGGAAGGTACAAATGATTGCAATATAAGTGGATAATATTGAATTTGTCTTAGCAATGACCAAGATGGTAGATAATCCTAAAAGGAAACAGAGTAAAAAAATACTTGAAAAGTTTTATTAAATAAGCTGAAAATAAGAAAAGTCATTCTATGTATAACATAAAAGTCTGGAAGCCAAAGAGGAAAATATTGATAAAATTAGCTGTATTAAACTTTTTAAAATTCTGCATGCCAGAAATTACCAAAAGCAAAGGAAAAAGATAAACAACAAAATGATAGGAGGCATTTGTGATTTATACCCCAGACATGGGGATAATTTGTTATATATAAAAAGTTCCTACCAATCAATAAAGAAAAAGACCAAGAGCACAATTTAAAAATTGGCAAAAATCAGGCTCCCTGCTCAGTGGGAAGTCTGTTTCTCCCTCTCCCCTCTGCCCTTCCCCTGTGCTCTCATTCTCTCTCTTGCCTACTCACTCTGTCTCCAATAATTAAATAAAATTTTAAAAATAAATAAATAAATAAAATAAAAATTGGCAAAATATAGGAAGAAACAGTTCACAAGAAAGAAAATATAAATGACTATTAAACATTTTAAAGAGGCTAATCATAATACTAAAAATAAGCCTAATGAAAGATCAGCTACAGTGAGACAACATTGTTAATATGTGGAATTAAAAAATAAAAAATCGAATTACCCACTCTGTTGGCAAAACTGTAGGGGAAAGAATCACTCTCATATATTGATGCAACGCATGCAAACTTGCACAATTTCTATGGAGAACAATTTGGCAATATATATCAAAATTCCAAATGCACACTGAAATTCATTTAACAGATATGATTTGCACATCATGGCTAAATTATACAAACTCAGAATGAAAGGAACTCTAAGGATACACTTTGAAGTGAAAAGGGCATTTGCTTTAGACTGAATGCTAACATTTGTTTTAAAGGGGGAGAGAAGGAGAAAAACATACAAATTTGATTATATATGTTAGACATACCTCTGGGAAGATATATAAGAAACTCACATTAGTTACTTTTAAGGACTGAAGTGCTGGGGTCTTGGTGAGAGGATTTTCCCCATATGCCCTTTGGGTTTTAGTTTTTTGTTTTTAAAGATTTATTTATTTTAGAGAGAAAGAGAGTGTGAGTGCATGTGAGTGGGCGGTGGGGTGTTTGGAGGGAGAGGAAGAGGGAGAGTCTCAGGCAGAGTCCCTGCTGAGCATGGAGCCTGATGAAGAGCTTGACCCATGACCTTGAGATCATGACCTGAGCCAAAATCAAGAATCGGAAGCTTAACCTACTAAACTAGCCAGGCACCCCTCCTATATGCGTGTTTGTACCTTTTGAATAAGAATCATATTCATGCAATGTTTTTTAAAAATCAAGTAATATTAAAGTTAAAACATAAAGGAAAAGGAAATTCTTTTACTTTAACCCCAAAATATCCAAAAATTACTACTTTTTTTAAAGATTCTGTTTATTTTAAAGAGAGAGAGGGAGCACAAATGGGGGATGAGCAGAGGGACAAGCATACTCTGCACTGACCCTGACACAGGGCTCAATCCCACAACCCTGAGATCGTGACATGAGCCGAAACCAAGAGTCAGATGCTCAGCCGACTGAGTCACCCAGGCATTCTTCCCTATGTTCTTTCAAATTATTATTTTAGCCCTTCTCAATAGGTTACTGAACCCAAATTATTACAAAGTGTTTTCACTGAAATTTGCCTATAAAGGACATTAAAGTTTTATTCCCTAGTAAAGGTTCTACAACACTTTGCTTTCCTATAAATTATATGTGTTTTCAAAGAGGTGATCACACACCCACTCCCATCCACAAATTAGGGGTAATATGTATCTAATCACTTAAAGAAAGGAAAGAATAGTTTTTGACTATTTCAATGACAGTGCTATGAATAATGAGGTGAATTTCTTGTATTTATATTGTACATTGTGTACTTTAAGCTGCTTTCTTACCTGAACATCACATCTCTTCCTGTCCACATACATAAAGACACAGAGGATCACATAGGTAGAATCATGAACTCAAGATCACTCAGCTTTGTAGGTCAGGATTTGAACTCAGATTTATCTGACCTGAGAGTCCGTAGTCTATTCATTATAACCACATTATCTTTGAATTTGAAAAATTAGCAAGTAAAGCAATAATAGATGCTGCTTATCTCTCATCTGGAGTAAAACTTTCAACTATAGCCCTTGATTTAAGAGGCCAGTCTCCCCAATTCTTCTCCTTGGAGGATTTATAAATTCATACCATTACCTGCAGTAACTAGAACCTAAAATACCAGAAAGGATGTTTTTACTTTGGAAAATGAATACGCACGCACGCACGGACGTGCACACACACGAACACTTAGCATCATCACTTCAAGGTGAAGAGGGCAGGATGCAGGATATATTACCAGTGGTAAATTGAACAGGGCTTAGAGTCAAACAGACTCCAAGGTTAGAATCTGGATCTATTACCATTGCATACTAGCTGTATGACCTTGGAAATTGTATTTAACCCCTCTAAGCCCTACTTCATAGGATAGTTTGGGGGAATAATTAAGATAATGTGTATACCCCAAACATACACAATGTCATATGTCAATTATATCTCAATTTTAAAAAGATAATATATGTAAAGCATTTTGCTCAGTGCCTGGCACACAGCTAAATCTCAGTAAGTAACTGCTGCTGGTGCTGCTGCTGGTGGTGGTGGTCTGACAAACCAATACAAGAGACCCCAAATGATCAATGGTGGGACCCTAGGGATACCATGGACATGGGTGATTAATAAATCCAACACCATGCTGTTCTATAAAAGCAGGCTATATAATCCCAGAAAGAGATTCTTGCCAAGAAAAAAAGAATGTATTGGGAAGGAGGTGATGGTACTAGGTAGTGCTCTTCTGTGTACAAATGTGAAAAAGTGGGGAGTATCTATTTAGTTCTAGAAGATACCTTAAAGATGATTTTAAGAAAGATGACATCGTCTAACTTCCCCCAGCCAGAATTCAAAAACACTAAACTAGAAAGTACTTTTTTTTTTAAACGTTACTTATTTAATCATGATAGACACACCAGGCAGAGACACAGGCAGAGGGAGAAGCAGGCTCCCTGCAGGGATCCTGATGTGGGACTCAATCCCAGGACTCCAGGATCATGACCTGAGCCAAAGGCTGATGCTCAACTACTGAGCCACGCAGTTGCCCCTAAATTAGAAAGTACTTTAAGATCAACACCAAGTCTGGTTCTCCCTGCCTTCTACCAGAAGAAGACAATCAGGCAAAGGGTATTTATTGTTTACCAGGTATCCTACCTTTGCTAGGCTCTGTATGAGGTGTTTTGGAGAGATAGGATAGAGGAGAGCAGGGAACAAAGAAAAGTATAAGCCTTATGTCTGCTTCAGACACACATATACACACACCCCATACATGTAACCCAAAACATGCAAAGCAAACAAAACCAACCAAGAGTTTCTCTGTGTATTTTACTTAATTAGGAAAACATCACTAAGATGATATAGGCTCACTTGTAATTAGGATAGAAAATAATATCGGGAGACAGTGGAGCCAAGAGCTCTGTGATTTATTCAGTTTTTATCTGCAAACATTTATTGAACTTGTACCTTGCAAAAAGGTGGGTATGTATTGGAGGCCTTTTGTCATATGTATTTATCTTGCTTCCACTTTTAAGCCAAGGATTTCATTTTATCTACTGTATCTTAATATTTTCCAGTGCATAGTAGACTCTTCCAAAACTGATATGAAAATACTTCTATAATTGATTGCCATATTATTTGGCAGTTCCCAGGTAAAAGAATAATTTTTAAAAATTTTTTTATTTATTTATGCATGAGAGACACAGAGAGAGAGAGGCAGAGACACAGGCAGAGGGAGAAGCAGGCTCCATATAGGGAGCTTGATGTGGGACTCAATCCCAGGACTCCAGGATCATGCCCTGGGCCGAAGACAGGCACTAAACTGCTGAGCCACCCAGGGATCCTCAATAAAAGAATAATTTAGTGCTGGTTACCAGATCCCTCCCTATTGGCTGATAGGCAGGCAGCTCCTTAAGATGGTGTAGTGATATCATATGATTTTTTTGAGAGAGAGAGAGCATAAACGGGTTAGTATGTAGGGACAGAGGGAGAAGGAGGGAGAAAATCTTAAGCAGACTCCATGCCCAGTGTGGAGCCTGATACAAGGCTCAAGCTCATGACCCTAAGATCATGACCTAAGCCAAAATCAAGTGTCAGATGCTTAACAGACTGAGTTACCCAGGTACCCCTACCAAATGCTTCTTTTTTTTTTTAATTTTTTTTTATTTATTTATGATAGTCACACACAGAGAGAGAGAGAGAGAGAGAGGCAGAGACACAGGCAGAGGGAGAAGCAGGCTCCATGCACCGGGAGCCCGACGTGGGAGTCGATCCCGGGTCTCCAGGATCGGGCCCTGGGCCAAAGGCAGGCACCAAACCGCTGCGCCACCCAGGGATCCCCCCAAATGCTTCTTTTAAAAGAAAAACACCATGTGGGGGCACCTGGGTGGCTCAATCAGCTTAGGTTATGATCCTAGGGTCCTGGGAACAGCCCCACATCAGGCTTCTTGCTCAGTGAGGAGCCTACTTCTCCCTCTCCCTCCCTCTGCCTGGTGCTCCCCCTGCTTTTGTGCTCTCTCACCCGCTCACTCTCTCTCTTTCTCTGTCAAATAAATAAAATCTTTTTTAAATTTTTAAAAATTAAAAATTAAAAAAAAACACCAGGTGGTTTGGTGAGGGGAAGAAATGTGGACTGGTGAATCTGGAGAAGTCTCTTCAAACCAAACTAAAACAGAACCTTCACTTGGCACTCTGCAGTTTTAGCCTCACCAAATTCAATTATTAAAAATCACTTTCATCTGTCTTTCTGGAAGGATCATCCTTGTCAGCCCCCATCTACAGAGATAATTTCCATTCAAATCTAGATCCAGTTCACTCCACTCTCCCTCAGAAAACCACTCCTTTCTCCAGCACTTAATACACAGAGATACCACTGACTGGGCATTTGGAAAAAAGCTGAATACTACGTTGATATGTTTTATCTCTTGTCATGGCCATGTTCTGTTTTCCAGCTAGACTACTGTGTTATAGGCAACATATTCAAATAATTCAAAAGTCAAAAATTAGAAAAAGTTCATGACATGAAACATCTCCCCTTTCCCTCTCTTAGCGAATTCTCCCTTCAGAGCCAATCACTGTTACTGCTTTCTAAGTGTCCTTTCACAGATATTTTAAAGTGTGTACAGATGATATATATACATGAACACACATACACACATGTAGCTGTGACTATATCTGTGCATAAATAAATGTATAGGTGAAATATATATGTATATATATTCCTCACTCATATACACATCTTTTCTCCCTCTTTTGATACAGAGGGTGAAGGGGTAGCACACTATGTATCCTTGGTTTTTATTTAACTTTTTTTTTTCGGTTGCACATTGATTGTGACATATATGGATGCACCAAGATTATTTAGCCAGTTTCCTTCTATGGTATCTAGGATGATTTCCTAAGATATTTAGGATGCTTTCAATCTTTTGCTATTACAAACAATACTGTATTAAATACATGTAAAAAAAACCCTGTAAACATATTTTATACATGGGCATTCTTAGAGGATGAATTTCTAGGTTAAGTTTGTAGTTTTGGTTGGTTTTGCCAAATGGTACTCCAGAAAGGGAGTTTATCAGTCTATTCTCCTATCCACGGCAAATTAGATAGTCTCAGGTAATTCTCCTACAAATAATGTAAGTACAGTACTCTTGTTTTTACGTCACTTAACCCTTGAGAATCTTAGTTATTCTATCTGCAAAGTGGGGATAATGTCATCTACCACAGAGACCTATCCTAGGGATTATTTTGTGAGGAAAATATGCAGAAGAGCTATAAAAACTGTCCAACAAGAGGAAAATGTCAATTACTATTGAGAGTAATAGCTTCTAGGGGTACCTGTGTGGCTCAGCTAGTTAAGTGTCTGCCTTCGTCTCGGGTCGTGATCTCATGTCCTGGGATGGAGCCCTGAGTTGGGCTCCCTGCTCAGTGTGGAGTCTGCTTCTCCCTCCTCTCTACCCTTCCCCCAGCTTGTGCTTTTTCTCCCTCTCAAATAAATTTAAAAAAATTTTTTTAAAATGTAATAGCTTCTAGCACTTAATCTATGATAAATATCATATCACATGCTTTAATATAGTCTAATCTACATTACAAAGTAAACATAATTACGTTAGATTTATATTTCAAGAAAATGAAGCTCAGGGTGCCTGGGTGGCTCAGTCGATTAAGCATCTGACTCTTGATTTCGGCCCTGGTCTTTGATCTCAGGGTCATGAGATTGAGCCCTGCCTTGCACTCCACACTCAGTTGGGAGTCTGCTTGGGATTCGCTCTCCCTCTCCCTCTGCCCCTCCTGCTCCCTCTCTCTCTCTTTCTCAAATAAATAGATCTTTAAGAAAGAAAAAAAAAAGGAATGAAACCACAGCTCAGAGAGTGGACTTATCAGTCCACATCTGGCAAGTGGCAGAAGAGGGACTGAAACCCAGGTCTGCACAGGTTCAAAGACTGGGCTCTTTCCACTGAACCTCATTTTGACTTACAATTTATTTTTGTTAATTCAAGTAAAATGAATGTACGGTGTTCTATTAGTTTCACAATAGTTCTATTAATTATACAACATAGAGATTTGACATTTTGACTTATAATTTAAAAATTAAACTATCACTCCTTTAATTTGTATGAAATTGTATTTGAATCAAATATAATGAAGGAGTAAAGGTCTCATGCAAGACACAACCTGGACCATTAAGTATTGGTAGAATTTGGACAGGTGGAGGGATGTGAAGATACTCTTCCTGTAGCAGAGAATGGCAAATACAAGTATTCACAGGGCAAGTAGAACAAAGTGTATTTTGAGAATACTGAGATGATCATAACTAGAGTGGAGCCTTTGAGTAGTACTTGGGAATGTGGTTTAGGGGACGTCCTGGGTAGCTCAGCAGTTGAGCGTCTGCCTTCAGCTCAGGGTGTGATCCTGGGTTCAGGATCGAGTCCTGATCCCGCATCAGTCTCCCTGTGAGGAGTCTGCTTCTCCCTCTGCTTCTCTCTCTGTGTCTCTCATGAATAAATGAATAAAATATTTTTTTAAAAAATGTGGTTTGGGCCTTATTAACAAGTACTTGGAAAGATAGTCAGAGAGCACCTGATGGTTCAGTGGTTGAGCAGCTGCCTTGGGCTCGGGTCATGATCTGGAGTCCTGGATTTGAGTCCCACATCAGGCTCCCTGCAGGAAGCCTGCTTCTCCTTCTGCCTATGTCTCTGCCTCTCTCTCTGTCTCTCATGAATAGGTAAATGAAATCTTTAAAAAAAAAAAAAGAAAGAAAGATAGTCAGAAGACATTATGCTTAATTTGGAGGAGAGCAGCTTGAGGGTAGGGGCCAGTAAAGCTTTTCTGAGCAGGGCTGTAACTGTGGATGATAGTGCTTTAGGAAATTTTATATCAAGTCTTTATGTATGAGGAATTAGAGAAAAGGCACTAGAAAGTGTGGAAGGTATTGGTGTTTCCAGAGAGGAGTCCCTTCAGCCATTCAGTCAAAAAACAATCATTCATTCACTCAACAAATAGATATTAGTCACTTTCCATGGACATCAGGCATGGTGAGATTAGCTTAGAAGCTGTAAATACAAGCACCACACAGGCTCTGCTGTTAAGACTTTCAAATCTGGGGGAGCCTGTGTGGCTCAGAAGTTGAGCATCTACCCTCAGCTCAGGGCATGATCCTGGGGTCCTGGGTTCTAGTCCTGCGTTGGGCTCCCTGCATGGAGCCTGCTTCTCCCTCTGCCTGTGTCCCTGCTTCTCTCTCTCTCTCTGCATCTCTCATGAATAAATAAATAAAATCTTTTAAAAAAAAGAGACTTGCAAACCTTATGATAATATCAGGATCTTAACTGCTCACATCTTCTCTGTTCCGTTTTATCCCTCCCTGTAATCCTTTCTTCAGGAGCCAGAGTGCTGATTCAAAAGCACAAATCTGATGAATTAGTCCATGTTCAAAATCCTTTGGTAGCATGTTATGTCACCTTCCATGCCAGGAACATGTGTTGCTCTAACCACCTCCCCAACATTGGCTTACCCTTCTATGGTTCTCAGAACAAATGGCTTCCTCCCTGAAGCCTTCCCGGATGCCTCCAGGTGTGTTAGGTGTCCTGCCCATGTGCAACCACACACTTCTGATATTATCATATTTTTCTCACTACAATGCAATTGTCCCTTCCATCGTTTGTCTCCTTCTCTAAACCATAAATGCTATAGAAGGAAGACCAATGTTACCCCAAGCGTCTAGTCCAATGTCTGGCACATGGTAAGGTCTCAAATGCTGACTAGCAGACTGAACCTGTGAATAAATAAATAAGTGCATAGGTAAAATAACCACTCAGATGATCCAGCCGGGTAGATTTTACTTTACTTGGGAAAGAAAGCAAATGTTTTCGTTGTTTACAAAGTGGCATGAAAGCTAATCAATCCCTGGTCGCCTTTCCAACTCAATATCGAATGGGACAGAGACTGTAGGTAGCAGTGGAGTTAGAATGGCTGGGTTAGCAGATAAGGAGTTGTGGAAAGGGTGGTCGTCATGACAACCTGTAAGCTTATTAGGTACCACAAGCCTGTAGTGCACCGGAAGGACCCAGATTCACATGGGTTCAAGATCTGCAGGCTCCAGCTACCTGGCCCAAATAGTTCTATTTTTTGGACTCCTAGAATGCTATGGCGGTAGAACCTGTGAGATTGTTCCTTTCTGTGTTGCTTGTTGTACAAATAACATCCGGAGAAGGTGAGTGATTTGTCCAGTCACACAGCAAATTCTTGACAAGGCCGAGGTAGAAAACATGAGTCTTTCCACACCCAGGGGAGTGTTACCATTTCATGATTCCCAAAGATGTTGGATTCTTTCACCAGTTTATCAGTCACAGGTGGATTTGCAGAATTTTTCATCATGTTAAATTTTTCATTTTATTCACTCAAAACTTCACTTTTTAAAAAATTTTTTACTCATTTGAGAAAAATTGTGCAAATGAGAGGGCATGAGTGGGGGGAGGGACAGAGGGAGAAGCAGGGAGCCTAACTCAGGGGCTTGATCCCAGGACCCTGAGATCACGACCAGAGCCAAAGGCAGATGCTCAACCAACTGAGCCACCCAGGCTCCCCATTCACTCAAAACTTCATGAATCCATCCACTCATTCATTCACCCCTTCAACCTGTCTCTTGGAGTGTTATTACCTATCTTGCACTACTAAGTGCTGTGGAAAATAGGACACTCTGTAATGCAGGGTCCTTGGCACTCATTTGATTCTGCTGTAAAATGGGGGGAAATGGATTTTTGCATGGTACCAAAGTATTCCCCTACATGTTACTTGCTGTTATAGGAACAAGAAAGTATAACTGTGTGTGATGTGATCAGACTGTCACCACTTCAGCCCAGTGATCAATCTTACATCTCTTATGGCCAGACAACCAGACATTCATTATATGTGCCCTGCGGTGATGCTAAGTGAAGTACACACCGTCACCTCCAAAGTATTCCTGCCAAATGTTTAACCTGAGTCTAATCAGATTTACACCCTACTTATTTCGAGCCACAGAAACTACAGAGGGTAAAAAACAAGCTACAGTATACTATGTGGAAGCAGACAAACCCAAGCTGTATGCATTGTATGAGACAATTCCCCATTTCCTTCAACAATGGCAATGCCATAAGGCATACTTTATTTACTTAGGGACTTAAGACACGCTGTGCACAGTCCTTTCTTTAAAAAGAAAAAAAGTGGGGGAGGGCACTTGGGTGGCTTGGTAGGTTGAGCATCTGACTCTTAGTTTCAGCTCAGGTCATGATCTCAGGTCCTCCAATCTAGCCCTCCACCCTGGGATGGGGTCCTGGCTCAGCAGGGAGATATCTTGGGATTCTCTCCTCTCTCTCCCTCACCATCAACCCCTCCCCACTCTATCTCTAAATGAATGAATGAATGAATCTTTTTAAAACAAACCAAAAAAAAGAAGCACGATGTGCATGGTCCTTGGCTGGATGCTGCTCTGAGCATACCATTAAAAATACTTTCAGAGAAATAGGAACGTTTGAATACGGACTAGGCATTAGAATATGAAGGAATCGCTAATTTTGCTAACGGTGATAATGGTATTGTGGTTATACAGGAACATGTCCTTTCAAGTTTTTTTTTTTAAAAATGTATACATGTAAGTAATTTGGGTGAGACATCATACTGCCTGAATTTACTTTAAGTAAACCTCAGGGGTGGGGTAGAGATGAAATAAGTGTGACAAAAGATTAGTAACTGCGACTCAAAGATTAAGAACTGTTGAATTTTAATGATCAATACACGGAAGTTCCTTATTTTGTTGTTTCAATTTGTGGAAAGTGTCCATAATAAAAAGACAAAAGCAAAAATATTTCAAAGGCTTGGACATGGCCTAAATCAGGGTATGCTCAGTTCCCAATGTCCAGAAAGCAACACAGGAAAAGCCCAACAGCTAGCTTTCCAAGGAGGCTGGAGAAGAAAGATGTCTTGGTCCCAGAGGGGGAGCCGGTGAACCGAATGGAAATGCGCGCGGGCGGAGCGAGGGTCTGAGCGGAGCCTTAGACACCTGCCAACTTAGAGACCCCCTCGCCTCCTCTCTCCTCCCACGCGGACTGCAGGGGAGACGCTGGCGAACCTACCTCTCAGAGATGCCCGGCCTTGCTGCCTGATTCGACCTTCAAAGTGCCCTGGCAGTGGGTCCAGGGAGCGGACCCAGAGCCCGACCTCCCACCGCGCGCCGCCCGATGCTCCCAGCAGCAGAATAATCAAAGCTAATTACGAACACAAAGGGATGCTCATTTGCAAAGAAATGACCTGCAGCTACTTGTTGCTCGGGTCGGGGGTCAACTCGGCGCGACCCAATTAGTACTTGCCCCGAGAGAGATCCCTGATACCCTTGCCCATCCATCCCAGCAGCAGGCTGGAGTCGGAGCCCCAGCAAAACCACCCAGAAGCCTTTGAAAGCCCCTGGACGGGGGTGTTTTTTCTCTCAAGCTCAACACTGACCAGTCCTTACCTAGCCCTTATCCCTTAAGAACAAATTCAGCGAGTCCACATCAAACAAAACAAGGGCAGGATGGATGATGTTGCCATTTATACGCTCTGACTAATGCAGTTCCTGATTTGCCTTCCAAATTAAATGCATCTCGCTTAGTACATTTTCAACAGACGTTACTCATCTGCTCGATTAATGAGTTTGCTGTGAAAGCGTACTTTGGTAGCAATTTGAAACAAAAGCACCTCAACGTGACTGTAGCTTTGCTTTTCCTTCTCTCTCCATCTTCGCCTCCCTTCCTCCCTCTCCCTCCCCAGGGCAAATGCATCACTGAAGCGAGGGGCCGGGAAGCTGGAATTGGCTGAGGGTTCTCTTCTGTGTCACTACACTACATTAGGAATAAAACCTTCCACTTAAACACTTAAATGAAAACATCGAGAAACTAATTTACTATTTGCAATCACATGATTTAAACCGAAGCTGCCTTAATTTCCTCCCCATTTTGCTTCATATTCAATATGAGCGCACACTAGATTGGTCTATGAAAAGGCTGTCTTCGAATCACAACACTTAAGACCTCTTTCATTTTCTTTTTGATTAAATAATTGAAATTCCTGTCAGGGCCTGCACTTTACTGACGCACAGATTTGGTGTGTGAGGATAAAGACCACTTTTTGTTTGCTGCCTGGGTCTTAAAAGCCAGCGGGCTTCACTTCATTGAGGGGCCGATAAGATGGACCCACGCTATTCACCCATTTCGCAGAAATTTTCTGTGCCCATTAAGTGATTGTCTGAGACAAATTATGGAAACGTCTCCTCTCGTTTGACCACCCTCATTCATCTAGAGGCTTCTGTTGCTGAGAGCTGAGCTACTCTCACGCCAAATTCATCCACTAAGAAAATAAAAACCCACATGCATGTAGACATACAGCCGCCAAACACAAACACCAAAAAGAAAGAAATCACAGAAAACTTCATTTGCTCAACTAAAGAAATCAGAGGTTATTTACATCTCATGGCAAGTCAAGGCAGCACAAGTAAACAGCACAGCACAGCAGGGCCATGGGCCTCTGGCATCCTCAAGGTTGAGGTAAATGGGTCAAAAAAAAAAAAGGGTGGAAGAGACCCTCACTCGGAAAAGAAACGAAACCACCCCCTCTTCCATCCCATCATCTGATGAGCCAATGATTGAACTAGACAGCAGCAGGTGTTTGTGTGGCCGTACCCTTTGAAAGGTCTCATAACACATATATGGCCTTAGAATGTGTGTCTGTGTTTAAATACAAATCACACATTCTCTGTATGTTAGTAAATTGAACACCAATAAAAAAATATCATTATAAAAAAAAAAAAATCACACATTCTCTTTTATGAAAGTGGTCATCAGACATACCTGAATGTTCAACGTAGGTCTACTTACGTTGGGCATGTTATCTGTGACCTCCTGGAGACCCAATCTCATCTGAAGAATGGGGACATAAATAAATGGTCCCTCCTTTCTCTCAGGATGGTTAGGAGATTTAAATAAGACAGTGCATGGAAAGTAGTTAGTGCTTCTGGCACATGGTAAGTGCTTAATAAAAATTAAGTGATACTGTATGTGCTTATGTGTCTATAGGTAAATCTACCTATGGTCATGTTCATGTTCCCTCAAATAGTGTACTTTCACAGAAAGAACAGTCACACTCGTTAAAAACCAACCAAACGGGGGGCACCTGGGTGGCTCAGTGGTTGAGTGTCTGCCTTTGGCTCAGGCCGTGATCCTGGGGTCCTGGGATCGAGTCCTACATCGGGCTCCCTACAGGGAGTCTGCTTCTCCCCCTGCCTATGTCTCTGCCTTTCTCTGTATCCCTCGTGAATAAATCAATAAAATATTTAAAAAAAAAACTGAATAAAATCTGAGTACAGGAGGAGAGCCATATGCTGTATACACACGCACACACATATACAGGGGTTAGGTCCCATGCAGTCACAAATCCACATATAACTTTGACTCCTCCAAGAAGTAACTACTAACAGCCTACTCTTGACCCAAAGCCTTACCAGTAACTATGCAGTCGATCAACACATGTTACATGTTATATGTATTATATACTATATTACAATAGAGTAAATTAGAGAAAAGAAAACGTTATTTTTAAAAAGATTTATTTATTTATTTTAGACAAGCAGGGGTGGGGGGGATGGACAGAAAGAGAGGGAAAGAGAGTCTTAAGCGGACTCTTCACTAAGCATGGAGCCCGAGGCAGGGCTGGATCTTATGATCAGGACCCTGAGATCGTGACCTGAGCTGAAACCAAGAGTTGAAGGCTTACTCAACAGGGCCACACAGTTGCCTCAGAAAAGAAAACATTAAGATAATCATAAGAGGGCAGCCCTGGTGGCTCAGCGGTTTAGCGCCGCCTTCAGCCCAGGGCCTGATCCTGGAGACCGGGGATCGAGTCCCACGTCGGGCTACCTGCATGGAGCCTGCTTCTCCCTCTGCCTGTGTCTCTGCCTCTCTCTCTCTCTCTCTCTCTCTCTCTCTCTCTCAGGAATAAATAAATAAAATATTTTTTAAAAAAGATAATCATAAGGAAGAGGGGAGCCTAGGTGGCTCAGTTGGTTAAGTATCCACCTTCAGCTCAGGTTATGATCTCAGGGTCCTGGGATCGAGTCCCACATTAGACTCTCTGTTCAGTGAGGGGTCTGCTCCTCCCTCTCCCTCAACCCATCCCCACTACTTGTGAACATTCTCTCTCTTTCTCTTAAATAAATAAATAAAATCTTTATTTTTTTAAATTTATTTATTCATGAGAGACACAGAGAGAGAGAGAGAGAGAGAGAGAGAGAGGCAGAGACACAGGCAGAGGGAGAAGCAGGCTCCATGCACCGGGAGCCCGATGTGGAATTCGATCCCAAGTCTCCAGGGTCGTGCCCTGGGCCAAAGGCAGGCGCTAAACTGCTGCGCCACCCAGGGACCCCTGTTTTTTGAATATTAAAACACAAACAACAACAAAAACATTTTAAAAGCTCTACTGTTGGGCACCCCTGGGTGGCTCGGTGCTTTAGCGCCTGACTTCGGGCCAGGGCATGGTCCTGGGGTCCCGGGATCGGGTCCCGGGATCAATCCCATTTAGGGCTCCCTGCATGGAGCCTGCTTCTCCCTCTGCCTGTGTCTCTGCCTCTCTCTCTCTCTCTCTGTCTCTCTCTCTGTCTCTCATGAATAAATAAAATCTTTTTAAAAAAATAAAAATAAAAATAAAAATAAAAAAATAAATTAAAAAAAATAAATAAAAATAAAAATTAAAGCTCTACTGTTTTCTCTGAGCATCCTCTTCCCCAGAACGTGCACAGCCTCTCATAACACATGATTTTTAGCCCTCTTACCATTATGGGACTCTGAACTTTTTTTTTAATTTTATTTATTTATTCATAGAGATGCAGAGAGAGAGAGAGAGAGAGAGAGAGAGAGAGAGGCAGAGACACAGGCAGAGGGAGAAGCAGGCTCCATGCAGGGAGCCCGACGTGGGACTTGATCCAGGGTCTCCAGGATCACGCCCTGGGCTGCAGGCGGCGCCAAACCGCTGCGCCACCGGGGCTGCCCTCTGAACTTTTTTTTTAAAGATTTAGTTTATCTATTCATGAGAGACAAGAGAGAGAGGCAGAGACACAGGCAGAGGGAGAAGCAGGCTCCCTGCCCAGGACCCCAGGATCATGACCTGAGCCAAAGGCAGATGCTCAACCACTGAGCCACCCAGGTGCCCCAGGGCTCTGCACTTTTAAAGACGCCTGCCTCACTTGCACATAATAGTCCGCACGTGGTCTGAATAATACTGGATAGAACTACATATTGCATTCTTCAGCATGGTGACTATAGTTAATAATATTATATTGTACACTTGCAAGTTGCTAAGACAGAAGATCCTTTATTTTATTAACTTCTTACATTTTGATCCCAGCATAGTTAACATACAGTGTTATATTAGTTTCAGGTATACCATAGAGTGATTCAGCAATTCTATATATTACTTAGGGCTCATCACGAGAAGTGTGCTCTTAATCCCCTTCACCTATTTCACCCCTCTCCACACTCACCTCCCCCTTTGGTAACCATAAGTTTGTTCTCTATAGTTAAGAGTCTACTAGGGGTGCCTGGCTGGCTCAGTCAGAAGAGCATGCCATTTTTTTTTTTTTTTAGATTTTACTTATTTTTTCATGAAAGACATAGACAAAGAGGCAGAGACATAGGCAGAGGGAGAAGCAGGCTCCTTGTGGGGAGCCTGATCCCAGGACCCCAGGATCACACCCTGATCCGAAGGCAGATGCTTAACTGAGCCACCCAGCTGCCCCCAGCATGCCATTCTTGATCTCATAGTTCTGAGTTCAAGCCCCATGTTGGGTGTAACATGGGGCTTGAATAAATAATTTTTTTTTTTTAAAAAAGAGTCTGTTTCTTGGTTTGTCTCTTTCCCTAAGAGAGAAGATCTTAAAAGTTCTCATTGCAAAGGAAAAAAAAATCTGTAATTATGCATGGCGTTGAGTATTAACTAAACTTATTATGGTGATCATTTTGCAATGATACAAATATGCAAATAGTGAATCATTCCAATATACAAATAGAAAATCATGATATCACACACCTAACACTAGAATATGTCAATTATATCTCAATAAAAAATAATAAATATTCCACCCCCCAAAATTACCTCTTTATTGTGCAACATTGAAGATCATCCATGACAAAGTATCAGTCCCAAGGATGTTGCTCGCATTTCAGCCGTACTTCCTGGGATTCTTCATTTTGTTTTCAATTATTAGGGGCTCAGAGACCACAAATCCATCCTTAGCCTTAACCTAAAGAATAAAAGGAAAAGAGATGCCTCTCCTTCCTCAAAGTTACTTCATACCTCTCAGTTCCAAACAGAAAGATCTTTAAAGATTTATGCAATCTGAAGAGAAACCAGAGTATTTTACTATATGTTGGCAAATCGAACTCCAATAAAAAAATATACAAAAAAAAAAAAAAAAACTAGAAAGATCTTGGTATTGGCCACTCTTGTATCACCCAGTCCCTCTTCTCCATCGCAAACAGCACGAGTGACTGAAAATGAACATGTTAATGGAGAAAATGAGATGACTTATCCAAGTAAGACTTGTGAATGCACCACAGCCGAGGAAGGCTTCCACAGGAGACTCACCTCGAGGAAGGCTTCCACAGGAGACTCACCTCGGGTGGGGTGGGGCATGTGGGGTGAGGAGCAAGCTGCAGAGGGGACAGCAGTACACCCGCTGCGAGCCCATCCTGCAAGTGGTGGAGGGGGAGGGCATTGCTGTTTTAGAAATCCTGGAGTGGGGAGAGGGACAGTCCTGGCTGAAGCTGCGGTAAATTGGGAAGAGCATATTCTGAGCAGGTGTTTGGATGGAGGGGACCAAGGGCTTACACAGCTCAGGCAGGAGGGAGAGGAGAGGGCACAGCCTAATGGCAGCCACCAGGAATGATGCAAACACAGCCCTGCTTGGAGGCCAAAGGAGAGACCTGATGTCCCTCATAGATCTTAGCTAAACAAGAAGAGAAAACAAACCAAGTTGTTGTTGCAGAGGCCTGGAGAATATGCTTCCAGCCTTTTCTGTTCTGAATGGAGATGACTCTCTGACTTGTCCTGTGAGGAGATCCCTACATGAAAGCAGAATTACTGGGATTGGTCCTACAGCCATTTCTGCCTTGCTAGATGGCCTCCTCCTGGAGCTCAGTTTCCCTAAGTGTAAAATGAACCTAGTCTCCAGGAGTTGCTAATGAGCTACCATGACCTGAGGCACAGAAAGGTGCTAAGGACACTTTGGAGGATTTTCACAAACTTACTAGTGAGGGTGTAGACAAAGCAGACAAAGTGAGGTGATGTGGAAAATGCCACTTTATCAGTTTAAACATCAAGAGTTGTGTTGTGCTCATAGACATCTGGCTCATACTACCCAGTGGTACCCACCTGAGCCATGAATCCTAGGCCCTGTGAGAACCCAGATTGCATTTACATTTCATTCAGATTTCCCTCCATCTGAGATAATTTAGGCCTCTGTCCCTGGAAGCAGACAAATGCACTAGATCCAGAGTTCCCAAATGCTGGTCTGTGGACCAATGCTGACACTTGAGGTTTTCATTAAGTACGATGAAACGAGTTCGATAAAGACACTGCAATGAATCATTCATACACTTCAATTTATTTTACTTGAAGAATTATCTTTTATTCTGAGATTATGTCACTAGAATATAATCTCTAAGAGAGCAAGGACTCCAGGGTTCTTCTTTTCTGCTTTTTCACCAATACCAGAAGAAATTTGCACATATCAGGCACTTGATACGTATTCAATGAATGAATGAAGGAATGGATTATTTGCTTTCCATATTCCTGAAGAATATTTCACAGAGTATCTTTTATTCTATGAAATAGTATGGATAGAAAGTGTCAGGGTTTTTAAAAATTTGTTTCCTTGGGAAAAAAATCAAAGTATATAATTATCTTTCAAAAAGTTTGTTGATCTGTTATGTTTAAGTTTAAGAATCTCTAGACCAGACAATGAATTGAAGACCATTCAATCCTGCTATCTAACAGATACTGAGTGGCAATGTGTTCAAAGTCCTTTTTTTTAAAGGATTTTCCAGCAGCATGAAGGAAAGGTCTAGAAAATTGTCCTAGTGGTTGCCTGAAGATTTTTTTAGCTGTCTCCAGGAAAGATGTTTCCCCTTCTCAGCTGGTACCTTGATCCCTCTAAAGACAATAAGAGCAACATTTGCTTCTAAATTGGGCACGTTCTTGCCAGTATGAGGGGAAAGTGGAGCAAATCCTAAGGTGATGAGTTGAGAAAAGTGATTTTTTTATTTTTTTTTATTTTTTTTTTTATTTTTTTTTTAATTTTTATTTATTTATGATAGTCACAGAGAGAGAGAGAGAGGCAGAGACACAGGCAGAGGGAGAAGCAGGCTCCATGCACCGGGAGCCCGATGTGGGATTCGATCCCGGGTCTCCAGGATCGCGCCCCGGGCCAAAGGCAGGCGCCAAACCGCTGCGCCACCCAGGGATCCCAAAAGTGATTTTTTTAAAGTTAAATACATTTTATTTTAAGGATTGTTCTTTATGGTGTCATTGGTGTATTGATGTTTTTTATTCTGTTATTACATCAGGGTAATAATAGATCACAGTTGTTTCTTTTTAAAGTCAGGGTTTGTTTTGTTTTGTTTTGTTTTGTTTTGTTTTATCCATCCATGAGAGACACACAGAGAGAGGCAGAAACATAGACAGAGGGAGAAGCAGGCTCCCTGTGGGGAACCTGATGTGGGACTCGATCTCAGGACCCCAGGATCACAACCTGAGCCGAAGGCAGATGCTCAACCACTGAGCTACCCAGGTGCCCCTTAAAGTCAGGGATTAACAAAATTTAAAATTTCCAAAATAAAAGACTGAGAATCTACACTCTTGTTTCAAACTGACCTAAGACAACATTGGTCATGCACAATTACTGGGTTCTTTTTGATAGATATTGGTCCAATAGTTGACATAGAAAAAAGATCTAGGATTTTCCCCCCATAACTTCACCTCATATATATATTGTGTATATTACAAAGAGAAGCACAGGCTAAATTTTGTCACTTATACAAACATGAGCTGTTTGACATAAAAACAGCCATATAGCCAGTTCTGTGAGCTCAATGAAGTTGAAACTCTCTTTTTCTAGGATTTCTTGCCACTGTTGACATTCAAGGTTGGGTCATTCTTGGGGGAGGGGGCTGCCCTGGGCATTGTAGGATGTTCAGCAGCATCTCTGGCCAATATCCACTAGACACCAGTAGCACCCCACCCCAAACACACATACATATACATACAATTGTGACAACAAAAAACATCTCCAGACATTGCAAATGCTTCCTTCTCTCATCCTCCTCACTCCCACTCTCCCATGGTGAGGAGGGGCAAAACCGTCCTCAGCTGAAAACCCTCACTCCAACAAGTATCTTCCAAGCAAGTTTCACTCACAGTAGAGTCACATCAATTCTTTTTTTTTTTTTAAGATTGTATTTATTTATTCATTAGAGACAGACACAGAGAGAGAGGCAGAAGGAGAAGCAGGGAGCCCGACGTGGGACTCGATCCCAGGTCTCCAGGATCAGGCCCTGGGCTGAAGGTGGCGCTAACCGCTGAGCCACTGGGGCTGCTCAAGTCACATCAATTCTTAATCAGAGCCTGGCAACCAGATCCTGCATAAGCTTCCTAACATATGACCAGGGAAATTTCCAGGCCTAGGCAGTGTTCCAAAGGGTGTAGGCTACCCGGTATGTTTATAGCAAATTCCCTGTACATTCATGAAAGAAATTGGCTGATTGATATTTCTAACCAATCCACATATCCTGAACACCATTCATTCCCCCAGTAAAAAAACGTTTCTGACACCAAGTGTCCATATTAACAAAACTCTGGTGTTCATAGGAGATGAAGATCATTAAAGTGCCCATAGTAGCCATTTGCCAGATACGGACTTTTTTCTCTTTTTTTAAGATTTTATTTATTTATTCATGAGAGATACAGAGAGAGAAGCAGAGACATAGGCAGAGGGAGAAGCAGGCTCCCTGTCCAGTACCCCAGGATCATGACCTGAGCCAAAGGCAGATGCCCCACCACTGAGCCACCCAGGTATCTCCAGGTATGGACTTTTGACTGGAGACTTCCAATTGCTAATCAATTAACTAATTGATTAATTAATCAACTGTGAGAGATGCACCACATTCTTTATACTGAAGCAATTTTAAATGAAGGCAATATAATAGTGCAATATGACAGCTCTTTAGATATCCCAAATCTTATTATTATTATTATTATTATTATTATTATTATTATTATAGGGATGTTATTGATCCACAAGATCCAAAAGACTGAAAACCATTACTCCCACATCAACCTGCTTCTTTGTGAAAGGCTATTCAGGTGGAAACTAGTCCCTCCAAAGGGACTCTTGCACTCACACTGTTCCTGCATGTGATTTGTAGCCAAATTTTAATGAAAACCAACATCCCCAGCCACTTTTCCCAACTGACGGAAAAGATGGTTTCGAACAGAAGTCAGCCTAGGGTCCATCTTAGGGGTGAATTGCATGATTGCCAACCAGAGTTTGTTTCTCGGGGAGTTTGTGTGTATAAGAATGCACAAGTTGCAATTAATTCCCAGCGAAGTCACTCCTCAAGTTAATTAGAAATGCAAAGTGTGAGTCTAAATGTTATGAGATTATAAAATGGCTTAATAATGGGAACAATGAGATTGAAGCATATGCATTCTGGCCATGTAAATATTTCATAACAGTGCCAATCTGATTTCATTTGCCTAATCATGCCATTGATATGCAGCCACCAGCCTGCAAATAGAAAGGCTGAATTGCAGCAGATCACCCTTCTAATGTCATAATTATTAATATTGGAGAAAAATGGAGCTGCTCTACTCCCATGCAGACTGCTGGGCCTTTGGAATTGAGATGGGAGCGGCGCAGCGGTGGGAAGAGGAGGAAGATGGTAGGTACACCAGCCCCAACATCCCCGCCTGTTGGTCAGAAGTATTTAGGGAGTAGGCAGCTCAACAAATGAAAAGTGATGGGCATGCTAGGGAGCAGAGTTGCTGGGCTGAATTACCCAGCCCTTAATTAAAATCACAGTGAAACACACAGGCAACTGGAGATGAGGGAAAAGAAGCAAGTTTAGTGGGAATTCAGGATTCTCGAGAGTTCAGCTAGTGCTGGATGGGGCAATAGGGCTGAACAGGGCTGCCCTCCTCTCTCCCCTTTGGCTTCCTCTATTGGGTTAGCATCCCCCATATATTTTGTGCACAAATCTCTTTGATATGTGCAGAATCTGACTCCCCCGTGACATTTGAGAATGACTTTCCCTTCATTTCCAGCTGAACTGCTTTGAGACATTTCTTCTATCATTAACTCATTGCTCCTGAGACAGGGTGTGTTCTGCCTCTTCATCTGAAGCATAAGGGGTGTCTGATTCCTCTGTGGCATGCGGGATACAATACAATTCCGCAATACAATGCAGGAAATACAGTGGCTTGACTGACTCCGCACCGCGTAGGGAAAGGCTGCTGGCTGGATGGATATTAGTGAGATGCATGTAGGTTTGAGTCCCAACCCTGCACTTATCATGGGCAAGTCACCTAATCCCCCTCTCAGTCTCAGTTTTCCCATTTGTAAAATGAAGATCATTGATGCCTAGCTCATAATTTCATTGTGGAGGATTGTTCAAGAAAAAGAATGTGACATCACTATCTGTTTAGTTACAGAGTGCCTTGTTTTGGGGCGTCTGGGTGGCTCAGCGGTTGAGCATCTGCCTTTGGCTCAGGTCGTGATCCTGGGGTCCTGGGATCGAGTCCTGTGTTGGGGTCCCCATGGGAGCCTGCTGCCCCTCTGCCTATGTCTCTGCCTCTCTCTGTGTCTCTCACAAATAAATAAATAAATTCTTTTAAAAAAATAAAATGCCTTGTTTTACAAAGGATTTGGGACAACCTGAAGCTTGGTAACAAATTGTCAGATGCTGGCAGAAGTATAAAATATATATCCTCAAGGCTCCTGGGTGGCTCAGTCGGTTAAGCACCCAACTCTTAGTTTCAGCTTAGATCATGATCCCAGTGTTATGAGATCAAACCCCACATCGGGCTCCATGCTCATCAGGGAGTCTGCTTGGGATTCTTTCTCTCTCTTTCCCTCTACTCCTCCTCCTCCTCCTCTCTCTCTCTGTAATTAATAAACAAATCTTTTTTAAAAAAGAAAAATAAGACAGGGTGGCTTGGTTGGTTAAGTATCTGCCTGCCCCTCAGGTCATGATCTCAGGGTCTTGAGATCAAGTCCTGCATCAGGCTTTGCCCTCCCTCCACTCATTCTCTCTCTCTCTCTCTCTCTTTCTCTCTCTCTCTCTCTTTCTTTCTCTCTCTCTCTCTCAAAAACAAATAAAAATCTCTTAAAATAATAAAATAAAATGCACATCCTCAGCTTTAAGTTTCTCTGCTTCCTTTTGCTCCAAACAAGTGTCTCCCTAGGCAAATAGGTCATTACCTAGAAACAAGCACCAGACAAGTTTCCTTTGAGAGCACAGTCCTTACCCCCCAGTGCTTCTTGTCCCTAAGATTCACAGACATTGGCATGGAATTATATTAAATCTTATGCAGCACATTTTGGGGGGTACTTTTTAAAAACTGAGCAAATTATGGAACTTCTCAAAACCTCAGTAACTTCATCTGTGAAATGGAGGTGGTAATTAATAACTCTTATCATGAGGATTAGTGTGAAGACTGAGGTAACACATATAGAAAACATTTAGTATGCTGCCCAACTCACAGGAGGCACTATGTGTAATCTATTACTATGCTTACTTTTATTTTCTTCTTATTATTAATATATAGTATGATATGACAAGTAATACTAAGAGCATTACTAATTATTTGTTACTATCAATTATAAGTAGAGCTATAACAGCAGATTCTAGAGAACCGGGAAGCTAGAGATATTGCCACAAATCTAACTCTTGAAAGACGCCTGGGTGGCTCAGTGGTTGAGCATCTGCCTTTGGCTCAGGGTATGATCCTGGGGTCCTGGGATCGAGTTCCGCATCGGGCTCCCCACAGGGAGCCTGCTTCTCCCTCTGCCTGTGTCTCTGCCTCTCTCTCCCTGTATCTCTCATGAATAAATAAATAAAATCTTTTTTAAAAAATCTAACTCTTGGTTACCTTCTTTCTGTCAGACCCCATAAAGAATTGTAGGTTATCACTAAATGTCCGCAGCATCCAGAACTTGTGAAACCTGTACTGTAGAAAGAATCGGTAAAACGTACATGGCGCTAAATATGTGCCAGCCACCGTTCTAAGCACTTCACGTATAACTCATGTAGTTCACACAGTAGCTGTCACGACATGGTCACTTACCATTCTTCCCATCTTACAGATGAAGACACTGAGGCAGAAGGAAGCATATAACTTGCCCAGAGAGAGACACAGAGACAAAAAACAGTAGAGCTAGGGTCAAGATCATGCAGTTGGCCTCAGCATCCAGACCTGTCCAGTGTGGGAGGCCATTCTGCTGCTTCCTTACTGTAAAGAAATTCATAGGAAAGAAGAAATTAGGAGTCAGCTCCCATTGCTGGCCCCCTTGGGAGCTAAAAGCCAGCAGCGATGGACATGGAGGGGTTGTCCTGGTCTTCACAGTGCTCTTTTTACCATTTTACCCTGAAAGCCTTTAGGCAAAATGTGTGCCCTTCAGGCTAAGACAGGCTTCCCCACTCAGGACAAGATTATACCCCTGGTATCTGTTTGAGCTGCCTGGCCCATGTGGGCATGTTGATTAAAAACGTGCAGCCCTGTGCTCTCAGAATCAGAAGGCCTGGAATCTGAAGTTTGGACTTGTACTCCAGAAAGGGGGACATTGGGCTTTGCCGGTAGCATGCACATGAGAAGAGGCTGTGTCATAGCGAACAATGTCTTCTTCTCAGTCTCCAGTGGCACCCTAGGATGGGAAGGCTGCCAGAAGCCACCTGCATGCTTGACTCTGGAGTTGGGACTTTGGGTTTCAAGCCATTCGTCCCTAAGGGCAGGGAGTAACTTGCCTTTGCTTATCTCCATCTACACATCCTGCTTCCCCGTTAGACCGGGCTTCCCAGAGACTGCTTCTCTGCAGCCAGGCTGGTGCTCTGCACTCAGGGACCACCCCTTACCTGATGCTCATCCAGGCTATCCCAGCAGATAACTAGGGGATCACCAACACGGAGGCTTGAGGATTCCTCAGCAACTCCAACGTGGCATCTGACCACCGGGCTCTTCCAGGACAGCAGTGGGCCCCTGAGGTGAGGAGTGGAGCAGCAGACTGGCTGTGAGCACGGACGCAGCAGCAGGAATGGCAAGACCCCAATCTTGACTTCTCTTCCATCTAGTTGCATTGTGAGGGTATCTACCTAACCTCTTTGTGCCTCCATTTTCCTCAATGTCAAGTAGGAACAAATGAGAACACCTAACTTACAGAGTTGTGATGATTAAATCTGTTGATCCATATAAAGCATTTACAATCATGTATGGTGCATAATAAGTGCTCAAGAAATATTCTTTTATTACTCTTCACTGTATGTCAACCAGCCAGCCAAATGTCTAGGTAGCGTCTCTGTGGCTGACCTCTGACCCCTTGCCCCTATCACCCTCTCTCTTGATTGTAGCTTTCTAGGCTGGAGACAAAGGAAGGGCAGAGCCCTGTCCCCCATCCCTCCCTCCCTCCCTCCTTCTCTCCTCTTGGGGCTACAGCGAACAAATGATAACAACACAGGTTCAACTCAATTAGGACAAGACCCCAAAGCAGATGCTGCTTATGTGCAGAGGATAGAGTAAAAGAATTGACTCCAGAAGGCTTGGGATGCACTCATAGAGGATGTTAATTGGTTTCTTGCTGATAATTTTTCACCCCTAAGTGAACAAGAAAGAGGGCATCTCAGAGGCTCATCTGCTTTGCAGGTGATCAGGCAAATGAATGTCTGTGTCCAGGGAGAGGTGAAGATTGTCTTTTTTTTTCTCTCTCCAAAGGGAACATAATCTCATTTGTCCCTGGCAAAGATTTAATTCCTGGCAGGTCTGCTGAGCTGGCAAAGGATAAAAGTTGCCTCCAAGATGGAGGCTCTGAATCTTGCATGCTCTTGGGAAATCCTAGGGTCACAGAGGCTTGGGTAGAGTTGATAGGTCATTTTATCAACAGGGAGCTGGGAGAGAAGTATGGGGATGAAACACGAGCCTCAGAGACTATGAAGAGCTTGGCTGTCAGTGGGAGGGTTGAGGTTGAACAACACACAAGTATCCATAAGAATCATGCCCCTTTAGAACTCTTTCTGTGCCTTTCATAAATGTCTCTGGTTCCAGCGTCTTGATGGACTGGATGAACCCAACTACATGATTGTGACCTGGAGGGGAGTGCCTTGTCTTATATATAACACCAGTCACTTATTACATACACGTCAGGCCCTGTTCTATTTGCTTAACCTGTATTAACTCATCAAGTACTTAAGCAGGAGTTACAAACAGATGGAACTAGGAAGCCTGATAGAATCCTACATATCTGTTCTCCTTGCATCCCCAAACCCTACCGCCTTAAGGTATTCTATTGACTTAACCTCAAAATACAAAGTAAGCACTGCCGCTAATGCCATGAGCGTATAATACTAAGTGCTCCAGAAACATGTACCAAGGAACTGAGTAGCCATCTGCTCTGCCAGGGTGACTGGTGTATAGCTATAGTCCTAAAATAGAGGTTGCTACCCACCTGGAAAGAACTGTAGGAAGAGGGAAAAAGCCATCCACACTAGCTGCCTCACCCAGTGGGGGCTGCAAATTGATCTCTGAGCTTTATCTTGGCTCCCTTACTTGGGACCATTGAGTCTACTCTGACATCATCCCTCCTGTCCATTCTTGTCACTGCCTCCATTCCATTACTGGATATAGAGTGCCGCAGCACGCTGAGCACATAGTCATCTCTTGTTAAATGGCAATGGTTTTGGGTGCCTGGGTGGCTCAGTCAATTCAGCATCTGCCTTTGGCTCAGGTGATGATCTTAGAGCCCTGGGTTCAAGCCTCACATTGGGCTCCCTGCTCAGCAGGCTCCCAGCCTGCTTCTCTGTCTCCCTCTGCCTGTTGCTCCTCTCTTGTGCTCTCTCTCCTTCTCTCTCTCTCTCTGTCAAATAAAGTCTTTTTCAAATAAATGTAGTAGTTTTTTCCTTTCAAGTATTTCAAAAGGCCTAATAAAAGATGTACATTTTCTACCTGATATAATGTGGGACAGAAATGTCAAGTTTCTTTGGTTTCAACTGCCAAACTCAAAGAGTTCCCTGAAGGAAGGGCTATATCTTCTCTATTGACGTACCTTGAATGTATTCCAAGTACCAGGCACAGCACTTCACACAAAGAAGGTGCTAAATACTGGTTGGTTGAATGTTGGCTAACGTGATGATTAGGAACTTTAACCAACAGTTTTACTATCTTTAATTATAAGTAGGATAATGTGTTACTTACTAAATCCACTTTGGGAGGCAAAATCTTTTGAATGTGGGCCCATTGCCAAAAGGAAAGGTGTAAGGCCTCACCACCACAGCCCCCACAGTCTCATTTATCTTCACTTGCTGTTACCTCTCCTCCCTTCAAGAGCCTTTCCTCCTTATCCATGATGCCTTTTCAGATTCCATCCACCATATGCGTGTCTCCCCATGATGAACTTCCAAAACTCCTGCACCTGTCTTCAACATATAAGCTTCAGGGACCCCTGGGTGGTTCAATCAGTTGTATCGAACTCTTGATCTCAGCTCAGGTCTTGATCTCAGGGTTTGAGTTCAAGCCCTGCATTGTGCTCCATGCTGGGCAAGGAGCCTACCAAAACAACCAAACAAATAATCAAACAAAACCATGTAAGTTTCATAGCATACCATTTGAGGGTTCGTTTTGTGCTACCTCTAGGCCACAAACTCTTTGGAGACCTGTAACAGCTTTCATCCGAAGCAACTAGCAAAATATCTTGCTTTTAGAAGATACACTGTCATTGTCACATTGTCATTGATTGGTTCAGTCTCTTCTCTACCTCCATGGCATCTTCCCCTCTCACCACCCCACCACCCAGACCTCTCTCCTCCTACAGAACCAGACTAGTGGGACCACATAGACCAGTCCTATGGTTTCAGCAAACGAGGCAGTTCTTGATGCAAACAAGCTGCAAAATATTATGTTGTTCAGGGGCACCTGGGTGGCTCAGTGGTTGAGCTTCTGCCTTTGGCCCAGGTCATGATCCTGGGGTCCTGGGATGGAGTCCCCCATCGGGTTCCCCACAGAGACCTGCTTCTCCCTCTGCCCGTGTCTCTGCCTTTCTCTGTCTTTCATGAATAAACAAAATATTTTTTTAAAAATATATTATGTTGTTCACAAAGTGGGCACTGAGGCAAACTAAAGAGGTTCCAACATTAACCCTACATTCAGCTCTTACTGTGACCTTGGGCAATGTAGTTTGTTTCTCTAGGCCTCAGTTTCTTCACCTGTAAAATGGGAAAAAGAAACAGGAGGCCTTATTTTATAGGGTTGTTTGAAGGATTAAAGGAGATAACAAAAAAATCCTTTTCAGGCATTGTGCCGGGTATATTACAAGCACTTGTGAACTGTTAGCTAATAATTTAAGAGCATCCAAAAGGCCATAAGCCCCAAATGTCACTCACCACCAGTTTGCTGGTGCCTAAACTCTACTTGGTTAAGATTATGGGCTGGGAGCCACACGACTTTGGTTCGAGACCTGCTCCCTTGCTTACTAGCAACATAGCTTTGAGTAAATCTCTAAAGCTGAGACTTGGTTTCCTCCTCTTCAAAATGAGAGTGATGCTGAGACACCTGTATGGCTCATCAGTTGAGTGGCTGTCTTTGGCTCAGGTCATAATCCTTGGGTCCTGGGATCGAGTCCCGCATCAGGCTCCCTGTGAGGAGCCTGTTTCTCCCTCTGCTTGTGTCTCTGCCTCTCTCTGTGTGTCTCTCATGGATAAATAAATAAAATCTTTAAAAAAAAAAGGGGGTGATGCTGATTACGCACTCCCTCGTGAGGACATAGTGAGGATAAAGTAAGTGAATACACATAAACTGTTTAGGATGGTGCTGTCACACCGTAAATGCTCAATAAATATTAGACTCAATGGTATAAACACCACAGCTTCATCCCATTGCTAAAGAGTTTACCAATTTTTCACACCAAGGCCGAGAGGATCTACTTGTTCTGGTCTTCCACATCATGCACCATGAGGACTCCTCTTCATTTCCACTCTATCAGATACACAGAGCAGGAGACTGAGAGCCCAAGTGACTAAGACATCTTTCTTGTCCCCCAGGAACATGTGATCCCATCCCTAACGGGTAACAATGATGTCGTGACTTGCAGTTTGCAAGTCACTTTCTCAATTACCATTCTGTGCTTGTTCACAGCCCTGGAAGATGGGTGTTAGCAGTCCTTTTTGTAATTGAGGAAAGGGGTTTGTTGAGTGTAAGTAACTCAAAAGACCACGGGGCCAGTGAGTGGCCTAGCCAGGATTAGAACTTGTGCCCTGACCTCGGAGATGCTTTCAGCCCCCAGAGAATGGATTTCATTAGGTAGGAGGGGACCAAGGACAGGGGATTCCTACGGAGCGGAGGCAGCTCAGAGAGTGAAGCAAGGAGACAAGGAGGGTATGAGGGTCACAAGTTCTTCCTCCTTGTCTGCCAGCCCTGGAAGGTAAGTGACTGTTTTTATACAAATGGCCTCCAGGCAGATGCTGGAGGAGCACAAGGGAGAGGCCTTGCCTGCGGGATTCCCCTCCTTTGATTAGTGGCCTCCCCTCCTTCCTGTTTCCCCCATTCCAGTTTTGTCAAAGGGCAATTAAGCCCCTCTCTCCTAACTGTCTGAGGAGGCTGCCTTTGTCATTCGGTCCAGTCCTCCTCCTCCTCCTCCTCCTCAAGCAGCAGCTAATGAGGCCTCCCCTAATTAGAGTTTTACAGTCACCTACAATTAGGCCCCTTTAATGCTTTTGAATAGGATACTTTTAACCTATTTCGCCTTGTAATTGGGGCATCCATCCAGGTGTACACACATAGGAAGCAGGCCCTGGTGAGGGTAGAAGATAAAGGGGTTAGGTCAAAGCACATATGCATACACATGTACACACACATGCATGCCTGTATAACATATGCATACATGTACACACATGCACACACAAACACGTATGTACACATGTCCACTCATATCATAATGAGACCGTATGGCTGTTGAGGGTGTGCATGGAGCACAAAGATGCGTGGCTGCCTTTGTGTGCATATTCAGGCTCTGGGGCTTTAGGGGAGAACATTTGGCGATGAGTTTACTATTCAAAGAGTACACGTGGAAGTGTGTGGGCAGAGGGTTCTCGTGTGTGAGTGTGTTAAGGGAAGGGAACGGGAAAGCAGGAAATTGTTGGTGAGCGCCTACTAACTCTTTCCAAGAAAGGAATTTATTTTTAATGGAGATTCCATGTACATGGTACAAAAGATATCAGTGAAAAGAATGAGATCTCCCTTCTATCCTTGGCCCCAATCAGCCAGTTCTCTTGCCCAAAGGCGATCTTTTACCAGAGATATGCTATGCCCATACAGTATATATTTATAAATATCTTTTTCGTAACAGAGTAATAGTTAAATGTACTCATTGTTCTGAACCTTGCTCTTTCCGTTTAAAAATAGATGTTGTCTGTTATGTTATTCTGGGCAGTGTTTCAGATATATTAGAAAGAGCTCTTTTTTTAATATATCTTTTTAATGACTATAGAGTATCTTGTTTTCATACCATTGTCATTTCATTAACAATACTCTTGTGAAGTATATGTTTCTTCCCATTTAAAAAAAAACACATTCTCTTTCATTCTTCCTCCTAAGGAAACTCAGTTTGCTCTTAAGCATGCTCACCAGAGGCAGAGCTCGGACAACTGCCAACCCTAAGAGTTCAAAGTGGGGCTGGACTCTCCCAAGAGACCCAAAGGATATGCCTTAAGGAGTGTGCAGCTACCCGCATGGTGTGCATCCTAGCTAGAGGTTAGTGGGGCCTGGAATGTCCCTGCTTGGTTCTTTTTTTTTTTTTTATGATAGTCACAGAGAGAGAGAGAGAGGCAGAGACATAGGCAGAGGGAGAAGCAGGCTCCATGCACCGGGAGCCCGACGTGGGACTCGATCCCAGGTCTCCAGGATCGCGCCCTGGGCCAAAGGCAGGCGCCAAACCGCTGCGCCACCCAGGGATCTCTCCCTGCTTGGTTCTAATGCCCTAGGGTAGCCTCTCAGACCCTGGACACTTCCTCTATCAGTGATATCAGACTGAGCACTTTCTCTATCGGTGATATATTGTGGCATAACAAACTATCCCAAAATGTAGTGGCTTACGACATTGAAGATCATTTCTCTCATGGTTTCTGTGAGGCAGGAATTCAGGGGCCGCGTAGTTGGGCGGTGTGGGCTCAGGATCCCTTGTGAGGCTGCAGTCATCCCTTGCGGGCCGACTCATCTGAAGGCTCAGCTGGGGCTGGCAGATGCCCTCCTGAAGTGCTTCACCCACATGGTTGGTAATTGGCACTGGCTTTTCCCTGGAGGCCTTAATTCCTCTCCAAAGTGCTAGTTGAGCATCTGTGGTAGTCTTTTATTGCTACACAACAAATGACCACAAACTTGGTAGCTTAAAACAGCACCCATTTACTATCTCCCAGTTCAATAATCAGAAGTCCAGGCAGGCTCGATTGGGTTCTCTGCTTAAAGTCTTACAAGGCCAAAATCTTGGTGCCAGCAGGTCTGGGCTCTTTTCTGGAAACTCTGGGAAAGAATCTGCTTCCAAACTCATTCAGGTTGTTGGCATAACTGTTTCTGGCAGTCACCTAGGGCTGGGCTCCCCATTTGCTTGCTGGCTGGTAGTTGAGGGCGGCTCCCAGGTTCTAGAAGCCACTTGTAAGCCCAGCTAAGTTATAGTAACACATCACGACCTTCTCACGCTTTGAATCTGTCTGATGTCCTCTTCTGCCATCAGCTGAAAAAAACTCTCTGCTTTTAAAGGATTTATATGGTTGGGGCACTTGGGTGGCTCAGCTAGTTAAACATCTGACTCATGATTTCAGATCAGTTCATGATCTCAGGGTTGTTAAGACTGAGCCCAGCATGGAGCCTGCTTAAGATTCTCCCTCTCCCTCTGCCCCTCTCCTCCTACTTGTGCTCTCTCTCTCTCTAAAATAAAAATAAAAATAAAAATAAATAAATAAACAAAAAGGGCTCATATGATAATATTGGACCCACTCAGATAATCTCCCTGTCTTAAGGTCGACTAGTCAGTAACCTTAGTTACATCTACAAAATCCCTCTTGCCATACAACATAAGATGATGGAAAAAGAGAGAGCAAAGGTTGTTGGGGCCAGTAGCATGAGGACTGCTCTACATCTTCCCTAACACTTGGTATTATCTGCCTTTTTCTTTTTCATTATTCCAGTTGGCCATTTAATACCATTCATTTAGCAAGTATCTATCAAGTCCTTACTACTATATGCTAAGAGTAACATCTAAAACCATGTCTAGCACAGAGTAGGCCCCCAGTAAATATTTATTAGCTGATATTCCAGGTGGTGAAGATACAAAACTCAACAAGACATGGGTTCTGCCCACAAGGAGCTTAAAAAATATATATCACATATATATATTATATATCACATTATATACATATATATTATATATGTATATAATATATATATCACAGTTTTTTTTAAAAAAAAAGGCAATAAAAGCCATGAAAGAGGTAGGTTAGAATGCTAGAAAAAAGAGAAAGAGAAAACATATTCCAATTTAGAGAGAGACAAATCAAGGGAAACTTCCTGTAGGAGGTGGCATTTGAGTGGGTTTTATAAGAAGGAATTACGGTTTAGACATGCAGAGGTGATGGAGAATGATAGTAATGACTAATTTTCCAAGCAGATAGAAGAACATAAGCATGGGTACCTGAGTGGCTCAGTCGGTCAAGCATCTACCTTCAGCGCAGGTCATGATCCTGGGGTCCTGGGACTGAGCCCCACATCAGGCTCCCTGCACATCAGGGAGTCTGCTTCTGTCTCTCCTTCCACCCTCTCCCCCCCTCTGCTCCTGTTCTCTCACTTTCTCTCTCCTCTCTCCTCTCTCTCTCTCTCTCTCTCTCTCTCTCTCAAATGAATAAATAAAATTAAGGAGAATAAAAAGAACATAAGCAAATTACTGAGTGTTTACAGAGCCGCAGGCCTAGGAGAAACCATAGTGATAAAGATTCTCTAGTCCATGAGCTGCCAACTGGCAGCGTTCTGGATACATACAGTGCCCAGATATATCTTGTTTGCTCTACTCCATGTTTTTTCAAAGTTTCAATTTGAATGCATTTCAGCAGAGTGTGCACTTTCCAATTCTTCCTTAGTCAACCCTACTTCCTGTTGTCTTAAACCACTCTTGAGCCTCTTCATTGATTGACATTATCCTCCAAGGTTCTGATGGATTTGTGTTTGAGACCTTGGAGTTCAGTAATCTCTTCTTTTTATATGTAAAGACACCAAAGTCCAGGAAAGGCTAAGTGACCTGCTCAAGGAGGCGCCAATAGTGGTGGTGTTTCTACACGATTTCCAGCTTCTTCACACCCTGCCTGAGCTTCCTTTGCAGAGAGGTTGACAGACAAGGAGCTCAGTACACTTACTGTGAAGCATCCCCTGACAGGTAACTGCATTACGGCTGTCAACAAACCTATGTTTATGCTTTTCCTTGAAGCAGGTTTTAAGGAAAGGAAAAGGCAAGGAGCCCAAGGTTTCCAGGCAAAAATGAAGACACAGACAAAATTGTCCTTCCTTTGTCATTTTGCTTAAAACTGAGCTGAAGACCTAAATGGCAAGGAATTTCTTAATTAAAACTGCAACTAGAGGGGCACCTGGGTGGCTCCAGAGATAAGCATCAGACTCTTGATCTCAGTTCAGGTCTTGATCTCAGGTCATGAGTCCAAGCCCTGCATTGGACTCCACACTGGACATGGAGCCTACTTTAAAAAAAAAGAAAAAGTGTAACTAGAATATCCTTTCCCTACTCAGGAATGCAGTGACTTCCTGAAACAAACCTAACCACTGGAGAAGCAGATTTTTATTTAAACTGGGACTGCATAGACTCTGAGGCGCCACCTGGTGGCCACTTTCAACTCAAGAAAAAGGAAAAGGTTGAATTAAGGGATTTGATCCACCGAAGGCTGATAATTGGTATAGAAAACGCCCCACCGATAAGCATGGCTTTGCAAGGATCAAGAGGTTTTACCTGGGGGCCAAAGCAGTGGAGAGTTCAGTGGAGGTGGGTAGATTAAAATGCAGGACTTTGAAAGCACTTGTGAGAACTTCTTCCCAGAGTACTGAAGAAGCAGGTGATAATAGGCGTGGAGACAGGTACTGGCAAGAGTAGGGTCCCAATAAGAGATAGGGTCCAAATCTCCCTATAGGCCCGGAGGGTCCAGCTTGAGAATCTCTCTCCAGGCGTTCTGGGCTATGCACAGAAGAAAGAAACAGTTCCCTATACATGGCAGTCTTCAAAATATTTTTACAAATATTCACTGTTAAAAACATGTATTGACTTTATTACAAATTAATAACATAACCACAATAAAGGGTGTGAGGGAAAAAGGAATTCACCTAAGTACCTTTGGCCAGTAATTTAAACTGTATACACTGAGGCTAAAGAGTACACAGTATTGTACTCCAATTAATAAATCTGTTTTTCAAATAGGTTATAGGTTAGCAATTCTGAAACTGCTTTCTGTGTAATCTAGTGTTGAGCAAATAAGTAAATATATTGTTAATAATAAGCACCAGAGTTTTTATGGTCAGAAAAAGAAATTACATTGGGATCCCTGGGTGGCACAGCGGTTTGGCGCCTGCCTTTGGCCCAGGGCGTGATCCTGGAGACCCGGGATCGAATCCCACGTCGGGCTCCCGGTGCATGGAGCCTGCTTCTCCCTCTGCCTGTGTCTCTGCCTCTCTCTCTCTCTCTCTGTGTGACTATCATAAATAAATAAAAATTAAAAAAAATTTAAAAAAAGAAAAAGAAAAAGAAAAAGAAATTACAAATAAGAAAGGGAAAGGATAGCGGTGCCTGGGTGGTTCAGTGATTGAGCGTTTGCCTTTGACTCAGGTCCTGATCCCAGATTCCTGGGATTGAGTCCCACATCAGGCTCCCTGCATGGAGCCTGCTGCTTCCTCTGCCTGTGTCTCTGCCTCTCTCTCTGTGTGTGTCTCTCATGAATAAATAAATAAAATCTTTAAAAAGAAATGGAAAGGATAGAATGAACCCTGAGTGTTGGAATGGAATCAGAGGAATCAATTTAAAGTCACAGTTTTTAATAGATAGGTAGATAACCAGATATGGAAATAAGTAGGGAAGTGTGTATATGTCACACATACATATATTTCCTAGCTCTGGACACTGGGTAAAGAAACAATAACACTCCAGGAGCAATGAACATCTAGTGTCCAGACCTTCGTTTCTAAACATTATTTCTGAACATTATTCTCCAGGGCACCTGGGTGGTACAGTTGATTAAGTATCTAACTCTTCAAAACCCACATGGGCTCCACTCAGCACAAGTCTGCTTAGGATTCTCTCTCCCTCTGACCCTCCCAGTCCTCAAATAAACAAATCTTAAAAAAAAAAATTATTGTCCAGTAAAAAGGAACTAGGCATACTTAAAGAGATGACTGATTACAAGACAGGGGCAGAGAATGTATAGCACGAATTGGAACATCTTGTGGTACCAGCAGGTAAGGAAGTGCTCAAAAACATGAGAAGAACATAGGGAGAGGATACAAGCTAACTTGATGGAGCTCCAAAATCTGGGACAGTTGGGACAAGAAAATAAGAAATGATAATATCAAATTATAATCCACAGAATAAAACAAATATTAAAGGGGCATCTGGGTGGCTCAGTGGTTGAGCGTCTGCCTTTGACTCAGGTCGTGATCCCAGGGTCCCAGGATGGAGTCCCACATCGGGCTCCCGGAGGGAAGCCTGCCTCTCCCTCTGCCTATGTCTCTGCCTCTCTGTTTCTCATGAATAAATAAATAAAACCTTTAAAAACAATAAAATAAAAATAAAACCTTTTTTAAAATGTTCAAAAAATGTTCAAGAGTCTATGTTGTCATAAATAGATGATTGAATAAAGAGACAGCAAATGGAGAGAAAGGGAAATTCCTATTACAGCACTCCAATGAATAAATGTAGAAATGATGATGAAAATAGAAAATCATCGATTGCAAACACCACTGTAATAATCGTTCCAAGAAAGTATCATCAATGGTGCTAAAATTTGTGGATGAAAATATGACTGGAAACAGGAAATTCACATAGTGTCACGGTATCTCTCCAAGAGATGCTTATAATTACCGGGGAGAAAGGTAACAACTTCACAGTGGAAAAACCTGGCAGTTATCTCCTTAACCAAGTGATCAAAGTTAATATCACCAGTCAGGAAACATATAGACACTATGTGCTTCCTGATAAGATGTGTTAAGAAGGACACAGCATCACGTCTGTGTACTGTGTCTGCATCCTTACCAAAATGCATAACTGGATTTAATGACAAGGACACTCAGGCAAACCCAAAATTGAGGGATAGTCTGCAATCCAACTGACTTTGTGCTCTTCAAAAGTATCACGGTCATAAAAGATAAAGAAAAATCAAGAAACTGTCTCAGTTTTAAAGACTAAGGAGCTATGACAAATAAATGCAATGTGTAATCCCAGATTGGACCCTAGACCAGTTGGAACCTTAATGAGACATCAGTGGGACAGTTACCAGCAGGGTAGCAATGCAATTTCCTGGTTTTATCATTGCCCTGTGGTCCTACAACATGTTAATATTATGGCAGGTTAGGTAAAGAGTATAAAGGAATTCTTTGTACTATTTTTATCATTTTTTATAAAACTTTTCATGTACATCTCACATATCTCTATCTTAATTGTTTTGTTCATTCATTAATGTTTTTAATTAAAGGACTGTAAACTGGGAACACAATAATAAATAGGCCCAACATAATCCTTATTTTCAATGAACCAAAGGTCTCATGGAGATATAACTAAACAGTTAATTATGATATAATATAATAACTGCAGTGATGTGTTAAGCAACTGCAGGCAGTGTGACATAACAGCACAAACTCCAGAGCTCTATTGTCTGGATTTGATTCTAGGTGCTACCCCTAGCTGTGTGATTTTGGGCAAGTTACCAAGCCTCTCTGTGCTTCCATTTGCTTACCTGTACATTGAAGATGGTAACAACTGTATCTACATTCCAAGGTTATTGTGAAAATTAAATGATTTAATTTTATAAAGCCTGGCACACAGTAAGCGTTATAAAATAAATAAGAACACACAAGGTAGGTAGGGGCGCATCCAACCCGAATGTGTGGATAAGGGGAGTATTTAAGAAAATGTTTCAGAGCAAGTGACACATAAGCTGAGACCCAAAGAGCAGAATGATTGTCCTTTGCAAAAGCCCAGAAATGAGATAAGGCAAAGAGATTTGCAAACTGAAAGAAGATGTAAATGTCTGGAGTGGTGAGCAATGAGTAGTGAGAAACGAGATAAAGGAAGTAGATAACAGATACTGGGACTATCACCACAATCAATTTTAGAATATTTCTGTCATCCCAAAACAAGCCCCATACCCATTACAGTTACACCACATTTCTCCCCAAGTCCCTTCCTCACACTCTATGCAACCACGAGGCTACTTTATGTCTCTGTGGCTGTGCCTATTCTGGACATTTCATATAAGTAGAATTATATAATACATGGTCCATTGTGACTTCCTTCTTTTACTTAGCACAGTGTGGGCAAGGTAAATCTATGTTTTAGTGCATACCAATATCTCATTCCTTTTTATGGCTCAATATTCCATTGTATGGACATGGCATGTTTTATTTATCCATTTAGCAGTTGATGGACATTTGGGTTGCTGACCCTTTGGGGCTATTATGAATAATACCGCTAGGAACATTCATGTGCAAGTTTTTGCGTCGATACATATCTTCATTTCTCTTAAGTATGTAAGTAGGAGTGGAATTCCTAAGTTATATGGTAACTCTATGTTTAAGTTTTTGAAGAACTGACAGACTGTATCATTTCACATAAACAGGAATGTGGTGTATGAGAGTTCTGATTTTTCAACATCCTGGTCAGTGTGAAATAATATTTTGTGGTTTGGAGTCACATTTTTCTGATGGCTAATGGTATTGAGCATCTTTGACCATTTTTATGTCTCCTTTGAAGAAATGTCTATTCAGAACTTTTCCCCATATTTAAATTGGGTTATTGTTCTTTCTATTGTTGAATTATAAGAGTTCTTTATGTAGTCCTGATACAAATCTTTTACCATATATGTGGTCTGCAAAATTTGTCTCCCATTCTTTTAGTTATATTTCACTTTCTTTTTTTTTTTTTTAAGATATTGTGTATTTATTTATTTGAGAAAGAGAGAGAGAGAGAACAAGCAGGGGGAGAGGGAGGAAGTAGGCTCCCCACTGTTCAGGGGGCCTGATTCAGGGCTGGATCCCAGAACCCTGGAATCATGACCAAAGCTAAAGGCAGATGCTTAACTGACTGAGCCACCCAGGTGCCCCTTTCACTCTTTTTTTTTTTTTAAGATTTTATTTATTTACTCATGAGTGGCACAGAGAGAGAAAGAGAGGCAGAGACACAGGCAGAGGGAGAAGCAGGCTCCCCGCAGGAAGCCCAATGTGGGACTCAATCCCAGGTCTCCAGGATCAGGCCCTGGGCCGAAAGCAGCACCAAACGGCTGAGTCACCCAGGCTGCTCTCCTTTCACTTTCTTGATGACATATTTTGCCATGCAGGAGCGCATGGGTGGCTCAGTGGTGAGGGTCTGCCTTGGCTCAGGGTATGATCCTGGGGTTCTGGGATCGAGTTCCACATCAGGCTCCCTGCATGGAGCCTGCTTCTCCCTCTAGAGCTTATGTCTCTGCCTCCCTCTCTCTCTCTCTCTCTCTCTTTATGTGTCTCTCATGAATAAATAAATAAAATCTTTAAAAAATATATTTTGCCATGCAAAGGCTTCAATTTTGATGATGTCCTGTTTACATTTTCTTTTGATTCCTTCATTTTTGGTGTGACATCTAAAAAGCTATTGACTAAATCCAAGGTCAAAAAGATTTACACCTGTGTTTTGTTCTAAGGCTTCTATAGTTTTAGAATTACTAGTTTAGGGGCTTTGATCAATTTTGACTTAATTTTTGTATATGGTGTTTGGTTGGGGTCTTTACTCATTATTTTGCCTGTGGGTATCTAGTTGTCCACCTTGATGAAATTTTGATAGGAGATATATTGAAACTGCTCCCAAGAAGAGTGGGGAGCAGAATCTAGGAAAGAACCATGGGCAACACTAGTAGTTAAGGAAGGGCAGAGAAATGCTGTTGGGCCAAAGAGTTTGGGAAGTGGGTGGATAGAACAGCACAAATCCAGGAGAGCATGGTGTCAGAGAATTCGAAGGAAGAAAAGGTTTTGGAGAAAAGGGTGAAGTCAGCAATGTCAAAATTCTCAATGAGTTCAAGCAAAATGAGAACTGGGAGTATCTGTTGAATTTAGTGATGGGGTGGTCAGTGGTAATACGAGAAAGCCTTGTCAGTGGATAGGTCGGGGTTCTCATCAGAGTCAGGTGTGAAGCAGGTGAAGAAGCAGTTTGACCATGATGGAGATGATGAAAGCTGATAGCTTATCACACGTCCACCTTGTGCCAAAAGCTTTCATAAATAATCTGTCATTTAGTCTCTTTGACCACCTTAGTACTTCCTGTGTGACACCCTACTGGACTTCCTGTGTCTAGAGCATTTCCCTTTTGATACCAGTCAGAATGGAAATTATACTTCATTCTTAGTGACCATCTTCTTTCAAAGGTTCACAAAACATTTTCCCCCACAATTTATTCTAGAACTTTGCTGTGATCAACTTCAAGATTATTGGTCTATACCTTCCAGAATTTACCTCTCCCCTTCCATATTTGCCTATATTTTGTTTTCTAGCACCAACTTTTTTTAAAGTTCATTAGCCAGGACTGATGCTGTTTCCATGATTAAGTGGATTCAAGTGTATCGTTTCAGAACTACACAAGATCTAGATTAAATACCCCTATGTCCTCCTTTCTTTGTTCCCCATCCTCTATAACTCACCACACCCACCATCACCACCACTACCAGAGCAAAGAACATAAATGCCACTTCACAGACATCTTCTCCTTGTTAACATTAAATACAGCTTGACATGAAACCCAAACCAAGAGAAACCGGGTAAGTTTTGTTACGCAGTTTTATCCACTGCCCACGTCCCCATTTCCGTGAGGCCCACTGCCTGGTTTTTAAATGGGGTCAACTCTGATTATTTTTAGGCATTTGGGACCCGGGCTGCTTTCCTGAACTTGTTTTCAGCACAATAAAGCATTCTCATTTCAAACAAACAAACAAAAAACCCATCATGCTTTCTTCACCTGCTTAAAGATGCAGCCCCACCATCCCCATCTCCCTAAAAGCTTTCTGCAGCCCACTAAAAATATCCAATGTTGACAGATGCAAGCTATCAATACGGAGACTCAAGATCCCAGGGTGAGAAGTGGCCAGAGGCAAAGTCTTGATAAACAGCTCAAATTGGCTCTTACTCCACAGGTGATGCCTAGTTTATCTGGGTAATTGTAAAGGGCATTTTACAGCAAATCAATTAAATGAAAATCTTTTAAACCCTTTTTAAATGGGGGGATGGGAGGGGAGGGTGGAAAGGGCCAACCTTTGTAAGCTAACAGGTGATTTTAATTGGAACCAGCAGTGTTATACCATGGTTTTGACCCATTCGGTAAAGGCAGAAAAAGAAATCAATAAATTTCCATCAGCATTTGCCCTCCTGGAGTCTTATAAGTAGAATGGAGACACGAACCCCAGTTAATGGCTTCGTCAAGCACCTCACTGATTCTCTAACAGAATTAAATAGGTTGCAGTTCTCTCACTGTTGTCCTCTACCATTGAGATTCAAAATGCCCCAATGCGCTGGGTGCTGTTAGGTGACACATGGGGTACCATCCTCCTCTTTGTAAGCACAAGCTCCACTGTGCTCCTCCAGGCCCACTCGCGACAGAATCTCCCGAACCAGCCCTATGTCAGAGATGAGATCCACGCACTGATCACTTATTAAAAGCAAAACACAGGAGCTCCAAGTTTCACTCCTGGAAATAGATCCATAGAGAATCCAGAGGGCCTAATCAGGCAGCTTGACTTCAGCCACATATTAGCTGCGCAACCTTGGATAAATTACTTGACTTCTCTAATTGGCTATTTTCTCATCTTTATAAGGAAGAGTAATGATACTAGCCTACTACCTCATTTGGTTGCTGTGAAATTAAAAGTTGTCATATGTCAATATACTACAGATATATGATAGATAGATAGATAGCAAAAATTTGAACAAGCAGAAACAATTTAAATGACTATTTAACACATGTGAAGATGTACCTCACTCAAAATAAAGAGCCATGCAAAATAAAACTACATTGAGATGCTACTTTTCATCTATCGGACTGGCAAAAATCCCCAAGTTCAAGAGTATATTCTATTGATGAAACGGTGGGGGAAATACACACTCATTCATTTTGGAACTCATAAAGGCATCACCCTATTAGAAAGGGATTTGCAAGTATCTAGGAAAAATTTATGCCTTTACCCTTTGACCCAGAAATCTCACTGCTAGGAATTTATCCCAAAGCTACACTAGCAAACATGCAAAATGACAAACACAAAGCTAATCTTTGCCGCCTTATTTGTAACTGCAAAGGATTGGAAACAATTCCCATGTCCATGAAGGACTAACTGACAAATATGGTTCTCCCCTGCATGAGATCCTCTGAAGCTGTAAAAAGTGACAAGGAACAACTGTATATGCTGATAGAGAGTGAGCTCCAGGATATATTAAGTGGAAAAAGCAAGATGTGGAACAGATAGGTACATAGAATACCACCTTTTGTGTAATAAAGGGGAAACAAGTGCAAATACACACATGCAAATATACATATACATTGCTCATATCTGCAAAAAGAAATACTGGAAAAATAGGTGGAGAGCTAATAAAAGTGGGGAGGATGGATAGGATCATAAGTGCAAGCAAGATTTCTTTAAATATACCTTATTAAATAAATAAATAAATAAATAAGCCTCTTATAAATTTGACTTTAGAAACATGTGTTTTATATATTTAAAAATGATATTATGCAAAAAAGTAATTCCTAAAAATTAAAAATAAGCAAAGTTAACCATAAGTCCTTATGATGAAAAAAAACGATCTGATGAAAAACACTCAGAAAAAATAATTATTCCAAGCTGCTTGAGACCACAGTAATAGAAAACTATATCCTGAAGACAACGCTAGAGAGAAACTTTAAACTTCATTTGGTAATCTAGTGGTTAAAATAAGATTATTTCAAAACGATGTTATGTGTTGTAGAATAATGCTAATAAGTAAATGCACTAATGTTGTTAGGAACCAAGATTTCCAACATAAAAGGAAAAAAAAAAAAAAGGCATAGGTGCACCTGAGAGGCTCATTTGGTTAAGCGTCAGACTCTTGGCTTTGGCTCAGGTTGTGATCTCGGGATTTACGAGATCAATCCCCACATCAGGCTCCAGGCTCAGTGAGGAATCTGCTTGAGATTCATTCTCTCTCTCTCCCTCTGCCCTTCTCCTGCTCATGCACACTGTCTCTCTCTCTGTCTCAAATAAATAAATAAATCTTTTTTGAAAGATGTAGAGATAAATTTTTAAGAGTAAAGATCTTGGCAGATAGAGATTATGCAATTATGCATAGGCCTTACTAGGAAAGGCCACAGATAATTTGTGTCTATTTGCAATTATGCAAATCTTAATTTCTTTTTTTTTCTTTTTTTGTTTATGTTTTGGGAAGAGACCCCCCCCCTACCTGGGGAGTACACTGAGTACAAGCATAGTACACTGAGTTTCTTACCTTTGCTTGGGGTTCTCTTACACTAAGTATTTATTAGAAGCAATGCAATGCAAATAGACTCTGGCTTCCTTGCGGGGGGGGGGGGGGGGGGGGGGGGGCGGGGGAGGCAGGGGAGGGGAGGGGAGGGAATGACTTACTAGAAGGATAGTCACAGGATCAAAGCAATCACACTTTGGGGAGAGTCCTTTGAGCAGGGCAGTCGGGGGCTGTTTTATTTATCTATTGCAGCCATAACAAACCACCACAAAATTAGTGGCTTAAAACAACATCGCATTATTTCTCATAATTTTATGGATAAGCTGGAAGAGTTTCTGTTGATTCCTCCTGCGTTTGCTCATGTGACCACATTCAGCAGGTGCACAGATGGGGGCTTGAGCTCTGCCAGGAAGGCTGTGAGGACAGGACCTCTCTCCATGTGCTCTTTCCTCCTCAGGGAGACTAAACCCGGCCTCTTCACCTGGTGATGGGAAATGTTCCAGGAGAGCAACAGGGGAGCTACAAGGCCCATCTTGGCAACTGCACATCACATCTGCTACATTCTGTTGATCAGAGAACATCACTGGGACATCCCAGATTCCAGCGCTGAGGAACCAGACCCCATGTCTTACTAGGAAAGGCCACAGATAATTTGTGTCTATTTCCAATCCACTAAGTCCATCACTGTGGCTGCAATTATTTGTGGCTCCTCCTGTCAGGTAATGAAGTCCACCCCTTGATCCTGGACTGGCTTTGCAACACATTTTAAATGGTAGAAGATGTGGGGTCTTCTAGAAGACCTCCTGGGTAGAAGAGTGAGGAAGGCTGCGCTGCAGTGTCTGGACAAGGTCTTGTCTTTTCCCTCCTGGAACAGTCTTTGCCCTGGGGAGAACCTGGCTTAGACTGCACGGGGATGCAGGACCACGTGAAAAGAAGCCATGCCAGGCTCCCAGCTGAGCTCAGTTCCCAGTCTGCCACTGGAATGCAACTGTGTGAATGGGCCCAGAGAAAGAATTGACTAAACAACTCACAGAATCATGAGAAATAACAAATTGCTGTCTTAAGTCCCTACATGTCAGGGGCAGTTTGTTACACAGCAGTAGGTGACTGCCATAGGAGCTCCCCACAGCAGGAGTTGTGCAAGTCTCCCCGACTGGTCATTAACGTAAATGCTCCAAAGTCTGGCATCCAGGCCTCTTGGCTCTAAGTTAGAGTGGGAAGTCTGCTTCCGAATCACCCAGCTATGTAAGGAAGGTGAAGCCAGGTCTCCTAGCAGAGATGGGGACCCAGGAGGCACCCAAGCTGGCATTTCCCATCACCTCCACATGGTGTCCCAATGAGTTTGCTCTCTCTGCTTCCAACCTTCAAACTTAAGCCAAGGTAGGATGGTTCTCCTTCCTCGCTTCCCTGAAAGACAGCTGAAAAATGTGGAAACTAAGCAAATAAAATTGCCAAGACCTCAAGAGAAACCAAAGAGATGGAAAGAAAGAAAAATAAGATGTATGTAATAATCTAAGTAACAGGATTTCTCGGATGTGTGCTACCTAAACAGTGATGAATTCTATCAGTCCTTACCTCTTTTTTTATTTTTTAATTTTTTTTTTATTTTTTTATTTTATTTTATTTTATTTTTTTTTTGATTTTTATTTATTTATGATAGTCACAGAGAGAGAAGGAGAGGCAGAGACACAGGCAGAGGGAGAAGCAGGCTCCATGCACCGGGAGCCCGATGTGGGAATCGATCCTGGGTCTCCAGGATCGCGCCCTAGGCCAAAGGCAGGCGCCAAACCGCTGCGCCACCCAGGGATCCCTTTACCTCTTTTTTTAAATAGAGATTTTATTTATTTTAAAGAGAGAGCACACACAGGGGTGGGGGTAAGGAGAGGGCAGGGGGAGAGGGAGAAGCAGACTCCCCACAGAGCAGGGAACCCAACACAGGACTCAATCCCAAGACCCTGGGATCATGACCTGAGACAAAGGCACATGCTCAACCAACTGAGCCACCCAGGGACCCCCTCTCTCCTTACCTCTTATACCCTGAGAATAATTTTGTCCCTATTGTGGATCCAAAAGCATATCAATATCCTGACCATACAATACACATATATATTGAGCATGGTCTGTTCTGGGAACTTTCCATTTACAAATCCACTAGAGGAAGTTTTATATGGAGAGAGGGTTCTGCACAGGGTTTAATATTATGACTTAAAGAGACAGACTAGGGGCACCTGGGTGGCTCAGTGGCTGAGCATCTGCCTTTGGCTCAGGTCATGATCCTGGGGTCCTGGGATCGAGCCCCACATCAAGCTCAGGGAGTCCCACAGGGAGCCTGCTTCTCCCTCTGTCTACATCTCTGCTTCTCTCTCTGTGTCTCTCATGAATAAATAAATAAATAAATAAATAAATAAATAAATAAATAAATAAAAGACTAGTCTCATTTGTAAAATGGAAATAGAATTATCTGCACCATTATTTTAGGAATAAGATAATGGTGCAGATTAAAGAAAAAAACCATGTTTAGTATTTAGCATAGTTGGTAAATAGTAAGTACTCAATAAGTGTTTATTGTTAATAATTAACTGAGAACAGCTTTGAGCACAGAGGCATGGCTCATTGATCTTTGTACCCTCAGAATTGGTCACACTGCCCAGCATATATTAGGGGTTCAATAAACGTTCACTGAATGAGTCACTGTATCCAGAGCTCTGGAATATGAGGACACCCAGCAATAAAGTCATTTGCCCAAGGTCATCATGCCACCTGCCACTTCAAAGCAGAACTTGTCAATCTCTACAGAGTGGGTTTCCCTTTAAGTTTCTTGCTTCCTATGTGTTTAGATTGTACCTGACTGAGCATAAGTCTTGTGGAGAAAGATTCAATCAAAGTTCCAAGTCTGATTCTATTCCAGCCAGAGCTGAGTGAGTGTCTGTCTCTCCTTTTCCCTGGGTCTGTCACAATCTCAACAAATAGGCTTTTAAATTAAGTAGTGATTTGGAATGTAAGTGAGTGCATTTAAGATGATAAGAGACAGAGAGATCCTAATGGCTGAAATATTTGTCATATCACAAGTAAACGGAGTGTTTCAGGGAGTCACTAATATAACTAATTTTTTCCAAATCTTCCTCTGCTCTATGTGAGAAGATGAGGTCAGTGCAGGTTGAGCCAGACTGCAGTGAGCAGCTGTCGGGGGACTGAAGAGAATACTGATGGATGGCTGAGGCGCCCGGACTGTTTTCCTTGGGAACCCAGAGCCCAATTGTTCAAATTAAGCTGCGGCTGCCCAACAACCAGCGGCAGGCTGCTGCTAATGAAAAGGTGGGGAACTGAATGTGAGGCCCAGACTGCCTCTCCCCAGAGCACACAGATGTGCTGATGGTTTGGGCTCAGCCCAGTGCTGGGGGGGAGGGGGAGGGCCCGGGGCGGGGGCGGGGGGGGGGGCGCGGGGGTGTCTTGAAGGGAAGTTGGAAATAATCGAATGCAACTCCCTCCCCGCCAACTCCCACTCCCCATTCTTGAATCTCCTCTGCAGCCTTCCCAAAGAGTGTCAGTCAAATTTCTTCTTGACTGCCCCCAGAGCCTGGGATCTCACCACCTCCAAGGCAAACCATTTCAATGAGTGTGCTCAGTAGAACCCAGATGCCTCCTCTACAGGAGCCACACTAACATCCTTGTTTGTATTAGCGGTGAACTGAAAGGTGGACAGCCCTGGTCAGCTGGGCTTGGTGTTTGGGGTGTTAGGCTCACAGCCAAGCATCTGAGTTCAAGTGTGGACCCCCCTACCCTACACCTCCTACCACCACCCCCAACCACCCCCACCACCAAATTTGCTGTTATATCTCCAACTAGGAACAACACTTGCTGAGACACTTCTGGTTTATAAAAACGGGGATGATATCTACCCTTTCATAAGTGGAAGAGTTGGTAGAGAAGGAGAAATGGGCATTTTACCTGAACCTCACATTAATGAAGGACCTCACATTTAGATTTTGACATTATATTGGAATGAATATACATTCAACCACAGAGAAATACAGGATTAGAAGGTGTTCACCACCCAGTTTGAAACTTACAATGACATTTTGGGACCATACCTGCAGCACACTCTAGAAAATTTAATAAATTTTTTCTGGGACAAGTATATGCATTGTATTTTTAAAGTATTCATTCGTTCCATGTAAAATGTTTTAATGTACCACAATTTCTGGAATCTCAAATTGGTATTTCTTTATATTTTGAAAGCCTTAAAAAAAAATGGAAATAGTCCAGGCCTCTAAGAGGCTCTGACCTGTTAGCTTCTAAGATTACTGTGGTACTCAGGGGCACCTGACTGGCTCAGTGGATAGAACATGCAACTCTTGATCTGGGGGTTGCGAGTTCAAGCCTCGCATTGGATGTAGAGATTACTTAAAAAAAAAAAACAAAAAAAAACAAAAAATGGGGGGACGCCTGGGTGGCTCAATGGTTGAGCGTCTGCCTTTGGTCAAGGACATGATCCCAGAGTTCCAGGATCAAGTCATGCAATGGGCTCCCTGCATGGAGCCTGCTTCTCCCTCTGCCTGTGTCTCTGTCTCTCTCTGTCTCTCTGTGTGTCTCTCATGAACAAATAAATAAAATCTTGAAAAAAAAAAGATTATTGTTGTTAATCAAATAATATTAAGAATACAAGGGCGACTTGGTGGCTCAGTTGGTTAAGCATCTGCCTTGGGCTCAGATCATGATCTCCAGGTCCTGGGATCCAGCTCCACATCGGGCTCCCTGCTCAGAATAGAGTCTGTTTCTTCCTCTGCCTCGGCCCCTCCCCTCCATTCGTGCTCTCTCTCTCAAATACATAAAATCCTCAAATAATATTAGGAATGTAAAATTGGCTTTTTACAAAAAGGTTTTGTATATTATATGAGGCATCTAGAGTAGTCAAATTCTTAGAAACCGGAAGTAGAATGGTAGTTGCCAGGGGCTGGGGGTCAGGAGAAGGAGAATGGGGAGTGGTTGTTTCATGGATACAAAATATACAGAACAGCAATTTTGTAAGATGGAAAAATTGGAAGTATAAAAGATGTAAATATACTTTATACTACCACACATTTAAAAATGGTTAAGATGGGAAAGTTTATGTTACATGTATTTTACCATAATCAAAAACATTTTAAATCATAAAAAACTTTTTTAAATGTTTAATAAAGGGGCACCTGGGGGGCTCAGCAGTTGAACGTCTGCCTTTGGCTCAGGGCGTGATCCTGGGGTCCTGGGATCGAGTTCCGCATCGGGCTCCCCACAGGGAGCCTGCTTCTCCCTCTGCCTGTGTCTCTTCCTCTCTCACTCTGTGTCTCTCATGAATAAATAATAAAAATCTTTTTAAAAAGTGTTTTTTTCTTTCTTTTTTTTTAATTTTTTTTTTTTTTTTTATGATAGTCACAGAGAGAGAGAGAGAGAGAGAGAGAGGCAGAGACACAGGCAGAGGGAGAAGCAGGCTCCATGCACCGGGAGCCCGATGTGGGATTCGATCCCGGGTCTCCAGGATCGCGCCCTGGGCCAAAGGCAGGCGCCAAACCGCTGTGTCAGCCAGGGATCCCTAAAAAGTGTTTAATAAAAATATTATGTGTTACTGCTACTATTTTTTTAAAAGATTTTATTAATTTATTTAGAGAGAGAGCATGAGTATAGGGAGAGGGGCAGAGGGAAAGGGAGAAGCAGACTCCACACTGAGCAGGAAGACTGACATGGGGCTCGATCCCAGGACCCCAAGATCATGACTGGAGCCAAAGGCAGACGCATTACCCACAGAGTCACCCAGATACCCCTATTAGTGCTACTATTAAGAGTACAAGCAGTGACTATAGACTGAGTCTTTCCGTAAATGTGTATTGAATATCCACTCCGCACAATGCTGGACACCGCAAGGTCTAAATAACTTTTAACTGTAACTGCTAAATAAAAAGACCATAACATTTCTTGAGGTGGGAAACAAGAAATTTATTAAAATGTCATGGAAGGGGCCTGGGTGGCTCAGTGGTTTAGCACCGCCTTCAGTCCAGGGCATGATCCTGGAGACCCGGGATTGAGTCCCACGTCGGGCTCCCTGCATGGAGCCTGCTTCTCCTTCAGCCTGTCTCTCTCTCTCTCTCTCTCTGTGTGTCTCTCATGAATAAATAAATAAAATTAAAAAAAAAAAGTCATGGAAATTGGCATCTGAGTGTTGGAAGGCTCACTAAATAGGAATCTGGTCTGCCCTCCCATCAGGAGAATGCTAGAATGGAAGTGAGCTATCCCAGACTCTAGTCGGAACACTGCTACCAGCTTCTAGCAATATAGAGAAAAGGGGTTAAGGTAGGGACTCAAGCCAGAAATCTTGGGTCCAAATTTCCACTCTGCAATTTACTGCCTGTGTGACTTCAGACAAGTTACTTAACCTCTCTGTATTTCAGGGAAAGAGAGAATAGTAATAGTACCTCCCCGAGAATGTTGTTACAGTTTAAGCGAACTATAATGTATAAAGTGTCTCACATAGGGTAAATGCTGTATATGATTATTGAATGAAATAGCATACTTCTCAGTAAGCCAGTTAATTTTATGGGCTGCTGTAAAATAATGAGGTGCAATATAATATCTAATACTTTGTGGTCTACCAATTCTGTGATTCCATACTCTTAGAAATGAGGACTTTGTAACCTCCCAAGTCATGAATTTACTTTTTAACTAGCTTTCATAGCTTGTAGGAAAAGCTTTCTCAACAATGATAATTACATCAGGGCCCAATTAGGAAACCAGAAACCACAGAGATAGGAGCCGTCACCTCCCCTAAGGCTGGGGCAGGCTGTGGGAGGAGGGGTCCCTAAGCCCCCAGACCTCTGAGTGCTACCAGGCTGGTTGCTATTCCCTCAGAAACTCAGAGGAGAGCCTCATGGACTGGGATGCAGACCTTGGGGTGGGGGTGGGGGTCAATCCACCCAGTGCTGACCACCTCTGAAGGGCCACAGTGCTATCTGTTCTGGGTGTGCTGGAAACTAGAACCAACTATCACTGTCACGGTGGAGGGTGTGATGCCATCAGCAACAGCAAACAAGAGGGTGAAGTCCTTTGTCCTTTCTCCTGCTTTCTAGACTCCCTTTGACACCCCTACCAGGGAGACTTAAGAGGGATCCAGTTGGCAAGGAGAAATGTGATTTTCAGAGTCCCAGGCCCAGCATCAAAGTCTTAAAGAATGGGGGCCCCTAGGTGGCTCAGTGGGTTGAGTGTCCGACTCTTGATTTCAGCTCAGGTCATGCTCTCAGGGTCTTGAGTCGGGCTCTGCACTCAGCATGTTGTCTGCTTGGGATTCTCTCTCTCTCCCTCTCCCTCTGCCTCTTCCTCTACCCATCCCCCAGCTCATGCCTACTCTCTCTAAAATGAATAAATAAAATCTTGAAGACAAAAAAAAGTCTAAAAGAATGTTTTTGGAGCTAGAGGCAATAATCAGCATATTAAGCCAAACTTCTTCCTGTTACCTCAAGTCAACCATGGATGCCGGTTCTGACCTCCAGAGTAATACCAACATATTCATATTCTCCAACTATTCAAAAATTGCCACCGCAACCTCCCCAAGCTCTCCGTTTCCTGCCTAACAGAACCTTTTGTTGATTTCTCCACTTTGGACTCCTTACGACAGGGGGTCCAGGAGTATCGTTTCAATATGCCTCTGAAATCAGGGTGACAACACCACTACCACACCAGGGGCTTTCTCGGCATTGATGTGAATTGTCAGGTTGTTCTAAATATTAATCAGTCTTTGTATGGAGCCCAAATCAGCCTGTCCTCAAAGCAAGTGGCTCATCTTCACCCCTCCCAAGCCTCAGCTTCTCTGCTATGATTACAGTTCAGGCATTCCCCTCCAGTGAGAACGCTCTATCCCACACTCAAGGGTTGAGAGAAAAGAGACTAGTGGGATGTGTGCCCTCAGCACCTCTCCCTCACCCTTGGCCTAACTGGTCTTTCCTCTTCACACCAGTCAGAGGGCTAGAGTGTCAGCCCATGGAGATCCTTTGTAAGAGTAGTGGGCCATCAGGAGAGGTTAACCTTTGACAAGCAACAAGGGGTAGTCTTGCTTGTGCTGCTCACAAGAGTCAACGTAGTGTGGAGAGTAACCCGTCAGGTTCGGGAGTCAGATTCCCTGTGAGGCCTGATTCCTTGCTCTTGACTATGGGACCTTGGACAAGCAATTGGGCCCCACTTACCCAACTAAAAATTAGAAGTACTAAGGGCAAGAAACACAAAGGCTAGTTCCTATCCGTGACAAATGATGGATGCTCAATATGAATTAATTACTTCTGAGGGCAAGGTACTTGGCACTATTCCAAATGGCATTTACACCTGTCCTGTCATTTATACCCTTACACACCTTGCAACTGGATACATCACACACACCCCTTTTATAGGGTAAGAAACTGGAAGTCAAGGAGCCACATAGACAAAAAAAAAAAAAAAAGGCAGTGCCAGGGTAACTCCAGAATCAGGGCTTGGGGTGATACTGCCCCCTAAAGGGCACTTAAGAAATTTGTGGGAACATTTTTGGTTGCTGCTAGGATTGGGGTAACCACCCACCTTTAGTAGGTAGAAGAGAGGGATGCCTGGTATCTTGCAATATTCAGGTCGGTTCTGTACATCAAGGAAATTTCTATATCCCAAGTGACTTCTGAATATCTTCCAATTAGTCTTACAAAAGAGAAAACTTTCCATATTTAACTGTTGTACAGCAATAACATGAAATATTTCTTTCAGTTAAAACATACTGAATTTTCCCTGGCTGCAAATATCACGCAAAATGAGAGACGAACGCCCTTTGTTTCGTCTGGGACAATACAAAGATTTGCTCACCATTTCAGAAAAGCATGTCTCAACAGGAGTGTCCCTGCTCTCTGAGCCACCAAAGTATTGGCCTGAGTCTGTCGGAATTTGTAACTGGCTTTCACCAAGTTTCTGTAGGAGTGAGCATCTCACTCAGCTCTTTGTGCCTTCCTGTTCATCTGAACTTGAGCATTTATCTTTTGAAACATAATATTTTACAAGTTGTTTTTCTTTTTTTTTTTAAGATTTTATTTATTTATTCATGAGAGACACAGAGAGTAACAGAGACACAGGCAGAGAGAGAAGCATGTTCCATGCGGGGAGCCCGATACAGGACTCGATCCCAGGTCTCCAGGATCACGTCCTGGGCTGAAGGCAGATGCTCAACCACTGAGCCACCCAGGTGTCCTGCAAATGGTTTTTCTTTAATTCTCATACAGATTTATATTTATGATGGAATATTTTGGTTATTTATGAATTTCACTCCATGATAGGAAAGAGGATATTCCAAAATATTTTTTTAAGATTTTATTTATTTATTCATGAGAGACACACACACAGAGAGGGGGGCAGTGCGGGCAGAGACACAGGCAGAGGGGGAAGCAGGCTCCATGCAGGGAGCCTGATGCAGGACTCAATCCCGGGTCTCCAGGATCACGCCCTGGGCCAAAGGCAGGCGCCAAACAGCTGAGCCACCCAGGGATCCCCCCAAAATATTTCTTATAAAAGGGAGGTCTGGGGATGCCTGTGTGGCTCAGTCAGTTAAGCATCTGCCTTCAGCTCAGGTCATGATCTCAGGGTGTCCTAGGATTGAATCCCACATAAGATTCCCTGTTCAGCAGGGAGTCTGCTTCTCCCGCTACCCCTCACCCTGCTCTCACTCTCATGTACTCTCTCTCTCTCAAATAAATGAATAAAATCTTTAAAAAAAAAAAAAAAAAAAAAAGGAGGTCTGAGCAGGTTAGGGACCTCACTGCATTACAGAACTTACTTTCTAAAGCCTGGTAGGATTTAATTAATCAAGTTTCCATTCAATTCAGGGATCATGCAAGATTATCTCTTTGTTCATGTCTAGGCCACACCTCTGTTCCAATACAAAACTGTGTCCCTTCATTCAAGAAATACGCACCGCTACATAAAGAGCAAATAGCAACCACCTCTAAGATAGGTATTATTTTTCTCTTTTTATAGATGAGAAAAGGGAGTGTCCAAGTAGTATTAACCTTGGTGCAAGTTCTTAGAAGGGAATTATAACCTAAAGAAAAGTATTTTCAGAGGGAAACTTGCTTGAGGTTTTCACAGCTGGAGAAATATGATATGCAAACCCCAGAGCTCTGACTCTGCCCCATGATTCCCAGAGAGGCAGGGCCTACAGAAGGCAGATGTATGAAAATAAAGGCACAGCCCCTACCTCAGAGGATCTCTCTGTCCAGTGGAGGGGATAGCCAGGCATGTGAACATCTCCGAAACGTGTGGAAAAGGCTATAATAAAGGTGCAAAGCATTTGGAAATGCAGAGTGGAGAAGTCACCAACCGCATCTAGGAGAATTCCAGAAAGGGGATATTTCAGCTGGCTGTTGAAAAGTGAATAGATCCCCAGGTAGAGAGGAAGAAAGAAGCCATGCTAAGCCCACAGGTCCTGTGCTGAGGATGTTATTCTGTCTTGGTTCTACCTTTCTCCTTTCTTCCTGGGCTATTTCTGGAAGCAACATCTTGCAACCCTTCTTGCTACTTCAGTTCCAGGCATTTCCTCGAAATGGTGAGCAGCTATGTTTACATGCATTCGCCCTCTTCCTCCATGCTGGTCTCCACTGGCAGTTTTGTCATGCATAGATTGCCATGCTCAACGAATTTGACACTGACTATAATCATAATACCAAAACCCAGTTTGTTAAAAAGATCTATGAAAAATCCAAAGTTAACATCACATTTAATGGTGAAATATTAAATGCTCTCCTCCAAAGATCAAAAACAAGGCAAAGATCTCTGCTTTCAATGTCCTTCTACTCAACATTTTACTGGAGCCTTGCCAAAGTGATAAGGAAAGAAAAAGAAGTAAAAGGTGTAAGGACTGAAAAGGAAGAAGTAAACCATCTTTCCTTTTAAACTACAAAACACTGCTGACAAAAATTTAAAAACACTTCAGTAGGTGCACCTGTGTGGCTCAGCTGGTTAAGCTTCCAACGCTTGATTTCAGCTCAGCTCTCAATCTCATGGTAGTGAGTTCAAATCCTGCATTGAGCTCTGTGCTAAGTATAGAGCCTACTCTAAAAAAAAAAAAGGCTTAAACAAATGGAGAGATACATCATATTCTTGGATTGGTACTCGATACTAAGATGTTAGGTTTATCCACTTTAATCTGTAGAGTCATTAAAATCCCAATTATAATTCAAGCAGGCTATATTTATGGTAGAAATTGAGTTGGCTTTTTTCTTTAAAGATTTTATTTGGGCAGCCCTGGTGGCTCAGTGGTTTAGCACTGCCTTCAGCACAGGGTGGGATCCTGGAGACCCGGGATCGAGTCCCATGTCAGGCTCCCTGCATGGAGTGGAGCCTGCTCCTCCCTCTGCCTGTGTCTCTGCCTCTCTCTCTCTCTCTCTCTCTCTCTCTGTCTCTCATGCATAAATAAATAAAATCTTTAAAGATTTTCCTGGGGGAAGCCCGATGAGGGACTCGATCCCAGGACCTCAGGATCACAACCTGAGTCAAAGGCAGATGCTCAACCACTGAGCCACCCAGGCACCCTGAGTTGACTTAAAATGTACACAGAGGGATGCCTGGGTAGCTCAGCAGTTGAGCATCTACCTTCAACTCAGGGCATGATCCTGGGTCTGTGGATTGAATCCCACATCAGGCTCCCTGTGAGGAGCCTGCTTCTCCCTCTGCCTATGTCTCTGCCTCTCTCTGTGTGTCTCTCATGAATAAATAAAATCTTTTTTAAAAATATACATGGAAAAGGAAAAGATCTAGAAGAGTCCAAACAAACTTGAAAAAGGAACAAAGTTGGAGAGTCATAACCTGATTTTAAGACTGTAACTATAGGGATGCCTAGATGGCTCAGCAGTTAACTCTGCTTTCATGATCAGGGTATGATCCTGGAGTTCAGGGATCGAGTCTCACACTGGTTGCCCTGCATGGAGCCTGCTTCTCCCTCTGCCTGTGTCTCTGCCTCTCTCTGTGTCTCTCACGAATAAATAAATAAACCTTAAAAAAAAAAAAACTAGGACTACAAAGCTATAATAATGAAACTTGATCAAAGACAAATTTAATCAAATCTAACTGTTCCAGTTATCTACCACCATGTAACAAGTCACCCTGAGACAGTGGCTTAAAACAATGACAATCATTTACTTTGGTCATAAACCTGGCGATTAACTGGGCTCAGCTGACCAATTCTCACTCAAGTCTCTTTGAAGGAAGATGTAGTCAGTTGAGGGCTGGGGCAGAGTCATCTTCAAGCCTTTGTCACTCACATGTCTGGGGCACAGACTAGGACCATTCAGTAACTAGGGCTCCTCCTTTTTTTTTTTTTTTTTAGTATGATTTTTTTAAAAAAAGATTTTACTTATTCATTTGAGACAGAGCATGAGCAGGGAAGAGAGGCAGAGAGAAAAGGAGTAGCAGACTCCTTGTAGAGCAGGAAGCCCTACACAGAGCTCAATCCCAGCACCCCAGGATCATGACCTGAGCAGAAGGCAGATGCCCAACCAACTGAGCCACCCAGGCACCCCAGGGCTCCGTTTTCTATGTGGTCTTTCCACTTATGGGCTTCACGGGGGCAGAAGTTCCTAGGGGGCAGCCAAAGATTCCTACAGTGAGTGTCCAGAGAATCAGGTGAAAGCAGCATGGATTTAACAGTCTAGACTTGGAAGTTACCCAGCCTCTGTCTCTAAGCCAGCCCATGTTTAAGGGAAGAGGAATTAGACTCCATACACTCAGGACAGTAGTGTCAAAAAAAAGTTGCAGGGGGCAGGAGCACCTCAGTCGGTTAAGTGTCCAACTCTTTTTTTCTTTTTCATTTTTTAAGACTTTATTTATTTATTCATGAGAGACACAGAAGAGAGAGAGGCAGAGACACAGGCAGAGGGAGAAGCAGGCTCCATGCAGGGAACCTGACGTGGGACTCGATTCCGGGACTCCAGGATCATGCCCTGGGCTGAAGGCGGCACTAAACCGCTGAGCCACCTGGGCTGCCCAAGTGTCCAACTCCTGATTTCAGCTCAGGTCATGATGTCAGGGTCCTGGAATCGAGCCCCACATCAGGCTCCTTGCTCAGCAGGGAGTCAGCTTGAGATTCTTTCTCTCCTGTTTCCTCTGCCCCTTCTCTCTCTCTCTCTCTCTCTCTCTCCAAATAATAAATAAATAAATAATAAAGTCTTTTTTTAAAAGTTGCAGGAAAAAAAAAAGTACAGACATCTTTTAAAACCACTACCTGGGTCAAACAAGTGAAGAATCAGAAATAAAACTTCATATTTGGCCTAAAGAAGAGTATAGCAGAAATAAGAAAGCCTTGGATAAAATGATGGGAAATGTCACTTGGGACCTGGATGGAGCTTATTTGAAGCTCCTGATGAGATTAATCCTCAATTGCAGGTGGGTAAAGATAAGAAACCAGGGGGCGGGGGTGGAGGGAGACTTCTCCCCACCTTACTCAACTAGGGGAGGTCCACAAAATTTCATGGGCCTTCTCTTTCAGTTCCAGGCCTCTTAAACATGCTGTTCCCGCTGACTAGTATGCCCTTCTCCTGTCTAAGACTATCTCCTACTCATTCTTCAGGTTCAGCGGAGCATTTGCTCCTCTAGGAAGCCCTCCTTGACTGACTCTCCCCTCCATGGGCTGCCATAACTCCTGGCACTTTGCCCTTTCTCGATGCTTATTAGTGTCTTGCTGCCTGTTTGCTATCGATCCCTCTCCCAGATCCTTTACTGGGGTTGAAGCTCCCTGAGGGCACGAGGCAGGATTTTGTACACCTCTGTCTCCACAGCACCCTGAGAAGGGTGTGGCATGTTCCTGAGCTACGACGGGACTCAAAGCCACAGGAGGAAGCAGCCACAAGATCTCTCGCTTTGTCCCAAAGTGCCGTCCCGCACAGGCAAACCAGAAGTGGGCAGAGCAGACCCGAGAGCACGATTAGCGAGTCCGTTGGTGTGAAGAATCCACACTGCAATCTGCTCACCCGTGGTCTCCCCTCCGGCCTCCCCAAATCAGCCAACTCCCCTTCCCACCTCCTCTCTGACAGCAGAGAGACCTGCCTCCCACTAAAACCACAGACACGATAATAGGAAGGGGACAAAATGTGGATGGGAGGACAATTGGTGGCAACGAGATGAACACAGATTAATGATGTGGACCTCACCCTGGCCACCCCAGCCCGGGCTGGGGAAGGTTCATAGTTGATACCCATTAAAGGGCTTAATGAAATAATTATAATTCGCACCCCAGAGCATCAAAGAATCAATGCAGGGGAACTCTGGACCACTCTGGGGGTGGCATCCCACTGGCTTCGCAGCTCAGCGCAGCAGGCAGAGCTAGTGGAAGTAAATGCGGCTGACACGGGAGTTGCATTAAAAGAGGGCAATGAGAGATTAAAAGCTGCCGGGATCCTGGAGACCAACCGTCAATATCCTTTATTCCCTCCCTCGTCCCAATTCTGCCTCCTTCCGGCACTATTAGCCCAAATCAATGGGCTGTCAATTGACATCACCAGATCCAGCATTAATGCGAGCTCACAAAAGAAGTCCGGCCCTATATTATCACTCCTCTCGCTTCCAAATTACCACATAATGCAGGCCGCCGGCTGCCTGTGACATGTTAACACTACACACGATTTGTTGGGATTGGACTAAACATTTCATGGCTAAAGATTTCATCAGAGACTTGATGACAGAAATAAACTGCTGCCCACGGGGAAATCACTGGCAATAATAGAATTAGGCATTCGTTTGGGAACCTGGAGGGACGGTGGGCTGGCGAAGGGACGGAGGGAACACTGGTGCCCACAGCTGGTGGCCTGTGGCGGGACCCTCGAGGGGAGACGAATGAAAACGCCTTTTCGTTGGTCCCATGAAAGAAGAGATATTTGGATTCTCATGGATGGGTTTCGATTTTATTTTTTTAGAGATTTTATTTATTTATTCATGAGAGACACAGAGAGAGAGGCAGAGACACAGGCAGAGGGAGAAGCAGGCTCCCTGCATGGAGCCTGATGCGGAACTCGATCCCAGAACCCCAGGATCACCACCTGAGCCAGAGGTAGATGCTCAACCACTGAGCCACCCAGGCGCCCAGGGTTTTCTATCTTTAGGCAAAAGCTGGGCAGGGGACTCCTGTTCTGTGATAACAGGGAATGTGACTGTTATGGGTTGAATTGTGTACCCTGCCCACCCCACCCCACCCCCCAAAAAAGTCTATGAAAATTAATAAAGGGAAATCTCAGTGAAGTGGACTCAGGATGCCAGAAGGGGAGGCTGGAAGGGGAGCCTGGACCACTCATGTCAGTTATAAGAATTGTCAGGTACAGATCCCAGCAGAAGATAAGCCAACAGGAAAGAACCATCGATTAATTATAAACTCCAACAGAAAAAAAACTCCAACAGAGAAAGAGGCACACTGCATCTCCTGCAAAGAGATGGACTATCCCTGCCACTCACCAAGGGAGAGACCATCATCACCCTACCTCTTTCTTGCTTTTCGCCAGTAACCATGTCTTCAACTCCTCCCAACGTCCTCCTTCTCCTGGGTAAAATAAAGTTCCTCCCCTTTGCATGTGGGACTTGCCTCTGGTGTTGCCTGAGCTTCCTTGTCTTACGTTGCAATTCTGTTATTCCCACATAAACCCATGTGGCTGGTAAAATAAGCGACAGCTTTATTTTTAAGGTAAACAAATCCTAATCCCCACTACCTCAGACTGCAGTCTTGACCAAGGAGATCAAGTTAAAATGAGGTCATGAAGGAGGGCCCTGCTCCAGTACGACTGGCGTCCCTGTGGAAAGCAGAAATTTGGACACAAAGAGACGCACACGGAGGGAGGTCAAAGTGAACACACGCAGGGAGGAGACGGCCATGTGACTGGAGTGGGGATCTCCAAGCCTGGGAACATGTGAGGCCACCAGACCTAAGAGAGAGGCACAGACCAGCTCCCGCCTGCCCTGGTGCATTCAGACAGCATGGTCCTGCCAACGCCTTGACCTCAGACTGCTGGCCTCTAGAACTGCGAGACAATACCTTTCTGCTTTAAGCCACACAGTCTTTGGTACCTTGTTATGGCAACCTTAGGAAATGTTAATAACTATTATTGTTACTTAACTAATCATTAATAATAATAGCTGTTACTGAGCACTTATTCTAGGAGCCAAGTAGAGCGCTACATACTCCACATATCCTCATTTAATTTGCATAACAAACCTAATGGTTGATTAATTTAATCCCCATTCCATAAGATACTCAGGTTTTTTTATAAAGATTTTATTTGGGACGCCTGGGTGGCTCAGCGGTTGAGCATCTGCCTTTGGCTCAGGTTGAGTCCCCGTATGGGGCTCCCCGCAGGGAGCCTGCTTCTCCCTCTGCCTGTGTCTCTGCCTCTCTCTCTGTGTCTCTCATGAACAAATAAATAAAATCTTAAGGACCCCAGGATCACACCCTGAGCCAAAGGGAGATGCTCAACCACCGAGCCACCCAGGTGCCCCAAGATATTCAGGTACAAGAGAGAATAATTTGCTTAAGGTCATACACCTAGTAAACGACAAAGCAGGTCTCAGAAATGTCATAAAAGCTCAATCAACAAGCAAATAAAAAGGTTTCTGCCTCCCCCTCCACCCCCCCATGGCTCACTTGGTTGGGTGGCTGCCTTCAGCTCAGGTCGTGATCTCGGAGTCATAGGATTGAGCCCCGCATGTGCAGGGAGCTCCTTCTCTCTCTCACTGGCTCACTCACTCTCAAATAAATGTAAAGATCTTTTTTTAAAAAAAGGGGTTTTGGTGAGTATTTCCAGTTTTCAAATGATTACCTGCTTGCTGCCTGCTTTCTTTCCAGTCCAATCTAATTTTCTCAATCCCTGGGTGTGGAACCTGTCTCTACTTGGATTAAGAGTCCACATCATCTCCAATAGAAGTGCAGACGTTTGAAAACAACCACAGCGTGGGTGGGGACAGGCTGGTCAAAGGATATACACTTTTGGCTGACAGGGTAAGTACGTTCTGGGGGATCTAAGGCACAGCATGGTGACTGTCGTCAACAATACAGTAGTATGGATATTCTTGAAAGTTGCTAAGACAGTAAATCTCAAGTGTTTTCACAAGGACATGGTAATTAATGTAAGGGCATGGAGGTGTTACCCTCCTGTGGTTACCACGCACACTACCAAAGTATCGGATCGACACGCTGTGCACCTTAACACTACGCAACAGTGTCTGTCAAGTATGCTGATAAGGCTAGGGGAAAAAAGGAAGGAAACAACCGAAGAGCCATGATTACTGGTTTCCTTGAAAGTAAGAATTTTATGTATTTCAAAAAAAAAAAAAAAGAATTTTATGTATTTCTATTGTTCCCCCCTCCTTCACCTACCCATTTGCCACTGGCGGGGGGGGGGGGGGGGGGGGGGGGGCGGGGGGAGCTCTCTCTCCCTCCTCCTCCCCATCCCCTGGGGAGGCCAGCCTCTTTTTTTTAAAGATTTTGAGAGAGAGCAAAAAGAGAGAGAGACACCATGAAGGGTGGGGGGCAAGTGGAAGGACAGAAGGAGAAGGGGAAGGAGACTCCCTGCTGAGTAAGGGGCCTGATGTGGGGCTCGATCCCAAGACCCTGGGATCATGACCTGAGCCAAAGGGAGATGCTTAATCGAGCCACCCAGGTGCCCTGCCTCTCCTTTTCGGGCTTAAAAAAATCATAAACTGCTTTATTGAGACATACCACATATATGCCTTTGGCTCAGGTCATGATCTCAGGGTCCTGGGATCCAGTTCCATGTCACTGGGCTCCCTGCTCAGTGGGGAGCCTGCTTCTTCTTCCTCTGCTGCTCCCCCTGCTTGTGCTCTCTTGCTTGCTCTCAGATGAAGAAACCCTTGTCTAATCCAAGTCAAGAAGATTTGCAGTCTTTTTTTTTTTTTTTTTTTTTTTTAAGATTTATTTACTTGAGAGAACACACAGAGGGAAAGGGAGAAACAGACTCCCCGATGAGCAGGGAGCCCAATGCGGGATCTGACCCTAGGACTCTTGAGATCATAACCTAAGCTGAAAGCAGATACTTAACCAACTGAGCCACCCAAGTGCCCCTGCAGCCTTTTTTCTTGGAGCTCTGGGGCTGGCTGCTTCCCTTGAGTGCCCTGAACCATGGCCTAGCTTCTTAGGAGAGGCCCCATTCCCAGCAGGCTAAGAGGTCTGGCTGTCCTCTCGTATTGCAAAGACTAGCTGCACTGGCTCTGCGGGTTCACCCCACTCACCCCATGTACTGGCCACATTTCAGAGGCAATCTAAAGACATCCGGAGTCCAATAGGCCAAAGGTTTTTGACAGTTGTTACTGTCAACTTTCATTTGGCTAGAGCTATTCCCAGCTTGATCATTCCCTCTTCTCATCCAGCTCTAATCTTGGCTCCCTAATTCTGCAAGGAGCAACTGTAGAAGAAAAAAAACCTATGGGGGCGGGGGCCTGAGCTCAGCCAGCCTCTCACCACCCCAAGAACCATGACTATGACCAAACCCTGATAAAGCCCAGAGAACATTCCACCACTGAACTCTCAGTGCTTAACTCCTTTTTATTCTTTCCCTTGACGAATAGAACGTGCCAGACACTGGAAATATAGGAGTGTGAATATTCTTACATTTTTGGGTTTGAGTTTGAGGGAGGAAAAATTTTAGCATCTCATGCAAATATGATTAGATCTCAGAAGCAGTTCAAAGGTGATAAGGGAAATAAAGCAGGGGCTTGAATGAGGAAAAGCGTGTCAGTAAAGACTACTCTACCCACTGAGATATACCTTTTCCCCCTTCCATGTTTCAAAGCTTTAAATCTCCCCACAACCCCCAAGGACCCTGAGTCTCTACTCAAAGCTGTAACCCCAACCAGGGCACTTGCTCAACTGTCAGCTGGGAATACTCTACCGGGAAACGGCATGTGAGAATATTCAGGACTGACTTCCCTCCTCAGCACTTGCTTTGCTTCTTGTAGACAATTTGTGAAACAAAAAAGCACAGACTTCAGTGGACAAGGTCCAGTAGCTTTCCTCAGCTATCCCTGGAGTGGTTTCCTATATAGCTACTGCCATCTAGTGGGAAAAGAGGTCCTTACGTCCACAAGCCGACCTCAAAAATGAAAACTCTCCACTTTTCTTTGTTCCACCAATCCCTCCACTCTACCTTACCAGAATCCAAAAGGCTGTTTTTCCTCTGAAGGTGGAGGATCTGGAAAATTAGAGGTACTCCACAGATACTGTTGGAACAAAGGACTGTTTGCAGCTATTACAGTTCCATTTCTTGGTATTACATTTTAAATAAACAGTAATACTGTTGGAAATAAAGGCACTGCTGTGGCTTTACAGGTAAAAACTACTCCCTTAGTAGTTTAACAAGTGCAACAATTACTGGTGACCAAAACTTAAGTTCTTGCTAAATATGGTTTAGCTGAAAACAGCACTAACTCTTGAAAAGCTGCTCATGGAGATGGAGTGGACTTTTTGCTCCCTTTCTCTGATCCAGTGGGGCCCTGTGCAAATTTAAGAGACAGCCGTCGAGCACAACATTGCTACTCAGAACCACAACCTCCTTAACACACTGGAACTAAAACTGCCTTTGCCACCTGTGTAGATTTATGCAGGTGTAACTGACCAGCCAACCATCCTTCTTGAACGTTGTTAAAAAAAAAAAAAGTGGAAGCCAAGTGTTCACTCTAAACTGAACAGTGATAAATACTGCTGTTGTCTTTTTCCACCTTCTCTCATGTTCTCAGTGTGCACCAACAACTTCCTATACTTCTCACCAAGGTCTTCCTGCAAACATGTCATTTTATACTTTGTAAAACCACTTTGTAGTTACCAATTTATCTTTTGTCAGAGGCCAGAACACGTTTCTACCAATTTTTTATCTTATCCTCATAAACCAGGCTTATCTCACAGCAAGAAAATTGAACACAAAATATACAACTTGATTGGACTCATTGAGCTCCTCAAACGACCAGATTGCTTAGACTGCCACTTGCAAAAGGCAAATCTCCATGTGTGAACACCTCAAGTATTGAAAAAGGTCACTCACCATTAACTCAAACGAGGAATTAGCAAAGGAGTAATATCAGGACCAAGTTACCAAGTACACAATTGCAGGTGCTGAGCAAGATTGCAAAACTCCTTTAAAGAAAATATTCCTTGCAGGAAGTTCCAGATGCTGTTTCGAGGAGCTTAACTCACACGATGAAGGAGCAAAAACCAACACAGGTTTTGGAGTTAAGCCTGCCAGAATTGGATTATCTAGATCCTCTCTCCTACTATGCAATCTGAGACCAATTCAACTTTGATCCTGTGTCCTCAGCTGTAAACACAACCTTCTCTGGATAACTAAGAAAATCTAGCAAATAGTTAAATTTCCATTTTCTTCCCAAAGCCCCATGATTTTCTAGTACACAGGCCCAGCTTCTCCCATATGCACTAAGGAAAACCACCATTTCTCAATTTCCAATTTGTTTCACTAAGATTCATGGACAGAACATTAACTTGAAATTGAATTGAACTTGAATGTTGAATTTCAACATTAACTTGAAATTCAAGTTGTGACTAAAACCTGTTAACTTTAAGAGGTCTTATGTGGTTTCACGATCACATTTGATCCCAATCCTGTTTCAGAGCACCAAGAGCACATTCTGAGCGAAGTCTCAAACCGTTTGCTCCAGATTCATAAGGAATGTATTAAAATACCTAAAACCCAGATCAGATCAACTAAGGGGTGGGGGGGAACCATGCAGTTTCTACATACAAGCCATGGGCCTTTCCCCATGGAAAGCATTACTTTCAAATTTCAAATGACCCTTAGAAAAAAATCATGTATGGCACCATCAATCTCTGCAGACTCCAAGCATTACACGGATACAGTACTAAATCATTAGTCAATGTAGTATCAACCACAGGAAAATGATCTCTATGAAAGGTCTTAGACCTTGCCTAATGCTCTTAAGTATTGAATTATTCTACAAAACCCGGGTATATGTGTACAATATTAGGTCACTGAGGGACCAAGCTTTCTGAGACCGGTTAAGGTTGCAAGTAGATCAAAGCTGGGCTCCTCTGCTGGGAGCATTCTTAACACTTAGTGGAGTCCTAATTGACCACCAGGTGGCAGATGTGTAGCACCCCCAGATGTCAGATTTATCACCCTTAACCTGTTTTTTTGGTTCAGGTTTTAAGGACTGAGGCCTATCAGAACAAAGTGACATAGGCACAAAGGACTTCCAGGACTCCAATTCCAAGGCGGAGTACTTTCAGCCTGTAGCTAACCAACCATTATTTACTAAGAAACCTAAATTCAACCCCTTTCCTAAACATCGCAAAGAACCAAGCCACGTAATCTTTAAACGAGCCAACGATGTAGTTTTCCTTTATAAACCCTTTACCTAAAAGCAAACCGGTAACCTGTCAAATACAACTGTACTAACATCAGCTCAGCCCATGGTTCAGGGTTAGCCTGGCGGTTTTAAGACATGAATGCACAATTAGCTGCTCTAGGCCTTTCCTTTCCAGTTGATTCTATGGTAAACTCCAGAGTTCTATGGGTTAGCACCCAGCTCAAACAAGTCGAAAGGGAATAAAGGATATGCTACAGGGGTTTAACTTGATTTATTCCTACATGACCAACTACTTCCCTTTTAGGTATCTATTATTCAAATTTTCCATTCCCAAACTACTTTCTTCATGCCAGATGAAGCAGAAGTTGGATTCTTCCCTTTTTTCTTCCCCATCAACTTCAAGAGCACCGAGTGCCTAGATCTGCAGCTAGCTTCAATTTATCATAGCAACCATAAGCCTAGCTAATGGCAAACCCAAACTACAATTTTATCGATTTGGAACTAAACCTGAGCCACTTGACAACCCAGTTTCACCACTAGGCCAAATATCCAGCCCTCCCAAAAACCAAATGCTACCGGTTGCCCTTGTATACATGGAGTCAGACAACTTTATGGTGCCAATTTTAAATACAGTTTTATTTAAGACATTGCATTTTCCACTTAACAATACAGTGCTTATAAAGTGCAATGTTTATTTCCTTTCCCTGTGCACATATTCCATATTCAAGTATCAAGAATGCCCAGTATATTTACTATAGCAGCTTCGACTTTAAAACTGCCATGGAATTTGCTACAAATTTGGGTCCTTCAAATGTGTGGAACAATGCTAGACCTGTCATCAGGTTGGCTTAATCAACCTCTTCAATGGTAGGCCCAGAGGAGGCACCACCAGAGGGAGGAGCTCCACCACCAGGAAAGCCTCCAGGCATTCCTCCTGGCATGCCTCCTGCACTCTGGTATAGCTTCGTAATGATGGGATTGCAGACTTTCTCCAGCTCTTTCTGCTGATGTTCAAATTCTTCCTTCTCTGCAGTCTAAAAAAAAAAAAAAAAAAAAAGACATACTATAAATTCCTCAAGAAACTTCATGCCTGGTATAATCTGACAGTAACACTAAACAAAAACCTATCCCTATATTCAAGTCTTGGTCACCCATGAAATGTTGGGTCACTCAGACATCCAAGGAAGGAAGCTAGTTGCCAACACGTGGAATTCTGGTGGAAACCGCGAATGTTTGGACCATTCATCATCGTGACCTGTATTTTTAGAAACCCATCTAATCTTTTCCTGCTGAAGCCCTATACCCACCACTATTCAGTAGGAATCACAAACCTGGTTCTTATCGAGCCAGTTGATGATTTCATTGCACTTGTCAAGAATCTTCTGTTTGTCTTCATCATTGATTTTGCCCTGAAGTTTTTCATCTTCAACAGTTGCTTTCATGTTGAAAGCATAAGACTCAAGTGAATTCTTGGAAGACACCTTGTCTCTCTGCTTCTCATCTTCGGCTTTGTACTTCTCAGCTTCCTGGACCATGCGCTCAATGTCCTCCTTGCTCAAGCGGCCTGTGAAGTTTAGACACGACCTTAAAATGTGAACCTTCTAGTTACCCTATAACATTTATAACCCATGAAAGAAAGCTTCTAGGATAAATGCCTTCAGGAGGGCTTTGGGAAGTCAAAGGTTTTGGAAATACTATCCTTAATGACCCACACCATCTTGTAGAACATAAAATAACACTCAAACCTGTGTTTAACACTTACCCTTGTCATTAGTGATGGTAATCTTATTCTCTTTTCCTGTGCTCTTATCCACAGCAGACACATTGAGGATACCATTTGCATCAATATCAAAAGTGACTTCAATCTGAGGAACGCCACGAGGAGCAGGAGGTATGCCTGTGAGTTCAAACTTGCCAAGTAGGTTGTTATCCTTGGTCATAGCACGCTCACCTTCATAGACCTTGGTAGGAAAACAAATCATTAAGAAGCCGCAAAAGTTTAGCAGTTTGTAGATTTCTGCATAAAGTCCATTATTAGGAGGAAAGACTGATCGCTCAGACATCCAAGGAAGGAGTTGGCCAACACAAAATCTTCTGGTGGAAACTACGAATGGTTTAGGTCAAATCATCACAGCGGGACAAGTCTTTCCAAAGCTACATAGAACCCCTAAGTATAGCCAAATCAGTACCAACAGTATAATCCATACCTGAATAAGCACACCAGGCTGGTTGTCAGAGTAGGTAGTAAAGGTTTGTGTCTGTTTTGTAGGAATGGTAGTATTGCGCTTGATGAGCACAGTCATGACTCCTCCAGCAGTTTCAATACCAAGAGAAAGTGGGGTGACATCCAAGAGCAGCAAATCTTGAACATTTTCAGATTTGTCACCAGAAAGAATGGCTGCCTGGACAGCTGGTGGAATAGAAACAGTGTTAAAAAAAAACAATCCCAACCACCCTGTTAACTCCCTAACAAAGGTCAATCGCTCAGACATCCAAGGAAGTTGGACCATCATTAGCTAAGCTTTTGGTGGAAACTACGAATGTTTAAAGAATCAATCATCATAGCGAAGCAGCCTAGGGCTTAACAAGTCCACTGGTTACAACTGTTTAAAGGTTGAGGAAATAATTTACCTGCACCATAAGCAACAGCCTCATCAGGGTTGATGCTCTTATTCAGTTCCTTTCCATTGAAGAAATCTTGCAGAAGTTTCTGAATCTTGGGGATACGGGTAGAACCACCCACCAGGACAATGTCATGGATCTGAGACTTGTCCAGCTTGGCATCTCGAAGAGCTTTCTCTACAGGGTCCAGGGTGCCACGGAAGAGGTCAGCATTTAATTCTTCAAACCGGGCACGAGTAATAGAGGTATAGAAGTCGATTCCTTCATACAGAGAATCAATCTCAATACTGGCCTGGGTGCTGGAAGAAAGTGTACGCTTAGCCCGTTCACATGCAGTACGGAGACGGCGGACAGCCCTCTTGTTTTCGCTGATGTCCTTCTTGTGTTTGCGCTTGAATTCTGCAATAAAATGGTTGACCATTCTGTTGTCAAAGTCTTCTCCACCTAAGTGAGTGTCTCCAGCTGTGGACTTGACCTCAAAGATCCCATCTTCAATAGTAAGGATGGACACATCAAAAGTGCCACCTCCTAAATCAAAGATCAACACGTTCCTTTCAGCTCCAACCTGCAATTAGAATATGAGACAGTTACTCATTACGCACACCTCCTAGGTCTCTGATCTATATATAATATAGTAAGGTGAGTCCTATTCTTCACACGTGGTACATACCTTCTTGTCTAAACCATAAGCAATAGCAGCAGCAGTTGGCTCATTGATAATTCGAAGTACATTAAGACCGGCAATAGTTCCAGCATCTTTGGTAGCCTGACGCTGAGAGTCATTGAAGTATGCAGGTACCGTGACAACTGCATTGGTAACAGTCTAAGAAGACCAAAAAATGGCTGTAAATCATCTGTAAAATTGTCCGCAGTCACATGGCCATCGTCTACTTTTGTGTGCTCTCAAAATATCAAAAAGCGTGTTTTAAACGTTTAACTTATTAGTTGTGGCCACTAGATGTTCCACAGCACTAAAAATCCCATGCATTCATCAGGGAATCTGGTGCATGTTTCAACCTCCAACTACCTCCCTGTAGGGATGCACACTACTTACCTTCCCAAGGTAGGCCTCTGCAATTTCCTTCATCTTCGTCAGGACCATAGAGGACACCTCCTCTGGATAGAAACTTTTGGTCTCCCCCTTGTACTCTACTTGGACTTTAGGCCTGCCAGCATCATTCACCACCATGAAAGGCCAATGCTTCATATCAGATTGGACGACAGCATCATCAAACCTACGTCCAATCAGCCGCTTGGCATCTGTAAAAGGTCACCGAATGGAAAAGTTTTGTTACACTACTATCTACCGAGGAAGAACCTAGTCCGCCATCACTCAAACGCCACGAGGACTAGTAACCAAATTACTTTCTAGTAAACGGACTCCTCCTCTGACAGTTATCCAAACTATTTCTTAAAATACCTCAAACTTTTGCAGAACGTTACGTAATCACCACTGCAACAGATTTTACGATTCTTTTCCAGGCTTTCACGGCTGCCTCACACTCCATAAACTTCTGACTTCCACCACCCGCAACCTACACTCCACGCCAGAAGATCTAAGCCAACGGCTTACCGAAAACCGTGTTGGTGGGGTTCATCGCAACTTGATTCTTCGCAGCATCACCGATCAATCGTTCGGTGTCCGTGAAGGCGACATAACTTGGGGTGGTTCGGTTTCCCTGATCATTGGCAATTATTTCCACTTTCCCGTGCTGGAAGACACCCACGCAGGAGTAGGTGGTGCCAAGATCGATCCCGACTGCAGGTCCCTTAGACATAATTGCTAGGACAAAAAAAGAAAGCGAGCCCCTGGTTTGAGAACGGGATTGAACGCCTCGGAACGCTTCCTGCGACAACTAAGCCACCACCGGGCACGAGCCCGCTTCCCCCGCCCCGAATCGCCGCCCATGTGGGAGAACCCCGCGGGACGCCGGGGCCGGCAGCGCTGCAGCCGGGGTTGCCGTGCCAACGGCGGCGGGGCCGGCCCACACCGGAAGGTGCACCTGCCCCGAGGGTCTGCGACAGTTCCGAGCACGTGGTGTCGGGCCCTGGAGCGCCGCTTCCCCCCGTCGCCGTGACCCGCGCTCCCGGAGACCACACAATGCGGCCCGGGGTACGTGCTCCGGCCGCCCCCCCCCCCGCCCCGCTCCCGGCGCTGGCCGCACGCCAATGGCGGCTCGCTCCTCACAGGACCTGGAACTTCCGCGCCCCGAGGGCGGAAGCGGCCCGGACGCCACCCGGCCGCCGCCGGCCCCCGAGGCTGCAGCCCACGCCCCGCGGGGAAGGGCGCGCCCCAGCCCGGCAGGGAGGCGAGCGGCGGCTCCGGACCCCCCCCCCCGCCCCAGGACCTGCACACGAAGGCTCGGGGCCCCCCGGGCGCCGCCCACCCGGCCCGGCCGCCGCCGCCCGCACGCCCGGGCCTTACCTTCTGTGTGGGCCGGGCTCGGCTCGCGGAGACAACAGCCGTCTGCAGATCTGGCGCCGCGTTCAATGAGACCGGTTTCCGCCCGCCACCCTGTCTCTTATACCCTGCCTCAGAACCTTCCAGAAGGGGTCCACCCCTGCCGGCTGCCCATCACGGCGGCGTCGGCCAATGGGCGCGCGGCCACCTCGGCGAGCCCCAATGACGACGCCGGCTCCCGCTCCGGGCCTCGCCCCCTCCCGCCCCCATCCCACCCCCCCTCGCGATGACGCACTCACCGCAGCGTTCTGGAACTTTCATTCTCGCCCCCGCGCTCCGAACGGCCCCGGGGAAAGGGAGGGTGGAGCCGAGAGAGCCCGCGCGCGGGAGTCCTCAGTCACCTCAGGCGGAGGGGGGGCGGGGGGGGGGGCGGAGGCCGCGTCCGCTTCTGCGCAGGCGCCGTCGCAAGCGCGCGCGGGAGGGGCCGGAAGGAGGAGGAGGGAGAGGGGCGGGCAGCGTGAGAGCCAGCCAATGGCAACGGCCCTGGCCGCCAGCGGGCTCGGACGCGGACCCGGGGGCAGGGCGGACCCGGCGGCCCGGGAGGGAAGGCGGAAGTGGAGCGAGGGCAAAATGGCCGCGAAGGTTGTGCGCCCCTCCCCCCCTCGGCGTCGCCCGGGGTCCCCGAGGCCCTCGCGGGGCCCACGTTCCCGCGTCGCCTGCCTGGTGCTTCGGGCCGGGTGTGCGCGCTGGGGCTGGGGGGCGGGAGCGGGAGCGGGAGCGGGGGCGGGGCGGGTGAGCCAGGCCGGCGCCCGGAATCCTCAGGCTGCGGGGCTCGGGCCCGCGCCCTGCCCCTCCCCCCGCCCGCCGCCCGCCGCCCGCCGCCCGGCCCCCACCCCTACTCCTCAGGTGTCTGTGGAAGGAAAGAAAGGCCCGCGGCTTGCTTCCGCCGAGGAGAACCAGGCATGAGCGGCCTGGGCGCCGGCGGCCCCGTGCCCTTCACCTGGGGCTTCCCAGGCGCCCTTATTTTCAGGGACCAGGTGTGTGGTTCTCTGCCCTTCCTGGATTTCTAAAAAAGCCCGCGGAGCAACCGCCCAGGGGCGTCCTGGAACAGGCTTAACCGAGTGCGCGAGACGGTGGTGCTGATAACGGAGCCGCGCGGCCTGGGGGCCCCAGTTCCTTGAACTGCCTTCCAGGGGTGTTCTCTCCAACAGGCCCGGCCGCTGGTACTCTTATTTAATGGATAAATGGGCGGATGAAAAGATTATTATTATTTTTTTTTTTTTCTAAAGACCACCTAACCGTGCTGTGGCTGTAATCAGAAAAGCCCTGCAGACGGTGCCTCCACAAAGCCTGTCAGAAGAGGACACCTTGTCCTTGTCCAAGACAGTAAGGCCTAAACACAGATTCAAACATGTGAAGGAAGGGTGGGTTTTTGTTGTTTTTTTCATGTTTTGCCTTTGCATTTTCCGGGGGTGGGGGGGTGGGGGAGGGCAGCGTTGGCTTGAGCACGTGGTGGCATGTGCTTGAATTTTGCCCCACTTCCCAAGAAATTGTTTTTAGGGTGCTTTTACAACATATAGAGTTCTTTCATTCGTTAATATATAACCACCGGAGCAGATTTCTGGGGTACATATCGTATATTCCTGTATTAGAAGGAAAATGAGGTCCAGAGACGCTATCTGTAGGATTTACAGTTGGCTGAGCTAGAATGGAACCTAGCGCATTTGATTCCAGAATCCTTGGTCTGTTTTTTTTAGTTGCCCTATAGTGCAGTTTTTTTGTTTGTTTGTTTGTTTTTTTTCTAGAAACACATGTAACTCCCAACTCGGAGGAGGAAGATGTGTGCCGTGGGAGGCTCCTTTCCAATTTCTTTGGTATCTACATCTTCCTTTTCCCACTCAGCCTATCAAACACAATCTCTGAACTATATCCTACATTTTGCAGCTTGTGACCTCTGGACTGCCTCACCTCGTTTTAACTATTGAGCCACCCGACCATGGAAGAAGGTCCCAAATCCAGTGCCTTGGAGTATCCCACCTAAAGTCACTGATGAAAGAAAGTAGATAACCTGTGTGTGCGGTCACTCACAGCACGTTGTAGAACTTGGACTGTGCACTCATTAAATAGAATGATTCAGAGTGTATGTATATAAAGTTTATGACCAATGTCCTGTCTCCGCCTGTTTACAAGCTTTCAGACACATTCAGGATCGAAAGATTAAAGTTTGGGGGCATAGGGACTGCAGTGAAGTCTGAGGCATGGGGTTTCTGGCTGGGGAGTGGGGTCGTGAACTACTGGAGTCCCTGTCACATATCCAAGCACTAAGGGTTCTAAGGGCTTTGCATGTATTACCTCATTTAATTTTGTGAAGTTTTTTTTTTTTTTTTTCAGATTCATTTGAATCTCTCGGTGCTTACTCCTTTTGAGATTTGTTTGAATCCTTTAGTGTGTAGTTTTGTCGGCACCTCACCTTGGCATAAAATATTTGCATTGTGAATATTAGTTATTTTGATAAGGTCCTTAAAGGCAGCATCTCTGTCATAACTTGGTATTCTCCCGTACTACTAAGCATCTCACTTTGTTAGGAAACAGTACTTTAAAAAAAAAAAAAAGGAAACAGTACTTTGGTGTATTTGTGACTGAAATCAATAAATAATAGATGATATTCAGACTGAGTTCTGTTCTTCTTTTGGCAGCAAGCTAATGAACACATTTCCAGTGCAGGTTATATGACCTTCAGCTTCTCCTACAGTATATCACCTTTACTTATTTATTTTTTAATTGCTGATACAGATACATCTGTAATAAATATTTGGTTTCTGTGATCAAATACAGTCTCAATTACAAGGCAACTTAGAAGTTAAAATATAAACAGATTAACACCAGAAATTAAGCAAAATTGTGTGTTTTTGCAAAAGCAATTCTGAAATTATTTTTATACAGTGTAACAACAAGGGCATCCACTTCATTGTTTCACAAATTTAAGTTTGGTTTATATATTTTACTGAAATGGTTGTTCTCCGAACATTCACATCCTTCTGTTGGAATCTTCACACTAAAAATGTTTTTCTTTCTACTTTTTAGTTATCTTTTTTGTTTCATATTAACGGATCAGATTTATTTGACTTAAAGTTAATGGAATATGGTTTGAAACCAGTAGTGTCTCAAAACTTTATCTTAAGCCCAGAGCTTGCCGTATCTAAACCCAAAAACCTGACTCCAAGAAAAGTGCACTATCATTGCTTAAACTTGAGCACCTTATCTCTCAGAAGTTTCAATTCCTTAGAATTTCTCAGATTTTAGGTAGTTATCAGTCTTGTGAATTTTTTTGTAGATTGCCGGTGTGAATAGATTTCCAAAATCTGGCTATTCAACGGGTATTTTAGTCTTTTAGTAACTAACATGTTTAAATAACCTCAATCTTCATATCATGCAAAGGGGACTGATTCCTGCCTGCAAAGACATATGCAGGAAACCTTAGGTTCAAAGGTAGTAAGTAACGATTAGAGCAAATTGCTTGTGATGATAGAGCTGCAGCCTCCATAGTGACTTGTTTGGCTCAGGTGCTATAGGAATGAGAATCCTCAGAATTACATAGCAGAGGTGATAGGTTACCACATTACCAGAAGAATAAAAAAGTATAGAGCATGGAAGGGGTTTTATCTTACAATGAGGCAGTGTTAGTATTAAGCATTCCACATATACCAGCCTTCTTAAATTAATAGACATTCTTTACATTACTTCCTCAATGTCTCTTATCTCCCAGCTTTTTTTTTTTTTAAGAGGAAGACAAACCTCAAATTACAATTTTCACCCAAGCATAAACCCCCTCATTTCTTAAAGAACCTTAGAAAAAAATGTATTTGCACTATATGAGGGCTGTGGTAGAAGAATTAAATGTAGAAAGGAAAAACCAGAAAAATGGGGCCAAATCCCAGATCTGCCTTTTCAAGCATCTGATTCCCATTTTAGAAACAATGCTTTCATCTCCAGATTCAGCATGACTTTTTCTTTCCTCTGACTTGCTGCCCTTTTAATCATAAATATTTTGCACTACCAATGGAGATCTGTTGACATTTGCCCTGAGGTCCTTGCAGGGCTTTTTCAGGTCTATCATTCTTGCCATTGGATGCATTTGACTCACAGGATAGTCAACACTATTAAAAAGGCAAGTTCTCGTATTGGAGGCTGCTGCTTGCTTTTTATTTCTCACACACCTTTCTTCCATGAATCAACTCTTAATGATGGTTATTGTGGTGAATCATTTCTGTTCATTGTTTCCAAGATGCTGACAGTTCAAATGTTAGCAGTCACTAATCCGGCCCTGTCCTGCCACCCACGAGTTATCCTCACCATCCCTTCCCTAAATATAATTCCCTTTCCTTCCAAACCTGGACTTCCTCAGAGGCTAAGCTGGGAAATTACTGAATTTATTTCAGCCTCTCAGGAGGGAATGATTATGACGTCCTTGTAATGCCATTAGGAAACGCTGGCAATCCCTGATCTTTTTGATAATTTAAGCCCTAGAATTATCAAAAGTCCCAGGTTCACATCTTTCTCCTAAAATGAAAGAAATGGAGGACGCTCCAGGTTTGGTGTAATAAACTTCCTTATATTAAGAGATAACTGATCTAAGCTCCCTTTATAGTTTAGTCAGTCTTAGAATTCTGATTTTATAGGTTCTCAGAAGAGAACGCAATGATATATCAATGATCTTTTAGCATCTCTGAAAGATCTCTCTCTCTCTCTCTCTCTCGAAAAAGCTTCTAAGAACATTGTCAAATGACACATAGTGAACGTTGTGCTCCAGAGATATCCAGCAGGGAAGTCCTCAGAGACATCTGATTTGAGGGTTACTCCACAATTGGTCCAGTATGGATTTCTGGTATCTGTCAGTGACCCTCTAAATGAACATCATTAAGATGGAAAGTTTTTCACAGGCCCCTGTCACACATTTTGAATTCCTTTCTTAGTTCTCTTACGGTTCTCTATAAGTGGGAGGTTAGGAGTGGATAGAGGGGGGAGAAACTCAAATTATTCTTCACCTCCTACTAGTTCAACTCCTTATAAAATCAATATCCAAACCTTATGGTAAATGAAGTCAGAAGAAACATATTTCCTTTTTTGAAATTTCTCAGAAGCAATATGCCCAGTACGTGGTGCAGGTAGGTGAAATATAAGGCTGTGGGTTCCACTTGACTGAATAAGCACAATAATCCAGTAGGTTTGCAGAAATGCATAGAAAATTTATGAACAACATTTCATTTCTTCTTGACAATGGTGAGTCGAAGTATTGATACAAAACATCTCAGGTGAGAAGTTTTAAGTGTGTGCAGTTCCCCTTTCCCCAACCTTTTCCACCACAGGTCCTGGTCAACAAATACACAGATTAGGACCCCTGCTTTCCCCACTCTGGTCTCAAGGCACCATGAGATGCCTTTCTGGAGATGATCAGCTTACATCTTTTTCTTGTTTGGTGCCATATAAAGAAAGTGTTCATTTGAATTGGGTCCATGCAATGCTCACTGCTACTTAAATGGCCTGTCATCTGGTTCGAGGGGGTTTGTGTGGCTGGTGACTGAGCTTCAATGACTAGAAGAGTCCTAAGATCCTGACTCCTAGGAAAGCATGGGAGTCAAGTCCACTCTAATTCGGATGGTTTGGAAGGCTCTGGTCTGGCTGGGGATCATGCTGGGTGTGGCTCTGCTTTGGTCAGGGTAGCATGGTGGACTTTCTTTGGTTCAGAACCTCTGCCCTCTGGCCCCACTAGGCTGTATGCATGGGTGGCCAGCCCTGGCTGGGGCGCTGCTTCAGTTGACAGTGTCCGCTGGCTGCGTGAGGCACTATTAGCTGTGGAGCGAGTGGAGGAAGAACCAGAGCGTGAGCTCCGAGATCCTGAGGAAGAGGAACTAGGTTTCACGAGACGGGCTTTTGGGGCTTCTGCATCTTCCCTGAAGAGAAAAAACAGCAAAGGTAAACTTCAATACAGGCAAGACCAAGATAGCTTCCACTATGGTTGCTTCCTTCTGAGGTTTTCCAATAAAGTCCTCAAGCTGTAAACTTCACATGATCCCACTGAGGGGCAGCCCTTTAGGGGAACGGGGACTTCCCTGGTCCCTGAGACTGTATCAGGTTGGTTTGGGCAAATGGATGTTTTGTTAGACCCGAAGTCAACTCTATTACTCTGGGAAAGCAGGCACTAACCATTGAGATTGATTTGGGGTCTGTCTACATAAACCTTTTTTTTTTTTTTTTTTAAAGTAGGCTCCACACCCAGCATGGAGCCCACCACCCAGCATGGAGCAGGGCTTGAACTCATGACCCTGAGATCAAGACCTGAGCTGAGATCAAGAGTAAACGACTGAGCCCACCCAGGCATCCCTAAGTAAAGCCTTTCATGGCCCATTCTTCACCTCATGGCCCTTTGTAAGTGGAAGTGAATCAGAAGTAACAAAGTTGATCTTTTTTTCTTTTTCTTTTTTTAAAGATTTTATTTATTCATGAGAGACAGAGAGAGAGAGGCAGAGACACAGGCAGAGGGAGAAGCAGGCTCCATGCAGGCAGGCTCCATGCAGGACTCGATCTCGGGACTCCAGGATCATGCCCTGGGCCCAAGGCAGGTGCTAAACCGCTGAGCCACCCAGGGATCCCCCAACGTTGATCTTTTAATTCTCAGTTGAGGACAGTTTCACAATAAAGGCAAGGTAAACCTGACCTGTCCCTAGGCTGGAACTCCTTACCTAACCAGAGTAATCCTTTGAACAGATTCATAGTTAAGAGGAAATGGGAGGGGTGCCTGGATGGCTCAGGTCGTGATATCAGGGTCCTGGGATTGAGCCCTGAATTAGGCTTCCCACTGAGTGGGGAGTCTGCTTATCCCTCTGCTTCTTCCCACCAGGCTCCTGCTGTGTCTCTCTCCCTTTCACTCTTTCTCTCCCAAATAAATTTTAAAATCTTTTTAAAAAATAATTTAAAAAGGGGAAATGGGACATTTACGTTGGCTAGTCACTATGGAGCTAGCCCAGTAAAGGAAGTCTAGTAGAAGGGATTTTGAAGGGAGGTTTACCGAATTTCATTAGGTCTCTCTTCTTCCTCATATCTCTCTTTGTCTTTCCTTCTGATTAGCAGCCATACCAAGAGGAAAATCAGCAGTGCTCCAGCCACCATGCCTGTCACTGCTCCTGCAACCATGCCGATGCTTTGTACATCTATTTTCTCAGAAACAAAAACAGAGGGAAAAACCAAACATAAGCTAAGGAAATACATGAATTTAAAAAACATAAGCCCTGGCATGCCTGGCCAGCTTAGTAGGTGAAACATGTGATTCTTCATCTCAATAATTCTTGATTTGGGGGTTGTGAGTTTGAGGCCCACATTGGAAATAGACTTTACTTAAAACAACAAACAAAAACATAAGCACCAGATAAGATGAGTATTTCCAGATCTTTGTTTTTGAGTTTCCTATTTACTCTTGGTGTATGACTAACCTTCTTGATATTGAAAGGTAGCAGATTATACTACCCCCAAAGTATGCCTCTTTACCATTAGGACAATTTTACACTGATTTTTTTGAAGGAGTTTCCACCCAGTGTAGGGCTTGAACCCATAACCCTGAGATCAAGAGTCTATCCTCTGCTGACTAAGCCAGCCAGGTGCCCCCTTAAGCTGATTATCTTTGAGACACAGCAGACCCAGGAGAAGTTCTAAAAATAAAGTTGGCCTTTTATAAGGGAAATTTAAATTTACATTTATAAAGGACATCTCCATTTGGTCCCCTCCTGGATATAATAAATTTCTTTAGGGAGCTGACAAGTTCACACATGTTCCTAAATACAGAGTTAGCCACAAGAGTGGAAAGGTCATTGCAACTACTGAACTTACCTTATTGATAGCCGTGTCCTTCTGGAAATAAAAGCTTTTACCCTGACCTTACTCTTATTTGTGACTAAAGTGTTTTACACGGAACTATCAATGCAAAGGCGAGAACAAGCCCTTGGGATACTTACACCGTACAGTCACTCGCACCACACAGCTTTCCTTCCCAGCCTCATTGCCTGCTGTACACTGGTAGAGCCCAGAGGAGGACATGGTGAGATTGTGCAGCAGAACGCGTCCAGGGTTATTGTAGTCTATACAAGCAGAAGGAATGATTGTAATCCCCTTAGTGACAAATAAAGTTTATTGTTTACTTTATTGCATCATTGACCTAAGATTCTCAAATACTGTTTGGTAAGAATGAGATGATAGATTTTTTCAGAATGTGGAAAGAAAGGTGAACATTCTTTTAAATTGCACATCCTCTGAATACCTACCATTTACATCTACATGGATGGAACTGGAGGGTATTATGCTGAGTGAAATTAAGTCAATTGGAGAAAGACAATTATCATGAGGTCTCAGTCATATGTGTGGAATATAAGAAATAGTGAAAGGGACCATAAACGAAAGGAGGGAAACTGAGTGGGGAAAGTTAGAGAGGAAGACAAACCATGAGAGACTCCTAACTCTGGGAAACAAACAAAGGGGTGTGGAAGGGGAGGTGGGTGGGGGATGGGGTGACTAGGTGACGGGCACTGAGGAGGGCACTTGATGGGATGAGCACTGGGTGTCATGCTATATGTTGGCAAATTGAACTTAAATAAAATTTATGAAGAGTCTTACAAAAAAATCGCACATCCTCAAGAGTTACAAAAGACTGAATGGGTAAGGGATAGTGAGCACAATAATAAGATATCATGGGTATGTTGTACATTTCCCCCTCACTTCTTTTGCCACTTTTATGTGCCATTTGAGGGAAGAAAAGATGGATGAAAAAATAGAAGCTCAAAGAGGTTCAGCAGTGTGTTCAAGGTCACTGGTAAGTTGCTGACAAAACCAGATTTAGAACCCATGGCTAGAGTACCATTCTGTTGCCTCAGCAGACTGGTGGAAGGATGACCTACCAATCCTAGACTTGGGAGGGAGATGCTCATCCTCTCCCTCCTTCTCCCGGATCCGCTGCCAGTAATACATGATGGGCTTTGTGCCAGAGGCTGACTCACACTGCAGAGTCACGTCACTTCCTTCTGTCAGCTCTCCTTCCAACTCACATTTGGGCTTTGATGGTCTCACTGGCAAAAAGAAAAAGCTTCAAGAATTGCCAAACACCAGATTCAGTGGAAGAGCTATGTGGTGTTGAGTTGTTTCTCTAGCCATCTGTTATGGTCAACTTCTGAGTGGGGGGATTCAGTGACCTTTTGCTACGTAACCATGCTTTATGCCACCCCCAGAAGTACACCCACCTCCATCCCCTGCACACACACACCCCCAATTCCAGCTGCTTCCAGTGGCACTACTGTAATTTTCAGAGGCTGCCCCAGAAACTCTCTCGTCACTTCTCAAAGAAGACACTGTTATTTAATTGGAAATTTTATGACAGTTGAGTGTGATTTTACTAATACTGAAACAGGGATAGAAGTCCACTAACTCAGAAGCAATTAAATACAACTTAGTAGCTCTTGCTGCCAGAAATGGAGTTGAATCGTATTTGAGAGATGTCAGGTAAATGTAAGAATATCACTTAAACATTAGAGGAGATTTAAATTTTGAAAATGGTCTATGATGGAAAATTGTGATTATTCATTCTTCTTTTATTATGTATAGAATATAGAACATACTTCTTCCCAGGGAACTGGACTAGGTGATCTCTGAATGCATAATACAGGGTATTAAACAAAGTTATGTACCACCATGATGCATTTGGCTATTCCTCGCAGAGACCGTATTAATAAGATGGAGGCATTTACCTTGGAACACTCTAGCTTACCTAAGACTTTTAAGATGACATGGCTCCACACATAGCGCCCTGAATTTTTCACCTTGCAGCTGTACCGCCCCTCATCACTGGGCTTCAGAGGCTCAATCTGCAGGGAAGCATCTCCTGCCAGGAAATTGGAAGCAAAGGCCACTCGGCCCTTCTGTTCCTCAGTCAAGTTACTGTAGACATGACGGCTGGAGTAAGTGATCACCTGTGGAATAGACCAAGTGGCTCTCAGCCTTCATCTTTTGATGATGTCAAGATAAGGAAAGGGAATACTGCTAATGGAACAAAGCAGTCAAGCCCAGGGCTGATTCTCAGGGTCAAGAGACCTCTGATCTAAATAAAGTTAAAAGCACAATATGTTTGGGCTTGGGCCTTGCTTCTTCCCAAGCTAACATCTCTTATTTGGGTAGCGTTTTAATTACATAGCAGTAACCATTTCATTAAATGCTCAGAAGCACTTCATTTCATAGGTAAGGAATTTTACATTTGAATTACATGTTCAATCAAGTTCACATAACAGTCATGGAAGGAAGGGAATGCACAATAAAGGCATATAATGGTATGAAGAGTTGGCTGTGAGATTTGGTAGAAAAGGATAGGGAGGAGGGAGGAGACTTCCCTTTCCCTTGCATACCTTTTTTTTTTTTTTTCTTTTTTTTTGAGAGAGAGTGAGAGACAGCACAAGTGGGCTCTACACCCAGCCCAGTGTAGAGACCAACACAGGGTTCAATCCCCGCCGACCTTGAGATCATGACCTGAGCCAAAATCAAGAGTTGGACACTCACCGGCTGAACCACCCAGGGCACCCCTCCCCTGCGTACCCTTTCTGACTTTTTTAATTTCCTTCCACCGTATATGACCTATTCAAAATACACTACATTCCTTTTGCTCAGCACTTTTACATCTAGTTTATTTATCACATAATGTTTTTGCAAGTTAAGTAATTCTTCCCCTTCTCTGTGGTTTCACTTCCCGTGATGTCAGTTACCCAGGGTCTGGAAGCAGATGATCCTCCTTCTGCCATACTGTCAGAAGGCCAATAGTAGTCTAACACTGTATCACAGTGCCGTGTCATCCCCCTGACTGTCTCATTGCGGAGGCACTGTATCATCTCACATCATCACAAGAGGAGTGGGTATGGTACAATAGGATTTTGAAAGGAGAGAAAAACTGCATTCACAGAACATTTAAATTATTATCGTTAATTTTTTACTGTGCCTAATTTATAAATTAAACATTACCATAGATGTATATGGATAGGAAGAAACATATATAGGATCGTATATAAGATTTGGTACTATTCATGGTTACAGGTATCCAGGGGAGGGGGAGGTTGGAACATACCCTGCACAGATAGGAAGGGAATACTGTAGTCATTATCCCCATTTCACAGATAAATAGCATAACTGGGATTTGAAAATAACCATCTAAAACCATTTAGTTCATTGTCCTGGTACACCAGTTACCTCTCTCCCACTTCCTGTGGCCATCTGCATTCATTTTACTGCTAATTAAGTACTCTTCCAGAAAGTTTGGAAATGAAGGTGGGAAAGTGACACTGTAAAATCCACCTGCTTTGTTCTTACAAAAGTTTAGAGCCCAGCCAAAGGGACCGGAGAGTTAAAGAATAGAAGTCAATGCTTAAAATTGGAGTCTGATACTGAGGACTTCATTATTGGGCTTTCCTTTGGGCGGCTTCACTGCCAACTAGTAAGAGGAAGTCGGGGGAGAAAATTACATCCCTTCCTACCATAAAATACACATGAGCATCATGTCTTTATTTTTCCAGGTAGAGACACCAAAGTCTAAAAATCCTGGGGTGGCTGGTTGGCTCAATGGGTAGAGCATGTGACTCTTGATCCTGAGGGTTGTGAGTTCAAGCCCCACATTGGGCATTGAGCCTACTTAAAAATCATAATAATCTTAAATTTTAGTGAAATTCCATCTGCCTGCATCACAGCCGATAGTTCTTGAATCCTTTCCTGGTTCTGTTTGTCCATCACCTCGGTAGGTCCTGTCAGTCACAAAAACCATGCTGATCTAGTCCACCAAGACTTCAAGCTATACAACTTCAGCTTTGCCCTTTCTGCCACTCAGCGTGCTCTTAAACTCATTTTATTTTTTTAAAAGATTTTATTTATTTATTTGAAAACTCATTTGATTTTAAGTGTCAGCAGACATGAGGCTACTCAGATGAGTAAAACCCTCTTCCTGTCTTCAAGTAATTTATCATCTAATGGGATTAACAAGTAGAGAAGTACAAACATAGAAAAAGGATTAATTACTTGAAATAGTATCAGGGAGCAATGTCCCAGAAAAGTTGGAGGCATTTGTGCTAGGCTTTGAAAGATAAGCAGACTAAATGAGAGATAATGGAGTCAGGGAGAAGAGGGCTGCAGGGAACATTCCAGATACATGCAAGGACACTACATGCAAGCATACAGGAGTCTCCTCAGCACATTTCTGGCTGCAGCTGTTCAAACTGGTTGCATCAACTCAAGTCAAACCCATCCTCAATCACGTGACACCCTGCAACCATACATCAAATGCTTTCCTGACAATATTTGAGGCCATCCAATAAAATGCCCAACAATTCTCTCTCCATTATATCAAAACTCTTCAGTAGAATCCGTTTGCCATCACCACCTTTCTGAAAAATGTGTTTTTTCCTTTCTCTGCATGCTCTTTTTCATCAGCAAATATTTATTGAGCTCACATTCCAGGGTACTATGCCGGATGCCGGAAAAGAAGCAGGAATAAGACAGCTCCTACATTGAGGACCTCACAGTCTTGGGGTGGGTGGGGGTGGGGGATGAATATGGAGGTGGGGGAAAAGTAAGAGAAAAATAAAAGACACTGTAGCTGATAATAAGTTTAAGACATTTTCAGATTTCAGCTTTGCCCACTTATTTCAACCAGCACCACTACTGTGATAATTCTCATATCTTTATCTCTATCCCATCATAGTTTTGACCTCCGGTTTCATATTTCCAACTGCCTGGCTGCTGTGAATTTCTGCCCTCTCCAGTCTACCTTACATAACAATATAAGTGGATGCCAAGTTAATACATCAGCTCTTTTCCAGCTCAAAACCCTACAGTGGCTTCCTGCCACCTCTGAATGATGGCCAGATTCAGTCTCTAGTCCTCACAGTGACTTTTACATTACCTTCCCAGTCTCTTTTCCTCTTTTGTCCACCTCCCATACCTGGGTACCATCAGATAATACTGTTTCCCCTTCTTTAATATGATTCATGCTTTCTTGTACTCAGTGACTCTGCCCACTGCATTTTTCCATGGAGAAACTCTCCACGTGAAGAATTCCTATTTATTCTTTCAGGGCACCTGGGTAGTTCAGTCGGTTAAGCATCCGACTCTTGAGTTTGGCTCAGGTCATGATCTTAGGACACAGCTCTGCATTGGGCTCTCCACTCAGTGGATAGTCTGCTTGAGATTCTCTCCCTCTGCCCCTCACCCTACTCACATCCTTTCCCTCTCTCTCTCTCTCTCAAATAAATAATTTTTTTTAAAGGAATGCCCTTTCATTCTTTAAAATCCAAAATCAGTGTTAATTTCTCATGAAACCCTCCCTGATGACACTCAAATGGCCTTTTTTTTTTCTCTCACCCATAGCATCTCCTTGTAGCATTTTTATGTGAAGAGAAATGGTGAAAGACTTGGATTCATAGGTTGCTAGATCCCCTTCCTATAATGCTTAGTGTTGTCCAGAAATCTATGGGGCCATTCTGGTTTTATATGTCTATCACCCTTAATGATCTTGGCTAAGCTATGTTGCAAGTCTGCCATCCTTTCTTTTCTTTTCCTTTTCTTTCTTCTTTCTTCTTTCTTTTCTTTTCTTTCTTCTTTCTTTCTTTCTTTCTTTCTTTCTTTCTTTCTTTCTTTCTTTCAATATTTTATTTATTTATTCATGAGAGACATAGAGAGAGAGAGAGAGAGGCAGAGACACAGGCAGAGGGAGAAGCAGGCTCCATGCCGGTAGCCCAACAGGGAACTCAATCCTGGGACTCCAGGATCACGCCCTGGGCCAAAGGCAGGTGCTGAACGGCTGAGCCATCCAGGGATTCCCTGCAATCCTTTCTTGAATACACATTTACTGAAGATTACTGAAAACATACTCTGTGCTTAGCACTGTGCTAGAGATGATACCAATACAAAGAAAACTGTTCTATGAAAGTGTTGAGGACCAGGACATTAAACCCCAGAATATGCCACTTTGCATGTGCATAAGAATTAATTTCAGGGGCTCCTCGGTGGCTCAATAGATTAAGTGTCTGTCTTCGGCTCAGGTCATGATAGAGCTCCACCACGTCAGAGCTGCTCAGCAGGGAGTCTGCTTCTCCCTTTCCCTCTGCCCCTCCACCCTGGTTGTGCTCTCTGTCTCTCTCACTCTCTCTGTCTCTTAAATAAATAAAATGTAAAATAAATAAATAAATAAATAAATAAATAAATAAATAAAATGTTAAAAAAAATTAACATACTAAATGAATTTGAATTCCTAAAGTCCCTTGACTTAAAAGCAGGGCCTTCCAAAACAATTTAAGTGTCGTAAATCCCCTCCTGAGAATGACTCTAATCTTCTCTTCTGGGAGACCAGAACTCTATACTACACCCAGACAGACAAGGTCACAAGCTAACATATCTCCCATCTGTTCTTCAAAGGGCCTGTTTATCTTCTTCAAAAGTCATTTGTTTTTCGCTAAGTGTCCTTCTTCCTCCTCCCTTTCCCCTACTAAGTTGGGTATATAGTCCAAATACTAACCACCCCTTGGAGTTACTCATTTGTGGGTTCTTACTCCCACATGTTACGTACATGGTATACAGAAGTTGATAAACTTGTTTTTCTCCTGTTAATCTGTCCCTTTGGTGTACACCCAAAACTAACATGTCAATTATATCTCAGCAAAAAATTTTAAAAATTTTTAAAGATTTTTAAAATTTATTTATTCATGAGAGACACAGAGAAAGGGGGGGCAGAGTCACAAACAGAGGGAGAAGGAGGCTCCATGCAGAGGTCCTGAGGTGGGACTCGATCCAGGGACTCCAGGATCACCCCCGGGGCTGAAGGTGGTGCTAAAGCACTGAGCCACCTGGGTTGCCCTAAAATATTTTTTTTTTTTAAAGAGAGAAAACCAACCAACAAACCAATAAAAATTGTCTTTTACTGGCCTAATTTATAGTGCCCCAGCTGGAAAACCTAGGAGGGGAAAGGGGAAAAGATTTTTTTCCCCGTCTCCTTTAGTTTCAAAGGACAACTTTAAAACAAAAAAAAAGTTAAAACTATGGCCTTCACATACATAGAAAATAAGCATATGTCAAAGATTTTATTTAACCCATTAATAAATGATGGAAACAGAAAGATTTTACAACAGGTTCAAATGAGAATCGGAAAATATTTGTAGTCTCTTTTGGACAAAATTCATTTGTATCTCTATCCACAGGAACCACTGAGGTGCTATGAATAGGAAACAGGGATGTCACTATGGGCATTCCACAAGTTAATTTCTATTTCTGTGGAAATTAATCTCATCTCCTGAAAATTTGGAGTCTAAGCTTGAAGATGATGGTTAGGAGGGACCTCCCTATGGTATACTATGTGTGCAGAGGTGAAAGCAAGTGTTCAGGCTGGGGTAGGGAGAAACCATTGGTAGGACAGTAAGGGGAATTAGATCCCTTGAAGGCTATTCACTTCTGCTCCCACCCCTTTACTGCTCCCTCCCTCAGCAGGTGGTTTCACAGTTCAACTCTCTGGGTCTCTAAATTAGAATACCTACAGGCCTACTAAGAAGAGCGTGGGGGAGTGTTTCCTTCTGACTAGGATGAGGAGTGATGGAAATGGGAACTAGCTTCACTGGGACAACACCACCAGCTGCTTCACGAGGCTATGATGAACTCTTTGGAGACATTTTACAGCAAATTGGTAAGCACGGCCAGTTAGAGAATATTTAGGAAAGAGAATAGAAGGTAGGAGAAGGAGTGATCTATCCACATCCATCCAGAGAGTGAAGGAAAAGCTGAATTTGAATGCTGACCTAAGGAGACCCAAGATGGGTCATTTATTCAACAAATCCTGAGGCTCCACAATTTGCCAGCACCTGTGGCAGGTACTTGGAAGATCTCAGTGAACACAGCACGTGAAAATCCCAACCCTTGGGGATTACATGTTCTAGTGGCAGGAAAGACATGAAAGAACACTGGACAATACTGTGAAACTAATAGAGCAGGGAAGGCGGTTGTAGGCCAAGGGGACAGACTGCTATTTAAATGAGGTGGCCAAAGTAGACCTTACTGGAAGGAGACATGAGGGTTAACACATGAAGGAGACCCAGAATTAGCCCGGGAGCTATGTAGGGGAAGGAGTTGTAGGCAGAGAAAAGAGCCAAGGCAGAGACCCTAAGGTGCAAGCATGCCTTGGCATGTTCGAGAAATGGCAAAGAGGCCAGGTAGCTGGAACAGGCCAGGGGAATAGTAAATGAGGTCAGGCAGGGGAGCCACACCCTGCAAGGCCTCTGGTCCATTGTAAAGATGATGGCTTTTGCTCTGCAGGAAGGGGGGTTGGCTATTATAGGATTTTGAGCAGAAGAATATCATGATATGATTTGGTTTTGCGAATAGGCATAGGAGGCCAAGAATGGAAACAGGAAAACCAGTTAAGAGTCTTTTGGAGTCAGGGCGCCTGGGTGGCTCAGTTGGATAAGTGTCTGCCTTTGACTCAGGTCATGATGTCAGGGTCCTGACTCAGGTTATGATCTCAGGGTCCTGGGATGGAGCCCTGTATTAGGCTCCCTGCTCAGCAGGGAGTCTGCTTCTCCCTCTGCCCCTCCCCACCTGTGCTCATGCATTCTCTCTCTCTCTCTCTCTCTCTCTCAACTAAATTAATAAAATCAGGACGCCTCGGTGGCTCGGTTGTTGAGCGTCTGCCTTTGGCTCAGGGCCAGATCCCAGATTCCTGGGATCCAGTCCCTCATTGGTCCCACTTGCATGGAGCCTGCTTCTCCTCCCTCTGCCTGTGTCCTGGCCTCTCTCTCTCTCTGGGTCTCTCATGAATAAGTAAATAAAATATTTAAAAATTAATTAATTGATTGATTGATTGATTAATTAACTAATAAAATCCTTTTAAAAAGAGTCTACTGGAGTCAAGATCCAGGCAACAGATGCACACCGTCTCCAGGGTGGTAGCAGTGGAAGTGAGAAGAGGTGATCAGAGTATTTTGAAGGTTCTCTCACTAAACTAACCACCTTATTTAAATGTGTATTTATGGTATGACAGAAATAGAGGAGGCCAGGACCACTCTCAGGTTTTTTGCCGTTACCCCATGAAAAGAGTGAATGGCTATCAAACAAGAGAGAGGAGAGGGGGCAGAGAAGGTTTGAAGTCAGAGTGTGCAGGGTGAGGGGAATCGGGAGTTTTGTTTTGAACTTACTACATTCGAGAGACCTATTTGACACCCAAAGGAGGCATGGGGTAAAGCAGTTGCATATAAATGTGTTGGATTTTCAGGGGGAGGCCTAGAAATACGCATTGGGGATTTCTAAGCGTGGGGATGGTATTTAAAGACATGAGACCAGATAAGATCCCTGAGGGCACAAATATAGAGATTTTTAAAAGGAGGGGAAAATAAGGCTTTCCAAATAGTGGGTATCTAAACACAAAGATTAGAATTCATTAAAATACCACCAACCTCAGAGTAAAATTGATGACTGTCCTATCTCTTTAGCTGACTATTCAAGTCCAGCCTTTGCTCACATTCCCAGTCTTGCCCCTGATGGCAACTCTTCCTCCTACCCTCTCTTTCACAAAGACTCAGTGAGGAAACCCTGAAGCCACCTGCTGAGGAAGGAGGCAGTGGGGAAGTGGGGGCCAGGGGAACAGCCTTGAAGAGGTCTGATTACACTCATTATCCTCCTGATTGAGGATCTCCCCCAAACCCAGCCTGAACACTTGTTCCCCAACCCCACATACCATAGAGAGATCCCAATGGAATGTCATCCTCATGCAGAGGAATATCCTGGAAAGTACAGGAAATACACGATTTCAGTCAAACGTCCAGTGCTTACTCCCAGACAAAAATTTTGTCTTGAATTTCTGCATTCTTTTCAAGAGAAGCTGTAAGTTATGGGGGAGTAGGTGCAGGGAAAGAAAGGGATTTAGCTTTAGGAATTAAGGGTTTAGATCCCAGCTCTGAAATCTGTCTTGGGCAAGGGCTTTCAAAGTCTAAAAGGCATAGAGCTCAAGTTTTCTGGGGCCAAGTTTGAGATCCAATTTTCCTCATGCATTAAAAGAAAATTAGGACAAATCTTAGCTACTGACTTCACAGGCTTCTAGTAAGAATTTTAAGAGCAGAAATCTGCGAAAGGACATCATTCCTTTGCTTGCTTAACCATTCAGTGACTACTCTGTGCCAAGCACAGTCCTTGGCTCTGGGCTTAGGAAAATATGCATCAAGCCTCAAAATGAAAATCCATCAACACAATGCAATACTTTCAGGGCAGGGATTTCTGTTTTTATTTAACAAACACGTATGAGGTATTTATTTTGTGCAAAGCACTGTTTTAAATACTTCAAAAGTATTAACCCCTTGCATTAAACAGAAAAATACCAAGGCAGTGAAAAATTCATAAGATTAAGGAGATTAAGGAGTGGGTCTCCCCAACAAATTGCTTAGACTTAAGGGCATTCTTTTGTTTCATAAATATTTAGAGAGGGCCTTCGATGAGGTGGGAACATAGATCCTACTTTGAAATTGGGGCAGCTGCAGTCTATCCTGCTCAAGTGGGATCATTCTTTTGGACTCTCCTGTGTTCACTGATTCATAACTGTATTTCCCATGGAGACTGGGCATCCCAGGAGAGAGTTCTTAGGGCCAGAGAGAGGTTTCTTTCTTATCCCTTAAACTGCAACCAGCTTCCTGTTCCAGGGTGTGGCCAGTGATGTGGAGAACAAAGGCAAAAGAAATGTAGATAAAATTAAATCTCCTTACAACTTGGAGCCCGGGACAAAGACTTGAGACCCGCAGAGTAAGACATTCCTCCAGCTACTCACAACTGTCTTAATGGTAATAACTTGCTAGAGGCTGAAAAGCAACCTTAGCTTGATAATAGCCAGATCTCCAGGATCCTGTTAAGTCTTTAACATGAAAATCCTTTCGGAAACCTTTATCTCTGACCCTCTCCATCTGAAAGTATACAATCGGGGCCCCTGGGTGGCTCCCTACAGGGAGCCTGCTTCTCCCTCTGCCTTTGTCTCTGCCTCTCTCTGTGTGTCCCTCATGAATAAATAAATAAAATCTTTTAAAAAATAAAAAAATTAAAGTATACATACAGTCAATCGCTCCTCACAATCCCAGGGTCCTATCCCTGTGCTTTAATAAAAGCCACCTTTTTTTTTTTTTTGGCACCGAAAAACATCTCAAGAATTATTATTATTTTTTAAGTAGTTTCCATGCCCCGCATGGAGCCCCAAGTTCTTTCTTGACTGCTCACTCCCGGACCGCACATCACATCCTATCAGCCAGCACCACGTCTGAGGAATTTCTTTGTCCTACACCTCACTGCTTTTTGTTTTTCTCCCAATCAGATAAAACCTATTAACTCTGACCCAGAAAAAAACAAAAAAAAAGGTACATATTATTTTGCAAATAATTTGATAGGGTTCCTAGCATCCAGTTAGGGCTCTGTACTTTAGAGACTCAGACCAGGAAGAGCCAGGGTCCCAGCCCTTCTGATACAGTAACTTGTTTGTTTTAAAAGTTTGCAGGATGTTCATGGCCACACATCCTGTTTCTTGCGTAAAAAGGCTAGGTTTCTTGGGGCGGTGGAAGGAGCTGCCAGAGAAATGCCAACTCACTGGGACAATAAGGAAATATATTAGCAACAGAAAGAAAACAAAAACAAAAACAAAAAACCCTGGAAGCTTTAGAGCTTACGTGCTCTTAAGACTGAAAGTGGGAGACTGATGTTTGGAGGTAGGACAAGTAAGCTGGGAATGCCTAACAGGTACTCAACTAAGGTTACTTTCTTTCTGACTTTTTCATATTACCTCCCAGGTTCATAATCTCTATGAGGAAGTTAGTCTGCTTCCTAGGAAGAATGAAGAGATTCTAAACCTAGAAATCAGTAAAAAGCTGGGGATTTGTTTTTAAATTTTTATCTTAAGTAAACTATGCCACACATGGGGCTCAAACTCACAAGCTCAGAGATCAAGCGTCGCATGATCTACCGACTGAGCCAGCCAGGCATCCTAAAAGTCAGGTCATTTCTTAGGAATTTGGGGGTTTTGTAGGATTTGGGAAGTTGATGAACCTTTTTAGTCTAGGGGATTTCTTTCTTGTTCATGTTAATATTTGGGTTAACACCAGGAAATACTTTTGTTTTGAAAGCCACACTTGACGTTGGAGAGACTTAGTAGGTGTGGTCCACAGTAGACTCTGGCTGTTTTAAGTATACTACACTAGGAGCTTTCAAACTTTGAACAGACTCACATCAAGAAATACTTTTTTCAGGATGCCTGGGCGGCTCAGTGGTTGAGCATCTGCCTTCTTCGGCTCAGGTCCTGATCCCGGTATCCTGGGATCAAGTCCCGCATCAGGCTCCCCACAGGGAGCCTGCTTCTGCCTCTGTCTGTGTCTCTGCCTCTGTGTCTCTCATGAATAAATAAATAAAAGCTTAAAAAAAAAAAAAAAAAAACCTTTTCCACCATGACCCAGCACACACAGAGTTTACACATACAACTAAGCATAAATTTCATGAAATAGCATATGTGCAATACACTCTGATATTTTCCGGTCTGTGTTAAAAAAAAAAAAAAAGTCTGCTGGCTTAGAAACCATTACTGGGTCCTGATATTGAAAAACGCTGCCCCAGGACACAGTGATTGCGAGTGAGCTGGCAGGGTAGTCAACTGGTTTACATTCAAATGGGAGCCCCTCTGCTCTGCACCTTTGGTCTGTTAATTAACCTTTCCAAACCTCAAGTTCCTCAATTGTAAAATGGAGGTAAGCCACTTCATAGAGTTTTTGTGGGAATGAGATAGTAAGCACTCAAGATCACTTTTAGTAGGCTGGTTCTAGGTTCGTGAGAGCCCTTAAGATTACCAAAACTGTCCAGCCCAGTATTCAGAGAATATTAGTCATTTCATACATTTGTGTGTGTGTGTGTGTGTGTGTGTGTGTGTTTAAGATTTTATTTATTTAGAGGCACCTGGGTGGCTCAGTGGTTGAGCATCTGCCTTTGGCTCAGGTTGTGATCCCATGATCCTGGGATCAAGTCCTGCATCAGGCTCCCCATAGGGAGCCTGCTTTTCCCTCTGCCTACGTCTCTGCTTCTCCCTCTGCCTACATCTCTGCTTCTCTCTGTGTGTGTCTCTCATGAGTAAATAAATAAAATCTTAAAAAAAAAAAGATTTTATTTATTTAACACACAGAGAGAGAGAGAGAGAGAGGCAGAGACACAGGCAGAAGGAGAAGCAGGCTCCATGCAGGGAGCCCCAGGTGGGACTCGATCCGGGGTCTCCAGGATCATGCCCTGGGCTGAAGGCGGCGCTAAATCGCTGAGCCACCCGGGCTGCCTTTTTTTTTTTTTTCTTTTTTTTCTTTTTTAAAGATTTTACATTTCATACATTTGTATAGCAAAGCTGCCCTATCTGAAAACCTGCGTCTGCTTTCCATCACCTGGGCACACTGTGGACTCAAGCTCAGCCCTCTGAAGGTGGCACCTAAGGCCAGTGCAGCCTGGCCTATGCCTCATCTTTGGTCTCAGTCCTTGCATCTCTGAATAGCCTTGTACCCAAACTCCATGTCCCTTGATTCTGAACAACACCCTCTGATGTGCCTTTGCCTTGGATCATGCAGCCTTCTCCTTTTGAAATGCCTCTCTTTTATTTTTGCTTAAACAACACCTGCACAGGCCTCAGGCTCAAGCTCAAGCAAGCTCAAGCTCAAGGGCTACCTTCTATGTATTATAGCCTTTCCTGGGTCCCCGTGTAGAATCACTGACTTCCTCCTGCGAGCCTCAACCCTTTGGACTTATCTCCACCACAGCACTTAGTCATTGAGGCGGAACTGACTCTCGAGTGCTTTTCTCCTTTTTCCCCCAAATCCTGTCCCATTATTTAATGAAGAAAAAAGAGTGGGAGGATTGGGGGGGGGGCGGGGGGAAAGACAACTAAGGAAAGTATTTAACATCTTTGGAAAGCAGACATTGCACAACTCCAAAATAATCTTACTATAATTAAATAGCCATTACCTAATATGAACATTTCACACCCACTTAGGACACAGGCTGGGGCTCAGTTACAGCCTTGGAATTTGGCGCAGTTTTTTTCAGACATACACTGGATATCAGATACGTGTGTGTCTCTTTGTTTTAGTGTGGCTTTAATTCTAGAAAATGTGGAGCTGAGACTAAGCCCTTGTTGGGGTGTGATGGGAGAACGGTGAACATAAATTTAATCCTTTTGCATACAAACAGAAATATGAAGTGTATGAATTACAGCTGTTGTGATGCTGTGTGTCTTAGGACTTTCTTGATGGACCTGTTCATGACGTGGTTTGAAAGACAGGAGGAAGAGACAAGACAATTTGTTAAGACCTGATGGAACAGACGGAGCAGCTCAGCTTTCTGGCAGTTGCTCTGGTGTGCCAGGGCCCTGCGTGGCAATCATGCAACCACCTTGAACAGAAATGCATGGAGGCCCCCCTCTCTGCTTTTAATCAGTATTTTTCTTTTCTTTAAAATATTTTATTGGGGCACCTGGGTGGCTCAGTGATTGAGCATCTGCCTTTGGCTCAGGGTGTGATCCGAGGGTCCTGGGACCGAGCCCCACATCAGGTTACTCGCAGTACGCCTGCTTTTCCCTCTGCCTGTGTCTCTGCCTCTCTCTGTACCTCTCATGAATAAATAAATAAAATCTTAAAAAACAAAGTTTGTTATTTTGTTTTAATTATTGAATGGCTTTGCACTGTAAGCTACAGGAAGGTAGGGGCTTTGTAGCCCAGTGCCTATCTTGGCATACAGTAAGTGCTAAATAAATCCACATGCTCTGAATGACTGCATAAACGGTGACACTTACTTTGGAGTATTAACTGAAGACAAGTCGGGGAACTGTGGCTGCTTAAAGCCTTATCAGTTGCCTGCTTTATTTTTTTTTTTTTTCAGTTGCCTGCTTTAATCAGCAATGAACTTTTCTTTTTTTTTTTTTTAAGATTTTATTTATTTATTCATGAGAGACACAGAGAGAGAGAGAGGCAGAAGCAGGTTCCATGCAGGGAGCCCCACGTGGGACTCGATCCGAGGTCTCCAGGATCACGGCCTGAGCCAAAGGCAGCACTAAACCACTGAGCCACCCGGGCTGCCCAGCAATGAACTTCTAAGCCTTATATTCACTTGGTTACATAAACAAGCAACTCTTTTTTTTCTTTAGTTTAAATGAAAACACTTGGGGGAAGTTAGATGAGTGGAGTCATTCTTTTTAAACTTTTGTAAAAGGAACACAGCTCTTATTTCCTTCATTCAGAACAGACAGTATCATGTCTACGATTGACAAAGAATCTGCTAGAAGAAATACGCTCAGTTTAAGGTGACCTTGCCCTACAGAGAACAGAGTCTCAGGATGACGTACTAGGAGAACAAAATGACAAGCAGTATCGAAATGATAAAGTGACGTAGGAGCTGAAATCCAACAATGCTCCTGGATTTTATTTTAGTGAAAACTTTAGCTTCTTCCAGCACGGAACCATCATATGAAATCAGGAGTACAGACAGAGAAGAAGAAAGGATAACCTTTCACTTTGTAGTAGGGCAAGAGGTAAAGTTCTGAAAAGGAAAAAAAGTCTAAAGTCAGCTTTTCCCTGGGTTATTTTATGTGATTTTGTTTAAATCACAAAACTATCAACCAAAAGTTTTGTTTTATTTTTAGGTTTTATTTTATTTTTTTAAAGATTTTATTTATTTATTTATGAGAGACACAGAGAGAAAGGCAGAGAGAGAAGCAGGTTCCATGCAGGGAGCCCGATGCAGCACTCGATCCCAGGACCCTGGGATCAGGGCCTGAGCCAGAGGCAGATGCTCAACCACTGAGCCACCCAGGTGCCCCTAGACTTTATTTTTTAAAACAATCTCTACACCCAACATGGGGCTTGAACTCACAACCCTGAGATCAAGAGTGGCATGCCCCACCAATTAAGCCAGCCAGGCACCCACACCCAAAAGTGGGGAAATGGAATGAGAAGAGTTGTGCTAGAAAAGCCAGGCTGAGGAAAGCTACAGTGGCTGAATGCAGCCAAGGCAGACAGATAATACAGTAGCTACTTACTTCTCACTCGCCATAGACACCAGCCTCATGGATCATTGGGAGCAAAGCACTGCAAATTCTGTTCACACTGCCCAAAAGCCCATAAGCACCAATGGACCTCCCCATCCTGAGCACATAAGACCCAGGGCCAGATCCTTCATTTTCCAACTCCAGAACCAGCATTAATTCTTTCATTGGCCAATTATATATGTGTTAAACATTTCTAGTCATGTCCTGCATCATATGTTTCATCATATTACACAATCTCAGAGCTTGAAAGTCATGAATTTGTGCAAAGCTGCAAATAAGCAGGCGGTAATGGTTTCAGAGGAGGAAGAGGAGCAGGTTTCCTAGTATAGATTTGGGGTTCTGGCCACTGGGTTAGGGTATCAAGCTACTGCATGCTAGCTCCCTTCTTAGGAAAGACACTAAGAGTACAGATTTCCTCTTTGAACAACTGATAGGTGGCTTTCTTGCTTGCCCAAAGAACACAGAATCTCTTATCTTTAAGACCCAAATACCTTTCCTTGTTTATAATTTTTGTCTTTAGAGTCTTTCAACAATAAGCTAGATGAAAGAGCACTTCTTTCTTTCTTTTTTTTTTTTTAAAGATTTTATTTATTTATTCATGAGAGACACACAAAGAGAGAGTCAGAGATGCAGGCAGAGGGAGAAGCAGGCTCCCTACAGGAAACGTGACGTAGGACTCGATCCCGGGTCTCCAGGATCAGGCCCTGGGCCGAAGGCGGTGCTAAACCGCTGAGCCACCTGGGCTGCCCTTTTTTTTTTTTTTTTTTTTAAGATTTTATTTATTTATTCATGAGAAACACAGAGAGAGAAGCAGAGACACAGGCAGAGAGAGAAGCAGGCTCCCTGTAGGAAGCCTGAAGCAGAACTCAATCCCAGGACCCCAGGATCACGCCCTGAGCCGAAGGCAGACGCTCAACCACTGAGCCGCCCAGTTGCCCCTGAAAGAGCAATTCTAGCTCTTTCCAACCCAACAAAAAACTGGAGGACTGAGGAAAGACAGCCATAGGAGGATGAGGGGAAGAGCAGGGGTAGAGGAGGGAAGGCAGGGCTCGGGCCAGTTGTATACTTACCACTTTCTGGTTCCCTTCATTATCAGTCAGCAGCCATTCAATATCCAGGGTATCTTTTTCTGGAAGCCCCAGTTGATGGTGACAAGGCAAAGTGACCTTTTCTTCAGCCACTCTCTTGATCTCGGTGTGAGTCCCCAGGGTTCCAACATAGTAGGAAACTGGAAGAGGAGAGCCTCTAATGAGTAATGCAGAAACTGGATAGCAATGTGTGGGAAGCAAACGTTACAACTAATAATTCCTAGGTGTTCCTGTAGGCAAGGGGCAAATCATGGTGTTAGAAGAATCCTAGACCGCAGGTACCAGAAGTCCTGGAATCTCACACTGGCTCCTCCATTAACTGAACTCATTTATTTTCTGTAGCCCCCCGAATTATACTCTTACCGATGTCTATCTTTCCTTCCTTATTGTGTTTTTATGAATTCTCTCCCTTACCAGTAGAGACTTCCAAAAGGACAGAAACTAAAGGAAAGGCAGGGGTTGGCACCTCCCAAGAAAGGCTCCAGATACCACTTCACTCCTTGAGAGTCACCGTAGAGACAGGCTGCCCCAGGATGCCTCAGGGAACAAGTGGGATCTTACAGGCTGTTCCTGCTTCCCTTAGGGACACTCATTCTCTTTCCCCCCAACTTCTGTCTTCCACTCTCTATAGTTTCATCTCACATGGCTTCAAAATATGAAGCAACCCCTCCCATCCAAAATGAAATTCCAAATTACCACATTTGGATGCTGTCCCTCCACCCATCCGGGATCCCTTTGGCCAATGGGATTTCAGAGTCACTTCTGGCTTTATCTCTGATTTTCACCTTGTTCCAGGAACGGTATCCTGTCAGCAACTCTAGGCTCCCAGCTCACCCTCTCTCTTCCCTATTGATTTCGGACATTGTTGACTATGAAACCCACAGTGTTAAATAACCTCACTTGGATTCAAGGTCTGATATGTCCTGCATCAAGATGTGCTTTAAGATCCTCCTTTGTCTCCTTACACAGGATAAAGAAGCTCAGTGGGAAAAGTGGTCTCTTTCTAGCCATTCACAATGTTCTAGTGCTACATTCACAAGGTAACAGAATCATACAGCCTCCACGCTGGAACAGCCCCAAGGGTCAGGGCTTCTGGTGACGTCCCCTCTCCTGGGGAGCACTCACTCTGCCATGTCAGAGGGTCTTAAGCACTAAAGATCAAGAAACATGACCAACAGAAGCACATAAACTACCTCTCGTATTCCCTGTTTATTTCCCAAGATAGATTAGCAGTAAATCTGTTGGGAAGGAAAAGGGCCTGAAAGGAGGAAGAAGGGAACAGGGGCGACTGTAGTTCCCTCTAAACGGGGGTGCAGATTGGGTTGACATTGCAGGGTTGGATCTTCAGAGGCACCCACCCTACGAGAAGCAGCAGGTGGATTCCCAAGCTCTGTGGCAAAGAAAGGGAACCACAGAAATCTGTGGGGCATAGAAAGGGCTTGCAGAACCAACAGGACAAGACCCTCGTGGGGCCTTACTGACATTCCCAATAAAGTTTCTGTTATCTCTGTTTAAAACTTAAAATTGCAATGAGAGTAGCCACGATTTAATGAGTCCGTTGTGTGGTCTGGCTGTATACTGAGCACTTAACCGTAGGAAGAAAGGGTGATTACCCAAATCTATGGATGAAACAGAAGGGGCAGCTTAGCAATTTGCTCAAGATCATACAGCTGGCAATGACAGATCGGGAGCTCAACCCCAGATCTGCCTCCCTGCAAAGCTCAGACTCTAACAGTCATACTCTGCTGCTTCTGTCCTATGTCTTATGTGGCTTCCTGGACCTGCTCCTGTTCTCCCATTAGCCTGTAAGCTCCCGGAGATTCCCCGTTAACCACTACATCCCCATAGCGCCCAGCCCAGAGTCCCTGACACTGTAGGTGCTTAACAAACAGTTGTTGGATTGACTTCAATTTAACCCGTGTACTCATTTCACCCATAAGCAAACTGAGAGCCAGGGATAAATGAGTTGCCCTGCAGTCCTACAACTCCTTCAAAGACAGAATAACCCATATAAGACCCATCCTCCCCCATCCCCATAAAGCAGCTATGCGACAGCAGGGAGAGCAGCCAGTGTGCATTGCACTAAGCTAAGTTGTAAGAAGGAGCTCTCCCCTCCAGCTTCTCCCCCTGCTCCCTTTCCACCGGGCACAACAATGATCAGAGGAAACCAGCCTCCCATGCCCCTGGCAAAGCTGAGAACCCAGCAGCAATTTGGCGCATACAGTGGGCTCTATACATTAAATAAATAAATGCAAAGAAACAGCTATGAAAGTTGCTGATTTGAGCCACTAGAGGGAATCAAAGGCTCAGATTTGCTTGACGTCCCCAAAGGAAAGGAACACAGTGGTGGGTGGTGTGCTTTGCCAGAGTGCCAAGTTCTATTTATACCATAACCAGAATTAAATACGGGAGTGCAGGGAGGGGGCCGCCCAGTGAATACAGATGACTTTCCCGAAGCAGAGAAACTTGAGATCAGAGTGCATTCACCTGTGGAGAACCTCAGCTCCCCAGACTTCAGGGGTCCCTGGGATCCCTGCAAATTTCACAAATTCCTCCTTCTGTGTTTCGCCTCCCCGCCACATCTGTGATGTGCAGCCTAAGCAGGTAGGGCCCTGGGTTCTGTATAGAATTCTCAGGCTTGGGGATGGGTAAGGCTGCCAAGCACAGGTGTCTGCGGCCCGGTGTGTGAGTGCGCAGAGCCAGCCCTGGGCTCCCAGGCATTGAAAGGTTCCTCTTCATTAAGAGAGACTGTTAGGGGACACCTGGGTGGGCTCAGTGGTTGAGCCTCTGCCTTTGGCTCAGGGTGTGATCCCAGGGTCCTAGGATCGAGTCCCGCATCAGGCTCCCTGCAGGGAGCCTGCTTCTCCCTCTGCCTGTGTCTTGCCTCTCTCTCATGGCCTCTCATGATTAAATAGATAAATAAAAAAAGAAAGAAAGAAAGAAAGAAAGAAAGAAAGAAAGAAAGAAAGAAAGAAAGAAAGAAAGAAAGAAAAAAGGACTGTTACAAGATCATCAAAATTTAATTTGGTAGGAAACTGAGAATTTAAAAGTTAAGTCACACTGATGTGGGAAACAAAGGCAGAAGGAAATATAGATAAAATTAAATGTCCTTATCACCGGCAGCCCACTGACAAATACTTGAGGCAGGCAGAGTATAATGTTCTTTCAGGAAGTTCCCAACCTTCTCAATGTGAACGCCTTGCTAGAGGGAAAAACAACCTTGGCTCGACCAGAGCAAGGCCTCTGGTATCCTGTGTGGGCTTTAGCATCCGAAGATCCTCTTGAAACTTCCCTGATGGTTGCTTTACCCAACTCCAAAGTAGATCATCAGCTGCCCCTCACAATCCCGGGCCAGCAGGGAGCTGCAGCCCTTTCTGCCCTTGGGTCCTGCCCTCGGTCCTGTCCCCGGGCTTTAAAAAAAACCCACCATTTTGCCCCAAAGATGTCTCAAGAATTCTTTCTTGGCCGTGAACTCTGGACTCCACCAAGCCTCACCTACATTCTAAACCTACATCAACAGGGCTGGCGCTGGTGGCAGCAGGCCACAAGTAGGCAAATGCAGCTGATTCTGGAACAATGCAGGTTTAGGGGCATCACCCCCCCCACACCCTAGTCCCAAGTCCACATGTGACTTTTGACTCCCCCAAAACTTAACACTGTGGACAGGAAACTTTACATAACATAACATAATGTAGCCAGTCCACACATAGACTGTATGTTATGTGTACTATATACTTTTTGTAATAAAGTCAGCTAGAGAAAAGAAAACATTAAGAATATTTTGCGGAAGAGAAAACACAGGCACACTAGTGTACTGTAAGAGCTCCACGCATAAGTGCAGCCACACAAGCCAAGCCTGTGTTGTTAAAGGGTCAACTGAAGTCTCCACTGGGCCTCTAGGATGCTCTGGGCACTTGATGGTGAGGGGAGGTGCTAGAAGGTAGCAGTGGTGCGAACATTCTCTGTGTGCGTGTGGCAAGATTCAGCCCTGGAAGCCTCACCTCAGGCTCTCCCTAAGGGAAGGAGTCTCCTACAACTCAGGCACTTAACACAGGCCCTTGAGAGCTCGAGCTTGGGACAATGACCCTCGCTGAGCCTTACTGTTCTCATCTGCAAAATGGGGATTAAAGGACACCCTGAAATAAGGCACCCAGCGCAGGGATGGCACATAGGGCATTCGTTTCCTCCTAAAATGTCAGTTCCCTTCCCCTGCTTTTCTCCACTAGCAGAAGGGTTGTTTTATTTTCTACATTCAGCTAAGATTAAAGATTTTATTCTCTAAAGGATATTTACATTTCCCAAAGATTCTCTTGAGCCTTTAAGACCTTCAAAGGTGGGGGTGGGGGGGAAGACCTTCAAAGGGATGGGGCAGGGATAACTTTTTGTTTTTCTGTGTATACTTTTATATAACTGAGGGAAATAAGACACATATTTTGAAGATGAGTCTATTGGGAAGATAATAGTACATTTTATTTTATTTTTTTTCAAGATTTTATTTTTATTTTTTTCAAGATTTTATTTATTTATTCATGAGAGAGAGAGAGAGAGAGAGAGGCAGAGACCAAGGCAGAGAGAGAAGCAGGCTCCATGCAGGGAGCCCCATGTGGGACTCAATCCCGGGACTCCAGGATCACACCCTGGGCCGAGTGCAGGCCCAAACCGCTGAGCCACTCAGGGATCCCTCAAGATTTTATTTTTAAGCAATCTCTACACCCAATGTGGGGCTTGAGCTCATAACCCTGAGATTAAGAGTCATATGATCTACTGTCTAAGCCTGCCAAGTGCCCCAATAATAGTAAATTTTGGGCAGCCCTGGTGGCTCAGCGGTTTAGCGCCACCTTTAGCCCAGGGCGTGACCTTGGAGACCTAGGATGGAGTCTCACGTTGGGCTCCCTGTGAGGAGCCTGCTTCTCCCTCTGCCTGTGTCTCTGCCTCTCTTTCTCTCTGTGTCTCTCATGAATAAATAAATAAATAAAATCTTAAAAAAAATAAAAGGATGCTTCTATAACCAAAAGACTATTCCATTCACATCAAAACATTTATAATCAAAGCCTCTTAAAAATGTTATGCTCAGAGAGCTAACATTCTTTCTGCTGTCGGTAGATGTTTTGGATAATCCATTCAAGAAAGTCCACTTAGTCCAACTAAACGAAGCCTATATAGGCTTCACATACTGTGTTTCCATCACATATGGGGACCATATTTCTGGATCGGCCTGTGCCAGTTTGAGCAGACACGGCAAGAGCAAGGACTTGGCGAATTTTCTCAGATGACTCTAGCAGAGCTGCTGGTACCCATCTTGATTTCACGGATGCAAGGAGGCAAAAGGCCAGGATAACTTTTAATAGAACCAGGATGCTGCTTTTAAAATATCTACTCCTTCTTCTTTCTCTAACAGAGAATTCTTCTGTTTCTTAAATACTTACTGATGCCTACAGGACACAAGTTGCCCTAGATCTCAAGTTAAGTCTGCATGCTTACTCCTTCCAAAGGATGGGTCCTCCAGCACTGCCATCCTCAACATTGACATTCAACATTCTCTGGGACCTTCATCTAAGAGAGGCCACAGTGCTTGGTGCACAGGTCAACAATGGGTAGCTTTTTTTTTCTTTTTTTCTTTTTTAGATGTTCTTTATTTTTGAGAGAATGAGTGAGCACAAGCAGGAGGAGAGGCAAAGGGAGAGGGAGAACCTCAAGCAGACTCCCTACTGAGTGCAGAGCCCAACACAGGACTTGATCCCACAACCCTGAGATCACAACCTGAGCCGAAGTCAGATGGTTAACTGACTGAGCCACCCAAGCGTCCCTAGGTTGGTTCTTTTCCTTAAGAATTGGGTTGTTTACCAGGGTGTGTACACATGCAGTTTGTGAGTACCAGAGTTAGAGAGCCATGGTAGTTACTACCTAGTGTCAGGTATAGGAGCTGTGCCATCATACTGTGTAATGTACAGGGGAGCCCCCACCAATGGCCCATCCAAGTGTGCAAGCACCTCCTTCCACTCGGCAATTGAACTTTTCTTAGTGGACCTGGTCACTTAGCTGGATGGGAAGATAATTTCCTTGTGATTCCCTTTACATATTTTGGAAAGCCTCCAGAGAATCACAGTTACTGAATGTCTGTCAGAAAAATAAAAAGGACTTTGGATATTTTTTAAAAATATTTTATTTATTTAGTTGAGAGAGAAACAGAGATAGTGAGTGGGAGGGAGAGAGAGAGAGAATCTGAGGCAGACTCCTCGCTGAGTGCAGAGGCCAACCCGGGGCTCGATCCCATGACCGCAAGACCATGACCTGAGTTGAAACCAAGAGTCAGATGCTTAACTGACTAACTGAGTCAACCAGGTGCCCCAGACTTTGGATATTTTTAAATCAACGTCTCTCATTTTACAGATCAAGAAACTGAGGCTTAGAAGAAATGACTCAACCTAAGGCCTCATGACTTTTAGACTAATGACATACATAAAATTCTGTAGGGGTGGGATGTGTGTGTGTGTGTGTGTGTGTGTGCACCTTCCTGACTGTTTCTGGAACACAGAGTGCAATTCAAGAGTTGGCATGATGCAGGAGACGGAGCATAAACTTTGGAGTCAAATCAACAGAAATTTTAAGTAGTGCCCATTAGTCCAGTTAATTTCCTGACCACTCTGGGTCTTTTTTTCTTCCCTGTGAAATGAAGAGAAAAAAACATCAGCCAGGGAAAACTGTCGTAGGATTATACATGATGTATGTAAAGCGTGTAGCACTGACACTTGCACACAGGCCTACTCAACACATGGCAATTATTATTCATAGTTGTACATACTGTACTTCCAAAGACAAGAAAAACCAGAAGAGCATATGCTGAAGAGGTGAAACAGGAGGGTGAGGAGTTTGGAAGTCATTTTGCTTGATAACTGCTAATATTTGGCCATATTTGCTTCATCTCTCTATTTTTTGCTGCACTGGTTGAAGTTAAGTCACAGATAGCACGACTTTTAACCTCTAAGTGTTTCAGCAAGGACCTCCTAAAACTCAGGGCATTCTTCTACACAACCATAACATATTATTGCACCTAAGAAAGTTAACAATATTGTATGGAAGGTCATTTTCTTTTTTTAAGAGATTTTTTATGGCACTTGGGTTGCTCCATCAATTAAGCATCTGCCTTCAGCTAAGGCGGTGATCCCAGGGTCCCAGGATCATCGAGTCCCACATCAGGCTCCCTGCTCAGTGAGGAGCCTGCTTCTCCCTCTCCCCTCTGCTCATCTATTCCTCTCTCTCAAATAAATAAAATTTTTGAAAAAATTAATTAAAATGAAAACTAAAAAATTATGAAGACTTTTTATTTTTAAGCAATCTTTACATCCCACATGGGGCTCAAACTTATCACCCTGAGATCAAGAGTCACATGCTCTACTGACTGCGCCAGCCAGGTGCCCCTGGAAGATCATTTCTGACAAGACTAAGGAAGTGGGACTGACCTAGTTCTAGAAAGGCAGACATGCATTCCTGCACGGACCCGAGGCAGCTGTAGGGGCAAAGTGAACAGTAGGCAGCACTGTCTCCTCTTGTCCCCTCCTTCAGGCCCCCTCACTGTGAACTAGGGATGTTTCTCTTCTATACATTTTGCTTTCTCAACCCCATACCCAGCCCAACCCCAGAGTCCCTTGGGTCAGCCCCCTTTTTGAGATCTTAGGAAAAGGAAAACCACATTCACTGTGAGCTGTTAGGCAACTAATGTTCTAATGTCTTCTCAAATACAAACATGTCTTTGATGTTTAGAGACAGCTACAGCTAACACAGTGAGGCTTGCAGGTTAGCAGCATAATTTCAGACATCTGGGAATCAGTGTGGTGCCTTCTGGTCACCCCACCCCACCCCCAGGGGGAAGTATTTGTTCCTGGAGTCCCTAAAATTAGTGGTGCGTGTATACAAGGACTGAGGTGGCAGCCTGAGAGGTGGGCTTCAGTGTGTGGCCCCCAGCCAGATATTAGGCTTCCTCCCCTCCCCAGTCTGTGGGTTGGTTTTGGAGGAGAAGAAGGGGGAGAGAAGGCTGGGGAAGGAGGGAAGAAGGAAGAGAAGAGGAAGATGGAGTGGGGGAGGGGTGGATGAAAGAGGAGAAGAAATAGAGGTGCTCCTGGCAGGAGTTATAGGGGAAGAGGGCAAGTGAGAGCCTTGCACTGGAGAAGACAGTTGAGGTCTTCAGACTAGACCTGGCCTGATGACAAATGATCAAGTCACCTCCCCTCCCCCTCTGTGACAACTGTCTAGTATATACATTGTTTGTATTTATCCACATTAAAAAACTCTATTAAGGTGCACCTGGGTGGCTTAGTGATTGGGCATCTGCCTTCTGCTCAGGTGGTGATCCTGGGATCCTGGGATCGAGTCTTGCCTCAGACTCCCCAGGGGGAGCCTACTTCTCCCTTTGCCTATGTCTCTGCCTCTCTCTCTGTGTCGAATGAATGAAGAATGAATGAATGAATGAATGAACAAATAAATATCTTAAAAAACAACAACAACTCTACTAAGATCTTCCCCTGGTCTAGCACTGGGAGTGCCAAGTTGGTAACCTTCACTCCTCACTCAAACCATGTGAAAGCTACTGATTAATAGCACTTGAGGTTTGTTAGCTCAGCTCACTCCAGTGCATTATCTCATGTGAGCCCCATGACTACACAGTGAGCTCATGTCATCACCTCTGTTTTAGAGAAGAGAGAATTGCGGACTACGCAGCTGATGGGTGGCACTGTGGGGACATGAGCCCATCTTCTGTTTTTATTCTATTCTCTTTGCCTAGAAAAGAGAAACACAGGGAAACACAGAGACCATGTCGATGGCACAGAGCTAGGTGGCAGAGCTGGTCTGATCATACACACTTAAGATGTATCATTATCTTGCTCGCTGGGATCCTGAGCCAAAAGTGAGAAGATATTTAAACAGAGACAAATGTTAGAAGTTGCAGCTAGACACAAGCACCGAGTGGGAAGATCCAGAGGACACAGGGCTCTACAAGATTTAAATTAACCACCAGTGGGATATGGCTGCTGAAAAAAACCAACAGAGTCTGGGCTGCGTTAACAGAGGTCTGATGCCTCATACATGGAGGGTCACAGTTCTATCGTACTTGATACTAGCCAAAGGAGGACATCCAGAGCATCAGAGATGCTGCATGCTAGGAGGGGCATTGACAAAAATGTGGGCATCCAGATGTTTGTAACTGGATATTGGGGTCTGAAATACATGTCATATGAAGAAGAGTTGACACAATTATAGAGGGCAAGTTAGGAAGATGGGAGACTAAGGAGCAGCATCGTAGCTACCTTCCAACATTTAAAAGGCTATAAAACAAGTATTACTTGTCACTTGTTGGGTAGAATCAGGTCCAGATGGCCTAACAGCTTCAACCATAAAATGATAGACTGGAAGATCTCCAATACCTCTTTCTAGTTCGGAACGATCTGGTTTTCTTACAAAAGATTTATTCTATGTAGGCTTCATATGTTGATAGATTTTCTAACAGTCCTGCCTGATAAGAGAATGAGCTGATTCATTTAGTGAACTTTCCATTACTGGAGTCATTCAAGTAGGGTTATGTCAGGAGCTGTAAAAGGGATCCTTATACGTGGAAGACGAATCAATATTTAATGTCCTTTCTAACTATAATATTGTATGAAATATTAACTGATATATTAATATTCAAGGCTCTGTCTTAGCTGAATGGAATGCAAAGAACAAGATACAAATATATACTATTATCTGTCAATGTGTTTTGTCACCATTGGTCAGCTCTTAGGCAATTTATACAAGTGATTTCATTTTGTTTCATTGTTAACATTGTTTTTAAAGATTGTTGAAGTGCTTTTTATTTTTATTATTTTTTAAAGATTTTATTTATTTATTCATGAGAGATACAGAGAGGCAGAGACACAGGCAGAGGGAGACGCAGGCTCCCCACAGGAAGCCTGATGTGGGACCCAATCCCAGGACCCCCGGGTCATGCCCTGAGCCAAAAGCAGACGCCCAATCACCGAGCCACGCAGGCGTCCCAAACTACTTTTTTAAAAGTAGAAAAAGAAACTGACCCAAGCAGTTACAGCACTTCTTTCCTAGCTGTGGATGTTTTAATCCACAAGGGGGCAGGATTTACTTAGAGAGGATTAGCCATGCCTCCTGTTTAAGGCAGTTCTTATATTAGTAAGAAGGATTATAATTGACAAAGAATTATAGATGACCTTGGATTTAAGCTTGATAAGCACTTTGTTGCCATTTGTGATTATATACTAAATTTCAAACGACCCGCATTTAATTTTCAAGGGCAACAGAAATCAGAAAATATGGTCAGACATTTGCGAGGAACTTACTAAGGAAATAGAAACATACACTACTCTAATAGCTTAAGTTCACTATTTTCACTTTTTCCAATTGAAATCTGTGTTTACTGTGAGACCAACAACCTCATTTTAGTTGCAGAATTCATTATGAAACAAATCAATTACTCAGGTGCTGTGAAGAATGGTTTTAGTTGATAGTCAATAAAAAAGGACAAAAGGAAGGAACAAAAACCCATCACAGATGGTTTTAGAGAGACTGAGGAATCAGCAAAAGAACTCTCAAGGTCCTTTCAGTTTTGACGTTTAGTCTTGGTTCTAAGCCAGTCACTTACAGAATTACAAAATCCTGGAATGTTTTAGTTATATGTAATTTTCAATCTCAAGCTTGGAAAGGCCTACAGAAGGTCACTGTCTTGCCTTCTGGACAATTTTATATTTAAAACCTGTCGGCTGAAACATATCAAATGGTTCATATTCTCTTACCATCATTGAGAATCTGAAATCACAGCAAAACTGTTCCATGATATTGACACTTCTCTGTTGGTATCAATTTTTTTTTTAAGATTTTATTTATTCATTCATTCACGAGAGACAGAGAAAGAGGCAGAGACACAGGCAGAGGGAGAAGCAGGCTTCTTGCAGGGAGCCCGATGTGGGTCTCGATCCCCAGACCCCAGGATCACAACCTGAGCCAAAGGCAGACACTCAACCGCTGAGCAATCCAGGTGTCCCCAAATTTTTTATTATTGTATATCATGAGATACTTAGGGATACTGAATTCTGTATAATAGGATAATCAGGGATACTGACTTCCATAGAATATCTTCTTTTTTTTTTTAAGATTTTATTTATTTATTCATGAGAGACACAGAGAGAAAGAGAGAGGCAGAGACACGGGCAGAGGGAGAAGCAGGCTCCACGCAAGGAGCCCTACGCGGGACTCGATCCCAGGACTCCAGGATCACGCCCTGGGCCAGAGGCAGGCGCGCCAAATCACTAAGCCACCCAGGGATCCCTCCATAGAACATCTTTAAACAAACACCTTTTCCTCAATGCTTCAGATTCTGGTACCACAAAAAGGAACATTGGCAAGATAGTTGGCACCCATAGGGGATGCACTTTTGTTTAATGAATATGAGTGGCATTCCTGCTACCATACCAGGTGCTGTGGGAAACAAAGATCAATGACATTGTCTTTTGTCTATGAAGAGATCATAATTATAGAAAAACAAACAGGTATTCAACAGACCCAGTTTAAGGCAGTGTGTGAGCAATACCAATATGAAGTTGGGAAGTGGTAAGGGAATTCAGGAGAGGAAGATCACCAAGGCGATCAGAGATGGCTTCATAGAAGAGGCAGTATTACATCTGGCCCTTGAAAAATAGATTGCTATTTTAGCAGTTATAAATAGGGAATGACATTCCAAAGATTGGAAATGGTGGCCCGACTACTTAGAAAACTAATTGCGAGGCTGACCTCTGTACTTGACGGATTGGAGTATCACCATGGACCCTTGGTCTTGAAAATTCCCACAGAATGATCAGTAATATAACCCAATATAATGGTCAAAGGGCATGTGAGCTGTGTCACAGTCCTACAGAGTGGGCATTGACTACAAGAGTAATATTTTATCCTGACATCTCTAGTAATAATTGTCAGAGAAAGAATACTGACCTGGTCCACAGGGATCAATCATCCCACCGCTCAGAAATACACCGGAATCCTTCAGAATTCTGTTCTCAGGAATGTTCTAGTACATGTTCCATACATGTATTCATGTTCACATATGCAAAAAACCACACCCGTGCAGGGAACCTACAAGCATGCCTGTGTCCATACACAGATCAGACAAGAAGGTGTGCCTCTGATTCTGAGGCACTAAGAACTAGATCCCTCACTAACCTATTTCATTGACATGTCTATTTATAGCCTTTGTCTCATTCCAAATGCTAAGTCTCATTCTAAATCTAAATCTTTTATTACCTTTGGCAGGGAGACTTGAACAGAGGGAGGAAATTAAAAATCAACACAGACTTACGATGGAGAGTAATTGTCAGTTTTTAGGGGTTCATGGCAATGGAGAATTGAGATTATGCTCATAAAAATCCACTGATGAATTAAAGCATCAATTCAGCCTTTATCTATCTCATCTACCTTCCCATAAAAACTAATAACCAAGGGAAGATGATCTTCAAAGAGATCTCTTTGTCATTAAGTCACCTCCTCCAAGGGTAGAGAGTCAAGCCATACTTTGAAAATGAATAAAGTAAAAATTTCATTCAAAACAGAGTTGGGAAGTACTAAAGTAGACATACTCATGAAGGTATCACTACTTGAAGCTTACTTTATCTACACCAGCAGGAAGAAGGAAGGTTTTCACTTTGCCCAGCAACAACCTAGCCAATGAGAACCATAGCAACTCAGACAATGAGAAGTTGCCACAACCTGGAATTCTCAGCCTTGTGCAATGGACTTTACTTTTTTTTTTTTTTTTAAGATTTTATATATTGTTATTCATGAGAGACACACACAGAGAGACAGAGACACAGGCAGAGGGAGAAGCAGGCTCCCTGCAGGGAACCCAATGCGGGACTCGATCCCAGGACCCCGGGATCATGACCTGAGCCAAAGGCTCAACCACTGAGCCACCCAGGAATCCCAGTGCCACAGTGTAACTCCAGCCATTTTAACTCTACCATCCATACCCTTAATGGTATATTATACTGCCTTCCAGCACATATATTTAACAAAAATTTCACTGATCTTGTGTTATGCTAGTATTCTTGTGAGTTCCTTCAAAATTTTTCTACTCTTGGTTATATACAGAAATGCTTCTTAATCTTTCTCTACTTATACTCCCATTTTTTACATATATATAAACTCACACTCTACTATTATTTGGAACATACTAAATACTATGATTAAGCAATGGCATTTTTGAGTAAGCTTTTAAAAAACTAGACATGAATATAATGTGGATCAAAAGAAGGTACACAAAAGAGTACATACTATATGATTCTATTTATATAAGGTATAGAAACTAAACAAAAAATTAATCTATGCTGTTGGAATTCCAGAGAGTGGCTACTCTCAGAACAGGAGACAATGAGTAGAAGGGAACATTGGGGAGGCTTCTAAGGTGCTGACTAGGCATAGTCTATATCTTGATTTGAGTGCCTGTTTGGGAATGTTCATTCTGTGAAATTCATCAAGTTGTACACTTACAATTGTGCATTTTATATATTTATACTTTTTTACTAATTATCTATTGGTACATAACTGTTCAAAAATGTAGCAGATCAAAATAAGTTAAGTAAATAAATAAATATCTTATCTCAGAGTTTCTGTGAGTCAGGAATCCAGACATAGCTCAGCTGGGTGGCTCTGGCATAGGGTCTTCATGAGGTGGAATCAAACTGTTGGATAGGGCTGTGGTCTGATCGGAAGGCTCAACTACGGTACCGAGAATCCACTTGTAAGTTTACAATGTGGTTGTTGGCAGGTCTCAGCCACCACACGGGCTTCTCCACAGGACTGCGTCACCACATGGCAGCTGGCTTCCCTCAGGGTAAGTGATTCGAGAGGGAGCACAAGAAAGCGCCTAAGATGGAAACTCAGAGTAGACATCTGCTGCCATGTTCTATTTGTTATAAGTGATCAAATAATTCCAGCCCACATTCAAGGAGAGGGGACTACCAGGAGGCAGGAATTATGAGGGACAATCTTAGAGGCTGCCTAACCACACATAAGAAAAGCTTTAAAAATTCCACAATAACTTCCTCTGCCTCTCCACTCACAATGATTATCATTGTCATATAGATTTTTTTTTAAGATTTTATTTATTTATTCATAGAAACAGAGAGAGAGAGAGAGAGGCAGAGACACAGGCAGAGGGAGAAGCAGGCTCCATGCAGGGAGCCCGACGTGGGACTTGATCCAGGGTCTCCAGGATCACGCCCTGGGCTGCAGGCGGCGCTAAACTGCTGCGCCACCGGGGCTGCCCTGTCATATAGATTTTAAAAGGCTTTAATAATTCACTAATTTTTTGGTAACCACAACATCCCTTAAGAGTAAATGGATGGCATGGATTTTTCATTCTGTTTTATGGGAACATAATAATAAGCTTGATATTATCACTTTTATATTTGCAAAACACTTTTTAGGTTTCACAATTCTTTCCCATCTATATTGAGTTTTATTATGCAGAATAAGTAAGAATTACAGTTTAGTGTTCGTTTATCTGAAAGTACTATGAATATTGTAAAAACGTTTTACTATGCCAGTTACTGGGGAAGCCTGGAATGGCTCAGTCGGTTAGGAGTCTGACTCCTGGTTTCAGCTCAGGTTATGTTCTCATGGGTCATGAGATCAAGCTCCACATTGGGCTCTGTCCTTGGCAGGGAGTCTGCTTAAAGACTCTCTCCCTCTGCTCCTCCTCCCACTCACTTGAACTCTTGGTCTCTTAAGTAAATAAATAAATGTGGGGTGCCTGGGTGGCTCAGGCAGTTGAGCATCTGCCTTCAGCTTGGGCCTTGATCCTGAAGTCCCAGAAGGGACTCTGCTTCTCCCTCTGACCCTCCCCCTTATCATAATCTCTCTCACACACTCTCTCAAATAGATAAATAAAATCTTATATCAAACAATCAATCTTAAAAAAAAAACCCTATATGCTAGTTACTGTATGCTAAGGAATACATATGTGTGCATATATATATATATATATCATTTATATATATTCATTATATATATTTATATATATTTATATATATAAATGATTAAATGAAATAAATGAGTATATACATTCACTTAATCATTTAGTCCTAGGAGACAGGCTTTTGCTTCATTTTATGGAGTAAAATCTAAGATTCAAAGAGGCTAATAATTTGCTTAGATTTCAGAGCTAATACTTGTTACAGCCAAAATTTCAATTCAAAGAGTCTGATGTCAGACCACCTAGGTTCTACAAAGAAGGTAACTATAATCTTCATTATCACTCTGATAATACATTTTCCTGGATATGTCATGGGGAAATTTTTATAAAAACTGTGCCATCCTGATCTGGGTGTGTGGGGGGAGGAATAGTCTTCAGAGATTATGGCAGATAAAATGTGAAAGACACTAATTCCCCGTATGGTGCTTGTATCTAACAGTAAAGAATATTATAATCTTTCTCCAAGAGGCTGATGCTACCGACTTGTGATAGTTCGGGTAAAGTGCTTAGAATATATTCTTACTAACATGTTTATAAAAAGTTGACCATAGTCATCATACTATTCATTGAACACCAACTCTTTTTAAAGGGCTTAAAAATAACTAGTGTATTAGATAGATATACTCTTAAGGACTGCAGTGGGCTTTAATGCTTCTTACATCAAGTGTGTGAGCTGAATTATAATCAGGCATAGCTCATGCTTCATCGGAAACATCTCAGAGCTTCTCTTCTCTCAGAGACAGATAACGGCAATTAAAAATCTGGACCTTGATTTGTATGCTGCTTAATGATGGTATGCAGATAAATCAGCTAAACCAGACTTCAGCTTCTCACATTAAGGTGGCAAGAATAGATCCAAAATTGCAATTTGGCTTCCTACAGTCAGGATATATCCCTGGAGACCGTGTCAGGTCTCTGCAAGGGAGGATTCGTAATGCCAAGTAATTTCCCCTAACTTTGCTCTCTTCCTGTTACTCACCCACACCCAAATGACTCAAATGGCTGCTTCATGCTCATTTATTCATTCATTCACTCATGTGTTTATTCAAATGGCCTAATGATGAGTCTTGGCCTTGGCTTGCCAGAGGATTGTCTTCCAGATGATCTTTGCATCAGCAGTACAAACAGGTTTCAGCTGAGCTCCCTTCCTGCCTGCCTCCACACCTGGTGTTCTTCACGCTTGCAGGAGAGGACTAGGCAAGAAAAAGACATCACCCAAGTGCTTTTATAATTTAAGATGGGTGACTCCCCAATCCAGTGAATTATTAGCATCACTTAAAAAGCTTTAAAAAAACTTATTTGAATAATGTTATAAAAGCATATGCTAAACAAACAGAACGAAATGGCATACAGGCAAATTAAGTCTCTCGCCCACATGTGGCCCTCAGTTTCCCTCCTACAGGTAACACTCGCCATCAGTTGCTGTGCATTCTGTGTGTCTCACACCTCATTCACGCTTCCACTGGGTATAGAAGGTTAGGTTGGATAGAATTCTTCCTCAAATTTCAATTGTTCCACTGGCTTTCAGCTTCCAGGTTACTGTTGAGAAATCTGATGCCATTTTTAATTCCAATCTTTTGTGATTGACCTCTTTTTTCTCTCTGGAAGCTTTTAGGGTCTTAACTTCATCCCCAGAGTTGGAAGACTTTGCTAAGATGGGTTTTTGTTTGTAAGTCTCTTTTTCTGCTCACTGATAGCCTAGTCAATCAAAAAACCTATCTCTTTTCAATGTCAGGAAATGTTATACTACTTAGAAATAATTTCTTCCATTTCCTTTTTTTCCTGTTTGTGTATATATGTATGTGTGTGTGGCAGATATTGGACTTCCTGGATCGATCTTCTAATCTTCTTTTTCTTGTGTTTTTTTACTGAATCGTTCTAAGAGTTTTTTTTTTTCATAGGGTCTCTTGGGGGGCATAAAGTAGTTATTAAAATCAAGGATTCAAAATATTTGGGAGATGCTCCTTTCTGGGTGTATAACCTTTGACAATTTCCTCACCCTTCCTGTGCCTCGGTTGTCTCATGTATAAAATGGGGGAAATGTACCCAACTCATGGGCATGAAATGTGGATTAAAGGATGTTGTGATGTTAAGTTAGCTTTCATAAATGCTTGGTACATAGTAAATGTTCCATAAATACTACTATTATTGCTATTAATGTGTTCCTTTTGCAAAACATCTTACAATTTCTTCCCTTAGTCTGTTTCTATTTGTCTTCCTTTTACTTTTTGCAAATGTATCATATTGGAAAGAGAGATACCAAAAAGCCATTTGTAAATGCTGTGAGGGAGCATGTCTTTTTGCACAGAGGATTTCACTTAGGCTTTTTTTTTTTTTTTTCACTGTGGCCTTCCCAAATGTCAGTGTCTAAGGCTTTTTTCTCTGAAGCTCTCCTATTTCTCCAGAGAAGAATTCTTGAATCACCCATCTGTCAGTGGGAGGCAGGCAGAGGCTGCCAATGATCTCTGAGCTGAGTGGGTAAAGGGGCTGGGAATCCAATTTGAGATGCAAATCAGTCTCAGAGAGAAGACACTAATTTGGGGAGCCCCTAGGTTTACAGTTGACCCTTTGCTCCTTACTGTGCCTGGGGTCTCTAAATCTGCTTTTTTAAAACTCCCTTCTCCTATGAAAGGTATTGAAAGAGAAACTTAGTGCTTCTTATTCTTTTTTAAGATTTTATTTATTTATGAGAGACAGAGAGAGAGAGAGAGAGAGAGAGAGAGCCAGGGGAGGAGCAGAGGGAGAGGGGCAAGCAGACTCCTTGCTTGAGGGCAGAGTTCGATGCAGGGCTCAATCTCATGACCCTGAGGTCATGACCTGAGCAGAAGTCAAGAATCAGATGCTTCACCGACTGAGCTACCCAGATGCCCTGAAACTTAGATTATTTTTTTAAGATGTATTTATTTATTTGAGAGAGAGAAAGAAAGAGAGAGAGAGAGAGAGAGAGAGAGAGAGAATGGGAGGAGGGGAAGAGGAGCAGAGGGAGCTGAAGAGAGAATCTTCAGCAGATTCCCTGCTGAGCAAGGAGCCTGAGGCGGGGCTCAATCCCAGGACCCTGAGATTAAGATCTGAGCCAAAAGCAAGAATCAGGCTCCCTAGAAACTTAGAACTTTTTAAAATGGATTTTCACCTGACTCCCCCAGCTTTAATGCCTCAGCTCCACTTTTCACTGTATCTGAGTAGCTTCCAGTTTTGTTTTTGTTTTTTAGATTTTATTTATTTATTCATGAGAGACACAGAGAGAGGCAGAGACACAGGAGAAGCAGGCTCGATCCCAGGACCCCAGGAAAACGACCTGAGCTAAAGGCAGACCCTCAACCACTGAGCCACCCAGGTGTCCACAGCTTCCAGTTCTTAAGCCTTTCCCTGAATGGCTCACTCTCCATAAGCAATGGGGACTCAGCTTTACCAGATTTATAATACTCTATCTTTAACCTGGTATATACCCTCTTTTGGGAAAAAATATTATTTATTTTTTGAGATGAGATACAAGAACAAGATTAGTCTTGGGGTTCCACCTTGAAAAAAACAGACGTTTGCACACAGCCCCATCTCCCACCCCCATATACTCATTTTGCTGGGCTCGCCACCACACAATGAAAACACACACACAGCCACAGGCTCCCTGCGTCTGTTTTGACGTTGAGAACTGCTGTTTGTTCAAGTCACAGATGCCCCATGTTATGCAAGGAGACAGCTGAATTGCATGTGTACCACACACAAAAAAAAAGAGTAAACAATGAAACAAATAGAGCAAGCTCCACCCAGCATTAGGGATAGAGATGACTTAAAACTAAAATGTAAAAAAAAAAAACAAAAACAAAAAAACAATCTTAAGAAAAAAAAGGAAACAAATAAGGCAAATTTAGGCAGCCGACATTCAGAACGTGGCCCAAAGCTAACACCTCTGTATTGTCATTAAAGGGTTTTTTTTTTCCTTAAAAAAAAAAAAAAAGTCTTTCTTTGCATATTTTAAACGTGAAAGGTCCCAGAGAATTTGGTAAGTTAGTTGTCTCTCCTCCATCTGTTCCTTTCATCCCAACATTTGCCAACATTTCTTTCATCTTTATTTCCTCCCCCGTTCTTCTGTCCGTGTGGATTGGCATCCATTTTATTCCTTTAGTCTCTTCTTTTTATTTTTTTTAAAGCTTTTATGTATTTATTCATGAGAGACACAGAGAGAGGCCAAGACACAAGCAGAGGGAGAAGCAGGCTCCGCGCAGGGGGCCCGATACGGGACTCGATCCCAGGACCCTGGGATCATGCCCTGAGCCAGAGGCAGGTGCCCAACCCCTGAACCACCCGGGTGTCCCTCCTTTCCTCTTGTCTTAATGGGATTTGGGGAGCAAACAGAGAAAAACACCAGTGTTCACTCTCCCACGTTACAGTAGGTGATGGGGGGGGTAGGCCACTTCTTTGATGCTGTCGGCATTTTCTCTGCACCAGTTTTGAGAATAACTAAAGACTTGATGGTGTCTTAGGTTTTTGGCCTCCCCCTTCATCTGTTCAGTGGAGAGTCCTCTCTGTGGGGCTGTGTCCCCAAGCTGGGACCCTGCTTCCACCCTGCGCCCGCGGGGACGGCCCCTCATCCTCACTCCAGGGATGCGCGTGTTGGGACCCGGGGGTCACACTCTCGCCCCAATGCATTTCTGCTCTAACGCCCTTTGCTCAGCCTCATAGAAAAGGGAAGGAGGCTGTGGTTTCCCAGCAGATTCTGTTTCTTCTCCACAGGACCCAGCCAGAGAGAAGGGTACAGAAAAATGCGAAAGCAAGTCTCATCTGGAATGAGGACACTGTCCATCGTTTTGCTAAATCTGACTTAGGAAACCCACAGAGAAAAAGTGGGGGAGGATTTTGCTAATGTCTTGGTTTCCTTCCTTCCTTCCCTCCCTTTTTTTTTTTTAAGATTTTATTTATTTATTCACGAGAGACACACACACACACACACACACAGAGGGAGAAGCAGGCTCCCTGCAGGGGGCCGATGCAGGACTCGATCCCAGGACCCTGGGATCACGCCGGGAGTCATAAGCAGCTGCTCGACTGCTGAGCCCCCCAGGTGCCCCCCCTTCCCTACTTCTACATCTTATTTAAGCTATTTTGGCCAGATCGGAGAAAAATGAGCCGAGGTTCTCAGAACACGCTGAAGAGGTATAGGCCTCCTGAGGACACAGCCACTGGGCGGGCATAAACGAGGCCCCGCTCTGCGCAGCTCGGTTCCTCCCTCTACCCTCAGCTCTTTCGCTGTGTTTGCAACTTGGAAACCTTACCAGACACTGAGGCCTTCTGGAGAAAAATATTTGTTGAAATCTTTTGTTTTCTCTGTGGTCTTTCAAAGCCACTGTGGCTTTTAGTCCTGGAATCCGGTTTTCTGGGCCCTGTCACACTGGCTCCCGCTGTGGCCCTCCTGGGGGCATGAACTCTCTGGAACTCTGGCAGAGATATGAAGATCCTGGTTGATGAGGAGTTGGTGTGAGACCCATGAGGAGCTGTGTGAGCCACGCAGGCTGGCTTCCTGGTCTCACTGGTGAACCAGCCCCCTGACCGTGTACCAGGCCCCAGCCTTGCACAGAATTCCACGGAAGACACGAGGGTAGGATTAACACGCAGGCCTGATTTCTGCCCTAGCGGAGTGCCCAATACTGCGCTAAGTGATAGGAAAGAATCAAAGAATGTTCTAAGACAGCACAAAATTGGTACAAGCTCAAAAGCCAAAGGAGCTCAGAGGAGATGGCAACCCATGGGTGATGAAAGTCAGTGAAGGAAGTAAGACTTCCAGTTTGAGAGATCGTAGCATTTCGGTAGGTGGGATGGGTGACTGGGCGAGCGGAACTTGGCCAAGCCACAGAGGCAGGAATGAGCGCTGGATGTTGGAGCAGGAGTGAATTCATCACTCAGGGTTGGACTGCAAGGGAAAGAGAAGAGCTGCAGAGAGGAAGGAGTGAGTCATCTGAGGTGAGATTTATGAGAGGGAAACTTCTAGAAAAATACTCTTTGAATTGGCCCCTAGGCAAGAGCTCTAATTTGTTGTTGTTATTTTTAGTTTAACAACTGTCTCTGTTTTTATGTACAATTTTCCCAGCTCGCTGGTTCACTGTTCTTCAAGATTAATTCAGAGGCAGGTCTTTGTTTTTGCCACCCACCCCCTCCTCAACGTTTCTTAAATCTCCACGCTTTTGGTGGGCTGTAGTGTCGCAGGTGAGTGAATGGAGACAGACAGGGACATGGCTTTATTTCATTCAGCACACAGGGCCTTATGCGGTGGCAAAGGCCAGAGGTGCCAATATGCCCGGGCTGTGTCTCTGAAATAATCTAACAGCCATCTGTCCCTATCACTTTTATTTTTAAAAGATTATTTATTTATTTATTTGAGAAAGAGAGAGCAGGAAGCAGGGGAGGGCGGAGGGAAGAGTGGAGGGAAAGGGAGAAGCAGACTCCCCAGTGAGCAGAAAGCCCAGGTGCTCGATCCCAGGACCCCGAGATCAGGACCTGAGCAGAAGGCAGATACTTAACCGACTCAGCCCCCCAGGTGCCCCCTGTCCATATCGCTTCCTAGAATATCTGTTCAAATCACGTGATTTCTCGGCCATCATTCATTCATTTAATAAACACTTACTGAGCACCTGCTAAGTGTCAGACATGCTGGGGATATAGCAGTGGGCAAAATGGGTGTTCTCTTTATTTTGTACTTCTCAAAAAAATATGTTCATCTCCCTGGGGGTCGTGGCTAGTATGACAGGGCCACAAAGAGCCGCGGAATAATCATGCAACCAGTATTTTCTAGGAGGGTCATGGTAAGTAATTGAAAACAAGGGCCTGTGTTTTTAAAAATATATATATGAGTAGAACCCAAAATTCATCTGTACTGGGGATGGTTGTTCTGGGCTGTGTTCCCAAGTCCCCAGGGGCACACACGCTGGCTCCTCTGCACTTAGGCACACTTGGGGGGAAGCTTTGCAAAGCACGGCCCTCCTTAAGGGGTCCAGTGGCATCACCTCAGCTCACAGGATCAAGTGGAAACTCCTTCGTGAGTATTCAAGGTTCTGCAGGATGTGGTCCTGGGCCACAGCAGGATGCTTCCTGCTTCCTACACCCCCTCCTACAGCAGGAGTGGGCAGGCCCTCAACAGATGGTTACTGAGCACGTAGTGAGCACCCATGAGGCTGTGAGCTGGGACAGGGTCATTGTCAGAACACATTCTTGTCCACAACCCACAAAGCATTGTTTGGGTCCTTTCCTGCCTCATCTCCCTGCCTGGACAATCCCTCTCTCTTTCTAGGAGGCAGCCCAAGTATGTCAGGTTTTCTGACTAGCACCAATTTCTTTTTTCTGTGGCCCACAGTACCCACTAGGCTCGTGCATTATGGTTTTTATATTGTCTTGGGCCCACATATATATATGCTGCTCATCTTTTCTCCCATTGGACATTAAGCTCCCCAGGTAGGGGCATTTCTTTCTATCCATCATTGTAGTTACACAATGCTTGTCACCCAACAGGCCTTCAATGGATGTAAGCTGAACTAATTCGTTTTTCGAATACATACAAAATTCCCTGGAAGCTTGCCTGAAAGCATTAATGAGTTTACTCATTATCTATTCATTAATTAAATATTTACCAGCTTTCTATTACTCAGCCAGCTTTATGAAGATAATAGTAAGGAAAATAGAATTAGTCTCTCCTCTAATGAAGTTTGTAATTGTGTGAAGTAGACTCACAAGAATAAAAGAAAAATACTTAATTGTAAGTATTTAATTATATTTAATGTGATAAATTAATATGATTAAGTAATCATATCAAATCTATAAATGTGGGGCAGCCCGGGTGGCTCAGCAGTTTAGCACCGCCTTCAGCCCAGGGTGTGATCCTGGAGACAGAGGATCGAGTCCCACATCGGGCTCCCTGCATGGAGCCTGCTTCTCCCTCTGCCTGTGTCTCTGCCTCTCTCTCTGTCTCTGTGTCTCTCATGAACAAATAAATTAAAATCTTTTTTTAAAAAAATCTATAAATGTGATAAATGTTATAAAGTAAAATTATAGGAAGCTATAAACATATAATTCCACCATTAAAAATATTTGATTTCCGAATATCCTATGCAGTTAGATTGGTTGATTACAGTAGAATTCTTCCCTTTTAAATTTTTCCCTAATATTCAAGCCCTTTGGGATGCCTGGGTGGCTCAGTGGTTGAGCATCTGCCTCTGGCTCAGGGGGTGATCCCGGGGTCCTGGGATCGAGTCCCACATCGGGCTCCCTGCATGGAGCCTGCTTCTCCCTCTGCCTGTGTCTCTGCCTCTCTATCTGTGTCTCTCATGAATAAATAAATAAAATATTTTAAAAAAAAAACCCTCTGGGCGCCTGGCTGTCTCAGTCGGTGGAGCTTGCGACTCTTGATCTCAGGGTTGTATGTTCGAGCCCCACGTTGGGTATAGAGATTACTTAAAAATAAAATCTTAAAAAAAAATAAATTCTCAGCAGACCCAGAAGAAAAGGAACTTACTAAAAAGCAGAAAACCAAAACTGAAACAGAACCACCAGTTAAAAAGTGAAAAATAATGAAAAATCTAACCATCAATGACCTTTTTAAAAATGGAGTCATAAAATGTATAGACGGGGAAAGAACCCTGTATGTATGTGGAACTTCTGTGCGCTCTTGCGGAGGGCTCTGCAAACATTACCATTTTTTTATCCTTACAACCACCGTATCAAATAGGTACAATTTATTCCGATTTTACAGATGATTAAACTAAGGCTTGGAGAAATCAAATAAATTTCTAAGGAAACACAGTGAGTAAACAGCCCAGAAGTTTGTGGTCTTAACAGCCGTCCTCTCTGCTTCTCCTCCAGCCACATTATCTGACAGATTGGACAACTGAGTGTCATGCTAGGTGATGGCAAAATTGGGACAGGAACTCAGGCCTTCAGACTCCCAGGATCCTGTTTTTTTTTTTCCAGAAACTTTGTGTTACTTTTACATCTAATCCTCCCATCCCTTCCTTGTTACCAAAACACACATTTTTCCCCCCATGGAAGCTCCAGGCCCAAAATGCTAGAGAAAGAAATATAATTTAGAGAACCAAGGATTGAATTTCATCTTCCATTCTGTTTCGTATTTGAAACCACGAAGCCGCAGAGAGGAGAGGATGCTGCCCACAGTCAGAAAAGAGCATGCAGAGGCAGGACTGGGTGGAACCCTCCCTTCCGAGGAATGCAGACGGTGAGGAAGTGCAAGCATTCTAAAGGGGGGAAAGAAATTTGGGGGTGGGGGAGTAGCAGAGAATACTACCTTCCAGAAATGTGACACTCTGGGGCCTGAAGGTGCCCCTGAAGGATGTGAGTACCCCACAAGGCCTAGGACTGGCCCTTCTGTGACAATGATCACTTCCCACCCAGTCCCAATCAGAGCCACCAGCACCTCTCAGAACAGCCTCAGAGAAGTGGCCCCAAGGGCTCAGGAGCTTTGTCCTGCCTTCTGGAAAGCTTCAGCAAGGTTAAAAAGGAAGAGTCCCACATGGGGCTCCCCGCAGAGAGAGCCTGCTTCTCCCTCTGCCTATGTCTCTGCCCCTCTCTTTCTGTGTCTCTCATGAATAAATAAATAAAAATCTTAAAAAATAAATAAATAAAAATAAAACCTTCTTGCAATGGGAGATAAGAAGAAAAAGGGTGTGGCTGGATGGTGGCTGGATGGTGTCTGGGCAGATCATAGCGAGAAGAACCAGGTCAGCGCACTGCCTTTGACAGCAGGTGGTGGCCCCTAAGGGATACTCGCACCCAGAAAGAAGTGAGTCCACCTTCCCTGGCAGGTGCCCATGGTGAGCAATGTCATTCCTGTGTGCTCCCCAAGAGCAGAGAAATGTAGAGCAAGCATTCTGAATGGTGGAAGTTGAGGTATGAACAATGTGTGGGGGGAGAAGAGTGGTTCACGAGTCAGAAAATAGTTCACAAATGCAAAACTTGGTTGACAGTTGCTTCTAGGGGCACCTGGGAGGCTCAGTTGGTTAAGGGTGTGCCTTGGGCTCTCAGGTCATGATATCAGAATCCTGGGATGATGGGCAGCCCAGGTGGCTCAGTGGTTTAGTGCTGCCTTCAGCCCAGGGCCTGATCCTGGAGACCTGGGATCGAGTCCCACGTCGGGCTCCCTGCATGGAGCCTGCTTCTCCCTCTGCCTGTGTCTCTGCCTCTTGCGCTCTCCCTCTCTCTCATGAATAAATAAATTAATTAATTAATTAAAAAAAAAAAAGAATCCTGGGATGAGCCCAACATCAGGCTCTCTGCTCAGCAAGGAGTCTGCTTCTCCCTTTCCCTCTGCTCCTCCCCATCTCTCCTGCTGTCTCTTTCTCAAATAAATAAATAACATCTTAAAGAAAGAAAGAAAGATTTTTCTGGTAACCACAGAGCCTAGACGATAAACACGGAAAAGAATATTTTGATTCTTGGAGGGAATACTTAACTCCTCTTAGCTTAATTTTATGGACTTTTAAGATTAGGAGCAAAATAGGGATGCCTGGGTGGCTCAGCGGTTGAGCGTCTGCCTTCGGCCCAGGTCGTGATCCCGGAATCCAGGATCAAATCCCACATCAGGCTCCCTGCATGGAGCCTGCTTCTCCCTCTGCCTGCGTCTCTGCCTCCCTCTCTCTGTGTCTCTCATGAATAAATAAGTAAAACCTTTAAAAAATAAATAATTTTTTAAAAAAAGATTAGGAGCAAAACAAAACAAACAGATAATAACAGCAAAATAAGCCCCAAACTTACTCCTTCAAACTCTTAAAACTGTAGGTTTAAAAACTGTGGACAATGGGCACCAAAGTGGGCTTGGGTCAGAAAGGAGTTCTCATGCTGCCATTTACGAAACGGCCTCCATAAAATCCTTACCTTTACCAAACCTACTTTTATTATCCATAAATTGCCTAATAACAGTCCGGATCTCACAGGGCTGTTGTGAGGATTAATCACAGGAAGCCTTGTTTTAAAGCACACGGTATGAAGCATATCTTCCCTGATATAGTGAGGAGTATAATAGTGGAAGGAAAGTAATAATCCTAGCAAGAGAGGATGTGCCGAACTAACCGTAGATACGGAGCCAAGGCCTCTGCTGGCACCTTTTTTGAGCAAACTACAGAAAGACAGGATTTCTATCTTCCTCCGGGCTGGCTCAGCCCCACACAGGACACAGGCTGGCAAGTCCCTTCTCACAGGGACTCAGAAAAGGAATGGTTACTTTGGGGGTTGTCCAAGACGATCACTGTACGATCCCACTTCCACGGGGAACAGGTGAAGCTGTTTGGAGGGTGGACGTGCAGAAATCTGTTTCCTACTAGCAGTTACCCCAATGTTTCCCTATTTCTCTGTGCTGGGACATTATAATCACACACAAAGGCATTCCAGAGTTGGTGGGAGGACCTGCAGAAATGTTCAGGGAAAGATGAGATATTTCCAGAGAGACTTCAGTAGAGAATTGACAGCATCTAAGGACTGGATGTGAGCTGGAAACATAGGATAGGGTCAGACCAGGAAAGTCTGCATGACACACGAGGAGATCAGAATGCATCCTGGAGGGGATCCTGGGTGGCTCAGCAGGTTTAGCGTCTGCCTTTGGCCCAGTATGTGGTCCTAGAGACCCGGGATCAAGACCTGCATTGGGCTCCCTGCATGGGGCCCCGCTTCTCCCTCTTCCTCTCTCTCTGTGTCTCTCATGAATAAATAAATAAAATCTTAAAAAAAAAAAAAAAAAAAAGAATGCATCCTGGATGCACGGCCAACTGGGGTCCAGGGGAGTTCGTAAGTGGGGGTGTTCCATGTTCACACTGACAGCTCTGTTTGCGGTGTGACAAATGAACTGCGAGGAGGGGCTTGGGTCACGGGAGCCAGCTGCAATAAATCTGAGAGCTGCAATAAATAAACAAACCGTTTAGGATCCTGTGAAAATTTCCCCTTTTCCTTATTCACTCAAGAATAACAAAATACAGGGCACCCGCTGGCTCAGTCTGTGCAGCATGAGACTCCTGGTCTCAGAGTCGTGAATTCAAGCCCCATGTTGGGCGTGGGGCCTACTTAAAAGAAAAAAAAAAAAAAAAGAGCAGAATAGCAAACTGCTCCAGAAAGTCCTCAAACATCGTTGTGATGTTCATGCTGGCGGTCTGAAAAAGCAAAGTATTTCTGTGAAAATGGCAACGCTGATTTGCAGAGTCTACAAACCATGGGTATGAATGGTCAAGGCCAAGGGGAGACAGTTCCACCGCAAGATGATAGAATGGTGGGGAAAGATCCCGAATGTGGTGTCTGTCAGAGATATTTTCCAGGAGTATTGGGTTGCCCGAAGTAAGAAGATGGCCCATAGATTTGCATTTCCTGTGCAACATTTCATGGCTGGAACCCAGATTGTTCCTTTGAAGCAACACTTCAGCAATGTAGGCCCAAAGTGTATCTTTAACTAATGACTTGCCATAAGCGGAATCTTCCTTATGGGCTGGCTAACAGCCCTGGGATTTTACAAGTGGCGAGCTGCCCACCCCGCCTGACAGGGTTTGTCCGCCTTCCAAACTGGGTAAGTAAACCTCCCCTGCCCAGTTCCCGGAGTCCCCCAGAAGTTTCCATGCAACCCTTCTTTAGGAGAAGATCAAATTAACCTTCCACTTGGGGAATGTTGCATTTTCCCTTCAATCCCCTTCTGGAAAGTTCACAAACTGGGGCATCCAATTCAGAGAAAACCGGTTGAGAAGCCGGCAGGGGCAGAGGGAGTGAGAGCAGAAGAGGCCTGTGGAGTCTGCGAGGTCCCAGGGGAGCATCTCCGGAAGGAGGAGCATCTCACCAGAGGCTGCGCTGGGGACAAGTGCTCGCTGTTGGCTTTGGCCAGCGCTGGCAGGGAGGTCACGGGGTTACTTCCCCCCAGGGACCCTGAGCCGCCCCAGGCAGCCCCTGCTCCCCGAGCACAAGGCCTGCAGCCTGCAGTTGTCGCCTGGGGCTGCCCCACTATTTCCGGAATTTCATAGAAAGGGGAAGGCCGCCACCCCCGCAGGGCCCTGGGCTCCTCAAAACAAAGAAGTGAAGTCACAGCCCTGCAAGCTGCTGGGCTTCTCCGTGATTGAAACCACATGGGCTGATGGGCTGCAGGGATCCAGAGAGAGGGAGGGAGGGAGGGAGGGCGGAAAAGGGAGGGAGCCAAGACCCCCTCCCCCCAGACCTCCAGACCCCTAGATCCCCAGGCTGTATAGCCTTTTCTGGCTCCCTTATCCCTCTGGCTTCCAAAGACAGATCTTCCAAGGACCCTGGACCACCAGTGTCCCCACAGAAAAAAATACTACTGCAGTTGTTTTAATCCCCCTCCACCGCCTAATTTAGTGTAAGGGCATCCCTCACCTCCCCACCCCCAAATCACAGAAAAGGACCAGAAACCCCCAAGGCCTGGGGCCTCTCTACCTGTAGGAGGTTCCCCAACTCCCCCAGGTAAAACAGCAAGAAGGACTGGGAGGCAAACTTATCAAGCTAGTGTAAGGGTTAATGTATATTAACCCTTTTTAAATTTAAAACTTTAGGGGTGCCTGAATGGCTCAGTTGGTTAAGCCCCTGCTTTCAGCTCAGGTCATGATGTCAGGGTACTGGGATCGAGCCCCACGTGGATGGTGCAGAAGGTTCCCTGCTCAGAGGGGTATCTGCTTCTCCCTCTCCTCTCTCTACACACCCCCTCCTCGTGCTTGCTCTCTAGTGCTCTCTCTCTCAAATAAATAGAATCTTTTATAAAAAACAAAAAATAAATTTAAAACTTTAAAGAATTACAGGACTAATACATACATATAGTTTCCTTATTTAAAAAAAAAATGGGGCACCTGGGTGGCTTGGTGGTTGAACATCTGCCTTTGGCTCAGGTTGTGATCCTGGGGTTTTGGGATCGAGTCCCACTTCGGGCTCCCCACAGGGAACCTCTTCTCCCTCTGCCTATGTCTCTGCCTCTCTCTGTGTCTCTCATGAATGGATAAATAAAATCTTTGAAAAAAAATAATTAATTAAGAAACCAGGAACTTTAAGGGCTCCCTTGACCCATTCTCCTCAAATCCCCCTGCCTTCCCTCACATAATTTCTGATACCAATTTCGAGAACATTCTTCTAACATTCCTCTGTGTCTTTTTTTTTTTTTTTTAAGATTTTTATTTTATTTTTAGGCAGGCGCTAAACTGCTGAGCCACCCAGGGATCCCCCCTCCGTGTTACTATGCTACATACATACTCATGTATGTATAGAAAACTTTTTTTTTACTTTGAACAGAACTGGACTTTACTGTGTGTATGGTTTCCAATTTTCACTAGGTTTCAGTTTTTCCATGCTAGCGTACAGAAGAGCTACCTTCAGTTCCCAAATGGGATTGATAACATAAAAGGTGGGGGAAAAAAACAAAGCAAGATAGAAGGATTATCTAGAGGAGATTATCAGCGGTTTTGACCTCAGGCCAAATCTAAAAACTTTTCCTGTCCCTGCCCCGCCCCCTTCCTATGGCTGAGAATTAAAAATTGAGAATGGCTTTTACACTTTTAAGTGGTGGAAACACAATAAAAGAATAATATGCTCTGTCACATGGGAATTATATGAAATTTAAATTTAGTGTCCATAAATCAATTTTATTGGAACACAGAGCTACACTCACTCGGGTATGTATTGCCCGTGGCTGCTTTCACACGACAGCAGCAGAGCCGAGTACTTGAGACAGAAACTGTATGGCCTACAAAGCCTAAACTATTTACTCCCTGGTCCTTTACAGAAATGCTTGGCAAACCTCTGAGCTGCAGAACAGTTTTCAAGTCATGTACCTTGGATAAGAGATGTTCAAAAAGTTATTGGAGTCCTAGACACCAGAAATAAAACGCAAGAAAGAGGGTCACCTGGGTGGCTCAGTGGTTGAGCATCTGCCTTTGGCTCAGGGCGTGATCCTGGGGTCCTGGGATCAAGTCTCACATTGGGCTCCCCACAAGGAGCCTGCTTCTCCCTCTGCCTGTGTCTCTGCCCCTCTCTCTCTGGGTCTCTCATGAATAAATAAATAAAATCTTTAAAAACAAAACAAAACAAAAACACAAGAAAGGAGACTGGGCTGTGTGCTGGGGGCCTGGGTTCAAGAGCTGGTGCAGGACCTTAATTCCCTCTCTGAATGGCCCAGCGTCCCTATCTGTAATACTGAGTAGTGACACAGGGGCTCCAGGCACCCTTTCAGTGGTAACATTTTAAGATTTTTGACATTGTGATTCTGACATCTGTTGTGGCTGGCCAGCCATGTCAGAAGATGGGTTGTCATGAGTCTGGGGAGAGAACCCTCTAGAACAGTGTGTGGGATGGTGGCTTGGTGTCTCTATGGTTCTGCCATCTGTGGCTTCACTACACTGCTACCCCACCTCCCCCAACCTTTGCTAAAAGGCTTCCTCTCTGACTACTCTAGATCAGAGTTTTTCAACTTTGGTTTGATTTCAGCTTTTCAGCACTGTTGACATTTTGGGCCAGGTAATTCTCTGTTGTGGGAGCTGTCCCGTGCCTTATAGGATATAGAGCAGCATCCCTGGCATCTGCGCACTATACGCCAGTGGCACCCACTCTGTAACAGCCCCTCCTTCAAGTTGCAACAACAAGGGATGTCTGGGTGACTCAGCGGTTGAGTCAAGTCCCTTACTGGGGTCCCTGCATGGAGCCTGTTTTTCCCTCTGCCTGTGTCTCTGCCTCTCTCTCTCTGTCTCTCATGAATAAATAAATAAAATCTTTTTTAAAAAAAGTTGCAACGATCAAAAGTGTCTTCAGACATTGCCAGATGTTTCCTGGCAAGCGAAATTGCCCCCATTTGGGAATCACTGCTCCCTAGGGGATCTTTCTAAACCCGGCTCAAGTTACCAGATTCTGGCTCACAGTGGGCTCCTCCATCTGCGCATTGGTGAGGCATTCACTCTGTATTGTAATTCATCACTTAAGCATACAAAATTAATTACTGAGTTAATGTAAATAATTTTTCACGAGGTGGCTTATATTGTCTCGTTTTCACCATTTGTAGTGTGTAGATCTCATCCCCCAGAGCATCATGAATGGGTTTTGAAGATGGGGACTGTGTTGTATAATTTCCTTGATTTTGCACGAGTGCACACAAAGACTTCGATAGTACTCATTCACACAAATTTTCTCCTCTCCATTGTAGCCTAGAAGATGGACTACTTCTTTGGTAGAGCCAGAAAGAGAGAATTAAGTTGATCTAGTCAAAGTTCCTCGCGTTGGATCTTGATCCTGGGTGTCAGGGGTGGGGATAAAGAGATCTGATTGTCTAGGCACTCCCCTTAGGGATACTTCTGTGATCTCAAAAGTTGAAATGTGACCCTAAAATTAAGGAGCAACTCTTTAGGAAGTCTCCACAGCATCCAGCACAGGGGACAAAGGAACCTATCGGAGGTGGCTCTGACCTCTGAACCTCACAGTCAAAGTACTAAGTGGGAGAAGGAGTAAATGGGGGTTATTTGATTTCTGTTGTAAAACCACCTAAGAAGAGTTGTGGTTGAGGTTCCTGGCCGGATAAGATATCTTAAAATAGGCAGTCTGCTATTGGACATGAGCCCACAATTTCTTTCATCCAAGCCAAAGTCCCATATCTCATCTCTGGTGTGTCTCCTGTGTAGCTCCAGGGAGGGGACACATCAAGAAACCAGCGGAGGTTCCTGACAACCTATTCCCTAGGCCAAACCTCTCCTGCGTAATGGTACCCCAGGGTTCTGGGTGGTCTTATTTCTAGTCCTACTCCCCATTTTTTAAAAAAGATTTTATTTATTTATTCATGAGAGACACAGAAAAAGAGAGAGAGGCAGAGACACAGGCAGAGGGAGAAGCAGTCTCCCCACTGGGAACCTGATGGGGGACTTGATCCTAGAACCCTAGGATCATGCCCTGAGCTAAAGACAGATGCTCAACCACTGAACCACATGGGCATCCCAAGAATTAAGTAAATTAATATCTGTAGGGCACATACAATAGTACCTGGTGTGTTTTAAGTGCTACATAAGTGTTCACTGTTATGTTAGAGTTGCAGAGCTTTCAGGTAGCTTTCAAAGCCAGCATTTGACTCAGGGCCTTCTGACCTCAGAGCTTACTCTGTTTCCATCATGCCATGCTGTTGCAGATTTGTGTGAACTCTGCACAAAGGCATTTGGATGGAATCTGAATGGAAAGAGACAGAGCATCAGTGGTCTGAAGTTCTGGCAGCTTAAAGCTTAGTGTGCAAGGATGTGCCTGCCTGCAAGAGAATGGGGAGAAAACTTATCCCCAACATAGGATCACCCCAAATTTCCATGCTCATAAAATACATTGGTTCCTTGGGGACACCTGGGTGGCTCAACAGTTTAATGCCTGCCTTGGGCCCAGGGTGTGATCCTGGAATCCCGGAATTGAGTCCCGCATCTGGCTCCCTGCATGAAGCCTGCTTCTCCCTCTGCCTATATCTCTGCCTCTCTCTCTCTGTCTCTCATGAATAAATTTTTAAAATCTTTTAAAAAAATACATTGGTTCCTGTTCTAATTCGCATCAGTCACATAACAGACAAATATTGTCTCTTGATTTACCTTATGAGTGGGAAGGATTTTGATGCCTACGATTGCTTCCTTAGACAGTGGGAATCTTTACCCCCAGAATTCAGGCCTTCTAAGAGATGGACGGATCATGCATTGAAGAGCTCCAAATCTGAATGCTAAACCCCTAACCTTCTGCCCTCATCCTCAGTGGGAAGGGGTGCAGTTGGGTGCACCTCCCCAGTTCTGGTCAGTAGTAAACACTTTTTAATTTAGTAAGACTTTTCCTTCACTTACTTACTGCCTCTGTCCTATTCCATAGATGCTGAGGTCTAGGGTGTCCACCTGACGTCTTTGCTTCTCCCTGAAACATCAGTAGCACATTAAGGGCTACTTCCTGCCTTTCATGGCTGTACCCCCACGGAGCATTTGTTCACTGCTTTGCAAGGCAAGGGTTATATCCTACTTCCTGTATAATCAAAGCATGTGCTCAAGCAAGGGGAAGTGGCCTAGGATGTGGTGAGGGATGGGCAAGCTGTCTAGATGATGACCACAAGAGATGACTGTGAAGACTATGCCACAACACTTGGCTCTGAAGAGCCCACTGAGCCTTGGTGAGAAAGTATTATTTAACTTCTGGAAATTTTAGTGCTTACTTCAGCAGCACATATAGCAACCTCTGGAAATAGCACTTCCACCACACGCATGAGAATGGGATTTGCTCGGTGTAGAAAGGGCAGAGAAATTCAACACTCATCAGGAAGACATTGCTCTTCCACAAAGAGAATAAATTCCTGGAAGGCAGGGGCTGTCTGGTACCCACCTTGGTATTTTTCACAAAACTTGTGTATTGAAACAAATGAACTTCAGAGCCCCTGATTACAGTTATATCCCATGGAAAACAAAAGGACAGCAGGTCAAGTGATTCCAGCCCATGGAGGCTTCTTGATAAACCCAGTGAGAGAACAAGTCGCTCTGATGTATCTGGGTCTTTCTACCTTATCTCACCACCTTTCTTCTAATGCCAGACTTGTCCGTTCAGGAGGGGGCCCTTCCATGTGCCAGGGAGAGATGCAGGGGGCATGGCAGCCAGGAGCAGGACGGGAGAGCAACCAGGAGCTTAGGGGAAAGGACCTCTGGAGCACTAACAGGTAAGGCCATGGAGAAAAAAACCACTCATTTCTCTAGAAACCTATTCTATGATATAAGTTATTTTATGTTGTCTGTGCCATTTGCCCTGCAATTCTGTATAATGTCCATACACTTTATAAAGCTCACTATATAATTCATTTTTTTTAAGGTTTTTTTTTTTTTAAGGTTTTATTTATTTATTCATGAAAGACACAGAGAGAAAGAGAGGCAGAGACACAGGCAGAGGGAGAAGCAGGTTCCATGCAGGGTCTCGATTCCGGGTCTCCAGGATCACACCCCAGGCTGAAGGCGGCACTAAACCGCTGGGCCACCATGGCTGCCCTATATAATTCTTCATCGTAAAGTTTAATAATCCTATATAATAAAGTCCCTGCTGCCTGCAGTGACCTGATGGTCAAAGCCACTTATCTGAAGTTTCTTTGGCCTTGTAGAGCTCTCTTTTAGGTTGGATTTACCTGACTGCCCATGAGGCTATCCTGGGGACACCTGTGAAGTCTCTGACTCCTCTGCTTTTTGTGTTCTTTTCTTCCCCACTGCTGGTGTCCTACAGGCTCACTCTGTCTCATTCATTCAAAAGATGTTTATTGAGCTTCAAATCACTGAAGAATTTTACTAGGTATTGGATATACAAAGATGAAAAGACTGTCACCTGCCCTGGGGCAAATCATCATCCAGGTGGGGGAGCCGGCTATAGGCACACACAGTTCCAGTACAATATACAAAGTGTTTCTCAGGGGCATAGGGGAACATAGCTGCACTTGTGTCCTCCTGTTCCTACGTCCCAAGCCAGAAAAGAATCCGATCAATTAACTCATGCTGAGATACAGAAGGCTGAGGAGAACCAAGTACGGTACCTTTCCCAGAGGCATTTTTGCTTATTTCTCAGCATCTTCATTTTTTGCATGCTTATTGATCAAAATCAACATAGCATGTGTGTTTAAACTGTTCCAGTTCTAGGACCATTTCTCTAACTCAGGCTTTCACCACTGCACTCCTGTTCCTCTTTCTCGTAACTCCCAGCCCCCTGCTCCTCGCTCTGCAAAGGCATTCCAGCCTGTCGGATGAATTCGCCTGGAGTGAATTCTGATCACAGCCCTCACATCTGCTGGTCAAGCAATTTATTTATTTATTTACTTACTTACTTAAAGATTTTTAATTTATTTATTCATGAGAGACCCAGAAAGAGAGGCCGAGACATAGGCAGAGGGGGAAGCAGGCTCCCTGCAGGGAGCCCGATGGGGGACTCGATCCCAGGACCCCAAGATCATGCCCTGAGCTGAAGGCAGATGCTCAACCACTGAGCCACCCAGGCGTCCCCAAAACTTTTTTTTTTTAAAGATTTTATTTACTTATTTATTTGAGAGAGAGAACATGCACACAAGCTGTGGAGAGAAGGGGTGGAGGAGACTGAGGGAGAGGGAGAAGCAGATTCTCCAATGAGCAGGGAGCCCAGTGTGGTGCTCGATCCCAGAACCCCAGGATCATGACCTGAGCTGAAGGCAGACTCTTAGCCGACTGAGCCACCCAGGCACCTGTTCATGAAAAAATCATAAATAAGGGTTGTAAGAAGCGATATGCATGTTATTCTTGATACTACTTTACTAGCCAGCCTAAAAGGCGCTGGATGGGAGAGAAAGTCTATCTGCAGCCCATCCCCTACTTTCCACTTGCAGCCTGTTGCCTCAGGCTCTTCTCTCCTCCTGTCCTACAAAATGAATGCTCCAATCTTAGAGGAGCTCCCTCCGAAGAGCCTGCTTCTCCCTCTGCCTATGTCTCTGCCTCTGTGTGTGTCTCATGAATGGATAAAAAAATTAAAAAAAAAAAAAAAGGAAAGGAAAGGAAGACTTGGATGAGGGTAGTGGGGGTGAACAGGAGACGGGGAGAGGCAGAAGGAATAGCCTGGAAGATGGTGCAGATGAGGCGCTAAGGAGACCTGCTTGGGGGATGTGGACCAGGGATCACAACCTGAGCTGAAGGCAGATGCTCAACCCCTGAGCCACCCCCAGGTGTCCCCCTTTCCTGTTTAATTAGTTCAATTTCTACTCTTCAGGACAGACTTCTCCAAACCACACTAGCTCATGGCAATTTCTCCCTCTCCTGAGCTCCCTCCCATAGTATCACACACCTGGCAGGTAGCACCGCCACCATATAGATAGACTTTTCAATGGGTGTGAATTGTTTCCTCCTCTAAACACTCCCTATATGGGCTGAATTATGTCCCCCCTCCCCATCCAAACTCAAATATTGAAATCCTAATCCCCAGTACCTCAGAATGTGAAAGTATTTGGAGACAGGGTCTTTAAAGAGGAATTAAGTGAAAATGAGACCATTAAGGTGGGTCCTAATTCAATCTGATGTCTTTATAGGTACAGAGGAGATTAGGACACAAACAGGTACAGAAGGAAGACCATGGAAAGACACCTGGAGAAGATAACCATCCACACCTCCACTGACACCTTCCTTGGTCCGGGATTTCTAATTTCCAGAACTGTGAGAAAGTTAATTTCTGTTGTTTAAAGAAGTCACCCAATCTATGGTACTTTGCTATGGCAGCCCTAGCAGACTCATACCACCCGGAAGGGCAGCCACTTTTGCCTTTCTCCAAAGCTCAAATTGGGAAAATACTTGCCAAGTACCTTCTCATTTTTTTTTCTCATTCGGCTCCATATTACCCCCATGTCTTTTCCCGTTGTGTATCATGTATGTCCCAAGCAGGCTGTCAATTACTAGCACTCAGTGCCATGTCACCTAACACACATACCCAGTAGGGCCCAGTAAGAGACTCTGAGCACAGAGGTTGTATAAGAGATGCCTGGAGGGGAAGCATGTTGGAAAAATGTTTCAGCCACTGGGCTGATCCAAACTGCCCTCCAAGGAAGTTCATTGAGGACATTTGTTCTCTTCTCTAAAGGTTTTTCTCTAGGAAATGAAATCTCTTGCAATGAAATGCATCTGGCTGAAAGAGTACAGAGCAATGACATTAAATATAATTGACATTAAAGCATCTCCCCGGACTTCTGTTGATGGAGCTCCCAGGCTTCAGGGCTCGGGTTGCACCAAGCACTGACATTCAAGCTTGCCCATCGTCCGGAACACTGAGCCCTTCTCCTCTATCCAGGCACAGAACAGCCTCTGGGTTTGAGCAGATAGGAGTTTCAACTACATTCTCTTTATGGAGGAAGATGCAACTCAAAACTTTTATCTGATCTTTCTCTCTGAGGTTCCTTTTTTCTCCTGCCAGCTTCTCCTTTGAGTCCTATTGCTCGGGCCACATAAATATCCCCAGAGATTTACCTCCCCCACTTAAGATTTTGGCCCAAGTATGGAAAATACAAAACCCATTTTCGTGCCCTTTAATGAAGCAGAGGCAGGCTGGAACATTCGAAAAGAAACTGACTATGGACTAGCAGGGAAGAGGCCAACAAACATAAACCCTGCACATAACATTTGTGAAGCATTTGTCTTTAAACAATTGGCCCACTTACCTCGCTCACAGACACTATTCTTTCCACATCTAGGCTGCGTAAATGCCTCTTTAATTCTTCAGCTTTTCTTCCTTTGGTTCTTTTCGATTCCCTTTCAGACAAGGCATTGGGGTTAGACACCTGTCATATACTGACCTTCTGGCCAAAAAGTGGGTTGATGGCCTTCCCCAGGATGAATATGGAGCCCTCATATTTCTCAGCTCTCCTACTCTGTGACAAGACAGAGCATGGGCTGAACCATGCCCTCTGTCACCCCCTACTCCATACAGGTAGTGTCAAAGATGATCTCATGACTTGACTCCTATCTGCCAGTGAGAAGCTAGCTTTCTCTTTGTAATTGGAGTATGGACCAGCAAACTTGAAGACACAGAGCTAGCTCCCTATCCTAAAGCCCTGACTAAATAGCTCTAGAACTTATGGGCATCTTGGCTAGTGGGACAGCCTTCCATGGAAGCCACATGGGCATGGCCTGTTCTATGATACTTACGGGGCTACATTTAGGGGCTTGGGGGTCCTACCCATTTGTGCTATCCATGCAGCTGGGACTTTGGGAAGGTAGATATTTAATCCCAGAGTTTTATGATGTTAGACTGAAGGAGACCTTAGATCTCTTACTGTGGCAGATATCATGAAATATGGCACAGCACATCAAACAGGTAAGATGACTATTTAAAATTTGGGGATGGTTATTGGCTTGGTATCAAGAGGTCCAGGTTTGAGCCCTAGATCTATGACTAACGAATCTGAATGATCCTGGATTAAATCCCTTCATTTGTCTAGGCCTCTAAAATAATCATTGCTTCGCTTTTCATTGAGATTATCACAACTCAGTGTGGAAGCACCGATGATCAGAATTTCTGATGGGCAGTTATATATGCTTTAATGAATACAGTGGGAACTGAAATATGCAGTTAATAGAATTTGTTTGGGGACTCAAAAATATTTCAAAATATAGGGCTTACTGAGAGAAAAATTAGAAGAAACTTGGTTTAAAAAGTTGGGAGACTATTAAGTCTATATGATACGGAAGTTACTCTAGTCCATCAGTCTACAATTCTTGTCTTGTGCTGTCATGGTATAGAGGTTGTCATTGTATAGAAGAGGGAAGGTTGGAGAGGGAAGGAGTATTTGCTTGATGACCACTACCTGTGACACAATGAATCTATTCTCATTTAACACAAACATCCTATGAGGATGGTGTATCATCCTATTGATGGAGAAAGTAGGCACAGAGAGGTTTAGTGTTCGTGTAGCTTACAATTGGTGGAGCTAGGATTTGGCTCCAGCTCCAGGTCTGCTATAACATATGTCCTTTCCCTGAAACTGTAATGTCTTTTCATCCAGAGATGTGGTAGCCAGACTCCAAGATGGCCCCAGGGACCCTTGTCTCCTGGCACTCATGTCCTTGCATAGTCCCTCCCTACCCTGAACAGGACTAACCTGTGTAACTAATAGGATTTTGCAGAAGTGCCAGCCTGTGACTTCTGAGGGCAGGTCATAAATACACTGTGCCTTCCATATTGCTCTCTTGGATTGTTCTCTCCGGGACACCAGGCAGCATGGCATGAGGATGGTAAAGCAACATGTGGGAGAGGCCCACATGGGGAGAAACTAAGCCCTCCAGCCCACAACCAGCACCATGTAAATATGCCACCTTGGAAGATGTTGTAGACTGAGTGTTTGTCTCCTCCATTATTATTGCGTTGATGCCCTAACCCCCAATGTGGCTGTATTTAAAGATAGGGCCTCTAAGGAAGTAACTGAGGTTCAATGAGGTCATGAAGGTGGGGCCTTAATCTGGTAGGATTAGTGTCCAGAGAGACAACAGAGAGAGCTGCCCACCCCTCCATGCCCTCAACCAGGTCTGCTGGCTCCTGTGCCCATCAACCAAGAAGAGGCCATGTGAGGACAGTGAGAAGGTAGATGTCTGCAAGGAAGAGAGCCCCATAAGAAACCAAATTTGCCAGCAGCTTGCTCATGGACTTCCAGCCTCCAACTGTGAGAAAACAACCACCGTCTAAGCCACCCAGTCTGTGGTATCCTACTACGGCAGCCCAGTAGAGAAACAGATCCTTCGGCCTCACCAAACCTGCAGACGATAGTAGCCCCAGCTTGACTGTAAACTCAGAAGCCATCCTGGGCCAGAGCCATCTAACCATCTTCTGAATTCCTGACCTGCAGACACTGGGAAACAATACATGTTTGTAGTTTGAAGCCACTAAGTTGGGGCCTGGGAAATTTGTTATGCAGTAATAGATACTTGATGCAGGAGAAAGGGAGAAGGCCATTGATGCCGAGGGCATTTTGCGTGGCTGCAGGAAGGCGGCATCAGAGAGGGGTCTTAATTGTGCGATGGAGCCCAGCTCTGCTCTGTCCCACAGGTAAGAGCTCATACATGATGCTTCCTTCCTCTAGCTCTGCAAAACAGTGGAGAGATGAAAGTAAAGAGATGCTCAGCTATGTTCTGGCCCCTAGATCACATCTCACAGGTGATGATTCCTTCTTCCTAAAAAGATTTGCTGAGCATCCTCAGCAGCGGCACATGAGGCTCCAGGGAAAACCACCAAGGCTATCACCAGTTGGACACTTTCTTTCCAGAGCTCCTTTATCTTGCTAATAAATTATTTTGGTTAATATTTCTATTGAATACTGAGGCTTATGACCTCAGTAATGTTTAATAGTTTTTTTTTTCCTTTTTAAAGATTGTATTTATTAGAGAGAGAGTGAGGTGAGAGCGAGAGCAAGAGCAGGGGGCAAGGGGCAGAGGGAGAGGGAGAAGCAGACTCCCCGCTGAGCAGGGAGCCTAATGCAAGGCTCCATCCTAGGACTCTGAGAGCATGACCTGAGCCAAAGGCAGATGATCAACTGGCTGAGCCACCCAGGCACCTGTTAATAGTTTTATCAGCAGAAACACTGAGGGATACATTTAGTCCTGGCATAATGGAGGAATCACGGAGGGCAAATACCTGGGAACAATTTATCAGCTGGCTCTGCATTCCAAAGGCAGAAGAACTTGGGAGAAGTGATGGTCACAGTTGAGTAATATTCTGAGTGGGTTTAGGACTTTAGGCCTATACTTTTTTTTTTTTTTTTAAGATTTCATTTATTTATTGGACAGAGAGAAAGCACAGGCAGGGGGAGTGGGAAAGGGAGAAGCAGACTCCCTGCTGAGCTAGGAGCCCAACGTGGGGCTCAATCCCAGGATCCTGAGATCATGACCTGAGCCAAAGGCAGACTATTTAACCAACTGAGCCACACAGGCACCCTGGGCCTAAACCTTAAATAATCCCAGGTCAGAGGAACCCTAGAATGTCAGAGCTAGAATATACCTTAGAAATCACCAGGACAACTTCTTTATTTCATGAATAAAGACAAAATAAAGGCGCAGAGGCTCCATGCCCTGCCCAAGGGTAAGTGAGGTACAGGTAAGGATGCAGCAGGCTCTGGAGGAGCTCTGGCTCTGAGTTGAAGTTGTCCCAAGTGCCTCCAGGGCACCCTCCAGAGGACAGTGTGGAACCACCGCCTTCTCCTAAGGCACCAGACTGAGGGATGGACTCAGCACCTGCCCCTTTCTGCAATCATTTCTTTATTACCTGAATTTTTTCCTGCTCCTTCCTACGTGGTCCCGTCTACACAGAAACCTCAGGTTTGGCCACACAGATCACACATCACCCCCCTGAGAAGTACTCTATGCTGCTTGGCTCAAATTCTGATCACCAGCAAGCCTCCATCAGAATCCAACCTAAGATGCTGTAAGAGGAAGTGTGCTGGGTGGTAGGTCTGGTTAGGTGCTTGGGGTTCTAATATCGTCCACCTCAGACCCACCCTGGGATCTTAGGCAAGTCACGTACTGCTTCTCAGCCTCGAAGTGCCCTTCCAATTATAGCCTGCCATCCCATCTATCAGAGTGAGCAATCCCTTTTAATGAGTTAGCTAGCTAACTCTCAGCACACCCAGATAACATAATGCTGTAATCTTGATAAAATGCCTCGGTCCTGGAGAGAGCTATTTAAGAGCAAGAAAATAGTCGAGAATTTAGGCACTGTGGAAGGCCTGAGTGCCAATATCCACTGCTGGAAATCAGACTCGGGGACTTCAGGGACAGTGCCACCATGGCCTGCTGGCTTTGGGTGGGCCCATTAACCCACGTGGGTCCCCCCATCTACCTCTTTCAAAGGCACTGCTTGTTATTTCCTCATATATGTTATGCTCTTGGGTATGTTATTTTAGTTTTGCAATAAATCACAAAGCCAGCAGACTACCCAAATATTTACAGTCTCTAAGATCAAGGTTTATTCAACTGTTGACCTCATATCGTGCTATGGTAAATATAGGGGTTCTGGAACTAGATGGACCTGGATTTATTTATTTTTTTAAGATTTATTTTCTCTATTTATTTGAGAGAGAGAGAGAGCACAAAAGCGAGAGAGCACAAGCAGAGGGGAGGTACAGAGGGAGAAGGAGAAGCAGGTTCCCCGCTGAACAGGGAGCCTGGATGCCAGGGTCGATCCCAAGACCCTGAGATCATGACCTGAGCCAAAATCAAGAGTTGGATGCTTAACCACCTGAGCCATGCCCCTCCTGTATCTGATTTTTTGGACCCCTCTACATACCAGGAATTGTGCTAGGCACTGGGGATTTCAAATATAAAAGACAGTAGTTTTCTTAAGAAATTCGTAAAGTAGTTCCAATCAAGGCTTGGTTTAAGACCTTCAGAAAATGTGGGAAAGACCAATCATCTGTCAAATCATTAAAGATACAAATGTACTGGGCATCTGGGTGGTTCAGTGGTTGAGCGTCTGCCTTTGGTTCAGGCTGTGATCCCAGGGTCCTGGGATTGAGTCCCACATTAGGCTCCCCACAGGGAGCCTGCTTCTCCTTCTGCCTATGTCTCTGCCTCTTTCTGTGTCTCTCATGAATAAATAAATAAAATATATATATATTAAAATTTTTTAAATTTTTAAAAATATTTTTTAAAAAGATACAAATGTGCTTAAATATGGATGTGTGTGTGTGTGTGTGTGTGTGTGTGTGTTATTTTTGAAAATGATCATGATGGTGTCTGGAAAGCTCAACAAAAACCCAGTGTCTCCTGGGAGCTATTTAGCAGCTAATTTCAGTGAGAAGATAAATATCAGGCTGTGAACCTTCCAGAACTTGCTCCTGCACAATTACCTGCAGGCCACTGTGAAGACAGAGCTGCTGGTCCCAGCCTGGGCAAGCCTGGGCATGAGGGGAAGGGGAGGAAGAAACAGACCCAGTGGGTGAGAAGGGTATATAGTGGCTCCTAGTGTCTGTCTGGGCTCTGCATGCTGCAGGCAAAGAAGGAGGCCCTCCCAGCAGGTGTGGGAATCATCTCAGTGTGTGTGACATCTGGACGAGAGGATGAGAATATGTAGCTTGCTGGATGGAGTCAGCAAAGGTTGAAAATTTGTGTGCTGCGTCGGGTATAATTTACATTGGTGTTACTGCTTCTGTCTTAACCAGCTCATGCTTAACAGGATAGAAGATGGTCAACCAACTGTTGGAAGACACTGAGGTTAAGTGCTGTTATGGTGGAGATGCCAAGCTGTGGCGGGGGCCACACAGGAGCGGGAAGACTGGGGAGGCCCTGGGCCTAGGAGAGGTGTAGGAACACCCACGGTATGGTGGGGATGCTGAGTCTACAAGGATGAATAAGTGTTTCCACAATTCTCTGCAAATACTCAGTTGATTAATAATTTCTGCTTTAAAAAAATTATTTTAAGGGGATCCCTGGGTGGCTCAGCGGTTTAGCACCTGCCTTCAGCCCAGGGCGTGATCCTGAAGTCCCGGGATCGAGTCCCAAATTGGGCTCCCTGCATGGAGCCTGCTTCTCCCTCTGCCTGTGTGTCTGCCTCTCTCTCTCTGTGTCTCTCATGAATAAATAAATAAATAAAATCTTTAAAAAAAATTATTTTCAGGGCAGTCAGTTAAGTGTTCAACTCTTGGTTTCAGCTCAGGTCATGATCTCAGAGTTATGGGATACAGCTGGCAGTGAGCTCTGTGCTCAGCAGAGTCTGCTTGAGATTCTCTCTCCCTCTCCTTCTCCCTCTCCCCACCCCCACCCTTGCATGTGTGTGTGTGTGTGTGTCTCTCTCAGAAAAAATTTTAAAAAATCTTTTCAGTTTCTAGTCCAAAAGTGAAAAAATGAGGAATTCATCCATTTTCATATTATATCTACCATGTTTGTTTGTTATTAAGACCTCCTGCCTAGGGACACCTGGGTGGCTCAGCAGTTGAGTGTCTGCCTTTGGCTCAGGGTGTGATCCCGGGGTCCTGGGATCGAGTCCCACATTGGACTCCCTGCATGGAGCCTGCCTCTCCCCCTGCCTATGTCTCGGCCTCTCTCTGTGTGTCTCTCATGAATTAATAAATAAAATCTTTATATATATAAAAAAAGACCTCCTGTCTAATGATGATTATTTTATTTTTCTAACAAACTGTTAAAACATTCTGCGAAACACAAAACAAACCTTGGTAATAAGGATTTATTTCAATAATCCAGCTATATATCCTCTGAACTTAATTTTTTTTTTTTTCCCTGGGAAGGTAAATCAATACTGACATTTGGGAAAAGATGGTCCTTAGGAGCATGTTTTGTTGCATGGCTTCTTGGGACATTTAATGGTTTCCTAAATGCTGGCTCACATGCACATTGATTATTGATGGAAATTCAGAGACCACAATGGATATGCATCACAAGAACCTTGGCAACAGGAGCTGATTTATGGCAAATTTTGGAGATGTTGTGGGAGGGAGGGAGGTCTTCAGTTTACTGATTTCCTAAAATGTACAGAGTGAATGGCTTGGGCCTCCTCACCCCTAAACCTATCAGGCAGGAATGTTTCAACAAAATTAACAGAATTTGCCCTCCTACTTATTGATTGAAACAGGCAATTTTGGGTTTCCTTAGCTTTCCTCTGACAGCAACACTGAAAAGGGGTAGGAAAAGCTGTTACTCGCTCAAAGGAATGCATGGTGTGCAAACCCAGGGCCCAGTCCTAGGCCATGCCTGGTGGAATTTGCCAGAGAAGTCCTCTAAGAGTTGGTCTCCAGCTGCAAGCTACTTATAATCCACTTGGGGAGGTAGGACTAAGATAGATGAAGCAAATAATTTAATCCATTAAGTATTTATCAAGCCTCTACTGTGCCTGCCTGAGCCCACTGTGATTTCTCTTCTTTACCTACAGAACGGCTAGACCTCACCTCTAGGGTAGCCAAGCTCCAAGAGCTGTTTTCAAATGGTGTCAGTGTTGTCTGGGCACCTGTTACAAATGCTAATTCTTACTCCCAACCTGCAGTGTCTGGGGTGGGCCAGGGCTCTGTGTTTTAATAAGCCCTCAGGTGCTTATGACTCGTACACACACTCGAGTTTGAGAACCATCTGATTGGGTCCCTAGGGTGGGACCTGTGTGTTTGGGCTCCTGAAATCTTCTAAAGCTTCCAAGGGATAAATATGCGAGGCTAGGCCTGGGGACCACTGTGCTTTTGCAACATGAGGGATGCGGGGCCAGAGACTCACAACAGAAAGGGGTTCACAGCTTAATGGATGACATGAGGAGTGAATGTTGCTGGAGGCCAAAGAACAGCTCGTCTGGGGGGAGTTCCGTGAGGGGCTGGAGCTCACCCTTCATCCTGAAGTTAAGCAGGACCCCAAAGAGCTGCAAGAGGACCTATTGGGGGACAAGGTGAGCAAAAGGGCCAGAGGCAGGAAGGAGTGGGAAGGGCAGCCAGTAACTTGCTCTTTACTCAGCCCTGACGAGAGCATCCATTTATTCATTTAACAAATGTTTCCTTAGTGTCTACTCTTACAGCTGATTATTTATGACTTATTACTCACCAATTTCCAAAAAGGATTTGAGGTGGTTTACAATGTTAAAACACATCTAACACGGGAACATAAATAATGCACACAGGACAGAGTCCCATTAAAAGAACTGGGAAATAGATCCGTCAGGCATCTGGGTGAATTAATTGAGGGCTTGCCGGGAGCACGGCCCCACAAGAGATGCTATGAGGTTTACAGAGAGCCAAAGGCATGCACAAGGGAGGATGCACACAAATAACCGTATTTGGGCAAAGAGCTATGCAGGTTTGAGATGGTTTCCAGCTGTGGAAGAGGGTGCCCAGGCCCTGAAGGAGGGAGAATGTTTGGGTGCTGAGATTAGAGCCACAGGAAGGCGCATCAATGGAAGGAAGAGTATCCACAAAGTTCCCAAAGCACAAAGTCATGGTGATCATGGGTAGGATAAATCAATGGGAACCATGAGATTTCTCACACTGAAAAAGCTGAGGCTAAACGTTAGACAGTCTTTTTTCTTTTTTTTTTTAAGAATTCATTCTTATTTGAGAGAGAGAGAGAGCACAAGCAGGGAGGAGGTGCAGAAGCAGATTCCCCGTTGAGCAGGGAGCCCCAATGCAGGGCTCAATCCCAGGACCCTGGGACCATGACCTGAGCCGAAGGCAGATGCCTAACCAACTGAGCCACCCAGGTGCCCCATCTTCAAGGGTCTCCATTTCAGTTGGAGAAATTTGTGTCCGGTTTGCTGGTCAGTGGGGAGTCACTGGAGGCCTTACAGCAAGAGAGTAATGTGAATGAAGTTACATTTTAGGAAGCTGAATTTAGCAGAAGCATGTAGGATGGGGTGGAAGTAGGGAGGAGAGGCAGGGAGACCACTCAGGAGCTTGGGGCCTGTCTGCAGAGGAGTAAGGATGGCCGAGCTGGGGGCAGTGAGAGCATAAGGAAGCGGAGGTCACTGAAAGAGAGGTTTGAGGGTCATAACGGACAGCTTGCTCCTCAAAGTGTGGTCCTGGGACCAGCAGCACCAGCAGCACCTGGGAGCTTATTAGAAATGAAGGACCTTCAGCCCCAGCCCCACCCCCACTGAGTCAGAATCTGCATTTTAACCAGAGCCTCCAGGAGATCTGTATACTAGTAGGTTAGAGAAGCATTGGTTCCTCAAACCTGGCTGCCTCCTGAAGGTGGGGAGGACAGAAAAGAGATCCTAAGGTAACGTCAGATGTTTTGAGGATTGGATCTTCAGGGGTTGCTGGTAGAGTCAGAATAAATTTATGGTGAGTGGGAGACGCCCAGACTAACGGCCAGCTCGTGCGTTCAGGAGCCCATAGCAAGAGGGATACATTGGGAGCCACAGTGTTTGCTCTTAAGTTTTGTATCTGTACTCCAAATCCGAATTGTCTGATGCAGCCGCTTAAATCATGTTGTGTACAATTTTCTCCAAAAAATGGAAAAATGACAATATCACCCAGATTTTATAAGCTTTATAGGAAAAAAAAATCCAAATGGATTCACTAAATGTTTGCCAACGATAATAGTGATGATACTAACAACATATATTACCATTTATTAAGTGCTTGCTCTGTTCCAGGTAACGTACTAAATACTTCACTTCTATGCAAATCAGTAATCATACGCCTACCAAAACCTGGCCCTTATTTGTTATACATTTTTATCACCTTTGCACCATATAGTCTATCTATCTACCCATCTACCTGCCCCAATAGGCTCTTCTGTATTTGCCCAGTACTTTTTTTTTTTTTTAAGATTTTATTTATTTATTCATGAGAGGCACAGAGAGAGAGGCAGACACACAGGCAGAGAGAGAAGCAGGCTCCATGCAGGGAGCCTGATGTGGGATTTGATCCCAGGTCTCCAGGGTCACACCTTGGGCTGAAGGTGGCGCTAAACCGCTGGGCCACTGGGGCTGCCCTGCCCAGTACTTAATATTGGGCCTTCTAAGGATGCCTGGGTGGCTCAGTGGTTGAGCATCTGCCTTTGGCTCAGGGTGTGATCCCAGGGTCCTGGGATTGAGTCCCACATCGGGCTCCCTGCATGGAGCCTGCTTCTCCCTCTGCCTGTATCTCTGCCTCTCTCTCTGCGTCTCTGATGAATAAATAAATAAAATCTTTATTTAGGCCTTACAATAAACTCAGGTTTTTTGGGATTTTGTTTCAATGAATGAAAAACCAATGGAGTGAGTAACGATCCATATGGTGCTTTAAACATTGTGCTATTTAGGCACATATTACATTGTATTTGTTTATGCATCTGCCTCCCCTAAGGAGAGACAAGCTTCATCATTCTCCTGTACCCAGAAGTGAACCCACCATCAGGCATATATTTAAGCGCTCAATAAATTTGGACAAATGAATGCACTTGTAGTTTGCACTAAAAGGTTTTTAAAATAAACTCCTAACATTAGTAAAAGGGGCCTTAGAATCCCCAGGATCGAAATTAACCAAAGACTTGTATAATAAAACCAAGTATGGTTTCATTTGGCCAAGGAAGAGAGGATGTCATAACTGAAGAGTCGTGATCTCTGCAAAGTTTGAGAAAAACGAAACAGAAAAATGAGGTTTTGATAGTGTCGTTCCACTCTGTGCAGGGAACAGGCTGGTTTTCTAATAAAAACAGACACCTCTTCAAGCTGGAGATGACTTCTTGTTATACCAGCCTGATAGAACCTATTGCAGAACCTTCTGGTCTGTAATCTGGCTTCCTCAGGACCTGTAAACCTCCGCCCCCTCACCCTCCGGGGGAGTGTTCTAAACAAATACTAATCTTGGTACAAGCTGCTAAAAACACCCTGACAGGAGTGCTTGGGTGGCTCAGTCGGTTGGAGCATCTGCCTTTGGCCCAGGGCATGGTCTCAGGGTCCTGGGATCAAGCCCCACGCCGAGTTCCCTGGCTCGGCGGGGAGTCTGCTTCTCCCTCTCCCTCTGCTGCTTCCCCTGCTCATGCTCTCTCTCTGTCAAATAAATAAATAAAATCCTAAAAAAAAAAAAAAAAAAAAAGACTGAAAGACTTTTTTCTACGAAGTTTGACTCCCAGCTCCAACCATTGCTGAGTCTGAAACCTTGAGCAATTTACTTGGCTTCCATGAGCCTTAGCTTCACCATCTGTAAAATAAGAATGAATCTAACCTTCCAAGGTGGGCAGCCCGGGTGGCTCAGCAGTTTAGTGCCGCCTTCAGCTCAGGGCGTGATCTGGAGACCCGGGATCGAGTCACACGTTGGGCTCCCTGCATGGAGCCTGCTTCTCCCTGTGCCTCTGCCTCTCTCTCTCTGTGTGTCTTTCATGATTAAATAACTAAAATCTTTTTTAAAAAAATAACCTTCCAAGGTTATGAACATTTAGAAAACAAAGTGGTGTGTCTAAAGCTCCTAATGCAGTGTCTAGAACCGAACACACTACCAACAATGCTCCTGTCCATCCCCACCTCTGTGCATCCTTCCCCCACCCACCCACCACCACCCACAGAGGCCCCTCTCATGGTTAATAAAGGCAGATTTTTACTCTGTATTCCTGCAGGTGTATGCAGGCCCACATGAGCACCTCCAAGTACTGTTTTCCTGTGGCCTCAGCGGCAGCAAGCCCTCCCATCCTTATTTGCGGATTCCTGACTTCTAGTAACTCCTCCAGCCGACTTTGGGGACAGTGTTCTTTTTACCCAACCAAGTCTGCAGGACAGGTTCCAGACCCTCCTTTACTCTTTCCTCCTCCTTGGGGCTAAGAGAGCATGAGGTCTACGTAGGCCCCATGGAATCTAGTGCCCTCGCCCCCAAGCAGAGACCATGGGAATCACAATGATGCCAAGGGCAGAGCTTGTCGTAGGTCAACAACCAGACTGGACTGTGGACGCCCTCAGGCCGTGTTTCCCTTTACCAAGTGTTAAAGGTTTGCTGCTTCCCGTTTGCAGAAAAGGGTCTTAAATTAGATCTCAAGAGGAAATATTAGAAAAATGTAGGGGTTAAGGGACTGGATTTCCTACCGCAAAGCCATATGGGCTTGTCTTGTGTTGAATCTCCACTAAAAACTCTTAATTTGAGGCCCTGATCTTTCCATTCATTCCACCTTCCAACCTCCCTTGGGAACTGGCTTGTTCTTACCGTACAAGCCTGAAGGAGGAGCCACTGAGCCCAAGCTCTGGGAAATCTGCAGTGTTTGGAGGTAAGGAGGTTTCTCCTAGTTCCTGCCTGCCTCCCCTCTGCCAGGTGCCTCTCTTCCAGCTTCTTCACTTTCGTCCAACCCCAGGGCGACACCCTCTTCAGAGGAATTGACTATAAATGGTCATCAGGGGGAAGCGGCCAGAATGCCAAGAGCTATAAGCCCGACAGAGCTTGTGTATCAGCCTGACAGCTTCAATAGCCCAGAGTCTACATGGAATCCCAAACAGGCCTGGTTTCTTCCTTCCCAGCCACGGGCTGCCTGCCTGCCTCCCTGGCCTTGTTTCAACAAGAGACAGCAAGGCTGCGTTTGGACGGGAAGGCTGGTGACCTCCCCTTGGTGCAGGAGAGCAGGTCAGCAAGTCACTGCTCAGACTTGACCATGAACTGTTTCCCCACTTTTAGGTCTTCCTGACCCCTAGACACCGGGGGCCCTAGGGGTTTTATCATCTCAGAAGTCTCCTGCCAAAGGTGAGACGGGTCCATGAGCAGTGTCGATTATTTGGGTCCGCAGATAGTGATCATTACAGCAAACATGACTGTATGCCAAGCATGGCTCTGGGTACTTGGGGGTACTGTGCACAGTGCTTGGCATGGCCCTTGGCACATAGCAGGTACTCAATAAGTGACAGTTACTATTATCAATGATCTCCGAGCTCTTACAGAGCATCCTATGAGGAGGTATCTGTCTGTTTTTCTTTCTTTCTCCTTTGGCTTTTGGCAACTGAGGAAACAGATCCTCAGAGAAGTTCAAAGACTTATTCAAGGTTTCATGGCCATCAAACCAGAAAGATGGAGTATGGAGGCAGCCTGGTTTGGTTGCGGAGATTATTCCGTGCCACTGGAACCCAGGACTACAGTCCCAGCGCTGATTAAGTTCCTGCCTCCTTCTGGCTTATAGCAGGAGTCGAAATCAAGGACCTCTAAGGATCCTTCCAGTATAACGAGCTGTGACTTGGAATTGCCAATGTCAGGGAGAGGGGGAGCTCCTCCCTGGCTGAGAAATCTGCCTCCTTCCCTGTCTAAGAGAAAGCCATTGCAGATGGGGGCCGATGATAAAGTTCCCTGCAAGGCAAATGAGGAGCTTGGGCCCTCTCATCAGGTCCTAGGTGAGCCAGCATCTGGGTGAAGGACACTTCAGAGAGCAGAATGTCTGTTCTTCAACTGACGGAGGACCCCCAGCTGCCAAGGTGGGCAAAGGAAGTGGGTTCCCAAAGAACCTGAGCTGAACATGCTCTCAGTGCTTGGAAATCTACCTCCATAAATTCCTCTTTTTTTTTTTTTTTTTAAAGATCTCATTTATTTATTCATGAGAGACACACAGAGAGAGGCAGAGACACAGGCAGAGGGAGAAGCAGGCTCCCCTCGGGGAGCCCGATGTGGGACTCGATCCCAGGACCCCAGGATCACTACCTGAGCCAAAGGCAGGTGCGCAACCACTGAGCCACCCAGGGGCCCCATAATTCCTCTTTCCACTTCAGCCACTGCCTTCCTCACATCCCCTAAATGATACGTAGTTTTTCTTTTTCACAAGGAATCTGTAGAGCAAGGGCCATATATCTCGGCCAGGGCAGTGCTGTGGCATTGCACCCCAAAGCTGAGGCCAGGGCACTCCAGCTTTAGCCAGAAACACCAAAGCACAGCCACCCACACTAGGCTCTCCCCATATGCATCAGGATTCAAATGGCTTCGTTTTGTGGCTCTTCTCTGAAGGTCCTTTCCCTTCAGTCTTGGAGACAACTGTGGTTGTGCGTTGGTCCCATCGGAGAGGGCTGCTGTTGGGAGTCTGAGGACCCCTGGGGCCGCCTTCTTCCCTGCTGTTTCAGTTGTGCTGTGGTGCCTCTGGGAGAGGGAGAGGGTAGCCAGTCAGCTGTCCCTGCCCGACAGTCCCTGTACCTTCCTAACTCCACCCTTCCCCCCCAATCCACCTCCTCCCAGAAGCCCTCTGAGATTGGATCCCACAGCACTGCCTACTGGTCCCCTCTGTGGAAATTACAAGGTTTGTATGCTACTAATTATGTTCTCATTTATCTTTCTCTGAGGTTGGTGATGTCTCAGTTTTCGACTTTTTTTTTTCCTTCTCTATTTTGTGTATCCCATTAGATAAGGAGCCCTTGAGGAACAAAAAGCCCTGAGTCTCCTCACTTCCCTCAAGTCCTGGGTTTTGTGGCATCCAATCTGGGCTACGCTGCATTCACGCAGCGGGTCCACTCTGCCCTGGAGTCTCCAGGATCGGGGCATATGAGAGGGTGATGGGGAAATCCCTGGTCTTCAGAGACCTTGGCCCTACATAAGGAGGGGAGGGGTGGAACAGAGCTGGTCCCCCAAAGGACCAAGTGTCTATTTTTGCACCCTGCAAATGAGTTGGCGGGCCCCTGCTGGGGAAGGGCTGCACGGCCCTCGGCTCCTGGGAGGCAGCTGGGCTCAGAAGGTCCAGGAGGAGGTGCAAAGAGGGAGAGAGTCTGCTTTGGCTGCGAGGGCCTCCGGGACTCCCAGGGGAATCCACAGGCCTCATATATATTTATGTGAACTTCAGATGCTAATGAGTGCTGTGGAGCCAAGGGCCCTGCTGGGCTTTGGGAGCAATTGGCTCTACTCTTAACACAGTCTTCTTTGTCTGCAGGGCTTTAGGTTCAAATTGCAGATCTGGGTTTGGAAGTGCAGCTGACATGGAAAGCTGCCCAGGCCTATAGCGGAATCACAGTGGGCTCTGGGAGAAAGCAGAGCTCCAGACCCTGTTTCCTTGGACAATACACTGAAACCCAGGTGTGGCTGAGGTCACCTTGTCTACTTTCCAGGCTCCAAGAAGGGCAGTACCCAATTCTTCTTAGACAGGGAGGTTCTTACCCCATTCTGAAGGCATCACCTCCCCCTTCTCCCCCTAGTCCCCAATCACTCACCTCTTTCAGTAATAACAACCTGTGGAAGTTCCTCCTTTTGCCTACCTGAAATCTGTTTTGCTGCAGGAAAGCCTGCCTTTTTTTTTTTTTTTTTTTTTTTTTTGCTGTTTCTAGAAAGGAAGGTCAGTCCACAGCCATCTTGTAGACTACCTACTTGGCCATGGGGACGCCCCACTGCCTCCTGTGGTCCAGCTACCCACCAGTTTCTTTATCTATTCATCCCTGAGCACCTACTCTGTGCCAGGCACCAAGCATACCAAGACGAACTCCAGAGAGGCAATCATATGGTCTTATATGGGGAGAGAGGCAGGAGGAGGGAGCAAGAAACAGAAAGATACATTTATTACAAGTGATACTGGCTAAAATAGAGCTATGGACAAAGTCTTGGGGAGCAGAGCCAACAGCAACAAGCTCACCTCTGAGCTTGGCCATGGAGGCCAACTAAGACATTCCTCAGGATGAAAAAGGAAGACAGAGGGTGTTCTAAGCAGAGGGAAGACTGTGTAGGTACCAGAAGGTCTGCAAGGGTCTGCCCCATGGGGAACAGCAAACCATGCAAAGGAGTGTGAGCTCTGTCTTCCAGTCTAGGAGCAACAGGCAGCTGGAGCCCGTGTTAAGCCAAGGGTATTAACCCTGGTCAGCTCGGAGTCACAGAAGGGAGCCCTGGAGACAGGACAGGCTGGGTTGGGAAGGGAGTGTGGGGCCAGAGGGGGAAGAGCAGTGGGGAGTCTGCTGTGCTTATCCAGGCAAATGAGAAAGCCATTTAAGGAGGAGTGGTGCTGAGATATTTAAGCCATTTTTAAAGGAATGTTTAAATAATAAAATTTATACCTAACTTTTTGTACCAAACCTGGCAAACAAGGACAAAAATAATGAAGAAAAGAACGGTCCCCAGTAAAATTTCCTTCCAGTCTTTTTTCTGTGCATTTACAGACAAAGTGGTGGTTTCATTACTTTCATTTGCTCAACGTGGTATCACAGGCATCATCCAAGTCATGGTAATTCCTTGTTATGTTTTGCTTACAGCATCATATTCAACAGTACAGATTCACGAAGCGTAAGTCACTTAGCCATTTTCCTATTTGGGGACATTTAGTTTGTGCCTGTGTTTCTGTGGCAGTAAACATCCTTGTACAACAACTTTGCACACTCTGAATCTCTCTTTACCGTAGGTCCCCAGTGATGGCATTATTGGGCCAAGGATGTGAGTGTTTTTGATTCCTGAAGCAGACTTCTAAACTGTTCTTTGTTGGTCTTTTGGGAGTTTTTTGTTTTGTTTTGTTTGGAGGGGGGGTGTTGAGAGAGAGAGGGAGACAGTGCATGTGAGCAGAGAGGGAGTGATGACGAGCAGAGGGAGAGGGAGAGACAGAACCTGGAGCAGACTCCAGGCTTGGAGCAGAGCCTCATGTGGGGCATGATCTCAGGACCCTGAGATCATGACCCGAGCCAAAATCAAGAGTCTGACACTTAACCAACTGAGCCACCCAGACACCCCTGTAAACTGTTCTTTAAAATGGTTTGTGCTGGGGCACCCGGGTGGCTCAGTGGTTGAGCATCTGCCTTTGGCTCAGGTCGTGATCCTGGGGTCCAGGGATCAAGTCTCACATCGGTCTCCCCGCAGGGAGCCTGCTTCTCCCTCTGCCTGTGTCTCTGCCTCTCTCTCTGTGTCTCTCATGAATAAATAAATAAAATCTTTAAAAAAAATAACACAAAATAAAATGGTTTGTGCTGATCGCATCTCACTAATCAAGGATAAGCCTTCTCAGAGGGACAATCTGGAAGGGCCACAGTCTTCCTTTTCATTGTTTGATGACACCTTTCCAGGGTGCAGGACGTATCATTCCACCCTTGGGCACAGACCAGGAGCCTCTCTCTCCTCTTTAGCATTTCCTCACAGCCAACACTCCCTTTTCCCAGATTCCCCAGAATAATGATCAGTAAGAACGGATATGGTTTGCCTGAATCTCTTAGAAAGAACTCATTTCTCAGATAGGACAGCAGGTCCAGGATTATTCCAAAGTGAGCCACACGTCACTAATGCTCAGAAGATCATGCCACTAATGCTGGCATGAGTCAGAGCATAAGCAATTGTTCCCGATCCGGGACCGCTTTTCCTATGGCTGAAGCCACCTCAGAGCCTGGATTTCTGGGAGACTCCCTGGTTCTGTCCTGTTATTGCTACAATCTTCTTATGCTAGTCAGACCACAAACTTCCTTATGTTTGTAAAGCAGTCTTACATGAATATATTCATGGACACATGCAGATGTGAGCTGACACGTCTCTTTGTGCGTGCCAGATGGAAGTCTGTGCCTAATAACCACAAGGGAATGATTGCACAGACCCTGGCTCATTACAAACATTTTAATGTATATGATCTCATCTCAAGAGTTGGTGTGGTTAGGGAAAAGAGCACAAGCTTTGCAATAAGATATATACAGGGTTGTGACTCTGGCCAAGTTTCTCCGTCTCTAAGAGCCCTGCCTTCCTCCTTTTGTGAAATGGGAATTGTATCCTCATTTTGCAGTGGTAAGTGACATACCCGGTAGAAAAATGGAGCTCTCAAAGGCTTCCCAACTCCCCATCAATTTTTTTAAAAATTCCAGCTCTCAAAAAAAAAAAAAAAAAAAAATCCAGCTCTCTGAGTCTAAACTTCCGTGACCCTTAAGCTTTCTACCTGACGTAGAGGCCAGGACTTATCTCTAGAGTAACTCTTTCTACACGTCCTTTGATGCTTTTCTTATACAACATGCTTCCCCGTATTGGCCTCCAAATCCAGTTCTTTGGGAATAGGGAAGGAGTTTAAAAAATTTTTTCCACATGTACTAGGAACTCCCAACCATGACCTTCTTTCCTATTCAGGGAGACCTGCTGGTTCAGACAAAGGGGCAACATGAACAAAGATCACTTGGACTTAAATCACATTCTCTCCTGAATCTGGCACCTCTTCCACCTGGATACGAAAGTGCTATCTCCTGAAATGAACTATTTCTCATCTGGGCCTGACATTGGGTCTCCTTGAGCTGATTTATTAAGCTTCGGAAAAATAAATAACAGAGTCGCCCACTTGCTTCCTTCTTTTGAAGATGTGTTTGGTCTCTGGGGAGACTTTGTAGTAGATGACCTTGCAGGCCTGTCCATTTTCTGCGGAAGGCCCTTCTGCCTAGAGGGAGCATCCTAACATGGTTTATATTCTCTTTCTATTTCAGGCCCCGTGGATTTCCTTTAATCTAGAAATTAGGAAACACTTAGGGTTGGTTTTTGTTGTTGTTGTTGTTTTAATGGTTGTATAGGGTTATTTAATTCATACCCTGTTACTCAATCCAGCATTCTTTCCCCTGGCCTAAACCATCTGGTTTGTGTTCATTGTGAAACATGATAGTGGGATATTAAGCTTTTGAAAGTTCAGGCAGGAAAAGGGGCGGGAGAAGGGGGAGGCTCTATCTTGCAAAAGTGGTAGCATTTCCTCCATCTTTCATGACCCACAAATGTAGTTGGAAGCACTTTAGCTGTGGCTGGATTGTGATTTACTTGGGCCACTGCATTTGTCGATAAAGGCTGCCAGCTTGTGAGTCTCAGCTGCAAGGGGAACCAGACCTCAACGGATCCCATATATCAAAGAAACTTCAGAGGAAGATGTTTATCATCTGAATCCTGCAAAAAGAGCTGCTCTGAAGGATCACAGCCTGGACTCTGCATCAGGTGCAAACTTTAAAGTTTGTAGAAGTTTTGACTCCTACGGCTGTGAGTTGCCTCATGAAGTTTTCTCATCTGGTGATTTTCTTTTTTCTTTCCTTTTTTAAAAAATCTATTTATTTAAGTAATCTTTATACCCAATATGGGGCTTGAACCCCCAACCCCGAGATCAAGAACCACGTACTCCTCTCACTGAGCCAGCCAAGCGCCCCTCATCTGGTGATTTCCTAAATCTAGGATATAAGCAAATACCACTGGCCCATGATGAAATTTTCATAGCTTCATGGGGAAGACAAAACATAAATGATGCAATATGTATGGTGTAAAACAAAATAATCAACAAAATAATAGTCAAGTACTTGGAATGGCACCCAGCATATAGTTAGCACTCAGTCTGTTAGTTGTTGTAGACGGAGTTGTTCTTGTATGGTTGTCATTTTGTCCTTTTGTTATTACTGTTGTTGAAATCCCACTGCTTTTTAGGAGCAATTTTAACTGCATGATAGTAGTTTATATTTTTATTTAATTATTTGTAGTCAGTCATATTTGAAAAGTGGGCCCCAATTTCATGCCCAAATTTATTATATTCCCTAAAATCGAAAAGTCTGAGAAACAAAATCTAATTTTTTCTAATTTGTAAATGAATTCCTTTTTGAATGACTTAAAGGCAATTTAACCACCTTTCCACTTCTGTCTGCGAGGCATGGAGATCTGTGGATAAGGAATTAGACTGGTGGCCCATGAGCACCACAGCTCTGTAGCCTTCTTTCCAAGGTCCAGATTGAGCAACTGGGACCCCAGTTGCTGAGACCTACACCCTGTTGCTCAGAACAGTAGTTCTCTCTCCCCTTCTATCTGTTCTGATGGCTCATTTGCACCTGCTGGAACCACTGGAGGCAGGAGCCCTGTTTCCCTGGAGAGGTTGCCTGATTTCCCACTGTGAGCCAAGCTCGTCAAGCCAAGCCTCGCCTTCACTTAGAATTAACAGTGTATGTAAAGAAGACAGAGCATGTATCTCCTTGGCTCTATTTATATCACACGAGTGAGAATCACCATTTTGGGTGTAATACTTCACATGTGACGTCCACTGTGAGAGACACCAGGGTAATGTACGTTCAGTTCTGAGTCCTAACCATTGCAGAGCAATACAGCTGTTCCCAGAGGCTTAGGACAGGTGAGTCATTCATGCATTCATTTGTTCAGCAAGTATGGTTGCGTACCAGGAGTTCGACACAGCAGGGGATGCAAAGAGGGATCAAACCAGGATCATACCTTCAGAGAGCTTACAGTGAAAGAAGATGTGCGTGCGTGTGAACAATTGTATTTCAACGGGTAGAAGGTGCTTGCTGACAAAATGGAAAGTTTATGGCAGTTTAGCGTGGACAGATTATTTCAACTGGGGGGAATAAGGATGATCTTAGGGTAAAGACAGTATTCAAGCCATTTCAGCCGTCCTACAGCAAGGGGTTCTGAACCCTTCCCTGGAAATCCTCACTCCTTTGGGATGTTTTGCTCCCTTTGATGCAGTGTGTATTGGGGGTGAGGGTTCAGGAGGCAGAGATAAGGGCTGGGAAGATGGGAAGTGGACATGACCCTGCAGCTCCTGTCTTCTGAGTCTCCTCTTAGAGGTTCTGATGGATCATTTCATTCTTGCTGGATTGAGAACTCTGAAATTTGGGGCCTGAGCCACAAGACCAACCCCACTGGGTTCCATTTTACTGAATTTTTCAGCCCCAAGAACTTGAAGGTTAATTTTTCCTTGAACCCAAATGGAAGGTCCATGGGAAGCCAGAGATGTCAAACAGGGCTGGAAATGTGGGCTCTGGATCAAAAGACATCAGAAACCACAAGGTAGCATTAACAGCTAGGAGGCTGAAAGGTCCTACCCCATCTGGACCATTTGGGTCTACACCTTCGCCAAGGCTTCCTAGGACAGGAGATGGGTTTTCATCTGTTCCCGCCACCTGAACCCCCGCCCCCAATACACACTGCTTCCAAGGGAGCAAAACACCCCCCAAAATAGTGAAGATATCTAGGGAAGGGCTCTGAATGCAGAGACAGAGGCTCACTCTCAGATGGCTGAAATGGCTTTCATCTACTCTCCCCTAACCCCACTACCCGCCATGAAGATCAGAACTTATTACAAAAATTCATTACTAGGGCTGCCATTCTTTTGGATTTATGACATGTATTTTAAAATATCTTGGGATGACTGGGAGGCTCAGTGGTTGAGTATCTGCCTTCAGCTCACGGGATCCAGAATCGAGTCTTGCATTGGGCTCCTTGCAGAAAGCCTGCTTCTCTCTCTGCCTCTGCCTGTGTCTCTGCCTCTCTCTCTGTGTCTCTCATGAATAAATAAATCTTTAAAAGATATCTTGATTATGGTTATGGTTTCATGGGCATATACATATGCCAAAACATAATAAACTGTATACTTTAGGGCATCTGGGTGGCTCAGTAGTTGAACATCTGCCTTCAGCTCAGGTGGTGATCCCAGGGTCCTGGGATTGAGTCCCGCATTGGGCTCCTTGCTTAGCAGTCTGCTTCTCCCTCTGCCTATGTCTCTGCCTCTCTCTCTATGTCTCTCATGAATAAATAAAATAAAATCTTAAAAAAAAATAAACTGCATACTTTATGAGCAATTTATTATGTCTGGTATATCTCAATAATTGAGGCTGTTTTTTTTCTAAGTACTTAGGATTGATGTCAAATAACCTCCCCAGAGGAGCGCCTGGATAGCTAGGTCAGTTGAGCATCTGACTCTTGATTTTAGCTCAGGTCATGATCTCAGGGTCATGGGATCGAGCCCTGCATTCAGCTTTGCACTCAACACTCAATGTAGTCTGCTTGAGAGTTTCTCTCTGCCTCTCCCGCAGCCCTCTCCCTTGCACACTCTCTAATAAATAAATAAATAAAATCTTGAAAAAAAAAAAAAAAAACCCTCCCCAGAGCAATGCCTTCAATACCTCCAGACCCCACATTCCTGCACAGATCAGGTTCCCTGCTGAAGGGCCCTGTTTAGCTAAGTTAGTCTATAGGGGAGGCCAAGCGTGCCAACACAATACAGATAGTTACGACGGGAGAACAGCCAAATTCATGTCATTTCTCATTCAGATTCCCGGTGTCTTCATTACAGCCCTTTACCCCCACCTCTTCCGTCATTTTCACAGTCTAGGAGACCCAGGCTCAAATCCTAGCTTGCTGTCACTTACTAATTGAGTGACATTAAAAAAATTACTTCTCTGGGTTCCGGCATCTCGTACATCTATAAAACGGAGATAGCTTAGGGCTCTGATTAATTCAGTCTACGTGTTGGGTACCTGGCACATGTCATGACTTCAGTTAAGGATGGTTGGTCCTACTATTATGATAACTAGAGAAAACAGTTCAAGGAAACTGGAGGGCTTGTTTCAGAAAGAGCAGACCAGGAGGGGAGACATACGTGAAAAGACTTCTATCAGCTATTAACAGGACTTTAGGGGTAGGAGGAGGATGTATGGCTCCAATGTGCTAGAAAGGACATTGTCTCTGCAACTTACTGGCTGTGTACTGGGATTAGTCACTTAAACCCCTCCCTCCAAGCACAGTTTCCATATTTGTAAAGTAGAGATTGATACTATGCACTTCAGGTGTGGTTGTGAGTAGTGCATCAGGTGACACGTATATGAAAATGTCTAGCACTGGGGCGCCTGGGTGGTTAAGTGTCTGCCTTCGGCTTGGGTTATGATCCCAGGGTCCTGGGATCAAGCCCCTGTGTCAGGCTCCCCGCTCAGCAGAGTCTGCTTCTCCCTCTGCATCTCATCCTACTTGTGTGATTGCTCTCTCTTGCTCCCTCTCAAAAAAATGCATAAAATCTTAAAAAAAAAAAAAAAAAGAAAATGTCTAGCACAGTGCCCATCACTGATAAATGCTTTTAAAACATCACTTTATAAAGTGGAGGCCCCTTCGCTTGCAAGGCGATTGTGGCGGTTACTAATCTTTGCAGCCTTGGTTGGGGGCAGTTTCCAGGAAGGCTGACTCCAGCTCAGAGTAGAAAGTCCTTCCCAACGGTAAGAGGTCTCTCAGATTGGAAGCATTTGTAAGTATTGAGCTTCCTGTTGTTCGCTCCAATGAAGGACAGATGATCATCTTCCAGAAGGGGATTTCTGCTGGGTGGAGGGTGGAACAGACAGATGTCAACGTTTTCAACAAGTTTTCATTTAATCTTATGTGTCAGGAAGAAAGGAACAGGGAATGGTGGGGATGGGTGGAGGTTGCACAAATGAGCTGATGCTCCTTCTAAAAGCTGCTATCATGCCAAACCCTTTGGCATCCTGAGGGAATGTGGTAAATCTGAGGTAAGGGCACTATTTTTGCCCCGTGAAGCAGAGGGAGTGGTAGGGGGTGTGCTGGAGATCACACGTCAAGGCCGTGTTAGGAGGAAGTTTAGAAGCTCTGAGAGAACCATTCTTGTCTCTCGAAGGAAGAACTGTCATGGCCTGTCATGGGAAGGCCAGTGGCAACCAACCTGGCCATGACCCGCTGGGCCAGAGGCCAGGATCATGCACCCACCCCCCCCGCCTTTGCAGTCTCTAATTCGGGTGGCCACATGCCTGCAAACAGTCTTTGAAGACGTACACGTTTCCAGATGCCTGGGACTGGTGAGCTGCCAGAAGGGCCTGGGGCTAGCAGTGGGGACACTGGGCTGGAGTCCCAGCTCGGCCATTAACTATCCATAGGGTCTAACGAAACCCACCTAATCTCTGCAAGCCTGGTTCTCTCCCTATATCTCTCCCTTCCTTCCTGAGCGGCATTTTCCCCGGACCAGCAGCGCTGGCTGGGAACTTGGAAACAGGATCTGAGTCTACCACTCTCCCCAACCCCGCCCCGCCACCAGACCAACTAAATCAGAGTTGGATTTTAACAAGATCCCCAAGTGGTTCATAAGCACCTGGAAGTCTGAGAAACACTGGTTTAGCGGCTTTGAATGGTACTTAATTTATGGCACCAGCCTGACAGTCAGACTGCCTAGGGCCAAATCCTAACCTCATGGCGTGCTAGCTCTACAGCCTTCGCCAAGAGCTTGACCTCTGTAGCGTCCCATGTTCTCCTCCGTAAGATGGGGCCCCCATAGACCCCCATCGTCAGTAGAGTGACGATAATGTATACGATGATCTCTGCACACAACAGGAGCTCCTCAATGACTTCTGGCATCTATAAACTTTCTCTGTCGCCAGCCAGGTCCTACAGGAAAGGGCACACGTGTTTGTTCGTCGCACCTGTACTGAGCATCTAGCTCTGTTCTTAGGGCTGAGGATACAGAAGTCAAGGACACAGGCAAAGCCCAGACTCTGGTAGAAATGAACAGTCAAAGTGTATGAACGGAGGTAAAAAGAATCTTTCAGACTGTGATAAATGTGAGGGAGAAAATATAACAGGGTAACGTGAGAGCTGGCAGGCAGAGCTCTGGTTGGACCAGGGAGGCGGGTGGGGCTCAGGAAACACTTCACTGAGGCCATATTTGCCCTGAAACCTGGAAGGCAAGGAGCCGGCCTTGCAAAAATCAGGGGAAAGAGCATCCCTGGGGGAGGGGAGAACAAATGCAAAGAGCTTGAGCCTGCAGCGACTTTGGGGACAGAGGCCCGGGCAGGGTCAGGCTGTGTGGGGTCCATTCTAGGGCAAGGGAAAGCAGCAGGGGCCCAGCCAGACCAGCAGGAGGAAGCCTAGGGGCTCCCGGGCTGAGGGGCGCAGGTGAGAACAACACCAATCACTTGGGGCTGCAGCCTCCCACGGAGGAATGCACAGAGCCCTCCATCTGCAGAGCTGGAAGGACCCAGAAACTCTCTATTAACATCACCCCCCCGCCCTTGCAGGGAGAAAACCAAGGCCCAGAGAGTGGGTTGCTCAAGGTCACTTCTCAACACCACCTGAGGAAGGCCCCCAAATTGGCCTGTAAGCCAAGAATGTGTGGTCTCTCCAGAGACAGAACAGCTATTTCATGTTGGTCTCTGCCCCCCATGGCGTGTCCTTCCCCCTGCACCCCGCCCCCCCTCTGCCCCAGTCTATCTGTCCAGCCTCCTGCCATCCCCAGCCCCAGAGACAGCGCCTTCAAGCCACTGTGTATTCAGCTCACATTGGGCACGTTTCTGCTCCACTGTGGGCAGAAGACCTTGCACCTTAATGACTATCCTTTTCCAAAACTCCCATTCACTTCCGGGAGCAAGCACTTCTGCACCAAGCATTTACATTATGGCATTTGATTACGTCCTGACCCACATCTTTCACCAATTTCCTTTCTCTGGCACTCTGGTGCCCGCCTCCACAAGACTTTGATGAGAGGGGTCTTGGGTCATGTTCAGGTCCACCTCCACCCACCAAGCACACAAGGCTTGCTCCATAATGGAAATCTGTATCCTCTTTATTTTTTTTAAGGTTTTATTTATTTGTTCATGAGAGACACAGAGAGAGGCAGAGACACAGGCAGAGGGAGAACCAGGCTCCATGCGGGGAGCCGGATGAGGGACTTGATCCCAGGACCCCGGGATCACAACCTCAGCCGAAGGCAGATGCTCAATCATTAAGCCAACCAGGGGCCCTGTATCCTCTCTAAAATCCACCCACAACCAAGCCCTTCTGAAATCCCAGGGAAAACAACATGCACAGAAGAAATGGTTCCGAACCCAATCAGCCTAGGTCAGAGACATCTCTCCCTATTATAAGAGAAGTGATGGTTTGTTTTCTTGGTGTCAGGGTGGGATTAATATCACAGCCAGAAATCAGCTTTGGCTGAAACAGCTCTAACTGAACGGATGAACACATTCATCTCCAGGCCCGCCTGTCACTCTGTCCCTGGGGCTGCTCTTATTTCCAAGTCTCTATTGGGCGTGTGGCTTGGAATAGAGAGAAAGTTGACAAATGTGGGTTATGCTTCTTGGAATCTGAGGCCACTCTGGCAGCCCAGAAAGACAAACATCTTTCCCTACCTGGTGCCTGGGATTTTAACGTCAGCCAGTCAGATTCGAGAGCACAAAGGTCACAGAAGATACCAGGCCACCACCATCACGAAAAGGACTTGAACCATGGCTTTGACTCAAGCTTCCTTTGAGAAAAGCCAAGGTCTAGGGAAGCTGTTGAGACGGATGCGCAGCTGGCCACCACCTCCTCTCCTGGAGTGAACAGATTCAATCACTTCTCGTTTGCGAAGCTGTGTTCAGCTCTGGAGACGAGGAGCCAGATACCAAACAGGGAAACAAACACACGGGCTCAGAATTCTGCTTTTACAGCACCCTTATTCCTTCAGGAAATAACTCCCCGGAGTCTGCTATTTGCCACATGTGGCTCTGTTATGTGCCATGGCCCTGTGCTTTTTTTTTTTTTTTTTAATTGTATTTATTTATGAGAGACACAGAGAGAGAGGCAGAGACACAGGCAGAGAGACAAGCAGGCTCCATGCAGGGAGCCCGATGTGGGACTCGATCCGGGTCTCCAGGATCACACCCTGGGCGCTAAACCACTGAGCCACCCAGCTGCCCGGCCCTGTGCTTTTATTTCAGGTGTCTGAGTCCCCCGCCCCAGGAGCAGAGCCTGCTGCTGCCCATGCGTGCGCTCTGCTAAATGTGCTGCCTTCCTCCTGACAGTGCCAGCCTCTCCCCAGTCAGAGGGAGGACAAGTCCAGGAAACTTCAGAGCCTGTGTAAGAACATCAGCATCTCACACAGAAGAGCTTAGGCCAAGTCTAGCCTTTCACCCCAAGTGGGTCACACGTGGGACTCCTGACTCCTTCCTTCCTCGGCCTATACACCTGTCTGGGTGTCAACACACATCACCTGAGGTTACGGCCAAGCTTTTCCCAGGGCAGGTAACTCAGGTGCGAACCTTCCATTTCCCCAACCCCTGTCAAAGGCGCCTTAGGTCCTGCTCTACAGTGTCTTATTTTTTTCTTTTAAGATTTTATTTATTCATGAGAGATAGAGAGAGAGATAGGCAGAGGGAGAGAGAGAGAAGCAGGCTCCGAGCAGGGAGCCCGATGTGGGACTTGATCCCGGGTCCGTGGCCAAAGGCAGGCGCCAAACCGCTGAGCCACCCAGGCGTCCCTCTACAGTGTCTTAGACGTTTCTAATGTTCTGTGGGGATCTTGGGCAGGTTTTACAGAATCCGGTCCAGTGGGTCTGGGGTGGGGCCTGAGACGCTGCCTGTCTAACCAGCCCCCTGAGAGAACACTGCTGCTAGTCTGAGCACCAGACTCTGGGTAGTGAGATGGTTGACCAGTAGACCGGCTTTCTCAGAACCTTCATGGTTTGGTGCTAAAAATCCTGCACTCTGAGTCCTGAGAAACCCCTCAGTCTTGGACAAATCAGGATGGTTGGTCACCATACATATCAAATCGTAAACCTTCCCAGAGTAAATAGCCATATCTGGCAACGATGTTCCACTCTGCACACTCGGTGAGCTTTGGTGGCTAGCGGACAACCAAGGACAGGGCGGGAGCAGTGAAGAGGACCGCTGAGTGCTGTGGGATGCTGGAGCTCCCAGGCCTGTGGAGGAGTGGGACGGGCAATGATTGGGGGGCCAGGAGAACTGGTTTCTTGTTCTGGTTCTGCTACTAACTAGGGAAAACTCCTTAACCTCTGATCCTTTTCTATAAAATGGAGGCTGACACTACCTGCCTCATGACGCCGTCATGGAGAGCTAACATGTGAAAGCACTAAGCCTGGAAATAAAATAAAATTAAGTTACAACAAAACAAAACAAATGAAATAAAAATATCTTTAAAATCCCACCAGTGCTTTCTGTGATCATTGACTGACTTGTGTTTCTTCTGCTCGCCATGCCTCAGTGATAGATACCACGCTGGCTAGTGACGCGTGGGGTAAATCCACCAAGATAGAGGAGAAAGGAAAGCAAAGGAGGACTTTCAACTCTATGTGCCCCAGAAAGAGCCATTGACCCCCAGAGGGCCTAGAAAGGGCCAGGAAATGAGCCGGTCAGCATGGCTGGGTTGGCTTTCTCCGCTAATGAAGCTAAAAGTTCAGATTATGCTGGAAGGAAAAGCCACGTGTTCCCCAAATTATTACAGTACATGGAAAATAAATCACCAAAGTGTAGAAGGCCTGAACAACTACAGGCTCCCCACCACGAGATGTAAAGCAGAGGGTTTTCAGGGTGTCTTGCCACCTCCCACCTGTGGACCTGCTCACCGTGCATCTCTCACCATCCCCTTAGAGAGAGGGTGTAGGCCCTCCAGGGAGCAGCTCAGTGTGGTCCTGGTCGGCCTCCCAGGGGGTAGGACTTCGAGGCCACTCTACCTGCAAACACTTCCACCATCTTCTGTTCCCTGCCCACGATGACCACTTCCTCGTTGGGGTGTTTTTTAGTCTGTGTGCTGCCAAAGCAAGCACTCACTGGGGTCTTTTTGATGATAAAGAATCCTCATTACAGATACCCTAGGAGGGGCACATGGTTGGCTTCAGGGGTTGAGCATCGGCCTTCCTCTCAGGTCATGATCCCAGGGTCCTGGGATTGAGTCCCACATCGGGCTCCCCGAAGGGAGCCTGCCTCTCCCTCTGCCTCTGTCTCTCTTGGTGTCTCTCATGAATAAATAAATAAAATCCTTAAAAAAATAAAATAAAATCCTTTCCCAGGTACTCTGGGAAAAGTTCACATCTTTACTTTTATAAGCTTCATTTTACATTCATTAACTTTTTCATTCCTAAGTTTGTTCACTCATTCACCTGTTTTTCCAAGTACCTACTGAGTGCCAGCCCCTGGGCTTGGTATCACAGACAGTACGATACTATCCCCTGCTCGCAGTCCCACGGCACCGACAGAGAACCCCAGACCATTGCATGATGTGGCCTAGCTATTGCAACAGGAGCAACAAGGTGCCATGGGATTCCAGAGGGGGGGGCCGCGCTCTCTGCCTGGGACCATCAGGGGAGCCTTTGCGGATGACACGATGGTGCAGCCTGTGGTCTTAAAAGGTAGGCGGGAAAAAAAAAAAAAGGTAAGCGGGTGCCGAAAGGGGGGCAAAGCACCCCCCTTTCAGGGAGGCTTCTTTGCAGAGAGTGTGGGTGTGAATGTGGGCATGTGGGATGCAGGACAGAAAGGGAAAGTGCACACCAAAGATGAGCTTTACAGAGTGCACACTTGTGTCGTCTTTCTCTGTGTGTGTGTGTGTGTGTCTCTGTGTCTCTCTGTCTTTGCCCATCTCTGTTTCTCTGTGTCCTTTTTGTCTTTCTATGTCTCTGCCTGGCTCTGTTCGTCTCTCTTTCTCCTTCTGTCCTTCTCTCTGCGTCTATCTCTGTGTTTCTCTTTCTGGCTCTCCCTCTGTCTCATCTCTCTATAACTTTCTCTCTCTCTCTCTCTCTCTCTCTCTCTCTCTGTGCCTCTCGGTCGTTCCATGCCAGATCTGAGAGCAGGACACACCAGGCCCAAAATGAGAGAGAAAGAGTGAGGGGAAGGTCAGGCTAAGGTGGCAGGCATGGGAGGGACTGTCGCTGGATTGCTCAGGGCCTGGGAAGCTGCAGGACTCCAGGCACAGGGAGTGAGAGGCAGTGGAGCAGAGAGGGTGGCTGCGGAGAGGTGGCCCCGTTTCCTCCGCTCCTCCTTTGCGGGTGGAGAGGGGAAGGCGGGAGGCTGCCGCACGTCGTCGTGGCTCTTGGCCGGAGCAGCCGGGGCATGGAACTCCACCAGAGGGAAGCAGATGGAGAGCAGGCCCCGGCTGGAAACCCAGACTCTACCTGCCTGGCCCCAGGATCATTCTGAGCAGGAATTCTAGGTCTGCAGAAATCTGGGACACTCGGCTTCGCCCTGTTTAATGAGGAGGGATGTCACCCTCTCTGCTGTTCGGGTCAGTGGAAAAAACAGACATTTTCCTTCTCACCTTGAGGTTTTCCTGTCCTCCCAAATTTAAAAAGGAAATAGAACTCAACACGTCTTGAATGTGGGTGTTGGGCACACTGCAGTCTAATTTTGGTTGGGACAAATGACTGCCTGAAAAGTGGAAAATGCAGGGACTTACACCTCCTTCTAAGGCCACGTCCTCAAAGACACTCAAAGGCAGGGCGCACCTGGGTCCCCAAGTGGTGTCCCGCCTGTGCGTCGCCACTCGCCTGGGTGCCACCCGCCTGTCTCTGCGCTCCCATCTTCCCCAGATCAGTGCAGAGGCAGGAGGCAGATGGAACATAGGACAGAACCTCTGACCTCTTAAGTCTCCACATTCTGAAGAATGGGGTCATTCCTGCCTCCCGGGTTATTATGAGGATACAAGAAATCACTCGTAGGAAAGTCCCTCCGCGATGCCGAGGACACAATAGATGCTCAATAAAACATGACCCAGCACCGAAAGCAGCAATGGGGCATGGGGTGCTTGCCTGGCCGGGGCAGCCCGGGGTTGGCACGGGCTTTCGGGAGCGTGTGGCAGGGAGGGCAGGGCCTGGGAAAGGCGTGCACACTGCGGCACCGGTCCCAGCGGCCTGCAGACTGTCTGCCCAGCAGGGTAAGGAGGGCACCTCTTGCCCAGAGCCAAGCCACACAAAACGTCCCCCTCCCAGACCAGCAGCAGGCAGCCAGTCGGGGCTCAGGTGGGTTCTGTGCACCTCTTAGGGCCCCGGAGCAGGGCGACATTCCCCGAAGGACATCTAGGAACCTGTGTGCAGGGTGGAGGAGCGGTCGTGGCTGAAGCTCCCAAGGCTGGCCTGGCTGGCCTGGTGACCGCTGACTTGAGACAGAAGATCCCCACGTTGTCCCAATCCCCAGCAGGGACAGCCGGGGTCCTAACCACAGCCATTCGTTTACTCTGTGCCAGGCAGGGCGTTGAGATCCTTTATATGCATTACCTCGTTCATTGTCGCAACAAACCTATGCCATTGGTGTCAGATGCAGGGACTGGGGAGAAAAGCAGGGGCAGGACGGGGGCAGGTCACGTGATCCCCAAGTGGCATCTTGGCACTTCCACGCTGGGGTCTCAGGGCCCCGGGGCCCGGGCCCCTACAGAAGTTGCTCCACTGCTGGTCCCCACAGAAGCCTCCCCTGCTCTTCCCTTGAAGAATGATTGGAAATAATTGGAACTGTCACTGGAAGTAATGAAAAGTGACAGAGGCTGGGTTAGAGGCTCATTGCTCCAAGTCTGAACGATGCCGACCAACCCAAGCCTAAATTTAAACAATGAAGTCACAAAGCAATTTCCCCCTCCAAGATTTGATTTCCCCGCCCTCCCGCCAAGAAAAGGAAGACGACGGCGGGGCCGAGTCTCTGCTCAATACAATGGATTTCTTTTGGAACAATAAAGTCCTTCTTGGCTTGATCCCATTTGCTCTCCATGTAGACAAATACCAATAACAACCCTGGGTGAGCAGACTACCATTCTAAATTAAGAGATTCAAATTCATCGATATATCTTTCCCTTTTTCTTTCTTTCTTTCTTTCTTTTTTTTTTTTTTTTTAACATCCCCGGAGGGATGCAGAAGCAGAGGTAGCTATGTCGTTGGCAGGTGGTGATAAAGAAAGAGACCATAATTTTCAAAAGGCAAGGACATTAGGAGGTTCAATCCCTCCAGGAAGCACCTGGCTGAATGCCAAGGACACACACCGCTTAAATATCCTTTCTGATGATGATGGGGGGTGAGCCAGCAAGCCACCAGCTGTTTATTTAGCACCAGCCTCACGATGTGCAAGTGCCGTGAGGGACGCAAGAATATCAGGCCCAGTCCCTGAAGACCCACAGAGAAGAAATACCCTATTTCCACAAGACAGCTCAAAATTAAGCTCCTTCCTCCTTGGGACTCCTAGAAATCTTGGTACTTTCCTGGATGCTACTAGCACTTTCATTTATCTGTAATTCCTTGTTCAGGCACACGTCACCCCCACTGGGCTGAGTTCTGAGATGGTAGAAATGGCACCTTTCGTGTGACCTGGGAGCCTAGTACGGGGCCTGAAGCAGACAAGGAGCCTCCCTTCCACAACTGTTTTGTGAGAGCCTGTGGAGGAAGTCAAAATTGTGTAAATGTGGAAGGGAGGCCAAGGAGCAGCCGATGCCATCCATGAGGCAGCATGAGCTCGGAGAAGCTGCTCGGTGAAGGCCAAGAGCTCCATGGTTTGGCTTGGCTCTTCATTCTCTGCCATTTCTAGTTCTTCCTTCTTCTCTCCTGTTGCTTTTCTGACCTGACCTCTCCAGATCCCCCTTGCGGCCTCGCTTCAGAAAAGCCTCCCCCATATTCCCCACTGACTGGGGACCCATTCTGAGGATGGCTGCCCCCTTTCCCCTTCCCCGTAGGCACAAAGGAAACCACTTTCTCCCCCGATTTCTACTGAAACGAAGCAGCCTTCAATCTTATCACCGCCAGACTCTGGCTGACGCTAGACACCCAGCGACCCGGCTGACTGTCACTAACAAAATAAAGGTTGTTTGAGTTCAGCATTCCTTCCCACTTTGGTCTATATGGTGCCAAAGGAAATAAACTTTGGTTTTTCCAGAATCCAGACAGTTAGGAAGTTCAGATAACTAGATTTTTTTTGAGGGGTACAGTCTGCATTCTTTTTTTTGGGGAGGGGGGAGCAAAGGAGTCAAAACTGGTGGAAACAGGAATTTAACTACAAGAGCAACATAAAGGGCAATCATACCCAAACCTACACCATCACCACCCACGGGCTCAGGATGGTATACTAATTAGGATAGCTAATGAACCTAACCCCCCCCAGCAGGGCAAGGTGTCCACAATAACCTTGATTACTACCAGAGCCTTCTGATTAATCAGAAGAGCTAGTAATCCCTGTAAGGATAGATGCAGGAATCCTTAACCCAAACAAACCAGATGAACCATTTGAATGAGATAGCAGAAAGGGGGTAGGTGATAAATGTTCTCACTGAATTTTCCACTGTGGGATTTATTGTTTGGCATCCTATATACAAAGCCTCTGCTTCTTGGTAACACAGAAGCCTTGATTTCAGAAGAACTATGTCCCTCCTGGTAAGCGAAAAGCAGATGGTCTTTGGAATCCGAGGTGCTAGGTTTGTGTCCTGGCTTAGCTGTTTACTAACAGGGTAATCTTGAGACACTTACTCGGTTTCTCTAAGCCTCAGTTTATTTATCTGAAAAATGGCATAACAATGATATTTACCCTCAAAGAGTGATTTAAAGATGAGGTAAAGTATGTTAATATACTTTGTAAATTGCTGAACCCTGTACAAATGTTAGACATGAATTCTACTGTCATAATAATCCTACTCATATAATCCTCTCTCAGATACTATAAGTAACCTAATAATACCCAATTCATATTTCAAAACCCAACCAAAAGTTCAAACCATGCAAGGAACCCATTAAACCACACACTTAATAGGCACACCTTATTATCTGTGAATTATGCCTTAATTTTAAAAATTGAGGGAAATGCTTAACATTTGCAAATAGCTTCATTAGACCCTCTACCCAGAAGTCTAGCCAGGTGTCCATGCTTGGGCCTGTTTTATAGGTAACTCTGCTTAGGATGAGGTCCTTTAGGTGAATATTTCAGTTACTAAACTTGGGAAATAGGTCGCTGACCATCTACCATGACCTGAAATGATGCTCCCTGGCTAACAGTGCTACAGTACAGTCCTACTACTGCTCTCTTCACATTAGGTAGCTGGCCCCTCTAGATTTATAATCATATGCAACCAATTGCCATGAGTGGACAGTGCCTGAAAAGAATCAGATACTGCCATGCTTACCCACATGTTCCTAAACACTACCACATCTAGACCAACCAGCAAATTCTCAGAATTTAAAAAAAAAATCAGACAATGTTAGTGGTATAAGGAAACTGAGATAACCTTAATCTAATAATCTCATTTTACAGCAAAAGAAATTGAGGCTCATGGGACACCTGGGTGGCTCAGCGGTTGAGTGTCTGCCCTCGGCTCAAGGTGTGATCCTGGGGTCCTGGAATCGAGTTCCACATCAGGCTCCCCGCATGAAGCCTGCTCCTCCCTCTGCCTGTGCCTCTGCCTCTCTCTGTGTGTCTCTCATGAACAAATAAATAAAATCTTAAAAAAAAGAAACTGAAGCTCAGAGTGGTAGGACTTTCCCAGAATAACCTAGCAAAATTATGAAGTAGCTAGAGCTATTGGTTTCCCATTCTATTCCTTATCACACACACACACACACACCCCTTTGGAACTTTGGGTATAATCCTTTTTCCAGAATACAGCAGACATTCTACAAGACACTGTAGAAGTTTCCAGGATTTCCACTTAGGATGGCTAACTTGAAATGTTACGACATCTGCCCTATTTTTCAGGCAATTTCTCAACATAAAAACCAATGCCAATTATTCAGCATTTAGCTCATTTAACTGAAGCATCTGAAGAGCAATTGTGATCTTGAAGTTTGACTACACGAGCTGAAAAGGAAGGAGAGACTTTTCTAGTTCAAGAATGTGAGATAGGACAAATTATGGAATTTGGGTTCTAGTCATGGCCCTTCTATGAACCTAGCTGTTTAACTTTAGCCAAGTCTCTCTGAACTTTGGTTTCTTCATCATAAAAAAAAGGGATAGGTTTTGGGATGCCTGGGTGGCTCACCAGTTGAGCATCTGCCTTTGGCTCAGGGCGTGATCCTGGAGTTTCAGGATCAAGTTCCACATCGGGCTCCCTGCATGGAGCCTGCTTCTCCCTCTGCCCATTTCTCTGCCTCTCTCTCTCTCTCTATGTCTCTCATGAATAAATAAAATATTCAAAAAAAAAGGTGGGGGGATAGGTTTAGATCAAGGATTCACTTGATAGGAAGGGCATCAGGAGGTCCCTAGAAGTTTCGACAAAATGCAACGTATGTGTCTTTTTCTAAGCAGTTTTGTGGTTTTCATCAAATTCTCAGTGGGGTCTGAGATTCCAAATTTTAAGAATCTTTGATTTTTAGGGATGCCTGGGTGGTTCAGTCAGTTAAGCATCTGCCTTCAGCTCAGGTCATGATCCCGGGGTTCTGGGATCAAGCCCCACATCAGGATCCCTTTTCAGTGGACAGTCTGTTTTTCCCTTTGCCACCTGTCCGTACCCCGTTCATGCTCATGCTATCTCAAATAAATAAATAAAATTTAAAAAAAGAACTTTCCATTTTTAGACAGTCTCTTAGCTTCTCCCCAGTTCTGACAATCTTTGGCTCCACCTTTTAAAAATGTCTATCTAGTTCATTACCATTAGGTACATTCATGAAATACACTCATGTATATACTGCCCAGCTGAGTACAAGACAAAAATAGGATGAGACAAGACAGGAGCCTACTGGAGGAATGTATCATTGTTATGGCCATCATCATTAATGTGGGAAGATGAAGGCAGATGAAGGCAGGGCATGGAATCCTACTGAGACCTGTCACTGAACTACAGACCAATGGACCATGCAGTCAAGCCTTCCTCAAATTCATTTTCTGGGAAACAAAGCTCCTTCCCACCCTGGTAGAAATTTCAATGAAGAAATCTATCGTGAATCTGGTACTAATGTCCTTCCTATAACAAAATAAGTTTGTGTAACAAATATATTATCTGGTCCCTGTGCATGTGATGTTCTATATATAATTTTTTTAAAAGGTACTGGTCCTGTTTGTATAAATGGACAAGAAAGCCCAAAAGGAAGTTGAGTTAAAACTAGGCTATGTGTGGAGCATCTGAGTGGTACAGTTGGCTGAACATCCATCTCTTGGTTTTGGCTCCGGTTGTGATCTCAGCATTATGAGATCAAGCCCCATGTAAGGCACCACACTCAGCACGGAGTGTGCCTGAGAGTCCCTCTCCCTCTCCCTCTGCCCCTCCCACTAGTGCACTCTCTCTCAAGTAAATAAATAAATCTTAAAAAAAAAACAACAACCCACAACTGGGATCCTTACAGTTGCGTCATTCCATAGAGTAGCAATCCTCCTAATCCTTTGCCTCTTGACCTTAAGTGTTCCAAATGTTTAAAAAATCTGAGTATCTTAACAATTGGCCCACAGCTTTGAGTCTATGCAAGGTACTGAAAGTGGCACACAGATGAATGAGACACTACCCTGTCTGCATGGAGCTTAGGCTCTCACTGGGCCATTAGATGAGCATTAGGATCACCATCACGCAAAGCCACATAACAGAAAGGCTACTGTGACTCAAAAGAAGGAAAGTATATCCTGATTGGGGGAAATCGTGCATAGGCATATGGAGGAAGTGGTATTTGGGGTGAGATCTGGAGTGTGAGCATGATTTCGATCTTCAGGGTGGAGAGTTAGAGGGCATCTTTGGTGGAGAGACTATCATAAACCGAAGCATAGAAACGGAAGGAAACACGGGGCATGTTTAGGGCACAGGAAAGAATCTCAATTCCCTGCAGAGTTGCCTGGAGTGGGAGGAACAGAGTTGTGAATGACACTGTAGCATCTAACAGGAGAATGAAGTGTTTGTACTCAATGTCATAAACAATGGAGATTTCCAAAGGTTTATGAAGGAAGAGACTAAGGTCATAGAATTATAGAAATTGTATTTATTTATTTTTTAAATTATTTTTTAGAATCATAGAAATTTTAAATGAAAGATCTCCTTACCTGTGTTTTAGGGACAAGAGAGTCAGAACAAGAACCCAGAGAGTTTGCCAGATTCTAAAGTCCAGGGTAGAAAAGGGGGTTCAGGCAGGAGGCCAATATAGTGGCCATCATAGAAGTCCAAGTGAGATCTTAAGGTGAAATGAGGACCTGAGCATCAAGGTGGGGTGGTGGGGGGAGAAGGCAAGGGGTAAGAGGAGGGACTGGGGCCGGGGAAGCCTGTGAAGTATCCCTTCTCTCTCCTCCATGGAGCTCAGAACATTTCTCAGTTCATTCACATCAGAGAGGTGTGGCATTTGATTTCATTCACTGGCAGGTCCAGAAAGCATGAGGTCAACGGGTCCACCCTTGCTCAGATTATGAACACTGAGCCCTCCCAACTCCCCTTCAGCACTGTGCATTCTATAGAAAGAAAAAAAAAAAAAAAAGGCCAGAGATCATGCCAGCAGCGATCATAAGCAGCCCTGGAACTGTCCCTTTAAGGGACCAGTAGCCGATTTTAGGATTCAGGCAACTCTGAGGCTTTTCTTTCTGGCTTCCTTAGAGTGCCAGGCATACCAGGGCTCAAAACCGCTCAGCAAATAAGGTCCATCCCACCCACAGGAGTGCTTCCCTGGGGCCTTCCAACCCAGGAAGGAATGTCAGGCATAGAGGGGTCCCTTCCAGGGTTTCTCCCTCCGTGGGTGATCTCTGGATCACCAACATCACCTCAGGTCTCCTGCCTTGTCCCTTGTCTGGATCCTTCAGCTTATGGACTCTGTGACTTTTCACTTGAACTCGGATGGCAGGAGCCTGAGCATGTCTGACAAAGAACACAGATGTGGCAAAAGCTGAATAGTGGGTGTGAGTGACAAACATCCAGTTGCGCAGAATGCTAAGTCTGTGCTCTCCTTTTTCTCTTCCACATGGCCTGTCGCCTGTCGTTTGCTCTCATTTTATAAGGACAGAATCAACAAAGGAATCGTGAGAGGCAGCTTCTATGATAAGAGACTATCAGCCCAACAGATTTGTTTTCTCCCCACAGGAACGGTCACCCACAGCAGGCAGTCAGTAAAGAAGGGACGGTGAACCAATGACATCTTTTTTTCCAATGACATCTTTTGATGCTGTCTCGCCAGTTCCTCTTTCTCATGAACCAAGAGGATGACTATTAGCAAGGCCGGCCAGTTGATTTCAACTGACCGTGGGGGACAAAGTCACTTGTCACTTTCCACTTGTCACTTTCCACTATATCCCTGGTATAGAGCAGGGGTTCAAACTCCTTTCGCTGAGCTTTCTATCCCTTGCCCAGACCCCTCCTTCAGGGCAGGTTCACCTTGACCTCTCACCCTTGGCGAAGAGGGCTACACCAGATGCCACTCCAAGGAACACCTTTAAGTCCTTCTGTAGGGACAGAAGGCTGTACATGGGGCGCTTTAGCGAGCACCCTCTCAAGGCAAACAACCTACATTCAAATCCCATCTCTGTTCATTAGGAGCTTATGGCCTCAAGCAAGTTACCTGACCTCTTTACACCTTGACTCCTTCAGCTGTACAACGGGGCAAACAACAGTGCGCAGCCAATAGGACCGGCGTGAGGGAGAAATGACTCAACAAGACAGTTCATATCAAGTGCTCAGCAGAAGTACTTAAAGAATCCCAGCTGTTTTTAGTAAAGGGGGGGATGCGTTTCTGAACTTTTGAGTCCAGTGAACATCTGGTGATTCACAGCGGGGTGGAGGCCAGGAAAGGTGACAAAGGTGCCACCCAGCTATGCCAGCTGTGCACAGGGGCAGTCTGGCAATACTCGGCCAGTATCTGAAGGAGCTGAGAAGGTAGTGGCTGCCCACCTGCCCCACCTGAGTGACAGCTGAGGCTAATCCACCCGGGTGACTGCTGACCTGAGGCTGGCCTAGAAAGGCGTGCTTGGGGCCTAGTCAGTTTGTAAGCTTAAGAACAAAAGAGAGAAAGCGAGCTCTAGAAGTCCCCTTCAGGGTGGCTTTTTAGTTGCTTCTTCACTTTGGTGTGGGGATTTTTCTAGACATCAGGCCCCCGCACACCCCTGGTGTTTTAGGCTGTCAGAGCTTACAAGGGATCTGGGAACCATCTAATTTGCTTGTTTCGAGCTAAGGAAACCGAAGCCCTGGGTGGTGAGCTGTCCGTGATCACCCAGCTGGGCAGCTGGAAACCAGGACTCGTGGTCAGGAGGTCTGGTGCCCTGGGCAGCGTGCACTCTACTACACCCAGCGGGCTCCTGGGTTTTCTGAACCCGGGGCTAACTTTTCGGCCTGGGGTGGGGGGGAGCCGGCACGCACGCACGGGGTCCAACGCCTGTCACCGTTTTTGTTGGGCTCTCCTGCCCCCCCCCCCCCCAGGCCCCCAGGGCCCCCGGGCCTCGGATGCTCCGGGTCCTCCTGTCAGTTCTTGTCCACACACATCCTTGGTGCAACTGCTGTCCTGCCCTGTCCTGCAAACCTGCCTGCTTCCCGCCCAGGTGAGAATGTGCCGCAGGGCCTCTCTCACACCCAGGTGGACACCCCGAGAGCTCTCCTCTCTGCCCCGGAACCTCTCTTTCTTCCCTTGCACTCCATTTTCTTCCTTCTTTCTGACCCTCTGCAGCCCCATCTCCCCCGTCCTGCGCTTCTGCTTCATATTCCCCTTCTCCCCTCTTTCCTCTCGAGCTCCCCACCCCTTGGGCTTCCCGGTCTTCTAGCCCTCGCCGGGGCATCTCCCTGGTCCTGCCTTGTCCCTCTCCACCTTTCGTCTCCTCCGCCTCTTCCTCCATCCCCTGCGCCTCCCCTCCAACACATCTGTTTCTAATCTGAGCCCTCGAGGCGCCTGTTTGAAACAAAAAAGCTCCCCCCCCACCCCCAGGAACCTGGCACAGAAATTCCAGAAGAAACCTTCCTCCCTCCCCCAATTCTCCCGCCTGCCCCAGAGATACTCCCGAAACCAAACCCCAACCACCCCCCGCCCCCGCCCCCGCCCAGCCCAAGCCCAGGCCCTCCACCTCGGACCGTTCGCGGCCAAACTCCGCCGGGAACCAGCCGCAGCCCGCGGCCGCCCCCGGGCCCAGCTGTGCGAGGCGCGCCCCCGGCCACTGGGCGGGCCCCCGCGCCAGATGTGCGCCCGCGGAGCGCCCTCCGGGGGGCTGCGGGCACCGCCGCTCGGAGCCGGGTCGGCGCGCCGCGGGGCTCCCCCGCCCCGAGCACTCACCTCGCCAGAGCAGGACGACGAGCAGGACGCGCATCCCGGCGCCCGGGCGCGGGCACGGCCCCGCTCAGCCGCTGCGGGGCTCCGGGGCGGCCGGGCGCAGCCGACGGACCTCGGACGAGCCGGGCGCCGCGCCTCGGGGAGCGCGCGGGGCGGCTGCGGCCATGTGCCGGCGCGGGAGCCCGCCCCGCGCCCCCGCCCCGCGCCCCCGCCCCGCGCCCCCGCCCGCGCCCCCGCCCGCGCCCCCGCCCGCGCCCCCGCCCGCGCCCCCGGCGCCGAGGGGCTTCCAGCGCTCGCCCCGCAGCTCGCGCCCGGACGGGAGCGGGGACCAGGGTCGCGGAGGGAAGGGCCAGGCGGAAAGGCGCTACCGCTCCGCGGAACACTTTTCCCTGTTTGGAAAGAAAAAGAAGTGAAGAAAGAGAGAGAGGGGGAAAAAAAAAAAAGAGTGAGCTGGAACCACATGGTCACCTCCCACCGGCAGCCCCTCCCTCGCCCCCCCCCCGCACCCCGCCCGCGCCCGCCCTCGCAGCGCTGGGCCCGCCGCCGGGAGGGCAGGGGGCCGGGATGGCTGGGGCAGAGAGTGCAGGGATGGGGAGGGCAGGGGGCCGGGAGCGCAGGGGAGGGGAGGGCAGGGGGCTGGGACGGCCGGGGGCCGGGAGCGCAGCGCGGGGTGGGCGGGGAAGGCGCGGGTCTGGGAGAGCAGGGGGTCGGGAGCTCAGGGGACTGGGAGTGCAGGGATGGGGAGGGCAGGGGGCCGGGATGGCTGGGGCAGAGAGTGCAGGGGCGGGGAGGGCAGGGGGCCGGGGCCCGGAGGGCAGGGGCAGAGAGCGCAGGGGTGGGGAGGGCAGGGGCCCGGGAGCGCAGGGGCCGGGCTGCACCCGCTGGAGCAGAGGAGCGGCCCCACGGCTGCCACGGCCGAGGGCCCAGGCCTTGCCCGGCTTCCCCGCGTCGGTGCCCACTGTGTCCCTCTCCGCTTCTCCTCTGCATCTCGTTTTCGTCCCCACACCCCCTTCACCCCCTCTGCTTCCACTTCTCTCTGGATCTGCCCTCCCTCCCGCCTCCATCTCCTCTGTTTCCCTCCCATTTACACTCTTCTGGCCTCTCTCACCTCCCTCCTCTCCCTTCTCCCCTCGCTCCTCCTCTCCTCTCCTCTCCCCTGCGCTCCCTGGCTAGTTTTGTCACAGGAAACCGCAGGCTGACCAGAAGGACGCCGAGGCGTGGAGGGGGCAGCTGAGGCGGCCTAGCAGCGTCTGCTCCGCTCTGCTGGCCTCCCTGCCGGTCCTGGCAGCTCAGCCACCGTTTGCCTGGCCTTCCCTTGGCCTTTCGCGTTCGTTCTCTCTCCTTCTGCCTGTCAGCAGCCGCCCATCCTCAGATCCAGATGCGGGCAGAGCTAAGCTAGCCTGCACCCCGGGGCGTGAGGGCCGGGCTCAGGGGGACGGTCCACTGGGAAGCACTGAAGCAAACTGAAGCAAACTGCAGGGCACGTGGCGCCGGCCAAAATATGCATCACTCACTCCCTTCCGGAAGGAAAGGCCAAAGGCATGGAATTCCCTCTGCGCTTGGGCCACGCTCTGGGGCTCCAGGGACCTGGCCTCTGGGCCCTCCAGGGGCCTAGGGCCAAGGGGAGTGGGGGGGGGGCGGGGGGGCGGGAGCTTTCTGGTGGGAAGCTGGGGTCTGCCCTTGAGAGCCCTGAAGCCGGGGTGGGAGGAGACTAGAAGAGGAAAGGGCAGCAGCCAAAGCTCAGGTCTCCACTGCCTGAGGCACCTACGGAGCACAGTGTCCTGGGCTCTGAGAACCCCTGGGCCTGCACTCTCTGGTTCCCGGACTCCGGATGTCCCGGGCGCTGTGGCCTCTCCTTCAGTCACACTGAGGCCCGACAAAGGGCTCACCTTCAGCCACGCCTGTGTCTATAATCGGGAGCTGGGGCATTGCTCTGAGAAGTGGGGATGCTGTAAGGAGGGATGAAACTCTACAGGCCTGGCAGGCTGCTGGGTTCCACATTTGCCCCACTTTTTCCAGTCCTCTTTCTTTTTTTTTTTTTTTAAAGTTTTTTTGTTTTTTATTTATTTATGATAGTCACACAGAGAGAGAGAGAGGCAGAGAGAGAAGCAGGCTCCATGCACCGGGAGCCCGACGTGGGATTCGATCCCGGGTCTCCAGGATCGCGCCCCGGGCCAAAGGCAGGCGCTAAACCGCTGCGCCACCCAGGGATCCCTCCAGTCCTCTTTCTAGGGGTCTTAGATCCCAGGAGCTGTATATCCCTCTCTAGACTTTCTGGTTTTAATGAAAACCAACCCATTTCATAGATGTGGAAAAGAGAGGTATGGGACTCTCATGAGGTAACTCAGAAGGGATGGCAAAAACTGGGGCTGTTGTAGAGGCTGTGGGGTCAGCTATAAGTTGCTTTAGAATTAGAACATTTAGGGATCCCTGGGTGGCGCAGCAGTTTGGCGCCTGCCTTTGGCCCAGGGCGCGATCCTGGAGACCCGGGATCGAATCCCACGTCGGGCTCCCGGTGCATGGAGCCTGCTTCTCCCTCTGCCTGTGTCTCTGCCTCTTTCTCTCTCTCTCTGTGACTATGACTATCATAAATAAATAAAAAAAAAATTAAAAAAAAAAAGAATTAGAACATTTATTCATTTCATCCTCCCTTCTACAGTAAGTATTTATTATGCATCTACTCTGGGCCAGGTGCTTTCTTTAGGTGGTGAGGACACAAAATGAATAGAGCTTGGTGACTGAAATTTTTTGATATTTGGAAGTAGTATGTCTGGGCACCACCTACAGATTAGGGATTATATTAATTATTTAACATTTATCTTTGCATTTAACTCTTACAACAATGCTAAGAGATAGGCATTTTTAATTCCGTTTTATTTATTTATTTATTTAAAGATTTTGTTTATTATTTATGAGAGACTCAGAGAGAGAGAGCAGAGACACAGGTAGAGGGAGAAGCAGGCTCCATGCAGAGAGCTGGATGTGGGACTCGATCCCTGGTCTCCAGGATCACACCCTGGGCTAAAGGCGGCGCTAAACCGCTGAGCCACCCGGGCTGCCCTAATTCTGTTTTAAAGATGAGGAAACCATCACCTAAGAAAAGTAATATCTTGCCCCAGGTTACAAAATATCAAAACCCTACTCTTTGGGGCACCTGGGTGGCTCAGTTGGTTAAGTGTCTACCTTCAGCTCAGGTCATGATATCAGGATCCTGGGATCAGCTCTGCATCCAACTCCCTGCTTGGCTGGAAGTCTACTTCTCCGGAGCTCTCCTTCTCCCAGCTAGCACTTTCTCTCTCGTTCTCTGTTTCTCAAATACCTAAAAATTTTTTTAAACCTTCTCTTCTACTCTTAATATTCTAATTTAATATCCTAAAATATTATTATTATTATAAAAGATTTAAAAGCTCTGAGTATTTTCATTTTCCATTTTATACTTCTTGCCTAATAGGGGGAGTTGAAATATTCACAGCTACAAATCATATGTGAATGTGTTGGAAAAATGTTTATTCTTAAAGGCTGAGGAAGGTGGGAAGGAAAATGTATAGAGAAGGTGACTTTGGTTATTTGTGCTTTAAAATTTTATTAATTATTTTGAATAATTTCAGACTTACAGAAAAGTTGCAAAAATAGTACAAAGAGTTCTTGGATACTTGTCACCCAGACCCTTCCTTTTGATTTCTTTCTAAAGGAGATTTTTTTTTTTTTTAAGATTGTATTTATTCATGAGAGACACAGAAACATAGGCAGAGGGAGAAGCAGGCTCCCTGTAGGGGAGGCCCCGCCCCATGCTTTAATTTCTCCCCAGTTGACATTTTCTCAGTATTATCTCTTTTTTTTCTTTTTTAGATTTTATTTATTTGAGAGAGAGTGCATGGGTGAGCAGGGGGAAGAGCAGACAGAGAGTGAGAAGCAGACTTCACGCTGAGCTGGGAGCCCAATGCGGGGCTTGATCTCCCTTGTAGGGAGCCTGATGTGGGACTCGATCCCAGGACCCTGGGATTATGACTTGAGCTGGAGGCAGATACTCAACCACTGAGCCACCCAGGCCTCCCTCTAAAGGTGACATTTTTGCAAAAGTTCTAAAGCCCCATCTTTACTCCCCCTCTCCTCCCCCCCAGCACTGTGGACTTTCTCATGAACCTGGTGACACCATTTACTGCTTGAGGGCTGGTATGTGCAGGAGGACAGATGTGTGTGGGTGTAAGCAGGCGTGTGTTTAAAGCTACATCGCTTAAGTTAAAGGTAACAAGACTTCACTCCAAGTCATTAGTCATCAGCATATGAAATGGGTTGACTAGGCTGAGATTAGGTCATAAACACTCGGTTTTCCCAGGTCCAGAGTCTCAGAACCATTTGGCATATGTTTCTTGGAAAGAGTCTTTGCTTCCATAAAGATGACTGTCTCTCTATCTGCAGCCTCTTTTTTGTTATCCTGTGGGCCCATAGAGGAGAGTGCCTCGGGATGGCTCACAACTCAGCAGCCCATTGCCTACCTACACTATATCCCACGCTGACCTGGCTGGGCATCATGGGAATCCAAAGTGGTATGTGGCAGTGCTTACCCTAAATGGATCTCTCTGTCCAGTGGGAGAGAAAACGTCAACATGTGAAATGCCTCAACAACAATACAAGAAAGTTATGTAGTTAAGTGCCTGAATCCATTATCCTGACAGTAAGAAGCACTGCAAATTCCAAGAAAGAAGGAAGCATTGTAGGCTGGGTGGTTGCGAAGTTTCCTTGGGAGAACAAGGCTTGAGTCAAGCCTTGGGGGGGGGGGGGGATGAATAGACTCTGATTAGGTGAGAGGACCTGGGGAGGACCATTGGTGGGCACTTCTGGACAGTGACGTAGACGTCGGAATAGTCTGGTGTATTCAGGGGCCATCGAATGAAATGAAGTACGTGAAATGAAAAGTTGGTGTTGGGGCAAAATGCCCTGGAACAGTTAGCCTGAGGCAAGAATGGTGGATCCTGAATGTGAGGCAGAAGATTCTGGAAACTATTCTGCAGCTTCTCCAGACTCATTGAAAAGATTTAAGCAAAGGGGACTTTGATAAGAACCATACTTTAGGAAATATAAATTAGCAGCTTTTGCCCAGAGGTGACCCCAAGGTTTGGCCAAGAGTGGACAGTTTTAGCACCCCTCTCCTATCCATCAGACTCCCTCCCCTGCCCCGTGCTTTCATTTCTCCCCAGTTGACATTTTCTCAGTATTATATATTTTTTTCTTTTTTAGATTTTATTTATTTATTTGAGAGAGAGAGAGCATTAGTGAGCAGGGGGAGGGGCAGAGGCAGAGGGAGAAGCAGACTCCACACTGAGCTGGGAACCCAATGTAGGGCTTGATCTCAGGACCCTGAGAGCCATGCCTTGAGCCAAAGGCAGATACTTAATCAACTGAGCCACCCAGGCGGCTCTCAATATTTTCAAAAGTGATATTCACATGCAGCTTCAAGACAAGACAAGCTTTAAGACTCTATGGGGAGCCAAGAGTGCCACCCTACACCTCTTTTGTATAGGAATTTTAGAGCTGCCACGGGGTTCAGGAAACATTAAACAAAAAACTTGAAGCAGAGGAACTAGTTAGAACCTGTTACATCACATGAAGAAATGACATGAAGGTGGTGAAACGAACACAAAAGATACTTGGAAGAAAGATTACCCAGGGAGTGCCTGGGGGGCTCAATCGGTTAAGCGTCTGCCCTTAGCTCAGGTCATATTCTCAGGGTTCTGGGATTGAGCTCCACATCAGCTCTCTGCTCATTGGGGAGTCTGCTTCTCCCTCTCTTGCTCCCCTTGCTTGTGTGTGCTCTGTGTCAAATAAATAAATAAAATCTTTAAAAAAAAAAAAAAAGACTACACAGATTATAGTCAATGGTCATTGTGGGTAGGACAGGAGGTGGAAGACAAAAGAGGCATCGAAGATCTCATACGTTAAGACATAAGTGATGTCATATGTTGTTATATATATGCTAAGACAGATAGTTGTTTATTGACCTCCTAGTATATTCCAGGGCTTAGAAGCATCATCAGTAAGCCTCACAATATATTACGATAAGGAAACTAAGGTTTGGAGACATTAAATCAATTGCTTATTGTCCCATGCTTAGTAAGTGACTGAGGCAGGACGTAAAGTCAGAAGATTGAAAGCCCTTATACCTCACTGTCTTTTTTTTTTCTTTTTTTTTTTAACCTCACTGTCTTTTGATGGTACTGCTAACAAACAGTCAAGTTAGTTCACTTGTCAGGAAGGGAAAGACATATTTGAGATATGGTAACTTTGAGGGATGGGTAAACCATCATTTATCCACCCATCCATTCCTCCATCCACCCATCACCCCATCCACCCATCCTTCTACTTTTTCTTTCAATCAATAATTCAAGGGGCGCCTGGGTGGCTCAGTTGGTTAAGCACCTGCCTTCAGCTCAGGTCATGATCCTGGGGCCCTGGGATCAACCTCACATGGGGCTCCCTACTCAACGGGGAGTCTGCTTCTCCCTCTCCCACTGCCCTTCCCCTCTCTAGTGCACACACACACACTCTCTCTCTCAAATAAAGAAATAAAATCTTTTTTTTTTTTATTAATGATAGTGAGAGAGAGAGAGAGAGGCAGAGACACAGGCAGAGGGAGAAGCAGGCTCCATGCACCGGGAGCCCGACGTGGGATTCGATCCCGGGTCTCCAGGATCGCGCCCTGGGCCAAAGGCAGGCGCCAAACCGCTGCGCCACCCAGGGATCCCCAAGAAATAAAATCTTAAAAATAATTCAGCAAATCTTTAAGTATCTACTATGTGCGGAGCACAAGCAAAAGTTGCCTTTGCCCTCCAGATGCTTATGGTGAGTTACGGAAGCTAGATGACAGAAACAATCACGAAGTGCGGCGAGAAGTGCTCTGAACAGGCAGATGCAGGGGCAAGTGCAGGGGGCTGTGGAGCCACATGCAGGACCCTGGACCTAGGGTAGGAGATGTCAAGGAAGGCCTCCTGGGGGAAGCCCCGTACACAGAGGGGTGGGGAGCTCAGTGAGGAAAGAGATCCGTGCTGTCGTCTCTTCTCACAGGACCCCTGGGAAACGGACCACACATCTGTCTGTCCCTTCAGTATCCACCTGTGTCCAGTTCTGTAGGATGAAGATACAGGCTCAAGACAGCATTTAGGAGAAGGCACTTGTGGAGTAATCGCTGTACCCTGGGCTAGGAGGCAGAAAGTTTCAGTTGCCAGTGGCTTCGAGGAGGCCACCCTGACTTCACCCAGCCTTCCTTTCCTCTTTTCCTAACACCGTTCCGAGGGAGAAACGAGATTATGAAGAAAGCGCCTCCCAGGGTATAACACAAGCTCAGTAAATATTTGTTCCAATGCAGTAAGTTGAGTTCATAGGATTCCATTCCCCGCAGTAAGAAGGAGCCAACTTCTGTCTCATTTCCTTTTTCTACTAAAACAAGGTTATCTTTATATGTTCTTTCCTGTCTCGCAAGGATACTTCTTGACCTGGCCGTTCAGTGAGCTGCTTCTTTTTATGGCTGGACAGTGCGAGGCCCCAGCTGGCTTACAGGGTCGGAGCTGGATAACTTTTCCCGAGGCTGTGTCTGGGGAGCCCTGTGAGCTGATGGAGGCTAAGGGATAAGGGGTTCTCACAAAGGTAGAGAAAGCAGCTCTTCTCCCCACACAGAGGGTCTGGGAGTGGGGGAGAGGTGCCGATCCCTGGACCCTGCTCCATCCCACCACCATGAGAGGACAGCCCCAGCTTTGATTCATGTGGCCAGCTGAGGAGGCCGGATGCACAGGCCTGTCCCTTGACCAGTAGGGGAATCAAGGGCCAAGATGACACACAGAGGTTTGTGTGGCTGCTGAGCCTAAGGATTTATAGCCAGAGTCTCTGCTCTAATGCCATCTTTTTCCCTGAGGTCAGCTAAATCTGGGGTTTCCCAGCTCCTCCCTTCATCCTACTTTCAATTCCTGCTAAAGTGACACCCTTGGAGAGGCTGTTCAGACTTTGGAGGAAGACAGGCTGATTTTTTAAAAGATTTTATTTTATTTTATATTTATTTTTTTTACTTGAGAAAGAGAGAGAGCACAGCGGGAGAAGCAGACTCCCCACTGAGCAGAGAGCCAGAGAGCCCAACTCCGGGCTCAATCCCAGGACCCTGACATCATGACCTGAACCAAAGGTAGATGCTTAACCAACTCCCAGACGTCCCTTAAGACTTTATTTTTAAGGGAACCCCTGGGTGGCTCAGTAGTTTAGCCCTGCCTTAGACCCAGGGCATGATCCTGGAGTCTGGGGATCGAGTCCCGAAGGGGCTCCTGTCTCTCTCTCTCTCTCTCTCTCTCTCTCTCTGGGTCTCTCATGAATAAATAAAATATTAAAAAATAAATCAATACCACAGTAAGTGCCCTGACTCCAGTGATGTTGTTACTGGGTCTACTGGCACTCCTTTCCCCTCTCGGCATCGGGAGTATAGCATCTTGCCTTGGATGGAGAAGTCCTGCAGTTTCCTTCGAAACACACAGCGAAAGGGGTACGGGAAACATATTTGTAGCTTTCCCATTCCCCATCACTTCATTCCCCTTCTTGGAGTTGAGATCAGAATCAAAAGGTTTTTCTTTGGTTAATAACACTCAGAATTACCCTAAGATAAACTGTCAGAAAGAAACCAAATGGGGGAGCATGGGGGGCTCAGTTGGTTGAGCATCTGCCTTCTGCTCAGGTCATGATCCCGGGGTCCTGGGATGAAGCCCTGCATCGGGCTCCCTGCTCAGTGGGGAGCCTGCTTCTCCCTCTGCCTCTGCCTGCTGCTCCCCCTCCTTGTGTGCTCTCTCTTTCTCTAAAAGATAAATAAAATCTTTTTAAAAAGAAACGAAAAAGAAACCAAATGAGAGAAGAATAAGACTAAGCACTAAATTTCAGATCGTTGGCTCTAACGGAGTATGACAGGCATCCCATCTAACTCGTTTATTTTACGAAAAGGACAGGAGCTCAGAGAGGAACAGCAACTCCTCTAGGGCCACACAGCTAGTTGGTGGCATGGAAGTTCTAAGAGCCCCCATCGGACTCCTAGACCACTGTCTCGTGCGGGCCTGCTATGATCCCATGGGTGACCAGACCCACATCTGGCTTCATTCTGCAGCCAAACAGAGACCTGGGTGATTTTTCCGAGAACCCGACAGCATGTTTGCCTCTGTGACATGTAAGCACATAGCAGAGAAGGCGAACTGCCAAGCTAGAAGACAGAAATAATTCATATCTCTGCAGCTGGGGAATGGTGACTTGCTGTCTCCAGCTAGCGTGAGCCCTCATGTACTTTTCATTCATTCAGGCCTGAAAGATGTGCTCCAGCCTGAAAGCCTCCATTAGTTCCCCCTCCGCGCAGCTGCTGCCTCCACTACCAAGCTGGATGGGGTCCTTAGAGTTCCTTTAGGTTGAACTTTTTCCTTTTGCAGAGTTAGCCCCTGCCAGGGGATGTGCTATCTCAGGGTCACAGTCAAGTTAGAGGCAGAGCCAAGCTTGAGGCCCGTTGCCTAGCAACCAGCCCCCTTCTGGTTCCAGCAGCCTGGAAGATGGCCACACAGCCTCTTCCTAAAAGGTCAGGAATTGCACAGAAAAATCCGTGGTGTCTGCTGGCAGGAACAGGTGTGATAGGGCCCGGGGAAGAGCTGGGACTTTTTTCTTTCTTTGTTTTCTAGGCGTGGATGAGACTGTCAAAACCACAGTGTAAAAGTGAGGACGAGAGATGCGAAACCTGAATATGCTCCTGATGTCCTGTGGGGAACTCATATTTTTCATGGGCTGAGATGCTGAGAGCTGTCCACAGCTGCTCGCAGCTGCTCAGTGGCAAGATTGATGTCTGTGGTGGCCAGGCTGAGGGGACAGGGGTGGGGGGGAGGAGAAACACTTCCCACCTTCCCAGCCACCACACCCCCAAGCACATGACACATGTCACTGTCTTGCAGCCTCTTGCTCTGTCTGGCGTCTCTCCTGACTATACCGTTCCCAAGAGCAGGGGTGAGGAATAGGACAGCAGTGGCCAGAAGCTGCCCTCGGAGGGGCAGTGGAGAGTAGTGGACAGAGCCCGAGGAGTGATGGACGTCAGGAGACCAGGACTGCAGCAGACTTGGCTTTACTCTTACCCTGAGCAAATGATTTAACCTGAGTCTTAGTGTTTTTGTTTTTGTTTGTTTGTTGTCTGAAAAAAATAGGGATGCCAGTGCCTTGTAAACTCTTAAGTTCGTTATGAATGCAAGTGAAGTATTCTCAACACACCTCCACTAAAGAGGCTAAAAGATCAAAACACTTCCCGGGCCTCTCTTGCTCCAGGAAAGGTCATGTAACACAGTTCTGGCCGATAGGTCAGGCATAAGAGAAGTTTGCTAGGGAGTTTTCAGTAAACATTTGCTTTATACTATGTGCAAACCAGAAACCAGAGGTTTTGCCTCTCAGGGGCATCCACTTTCAAGGGGGAATGTATTCTTTTTTTTTCTTTGTTTTTTTTGTTTGTTTGTTTGTTTGTTTTAAGTAATCTCTACACCCAACTTGGGGTTCAGACTTATAACCCAGAGATTAGGGCTAGCATGCTCTACCAACTGAGCCAGCCAGGCACCCCTAATGTGTTCTTAAATAACCACCAGTCTAAGATTATGCCTGAGATAGGCGTAAGTGAAGTGCTATAGAATTTAAAAGGAGGAAATGATTATTTTGTCCTGTGTAGTCAGCAGAGACTGCTCCATAGAGGAGGTGGCATTTGAGGTAGATAAAACTTGAACAGCCAAGGTTGGGAGAATCAGATGTGGTGGCCAGTCCCAAACTCACCAGCTCCAAGCTTCTCCACTATTCTGAACCACATTATAAGGAATCCAATAGTTCTTGCCAGGTGGAGAAATTATAACTCTGGACATAATCAGATATTACATCTTGTGCTCACAGAGCACTTTCTTCAAAGTCCTTTAAAGATACAGTCTAACTCATCCCTCTGAAGTGGGCAGGGGTGGATAAACAATAAAGAAGGAAGCTCACAGACATGAAGTGAGGTCTCAAGATTCTGGAGTCCTTTGGAAGGAGAGCCTGCTTGATCCCCTTGGTCATATCAGCCTTCTTGGAACTCTCCACCTTCATTTTTATCCATGTAGAAGCACACCCTCGCCGGTGTGTGCTCACATGTACCTTCTAGTTATGACAGGGGGTGCTTTATTCAATATAAATGCATCATATAATAAATTCTCATATATAGTGAAGGTACATGAAATTCCTACGAGGAGGCTCTGTGCTTTGGGTTGGTTCCTTATCCCTAAACGCAAGTCATGAATGTGCCCAAGGATTTCTAATGCTTTCTCTGGTGACCCATGAATGCTTTTGTGAGATTCCTGGCTGGGCTTAGGGCTGGCATGTCAAGTAGAAGCTAACCTGGTTTCCCTAGGACCCTTCTTTAACCCCTCTGAAAAAGCTGACCTAGACAACCACGTGTGTAAAAATCATCCATCCACACACTCAATAAGATGGCTCAAATAAAACGAACAAACAAAAACCAGGAAATAACAAGTGATGATGAGGACGTGGAGGTGGAGAGATTAAGACCCTAGCTGGGGACACAAAATGGCGCAGCTGCTGTGGAAAACAGGATGATGTTTCGACAAATAAAGTAAACATAGAATTATCATATGGCTCAGTGATTCCATGTCTGGATGTATTCTCAAAAGAATTGAAGGCAGGGACCCAAAGAGGTATTTGCACACCCATGTCAGAACAGCATCATTCACAGTAGCCAAAAGGTGGAAACAACCCAAGTGACCCAAGTTTTCACCAACAAATGAATATATAAACAAAATGTTGGGCAGCACCGGTGGCCCAGCAGTTTAGTGCTGCCTTCAGCCCAGGGCCTGATCCTGGAGACCTGGGATCGAGTCCCACATCGGGCTCCCTGCATGGAGCCTGCTTCTCCCTCTGCCTGTGTCTCTGCCTCTCTCTCTCTCTCTCTGTCTCTCATGAATAAATAAATAAAATCTTAAAAAAATAATTTTAAAAATGTGGCATATACACACAGCGGAATATTATTTGGCCTTTAAAAGAAAGGAAATTCTGTTCCATGCTACAACATGAACGAACCTTTACGACATTACACTAAGTGACATAAGCCAGTCAGAAAAGGGCAAATACTCTATGATTCCACTTACATGAAGGACATAGTGTGGTCAAATTCAGAGAGATAGAAAATAGGATGGGAATCTCCAGGGGGCTGGGGGGCAGGAGGGAATGAGGAGTTGGTGTTTAATGGGTACAGTGTCAGCTTTGCAAGATGGAAAGCTTTCTGGAGATGGGTGGTGGTGGTTGCCTAAAGATTTGAATATACTTAATGCCACTGAACTGTACACATAAAAATGGCCAAGATGATAAATATAGTGTTAAATGTATTTTACCACAATAAGAAAAACTATTTTTCTACAATATCACTTTCTTTTAAAAAATTCTACTCTGAAACTGTCCAGATCAGTTGTGATCTAGTCTATCATTTGGAGAGCAGTATAGAATTCAAATTGCTAACTCTCGAATCAGAGAGCCCGGATTCAAATCTCAATTCTCCTGCTTGTTAGCTGCTTGATCTTGTTCTTACTGAGCCTCACTTCCCTAGTCTTTGGTCGAATATAATGTCGATCTTGAGTACTTCACCAGGCAGATGAGAAGATCCAACGAGATAATTTATGTGCGTGTAGTTAGCAAACCACAGAACACTAAACAAATATAAGAGATTTTTTCCAGAGAACAATGAGGTTCTCTCTGGGGCCTACTGTAATATTTTCCAGATTTTCTTGCCAAAAAGTTCCTTCAATCACACCTAAATTCCTTTTAATGCAGCTGCGGCCAGCTTGGAAAGAGCCTTTCCATTGGGACATTTCCAAATTCCCGGTTTAGAGATCCTTCCATCTGGCAGGTGTCAAAGGGGACACCAGGAACTAGAAGCAGAACCATTTGGAACCACTAACTTTTTGGGCCAAGGACAGAATTCTTCTCCAGGTCCGGTTTGATTTGCAAATTCCTGGCTGTCATAGCAACCCCAAAGCAAAGGAGGACTGTTTAGCATCCTCTTTGACTGCAGCCTGGGCTAGGAATGCACTCAGGTTGGCCCAAGTAAACAGTGTTCACTGGTAACCACTCTGTGCCTCTCTCTCTCTGGGCCCAGGGGTGGGTGAGGCAGAGAGCCGGCCAGCCTCAAGCCCGCTGGCTGCACTGCTTCCCGCCTGGTGTCACAGAGCTCTCCATCTGCCGCCCATCTCCCAGGGGCTTGGCCGGATCCAGAGTGGGGAGGGGTTTCCGGAAGAGGCCAATTTGAGATTTTGAAAATTAACTTCACCACGGAACCAACAGTCTGCACCTTGATGTATGAAGATGTATGAAGATGGCTCGGGGAGGAGGTGGCCGATGGCACTTCCAGGGTGCTTCGAGTATTCTGGCTAAGTTTGCAGGCTGACCCTACTCCAACACTTGCAACCAGGGCTGTTTGTCTCTACGGCTGGTGGCAGAGACCTAAACATGTTGAAGATCTAAAAAAATGTAACCTGCTTCACAGTATGAAAAGAAAACATGAAAATAAACTTAGTATACCTCACTAAGTCTACACAGATGTTATTATGCCATTTTCTTTCATTTATCACAAGACGTTTACCTATCCAAGAACAATAAGCAGGCTGGTTTTTCATCATTGGCAAAATTCCTGATTGGGGGTGCAATGATTGCCAAGAAATCATTGTTAGGCCAACTTTTAAGAAGTAAAGTTATGAAAAATATCGTAAGATTTTCACAGTGAAAAAAAGTTAGAGGAGCGCCTGGGTGGTTTAGTCAGTTAAGCATCTGCCTTTGGCTGAGGTCATGAGACCAGGGTCCTGGGATTGAGCTCCACATCGGGCTCCCTTCTTAGTGGGGAGTCTGCTTCTCCCTCTGCCCAGCCCTCACCCATGTTCTCTCTCTCTCTCACTGTCAAATAAATTAATAAAATCTATTTTTAAAAACTTAGAGGGCAGCCCGGGTAGCTCAGCGATTTAGCGCCACCTTCGGCCCAGGGTGTGATCCTGGAGACCCGGGATCGAGTCCCATGTCAAGCTCCCTGCATGGAGCCTGCTTCTCTCTCTGCCTGTGCCTGTGCCTATGCCTCTCTCTCTCTCTTTCTCTCATGAATAAATAAATAAAATCTTTAAAAAAAAAAGTTAGAGATTGGAGACACATATATGTGTTTTTTTTTTTTCCTTTGGTTTTGTTTTAGAGAGAGAGAAATCGAGTGGGAGTGGAGATGGGCAGAAGGAGACAGAATCATAAGCAGGTTCCACGCTCAGTATGGAGCTTGACTTGAGGCTCTACCCCAGGACCCTGAGATTACGTCCTGAGTCTAAATCAAGAATCAGATGCTTAAAGGACTGAGTCACCCAGGGGCCCCAAGATGGGGTATATTTTAATATACTTAATAGAATGTAGTGTGAGGCCTCTTAAAATGCCTACAAAGGCCAAATGTTCCTGTTTACTGCTGATAAGTTGCTTTTTCCCTCTTTTTTTCTTTCCTTCTTTCTCCTTCTCTCCCTCCCTTCCCTCTTTCTCTTTCTTTCTTTCTTTCCCTCCCCTAGTGTCTCCCTCACTCCCCCCTCCTTCCTTTTCTTTTTTTCTTTTTAGAAAGAAAGAAAAGCCTTTTTTAGGCTACTATCTATCTACTTGTAAATGAGGTAGTAACGGTTGCTTCCAAGACTTCTGAGGACAATTAGATTAGTAAAAGTTTTTGTCAAATGCTGGTTATTGGTACTAAGAGAAATACCCACTCCACTTCACTAGTCATCACACAAACATTCATATCTTCTAGCCATTGGAACATTCCTAGTCTAAGATGTGCAGAAATCATGTCTACGTTTCTAGTTCCTTCTGTGCCCAGGCAAGTGCAGTATCCCGTTCAAAGTTCAATGTGGTTTGACCTATTTGATTAATCATATTGCTCCTCCCTATGGGTGGCATTCAAAATTACTATGGAGGCATCAACTAATTCTGGAGACTTTCTACTGAGTCAAGTATCACTTCTTTAGGTGCTGGATCCTGCAGGGGTTCAGGGGCTCTCAGAGGAGGATTCAGGAAGCTGGGGGCTACTACAGCTCTAGAGCAGTAGCTGCTGAAACTTAGCAGCATAAAATAGTGCCGAAGATGTCCTACCAGGATGGAAATATTCCGATATTTAATATTGAATATTTAATAATGAGTATACTATCAGCCTTCCTCACCCCAACTTAACCCATTATTAATTTCTACTTTTATTCAGCCTGTCAACACTTAGTTTTTGAGCTGCTTCTGTGCAAAGCATTAGATTAGACATAATGGGGGATATTATGAAGAGTAAAGAAACATGCCCTAAAGAAACAATTGGTCTAGTAAAAGAGCTATGGTATATAATCAAATGACCTCGGTAAGAACAGGGCATGAAAAAATGTCATAAGAAAAGCATACTTGTCTTGAGGAGCATGACATCACATCAGGCTAGAGCGATCATGGGAGACTTCATGGAGAAAGTAACTTTTGAGCTGGGGCTCTGAAGGATGGGTAACCTTTCAATACATGAGTATGAAAGACATAGCAAAAAAAAAAAAAAAAAAAAAGAAAGAAAGACATAGCAGGGACCAAGGTTCAGGGGAGGAAGAATGGGAGCAATTTTGAAAGATCTGCAAGAGGTAACAGTTTGGGAGCATAAGAAACTTGTGAGTGGAGGTAGCCCAATAGGGTGACATTAGGGCAAATCCTTGAAAAAAATGCCTAGGCTTTATTCAGTAGGCACAGGAAATCATCAAAGGTTTTTTGATCTGGGGAGTAACATAGCCTCTAGCCTGACCAAGGATTGGTCAGATTTACTTGCAAACCGCTTAAAGGAAGGTGGGATGGGAAATGGTTAAAGGGGGTGAGCAGAATGCCTTGGGACCAACTGGGGATGGAACAACAGAACGATGGAACGTTCACCTTCAAAGCATTCAGTGTTCCAGCGAGAGGTGAAGAGGGCTGAGGGGGGACAGGGGCAATATGCCTAAAGAGGAGATGACAAGCATCAACTTGTGAATTGAGAGTAATGAGATGCAGTGATTGATTAGAGGAGCATGGCCAATGGTAAGGGATAGAGATAAGTGGATCTAATGCTGATTGCAAGCCAGGATGACAGGAAGAATGACCATGTTAAGACCAGAAAGAAACGTAGAAGCCAGGAGAGGATGCTGCTTGGGAGGAGGACCCAGTGAATGCATTTATGCTGAATTTGAGGAACCGAAAGGACCCCTTGGTGGGATGTACTCTGGTGTTCTAGCTAATGTGGATTATTAGTTATCTATACCAGGAGGGACTTGGGCTGCCCCCAGGGGCAAGACTACTAAGAGACAGTGAAAATTAATGAGCAAACAGCTATTTAAGGATACTGAGATCTCCCAGCATTATCAAGGCGAACAGTAGGGCTGTGTGTGTGTGAGGGGTGTGGGGGTGTCCACAGTGGAACAACAGGTTGAACCCAACTTTTATTTATTTATTTTTTAAAGATCTTATTTATTTATTTGAGACAGACAGAGAAAAAGAAAGAAAGCCCTAGCTGGGTGGAGGGAGAGGGAGAAGCAGATTCCCTGCTGAGCAGGGATTTCCCCATGTGAGGCTCCATCCCTGGACCCTGAGATCATGACCTGAGCTGAATGCAGATGCCAGATGAACAGAGCACCCAGGCACCCCTGAACCAAACTTTTAGAGCTGAACTCTTCTAGGGCTGACTGGCAGGTGCAGCAACTTGATGCTAAGTGCTGGCCTGGTCCAGTGGTTCCCTCACCTGCTGATACAGCAGAGTCACAGGGAGGATTTTAATATGACATATTCCCCCACCCCAAGGCTGATTCATTCCTTCTGGAATGGGGCCTGGAAATCTGTGTCCTTAAGTTCCACTTTAGACTCTGGTTCTTGAGTATTAGTCTAGCAGGAAAAAAATGACTCTCATCCTGCTTACCATGGGTCTGGGTTGCTTGTGGCTGCTCTGGTCCTAGGTGACCACTCCAGTGCTCCTGGTCTCCTCTTCCTCCTCCTCCCCTTTCTCCTCTTTCAGAGTGGGGAGAAGGGAGCCACCTGGAGAGTCTGGTCTTCAGATTGGTATAGAGTTCTGCAGAGAGGTAAAGGTGCGAGTCCTGCCAGGGAGGCCTCTGCAGAGATGTGACAGCGACTCCCTGGCTGTGGACCAAACACCAAAGGACAGAGCAGAAAGATAAAGAAAACTGGGTACAAGCACCGCATTGTGCTGTGTGCCGATTCTCTCACACCACTCCCTTCCTCAAAGACAACAGAAGATCATGAGAGCAGGGATTTCTTAAAAAATCTCTTAAGACATTTCTTCCAACCTAAAAAAAGAGTAGAGGATCACGTCATGAACCTGACACTCCCTCCCCAAACTCCACCATTTAGAAGCACATGGGGAAAGATACTTTACATGCTCCTCTGATCTCCTATTTTGCAACCCAGCAGCCCCCGGTAATGAAAACAAGCTCTGAGGATGGGAAGAAGGGCTCAAGGCAGAATCATCAGTTTACCCTAACTCCTCTTTGAGACGCAGAGGCAATCATAAACTTTGCTCTTTCAAAACGTCACCAAGTCTCTGAGCAACATATACAGACTCTAACAAAAGGAAACACACAAGAAGCTCTTGTTAGAGGAGTTAGAATCGGAAGGGCGGCCATCTGACTTTAGGAGGGTGCTCTCAGCGATCCACAGCCTGGTCCTAATCATAAACAAATGATAATTCCGCTCCGGAGGCTAAGGCTCTGGAGAGCAGAAATATGTGCACGGTTCCAGGGGCTCAGCGCAGTAGGTAGGAGCTGGTGAGCCTGGGTGGTCGCCAACTGGAAGATTCTAGAGACTACTCTTCCCTCTCGAGGAAATTGCTCTGTCCTGAGGTTACAGTAAGCCCCGCCCATTCCCTTTCCTCCAGGCCCCGCCCACGCATCCCTTCTCCTCCCACTGGCCCCGCCCACTCAGCCCTCCCCTCCCCTCATCGGCCTCGCCCACTCCGCGCTCCCCTGCCCCGCCCACTCCTAGCCACGCCCACTCCTCCCTCATAGGCCCCCGCCCACCAGGCCCTCCCCCTCCCCTCATCGGCCCCGCCCACTCCGCGCTCCCTGCCACGCCCACTCCTCCCCCATAGGCTCCGCCTACCCGGTCCTCCCCTCGTCGGCCCCGCCCACTCATCCATGGCCCCGCCCACTCCTCCCCTCCCGTAGCTCCACCTCCACCCAGTTAGGCTGCAGAAAAACCAAACTGGACAGAACACTTTGGGGAAAACTCAAAGAATCATAAATCCCTTAAACCAGTTAGCCCTTTGGGGATCGGGAAGGGGTGAGACTGGAGGCTCACAGGTGGTGGGAGCATGTGCAAAGAAAAAGGAAGTAACTGAGGCTGCAGAGTGAGACTTGTGCTGAAGGCAGGTCCTCGTTTGGACCCCATCCAAGGAGTTCTGGTCCCTAGAAGTGTAGAAAGGGCCTCCAGTCAAGGGTGGAAGCTTCTGGGCAGTAGTAGCCTCCATCATCGAGATGTCATGAACGATATTCTAGTAAGGGACTATTATTCTAGTGCCTTTTAGACTGGGATACTTAAGCTTCTGTGTTCTGGAAACCACAAAATAAAAATGGGACATCTTGAGGGAATTCATTTTACCCAAGATTTTTTTTTTTGGAGGGGGGAAGAATTATTATTTTTATTTTTTTTTTTCATTTTTATTTATTTATTCATGAGAGAGAGAGAGAGAGAGAGGCAGAGACAGAGGCAGAGAGAGAAGCAGGCTCCAGGCAGGGAGCCTGACGCAGGACTCGATCCTGGGACCCCAGGACCACACCCTGGGCCAAAGGCAGGCGCTCAACCGCTGAGCCACCCAGGGATCCCCGAATTATTATTTTTAGTATTAAAATAATGGATATGTGATAGAATAGCATGTAAAATGTTCATGAATTTGTGAAGATAGACAAGAATGAAAAGCAGTATGCCTTCCCCCCCCCCTAAAAAAAATGAAAGAAGTATTCCCCCCATTATAGTGGTCTTTTTGGAGAGTTGTTTTCTTTCTTCTGTCTTTAGAGGTATTTTGGGAAGATTTTGACAGTCACTGCCCTAATGTTTCACAGGCTACGTGAGTTACCATGATTTTTCGGGTGTCAGCTCTCATCTCCTGCCAGCCTGTGAAGCTGGCAGTTTTGGGGTCTCCAGGGATGGGCTCACCCTTCCTTTTCTTCGAGGCTTTGTCCAAACTGTCACTTATGTCTGGACAACCTACCACTTCCTGACAGCCACATCCCATTGTCTCCCTCTCCTTATAATGCAATCCAAGGTCATTTTATCCAGGAAGCTTTCTCTCAGTTAAGAGAATCCGTTATGGAATGAATAAATCATGGGGACGAAAGGTACAGCTTAGGAAATATAGTCAATGGTGTTGTGGTAGCGTTGCATGGTGACAGATGGGAGCTACACTTGTGGTGAGCACAGCATAACATACAGACTTTTGAATCACTATGTCATATACTTGAAACTAAAGTAACATTATTATATGGACTATACTTCAATTAATCAATCAATTAAAATTAAAACAAAAAAGAAAGTGAGAAAGAATCTGAAACAAGTGCCAGGCTGAAATGCCAAAACTCCATCCGGATATTAAATATTTGCATAGTTTTGTATAGGACTTTACAGTGTATCCAATTGTCAGATGCATGTTTTATTTAGAAATCATTAAAAAAAAAAAAAAAAAGAAATCATTAAAATCCTAAAAAGTATATAGGGCAAGGCTTTTTAAATTAATGATTATTTTTATTTTTTTTAATTAATAATTTTTAATAGTGTTTCCATATCACAATGTATTTTTAATATATTGGGTTAAGTAAAACATATTATTAATTTCTTTTTTAAATTTATTTATTTATTTATTCATGAGAGGGAGAGACACAGGCAGAGGGAGAAGCAGGCTCCATGCAGGGATCCAGACATGGGACTCAATCCCGGGTCTCCAGGGCCACGCCCTGGGCTGAAGGCAGTGCTAAACCACTGAGCCACCCAGGCTGCCCCTAGAATTTTTAAAAATTGAGACATAATGGACATATATATGAGTTTAAGTGTACAGCATAATGATTCCATATATGTATATATACTGGAAACTGATCACCACTATAAGTCTAGTTAACATTCATTGTCACACATAGTTACAATTTTTTTTTCCTTCTGATGAGAATTTGAAAGATCTACCCTCTTGGCATCATTCAAATATACAATACAAGATTATTAACTACACTCACTATCCTGATTATTACAACCCCAGATGTTTGTACTTTTTGATCCTTTCACCCATTTCACCATCTCCCCAGCGCCCCTAGCAAGGATTATTTTTAATCCTCATCTACCAGTGAGGCAAGGGAGCTTTGCAGACATTAAGTAACTTGCCCAAGATCACACAACTATGAAGGCATTCTTTCCACTCTATAATGAAAAATGATGCGAAATTTGGAAATGAAGCAAGAGAGTGGCTGCATGTCCCCTAATGTCATCGTGTGACATTATTTAAAAGCTCTCCTAGGGTTTATCTAGTTCCCCTGGGAACAAGACTAGCTTCATGGGTTACAATCTATGCAGTCACCCAGAACTCTGCGCTTAGGAGGGCCCACTAACTTGGTTTAGTGCTCGATCATCGCTGTCTTGAAATTCTCCATAATATTTGAACAAGGGGCCCTAAATTTTCATTTACACTGAGCCCAGCAAATTAGTCTGTCTCTAGGAGAAGAAACTGATGTTTGATTTTGTTACTTACGACTAATTCGGGGCACAGACTCTGTAAAGTCACACCTTAACTTGTAGCTCTGAGTCTAACATGTATCTATTTGTAGAGCTAGAAATGATTTCTGTTCTTCAGAAAAGATGTTTGTATTCCCCAGTGGAGCATTAATTATATTTGTCTCTAATTTTCTTTTTTTTTTTTTTCTTTATTTATGATAGTCACAGAGAGAGAGAGAGGCAGAGACACAGGCAGAGGGAGAAGCAGGCTCCATGCACCGGGAACCCGATGTGGGATTCGATCCCCAGTCTCCGGGATCGCGTCCTGGGCCAAAGGCAGGCACCAAACCGCTGCGCCACCCAGGGATCCCTGTCTCTAATTTTCAAAAGTTATTTTAGTGTGCCTGGACCTATGGGTTATTCCACCAACCACTTCCTCAGCTACTCTTGGAATCAATGTTTCCATCTCCCTGATGCCCTCATGGGTTGTTTATTTATTTATTTTTAAAGATTTTATTTATTTATTCATGAGACACACACACACACACACAGAGAGAGAGAGAGGCAGAGACACAGGCAGAGGGAGAAGCTGAGGGAGAAGCAGACTCCATGCAGGGAGCCTGATAGGGGACTTGATCCTGGAACTCCAGGATCATGCCCTGGGCTGAAGGCAGGCATTAAACCACTGAGACACCCAGGGATCCCCTGGGTTAATTATTTAAATAAAATCTGTGACAAATGTTCATCCTATTTTGTAAGAGAATCATATTTTTGAAGTATTTCGGGAATTACAATTTGTCAACTCCATATTCCAAGCTCTTTCCATCATACCATGGGACCAAAGTCATTCTTTGCTCCTCAGTCTGGTGATGGAGAGCACATTCTTGAGTTCTTCTGGTGCATTGATATGCATTTGAGACACATCTGTCAATTTTTGTCTTGTCACTCTTTCTATCCCTTCAATTCTTTTAAACTTGTATTTGATATTTAAAAAAATAGATGATATAGTCACTTGGTTTAAATTCAAAAAGTTCAAAAAGGTGTACAGTACAGATTTTACCCCCATCACTATTCTAGACATCCATTTTTTCCCCAAAGACAACTTCTATAACAGCCAGTGTTCTTTTCTATGTATATTGCCAAATATGTTTATATATTCTTTTTGTTCATATTTTCAGTAAATAGCAGAATGTGCTACTATTTGCTTTTTTCATCTAATGATATATCCTGAAGATTACTCAATTTTTATGCATAAAGAGCCCCCTCATTATTGTTTATGGCTGTATATTATTCCACTGGATAAATTTATGATCATTTATTTTACTGTTGTTAATAGATACATAGGTTGTTTCCAATTGTTGAAAGAACAAGCAAGGATGCATTAAATAACCGTGTACATATATCATTTTGTACATCTGTAAATTCCCAGAAGTGAAATTGGTGGGTCAAAGGACAAATGCGTATATAATTTTTAAAGTTTTTGAGGAATTCCTCTGCAAAAATGTTGTATCAGTTTCTACTCTTGCCAGCAATATAGGAGAGATCTTGCCAACCCTATAGCAGTGTGTTGTGAAATTTCTGAACGTTGAAAAGGGGCATATCATCTCACTGTATTATTCACTTGTATTTTTTTTATTAATAATGAGATGCTGCATTTTGTTCATGTGTTTCTTTGGGGGGGAAACTGCCCAATTTTTCTACTGGTTTGTTAATCTAATGTATAAATTGCAAATATCATTTTCCCTTAGATTGTCCTTTTTTACTCTGTTCATAATGATTTTCACTATGTGGACTTTCGTCTTATATTGTCGATTTGTCAATATTTTCTTCTATGGCTTCTAGTTCTGTGTCACAGTTAGAAAGGTCTTTCCCAATTGAGATTGCAAAAGAACTCTCCTACGTTTCTTTTTTTTAAGTTTCACATGTAAATCTTCGATTCACTGAGAAAGTATTCTGATGTTGGATGTAAAGTATGATTCCAAATTTATTTCTCTCCCAGTTACCATATTGTTCGTAAGCCATCTATCAAATAATCTTTAAATAATCCACTCATTAGAGATCCCAGCTTTATACACTAATACACTTATGTATTTGTGCTTATTTTTAAAATTTCCTCATCTCGTCCATGATCAGTGTATTCATTGCATAAGTACCACATTGTGCTAATGTAACTTCAGAATGTAGTTAGCATCTGTTAAGGCTTGTAACCTGCTTGTTACATTTCTCTTAAACATTTCCAGGGTATTCCTGCATGTTTCTTTCCCCACATCAACTCTAGATTTTTTTTCTTTAAACTCTAGATGTTTTAAAAAGTCTTGGTATTTTATTGAGGATGTATTAAATATACAAATATGAAGGGTTGGGAACTTATTTCTTAATAGTGCTCTCTTGTCTGGCTATCAAAGAACATGATAAGAAATTTAAGAAATGAACAGGGGTGCCTGGGTGGCTCAGTGGTTGAGCGTCTGCCATTGGCTCAGGTCATGATCCCAGGGTCCTGGGATCAAGTCTGCATTAGGCTCTCTATGGGGAGCCTACTTCTTCCTCTGCCTATGTCTCTGCCTCTATCTCTCTGTCTCTCATGAATAAATAGTCTTAAAAAAAATGTATTCCACAAGCAACTTTCAAAGACATAATGCACTGTTATTAACTACAGTCACCATGCTGTGCATTAGTCTCCAGATCTTTCATAACTTACAGTGGGAGTTTGCACCCTTTGACCAACATCTCCCCATTTCCCCCAGCCCCAGCCCCCGGCAACCACCCACCCACTCTGGTTCTTCCAGTTCGGCTCCTTTGAAAGCCATCTTTTAATGTCAGCTTAGGCCTTCCAAATGGCCTGTGGAGACCTGCCTGGGTAAGAAAGCTCAAAAATGAGGACTTCCCCTTTGTCTTAAAACCTGAAATAATTCTCTAGGGAGTGACTAGACAAGGAAGTTAATCTTCATGCAGTCAGGGATCCGGCCTCGATTTAACTGCACGTGGGCTGTAAAGAAGTGGAGAGGGGAAAAAAAAAAAAAGAAGTGGAGAGGGAAGAGCCACTGCACATTACCGATGCCCCATGGAAGTTCCACGCAGGGATTATTTCAGGGAGACAGAAAGAGACAATGCAGCTCTCTCTGAGATCAGACGGTTTTGTGGGTTTTTATTTTTAAACAATATTGGTGATTACTCTGTAAAGGTTCCAGAAAGTTTCCTCTGCCAGTTTTATGATCTCAATTTAACATCCTCAGAACTGGGCTAAAATTCTAAAGGGGTTAAAGAAATCCTAGCGTTTGACCTAAATATCCACAGAATACCCTCTCTCTGGCAATATATTTAACACTTCAAAATGAAAACACATGAGCTCATTGGGATGGCTAGAAAAGGCCACAGCAGTTTTTCACACTTCTTTTGCCAGCCAGATAACACTCTCATTTGGGTCTCTGACTTTTTCTCACCCTGGAGGCAAGGGGTAAGGGGATGGGGGGGGCGTGGTTGGAGGGTGGTTACTTGTAGGGCTGGCTGCGGGGGTGGGGGTGGGGTTGGAGGGGGCAGCCTGACTGCTGCTCCTCTGGTGGGTACTAGCAGGAGAAAACATAAGGGTAGTTTGACTCCTTGGTTCCTTTGTTGTTGTCGGTTTTTTTTCAAGGACTCTTGAGAATCTGGGGTTCATATCTCATCATCAGGGAGCAAAGTTGGAAACCCGGATGCAAGGTAACTTTGCCCATCACATTCTCTCACATCTTACTCTTTGTTAAAAGTTTAGCAAAGCAAAGACAATCGAAGATTAAAAGTGAAGGAAAAAATCCTTTAAGTCTGTGAGCTGATTTTCTTCAGCTTGAATCTTGTTAGCTCCTGGATATGGGGTTTGGAGTTTCTTCTTTCTTCTTTTTTCTTCTTTCTCCTCCTCCTCTTCCTCCTCTTCTTCCTCTTCTTCAAGATTTTATCCATTAGAGAGAGAGAGAGAGAGAGAGAGAGAGAGAGAACGACCGGGGGAGGGGCAGAGGGAGAGGGAGAAGCAGGCCCCCCACTCAGCAGGAAGCCCCACTCCCAGGGTCCCAGGATCATGCCCTGAGCGGAAGGCAGGCCCTTAACCGACTGAGCCGCCCGGGCCACCCCGAGGTCCTTTCTGGTTTCTTGCAGCACAGCGCTGTGGGGACAGAGCAGGGGCACGCGGAGGGGGCACCTGTCGGTCACCTGCCGCTGCAGGGAAGGCCACGCCCACCCGGCCTGGCCCCTCCCACCTCCTGGGGCTGTAACCTCCTTCTCTTGGGCTAGCTTCTGGCCCTTTTTGTTTTCTGGGTTTAGTTGCCTTGGGGCTCTGAGACATCCGAGTGGCGCCTTTCGGTTTACAATCTTCTTGATCAAAACATTAGAATCCGAAGAAGCAGGAAGGCCCTCTGGGGCCGGGTCAGTTCAGCTTGCCACTGGCCTTGACCTTGGGCACCTTGCTGTGGCTGCCGCCTCTTCCCCCTCCTGGCTGCTCCTCTGCATCAGCCTGTTGATCCATTTGCCCCTTGGCCCCCTGCTGGCCCATCTCTGACCAAAGTCCACCCCACCCCACCCTGCCACCCTCCCACCCCCGCATGCCCCTGTTCCTCCAGCCCATCCCTATGTAAGGGACCTGAGGACCTTGACCTTGACACTTAAGACTAGATTCACAGCCTCTCTTTTGGGGGCGCCCCAGGATATCTGAGGAGAACCCAGGAGGTGCTGAGTGCCCCGATACAACGACCCCAAGGCTCAAAGGCTCTGACCTCAACCGGGTCAGTCCGCTATTGGAAAGAGTGAACTCAACTGGGGGCTTCTGTCTCTGAAGGAAACTTGGCAAGAATTTAAAGAAAGCTCAGAAGAGGGAAGAGGAATATGATCCATAGCTTATGAAGTGGCCTCTATGTAGAAGTGCTCAACAACCGGGCAATACTTCATCAAAAGTAGCAGCCTGAAGGAGAGTGGACAGTTTCCTTCCCCTGCCTTCTCTGCTCATAGATGCTTTCAGCTCATTTCCTGATTCTCATTTGTAGTTATACACAGGTGCTCTTGAAATGTACCTGAGCCTCACACTGTGCTAGAAAGAATCTGTCCTAGCAAATGGGAGCCTTGGATTCTAACCTGAGCCATCAATTATTTTTATTTTTTCATTTTTTAAAAGATTTTGTTTATTCATGAGAGACACACAGAGAGAGGCAGAGACACAGGGGGAGAAGCAGGCTCCCCACAGGGAGCTTAATGTGAGATTTGATCCCAGGACCCCAGGATCACAATCTGAGTCAAAGGCAGACTGAGCCACCCAGGTTCCACCACTGAGCCACCCAGGTGCCCCCAAATCATCAATTATTTTTTAAATTTGTTATTATTTTGTAAAGTATTCTCTTTGCCAAAGGTGGGGCTTGAACTTATGATCCCAAGATTAAGAGCTCCATGCTCTACAGACTGAGCCAGCCAGCACCCCCAACACACATTGATTCATTTTTGACCTTGAACCAATGCCTCAACTGTCCTATGGGATTCATTTGGGAAATTGCCCTCCCTATCTCCTCAGATACTATGAAAGATCACTGTGCCTCTATATGTCTGTGTGTGGATATACATATATGTAAAAACATACATACAATGAATATATACACCTTTTAAACTTCCACAGTATATACTTAGTTACCTTTTAGTGAGCACCTTATAGACCAGAAACTGTGTTTTATATATATTACCTTGTAGTATTTTTATATATATTACCTTGTAGATCCTCCCCATATTCTGGCAAGGCAGGTGATAGCAACCTCCCGCCCTCTCCACTACCATCCTGCAGATGAGGGACCTGAAGCTTAGGAAGGCCAAACGATTTACTCACGCTCACAAAGAATGTGACTTGTGTATAGCAGTCAGCACTGTGCCAGGCACAACAGGACCCGGGTAGTGACCATTTCGATGGTAATTGAAACTGGGATCTGTCTTGTAATGAAGTGGGTGGTTGAGAAGGATTTGGGGAGGGAGGACCCGAGAGCAATTTCCTCCCAAAATGCTATGGGGGCTCCTACTGTGTTGATTATGGAGATTCTTCATGTGCCACGCTCTCTATAAGGGCAAAAACCATTTATCAATGTGATTATGATGTACGTAGTATTTCCAAAAGTGAAAATCTGCTAAAAGGGAGATATCTACTAGGAGGTGAGTATGTTAGACAGTGGACAGCAGCCAACACCACGGGGCCAAAGGTCCCATGCGACCTTCATTGGTTGGTACAGAGATGGCAATGATGAGCTATGCAAAGTAGGGAAATTCTTCCAAGGGCTCCATGTCCTCGTCAGGATGGCTTTTTCATCCAGCATTCACAAACGTTTTCATCTCCGCTCCTTGTCCTGCCTCTTCTTCCACTCCAGGCCCTAGCAAATGAACTTTGCTCTGTTCCAAGTACATGCCCCAGGCTTTCCCACTTTGGGCAGTTGCTCAAATTCTTTGCTCCATCTGGAATGCCCTTCTGTCTATTTCTTTGCCAAATTTCTAAATATTACGGATCCTCAAGGCCTTATGCAAAGTCCTTTTTCTCTATGAAGCCTCTAACTGTTCAGCTGGAAATGGTCATAGTACATTCTCTATTTCTTTTTTGGTGGAACCTTCTTTATTTCTCCTTGCAGACATGTGTTTTCTGAAGGCTAAGCTCCTAGCTGTTTCACCTTTGTATTCTCAGTCTATAACATGTGACTTCAAATGTAATTGCCATTTACTCATTTACCAAATGAAAGAATAAATGTACAGATTCTGATAGAATGTAGCACCATTGCATATGGTGCTAGGTTGAAAGATGTTCCAGGGGTACCTGGGTGGCTTAGTCAGTTAAGCATCCGAGTCTTGATTTCAGCTCAGGTCATAATCTCCGGGTCCTGGGATGGAGCTCCACCCACTTCAGGCTCCAAGCTCAGTAGGGAATCTGCTCAAGGATTCTTTCTCTCTCCCTCTGTCCCCTCCCAGGTTGTGTGCTCTCTCTCTCTCTAAAATAAATAAATCAGCAGGATCCCTGGGTAGCTCAGTGGTTTGGCGCCTGCCTTCGGTCCAGGGCGTGATCCTGAAGTCCCGGGATCGAGTCCCACATCGGGCTTCCCGCATGGGGCCTGCTTCTCTCTCTGCCTGTGTCTCTGACTCTCTCTTTCTCTGTGTGTGTGTCTCTAATGAATAAATAAAATCTTTAAAAAAAAATAAAAATCAATCAATCTTTAAAAAAAGAAAAAAAGATGTTCCAGGAGAATTATATTTGTTCATTTACTAAGCACCTACTAGGTTCCAGTTCTTCTGCCAAGATTTATTACCAAATCCCCTCTGTTTTAGAACATATAGTCTCTAACAAACAAATATGAATAACAAAAGATCTCACAGTCTCCACGAGATACACATTAAACCAAAGTGAAAAATAAATACATTTTGTGTGTTGGCCAAAGGGGGAAGGGGTACATGCATAGAGGTTGGGATTAGGAAAAAGAGTGCCAAGGTCTGACAAAGATGTGGAAAAAAGGCATGATTTAGATGAGCTTTGGATATTGGTTGGGAATACAAGAATACAAGTGGGCACCAGTCAGAACACAACTTCATGGTATGACCCTCATGGTCACGAGGGATGTACCTCCATTCAGCCCACAAACATCTACTAAGAAAGTAGCTTGGGCTAGGGGTTGGGATTACGAATACTAAAATGGCATATTTTCGGGACACCTGGGTGGCTCAGTGGTTGAGCATCTGCTTTCGGCTCAGGGTGTGATTCCAGGTTCTGGGATCGAGTCCCACTTTGGGCGTCCTGCATGGAGCCTGCTTCTCCTTCTGCCTGTGTCTCTGTCTCTCTCTCACTGTGTCTCTCATGAATAAATAAATAAAATCTAAATAAATAAATAAATAAATAAATAAATAAATAAATAAATAATAAATAAAATGACATATTTTCTGTACCTTTAGACCTCACTGTCCAGGTGAGAGACAAGAAATGAGTGCCACAATGAGGGCTCTACTGAAGTTGGTTTGGGATGCTCTAGGGGGAGACAAGAGAACTTTTAATGTCTCTTGGTTGTAAGAGAGGTTTCCCAGAGGACTTGGCCTCCCAACAAGGTCTGAGGAAGCAGCATGATGTGAGGGTTTGAAATACAAACTCTAGAGTCAATCTGACGAGACAGAACTCAGGATCTGGGATCTGATTTCACTGTTAACCACTTGAATAACTTGAGTAACCACTGAGATTGAGGCTCAGTTTCCTCCTCTGTAAAATGGGAAAATTGTATTACCTGTACCACAGAGTTATTATGAAGATTCAGTGAGAAAATCCCCAGATTGATTTTTCATTGAAGATACAAGTGAGATGCCTCCTGGTTCGCTTGTAGATTTTGGGTTGTTTGTTTTTAGCCTTGTAGCACCAGAGGTTGGCATCCAATTAAAGGGTTGGCTGGCTAAGCAGATAACTTCTCTCTAACGAATATCAAACGAGCTAAGCGATTTTGCAAGGCAGCTAATCCCAGATTGGCAAATTGGCATTCACGCAAAAAGATAGCTTATAGATATATAATGCGGCCCATAACTTGAAATAAACAGGCTAATTTTCTAGCATGTTATTGGATGATGGGGGAGGAGAGAATAAGTGTCTTTATCCAGCTATGGGGTCTCTGAATTTGGCAGATTGGTTCTGTATAGGAGGATAAGGGACTCCTGAGAGTGCTCTTACCCTGTGGCATTGTTATTAGAAAGTGGATGATTTTTTTTGCTTATATTTTTCCCTTTTTAGAGCTCACTGACATCCGATTGCAATGAATATGTCTGACTGTTTATTGCAGTTCCGACTCTGAGTTAGTGAACAGTGAGCTATTAAAGCTAAAAAGAGCTCATATGCATCTCTAATTTCTGCCCCCAGGAAACATCACTTTGATACAGACTTTATGATAGCAACTATGTAAAATTATGTCCATATAAAATAGTAGGATTGAAAGCAGTTAGAGATTATTAAAGTTGTTTCTTGAGCCAGGGAGAGTTTTCTTTTCACGTAGTAGTGATCTCCCATTGCAAATTAAACATTTCATACTTCACTGTTATGAGGAAAGAAAGAAAACAAAACAGGACAATGGAGAGACAGGACCAGAAAAGAAGGAGGGAGGAAGGACATGGGAAAAACAGCAAGAAGGGGAGACAGGTTGGGAGAGAATGCTAGAAAAAGAAGGAAGTAAAAACAGAAGAGGGGAAAAAAACTTTGTGGAAAGTGGGGTTGGACTCATGGTGGCTGTGATTTCTGAACAATGTTAAGCAAGACCAAAACATAAGGTGTCTGTTCACACGTTTCCTTCATTCACTTTGGGAATTCTGGGAGAGCATTCAGGCATTCTTTACAGTTAACTCAGTCCATCCCATTGCATATACAGATGGTCCTTGACTTCAGGTGGGGTTATGCCCCAATAAAACCAATTGTAAATGGAAAATATTGAACATGCATGTAATACACTTAACCTACCCAACATCCTGGCCCACCCTAGACATGCTCAGAACACCCACATGAGCCTACGGTTGGGCAAAACCACCGAACACAAAGTCTAGTTTATAATAAAGTGTTGACTATCTCATGTAACTGATTGAATACCATACTGGCCGTGGAAAAACAACATGGTTGTGTGGGTACAGGTATTAGTAGTTGACCCTGGTGATCGCAGGTAATTGAGAGCAACAACCCCTCCAGCAGCCCAGCATCACAACAGAGTATCATCCACACACTGCCAGTCTGGGAGAAGAACACAATTCAAAATTCCAAGTACGGTTTCTACTGAATGAGGATCTCTTATGCACCATTGTAAAGTCGAAAAGTCGCACGTAGGATCGTGGGGAGTCTGGAAGTGTCTGTACTATCTGTTCCAAACTATATAGCCTGTGATCTTCCTCTGAGTTTTTTTTGCAGTGACTAAATCTCAGCTCCCTGGGTAGAATGTGGTGTCCTCAGACAAGGTCCAGGACTGAATTTTTCAGTTGTCTTCCTCCTCCTCCTCCTTTAAAGATATTTATTTATTTATTCATGAGAGCCACAGAGAGAGAGAGGCAGAGACACAGGCAGAGGGATAAGCTTGATCCCAGGACCCTGGGATCACTACCAGAGCTGAAGGCAGATGCTCAACCACTGTGCCACCCAGGCATCCCTACTCATCTTCCTTCTTACCACCACTGCACACACACTCAGACAATAGGGGTGATGGAGAAGGCACTGAAGGTGCCTCTGTGGACACCAGTGGCCTGAGGAGAGGTGGGCAGGGACTCCGTCCTCTGTAACAGGCAAGCTACACCACTCCCAGTAACTCTGTCTTATGGCATCCAACATCCCGGGCACAGAGGGCACGTTTGGCAGATACCTTGCCATGGCTTGACTTTCCCATTTCCTGCCAAACTATAGCCCTTATCTTCTTCAAAAAGTGAAAAGCACTTTCTCTTGGAAGCTCTCCCAGATATTCATGCCTATTAATAAATTATCTAGGGGCACCTGGGTGACTCAGTCAGTTAAGTGTCTGCCTTGAGCTCAGTTCATGATCTCAGTGTCCTGGGATCGAGCCCCATATCAGCCTTCCCTGCTCAGCAGGGAGTCTGCTTCTCCTCCCTTTACTTGTGCTCTCTTGTGCTCTCTCTATCTCAAATAAATAAATAATTTTTTTTTAAAAAGAAAAGCATTTTAATACCCTTTTTATTTTTTTTTTATTTTTTTTTCTTTTTTTTTTAAAAGACTTTATTTATTTATTCATGAGAGAGAGAGAGAGAGAATGGCAGAGACATAGGCAGAGAAAGAAGCGGGCTCCATGCAGGGATCCTGATGTGGGATTCGATCACAGGTCTCCAGGATCACACCCTGGGCCGAAGGCAGGCGCTAAACCGCTGAGCCACCCAGGAATCCCTTAATACCCTTTTTAGATAATTGTTGATATTCTGATTTGCTCTTACACCAAAACTCAAAAAGTGATAGTTTCATATCTGCAGATTTTTTGTACTATCTGTACACTTGTGAGAGAATGAGAATAAAAAAGATACAAAAGAATCTTAACATTATCATGAGCATAGTTTGGACCTCATAGACCTGATAAGGGGCTGGGGTCCCACAGGGCTCCTTGGAGCCCACTTTGAGAACTGCTGGTCTGACCTGTGATACTGTTCTTTATACCAGTGATTTAGGATGGACATGTGACCCAGACAAAAGAGAAATGAAGGGAATTCTTCAATCTATTTGGGAAAGTTTTCTCAAAGATAAAAAGGGTCCCATAGGAAGACAGAGCTGTGCTGGTTCTATGGGTCATTGTCATGATTTGGGGTTTGTCTTGGCTCTGCTGCAGGAGCTGCCTGAGGGTGACAGAGCAGATATCACTGAGCCACAACTGACCACATTCAAGTTACTTTGACCCAGGACTTAGAGTTCTGTGAAATTACTTTTACGTAGGGAGGAAGAAAAGAAGGAAGGGAGGGAGGAAAGAAGGAAAGGAGGAAGGGAGGAAGGGAGGGAGGGAAGAAGGAAGGAAGGGAGGAAGGGAGGGAGGGAGGGAGGGAGGAAGGGAGGAAAGGAGGAAGGGAGGAAAGGAGGAAGGGAGGAAGGGAGGAAGCTACCTTTTGAATATACTTCCAGACTTTTTTCTAAATGTTTATACGTGTAACTTGATATTAGTTTCTGTATTCCTAGCACTTAGCTCAGTGTAATGCCTGTTACATCTCAGTGGTTAATAAATGTTCTTTGAAGGAATGAATACATGAACCACTGACTATTTCCTCGCATTCTGTTCTTTGTGAGGATGAAGAAAAGCAGGTCCCTCTAAGAATGACAAGTTTCCTGGGTGCTATGAGACATATCTAAACAGATATCCACAAAGCAGGCTGTTTTCTCTGTTTCTGGATACTAAGCACCCCACCTCCCAGCATTTTGTGTCCTGAAGGAAATCAGGCATTAGCCTCATATCACCTTAAAAATGGACACTTTATACTTTTACAGCGGCCTATAGTTTACAAAGTGCTTTCATAGGGCTCTAGTTTAGTCCTCAAAGTCGAGCTGTGATGCAGTGTCTTTATTTCCTTCTATGGATGAGGAAAGGGGGACGCGAGAGGCTAGTAGTGGTTCCAAGTTACGCGACAGACCCAGGCCTGGAATAGTGGGTTTAGCGTTCCTGGGGGTGGGGTGCCCGGAAAGTCCATCAGGGGCTTTGTCACTGTGTCACTGTCTGAGGACCCTGGGGCGCAGAGGACAGAGGTGCAGGGAAAAGTGGCTTTTGTCCTTCATCCCATGCCCACCCCCTGGGAGGCAGAGTGGCCCATGATCTGTCTCAGTCGCATGGCACTGAAATGAGAAACCCTTGTTCTGAATGACTTTACCTGGAGGTGATCTCTTCCGCTAGACTGGCTGTGACATTAGAAATGGACAAAACCTAGGACGTTTCCCACCCGGAGCTCGATGGGAACTGGCAAGTGTCAGATTTGAAATTTCTCACTGCAACTCACAGGCTTCTGCTGACCTGGACTTGAACGCTCCAGCCTGGGAACAGTCCAGGATTAAATGTTGACAACTAGCTCAGGGGATATACGTAAAATGCCTTTAACTCCAGTAGGGGCAAGTGGTCACCCAGCCAGGGTCCGAGACCTGCCTTCTCATTCTGGCCCCGCCACGATTTTGTCACGTGCCTCTAGACAGATGGCATGTTCTCTCCAGAACTGAGCTTACGTATTTTTTAAAAGTTTATTTATTCAAGTTATTTAAGTTATGTATGTATGTATGTATGTATGTAATCTCTACACTCAATGTGGGGCTCAAACTCACAACCCTGAGATCAAGGATCACATGCTAGGTCACCTGGGTGGCTCAGTTGGTTAAGTGTCTGACTTCGGCTGAGGTCATGAGCCTGGGATACTGGGACGGAGCCCCCATCAGGCTCTGTGCTCAGCAAGGAGTCTGCTTCTCCCTTTCCCTCTGCCCCTTCCCCTACTTGTGCTCTTTCTCTCTAACTTTCTTTCAAATAAATAAATAAAATCTTTTTTAAAAAAGAATTGCATGCTTCACCAACTGAGCCAGCCAGCCACCCCTGAGCTTATGTATTTTTAAAAAGTTAGTAAGTGAATAAATAAATTAAAAACCAAAAAAAAAAAAATGTAAAAAAAATTTTTTTTTAAAGGTTCACCTGGGTGGCTCAGTGGTTGAGCATCTGCCTTTGGCTCAGGTCGTGATCCTGGGGCCCTGGGATCAAGTCCCACATTGGGCTCCTTGCAGGGAACCTGCTTCTCCTCTGCCTGTGTCTCTGCCTCTCTCATGAATAAATTTAAAAAAAAATTTTTTTTTAAGTAAGAATTAGGTGGTCTCAGAGAAAATAACCTCTGAAAGCACAAGGAGTGCCTACATAACTCCGTTTCCTTATTTTATTCTTTGTAATCTATGTCTTTAAATAAAAAAGCTTACTCATATAGCAAAAAAAAAGTGATTTATGGGACACACATATACGTATTAAAAAGTCTATAATCTCATAGAGGAGATATGTTAGATGTTGCTGAAAAAAAGTGATTGCCACTTGCTGCCTTGGCTCTTACCTAAGCCCTGGATTACTTCATGCTTTGAACAAATGGATGGGAATAAGAGTGCCCAGCCCTCATCTCTTCTGCAATAGCCTGATGGAACAGAGAGAGATCAGAGACCAAAAAGCCTGGTTTGAATTCCCAGCCCCATCACTGACCGACTTTGTGGACCTTGGGCAGGATCCCTGTTACCCCACCTGTAAAATGGGTATGTGGTAAGGAGTAAAGATAATTTCTGTGAGTTCTCTGGAGCAGTCCTGAGCTCACAGCTGGTGCTCAATGTGTGCGGCTGCCCTCTGTAACACGGGGCAGGGTAAGGTAAGCAGAACCGCGGGGCTATAGGACAGCAGGGAAAAATGTGATTATTTCATGTTTCAGGGCCAGGTGCCTAGGGAGGAGTGTTGAAGGAGGGCCCTGAGAGAGGGTCCTCAAATTTGAAAGGTGGAGGGAGGAGAGGGAAAAGCAAGACAAGGCAAGGAGGCAGGAAAAATGCAACGAATGTACAGGCAGTAGAAAGGAGCATATTCATACGGGCAAAGGTACGTCAGGGCGGGTGAATTGGGGCCAGGTATTTGAGGGTTCAAGGTGACTGAGCATGGAGACTATCTTATAGGAAATGGGAAGCCATTGGAGGCGCTGAGCAGACGAGTGACAGGTTTAATAAGTTACATTTCTATCTAGAAGGCAGTAGTAGCTGCAACCCAAGGAAAAACATGGTACACACTTCAGAGATGGACTTGGAAGCAGATGTCAATGAAGTCCTTCTATGCAGCCGCTGTGGGGCAATGGCAGATGCACTCTGTGACACCAGTCTATCATAACGGTCTTGGAGAGAGAGAGTGGGCTCACCTTGGGTAAGGTGGGCGAAGAAAGATGACTTTGGACAGACTTGGGGGAGGATAAGGTCACGTAAGGATTTCTGGTTCTCACAGTTGTGGACTTTAAATGGGTTAGTCATGTAAGATCTTGAATGTGGATCTACAGTTGGAGTCTTCAGGGACCCAGGGTGACAAGGCAACTTTATTTTAGCAATAAAGTAGCATGTTCTTCAGCCTCGACTCACATCAATGTTGAATAACAATCGCTGAGGACAGAAAAAGACAAGACGAGAAAGAAGAGGGAAATGAAGGAATAGGGAAAGAGGGAGGGGAGGGACAGAAGAGGGGAAGGGGCTGGAGACAAGACAAAGAAAAGAAGAAAGTGGATCAGGGGTAGGGTCAAGGATTGGAGGCTGTCTGCTCTGGGGGGCCACACACAGCCCTGGCCACACAGCGGCCTGCCCTGGCTCGAGTCAGCCACTTGAGCGGCTGAGAGGAGGCGGGAGGCTGGAAGGCTGCAGTCAGCTGCATCTTTTTGGCTGTAAATAATCAAATGGAAAATGTTGGATGATTCTCCCCTGGCTCAGTCTGGAGGGAGGAGGGCTATTCATCAATCTTTAAGCTTTTTCACTTCTGGGGATTGTCACCCATGTCAGATCCATCTGGACATTTCTGCTTTATTTTTTTTTTCCCAAATGCCTTTGCCAGGAAGAATATTTAACACATTTAGATGTAAGAAACTAGGACATAGAGGCACATTGGTTTCTCCCTTTTTTCATAAAGCCCAAGTGTTCTTATGGGATCATTAGGTCCGTTAAATAATTTGTTAGTCATTCATTCATGCAACAGATATTTAAAAAAAATATCTTAAGAATTTATTTATTCATGAGAGACACAAGCAGAGACACAGGCAGAGGGAGAAGTCAGCTCCCTGTGGGGAGCCCGATGTGGGACTCGATCCCGAGACCCTGGGATCATGCCCTGAGCTGAAGGTAGACGCTCAACTGCTGAGCTACCCAGGAGTCCCAACACATATTTTTTAAAAATTTATTTATTTTAGAGAGAGAGCATGAGAGGGAGGAGAGACAAAGGGAGAGAATCTCAAGCAGATTTCCCTGTGACCATGGAGCCAGTGCAGGGCTCCTCAGAGGCTCGATCCCAGGACCCTGAGAGAGTGACCTGAGCCCAAATCAAGAGTTGTTGGATGCTTCCCCAACTGAGCCACCCAGGCGCCCCTACTCAACAACTATTTCACCAGGGCTCCATGCAAACAGGGGGCCTTGTAGACTGCTCTTGGTTGGGCGTCCCGCAGGACCACCTATGTCATAAAGATGAGATCACACGCTGGACGAAAGAACAGCAGATACTGCAAGACGTTCCCCTAGTTATGTTGCTGGTAACAAAACAAAACAAAACAAAACAAAACACAAAGCTCATTCATCTTCATGAGTTCCTTGTAACTTCCCTACAAGTCTCCCTTTCCCTGTTTTCTCCTCCTACTGCTGGTTACTCTCTGTGCTTAAAAGGGCTTCAGCTTGAAAGTAGCAGCCGGGTTAAATAGCCCCACTTCTTTGGCCATCAGCCTTAAATCACAGTCTCCTTTTTGGTCCTGCCCACTTCCTGTTTTTATCACATGTCTGGTCTTCCACACTCTTTCATTTATAATGGCTGCCCCTGATTAAATCCTTCCCAGGCCTGGCACCTCTTCTTTATTTGTCTCCTTATCTTTGAGCCTCACAACAAAATCCTGAAAGAAATGGAGACTCAGCTGGGTTTCCTTCCTTGCCTAAAACACAGAGCTGGGGGCGGGCTTTGAACCTTCAAGGGCCTGACCTTCGAGAGAGGGCTCCTTCCTTGACTCGGTGTGGCCTCCCCAACCTCCACCTGAGAGCTCTTCCCCCCTCCTGCTCTCGCCCTTGCCAAGGACCAGAGAATTTCAATCAGGAGACTGTGCCCCTTGGTTCTCTCTCTATTAATAAATGTTTGATTGATTCTAAATGAGCTGTCACTATGCCTTGGAGTGAGGATTACGAGCAGCTCCATAAGCAGATTGTAAAGTGACGGCCATGTGACCCAAGCTGTTACTGTGACAACAGCTGAGGAGGAAGACTAATTATGGAGATGGGGAGGAAGGGGACCAGGGGGCCTGAGGGGCAGGGCTGGGCGCTTCTGGCCTTATCAGGGCTTCAGCAACGGGAAGCCAGACTTTATTCGCTTTCTCCAGGTCCTTTTGATATTTTATTTTTAAGATTTTATTTATTTATTCATGAGAGACACAGAGAAAAGGCAGAGACACAGGCAGAGGGAGAAGCAGGCTCCATGCAGGGAGCCCGATGCAGGACTCGATCCTGGGACCCCAGGATCATGCACTGGGCTGAAGGCAGACACTCAACCGCTGAGCCATCCAGGCGTCCCATCCTTTTGATACATCTATATTTTTTTCTTTTTATATTTTAAATAAAATCTTAGCCCACACTCCTCATTGCCTTGAAAAATAGCACCGGTTTTCTTTCCCTGGTTTTCTTGGGGAATAGGAATGATAAAGTGTGAACTCCTATCACCTATGAAAACTTGTTGTCTGAGGATCTTGGCTCAGATCTGTAAGCACAAGGGATTTAAACAGTTTTTTTTCCTGATGATTCTCGTGAGGTGGCTTCCCTGAATTAAATTTCTGAAGCTCACTCACAGTGGCACCTTGCCCGTGTGGGAATAGTCTCAGCGTGCCACAGGGGAGAGGTAGACTCAGCTTCCCTGGGAGGGCAGTGTGAGAGCATGCTGACCCCCGTGGCATTCGGCAGAGGGGCTCTTTTATTTCCTAGCTCCGTCAAATCATTTAATCTCTTCAAAGCTTTGCTTGCCTCACCTGTAAAATGACACTGGAAATGTCATCTGCCCCACAGGGTTCTGGTGAATTGTGAGAACATAGCTGTAGTACCACGCTGCCCCTAGGCCACGGGGCACCTCGGTGTCAATTTAAAAAAAGGCCACCCTCTTGGCAGAGGCTACCTTTCAGGAGCACAGCCAATCAGGGCAAGGAATTTATTTATTTATTTATTAATTTTTAAAATTTATTTATTATTTTATTATTTATTTATTTATTTTATTTATTTATTCATGAGAGACCCAGAGAGAGAGGCAGAGACACAGGCAGAGGGTGAAGCAGGCTCCATGCGGAAAAATTATAAATAAATAAATAAATGACAAATTTTAAATATAAGTTGTCTGACCCCTTATCTCCAAAACACAAGAATAGGGCATTACAACATAGGTAAGGATAACATTATAGACACTCTCCCCACAACAAAAAGGAGGGGGAATGGTGGTAGAGGAATGGGAATCACTGCTACCCAGAGAACTTGAGATCCAGTAGAGAATGTGCTGGTAGTATGTTGATCAGAATTCAAGGCTTGGGAAAGATTCTTCAGGACTCTTGGCTCCACTCTCTAGGCTCTTGGTTCCGCCTTCGGAATTATCCTGCCCATAGATGGTGGCCCAACGCCATAGCTGAGTAGTTTCACAGGCAACTTCTTCCCTGTAAAAGTTTAGGATTCCTGTTGTGAGATTTCAACCCTTAAATTCAAGCTGGAAGCATTTCTGCCACTAGGATTCCCTGAAAAACTTCATGGTCCTCCCATGGGCAAACACAGCCGTATGTGAGGGAGCAAGGCTGGCAAGGGGCACCCCAGGCTGACATCAGCTCCCATTCATGCCCTGGGCTGGGCACCCTCAACAGAGCCCAACCCCCAACCTTAGCAAGTGAACCAATCTACTGGCACATTTTAGTTGGGATCCGTGACCTGTTATTAATATCATTTATCACATTTAGTCACTCAGGATTTGTTAACTGTTGTCACTATTATGTGCCGTATGTTCATCAATTCCCAGAGAAACAGAGCAGCCTAAGAGGACCCAAGATTTTACACAAGGAACAAGAAACTCAGGAACAAGTTTCTGAGATGATTGCTGCCTGGGTGCTAAATTCCTTGGGGCTGGTTTGAGGAGAAGAGGGAGGGAAGGGAAGGAAAGGGGGTTGTTGCTACAAGGGGCTTGGGTCAATGAAGCTTCGCCCCAGGGCTATGTTTTTGAATGCTCCAGGTCTGCTTGGAAAAGAACATGTGGATGGAAGGGGTCGAGGTCTACAGTCAGAAAAACTGGCTTCCACTTCTGATTTCCTCCTTGTGTTTGCCCTGAGATCAAGGGACAAGACTTCAAATCTTTAGTTTCCTCATTTAAAAATCTGGGTTGTGATCTCTCTCCTATGTATGTTACAGGGTTGTGAGGTTCAACCGAGATAATTTATGAAAAAGCACCAAGTTCTGCAAGACAGGGTAAATGATGGAGACTGTCCTTTCTCTTCATGTATTTGTAGGTTGGCAGAGGCAAGGAAGCAGGTTTTTTACTTGCTTTCCCTTTTTCAGTTGAATATCCTGAGCCTTCTGTATGGACGTTGGCCCGGGTGGGTATCAGATGCTCTCAAGCATCACTGGCTGGACCTAGATGGACCCATAGGGTCAGGGCACACTTTGAGGTTGTCACCTTAGCCTTTCATGGTGCGTTCTGGAGCATCCTTTGCCATTGGCTAGTGGAGACCATATTTGTATTTCCTGTTCTGCCCAAAGAGTCAGACTTGTTGAAACCTATGGTTAATTTGTCATATCTGACATCTAGATTTGATGTGAATTCCCAGAAACAACCTTAGGGGAAACCCTCACCTGAACTCTCAAACCCTCTTTTTGCTTCTCCACTGCAATATGCTCATGTGTTCACAAAGCTGGACCATCACCACCAAGCCCTGCAGGAAAAATAACAATTGAATTACAGAGAGAGTGAATTAATAACTGATCTCCATAAAGTCTGGCTGCATCCACCACTGAGATGCCAAGAATTGATGACTTCACTTTTTTTTTTTTTTCTGAAGCAACTCCTAAAGTGCACAACTGGGCACAGTTCCACTGGGAAAGTAGATTAATCAGGAAGACAGAGGTGCCTGGGAGACGCTCAGATTTAGAATTCAGATTAGCTTCAACTTGGATTTGTCCTTTTTCTTAATGGATGTTCTTCTTATTTTTCATGGACTTGGGACACACATATCCTTTTGTGCCAAATCTGTCAGTTTTTCCTGTATAGCAGGAAAAGTAAGAGGTGATCCTGTATTTTTAGAGGAAAATGGAAGCCTGGGGAAGATCAGCAATTTGCTGGAGGCCCCAACGGACACAAGAAGCCTCAAATAACATTTATCAAATAAAATGTGTGGGTCAGGATGAGTAAGAAATTAGCAAAGATTCAGCCGCCTTCTTCCTCTGCCTTCCATCTTCTGGAACCAGCAAATGAGCTGATTAAGCTGGGGTGTTAGGAAAAGACAAGTTCTTCCAAGACCTGAATCTGGCATCCTCTCATGAGGGGCAATTAGCTCCTGGAAAGCACAATGATGATCAGAGCTGCTGAGTTAAACTTTAGCCCTGGACTATGAGAAACACCAGTCATCTTCCTTAGCTCTAAGTTAGGAAACTCTCTACTGATACAGGGGGCAGTTGCAATTGGAATCCTCATTTGAATATCCAGATACCTATGGGAAGGTGATGATGAATTGCCCTCTTTCATTATTACAGGCTAGAAAAAAATAAAATAAACCAGGAGGAAGAATTTTTTAAGTCAGAGGGAAACAGGAAAGTTTTGGACACAAGTGGTCTTGTTGTGCTCTAGGTTGTGAATCCGAGAAACCACCAAGGACCTGACACTGATGCAAGTACACGAGGGTTTATTTACAAGCTTGAGCTTGGGTCCAAGGATACTCCACACAGCAGAACGGGGGCTTGGACCCTGAAGTGGGTTACAGCTGGGCTTTTTATGGGCTGGTCTAGGGGATTTTCAGAAGGCGTGGAGGAATTTTTTTTTTTTTTCCAATTCCAATATGGGGGAAAGGGTGGGGGAGTTTCTCAAGATCTGATATGGGATTCTCTGCCAACGGCATTCTGAGCTCTGTTGTCTTTCTGGTATGGGATTCCCTGTTAAGGACATTCTGCAGTTTTTCCTGTAAAGTTCAGCTCTTATTCCCAGGGGCCTAAGATGGCTGTACTTGTGCTAATGCTAAACTTGAGGTGGAATGGCCTTAATTTTCTCGGCCTCCACAATCTGATCTACAAGGTGGCCTGTAATTCCTCTTGGCCTGTGTTTTCATTTCTCTTTTCTTTTGAATGTCATTGTATGGACAATACTCAACGTGCTGAGGCAGCGAGAGCGCCCAGAGCAAGCTTTTACATGTGCTAGAGCAGCCAGTCCAATACCACACATTCCCAGGGAAGGCACTGGTGTTCATACGGAGTCCGAGCTGGGTTTACCACTCGGACTATCTGAGAGAAAAGATGGCTGGGTTGAAGGGACTTTGGGTATTTGGTTATTGAACTTCTTTGCCTCTGTTTCTGGACCTGTGTTTCTTAACTGAAAGTGATTTTGCCCCCTAGAGGACATTTGGCAATCTGGAAACATTTTGGTTGTCACAACTGGGATTGCTACTGGCACCTAGTGGGTAGAGGCCACGGATGCTGCTGCACATCCTAGGAGGCCCAGAACAGTCAGTCCCCCGCAGAATGATTGGGCCCAAACTCTCAATAGACTCAAGGTTGAGAAACCCAGTCCTGGAACAGTGGGCGAATCCTTTTTTTTTTTTTTTTTAAGTTTTATTGTATTTATTTATCTGAGAGAGAGAGAGAGAGAGAGAGAGCACAACCAGGGGAGAGAGGGAGAAGCAGGCTCCCTACTGAGCAGGGAGCCCGACTTGGGGCTTGATCCCAGGACCCTGGGACCATGACCCTAGCCGAAGTCAGACATCCAACCAATGGAGCCACCCAGGTGCCCCCAGTGGGAGAATCCTATATTCTTTTCTAAAGCAAACAAATCACAGAAGGATCACAGTACAGTTTGTATCATACTGGCTTTACTCAGATGAAAGAAGACCTGCCTATTTCTATTATAATAATAATGCTGTGTAACAACCACTAGACCTCAGTGATATACAGCAATAAAAAAATATTTTTATCTATTTATTCATGAGAGATACAAAGAGAGAGGCAGAGATACAGGCAGAGGGAGAAGCAGGCTCCATGCAGGGAGCCCAATGTGGGACTTGATCCTGGGACTCTGGGATCATAACCTGGGCGGAAGGGAGGTGCTCAACCACTGAGCCATCCAGGTGTCCCTACAGCAATAAACTTTATTCCTCATGAGGCTAGAGGTCAGCTGGGCAGCTCTGCTAACCAGAGCCAGGTTCAGCTGGCCCTGACTGAGCTCACTTGGGTCTCACTTTGGCTGGAAGCTTGGCTGGTCTCTATGGGTTCACTCTTGTGGGCTGTTGGCTGGGGTGACAAGGGTGACTGGAGCATGTGGTATGTCAGCATCTAGAGGACTAGCCCAGGCCTTTCACAGGCTTTGTTAGTGGCAAAGCTCAAGAGAGAGAGAAAAGCATGAGAAGCCCTTGAGGCTAAGGCTGGGAACTGGCTCATAGCTTGCACTATACACTATTGGCCAAAGCAAGTTACATGATTCAAGGCACGTAGAAACAGACAATGTTTTCTTTCTTTCTTTTTAAAAAAAATTGTTTTAGATTTCATTTGTTGGAGAGAGAGAGAGAGAACACAAGTTGGGGGAGAAGCAGAGGAGAAGCAGATTCCCGGCTGAGTAGGAAGCTGAACATGAGATTCAATCCCAGGACCCTGAGATCATGACCAAAGGCAGATGCTTGACTGACTGAGCCACCCAGGTGCCCTGAAACAATGTTTTCATGAGAAGAGCCGCAAAGTCCATTGCGAGGGGCAAGGATACAAGGAGGTATGAAGAATTGTGTGCATTTTTACCATCAATCTACCACATGCTTCTTCTCCACTTCTAATTTACACTTAGGCCTCAAAGTTCAGTTGAGCAGTACCTTCTTCAAGAAACTTTACTTGACCCCTCCTTTGTCCTCCTATGTGAATTCTGGGCTGACAACCCTCAAAGCACCCCTCCTCACACTGTGCCCCAATCCTGGGCCCAACCATTGGCCAGCCCCCTGATAAATCTCGAGCCATTTAGTAATCCCTGCCTCCAAGAACCATGAATGAGTATGTAGTTTCCTTTCTCCGTCTGTGTCCTAAACGGTCTATAGATTTGGTTGTAGACCATGGAGTTAAAGAGCTTGAGTTACGGAGAGAGAATGTGTTGGTTCGAATCCTCCCTTTGCCTCTTACTAGGTCAAGTCAAGCAAGCTAACTAATCTCTCTATTTCTCTGTACCGTGAGGATAATAAGATAGTAATAGTGCATACTCCAGAGGTTTCTGAGGGCAAAATGAGGTTATATAGGAAAAGTACTTAAAAGAGTGGCTGGCACGCAGTGATCTTCAGATGGTGACTTTAGTTGTAATGTTTCAACCCAGCACCCAGTTTGTAGAGAATGGTGACTTCATTCATTATTAATTCATTACTTACAGGTAGACATGATACTCTTGTGCTTCTCCTCATATAAGAGAGCATCGCACATCACTGGCCACCTGACCGCTCAGAGGCTGAATTCATGTTGCTTCTCTGGCTGGTTCTGCATGCCTGTCAGTCACTGGAAGAGCTAATCGTTTCCTTCTCCAGAGGTCACTAGAGCTGAGAGAGTCAACTTGCCACCAGGGAGACACTACTCCCAGGGTGGAAGGAGCCCTATGCCTCCTGTTCCTACAAGCCTGACTCATCATGGAGACGCTGGCTGGGCTGTTGGATTTCTACAGATCACAGGGATAATGAAGAGAATTGTGTGGGAGGAGTTTTGAGGAAGCTCAAGAGCTGAATTCAGTGTTTCTGTAACATTTTGGGAACTGTTAAAATAAGACACATGTACGATTTCAGACAGACTTTTAAATGGCAGCATAAAACAACTGCTTCTGCCATAGTCTGGGCTTGTGGGTTTTATATCCATAAAAAATTAGAAGATGCCTCGTGAATAATACACTGACTCAATTCTGTGAGTCGCAACGCCCCTCACAGGGTGACTGTGTCTAACGCTTTTAATATCCTGCAAACTGGCTGGGTGTCTCTCACTTGGTGGATCTCAGCAGAAATGGAAGCCAGTAGGAGAATCGGTGTCATCAACTTCTCCCACTTTCCAAGCTGCCAAGTCAGATGGTTCTTGCCTGGACTTGAAATTGTTCTTAGTGAAGTCTTCAGGTTAAAACTGAACATTTCTGAATCACTTATAAGAGATTCTCAGTGCCTGGTGGAAACTGGATTGTGAAAGTAGTTATCTGGGGCAAACCCAGCCCAACCTAAAGTTGCACTTTGATGAGCCACCTCCGGGAATTCACTGTAACGTGACCTCTACTGAACACCTGTGTCCATGCTAATGTTTTTAATCTTTAAAGAATGCTTGTGTTTTGTAGTCCAAAGAATATAATTTAGCACTGATGGTACAGGTTTTTAAAGCACATTTAAATAAACATTTCTGGAGGAGTTTGTCTTGCTCGCAAAGTAGGTATTTAGCTCTCTGAAAGCAAGGGCCAAGTCTTAAATCTGTATTATTACTTCTACAATCCCTGGCACCAAGCTAGACACACACAACACCTGATTCCTCCCTGTAAGTTGTCACAAACTAGTAACCTACAAATTTGTTTCATTCATGGTTTTTGTTTTGCCTCAGTGCAGTGGTGTAAAAGGCAATGTAATTAGGGCTATGATATAAGCAGCGGAGCATACATGTTATATCCCTGGCCCCTTCCTATGTTCACATGGTCTTCATGAGGAATGTGAGTCTCCCCTACTCATTTGCTCAGAATTTTCTTCCCATTTCTCATTCCCTGTGTAGTCCTGCTTCTACTGCAAGGTACAATTCTAGTTGCATCTTCCCCATAAACCGTTCCTGACATGACACCCAGAGAGCCTCTCCCTCTCTGAGCTCCATTGGCACTGGCCTTCAACGTACTTCATTTATTCGGTAGCTCGTACATACCCTGGTGTTTCTGCTCTTCTATGTAGTATTTATCCTCCCTTGCCAGTTGAATTGGGGATTTTTTGAGCAGACTGTAATACCACTTTTTAATACCAGCCCCGGTTATGTCTTGTATGGAGCAGGTGCTGAATATGTGTTTGTAGGCAAGGGAGAATGATACTTCTAGAGACAGTCCTTTATCATGGGCACTTTGCTGGGAGGATTTAGCCAATCTTATGGCCATATTGCCCTTGTCCTAATCTCTATTTAGCATTTGATTATAATCATGGATCTCCTTCTACTTTTTATCCTTTCTCATCGTCAAAGAGGTCTTTTTTACTTTTTACCCTTTTTGATAATCATCAAAAGCCACCTCCAAACCAGATTCTTTCCCTTTATCCTCTCCAAGAGACTCCATTTGTTTGTTAAGCATCTGCCTGCTTTCTCTTAAGCTAGCTAGATGTTTTCCTGAATTAGTTCAGTTGCAGGAGACAGACTGTAGCAAGAATGGTATTAGACACATCTGGTAGTGTCATGTTCCTTAACAGGTAATTATTCAGCACCTACTCTGTGCATTGCGCGGAGTAAACACTATGAGCAACTCATGCCTCCTGCTTTAAGGAACTTTCGGTCTAGTTGGAGAAATACTACACACGTGCATGAAATGCATACGTAATTCAACCAACTGAGCCACCCAGACACCTGACTGTTTAAGTGTCTGCCTTCGGCTCAGGTTATGATCCCAGTCCCACATCACTGTGCTCCCTGCTCAGCAGGGAGTCCTCTTCTCCCTCTTCCTCTGCTCCTCCCACTACCCCATTCTCTCTCTCTCTCTCTCTCTCAAATAAATGTTTTTAAAAAAATTATTCGATGCTTATGAAGAGTACTAAAGTATCAGTAAGAGCTATGAATTCCAAGGAGGGCAATGTCTCTGAAGAGTAAGGAGAAGGTTTCAGAAGCAGGTGGAGTTAGTTCTGGGTCCTGAGTATGAGTAGAATTTATAGAGGAGAAACTGAACAGGGAAGATTCGCCAAGAGGGGACAATATATAGTGGGAAGACCTGAAGTTTTGGACTCACATACAACCCAACCCTTACTATCAGGTCACAAGTCTCTGAATTTCATTCCTTATTTGAAAAATACCTTGTCGCATTGTTGTGAGGGGTCAATGGACAAAGTATGAACATTTCTGGTGTAGCGTCTGATATAATAGGTGACCAATAATTGCTTGTTAGCCTTGTAGCAACTGTCAAAAGTGATCAAAAGAAGTCAGTGGGACTGGAGATGGGACCATCTAATTGGGACATAAAGGGAGTGATGGGACATGAGGAGGGAGAGTCAGGCTCCTTGTTAGGTCACCTGTTGGGGGGCTTACATGTCTGGATACAGACTTGCGCTTTAAGCAGTAGGTGGTAGGTGGGAATGCTGAGGGCAGCCATGATTTTTTTTTTCTTTTTTTTTTTTTTAGCAGATTTTGTAAGTTCCTAATTTGGAAAGTACGCAGGCTGAGGCACCGGAAGTAGTGGGTGGCAGGCGAGGGCTGAGTCTCTGACTCTGCTCATTACACTCATGTGAGTGAGGTTTTGCCTCCAACAATTTGAGAAATACGTAAAGGACTGTTAAAATAAGAAAATCCCAAAATACTAAAATTCTGAAATCTAAAATCATCTAAATCTGAAATACTTAATTTAAAATACTGAAAATCCTTGAGGACCCCAACAACACTCTTCAGAGCCAGTAATTCTGAGCAGTTCCTCTTTGAATCATTCAACTATGTTGTATTCCAGGAACCCGGCATGGTAGTGATTCTCTAACTTTGCCAACTATAGTTTGGAAACCAACTATAGGCAAAAGTACTGATTCACAGCTGAAGCTTTTTTTTCTCCAGCTCATCAGTATTAAGTAAATAATAAATTTATATGCAGCTGTTCTTGGTGAGTAGTGTTTGCTGGTGGGACCTGCCTATACATGTTGCCAGTGCTGTGTTGTTCTCAGATTAACACTTAATTAACTAATCTTGTTCCCGAACCTAAGTGAATGGCTAACCTACCACTGTGGTGAGTGGAGCAATGTGAAAAGCATTTTGCAATTTATATGCATTCTGCTATTTTAATTCATTGCTTCCAGTCCTAAATCATAACCAAAAACTATGTTTATAGACCAAAGGAAATGAACTATCTTATGTTGCCATTTTTCAAGTTAGAAAAAAGTAGCCAAAAAAGTAGATCAACAGGCCATATTGGAGTAATAGCCTGATAACCAGAAGGCACATTTGAGTTGAAGTCCCTGATGAAAAACTGCTAACTAGTCTGAAGAGTCTAGCAGAGGTGTCAGAAGGCTTTTCACACCCACTTGGTCAAAGCTCATTCAGATAATTTTAGGCCAATAAACATCTATGATTCCTGGCTCGGTCCCCTTTGTAGAGGGCTAAGCCTTCCTAATCTAAGAAATAAATATAAGCAAGGGTTCCTGGGTGGCTTACTCGGTTCAGTGTTGGCCTTCGTCTCAGTTCATGATCCCAGGGTCCTGGAATCGAGTTCTCCATCAAGACTCAACATCCCTGCTGAGCAAGGGAGCCTGCTGCTCCCTCTTTCTCTAACCCTCCTACTTGTGCTGATTTGCTCTCTTTCTGTCAATAAATTAATAACATGCTTTAAAAAAAAAAAGAAATAAATATAAGCAGACTAAAAGGGTGCTTACTCAGTTGTGATATTGGTGACACTTGACATTGACCTTGAAAGGAGAAGGGCACTTATCCTCTTGGAGAGGGGCAACATATGCACCCACTTGACAAGTCTATAGGTGTCTTAACTTGAGTCTAATTTTATGTCACTCCAAGAGATGCTGATTTGACTCTGCCCATTCATGTTTATCACGGATGGCCGTAAGTATGGAGTATTGTAAATAAGACCTGATGTCTTTAATAAAAGCCTTAATCAAGGTTATCTGGATTCATTGAAGGCCAACTGTGTACCCATCCTGCGTCGAAGACTGAGGACATAAGGACAAATGTACACAATTCCTACTCTTAGAAATTGTGATGAGGGATCCCTGGGTGGCGCAGTGGTTTAGCGCCTGCCTTTGACCCAGGGCGCGATCCTGGAGACCCGGGATCGAATCCCACGTCGGGCTCCCGGTGCATGGAGCCTGCTTCTCCCTCTGCCTATGTGTCTGCCTCTCTCTCTCTCTCTGTGACTATCATAAATAAAAAAAAAAAAAAAAAAAAAAAATTAAAAAAAAAAAGAAATTGTGATGAGCCATGAGATGAACACATCTCATGTAGGGAATATCTCAGCATAGCATATGCCAAATAGTAAACAGTGGCGTAGTCAGTGCTGTTGGGTTTTACATGGGAAGCTTTGTGGTGTATTCAGGGACAGTGAGTGTGTATGGACTTGACTGGAGTTGAGGATTGAAAGCAGATAATGTTGGCAAATAGTTTGCAGCAGAACTGGGGGGGGCGGCGGGGCGGGTGGACTTTGGTAACCAGATCACTTCAGCTTTGCAGGCAACTACGGTCCATGGAAAGCCTGACTGGGGACAGCCAACTGCCTCAAATTTAGGAGGGTAAACCCAATGGCAGTGTGTTGGGTAGACCAGAGTCAGGGACAACAAGGCCGTTACGAGAGCAGAAATAGTTTAGATGGCAGCAGACAGACAAAAAGCCCTGATGGGGCTAGAAAGACATGTAAGAAGAATCATGAAGAAAAAAGCAGTTTTTGCTGCTTGTTTCCTCTTCAGTTGGACCATGGTTGCTGTCTTTGTCAGTTTGGCCCATTTTAATAAGACTGGGGGCTTGGAACAGCACTCTTGTCTCACAGTTCTGGAAGCTGGGAAGTCCAACACCAAGGCACCAGCAGTTCTGGTGTCTGGTGAAGGCCCGTTCTCTGATTTACAGACGGCCGCCTTCTCATTGTATCTTCATGAGGCAGAGGGAAAAATCTGCTCCCCAGTTTCTTCTCATAGGGGTTCTAATCCCATCATGGAGCTCCACCCTCATGACCTGATCACCTCCCATAGGCCCCACCCCAAATACCATCCCCCTGGGAGTTAGGATCTCAACACAGGAATATTGAAAAGACACAAACATCCCTGTATCCCAGTTACCATAATTATTAATACGTCTATCATACTCTTCTGCTTAATTTGCAAGTTTCTTGAAGATAATGTCTTCAGAGGAGGTTCTGTTGGTGGAATTAAATTGTGCATTGCCTAACATGTTGAAATTCAGTTCTTCCCCACACAGATTATTATTAATGAAAATCTGTTTAACTGTTCTCCAAGACGTACCAGCTAGGAGTCTGTTTGGGATTTCAACATTTTATGCAAAAGGTTTATTTCCTGACATTGCATGACGTTGAATAGAAATTCTCCCCCTACTTCTGCCACACACACACACAAACACAGAATCAAAATGCTTATGTTTGCCTAAAAAAACCAAAAGGGGTTGCTTGAGGAAGCAAACACTTCCATTTTGAGGCAGAAACCTAAAAAACTGTGAAGGGTGTTAATCAGTTTCTCAGGCTTTTAAACATTGCATCGCATTTTGTTTTTCTGCTTTTGAAATTCATCAGACCTCCAGCTTGGGGATTTCTGATCTGTAGAAAGCTCTTTAACAAACATCCCCAACACCCTTTTAGACAAATACCCCTTCTTCAGATGCAAGAATGGAAACTACTTTCTATTCTGGAAAACGTATGGTGTTCTATTCTTTGAGGCTGTTGTAACTGCTAGTAGCAGTCTCGTCCTCAACATTGGTGGCTCTTCACTTAGTCTGCCCTCTTTCCCCAGAGCCATGTCATGGGCACGGGGGCAATCTGGGAGCCATGTCGGATACTAATTGGATACTAATTGGGACTGCAAAGCTTTCTTACACTGCTTACTTGCCTAAAAAACAAACAAACAAACAAACAAAAAAACCCCAACTGCTTAGCATTTTAAGAGGCTTTATTTGAGAGAGAGCACAAGAGTGAGCATGAGCTGGGGTGGGGGTGCAGAGAGGGAGAAGCAGACTCCCCACTGAGCAGGGAGCCCGATGTGGGACTTGATCTCAGGACCCATGAAATCATGACCTGAGCTGAGGTCAAACGCTTAACAGATTGAGCCCCCCAAGTGCCCCCCCGCCCCCTGAATCTGCTTATTGTTCCACTTTTATTCATTTCACTGCATCCACTTTTCACACAGGGGATAGAATATTCAGCATGAACTCTGAAGCCAGAGCAAATCCAGGCGGTGACACTTGTTAGAGAGATGATGGCGGTCAGATAACTTCTTGGACAAAACTTTGTTTTCTAATTTGAAAATGGGGATTAATCCTACCTACTTTCCAGGAATTTGTGCGGATTAAATGAAATGGCCTTGAGGGATGCAAAGCACCTGGCATACAATAGTCTCCGTGAACATTAGTTTCTTTTCCTTATTTGTTAAGTATTTGTTTCTGAGCATTGTAGTGCTGAGGATAATGCAATGGAGAGAGAGAGAGAGAGAGAGAGAGAGAGAGAGAGAGAGAGACAACCCCTGCTGTTCTATGTCATTATGACAGTGGTTCTCAAAGGGTTCCCCAACCAGCAGCAGCATCAACACCCATCTCAGTTTCACTCCATTAGAGGCTCGAGGGGTGGGGCCCAGCAGACTGGGCTTCTGGGTGATTCTGATGCCTGCAGTTCTGGGGTTCTGAGAGCCTTTGCTTCTAGATAAAGGCCAGCATGGTGGGTTTGTGGCTGTATGACCAGAGAAAAGGTAGGGGTGTGTGTGTGTGTGTGTGTGTGTGTGTGTGTGTGTGTGTGTTACTCTTTATTAACATCACAAATACAGGGGCATCTGGTGGCTCAGTCAATTAAACATCTGCCTTCCCCTCACTCAGGTCATGATCTCAGGGTCCTGGGATCCAGCCCTGCATCGCATCATCGGGGTCCCTGCTCAGCGGGGAACCTGCTTCTCCCTCTCCATCTGCCTCTGTCCCCCGCTTGTGTTGGTGCTCTCGCTCTCTCAATTTTTAAAAAATTTTAATTTTTTTTTTAAAAGATCACAAATACATTCAGCTTAAGGAAATGAGCCATGCAGGTGGAATTGGAGAGTACTGAAATCATTTAGATTTGGTCTTTGGTGTCTGATCACATTATTTGTTCTCTCTCTTTGTCAAGCCAAAGCCCCGGGGACCAGGAGTAAATAGAGTGGTCGGGGAGCCCCTGAATCTGGCCTCAACAGTCTCTGTCTTTAGAGAAGGGGGAGGGCTTTCCTCCCCCGGGAGCAGGGTGGAGGGGGCCAGATGTCACTGGCACGGGGAGCCACCCCTCTATCGGATGATTTTTAAATCTAGGTCATCTCACCACCTCCCCGTGGCTCTGCAAGAAGACTTTGAGCTTGTGTGCCACGGGCGGGAAGGTCACCAAAGCCTTGACACCGAACGCTTTTAGCCCCATCTGAGCAGCTATTTCTGAACACGGGGCACTCGGCTCTAACCCTTCCGTAGTTGGCGTCAAAACGACAGCAAAACAGACGCAGAGACTCCTCAGCGGCTGGAGATCTGGGTCCCTGCGGGTCACGGGGTCACGGGGACCCGGGGACACGGGGCCTCTCCAGGGCCGGGCTCGCGACTGGGTGGCTTCTGCCCCCTTGCGGGCAGCCCCCGTCACTGCACCCTGCCGGCTCCGCCCCTGGACCGTGCGCAGGGCCCTGCGGTGAAAGGAGGCCTCGCTTCCCCTCCTTCTTCCCACCTCCTTCCCTCACCCTCCTCTTCCTTCCTCCTCCCTCTCACCTCCTCCCTCCTCCCTCCCTCACCTCCTCCTCCCCTCCTCCCCTCCTCCTCACCTCCTCCCTCCTCCATCCCTCCTCCCTCCTCCCCTCCCCCTCACCTCCTCCCTCCTCCCCCCTCCTCCTCCTCTCCCCCTCACCTCCTCCCTCCTCCCCCCTCCCTCCTCCTCCTTCCTCCTCTCTCCTCACCTCCTCCCTCCTCCTCCTTCCTCCTCTCTCCTCCTCCCCCCTCCTTCCTCTCACCTCCTCCCTCCTCCTCACCTCCTCCTCACCTCCACCCTCCTCCCTCCTCCTCACCTCCTCCTCACCTCCACCCTCCTCCCTCCTCCCTCTCACCTCCACCCTCTCACCTCCACCCTCTCCCCTCCTCCGTCCCCCTCTCACCTCCACCCTCCTCCCTCTCACCTCCACCTTCCTCCCTCCACCCTCTCCCCTCCTCCCTCTCCCCTCCTCCCTCTCATCTCCTCCCTCTCATCTCCTCCCTCCCCCCTCCTCCCTCTCACCTCCTTCCCACCTTCTCCCCCTCCTTCCTCCTCCTCCCCCAGCCCCGCGCTTCCAGGGCCCACCTGCATTTCCATCAGCTCCAGGCTGATTTGTAGAAGATGTGGCTGTTACCATCAGCTGCTGCTGCAGGACTCAGGTGTTCCAAACCGCATTTAGTGCAACTGGTCCGATACTGTCCATACACAGGGCACGCTTCAGGACTGTTTTACAACATACATTTTTTTTCAATATGAATTTTAAAATAGAAAATTTTTAAAGATATAACAATTATACAGGTATTATGTTGGCTTTAGGGGAAAACATCATGCCCATAATCCTATCACTTACCAATATTCTGCTGTGTCAGCGGTTGGGTGGCGAGGAGTGGGTGAATTGGCCACATTGTGGAGGAAGGCCCGTGGGACTCAGGGCTGAACTGGATTTAGGGTGGAAAAGAGGCATCGGAGATATTTGCCTTTCAGTGTCATTCACAGCTTTTTTGTTTTGGGGGAGAGTCTTCCTAAGTATTAGTTTTTTTAAATGTATTTATTTATAGCAAATAGTTACTATTCCATTTCATTACCAGAACAACTCACTTGCTGGCAACCTCATCTCTTCCAAGCAGAGGACAAGACATAGCTACCATCCAGTGGTATGTTAGTTCCAGGTGTACGATATAGTGATTCAAGATAAGCGTGCTCTTTAATCCCCTTCACCTGTTTCCCCCATCGCCCCACATCCCCCTCTGGGAACTCCCAGTTTATTCTATAGCTAAGAGTCTGTTGCTTGGTTTGACTCTCTCCCTTTTTTTTTTTTTTTCTCTTTGTCCATGTGGCCACCAACTTTCTTTCTGAATGGAGGGCTTGCCTGTCAGAAGAAGGCTGGTTTATTCTTCTCTCATTTTCATTCTTTACATTAAAATATTTATCTTGGGGGTGCCTGGGTGGCTCAGTCCGTTAAACATCTGCCTTTGGCTCAGGTCATGGTCCCAGGGTCCTTAGATCAAGCCCTGCATTAAGCCAAACAAAGAGCCTGCTTCTACCTTTGCCCATCCCCTGCTCTCTCTCTTTCAAATAAATAAACATCTTTAAAAAAAATAAAATGTTTAACTTGGGCATTTTTTCCTCATTCTAAACCTTTGTGGAGGTGTTTTTTTGCTTGTTTGTTTTGTTTGTTTTTAAGAGAATAGCTTTGGTCTGTCTCCAGGGGCAGAGCCTCCACACAGATGGGATTAAACCAAGGGAGGATTTTCAGTATGTTGGAGGAGGACAGTAGGTGAGGGAACACATAAGGTTAGAAATGGAGACCCTCGTTTGAATCCTAGCTCCGCCGTGCAGTCACTGTGGGGCACGAACAAGAAATTTAACCACTTATGGTGGGTTATTTCTTCTTAAAAATGGGGAATATAGTAGCTATTTCACTGAGATGTTATAAGTATTAAATAAGTAACCACATAGGAAAGTACCAAGATATGGTCCTGGTCCCAAATATGGGAACTTACCTACTGAGGTCTCTTCCATCTAGATTCTCAATCCCTTTTCACACCTGTCTTGTCCTCCAAGCAGTACCTTAAGGACAGAGATTATTTGTTTTGTGTCACCAGTATGTAGCTGAGGGTGAGACACCTGCTAGATGCTCAAGACAGGTTTGTGAAACACTCGAGGGTACAAAGGGATGTCCCCATGGTTGGCACCAAGTGGGATCTTGGTCCACTGAGCTGCATCCTCTTGCTCTTGCTCTTTCCTACTCATTGTGTCATTTGTCTTCTGCTACTTTCCGAAGACTCTGGACTTGGGGATAATTAGATATACAGCGAAGGTTATACTGCTGGTACCAAAATAGGAGGTTCCCCTAAGAATTCACAGTAGTCTTATTTTCCTAAAACGTATTTGGCAAGGAGACAGGGGCGTTCAGAGCTTTCTCTTGCCTCACCCTTTTGAGCTACAGTCACTGATGCCCACTTCCCCATAACTGTGGTCACAGCCTTCCAATTTCCTGCACAAATCTGTGTCCAGCTGTGGGGTTCACTCACAGACTCAGACCTGCCCGGGTCTGTGCATGGATCGGAGCTAAGGATTGTGATGGGGGGGGGGGAAGAGAAATGGATTTGAGAAATAATTTTACAGGGTAGTATAAGCAGAACTGGTTAACAGATTGGAAGTAGAGGGGAAGGAAGAGAGGCATCCCCAGCTTTCTCATGAGGGCAACGGGCAGTGGCCGCCAGTAAAATCCCACTTAGATTGGGAACTTACCCACGTTCCTGCAGGATGGGGAGCAGGTTGGTGGCAGGTAGGACAGGATATCCACTTTGCACAGACTGAGGTCCCAGCGCAAGGCTTGGACGCAAAGCAGCCTGTTTCAATTCTGCTTTTTCTTAACTGGAAGAGAGGCACCTCCCTACCCCCAGTCTGGCTGATTAGAGGAACCAAATTGAAACGAGAAGGGAAAGGACATTATTCATGAGCCTCATAATTTTGAAATATCTCTGATCTCGATTTCTATAGCTGATCTATCTGAATCTGTTACCGTATTAGGTTCACATCTGTGTACTAGCCGGCGTGCCTAGAGTTACTGGAAACAACAATTATCATGCAAAAAGGAAATCCACTGCAAATCAACACTGTAATTTTTAACTGCCTACCCCTCTTCGGGCTACTGTCAGAAACCCCCCCCCCCTTGGTTTCTCTTGATGTTGCATTTCCATATCCTGGGGACCCTCAGTATGGTGGTCACTAAGGCATCTCATGGTCCTTTAGTTTCTATTCCTCAGGAGGATGACGGTCTAGCTCTTTGAGGTGTCACTGGGGCTTTCTGGGGTGAATTCCTTTTATTACCTTGTGGTCCACCTTTTAAAGTCTGACTATCCCAAATGCTCAAAATTCAGTAAAAATGAATTCAGCTGTTTTTATGTAATGCATTCAGAAATTAAAAACAAAGAAGGCAGCAGCTTTGATCTTAGAAGTACTATGTAGTATTTAAAAACATCTTAATTTAAGTTCAATTTAGTTAACATGTAATGTATTGTTGGTTTCAGGGGTAGAATTTAGTGATGCATCAGTTGCCTACAACACCCAGTGCTCATCATGTCACGTGCCCTCCTTAACGCCCATCACCCAGCTACCCCGTCCCCCCACCCTCCTCCCCTCCAGCGACCCTCATTGTTTCCTAGAGTTAAGAGTCTCTTATAGTTTGCCTCCCTCTGTTTGCCCCCCTTTTATCTTATTTTTCCTTCTCTTCCCCTGTTCATCTGTTTTGTTTCTTAAATTCCACATATGAGGGAAATCATATGGTATTTGTCTTTCTCTGACTTATTTCGCTCAGAATACCCTCTAGTTCCATCCACATCATTGCAAACAGCAAGATTTCATCCTTTCTGATGGCTGAGTAATATTCCACTGTATATAGATACCACATCTTTTTCCATTCATCTGTCGATGGGCATCTGGGCTCTTTCCATAGTTTGGCTATTGTGGACGTTGCTGCTGTAAACACTGGGGTGCAGGTGGCCCTTTGAATCACTACATTTGCATCCTTTGGATAAATTCCCAGTAGTGCAATTGCTGGAGTATTTGTCAAAGTCTTCCTACATGGATGACTCAGTTTCACTCTGTACAAATTCAGTGAGGTGTAGGAACAGAGGGGTGCATCTCCCTGACATGGAAGCTGAGGTCCACGCAGGCTGGGCGAGCCTCAGGTCACCAGCTGAGTCAGCAGGAACAGGAACAGACATATACAGCACCAGACAGTGCACCACACACTCTCACTGCTACTGTCTCGTTGTGAGTTGGTTACAGGAATCATCACAGATAACCTCACTTTATAGACGAAGAAATGAAGCCTCAGAGGTGAGTGACTTGCTAGATAGAGACCAGGTACCTGAAATAGCTACTCTGATACCAACTGATAAACTGCAGTTCAGTTCTGCATTAACGCCCTGGTGTCTGTGCATACCCACAAGTAAAAGGCTGGGTCCCCAAGAGGTTGCCCTGACTTGGATATCAGCTGCAAGGTGGGGGGGAGGGGCAGGCATACTTCTGACCAACGAGCTACAAATCTGGGGGATTCTCATTACCTCCCTCAGGTTTGATAAATTGTTAGACAACCCTGATAACTCAGGAAAATTCTATACTTATAGTTTCACCCTAAAGGATATGAATCAGGATGAACCAAATGAAGAGACACATGGGGTGAGATCTGGGAGGGTCCTGAATGCAGAGCTTCTGTGTCCTCTCCTCATGGAAACAGAGCACATTACCCTCCAGACACATCAGCATGCTCACCAGCCAGGAGGTTCACGGAGCTTGTGTCTAGCACTTTTACTGGGGTTTCACCAAAAGGCATGATTGAGGGCCACCTGGGAGGCTCAGGTGGTTAAGCCTCTGCCTTCGGCTCAGGTCATGATCCCAGGGTAGTGGGATGGAGTCCTAGATCGGGCTCCCTGCTCAGCAGGGAATCTTCTCCTTCTCTCTCTATCCCTCTCCCCATTTGTGCTTGCTCTCTCCCTCTCAAATAAATAAATAAAATCTTAAATTAAAAAAGGCATGATTGATAACTCAATCTCCAGCCCTTGACACCTGCCCAGGCTCAAAGCCCCACCCCTCTCAGCACGTGGTGGGTCTCTCTGGTGACCAGCCTCCATCCTGAGCCATCGCCTGACCATAAACTCAGTTTTGATCCAAGGACCTCATGGCTAAGACTCTCTCCAATGGTTTTAGGAACCAGGGACAAAGAGCAGACACATTATTATACAACAGTAGTAGCGCCAGGTATTTTTTTTTAATATTTTATTTATTTATTCATAGAGACACAGAGAGAGAGAGAGAGAGAGGTGCAGAGACACAGGCAGAGGAAGAAGCAGGCATCATACAGAGAGCCTGACATGGGACTCGATTCAGGGTCTCCAGGATCACACCCTGGGCTGCAGGCGGCGCTAAACCGCTGCGCCACCGGGGCTGCCCTAGCGCCAGGTCTTGACCCCGGAGTCTGCAGTATCTAGGTCCAGGGCTTTTCCTGGTGCCCTCCACACCAGACCCACAGCACCTGGCTCCCATCTGGCTTGCTGCCTATGCCTTTAGGAGAGAATAAGACATCACAATGCAGTCTGACCTCTGGAAATCTGGAATGAGGCCTCTGACATTTCAAAACCAAACCTTGCCCTTCTAGTTTACCCACCCGAAGCCAGACCAAACCCACAATCCAATTTCCACATTTCTGAGGTGATAGAGCTGAAGCAGGGAAGGTGCGGCCAGTTGCATGGACCCTCTCTTGCCTCAGCAGAGAGTCCATCCTCAGGACAGGGGAGGGATTTTGAAAGCCGGCCATGTAGGAGGCACTAGTACAGATCATGATCAATCACAGAGTCTGTATTTATCCTTAATCTGCATTTTGAACAAAACCCTTCCCATCCCACAGGGCTATCTGCCCTCAGAAGCTCTGTTTCAAAACCTGTGAGTCGAGATGGAAAGGTAGATGAGAAATCCTTTGTTTCAAAGGAACAAAATCCCAGGCACAGAGGCTACAAAAGGGTAGCATATCCACTGTTTAATCAAGGCAAAGCCCCGCCATTCGGTGAACGGAGGAAGGGATTTTTATTTACTACACACCTACTACGTGCCATGCATTGTACTAGACATTTACACATGCCACACATCATTTGCCCTCACGAATCTGACGTACACCTTACCATCTTGATTGAATAAAGAGAGATTGAAGAACTTGCCGGAATGTGCAGTTAGAAAGAAGCAGAGCTACAATTTGGACCCACGTTCAATTCCAACACCCATTCTTTTGCCCACGTCAGGCCGCCTCCAGTAGCTGGTAATAGCCGGGAAACTGTTGCTGTCGTTTTTATTTGCCTGGTTCTTTATTAAGTATTATTTTTGTACAATTATGCAATTAAACCGGAAGCCTCAGAAATCCTGTAATTTCGAAAGCCCCGGGCAGCAGAACGATGCTAATCAAAGAAAACCCTATTTACACGAATCCTGCTGGGAGATTGTTCAGGCCATTCCTCTGAAAGCCCTCAAGACCTTGCTCAGTGCAGCCTAAACAGTGCAGGCTGGATTCAGTTCTTCAACCACTGCTAATTCAGGCCTCTGCGGCACAACAAATGCCCTATTAATGATAAAAGTCACAATCACATAAAAGGCTCACTGCAGGATTATAAGAGCAGCCCCATTTCCAGGTCCAGTTTTTATTTTACCTGCTGTTGCTGGCTTTTGTTGAAAGTGGCCTCTCGGGAGGGGTGGGTGGGAGGCCCGAGCCCATTAGCTCAGCACCAGTGCCCCCTGGTGGCCGGGCCTGCTGCCTGCGGGTCCTCCTGGCATTTCAGACTGTGGGGTGCGATGGGGTTTTGGTCTCTGCCTTCTCAAGTTCTTCAGACAGGTGCTGTTGTTTTAACTTATTTTTTTTTAATTTAAATTCAACTTAATTAACCTATACTGCATTACTAGTTTCAGAAGTAGAATGCACCGATTCATCAGTTGCACACAACACCCAGTGCTCATTACATCAACTCCCTTTTTTTTTTTTAAGATGTTATTTATTCATGAGACACACAGAGAAAGAGGCAGAGACACAGGCAGAGGGAGAAGCAGGGTCCCTGTGGGAAGCCCGATGTGGGACTGGATCCCGGGACTCCAGGATCACACCCTGAGCCAATGGCAGATGCTCAACAGATGAACCACCCAGGTGCCCCCCTCCTTTTTGTTTTCCCTAAGGTTTATTTATTTGAGAGGGAGAGACAGGAGTACACAAGCAGAGGCAGATGGAGAAGGAAACTCCACGATGAGCAGAGAGCCCGATGCGAGGCTTGATCCTAGGACCCTGGGATCATGACCTGAGCCAAAGGCAGACACTTAACGACTGAGCCACCCAGGTGCCCCAAACAACTGCCCTCCTTAATGCCCATCACCCAGAGACCCCATCTCCTGACCCCTTCTCCCCTCCAGTGACCCTGAGTTTGTTTCCTAGAGTTGAGGGTCTCTGATGCTTTGTCTCTCTGATTTTGTCTTATTTTTCCTTCTCTTCCCTTATGTTCATCTATTTCTTAAAGTCCACAGATGAGTGAAGTCATACGGTATTTGCTCAGACAGGGGTTTGACAACAGCACACAAGATCCTTGTGTGCGGGGAGATGGAGACATACCTATCTACCTCACATAATTGCAAAATTCTACCTCTCGGTGAGGACTCATTTTGGGCGTAGACAGCTTTGTTCGTTTTGACCTCGTGCAGGTACAGCACAAGCTGCCTTGGCTACTGCTTCTTTCGGGTCCCTGGTCCTGCTGATACCTGCTCGTGAGCCCCATCAATGCACAGACGGCGCTCCCTTCTTCCGTATTCGTGTCCACAGTCTATACCACGGCCCAAGTCTAGTAAATCCTAGACCATTCACTCAACTGATTTTATTTCCTTCTCAAAGTGTTTTTCAGCCGGGGGAAGGGTGCCCAGAGACACTTCCTCAGAGTCATTACTGAATCACATTTCGGGCATCAACCATGGGCCATGCCTTGAGGAAGGGCCAGGGAGACAACGTTTGGAAGTTTCACCTCTGAACTTTGAGAAAGACACAGGCTGCCCAGGGAGATAGCCTTGTGAAGATACAATCACGGCAGGATGGATAAGGACTAGGTGAGGAGCGCCTGCCCGGGCTTGAATCCTCCATCTGTCACCTAATTGTTATATACTTGGGCTCTCTGGGTGCCAGTTTCTTCATCTGTAAAAGGGACATAATTACGTCTGCCCTGCTGGATGCCAGTAAGAGATAACATTACTTGTGGAAATGCATGACCATCACCCAAATAACAAACAAAACTTGCTGTAGCAAGGGAGCTGGCCACCATCAGTCAGTCTGTAAAGACTCACCAGCGGAGGGGAGAGGGGGGAGAGGGGAAGAGGGAGAGGGGAGAGGGGAGCTCTGACTGGAGGAAGCCAGAGGCAGGCTAACCAGAGGTGGGACCTCTTTTGTGATTGGTTTGGGGAACATATTTGGCTTTCTCTGAGTTGGAAGCAGGAAAATTAGGGAAGCGGGCAGTCAGGACCAGAGTCCTATGGGTCGGAATTCTGTTCCCATGTGGTGTAGCCATCGTGCTTCTGTATATTCAGTCTTCATAATACATTCAACTCTTGGCACGGGGTGTATGACATACACAGTATTAATAAATGCTAATCATTACTGTGATAATTCACCACCGCCAAAGGGGACTTGCAAGTCCTAATGGAGCCAGACATTTGCCGTAGCTTCCCAGCAGCTGTTCTCCCCGGACTGGTCAGGGGCCAGTCAGGAAAAGAGAACTCACACCAATTGTTTTAACAGAGATCATTTAATATGAGAAATTGGGTGCAGGGATCGGAAGGCTGAGAAAACACGACCCCAAGCCACCGGCAGACTGGGGCAGGTGCACCCGGGCGAGCACCATGGGGCTAGTTCAGGGAGAGTGGAAGATTCTGGAAGCTGGAACCAGCTGTTCTTCTGGAAGCCCACGCTGCTGTGGGTAAAGCATTGTCCCTGGGACGTGGGTTGGAACAGCAAGGCAACAAGAACAGCAGCTGCCTCCACCGCCTCCTCTCTTCTGTCTCCCTCCAGTGACCCTGTTGGCCAGGATCACAGGGATCGGCTGGCAGAGGAGAAGGGAGGCTACGGAGCCCTGGGCCTGGCCTCTCACAGAAGAGGGTGGGAGTATGCTCGGGCGACCAGCAGACTCCCTCCTTCGCGATTCACAGAACCTGAGTTTTGTTCAGGTAGCAGGTGGCTGAAAGCTTTGGGGAAACACAGGTGTCACATATGCTTTTCTCCAGGTCTGCAAACCTTTGTTTTCAAAATTGATCCACAGGGGCCCCTAGGTGGCTCAGTGGTTGAGCATCTGCCTTTAGCTCAGGTCGTGATCCTGGAGTCGCTGGGTTGAGTCCCACATCGGCCTCCCCACAGGGAGGCTGCTTCTCCCTCTGCCTGTGTCTCTGCCTCTCTCTGTGTGTCTCTCATGAATAAGTATATATATAAAAAACAAACAAACCCAAACTGATCAACAGCCCATGGAAGCAGACAATCAGCTAGTAACTCCCAGTTTTGATCATTTCCTGTCCACCGATTCCTTCCTTTTTCCCTGAATCTGGAGATGTGTGGACCTGGAGGAATGGAGGACCCCCCGCCCATTGCCCAGCCTCTCATTCCACAGTGATGGGGCATCCCCTGCTTCCTCTCTTCTGTCCAGAACCAAGAGGCTCCTGGAGAAATGTCCAGTCCTTTCCCTAATGGGGGCAGGAGAGAGGGAGATTCAGGGGTCAGGGTCTGCTTCTGTTCCAAGCTAGCTCTTCCCATTCTACATGGTTGGGCTCTTCATGAGATTGTTGGGCTAGAGATTTGACCCATCCCTTTCTTAGAGGAGGCACAGCAGCTCTAGCTACACTTTCATCCAGAAGCAACTATCTGTATTAGAGAGGATGCCAGGCATCAGAAAGCCAAAATGAATCAAACATGGTTCTTTCCCTAGAGGAGCTTCTAACTAGTGGGGAGACACTCCAACCAATCAGTTTAACATAATGTGAGCATAAAACATAAGTTAATGATGTTGTACAATCACTAAAGCCTAACTGTCTGTGGAGACTTTCCAGAGGAGGTGGCATTTGGCTTTAGCCATGGAATGAAGTCTTCACCAGGAAGGCAGAGGCTGAGAAGATGTCCCAGGCAGAGGCCAGTGCCAGTGGATGGTCTGGAGTCAAAAGCACCTCCATCAAGGGACCTCCGAGAGGTGTATAAGGCTGGGCAGAGGGCTGGAGACAGGGTGGAGGATGGAGCTCTGGGAGGACGGGCGTGCAGGCCTAGAGAGGGAGCAGTTCCTAGAGGGCAGGAGATGACACCCTACAGACAGTGGGGAGCCCGGGGAGCACATGGCCCAGGCTTCAGTCAGACACATCACCCTAGCAGCTCTGCACAGGCTAGCTGGGGAGGGAGCTGGCAAGATTGCAGGCGGAGAGCTGCTGAAAGCCTGTGCCATAATACTCATGGTGGCTTGAAAGATGCCTAAGAGACTTTCCCAGGTTCCCCCAGCCCGAGAGTATTCTGAGCAGTTGACACAAACAGGTGGGGGAATGGTGCCCAAGCTTCTGCATGTAGCATCTGTCCAATTGGGCATCTCGTAGACCCGAAAAGACCATGTCCCAAGGACTGATGGGCATCAGGGAGCAGGTGGAGAAAGTGGAAGGAAGCAAGGCCGGGAAGGAGGAGGGTGTACACCATGGAGGGCACCACATATCCCAGGTTGAACACTGCTTCTGAGGCTCATGAACACTGGTGCCAACTTTGAGGCGGAGACATGAGTGAGTATGGGCTGTGCCTCAGGATTGCTAATGGGGACGGTTAAGGGAAGAAGGGGGTCATGTTATAGAAGGTGTGCACAGGCAAGGGATGACAAGGATCAAATAGGCCTCATGGCTTTGGGAATGGAGAGGATGTGTCAACGTTGGGAGGGAGACTATAACTTATGGGAACTGAGGAGGGAATAGGGGGTAGCGGCCAAAACATTCCCAATTTTTTTTTCTCCAATTTTCTTGTTAATGCAAATGAGAGGGATATGGAAATTGTGAAGGTGGGAGAAGGAGCAACTTTTAGCACCAGCTGTTGGTGTCTGAATAATGGATTACCTTTTTCGGTTCGTATCCATGTTGCCAGTGTCCTGTGATGGAGCCAAACTCATCACTGTAACTTCAAGTGAGGATATTAAAGCGACAGGGAAGGGAACCACGGAGAAATGAGCGGTGGTGGGTCCAAGGACAATCTGATTGTTGGTAATAATTTTCATTGCAGCAATAACCATAATAGCCCTCCATACATTTCATATTCCTGTTTGAAAGTGCTCCATTACGCTGATTCTAGTGAGGGTACAGAGAGTTGGGGCACCAACCCACTCCTGGCAGGACTGTCAGTCAGTATAACACTCTGGAAAGCAATATGATAATATGCGGCAGATCCCAGTACTAGGAATCTATCCTAAGGAGATGTAGGATTTTAAAGCAAAAGCCGAGCGCCCGAGGTCCATTACAGTGTGTCTATGCTACCCAGAAATAGTGAAAACATAAAACTCCTACAGAAGGAAATTGCTTGGTAAGTGATGCTATGATGACTCAGTGGACTATTGTAAGCCTATTAAAATGTAAATTGGAATTATACCGATGGGGGAGACATGGAAACATGCTGGATACAATAAGTGGGAGTAGAGAAAGCAGAGTACAAAACACTCTGTACACTTTAAAACAACTGTAAATATGTGCATTTAATCGTGCATCCATAAGACTGGGAGGTGATTGGAAGAAATGAAAGTACTGTAGGAAACAGCACAGGCTCACGGGTCAGAATGCTGGACACAAATCCCGTGACTTACCAACTTGTGACCGTGGGTAACGTCTGCAGCTTCTCTCAGCTTACTTTCTTAACTCTAGGAAAGAAATGGAGGGACGCTGGAGGGGAGGTGGGTGGAGGGATGGGGGTCACTGGGTGATGGGCATTAAGGAGGGCATGTGATGTGATGAGCACTGGGTATTATACACAACTGATAAATTATTGAACACTACATCTGAAACTAATGATGTATGTTGGCTTATTGAACTTAAATTAAAAAATGAGTAAAATACATTAAAAAAATAAATGTGATATCTTGTATGGAGTCCTGGACGGCAACAACAAAAAGACAAGTGGCCACCACTGAGAAAATCTGAATAAAACATGGACTTTATTTAAAAAAATAAAATGAGGGTAAAAAAAAAAAAGTAGGTGTCATAAAAATACCCACCACAAGGAGTTAAGGGCATCCCAAACGAGGTAATGCATGGAAAGCTTTTGGCTCTTGCAAATACTCAATAAAGGGTATCTATTATTAGGAGCAATCTCTATTTTATTTATTTATTTTTAAAATATTTTATTTATTTATTCATGAGAGACAGAGAGAGGGGCAGAGACACAGGCAGAGGGAGAAGCAGGCTCCATTCAGGAGCCTGAGGTGGGACTCGATCCCGGGACCCCAGGATCACGTCCTGAGCCGAAGGCAGACAGACGTTCAACCGCTGAGCCACCCAGGTGCCTCAGCAATTTCTATTTTAAATATATTATAGGTTGCCTCAATATTTTATAAAAAGGTGCAAGCAATAGATCATCAGCCTCTTTAAGAGATGAAGTAGACCTGAGCAGGATTCAACAAAACAGTGAGAAGAAGATATTAGGTGTTTGGTGTCTGTTTTGTCTTTGTGGTTTTACTTCTGCTTTATCCTTGCATTTGAACCCTACTTGACACATGACCAACTCTGGATGTGAAATAAATACAATAAACACCCAAACAAGAAATTCTTACTCCATGCCGTAGCCAGGATTTTTCACATCTTTCCCACCCCGGCAGTTTGAAGCACCGATTTAAACAAGATAATCTCATCTACTTTCCTTCCCAAATGGTAGATGCATCAGGGGTCAGACAGACAGCTGCAAGGTGGACAGGTGGAGGGTGCGGGGCCAGGTGGGGATGCTCCGGAACTAGATCACTGGCATGTGGGTTCCTCTTACTGTGCAAAGGAGGAGAGACTGGCAGTCATTTCCAAGTGACAGCCCACCCCCCACCCCTGCCTCCTGGGGGTTCTTACCAAACTTGGGATTTATGGAGTCATGACTTCATCAGGGCTTTGGTAGTTGGTACCCATCTTACTTCTCTTTCATTTATTCTGGAAGAAGCATGTTCGGAGGCGCCTGCAAAGACAGAGCAGATGGCAGGGGTCAGATGATCATCTGATTCATGCCCAGCGTCAGGTACTTAACCACCTGAGCCACTATGGAGCCCCACCTAGTGTTATTTATTTTTTTAAAAGATTTATTTTTATTTATTTATGATAGACATAGAGAGAGAGAGAGGCAGAGACACAGGCAGAGGGAGAAGCAGGCCCCATGCCAGGAGCCCGACGCGGGACTCGATCCCGGGACTCCAGGATCGCGCCCTGGGCCAAAGGCAGGCATGAAACCGCTGAGCCACCCAGAGATCTCCCACCTAGTGTTATTTTAATGACAAACGGCTGGAAATTATAAAATGACCATATTTAGAAGATTAAGTGAGTTATATACAACAACAATAAAATTAAAGAGTCATCTCCACACTTGCTATGGAAAGATATTCTGATACATAGGTTAGTGAGAGAATACTAATATGTTAAGAAACTCTGGTAAAATGTGGGAGACTGAGCACTTGTGCTAGTGCCACTGTCTAGAACAGTAACAGTGAGTGTGAAAATCACAAAACCACAATACAGAAGAGAATAGTAGAGGAAAGGACAGAATCAGAGTTTGGAAACTGGACAGTTGATGGCAAAGGTCATGTACCAGGTAAAGCTAAGTCTTACATTTGCAATAGGAGAAGCCCAGGGGTAAGGACATTCATGCTGTGGAGCTCCAGAATGTTCAGAAATGACCAGCATAAGGTACCTCTGAGTGAGTGTCCAGGGTGACCTAGAAATGGGAGTATTTATCAAAAGTCCACATGGGAAGCAGATAGACCTAGATTCCTACCTCAGCTCCACTTTGCTGGTGATTTCCCCTCTACCAACGAGCAGGAGTCTAAAGGTCTACTTTCTGAAGAAGTTGAACGAGGAGCACCTGTGGCTCAGTTAAGTGTTTGCCTTTGGCTCAGGTCATGATCCCAGGGTCTCGGCATCCAGCCCCTCATTGGGCTCTCTGCTCAGCGGGGTGGGGAGCTTGCTTCTCCTTCTCCCTCCGCCTGCTACCCTGCCTACATGTACACACACTCTCTCTCTGTCAAATTTCTAAAAATCTTTTCTAAAAATGTTAAAAAAAAAAAAGTTGAACCAGAGACATTCTGGGATCAGGGATAGCAGGCCTAGCTGAGGCAGGGGAACCATGATGAAAATGGGAGCTATTATTGAAATAGTGAGATCCCTGGTTCTTTCTTCCACTTGATGCCCAGATAACTGGAAGCCAGTGCTAGACTACCTACGTAGATGATTGGGAGATTTTTCTCTTTAGAAACTGAGATGCTCAAAGAACAAGATCCACTGATATCAGTGATCATTCCACCCCCACCCCCACCCCCCGTGAAACAACCCAGCCAGATTGTCCTATACAGCTCACCGGTCAGCATGTTCAGTTCCTTCCCATAAAGCTTGTTAATTGCTTTCCCTGTGCCTCATATTTGAATGAAGAGAAGTGGCAGGGCTCACCAAACCTTTTAGGAAAGCTAACATGAAAGACAGAAGCCCCAACAAATACATGGAAGAAGAACATGAAAGTTTGGCTTATCGTTAAGCAAATATGTACCCTTCTCCCTTCCAGTATGGACAAGTGTATAACCCAATCCCAATGTGTTACATATGGTCATGCCATCTGCTTTGATCAATGAGAGGTTTGTGGATGTGACATAAGCAAAGGATTAAAAGGAGTTTTTATGCTGAAGTTTACCTTCTTAAGCTTTTACCATCAATGAGAACATATCCTTGATAGCTGACTGGTCCCAGAAGAGTTAGAAACATATACATCAGAGACACAACAGCCAACTCACACGCCCGCATAGGAGGACTCATGAGTGAGAAATAAGTGCTTATTACTGAGCTGGGGATGACTCATTACGCAGCACTCTTGTGCTAATAGCTAGTTGATGCAAACAAGAGGAGCTTGGAGAAGACAGAATGAAGCAGGAGCAGAAGAAAATTTGAAAAATTTAGTTGGAGTCTAGTAGAAGGGCTAAAAGATAAACTTGAACAGCCTCAGAAAATAGAACAATTAAAGCAAAACAAAGGTAGCGAATAGCAGAGAAAAGGGGTGAGGGGAATAACATAAAATTAGTCCTAGAGGCATGGGATCCCTGGGTGGCTCAGCAGTTTAGGGCCTGCCTCTGGCCCAGGGTGTGGTCCTAGGGTCCCGAGATTGAGTCCCGCATCGGGCTCCCTGTGTGGAGCCTGCTTCTCCCTCTGCCTGTGTCTCTGCCTCTCTCTCTCTCTCTCTCTCATGAATAAATAAATAAAATCTTTAAAAAAAATTAGTCCTAGAGGAATATCCAAATAACAGGCATTGGAGAAAGAGAAAACTGAGGGAAACCAATGATCAAAGGAATACTTGCAGAAAACTCTCCAGAATTGCAAGCCACGAGTTTCTACCCAGAGTGCCTGGCATAATGAGTGAAAGAAGACCCCCAGCAGGATATAACAGTATAATTTCAGAACACTGGAGGTGAAGAGAACATTTGCAAAAGCTCCCTGATGGGAAAGGCTGCTCACATGTAAAAGATAAGCAATCAGAATGGCACTAGAATTCTTAATAATAACACTGGAAGTAAGAAAACATTAGGACAATGCTTAAAAAAAAAAAAATCAGAGGAAAATGCTTTCTGATCTATAATTCTATATTCAGGAAAACTATCAGGGAATAAAGTCATGCAAGTTACAGTGGTGCCTTGTCTCCAAACATTTAGATCATGTGCACCTCTCTTAGAAAGCTACTACAGGATGTTCTCCATCAAAATAAGGGAAGAAACCAAGAAAGAGACAGACACGCAATCTAGTAAATGGGGGATACAACACAGAGAGGAGAGAGAGTCCCCAGGATTAGGGTAAAAGGAGATTACGGATTCCCTTCTCCTGGCCATGCAGATCTAGGGGGGAGCTAGGAGGATGGAGGACCCCAAAGCTATGTCACCAGGAAAAATAGAAAACCGATGCATCACCCGATGTAACGAATACAATGAGAAGAGATTCATACTGCTGGCTGAGGATCAGGGAGTGAATTAGGAAACTATGTAGAGGGACCTCTGGGTGGCTCAGCGGTTGCGTGTCTGCCTTTGGCTCAGGGCGTGATCCCAGGATCGAGTCCCGCATCGGGCTTCCTGCATGGAGCCTGCTTCTCCCTCTGCCTGCATCTGACTCTCTCTAGGTCTCTCATGAATAAATAAATAAAATCATCATCATCAAAAAAAAAAAAAGGAAATTATTCAGAGGAAGAAACAAAAAGATTGAAATCAAGCAGAGATTGTACATAAATAAATAAATGCACAGTGTCCTGCAGAGCTGTGTAAACGATGATTACGTGGTCACAGTGTGAACAGTATATTGTAATCAAGACTGTAAGTATGGTTTGGTTAGCTGTGGAACAAAGGGGGAAGGAGCTGTGTGTGTGCATATATGTGACCATGTGGGGGGTGCGGGAAGAGTGACAGACAACCAGTCATGTCCATAGGAGGATGTTAATAGAAAATATCCAAAACTGAAAAATCAAGAAATGGGGCTGGTGAATTATCTAGAAACATGGCAACAAGTAGCTAAAAGAGCCAAAATGAATGGCTTTGAGAAGTGGGAATGGGAGATGGGGGTGCGGGGGGGGGGTGGTGGAACTGAGTAGAATATTGCTTGCTTCCATTATAAGCTTCGTAGAACAATTTGACTTTTCAAGCTATACATGTTTGGTTAAAAGTGTAAAAATAGGGACATCTGGGTGGCTCAGTGGCTGAGCATCTGCCTTTGGCTCAGATCCCAGGGTTCTGGGATCGAGTCCCACATTGGGCTCCCCGCAGGGAGCCTGCTTCTCCCTCTGTCTATGTCTCTGCCTCTCTCTGTGTCCCTCATAAATAAATAAATAAAATCTTTAAAAAAACAAAAATATCATTTAAAAGGCAAAAAATTAAAATGTAGTTACATGAAAAATTTTAATTAAGAAAGGAACCTATCTTCATGTTTTCTTACACATCACTTTATATATTGGTTGTATAGAACACGTAGCATCTCTAAGTACAGAGATTAAACAATTACTCTGTGCCAACCAGGTGAGATATTTTTATTTCTAAAATTGTTACATTATTCTGCAATCATCATGATAGCACTTGATTTAAGCAAGAATCATCAATGGATGCTAAAGTCATTGACAGAACAACTTTGGGAATACAGGATACTCACACAGTTTCAGAGTGTCCCATCACAATTATTATATACAAAGCAAAAATGATACTGTTAATACAATAAGTCTGGCAGACATTGCCTTAACCAAATGATCCAATTTAACATGACCAGTAAGTAATGGGACAAAGAGCCTCGTCGGCCTCCCAGTGTGACCCATGAGAACGCAGCATCACATCACATATATAGTGTTCCTGTCAAAAATTTTTGAAGGGCTGCATGTGTCACGAGGGAACAATCACACAAAATCAAATCGAGGGACATTGCACAGACCAACTAGACTGAGGGCTTCAGAAATACCGAGGTCATAAGAACAAAAAGAAGCTGAGCGACTTTCCAAATTAAAAGATGCTAGGGGGCTCCTGGCTGGCTCAGTTGGCTGAGCATCTGCCCTCAGCTCAGGTCAGGATCCCACGGTCTTGGAATCAAGTCCTGCATCGGGCTCCCTGCTCAGTGGGGAGTCTGGTTCTCCCTGTCGCTCTGTCCTCTCTGCCCTGCTCCTGCTCTCATGCTTTCTCTCTCCTTAAACAAATAAGATCTTAAAAAAAAAAAAAAAAAAGATGCTAAGGAGACAGGACCACTAAATGCAATGTGTGATTCTAGACTGGACTTAAAAAGAGAGAAAGAACAAGCTGACAGTACATTAGGATAATTGGAAAACTGAACAGAGATCCTGTGTTGGATCATCACATCCTGTCAATGTAAATTTCTTAAGTGGCTAATTTTAATATGGTTACATAGTAGAACGTCCTTAGGGCTTAGGAGATATTTGGGTATTTCTAGGGAAACGTGTTGCATGAATGCATTTGCCTACATGTTTAAGACAATAAAGTATGTAGAATAAAAAGCATTAACTCATTTTACGTTCGACAGCCCTCCCTTGAGCACCTATTATGTGACAGCTGCTGCTGTGAGTCCTGGAGGTACAAGTGGGGCACAGACACACAGGATGCCTGCCTCTGCCAACTTGTACTCTGAGGAGACAAAGCTGATGACAACGAATAATGCAGGAGGCTACCCTGATCCCCTTTGGGATCAAGGCACTCATTCCTTGCACTTCCTGGTACCTCTTCCCTTCTCTGGAAATGGCTCTTGGCTGCAGGGAATTGCTGGCTCAAGGTCATGTCTCCCAGACCGGAGATCACCCACCAGTGACAAGTCTATATGGGGCTACAGAAGCTGAGCCCCCCAGGATCCCAGTTAAAAGCTGCCAAGGGCCACCCCAGCCCTGCCTGCGGCCCCTTGTACACCTGCAGGGTGGCTCAGCTTCTCCCTCTGCCCAGGCTTGCTTCCCTCACTCCCTTACAGGTGCTGCTTCTGAGAGCAACCCCAGGTCACCTCCCTCTGAGAGTCTGTTTCCTGGGGAACCCGACCTAAGATGCTAACCACGTTATTGTGCAACATGGAAAGCAGGAAGATGCAAAAACGAGATGTGATGGGGCCGGGGAAGGGCCAGGGGGACGCAGGCTCGATACTCCCCAGGCTGAGCCTTGTAACCACCTGGCACAAGAAACCACACACCCAAAACAAACCCAAAAATGTTCTTGCTCCAGTGATAATCGTGTGTCCCTTCCCAGCCTTTGCATAATTTTCAAATTGGAAATATTTGACTACCCTCATTAGGCTGTCTTTTCACTTCACTTTAAAGATTTTTCACCTGGTTGGAAAGAGAAAGCCAGAGGCAAATGCTCAGATTTGAGTTTAAGGGGGAAAAAAAAAAAAAAAAAAAGAAAAGCAAGATATCTCTTGCCTGCCCTCCATCTCCCAACCTCGCCCCCTCCTTCTTCCTATTTTTAAATAAGAGGACAAAGCCGGCTGGCCTTGGCGAGGGGTTATTGAAATGGGTCTGTGAAAAGACCACCCATCCACCTTCACTGCATTTATGGCTTTGTACAAAAAAAAAAAAAAAAAAAAAAAAAGGCCAATTAAATGAGAGCTGGAACATAGTGAGTGCCTAGTTCTGGCGGGTATGGCTCCTTCCATCTCCATAATGACCATGCCTCAGGCGCTGGAGTGGAACTGGAGAGTCTCTTGTAGGGGAAGACAGCTCTCTCTTTATAGAAGGATGTTATGCTTCGTGACAGTTACAGGCAGAAGAAAACAGTGGTGCTAATAATTGTGCGCTAGCCAGGCCCTCTATGTAGCAGTGCTGCTCAGCTCCTTGCCCCGTGACAGCCCTTGCGTCCTGGTGGAAGGCAAATCCTAGATTGGCAGGTGCATTTGGGCTCCTGATCCCAACAGTGTGCTGCTGTAGCCTCGACGGGATGATAGGTTTGGACACTGTGACTACCCTTTAACAAGAGCCCGTGGAACAGGGCGGTGATATGTTTGGAAGAGTGAACCATCCCAATAGGCCAAATAAACACCTTTTTGTTGTTAAGATTTTTATTTATTAGAGAGAGAGAGAGAGACAGAGACAGAGAGAACACGATGCAGACTCCCCGCTGAACAGAGAGCCCAACGTGGAGCTTGATCCCAGGACCCCGGGATCATGACCTGAGCCCAAAGCAGATGCTTGGGGAGCCTGGGTGGCTCAGTGGTTAAGCGTCTGCCTTTGGCTCAGGTTGTGATCCCGGGGTCCTGGGATTGAGTCCTGAATCAGGGTCCTTCCAGGGAGCCTGCTTCTCCCTCTGCCTTTGTCTCTGCCTGCCTCTTTGTGTCTCTCCTGAATAACTAAAATCTTAAAACAAAAACAAAAACAAAAAAAAAACCCCTAAAACAAAAGCAGACACTTGGCTGACTGAGCCTCCCAAGTGCCCCTGGATCCTCTTAAGGTTTTCCTAGAAGGTGAGGGAACAAGAGGTTGACCTAGAACCCTGGCCTGGTTTTCCCAGTGACAGATTCAAATTTCCATTTCTTTTTTTGTAACATGAGCAAAGAATCCCTGAACTTTCTCCATCACAGGATACCATGGGGTTAAAAATGAGATCATTTGGGGAGTAATTCTCTTCTAGAAAAGTCAGAGCGCACTGAGTCTCACCTGAGCGTCCAGGCAGCAGGGTCCCCGAATTACACCTACTGGAAGGGAATGGACTTCACACATCCGTGTCAAGGATGGCCGTCCAGGTTGGTTCCTTCTATCGAGGTGGCTTACAAATGGGCCCTAGATGGTACTCACTTTGTCAGGATAGGAAGATAATGCAGCAAATACTCTGAAAATCATCCAACTATGACTACAATTTTCCTTATTTGGTGTTTTTCAAGGGTTTTAGAGTCACAAAGAGTTATTTATCTTGTAGACCAGTCTCGTTGAGGGGTAGGGGAGGCGAAGCAAATGCCACCATAGCACAGCTTCTGACCACAACCGCATGTGGAGGGGGGAGATTTCTATCTCGAGTTGTTAGGAGGACAAAACAGGAATATATGTGAAGTGCTCATGACAGGGCCTGACCCGTAGGGAGGGCGTGGCTAGCCACAGGGGGATTAACGGGGAGCAGACCCCCCACTTCTGTGGGCTCCGGGCAAGACTGTCAGTGGAGGAACACTTGCCTCTGAATATTTGAAGTTTGGAGCAAGCTAACAAATCATTAAGGTAGGAGAATAGAACATATTTTACTTAACAAAATCTTTATAGCAATGACCTGGAGGGCCTAGATCACATTGAGAGTTCTCAGACTCCTTGGAGTTCGTTCTTCTTTTCTTTCTTCTTTTTTTTTTTTTTTTTTAAGGTTTTATTTATGAAAGACACAGGCAGAGGGAGAAGCAGGCTCCCTGCCGGGAGCCCAATGTGGGACTCGATCCCACGACCCCAGGATCACGACCTGAGTCAAAGGCAGGTGCTCAACCACTGAGCCACCCAGGTGCCCCGACTCCTTGGGGTTCTGTGCCAGAACACGGTAGTCTGGAGACACGCTGGCCACACCTGACCCCAGCCTGCAGCCCTCTCCTTTCTCTTTCCACTTCTGGTTTTGACCCACATTGTGAGGCCACACATCTGAGCTCCATGCATACTCCCCATAGACAATCACCCTTCGGGCACCACTTGATTCCAGGAATGCACACCCATGGGAAGGGGTCCAGCCAGGTGAGAGTGGGCATCCTCTAGAACATAGGACACAGAATGGGAGCCTTACCTGACAGGGTCTAATGGCTGTGCTGAATGGGGTTTCAGAGCATAGTCATAAAGATCAGACTGTGTGGAATTCAGTCCTTGTTCCAGCTCTTTCTGGAGTATGATCTTGGGTCATTTACTAAACACCTCTCTGCCAAATTTATTCATCAACAAAATAGTGGCAGTAAGAATACTTGCCTCGCAGTGTTCTTACAAGGACTCGAGTTAATGTATGACAAAGCACTCACAAAGGTGCCTGGCTGTAAATATTAACTGTTTGTCACTCATGATTCCCTCTTTTTTGTAATGGAGGTTTGACTTGGCACGACCCCAAGGGCCTATATCCCATTCCTGCTTCCACTTGGCAGAAAGGAGGAGAGAACGGAAACATGGAATGACTTCCAAAGTTGCCTTCTAATGTGACAAAAGACAGTGAATTTAGCTGTTTTTTTTTGGGGGGGGGGGTGGATTTGGAGGGCAAAATTTGGAAAAAGGCTCCCACTGCCTCAAAGGTACTCTTGTGTATTTAAATATGAAACTCCTCGTAAAGGAGGGCCCAGAGCCCTGTGGACAGGATTGCCAGAAGTAGATGGTGGAGTATTTTCTCAAGCTCTTTAAGTACCCAAAGCAATTCCCATCTGCTGGTGCACATTAAAGTTTTGTCCAGTTTGAAGGCAGAGGAGGTGTTGAAATGATTTTCTTTTAATTGCGGTAAAGCCCACATCATGTAAAACTTACAATTTTATCCATTTTTAAGTTATGATTTTGGTAGTAAGTACAGTCACATTGCTGTGCAACCAAGCTCCAGAATCTCTTCATCTTGCAAAACAGAAGCTTGGGACCCATTAAGTAACGACTTCCTGTTCCTTCCTCCCCTACCCCTGGCAGCCACTGCTCTACTTTCAGTGAATGTCCTCAAGGTTCATCCAGGGTGTAGCATGTGCCATGAAATTATTTTTTTGGTCTCTTTCTAGCCTGGGATTGGTACCCTAAAACCTGTAGACAATTGAGAAGTTGGGGGCTGGGTAGAATGGACTACTCAGTTTCAGAATCCAGGGTCAGAGATGGATCCCAAGGGTTCATCTTCCTTGTGGGAACACAGCCGGTCACCATAACACCCGTGTGTTTGGCACCTGATAACACCTGCATTATTAGGGGATGAATAGTTTTGGAATGGCTTCTCGGATTTACCTGGGCAGGTTGGCAAGGAAAATACAGAACCATAGGTATTAATTTCATGGGCATCCAAAAACAGTTCTACTGACATTTTAATTATTCTCCATCTCCTACTAGGCTAGAGAAGGCTTTTGACAAATTCGGAAACTTGCAAACAAACACTGGGTTCAGGGCAGTGCCTGAAATTATTTTCAACCTTCAAATCATAATGGATTTTAATTCTTTTGTCTGTATGTTCACTTGAATTGTTTCGGCCAATACTGCTGAGAGGAGGCCAAGTCCTCCCTGACGCCTGTCTCTGCAGGGATCTGTCCTCCAGCCCCTTGCCGTGGTGAACTTGTCACTAGTTTGTTGTTTTCCCAGATGGCCTGTGAAGGCAGGAATCACAATTGTGCTTATTTCATCTCCCTCCATGGTGCTCTTTTCAGCTGACACATTTTAAAAACACATTTAAATTCAATTTAGTTAACATATAGCGTATTATTAGTTTCAGAGGGAGAATTTAGTGATTCATCAGGTGCATACAACACCTAGTGCCCATTATATCACATGCCCTTCTTTAATGCCCATCACCCAGTGAACCTGTCCCCCCACCAACCTCCCCTCCAGTGACCCTCAGTTTGTCTCATCAACTCTTATGGTTTTCCTTCCTGTTTTTATTTTATTTTTCCTTCCTTTCCCCTATGTTCATCTGTTTTGTTTCTTAAATTGCACATATGAGTGAAGTCATATGGTATTTTTCTCTGGCTGACTTATTTTGCTCACCATAATACCCTCTAGTTCCCTATATGTCTTTGCAGATGGCAAGATTTTGTTCTTTTTGCTGGTTGAGTAATATTCCTATATATATCACATATACATATATCTTACAAATATATATATATGTCTCACATCTTCTTTATCCATTCTTCTGTCGATGGACACCTGGGCTCTGTCCATAGTTTGGCTATTGTGGACGTTGCTGCTATAAATGTATGGATGCATGTGTCCCTTTGAATCACTATGTTTGTATCCTTTGGATAAATACCTAGTGGTGCAATCACTGGGTCATAGGGTAGCTCTATTTTTAGCTTCCTCAGGAACCTCCATACTGTTTTCCAGAGTGGCTGAACCAGTTTGTGTTCCCACCAACAGTGCAAGAGGGTTCTCCTTTCTCTATATCCTCATCAACACTGGCAAGCACATTTTTTTGATAAATGACTGACTGGATGGATTGACGGGTGGATGGATAATTAATACAATCTGTAAAATGCCCTAATATTATAACTGTCAGTGCAGCCCGGGTGGCTCAGCAGTTTAGCACTGCCTTCAGCCCAGGGCGTGATCCTGGAAACCTGGGATCGAGTCCCACGTCAGGCTTCCTGCATGGAGCCTGCTTCCCCCTCTGCCTGTGTCTCTGCCTCTCTCTCTTTCTCTCTCATGAATTAATAAAATATTTAAAAAATATATTATAATTGTCATAATATGTACTGCTAATAGGATAGAAATGCTCCTTTTTGCGGATTTGGAATTTTCTTTGAGGTCATTGTTCATGAATTCACTGATGAATTGCTGGAATCCTGGAAATATGACTTAAGCGGGTAGATTGAAGGCAATTGGAAATGTCATCATTCAAGAAGGAGGAAGTAGGAATACATTTATTTTCATGATCCTCCATTCATACATTTTCTCACAGCATCATTTACTCAACTTATACTTACTGAGCGCCTATTATTGTTTAAGTCATCGTGTGCTGGCATAGAGGAGGTTGCAAAGATGAATGGACATTGAGTGTTCTAGGAGATGAGACGTGATAAAATTGACATGATACAATGCACATATATAGATGGCACAAGAAAGGTATAAATATTTGCTTTTAAGTACAGAGGAAGAAAAGCTGGCATTGGGTGTGAGGATCAGAGAAGCCTTGAAAGAGAGCATTAAAAGGGCCTCCAGGCTATCTAAAATGTGGGCAAGCAAGGATTAGAACAGGCTCCAGCCCAGGAAACAGGGAATGAAGGTTAGAAGGTGAGAGCAAGCAGAGCAGGACACAAGGAACAGAGAAAGTCTGTTGACCTAAATGTAGTGGTTTTTTTTTTTTTTTTATAGATTTTATTTATTCATTTGCCAGAGAGAAAGCATAAGCAGAGGGAGCAGGAGAGGGGGAAGCAGGCTCCCCACTGAGCAGGGAGCCAGACCTGGGCTCGATCCCAAGACTCTGGGATCATGACCAGAGCTGAAGGCAGATGCTTAACCGACTGAGCCACCCAGGCGCCTCCTAAATATAGCATTTGTGAGGAGAAGGAACTAAGCCAGGGCATGGATGCCAGAGGGTGGAGGTGGTTGCAGCTCAGCTTACAGGCTCCTTGCTCCACCTATCACCTCTCAGCTGGGCATTTTAATATGCCCCATGTTACTTAACACAAGAAGAATATGTGCAGTACTAGACTGGTGCTCCATTGAAGTAAACTGGGCTCAGAGGAGTTAAGTAACTTGCCTAAGATCACATGGCTAGACAGGTGTCCCTCGTACGACATGTTTAACTGTGCGGGTCCACTTATACATGGGTTTTTTCCATAAGTACAGTTTTTCAATAAATACATTTTGTTTCTCTAGCTTACTTTATTAAAAGAATACTGTTTTATACATATAACATACAGAATATGTGCTAATTGACTGTTATCAGTAAGGCTTCCCCATTGACAGCAGGCTCTTGATAGTTTAGGGCAGGAGTGGGGTGAGGGGAGTAAAAACTTATACAGTGGGTGTCTCGGGGGCTCAGCCGGTTAAGCATCTGCCTTTGGCTCAGGTCATGATCTCGGGGTCCTGAGATCACACCCTAAGTCCAGCTTCCTGCTCAGCAGGGAGTGTGCTTCTTCATCTCCCTCTGCCCCTTCCTTGCTCATGCTCTCTCTCTTGCTCTTGCTCTCGCTCTCTTTCTCTCTCTTGCTCTTCTTCACTCTCTAATAAAATCTTAAAAAGTTATACAGGAATTTCACATTGTTCAGGGTTAGGTGGTACATCAATTACATAATAAACCAACATACATTAAAATGTCTTTATAGCAAATAGCATTTTGTAGAAATTTTAATATGTGAAAGTCTCTATCCTACTCATTCTTGTTTGTTTGATAATAGCTAGAGCTGGTGCATATCACATGGTAATTATGCAGTGATATGTGATATTTACCATGTGATATGCACCACGCATGACCTTATTCCATTCTCCTTTTTTTTTTTTTTTTATTTATTCCATTCTCCTAACAGCGTGCAAAGTCGGTACTACTGTTAGTGTGCTCATCTGACAGACAAGGAAATCAAATCAGAAAGGTGGAGTCACTTGGCCAAAATCACATGGTGAGTAAATAATAGTCAGGATTTGAACAGGTTCAGTGAACTCTAATGCTTAGAAACTATGAATAAATCAAGCTTATTCAACCAATAAATAGTTTTTGGGTTTTAACTCTGTTTACACACTATGCTAGACTCTGGGGATGCATGCTTCAAAGGAGTTTATAGTCTCACAGGCCTGGAGCTACATTATTACCATGTGATTGCATAGGACAGGGTTTCTTGTTCCCCACACACTCTATCTTCTCTCCTCTTTCCTCTCTCATGGGCAGGGGGGGCTTATGATTGGAGAGATAAGGATCATTAGCATAATTACTGCACTATAAGGACTTCCTGTTACAGGTGATAAGAATCCAACTTCAACTGGCTTAAGTGACAAAGGAAATTTATTAGCTCTTAAAACTGAAAAGTCCGGGCAGTTCCTAGCTCAGGCATGGTTGACGCTACATCTTAAGCAAAAGAGATGGTCTCTGCATCTCTCTCTCTCTCTCTCTCTCTCTCTTTTTAAGGTTTTATTTATTCCTGAAAGAGACAGAGAGACGCAGAGACATAGGCAGAGGGAGAAGCTGGCTCCTCGGGGCGCCCAATGCAACACTTGATCCCAGGACCCCTGGATCACAACCTGAGCTGAAGGCAGATGCTCAACCACTGAGCCATCCAGGAGCCCTGGTCTCAGCATCTCTTGTCGTGCCTTCCTCTTTTTGATTTTTTTTCTGTTAGGTCCTTGCCACAGGGTGACAGGATGGCCACAAGCTACTCTGGGTTTATATCCAACCAGCTTAGGACCTCTGGTAGAGAACAATATTGCACTACCAACAGTTCACACAGAGTCGCAAGTGTCACACTCTGCTGTGGAGGCGGTCCATGCATGTCCGAAATAGTGGCCAGAGGATGCAATATTCTCATTGCTCTGGCTTGGAAATTCTCATTGCTCTAGTTGGAAAACTATATGTGTCCACTGTAGCACAAGTTTGACATGTAGCATAAGGGCCAGAAATATTATCAACAACAGAAACAAATGAAAAAAATAACCTTGTAAATCTAATATGTATTTCTACCTGGAAGAGTCCAAATGGCCTGAGCATTTATTTGTAAGTCTATTATTCAGCATATTATATTGTGGGCTTTCAATGGGGCAGGCATCATTCTGGGGGTGGCCCATAGAGAATAGGTACAGAAACCTACTGCCCTCCATCCAGTATGGCCAAGAGCAACCAGCACCATAATCTTTCCTTTCAGTTTCCAGGATGGAGTCAGGAACCTGGAAGAGAGGACAGAGAGATGGTCAAAATGGAGAAGATGGTCAGGGCGGAGAGGAAAAAGAAGAGGAGGAAGAGAGTCATAGATACTCATCCACAGTCCACTCACTCAATGTGTCTAGAAGTAAACTGATGAGAAAAATTAGGAAAACTTTATCAAGAGGCTCTGGACAACATGTGGGCTTGTGACAGCTGGCAGTGAGATTAATCTCTTTTTAGAATTGATAATACTGAATCCCTTCCCAAGTGCTGTGGATAGAACAAGGAGTTCCTGGATGTGAAAAGCACAGACACAGGCTTCAGAGAACAGGCCATGCTGAGCCAAACTCATTTTAAAGAATGAGTTTAGGGTATGGGGGCATTCCAGGTAGAAAATCCTATTTTTCAATTAAAAATCTTATTGAAGCATGATTAACATGCAGAGTTACATTTGTTTCAGGTGTATAGCACAATGATCCAACAATTTTTTTAATATTTAAAAGATTTTATTTGACAGAGAGAGGAAGCACAAGCAAGGGGAGTGGCAGAAAGAGGGAGAGGGAGAAGCAGGCTCCCCACTGACCTGGGGCTCAAGTCCTAGGATCACGACCTGAGCTGAAGGCAGACGCTTAACCTACTGAGTCACCCAGATGCTCCTGATTCAATGATTCTACACAGTTCTTAGTGCTCATCATAATAAGTGTGCTCTTTAATACCCTTTATCTAGTTCACCTATCCCTCTCCAACCTCTCCTCTGGCAACCACTAGTTTGTTGTCTGTATTTAAGAGTCTGTTTTTTTGTTTGTCACCTTTTTTTGTTTGTTCATTGGTTTTGTTTCTCAAATTCCATGTGAGTGAAATCATATGGCATTTATCTCTGACTTATTTCACTTAGCATTATGCCCTCTGTTGCAAATGGCAAGATCTCATTCTTTTATGGCTGAGCAATATTCCATTGTGTATATCTATCTACCTACCTACCATATCTTCTTTATCCACTCATCTACGGATTGTTTCCATATGTTGGCTATTGTAGGTAATACTGCAATAAACGTAGGGGTGCATGTATCTTTTCAAATTGGTGTTTGTTTTCTTTCGGTAGATACCCCATAGTGGAATTACTGGATTCTATGATAGTTGTATTTATACTTTTTGGAGGAACCTCCATACTGTTTCCCACAGTGGCTGCACCAGTTTGCATTCCCACCAACAGTGCACAAGGGTTCCTTTATCGCCATATCCTTGGTGACACTTTTTTCTTGTTTTCTTGATTCTAGCCATTCTAGAATCAAGGTGTGAGGTGATATCTCATTGTGGTTTTGACTTGCATTGCCTTGATAATGAATGAGGTTAAGCTTCTTTTCATGTGTCTGTTGGCCATCTGGGTATCTTCTTTGGAGAAATGTCTGTTCAGGTCCTCTGCCCAGGCAGAAAGAGCTTTTTCTTTCTTTCTTTTTATTTTTTTAAAGATTTTATTTATTTAAGGATGCCTAGGTGGATTGGTGGTTGAGCATCTGTCTTCAGCTCAGGTTGTGATCCCAGGATCCCGGGATTGAGTTCCGCATTGGGGTCCCCACAGGAGCCTGCTTCTCCCTCTGCCTGTGTCTCACGAATAAATAAATAAAATCTTTTTTAACAAAGATTTTATTGGAGAGTGCTAGAGCACATGTGAACAGGGGAAAGGGGCAGAGAGAGAGAGAGAGAGAGAGAGAGAGAGAGAGAGAGGGAGAAGCAGGCTCCCCACTGAGCAGGGAGCCCCACCTGGGGCTGGATCCCAGGACCCTGGGACCATGACCTGAGCCCAAGGTAGACATTAACTGACTGAGTGCCCCCGGCGCCTGCCAGGCAGAAAATCTTAACAGCATGAGCAGTAATTGTGATCTAGTGACATGGCTTAAAACAGTTTTGTTTTTTTTTTTACAACAAATAACCCTATGCAGGAAAACCCTCATCACCCAGCAACAGACAATTTTTATAGCATAAGGGCAAGGAAGAGCTGAGCTAGAGCTGCACTATTTTATAATTCTTCCTTTCAATGGGGAGTCACGAGTGTTTAGGACTCCCTCATGTCGAACACTGCACCACCACCCCTCTCCCTACCTTCCAAATCTACCGCAATTTTCCTTCCAGTGTGATAGCTCCAGGTGGAGGAAAGAGCTTCAGCCTTGGAATCAGCCCAAGACTGGGTCAGTACATTGGCCTTGCCATTTATTCGCTTGTGATTCTAAGCAAGTCATTTTGCTTCTGTAGGTCTCCTTGTCCTGATCTGTAAAGGGGGACTCCCACCATGGGAGGGGATGGCTCGGATAACGAAGTGCGATGGTGCACCTGAAAACCCTCATTCTTACCAAGGCATTCCACGTATTTTACTGTCCGTGCCTCCCTCACATCCCTGACACAACCAAAGTGCAACCCAGATGATGGGGAGCCCATGCTCAGTGTGCAGGTGTGGTGAATGGGCAACCCCCCTAACTATGAGCAATCCCAGGATGCAAGACTGAAATTTGCCAGACACCAATCAACTAGCCATTAGTTAGCTCTCAAACATTTCCTCCCCTTTCTTTTTTTTTTTTTAAACTTTTTATTTATTTATTTATTTATGATAGGCACACAGTGGGAGAGAGAGAGAGAGAGAGGCAGAGACACAGGCAGAGGGAGAAGCAGGCTCCATGCTCCGGGAGCCCGACGTGGGATTCGATCCCGGATATCCAGGACCGCGCCCTGGGCCAAAGACAGGCGCCAAACCGCTGCGCCACCCAGGGATCCCCATTTCCTCCCCTTTCTAACAGGTGAACAAGAATAGCAAGCCCAGCTCCCGCCAACTATTGACATGTAGACACTGAGGTCCAATGAGGCTGGAGTCCTATTAAAATTTAATCGGAAGTAAAGATGAGGCTTCTTTGAGATGATCAGGTGTCCTTGGTTCCCCCACCCCCCATCTTAGTGTGAAAAAGAGGATTCTATTTACAGACATTGAATCAGCCCGCCAGCCTCCAGTTGCTGCTCTTCCACTCCAGCCTACACAGCGCTGCCTATTCATCTTCTGTGTTTCATCCTCTTCCCCTCCCGCTGCAGCAAAATCCTCACTTCCGATGGGACAGGCTACCCGGGCCCTCCCTACCACAGCTAATATTATCAACGTGGCACTTTACCAGTTTCTTGATTTAGTGCACACAGTCCTTCCTGCCAAAAACCCTCCTCGTTTCCATTTATCTGTCATCAAACTCTTCAACATTCAGCTGGCTCTCCAGCTCGAGTGGTGTTTCCAGCAGGCAACACCCTCTGTGAACTCCCCAACTACTGGAATCATCTAGCAATGACTGTCTTCATCTTTGTTGTGTATATACTCAGTCTCCCCCACTAAATGACCAATTTCTAAAATGCAGGAATTAGGTCCATGACGGGCGTGCATTTGCATCACCAGGGACTTGCATGTTGTATATACAAATATTTTAAGATAATAAAAGGATTCATAGGCAACTGGGGCAGGAGCTCATCTATTACCTAAGTAAAGAAAGATTTATGCTCACTGACATTTAACTCTCATGAAGACAGGGAAGAAAGGCGAGGATACAAATAAAATTGCGATGAAGACCTGAAGCTAAGGATCTGATCAGTGTATCAGGGGTTTGTTGAAAATCTGCTGTGTGCCACGTGCTTGTCAGTATTTTGCAAAAGTGTAATACGTAGTGACCGCCTCCCAACCGCACTGCAAAGGGATACTGCCTCCTTGCCTTTGCCCTCAGTGAGTAACAGAATCTGGTCTAAAATAGACCCCACCTTTGCTAGATATATAATGATATTTAAGGACAGAGTGAAAACGAGAAAGGACTCAGCCCGAACCCTGAATGAGAACTTTGTGCAGCTTTCTAGATAGTGAAGTTCAGCATAGAGAGGAGCAACTGTAGATTCTCGACTAGATAGAGAGGCTCTGACCGCAAGTTCTAGTTCTTCCACCCTGCAGACTTGGTGAGACTCACTGTGGTCCAGGCAGTCAACCTTTGGCTTGATTTGTTCTCTTTGTTGCCCTTTTTCCCCCGGTTCCCTCAGCGTTCTATGGTTTGTGTCCTCCTGGTTCATGTTGGGGCTGTTGCTTCTTCAAGTCATAAGTTCTCACTCCTGGGTGCAGAGGGGATCTGACTGGGTGATTGAACCTGTGTTTGGTCACCAGGGTTGATCAAGCTGATCTGGCTCACAGGCCAGTATCCCATTTGCACTTCACCACCCCATGCGCCTCTGTTCCGAGACATTCAGGAGGACTATCCCTTAGAGAATTGCTGTCTAGTTAGTTTTTTTTTTTTTTTTTTTTTTTTTTTTAAGATTTGTCGGAGAGAGATATGGAGCATAGCGGGGAAGAGGGACAGAGGGAGAGGGAGAAGCAGACTCCCCACTGAGCCTGGAGCCGGACACAGGGCTCTATCCCAGAACCCTGACATCATGACTTGAGCTGAAGGCAGATGCTCACTTAACCGACTAAGCCACCCAGGTGTCCCCAGTTATAGGTTCTTAATCTTTTCTCCCCTAATGCTATATGTTCATTTAAAAAAATATTTTGAGAGACAGAGAACACAGGCAGGGGGTAGGGATAGAGGGGATAAATAGACTGTTGAGCAGGCTGCTGGATGTAGGGTTTGATACCAGGACCCTGTGATCATGATCTGAAGGCATATGCTTAGCTGATTCTATGTTCTTTTAAGAATTTAAAAAATATATATTTGAGAGAGAATGAGACAGCATGAGCAGGGGAAAGGAGAAGCAGACTCTCTGCTGAGCAGGGAACCTGACTTGGGGCTCAATCCCAGGACCCTGGGGTCATGACCTGAGCCGAAGGCAGATGCTCAACCGACTGAGCCAACCAGGTGCCCCTACTATGTTCCTTTTACATTCATTTTATTTATTTATTTTTTTTAATTTTTTATTTATTTATGATAGTCACAGAGAGAGAAAGAGAGAGGCAGAGACATAGGCAGAGGGAGAAGCAGGCTCCATGCACCGGAAGCCCGATGTGGGATTCGATCCCGGGTCTCCAGGATCGCGCCCTGGGCCAAAGGCAGGCGCCAAACCGCTGCGCCACCCAAGGATCCCTACATTCATTTTAAATATAATTTATCTCTGCAGAGGCTTTACTTCCAGCCACTGTGCTTGGTGAGATGTTTGCTCCCTGCTTTGCTGGTTTAAATAAAAAGGATTCTCTCTCCAACCTCTTTATTTCATATCTTAGATCTTAATTATCTTCCACATTAATCTTCAAGATAATCTTCATTACCTTGCTTGTCATCATGATAGGAGTGGGATGGAATATTTTTCTCTCAAGAAGAGTTGCCTCATGTTTGAAATACCTACTGAAAAAGCTTTCCCATTTTGGCGTACTCTGATCCCCATCCACCACCCTCCTACTCCCTTTCTAGGTCACATCTCCTTTAATCCTCACAAATTCAGCATTAAAGCAATCTCCTGACAGCAGTAGGGTGGCTTTGTGACTGCCTTACATGGGCCACCATAGCACAGTCTCATAGGTACAGGACTAAGATACACATGCGAAGCTCACAATACAAAATAAAGGAAAATCCATGCTAAGTTATAGGAATACACCTGAAATAGGAGAGGGGAACAAGAGAGCCATGAGAGCTGAAGTCCTAGGAAAAAATTTCAATAAGAATGCACTTAAGGGATGCCTGGGTGGCTTAGCAGCTGAACATCTGCCTTTGGCTCAGGTCATGATCCCGGGGTCCTGGGATGGAGTCCCGCATCGGGCTCCCCACAGGGAGCCTGCTTCTCCCTCTGCCTGGGTTTCTGCCTCTGTCTCTCTCATGCTTTTAAAAAAAACGCACTTAAGAACTGATGCCAAAGATAAACTAGCAAAACTGTGAAAACACATACGCATCCTACTGCATATGCACTGTTTGCAATGCTAGAGACTGGAAACAACACAGCTCCGATAGGCTGATCTGTGGTTCATCTACGGAATGGAATACTAATCAACAGTTAAAAAGAACGAAAAACTATATCTATTCAGCTTTGGAATAATTTCTATTAAACATTGTTAATTGAAAACTGCAAGGTTCCAGGGCAGTTGGGGGGGAGGGTTCAGTTGGTTAAGCATCTGCCTTTAGCTCAGGTAGGGAGTCTGCTTCTCCCTCTCCCTCTGCCCCTCCCCCTTCATGCTTTCTCTTAAATAAAAAAATTTTTTTTTAAACTGCAGGGTTCAGAAGAGTATGTAATATAAGTTTTATTTAAGAAAGGTGAATAGAAATATGTACATATTTTCTTATATTAATAAAATAAAAACCAGTGGAAGGACAAAGTAGCAAGGAAAAAAAATGGTTAACTTTAGGGAGATGGAAGAGACAGGAATGGAAACTAGACTTCCCTGAATGTACCTATATTAGTTGTCAGTTACTACCTCAGATTACTCCAGAAGCTTCGTGTTTTAAAATAAGAATACATTTTTATTTTGTCACATACATTTTGAGAGTTGGGAATCCAGGAGCAGCTTGGGTGGTTGTGGTTCAGGGTAATTCAAGAGATGACAGTCAAGATGTTGGTCTGAGTGTCAGTCATCAAGAGGTCTGACTGGGGGACGTTTGGGGAGACTCAGTGGTTGAGTGTCTACTTTTGGCTCAGGTCATGATCCCGGCATCCTGGGATCAAGTCCCGCATCAGGCTACCTGAAGGGAGCCTGCTTCTCCTTCTGCCTATGTCTCTGCCTGTGTTGCTCATTAATAAATAAAATCCTTAAAAAAAAAAAAGTTTGATTGGGTTAGAGGATCCACCTGCACAAAAACTCCCTCCCATGGGTGTTGGCAGGAGGCTTCAGTTTCTCATAACGTGAATCTTATCTCTGCCCAGGGTTGCTTGCGCCTTCTCATGTGGAAGCTGGTGTCCTCCAGCGCAAGTTACCCAAAAAGAGCAGAGGAACTTGTCAAACCTCTTATGAGCTAGTCTCAGAAGTCACCACTGTCATTTATATCTTATTTGTTTGAAGCAAGATCCTGATACTCAAGGGGAGTGTGGGTTGGACCTTTTAAAGGGTGTGGTAAAGCATTTGTGGACATACTTCAAATCAACACAGTACCTAATTTTATACACTTGAATTTGGATCTATACTAATGTCTTCTGTAATTACAAAAGGAAACTAAACATAAATACGATCCCTAAACATGGAGAGCAAAATGAAAGAAGTGAACTTCAATGTATATCACATTGATGGTTTAAGCACAGAGATAAATGGGGTGCCTGGGTGGCTCAGTCGGTGGAGCATGTGACTCTTGGTTTTGGGTTAGGAGTTCAAGCTCCACATTGGGCATAGAGTTTACTTAAAAGATAAAAAGACAGATAAAAATAATTGAAATAATTACTAAGAATAAGTTGTAAGCTCCTAGAATATATCCAGAGGATATAAAGAACATTTAAGAAATCTTAAGCTGTTTTCAGTAATTATAACATTAATATCTTTATTCTGAAACTGTCAAGTACATAGTCACATATTTCAGAATATATAGTGTATATATAGTATATATATTAGTATATATGCCATGTTAGTATTCTAAAACTATGAAGTGTGTGTATATTAGGATATAGCAAATAAATAATTAGGTTAATATACTTAGGATCCAAGCCTTTTAGCAGAAGAGGAGAGATACAAATATAAAATTGAGTGAATCAAATGGAAAATTCTATCATCTTAAATTTGATTTGAAATGATCATATGATGTATTTTCTTTAAAAAAAAACAAAAAACAACACATTGGGACACCTGGGTGGCTTAGCGGTTGAGTGTCTGTCTTTGGCTCAGGGCATGATCCCGGGGTCCGGAATTGAGTCTCACATTGGGCTCCCTGTGAGGAGCCCACTTCTCCCTCTGCCTATCTCTGCCTCTCTCTTTCATGAATAAATGAAATCTTTAAAAAAAATTAAAACCCTCCATTATTTCTTTGCTGTTTACCACAAGATCTGAAAACCATGACTAACACCAAAATAATGAGCATCCCTACACCCAGATTGTGTTCTCTAAGTAGGATTTCCAACTAAAAGGAACTGTGCCTTCTTAGATAAATGCTGATTTCAAGGCTGGGACAGGAAACCTCAAAGGGCAGCCCGGAACATTCTGTTGGACGGGCAGGCAAAGAAGTTGTCAGATACCACAAGGATGGTGTCAAAAGGATCTAAGAACCGACTTGAATGAGCTCCCACTGGCCAAAGATGAGATAATGAGAGCATTATAGTAATAATACAATGTCACATCAAATATATTAAAATCTGTGAGCTCAAAATGATATGAAAAAAAGCAAATAGAACTAAGTGATTACTTTTGGAAGATGCTTAAGAACCAATTCGTTATTTTGAAAACTGAAAGAAATGAGTCTTCTGCTCTGCTGAGACCACAACTCAGGAAATGCTACAACCAGAACATCACAATTTTGCAACCACTAATGAAAAATGGGTCTGACTTGGGGCTTGAGCTTAAGTCCACAAGGCAGGCAGTGAGAAGGGAGGACAGATGGCAGTTGCAGCAGAGTCCAGGAGGAGGCCTTGAAGCCCATGGCAACTCTGGCCTCTAATGTTCATGGTATGGGTGTCCTGTGGAAGCCAGGGCCTTTGTCGTGGGGAGGCCCAGGTGGTGGAGAGGCTGAAAAGGGCAGGGTGGGGACCTCACAGGCCTGGCTGCTATCTCCTGGCAATGAGGGGAACTCACGGACAAGCCACCTGGGTATCAGATGATAATGGGTCCTGCTTCCGTTTGCTTGCCACCCCTCAAAACCATCTCCCTTGCATCCCATCCTAACCAGAAACACACAGGAAAACCCATCCTGCGTGGCCACACCGATGCATTACAAAACCACCACGATCATCAGTGACTGCTCAGACCCTTAGGTGAAAAGTGGACGGGGCACTTCGTCACCTAACATTCAGCAGGCGCATCCTGACTCCATTGGTGAACGTTGGGGAACACCCCCAAGATACAAACACCACATGTCATATGTCTGCCTCCTATTGTGACACAGAAGGAAGTACTCAACTGTGCCACCAATATTCTTACCAAAAAATCTAAATCAAATCTGGTGTAGCCTCAGGATCCAATGACCAGTTTATAGGAAATACAGGGAAAGCAGGAAAAGTTAAATAACAGCATAGAGATGCCGTCAACCAAATCCAAAATGTGGTGGGTTCCATAGAGCTCGTACCCGGCTTCTTCAGCAAATAGATTGCAAGGAAAACAAGAAGGACAGAAGGGACTCATGGACAGAAGAGACCAGTGAGACCTATGAGCCAAAAGCAGTGAGTGAGACTTGTTGGAATCTTGATTCAAACAGGGCACCTGGGTGGCTCAGTGGTTGAGCATCTGCCTTTGGCTCAGGGTGTGATCCCAGGGTCCTAGGATTGAGTCCCACATTGGGCTCCCCACAGGGAGCCTGCTTCTCCCTCTGCCTGTGTCTCTGCCTCTCTCTGTATCTCTCATGAATAAGTAAAATCTTTAAAAAAAAAAATCTTGATTCAAACAAATGAAATTTAAATATTCATACCTTGAAAATATCTTTTATCTGACTTTTTTTCCCCAAAATAATCAGGGTTGGAGGGTGACTGAGTGGCTCAGTCAGTTAAGTGTCTGCCCTCAGCTCGGGTCATGGTCTCAGGGTCCTAGGATCCAGCCCCATGTGGGCTCCCTGCTCAGCGGGGGGCCTGCTTTTCTCCCTCTCCCTCTGCCCCTCCCCCTGCTCATGCTCTCTCTGTTCTCAAATAAGTAAAATCCTAAAAAAAAATAATAATCAGAGGGCAGGCAAGAGTATAAGTGAAACAAGATTGTCCATGTGATGCAATCTTGGAAGCTGAGTGAGATGGATCCCTGGGAGTTCATTATGCTATGCTCTTTGCTTTTGCATGTGTTTAATTCTTTCCTTAATAAAAGAGAAATAAAAAAATAGGGATCAATAGTGATTACTGAAGAACGAATGGGACCTGGTTGATCAGGAAATTGGAAACGCTCGTTCTGGAAGTCAGGCAATGAAGTATTGCCCATTCACAGAGAACTTCACATTTCCCCCCCTGAAAACTTCTCCAGATCCACAGCTTCATTTTATAATCGTATGTGTGTAAATGTATATAATCGTATCTGCCTGTAAGGTGGGCCAGTCAGGCACCGAGCTACAGAGAAGGAAACTGAAGCTCAGAGAGATTGAATGATTTGGTGAGTGACTCTGCCTGAAGTATCAGAATCCAGGCCTATCCTTCCAGAGGCCACTGGTACAGAAAGTCAAGGTCCCCAGGGAGATCTTCTGGCTAGAAACCAGCATCCGGGGATGGAAATACAATTGCTTACATAGAATGGCACCGAATTAGGAAAAATTTTTGAAAGTCAGGGAGAAAAGTTTAGACTCCTGTCAAGGATTGGGGATTATCTCCATATCTACCCAGTCAACCCCCTCCCTCCCCTACGACTCCTTCCTCCCGACCCCCTCAAATAAAAGTGAAAAACACCTAGGTCTTCCTTTAGGCCATGCAAAATGCTCAGCTCTCCTGCTTTTAAAATTAAGCCATGAGATTATGCAACTTTATTCAAAAAACTCATTAAATAAGAAAAACCATTTCTTTATGTATTTTAGGCAAGGAGAGTACAGGGGGCCCAGAAAATGAATGCAAGGGCGGGAGGCAGAAAGCAAAATTATCAAGAGAGATCACCAAGAAATGCTTTAAGGAGAGCATTAGTGATTATAAACTGTCCTCACTCTTACTGTTGTTCACCTGAGCCCCAAGCTTCGAAATGGATTTTTGCCTATTACGTCTGTCCTTTGAGTATCTGAACAGTGGATTATACTTTCCGAGTTCTTCAGAGCTGAGGTTCCTGGTCTGAAAGAAAGTAGCCCGCATGGCTGGCCAGAGGACAGAGAGCCCAGAGCCTCTGGTGAGAACCCAGGTGGAGCCAGAATCATCTGCATCATACAGGGTTGACCAGTAGGGCAACTGGGGAAGGCCTATCCATGGGGCAAGAAGGAGCAGGGGCCCAACGTTCTAGACTCTGTATCCAGGGTCCTGGCATCACGAGGTCTGACTTGGTCTTCAGTGAAGAACCCATGAGCTCAGTGAGCATCGGGCTTCCTTGACCAAGAGCCATGAATCACCAAGTTCTAGAAACAATCATCTCATTCCACATCTCTTTTTCAGTCCTAATCCCTGGATTTAAAAGATGTTTTTCTGAGTATTGAAACCATGCATGTGGAATCAATTGCTAACCACCACAGTGGTGCAAATCCATCAGCAACAATTTTAAGGAACCATCAGATACTTTACAGATGTTGTCTTATTATTCCCCGAGAACTCGGTGGATGAGTTGTGTCTTCCTGTGTTTTGAAACACTGGAAAACTGATGTGATGGAGCTGGAAAACATTTAATGCCCAGAAGCTTCTATGCTTGGTTGCCTAAGGATGGAAAACGTGAACTAACGTGATTTGGCGGGAGTCCAATGTCTGGCAGTGATCAAGTACACCTGCCTAATGTCCTTTTGAATCAGGGAGGAGGATCTTCCTACTTTATGTCTAGGGAAACAAGATCAAAGCCATCAAGTGATTAGTCACAGATCCCAAAGTAAGTTAGTGATGGTCCTGAAACAATTTGAGACTAAATGTTTTGATCACAGACCAGAACTCTTTCCATTCATCCAACAGGCATTTGTTAATTTATCAATTTGTAACCAGTATTAGCAACTATTCTAGCTTCTGGGGACACAAAGATTCCTTTTGGGAGAAACAGAGAAGTAAGCAGGTGGTTCAAAGACCACCCTCCCGGGTTTTGTTCCAGAGCTCCCCACCCCTGTGTGTGTTGAAGGGGGGAAACACAAGAGGTTGAGAAGTAGGGGGTTGAGAGCAGGTTCCTGGGTTGTCTTGTGGGCCAGCCAGCTCCAAGGACAGCCTTGGCTTTTGGGATTGTGGTTAGGAAAGGCCATCTTCCTGATAAAATAACATAAAAGTCAACACTGAATACATGAAAGTCCGCTTATCTACCCGTGAGACTATCTTGAGAGACGGTTGGGAATATAATCCCAGGATTGGGGGAAGACACCAGTCAGGGGAGCCTGCGTGGCTCACTCGGGTGAGCGTCTGCCTTCAGCTCGGGTCGTGATCTCGGGGTCCTGGGATTGAGCCCCTCATCAGGCTCCCTGCTCAGTGGGGAGTCTGCTCTCCCTCTCCCCCTGCTTGTGTTCTCGCTCTTTCACTCACTCTGTCATATAAGTAAAACCTTTAAAAATAAAAAGACAACACCAGCGAAAGGGACCAGCGAACCTTGAGACTAAAGCTGAAATCAGAAGACCTGCATTGCAACCGAGCTGAAATGCTGCGAGGAGGCAGGAAGGAGGATGGACAGCCATCTCAGGGCTGCAGCCTTGATCCACTCAGAAGGTGCCCTGAGCCCTTCCTGTGAGCCTCTAGGCCAGTGTTCTGAGTCACCCAGAGGGGTTTCCAGTGCCAAGGAGGAGGGAGCATCAGGCTCTCTCTCTGACATGCCCCAATCCCTTCATCCGATGCCCTTTGCTTGGATTCCATGCCCACAAGTGACCAGCCTCCAGATTCTCATAAGGAAAGAAGATGAGCTGATTCACCAATTTCATTTCCTGTGAACTCCGGGAGCATCTGAGAGGTATGGGCCAGATAAACAGAGAGAAAACTAATAAAATCCAATTCCCAGGTCTGCAGAGCTAAAGACCGGAAGCAGGACTTTTCAAAGTGGTGATCACTTGCTTGGCCACCCTGGTCTCATTTCAGGCCTGGAACCCTGCCTAAGAGTTAAGTGTTTGATAAATGTTATTATTACAAAAAACACTGCTATTTATGCAAATATTTTAATGGCCAAGGGAATTTTAAGCCTAGAGTATCTATGCAGGTTTAAGCCATGTGTCTCCTCCCGTGAACAAGGAGTGTGGCCTTTGTAGGCAGGGGGCTGAGTGTGTGATGCTCTGCTCATAACAGGTGCTCCACGACTGTCGGCTGTGGTTGGACAGACTGTCCTACTCTTGAAGGGCTGCTTCAGAGGCTCTCAAGTGGTTTGCCTTCAGTTCTTATCTCTTATTCCTTCCTGCATTTTTTTTTCCTTCTGTTTGGTCCCACGGTCCTACCCTCTAAATCCCCAATTAAGCAGTCAAACTCCTGCCTTCTAGGAGGTGCTGAAGCGGTGCCACCCTGGTAGGACCCAAGCAGACTATTTACGTCTTCCCCTATTTCCCCTTCTCTCCCATCACAATCTACCCATGCTCTATATGGTCAACAGAAGAGATGGGGAGGGACTGGCTAGGTGGCAGGTGATAGCAGTTGGCAATCAGACCGCCTACGTGCTAGCCTTCTAAAATAAACGTCTAACTCTAGGTGAGCATTGCCGGCAAGCTTAGGCAGTGTAACAGGTTTCAGTTGTGTAGGATTTGGGGTGGTTTCTCCTTTCCCAACCCCCCACCCTACCTCATGGAAAAGTTGGTGCAGTGTGGTTTGGGGACTAGCCCAGGCTTTGGCATGCAAAGACCTGGGCAAAGAACCCAAACATGCTATTTACTAGGTGTGGGGTCCTGGGCCAGTCTCCTGTCCTCACTTCTTCCCTGACTGGAAAACAGGGTAATCACAATGCTTCCTTTCTGTATTGCATGGAGATGTGAGGGTACCGCAAGCAATCCTACTTTCTGCGTGTGTGCGGGGGGTGGGGGGGGCATGTTTGCCAGAAAGAGGCTCATTAATAATTGTGGACTTGAGAAATGAGTAAACGGTGGAGCTGGATCTCCTAAATCAGGGACTCCCAAGCTGTAGGGTGCATCAGGATCACTTGAGGGGCTTGTTAAAACTCGAGCAGCCAGGACTCAATCTACTCTTTGATTCGGTAGGCAGAGCCCAAGAATTTGCAACTCTAACACACTTGCTGGTGATAACAGGAGATTCTGGGGACCAAACTTTGAGAACCACTGCCTTGGCTTCCAGAAGGAACCCAGCAGCGGCTGTGGCACTGGAAAGGGCCAGCAGATGGCGCCATCATCGAACCCAGGCCTCCCTTGGGAGCTGATGGAACTGGGTCAGCTCTGAGCTCAACCTACGGAAACACAGGTTTTCCCAAGCAGGAGGGGGTGGCTCTGACCTGGAAGGCTGCTCCGTGGAGCAAAGAGCAGAAGGAAGCATTGGGAGCAGCTGGTGTGGGGGGCCTCAGCAGCTCTATAAGCACCTCAGGGTCCCGTCACTGGTGGTTTCCCTCAAAGGAGGGCTCTGATGTCTCCATACAGGTTTCTGCTGGGCCAGCAGCCACAAGCAGTGGCATCCAGCGAAGCAAACATCCCATCCCCTGGAAAGATAGTCTTTGAGCTTCATTGCCAGGAACCCCATTTGGGGACTGAACCCTGAAGAGTAAGAAAAGCCTTCCTAAAATTGAATTAAAACTATGCAATGAGATTGGTAAAGCCCTTTCTCATTTTTCTCTCCCAGTCTGGCCCGCCGTTACCTCCTCAGGGTTATCTCCATCACTACCCGAAGCATTTGGCCCAGAGGAAAGAACACCGACCAGCTGGTACTGGCTGTCGGCAATTCAGGTTCCTCCCGTCGTGTACAATGAGGAAAACACCACCCACTTTAAAGAACCATTATAGGGGCACCTGGGTGGCTCAGCGTTTGAGGGTCTGTTGTTGGCTCAGGTCATGATCCCAGGGTCCCGGAATCGAGTCCCCCATCTGACTCCCTGCAGGGACCCTGCTTCTCCCTCTGCCTATGTCTCATGAATAAAATTTTATTTTTTTAAATTATTTATTCTTATAGTCACACACACACACACACACACACACACACACACACAGAGAGAGAGAGAGAGAGAGAGAGAGAGAGAGAGGCGGAGAAGCAGGCTCCATGCACCGGGAGCCCGACGTGGGATTCGATCCCGGGTCTCCAGGATCACGCCCTGGGCCAAAGGCAGGCGCCAAACCGCTGCGCCACCCAGGGATCCCTGAATAAAATTTTAAATAAAAACATTTCCCCCAGATGAACACTGCCCTGCCTGAGGAGCGTCACAGAGCAGCCCTCTCTAGAATGGCCCCACTGTAGACTTTGAGTCTGTGTGTGTGGGGAAGGGGGCAAAGGGGGATAGAACCACAGCCATAGCAGACAGGCAGGAAGTGGCAACCATCATGTTTTGCTAAATTTAGGAAGCCTAGTATCACTTTTTCTAGACCTTTGTCTTTCTCTTTGGGGTCTAGCAACAATGAACCACTGTCCAGCTGCTCCCAATTTCTGTAGTCAAGTGTGAGCATGTGTGAGAGACACAGAGAGAGAAAGCAAGTGAGGAGCACTAGATGATGGGCACCCTGCCTGTGCTCAAGCACAGGGTCTCCCAGCCGCGATCTACTATGCAGCCTTGGAAGAGGAGTCCTGATGTAATAATGTGCAATAAGCATCCTCTTGCAACTGATTCAGATGAGGCCCTGTCGGCTCCCCCATCCCTGCCTGGAACCCGGTGGCAAATCAAATAGGACAGCTTAGCCACCTGCAACTCGTTGCCACAAGAGCTGCCTCTGCGACCAGAAAGGCTTTGGAGTGTAAGGGAAAAGGAGGGAACACAGGCTTTTCCTCGGTCCCTCTGTTCTGTCCAAGTAAAGCCCGCCCTCCAGCTCTAACACATGATAAATGTCTTTCATCATGGTTTGTCCACATCATCTCCCAATCTCTGCTTGCTGTACCCTTCACCTTATAACCCTGTTCTATGTTAAGCTCAATAAATTGTGCACCCACTGAACCTTCTGGCTTTGGTCCTGTGATCACTTCCCTATCAGTGTGGTTGCTCAGGGCAACTCCCAGTGGAGGTGGAGCAAGCAGGTAATCCCTGGTGTGATTGGAGTGTATCATTCTTTCCAGAAGGCTCTTCTTAGAATAATTCAATTACTGGGGGTGGGAGAGGGAGGAGACTGGCAACCTTCAGCTGACAAACTGGCCACGAATATTCCATCAGGTTAACTAGACCTCACTGAAGAAGGGAAGCTAGCTACCCGGTCCTCAGAGGATATGACGGAGGAGAGTATATTTTAACAGGGAGCCGGGTGGTGAGGTAGGGGAAAGAGGAGGGAGGACAGGGAACCAGAAAAGAGGGTGAAACTATCTGAGAGGCCCTCTACAGGGAGTATGATATTTTGAATGAGCAAGGGGAATGCATTCTGGGTGTTTTAAATTGGATCAAGCTGGATTCACATTGTGGCTCAGCCATTCACACCTGGATGGCCCCTTGGGAGCTCCTTGAAGGAGCTTTGTTTTCCTCCAGGTAGGAATGGTCAATGAGGATCACATGAGGTCATGTGTGTAAAGCCCACACCCCAGAATACAGACACACACTTTTGCACAAAGTTGACCACCCTTCCTATCTAGAAAAACAAGGGTATAGTAAAGGCTGCTAGTAATTGCTATGAGTCTTGATGTAGATCTCTACTTTCTCAGAGATGATCATGACTGTCTCCATTTGTGGGTTTAAGATTTAATTTATTGGAGAGCAAGCAAGAGACCATGAGTCGGGGGGAGGGGCAGAGGGAGAAGCAGACTCCCCCCTGAGCAGGAAGCTCAGGGCTCAATCCCAAGACAGGATCATGACCTGAGCTGAGGCAGACGCTTAGCCAGCTGAGCCACCCAGGCGCCCCATAACTGGCTCACTTGTAACAGCCTTAAGAGGTAGAAAGTCTCTGTGGCCTCACTTGTAGAGAGGCTTAGGGAGGGTAAGGGGCTGCGTAGACTCCAGCAGCTCGGTGGAACCTGGATCAGGACTTTCGCATTCTCTGAGCTCTGAATCGGGTCTGGTTCTAACGGGCTTTTCTGACAACCCAGCCTCCACCTTCAGCCATGGAATATTTAGCACAATCAGTTGGGCAGAGAATAACATATGCACATTTGAGAGACGCTGATTATGTGTCGTTAATTAGGAACTTGTCTGGGAGCCCGGTGTCTACTCTGCAGTGTGAAAGGCAGCGTCTGCAGCCTTTGGGGGAAAGAAGTGTTTGACATGGTTTCTTTCCTGTGGTGCCAAGTCAGCCAGAAGGAGCTTTGCCAGGTTCTTGAGTGCTTCTGGGTCCAGCTCAGCTGATGAGGACACAGCAAGTTGAAGTGCTCGAAGGATGCTGTTTGCAGACAAATGTGGGTTCGAGTCTAGGCTGGCACGAACTGCGCTCCAAGTGCTGGGTGTGAAGACGAGCACCAGACATTTGCAAGCAAGGGGCAAAACGTAGCGGGTGCCCCAATAAGGCAGCATCATCACTTACCACCAGCCTTCAACTACAATGAACACCACCCTCTATTGCACAATCACTAAGGGCTAGGAACTGTGCCGAGTGCTTTTCACGCACGTGTTAGTCATGTAATCTTATTACTCCATTTTGCACATGAGCAAACCAAAGCTCTCTTAGCAACGCTGAATAACTAGCCTGCCCGTGTATAATGGAGGGCACCATTTGAATCCAGGGATTTTCACCTTCAGATCGCTTGCTTCCCATTCCCCACTGCCCCTGCCCCCTCTCAAAAATAATTTACTTATTTTAGAGAGAAAGAAGTAGGGGGATGAGTAAAAAGAGAATCTTAGGTAGACTCCCCGCAGAGCAGGGGCCAAACTCTGGCTAGATCTCACCACCCTGAGATGGTGACCTGAGCTGAAATCAAGAGTCCTCTGCTTAACCGACTTAACCCCAGATCATTTGCTTTTCACACCTGCAAAACATTATCTGTCACCGAACAAATGACGTGACCACATTGATTATTTTCATCAGAGATATTTTGTTGACTAGGGTGGGACTCTATTCACAGAAAAAGCCAAGCAAGTTTCCACCACCTAAGACAGCTCTGCAAGGCACTCCCGTCACCCTGTGCCCTTCCTAAACCAAAGGAACACCCAGCAGAAGCCAACCAGATGGGTTGCTACTGGTCCTGGAGTGGGGTTCTTGAGCTTGACAGGGATAGAAATGAAGCCAGACCCAAAAGCCAAAAGCAAGAATTCTAATCAGAGGTACGGCGAGAGCGGAAAGGAAACACAGCACCACACAGAATGGTTAGAGAGGAGTCCCCCGCCAAAGGAGGCCTTGCTTATATACACAGGTTTCCATCCTTGTTCCCACTCCCATATGCTAATAAGGGAAAGGTGGGGGGAGCGCTTCATCCTGACTGGTTAGGAGGCTCTTGGTGGGCTTCATAGAGCTTCATCCTGATTGGTTAGAAGGGCCTCCTCCTGATTGCTCCCGGGGTCTTGTCCTGACTGGTCCAGACTGGCAGGCAACTGGGACAGCTCATTGGTGCTCTCTGGAGCTGGGGTCTTCTGCTTGTTTTTTTTTTTTTTTTAAAGATTTTATTTATTCACGAGAGACACAGAGAGGCAGAGGGAGAAGCAGGCTCCCCATGGGGAGCCCGATGGGGGGACTCAATCCCAGGACCCCAGGATCACTCCTGAACCGGAGACAGGTCCCCAACCACTGAGCCACCCAGGTGTCCCTGCTTTAAGCCTGGCTCTGGAGGGGCCTGGTCCTGGTTCTGCTCTGTTAAGAGAAGCAGTGTAACAGCAACAGCCAAGAGACAGCGCCCCAGGTGTGCGGTGTTTCATCTGGGGCTCTTTCCCATGGTCTCTGTCTCACTATTTAGGTGACTTAGCCTGGGGTTCCCAAAGGATTTGGGTGAGCACTGGGATGGAGTCTGGTTAGGAAGAAGGGAATCACTGCCCTTGGGATGATAATATCATGAGCTACCGATTGAGGGCTTGCGATGCACCAGGCATTGCACGAAGTGCCTTCCCTGTCTCAGTAATTCTCAAAATAACTCATTAAGTGGTCGTATTATGCTCATTTATCTATGATGAGGCCTGAGGTTCGGGCACTGTGAGCTCACAGGGGAAATGCCACAACCATGATTTAAGCTCCGGTTAGCGTGAAGCCAAGCCCGGCCTCTTAACCCTGATGCTCTGCTACTAGCATCTAGGCAGCAAATAAATCTCGTTGGATCCACTTGAAAAATAATTATCACCACTGCCCCTCTCCTCAGGAGAATTAGTGGCTCCTACATCTGAGGGTTCCCTAGTAAATCTGAATGGCTCAGAGTCGGCCCAAGAGCTCTCACCCGGAGACAGAGCCAAAGAAGGTCTCCCTAAGGCCCCAAGAAACGTGAGCGATCCTATGATTCGGTCTGCTTTGGGGGTAGGCAAGGTGGTTTCAGAAGGTCTGAAGAGCCATACTGGCAATTCTCAGAAAATCTTCTGAGGTTCCCTGAACTCCAAGAAGCACTTTTGAAGCAAATTTCCACGCTGTCCCTACCACCTTAACTGCCTTCTTTCTGAGACTAATAAGGAGCTGGAGTCTTGGTGATTGGGGATGGCCCCTCCCCTCTCCTCCTGTCAGCAATCACTGCTTATTACCTTTCTAGAAAGAAGCCTCTCTTCCCACTCGACCTCACCTCAGCTCCATCTCCCCCCCCCACCGCCAAGATTCCTTTCCTTTAACTGTGTCTTGCAATAATAAAACCGAAAACACAGAAATTCAAAGTAGAAGCTTCATTCACCCCAGCAGGTCCCAGCAGTGTTTAATGCTTTGCGTGGAGAGATAAAAATAGATGGTGAGGCAACCGTTTCTGGCCAAGAGAGCCCTTATGCAAAAAGAGAACTGGCAGGAAAAGAGAACCTCAGTGGCATAGAGGAGAGGAGAAAGAGGTTCTAGTGACACCCAGAGAAGCAGCAGCCAGTGGGAGGTGCTGGGAGTGGGGAGTGGATCACAGGGGGTAGAAGCAGCCACCCTTTCAGGAGAGATCCTATCCCAGGGCTGCCTTGGAAATGATTACAGCTCCTAGAAAATCAATCAGCAAGCTTTTACTGGGAGCTGGGGGCACAGTGGCAACGTGAAACTAAAAGACCAGGCGGTTTGCAAGGAGAGTGCAAAGTACTCTGGAGATAAAAATAGCACACTTGAAACAATTAGGGAGCAATTAATGCCAAACCGTCTGGTTCTGACTGGACTGGAAGCTGATAGCCAGGCAGGGGCAGGGCAAAGTCTCTGGAAGCCCAAGGTTTGGGCATGGGATGCTTTGAGGGAAAGGGTCTATTCCTGTGAGATGCTCAGCCTGTGCAGTACACACCAGCCATCTAACCACAGCCCTGCCCTTCCAGAAGTTTCCAGTTAATAAGCAGAACACAGCGCCTGACCTGTGGCAGCTTTGTTAAATAAATGAATGAAAGAAGGAGTGCTTGTGGCCCTTAGGCCTCCCTCGTGACAACTGAAGAAGCAGGAGGATGGAACAGCATGGCCTCAGAAATGTGACTTGGTCTACGGTATACTTTTTGAGGTTAGGGACTATGTCCTCATTCCATGTTATAAAAACTACATGCCAGCCCTGGACATGAGGTCTGGAGATGAATTGAATCAGACATAGTCTACTAGCTTCTCCTCCTCTCCTCTGGATGAAGCCCAGTTCCCACCCAGAGCAGAGCTGCTTTAGGAGCTGAGAGCCTAATTATATACACCGTGCCTCACATCAGTGGGTGTCCTTTCCCTAAACACATATCCACTCAGTCAACCATTAATGCTGTAAATAGTCCACACCTACTATGTGCCAAGCAATGTGGCACACACTGGATGTGAGCATTAAAAGACGATGTCTCAAAAAAAAAAAAAAAGACGATGTCTCTGCAAAGACTACATACGGTATGACGTTCTGGAAAAGGCAAAACTATGGAGACAGTAAAAAGATCAGTGGTTGCCAACACTTAGTGGGGAGGGAGGGATGAATAGGCAAAGCACAGGATTTTCCGGGCAGTAAAAATACTTTGTATGCTACTGTAATGGTGGATGTATGTCATTATCCACTTGTCCAAGGCCATAGATGGTACAACGCCAAGAGCAATCCCTAGTGTAAGCTATAGATTTTGGGTGATAATGATGTCAATGCTATTTCATCAGTTTTAACAGTGTCCCACTCCGGGGCAGGATGTTGATAATTGAGAGCTCTGCATGTGGGGGGCAAGGGGATATATGGGAAATCTCTGCACCTTCCCCTCCATTTTGCTGTGAACATAAAACTGCTGTTAAAAAAAAAAAATATATATATATATAAAAGATATAAAATTTAAAATAAGCATTTATATATTTAAATTTAAAATAAAAATATATCTTTATATATAAAATTTATATATTTATTATAATGTTTTATTATATATTTTAAAATATGTAATTATATATAAATATAATCAAATAAATTATAAAATTAAATACATAATTATATATAAAATTAAATATAAATAAAATTAAATGCATATAAAATTAACTATATATTTTAAGATTAAATATGTATATATAAATATTTAATATATTTATATGTTAAATAGGTACTATAAATATATAAATATAATATATATATCTTTTTTTTAAAAAAACAATGTTTTCCTCTAAAGAGAGCTCATTGTCAGGTGGAAGGTGAATAGTCATATACATTTAGTACAGTATAATTGCATACTTGCTTTTGTGGTGTGTTGTGCAAAGGTTAGGGGGAGTTTAAGGAAAGAGTCCCCTAGGCTCTTGAGAGGAGTTATGGACAAAGTCACAGAGGAAGAAGTATGTGCATGAGGGGACTCGGGAGTGGCTCTGTCAGGGGCGAAGTGTGGCAAGTGGGAATAACGTGTAGGCAGATGAAATGGAATGTGCAGAATCTGGAAACATGAGCGAAGATAGTAGCACGTTCCGAGAGCTATAAATAATTGAGCATTACTAGAGCGTGCAGCTGGGGGAGGGGAGCGGCGGAAGATGACATGGAACAGAGCAGCAGGAGACCAATTATGAGTGACTCTGGAGGCCAAACAAATGGGGCAGATCGTGTCTTGTTAACAATTGAGGGATCATTGGGGAATGTTGAGTGGTGGGATAAATGGGACCAGATCTGTGGATGAAAAAGAACATTCTGTCCGCTAAGTGGAGTGTGGATGGGGTGGAGAGTGGGAGGTGGTGGGGAAGGCTAACTAAGCAGGAGACAGGCCAAAAGGGAAGCCCCTGCAGTGGTGCATGAGAGCCCTGGTTAGGGCTCGGACAGTGGGAAAGGAAGGATGGGGAGAGACCCAAGAGCTACTTATGAATCCAAATCAACAGGCCATGGTTGCCAGTTGGATGCAGGGGTGAGGGGGAGAGAGCAGGATGACTGTGACAATGGCAGCGCCAGTCACAAGCATCAAACAGCTCTCACTCCTCTTGGGCCTCCTGTCCTGTGACTCCTTCTCTTCCTCCTCTAGGACTTCTAGAACGCTACACCATAGTACGTCAACTCCCCGCATCCTCGCCTTGCCCTCTCCCTGGCTTGAACTGGATCCTGCTCTTCCGTGCGGGCTCTGCTTCACCATCATTCGCCTCCTGTGGACGAAGCCATTCTCTCCTCCTCTCCTCTGGGTGAAGCCCAGGTCCCACCCAGACAAGCAAACTTGCAGTTTCCCAGTTCTGCCTCCAAACCATACTTTCGAAGATCCTCCTACAAGTGTTGCTCCTTAGAAGCCCACACCTTTCCCTCTCCCCGCTTTTGTAGCTTCTATCCGCCTGCTTCATGGAAGACCTTGGTTCCTCGAGGTCCACCCTCTTCACCCCCTCCTGACTTCTCTGTCTACAAGGGGGACCTGCCTGGTAGTCTAGTCCATTCCACTTGAGCCACTCACACTGATGGTCACACCCTGGAAAGGTTTCATCTCCAACCTTTACTCTAATATCCTCAATGCCACCCCAGTTTCCTATCCTTCTGCTTCTTGAACTCCTTTACTCCTGCTACACCTAGCGTCTGACATTACTGGCTCTTTGCCTCTGTGTTTAGCTATCCGTCAATACTCTTTCTTCATTTCCTCCTCCAACCAGTCTAGAAAACATAATATATTGCTTTGAAACCATCTTTCAATCATACTCACTTCTCCTCCTTTGTCATTTCGTTCTTCTCCAGCCATCTACTGCCTTCTCTTCTACACCTGGTTCCAGGTCAGCATCATGAGGCTCACTCTTGATTCTCCTCTCTCCCTCCCTCCAAGTGGTGACCAAGCCCTGCCAATACTTTCTCCTTCCTAAGTATCCCCCCAGTCGGTCCTCTCCTCTCCATCCCCACTGCCCTTGCCTTCATTGAGAGACTCAATAATTTCCTCTACGTGGATTCCACTTTGTTGCTCCCCCTGCCTACAGTTTCGGCCCTGAAGTTCAAGAGTTTTCTGAACCATGCTCTGATCTTGCCTCTGTATCATAGCATGTGATCCTCTGACCATATCACTGTAGCCAGAGTGCCTTGTCACAAGATCTCCTTCTTATGATTGTTTAGTGGCTGTTCAAACTCTTTAGTATCACATGTAAGGCCCGTGGTAACTACACACTTGTCACCTCTCCAGATCCCTCTCTCTATTCCATCCTAAAGCTTACCTCTATCAGTCTATCCTGAGCTGTATGGACTACTTGCAGGTTCCGTGATGGGTCAAGCCCTTTCTCTCTGCTGCACCTACCATTCCCATTGCCTCCTCATTATATGGCTACTCATTCTTCATGGTGCAGCTGATATCCAGCCCAGAACCTAGCACTTTATTACATGCTCACTCAATAAGATCTTTCCAAATGGTCCCTGATATTTATCCTACTTCCCTATTTGAACTACTTGCTCCTAAGTGAGCCTTAAGAATCCTCATTATTATGCCTTTCCCCGTTTGTCAGTTTTCTGTTTACTTTTCCAACTTCCCCACTAAACTGTGATCTTGATGAAGGTAGGAACTTGACCTTCTTCACCTTGGCTTGCCCAGGATGCAGCACAGGGCCTGACACAAGTGGGCATTAAATGAGAAATTGTGGGGATGCCTGGGTGGCTCAGAGGTTGAACGTTAGCCTTTGGTTCAGGGCACGACCTGACCCCGGAATCCCGGGAACAAGTCCCACATTGGGCTCCCTGCATGGAGCCTGCTTCTCCTTCTGCCTGTGTCTCTGCCTCTCTGTGTGTGTCTCTCATGAATAAATAAATATTTTTAAAAAATGAGCAATTGTGAGTGAGTGAATGAATGAATGAATGAATGAATAGATGGATGAGCAGAGGCCTGAGCCTCATCCGCTGCCCCAAACCATGCTATTCACCCTGCCTGTCCTGGGGGGAAGGCCCTGGGCTGTTGGCCTATTCTGGAGGAATCCTCCTCCTCTGTGCTCTGCCTGAAGTGTTCTTGCCACACGAAGAGGCTTTCTTGTCCCCATGTTCTGCTTACACACTCACACATCTGTCTCCTGGGCTGGATTGGTTGCTCCGTTGTGCAACTGTAGCATTTGGGGACATGTACTTGGATCTGTGGAGCTCACAGTCTCTAGACTAAAAAGGTAGGTTTAGCTGGAGCTTTGGGATATAGAGAAAGGAGCGTTGGTATCAAAGTCAGAAGCCAGTGCATCCCTTAGGGTTTGCTTTGGTTTCTCAGCCTCAGCTTCCTTATCTGAAAAATGGGAATAACCACAACAATCTCAGAGGGTTGCAATGGGGATAAATGCAATAATAAAGGCAAAGACCCCAGGCTGGGGTTTTGCATATAATAGGTTCCGCCAAGAAACTATGAGTTTTGTCCCCCTCCCCATTTTGTAGCTCTTCAATTTTCATACTTGAAAACCATTTAATAACACTCTTTCATACAACGTCACCCTTGCCGTGCCTTTTCTTCAAATCTTCAAATTCTTATCAGTTTCATCACTGCCTTCTTGGGAGACCTGTCAACCTCAGCACTTGTTTTTCAAAGCATGGCAACTCTTCGCAGGCGGCTGTTCTTAAAATCATAGCAGCAGGAGTAGGAGCAAAACTGATGAGTAAATGATGATAGGTGACACTAGTTGAGGGCTTCCTAAGTGCCAGGCCCTGTGGTCAGCTTTCTATGTGCCATGTACTTGCTGCCACCATGGTATAGGTTTTGTCTCTGTCTCACAAATGGGGAAAGCTGGGCAGCCTGGGTGGCTCAGCAGTTTAGTGCTGCCTTCAGCCCAGGGTGTGATCCTGGGGACCCGAGATCGAGTCCCACATCAGGCTCCCTGCATGGAGCCTGCTTCTCCCTCTGCCTGTGTCTCTGCCTCTCTCTCTCTCTCTCTCTCTCATGAATAAATAAATAAAGTCTTTTAAAAAAAATGGGGAAAGCTAAAGCTTAGAGTGTTGCAGAAACTTGCTAGTGGCCAGATAGCTGGAAAGCAGGAGAGCCCAGTGCACAAACACACCCATGCCCAGGCTGAAGTCCTTGCCCCTGGCGGCACGCCAACACTCTGGAACTAGGATCCTCCACTGCCACACACATGGCCCCAGAGAGGTCACAGGCAGCACTCAGGCCACCCCATGGGCTGCGAGTTGGGCTTTCTACAATGCCTCCTCGGTGCTTGTGTTTGGACACTGTGGCATCACAGGGTGAGTGTTCAACCCCACCAGCCTCATCCAGAATGTTCCCTGGGAGGCAGAGAGAGTCCAGGCTTTCTTTTCTCAACCTTTCAAAGCACAAACACCTGTATCAACGCACACTGTTCTCCTGTTGTGGATCTGTCAGCAGCAGACATGTGATCCAGGGCTCTGGGTCAGATATAAAGAAATGCAAACGAGGACAAGACTTCCCAGGAGCGAGTGACAGTGGTGTTGGGAGGGGGGGGATGCCAAACTGAAGCTCTCCAGTGAGACTTCCTTTGACTCCTGCCAACTACAGGGAACATTTAGTATCCAGAACTCCTGCCAAATATCACACTCGGGGTCTGGCCCAGTTTCACTGTTATCCTTCTCTGGAGCCCCACCATCAGCACGGTGCTGTCACCAGCACGGTGCCCGGGCAGCTCTTGGGCTCTTGCTGTGTCTTCAGGGTCTTGGGCTTGCCGGATGCTCCTGCAGCCCGCTCCCTTCCCCCTCACTTCTCTTAGCCCCACAGCCCCTCCAAGTTGGTCCTGTCACAGGGATTCTGTGTCTGAGGGTCTGTCCATGTAAATGCTCTTCCCCAGACCTGTGTGTGGCTGCCCCCCGCCCCCCTCCAGCCAGGTTTCCCTGCAGTTTTTCTCCTCCACAGCCCTTGCCCTGGCCACACCTGCTGACCCTTACCCTGCTCCTTGTTATATTACCCTATTTTATTTTATCAAGGCTCTTTTAGTTCCTATGATTATTTTATCAAGGCTCTATTTATTTTATCAAGGCTCTTTTAGTTCCTATGATTATCTCCCTTATTTTTAAATTTATGTGTTTATCATGGCCCTTGCCCTAGTAGAGTATTAGCTTCCCACCTGGGAGTCTCCTATGTGTATAGCCCTATAATCCTAGCTCCTTCAGACGGTGGCTGGAACTTGATGGACTCTCTGTACATACTTGTTACCTAGCCGGATGACCAGTGGAACGACCCATTGACCAGAATTCTAGAGGTGTAGGCAAACAAAAGTAGATGGTAATGACAATGGCTTTCATTTATTGAGGTAGGGCTTTACGGGCTTTATTTTTTTTTTTTTTTTTATTTTTTTTTCTTTACGGGCTTTATACCAAGGGTTTGACACTCATGGTATAAATTCGTCCAATGACCCTATTATTCCTACTTAACAGATGAGAAAACTGAGGGTCAAGAAGATTTAAAAAAAAAAAAAACTTGCTCAAGAAACATGCCTGCCTTAGTACCCTGCAAGACAAAGCAGACCAGACATAGGGCTCTATCATCAAAGCCAGGTGCTTACCTATTTTATTCAAGGAATCACCAACTTCAGGAAGACACCCTCTGCCAGGGGAACCAAGAAATACTGAGTAGGACAATAATGAGTGTTGACCAGGATGTGGAAAAATGGAGCTCCCATATGTCACTGGAGAGAATGTAAAATGTCACTTTGGATAACACCTCAGAAATTCCTCAGAAAGTTAAACATAGAGTTACCATACCATCCAGCAATTCTACTCCTTGGTAGAACTGAAAGCGTGTATGGAAAAACTTGTACACAAATGTCTGTAGAACTGGGGCACCTGAGTGGCTCAGTGGTTGAGTGTCTGCCTTCAGCTCAGGGTGTGATCCCAGGGTCCTGGAATCGAATCCCACCTTGGGCTCCCTGCAGGGAGCCTGCTTCTCCCTCTGCCTGTGTCTCTGCCTTTTTCTCTCTCTCTTTCTCTCTCTCTCTCTCTCAGGAATAAATAAATAAAAATTTAAAAAATGTTCATAGAACTATTATTCATAATAGCCAGAAAGTAGAAGCAACCCAAATGTCCAACTGGTAAACGTATGAACAAAACGTGGTTTATTTACACGTTGGAGTATTATTCAGCCATAAAAAGGAATGAAGTGTTGATTCATGTTACAACATGGATGGCCTTTCAAGGCATGATGCTAAGACAGAGGCAAAGAAAGGACAATATGCCAGACAAAGAAAGGACAAATATTATATGATTGCATTTATTAAAAAAAAATGTCCAGAATGGGTGAATCCATGGTGTAGAAAGTAAATTAGTGATTGTCAGGGGTGGAGAGAGGGGGAATAGAGGATGACCAGGAAGCAGTGTGGTGGTGGTTTTTTTTGTTTGTTTGTTTCGTCTTTTTGTTTTTGGCTTTTGGTTTTTGGAAGGTTAAGCCTAACCTTTGTGATAGGTTTGATGAAGATTGGAGAGTTGTGGGAAAATGTGATAACACAAAAATGGTATGCACTGGGAGTGGTAAACTGGGGAAGACAGCGAGGCCTATTCACTTAGATTCCTTTCGGCATCTGTTTTTAGAGGTAGGGATGCTCTTTCCTCCAAAGACAGGAAGGGAGCCTCTCGGCTGAGGATCTTACAATCTGCTTCCAAAGAAAGTCAGAAAATCCATCTTGTACCTGCCATTTCTCAAATTCCTCCAGTTGAACTATTCAACATGCCAAGGCACCATATTTGGTGGTAGGACATCCTATACCCCGTCTCCATCTTCTGTATGCTTCCTCACTTCTCACTTATAAAGCTCTATATCTCCTGCCATACCACATGGAGACCTGTCCCTTCCAGCCTTCAGGTGAGCTTTTCAGATTTAATGTCTTCTGGAGTTTCTTTATAAGGAGGCTAAAATATTCTGGAATTAGAGAGTGCTGTTGGTTGCACAGCCTTGTGGATATACTAAAAACCACTGAGCTATATATACTGTAAGTGATTAAAATGGTGAATTTCATGTTACGTGAATTTATTTAGAAAGAAAGAGAGGAAGGAAGGGAGGCAGGGAGGGAGAGAGAGAGAAGGAAAGATTAGGCTCCTCTGCCTATGATAGAGCAGTTTTGAGAGTCCAAGTGTGGCAAGTGGTCAGGTAAGCAGCTAATCAAGAGGCCTGTTCAAGGTGGCAGAGGGCCAGCTCCTAGGGTCATCTAAGGAGCAATGCTCCTCTTTTGAGCCTGGAAAAGGGACCAGTAAGTGCGAGGCAAAGCCCAAGCCATATATCAGAGCTGACTGTTAGATAAGTTTCTAGAACCAGAACTTGGAAAGTGTCAGAGCAGAAGCCTAGTCACATAAATCAAAATTCATGGGGGAATCTGGATTAAGAGGGCAAGGCCGAGTATTCCATTAGCAGGACAGATGAACTGCATGAAGGGAAAAGTGGGACAGGCACACAAGGGCTCAGGGGACCCCCATTAGGGCTTTGGAAACTGGATTACACCAAAGGCCTGAGTATTCCAAGACTTGGCCTCCATTTGGCATGGCTGAGCCTGTTAGAAAAAGGCACACCCTTACTCAGGACTGGTCAAGCATGCAGGAGCTGAAATTGGGGGCTCAACTGGAGGGGTTGGATGCCTGGGGACATGGGGATGGTAGCCGACTAGCAGGTTGAGATGGTACATTCTTCCCAATGACAGTCATTTCCTAAGTTTAAGGCTTTGGGGTTTATTACAATGCAAATGCCCCTGAAATATTAGATAATAGGCCCAAGATCACCCAGCTAGAAAGTGACGAAAACCTTTCATGGTCAGGTTTGCCTGACTCCAATGTCCTTGCTTTCAGCTGTATGGATGAGACGCAGTCTAATACAGTGGTTAAGAGCAAGGGACATGATTTCGAATCCCACCATTATGTGACCTTGGACAAGTTACGTAGCCCCTCTGTGCTTCAGCTCTGTCCTCTACAAGATGTGGATGGCAATGACTGTCTATCTCAGGTTGTGGTGAGGAGCCAATGATACAATACATACAAAGTATTTAGAAAAGTGCCCAGAACTCAGTAAGAGCTAACTCATTAGCAGTGTGCTCTCCTCCAGCCAGAGACACCAGGCGTTCCACATATACATGTGGTTGACGCCACAGTTTTGTCTAACACCATCTCTGTTTTCTACTTCCTCATATCTTGTTCTAGAAAGACTTGTCCTTGTTTATGTGTTTCTCTAGGGGTCAAACTGAATTGATAAAGTCACAGAGAGTGCCAGACATTTGGCTGGCTTGGTAAGAACAGAAATAGGGCAGAAATCACTGGTTAGTTTTAGATATGAGTCAACCTTTCCCAAGCTAATCCCCTGTTGGCAGCTGCAATATTTTCTCCCACAAACTGATTATGCTGGCAAGTCAAGACCTTTTTGTGAAGTAAAGGGAAAAGCTTATAAACATTCAATTCACAGGAATAATATCATTGGTCAGCCGAGCACAGTCACTCTGTAGTTGAATACATTAGAATCGCCTGCTGTCAAGAGACAATACAGTTGACCCTTGGACAGTGTGGGCAGTGAGGAGTGCTGGCCCCTTGGGTAGTCAAAAATCCACATGAAACTTTTGACTCCCCCAAAACTTAACTACTCATAGCCTACCGTTGACCAGAGAAGCCTTACTGATAGCATAGTCAACTAACACATATTTTGTATGCTGTAGGTATTATACACTGTATGTTTACAACAAGGGGAGCTAGAGACAAGAAAATGTCATTAAGAAAGAAAAAAACATGTTTAGGACTGAATCATAAAAAATCCACAAATAAGTGAACCTGCACAGTACAAAGTCATGTTGTTCAAGGGCCAGCCATACTTGTAACTCACAGGGCCTCTGGTAAAGGCTTCAGAGGGCCTCCTGCACATTAACTAGTTAGCTCTCACCACCTTTCTTGGAAAGAGGGTCAAGTGCCTGTCCCTCAGGGCTAGCCATGAGATCCTGTCTACTCTTCTGGGCTGCGATCCAAAGTCACCAACAAACCCTCTCCCCTTTTCCCAAGTTGCAATTAAGCACTACCTCCCTGCGCTCAGCATGCACCTTTTGTCTCTGTTCTAGCAGACTGCCTGGTAGTATGGTTCTAGCCCTACATCTTTCCCACATTGGAGAGTAAGTGTTTTGGTGTCATGAACTATTTGGTTCATCTCTGTATCACTTTCTCCCTGCTCACTCACTCACACACCCAACACATGCCCATCACATGGGTTGTGGGTTTCTTTGTGCTCTGAGCAAGATTCCCCCTTCAAATTCTGCTGTATCCCATGATAGAAGGCATCCTTTCCAGTTGAGAAGGTTTTTTTTTCTTTTTCTTTTTTTTCATTAGGCTCTAGGCTCAACGTGCGACTTGAACTCATGACCCCCAGATCAAGAGTCGTGTGCTTTACCAACTGAATCAGCCAAGCGCCCCAATAACACCTCACACTCAGTAGGAATTCTATCTCTGTCTGCTAAAATGAATAGTAGAAACCCCAAATTAGAGCAATTTGACCAAGCCCCCACAAAACCCAAGATGAAACTTGGAACTCTGTATGCTGAGCTCCAGCTGTTATATTAAACTGGTACCAGTACTGTGTCTATATGCTGCTGATGGGGTCCTAAAATTCCAGATGGAGACACTGTTGTTTTACTTCTTCTTTCCCTCCTTCCTTCCCTTTTCCCCCACACATGTTTATTGAACAGCTAGTATACAACCAGGCATTGTGCTAGATGATGGTGGGTCAGTGATGGGCAAAAGCAAACATGGTCTTAGGAGCTTAGAATCTGTGCAGTGCAGGAGATTGTCATTGATCAAATAGTACTTTGAAGGAATGTGTATTTATAAGCTAAGGATAATACCCAGAAGGAAAAGGACACTGAACCATGACAGCTTATTACAAAGGACACTGATCTAACCTGGTGGAAATGTGGGAGATCAGGGAAGATTTTATGGAGCAGAAGACGATTGTATGGAGAGCTGAAGGAGAAATAAGAGTTGAATAGGCAGAGGGTGTGGTGGTGGGGGAGGAGTGCCAGGGTACACAAAGATTTTGTGGTGGAAAGGTTGGCGCATTTCAGGAACAGAAGACCGAGAGCATCTGGCTAGAGCCCAGGGAAGATGCAGGAGGTGGTTCCATATGAGGTTTGAATGTTTACGCAGGTGCCAGAACATATGAGGGCCAAGTAGGACAAGTTAGGAGGTTTTCTCTTTATCTCCACAGTAGGAAGTCATTTAAGGTTTAAACCAGGGTAGAGTGTAATCCGATTGATGGTCTGGAAAGTACTCCAACTGCTCTGTGAGGGATGGACCTAGATGCGGGGTTGATGCAAGAGGGAAATAAGGATACCAGTCAGTAGGTTCCTGCAAGTAGTCAGAGGACAGATGGCAATGGCTGTACGCAGGGTGGTGGCAATGAGGGTGGAGAAGGTTGAAGACATCTAGAATGTAAAACTCACCAGGGCTTGGTGAAGGAGTGAATGAAAGCTTGGGGCCTGTCTCAAAGTCATGTCTACTTTTGCCCAGCAGCTTCTTCCACCATGAGGCTCTGGGGTAAGGGCTGGGCATCTAGGCTCTCTGAATGAGCAAGTATCAGTGATACAAAGGAAAGCATCTCAGCCTTCAAGGTGTTTCTCCTCAAAGGCCATACTTGAAATATACACTCACAGAGAAAACAAACTCTCATGTGCCAACTGGGTAAGTGTGAATGGGTAGAGACAGAGCCTCCAGGCTTCCTGAAGTAAGAGGTTGTGTTGAACTTTCATGATACTTTCCAAACTGTTAAGGACCACCAATTGAAATGTTGGCTTTTTGCAAGATGATTATGTCATGTCATTGTGATATCACGTCAGTTCAAAAAAAATGCTAGTGGGGTGCCTGGGTGGCTCAGTCTGTTAAGCATCTGACTCTTGATTTTGGCTCAGATCATGTCTCAGGGTCACGAGATCAAGCCCGCTGTCCTGCTCCATGCTGAGTGTGGAGCCTGCTAAGGATTTTCTTTCCATCCCTACCTCCTGCTTGTGTGTGTATGTGTGTGTGCGCACGCATGCGCGCTCTCTCTCTAAACAAATAAATAAATGTTAATGCATTCATTAATTTACATATTAATTCACTTATTCACCTGTTTTGTATTGAGTACAAATGATATATAGGGCATTGGAGTTGGATAGCATACATGATGAAAGGAGACCAGGGATGTAGGGTTAAAAACAGATTTGGAGGAATGCCAGGGTGGCTCAGCAGTTGAGCATCTGCCTTTGGCTCAGGGCCTGATCCTGGAGTCCCGGTATCGAGTCCCACATCAGGCTCCCTGCATCCTTTTCCCTCTGCCTGTGTCTCTGCCTCTCTCTCTGTGTCTCTCATGAATAAATAAAATAAAATAAAATAAAATAAAAACAGATTTGGAGGGGCATATGGGTGGCTCAGTCAGTTAAACATCTGCCTTTGACTCAGGTCAGGATTCCAGGGTCTTAAGATCAAGCCCCGCATCAGGCTTCCTGCTCAGCAGGTTGCCTGTTTCCCCCTCTCCCTCTGTTGCTCCCTCTGCTTGTTCTCTCTCTCTCTGTCTTGAATAAATAAGTATTAAAAAAAAGATTTAGAGCCTGAAGATTTAGGTTTGAGATCCAGTGTATTGGTTAGCTTTCTTTCTGTTATGGGAAAGTCTGCATAATATGATATTTATTGGGTAGTCCTGGTGGCTCAGCAGTTTAGCGCCACCTTCAGCCCAGGGCCTGATCCTGGAGACCCAGGATCAAGTCCCACGTTGGGCTCCCTGCATGGAGCCTGCTTCTACCTCTGCCTGTGTCTCTGCCTCTCTCTCTCTCTGTGTATCTCTCATGAATAAATAAATAAAACCTTAAAAAAACATAATATGATATTTATCATTTTAAACTTATCCTTAGGTATGCAATTCAGTGGCATAGCTATATTGTTGGGCAACCATCACCACCGTCCATCTCTAGAATTTTCTCATTTTTCCGAGCTCTGTATCAACCGCCCATTCCCCCCTCCCTCCCACCCCTGGGCAACCACCATTCTACCTTCTGTCTTTACGAATTTTATTACTCCAGGAGTCTCATGTAAGAAGAAACACATAGTATTTGTTATTTTGTGATTGGCTGATTTCACTGCATAATGTCCTCCTAGTTTCCCCATGTTGTAGCCTGTGCACATTTTATTTATCCATCCATCTGTTCTCATTTTTGTTTTTGTTTTTGTTTTTAGAGAGAGTGTGCAAGCAGGGGGTGGGGCTGGGGGGAAGGGCATTGGAAGAGGGAGAGAAAGAATCTTAAGCAGGCTCCAGACTCAGCATGGAGCCCAACATAGGGCTTGATCTTACAACCCTGGGGTCATGACCTGAGCTGAAATCAAGAGTCAGATGCTAAAAAAAAAAAAAAAAAGAGTGTCAGATGCTTAACTGACTGAGCCACCCAGTGCCCCTATCCATTCATCTGTTAATGGATGCTTGGGTTGCTCCTACATTTTGACTATTGTGAATAATGCTGCTATGAATGTGGGTGTACAAGGATCTACTCGAGGCCCTGCTTTCATTTCTTTTGGATACGTATCCAGAAGCAGAACTATGGGATCATATGGTAATTGTGTGGGGTTTTTTTTTTTTTTTTTAATCATCCTACCATTTTCCACAGCAGCTGCACCATTTTATATGCCTACCAGCCGTGCACAAGGGTTCCAATTTCTCCACAACTTCAATGACATTACATCATTATTCCAATAATAACTTGTTTCCTATTTGGTTTTTGACAATAGCCATCCTGGTGGTTGTGAAGTAGTATCTCACTGCAGTTTTGACTTGCATTTCCCTAACGACTGGTAATGCTAAGCATCTTCTCATGTGTTTGTTGGCCATTTGTCTAACTTTTTAGAGAAATGTCTGTCTTAGTCCTTTGCCCATCTGTTAATTGGGCTGCTTGTTTTTTTGTTGTGGAGTGGTTAAGTTTATTTTATTTTCATTTATTAATTTTCAATTTTAAAAGATTTTATTTCTTTATTTGAGACAGAGTGTGTGATACAGAGAGTATGAGCCAGGAGGAGGGGCAGAAGAAAAGGGAGAGAAGCAGACTCCCGGCTGAGCTGGGAGCCCAGTGTGGGGCTCCATCCCAGGACCATGGAGTCATGACCTGAGCTGAAGGTAGACACTTAACTGACTGAGCTGCCCAGGAGCCCCTATTTATTTATTTATTTTTAAAGATTTTTTTTTTAAGATTTTATTTATTTATTCATGAGAGACACACAGAGAGAGGCAGAGACACAGGCAGAGGGAGAAGCAGGCTCCATGCAGGGAGCCCGATGTGGGACTCGATCCCAGGACTTCAGGATCACACCCTGGGCCGAAGGCAGAAGCTAAACTGCTGAGCCACCCAGGGATCCCCTAAAGATTTTATTTTTAAATAATCTACCCCCAAATGGGACTTGAACTTACAACCCTGAGATAGAGAGTTGCGTGTTCTGCTGACTGTGCTAGCCAGGCCCCCCAAGGTTAGGCTTCTTTTAAATGCAACTCCAGAAATTGAACTCAACCTGGCTTAAGATATGACATAAACAGAAGAATTTATTGCTTCATGAATAACTGAAAAGTTTAAGGCACATCCAGGGTCAAGGTGCTAGGGACAGAATTGTGTCCTTCATAGGACTAAGCCCTAATACCCAATGTAACTGTATCTGGAAATAAGGCTTTTAGGAGGTAGTTAAGGTCACATGAGGTCATAGGGGTGGTGTCCTAATCTGGCAGGATTGGTGGATTTATGAGAAGGGGAAGAGAGAGCTGTCCACATGCCCATACTCAGAGGAAAGGCCGTATGAGGATCCAAGGGGACAAGATGGCTGTCTGCAGGCCAGCAAGGGAGCTGTCACCAGACTTCACCCATGCTGGCACTCTCATCTTGGACTTCCAGCCTCCGGAATGGCGAGAAAATAAATTTTTGTTGTTTAAGCCATAATATTGTGTTATGGCAGCCCTCACAAACTAAAACACAGGCTTTAAAAAAATGCAAGCAGGAATATTTTTCTTCCCCCCACCCCTTGCAGCTGCTTTCTTCATGGTTTTCTCTCTCAGGAGGGCTTCTCCATGCTGGGTAGTGTTCACTCATCAACACAATAGGCACTGAACTCCTCCTTTGTCCCAGACATTGTTCTAAGCAGTGAGTCAAATGGCAAAGGTCCCTTCCCTCACATGGCTTGCATTCTAACAGGGAGAGACAGACGTGAAAGAAGTACAGAACTTTGCTAAGAAAGTAAATCTTGAATGTTCTCATCCCAACAAAGAAATGGTAATTATGTGACGTGATGACACAGGTGTTAGCTGAAGCTACGGTGGTGATCTGGTGATCGTTTCACAATATATAAGTGTACCAAACCAACACTTTGTAAACATTCAGCTTACACAAGGTGACATGTCAATTATATCTTAATAAGTTCAGGAAGACCTAAGAAATAAGCAACTGTGTATGTTCAGAACATAAACTCTCTGGAAAACAAAAATGGCAGGAAAAGGGGATAAGGACTATGAGGGCGGTGTAGGAGCCTCATTGCCCATTGAGAAGTGTGAGGATTAGCATCCTGGAAGTGTGGGATGATCTGGGAGCCCTGTGCCATAGAGGAGATTATGTCAGTCTCCAGAGAATGCGTATATTGGGCAGGTCTTGGTGGTCTCAAGGCAGGGTGGTGGTAGGTTGGGGAGGGTTGAGGTGAGAGGATTTTTTTAGGAGCAGACCTAGTTCACAGCCTATTTTGCTCCTGTCTGAGGTGTTTTGGAGGCTAGGGGCAGGGTGGTCTTTCGCAGAGCTGGGGAGCTCCTAGGACACTCATAACTTGCCCATGGAAGTCTGAAGAAAGGGGAGGCTGGTCTAATCTGAAAGTGATCAACTTAATGCAAGAACAGTTTCAGAAAAAGTCCTAGGACTGGTCCTCATTAGCTCTGATTGGCCCAGCGTGGGTCACATAGTCACACAACCCAATCATGGAGGTTGGGAGGGGGCAGATCAGAACTCCTATTGGACAGAACTGAATTGAATTCCCATGGGCTCAAGCCTCAGCCAAACCACAAGGCTAGGAGGGAAAGGGATAGTTTCCTGAAGGAAAATGAATACCAGCTGTCTTCCACACCCAGCTCGGCATTTAAAGGTTGGCTGATCTTTGGGATCAGCCTCTCTGATTCTGTTTCCTCATCTGATAGAAAAATGTAGAAGAAGGTAAACAGATATAGTAAGACCCACATCACCAAGTTACTGAGTACTACACGCGATCACATACATAAATGCTATTTGGGAGGTGTGCAGTGCTAAACAAATATCATTATTTCTTTCAGAGTTTTCTAACACATGGTAAATGCCCTTAGGGAGCTTATAATTTGTAGGGAGATGGAACATGCAGGCAGATAATTGTCATACAAAAGATGTTTGTGTGATTTTTCCAAAGCCTTCCTTTACAGCAGGAGCCACACACTCACCTGCCTCATTAGCTATGCTGCTAACATGAGAGAGGAAAGCAGGCTGAGCTTCCCCTAAACCAGGGACCTGGGAGACCTTGGCCACATTTAGTAGGGCAGCCACTATATGGCTCCAGCAAACTGGTGTCAGGCTCGCAGGCAGGCCTGGTGGGGGCTAGATGGACCAGTTGTTTTCCCAAAGAAGCTGATGATCTGGATTTTGATATGAACATTTTCTTAAATGTTGGCAACTTTTTCAGATGTTTTTCTTTTAACAAATACCATGTGAACCACGGAAAACACATATGCCAGCTGCATTCTGTCTGTAAGCCTACCCACTCTCTGCAGTTGGTGTCCTCTGATTTAGGGTTTCTTTTGAGAATTTGACACTGTAGCCTTTGTGCTTTACTCCTCCACCATCCTTTCTTCATATCGGAACTGGGGCTTAGTGCTCATGTGGTAAGCTGGTTGGGGTACAAAACACAGTATGATTGCAAGATTGAGGAATTCTTGAGGGTCCAACTCAAGCTATGAATCCTTGGGCAAGTTGCTTTGTGCATCTGGTCTGAATTTCTCCATACTTATAAATGAAGGGTAGAGGACCAGATGATTTCATTTCTTAGCAGCTCCAGTGTTGTATGACCTATAATTTTCAGAAAGTGAGAGAAGAAACCAGAGTAAAACTTTTATTCAGGGGATGCAAAATCCATTTGCATTTGGAGGATCAGAGAGTGCTCCCAGGAAGAGATGATTTTGAGGGAACCATAGTGCCTGAACTGATGGACATCCCTGGGGAGTGGGTACCATGAGAGCCATAAAATGAGTACAAACAGGGATTTGACCTGAGGGAAGTAATCTATTGGCGAAACAGATGGATATAAATATAACTGTGGTAAACTGTGTCCAAAGATGATTGGAAAAATCCCTCCCATCCAACATGTCCTTTGGAATGTGACTTTGACACCCTCCCAACAGGAGGCCAAGGTTGTCCCCTCTTCTGCCCTCTAGCCTCAGCTGGTGACTAGCTTTAATCAATAGATCGTGGCAGAAGTGACATTGTGTGATTTCTGCATCTACACCTTAAGGGTTCTGAGGCTTCACTTCTCTCCTTGAAGCCAGCCACCATAGAAAGAATTCCAATCACTCTGCTGGAGAGAGGCTCAGCCAGTCGCCAGCCAGGCCAGCCTCTCTGGTCCCAGTCAAGCTGCCCCAGGTAACACCCTGGGCAGCAGACACGAGTTGTCCCTGCTGAAACTTGCCCAAATTGCAGAATTATGAGCCAAGAAATGGTTGCACTTGTGTCAAGCCATCAGGTTTTGAGGGGCTTACTATTATTATGCCTTATATGTAAAGTATATTATGTGTCAAAACCCAGGCATCTGGGGAGCCCGTGAAGTGGGTGAAGAGAAGAATTCAGGTGGTACCTCAAAGTTTGTATCACTCCTTGAATCTTCTTTTTTTTTTCCCCTTCCATTTCTCCTGCCTCCAATAATTTCCTGGGCTCTGAAGAAACATGAAGATGAAGGTGCCTGATACCACAGGACGTGCCCTGTCATATCCTGAACACCGAATAACCACAGCACAGTCTGCAAAAGGAGCTCCTTCAGATAGACGGGGGAGAGACAAGAGAGGAGCCAAAATTGCCTCAAAGCTTATCCGGGGGCCGCAGTTTTTAGGGAGTGTTGAAACGTTGATGATGATTTCCCGAGATGAGTCAGAGCTCCCCACCTGATCTTACTCCCCTGAGAACTTGGTGACTTTCTCTGCTGACAGCCCACCTCTTCCTCCACCTCTTCCCTCTCCTTCCGCAAATCTGGAGCAGACCCAAGGATGTGGAGGGCTGTTCGATTTTTAAGAATGATATTCCTGTCCTCTGTCATTTAGTCTCAGCTCTGGTTAATCATCTGTCCAATCCAGGGCACTCCATCAACCACCAAGCATTTAAGCACTATTCATTCATTCATTCATTGGACAAATGTTTACTCAGTGCCTACCATGTGCCAGACACTGCTCTAGGTGCTGGCAGGGATATGGGACAGCTTCATTCTTGTCTCTCGGAGTCGAAGAATGAGTCGAAGAATGAATCTCATGGATAACAGAGAGCGAGCAATGCCATAGAGATCTATCAGGCAGAGATACAGAGAAAGGTCTCAGCAGTGAGAGGTGCCCCTGAGGGCTTTTATGGTCTGTCTTTTATAGGGGAACTCACCAGAGAACTTGGTAAATTTCTTGTCAATTATCAGGGTGGGTTTGTAAATATCATGTCTATATTTAGAACAAACAGGGTGGACTTGTAACCATCATAATAACAAATAAGAACAACAAATGTTCTTATAAATATCATGAGCCCAAACAGGGGGTTCCCTTCTCTCTATCTCCTCCAAATATTTCTCTACATCCGGGATTTCTGTGAGCCTAGTCAAGTAGCCCATGGCCTTGAGATTCTTGTGCCATCTTGGTTTGAGCAGGGACTATTGTTAACACCTTAAGGACATATTTCTGTAATAACTTAGTAGCCATTAAAGGGGGATGCCCCCCCGCCCCCCGCTGGACATTTTGGAGCTAGGGAGCCAGGTTTATTTTTTCTGTTTTTACTGTCCTATCTCTGTTTTCTTGGGATGGGTAGGAGTCTGACTCTGGGGCCTTTCTCTTATCTTTCCCTGCCTAGCCCTGTCCGCCCCTAACTCCTACATCAGCAGGACACCAGTGTTTTAGTCTGCTCAGGCTGCCATAACAAAGTACCATGAACCAAGCAGCTTAAACGACAAACATTGACTTCTCATAGTTCTGGAGGCTAAAAGTCCAAGTTCAGCGTGCCAGCACGATTCAGTTTGGATGAGAACCAAGCAACAGGCTGCCTTCTCCTTGTATCCTTATGTGTTAGAAAGAGGGTGAAAGAGCTCTCTGAGGTTGCTTTTGTAAGGCACTAATCCCATTCATAGGGACTCCACCCTCATCACCTAATGCCCTCCCTAAAGACCCCACCTCCTGATATCATCATATTAGGGGTTAGGATTTCGACATATGAATTTGGGGGGAGGGTCACAGTCATTCAGTCCTTAACAACCATTGGACAAAGCAAAGTGAATTTTATTTCATAATTTTTTAAAAGATTTTATTTATTTATTCGTGAGAGACATAGGGAGAGAGGCAGAGACATAGGAGAGGGAGAAGGAAACTCCATGCAGGGAGCCTGATTCAGGGCTTGATCCCAGGACCCCAGGATCACGACGTGAGCCAAAGGCAGACACTCAATCACTGAGCCACTCAAGTGCCCCATTTTATTTTATTTAAAAAAAAGTATTATTTATTTATTTATTTATTTATTTATTTATTTATTTATTTAAGCGAGAGAGAGCATGAGCAGAGAAGAGGGGCAGAAGGAGGGGAAGAAGCAGACTTCTCACTAAGCGGGGTCCTTCAGATCAGGACCTGAGCCAAAGGCAGACACTCAACCCACTAAGCCACAGAGGCGCCCATAGAATGAATTTTGACATGTGGTTCCTGTTTTGCCCTGAGTGCAATACTTACGCGTATAGATTCTAGTGAATACTACGAGACGAATGACCAAGATGCTTAGTACTCAGAGCAGGACCCACCTTACACCTCCTATCAGCTTGTTAGGGATAAAAACACTCAGGAAAGTAGATAATTCAAGCTGAAGTAACATAGGAGGGCCACATCGGGGAAGTACTATTTGAACTGGGTCTTAAAAGAGAGAGGGAATTTAAATGGGCAAAGGAAAGGGGATTTCAGGGAGCAACATGAGAACACGCACAGAGTTGGAGGTTAACAGACATGACATGTTTGAAATACATTAAGAAAACCAGGTTGACCCAAGGGATGGGTGTCTGTTAGAGTGAAATATGAAGTAAAGTTGAGGGATGCTTGAGTGGACTTGGTAGGACTGGGTCCAATGACAGTGCAGGAGTATCGTCCTTATTTTGACTCATTATTAGGAAGAACTTACTGAGTCAGAGCTGTCCTCAGGAGCTAGTGAATTCACTAGCAGAAATGTCCCTTAGCAGAAATGAGGGAGGAGGGACAAATATTAGACAGGGAGTTAGATGAGCTATACTTTGAAGTCCTTGGAGCCTGAGAGTCTATGCTCCTCAACTCAATGCCAAGTCCTCAACATCCATATAGGAAGAACCACATTCTGATCATTATTACCATTTCATAAGAACATGCCTTTTTTTCTGGGACCCCCACCAACACTCAAACTGTGAGCACCTGGCAGGCAAACTTTACTTCCTCCTACCACCTGCCACCAAAATACAGGGTACCAGGCTCACCCCACATGTGCTAGATGCTCTGATGGTCGGGTTATGGGCTTCATAATGAAAACAGAACCCTTGCTCTTGCTAGTGACATGTGGTGGGGTTTTTGTTGTTGTTGTTCTTTTTGTTTTGTTTTGTTCTGGATGGGAACCAAATTTTTATAACTAAGGAGGGAGAAGTAAGGAAGAAGAAAATAAATTTACAATGTGGTTCTAAGTGGCTTTACCACACATTTGATTAGCTCTCTAGGGGGAAGAATAAAAGCTTAATCTGATCATTTAGGAAGATGCACATAAGAAAAGAGGCTTGCTTAACTAATGATTAGAAAGTGTCTCTGAGCTAAAAAATATCCTCTTTGCCTTAAGTGGTGAGATAAGTACTATTATTATGGGGAAATTCACACTGTTACTGAGTCCATAAGCGTAATATGTGACTTGCAAAGCACGTCTCATTTTCCAAGACATTGAATTCTTGGGATCTTAATTTACTAAATGTGCAGTATCTCCACACTGCCATTCACACGCCAACCATAACACAAGTGCACCAAAAGGAGTCTTTGGGATAGAAAAGTCATCAAGAAGCTTCTCTGACTGAGTACACCAGTATCCCCCACATTTTCTCCATCCACTTGTTTCTGCACCCTCCGTAGCTGGACTGAAATTTCATTTCCAAACATCCAGTGAGTTTTTCCTTTGTTCTCAATTCTATTGCTCTCTGCAGCATTCCATTCCACCATCTTCCTGAAACCTCATATTTTGTTTTTTTTAAAGATTTTATTTATTTATTTGAGAGAGAGAGAGAGATCACAAGCAGGGGCGAGGGGTAGAGGGAGAGAAGCAGACCCCCCCACTGAGCAGGGAGCCTGATGTAGGACTCAATCCCAGGACCCCGGGATCATGACCTGAGCCAAAGGCAGACGCTCAACCGCTGAGCCACCCAGGTGCCCAAGAGAGAATAGTTTTTTAACATAAGGTAAAGATCAACATTTAAAAATTAAACATTATAGCATTTTAAAAACTTATCCAGTAGAATCTCAATTGCCAATTTGATACGCAGAATCATTCATGCAATAATACATGAGTGAACTTTTTACAGTTTTGTTGAGAAATAATTGACATACCTCACTGTAAACGTTGAGGTCATATAGCATGATGGTTTGATTTATCTCTGTTGTAAAATAGCTACCACAACAGGTGCAGCTAACATCCATCTTCTCACATCGATATAATAAAAACAAAGGGAAAAAAAGGAGAAAAATGTTTCTCCTGGTAATGAGAACTCAATTTATTCTCTCTTTTTACTTTATCCTGCATGGTTTACATAATGGACCTTTTGAGTGACCCCACCTTCCCTTCCCATTTTAATTCCTGCTCTTATGTTTTAAAATTCATCAGTAAAGAGTGAACTCACCACCCCAGGGTGTCCCACCTCCCACCAGCTCTACCATAAACTTAGTAACTTAAAAGATTTTCTGTGGAAAGAAAGGATTTACTCTCAAAACTCTCCTATAAAAAAAAAAAAAAAAAAAAACTCTCCTATAGATTCTAGAGGTGGGTTAGCTGTAGTCATGCTGTCCTAGTACTTATGTATCTTATACTGGAAGTGTGTGCCTTTTGACCACCTTTCTCCAATTCCCCCTCCCTGACCCCTCAACACTTTTTTAATGGTGAAAATTTTTATATATTTTCTCCTTGACCTTGTGATTCCCATTTAACTCCCCCCACTTTAATGCTTGGGAGTCTTCTACTGCTCACCCTTCATGCTTCTCTGAAACAAAAATATAAATTGAAGTTGAAAAAAATGTTTGATGCCATAAATATCTAAGTGTTCGGAAAGAGTTCTTATGAGAATTGCTATTAATACATAATCAACAAAAACATAAGTATATTGACCTTTTAAATTAAATATAAAAATATATTTTACTGGAAACACGTCACCTAATGAGACAGATGGGACTTTTATTGTTTTCCCCAATCAGTTCATGAATCTATGGTTCAGTATAATATATCACTAGAATAAAACAGGGTTTAGTGCCAATTCCATTCTTATCTCAGTTTTCCTAATTTACATATCAAAATAGCACTGCAACTTATCATTTGAAAAGTATATTTAGTGATCTAACAGGTGACAACCCTAGTAAGTCTCCCTTAAATTTCAAAAAACTGGAGGGGTGCCTGGATGGCTCAGTTGGTTAAGCGTCTGCCTTCAGCTTAGGTCATGATCCTGGGGTCCTGGGATCGAGTCCTACCACTGTAGGGCTCCCTATTCAGTGAGGAGCCTGCTTCCCCTTCTCCCTCTGCCTCCCACTCCCCCTGCTTGTGCTCTCCCTCTGTCAAAAAATAAAAAATAAATAAATAAATAAATAAATAAAATATTAAAAAACAAATAAACAAACCCTGGAAACCACCTGCCATGAGAAAGTACTTGTTACCTCATCATTATAATTAACTTCAATATTTTAATTTAACCTCTTTTTTTTTTTTGCCTGCCCCACCCCAGAACATTTTTTCCTGAGGCCAGGCACTATGGGAATATTTGGAATAGGTGGGAGTATGGCTTTCTCATAAAGTGGAAGAAGAGCATTTGAGACAGGGGGTTTGGGGAAGGGCTAGTCTAAGGCCCTGACCATGAGCATGTCTTCAGACAGATCAGTTTGGGGATGGATATATATGGAAAGTCATCCGCATCAGGTATCCATGCCCGAAGCTGGGTGGCTATAGTGGCTACTACTTCTTGTAGATAAGAAGTCCACTTTTTGTGGACTCCCCACTTCCCCTTTCCTAAAACAAGCGAGAATTTGATTCTAGTAGCTACCTCTGTCATACAAGGCCCAGGGGAACTTATCCTGTCCAGATCCAGAGGAAAATCCTGATTCCTCTTCAGTCGAGCGACGAATGGTTCCACTGGTGGTAATTATTCACTCTTGTTATCTATGTTGACCCAGTCAGACTGAAGATTTGTGAGAAGAGACTCCCTTTCTCTCGTAGGATGCGAATAGGAAGCATGACGACCTCTCACTGCCATTGGTAGTCATTTTGGGTCTACCAGGGGGAACCCATATTAGGATAACTATAGACAGGAACAGAGAAGAGGACAGAGGCCAAGGCTTTCGATGAACCTGGAGCCTACCCAACCTCTGGACTTTCTGTTATGTGAGATAGGGAAAGTCTTGACTTAAAACAGTGATCTGTGCCCACATATGCCTGTGTGAGGGGATGAACACATAGATTCAGCTGGTCTTTATTTTCTCTTACCAGGATTTTTGTAATACTTTTTAAGCTGATCGTCTTGTTTCTGTTCTCTTGTCCATCCATCCTATACACTGGCCATCCGACCAATTTCTCCCTCTCTTTCTTTTTTTTAGAGAGAACTCGAGAGTGTGCAAGCTCAGGGGCAGGGGTAGGGAGGGAGAGGGAGTGAGAGAGAATCTTAAGCAGACTCCAAGCCCAGCGCAGAACCCAGTGTGGGGCTCAGTCCCACAATGCTGAGATCATGACCTGAGCCAAAATCAAGGGTTGGACCCTCAACCAACTGAGCCACCCAGGCGCCCCAGACTGATTTTTTAAAAAAACCTATTTAACAGGGATCCCTGGGTGGCTCAGCAGTTTAGCGCCTGCCTTTGGCCCAGGGCGTGATCCTGGAGACCCAGGATCGAGTCCCACATCAGGCTCCCTGCATGGAGCCTGCTTCTCCCTCTACCTGTGTCTCTGCCTCTCTCTGTGTGTCTCTCCTGAATAAATAAATAAAATCTTTTAAAAAAAAACCTGTTTAACAATCTTTCGGGGACTCCCACAATTTGTAGACTAAAATCCAAGCTCCCTGGCTTTGGTGTTCCATGTTCTGCAAACTCTGTCACTTGCCTGCATTTCCAGTCATCTCTTAAAATCCCCCAGTGTATGAGAAGTAATGTGGTACAATAAATAGAAGCACCAGGACCTAAGCTCACAACCTGACTTCCCTGTTTACCAGCTATGTGATCTTAGGCAAGTTACTTACCGTCTCTGAACCTTTGTTTTCTTACCTGTAATCTTTAGGTAATGCTACCTACCTTGAAGGGTCATTGTGCTGCTTATAAGTGTGGGTAAAGACTAGAATTTAGAAGTATTTCTAAAAAATAGCTCTAGTTGTTACTGCTGTTGTTGTTCTAGCTTACCTATCAGCCATTTCTGGTCTACTTGCCTTTGTGTAAACATGCAAATTCATTGCAGCTGCCTGGAATGCCCCCAATTTCCACTCTTTTCTCTTCCTGAAGAGAACTTCTGAAGTTCTCTACTGAAGAACTTCTACTTTTGATTCAAAACTATCACTTGCACCATGCAACCTTCCTAAGCGTCTTGGCATCAGTTCACCCTCTGCTCCCATAGCGCTTCATATCTATCATGACTATTTATATACCTGCTACTAGTCCATGGAATTCTGGATGGCCTGCATCTCATCTCATTCATTTTTGAAGCTCCATGACATAAAATGGTGCCTGATATGTTGATGGAATTAAAAGAAAGAGCACAGATTATGGTATGTGGAAAATTTACCCAGGAAATAAATATCTTGGAGAAACACTGTGCCATACGGCCGCCACAGCAATAATTAAACCTAATATTTGTGTGCTTCCTCACAGTTTGTGAAGCATTTTACATATTTTATCTAAAACAATAAAATCTAATCAATCCTACAAGGTGCATTTGTGATTATCTCTATGTTGGGGATGATTAGATTGTGGTCTAAAAGAGTAAGAGACCAGCCTTTGATCAACAACCAAGATGTGTCAGAGTCAGAACACAAAGCCAGCACTTCCCAGAAGAACTCTGTGGATGGTTTGGGCACCAAGCCAGTATTCAAGAGACAATGGAGTCCCAAGTGGACTTTATGTATGGATTACCAAGAATATTTCTCCAGTCCTTCATAGTATCATAGTATCATATTGAGTGGCACAGCTGAAAGAATGTTTATTTTTTAAAGATTTTATTTATTTATTTTAGAGAGACCGTGAACACAAGCAGGGAGAGGGACAGAAGAGCAGGGAGCCCAACGTGGGACTTGATCCCAGGACCCCGGGATCATGACCTGAGCCGAAGGCAGACACTTAACTGAGCCACCCAGGTGTCCTGAAAGAGCATTAAATGAAAGTTGAGAGATCTGGGTTGTTATAGACTTTTTTCTGTTACCAAGTAGATTGGGGCCCATTTACATAACTTGTAAACCTGGGCACTGAAGAAGTTTTCAAGATGCTCTCTAAGGCTCCTTCTGGTTTTAAACATCTTTAGTTAGTTGGGGTGCCTGGGTGGCTCAGTCGGTTAAGCATCCGACTTTTTATTTTTTTTTATTTTTTTATTTTTTTTTTAAGCATCCATCCGACTCTTGATTTCAACTCAGGTGACTATCTCAGGGTTGTGAGATCAAGCCTGGCATCAGGTTCCACGTTGAGCATGGAGTCTACATAAGATTCTCTCTCTCCTCTCTCTGCCCACCACCCCCTCCTACCACTTGTGCATGTTCTCTCTCTCAAATTGAAGAAGTACATAAATAACTAAAATATTTAGTTAGCGGGTAGTTGCAGTATGACTGGCTTAGAGGTACTACATATATTTCAAGAATGTTCTCCAGCTTTAGGCAGGCTGATAGAAGGCAAAGGTGCAATTTTATGGAAAGGAGGAAAGCGGAGCATTCTAATCCTACAGACTGTGCTGGTCACTGTCACTTGCCTCAGTCTGGCTCCAGAGATTTCATGAGGAATGAAAATGAAGCCCTGTTCTTTCTCTGAACCGTGAGATAAAACACCATTGTCCCTTCCCTTGCCATTAATTCCTTTAGAAACAGAATAAATTGATTTGATAACTTTGATCAAAAAGGATGCAATCTTTTCTCTCCACAGACCTCTTAACTCCCAGGTTCAAAGAGGAAATCAGAGAAAAATTGGTTTCGAACTCTGCTTTTTAGAGCGACTTCTCCTGCATTTTAATTTAATTTGCTAGCATTTCACCTTTTGCCTTTGGTGGACTGATTAGATGAAATAGAATTATATCCGGGGGATCTATGTTGCAAAGATTGCTTAATTCTTCCTTCTGAAGTTGGACTGTCAAGGCCATAGACTATCCTCGGGTAACTTCCCAGATTACCTCCTGCTGTGATGGCTTCTGAGTTTCTGTGTCTCTGATATAAAAATAGACCTAGAGCTTTCTTAATAGCAGAGCTAGACTGCCTGCTAAGATATTTCTGCACTGTGTGCATTTGCAGCAGTGGGAACTAGTCTGTTTGTCCCCAGCATTTTCGGCTGGTTATTGGAATCATACTATTGCAGAGCTTGGGACATAACAGCTTGGGACATAACAACTGGACCTAGTCCAGTCTCCCCTTTAAAGCAGGAGCTGGGCACCTGGGTGGCTCCGTGGTTGAGCATCTGCCTTCGGTTCAGGTCCTGATCCCGGGATCCTTGGACCGAGTCCCGCATTAGACCCCTGCACGGAGCCTGCTCTCCCCCTGCCTGTGTCTCTGCCTCTCTCTCTCTCTGTGTCTCTCATGAATAAATAAATAATATCTTTCAAGCAGGAGCCTTTCGGCAGGATCCCTGACATGGCCATGGAGCTTCTGATCAAACACTTCACCAACCAGGAATATCATGAGATAGCTTGCTTTTTCTAATATCTTATCAAACCTAATGTAAATATATAATATTTAATAAATACCTACTCTTTCTAATATTATCCTAATACTTTTCTCCCTGCCCCATTAATCCCTGTTTTGGAATCAGAGAACAGTAGCATTGGATAGAATTGCTCCTGTTGGCAAACTGTCAGCTCTCATTGACATCTGTTGTTTGTAATCTGGCTGATTTTTCTCCACACCCCCACCTTCTATTTCTAACATTTTGGTTCTTTAGGAAGCCCATAACTTCCCTCTAATCCTGTTTCTAACTTTCCCAGGCCCAGGAACAAGAGTTAAAATGGAAGCACTCCATCCCATATATCTAAGTAGTACAAAGTTATGAGTTGAGCAAATTGTGACATAAAATTTGCTCTATTATTTTCTTTTCAGAATGCCAAATTTTTTAAAAGATTTTTATTTTCATTTTCTTAAAGATTTTATTTGGGAGAGGGAGAAGGAGAGATAGAAGCAAACTCCCTGTGGAGTAGGGAGCCCAACAAGGGACCCTATCCCAGGACCCTGGGATTAGGACTTGAGCTGAAGGCAGAGGCTTAACCGACTGAGCCACCCAGAGGCCCCCAGAATGTCAAAATTTTTCATTTTGTGTAAAATGGTTGTTGTTGTTGTTTTAAGATTTATTTTTATTTATTTTAGGGTGGGGAGGGGGGACAGAGGGAGAAGAAGAGAGAGTCTTAAGTTGATTCTGAACTGAGCAAGGAGCCCAATGAGGGGGCTTGATCTCATGACCCTGAGATCACTGCTCTGAGTTAAAACCAAGAGTCCCACACTCAACTGACTGAGCCACCTAGGTGCCCTCAAACGGTGGTTTTTAAAAGACTGAGAGTCAGCAAAAAAACCAAATGCAACCAAATTTAATTACATTTACGCATGTCTGGGTGTGATATTGAAGGACTGGCAATGTCCAGATACCAGTAAATTACATATTTCCTAAATTATTACATGTTTGTTCCACAAAATATATTTGTCCTGTTTTCATCCTAGCACAGTCACTAATTATGTTAGCATAATTAATGTTTTCATATAATTTGTGTTCCATTGACAATAATCTACAGCAAGGATCAACAAACTTTTTCTTAAAGGGCAAGACAATAGTATTTTAGCCTTATGTGTAGTCTCTGTCTCAACAACTGTACTCTGCTATTGCACTGTGAAAGCAACTCTAGGGAATACATAAATTAATGAGCATGGATGTGTGCCAATAAAACTTTATTTATAAACACAGGCAGTATTTATTTATAAACACACAGGCAGTAGTCTGTATAGCTTGTCAATTCCTGTTCTAAAGGAATTAAAAATAAAATATAATTTTGGTAAAAAATTCATAAAACTTAAATGTCTATCCAGAAACTATAAATAAAATATATAACAAAGGGCGCCTGCATGGCTCAGTTGGTTAAGCACCTGCCTTCAGGTCAGGTCATGATCTCAGGGTGCTGAGATCCAGCCCCGCATCAGGCTCTTTGCTCAGCAGAGAGTCTGCTTCTCCTTCTCCCTCTGTGCTTTCTCTATCTCTCAAATAAATAAATAATATATATATAAAAAATAAAATTATTTTCAGATATCTTTTCAAAAATGTTACTTTTTCTTCTAAAATAGTCAAAATTATCTTAAAATTAAAAGACCAGGGATGTCTGGTGGCTTAGTGGTTAAGCATCGGCCTTTGGCTCAGGTTATGATCCCAGGAACTGCTCCATCCTGGGATGGAACCCCTCTTTGGGCTCCCTGCTCAGTAGGGAGTCTGCTTCTCTTTTTTCCTCTGTCCCTCCCCCCACCCCCGCTCACATTCTCTCTCTCTCTCTCTTTCAAATAAATTTTTAATAATGCTCTTTAAAAAATTAAAAGACCAAACATTAATTCTAATTTTAAGTAAAAATTATTTAAACAAAGCTGAGTTTTTAACTTGGGGAGGATTTCCATATATCTTATTAGCATTTCTTTTTTTCCAAGATTTTATTTATTTACTCATGAGAGACGCAGAGAAAGACAGAGACCTAGGCAGAGGGAGAAGCAGGCTCCCTGCAGGAGGCCCAATGTGGGACACGATCCCAGTGCCCTGGGATCACGCCTTGAGCCGAAGGCAGATGCTCAACCACTGAGCCATCCAGGTGCCCCTCTTATTAGCATTTCTTACAAGAAATAATATCCACAATTCTAGTATTTGGTGACCATTCAGCTGCCTATGTAAAAATTTAATGTCATACTCTATGCATGTTGCATTTATATTTATATCTATATCCATATATATATACAGCTATATATACATATATATATACATACATATATATATATATAGAGAGAGAGAGAGAGGTATGAATCATTTCATATTATAAAATGTTGTTCAGCTACCTGCTTGTGATTGTAAAGCTCGTTTGTGAGTTATCTATGGAACCATAAAATGAAAGACAAAGAGAAATAAAGTGGGTAATTATCACTAGCGGGAAAAAATATTGCGAATCCATGTTATCTAAGAAAAAGAACATGATGATTAACAAAATAATAAAACACAGAATTGCGTAAGCACTTGTTCTATGACCTAAGTAACTCTGCCACTGAAATCTGCTTACTCCACTGTATTAACCATCTCCAATGTCAGGGGCAGCATGACCTACAAAACTTAGTGTTCTTTTTTTTTTTTTGTTTTTTTGTTTTTTTAAAACTTAGTGTTCTTAATGAGGTTTTCCTTTGGTTTTGAGGACACAGGTCAAGATATGTGAGAGTATTTCCTTATGCCTGCCTGGCATTAGCCATAGGAATGGGTGTTAAGGTTTATGGGTCGTATGGTGCCAGTGTTGAGAATTGTCCCCATGTGACAAGGTGTTCTTGAGCAACTATGTGGGGTGTATATGTGTGTCTGTGATATGCAGGGTTTTCTCGAGTGTGAGTCCAAGGTGGGACTGGCCAATATGCATTTTCCATTCCCTTGGATTAAGTCATAGATTCAGGGTTGGGGAGGTAATACAAGTCAGAATAACAAGGTTGATTTTAGAGCTTTATTGGAATTAGAAGGAAAATGAAGCCCTCTCCACATGGCATTGTCATAATGGGGGCTGTAAGCTTAGAGCCGCTGGCAGCCATCACAGGGAAAGAGCTTGCCTGGGAATGCAGACAGAGATCACCGGAGCCCAGAGATAAAGAGAGACTGAGTCACAATGTCATTATTTGAGGCTTTGGTTCCTGCTGTGTTTGAAACCTGATATATTCCCAGATTTTTCAGTTATGGAAGCTATACAGTTTCTTTTTCTTTTTTTTTTTTTTTTTTTGCTTAAACCAGTTTCACTTGGATTTCTATCCTTTGCAACCAGAAAGATCCCAATTAACATATGATATTCTGGACACTGGAATCCATTTATTTAATGAGTCCCTCAGGATTGCCTGCTCTCCTCTGCATTTGAAAATTTCTCAAAAATTAGATAGATCTAACTGTTCACCCAGTACCTAATCTTCACTCTCTACTCTCTGGAACTTCTCAGATCTTACACAGCAATTTGGGAAAGGACTACTGGTAAAATTTACTGGTCACTCTCCCAGAGGAGGTAAAATGAAAATGTTAATTGCCTCAGGGCCAAAATATACAGTATTGCCTTGCTATCATGTGTACTAACCCCTTGGCTCTAACCATTAATGATTGCATTAGTGGCTCCAATTCTGTAGCCCAACTGTCTCCATGGACTTTGTCATGTGACTTCATAGAGTCCTCCCATCTGACTCTGGGCTTGGCATGGCTTTGACCAACGAGATATTCACAAACTTATTAAAGGCCTGAAAGATGCTTGTGCATTTCACTTACTGCACTTGCCTTCTGTCATTACCATGAGACAATAATGGCTGGCTATCTTGGTAGAGGGTAAGAGACACATAGAACAGAGTTTATCACTCCATCATGCTGACAGAGCCCTAGATCAGCCATCAGCCAGTCAACACCGAACAGAAGAGGAGGCCCAGCCAAGATCAGTGACCATGCCAACCTGTCCTGGCTGTTGACACAAGAGTGAAGCCCGCCTGGACAGATAAACCCCACAGACCCATGACCTATGTAAGTGTTTATTGTCATCTACTGAGATTCTGAAAATTTTAAAAAAAGGTTATTTATTTATTTGTTCGTGAGAGACACAGGGAGAGAGAGAGGCAGACATAGGCAGAGGGAGAAGCAGGCTCTCTACGGTGGGGAGCCCAGTGTGGGACTCATGCCCTGGGCCACCCGAGCGTCTCGATTTTGAGATTTTTTTCACAGACCATTATTAAAACAGTGGATAACTGATCCAGCAGCCTAAAAGTGTTACCTCTGGTAGGTCCTGTCAGTTTTGTTAGATTCTGAGTTTGGGTCTTTCAGATGCTAAAAAAGAGAGAGAGAGACTTGAACGCTTACCTCTTCAACCCTTACCTCTCTAGACTTCAGATGCATCTGTACAATTAGAAGTTATTCTAAGTGTGATTAAAAGTTTCCTGAAGCACAAGAAAAAAAAAAAAAAGAAGCATCTAGATCGAAAAGGAAGAACTAAAACTGTCTTTATCCAAAGAAGACATGATTGTGTACGTAGATAATCCTCGTATTTGCATAGCTGCTCTATATTCTATATCTGACAGATCTCATATCTTAATCCGAGGGATTCTAAATTCATTGTAGGTTATATCTGCCAACTCTCAGTGGCTTGCATTTTATGTTCAGTGATATTTATGAGCTCATTGTCATGATAGGTAGAACGTCGGAGAGCTTAAATTGGAGATGGAGACATTTTCTCGCAGAGAATATCTGCTTTTGCCTTTGACAGTAACTAGGGGGTGCATCTGACCTGGGGCTGTCAATGAACTTGCCCCCACCTCCTGTGCCCTCCCTGCCCTCCCTCCAGGGCTCCACTTCGCGGTGGAGCCCCAGACTTCCCTTCCTCCCCTAAAAGGCTGGCCCTGAACTCAGCACCCTGGCAGCACTGCTGTATCCCTTATTCATCCTCCAGTAGATCAGGCTTGACCTCTCTCTCGCTCTCTCTCTTTTCTTGCTTCTTATGTCTTTCCTCTTGTGAGACCCATAATGTCTCAAACAACATATCCTACCAGGTTTTGCTGCTCTGTAGCAGGTGCCTCCTGGAGTGCACCGTCAGATGTTGCCAGAAGAGGAAGACGTTGGCCTTGTCCCCTGCCTTGCTCATCCCTGACACCGGGTATTGCCTGCAGATACAGAAACCCTAGTGCCTGCTCAGGGCAGAAAAAAATGTCAGTAGCTCAGTCTTACCATCTGCTGAGTCTTGGCACCGGGACACAGTACTACCCAGAAATGAGTATCTGATGTGATCGGGCTTAGTTTGGATGCTGACATCTCCCAGGGAGAGCTGTTTGGATTCCTCACTTTGTTTCAGGCCCCAGAGTGGGGCTCTAGCTTCAGACCTCACCCCCAGTTCTGGAATTAGCCTGTTAGCCTGCATCATGCCCATAATCTCTCGAGGATTAGAATGTTGGCCCCAAACCCTGCCTGCCTGACAGGGACTCTTACTACACTCAGCTCTTCCCAACTCTCTCCCCCAGTAGATGGGATTCTAATTCCCATCACCCTGGTTATTTTCTGGAAGTGAACAGATGTCTTAGAATCATAATGCGGTTTACTTTGCCCCAACATTCTTACCTGGCCACCTAGAATTTCACATTTCTGTGTCCAGGAAGGAGAAGGATTTCCTGGTGTCAATACTTTTTCTGAATTACATCTAAGTTTTCTCAACTATACACCCTGGCTAGGACTGCCCAGGTGTCCTTAAACAGCTCAGGCTCTATAGCTAAGACAATTTTTCTAGTCCCATCTGGGCCCTGCCCATTTACCCAGCCTTCTGCTACTGCTCCCTGCCTCAAAGGAACCCCCCAGACTCACCTCAAATGCCACCAACCTCAGGAAGGCTTCCCTGACCTTTGTCTTCTCGCCCGCTGGATTGGTTTGTTCGTTTCCAAAGGATTCCTTGTTTTTATTCAATTTATTTCACACTTGCACTATAATCCTGTGTTCATCTCACCCTTCTTACCGGATTGCAAATTCCTTCGGGGAGCTGTCTCACATCTTGTAACTCTTGAGGCTTTTGAGCGGAAAATAGAATTGAATTAAAAAGAAAACTGTATTCTTAACATCATCAATTTTTATAATTGTATTCCCCACCCCAGCCCTCAGACAGGAGAGGGCTTAATAGTTCAATGAACGTAGATGCAATTATTTAAGCCTTTCTGGAAAGAAGCTATTTCTCTCTCTAGCAAAAAGACCAGACAATCTTGGGTTAGGAGAGAATGGAGGAGGGGGTGGGTCTCAGGAGTGGGGACTTTGGGAATTCAGAGAGAGAGAGCCTCATGTTTCTGATGTCAGGGAAAAATGCTTGTGCTGGGAGCAGATGCCAACAGCATACTAAACGACAGTAATAAAGCAAGGGCCAGACACTTGGGCTTTGACACCTGTAACTAAAAGATATTTTTACAGCCCAGCCAAGGAATCATGTTATCATTTCCTTTATTATTAAGCAGCTGGTGCTCCCAAGATGCCCCAAGCTTTTACTTCCTTTATGCTCTTTTAGCCGTGATATTTATTATTGCTGTCTTCTCCCATTTGTCCGCTGGGATTAACATCCTACATGACTCTATGTCTCCAGAGTAAACGGCTCCTTTGGAGGGTGCAAAATATGCCAGATCCTCAGCAAGAGAACTAGATTTCTAGTACAGACTCAGTGACTGGAGCTCTAATAAAATTAGAAACCAGTCTCTTGGCAGAAGCCTGGCCATTTCGATAATCTTTGGACTTCACGGTTTTTTCCTTCCTATTGAAACTCCCCTTTCTGTCTTTCATGGGCATATTCAAAGGAGAAGGAGCCCCTCAGAATCTTCTGGAAGCCCTTCTACTCACTGCAGGAACTAGTTCCGCTCTGTGTGGGCCACGTTTTCTGTGCTCAGTCAATGAAAGAGCCACATGCATCCTTGCTGCTTTTGTGGGTCATGCAGGACGAAAGAAATATCATGTGCAAAGGGTACACAGTCTTGGAAGGAGTAGGCCAACCAGATCCGTGGCTTGGAAGCCTTGGGGATGACCAGTTAGAGTATAAGCATGGTGAAATAGGCTGGAGACTCGTGAATCCTCACCCAGTGCTTGAGTCCCATCGGCCAAAGCCATTATACGCTCGGCCCTCCTCACCCCCCATCACCCTGGCCGGAGATGGTTGGAAATTGGCTGCAAAGTATGTGCGTGGCACCCAGTCAGAGTGCCTGCCAAGGCAGCTCACAGCAAGGGAACCAAATTAGATGTTAGGGGCAAGGCTCTTAGGGAGGCACTAAACCAGGAGGGACTGCAGAAGTCAGAGGCCGGGGCCGAAGGTCTAGCAGAATTCGGCCCCAGAGTGCTCCAGTTTTTGTCCTGTATACGTCTAAAAAATTAAAAATAAATTATATTTGCTTGAAAAACAGAAGGCATCACCGATCTCTCCGAAGTGGGCCCTGAGTGTGATCACTGTACCTTCTCTGAGGGGCCACCCTCCCGCGAGCCAGCAAGTTCGCTCTCCTGAACCAACGTGTTGTGTCTCTAACTGGCTTCCCCACATCCACTCTTCGGCCTCCTAACTGCTCTCCACACAGCAGCGGAGCCGTCTTCTTCTTTCTTCTCCTTCTTCTCCTTATTCTTCTTCTTTCTTCTCCTTCTCCTCCTCCTCCTCTTCTTCTTTCTTTCTTTCTTTCTTTCTTTCTTTCTTTCTTTCTTTCTTTTTCTTTCTTTCTTTTTCTTTCTTTTCTTCTCCTTCTTCTTCTTTTCTTCTTCCTTCTTCTTCTTTCTTCTTCTTCCTTCTTCTTCTTTCTTCTTCCTTCTTTCTTCTTCTTTCTTCTTCCTTCTTTCTTCTTCCTTCTTTCTTCTTCTTCCTTCTTTTTCTTCCTTCTTTGTTCTTCCTTCTTTGTTCTTCCTTCTTTGTTCTTCCTTCTTTCTTCTTCTTCCTTCTCTATTTTGTTTGTTTGTTTGTTTATTTATTTATTGGAGTTCAGTTTGCCAACATATAGCATATCACCCAGTGTGCGGAGCTGCCTTCTTAAAAAGTCATTTGAATCCTGTGGTTCTCTGGCTAAACTTCTTCAATTGCTCCCCATCTCCCAGAAGACTGAGTCGGAATCAGGCCCCCAGTGTGTAGAGCCCTGCGGAGCTGCCCCTTCCCCAGCTCACTCCTGCGGTAGGATACACACACACACACACACACACACACACACACACCAGCCTTCTGGCAGTTTCTGAGACCAACCCGCTCAGGTTCCTTGACTTTGCATTTGCATTTTCTCTTCCTCAAACCACTTCCTCTGGATCTCCCTACATGTGTCTGGCTCCTTCTCCTACCGGCTCAGCTCTGATACCTTGAGAGGAGCTTTCCCCATCCTTCTGGCAAGTCCACAGCTGTGCCTCATTTTCTTCTTAACACTTATCTGAAATTGTATTGGCATACATGCTTGTTTTGGATTTTTCCCAGTAGACTCTGGGAGAGAAGATGTTTGTTTATTTATTTATTTGTATGGGTTTTTTTTTTAAAGATTTTATTTTTTTGACGGGGGTGGGGAGCACAAGCAGGGGGAGCATCAGGCAGAGGCAGAGGGAGAAGCAGGCTCCCGATGGAGCAGGGAGCCTGACGTGGGGCTTGATCCCAAGACCTAGAGATCATGACCTGAGCCAAAGGCAGACACTTAACTGAGCCATCCAGGGGCCCCTATTTATTTATTTATTTATTTATTTATTTATTTATTTATTTATTTATTTATTTATTTATTTATTTAAAGAGTTTACTTATTTGTTAGGAAGAAGGAGAAGCAGACTCCTTGCTGATCAGGGAGTCTGATGAGAGGTTCGATCCCAGGACCCTGGGATCATGACCCTGAGCCAAAGGCAGACGCTCAAACCAAAGAGCCACCCAGGCACTCCTGAGAGAGGAGATATTTAATCGTCTTGTTAACTAATATTATTCCAGGTGGCAGAGTCTCAATTGATGTTTGTGGAATGAATGAATGAATGAAAGATGTACACAAGGATTTAATAAGGATTTAATAAGCCTACTTTGACGTCTGTGGTAAGCCTCTCTGGACGGTGAGTTCACTTATGTTGGTGTGACTGGATCTTGGGGACTCCAGCTTGACTCCATTTTGGTAGTGTTCACTTATGTATTTATTTATTTTTAACGGTTTTATTTATTTTTAACGATTTTATTTATTAGAGACAGAGAGAGAGAGAGAGAGAGGCAGAGACACAAGCAGAGGGAGAAGCAGGCTCCATGCAGGGAGCCTGATGTGGGACTCGATCCTGGGTCTCCAGGATCACGCCCTGAGCCAGGGGCAGGTGCTCAACCACTGAGCCACCCAGGGATCCCCTTCACTCATGTATTTAATTGTCTCTCCTAGCACTCTGTTAATGATTCTCCAGTCTCTGCTTTTCTGGAAACTACAATGGACCGCAGGGCCTTGGTCCTTTCGGTTCCCACGATCTCCCAGAATTAGCAGCGTGGGTCTGAGAGATTTATTACAGTGCCCTGCGAGGAGTCTGAGCCTGGACACTTGATCTGGTGGAGGGTGACTACAGGCTCTCTCTAGTGGCCCTTCATTGAACTGGGGCTTCCCTTCCTGCATCTTCTCCTGTGTCTCCTGAGGCTGTAGTATCCCCTGAGCACCCACAGGAGAGGCCCTTCACATGGTGGTTTGTAGTGAGTCAGTAAACAATTTCCAGAACTGACTCTGCAGTAGCCTCCTGAGTTCCTACCAGGCCCCCTCACCACCTGAACAGGCAGATGGAGCCTAGGCCTGGGAGAAAACAGGTGTTCAGATCTGGATCCCGGGGCACCTGGGTGGCTCAGTCGGTTAAGCACCTGCCGTCAGCTCGGGTCATCATCCCAGGGTCCTGGGATCGAGCCTCGCATCGGGCTCCCTGCTTGGTGGGGAGCCTGCTTCTCCTTCTCCCTCTCTCTCTCTCATATAAATAAATAAACTCTTTAAAAAATATCTGGATCCGGCTGCACCTGAGTTTGCACCCCAGCTCTGCCACATGCTGATAATCTAACCTTGGTCTTGGGTTTTCCCATCTATCAATGGTCCTGACCTGATAAGCTGCTCAGGTCCCAGCTCCTTGGGGTCAATGCCCCTCTCTGTTCTCTCTAGTGCACTCGGGAGTAGGATCCAGAAGCTGGGCACCCCACAGACCTTCCCATTGCCACCACCTTGCCTGTTATCACTGGGCTCCACCTTTCATCTCCTGTTTAGGGACCTCCCTGCTTGGATCGCTGCCTGGTGCCTGTCACCGTCCTCTCCACATGTCATGTGCCATCTGCCTGGATGGGCTTTTCTCATCGTGTGATGCTGTGCCTCTCCCCAAGCACAGGCCCCATTCCTGGCAGGAGATTTAACTTTTGGGCCCTAGACTTTGTTTGGAATGTCCTGCAGCCAAACCAATTCTGCTAGCCCCTAACATTAGGTGGGGCAACTGGTGACAGAGACTGAGCCAGGGACTTTGACAAAGGACAAGGCATTTCAGCGTCAGTCATCACCGCTGAGCGGCTTCAGTGGTTGCTTGTGGGTGTGTGTGCTGTACTCAGGGCTGTACAAAACCATGTAATCAAGACTCAGCACCCACTTCTAAGGTTTATAGTACAACCCAAGATCCCAGTTTGGCCTCCTACTTCTGCTTTTCCCTCATGTGTTCCGACCTGGGTTTTTTTTTTTTTTTTTTTGCCTTATCTTCTTTCTTTCAGACTAGGGGAAATTAGAGCTAGGGAAAGCCTTTTAAAAATAAAGTATCTAGAGACTCCCGGTGGCTCAGCGGTTGAGCGTCTGCCTTTGGCTCAAGGTGTGATCCCGGGGGCCTGGGATCAAGTCCCGCATCAGGCTCCCTGCAGGGAGCTTGCTTCTCCCTCTGCCTGTGTCTCTGTGTTTCTCATTAATAAAAAAATAACATCTTTAAAAAAATAAAGTATCTAACCTGCTGTGTTCTCAGTAGCCATTGCTTGTCAGGAATTGAGCCTTGACACGGTTGAGGAGTCAGATTTTCTCTGTGAGACACTTCATGTTCCAAAACTTATTAATTCTGATTAGTTAATTGCCTAGCACCCTATACCGGTTCATTCATTTTGTTTGTTTGTTTGTTTGTTTTTGTTTCTGTTTTCCTTTTCTTTCTATTAATTAAAAGAGGAAAAGCAGAGTCAGAAGCAAATAAAAATCTAACCCTAAGATTGGCAGCCAATGGCAGCTGAGAGAACATGTGAGCCCAGGACAGGACACTTCTTAGAACCCAGACTTTGGATACTTGCTTTGAGTCAAAGGGAAGCTCAGGAGTCACCTCTCCAGGGTTAGAGACTTTGGCCCAGCAGCCTGCACAGGTGCCCAGCGTGTCATCCCAAGGGGTGGAGTCCCGGAGAATGGGAGTTCTGTGTTTTAGAGACATTAGGAGATGTTCTGGGTGACGAATAGAAGGGGATAGGGAGCCACCTTGGGCTCTTTCCCTATTCTCTCCTTGGACAAGTGCCTTTGGAGAAGTCTTTCCTTTTCAAACAATATGGAAGAAATTTCCCAGGGTCCATCTAATCCAACTCTCCCATTTTATAGATGGGAAAAGTGAGGCCTGGAGAAGGGAAATAATAATCCCAAGTCAAATAGCTTATTTCCAGTGAACTTTAGACTTGAGTTTGGGCTTCCTGAGGCCTAGGCTTGTATTTATCTGCCACTCAGCCTGCCACTCACCCATACCCCGCCCATATCCTTTTGCCTCTGGTTTTCAAATGTCACAACACCCAGGGAGGAAAGAGGAGAGAAAGCCATTCTAATCCCCAAGGTCAAATGTGCTCCCTAAAAGAAAGGCCTGGAAACGCCTGGCCCTCTCCATGGCTGGACTCCTGGTAGAGCCTTGTTTCAACGCCAACAGTAGATCCTGCAGGGTTGGGCGATGCCCACGGTCAGGGGAAGAGTCCCGTCTGGATCAAGAGGCTTGGTTCGTGGGACTGAATCCCGCTGCCCTCACCTGAAAGCAGGCTTCTCATGGCATGAATCAGCTGGTGATACAGACCAGATGGGTGCTCTCAGGAGGAGGCAGGCAAGAGAAGTCCCCTGCTTGGCACCCCTCCCCCAGCCAATCTGGCTTCTCTTTGTGCTGGGCTGACAAGGGGCAGCTGGTGACGCTGGCAGGGAGATGGGCAGAGAAATGAGCTAAGGGCCTGTGGGCAAAAGCTGGCTTGGAGGAGGGGGAAACGAGTGCTCCAGAGCACCCTTCCCTCAGATGCAGGCCCTTACCCCAGGGTCTCTCTCAGCTGTTTAGGTAGCTGGTGCCCACAGACCTTGTCAGAGCGGCTAACAATACCCTGGCTAGCCACCAGCTCTCTCGCTGGGACTCTGGCAGCAGACTCCCCGGGTTTAAATCCTTGCTCTGGGGGCACCTGGGTGGCTCAGAGGTTGTGTCTGCCTTTGGCTCAAGGTATGATCCTGGGGTCCTGGGATCGAGTCCCACATCGGGCTCCCTGCAGGGAGCCTGCTTCTCCCTCTGCCTCTGTCTCTGCCTCTCTCTGTGTCTCTTATGAATAAGTAAATGAAATCCTGGGGGAAAAAAAATTCTTGCTCTGCCCTTACTAGCTAGGTCATCTTGGGCATGTTACTTCATCTCCTGGTGCCTCATTCTCCTTATCTACCAAAGGAAATAATGGTATCTATCTCATTGCATGACTCCTTTTTTTTTTTTTTTAAGATTTTATTTATTTACTCATGAGAGACACACAGAGAGAGGCAGAGACACAGACAGAGGGAGAAGCAGGCTTCATGCAGGAAGCCTGATGTGGGACTCCATCTGGGACCGCAGGAACATGACCTGAGCCGAAGGCAGACGCTCAACCACTGAGCCACCCAGGCGCCCCTCATTGCATGACTCCTAAATGAGGAAATAGAAGTAAAACAACTTCTGTTCCCGGCAACTGGATTCTAGGCCAAACAAGGAGAGGAACAAGGTGGAGCCCTGAAGTCAGAGGAATGGCCCCAACCTGAACTGCAGAGAGACCTGGCACCATCAGCGGTTGGCCCTACTTGGGTAAAGGGTCCAACTGGGGTCCAATGTGCTAATGAGGAGAGTGCTTCATCCTGAATGCTTAGGAGGCCCGCGTCCGGATTGGTTGATATTGCCTGGGGATCCTCTGTTTTAAGTCCTGCTTGTGGCTGGGCCCATCCTGGCCACATCCTAGTTCTGTTCTAGAAGACAAGAGGTTTAGTAACAATCGCCGCTGGTAAGTGCCCCAGGTGTGTGATGTTTCTCACTTGGATCTTGTTCACACCATCCCTTGTCTCACTTCTAACAGTGCCTGAAATTTTTAAGAGTTAACTACAGGCATACCTCCTTTTATCGTGCTTTGTAAATACTGTGATTTTATTTTTTTTTTATTTTTATTTTTTTACAAACTGAAGGTTTGTGGTGCCGCTGTGCCAAGCAAGTCTATTGCCATTGGTGCCATTTCCCAACAGCGTTTGCTTACTTCCTGTCTTTGTGTCACATTTTGGTGATTCTCTCAATTCTCAAACTTATTCGTAGTGTCATATTTGTTATGGTGATCTGTGATCCATGGTTATGACTCCCTGGAAGCTCAGATGACGGTTAGCATTTTTAAGCAATGAAGTATTTTAAAATTAAACTATGGCATTATTATTATTTTTTGATGCAATGCTAATACATACCGAATAGACTATGGTATAGCATAAATATAACTTTTACATGCACTGGGGAACCAAAAAATTCATTTGACTCGCTTCATTGCAATATTTGCTTTACTGCAGTGGTCTGAAGTGGAACCTGCCTCGGATGTGTGCGTATGAGGACCCACTTTTATCATTATCATCATTAAGCCTTAATATGTTTTCTATGCAGTAAAAACTAAACATTTGGCCAGAAATCTATGAGAGGCAGAGGTAGAGGGACTCCAGCTCCTGGAACCTCTGCACAAGGACTGGAAATCCCAGGGATTCTTCTGGACTTTCTGTGGCTTTTAGTGTTTTTTTCCCCCAGCATGTGCCCTTTGCAGTCACTGGTTTGGCTATGGGAATTTCTCAGGGGCATTCTCCAAGGAGTGACATTGTTTTCTGGTTCTTGGAAGCATCAGGATTTCAAAATTTGGAAAGTGCCTCCCTCGCTAGAGTGACTGAGTGGTAGAGTAAGCTTTTGATTCCAGACCTAACTGTATCATTTTCTACCTGTTTGACCCGAATAGGGTCACCTCAGAGCCTACTTTGTGCATGCAAATTGGGAGGTTCTATCTCACAGGACTGTGTGCTATCCAAAAATAATATATTTGAAATGCTACATTCAGATATGAGATCCTTGGGGTTGTTATTTGTTACAGATAAAATATTGGGTTCCCACATTAAATACTTACTGTGTGGCTTTGGACAAGTTACTGAAGTTTTGTTAAGACTTAGCTTTCTCTTCTCTGAAGTGGGGATGACTAAACCTAACTTCATCCCGTGAGGATTACAGGGAATTCTGAATTGCTAGCACTCAGTACAGTATCTGATACATCATAATAGTTGCTTTACAATCCTGATGTTTTACCCAGCCCCCCACCTCAGCCCCTTAATACATACACAGCTGCACACCTGCACAGCCATGCAGCAGATGTTTCAGTAGAATCCTCTGATGATAAAACCACCCAAATGTCCACGTTCTCTCTTTTCCAGTCTCAGGTCTGCAAATATAATTTATATCACAGAAGCTTCTTGGTATATTTTGCCTGGGGAAATAGCAAAGCTTTGCTCTGTTCTTTCCTCTTGCCTTTATTCTCTTGTTAGCTTGGTTTTACTCCAAATCCCCTTGAAAAAAAACAAAAAACAAAAAAGAGCCTAGTTGTATTTCTGGTCAGGAGGTACAGGTGGCCATGGCGGGCTTTAGGGTTCTGACCTCTTGGAGGGGACAAAGTCTGCCCTTTTATTTTCCTGTGGCTGCTACTAAAGGGTGTCTGGGTGCTTTGACTTGACCCCATTCTGGACAGGTAGGGAGGAGTGAACTATAGTTCTTAGGAAGGTCTAGTTTGGAAGGAGTCTCATGTTCGCCCCAGATGTGGCTTTCTTGCTGGGGATGAAAATAAAATTGTCAGTTATTTTACCAGCAAAATGGGTCTGTTCAGGAATAAGAGATGATTGCAATTCATAACAAGCAAGCTACTGCAAAAATCATAGGCAAGTCCAGCAAAGTAGAGGAACATTATTTTATAGAGAAGAAGGAGGAAGTTGAGAGGGGCTGTGCTGAAGGAAAGTCCAGTGGAGAAAAGCAAGAGGTCAGGGTGATGATGGTTTCTCACTAGCTGAGTTGCAAGGATACTGGACCTCGTGTAGGAGATGCAATGCGCTTCTTCCCCTGCTGGGGCTTGTAACTGATGATTCTTTCCTGTTGACTTTTCTTCTCTTGGGGTCTATAATTGACAATCCTTCTTGTCATTGGCCTTGAATGGTCCAGGCTTCCCTTGGAATTCAGTGAAGGGAATTCCCTTTATTCCCTTTATTAATTTTCACAGGTATTTTGGGTGAAAGGGAGAACGAAAGAATTAATTCACTGTCCTGGTTCTACATGGGCTCCGGCTAGGGCTGGAGAGAAAATTATGTCTTCATTTCACTGTTGATACAAAATGTCCTCTCTGTTCAGCTGATACCAGAGTTCTTTTTGTTTATTTATCTTCCCAGTTTTCCTGATATAATCGACATTTAGCAGTGTTTCAGGGGTACAGCATAAAGACCTGACCCACATATACCGTGAGATGATGACCACAATAAGCGTGGTTCCTTTTCCTAAGCTGACGGGAGCCCTGAATCCTTCGCATATTCTACTGACAGGCAGTCTGGTGTGTGGACCCTTGGGGGAGACAATTGAGAACAGAATTTTCTTGGCTCCATTTCTTACTTAATTGGGCATTAATCAACATTTGTTCTATAATTGCCTCTCCCATGAAAGAGAGAACTATGTCCTATAAAGTGTGTTCTAGTACATGATATGCCTATGCTCCCCTAGGATTGCAATGACTATAGGGAAACTAGTGGTTGTCATTTTGTCATTGGGTTGCTTTGGCTTCTTGCCCCATACTTTCTGGATATCGGCCTTTTTTATTTTCAAAATGGGGAGGTGGATACTTTCCTCCACAAGTGGTTATCAGGATATAGACAGAATATATAGAGAGAATGAATATAAACAAAAACACAAATCACCACACACGGTGCCTAGCATTTAGCAGCTGCTCAATTAAACTCAATTAAAAGAAGCTTGTTAGTATATTCATGATTAATATCTTTTTTTTTTTTTTTTTGCTTACTTCTGAGCTTGCTCAAAGAGTACGTACTATTCATTTCCTCCCAGCTCTGAGAGAGCAGAGCAGTTGTGGGAATGACTGTAACAGACAACACTGCATGAGGACAGAGCAAAGGAGGATCGCGCTTTTGGTGTGTCCTTTGCTGCTGTGTCACCAAAGCTATCTGTTGATAACTAAGTGCTGTGACTACCCTGCCACTACCACTATTACATTTCTTTTTTTTTTTTTTTGAAAGGTTTTATTTGTTTATCTGATAGAGAACAAGTGGTGGGGAGGGATGAGGGGGGGAGAAAGAGAGAGAGAGAGAGAGAAGACTCCTTGCTGAGCAGGAACCTCTCCCCTAGCCCCCAACCCCCACCCCAGTGGAGCTCGATCCTAGGACCTGGAGATCATGACCTGAGCTGAGGGCAAACATTTAACTGATGGAGACACTCAGGTGCCACCCACTATTACATTTTTTTAAAGATTTTATTTATTTATTCATGATAGACACAGAGAGAGAGGGAGAGAGAGGCAGAGACAGGCAGAGGGAGAAGCAGTCTCCATGCACCGGGAGCCCAACTCAGGACTCAATCCCGGGACTCCAGGATCGTGCCCTGGGCCAAAGGCAGGCGCTAAATTGCTGAGCCACCCAGGGATCCCCCACGATTACATTCTTAAAGAAGACTCACTGAATGTCTATCATGAGTTATCCCCTTTCCGGAGGTCACACAAACTGAGCAGTCACATTACTTGGTTGCATTTCCAGGGTGCAGCACCATTGTTCCCTAAATCTGTATCTTAGATCAGTAGTTTCCTAAATGTTCTATGAGAAAGGGTTTCCTGATTGAATTAACAAATGTTAACATTTGTTTAACAAATGAGGTGTACTATATCCCTCTCTTGCAAATCCACAGTGTTCATAAACCTAAGAAAGGCTCTGAAAAGTCTTGCAGTAAAAACCCCCCAAAACTCAAAATCAAACATGGTTTACTTTGCATAACCCATGATTTCTCAAACACACCTGGCGGTAGCACCCTTTGGTGGAGTGCCACCTGTTAACTTTCCAAGGCACTAGTGTTCCATGGAGTAGGTGGCAAGAAAAGTTTGCACGGTTCAAAGAACAATGGATAAGGAGGCAAGAAATCACACCATTTTAGCTTTAGTAATGGGTTTAAGTTGATTATCCTCTCTGGGCTGTAAAATGAAGACATTGCCTGATAGAGTCTCTGGGTCTCCTACTAACTCAGTGAATCTATGGCCACGGCTACATTTATAGGAGGTTGCAAAAGGTTAAAATACATGGAAAACTAGGGGGTGCCTGGCTGCCTCAGTTGGTAGAGCGTGCATCTCTTGATCTAGAGTTGAATCCCACGTTGAGCCTAGAACCTACTCACACACACACACACACACCCCACGATCCTAGCTTCTGGGAATCGAAAATCAATATAGAAGAAATAGATGCACATCAGTAGGGTGCACAGTGCCTGACAGCACATAATAAGTATTTAAAACATTTTTGCTAAATGAATGAGGGAATGGGAAAAAGATGTAAATGCATGCAAATGAAACAAACTGGTCTTACAGGATCCGAAGTAGAGGATGAATGAGATCGTGAGTGATTGAGATACAGTGGGAATGCTTTCAGGTAAAAATAAATTTTGAGCAGTTTCGAAAGGGACGGAAGGTAATTAGCATATATTCACAGCTTGCTATGTGCCAGATAATTTACAGATGTTATGTTAATCTTTGTAACCCTGTGAGGCTTAGATAAGTAACTTGCTCACACATATAGTACCTGGAGATGATGAAGAAGTTGGAACTGATGCATTTGGGGTGGTTTATTATGTACCAGGCACCATGCTAGTTGTTTCACGGATATGATTTTAGTTAATCCTCTCAACAGTCCTATGAAGGACATATTAGGATCCCCATTTTAGAGATTAAGGTAGGTTGGATTATGAGAGAAGAGGGGAGGGATTAAGCGGCTTGGTCAGGGTTACCCAGCCAGTCAGTGTAAGTACGAGGTCTCTAGGAGGACTCCCTGGCCCCGAATGACAGCGTGGACGAATAGTAGGAGTCACAGTTAAAGTACATCCTGTTCTATGTCCCAAGCGGCCTGCATTTGGATCTCATTTACTCCCGGGACAGGGCCAATTACTTATTCTATTTTTCATTCAGAGAAACTGAGGCTTATATAGAGGTTAAAGACCTTGTACAAGCTGACAGAGCTGATAAAGGGCGGGGCTGGGGTACCTATCTCGGGGTTCAGACTCCTACCCTACCTGCTACCTGCTTCTCAATGGCCACATTTGACAAAGGAACTCTCCCTGATTTATGGTGTAACCCCAGGGCAGGTCTCATCATCCTCTGCTGCTTCAAGGCACATGGTGTGAAATAGGTACCATAGCTTCCCCAAAGAGAATATACGAATGCAAAATATCGGAACCCACCCAGCAGGAAGGGGCCTGTGATGCCATTGTCCTGAGGAGCAGTTTTGGGTGAGCTGTGTCATTGGGGTTACAAAATGCCCCAGGGCCAGACACTGGTGAGTGAGAAGACTGCCACAGATAATATCCTCTGGGATGAGGGCAGCCTGGGTGGCTCAGCGGTTTAGCACCGCCTTCAGCCCAGGGCCTGATCCTGGAGACCCGGGATGGAGTCCCACCACAGGTTCCCTGCATGGAGCCTGCTTCTCCCTCTGCCTATGTCTCTGCCTCTCTGTCTCTCTGTCTCATGAATAAATAAATAAAATCTTTAAAAATATATATATATCCTCTGGGATGAGAATTAATGCCATGACAACCTCCCAGCCCCCCCCTTCCCTCCCCACCCTCTACCTCCCACCCCCAGGTCTTTTGGTGAGAAGGCCCTTTTGATACAGGGTGACACTAGCAGGTAGTACTTTAGTTTCACTGTCCGAAGCACATGGGGGAAAACCTGTTCTCTTTTATGGGTTAATATGAAAAGATCTGTGTCAGAGAGTGGCCTGGAAGGATAGAGAGGAAGGAGGACTATGACAAGTGGAAAATGGGAATTCCATAGAGCAGATCTAATTGTCCGCTGGATTTCTGAAGGCGAGAAGAAAGGGTTTGTGCTTTCCCCTTTGGTTGGCCTCAGCACAGCTGGGCCCTTGGCCTTTGTCACGCCTCCCAGGCTCCCTGGAAGCAGCCAGGGCTCCCCGAGTGGTCCTGGGTAGGGGAGAGCCTTAGCTTGTAAGTTGGCTGGTTAGCTTTCCTGGCTGGGCTCAGGTGACCTCCCAGGTACAGGGGTGCAGGAGGGAGAGGGAATGGGGAGGGCTGACTGGGCCGCTCCGGAAACTTGGGTGTCCTGACAGTGGGACACCTCAGGTCTCCTGGCTCGCTAGCTGGGTGACCCTGGACCAGTCTACGCGCCTCTCGGGGCGCCAGTTTTCTCTGCAAAATGAACGCTTTGGACTCAACGACTCCCCAGGCTCTGCCCTGCTTTGCGGTGCTCGGATCTGGAGTGAGGCTTCCACCGGGTCCCGAGGCCCCCGCAGGTCACCTGTGGCCGCGCGCGGACCCATGCCCTTCGCCTTCCCCACCTCCCTCGTTGCAGGCGGCTCGGCCTCCGCGGGGGCCCGCGTCCCCTCCGCGCCGCCAGGCAGCCCAGCTCCGGGGCCGGAGTCCGCCCCAAACTTGCGGGGTCCAGATTGTCAAGGGGCGCTTGGTCTTCAGGGCGCTGGTGCCTGTGCGTCCCCCGAGTGGCACTGCGGTGCCCGCGCCAGGCGACCAGGAGGATCGGAGAACCCGGCGGCAGGCGACACGGGGGAGGGGGAGGGGGAGGGGGAGGGAGGGGCAGAGGGGGAGGGAGGGGGAGCTGAGGGGCCCGAGCCGCCGGCGGAAACCACAGAGGTAGAGTCGGGACGGCGCGGGGAGGAGCGGAGCACGGAGGGGGCGATGCTGATCTAGGGAGGGGACGCGCGGCGCCGGCGGCGGAGTCCGCGGAGGGGTCGGCCTGCCCCGCGCCCCGCAGCCCCGCAGCCCTGCGCCCAGCGCCCCGCGCCCCGCAGCCCCCCGCCCCAGCCCCCGCCCCGGGGAGCTGCGCTGCCCGCCCCCCCACCTCGCCTCCTCGCGTCCCCGGGCTCCGCGCCTCCTCCCGGCTCCCGAGCCCGGTGGGACCTGCTCCCCGGGAGATGCGGTGAGCGGCGGCCGGCAGCCGGGGCGCCCCGACCCGCGGGCCCCATGAGCGCCTCCCCCTGCAGACCCAGGTAAGAACTTCTCCACCTTCCTGGGCTCCCGGGAGGAGGCAGGACCACGCCTGGGTGCTGGGTGCTGGAGGGGGGGGGGGCTGAGGATGGGGAAGCCCCGGGGGAAATGGGGGCTCTGGAAGCGTTGGGGTGGGGGGTGAGGGGTGCTCTTCCATCTCTGAATCTTGAGCGCAACCTCCAAGTTACCAGAGGGCACGGTAAAGCTATTAACATGGATCGTGGCCTGGCTGTGCTGTCCATTCCTGAGAGTTGGTGTCCCGGGGAAACCCCCGGATAGGCCGCCTCCCCCCCCCCCCCCCTCGGAATTTCCAGGGGTGGCTAAGCTGGCTTCTCTCTCCATTCAGTCCTGGAGATGCGCTCAGGCAAGTGGTGCGGCAGGGCCTGAGTCTCCTCCTCTCCGGCTTTCTGGCAAAAGTTCGCCCCCGGGGACCCTGGCTTGCCCGGCTCTGGGGGGTGCTTCGCTCACCCCACCAGACCACCCCCATCCATTTTACGCCGATTTTCCTTATGTTGTAGAAGTCCAAGATTTGGGAGAAAGAGTGGACATCATGGGGTTTATCGAAGGTGCCTATTTAAGACTAGGGAGAGGTTCTTGTTTATCCCCATCTCCTCCCACAGTGGAGATGGAGGGTCTAGCAATTGGAGGAACTCCTGCATTGGACCTCACGATGCATGGAGTCCCCCATTCCAGAAGAACTGGCTTTACTTTTCTGGAGGAGACAAGGAGATGAGAGGCTGTGGCCATTAGCATGAAGTCCTTTGAGCCCAAACAACTTGTTGGCACCCTCAGCCGACCTCCTGCCTGGAGAAGCCTCATTCCTCAGGAAGTCCCTTAGCTGAGTACATGGCTCCAAGGCCACCCATGAACAAGCAAGCACCTGATAGCATGCTCCCAGGCTCTGCGTTCTGGTGGGCCTGGAGCAGTTGGAGGGGGGTGACCAGAACTGAAGACGGGGTGGAAGGATTGTGCACATCACATACACTTGGAAGATCCCTGGCTTTATACAAGGAAGTTAAAAAAAAAAAAAAAAAACTTGTAAAAAATATAATAAAATGTTTTCATGACAGTAGCAGATGTAAAACTCCCACTACTCTGGGAGAGGATAAAGAAATTTGTGCAGGGGGCTGAGCTGTCTCCTCTGCCAGTGCTTATGTGGGCACATCACCTCTCGGAGATACAGAGAGGGTTTTATGGAGGAGGAGCTCTCAGCCTGGGGGCTTTTCAAGAGGGACATATTTCAGCTGGGGCTCCCTCTTTGAGTTCAGGAAGCCAATATTGGAAATAAGTTGGAAATGTTGCTTTCCCCATCCCCCCACCCCAAAATACCACTTTGCTCCTCATCTGCTCTTGAGGCTAACCGTAGACCAGGCACAACAAAGAGAGGCATCCACGCTGCTGATTTTGTATGAGCTGACCTTTTTTTTTTTTTTTTAAACAGTGTTTAGAGGGTTAGAGGGCAAAATACAAACCTATGTCTCCTGTGTGAGCAATTCAGTCTTGTGCTCTGGGTGAGGTTAGCATTTATTCCCTCCGTTCAGTGGTGCCTCTGCCTTTCCTTCCTGGAAGATCATGTCTCTCTTGCTTATACCCAGTGTCCCTAGCCATGGCACCTTCCCTGCTGCTTGAAATGAACTGACTGCCTTTGATGGTGTGCAGTTAGGCCACTGGTGAGGTCACCAGTGTTTGTCCGAAGCCCACCCTCCCTTGGCTCATTTACTTTGTAACTTGCTCAAAAGATCTTGTCCTCAACTTACAATGTGGCCAAGAGCTCTGCTGGGCGTCATCATCAGTCTTCAGGAGACCAGGTCCCCGAAGGGCACGTGGAAGTCCTGGTTTCCCCTGTCCACACCCAAAGGCTGTTTGGTTGTGGAGATTTGGGGCTGGGCTTTGGTGTTAGTGTTAGAAAAGAAACTGGTATGAGCAACTGATCAATACGTAGCCAAACTGGGGTGTTGGGATATAGCACCCCGATGTGACACTGTCACCAAATATGAGTGCCTTACTTGGTTGCTTGTCCAGATGTAGTCAAGGATCGCAGGCCTTGAATAAAATCACATCTTTATAGGGTGATTACTTTATAAAGATGGTCCCTGCTGCCCCCTTATTCCAGCCTTTGCTTTTGGACCTTAGCAGTCCTTTGATGTCTTTGTTTGTAGATTAGCTCACTGTTGGTTCCCTGTCAGGGCTTCCCCATCAGACACATCTGTAGTCTGTACACTTGTACCCGAAAAGCCAGCCCCAGGGCTGCAGGTGCACTCCACAGGGGTTTTCACTGCTCTGCTCCCACTGCCTGCTGCTTGTACACAGGTGGCATGTGGCTGACTCTTTGGGCTGCTGTTTACAATTTTGCTATGAATTATCACCCATTCCACTTGCCCTGATGTGGGGTTGCTATCTCTTGGGGTGCCTGCTACAGTTTATATTGTTTTGATTTTCATTGTTCTTTCAGCTTGATCAGGATCTTTTCTTTCTTCTCTCCTTTCCCCTTTTTGCATCTGTGGATTGGTACATTTCATTTTCTGTCGAGGCCTGATTACTCTTCAAATTGTGCTAAAATCATCATTTCCTTGATTTGATCCAAACCCTAATAAGCCCAAAGCAGAAACACCGCACGTATCTTTTAGATGCTGCAGTTCCACACACCCTTTACTTTGGTACAGAAGAGGCTCTGGCTTCTAAGGGATGGCCCAGTACCCACTGTGCTTTGTTCCTGGTGGGTATGCCTTGCACGTCTGTGCAAGGAATAACATTGCCGATAAGGAGCAGGAGGGTTGAAACAGTGTCATAGCAAAGAGTGTGAGCGTGTGTGTGTGTGTGTGTGTGTGTGTGTGTGTTTTAGGAAATGGGATCCTGAGTAGGCTTATGCCATTAGGAGGGTCACCTTCATTTCTTGAAGCCTTATTTTGTGTGTGTAGCAATCGAGTTCTTTGGAGAAGGGAACACATGGCAGTGGACTCGAGTATAGATCTGTAAGATAGGAATGATAATAGGAACATAAGTTGGTGTCTAGAGAGGGTTGACAGTGATGAATCTGTGAGTCAGTTGTCCACTAACCTTTTGTGTTAGGCTTTCCTGAAACCAGCCCTGAAGTTCTGTCTTCAGAGAAGGTTGCTGGTGATCCACAGTAGGGAAGAAGGATAGCTCCTGTAGTTCATGGATACCACTGGCAAGGAGCCCATTCCAGGCATAGTGAATGAGCTGAACAGGTAGTTCCAGCAGCATATTAATGGTCATATTAATAGAAACAACCCAAATGCTTTGGTTTGGAAGTAGGTCAAATAGTGAGACCTTTCTGAGACCCCAGTAGGCAGGAAGCAGGAAGCACCTTGCCACCCTCAGCACCTATGTGACCTTTTGGCACAGCTCTGGAACCCCCGGGAAAAGAAATGGTCCCTTCCTGAGCCTGAGCTGTAGTAAGGCCAATGCGGAGGTGGCTATGGGCTTCAAAGAGCAGAAATGGATAGTGCACCTGGAACATTTATTTTGTAATGAGCTTCAAAATATTAAAAATTGCTTTGTCCAAAACCCAAGACCAGGGAGATACCACTTGTCTGCTCACCCCCACCAGGAGTTAGCTGTAGAGCTCAACAAATAATAAACGGATCTGGCTAGACTGAAGGGGCGTGAAGAGAGACAGCCCCTACAGCCCGTCTCCCACTTAATCTAACTGATCTCAGAAATCTCATAGTCACATTTTCAGTGTGTGGGACCTGGGGAAGGAGAGCAATTTCTGGAAAAGTCTGTGAGACCCGGGGAGTCTGAAGTCCAACTGCTCCAGAAGGCCAGCGTGGTCTAGGTGAGGCCTTTGGGGGCAAACAGGGTCCCTGGGAAGGAGAAGAAGAAAAATGATGCAGGTGGGGAGGGTGCGGCAGCAGAGAGAGGAGGCTGATGGAGTGGAAGGAAAGTGCAGAAAAAGGTGAAAGAGGGAAAAGAGAAGATGAGGGAAGGCAGTACCTTGTTTGCAGGTTCATTTTCTTTCCATTTTCCTCTGGTGGAGGGAGAAAACCGACGATCTGGCCTAGCAGCGTGGTTTTTGTGCTCCTGGAGCCTTCTCATTGAAGCTGTCAAGCCTCAACCCTCCACGGCAGCTCCTATTTTTACACTTTGCAGAATTGAAATTAAACAAATGACCCCGTGATGGCGTGTTCATGAAGATTTTATCCAGCACACCCACACAGCCAGTGCTGGGGTGGTGAAGATTTAGCATAATATTCCATTTAATCAGATAAGAAGGCATCCTCCAGAGAAGCCCGGGGCTTTGATAACAGCCTATGAAGAGCTGCTTTGATGAGGGTGGGCAGAAGCCAGAAAGGAACCTTGTTCCCTGGCTTGGTTGGGCTTGTTGTAGGAAGAATTCCAGTTAACTGGATTTTGGAGGAGCTTAGCATTTCCCCTCCCATACTCTTTTTTTTTTTTTTTTTCCTGGCACTGGGTTTGATTCCAGCCTTTGTGAGACTTCTTGGTTCGTTTCTCCTTGGAGATCTCACCAAATGCGAAAGAAAGTATTCACTTTGGCTGAACTCGCCCCGAGTGGAAACCTTGCTTAGAATCTAGGCACTCGCCCTATTTGTTGGCCTGGTCAGGGAAGCTCACGGGTACTGTGCTGGTGTTACAGCGTGTAGGCAGCAAGAATAAGGACATTGTACATCTCGTACTTGGTTAGAAGTTGGAGCAGATAATGGTTTCTTGGTTTAGACATGGACTCCGCTCCTTAAGCCCCAGGAGATTTAGTCGCAATTAAATGCCTGCCCCTGGCACATAACCATTCTTTTGGAGGAAAGAAAAACAACAATGCATGTTAAGGGGACCAATTAATAAGACAGGGTTGGTTGGCTAGATGTAAAAATGCAACAGTCTTCTAAAGGCTTGTCACTCCCGTGCACATATTGGTGTTTAATAAGCTACTTATGGGCTCTTATCCCTTAGATGTTGAATGTTTGTATGATTCTCTACCTGTTAACTCCTAAAGTGCTGATTTGACAAGATCCAGCAATAGAGGCTGGATAGCAAGACTGCTGTGGAATCGGTTCTGACTTCAAAAAGAGCTGTGGATTGGACAGAATGACTCAGAAGGAGCTCTTTCTGCTGGCTAGTCTTGTAGAAGCTGATCTTTCCCTCCAGAACCAAATAGGCTTACTAGTCAGAGAACATTCCCTGCAGTGACTATAAAAAGGTATCCCCATCTCTGACGCAGAGAGTGATTGAAAGCATTGACATGAGCCATATGGGTGTATGTTCAAAGATCCGAGGAAATGAAGGATTGACAGTCCATTAAGACAGAAGCAGAAGCCAGTTTCCTTCCCTGCCCTCCAGTCCAGCAGCCTTGTGTGTTTTCTTTCCGAGTTCTTTCTTCCTGGCTATCTGGTTCAGGCAGTTTGTATGGCATGGCTTTGTAGCCAAGGAAACTTCTTACGCATCTTAGAGAAAAAGGAAAAAGAGATAAACCCAAGTCAAGACTTCCTTTACGACTGTGTCAAGTTCAAAGGATGGCCTCCCAGGTGTAAAGCCTCTGTCCATCACTCAGGTCTCTCAGCCCAGTGGTACACGATTGCACAGTGTCCATCTTATAGCCACTGGAGCCAGAAACGAATGTCCCCACCATTGCTTGGTCATATGTTTTCCTCAGACTTCTATACTTGGACTCTGAGCCTCTTCATGCTCCAGTCTTTATTTTAATGAATCTCCAGAATGAGCTTCTCAACTTGTTTGTCAGTAGAGAGCTTACCCAAGGTCTTTATCCAAATATTTTCCCTTTCCTGGTGAGGATGACATAGCTAGCTATCTCGCAGGAGTATGGACAGTTAAAAAGAAAAGCATCTTGAGCCCTTCGTTATTATTATTACTGCTGAAATATCATTGGTATCATGTGTTACTGAGCACAGAGCTCTTTTGTTATGCAGAATTATTATTATCTGCATTCTATAGTTGCGGAGACCGGGACTAGAGACACAATGCCCAAGATCACAAAGGCAGGAAGTGGTAAAGTCAGGACTCCAAACCAATGTTCTATTTTAAAATACTGTGATCTATTCTTAAATACTGTTCTCGAATATTATGATACCATTCTTTGTCTTGTGGATTCCACCCTAAATTTTCAATGTCCTCTTTTTGTCCATAGCCTTCTCCCATGATCTGTTATTAGTTCTTTATCTCTGCAGGTAAGGGGTATATAAGCATCTCTTTGCAGTTTGGGACACAAAGAGATTCCTTAAAATATAGATACCTATGCAAACCTAATTAAAGGACTTTAGAACAAAGAAGTAGACTGTTATATTCCTTGGCACCTCCTGCCTTCTTTTTATGTTTTGGTATATTAATCACTGCCAAATTTTCTTGACATTTAAGTCAAAGAAAATGCTGAATGAAAGTTATATGCATTATATCTACTCCTTATAACTGCAATACCCCTCCTTTTCTTGTAGATTACCCTGAAGGAAGAGTCCTGCCCCATAGCCTGATCCAGCTCAATCAGTGGCTAAATAAATTTCTGTAAGGCAAAGAAAGTATAGCAGAATTTGAGGGAAATTGCCACTTCCAAAAGAGAGCCAGGCAAGTCCCTTAGGATTCAAATCTCTGTAAATCCGTCTTTTGAGTTCTTTCTTCATCTTGGCTGAGGCCATTCCATCCATTTGAACTCAGTTGGCAACAATCAATAGAGAGTGTTGATTTCTGGTCCTGGCTGGTGTTCTGCATGCATGAGCTTCCTGTTATTTGTCTGAAAGAGTATAAACCCAGGTAAAATAAGGCTGTGCTGATGGCTTTATTTAGCAGCTAGACCAGCCCAAGCTTGAATGATACATTTTGGCTTGTCAAGAAGTAGGAACAGGTTAGCAGGGATGGCACGTCTGTGTTCTTAGAGTGTTTGCCCAACCGTGGATGGGATGAGAGGATTTATAAAACTGAGCTTAAAAGTTAATTTCATCTATTATTTTTTTTTCTCTTAACATATGATCATTCTTAACACATCTGGATGCTGTAGGAACCAGAGCTTAATGGTAGTACTAGGTTTTGACTCTTCTATCTGAAGCCTGATCTCTCTTAGCAACAGCCAAATTTAATTTGGGGGATTGAGATTTTGAGCTGTCTTGTATACCTGCATTAAAATCATGGTGCTACAATCATGTTCTGATAACTGATTCTGGGAGAGGATAAAAAGTAGTACAAACAGACTGAAATAGGAAAGTGAAGAATCCAGACATTTGCACTTTTTATGGAGTTTATTCCTGCGTGAGCAGTGGAGAGAAATGAGTTGATGGATTGGAATCTAGGTTTTCCAGAGCACTGGTGAAGTGTCCTTATCTCTTATTCTTTGCTACCTCGGCATCTCTACCAGCTATGGACAGGATGTAACATGTTCTTACCCCAACTTTATTCTGTTCTTGTTTATTTCTATCCAATTTTTTTAAACCACATCCTCTCTTTATATTCTTGCAACAAACTCATGTTAAACAAGAAACTAGATGAGTATTGAGGATGTGGCGTTGAATAAGATGAGTCTTTCTTCAAAGAGCTCATGGTTTCTAGTGAGGAGGACCAAGTAGAAAAGTCAAAGGCAACTTGTTAACGGCTCTAAAGAGGTAAGAATAAGGTGGTGTGGGAACACCGTGTCCAGAACAGTGAGCAGAACAGCTCAGGTCAATTGGAGAAAGCTCGTTCAGAAAAGGGTATAGTTGAGCCGGTTTTTAATAGGCAAGGAGGCATGGTCCAGATGGAGAAGGACAAAACCTAGAAGGTGAGGCAGTGAGCCTGGAGCAGCAAGCTGGAGTCAGATCATGAAGGTCCACCTACACCACTTGTACTTAACAGAGGCAGCTGGGAGCCAAGACAGTTTTCAGCAGAAGGGTGAGAAGAACAGATTCATTTTTTAAGGATGGTAGCCGACAGCAATGCAGAGGGTGAACAGAAACAGGGAGAGTCCAAAGACCTGGTGTCATCAAGGGGCTGCTGAGTAGTCCAGGTGAGATTTGATGGGGCTCTGAATTCTGGCAGGAAAGGTTGGAAGAGAATATCCAGGTTTGAGAATTAGTTTAAAAAAAGAATCCTGAAGATTCAGTAGCCAGTGGATGGTGGAGGCTGAGGGAAGGAAGAGGAGGAGCCAGAGATTACATTAAGCTCCTTGCTCAGTGTTCTCTGAGCTAGGATATTAGCCATAAACTGAGATCTGAAGTACCAGAAAAGAAGGCTTAGTAGATAGAGAAAGTCAAGTAGTCAAGAGAGTGAAATTTGAGCAGAATGAGGATTGGAGTAGATATGTAACGAGTCATTTGTAAAGTTAGCAAAACCAGTGTCAATGACATCATGAAGGAAAATGGGACAGGAGCAAGCTAGTGATATCGCCCAGAGCTTAGGAATTGAAGGCAACAGAGCATTACTGGAGCATTACTCTCAATATTTAGTTAGAGGAGGACATGACAACCTAGCAGTAAGAATGAAAATATTTTTTAAAAGATGAGAATCACTTGAATATGCTTTTCAATAAAAGAGAAACTGCTAGCTTGAAAGGGAAAGATCAAAGAGAAGAGACAACTAAGAGAATGGAGTTCTTGAGAAGTCAGAAGGTAAAGAATCTAACAAAGAAAAGGGGGGGTTTAAATTTGTAGAAGGAAGAATGTCCTAGTATTTATGGCCTGCTAAGCATCATGCTAGGTATCTTATGTTTATTGACTTATTTCATTCTCATTAGAACCCTACAAGGGAAGAGAAGGAGTGTTCTTTTCTTTGGAGGAGGTCAGAAAGTAGCAAAAGGTGAGTGTTACTTTCAGAAGCGCAGATGTGAAGACCCATTGAGAGTAGCTTCAAGTAGTAACTGCTCCTTCCTCTGTGAAAAAGAGGTGAAATCATCTTCTGAGAGTAGAGAGTGAGGTAGGGGTCAAAGAAGAAATGGAAAACTTTCCAAGTGTCAAAATTATTGACTGCAGACAAGCAGAAGGATTTCCATATGGGCCCAACACCCGTAAAAGTTGGAAGATGTACTTGTGATGGCACCATTGTCTCCATCCTCGTCTTCCCGGGCGCAGGGCAGAGCAAGCAGCTGGTTGGGTTTCTCTTGGGGAGGAGATGTATCACATGGGTTTGGCAAAACCAAAAGGCGTTGACAGTGCTGTTGAGACTATTATCAAGGAAGGGAACCTAGAGGCAAGTAAAGCTAGAAGGTGGCAGATTCGCTGGCAGAAGACAGAGAAGGGACTTAAGGGAGGAGTGGAATGAGAAATTTCAGAGGATTGGAGGTTGAGATTGTGAAGATCTCAGCTGACATCTGGATAAAAGGGTGTTTCAGCAGGATGCTTGTCAGTGACCACCTACCTTAACTCAGCATTGTCTTATTTGTATGCTCAAAGCTAGAGTTGTTTATTGTTGGAGGGGTGATCCAAGAAGGGCTGTGAACTTCAACGTTGGATGGTCCCCATCCATCTGCGGTGGGTTAGGTGTGGCCTCTCTGGGAACAGAGTGCTGTGCTAGATCTAGACTCCTCGGGTCTCTGGGGCAGAGCCCGAATATCAGGTATTTTGAAGAACATCTAAAACATGTGACTGTAGCCTCTTTCCACCTGGGACTTTTGAAAGTCCAAGCCACAGTTTTGTTTTTTGAGTTTTTCTTTAACGGGCTCTATTATTTTACTTTATGTCATCAAATCCTTCCAGAGAACATTTTCTGCTTCTCAGTTCATGAACTTTTAGGTTCACAAAATTTTCTGGGCCAATCCCCACACACCATTCCAGCCAGGTAACATAATGGCTTCCATTTTCATCCAATCTGGCATATCAGAGGGGCTGATTCATCACTAGGCCACATGCTTCCTACCAGTGTTGTCACCAGAAGCTAAGTGTATGATGGGCCTGCTGAGGCAGACAAAGGATCTTTTTGTCATGGAGGGAACAGCACCAGCAGGTGATGAGCCCTGCCTGTCTGGCCGTTTCTGACGTGTTCTGTTAGAGTTCTCTATGGTTTGTCTATCTGGGTGCTCTGTCCCCATCTGCCCCCCCCACCCCCGCCTGCCACCCTCAGACTCAGCCTCAGGCTCTCTGTTTCTAGATGTTGTTGGCTAGATTGTCATAACATCCATAGTTTGGTGCAACTGCACATCTCTGTTCTGCACACAGAAACCAAAAGAACACGATCTTTAGGTACCTGTGAACAATTGGTGTTATAAAAAAAAAAAAAAGCTTTAGGAGTCAGGAAAAAATGTTCCAGCTGTTTTTTATCTGCCTGTTTATTTGTTCACCTCAATTACAGAGCACTGAAGCAAGGTTTTATTTTAATTTTCTAAAGATTTTATTTATTTATTCACGAGAGACACAGAGAGAGGCAGAGACACAGGCAGAGGGAGAAGCAGGATCCCTGTGGGGAGCCTGGTGCGGAACTTGATCCCAGGACCCCAGGATCACACCCTGAGCCAAAAGCAGATGCTCAGCCACTGAGCCACCCAGGTGCTCCTGAGACAGGGTTTGAAAACATCTTTTCTAGGTCAGTCAGCTGTCCTTCCTTACAGCTTGTTCTGGTTTCTTCCAAGGATGTTACAGTGGCAGATTAAATGCAGGGCTTCAATGTAGACAGCAAACACAATTACCCAGGCAATAATCTGTTAATGTGTCCTTCTAAAGATTCAGTCATTACTTAGCTTTATGGTGAGCTCTGGATAAGAAATATTAAGAATTAAGATGTCTGTTGCCTTCTGCAGCTTCACTTTTATGGATTCCTGGCTGTTTAGGGGCCTAGAATCATCTCATTTAGCCTTTTACAGAGGAGGAGAATGAAACCCAGAGAAAAATCCATCATCCAAGTCCATAAATTTGGTTAGTGGCAGATCTGGGACTAGCACCCCCACTTCTTGACATAGAACTTAGTGTTAGCAATTTAATCTCCAGTTGCTGGAGAAGGATATTTTAGGTGATATTTTGAGTGGAATGGTGTTCCACTTAGTTGACAGCTTGTGGGGGCAGCCTGTAAAGTTTTCTGGTCCTCAGTTTGCCTTATATACAGATTATCTTGTAAGGATTTATGCTGCACCTGATGGAGGGACAAGGGGGCTGAATCGATTGCCGCCTTCCCTCGTTGTACGGTGGGTATGTGCATAAGAGAGAGTAATTTGAACGGGTGAACTCTGTTGTGCCACTACACATTTAAAACTCATGTGTGTGTGACTAGCAAATAAAAATTGATCTTCTGATTGTTTATAGCATATCATCCTACATTAACAGGAAAACATATTTTTAAAAGATTTTATGTATTCATTTTTATTTGGGGGAGGGTGTGAGCAGGAGGAGGGCAGAGGGAGAATTCCAAGCAGATTCCTTGCTGAGCATGGAGTCTGACGCAAGGCTCAGTCTCTCAACCCTGAGATCGTGACCTGAGCAGAAACCTAGAGTTGAATGCTCAACCAACTGAGCTACCCAGGAGCTCCAACAGGCAAAGATTTGTGTTGAAAATTGAGAACTGACCCTTTCTAAAAGATTATTGGTCTCTTATGCAGAGGCAAGAACCACATAAAGCAACAGTAGATGTTATCTTGTCTTATAGGTAGAAGGTTTGATGGTGTGGATGAATTTGCCATCACGTGGGCATGGATTTCCCAGACTGCCAATTATCAGTCACTTGGCTTCTGGCCTGCTAAGATGTGGCACAGACTGTGTGTGACCTGCCCTAGTGGGGAGACCTGAATCAGTGCTTGCCCTTTAGGAAGAAGTGGAAGTGCTCCCAGGTCACTACTCTGGGCCCTGTTGGTCACTTTGGTGTATTAGATGCCTAGGGCTACAGAAGCTGTAGCTTCTAAGCAAGTGCCCCTAACTCTGGGATTTGTGTCACTCCACAAGACAAGCATACTAGAAAAGGGTAAAAGAAAACCAAACAACCCAACAAAACATGCTTAGAAAGAAAGGAATCTCCATGGTAGACTCTCTTACCTATGTAGGTGGGAAAAGATCGTTTGACCATCGACAAGAAAATGACTGGGAGCCAATGATGCTGCTCATAAGAAAATTATGGTTGGGTCACATGAGTGGCTCAGTTGGTCAAGCATCTGACTCTTGATTTCAGCTCAGGTCATGCCCTCAGGGTCTTGAGATCAAGCCCCAGGTTAGGCTCCACACTGAGCGTGAAGTCTGCTTGTTCCTCTCCCTTTGCTCCTCTCCTTTCTCTCTCTCTCTCTCAAATAAATAAATCAATCTTTTTTAAAAAAGAAAGTTATGGAAGTCCTCTGAGAAAGTTTCCTGTCTCTGCCTCCCTGGAACATGAGTTAATAAATTCTATTGGAGGGCCCCGAAAGAAATCATACAGGCTCTTTTTGCCAGAGCTTGAGGTGCCTGAGACTTGAGCTATCCAAAACTCACGGTCATTGCGGAGAATTATTTCTTATTTGTTGATTATTTTGCTCTCTGATTTTGCTTCCCCCAGGGAGAATCCCATCTGGACAAAAATACCAGTTAACAGCCATGTAGCCATCCATGTTAATAGCTTTATGGAGTGTGTACTCAGATGTACCAGCCATGAAGAGAAATGTGAGATGTGTAGGTGTTTCAATATATCAGTGGTCCCTGTTCTAAGACTATTTTCCTCTGGTTTGTTCAAATGCGATTAACTGCTTCCAAAATGTTCAACTATATTGTCATCTGGATTGTCCCTGTTATCGGTGTTGTTGTTTCTGTCTGTTCCTAAATTATCATTCGGTAATTCTGTGTTTTGTCTGTCCGATTTCTCCCCTGCCACAGTCAAACTAAATCACATCGTCCAAGGTAGGCCATTGTGTTGTTGAGTCTCAGAGGCAAAAAATGGCAATGCAAAGTAAACACGACTCTACTACTTAAAGCCACCTTCCTCTCTCATAATAAACCACTGTCTCTGTTGAACTTTTAACCGAAACCACAGTCCTGAGCTTCAAGGAGCCATCTCTCAAACACGGGTATTATTAAGGTCCAGAGATTTCTTACCACAGATTTACTATCTTTGGAACGAAAGCTGGAGAGCAGCCTAGCTCACGTCTAATGCAGGAAGGGCAAGTTAAAAACAGTCTTGGCATCCTTCAGATGACTGACCCTACAGACATTATAACCTTCACGTTTTATTTTGATAATAGCTTCCTGATGCCCTTATCTGCCATTTGGCTTAATTATTGCAAAGCAACAATCAGTGACCCTCTCCTCTTATTTCCAGATCACCCCAGTGTAAAGCTAATGGGCTCTCACTCTGTGCTCAGTACTCAGACCTTGAGATGACAGATGTGGAAGAAACAATCCCAAAAATGAGCTATATTAAAACATAATTTAAGGTTCTCTTGCTGGGTTGCCATAGTTTAGGGGGGGCCTGATGGTGACTGTCTTCCCCAGTGTCCTTTAGAACAGGGAAGTATCCTTCCATGTGTGAGCTTCCTTCAAAGTAGTTATGGGGTTCCAATAAGAGATATTCATTTCACCTTGGCATTGATCCAGGTCTAATCTATTGTCTGAAGAATCATCATCTTCATTATTTTTTCTGCAGTCTTTTATTGAAACTTTCACCATGTGCCAAACGCCATGCTAAGCACAGTACATTCCTGATCTCACTTAGCTCACTCCACCACCATGAGTCAGTACTATTAATTTCTCAATTTTATAGACAAGGAAACCAAGACTTAGGACACAGTGACCTCTCAAGGTTATTTTACTAGTGTTAAGAGCTGGGATTCAAGCGTAGCTCTGGCTTCAAGCCTGATCTTCCAATACAGCTATGTTAAATGAAACCAAGCTGTCAGAAACTGTTTAGCAGACATGTAGGGACTTGATTAGGTTTATGGTGGTGGGGGTTGGAAAGAGGCATAAGATACCTCCCAGTCCCTCGTGGCTTCAAATGACGTTGGGCATGAAGTTATTTTAAAAATAACTAACAATACACTAAATGTTCATTATGTGGAACATAAGAAATTATATATTAATAAGGAAAAGGTCTTGAAGAAGGTGAGATTCACACTGGGCCTTGAACAGTAGACAAGACTTACATAGATGAAAAATCAAGAGGAAAAGCATTTCACACAAGGGAGACAATGTGGACAAATCCTAAAAATGAGCAAGTACGAGGCACGTTATCGTGTTGAAGGGTGAAGGATGGTCGGGGTGGGTAGAGTTATCCAGGAAGTGAGGTATTTGTGTCCTCATTTGTTTGGTCAACAGATATTTATAGAGTGTGTTTACTACATGGAGGTATTCTGTAGAAGAAGAATGAGAGATGAGGTTGAAAAGGTAGAGTCGAGTCTTACTGATATCAAGTTCAGGAGCTGGGACTTGACTTGTGGACACAAAATTTATGATCACTAATCTGGGAACTGTAGGTGTTTCAAAACCTTCTCTGGAAAAGCTCCAAACTAGTCATCTCTAGTCCTGTCCCCGCACGCCCCCCCCCCCCCAGGTTTTTTCTGGACTTCACATTGGAGGCTGGGAATTCCTCTGACAAAGACATCCACTTGTCTGTATGGAGAATGCCTGTGTTTTAGGGAACAGGGGAAGAAGGAAAGTCAAAGGACAGATTGGGGAATTAGGCTGCTGTCATGTCACCGATGCTCAGAAGGAGAGTGTGAAGAAAGTATAGAGGGAAAGGGGTCATGGGTGTTAAAGAGAAGATGAAATTATAGACCAAGAGAGATTTGAGGCTTTGAATGTGATAATTAAATTTGATGATTGGTCTATCACTGATGGTGGAGAGCACATTTCAGGGGTGTGCTGAGGACAATAACCCTATTGCAGGAGATTACTGAGTAAAAGGAGAGATGATCGTCACAGTAGTCGAGATGGCTCATTTTACAAGTTCAGTAGCCAAAGGAAAAGAAACAAAGATAACAGCAGGGGCACATAATTGATCGAAGTTTAGGAATATTTTTCCTCAAAATGGCAATTTGGAGCTCTAAGATATGGACAGAGGAAGAAATGAAAGAAATTGGAAATGAAGGATATAACCGAGGGAACTAACTCTTCTGTCCACTGGGATTTTGTAGCATTGTGTTCTAACGATAGCTGGATGGCTAGTACTTTCAAATACTGGATAGTCGTATTGGCACAGTTATTGTGGCCTTTCCATATCCCCCACTGAGTTCTCTATCCTTAAACCATAAGCCTATATCATCCTTAAACCCGTCTGCTACTGGATGGTGACTGGGTTTCAGTGACTGTCAATATATCTATTTTCTCAAGGAGATGGGTTTCTGGTTGAGTGTGCTTACAAGCCCTTAAATTTCTGTCTCTTTGGCTGTTTTTCTTTAGTTTTCCATCCTTGTGACCTAGGACTTTTGGATTCCTAAAGTTTTTCTGTTTTATATGGATGGATGGATGGATGGATGGATGGATGGATGAGTGAATGAATAAAAGCAAATTTGACACAAAGATTCATCCACGCAGGAACATATATGTATGCTTGTGTATGTACACACATCGAAACACATGTATTTCAACATTTAACTACAGAGCAGCTACTATGTGCCAGATACTGTGTCAAGTGTTAGGATTGCAGAGACAAGTAAAGTCATAGGACTTGCTGTCAGAGATGTTCACTCTTTGGGGAAGAAGTCAAATTTGCAAATGGACACTTTATGTCTGAAATGATTAGGGCCAAGACGGGCGTATGTCCAGGTGCTATTGTAATAAAAGAGGGTCACTCAGCCCTGCCTGGGAGTGTAGAGAAAAGTTTTCTGGAGGAGGTGATGCTTAAGCAATTATATTTTGAAGGATAAGTGAAAGCAGGCAGAGAAAAGCTAAGTAAAGCCATGGGACATCAAAAAAAGTGTGGTTTTTATAGAAAACACTGTTATTTTGGAGTTATCAGAGTGCCAAGTAAGAAGGATGGCTTGAGGCAGATGTGCTTGGGTAGGAGCCCAATGTAAGAGGATTGGAGACCTTGGATGCTATGCTGAGATCCTTTCACTTTGTTCCAAAGACAGTGGGAAGCTGTGAGGATTTTAAGCAGGGTAGCACCATAATCATATTTATGTGCCGATCTATCAAGTTGCAAATGATTGATTCAAGAGAGTCATTCAATTAAAAATGTCTTTGGCTACAATTTGCTGAAAACCAAACTAATAGCAGCTTAAATATGTGATGATCTTTTTTATGCAAGGAGTCCAGAGAAAGCTGGTTGCTGGCATTGGTTTAGACACCTGACCATGCAGTCAAGGACCTAGGCTCATTTTCACTACACTGTCCTCACCCTTTTTGCTTTTGATCCTCATGCTGTGACTTCATGGTCACCAGAAGGCTGTTACTGCACAGGTACCATGATCATGTTCAAGGTGGAAAGAAGGGGAATATGGTGGTACCCACAGTGTCTGCCCCCTTTCAAGGAGGCACAGGTTCTCCCAGAAGCTTTACAGTACACTTTCCTTCATATCTCATGGACCAGACATGGAAGAAGTCCTCACTGGCTGCAAAGGAGGCTGGGACAAAGCACTTATTCTTTCTAGCTTGCATAAGAAGGAAGGGCAAAGAACAAAAGGCATTTGAATTGAGTGTTGAGTTAGCCAACCAATAGCACATGTCACGCACATCTATCTCTAGTAGGCGTAGAGATTGGGACTGTCTTCCCGTAAATAACATCCTACGCCAGACAGTGAAGGAGGCAAAGTACCTAACTCAGAGCCCAACAGTCAATGTGTGTTGTAGCTTTTAGAAGAGAAAAAGCCGGAGGAAGAAGAACCCTGCGAGTTGGGTGCCATTAGCATAGTTTGTGGCCTGAGTATCATAAGGGCCTTCTCCTCCTTCTCCTGCTACTGCAGGAGCCAGTAGATATCTGGCTCATCCCCAGGTTGGTTGGGGAAAATTGACAAAATCCAGCTTTCTGCCATGGAATCGAATTCTCTTCTACCTCTTTAAGTGCCTCATTATCAATCAATCATCAATCAACCAACCAATCATCGTTATTTATTCCCAGGCTGGAATTATGCTAGCCGCTGTTGGGGGATATCCAGGATGGAGTTTAGGAGGTGACAGTAGAAGAATAAGAACCAGGTCATCCTTCAAGTAGCTTATGCTCTCTGCATGGAACAATTTACAGCAGTATAAGGGAAGACAGGTGCGCATGCTTCTAGCTTGGTAGAGCGTGTCAACAGCCCAGCCCTGGGCCTCAGGGCTCCTGCAGATTGGGTTTTACAGATTCCAGATCTGTGCTACTCTCGAAAGCACCTCTCTCAGCAGTGCTTTGCAGGGTTGGCTGGCTGGTCTGCCTCATGCATACATGTCAGGAATCAGTGTTTGGCCTGCAGCCAACCCCTGTCCCCCGTGCCTTCACAGGTACATGCACTCTTGCTGGAGTATGTTCTGTCTCCAGCCCCTCTTCCCTAGCCAGCACGTCAGAAGGAAAGAGAACAGCTCTGCCATAGCCATTGTACTGCTTTATTTCTAAATTTGAAGAAAAAAAAAAACCCAAAGCAATATCAGCAGCATTACAAAAATATTTGGAGAAAAATGGACAATCACCTATAATTCTACCTCCCTAATATAATCACGGTATCTTATAGTTTTAGTGTGGAAAGAATGGGGTGTTTTTTTGCATGCTTGTAATCAGGGAGTGAGTACAATTGTGCATTCTGCTTTATTTACAGAGTGAGAGCTCATAAAAATGTGTTGAGTAAATGAATATTGATGTGTAGTCTTCACAAGAACAAGATGTACCACCTCATGCCCATTGTTGTTACTATACATTGTTTTCCATTTTCTCTATTTGAATGGAGATGGGGGCAATGGAGGTTTTCTAATGAGCACTTTTATAGTCTGGCCTTTGAGGCCTGGTATAGACAATAGGAAAATTCTTAGCATGGGATCAGAAGACTTCCTGGTGGGCAGGGGAGAGATAAGGATCACTGTATTCCCATTCATCCCCAGCAGGAAGCATCTTAAATGCAAAGACCTTCTCTCTCTTCATGACCACAGGCACAATTCTCTTTTTTGTTTCTCTTTATCCAAATTTTTTTTAAAGACTTTATTTATTCATAGAGACAGAGAGAGAGAGAGAGAGGCAGAGACGCAGGCAGAGAGAGAAGCAGGCACCATGCAGAGAGCCTGACATGGGACTTGATCCAGGGTCTCCAGGATCACGCCTGGGCTGCAGGCGTCGCTAAACCGCTGTGCCACTGGGGCTACCCTCTTTATCCAAATCTTGGCCTTTTTATCTGGAGGCTTTTCAAAGAAGGGGAATTTTCTTGGTTAAGGGGGTGGGGAGCAGTTCGACCAAATCCTTGGAATCTGAATTGTCTCCTCTCAGGGATTATGTCTGCGTTGCTATTCCTGCTCACTCTGTGACCCCAAGTCGTTGCTGTGTTTTCCAACTGCCATGGAATTTTGGAAACTCAGTAACAGCTAGTTAACTAAAGGAACACATGCAGAATTGTGGTTCATGATGCATGATTCTTCTAGTTCCATTCTGCAAGTCTTAATTAAACCCACAAAGTTTACAAGGAATTCATTTACGTTAATCAGCATTATCCTTTTCCTCTCTCGTCCAGTCCCGTTTTCTTGAATTGTTCCCAAGAACTGCTCTAAAGGAACACAAGTGTCTGCTTTGACAAACAAACATACTTCCCTTCATCCATCCATTCCTCTTTAGCTCTTGAATTCCTCTGACAGTCAAATAAATAGATCCAATAAGACAAAGTTATTGCATTCATTTCCTTTAAGCTTACTTATCCTGGGAAGCACCTCCTCTGTCTTGTCTGTACACCCCACAGCAGGATGATAGCTGTTATAAAAATCCAAAGATAAATGCCTCAAAACATTGGCAGCCAAATGAATTCCAGAATTTCTCTCACTCGTGCTATTGAATGATCAACCTCCAATCTGATGAGATGTTCTGGATCCACAAAACATTAGACTAAGAGGACAGAGTATGTACTGGGTGCAGGAAAAAGGGAAGTTTTCCCATGAAGCAACTGAGTCCAGGAGAGTCTAATGTGTGACATCCCAGAAATAATGTCGTCTAGAAAGAGGAGAAGGGGACTGTGCTGCTGAGGAAGCCAGACCAGGTCTGGAGAACATTTAAAATAGCAGATGAGGAGGCAAGAAAGCAAGCTCTAAGGGAAGGGGGAATCATCACCATTCTCTGTTTATTAGCTCCTGGCTTTTATTAAGCTCTCACAGAGACCAGTCTGTGAACTGGACATGCTCCCTTGCCCTCTGCCCTCAGGTACCATCCAGAATCGCTGGGAGATAACATACACCTAGATGTGTCAGGGGATCTCTGTTATTCTCTGTATGGAAGGCCCCAAAAGCAGGAACCTGAGAAAATGTATAGGTCTCCAAAGAAAAGACTCACAAAAGATGTTCAGGTCAGATGAAATGGACTGCCTTCCATGGCCATGTCCTCTCAGCAGAAAGGGGGCATCTGCGTGAATGGCAGTTGTTCTGTCACTTTCTATGTGGCTCCTGTGTGTTTTAGAATGAGTATGGAAAAGTGCTTAGCACATGACAGGCACTCAGTGTCTGGTTGTTCCGCTCCCACCCCACTTCCTGCCCCTGCCCCCATTAGCATGGACATGTTTCCTTTCCTGCAGGCTCGGAACCAATGACCCATGTGTTGTAGTGGACAGAACCCTGGTCTATGGCGATAGTTATCACAACTACCACTTAGCATATCCTCTGGGCTAGTGATGTGGTTGAAAGTATGATCTTTCTCATTTACTTCTGAAGACACTAAGGCTTGGAGACACTGATTAACTTGCCCAAGATCATGGAGTTAGTAAGAAGAAGACTTGGCATTAGAACCCAATTTCATTTGACTCCAAAACCTGTGTTTTGTTTTGTTTTGGTTTTTTGTCTTATTCCTATGACATTCTGTCTCACAAAAACTGGAAGAAATTGTTTTGATTTCCAGCTCTGTTGCTTCTTAACTGTTTATTTCATTACTCTGGACCTCAGTTTACTCAGGTGCTCTCTGGCCTCTTTCTAGCTCTTAAGTTCTGTGCATTGTCTAATGCTTGATTTTAAGCAGGACTTTTATCAGCAGAATCATCATCAATCTGGAATATATGGGGGAAGGACAAGAGAAATTCTTCATTCATTTAATTACAATTCATTAATTACTCTTTCTTGAGCGGCCCTGTGGGGATACAGCAGAGACCAAGCTGTCATGGTCTGGCCTTTGGAACTTCCAGGTAGAGCAAGGAAAACAGACCCTGCATATGTTGAAGGCACTGGGTTAACGCAGCAAGATAGCAGCATATGTAGACACTTTTGAGGCTAACTTACATGAACCGGGTTTAGTCAGTGCAATGAACATCTGCATGTGTCCCAGAGCAAGCAAGCAGTGGGGCTTTAACATCAGAGCGGAACAGACATAATGTGCTTCCTGAGTTCAGTCTTCTTTCCTAATACCCCCTTCTCTTCTTTTTTCCTTCTACTCTTTCTCTCACATAACCCAGTTGTGGTGGAGACAGTGGAGGGGCATAAAGCGTTGTGCTACAAAGCCAACAGAGCAGCAAGGGAAGATGGTGGCGAGGAAGAAGCGTTGGAGGAGGGAAGGCTGGGGAGCAAGGTTAGGAGAGGAATGGGATAAGGTAAAACAGTGGCTTATTGTTAAAGCCTATTGTTGAAGATTAAGCACATCTTCTAAGTACTCATCCCAGCAGAAATGGTATAAAAGACCAGGCAGGAGAAAAGGGAAGAAACACAGGTTCGTAGTGTCTCTGCTTTGGAAGGGACGCAATAAGCCAAGAGCTCCAACTTCATCTGATTATTTAACATAAGGCAGACCCTTTGACTGTGCAATAGCCATGGGAGGAGGGGCTTTTGGGTTAGCTGGTTGTTGTTGTTGTTTTTTTTTTTTTTTTTTTTTTGGTAATAAATTTCTGTTGCCTGGCTTTAATTCTCTCCTTCTGGGTTACATTAAGTTGATTAAGTTTTTCCTTTTTCTCCTTCTTTTTCGTGCTTGCTTGCCTGCCTGCCTGCCTGCCTTCAAGTATTTAAAAGTGGTCACCGTGTTTCCCTTATGACTTTACTACTGTATGCTAAATATCCATCCTGGACTTTTTCAGAATCTTTCGCAATCTTTTGATTCTCTATTCCAGCCGCCCTGTTCTCCTCTGTAAGTACTTCAGCTGGTTAGTATTCCCCTGGAAAGTGGCACCCCCAGAACTGAAGTCAGTTGGAAAATAGTGCAGCCCTCTTTTCAGACATATGAATTTGGATGTTGCCCAAGATCAATTTAGATTCTTCTTTTACAGCTGCTTTACTCTATTGACATATATTGCGCTTATAGAAAACTAAATTTGCATACCGTAGATCAGAGAGCTAGAACTTTTCCTAATATACAATCATTTTGCCTACGTTTCCTTATCCTCTTCACAATAATAGAAAAATACTGATGGATGCATTGCTATAGTCAAGATACTCACTGTGTTTGGCAATTCTCTTACCTTTTATCGTAGTCTAATAACTATCCAAAAAAGGCAGTGAAGTTCCTTTGACATTCCTTGGTTCTAGTGAAACTTTGCTGACTGCTATTGGTAACTACTTTGCTTCCTGAATGTTCATAAAATCATGTTATGAAATAATACAGTTCTGTAATTCTTTTTTTTTTTTCAGTTCTGTAATTCTGCTAGAGATCCATTTGAGTTCACTGGTCTATAATTTGTGGAATCTTTCTTTTCCTCTCATTTTTTGAAAATTGGAATAGTTGCCCACTTTCAGTTTTGCATAATCTTTTTTCTTCATAATTACACACACATACACACGTATTCACACATACACACACGCACACAGACATGCATGCACAAGTGAAGCCAGTGGGAGGAAGTGTGTGTGAAGGAGCTGCAGAATGGCGTCAGGGGAGTTAATGGTGAAGCATGCAGCTGACAACTCAGGTTGGGTAGAGAGGAGGAGGGAACTGAGGAATGTGGGAGGATGCCTCCAACAGATCTCTGGGGGGATGGATTCAGGATCCCTAAGACTCTTTAAATGAGGATGTCTTTGTTACCACGCCCACTGTCAGGGCCCGTGCTAGAGTGATGCCAGAGAAGCACTCGCCTCAGGCACAAAATCTAAGCAGGTGGCCCATAACTCTGTAATCAAGGCAAATAATATATTAATGCAATATATTTTTTGATATAATAGCAATGTGAAAAAATCCACAATAAGCAAAATATCAAAACTTGAAATAAAGACAGGATTGGTATACTATAAGCTTTTTTTTTTTTTTTTAATATTTTATTTGGGGTTCCTGGGTGGCTTAGTGGGTTAAGCAGCTGCCTTCGGCTCAGGTCCTGGGATCAAGCCCTGCGTCAGGCTCCCTGCTCTCCAGCGCTTGTGCTTTCCTGCATACTCTCACTGTCTCAAAAATTTTTTTTTTTATTTATTTGAGAGAAAGTGAGTGAGGGAGAGAGCATGAGTAGGGGGCAGAGAAAGACGTAGAAGCAGGCTCCTTGCTGAGCAGGAGCCATATGCAGGCCTCCATCCCAGGACCCGAGATCATGACCTGAGCCGAAGGCAGCCACTTAACCTACTGAGCCACCCAGGAGCCCCTATGATAGGTTTTCGTGGCTTCTTTTCTTTTCTTCTTTTTTTTTTTTTTTAAAGATTTTATTTATTTATTCATGAGAGACACAGAGAGAGAGAGGCAGAGACACAGGCAGAGGGAGAAGCAGGCTCCCTACAGAGAGCCCGATATGGGACTCGATTCCGGAACTCTGGGATCACGCCCTGAGCCAAAGGCAGACGCTCAACCATTGAGCCACGTTCCTTCATGGCCTCTTTCTTGATAACAGTTTTATTGGCTTATAAACACACAGATCACACAATCAACCCATTTGTGGTATAGAATCTGGTGGTTTTTAAAATATATCACTGAGTTGTACAGCCGGCACCACACCATTTTAGACCATTTTATCACCCCAAAAAGAAGCCCTGTATCCATTCACAGTCATTTCCTAATTTCCCCCTAATCTTCCCAGCCCTGGACAACCACTGATTTACTTTCCTTCTCTATGGCTATGCTTATTCTGGGCATTTCTTGTAAATGGAATCACGCAATATGTTGTTTTTTTTTAACTAGCATCTTTTTTTTTTTCACTTTTCATAGTATTTTCAAGGTTTATACATGTAGCACGTCAGTACTGCATTCCTACTTATGGCTGACTAATATTCCATTGTATGCTTATACTACCTTCCATCTATGTAATCGTCAGTTGAACATTTGGGTTGTTTCTACTTTCTGGCTATTATGAATAATGTGTGAGTGCAAGTTTCTGTGTGGATATATGTTTTCATTCCTCTTAGGTGTATACCTGGGAATGGAATTGTTGGATCATGTGATTACTATGTACAACCTCTTGAGGAAATGCTAGACTGGTTTCCAAAGTGCCCACACCATCACGTATTCCCACCAGCAATGTAGGAGCATTTCAGTTTTTCCACATCCTTCCTAACACCTATTATCCTCATTTTTACTGTAACCATCCTAGTGGGTGTGAAGTGATATGTCACTATGGTATTGATTTGTATTTCTCTGATTGATAATGATATTAAGTATCAATGTACTCGTTGGCCATTTGTATGTTGTTTTTGGAGAAATGTTTATTCAGATGCTTCTCTCGTTTCTTTTGTCGTTTTATTATTTGTGGTGTCTCTCCCCATTTGATGGGGATCCCCAAATGTGGGGCAACCAAGTTGGGTGGAAGCTACCACCAAATCCTTTCAGGCAGTGAAAGGATTATTCACCTGAGGCGGAACAAAGGATATAGAAGTTTATTGAATATTCAGCAAGGGAGCGGCAGGCAGGACAGCAAAGCAGAGACTGTCTGCAGTGAGGTAGTAGGTGGGGGCCATATTTAAAGGGGGAAGATGAGGATGTTTGGGGATATATGGAATTTCCCCTTTTTTGGTAACTGTGCCTGACTGTAAGTGGCCCATTGGTTAGTTAGGGTCTGTGGATATTTTGAGGTGGGCCGCTTAATAGGCCTGTTTGTGTTTAGCTGGGAGGATGGGGTCGCTATGGGCCCCTTTGCCTTGATCAGGTTTCTGTTGCTCTAGTCTGTTGCCTAAAAGCGGCGTCTACATTATTGAATTATAGAAGCTCTTTATATATGGTAAACACATGTCCCTTACTAGACATACAATTTACAAACATTTCCTCCAGTTCTTTGGGTTATCTTTTCACTTCCTGAGGGTGTCCTTTGAAGCACAAATGTTTTTAATTTTGATGATGTCCAATTTATTTGTCTTTTATAGCTTGTGCTTTTGGTGTCCTCTCTAAGGAGCCATTGTTTAATCCAAGGGCACAGAGATTTATGCCTGTGTTTTATAGCTGTAGCTCTTACATTTAGTTCTTTGATCCTCATGGTCTATTTTTAAAAAACAAATTGCATGACATTTAAGACTCAGAAACTCCCTCCTCACTCAAATCAAGATTAGATGAAAAAGAGTTTAGCAGAGTCCTTCCTTATAGGGGACTCAAAGGGGTCAGCTTTATAAGACAAAAATGTACTAGACCTCTCCAGAGACTTTATTATTATCTGAAGGCCTGATTTTTGAGGTGTTCGGACATAGCAGTATGGGTGAGACTGATTGACTCTTTGCAGGTGGCCTGGAGTGAAAGAGCCTTTGGCCTGAAACCCTTTCATGAATTGACTTGAGGTCCCCCTCTTTCCTTACAGGTGCTTCCACGTGCTAATGAACCCCCACCTCAAAGCCCTGAGTGCCTCTTACCTGCCTGCCCACCTCACCTCCCTCCTGATTCTGTGGCTGAAGGCAGCTGGCTTTTCACAGGGCCTTTTTTATGTATCAGGATAATGATCAGCAATGTTTCTTCCCACACGAGCACCACCCCCCCCGCCTGCCTTCCTTGGAGCTAATTCGTACATACCTCAGGATGCTTCTTTTTCATTTTTTTCTCTTCCTATAGATAGAACTTATGAGGTTTCCATGGAAACTCCTGGCCAGAGGTAGGGGACTTCTGAACAGGGGTGAGATGATCAAGCTTTGCTCATTTCTGTGGGGCTCCGGGAGTGGCTGTCTCTCCCCACTCTTTCCCCAACCCTTCCCTGGGCAGCTCTTGGACCTGTTTATAGGATGCCTTAGGAGCCCCAGAGTCTGTGTCTTAGGACTGAACAGATGGTGGTGACAATGGCCCCGAGAGTTATAGCTCGGGAGGAGGCTGCTGCTGGGTGGTTGTCTGGCAGCTTCAGAGAAACTTGAGTCTGGTGCGTTTCATATGTGTTAGAAGAGGAGGGTTCCAGATCACCACCATCGCGTTCTTGTTAATGGCCAGAGATGGAAGGGCTTCTGGAGATAATCACAGCCATCCCTGTGCCTCTGGATGGCGCTGTGTTTAATCTAACACTTAAGCTATCTGACCTAGGTGTCTTTCATTATGGTAGACAAAGCTATTCTGGAAATCGTAGAGGAGATTTGGGGCTTTGGGAGACCTGGATTGATCATACCCTGAACTGTGATTAAGAACCTAGTCCCGTACAATAGGGATTTTTTTTTTTTTTGAAATGCGATATTTTAAGTGGGAGCTCTTTAGGTAGATTCTTAGTATCCACCGACCTCTCAGAGATCTAGGGCAAATACTGGGGTGGATGTGTGAACTGTGACTTGTGATGGGGCTTCTTCCTCGATACCAGATAACTCTTGCCTGAAGAGTATCTATAGTGCTTCCCTCTAAAATCTCTGCCTTGGGATTCAGATCTGAGCGTTGGTTAGATCTGAGGTCCAAAGTGGGAAAACCGGACTCCTGATTCTTGAGTAGATTAGGTCTTGGCTCTAGATAGGAATGTACACCCCTGAGAGTACAGGCCATTGCTTACAGTGGTCTGGGCCAACTCCACGGTGGGAATATGTTGAGATTCTCACATGTCAGGTTTTTATATGAGTACCAGGTCTTCAGCATTCACAAGACAACCAACATTCTGGAATTTGGGGCGATATTGGAGTTCAGAGGGGCTGACCTGTGGCTAATGTGTATTAAACATGTAGTAAAGGTTCCCAGGGGGCTATGGAGTTACTGCAAAGACTCCCAAGAAGCCATGTGTACACTGAGCACGCCCTGTGGACCGGATATATATATAAACATAGCTGCCAACCCTTGGGACTACACTATCTTTTTAATGATAAGGAGCAACCCCCATAGTTGAAAAAATTGCAAACCTACTGATTTATTTTAAACCCATTATCTTACAAACTAAGTAAACAGGAGCCCAGGTAGAAAGAGTGAGGTGGTCACTGGCTTGAAGTCTCAAGCGAGGATTGGAGACCTCTGGCAGATAGGACATTAATGTCAGGACTCAGCTCTGCTTACCTGTGCTGCGGAGGCTGCCTTCCCAGGGCAGAGGGCCTGACCAACGCCTAGCAGTGCTAGCTCACAGCCCGAAAGAGAGGCTACACATGAGCATGAAAATGTATGTGGTTTCACCTTCCCAGAGTAAGTGAATGACATAGATAAAAGACTAAGGTGTGTTTTTGAGGGGGTGAGAAGACAAGCAGCAATTCTGAGGACACTCAGTTTTTCATCACCCTTTGGAAAAAGCAAATTAATATTTTAAATTAAGTTTTTTTTTTTTATTAAATCACAGAGCGTGAATCAGAACAGAAAGCTTAGCTTAGCTTCCCTTTCAAGACCAGAACTGGAAAGAGCTTTGAACTTGCACCGAATTGTAGCTTCAGATGTGGTGCGTTTCTCTCCACTTCTGAACCTGGGTCAGTCAAATCCAGGATCTGTCTCTTCAGGGGGTTTTTAGAAGAGTCAAGAATACTGAGGTTCATCATTAAGCATCATTGATTCTTAAGTTATTTTGGGTTTGAGGTTTAAACTGATACTGAACTTCAGGGTTCAACTTAGAACTCTCATGTTGTGAAAAATGCCTCCGTTTTTTCAATCTGAAGACCTTGCAGTTGGTCGATATACATAAATGAATGTGCTATTTAAGTTTGCGGAAATGCATGCATGTGGAAATGACTATGTTCTGCATTGTAAAAAAGCATCCTGGAACATATGTGACCGTGTAGCTCGTTGGGGCTTGGCAGGACACAGATGGCACACTCAGGGTAGCAGGAGAGAGTTTAATGGAGGTGTGGGTGAGCTAGAGGACACCAGAAAAGCACACTGGCAACAGCTCTAGGGAGGGAACTGCCTGACTGGAGCTGTGGCCTTCAGTAAAAGGGTATAGTCAGTCCGAGGTGAGGTGGCAAGGAGACCCCTGCCATTAAATAGGGGTCCTCATTCTCCTTTTGCTCTCCCACTCTTGGTCATTGCCTCCCTCAGCAGGACCCAGCCAGAGGCCAGAGGGCGAGTGAGCCAATTATGTTCTTCATAGGGGTCAGCCTTATGAGCAAGATAGACATGGAGAGTAGAGGTGATGGGCAAATGGAAAATATCCATCACATGGCCGAGTTGGATGTGTAATTGTAGGTAAGGTAAGATTGTTTTCTGAGAACGTTCAGGTGTTAGCTCGGGCTCACCTGGATTTGCCTTTAACAATGTTTTCTACTTCAGAATCTCTCTCTCTTTTTTTCCCCCACACGTCCCTATCCTTTCCCTCTTCGGCAAGGAGGAGACTTAACATCTGGTTGTGACATTTTAATTCAGTGGAAAGGTCATGGGTTCTGGAACTAAATATTATTAGCTCGAAATCCCAGCCCTGCTACTTATCAAATGTGGGACTTGAACAAGTTCCTAAACTTCCAGGTTCTAAGAGGTAGGTTGTATTAGACGTTCATGGCTGATCTGAGAATAAAAGACTCCCTTGTCTCTATCTATAGAAGTATCTATATCTCCCAGGAGAGGGTTGGCTTCTGCTCAGTGCCCAATAATTCCTGGCTATTTTTCTCATAAATCCTCTACTGATGCTCTGGGTAATGAATTATTTCCTCTTTCCTAGCTTTTCCATCCCTTGCTCTCTAGTGAGATTTCTAAAAAGAAATCTCTCTCAACCTTAATAGCCTTCTGACCTGCCATACCTTGGCTATTGTTCTCCTAGTGATCTGATTCTCCGTAAAAATCAGTGTACACTCATTTCCCCAGGTTGTTCACTGCCCCTTGATTTCTTAATGCCTGTAAGCTGGTTTGTTTTCTGCCATTGTGCCAAAAACTATCTCTGAAGTCTCTGATTCTCAAATGCCAACAGCTTCTTCCTAGATCTCACCCTACTTCACAGCAGTTGATATTCCCAGTCACATCTGTCTCTTGCTTTCTAGCACTGGTATATGTCCTCATCGGTCTCTGCATTGGGGTGCTCTTTCTTGGTTTCCTGTTGGCCTAGCTCAGTATTCCCACCCAGGATTTCCCCCTGCCATTCACTTCTCTTTGCTTTCTCATTCTCAAAATATAGGTATTGTTAGTAATTGGTGGTTACTTGATTGCTTCCTTCTGTTGCTTCTGTTGTGACGTTCAGGAGGGCGGGACCTTGTCTGTCTTGTTTACTGTGTTATTCCCACCAAGGAACCTAGTGTCCCAGTGCTTGATGTAGGGGGAGTGTTCAACAAATACTGGTTGAATGGAGAATAGATTATAATATTCCCCCAGCATTTCTTTCTTAGCCTTCTTCTCAACTGTACACTCACCAGATAATCATTTCCGACTTCTCTTTCAGGCTGTAGATGAAGAGCCAACAAATTTTTTCTTAAAGGGCCTGATAGTAAATGTTCCAGGCTTTCGGGCCACATGGTCTCTGTTACAAGTACTCAGTTCTGGGGATCCCTGGGTGGCGCAGCGGTTTAGTGCCTGCCTTTGGCCCAGGGCACGATCCTGGAGACCCAGGATGGAATCCCACGTCGGGCTCCCAGTGCATGGAGCCTGCTTCTCCCCCTGCCTATGTCTCTGCCTCTCTCTCTCTCTCTATCTATCTATCATAAATAAATAAAAATTTTTTAAAAAGTACTCAGTTCTGCCCTGATAGAGTGAAAGTAGACATAGACCACAAACTTACAGATGTAGCTGTATCCCAATAAAGCTTCATTTATAAAAACATGCTGCTCCAAGTCATAATTTGCAGACCACTTCACTGGCTCAGGTTTCCAGTCAGTGCATATTGTCACATGATTGACTTAATGGTACCTCAGATTCAGTTTGGCCTGAAATTATTCTCTTTTTCTTCATTCTCCAAAAGCTTCTTCACTTGCTGTGATTCTCAGCTCACTTTATATTGTCTCTGTTCTAGTCATCCAGAATAGAAACCCAAGTTAGCTTTATCTTTGCCCTTCCTTCCCCCAGTCCAGTCGGTGACCAGATTCCTACCATGTCATTCCTGCAATGATTCTCACTAGTCACTGCTGTAGCTCAAGCTCTCTTTTACTTTATCTTGATCACTACATTCACGTTCTCATTACTGATCCCTGTTGTTCTTGAGCAGGTCCACCTGTGCCATTGAACTCACAACTCTACACACACACACACACACACACCTTTCTTGGTTTTCTGTTGCCTACCAAATGCAATTGAAATTCATCACCGTGGTTTCCAGCCTCTTCACTCTCTTCTTGGCTCCCATTCATTCCTTCATGCCTTTGTTATTTCTTTCCTTCTATCCTGTAGCAGACTTCCTGCCTCCACTGCCCATGAAAATCATTATGCTTCAGGACCCAGATCCAGTGCTACTTACCTGGAGGCTCTCCCCAGCCTCCCAAGCCTGAGTGAATCACATAGCCTGCTGTGCTCCCATTCTGTCTCCTAGTACGGTCGATTGGTTATTTATACCACCTTTTTTCTCCCCAGATTGCAAGCTTCAGGAAGACAAGGGCCATGGCATCTTCATCCTCATAGAATCAAATTTAATTTTAAGCCTTGTACAGCTGAATTAAATACATTTTTCACCAAAAAACCCTTTACTTCAAGTCATGGGATGAGTCCCATTTGGATGGTAGAGATCAGAGGTCCTTGGCTGTATCACTGTACGTCTATATAAACATGCAATTACAGTAGACTTCTTCCAGCATCTGCCTTTTCTGGTTCTTTCCTGGTCTTCACCATTATGTTTTGTAGAGTGACCAAAGTGGGTCTGGGAACATACTACCTGGGTATCTTTATTTGACTCTGTCAGAAGACATACTGGAATATCAGAAAATTATATAGGCTTTGAAGTTTGACAGATCTGAGTTGGAATTCTAATTTTTTGACCTAGCTGTTGACTTTGAACAGGTTACTAACTTCTCTATATCCAAGTTTTCCTATCTGTTAAGTGAAATCCTCATACTAACTTCATAGTTTTGTTATGAGGATGAAATTAGGTTTCTTTTTGAAAAAAAATTTTATTTTTTTATTCATGAGAGGCACAGAGAAAAAGAGAGAGAGAGGCAGAGACATAGAGGTAGAAGTAGGCTTCTCACAGGGAGCCTGATGTGGGACTCAATCCCTGGACCTGGGATCACACCCTGAGCCAAAAGCAGACATTCAACCGCTGAGCCACCCAGGTGTCCCGAAATTAGGTTTCATATACATATTTTCTCTTTCCTATCCGCGTTCCTTCTGTTGCAGTTTCTCTTTTATTCCTAAAGAGTTTCAGACTCATTTGTAGGGGTGACTTCCAGTATTCTCTACAGGGGATCCCTGGTTGGAATCCAGGGCCTTTGATCCCAAAGGAAATCCCTCTGTTTGTCTTTTCAAGGCAGTCGGTTTCTTCCAACTCCAGATTCTTAGAATTTCACTTTTAATGTGACTCACAATGTACTTCTGTTTCAAAAAACAAAACTGCCCAGTTTCTGCTGGCCTCAGTGGGTGGGAGGTAGCAGCAGCTAGCCAGAGCATGTTCACCAGACAAACCCCTTTCATTGGCTGGGAGATGTTTAGCAGACCCTTTAAGCCTTCTGGACTCAACTGTAACAAGAGAGTGGTAACATCAGCCCGTCTTGTGTTTGTGTGAGGAAAATAGGAAAGACTGCCTAGTTTCTTGTGTGTACAATGAATGAGTGCCCCACGCACTGCTGAGTTCCTATTGGACCAAGATTGTAACCATTTGTTGAATGCTTGAAGGGCCTCTTGGTAGAGGTGTTTTGTGTTTGGATTCCTTTTTGGAGGCAGGAGGCATAAGAAAGGTTGAAGTGGTCAGAGACCATCTCTGAGCCTCCCCAGAGAATTTCGGATCACCCCAGTTGGGGTATACAAAGCTGTTAAATTCCAAGATGCTGGTATTTTAAGAAGCATCATCTGGTTTTATGACTAATGGCTCTGCATGTGAAGTATCCCCAGGAAGATTTTTCAGAAAAGGACTAATTTGGCACAGTCTTCTTGTGGAGTCACGGCTCACAGTGGATTGTCACACACTCCAGAAAGGCAGCGTGTTTTCTGACACACAGGCCTACACACATATACGTGAGGCCTACTGTTTATCATCACAGACAGACTGCACTTAGAAGAAAAGGAGGAACAAAAACTCCCCAAAGTCACTGAATTAGCATTGTTTGCGTAGCAAATGAAAGATTCCAGGAAGCGTGGGCTCTTGCGCCAAGGTGAGCAGGTTTTGTAGGCTCCTCAAAGGACAGACCATGCAGTCCAGTTTCTGCCTTACACAGAAACAGTTCCACAAAACAAAGGATGTAACAGGTTTCTTGACTTCTTGGATTTAGACCCTGGCATCCCAGAGGTCTCAGAGTTTTGTTTTCTAGCCCCAGTGTGCACATAAGCAAGCACCACCTTGCTCATGCCCGCAAAGTACTCTGTATGACTTGGTGCCGTAGACTGAACATTTGTGTCCTCCCAAAACTTATATGTTGAAACCGAATACCCAGGGTTATCGTGTTTAGAGGTGGGATCTTTGGGAGGACAGTCGGTCATGAAAGCAAAGCCCTCGTGAATGGGATTAGTGCCTCTTATTAAAAAGACCCCAGAGAGAGCTCCCTTGCTCTTTCCAACATGTGAGAACGCAGGGAGGAGAGAGCCAGCCATCTGTGAACCAGGAAGTGCCCTCGCTGGACACTGAATCTGCAGGTGACTTCCACTTGCACTTCCCAGCCTCCAGAACTATGAGAAATGAATTTCTGTTTTTATAAGCCACCGGGTCTGTGGTAGTTTTGTTAGAGCAGCCTAAATGAACCAAGACAGAAATTATTACCAGGTCAGGGCATTTTGAAATATCTCTTCTAAGGTGAAAGGTAAGTTGTTTGTGTCAGGCTCCTCCTACAAGAAGCACGATGCCTCGTGGGCTTTGTTGAATTTTGTGGATATTCCTCATTTGAGTGTGCTACTTTGGCCCATTTACTGAGTGACCTGAAAAGCTGCTGGTTTGTTGAATGGGGCTCTGAACAAAAGAAAGGCTCTGCAATAGTTCCAGCCTGCTCCACAAGCTGCTCTGCCACTTGGCCATACAACCCAGCACATCCAATGGTACATAAAGTGGCAGTGGCAGACAGGGATGCTGTTTGGAGACCCTGGCAGGTGTCTATAGGTCAATTGCAGCACAGGGCATATAGGACTGGACCAAGGCCCTGCCATCCTTTGCAGATAACTGCCCTCTTTTTTTCCCCCTTCTTTTTTGAGAAACAGCTCTTGGCCATCTACTGGACCTCAGTAAAACTAAAGACTTAACCGTGGGCCACCCAGATACCATGAGGTCTGAGCTGCCCAGAATGAACTGGGTGTTACCTGACCCACCAGGCCTTAAAGTTGGGTGTGCACAGCAGCATTTATCAAATGGAAGTGGTGATGTATGTGATTGGGCCCAAGCAGCCTGTAAGGCCCAAGCAAGCTACATGAAGAAGTGACCCAAGTGCCCATGGTCCCCATTCCAGTCTTTGCTCTCCTAGCATGCACTTATAACCTTGGGGAGTTCCCTAGCATCATTTGACAGAGGAAGAAAAGATTCAGGCCTGATTTATAAATGGTTCTGGCACCTACAAGCTGGAGAACCAAGAAAACTTGTGGTATAATTCAGTCCTAGTCTGAAGGCTTGAATACCAGAGGGCCAATGGTGTAAGTCCCGGTCCAAGTTCAAAGGCCTGAGAATCAGGTATGCCGATGACCAAGGGCAGTTGAAGATGGAGGCTCTGGTTCAGGCAGAGAGCAAATTCCCCCTTACTGTGTGTGCAATTTTGTTCTATTCAGGCCATCAATGGATTGAGAGATGCCCACCTACAATGGACAGGGTGATGTTAACTTGGTCTACCAACTGCAATGCTAACTTCTTCCAGAAGCACCTCACCCCCAGAAATATGTTTGGCCAGCTATTTGGGCACCACTTGGTTCAGTCAAGCTAGCGCATAAAAATTAACCATCACAAAGTACAATATTTTTGTACTCCAGGATCACGCCCTGGGCTCGAGGCTTGCATTGAGCTCCCTACATGGGGCCTGCTTCTCCCTCTGCCTATGTTTCTGCCTCTCTCTCTTTCTGTCTGTCTGTCTGTCTCTCTCTCTCTCTCTCTGTGTCTCTCATTAATAAATAAATAAAATATTTTTTTAAAAAAGTATTCTAAAATTTAAGGGCACCTGTGTGGCTCTGTTGGTTGGTTGGACATCTGCCTTCAGCTCAGGTCGTGATCTCACAGTCCTAGGATCCAGGCCTGCCTTGGATTCCCTGCTCAGTGGGGAGTCTGCTTCTCCTTTTTTCTCTGCTTCCCCCTCCCCATAAATAATAAAATCTTAAAACAACAACAACAACAACAACCAACCATTCTAAAATTTAAAAAGTTGGGACACCTGGGTGGTTCAGTTGTTTAAGTGTCTGCCTTTGGCTCAGATCATGATCTCAGGGTCGTGGGATGGAGCCCCACATCAGACTCCCTGTTCCAGGGGGAGTCTGCTTCTCTCTCTCTCTCACTTTCTCTGCCCATCCCCTGCTTGTGCTCTCACTCTGTCTCTCTCTCAAATCAAAAAAACTTTTTAAAATTTTGTAAAAGTTTATTTTAAAAATAGCTACCAATCGGTTAAGCATTGGACTCTTGATTTTGGGTCAGGTCATGATCTTGGGGTTGTGAGACAGAGCATTGAGTCATTCTCTGCACTGGGCATGGAGCCTGCTTAGGATTCTCTCCCTCTCTCTCTCTCTGTCTCTCTCTCTCTGTTCCTGCCTCTCCACCTCTCTCTCTTCTCTCTCTCTCTTTCTCCCTCTCATAAATAAATAAAATGGCTATGTTCAAATAAATTCATTAAAAAAAAAAAGCCCTCTGGCTTGGAAGAAACCTTAAGAACTACCTAGCTTAATGGTTTTAATATTTATTTCTTTATACAAAAGCATTTCAAACAAAGTGTTAAGCAGAAGTCCAGTTACATACAAATAACTGTAGATTTGCTTTGGCTAAAGTGGGAAAGAGCCCCTGTGCCCCATCTGCTGGGCCCACTTCTCACCTCCCGCCTGCCTCTGAGGCAACGCTGAAATGCTGCGAGTGCCCAGCATCCTGTGGGACCACCTGCTCTCCTTGGATCCTCTCTCCCCTATAACATCCCAGTCTTTTCTCGAACACCATTAGAAATGGCTATCCCCTTCCCAAAAGACAGCTTTTTAATCTTTTTATGACTGCACCGGTTCTTAGCATTTGGGGTGGGGAGGTTAAAAGCTTCCTAATTTCTACCTATTGGCTTTGGTCCCGTGCAGAATACGTGTCAAATACAGTTTTTCCATGCTGATTTTTTGAAGGCCGATGCTTTTTTTCTCTCCGTGCCCGACCTCTGTGACTCATTTCTTGTGTAGGATAGATTTCCTTGTCCCTCTAACTGGTTGTTGATGGCAAGATGGCATGCCATTGTAGTTAGACTCCTTATAGGACAGTCTCATGACTGCTCAACATGACCCCACCCATAAACTCCCTCTTGACTTTTATCTCCATCCCGCTTTATTCTACTCTGGCCTTTCTTCCCAGTACCTTAGCTCCCACTCTTCTGGCTTTTCTCACAGTGGTTATTTCAAATCTCCTTTACTCCACTTGCCTGCAACCCAGAATCCTACGACTTGTCCTACTTCATTTCAGCTGATGAATCCTTAGTAGTACTTAAACTAGAAGTCATTAGATGATGAATCATTCAATCTCTTAACCTCCTACCTGGGAGCTCACCTGCCACTCTACTTGTCTCTCCTCTTCCCCTAGTAGGGCTCCTGTCTCAAAGCTAATTCCATCAACAGTGTTTTGGATCGCATCCCTTCCTGCTTTCCCAGACCCTGCTTACTCTGTTGTTCTTTACATATCTGTCTGTTCCCTCAGTGAAATTGCTCTTGTCAAGCTTACGGAAGTCCTCCTTGGCCTCTTGATTTTACTTAATGAATGCTTTTATCAAAATTTACAAAGTACCTATAATGCACCAAACACTGTGCTGTGTGGTGTGGATTCACCAAAGAGGCAGGTGGAATCAGTGAGTGTATATGGGGGAGGAGGAGATAATAAAAGAGCAAGTGAATTTATAAAATGTTAGGAGGGGAGTGAGCATTAAATGCAGAGGAGAAATGGATGAGGGTAAGGCACAGGGTTATTTTAGCTGGGATGGTCAGAGAAGTCCTCTCCGAGGAGATGGCATCTGAGCTGAGATCTGAATGAAGGGAGGGACTGGCTCATTCTTGGACTCATTCTTGCTTGCCAACCAGTGCAAACAGTAGACAAACAGATGACCCAGAGTTCAGAACAAATGTCGTCTGAAGAACGACCAGAAAAGCCATGTCTGTGGGTCACAGCGAGCAAGTTAGGATGGAAGAGGAGATTGGAAGGAGAGGAGGCAGGTGCCAGACTTTTGAAATGCTTTTTGGTTTCAGCTTCCAGATTTTTCTCCCATTTCTCTTGCAACTCCTACTCAGCCTCTTTGTGGATCCTCTTCTTCTATCTGCCCTTTAGGCATTGGTATTCGGCAAGATTCTATCCTAAGCCATCTTTTCTTTTCTCTAGACATACTGTCTGTGCACAGGACACAGAGCAGCCACTTAAGGAAGGCTAGTTGCTTCAGATTACTTTGAGATCCCTACCATTCTGCTAACTCGTCTCAGACCTAACTCTGGTTTGTCTATAGATCAGTGGAATTGTGGCCAATATCCATAGATGATCTGACGGAGCAAGAATGCAAACTCCTTCCTCAGTTTTAGGTTCTGTAATGTTAGAAAAGTAGCCAACGGCGAGGGATGGGGGTGACTGGGTGAGGGGCACTGAGGGGAGCACTTGATGGGATGAGCACTGGGTGTTATTCTATATGTTGGCAAATTGAACACCAATAAAAAATAAATTTATAAAAAAAGAAAAGAAAAGTAGCCAAGGTCTTTATCTTGGTCATTGCTTTAGCTCTAATGCCTAGCACAGTGCTTGGGTGGTCACTGAATGAATTCACGAATCCAGTTTAAGAAAAGCAGGATTCATTCCTTGGCAACCAGTTCACACTATTGAACAAGAGTGAATACTTTACCACACATACTTCTGCTCCTAGAGATAAATTTTCAGACCTTCACAAGCTCTGAGTCTGTGTTATATTTTGTCCTATTATAGTTGGCTCATTGTTCCAGAATTTCAAGATTTTTAGGCATTTTGCTTCAACCACTGTGATTGGTTTCCCTGTAAGTTTTACAACATCTTCAGTTTTGACAAGAATGCCTTTTGTATCTTCCACTCAGCCATTGATAAGATCACTGAGCAGGATGAGGCCAGAAACACGGAGAGCCTTCCAGATAATGTGATAATTTCTAAACCCTGCATCATAGCCAATAAGTATGCTTTTAGAATAATAGAATCATTTAATTTGGGTGCTACAAGGGACATCAAAGATTATTAGTCAGGCCTGTTTTGCAGATTAGCAAACCAAGGCTCCTCTATTAAGTAATTTCACCAATATTACAAGGTTAATTAGGGGAGGAACTGGGAAGAGGACCCACATGCCAGTTACTCTGGATTTCCATATGCAGTTCATTTTTGTCCTTTTTTTTTTTTTTTTTTTTTTTTATCTCCCATGGTTTCTGTGGGTCAGGAATTCAGGAGAAGCTTGGTGGATGGTTCTGGCTTAAGGCTTAAGATCTCTCATGATGAAAAAAAAAAAAAGATCTCTCATGACAGATGCCTGGGTGGCTCAGTGGCTGAGTGTCTGCCTTCAGCTTAAGGTGTGATCCCAGGGTCCTGGGATCGAGTCCTACAACAGGCTCCCCACAGGGAGCCTGCTTCTCCCTCTGCCTATGTCTCTGCCTGTTTCTCTGTGTCTGTCATGAATAAATAAATAAAATCTTAAAAAAAAAAGATCTCTCATGAGATTGTGCTCAGATGGCAGTCATCTGTGTCATCTGTGTGTTGACTGGGACCCAAGGACTCGGTTCCAAGATGGCGCACTTGTAGGGTGGGCATACTGGTGTTAAAGATGATAGATCTCAGTTCCTTACCACATCTGCCTGCTGTTTGAGGTTCCTTAAAACATGTCAGCTGGCTTCTTCCAGACCAAGTGATCCCAGGAAGAGGAAGGAGGAAACCACAGAGTCTTTTATGAGCTGGCCTCAGAAGTCACACCCCGTCATTTCTGTAATATCCTACTGGGTGCACGCAGGTCACCCTCTTCAGTGTAGGAGGGGACTACACAGGGTTGAGTACCACGAGGTGGGGATCAGTGGGGCTAGCTCACAGGCTGCCTGCCACATCTGGTTAGCACCTCAGTTGGCCCTCAGTTGGTTAGTTCTCCGTTGGCCCAGAGTAGAGCTATAGCATCTGAAAGACCTTCCCATCTCTGACTTCTTTCCCTCTGGATGCCAATCCCATAGAACTGCCTGATGAGTCTTGGTAAAAGGCAACTCTGGTAATGTCATCCTTATTATATTTCCTTACTCTCTGATTTTTAAAAAGAGTTGAAAGGTTTCTTGCTGCTAAGATGATCATATAATTTATTATCCACACCATAGCACCTCAGAGAGTGAAAAAAGGATGTTCTTAGCAATTATGCATGAACCAGAGATGTAAATTAATACTGTCATGAGAAAAACAGAACTTATGGTCATCTAATTGCCTACCAATTAAGAACTAGGACATTATTCCTTTTCTTACACTGGCAACCACTTTCTGTTTTATCATTTGTCTTTTTATTATCAGCATTGCTCTTCCCTCTGCTCTGTTCAATGATACCATTTTGTGTTTCCCAGACGTAGTCAGAATTTCACACATTCCTTTGTGGAGACTGCTCCCTCCAAATGGAATTGCCTCTCCACGTCCAACTTCTTCAAGGTTACAGCTGCAACTTCCTCCCAACACAGCCTGATATTTCATCTCAACTCTCTGCCCAGTTCCTTTTTGTTTACCTTTTCCATCCTTCCCTTCTTTCTTCCTGCATTTCTTCTTTTCCCATGTAATTACTGAACGCCTTCTGTGTGCTGGGAACTGTTCAAAGTACTTCCACACACTTAGCATAATTTTTTTCTTCTAGTTATCTGTGTCCCTGTCCTGTCCCTTCTATAAGCTTATTATAATCCCTTGAGTATCGGGCTATGTGATATTCACTTAGCACAATTTCAATGAATGTTGCACAAACCATTGAATATTGTAGGTCCTTAATAAATTTTAGTTTAATGAAATCAAACAAGTTCTAAAAAGAAATTCTTTAGAGGGGCATCTGGGTGGCTCAGTCAGTCAAGCGTCTGCCTTTGGCTCAGGGCATGATCTCAGGATCCGGGGATTGAATCCTGCATCAGGCTCCCTGCTCAGCAGGGAGTCTGCTTCTCCCTCTCCCCCCACCCCATGCTCATGCTCACTCTTTCTCTATCTCTCTCTCTGAAATAAATAAATAATACCTTTTTAAAAAATAGAAAGTTTTAATAAAAGAACCTTTTTGAAAAGACACTCTTGATTTTCATACTAAGGAAGGATTTTTCTATTCAAAGTGATCTTTCTCAGCTAAAATACAATTAAATTAAACAATAAAAATTTGAAAGTGTATAGAGGAAAACGGTGAACCCTTCTCCCCTTTGAATTATTCAGATACATCCCCCAGCCCCCCAGCCCCCAGCCCCCAGCATAGAGCCAAATGATACTTGGACTGTTTTCTCAAGGAAAGGGTTAGTTTTTACATTGTTTCTTTCCCTTATTTGCATGCCTTACTCAGAAGAACAAGGGAAATATCAGTTTCCCTAGGTGAAATGTGAGTTTACTATGCAAGAAGTCAAAGATGTCCTAGTAGTAACTTTCAACCTTGGCTGCATAGTAGAACCAACTGAAGATTGTTTGGAAATCCCAGTCTCCAGGCTGCACCTTAGACCAAATAAATCAGAATCTCTGTGGGTGAATCCAGGCATTAGTGCTTCTTAAATGTCCTTGGGTGATTCCACAAATAGCCAAGGTTAAGAACCCCGGTGCTCAACCAAATAGTCCTGATTGGGTGGTGAAGAGACCCAGGTTGACACAAGTTGCTCATAACCTTGGCTAAATTTCTTCTGGTTAATGTCTATCTGTGAAATAGTTTCCCATCCAAAATGTTTGTGTCCTGCTGAACTGTTGAGAGTATCAAATGAAGTCTCAGAGAGAAAGGACAACCAGGAGCAAAAACTCTGAGAATCCTGTTACCCAGTGGGCTCTCACTGCTATTTCTCAGTACTCAACGGCTTGGTCATTCTTTGGACAAGTGAAGCTGCATTAATGAATATACCTAGTTCTGGTGGAGAGGGAAACTTTTCTCTTCTTCGCTGCTCCTTTGTCCTCCCTTTACTCACCACCCTTCCATGAAAAAGTCTGCCTGCTGATTCCCCTTTGTTTATTCATCTCCATTTCCTGTGGCTTAAAAGTACCACACCACACACCCCACTGCTCTACTGCCCTCCAGGACATGATGGGTTCAGAGAAACATGCCTGTCCTTCAGCCCAGGAGTAGGGTCTATAAGAATGGTCTACTTCATGGTCTACAAGAATATCTCAGTGCCTAAAGACAAGGACTATCTGCTCAGTATTCTGTTGGAGTATTTGGTGCATTTTTCTCTCCTTTGGACAGAAAGGAAGAACACAAAAACTTCACACCTTATCTGGTGTTATGGGGGCAATGATAGCTAGTGTTTATTAAATATTTTGTGTGAGTCAGGATCTTTACTTGCATTACCCTGTTTCATATTCATGCCAATCCAACACGCTGGGTACTGTTATCATCCCCATTTTATAGATGAAAAGGCAGTGATGCTGAGAGGCACAGACACTTCTCCAAGGTTGCTGAAATAAGAAGGGAAGGAACTAGTGTTGGAACTCAGAAGGTTTGAAGACGGAGCTTTTTTTTTTTAAACAGACAACGTGCCAGGCATCGTTGAAAACAATTTGTATTTTTTTAACTCATTTAATCTCCATGACAACCATATAAAGTAGATTCTCTTTTCTTCATTTTCTAGATGAAGGAATGAGGGCACAGTGAGGTTAAGTGACTTGCCCAGAGTCACATAGATAAGATGAAACTATTTGAAGCGCAGCCTGAAGGAAGACTGACACTAAGCTGTAGCCCCCAATGTCACAGGAGTCCTTGACTTCCCCTGCCCTCCTAAGAAGTTATTGTAGAAAAAGCAGAAGACATCTGGCCATTCTGCTAGAAACATCACAGTGACTCCTGATGTGGGTTGGTACTTTGCAGGTTCCACAGGGTGCTTCTGTCCACTCAGAACCTCAACCTTCCAGGTCCCTCAGGGTGGATGTGGGTCATCCAGGTGGTGTAGAGCTCATGTTCTCAACCACTGGGCTCTCCTGCCTCCCGTGGGCATTACCTCATCCTGGTGGCTTCCTTGCACAGAATGGCTCCTATGAAACATGGAAACAGTAAGTGGCACCCTGAGGTTTCCTCCACCTGGAGACCAGAAGAACCAAAGACGCACAGGCCACCAGACTAATTCAAGAAGAACAGTCTTTGACAAGAATGGCTTAGGGTAGAAACCTGGTTTTGTGCTTCATGGGGAGGAGGAAGAGTGAATGGAGAAGGGACATGTCCACTAGAACTCACACACAGAGGAAAGCCAGTCAGAAGGCTTCTGAAACTACGCCTTCTACAACTACCCCAGTCATGAATGTCCCAAGGGGGCCTTGTTCTTGGAATTTTTTTTTTTTGAAGGAGAAATCTGCCTTCTGGTTTACTTCTGTCCTCATTAGAGGTGGTCTAATAATAATAATTATAGATAATGTTTACCGTTGTCATTTAAACTATTATAAATACTAGAAATATGCAATGTAAAAGCATAAAATTATAAATTTCAAAATATAATAATAATTCCTATTATTAAGCAACTTGTGGTGAGTACTTACCACGTGCTAGATACTACACTAAAAACTCTGATGAGTTACCTTACTTAATCGTCAGAGGGACAAGGCAGGAGCTATTTTCTCTACTTAGTGAATGGGGACAATGGGATAAGAGGTTAACTGAATTTTCCAGTGTCTTAGTAAGTGGCAGTCAGGACTCAAGACCAAGTAGCCAGAACGGACTTAGACTTTCTGCCCTCCACCCTCCTGCACAGAGCAGTCTCACCATCAACCTCACTGTGACAGTCCCTGTAGCTTTGCAGATTTAGAATCCCAGAACTAAATGTTCTAGGTCTGTGAGGAATTTGAGATGATTTTTCTCTTAGCTCATTAAAAAAAAAAAAAGAAAAGAAAAGAAAACAAGCAACCCACCTTGTTATAAAATAAAATACAGGTACAAGGAATGACAAGGAGAAATGAGACTCTTCTGGCCGTTCCAGAAGCCCTTCTGTGTACCCTGATGCCCCTCATAGACTCTCCCCTCCCCAAAGGAATCACACCCCTGGCTCTTGATGTAAGCACTGCCTTGTGTCTCTTTGTAGTGGCTCATCCAGTTGCGACTCTCCCAACATCCAGTGTACTGTTTTCCACTAAAAAAAAATCGACATGTCAGGGCACCTGGGTGGCTCAGCAGTTGAGCATCTGCCTTGGGCCAAGGGTGTGATCCTGGGGTCCCAGGATGGAGTCCCACATCGGGCTCCCTGCAGGGAGCCTGCTTCTCCCTTTGCCTGTGTCTCTGCCTCTCTCTCTGGGTCTCTTATGAATAAACAAATAAAATCTTAAAAAAATCAACATGTCTTACAATGCAGATTCACCCTTCATCAGTGTCTTTTCCTCAAACTTTATTTTTGCAGGAGCTCAGGGCCCCTGACCTGTAGCTTCTCGTGGTCTGGATCATGCTGCTTGCACACTCACAGCGCAGGTCAGCAGGTTCTATGAACTGTTTCCTGCAGAATGGTGCCTGGATGCAGAATTTTGATTTGAATAGGACTGATCTGAATAGATCTTTCTGGCAAGATCGTGGGTGGTGTTGTGTTCTCCCCTTGGGAGGCACATAATGTCTGATCGTCTCTCTTTTTGTGACATGTTGATGCTCAGCATCTCGATTCATCAGTTCTTTGGGGGTTACAGGTGGTGAAATTTCATCGCTTCTCTTTCATTTATTTCTTGGAATACTTTTTGAAAGGGGTGCTTCCCTTTGACAACTATTTGATTATCTGGTGGTATAGCTGATATGGGAGAAAAAGGAACAAATGCTTGAGTCTTTTCCTTTATTTGCCAGTTTTCAAGACAAATGATTGAATTCCCTGAACTATTAAAGGGCCCATTGAGGGCACCCCAGGTGGCTCAGCGGCTTAGCGCTGCCTTCAGCCCAGGGCGTGATCCTGGAGTCCTGGGATCGAGTCCCACGTCAGATTCCCTGCATGGAGCCTGCTTCTCCCTCTGCCTGTGTCTCTGCCTCTCTCTTTATTTATTAATAAATAAATAAAATCTTAAAAAAATTAAAATAAAAAAATAAAGGGCCCATTGAGGATGAGCAATGAATTTTTGTCCAGGGCACCTGGGTGGCTACCGTCCAACCCTAGATTTGGGCTCAGGCCGTCATCTCAGGGTGGTGAGATGGAGCCCCACATGGGGCTGTGCCCTGGGCGTGGAGCCTGCTTGGGATTCTCTCTCTCCCTCAGCACGCCTCCTCGCTTGCACTTGCTGTCTCTAAATAAATAAATGAAATAATTTAAAAAATATTTCTTGTCCCATTTTATTAAATCCACGCTCTCATTTTAAAAATGAAGTCACTGAGAACCAGAGAGGTTAAGTAACTGACTTAACATCACACAGCCCGCTGGTGGCAGAGCTAGGGTGATGGTAGTGTCCCCCTGCCCCAAGTGCCCTGTTACCCTCCCCTTTCATGAGCGGAGCTGTAGATGTGGGCCCCTGGGCCCCAGAGCTGTCTCTGAGAGTATCTGAAATGGCCAGCAGGTGTCCGGAGCGTTGTGGCACAGGCCTCCTGGCTTTCTGCCCTGACCCCTGCGTCCTGCAGCTGGGATGGGATTCCCTGGGAAGGGAGGGGGCGGCGTGCAGTTTGTGAACCGCTTCAGAGTGGGGAAGAGTGGCCAGGCCAGCTCTGGCAGGTGTCGGGGAGCCGTGGGAACGTGCCCGGGTTGCTATAGAGAAGTTTTCAGCCCCTGCCAAGTCGCGTCTTGCTGATTCTCAGTGGGAAAATCAGGGGAGAGAGTCCCAACCTGTCTGTTCCAAGGGGAATTGTGGAGAGCCGTCTCCCCATTGTGTTAACTTGGGGGTGGGGTAGAGATGGGGTAGAAAATGATCAAATGGGGTTAGGAGAAAGGATTGGAAGGAACTCTGTGTGTGTGGTGTGTGTGTGATAGTGAGGGGGTGGAAAGAGTGCCTACTGCCTAAAGCCTATGTGGCAATCCATCTGTTCACACCTACTTATGGAGCTGATGACCTTCTCAGACCCACCTACTGGTCCTGCTCCCCCTTCCCCGCTTCTCTTCTTCCAGCTGTCTCCACCCCTGCCCGTCCCCGTCCCCGCCCCCTCCCCGCCAGCTGGGGAAAAGTGGCCGCCAAGAGAAACTAGTGAGAGATAAGGACTCGCTCCTTTATGTAAGGTTGGAAATCCCGACTAACTTGTGGTTAGAGGGTCAGGCAAGGACAAGGACAAGGCTGCTGCCAATGGCCTTGGTCTGTGTCCCGAGGCTCGCTGTTGTGGTTACCCTGGTTGGAAGGGAGAGTTGCTTGGACCGCACTCTTGGAAGCAAAATCAAACTTGACAGTTGGGAGATACGCCTGTACTGTCATAAAATTGGGATCTTTAGGCCAAGGAGTCCCAAGTTGCTGATCGCTAGAGTTCTCTTCCTTGGCAGGAGAGTCTGGAAGACTTCGGCCCTCTACAGAGCAGAGGGGACAGTAGCCAGGATGCTACAGTGGAATGCTTTTAAAAGTTTAGGTTGTGAAATTAGTTTGGTGAGTCGTGATCAGAATTTAATAAAAAATGAAACAGAGGAGATAGCAGACCAGGGTACATTGTTACAGGGAGAAGGTGTTTCATGAAACTCCAGTGGTGTGTGTGTATGTTTGTGTGTGCTGGCTCACGGTGCACTTCCCGCTGTAAGACAGAGCTCCAAACTCGGGATATCATTGCTCTTTTAGAAAGTGTCAGGAGCGAAGACTTGGGTTCACTGTGGGCGCTGCCAAATAATTGCTGTGTGACCTGTGGTGAGTTGTTTAACAACCTCTCTGACCATTGTCCTCATCTGTGAAGTGAATGGATGAAACCAAATGAGATCAAACTGACAATCTCAAAAGATCTCAAGGGAGGAGATGACATCTTCTCCAACATGCAACGATTTCCGCTAAAAAGCACCTCTTTCTCTTTAGGCTTCGTTCATTCATTCATTCATTCCCCAAATATGTATTGATGAGTCAGATGCTGTTCCGGGAGCTGGAGAGCGGACAGTGGGATAAAACACAAAAATCCTGGTCCATGTGCTGCTTACCTTCGAAATCTCGGCAACGGTTGACGAGTTCGTTTTTCATTTACCATACATTTAAAACAAAACAAAATAGAACCACCCCAGACCTTCCATAGACTTGAGAAGATTGTAAGCATTTTTTTAGTAATTGGTTTGGCTCTTTCGTCTGTCCTTCTGCAAGTGGAAACCTAATCATGGGATGATTAGGTGATGTAAGATTTGAAAGGGCTTCTTTTATGCTCAGAAGGGTGACCTGACCCAATAACCCCACAATGGAAATCTGAAATGTTCCAGGCTGGAAATGATTATTTTCCTTGAATGGCCTTCTTTCTTTCGAGGAGCTCTTGAAAGCACAGAGCATTCGCCGAAAGGTAGTTCACTTTCAAAGCTTCAACGTTAGCTTCTTGACATGTGCATCTGCTCTCGGTACAGAGATGAGATGCCTCCCTAGAAGACTTTGGGAACAGGGTGGCGTCTTTCCGGCCCAGAGGCCTAGGACCCCCTTGTTGGGAGGAGAGGATGGGTCAAGGAAACCTGCAGGCTTCTTGGCCACCAGAAGGCTTAGGATGGCTATGGGGACTTGGGACTCTGAAGTCATCTTGGCCACCAGAGGGCGTGAAGAACCACGTTGGTCAGCGGTTTCCTATTTCTGTCTAGTTCTAGCCTGGCTGTCTTAAACCGGGCTGGTAAAATGACCTTTACAAAACAAGCAGAGCCGAGTCACAACCCCTGAATGCCAGTGCCACAAGCAAATTGATAAGCTGAGGCTTGTCTGTCTCCTCTCCCGAAATTAAACCTGCAGCTGCATCCACTGAATCAACAGGCATCTGCTGAGTGTGGTTTATGTACCAAGCACTGAGCTAGATTCTGGGGAGTCCAGCCTTCCCCCAGGCAAAGCTTCTGCCCTCCAGGGGCTCACAGTTTGAGTTTTTCCATGGACAACGGGCAAATGGCTTGCCCCACAGTGGTTCCACATGGTCCTGAATCTAACAGAACACAAAGCTGTTGTCTACAGTGAAGGTGAAAGGCTCTGGGTGTTAGGATCGTAGTCTTGATGATTCCAAATGAGAGACTAGAGATGTGAATGGGATTTAGGAATGTGGCCTTTCAATGCCTTGGGTTTTATAGCTAAACTTTGGGACACCATCGTAGAGCTGATGGTACAGCTTCACGGTGAGTCCTAAGCCAGGAGTTGCTGTGCTACTGTGTAAATTTACACGAATGATCAGTCTTTCTGGACCTACGTTTCCCCAGCTGCTCTCAGAAAAGGCCAGGATACTAAGACTGTTACCCACAGAAAACTCAGTGAAATGGAAGGGAATGATATTATGGGGCATCCCACCCGTGTAGAAACCCAACTGAGATTTTCCTAGCTCTTTTTTTTAATGCCTTTACAGCCAGTAGTAGCTCCCCCTGCCACTTGTCTTATTTTTTTGTGTGGAGACACAGAGTCTAGCTTATGTTAAAACTAGTACTGGAGCCCAGATGTGAATAATTTTCCAACTGAGGGATCAGGTTTTACTTTTCACAATAGTTTGAATGAATTGAGCGTGTAGATGGATGACGCGGTACAGCTCACTACTTGCTAAGAGGATAGAATGGGATGAAGGAGGGATTCTGGGACCTACTCCTCCTACCCCAAACCTAGGGGCCAGGGGGCTATTGTCTATAGGGCAGATTTTTAAAGTTTGGCAAGATTACCCACGTGCTAAGGCTCTGATGGGTAGTGAGCCTTGTTAACTCAGTGGAAAACGGGCATGTCCAGGGAGTCTGCTAGAATGATTTGAACTATCTCTTAATTGTTGCACACGAACTCATGCGGGATAACCTTGTCTCCTCACACTAATGCTGGCCCAGGCTGCCAGTTTTTAGTCCCTGGTGCTCTCCTATGCCAGACTTGGACGATGAGAAGTACTTTCTGGTCAAAAGACCACTGCAGCTGAAAGTACGGTGCTCCCATAACCTGCAGATTAAGTGCAGTGTTTATTGTTTCAGAAGACCAGAAGTAATATGATAAGGCCCGCGTGAGTCTATAACATTTGTTCTCTTTTTAATTTTATCTGGTATTTGCCCAGAGGCAGCACTGATTAGAGTAGTCTTTACCGAGAGCCAGAGAAAAAGAAATTGGATTACATGGTTTGGTTATGGAGGCCCTGTTAGATGGTGGAAAGATCTCTGAACTGGGGTTACAAAAACCCAGACCCTTGCACTGTCATCATCCTGCCACGCTGTCACTGTCTTACTACGTGACTACCAGGCAAGCGCTTTTGGTAATTACGGTAATTTAGAAAGGGCACAACTGGCTGGAAATCCTGCCTTTGCTTCTTCCTTTGCAAATTGTATCATTTCTCTGATCCCACTCTGTCCTCAATGAAGTAAAATAATAGGTATTCTACTCCCCTGATCGAAGTGTCATAAAAATCGTACCGTGCATATGTGTGGCAATGTTTGAAAGGCAAGGGTTATGCAGATGGAGGGTTTTTTTTTTTTTAAGATTTTATTTATTTATTCATGAGAGGCAAGGAAAGAGAGAGGCAGAGACACAGGCAGAGGGAGAAGCAGGCTCCATGCAGGGGCCCCGACGTGGGACTCAATCCTGAGACTCCAGGATCACGCCCTGGGCCCAAAGCAGCACTAAACCGCTGAGCCACCCGGGCGCCCCCAGATGTGGGGTTTTATTTGGGGAGCCGTGCCTCTGTCATCTCATCTGATCTCAGAAACTCCCCTCACCACCCCCTTGACCTTGCCGAACACTTGCATTTCTCAGCTGGGGGGCTTCTGGCCTTATCAGCTCTGCCTGCCTTGCCCCCCTGACACTCAGGAGTTTCTGAGAATAAGAGCACTGCTGTCGATCACTTGCCTTCGGTTTTAAAAATATGCCCATTGTCCAGGCCTCTTGGTGCTGAGTTATAACAACACAACCCAATCACCTGGCAGACACATGACACCTGCACAGGCTTGAAACTCCCCTGACCTTTGCCTGCGGCTAATGAGGCTTCCCAGAAACAGGTACCTGTAGGAAGGAGGCCTTATTTCTCCTCTCAGTGGTGGAGCCTGAAAATCTAGTTCACAAAGAACAAACGAGCAACAACAATAAAATGCACAACAAACAAATAGCAAAAGCAAGAGGCTTTAGAACAATTTACAACCTTCTTTTTCCAAAGGTAGTGGTGTCCTCTTCGCTTTCCTGTAGTGATCAGAAATGGGTGCCTGGCTTACCCTTACTGAGTTGCTGTTAGTTTTGAACTGTGAGGTTAGAATTACTGAGTCACAAGACCAGATTTTAGAAATGGGTTCTCCATTTCCACCTTTCTCTCTTTCACCCGCCCCGCTGGACGGCTCTGATTCTAATAAACTCACGGAGGCGGTGGGCAGGCTGAGGGTTGTGGTTAGGAGGTCTGGAACCAGGCCCTCAGGATTCACAGGACAGAAGCTTTGGGGACAAGGAAAAAGGGTTTAAAGAAGCAGAGGGAGAAATGGGGGGGGGCACCTGGCTGGCTCAGGTGATGGAGTGTGAGACTCTTGATCTTGGGGTTGTGGTTTTGAGCCCCATGCTGGGTGTAGAGATTACTCTTAAAAAACCTTAAAAAAAAAAAAAAAAAGAAGACAACAACAAATTGGGGTGCCTGGGAAGCTCAGTCGGTTAGGTGTCCGCCTTCAGCTCAGGTCATGATCGGAGGGTCCTTGCTCAGTGGGGAGCCTGCTTCTCCCTCTCCCTCTGCCTGCTACTCCCTCTGCTTGTGCTCTCTTTCTCTGTCAAATACATAAATGAAATATTTTTAAAATTTTTAAGAAAGAAGGAGAAGAAGAAGGAGGAGGAGGAGGAGGAATGGAAAGAAAGGCAATGAGGGGAAATCTTACAAAGAAAAGGAGGGAAGAAAAAAGTGGAGGAGGAAAAGGGAGTGAAAGAGCCTGGGCAGGGGAGGGGAGGAAGACCAGGTGTAAGGAGAACTTTTCACTCCAGCCTCCTGCTGAGACAGAGCAGAAACAGCTATTTCAGAGGAAATCAGCTGTGCCCAGATGTCCCTTAGCTGCCCCAGCCTGGGTGGCTCTCAGGCTGCCAGGGATCCAAGCCTCAGCATCCCCTGCTCTCTACTGACATAGGCGTCCCAGGCTGCCCGCACTGGTTCGCAGGCAGTGGCTGCTGCACGCAACCCTGTTACAAGCAGTGGAACCGTCTCCTCTTTTTTTTTTTTTTTTAAACATCTTATTTATTTATTCATGAGAGACACACACAGAGAGAGAGGCAGAGACACAGGACACAGGCAGAGGGAGAAGCAAGCTCTCCCTGTGGGGAGCCCGATGCGGGACTTGATCCCAGGACCCCAGGATCATGACCTGAGTCAAAGGCAGACGCTCAACCACTGAGCCACCCAGGTGCCCCTACCATCTCCTCTTCTTGAGAGCTGGGACATCACATGCCTACTCAGGGTTTGAGGAAGGACAAGGAAGACCTAGGAAGAAGATGCTGGCCAGCAAAACTTCCAGATCACTTTACGTAGGGAGAGGCAAAGACAGAGGGAAGAAATCACGTTGAGGCTCCCTGGCTCTGCTGCCTAGCAGCTGAGTGGCTTCTGGGCAAGGTTTAGGATTTTTACTTGTGAGATACGCCTCCATCTCATGCCTTCCTGTGGTTTGCTGACATACGGAGGCAGTCCCTCAAGTGCCTTGTGAACCTCCTCTGGGGCTTCCCACTACCTTCTGTGTAAATACACAGTTTCTCTTCTAAAGTCTTGTTTTATTTATTTATTTTTTAAGTAAACCCTCTCCCCAACGTGGGACTTGAACTCCTGAGATCAAGAGTCTTGATCTTTTAGAAGTTCTTTTAGTAGCTTACGTGCTCATCCAGGGCAGGATCCTTACAGACTGAGCACCTAGGATGGTGTCTGGCATATAGCAGGTGTAACAAATATCTTCAACAGAGTTCATAATTAAATAAACAAGGAAGACGATGGTTTTCCTTTAGCGATTCCAGTGAATTGGTCTCTAGAAATGATAACATCAGCGCTGGAACTGATCTGCTGCTCTTTAGGAGGGATATGGCAAGGGTGGGATCGGTGTTACTGGCTGAGGTTATATTTCCCTAGAGATTCAGAAGGGACCATTTACACGTCTCTAGTTTTTTTTTTTTTTTAATTTTAAATTAAGGAATGAATTTAATTTGGACTTTTTTTTAGATTAAAAACATAGTCTCTTAAAAGCATTTATTGTGAGCAAATAATCTATAAAAATGTCACTTAGTACAACACAGAAAATTATGCACACACACAAATGTTATAATTTTGGTGTATGCACAAAATCATTCCACTTCCAGCAAATGTATACAAATGTACACAAAGGTGCCTGGCTGGCTCCAACAGTAGAGCATGTGACTCTTGATCACCTCACTCGTAAGTTCCAACCTCATGTTGAATGTAGATATTACTTCAAAAAAATTAAATATATAGTAGATGTATGTTTATATTTTTTAATAGTTGCATTTCTCCTTTGGGTGAAAATACCATGATTTCCTTAGTCTGTTAGTGGTTACCAACTTTTCACTGTTAAATAAACCATCTCTCTTGTATAAAAAATAACTATTACTGTTAAAAAAAAGAAGCAAAACCTAACCAATGTGTTGAGGGTTTGCAGTTAACTTGTAGCATATTACTTAATTTTTGCAACCCAGGAAGCATGTAGTATTTTTCCTCTTTGTACACAAAGAGTTGGAACCCTAGAGAAGTAAGTAGCTTGGCTAAGTCACAGAGCGGTGACTACAGAGCTAGGATTTGTACTGAGGTCTGCTCAATCGAAAACCTTCCTCCTCCAAATCACAAAAATCTTAGGATTGGAAAGTCAAAAGGTTTTAGTGTAGGACTCTCACTTCATTTCAACATGTGGCTTTGCAATAGGTCTGTGCTAGTCTATGAAAGCCCTATTCCCTGTGGACGCTATTTTCCCCTTAACTGAGTATGTTTTGTAAGCTAAGAAATTCAAAGACCTGCATCCACTCTCTTTTTCCCTTATAAGTAGAGTTTTTAGGTTGAATCTGTCTTTTTTTTCAAAAATATTTACTTATTTATTTGAGAGAGAGAGAGCGCGCACCCATACAAGTGTGAGTGGGGTCAAGGGAAGAGGCCAGAGGGAGAGGGAAAGAGTCTTAAGCAGACCCCCCCATTGAGCATGGAGCCCAACGTGGGGCTCAATCTCACAACCCTGAGATCATGACCTGAACTGAAATCAAGTGTTGAGCGCTCAACCGACTGAGCCACTCAGGCACCCCTGGACTGAATCCATCCTGAGCTTGAATATTACCTGCCTGGAAAGGAGCATGGAATATCTCACTCTGCCCTGAGTTCACTTAGACCTGAGATCTTGCTACTACTGGAAGGTGGGGCACATGTTTCCTGCCATCCACACCAGCAAAGGAGAGAAATGACACTTGCTTATTTATTGTCACTCCTTTTTATTCCCCTCATCCCTCTGAGTAATGTAACAAAGCATATTGTGTCAACATGAGAGATATGGGGCACTCTGCCTTGACCTTTCCTGCATTTCCCTCATTGCATGAGTGCAACATATCTTGAATAGAACATATCTTGAATAGAAAGATATCTTGAATAGAAAAATGGATCAACAAACATCAGGAAACATAATTATGGGAGGAGGGATATAGGAAACTTCTGCAAGAATCCAGGGACTATCCCATTCTTTTTTTCAGAAATCCAGAACAAATTTAATGTTCCATTAAGCACACGGGAAGGGATCAGTGAGAAAAACGTGGAGTTTCCCTCTTTTCCTGTTAGTCACTGTATAACCACTGACCTCTTATCATGCTTCATTGGTAGTGCAGTGACTTTGTGGCTAGCTTTTAGTGTTCCTTATTAAGATTTTTTTTTTAAAGTAAACTCTACACATAGGGCTTCAACTCACAACTCCAAGATCAAGAGTTGCATGCTCTAGCAACCGAGCCAGCCAGGCACCCAGTGTTTTTTCTTCGAATGGTCTCCTTTGTTGGCCTCGTGATGTCCATGAGGGTTCTAGATGTCACGCATACCACATAGCCTTTGTGCAAAATCCACATAGCTGCCATTGCTCTAGCTCCGCCAGAGGTTCAATTGGTATCTTATTGTTGACGTTTGTTGTTTTTTTTTTTTTTTCACTCTTGCACCAGGCTCTTCTAAGTTGTAGAAATAAAGAAAAATGGCTTAGCTTTGGTTCAAAGAGGATTTTCCCCTGCAGCTGATTTTACTATAACATATAGCTTAATATAAAACCTAGCATTCTGAATACAGTTAGTCTTCAAAGTGGATTAGGGTTGTAGTGCTTTGGGCATCTATGAGGCATTAGTTACAGTACATTGCATTAACTTTACCAGTTGCTTCTCCCATAATGAAAGGGATACAGAGATCACCTGCTTGAATGGACGACCCAAATGCTATCTTTTAACTTCTGTTGAGTGTGATGGAGATGATAATTGAATGGCAAAACCACTCCCATTGTAAGGAAGCAGTAGAGCGTTCTCTGGGTCCTTTAGAGAAGACAAGCACAGACATTGGAGACGCTGAAAGCCAGGTCCTTTTCATGCCAGTGGTAATGGTAACAATAATGATCACAGCAGTACCAATTGTCGCTCTTTCCACCTCCCCCCTTCTTCAGAGCCTTAAATTAAATAAACCTGTATTTTAACCTCTTAAATTGACTTTAGTCTTTGCCAATCTCTGTGTGCGTTTGTGTGTGTTATACGTGTGTCTGTGTGTGAGTGAGGAGCTACTGAAATGATCAGTGGATTTCATACATGCAGCGTGGGTGGCGCTCTGTAGAGCAGATTTTTATAGTGCTCGGTGGTGTGTGTGTGATGTGTGAGTGCGACCAGACATCCCGTTACTACACTAGTAATGAACCGTTACTACATACCCGTTACTATACTAGTGATGAACATGCAATGCCTTTGCACGTGACCACAGGCATAAAAATAATGCAATCATGGATTTCACTTAGCGTTTACCGTGTGCTCGGGACTGTGTGCTCAGTGCTTTATGTGTATCATCTTGTTTATCTTTCACGACAAGCCCAGGAGGTGGTACTTAGTCTGGTTCTGCACCTGGGTCCACTGAGGCACTGAGAGATTCATTAACTTGTTAGTACATGGGGGCTCCAGAATTTGAACACAGATGTTCTCGTGCCAAATGCTTATACTTATTTGCACTTAATTGCTGGGTTATACCGTTTCCCATAAGTGAGGAAATAAATGAGTATTACATGTTTGATATAATTGAAAAATATGCTGTAAATGTCAGGGATATGCAAATATGTCTGCCAGCTTGGGAATTCATATGTCCAAGATTTGTATCTGCACATACTGAATTTATATTTATTTCAAACCAATCATGGGGTGGATATTAAGAAGGTATGTGATATTTTGTACAAGGCACATGCAGTAACTGTGTATTTTAGGTGTATGAATGAGCTGTCAAGTCAGATATCAACTTAGGACTGTTATGCTGACTTTTTTTTAAAGATTTTATTTGTTTATTCATGAGAGACACGCAGAGAGAGACAGAGACCCAGGCAGAGGGAGAAGCAGGCTCCCTGCAGTCAGCCCGATGCGGAACTGGATCCCAGGACCCCGAGATCACGACCTGAGCCAAAGGCAGATGCTCAACCACTGAGCCACCCAGTGCCCTTATTATGCTGACTTTTAAGACTGAAACCCTTCCATACCACAGAGGAGACCAAGCTAACCATGGGAGAGCATCAACTCTAACATCAGTTGTCTAGTTTGAACTCCAGCCCAGCTGCTGATCGCTGTATATCTTTTTAAAGAAACGTATTTATGCATTTTTTGAGTAATCTCTACACCCAATGTAGGGCTTCTACTCATGACCCCAAGATCAAGAGTCAGGCACTTCACCAACTGAGCCAGCTAGGCGCCCCTAGCTGTGTGTCCTTGAATGACCTCTCTGAACCTCATTTTTTTCCTCATTTGGAAACGTGGATAACGGCTAATTCATTGGGTCGATGTGAGGACTAATTGGGATGGAGCCTGATTCTTAGTAAGTGTGCAATAAATGTTAACTAGTCTTACTATGATTGTGCTCAGCTATTGATCTAATTTAAATCAAATTGTCTTTCTACCTTCAGTATAGAACCTGGGTATGTGAGTTTGTTCTTTAAAACATCTCCCCTCAGAAAACAAGTAACTTGTTTCTGGACCTGAGCCAACCACTTACCCATATGAGGTACTTAGTGCCAGCAAAATGGAAAATGAAATATTTTGACAATGTGCGATGGTCCTGAGGTAGGACATAAGAGGGTGCTGTTAGTAAAACAGTAACAGGAAGGATGGAGTAGTTTAGCTTTTATTTTTTATTTTTTTATTTATTTTTTATTTTTTTATTTTTTTTTAGTTTAGCTTTTAGAAGTGTGTGTGGTAACTTCTGTAAATCTAAAACTGTTCTTGAAATAAGGCTCATTTTTTTTTTTTCAAAAGTCATGGTAATGTGTTTCTGGGCTCAGCTCTCCCCCAGTTAATGGATCGACTTCATCTTTTGTAGCTCAGCAAACAAGCTAACAAAGGCAGTCACAGGGTAGGCACTTCTTGAGCTTGGTCTTATTTATGAAATGTGGGGCTTGGCTTCCTCTGAGGCATGTGTCTGCTTCGAAACTCAAATAAACAGACATTTGGGGGAAGAATAAATGATGGCTTCATGTCAGCCTTATAATCAGGATTGGCAGACATCCTCTGGGCAGGAAATGATGGAAGGGGATGGTAATGTTCTCGAGTGTTGGGGAGCACCCAAACTCAAGTCAGCCTGGGTTTCAAAAGAGTGTAGGATGAACTCTCTCCTCTCAGGGATGGTTAAACGGAGGCCATCACCAATAAGAGAAAGAGGATTGATTAAGCTCAACACGGGGTGTTAAGAGTGGGTAGGTAAGCAGCTGTTTCCAAATGCATTCTTGTTCTGTTCTTTCATTGCTCCCCAAGGATCCATAGTCCAAACCCTCTTACCTAAGAAACCTGAGCTTTTAATTAATCAGGAATGACTGTCCTGGGCAAAGAGCAATATAGTTCCAGGTGACTTCTCCTGAGACCTCTTCTATGATGTAGTGGGTGTGACGTGATAATCTCAGGGAAATTATGACTATATTCAGAGCTGTCTCTAGGGATCCTGCCGGGCCGAGACCAATGATGTTCTTCAGCCTTTGCCTCTCCAGAAGGGTTTTGCAGTGGAGTAGCAATCTCCAGAGAGCTAGGAGCTGGGAAACGAATTGCCTTAGCTTCCTTCAAACCTGTGTTGCCTTCCTGGCTTACCCGCCCTCCCCCCCATCATTTATTCATTCACACATGTTTATGGAGCATATATCCTGTATGAGGCAGCAAGCTCTATAACAGGCTGACAAAGATGAGTGGGGCATATATCTTGCCCAGATGGCAGTTACAGTCTGAGGGGAGGTAGGAAATGCACATCAATAATTATGATACAAGACGATAATGATGTGTTGAAAAGCAGAGTGGGTAAACTGCTCCAAGGTTGTTTTTGTTTCTAAAGATTTATTTTAGAGAGAAAGCATGAGAGAGAGAGAGTGGGAGGCAGGGTAGAGGGAGAGGGAGAAAGAGAATTCCCACCCCCATGCAGGGCTACAGCCTATGACTCCAAGATCACGACCCTGAGATCATGACCTTGAGATCACAACCCTGATATCATGACATGAGCTGAAACCAAGAGTTGGTCACTTAATGGACAGCACCACCCAGGCACCCTGCAAGGTTTTTTTTTAAGTACTTGTAAGGATTGATTTAAATGAATATGGAGGACATTCTCAAAGGAGAATATAAGCCACAAGGGGCAATGGGGAAGCCAAGAATATGTGCAGACTTGCTACAGAACCTTGGAATCTGCTTGAACTTTAGACCTGAAAATGCCCTCTAAGGTCATCTGGTCTCTACCTCAATGTGAGAATGTCCCCAGCAGGTTCAGTCTCTGCTTGAATACCTCCATTGATGGGGAACTCGCCATTTATTTTTGAAGTAACAGTGTCTGGTCACTGAAGGAAGTAGGGGAATCTTTAAGAATGGTATGTGTGAAAAAAAAAAGAATGGTGTGTGTGTGAGAGAGAGACAGACAGACAGAGACAGAGAGACAGAGACAGAGAGAGAGAGAGAGAGAGAGAGAGATGGTGGTGGGAGGGAGACAGAGGCAGGGCAGTCACCTAGTTTTGGTATCCTAGTATCCTAGGCTCTGCCTGAAGGACAGTGGGACCAAGGAGTGCTGACTGGCTGTTCTTTGAGTGAAGCCGGGGAGATTTTATTATGCTGAAGATGGAGCTTAATGTCCTGGTTCCAAGGTCCAAGGAGGCAAGGGTGAACTTGCACAGAAGGAGACCACGTGAGCAAGCCTTCAAGAACGGAGACTTTGCTCTGGCCAGCAAGATTTAAGCCAGTGCCTTACTATATCCCGAAAACAAGTCAGATTTACCTTTGGAAGCTAAATTAGAACCTGAAGACCACAGAGAAGGGGCTTCCAAGGGTGTTTTAGTAAGTGACCATTTCAGCAGGGGGTGGCAAGGCTCATTCAAAGCAACCCAGGTTAGTGGAAACTCGGGCTGCCCCCCCTCGTGAGAGGCCCACTGTCCCCTCCGCCTCCGTGTGCTTGGGGGAGGTAGGACCTTCCTGCAGACAACCCTCAATTACAGGAGTTGCTGGGCTCCAGCACTTGGAGATCTCTGCTAACTTACCTCAGATGGACAGGTAGACTTCTTAACAGGTAAGAGGTATTAGAAACATTTGGGGACAAATTAGGAATGAGGGCTATACTGATGTTACTGGTTGCAAATATGAAGCTGCGTATGTGGCCTGAGCATGCCATTAAAAATAGTTCTTGCCTGTCTGACTCAGGCTAAAAAGCATCCGACTCTTGATTTTGGGGTTGTGAGTTCAAGCCCCACGCTGGGTGTAAAGATTACTAAATAAATAAATAAACTTTTAAAAACTATGTATATCTAGAAAGTAAGCTCTGCTTAATATTTGGGATATCATTTCTTTGAAAAATATTTAGAATTCAACAGGAACCCCCAAGGGAATGGCTGTTGACTTGGCGGCATATTTTAGCTAGGACACAAATAGAAACTGAATTAAACAGGGAAACGAAGTGATTGGTTTGCAGAATGGCAATCCCAAATATTAATCTGTTGACCAAATTGCAAATCAGGTCAAAGGCTTCATGTAAAAAATGACACAACCAGCTTGAATGGTGACTGGAAAGATATATTGTTATAAGAAGTTGAAATGGAGGAGCTCCTGGGTGGCTCAGTTCAATAAGCATCTGCCTTCGGCTCAGGTCGTGATCTCAGGGTCTTGGGATCCAGCCCTGCTTCGGGCTCCCTGCTCAGTGGGGAGTCTGCTACTCCCTCTCCTGCCTGCCGATCCCTTTGCTTGTGTGTGTGCGTGTGCTGGCATATAAATAAATAAGTAAATAAGTAAGTAAATAAATCCGTCTTTTAAAAAAACTCTTGTAAAAAAGTCAAAATGCAGTAATATGATAGAGTGGAGAAAACACTGGTTTTGCATTCAGAATCCCTGAGTTTGAATCCCATCTTGACACTTAAAATTCTTAATCTCTCTGGGCCTCAGTTTCCTCTATTGCTAACATGGAAAAAAGGGCACTTAACTCGTTGGATGTTTCAAAGGCCTCTGGAGAAAAGACAGTGCTTGGCTCAAGAAATCCTAGGTGAATCGGAAAATCTTTAGGACCCTGGAACATTCCTAATCTACACTTGGTTGATTTTGTATTTGGTGCAAGTCCTCATTCTTATATATTGGCTTTGAACCCCAAGGGTACGAGCCTATAAATTGATTATTTAGGGATATCCTTTTATTAAGTGGTGGTGTTGCAAAGTTTTGTGTAAATCAGGTAATATGTAAAATGCATTTGGGAAACTCCCCACATAAGGAACTCCCTTTGTGTAAGCCCAGAGGCCTTTCCAAAAGCTTTCCAAAAGAACTGTTCTATTACATTTTTTGTGCAGATCTCCACATCCACATGTTGGAATTAGTTCTATCAAGGTATTTCATTAACTCCTTGCTGTGTGTGGGCTTATGAGGGAATGAGACGCATTCCCTCATAAGAGATGGGTGGAGACAAAAGCAGAATGAGCATTTGGACTCCTTAGTGCAATTTGTTTTTTCATTCTTCTTAGAAGTAAAAATGCTACCTCTAAAATCTATACCAGAAATGATCAAGGTAAAATATGGCTAAAAGATGTTTGATTTACAAAAAGCATTTTCAATTTCAGCCTTGTGACCTGGTCCAAGATTTCTCTTGTCAGAGCCTCAGTTTCTCAGCTGTGAACCTGGGTGGGATGGGGTAGAGGAAGGACAGATCAAATATCTAATGAAATTGGACTAAATTTCTAATGTTTCTTGCATGCCTACAATTCGATGCCCTCAGGAAGCTTTAGGGCTCATACATTTTCCAGCTGTCAGACGGAGTTAATATATGTCTTCCAAAAGTACCAGATTACTTCAGGGGAGTGATTGAGGATATGGGAAATTGGGCTCATTCTTTTCCTGGATATAGGGAGAAACAAAGCCATTCAACATTCAGGGACATGTTTTATGTTTATTTGGACACTATCAAGTTACTTAGCAGGTGGCTTCCTCCTAGAATGTGCCTTACTCATTTATTAATTGAATAAAAATGTTTGCACATGTAAAGAAACAATCTATTTGAATGGGTTCCTTTTGTAAAAACAAATGATTTGGGACGCCTGGGGGGCTCAGCTGTTGAGCATGTGCCTTCGGCTCAGGGCATGATCCTGGGGTCCTGGGATGGAGTCCCACATCGGGCTCCCCGCAGGGAGCCTGCTTCTCCCTCTGCTTGTGTCTCTGCCTCTTTGTGTCTCTCATGAATAAATAAAATCTTTTTAAAAAAATAAAACAAATGATTTATATATGAATGACCATTCTGATGTGTACATTTTAAAAATTTGTGTTTTCATACACTAGGATTGCTTAAAGCAAAGTAGACCTTTCTAGTTCATAGACTCTAGAGCTACAATAGAGTGTAGAGCTCACCCAGCGTAACCAATCCCCAGATCTCAATTTCAGGGCATGTAAAATACCGCGCAGTCACTGAATTGAGGCGAATTATGAGGGCAGTGGTCCAGAGTGTCAGCAACTTAGAAGAAGGGTTGGGGGGTGGAATGCAAGCCCAGGGGACGCCTGCCACTGGGGACAGCTTGAGGGCAGAGTACAGCTGGAGAAACAAACGGGCTATTCCTGAAAAGTGGGAACACCTGACAGCGTGACTTTCAGTAAGGCAAGAGCTCACAGTAAATGCAGAATTTTACAGGAATTAATTATTTACAGTTACTCCCTCCAGATACATTCCTTGCAGAAAGATCAACAACTCAGGGTGCAGTGGGGATGGTTGTGAAAAGCCAGATTACAGGGGCTGCCACTGAAAATCCCCCACTGAGCCCCCACCTTCTTCAACTCCTTTTTGGAGTCCTAAGAAAACGATTCTAAATTTTTTTGGGTGAGATGGTATGTAAAGGCTAGTATCCAACTGATGCTTGGCAAACAGGCCATTGTTTCCCATCAGAACTAAGCAAGTTTTACAATTTCAGCATTTGTGTCTCAAGGAAGTTACCACAGTTCCGTTCAACCCTGGGAGCAATTTGCAGCACAGTGTGCAAACGCCTCTACTCTCTGAGTCTTGGTTTGCTTGTCTGTAAAAGGGGTTATCTTCTGACTTAGGGAAAGTGAAATGGCCGGAATTCTTGTCAGAAATAAAAGCCTACAGGGGTTGCTTTAGCACTTGAAAGGAATCCTTTCCTACCTTTGGAGCCTTTCTCACTGAGTTAAGCTTCTAGCTCTTTGAGTCTCTGGGTCTTTGTTTGCAAAGCCATTTATTATCTGTGAAGCTTTGCCTTTTTGATATGGAATTTCAGTAAAAGTCTGTAACCTGCCTGTGTCTGTTTCCTATTATCTCGAGCAGTAGAAACAGTGGAGATAAAATGATGGGTTCTTTCTTGGAAATCTCCGTTCCATCATTCCAGAATTTTGTGATCACCACCATGTAAACTCCCTCAGGGCACAGACTTGCTTTTGTGAGTCCCTGTTTTCCAGGCATCCAGAACACAGTGTACCCAATAAACATGTTTGGATGGGTGAATGAAGGAAGATTTATAGTAGATACATTCTCTTGTTCTCAGCCCTCACCCAACTGAACATTATGATCCAAACTGTTCTTTTGTAATTTCAAGAATATACCATGCTCTCCGGGTGCCTGGGTTTGTTTGAGTGTCCCGCTATAGATTTCAGCTCAGGTGGTGATCTCTGGGTCCTGGGATTGAGCCCTGCATCCGGCTCTGTGCTCAGCAAAGAGTCTGCTTCTCTCTCTCTCTCTCTCTCTCTTTCTGAAGTAAATGAATAAAAACTGAAATCTTTAAAATATATATACCTCGCTCCCTTTCATACCTCAGTGTCTTTGCATGTGTGGCCTCTCTGTCTAGAAGCATGTCCTTCCTCTACCTGGAAAGGTCCTCTGCTGACCTTCAACCTTGGGTAGGTACTGTCTCCCCCACGAAGATCTCTCTGGATCAAGATCTCTCTCTCCTCTGGGTTCACACTGCATTTGACACATGCCTCTACTGAAGTGGCTTTTCTTACCAAACTGTAGTTCTTGGATTGGTTTTCTGCTCTCCTCTCCCGCCCAAGGTTTGAAGCAATGGAGGCCAGTGTCATCTCTGATAGGTGTTCAAAAATCATGTTTCAGAATAAATGGTTTCGTAGAAACTTTTCAGGAGGCCTTCACAGTACCCAGTATTGTGGAATGCTTAGAGTCTGGGCATATTAATGCTTTTTGATTGATTTGCTAGATTACCAGGTACTCTACCATGCTTCGGTTTTCTTAGCAGATACAGGCTGAACTCTGTCTTCAATGGCATAATCGTAGTCACGTTTTGTTCCTCTGAAACGTAGCATCTACCAACAATACAACACAAATACACACAAATTAAAAGGAAAAAAACTTGATATCCCTATGCCCTAAATGTCCCCCACTCCACCTCTCTCTCTCTCTCTCTCTCTCTCTCTCACACACACACACACACACACACACACACACACACTGCTTTTTCACAGTCCAGATGAAGGTCCTAGAAGAATGTTTAACACAGTAGATGCTCAATGACTATTTAAAAATGAATAGATATTGGGACACCTGGGTGTTTCAGTCAGTTAGGAAGATGTCTGGCTCTTGATTTTGGCTCAGGTTGTGATCTCAGGGTTGTGGGACTGAGTCCTGTGTCGGGCTCTGTGCTTAGCACGGAGTTTGCTTGAGATTCCCTCTCCCCCTCCCTCTGCCCCTCTCCCCTCTTGCACTCTCTCAAAATAAAATAAAATCTTTTAAAAAAATTAGATGTCACTCACTTGCTTCACTGCCTAATTTCTGGAAGAAGTGGTGTAACTTTGCAAGCCTCCATTCATACTTCCTCTACTCACTCTTGAACTTCTGCCCATAGCATTTCTTCTCTGGCTGCTCCACTGCAGTTTTTCTCTTGGAGATCACCAGTGACCTAATTATAAAATCTAATGGAATTATCTCAGTCTTTCCCCTGCCTGACTTCATTATAGCCTTTGGCATCATTTATCTTTCTGAAATGTGTGGCGTAGTTGAAAAAAACCATGAGTTTTCCAGTAGAGAGACCCTAGCTGAAAGGTGTGCCCATCCTCTACTTGCTAGCTGGGTGAACTTGGGCAAGTCGCCTTTTAAAATCTCTCATCATCCTAAAATGGAGTTTTGAAATCTCTTTCTCGGGGTGGCTGAGAGGGTTACATGGGATTTTGTGTGCGAACACTTAGCCCCAGCGCCTGGCTTTCAGTAGGCATTCAATAAATGTTGGCACCTTTCCTCCCCTTTACTTCCGAATCATCCCTCATTCTTGGTTTTCCTCCAATCTATGTCTACGAATAGATCTTCACAGGGCTTTTCTTTTCCTCTTTTCCTTGTCCGCCTCTTCTTATTCCACATTTTTCTCCTGCCCTATTTCAGATTTTCCCCCATCTTTTACCTGAACTCTTTGCCGTGTGTATAGCCGATATTCCAAAAATATGAAACACTGAATACGAGCCTCCAGATTGGACTCTGTGTGTCCCATATTTTGTTCCTCCACTACATATTTCACAGTCCCTAGAACTGATGGTCTTCAAACACAGGTTGATAATATCATTCCCCCTGCAACAAACAAAAAATTTGAATAGCATTTTTATTTTTTTAAAGATTTTTATTTATTCATGAGAGACATACAGAGAGGGAAGCAGAGACACAGGCAGAGAGAGAAGCAGGCTCCATGCAGGGATCCCGATGCAGGACTCGATCCCGGGACCCCAGGGTCATGCCCTGGAGGATCACGCCCTGAGCCGAAGGCAGGCTTTAAACCGCTGAGCCACCCAGGGATCCCAGCATCTCTTTGTTTAAAGAATAAAATCTAAACTTTGAACACTTACCAATCTGATTCTCATTTGGCCTCATCTCCTCTGTGTCCCTCCATAGGCCCTTAACTTACTGCTCCCTATTTTCAAAAAATGCTTCATGAGTATTGACCCCTCAGTGCCTTTATTACAACTGCTTCTTTATGGGCAGCCAGCGGCTTAGCACTACCTTCAGCCCAGGGTGTGATGCCAGGATCCTGGGATCGAGTCCCACATCGGGTTCCCCACAGAGAGCCTGCTCCTCCCTCTGCCTGTGTCTCTGCCTCTCTCTGTGTGTCTCTCATGAGTAAATAAATAAAATCTTAAAAAAAAAAAACAACTGTTTCTTTATTCCAGAATGCCCTATTCTTCTTTTCTACTGGAATTCGTACTTTATCTTAGGTACGGATGCGTCCACAGAGCCAGCCTCCACCACCTCTTTCCCTCTAGTTAAAATGTAGCGATCTTCCCACTTCTCACACCTCTTTTTCACTTATATTTTGCACTTAATTAATCCTGCCTTGCTCCACCGTGTGCTTCAGTGCCCAAACCACGCCTTCTTTGTCTTGCTGCACTCTTAGCAGTTGGTAAGGAACCTCACACAGTGCTCTAGCTTAACAGATACTTGTAGAATTAAACTTGAGTTGGAAGTCAACAGGAATAGTCCTGCTTCCTCACGGGGGTATCCTCAGGGGACTTAATTCAGGATAACAGAGACTCACGTTTACAGACCACTTACTCTGTGCCAAGCACTGTTCGAAGTGTCCTATGCTGTTTGAGTGCCCACGACAACCCAGGGGGGAGATGTTATTAATCACTATGATCTTACAGGTGAGGAGACTGCGATGGAGAAATTAAGCAACCTACTCCCAAACCAAACAGTTAGTGAGTGGTGGAAAGGGGTCTAAAGCTCAGATAGCATGCCTTGGGCCTGTGCACTTCGTCACAAGGTTGGAGTGCCGATGGCATTTGCCACTTCCAAGGAAAGCAGCATAATACTCAGACCATGCCACCTGCAAGGACAGCAAGGAGACAGATAGGGTGACGTCAGGAAGTTTCTTCCGGCCTTGGTTTGCACAAAGACCGTCCTTGTAAGGCTCAGAGGACAAGAAGATGATGTCTGCTGTGCCTTGGTATCCCGGTGTCAGGAGCACAGGGCAGCCAAATGTTGCTGTGCAAAAAAGTCTTCTTTGACTCTTAAGCCTTTTGATGAGCAATTAAACCAGGGAGGCTTATCTGGTGACCGTCTTTCTCCCGAGGTGGCGTCATTGTTCACCCTGACCCCTGCTAAAGGCTGGCGGAAGTGCTTTGCCAACCTCAGGCATTCCTGGTGGCTGAGAGGCCAAGCCAGCGCCCTGTCCTAGGGACCTGAGACTCCACGCAGGCCTCGTGCCATTTCCTTTCTCTTCCTCAGAAGGAGATGCTGGGCCTGGTGGCTGGCCAGCTGTGGTTTTATTGAGATTTGTTCAGCCAGCACGCTCTGGCCTCCTCTGACCACACAGATCCTGTGCAGTTTCCCCTGACGTCTTGGGCAGCTAGTACCTCCTCAGGGAAATGAGGTAGGGATTACTGAAAGGAACAGAATGCAGATGGCAGGTCTGTGAGGCCCCAGCTTCTTTCCAGCTCTTCCTCTTGCTCCTGTCTCCCCACTCCTGGCTCCTTGTCCTGTCACCACCCTAGTGACAAGTCCCCGATTTTCTGTCCCATCATGCAAGACATTACAGTCGTTTATGGGTTTCAGGGAGGTGTTTAGGATCCAGTAATCAAGATGCATAAATGAACTGCCTTTTTTTTTTTTAAAGTGAGAATCTGGGGCCTCACAGATCCTTGGTGGGGGGGTGGGGGACTGGGCCTTTAAGACATCATCTCTTTCCTGCCACTGCCTTTAACTAAGCTCCAGTTACCTTTAAAGATGTTCAGAGAAAGCCATTCTACCCATCGTTGGTCATACATTCCAGTCCCTAACTGGATTTACTCTCAATAGATGTTTATCATCCAACCTGAATCTCCCACACTGAGCTCTACACTCACTTCCTCTTGCTGGCAGCACAAGGAGAGCTAGAAGGTAGGACCTCCCATCCTTCACTTTGCATTTAAAGAAGGATAATAACCCCGCGCCACAGCATCATTCACATTTCTGTCCGATTTCCAGCTTCTCTGGTAGTAACAGGGTCCACTCGGTGCATGCCTGCTGCCTGCTTCTTTCCCTTCCTTGTACACAGGTCAGCCCTTGGGTTTGGAAGTTCCCTCGTCCCAAGCTTGCCGGTGGGGACCCTCTGGATTGTGGCAGCAGTGTTGAGGGGGACACTCCTGGCTTGGCTCTTGGGAGTTGCCAGCCCCTGGGACCCCTTGGGCAGTTGGGATGGTGGGTCCCTGGGGTCTGGCCCTTTGCACATCAGTGGGATAGGCATTCAGGAGAAATCTGGCTTCACAGCTAGTATTTTTCACTTAGGTTCCCTCCTGAAGTTTTGGCTGAAAACCAGACTATAGTTAGTGGGTCTCCAGAAGTAATGGACAGGTGTTGGGTGTCTTGTGTCTGCAGGAAAAGGGAGCCTGAACAGCTGAGCATAAACAACAGTTGCTTGGTAATATGAGCTCCTTTCATTTAAAGTCAGAGGCCTGGCTGCGGCTGGGGGAAGGGAGGCCAGGTTGTTCTGGCCACCACCTGTCTGGGAGGCCAGAGGTGAGGTCAGCTTCCCAGAGAGAACCACAGAGTCTTCTCAGAGCCAAATGTGGGACAGTGGCAGGGAGAGGAATGCAGGGGCTGAGATTTTGAAGTCCTAACCCCCATGCCGCCAGCTGCTTGGGGAAGTTATTTTTCAGCATTCTGTGCTTCTATTTGCCCACTTGTCAGACAGTGGATGGAACTGAATAGCGGCCTAGAGCTTCGTGATACACCCAGCCGAAGTGAGGGCTGGTAAAATTCGGGTGCCACGGGGGCCCCCCTGCTTTCCGGAGCTGATACGGTTGCTGAGATTCCGGTGGCCTCCAATGGGCTCCCAAAGACCTGGGTTCAAGTTCCGGCTTTGTCTTTGAGATGATTATTATTTATCTATGACCTTGGATAAAGTTTTGTCTCACTCCTAGGTCACTGGGAAGATAAAATAGTATGTAGGGACGTCCTTTACAGAAGCGTAAAGGTTACTATGCCACAAAACACCCAGGATACAAAACACCCAGGAAGAGAATCTAAGAGGAGAAACTTGGTTCTTCCCTCAACACGCTTGTTGTCTGTTTAACAGTAAGGATGGCTCGCCGTCTAGGGGCTCTCATTTCTCAAAGCAGTTCCCCCTTTATCATCTCACTGGGTCATGCCATGGTAAAAAAAAAAAAAAAAGACAAACAGGTGGCAGGGGGCCGGGGGATGTGGTTTGAACGGGGTTTTAGTGGATAAAGGCTTGAAGGAAAGAAGGCAGCAGTATGCAAGGAGATCTGCTGGGGACCTGCGGTCCTCTGGGCATCTGCTTGCTGCTCAGCCAAGTGAAACCATTTCAGATTTCGTTTGGAGGAGGTTTTCCCTCAGGCCGGGTGAAATGTAAATGATCATTCTCAACTACTGCTGTGCCCAAGGCTTAGATTAAATCTCCCAGGATTTTTAGATTTTAGGTCCAGAATCCTATTGTGGGTGGGAAAAGCGGCTGCAGTGGGTGGGAAGAGGGAGCCTGGTGACTTTAATTCCTTCTAGGAGGCATCCATTTAAATTCAGAGTGCTCAACTTTGGGGGGGGGGGCCTGGTCCCCCTATGAGTCCACCCCCCATACCCATCAAGTCGATTAGCCCTGTGTTGTGGATCATCATGTTTGTGTTTGTGTGTTTGCTTTGTGTTGTTTGGCTTCCTGTTTCGGCAGGCTCCTCAACAGGCAGGTTCCTTGCAATGGGAAGTTACTGGATCCCCTGCAAAGCGCTTGTCCTTGGAGGAAGTCCAGGGCAGTGAGCAACTGGCGCCTGGGCTTAACTCCGTATCCTGAAGTTTGGAGTTGCCATCATGCGCCCTCAGCATTCCCCGGGGCCGGAAGAAGCATTCTGTTCCTTGCCAGGCCGGACACCTGAAGGGGGTTTCTCCTTTCTGTGTCATGTCCGGGAGTTAAAAAAGTGATACCAAACCACCTTTGAGGGAGCCAATGGCCGGATGTGGAGAGTCAGAAATAAGACGAGCCGATGTTCCAGGGAGTCATTTACAGGTGGGCCTGGCCTTGGCTTTCCGGCCACGGTACCTCTGTCCCCCAGCGCAAAACTTACTTCCCGTCGTTTCCTGGCCTCTTGGACATTGTGCAATGTCCTGAAACCTTGAGCTCCTCTCCGTGGGTCATTCCAGGGCGTGATGGACTGACCCATGGCCAGTTGTCATACTTGATGTCTCACTGGCCTGCAGGGACATATTTTCTTGCAGTGAGTTCTTGTAGTCTTTGAGAAATGTGCTATTTGTTCAGCTTTGGGACACTCATGAAATGTTCCTGCATCCTCCATGCTGGTGGGGAAGCTGGGCATCAGCTCTTCACTGGAAATTGGACTCATAGAGTCCATAGAGGGGCAGAGAAGAAATCGAATCGAATTGTGGATTCAGCGGTGCATTCTTCTGTGCTCCTCCTGGTCTATCTGAAAGCTACTGACTCTACTTTGTGGAGAGGCGATTAGTGGAGAGGCTTATGCTCTGGACTGGGAGGGAGGAGAATGGACCATACAGCCTCTGCTCTAGAAGCTGGGCTGGTTTAGGCTCAGTCCCAGGTGGAGAATGCCTCGTTCAAGTGGATCAGTTCTCGGGCCAGGCTCTCAGGGCTGGAGGTACTTGGGTCTAGGGAGTGAGTGGGTCAGCCTACCTTCAGACACTGCCCGGGCTGATTCACTTCCCGGGTTCCATGACCTGGGGGACATCTTAGACTTTCTGTGACTCAGTCCATACCCCTTGCAGGTTGAAGCAGAATTGAATCATCCCCCAGGAACGTAACTCCCAGGGGGCTTTGCTGGATGCTTTGCCTTCTGGGTGCTCACCTTCCAATAACTTCATTGTGTGCTTGGGATGGGGCTACAGTATTGACAGGGCAGCTCAAGATGGAGAGGGATCAGTCCCTGTTTCCTTGCTGGTCCTGTGTGTCCTGTGTCTCTCAGATCCTATTGTCTGTCCTTCCTCCGTAAGTCATGTCCGCTGTCCTCAGCTTATTCCACAAGAGAACCCTTCTCTCCTCTCAACTGGTCATTTTGGAAGCAGCCTCCAGGGAACCTTACGGGAAGGGGAGAGGGGAAGGGGCTCTGACTACTCCCAGCCTTCCCGTGCACCTGCCTGCCCTCCCAAACCATTCAAAGAAAGCACTTTTTCTTCGAAGACATCCTGCTGAAAATGAAAAGCCCCCTGCTTTCCCCTCAACCCTGGGTCTTGGGTGGCCTTGGGGAGTGAGGACTGAATTCCTGATTCCTCCCTTCCCCCAAAGAAAAAGCTGGGCGTTCGACTAATGGGAGCTTGCCTGGCCAATCGGTGCTTTGAGAAAGTTTGGTTTGTGATCCTGTTTCATTAGGCTGATTGGAGCAGCCGGTGCGCGGAGGTAGAGTCCCTCCCCAAGGGGCTCCGCGCTCGGCTGCCCCGGCCGTCGCTGCCGTGCGTGCCCCTTCTGGACAGAAGTGACCTCCCCTCCCCTCCCTCGGCTCCCCCCTCCCGCTTTTTTGTTTCTGTTTTTATCCAGTGTCTCGCTTCCTCTCTCTCCCCCCGCCCCCCGCCCCCCGCCTCCCGCCCTCCGCCTCCCTGCAGCGCCACGCCGGCTCCGCAGCCCGGGCGGCCGACCGCGAGCCGCTGAGAGCGCGCCGAGCCGCCCCTGGGGCCCCGCCGAGCCCCGCCGAGCCCCGCCGAGCCCCGCCGAGCCCCGCCGAGCCCCGAGGCGAAGACGCCAGCGCCGGGAGAGCGCGCGAGGAAAACAAGCGGGCGCCGCGGGAGCCCCGGAGGGCGGCCGGGAGGGGGGCGCGCCCCGGAAAGTTGCCCCGCGGCGCCCCGGGAGCCGGGCCTGCCCCCCGCGCGGCTCGGGCGGCGAGGGCGCCCCCGGGAGCGGCCCGGAGCGCGGACCCCATGCCGGCGGCCAACATGCTGGAGAACCTGCAGCCGCCCGCCCTGCAGGTGCCCGCGCCCCAGGGCGCGCCCGAGGGCGGCCCGCTCTGGTCCAGCTCGTCGACCCCCACGCTCCGCCGCCGGCGCTTCAAGATGCGCCGCACGAAGAACGTGCAGGAGCAGAGCCTGGAGGCCGGGCTGGCGCGGGAGCTGCCCGGCGTCCTGGCCCCGGGCAAGGAGTTCCTGCAGCTGCCGTCCATCGAGATCACGCCCTCCAGCGACGAGGACACCCCGTGGTCCAACTGCTCCACACCCAGCGCGTCTCCGCGCCGAAAGCGCTTCCTCCTCCGCAAGTGGCTCAGGGTGAGGGAGCGGAAGGAGTGCAGTGAGAGCAGGTACGTCCCCGCGCCGCCCCTGCCCCCCCCCCCCGCCCGCGCCTGCAGCCCCCGCCCCGGCCCCCGGGGGGCGTCCGGGCCCCCACCTCGGCGGGCAGCGGGGGCGCCCTCGCGGCTGCTGCGCGTGTCGCCCTCCGCCCCCCTCCGGGGCCGGGGCCGGGGCCGGGGCCGGGGCCTGGGCTGGGGGCCTGCGACTCCCTCCCCGTGGGGCTGCCCGCCGCTTTCCATCTCATTCCATCCTCTCTGCAGAATGAACAGGAAAGCCCTTGGCAGCTCGCATCTGTTGGGTCCTTAACCCGGGCAGGTCCCTACAGCCCGCGCCGGGCATCAGGAAAACTCTGCGCTAGGCACCACTCTTGTTCCCGTTTAAGACGTGGACACAACCGAAGCCGAGAGAGGTTAAGGGGCGCCTCCACCCTACACTTACACCGCTGAACTCCGCTTCAGTTTTTATGTTATCGTGGCCACAACCAGCTTGCCTGTCCTGGCCCACACGTGGAGTGCACCTGCTGGAACATGCAGGTTGAGAGAGGCTCATTTCCTACTACAGAGAGTCTTCGGACTTCTAGAGCTGCTGTGGTTTGTGGCAGCTCCTCCCCTTTTTTTTCCCCTGGGTTAGTGTGGCATCTGAATAGTGGGAGAAGTTGTCCTGTCACCCAGCGTAGAAAACCATAGGGCAGGTCCATACAGCCTTGGCTAGGAGGTGTGTTGGAGCCAATCCACCGCCTGGTTGCAGGGAGAGGGATCCTTACAGGCTCTTTGATACCATGGACTCTGCTCCTTTAGACACTCCAGAGTTCTATCTCTTAAGGGAGGTTGGCACCCTTCTTTGGGCAGCTGAAGGATTGGCCACCTTGCCCAGGACTCCTCCTCCCAGCCTGTCCTGTTTCATCCACATCAATTCAACCAGTGTTTATTGAATGTTCTCCTGAGCTCCATCTGGTACCGGCTAATGTTGATGGGGTCCTGGAGGGCGAGCAGGGAGGACTGGGTAGAAAAAGGAGGTGCCAAGTTGTAGGAGGAGGATGGGTGGAGACTCGTGTGACCAATTGAGACAAGTGAGTTTCACTCCTCTGGAGGAGGTGGAGCCATTGGAAAATAGAAAGATGCTGAGAGTCTCAAACTGACCAATACAGACAGGTGGTAGAAAACAGCAGGAAAAGTATGAGGCCGGGGGCATGAGATCAGGAAAGAGGAACAGTATGGACAAAGGCAAAAGAAGCAGGGTGGTGGCACCAGGCTGGCTCAGTGGGGAGAACCTGTGGCTCTTGGTCTCTTCAGGGTCGTGTGAGCACCACATTGGGTGCAGAGGTTACAAAAAAAAAAAAAAAAGAAGAAGAAGAAGAAGAAAGAAGTAGGCCTTGTCTCTTTGAGGGGACACTGAGGAATTGGTGGGGTTATGATAAGCTTTCCACAATCTCTTTTCCTTTAACTGGAAGTGGTTCTACTTTCAAGTGCGGATGTAGTTTTTTGTGGACCTGAGGATAATTCTTTCTGTCTGGTGCCCCATCCTGCTGCCTTTTCCACAGAGTCGAGAGAAGAGGAGCAAGCTTATTTTTAAATTTCTTCTCTTCTTCCTTTTTCTTCTCCTTCTTTTAAGATTTTATTTATTCACTAGAGACACAGAGAGGCAGAGACATAGCCAGAAGGAGAAGTAGGCTTCCTGTGGGGAGCCTGATGTGGGACTTAGTCCCAGGACCCCACGGGTCAGGACTTGAGCCAAAGGGAGATGCTCAACCACTGAGCCACCCAGGTGCCCCCCCTTCTTCTTCTTTTTTAAGGTAATCTCTATGCCTAGTGTGGGGCCCGACGTCACAACCAGACTCTACCAGCTGAGCCAGCCAGGAGCTAATCTTGAATTCAGTGCAATCCCTATCAAAGCACTGGGTGTTATGCTATATGTTGGCAAATTGAACTCCAATAAAAAAAATTAAAAAACATAGTTCATCATGGGTTGTCAGCTTTCCTCTCAAATGCGAGAGGCCCTCGTAGAGAGCCTCCCCTGAAATGCGAGAGACCCTAATAGAGACCCCGTTTTGGTTTGGGGATTCAGCACACATATTGAGGACAGAATATGGGGAAGAGTCTTGCATTGCGGCCAGGGTGAGGATGGGGGTGGATTTGGTTAGAATTAAGAAAGGTTTTCTTGGTTTTGAGAGTTGTCCAAGGATGCCATAGAATCTTCAGTATTCTTAAAATCAGGAAGGATTTTCACCCTCTAGGTGTAGATGAAAGCAGTCTTTTAAATGATGGCTTGCTGGCTGAGAAGAGTGTGTGTGTGTGTGTGTGTGTGTGTGTGTAATAAAGGCAGACTCTGGATTCAAACCCAAATTGGTCTGACTCCCATATCGTCTCTTACCCACTTACGCTGCCTCCTGTTGGAATCTCTCCGGATCTCCGCAAAGATAAAACCCCATCGTGGGGAGGCCTTAGGAATGAAAGGCTGCATGGAGGGAAAAGAAGCAGTCGAGCGAGTAGATGCTTGTAGATGCCCAGGAAGTTTGCCTGAGAAGGAGCTGGCGTTCGGAGGCAGCAGACCAGAAAGAATATTGGACGTGAAGCCAGAAGATTTCAGTTTATTTTTTTTTAAAGATCTTATTTATTTATTCATGAGAGATAGAGAGAGGCAGAGACACAGGCAGAGAGAGAGAGGCAGAGAGGGAGAAGCAGGCTCCATGCAGGGAGCCTGACGTGGGACTCGACCCCGGGTCTCCAGGGTCACGCCCTGGGCCCAAGGCAGGCGCCAAATCTCTGAGCCACCCGGGCTGCCCCAAGATTTCAGTTTAAATTTAAGTTCTGTCGTGTAGTGGGTGTGGGACCTTGGATACCTCACTTCAGTCATGCTCTGTGTGCGTCATCTTCATCATGGAAAGGGAGACGTGTCTCAGGAGTAATACACGTGCAAACGTTTTCCAGCCGCACCTGGGACTCCTCACGCGTTACAGGATTGGCAAACTGCTCTGCTCTGGGCTGGTTTAGCCGGGGCATCAGCATCCCAGGCCCGGCCTGCTGGCCTTCCTTCCTCTCCACACTCCCCACTCCGAGTCGACCTCTGTGCAGGGGAGAAAAGCCCCTTTCAGGCCTCCAGGGTCTGGTGCCATAGAAAGCAAGGGGCTGTGGATTTTAACTGCACGAAGTTAAACGCGGAAAGGATTGAGAGGAGCACCTGGGAGGCTCAGTGGTTGAGCGTCTGCCTCTGGCTCAGGGCGTGATCCTGGGGTCCTGGGATCCAGTCCCATGTCAGGCTCCCTGCAGGGAGCCTGCTTCTCCCTCTGCCCGTGTCTCTGCCTCTCTCTCTCTCTGTGGCTCTCATGAATATATAAATAAAATCTTAAAAAAAAAAAATCCTAGGAAGAAAGAAGTGGGGAAGATGGTTTGGAGAACCAAGGGCCTTGGGGTGCGGTACTGAAATAATGCATGCCCAGCTTCGTCTGGTTCATCTTCGTATCCTCACTGTCTAGCACTGTGCTTGGCCGTCTGTGGTGATTGATACATGTTTGTTGACAAATAAATAAAAAATGAGTGTAAGAATGATTCTTTTTTTCTCTACTGTTTGGAATGGAAGTATCTTTAATTCATAAGTCAAAATTTCCTGGAGGAGCTGAGTTTAGAGCTGAGGTTTTCTTTTTCCCCCATGACAGCTTTATTGAGATATAATTTATGTAACATACCAACCATTCAGTCATTTAAAGTATAAAATTCAGTGGTTTTTAGCATATTCCTGGATATGCATAATCTTCACTGCAGTCAATTTCAGAGAGCATTTTCGTGACCCCAAAAGGAAACCCACACCCTTTATAAATCAACCTCAGTGCTCCTGTTCCTCATCATGCTGGCCCATGCAGGCATGCCTCTGCTTACTGTGGAGAGCAGTAGGTGTTTCAAATTTTCTTTTGTTTTAAAAGTTCATATATTTATTTGAGAGAGAGCAAATGTGAGCAGGGGGATGGGTAGAGGGCACGGGAGAAAGAATCTCAAGCAGACTTCCTGCTGAGCATGGAGCCTCACGTGGAGCTCAGTCCCATGACCCTGAGATCATGACCCGAGCCAAAATCAAGAGTTGGCCACTCAACCAACTGAGCCACCCATGTGCCCCAAGAACAGGGTTTTTTTTTTTTTTTTAAGATTTTATTTATTTATTCATGAGAGACACAGAGAGAGAGGCAGAGAGGCAGGCTCCCTGTGGGGAATCTGATGTGGGACTCAATCCCAGGACTCCAGGATCAGGACCTGAGCCAAAGGCAGATACTTAACCCCTGGGCCACCCAGGTGCTCTAAGAGCAGAGTTTTGAATGGAGACCAGATGCTTGGCAAAAGCAGCACGGGGTTGGGGTAGGGGGTGGATTGTTGGCTTGAAGATGGGAACGGATGACCACGAATGGTCTCGATGAAGGATGTGGAAAACAGGGTGGTGAACTGATGGGCTGACAGATTTATGCTGAAGGGTTTGAGCTTGAGTTTATCAGTCAGTCAACAGCAATGCGTTGAGATCCCATTGACCGTGTGCTCAGTAAACAAAGAGGATTCAGCTCACGGAGGAGCTGCTATAGGTTCTAGAACCTGGGATTGATGCTGAGCCGTGCCCTGTGTGAACTGGGTGGTGAGGTAGGGGCCTGAGCCCTGCTTTGTTCTTGCAGCACTCTGGCTGGGAATCGTTGTCTTTGCCACCATTTAACATAAGATGGTAATTAAAAAAAAATATATATATATATATTTAGTTGGTTAGTTAGTTCTGGCCGCATTGTCCTCTGAGCTCCCTGAACAACAGAGTCCGAAGTGGATGGGACAAGCTTTTGGAATTAGTGCCTGTACGTCCCCCTGCATTCCTTGGCTGTCACTGGTTGTGGCAATTTTTCAAAACTCTCTCTTGAGGGGTGCCTGGGTGACTCAGCCAGTTGAGCAACTGCCTTCGGCTCAGGTTGTGATCCCGGGGTCCTAGGATCAAGCTCGGATCGATCGGGCTCCCCGCTCAGTGGGTAGCCTGCTTCTCCCTCTGCAGCTCCCCCTGCTTGTGCACTGGTTGTCTCTTCCTCTCTGTCAAATAAATAAACAAAATCTTTTAAAAAACCCCAAAAACTCTCTTGACCTGCCAGATTCTGTTGAAAAGTCAGAAACTGCACCGAGATGGCATCCTGTTCTGATTCCCTGAAAGGGGAAGGGAGCGCTGACAGGGGCCCAGCGTGCAGGTGTGGATGGCTACCTGTAGGCTGCCTTCCCAGGGGACTCAGCAGCACTTCTCTGCCTCTTTGTCCAGGGCGACACCCCCCCCCCCCGCCCTGTTATCGTCATCCTTTGCACCACCATTTCCCTTGGCTGTTCTCTCCCCTCTTCTGTGTAACATGCTCACCCTGCTTAGAGTCCCTTCACCTTAGAGCCTCAGGGTTTCTGCTCTGCTGCACACATCTGACCTCAGGCGGCGGCGCTCACTGGGTCTGCGCAGCCAGGTAGACCAAGGGTATCCACCTGGTGGTGCCAGCCTCTCTGGTGTGTGGGTTGGCAGGTAATGGCGTCGCTGGAGTATTTATCTTGATTCTTCAGCCCTTCCCTCTGACCTTTGGAGAGAGCCTTGCTTCTGGTTTCAGCTCCATTTCTGGGGGAGCCGGGTGAACTGGGCTTCCAGATGCTCTGTGCATACCCTGCCATGTATGAGAAGCCCGGCGAGTGGGGGAAGAGAGGAATGCCATGCTTTCTCAACACAAAACAGCAAGAACAAACGCAGAGGAGCCCTGTGATGCATCAGCAATTAGTGCTGCAAAAGGTGAAACTAGTGAAAACCTACTAGACCCATAAATCCTTGAGGGCGGGGACTGCATCTTTGGGCCAAGTTTGCTGCTGAGCGCCCTCAGTCTGTAATCACATTTAATCTGCACAAGAAACACCCCCCACCCCCCACCTCAAGGTGGGTTTTATGGCTGAGAAACCTGAAGTTCAGAGATCAACTTGCTCCTGATCAACCAGAGGCGAGGGTGAGATCTGAACCATTCCAGAGCCCGAGCTCCTGACAGACCATCTCTCCAGGGCCTGCAAACCGCTGGCTCTTGCATGTTTGAGAAGCCACCCGCGTGGAGGGGAAGGTGTGAGAGAGGGTGGGGACGAGGGCACAGGATGCGAAGGCCTCCGGGAGGAAGCGTTACGGGCAGGTGCCGCGAGTGAGGCCTCTGCTGACCGGCCTGGGCCATGGGCTCCGGGACAAGCCGCCGGCCTCTGGCTGTAGATGCGGTTTCCAGATGCTGACAGTTGGTGGAAACTGAGGGGGTCGAGGTAGAGCCCCAAGGGCTGACTCACACTGGCCAGGGTCCCCTGTGGGAGGTGGTATTTTTAAGAGTTTCCGTGGGGGTTATAGTCTCGGGGGCACCGGTTACGTGTCAGCCAGGAGGGGGGGGTGGCGGGTGATCCCGGGGCAGATTAGCGGGTGATGGTTCTGCCCTGGGTGGTTGGTTTCTCTCGAGTACTCTCCATCCACCAGTTGCTAGGCTGGTCACTGATAATTGCTTCTAGGGTAACACCGTTTTCCATTACGGCGTCTGAATGGCTAAGCTTCCTGACCTCGGCGGGCGAGCCCTGGGCCCAGAGCAGGTGTTCAGCCCCGCCAAGCTGGCCTGAGAGCGGCCCCCGCCGTGGTTGCCGGGTTGGGGTGCGTGCAAGAGCTTCATGCGCCCTGAGGCCTTTATCTGGAGCTTTTGCGCTCTTGGGTTTTTGCCTCTGTGGCCCACGTTGGTGTGGCGATGCGCGCAGGGGCTGTTGTACCTGGGGTGAAGGAAGATGGAGCTTTTACATGTCTCGTGGGGCTGGGCTGGGCCTGGGGGGTCTGCGAGCTCTGGCCCTGTGACTTCAGCACCTGAGAACAACCTTCCTGCTCCCGGAGGAGATAGCAAAGCTTCCATCCAAGATGCATAACTGAAAATCAAACACAGGCCTTCAGATGGGAGAGGGGAGGCGGGGAGGCAGGACGGAGCGGCTTCGAGCTGCAGCAAGGAGACAGCGGGCAGGGGCTGGCTACACCAACCCCCTGGCCCCGCCGCCCCGTGCCACCTTCTAAAAATAGTCCTGGTGTCAAATATTCTCTGTTTTCCAGACACTGTGTGTCTGGATTTTCAATTCAAATAATAGAGTTCAGAATCATCAGCAAGATGTGGCTGTGCCTCAGCTCAGATCAGCGGTGGATGAGGGGGGATAGGGAAATTGTGGCTTTTACATTGAAGGCCTCCCCCTGCTGCTCATTGCATTTTTTTTTTTTTTTTTTGGTCCCATGGTGTGAAGTCCTTTCTGCATCCTTCGTGCACACCCTGTGTTGAGATTCTGGTTCAACCCTGATTTGTAGATGAGATAAAGAAATAAGGTGCTAGGCACGTCAAGGTGGCAGATCTGGCTTATGGCCCGGGGACTCGGACCTCTGACCTCAAGTCTGGGCCAGTCTCTTCTCCAGAGTTGCCTCAGGCTTTATAAGCTCTCCCCACGTCAGCCCTCACTGCAGGAATGCCTCTTCCCAGCCTGCTGCCTCTTACCTACTTGGTTTGACCACAGAGAGTTGTAGTCTTGCTGCTTCTTGGTTAGCAAACGTAGTCAGGAAATGAGGGGGCTGAGTGAGGGAAGTAAAAAAAAAAAACAAAAAACAAAAAAAACATACACACACATACATACAAAACAACAACAACCCACTTGGTTTTTCCCTTGTCTTTCACAACTCTGGAAAAAGAATTTGCCTTGGGGGTCCAGCGGGGGCAAGGGGAGTATGGTAACCCTGGCATATTTGCACCCCCCACAATGAGGAGGATACAGAAAGATCTTATGGACGGTGGGTTTAGTGACACATTTCTGAGGCTCTGCAAGGGTCTCCCAGCTTCATAAAAGAAATGTTTGCAGCCTTGGCAGTGGCTATCGTGTGTGTAATAAAATAGGTAGTTAACACAAATATTGGGGACAGTAGAGACGAGGAAGACACAGCTCATCATTTCGCTGTGCTAACCCAACCACGGGCAGCATATTGGGTGTATTATGTATTTTATTTTATGTCCTCTGATAAAAAAAAATGAAAATTTAGTAGGTGAGCAGCCCGGGTGGCTCAGTGGTTTAGCGCTGCCTTCAGCCCAGGGCGTGATCCTGGAGACCCAGGATCGAGTCCCGCATCGGGCTCCCTGCATGGAGCCTGCTTCTCCCTATGCCTATGTCTCTGCCTCTCTCTCTCTCTCTCTCTCTCTCTCTGTGTCTTTCATTAATAAATAAATAAAGTATTTTAAAAAAACCTTTAAAAAAAGAAAATTTAGTAGGTGATATATAGCTATATATGTAAGAATTTGAGGAAAAAACTTTTCTTCCTTTCTCTCTTAAGAATTGTGAATAACCAAAATTACTTGAGTTTAATTCTCTTTTGCATATTACAGTGATATAAACAAGATGGTCTTTTAACTTGGAAATCTGTTAAAAAATTTTACAAAAACCATAATTCTGAAATATATAATTATGATTATACCATTTATTAGACAGGTTCAACTCTCTGAATTGACTTCCTCCTCTTTAAGTTGGAAACCATTATGTCTATTAAGAATGCTGCGTTTTGGGCAGCCCTGGTGGCGCAGCAGTTTAGCGCCGCCTGCAGCCCAGGCGTGGTCCTGGAGACCCTGGATCGAGTCCCACGTCAGGCTCTCTGTATGATGCCTGCGTCTCTGCCTCTCTCTCTTGTCTCTATGAATAAATAAATAAAATCTTAAAAAAAAAAAAGAATGCTGCGTTTTCTCATTCAGGTTTCCTTTCTAAGTGATAGACTTTTTTATGTTTCATTGGGCTCTCCTGTACCTTTTCCCGGTAGAAGGTAGGGCGGAGTGTAAAGTCCCTAGGTTGAGGACAGGTGAGTCTGCAAAATGAGGGGGAAAAAAAAAAAAAGAATTCCTGCAGCACTGTTTCTGGAGGAGCCCTCAGGATGCGATACTTCTCCAAAGTGGGGTTAAGAGCCTGCTCATCAGAGATGCCACTTAGCCTCGTCCTCGCGTTTTCCACAACCACACGTATGCGCCAGTGCCAGTCTGACGCCGCAGAGCCATCTGCCTTGATCCGGCAAGTGTTTGTGTTCTAGCTGGGTCATTACGCTCCGCAGCCCTTCCTGACCTTTTGTTTGCTTCTCAGGGATGGACGGAATGGCAGTAATAAAGGTTACTCTGAACAGGGTGGAGCTTCTCCAGAGAACGGTTTGCCCTTAGCTTGGGTGACAACATGGGTTTTTCTCTTTGTCTGTGATGAACCACATTTTCCTGATATGTGAGGACCTCCTTAAAAAAAAAAAAAAAAAAAAAAAAAGACAAAAGACCTCAGAAAAGAGGACTGTACCACCTCTCTTGGTTACTTCTCTGTAGGTTTCAAGGCCCACTGCCGAGAAAGTTCTTCCTAAGATCCAACCTAATCCCCCCTAGTACAGTTCAAACCCATTTTCTCTAGTTTTGTCCTCAGTGAGGATGAGACACTGGTCGTCATCCTTTGAGGATTTTCTGTCAACGACTTCTTCTTGGTAGTAACTTGTGGCCTGCAGATTCTGAGGGAAGCCCTGGGTTTCTGTTAGTGATTACTTGGACCTCACGGGGGGCTGTGGGGCCCAGCAGACTTACTGGGGGAATTGGCAGCCACACGTACTGGAAGAGCAGAGTAGAAAGTCGCCCGACCATTCAGCAAGTTCCTAGTGACACTGAAAGATTCCTCTCTCTCCGATGCCTTCTCCATGCTTGGGTTGCTTCTTGAAATGGCTCTATGACTGGATGTGATTTTTGTTTGTAGTTTGAGAGATGAGGCTGAAAGATCAGAAAACTCAGGAGAGCTAGTTCTCACAGTTGAAATGTTTATTGGATTACCAGGGATCAGGTACTGTGTGTCCAGGTGCTTGGGATACAGGGATGGACACAAACGGCCCTTCCATTGAGGAGCTCACAACCTATATGGAGAGCAATGTGAAAAAGATCATTTCAAGAGCTATGGGATTTGGATTACAGCATTAAAAAAGAGAGAAAAAAAAAAAAAAGGTCCGAGGAAAGAGTCAGCTGGGAGGTTAGACGGGAGGAGGGTCCTAGGACCAAATGGCACTACTACATTGTCTTACTTCTCTGCACTCGGCCTGCCACCTATTGATGCCTACAGCTCTGGCTCTGCGTCTCTTGCGTCTCTCCCGGAGAAGCTAGTCTTCATGGTGGATGGGATTTGTGTGGTCGTCTCAACTGGGAGCAAACAGAAGTCCAAGGCCGTGAAGTTGGTGGGTGGCAGAGAGGGCTCTGGAGCACAGGTACCCTGCACATCAGCTGGGCGTGCGGCCCACCTCCTGTCTGGGGAGCCCATTCCGTGGGGGGATGGAGCCCTATCTTCATCAGCAGACTCAGGAAGCCCACGCAGCCTCGCTTCTAGATGGTTTTTCCTAGAACCAGCGCCCCAGCACCAGTCTAGGGGACCATCCGAGGCATCCAGGGGTGTCGGCTGTGGTTCAGCTCATGTTCCCGCCCTGTGGTCCTGGACTGATTACTCAGTCTCTCCCCATCTCGGTGTCTTTCTCCTCCGTAAAGCAGAGGGCATAGGTTTCTCTTCATCTTGTAAGACTAAGTAGGTGAGTCTGAGGAGGTGTGCTAAGGTTATTATTCGTCAGTAAAAGGGAGATGTTTTTTGGGCCACCTGCAAGGCTGAGTTTGCATAGCCTTAGTTGGAACAGTGGTTGGTTACTTGTTTGATTAATCATGAGATGTCACTTTTCAGATCTACTGATAGGTGCTGAGAATGAGCTTCTATAGTTCGTGGGCCGCTCCTGTCTGTCTGTCTCTTCAGTGTCCGTCTGCCTGGGGTTCTGACTCCAGGCTCCTGTCATCTCCCTCTCCTTCTCCTCTCCCTCCCTCTGCACCGCCTCCTCCTCCATCTGCTTATACAAGGTCCTGGGGCTGGTTCATTCACTGGCGTGGCTTTAATTATTTCTGTCGGATGATGACTGTCATGCTGCCTCTCTTTCCTGAGCCCGAGGCTCAGACCTGCGGGTGACTCATAGACATTTTTGTGGGGAGGTTCTTAAGAACTCAGCGTCGAGGTGCTTGAACTGGCCCTCGTTCCCTCCAGCCCAGTCCCTCTCCGTAGGCTCCTCCAGCATCCTGGGGTTGGTACCCATCAGCTTCATGAGGCTCCCCTCCCCTGGGAGCATGTTCTTCATGTCCCTCTTCCTGACTCCGCCACCCTTGCCCAGGCCACCATCTCTCCCATGTGTGCGCTTCAAGTGTCCTCCTAACTGGCCTCCCTGCCCCCAGGGAAGCCCTGTCCCTAATTCTGGGCTGCAGCCTGAGTGGTCTTGGTGCCCTCACTCCTGCTCGCCAACCTCCTCCTTGGCTGCTGCTCCCAGGCCTGTGCCTCCAGCCCCAGGAACCTCTCCGCACCTCGAGTGGCAGGCCTTCTCTTCTTTCCAGGGCTCCACGGACGCTGTCCCTCAGCTGGGACTCCCCTTCTGTAACACCTTCCCACCTTGCCACCCTGCCCTGCTTTTCTTCCCCTTTGGATCCTTCCTCTGGGAGGTATTTCCAGACTCCGGTATTTATGACGTGTGCCTCATTTGTGATTATGTTCCTGAATTGCGATTATTTGGTCACATTGCATCCTTTATGATGCTGCGAGGGCGGAGTTTATTTTATTCAGCGTTTGTTTTATTCGGAGCCTGCTGAGGTCTTTGCATGGAACATCGTAGGAGCTCGGTAAACAGGTATTTAGAGAAGGAGTAAATAATCAAATACACGAAGGACTATACAGAAACTTGATTTTTTTAAAAAAGAATTTATTTATTTATTTATTTGAGAGAGAGTGCACAAGCAGAGGAAGAAGGCAAAGGGAGAAGCAGACCCCGAGCCGAGCAGGGAACCTCCCACACGCAGGACCCATCCCAGGACCTTGAGATCATGACCAGAGCTGAAGGCAGAAGCCAACCAACTAAGCCACCCAGGCGCCCCCAGAAACTTGATTTTCAAGGAATTCTGGTTGTAAATCATTTTGCAAAGCAAGTTGTCCTCTTGGAGCTGAGTGATTTTACCCCCTCATATCCCATTGACATGAATCTGGCTTAGTACATAATGGCTTGTTGGCTTTAAGCCTGTTGGTTTCTTGCGTGTTTGTATTTCTTTGTGCCGTCTGCGTCTTCCATCGGACTATTGGTGCTCAGAGACCAGAGACTGCTGCTCTTCTAAGGGTGGTCTCTATTCAGGGAGTTTAATTCGGCCTGTGTAGGTAGAGAGCGGTTGACCTTTCCCAAAACGAGACTCCAGAAAACAAGAACAAGTGGGAAGCAGTATTTTGGCCAGTGATCAACCCGGGGCCCAGGTATGGTATGCAGAGAGGAATAACTGGGTCCTTTCCCACCAGGGACCTGTGGCAGTTTGGAAGGATGTTTTGATTTTTTTTTGGCGGGGGGCTGTGGTTGCCATGGTAACAGTACTTTCTCTGGCCTTCTGATTCCAGGTCAGGGCAACAGTTGTTCCTCTTGCAGGAGAGGAGGATTTGAGAATACATGTATCCTTCCTTCTGCGCCCCTTTCCCCCACCTGATTAATCCACCCAGTATTTATTGACCACATGTTACATGCCAGGTGCTGTTCTGGATGCCAGAAGCTGCAGCGAACAAAACAATTTCTGCCCTAGTAGAGCCTGCATCCTAGAGAGGGTAGAGAGACAGTAAACAAATTAACAACGCAACAGTGATCCCTGTTCGTTTAAAAACAAGTTACTTGGGCACATCACTGAAAGGATTAGTGTGTTCGCTAAAACTTAGAGAAGTCAGGAGTTGTGGAAGTAATGTCTCCCCCCTGCCCCACAGAGAGAGATGAATGGGGGTGCAGCTGAGGGCTGAGTGTGGGAGCGGACTCCCTCCCCGCGACAGTAGGACTTCGTTTATTTGGGTGTAGGCATTTCGGAATGCAGATGCATCTGTCGCTCTGACATTTTCCAAGACTTAGGGAGATGGTGGTACTAAGCTGGTTCTCTCTCTGCAGCTGTTGGATGTCAGAGGGCAGTTGTTCTGGTGTTTTCCTCTTGGCTCTGGTGGAAGCCAGGATCCAAAGGGCCACTTCTTTAGGCAGTGCAGTGACAGCCTTAAGACAGGCCTTGGATGCCAGGTACTGAGGCACCACAGAGCGGGGAGTTTGACCTCTTGAATGGGGAGCCCCGGGGGGGGGGTCGGGTGTGCAGAGGAAAGAGGGGACCCTGACACTTGCCCCTGGAGCTTCCAGTCAGAGCAGCAGAGCATGGTGCCCATGTGGACACCAGTGAAAACAATGCTGGCGATAGCAATTTATCATCACCTCTGAATTTTGGTGGCGCTTTATCCTTTTCAAAGTGATTTACCAGGCCGTGGGCTCCAGGAGGGCAGCACAGAGTATAAGGATTCTTTGCATTTGCCCCAACACATACCGCAGTTCCTGGCACACATGGAGCCTCCAATCACATGCTTCGGGCCTGGCGATCCCATGCCTCATTTGCTCCTGCATCCCGGGGGGCAGATGTAACTAACGACTGTGTCCTTGGCCTTTAAGGAAATGGAAACCCTGACACATGCCCACATCCATACAACTAAGTAATGATGGAATCCTGACTCAAACAGGTTGTCGTGTCATGTTTAATTCAGGCCTTTTTCGATACTGTACAATATACATACATACCTAACCTCATACTGAGGTTTTCTATGTGTGTGCTAACAATGTAGGTAATTAAAATCCATAAGAAATGGAAAATAGAGACCAAAGATTATATAAGCCACTGTTTCACCGACCGGACCTCTGTTCTGTTAAAGCAGCAGCTCCTGTCAAAATCCTGGGCTGGATTTTTACTTCCCCTTGTGGGACACGTTAAACAGGCTGCCAGGGTGCGGAGCTTTCAAATTCCACACACCCTTACAGCTTGGCTGCTGTGTGCTAGCCCCTGGGCTTCGGCTGGCCTCTGCTCTTGAAGGATTTGGTCTAGTTTATTTATTGTCCATCCATTTATCTGTTCAACTGTCAGTTTTAATTGAGCACCTATTAGTCAGTCAATGTGAATAAAGCAAATAAATGTGAAATCTAAAAATGTAGCAGGTGCATCCAAGGAGAGGGCGGCTGGAACTGTTGCATTTGGTCATCCTGGTGACTGGCCAGATCTTATTGTGAAGGACACCCTCTCTAGCAGAAGACCTTCCTTTGTAAATGGAATTGGATGGACATTTTCCCTTAGGAGAACAGAAGCAATTTACTGTCACCCTAAAGCCTCGCTCATTCATTTCCTGGAATAGACAAGGGTGGCTCATGCTTTGCTGACTGGAAATCCCAGCCATGGACCTGGGGTAACCTGGCCCGCTTCTCTTCTCTTTTCTGAGGAACACAGGAACACTGAACTTCCCTTTGGCTTTCTCTAGCAGAGGATGGGCAGGGGAAACAGAAGTTCTGTTTTACTTCTCAGACCTTTGATGCAAAGGATTCCAAAGTTAGGATTTTAATTTTAATTTTATATTTTATAATATATATAAATATATATAAATATAATTTTTATATTTTAATTTTATTTAATAATTTTGGATTATTATTTCTGCCTTTTCCTGACCTTAGTCCTCACAGTCATGGAAAGCATAGAGTCCTAGAGCACCTGTGCCCACTTGCCTACTAGCTTAGGACCCCCTGGGTGACGGGTGCTGTCTAGAAATAATTCACTTTCACTGCCTTAATCAGCTCAGTAGTGTCTCAGAGGGTTGAGAAAAAACAGTTGACAGCATGCAGTTAGGACCAAACATACCTGTCCAGGTTCAGTGGATGGGTATCAGAGAATAAATGAATGAATAAGTAAACAAACTTATAAAAACAAATATATTGGGCATTTCGTATGTATATAAATATTCTATATGTATCTATGTGTGTGAATTACATAGTTTTTCACCCTGGATATCCATAAGGTAGGTGAAGTGTCCCTAGGCCATGGGACGGTGACTCTGCTCTTATCAGCAAGAAATTCTAACTTGCTTATTGAATAGGATACTTATCTTGATGTTAGCAGTTGGTTTAGATCCATCCACCCCCGGGAGATGAAGAGACTTGGCCTGCCCCATTCTAGAGCAGTCCAGGGTAAGCCCAGCTGGAGCTGAGTGATGGAGGATCCAGAGTCACAGGTGGCTACCGATGGTGAATTTGAGAGGGCCTGGGGACAGCTGAGACATAGAATGTGTTTCTCCCGCTTCCAAGGCTGTTCGTCTTTGCAAAAGACTGTGCTAACTGCCCAGGCTGACACCATTCCTCAGTGTCGATGACTTCCCAGTGGCTGCCTTCAACTTTTATTCCAGTAGCAATTTCCAGCCTGCCTCCCTAAAGTTCCAGCCTGGAGCAAGCTTTCTTCCCTCCGGCTGCTTTGCACTATCAGTTTCCTCCAACATAAAGAGGGCATCATGGTAACACCTACCTTGTAGTTTGGTGTGGAGTTGAAATAAAGGTAAGACATGACTCTAAGGGCCTGATACATGATTGGTGCTCATGTTCTCATGATTTCTTTCTCTTCCTTTTTCATTTAAGGGAAAGAAGCGTTTTCATATTGGTGTCATTTTCATACTGGTGCCAAGCTTATCTGATCTGAAGGGCAGGCCCTGGGACTTGTGGCTGTTTGTCATTGCAGCACCTTTGCTGAGTCACTTGGGGTTGGCAGACCTGGAAAAGTAGAGTGGTCCAGAGGGTGGTTAGGGCTATGGGTGATCAAGGAGGGCAGCCTCTGTGGTCTTAGGATTTCCTGGTGTACTTCTGGACCCTGATCCCCCTTCTCATGGGAGAGAGAGGGGAGCAAGTAAGCAGCGGAGGGGATGATGTGCCTGTCTTGCCGAGGTGCTGAGTTTCCCGTGATACAGCTTCATGAATCTTGGATTTCACCTTCATCAGGACTGTAATAGGCCTTGCGGAGAGCTCTGTCCAAATGAGTGGGTTGTCTTCTGAGTTTGAAATGAATGACATTCTTTGATATGAGGTGTAATTAGGAGAGAAGATGCTGTTGGTGCTAGGGAGGAGATACAGAGTGAGAACTTTGAGAAAAATGAGAAGATCTTATAAAAAAGAGCCAAGGTAAGATACAAAGACCATCTTTGGGATACGAGGCATTTGTGAGATCAGGATTGGCTTTGTGTGTACTCTGCATTGATGCTTATTCTGTCTTTGTGAGAATGTAATTGTGGACCTAGGTACATGCGATTCTTGTATTTTGAGACTATTTTAACTTGTTATATCTGAATATTTTATGAGCGCTTGTGTTATGTTATATCCCCGTTGACATCAGTGGTAAATACTGTTTTGAATATGTACCACGTAAGAGCTATATTTGATATTTAGGAAAGTAGGAAAAGAAATGTTTAAGTCCGTTTCATCACAGTAGATATAGAATGACAGGAAAAAATATTGATTAAGCTATAATCTATGTTTCCCTTATGATGAGCTAGAGATTCATTAGGATGATATAAAATCAAAACAGAATTCACTAGAATCTTCTTCTGAATTGCCTTCCAAATTAAAAAGTCTCCAAATTAAAAATACTGGCGAGACCCTTCTGATGATATATTCACATTCAATCAGTCATTAGTTCTGCGAACACTTGTCATTGCAAATTACTGGTCACTCAGTATGTGCCAGATGGTCAGGTCGTATGGTCTGTGGTGAGCAGCGTGGACTCAAGTCGGCTTGAATAACTGCTACTTTTTATCGAAGGGACTTTAACATTTTTTTTTTTTTTTTGCTTTTTTGAGACTCCTCACTTCCCAATTTTATTGTCTTTGTACTATTTTTGAACTTTTTTGTTGTTGTGTTGATCTGTCTCTCACCTCTGCATCCCTGCTGCTAAACCACAAAACTGTGTGGTTCTTAAGAGTAGGGGCCCTGCCAACTAGCGTGTCTCCAGTGGTTAGAGCAGAGCTGGTGCTTAGTAAACACTCGCCAACAGCACATGCATGACACGAGCATTTGGTGGAATGAACAGCTATTAGTAGTTATCCTTGTTATGAGCAAGAGCCAAGAGCACCAAATGTCTGGGACGCCTGGGTGGCTCAGTGGTTGAGCCATCTGCCTTTGGCTCAAAGTGTGATCCCGGGGTCCTAGGATCGAGTCCCGCATCGGGCTCCCTGCAGGGAGCCTGCTTCTCCCTCTGCCTCTGTCTCTGCCTCTCTCATAAAAAAAAAAAAAAAAAAAAAGGCACCGAAGGTCCAAGAAAAAAAAAGCAAGATACTTTCTCTCCATGCTCTGGGGGTGCATATTTCTGTATCTGAATGGCCACGTGATGTTGTGGGCAGAGCTGTGCTCTGAGTAGGCCAACTTGAGTTTCATTTTTTGTTATGTCATTAAATATCTCTGTGGTTTTTTATGTGTCTCTTCTTGCTTTAGTTTCCTTTTCTGGAGGGGGAAAAAATTAGGATCCTCTTTCAGGCCCCTTCTTGTATAAGGCTTGGGGCACAATTTTATTATAAGAATTATAGACTCTGATAAAGTGATAAGCTGGAAACAGTAACGATGAAAGGAAGCAAGAGGGCGCCTGGGTGGCTCAGTCGGTTAAACATCTGCTGCTAGCTCAGGTCATGATGCCAGGGTCCTGGGATCGAGTCCTGCGTCGGGCTCTCTGCTCAGCTGGGAGCCTGCTTCTCCTCCCTCTGCCTGCTGCTCAGCCTACTTGGTCTCTCTCTCTCTCTCTCTCTGTCCAATAAATAAATAAAATCTTAAAAAAAACAAAAAAAAGTACAAGGAGGGCAGCCCGGGTGGCTCAGCAGTTTAGTGCCACCTTCAGCCCAGGGCCTGATCCTGGAGACCTGAGATGGAGTCCCACGTCGGGCTCCCTGCATGGAGCCTGCTTCTCCCTCTGCCTCTCTCTCTCTCTCTCTCTCTCTCTCTCTCTGTCTCTCATGAATAAATAAATAAAATCTTAAAAAAAAAAAAAGTAAAAGGAAGCAGGGATCACAAAGAGAGTGCAGAAAGTGAGCCAGGAAGTCACATGTGGCTCTGTGCCTGTGAATTGCCTTTCCGGGGACCTAAGCTACAGTTGTTCTTGGGTTGCTGATCTTTCTCTTCTCCCCACTGGGCCCAGTCAGGGCCGCCGCCTCTCCCTCCTGGTTCAGTTCACACAATCCCTTCTCTGCCAATGACTTAGCTTCTCTGGGAAGATTTCTTAAAATCTTACTGAACTTCTGTGCACTTTTAAGTCCAGAGGGGCCTCGGGGATGGTCCAGCACACTCAGTTCATGTGACAGACAGCCTTGCTGAGGTCCAGGATGGTGATGCTCCTTGCTCTGTGTCCTGCCCGGTCAGTGGCAGAACCAGAGCTGGACCCCGACTTCTGAGCTCAGTCCGGTGCGACTGCTCTCCTGGACTTGTGCTCTGTTTCCCATGTGTTTATTTTTAATAGATGGGAGTGTGACTTTGTGCTTGACTCCAGGATGAGTGTATATGGATGCTTTGGAGAACCCAGTTGGAGTGCCCCAAAGTCTTTCCGCAACCCACCTTAGCAGCCTTCCACTCTCACTCTGGGCACAAGGCCTACGGAAGGTTCGCTGTAGACCTATCGTACCGTTAGGTGAGGAAGGTGGGACTGCTGAACTAGTCACAGGTATTCATTACTCGCCTCACATGTGTTCTGCACGATGCAGAGTGGTGGGGATGCCAGAGAAGAACACAGCACTGCCTTCGGGTGCGGGCAAGCAGAGGGCCAGGACATTCTAGATTCTCTCTCTCTGGCCTTCTCCCACCACCTGTAGTCAGTCAGGCACCTCCTAAATCTCTCCCTCAGGGGTTCTCCTTCCTTAGCTTGAGCCTTCATCCTCTCTGCTCTTTTGACAGGGCTTCCTATAGGCCTCCCTCTTAATCCTCTGCTTTCTTTGGATAAACAAACACGCCTCTCTCTACAAGTCTTCAGTGCCTCCCTCATCACCTGCAGGATGACATTTAATCCACTTCTGGGACACATAGACTTGGCTGTGTTGCAGACTTGGCTGTGTTCAGACTTGGCTTACCTGTCCGCATTCATCTCTTCCCATCCTGAGCCCCTCCTTCATCTCCCACAGCGTGAGCCTGAGGCCCTTGACTAAGCATAAGACGCTCTCATCAAGTCTTTGTGGGCATGCGCTGATTTCTCTCCATAGAACATGGTCTGCCTTGTAACATTTTTTTTTGTTTTTGTTTTTTTTTTTGCCTAGTAACGTTTGACTTGTCTTTACTGTCATCTCAAATGTGTCCTCCTCTGTGAAGCCCTGTCCAGAGTCCCATGTAGCCCTGAGTGGTTTTTCTCATGTGTAGGTAGTGTACTTTGTACAGACACCTTTCCCATCCCACCCTCCTCAAAGAGATTAGCTTATTGTATGTAATCTCATCACTCGATGGAAAGACTCTTCATTTAGAGAGTAAACTTGAGGACAGAATGTATTTTTTTCCTCTTTCATCTTGGTGTTCCCTCACGTGGAGCCTGGCACACAGTAGATGCTCCACAAGTACTTGTTGAATGAGAGGTGTGATGTCACTAAGTACTATTAAAATTAAGCCAAGGGTAGAGTACTATTATTTTTTCCCCCAAGAGGGAGGAGTCATTTCAAATGCTGTAGAAATGTCAGAAAGAAAGGAGATTGGAAAGAGGCCACTAGGTGGTCTTTGGTGACATTTGATGAGAGGACAGTTTGTGTAAAGCAATCCAGATGGGAGCCTGAGTGAGGAAGTGAGCAGAGAGGAGTAGCTGCAGCTGGCAGGGCAGGTGGTGGGGGTGGGGGCAGGGGATCACCTGTTTGAGGGGTTGGGAAGTGAAAGGAAAGTGAAAAAAGGTGGGTAGCCTCAACACTTTCAAGTACGATGAAATAAAAAATGATCTGAGCCCGCGCTGGGTGAATATTCGCCCTCATGGGGCAATTGGGCACCACCAGCTCCAACTTAACCTCCAGATGGGGCTGCCTGTCAGCCCAAGCTCAGGAATGGGGGCTCCCTGTTGCATTCCACCTCACTCAGGACACCCTGAGAAGCAAATGGACATAAAGAAGAGCTAGAAGCATTTCGGTTTCTTGGTTGTGAGGTTGAATGGTGTTCTGCGTAAGGAAACCTTGAGAGGCCAGGGGTTTTCCTTGCTTATGGTGGTGCACCCCTACCCCATTTACTGCTGAAATGTGAGTGAAGAGCAGAAAAGATAGAGAACTTTGAGGAATAAGAACACGCAGGGTCTCTATGTATAGGTGAGATACGTCTAGGGTTCCGCTCTGCAGATGGGCAGTTAGAGAACGCGAGAGGACCTTGCGCCCCTTATTCCCCCAACTCTGAGTCAGTTCTCCTTAGCCAGTGAGGTGTGGGAATGATCACCTAATGCTCCTGGCCCAGCGGAGCAACACAGAGGGTGTGGAGAAGGCACCTGGGGGGCTTCAGGCATCGTTGAGTTATAGTCACAGTGATCAGCCCTTGGAGTCAGGGCGCATTGGGGTGTTTGGTACAGAAGAGGGCACACGGCTACTCTTGATATAAAGAAATGGAGAAATAAAGAACAGAATGGAGTTGGAATAAAAAAGCATGTTACTTTCCTCGAGTACCAACTTTGAAGTGAGATGGTATGTGAAAAATGCTTATTGTAGGCATTCGGCACGTGCTAGTTTCCCCTTCCTCTGTGATAGAGCGTTTTGGTGATTCATACTTCTCTTTATACTTTAAGCTTCATTCCTAAGCGTACTTCAAGATTCGTGAGGGTAGGGCGAGGTCCTGGGGCACTTTGCTCTCCTGCCTCCTAGCACGGCACCTGGCCCACCCAAAGTCTGCTCTCTCATCCTTTCTCTGTTGGCAGATCGCCATGCGAAGTGTTCTTTGGATGAGTCTTGAGTGAATGAATCATCTACTTTGGGGATCCTCAAAATCTCTTTTGCACCCTCCTCCGTGTGGGTGGGTCCTAGAGTTGACCTTGAAGAGGGCCAGTTGGAGAGAGGGCAGGAGTGTGATTGTGTGTGTTTCATTAACATTCTCAAAACAAAAATAAAAGACTTGTGGATGATTTAACTTGTTTTCTTTTCTTTCCTTCCTTCCTTCCTTCCTTCCTTCCTTCCTTCCTTCCTTCCTTCCTTCCTTCCTTCCTTCCTTCCTTCCTTCCTTCCGATTTTGTTTATTCATGAGAGACCCAGAGAGAGAGGCAGAGACACAGGCAGAGGGAGAAGCAGGCTCCATGCAGGGAGCCCGATGCAGGACTCGATCCCAGGACCCCAGGATCATGCCCTGAGCTGAAGGCACACACTCAACCACTGAGCCACCCAGGTGTCCCTCAATTTCTGTTTTCTTTTGTTCAGTGTCTTAAATTACCCAGTATTTTGCCTTCTGGCTAATAAGAAGTGGCCACGAGTGAGTACCTTATCAGAACGTTGTCAATGTGCTTGGGGTGGAAGATAAGATGACATGTCCCATGTGAGAAATGGCACCTGGGGACCCAGAGCCGGCTCTTAACTCACATGTCCCGCCTGTAGGTCCCGTCAGTGCTGTTTCTTCCCCAGGCCCCTGAGGGCTCTCTGTGAGTTGCCAAATGGCCAAAGTGCTTCATTAGGACTGTTATTTCTTCTGATTGGAAAAAACCAAGATAATGATTTCACCATAAACCAGTCCCCCCCCCCCCCGCAAGAGGGAGGGCCAGTGGAGTTGGATGGGGGATGGATGGGGCTGGGTATGAGCCCGGGAAGGGGGAGGCAGGCAAGCTGAAAGAACTCTTAAACAACATAGTCTGTGGTCTGTCCTTGAGCTTCAGGGGCCGTCCATGGGGCAGTTTGTCTGTGACAGAGTTTCTGGTTAACTATCCCCTCCTTCATGTGCTTTTTGGGACAATAAGCATTCCTGCTTTCCAGATGCATCAACCTCTCCTCTCCCCTTGGCTTTTTGGGGGCAGGACACAAGGCTTTCCTTACTTTTTTAAGAATTTTATTTGAGAGAGAGCAAGCTTCAACAGGGAGAAGGGACAGAGGGAGAAGGAGAAGCAGACTCCCCACTGAGCAGGGAGCCTGATGACACGGGACTCCATCCCAGGACCCCTGGAATCATGACCTGAGCCTTAGACAGATGCTTAACTGACTGAGCCACCCAGGTGCCCCAACACAAGGCTTTCTGTATCTTCCCTACTTCGTTACTTCCAGCACTCCTTTGATTTTTGTTAACTAGAGGGAAACAGGTGGTGACAAAATTAGCTACCAGTTGGGAAGCTGTAGTCATAAAACATCTTGAAAACATATTTATTCTTAAATGGACTTGGTCTTTAAAGAAGTAAAATAGACGCATGGCACCTTTTCTTGGGCTTCCGAAATGCTCTTGTGGGTGTTCGCTGGCGATTTCTGGGGAATCAGGTGCCCCAAGCTATTGCAGGTTGGCTCCTGAATCAGGCTACTTCTGCTGCAGCTGGCGGTAGGACCAAGTTGGCACGGCCACCAGGATGGCTTCCTAAACTTCTGTGAAGTGGCCCCCAGGGCACCAGGCCTCCTGCTCCTGCTCTGTGCTGGCCTGTCCCTCCCCTGTCCTGCCCTCATACCTGCAGGGGATGATGGCACTGGCCTCTCCTTTCCCGAGGCTCCCCCATTGGGCTTCTGGCCAGCCCTTCACAGGCCTCCTAGAAGTCTCCCCAGGCCTGGCTCTAGCTCGAGGAAGTCTTCCCCTGTCCCTACACACCTTGCTCTGTCTTGTTTGGCTTCCCTATGGCCTTTTTTCAGCAGCTGGTTGTTGAGACAGCTCTGCTCTTCTCTAGGCATACGTTGTTCAAAAACTTATTTCTGTGGTTTCACTTGTGGCCTTGTGACCTCATGGCAGGTGCCATTACCTGGCAACCCGTGCCATTTCACATCAGCACCTGTTGACTGGTCTGGGCAAATGCTTGTCACCTTTTTTTTTTTTTTTTAATTGAAGTATAGTTGACACACAATGTTGTATTAGCTTCATGTCTATACCGTAGTGTACATAACTCTATATGTTAGACTATTCTCTTGTCGGTTCTCATCTCAGTATTTTTGTTGCCTGAAACTTCCCAGATGTTCTTGCTTTGTGGCCGAGCGCTGCCTCCTGCAGGGCAGACTGTTGATGGTTTTATCACAAGGAACACACACTCCTCCCAGGCTCCCTACTTCGCCTGCAATTCAGATCCCCCTCACTCTCATCCCTCAGGTCGGTGGTTCCTGCCACCCACCCCTTCCCAGCTTTAAGTGAAAGCCAAGGCCAACATTGTCCTGTACTCAAGGGGATAGAAGGAAGAATTCAGGGGCAGGTCACCTGTACCGAAACCCTGTTTTCCTTAGCTTATCACTGCTTTGCTCTTTGACGGGTCAGGTCCCCCTATAAACCCTTATTTTCTTCACCTTTATTTTATTTTATTTATTTATTAGAGAAAGAGAGCACAAGCAGGGGAAGGGCAGAGGGAGAGGGAGAAGCAGACTCCCCACTGAGCAGGGATCCTGATGCAGCTCGATCCCAGGACGCTGATGGGCCTGAAGGCAGACACTTAACCCACTGAGCCACTGCTCCTTTTCTTCATCTTTAAAACAGCGATCAGAGTATTTACATTCTTACTTTATGAGGTTGGAAAGATCAGATGTAAGAATGTGCGTGGAGGCACTTTGTAGACCAGAAAGCATCGTTCCTGTGGACCTTTATTGTTAGTATTAAATACAACATATTAGAACGCAGTGTCTTGAACACACTGAAAAAAGTAGCGAGTATTTGCCCTAAAGATTTTTTTCTCAGGCAGCCAATAGGGTATCCCCAAGGTAAGGGCAGAGCTGCCGGTATCACTAGTGCTAACTTCTCAGGCTTAGATTTGTGGCTCACAGGATGGAGAGCTCTGGGTCTAGGAGGAAAAAAAAATAGTGAATTGGGCCTTGACTATGTCAGAGGGAAGAGGCAGCCAGGCTTCTGCGTGGTATGGGACTCAGTGGCCAAGTGGAAGGTGCAGTGATTGAGGTGTGAGGTCATGCAGAAGACACATTTAATGCAGAGGGGACAATGAACACAGTTGGGAGGAGTGAGTGAGCCTGGTTTATTCGGGGAACACAAGTGATTCTATGTCAGCTGCACATTAGCGGCTTAGGTGGAGCTCTCTGTAGGGGAAGTTGAGAAGTTGGGAAGAGGAGACTGGTTTCATGTTTCAAGGCCTGTGTACGAGGCAAGCACCTTGGACTATCTTGTAGGGCGTTAGGGGGAAACTTGAAAGGGTTTTAACCTGGGAAGAGGCGCCTTTAGCCCTGATTTAGACAATAACGCAGGGTAGTCCAGGCATCTTGTACTGGGGCCATGCTAGGGCCGGCGAGCATCAGCCAGTTGTGCACGTTGCTCCCCAGCTGTGATGTTAGCTTGAAATTGGCCACGCCCAGAATCTTTGCAACACAGAAATTGGCTAATGATGCACACCTGTTTCCTCCTCCCTGGTTGTTAAACACTTATCAGCTCAGTTAAGGGGCCATTTCAAAGATTTACTTATTTTTAATTTTTAGAGAAAGAGTGTGTGATGCATGTGTACTCAAGAGAGAGTGGCAAGAGGAGTGGTTGGAGCAGAGGGAGAGGGAGAGAGAATCTTAAGCAGGCTCCACTCTCGGCACCAAACTAGATGCCAGGCTTGATTTCATGACCCTGAGATCATGACCTGAGCTGAATTCAAGAATTAGACGCTTGGGGAGCCTGGGTGGCTCCATCGGTTAAGCATTTGCCTTCAGCTGAGGTCATGATCCCGGGGTCCTGGGATTGAGCCCCATGTCCAGCTCCCCACTCAGCAGGGAGTCTGCTTTTCCCTCTGCCTCTTCCATCCACCTGCTCGTACTCTCTCTCTCTCTCTCAAATAAATAAATAAAATCTTAAAAAAAAAAAAAAGAGTTGGACACTTAGCCAGCTGAGCCACCCAGGCACCTCTAAGGGCCATTTCAATAAGGTAGGGACTTTGGTAGTTTGCACACCTGGGATGTGTGTTAAAAATTCTTTAGGCCCCAGCCCAGAACCTCTGCATTAGAATCCAGGGAAAGAGATGGGGTGGGAACCTATCTCTACAAAAGTGGCAGGTGATTCTTACATAGTCTGATACCCGTCGTTGGTCCAGGGGGCCAGGACAGTAGGAAAAGGAAGGAGGGATGTGTATAAAAGATACGTAGAGGTAGGAGCCGCAGAACTCTGTGGCTGATGGGAGGTAGGGAGCGGACGAGAAGGAACTGCCACAACTGCTTCTGAGTTTCCTTGTCTGGACAACTAAGTAGATGGATGGAGGTGCAGATAGGTGAGCTAAGGAAGGCAGGTAAAGTTCCTTGGTGGGAGAAGTGGGGGGGGGGGGGTTATATGCTGAGAGGGCTCTTGGGAGGCAGGGTTTGGTGATGCCTTCCATGCATTTGGATTCAGGGAACCTGGTGCTTGGTAGAACAGGTGGGCTTGGGACAATATGTGGGTTGTTGAAGGCATGGATTTGGATGAGATGGTGGGGGGAGAACGTGTAGAGAAGAGAAGGGACTGCTGGGCAGAACTCTAGCGACAACTTTTCAGAGGTTGGTAGAAGGGAAACCAAGAAGAGGTCAAGCAAACAGCAGTTTGGGTATTGATGACTAAAGTTAGTGGTTTCTTGGAGGGAGGGGTTCCTTTAGGTGTTTCCAGCATTTCCAGAAGTCTGATAAAAGCCACATAGCATTTTTTGGTAATAAGATAACCTAAAACATTGTTTAGAGTGTTTTAGGTGAAGAGTGACTGTAGAGAGTTTGAGGCATGTCATTAGATGTGGACCTGAAGTTCTGAATGATAGTTATGTGCCTTTTTAAAAAAAAAAATTTAAAAAAAGATTTTATTTATTTATTCATGAGAAACAGAGAGAGGCAGAGACAGAGGCAGAGGGAGAAGCAGGCTCCATGCAGGGAGCCCCATGCGGGACTCGATCCCAGGACTCCAGGATCATGCCCTGGGCTGAAGGCAGGCGCCAAACCGCTGAGCCACCCAGGGATCCCCGTAGTTATGTACCTTTGATTAAAATACACGCACACACACACACACACACAGGGAGCATGGATGGCTCAGTTGGTTAGGCGCCCTACTCTTGATTTCGACTCAGGTCATGATCTCAGGGTCGTGAGATAGAGCCCCACAATGGGCTCTGCACTCAGCATGGAGCCTACTTGGGATTCTCTCTCTCTCTCCCCCCCTTCTACCCTTCCCCCTTCTTTTCACATGTGTACTCTCTCATGCATGCACACGTCCTCTCTCTCAAAAAAAAAAAAAACCCACAAATTAACTAGGAGATAGTGTTTAGTCAGATATCAGAAAGATATCTTTCCAAATCATGATAGTTGGGGATTTGGTTTAAAGGTTCTCGGTGTGGGGCTCTCTGCCTGTCCTGGGAATGTCTCTGGACTTGCCCCTGTGAGGGGAAGTCCATGGAGAAGGGATTTAACTCCTCATTTTGAAGTTTAGATGAAGGAACCAGGATCAAGGTAGTTGTCAAAATAAGGTTTTGGGGGATTGCCTGGCTGGCTCAGTTGGTAGAGCACATGACTGTTGATCTCAGGGTTGTGTGAGTTTGAGCTTCACGTTGGGTGTAGAGACTACCAAAAAAATTTTAAGTAAGGTTTTGGGGTTATCTGTGGACGGAATGCCATCTGGTTTGCGTTGGGTTGAGAAATCTATGCATCTTCCTACTTTGTTCTCCAGTATCAAGGCTCTGGATTAGGAAGCAAAAGATGTCCTAAAGGCAGGGAGGTGGCACAGGAGCCTGAAGGGTGGGGGATGCTGGCCTGTGAGACTCCCCTACCTAGGGCCTTGACAAGTCATCAGAGACTACAAGTTCTGGGAAGCATCTTAGTTGGTCACAGTTAACACTGATGAAAGGTTTACCACTAAATGACCTGGTTAATTTGTTTGTTTCTCTTAAGAGGGCCTAAGATTTTGCTGTGAAGCAAAGTAATGCTTGAGGCCAAGGAAGCTACAAGGGTGTGGGAGCTAGAGAAAAGTGGTGTGTTCCTTAAGAGTGACCAAGAACATTTGAGCTGACACAAGCTCACAAGCTCTCTTGCCCTCTTTCTGCAGAAGCCATTTGAAGAATATAATGGGGTGAGTATAATTATTTTAATTGTGTGTAGTGAAAGGCCTGGAATTTTATGGTGGGTCAGGGAACCTTTACACTTTGTGAAAAATACCTCAGAACAGAGCATTAGAGAAAAGAATTAGTGTTTTTCTCTGCCCCTCCCCCCCAGTAACGCTTGATTATCTGTATTCACAAGAGCCAAGGATGGGCATGTACATTGATTGAAACTCAGGCAATTCAGAAAGAAAGAAACAAAAAAGTTGTAGCCTTGGACCTCAAAATCTTTTGTTCTTTAAGATTTTATTTATTTATTCATGAGAGACACAGAGAGAGGCAGAGACACAGGCAGAGGGAGAAGCAGGTTCCCTGTGAGGAGCCTGATGCAGTACTTGATCCCAGGACTCTGGGATCACGACCTAAGCCTAAGGCAGACACTCAACCACTGAGCCACCCAGGCCCCCCTCAAAATCCTTTTCTATTGATTTTTTGCTCCTAGTGTCTAGTTGGAGAACTACATTCTTTCCTGCCCACCCTCCGATGGAGGCCCTGTGAGGCAGGAAGTATGTCTTCATCATGTTGGATAACTGCGAGTTGGAGCATAACATTGGCAAGGGGTTGGGCAGAGGAGGGTTGGCATTAGAAAGGTTTTCTTAACAGTTGCTACTTTCTTTGGAAATGAATGTCTAGTTCAAGTTGGTATCTCTAGAGCACCAGCGCCTAACACAATCTGTTAGAAGCTCCTTGAGGTCACAGACCATGCTTTTCACCCTGAATAGGGCCCAGGGTACTCAACACCGGCGTTCAGAACATGTTGATGAACATTTGGAGGTGGGTGGTAATCTGGGGAGAGGGTGTCATCTGTATGGACTTAAGAGAACTTGCCAGCAGAGGATCTTTCTGGAGTGGCAGGAGTGTTGAGTGGAAATGAAACATAAAATAGGATCTTTGGTTTTGAGTAAGTGACAGTGTGGTTGAAAGCATAGGGAGTTGAGTCCTTAATTATTGTATCCCAAGGAGTGTGCTAATTTTGGGGGTAAAAGGTAGGGCAGGGTGATGTAGGACCACAGTGTGGGCCGTGGTCATCGAGGAAGATGTCCTTTAGAAGGTGCTGCTTTTGAAAGATCATGACAGCTATGAGATTGAGTAGCCCGATTCCAGATCCCTTCCTAAGCATTTATGGCTATTAATTTTTACAACACTTCAATGAAGAAGACACTTGTCATCCCCATTTTATGTATGTATGTATGTATGTATGTATGTATGTATGTATGTTTTGTCATTCCCATTTTAAAGAGGTCGAAATGGAGTAGTTAGAAGATGGGTCAAGATTGGAATGCTGGCAATCTAAAAAACTCAAGAGCCCTCAGGCTTAATCGAGATGGGATGAATGAAGCAAATCAGAGAGTGCAGAGAAGTATATACCAGGCCCCGGGAGGCCCTGTCCAGACCTGGGATCCTGGGAGTGGGCATGGGCAAACAGCAGGCAGCTTATTAGGGCTTTTCTCGCTAAACTAAGGGGTTTGAACTTGGTTCTGAAATTATGGGAAGTCTGTGGGACATTTAAGCCTAAAGAAGAGATGCAATCAAGTCTGCATTTCAGGAGGACCATCAGTGTCCAGGATAGACTGGAGGGGGGCCAGATTGGCAAGAGGAAAACCATTAGGAGCCTGTTAAAGTAATCCCTGGGAGGAGTGATGAGAGCTTGAGCAAGACAGTGGCCGAGGAGTGATGAATGGGGAACAGGTCGGACCTGCGGGGTGTCAGGAGGTGAAATCTGCAGAATCTGCAGCACTTGCAGTGAAATTGAGGTGGAGGTGCCTCTCGAGTTTAAAAAAAAAACCAAAACATCAACCAAGTGCTCACTTCGGCAGCATGTATGCTGAAAATCTTCAGCCGAGACCTGAACATCTAATTGGCTTTATTACTTCGGTCCTGAAGCACGCAGCATTCTATCTAGCAAGTGGAGCAGCTCTGAGAAGTTGCACAAAATGAAAGGTGTCTCTAGGAAGGCGGGCGGAGTGAGCAGTCCTTAGCGAAAGAAAATATTAATTGAGGCCAGGCCGCCTCGTCCAAGGGGAAAGGGAGGGGATCTCATGCAGATTTGGGGGATGAAGAGGCCCATGCGACTTGACCTCATGGGTGCCGCTCAGCGGAATTTCTGACTGAGCAAGTAAGGCTCCCCATTCCTGGGGGAGCTTGGAACTTGGTTTCAGTGGTTGCCATTGTGGACATGTGGCTTTACTTTTTAACACTAAGTTGGAATGAATCCTTACTTGTCCGGTCCCAGGAGGGGAGAAAAAAGAAAAAAAGATGGTGAATTCAGGATTGGCTGTGTTCAGCTTGGGATTCATGTTGGACTCCAGAGAGTTCAGTGCTGATGCAAATATATGATAGTAACATTGCATTAAAACAACATTAAATGGGGGGATGGTAACCCCCATTTCTTGGGGCCTTATTATTTGCCCAGCCTCTTGTTATGTGCCTTATAGTAGTTAACCTGTTCCATCCTCAAGACGGTTGTCCGGAGTTATTTACAACCTAACAGTTGAGGTGACAGGAATGTAGAGAGAAGTAAATAGGCTGCTCTGAGTTACTCAGGTGAGCAGTGGCAAAGCTGGAACTCAAATCCTAGGTCTGATCTGGAAACCTCTGTGCTGTCTGATTAAACTTTACATGTTCTCTATCTGCACTAATATGGAAGCAAATGGCCACATGTAGTTATTGAGTACTTGAAATATGACTGGTATGACTAAGGAACTGAAATTTTAATTAATTTAAATTTAAATAGCCGCATGTGACTAGCGGCAGCTCAGTTCTCTGCCCTGCTATCTTTGGGAGTCACCAGTATATCCATCATAGCTGAAGGCTTAGGTGTGGATGAGATTCCCCAGAGACGTTATTACTGTGGATTTTTCTGTGGGTCACAGGCCTATCTGAGAATCTGGTGAGAGTTATAAATCATCTCCTATGAATATATAATATTATTGCACAGTATTTTGATAAGTAGAGGTTCACAAACTCAGGTTCTCCTGGCATAAAGCTGGAAGAGGTAGGAACCCAACAAAATGTAAACTCCTTGAGAATGGAGATCTCTGTTTTGTTTACTACTCTATACTCCGTGTCGATTTTCCCAAAAATGCCTGGTACGTAGTCAGTATTTGGTAATTTATTAAACGAGTGGCTGACACAGAAGAGTACATGAAGTCCCCCCCCCCCCACAAAAAAAGAGAGAAACAAAAGTAGGACAAAACCCAAGAACCAGGAGAGGGTGGTGCCGCAGAAGGCAGGAATGGTGAAGTTTGGAGAGTGGGAATAATCATTGACGTCAGACCTGCCTGGGTGGTCAAATAAGATTAGGACAGGCCACAGCTATCCTTGGCCTGACGGTAACTGAGGTCCTGGTGGATGAAAGAAAAGAGGGGTGAGGGTGCTGTTCAGATTGCAGGGAACTTATTCACGGGTCAGTGGTGAGGAAGTGGAGGCAGTGAGTGTGGAGTCCAGTGGGTCTCAATCCTAGTTGCCCACCAGCATCACTGGGAAGCTTTTAAAAAAATACACATTTCTGGGGTGGGCGCCTGGCTGGCTTAGTCGGAAGAGCATGCAACTCTTGATCTCGGGGTCGTGAGCTCCAGCCTCACATTGGGTATAGAGAGTACTTAGATAAACAAATAAAAATAAACTTAAAAAAAATACACATTCCTGGATATGTTCAGACTCTGACACGGCAAGTTTTGGGGAAGGGCCAAAGAGTCTGCATAACGAAGCTCCCAGTTTAGTCTGATGTGGCGTTGACGAGAAAGTTTGGCGCTCACCAAACGTGTGTTCTTTCAATAAAATATGGTCCTGGAGGAAAGGAAGGGAAAATAAAGGAGTTGAGGGAGAGCTTTCTTCTTTTTTCTTCCTTAAATTTAAAGACAACCAGGAGCATATTTAGAAGCAAAAGAACTCTTAAGCAGAGAAGGATTAGTGTGTTGTAATGAGTTAAAGGATATTTGGCTGAATTCTGAATCCCTGAGTCTGCTGGTCTACCCACCCTGCTGTGCGTTTCCATGGGACCCATGACACAGATGCCGCCCCGGTAACTTTGTAGACAAATGATCAGTCTTCACCCAGAGAGCTATTTTCCAAGTAGTTTTGAGACTGTTCAGGTATGTTGTATAAGAAACTGGTGATCATTGGCAGTGCCCCAAATCACATCTGTTTACTTATTTTCTATTATTAGACTTTCCCATACTCATTTGCCAGATGACAAATAAACTATTCTGCGGCGTTCTCACCTGCTTTGCCACCTGCCCTCCTTCCCCGGGTACACCTTTCCTCCTTACACGGAAATAGAGAATGCCAGAGCCATTTCACAGGTGGCTGTAATTCAGCATGAGTACTCAGCCTTCTCTTTTGTCAGTGACCCTACTTTTCATTCAGGTCACTGGCTCTCAAAACTACCCTAAGCGTCTCTTTTCTTCCTCCTGTGCATGGGATGTTTCGAAATATTTATCTGCCAATCTCACTGAGCGTTGAACACAATTGACCTCCGCCATTGATGGTACGCCCACCAAAGCTCTGATATTGCCCAAGACACTTTCTGTAGATGACTTTTACCATTTCTAATCCTCACTGTCATCATTTAAGGTTTGTGGTATATACCCATGCCTGACACTTAGAAAAGTTAATTTATCCAGGATCATCCCGCTAAGTAGCAGAGTCAGGACTAGAACTTGTGTTGTCCTGACTCTAAATCCTGAACTCAGATACTGTGATCGGTTGACTCACAACTTAATCCTCAGCACTGTTCTGTAATTTTGGGCAGTGGGGTAGGGGGCAGGGGGCAGGGGAATAGTCTAAAAGAAGATAAGGGACTTGACCAAAGTAGAGGCCAATGAGAAGAAACAAGGCTAGGGCAAACCTAGGTTGGTCTGTGTCTCTGCCCTATTTCTACTATATCCACTGCCTAAAAGAGTTTCTTTTTCCTATTTTTGTTAATCAAAGACGTGTATCAATCAAAGCCACCCTGAGTCTTTTGAAGCTTCTAGTAAGCATCAGGTAACATTCTAGATTGCTCTGGTTACAACTAAAAGCAAAGAAATTCGATAGTCTGCACAGCTGTAGTGTAGGTACATGGACGGTTTCCATTAAGCTCTAGAAATAACAGCTTGCCCATCCCTGTACCTGTGAATCCTTTGAATCTCTTGACACTCTCCCCTACTCCCCCCACCCCCATCCCCACCCAGGCTTTAGGAGGAGTCCATGACCTCTTTAGTGTTGTCTGCAAGAGAAAGAGCTGTTTGTACATATGAAGCACCCACTCAGGGAAAGAACCAAACACAGTCTCCCTAGCAGGGAGGCTGTACTTTCCAGAGGACAAAAGGACACCTTCCTGGTGGCTTGTGGGTTCAGCCGGTACTTTTATGCAAGTGTCCTGGGTTGGGGGAGGGAGAAAAGGAGACCAGGGGAATCGTGGGAATTTACTAGCCTTCCCTGCAGAGCTTCTTGGTCATAGTCTATGGTTTTCTATCTTCCGGGGTGCGCTTTGGCCTCAAATTACGTGTTTTTCCCAGTTTGTGCCCGTGTTACTGGTTTAATATGACCTTTGAGGATAAGCTCCAAACACTAACTTGCTGGTGGAGAATAAAACCAGGATTACAGATCATCTGATTTGCTTCAGCTGGTTTCCCTCAGGAATATTCTGGAATTTAAAGAAGCCGCTTCCCCACTTAGCAACACGCTCTTTCGAAATTTAATTTCAACCGTGATTTTTATCTGAAGCTTGCATTTACAGGAGGAGGGATTTACTTCGTTAGCCGTGCGAGGGGAACAGCAAACAGTTTGCCTGTACAAATTCCCTTCCTTGAGATGTTAAGCGGACTTTGAGTCATCTAGTGCCCAGATCCAAATCCTTGCTCAGAGATGTTGGTTTTTTTTAAGGTTAGCTCACTGACATTTTTATCTGTTAGTGCCCTCTGCTGGACTTCCTCACAAGTTCTTCTGGACTTGGAGCTTGGAGCCCAGATTGGGCACCGAAGGGCCACTGGGGTCTTCTCTAAAAACAGAGATTTGGGGATGTGGCCTTTGACCTTCTGGCTTTCTGTATCCCTGAACACCCTGCTCTGGTGGTTGTCTTTTGTTCGTGACATCAGAAGACTGTGGATTCCTTTAGGGAATAGGACGAGCTGTCCGGGTTCCAGGTGGCCTGCATCCTTTGCAAAGGCTCATTTAAGAGAAGAATGGAACGAGTTGATGTGAGAGGGTGAGCCAGCATCTGAATCTCGGGAAGTTCTGCTCCACAACATTATTCCCTGGGGATTGAGTGGAGGAGGGATTTGGTGTCCATCTCACTTCTTTAAGACTGTTAGAAAACCAGTTGCAAACATGGGAGGAGAGAGGGTCAGGCCCCTCCTCGGATCTGTAAGGGAGGAGGGATCCTGTGTACCCTAGGGATCCTGGGCCACATGGATTTATGTGCAGTCTCTCTTGTTCAGCATTCACCTTTTCTGACACGTTCCCCCCAGGCCCGCAACAGAAGTGTCGGCCACCCGCACCTCATCCATCCTTCTAGGGTTGCCGCACCACAGCGCACAGTGAATACTTGTGCATCCTTTATGTCCTGGTCTCCTAGCATAGTGCCTGGTATATGCAAAGTGTTTGGTAAATGGAGCTAAACTAGAATGTCTTTTCCTCCAGTTCTGTTGGTCCTGAGTCTATCTGAATTTCAGGTGTCAGCGCTAAAACCCTTATTTATTCACGAGAGACACACAGAGAGAGAGGCAGAGACATAGGCAGAGGACTCCATCCCAGGACCCTGGGATCATGCCCTGAGCCAAAGGCAGACACTCAACCACTGAACCACCCAGGCACCACTGATAAAACCCTTGCTGTGGAAATAATTCCTTCTCGTTCCTTTTTTTTTTTTTTTTTTTTTTACCAGCCCAGGTGCATGTTATGTCCCGGGAGCATTTAGTATTTATTTCTCAAAGTTATGTTTCACTACTTTTCAATGTATTTATATTGACTCTTACTTTCCAGATCATAAACACGTTGAGAGCAGGATTCTAACACCTGATTCTCAGCTTTATGGTCCATGAGCCCCAGAACGATGCCTTACACATAATAACCACAGCAGTTATATATAGCAGCTCACATATACCAGGCCCTGCTCTCCGTACTTCACATGTGTTCTTTATTTAACATCCTCTAATCTTTGCAACAGTTTTATAAGGTAAGAACTGTCACTGACATGTATCTCCCCCATTTTTGTAGGTAAGGAAAATGACGATCAATCATTTGCTCAGGGTCATGTAACTAGGAAGTGGAGGAGCTTGGATTTAACCCCAGGCAGCATGTTCGAGAGTCTAGACTTCATCGTTGCTTCAATGCTGCCTCTTGTTGGCATGCGTACACATGGAAGGCATCATATAAATATCTGTTCAGTGCATGCAGGTTGATGTTTTTTGGTTATTTAGAGCCAATGAACAGTTTGAAGGTGATCCACTGTCGCTTTCATCTCCACCATCTGCACTGCTTCCTGAGCAATGGGAAGGCCAAAAGGGGGCACCAGAGGTTGGTTCTATTTTGGTTTCAGACCTGCTGAATGGCTTAGGTTCTGGTTTGGAAGTCAGCATTGCCATCTAGTGGGACAGCCTGCTAATAGCAGCTCAGGATTATTTTTCTGAAACCCTGGTATGTTGTCCTTTAATTCTGGGAATCCCTTTATTAGCTTAACTTTAAGTTTTGACTGCCAGAGAGAGGGTAGGGTGAAAAGGAAGAACCAGATTCAGTGCGGTCAGGCCTGGTCTCTTCTTGGAAGAGACTGTGATGCTGATCATAGTCATTTGGGTTGGTTGAGTCTCATTGGCTGTTAGTGTGAAACACTAGGCTGCAGGCTCCTTCCCTTCTACTTCGGCTCACATGTGCTGCCCATGGTATAGACCAGTGTTCCAGTCTTTTTTTTTTTTTAAGTTTTTATTTATTTATTCATGAGAGACACACACACAGAGAGAGGCAGAGATACAGGCAGAGGGAGAAGCAGGCTCCATGCAAGGAGCCCGATGTGGGACTTGATCTCAGGTCTCCAGGATCACACCCTGAGCTGAAGACAGATGCTCAACCGCTGAGCCACCCGGGCATCCCTAGTGTTCTTCTCTTAATGCTCGCCCTGTCTGCTCTGGAATTTGAGCTCCAATCAATGCAAACAGTACTCCAGTTGCCTACTATAGTACAACATGTGTCCCAGGTCATAAAGTAGACAGTGTCTGATGCATTGTAACAAGTTAGTCCCAGGGTAAGAAATCCCACAGGTCAACAACATGATAGCACAGTTTTGTGATATGGAGTTTTTTTTTTATTTTATTTTATTTTATTTTATTTTATTTTATTTATTTGAGAGAGAGAGAGAGAATGAGGGAGAGTGTGTGAGAAAGAGGGCACGTGTGTGCATGAGCAGGGGGAGGGGCAGAGGGAGAGGGAGAAGCAGACTCTCTGTTGAGCAGGGAGTCTGATTTGGGGCTCGACAGGGACTCTAGGATCATGACCTGAGCCAGAGGGAGGTGCTTCATCAACTGAGCCACCCAGAAGCCCCTGATAAAGGAGTTTTTAATAGACAAGTCTCTGAGACCTTGCAAAGGGTATGATATGATGAGTAGCCCCTCCACAGTGAACAAGTAGCAAAAGTGCTATGATTAGAGTAAATGAAGGAGATAGGCCTGTGTACACACTTTAGTTCTGACAGGCGATTGGAGGCTCTTCTGATTTCTTGTGTATATATGCGTTTGAAAACTTGATACACATTGCTTCTAAGTTTGATAACTTCTTGCTGAAAGAACAGAACACAAGAGCATGGTTATACCTGTGACCACAGCAAATCAGGTACTGCTTTGATTGAGAGTGTAGAGGCACCAGAGCAAGTTTTGTTCAGAGTTTCAGTCTACGAGGGATCTGGTCTAAGGAATATACTCTGTGGCGAAATTTGAATTTTTTTATATTGAACAATCCCTCAGGAGAAGGAAACAATTGAGTTATCCTGGAGCCTCAGTTATGGTGACATTTATGGAAATAGGAATTTGCTATTAATGGGATCTGTGCAAAGCTGGGATAAGGGGTGAGATAAATATTTTTAGGCTTTGTGGGTCTAATGATCTCATTACTGGCTTATTCAGCTCTGCCTTAACTATTCAGTCTGCCATTGTAGCGAAACAGCAGCCAGAGCTAATACGTAAATGAGTAGTTGTGGCCACATTCCAATAAAACTTAATTCATGACTCTGAAGTTTGAATTTCATTTAATTCTTCTATGTCATGAGATGTTATTCTTTTTAAATATATATTTTATTTATTTATTTATTCAGAGAGAGAGAGAGGCAGGGGCACAGGCAGAGGGAGAAGCAGGCTCCATGCAGGGAGCCCGATGTGGGACTCGATCCTGGACTCAGGATCACGCCCTGAGCTGAAGGCAGATGCTCAACCGCTGAGCCACCCAGGCATCCAGAGGTGTTAATCTTGTTTTGACTTTTCCCTCAACCATTTAAAAAAAAAAAAGCAACCACCACTCTCAAAGAGTTGTAAGAGAGAAAACCCACAGGGAGCTTCAGATTTGGCCTGGGGGTCTATAGTTGGTTGACTTACAGATCCAATGCTTGGATTCCTTAATAACAATAAGAATTATATGTTCATATGTTTAGTTAGTGCCATTAAGATGTTTGAACAGCTTCTCTGAAGTAAGATGAAAGATGGGTGGATTCCACATAACTTCAGTGTAAGCATTTTAAAGAGCTCTCAGCTAAAGCCCTAGAATCATCTTGCCTACAGGGCATCGCGGGGAGGGACTCTTCCCCTGTTCCCAGGAAGCAGAGAGGCAGGCCTGGTGACCCCGGCCCCCATGGAGTCTTTCTCCCTACTAGAAATCTCCCCTCTCTCCCGGTAGTGGAAGGAGGGGGGGTGGGTGGGGGCATGGGGTGACTGAGTACCTGCATCTTGAGAGTCTCCAATGAGGTTGAAGAAGAATGGCATTGTTACCCTGCCATGCCGATTAAGAGGCCCAAGTCTAGAAAGTGCTGGAAGCATTTGCTCTCTGAGACTACATAGCCAAGGAAGAGTAAGGTAACAAGTCAGGATCTGCCCCAGATGTGGTGGGCGGGGATTGCACCAAATTTGTGTCCTTTCTCATCCCAGTTGCCTGCCTGTACACTCTGTAGCAGCTTACATGGGGAAACTTGTGTCTCTTAGATTTTGTAAGCCCCGTTTCTTTGTCAAGCTGTGGAGTCTAGACGGCCTCCCCCAGGGTTGAGAAAGAAATTAACGGTTCATATCCTGTGTCTTTCTTCAGCAGCCAACAGAGTAGCCAGCAGAGCAGCCATGACGATGATTCAAGCAGGTTCCTGAGTCCTCGAGCCCGGGAAGAAAGGTAAGACCCTCCCCAAGGAGGGAGGGGATGGGGTGAAGTGTTTGAGTACGATCGCCCCACTAGCGCCGTGGAGAACTGTGGCCGGGGGGTGGGGAGGGGGGCACACAGGAGGCTGCTGGACCTCTCTGCTCAGACCCGCCAGGAAGATAGGATGTTCACCCAGGTTGTGAGCAGGTGCAGCGCCAAGGGGCTGCTTCCCAAGGCTGTTGGTGATCAGCAAGGAGCAAAGGCGGCCGGTGGCAAATCAGAGATGCTGGGGAGACCTCAGGGTGGACTCGGATCGAGGCCCTCTTTAGCGGCTGGGTGCGCTGTGGCTGGGGTCTGAGGACAGCTGCAGGGCCTGGCACCGCATGTGTGGCATCGGATGCCAAGAGAGCACCGAGATTGGAGTGGACCGTGCTATCAGAGGTCAACGAGTGTGGGTAGGCAGGGGGCAGTGAGCGTGGAGAAGCCTCTGCGTGCTCCCCAGAGGACTTAAGGGCCGACTAGCTAAATGCTCAGGGTGTGAGGACCACAGGCCTCTGCTGCACGGAGCACCCTGCATGGCAGGCACAGGGGTCTGCTGTCTCAAGCGAAGCTCGGGTGCCCGAGGAAGTTGACTGATGTGAACTAAAAAGAGGTCTGGGTTGGCATGCCACGGGGCTCTGCTTTTGGTCTAGTTCTGTTTACCAGTTTTCATCAACAAACCGGTTGAGAAAGGAGAAGGTACTTTTACATCATTTATCAAACTGACGGCAGACACTCAGCTGAGAAGGAATAGACAAGATCGAGGATGATACGCTCAAGGTTTGGTATTTCAGATGGAACAGTGGGCACAGATACAGTATTTCTTTTTAACGTGCTATTATATTTATGTTCTGTATATTAGAAGAGTTTCTCAAATGTAGGATTACTGCAGGGAGCCTCCCTTGGCAGGACTCCATGTGAAAAAGAACTTGGGTTCATTTACCAGCAAAATACGAGTCAATGATACGACAAAGGGACCAAATGATCTCTGAAAGTCTGAGTTCGTTCATTAAACAGAAAAAGATCTCACTGGTTGGTACTACTTCAACCCTATCTGGTGTATCCTGTCCAGTTCTTTGGAAAGAGGTATCGATAAATGAAGAGTCCAGAAAGAATGGTCGAGATGATAATGTATTATTATAAGGATGGTTGAAGGAAAAGTGGCTTAGCCTGGGAAAGAGAAGGTTTTTGGTGACTATAACGCGACTCGTGAAATATCTTATCTGAAAGCCTAAGAAACAGCCAGAGGCAGAGAGGTCATAGCGAGAAGGATTTCAGCTCAGGATAAGGAAGAAAGTCTGTGATTACAGCGGGACTTCAGTGGAATAGGCCTTGCAAAGTACTGAACCGTCTCCTCCACGGAAACCTTCCAGCAAAAGCTAGGTGGTGTGTCACGAGTGGATTCCCTCCTGGGCAAGGGGGGGGTGCGGCTCAGGAATCCTTGTACATAATCTCTTCACATTATGAAGTTGTGTAGTAATGCCCTGGTTCTCCAGTATCAGTTCAGCTCATCAATTCCAACAGAGCAGATAGGAGGCAAGGGGCCCCCAGGGGACGAAGACTAATCATTCTTGTCAAGATGCTTAATCAGTTATGATCTGATGGCAGTTCCCTTTGTCTCTAGTGGCCTACACTCTCTTTTCAGTGCTTTCTGGAATTCATTAACCCTATTCTCGAAATTAGAAGGGGCCATGGAATTCCCTTGGCACAATTCCCTTCCCTGTGCTTGGGCGTCAGACCTCTCCTGGAGTGTCCTGTCCGTTTCTGGTCATGATGTGTGTAGTTGGTCTTCATCTATCAGCTCTCTGACTAGCAGCTCCTCAACTCCCTTTTTTTAAAATAAAAAAAAAAAAAAGATTTTATTTTATTTGACAGAGCAAGTGAGCACAAGCAGGGGGAGTAGCAGGGGGAGAGGGAGAAGCAGGTTCCCTACTGAGCAGGGAGCTGCAATCTGGGGCTGGATCCCAGGATCCCAGGATTGTGACCTGAGCTGAAGGCAGACACTTAAACCAACTGAGCCACCCAGGTGCCCCTCCTCAACTCCGATTATGTCAGCTGCTCGGGGTGTTCCTAGGAGGGAAGAATAGGTGATGAGCTGCAGACTCTTTTTCCCAAGGCAGCTCCATCTCTTACTCTAGGACGTGACTGCTTGTAAACTAGAGGAAGCCCTGCCTCCTGTCCGCTCTTTGGGATTGTATACGGACATACATTCTATTCTAGCTCCTTTCTGCCCACTTCCTCAACCAAATGAAATGTTACAAAGGGTTTCCAGTCCAAACTTCTGCAGAAAAGTCCTCTAGATGCCTTCCCTTGTCCTTCCCATCCCTGACCCCCTGACAACCCCCTGATAAACTCTTCAGGGTGGACAGCGGATATAATTTTGCATCAGCTCACCCTGGGCAGTATGGGAAACACAGCTCTGATCAGAAGTACGCTTCCCATGGTGGTCCCTATGGACCCCTCGCCTCAGAAACTCAGGTCAGATATGTGTTCACCATGGCCATTCGGAATGAAGTCTTGTTTCTCTTCTCATCCAGTTGGTTGTCCTAGAGAGAACAAGTCCCCAGAGTGCTAATTAATCACCAGCCTCGGTTCAGAACAAACCCTAACACTCTGCCCCTAATCCTTCCTCTAATATGTTTTTACCCAATTAAGAGACTCTCTGGGGTGTTTTGGATATTGGTCTGTGTTATCCTGGCCTGGGGCAAGCGTGAATCCAGACCCTGGGGAGATTGTCAGCAGTGGTGGGGGGCCGGCTCCTGCTTCTTGCTCTGGGGCCCCCATTTAATGGACAACGCACCCTGCTGGTTATGGCGGCATTTCCTACCCAGGGGAGGCTTTTGTGTGATCTCATTTAGTCTACTCCCCTGGGAGGCCACAGAGCAGGTATTATGGATTGACAGTGGTCAAGGAGGAGGTGGGTAATATGGACCCTCCTCTTGGCTGCTCCTAATCCTCCAAACCACGTGGTCAATTATAGGATGAAGGCTAGTTTCATAGAGCAGGTAAAAAGGAAAAAAACAAAACAAAACATCGATTTCTTCTGGTTTAAAGATAAAAATTCTAATCCTTAAGTATGATGTACACTTTCAACTGGTTATAACAACACTGGTTTTTCTTTTCTTTTTTCTCTTTCTTTCTTTCTTTCTTTCTTTTCTTTTTTTCTTTCTCTTCTTTTCACAAGGTTCAGAATTTAGAGACAGACTAGGGCCCAGTTGTAGTTTAACCAATGTCCATGTGATAGCAAAGGGGGAGGTGCCTCCAAAAGGCATCCAAACCTAGGTGCTTCTGAGAGTTTTCCTCCTCATTCACATCAGTGTTGATTCCTGAAGGAGAAAGCCTTTGGAACCATAACAGGGGCAGCAGTGGGTGGGTGGGTGCAGGGAGGCAATTATTTCCTGGGCAGGCGTGCATCAAGAAGAGTTGATTTCAGGAAGAGAAGCAGCTTTCTGGGAAATGAGGATCATCTCAGAGATAGTAATAATCCCCTTAGGTTTCCAGTAGAAAGAGGAATAGACCCAACTTCTCCAAAAGTCTGTATGTGTGTGCACGTAACTGAATATGGGACATAAATCCTTTTCCATGCGTCCAGGAAAAGCCAGGGAGACACTTAGAAAACACTGGCTCCCAGGGTCAGCCCAAACTGGACCAATGGTCAGGGTTTCTCATGTTGCCAGATCTTTATTTAGTACATTCGGGTGATGGTAGCAGCTGTCAGACAAAGCCAGAACTATAGAAAAAGGAGCTGTTTCACTACAGGCATTTAATATACAGTATTAGTTTCAACAGAACCTGGTGCTCAGTTGACCAGGAAGCCTTTCAGTGGCAGGAGGATAGAGACCGGGACAGAGCTGGGGTATAACCAAGCGCCAGGTGTAACCAGGCTGTGTGCGTTAACGTATCCATTCCTGTGTGCGGCTGTGTGTGCCCCAAACCTTTGTTAGGTGTCTGCAAGATACTGGGGAGGCTGCTGGAGTCCAGGCTGCAAGATGTATAGAGGCTCAGGGCACCCAGTGGCTCAGTCTATTGAGTGTCCGACTCTTGGTTTCAGCTCAGGTCGTGATCGCAGGGTATTGAGATTGAGCCCCGTGTTGGGCTCCAAGCTCAGCACAGAGTCTGCTTCTCTCCCTTGCGCTCTGCCCCTCCCCCTGCTCTTGTGCACACTTGCCCTCCCCCCCAAATAATAATCTTTAAACAAAACAAAATAAAAAGATGTCTAGAGGTTCACTGCTGGTGGGCACCGTGATGTACTAGAAAGAGTGAAAGTCTTGAAGTCCAAACAGTCTTTGGATTAACTACCTTCTTCCTTATTAAGTGCATCTTTAAAAGCAATTTACTTACCTGTACTCATTTATAAAAGTCTTTCCTTGAAAGGAATAAATGAGATAATATGTGTGAAGTGCTCTGTACTTAGTAGGTGTTTAGTAAATGGCAGCTGCTAGTCGTCTGATGAAGTCGTGAGATTTCCCTGTTTCTTAACGGATCTAGAGTCTGCTGTGTTTGAAGAAGCAGAGACAGAATGTGTTGAGTATTGATTGCCTGTAAAACATCAAATGTGGACGCTAAGGATAAAGAGATGAAGGCATGGGGCTTCCCCTTGAGCATCGTAGTGTCTCGTAGTGAGACAGACATCCCTAAAAGTAAGCAAGTATAATATAATGTGATAATGGACATGGAATTTCGTATAAAGTAATGAAACTCAAGAATTTGGTAACCAGTGTGCCTAACTTCATGCCATGAGTCTTGCATATGCTTTGAAATGTCATCCTCTCAACAACCCTGGCAAATAGGTGCTATTATTATCTTTATGTTAGAGTGTAGGAGACGGAGGCGCAGTGGAGCTACCATATTGGCCCAGAAGTAGCACAGCTACTGTGCTTGGGGCGAGGGCAGGGGAGAAGAAAGGGGGGCCGAGGTATCCAGAACGAATCCATGCAAGGAGCTGTGCTTCGCCGAGAGCTGCACTATGAGTAGGAGTCTGTCACATGGGCAGCATTCCCAGGCGAGGGAACAAGCTGTACAGGAGCATGGAGGTGTGGGAGAAAGCCGGGCATATTCAGAGACTTCAAATATTTCAGCATCGCTGCCGATCATGTCCAGTGTGGGGAAGCTAGTGAATGGCTAGCGGGCATCTTTGTGCAGTTGGGCAGGTGACTGGTCATGCCACAGCCTCCCATGACAGAGTAGGCTTCTTTATAGAGGAGGAGAAACGGAGAGATTTGGGGCAGGGGGCGGGGAGCTCCTGAGTCACGGACAGATATTCTTGAGAGAAAAGTCATTTTGGTCCTGGTGTGAGAGATGAATTTAAGGAGGTGACGTTGAAAGCAGATGGACAGGGAAGGAACTGACAATTATTTGCCCCTCCATTCCCTATTTAACAAGGATTTATTGAGCACGTACTATATGTTAGCTGCTCCTGCAGGTGTCGGAGGCTGCAGCCCTGAACAAGGTATGACCATTGTCTCCCCTCTCGTGGTGCTTGCGTTATAGTGGGTGGAAGTAGATATCAACAAACAAGTGAATAAGAAAGTATCGAATAGTCGTAAGGGCTAGAAAGGAAATGGGTAAGGGTAGTACAGTGGACCAGGGCTTGCTGGGTTAACTAAGTTGGGTGGGAAGGGACCACTTACTAACCCGATGGCATTTAAGCCAAGAACGGATGGATGTGTTTCTGAATTATGAGGATAGAGAAGGAGGAACTGGTTGAAGAAATTTGTTAAGTAGGTTTGACAGAGCTTATTTACATCTGGGTTGAGGAGCACACTAAGCTCTCTAACGGGGGCAACAAGTAAAAGGCAGCATAGTCCAGAGGTTAAGTGTCTGCCTGGGTTCTGATTGCGCTTCCAAGAGCATGAGTGTGATCTTGGGCAAGCCATGTCACCTGTGTGCCTCACTCTCCTTATCTATAAAATGGGCGTGATAATAATTCATACCTTGTAAGTTGTTGGAAAGAGTGTGTGTGTCTATGACAATCAGCATAGAATAGTGCCTGGCACATGGCTAGTATTATATTGTGCTTGTTCTTACTATTAATATTATTACTAGAACATTGGGCGAAGGGGGAAGAGTTCAAAGAGCGGGGCGGGTGGGGAGTTTTTTTTTTTTTTTTTAAAGATTTATTTATTTATGATAGACATAGAGAGAGAGAGAGAGGCAGAGACACAGGCAGAGGGAGAAGCAGGCTCCATGAGCCCAACGTGGGATTCGATCCGGGTCTCCAGGATCGTGCCCTGGGCCAAAGGCAGGCGCCAAACCGCTGCGCCACCCAGGGATCCCTGGGGAGTTTAATTTAGACAAGTCGAGCATGTCGATGGAGAGATACACAAGCCAGTTGGCTATACCTGTTTGAAGCTCCAGAGGCAGAACTAAGACTACTTGTTTGGAAATGAGAATGTAGTTGAGGCAAGAGCCTTAGGATTAGTGGGATGTACCCGGAAGGCAAAGGAAGAAGGCATTTGCAAGAGATTGCCCCCGGAAGCTGGGAAAAGTAGGAGACAGAAATAACAGGTGCAAGAAGGAAGACTCAAAGAGGATAGAGACAGGTAAAGTAAGCCCCAAACAGGATTTTTTTTTTCTTTTTTTAAGATTTTATTTGTTTATTTGAGGGAAGGGAGAGGGAGAGAAAATCTGAAGCGGACTCTGCATTGAGCACAGAGCCCGATACTGGGGCTTCATTCCACAGTTGCAAGACCATGACCTGAGCCGAAGCTGGGAGTCGGACTCAGAACTGTGCTACCCAGGCGCCCCCACCAAAAACAGAGCTTCTCCAGTGACAATTAGGAGGTCACCAGTAACCACAGAGCCATTTTAGAAGGGAGTATGTGAGGGGAGGAAGAAGAGGTCAACCAAGGAGAATTGATTCTAGGAGTTTCCCTGGGAGGAGGAGATGATACGTAGAGAAGGCCCAGGTGGTTGGGGAGAATTTTTTTTGTTTTGTTTCAGTGTTCAGAGACAAGCACTTTTTAAATTTGAAGTAGAAACCAGTAGGTCAAGGGTGTGAATTTCAGAGGATGTGGTTCGTTCGTGTGCTCAACAAACACCAGTTGTGCTGTAGCTGCTCACTAAGTTTCCAGTCTGGTGGAGGAGATGGTATGAACGTGACTGAGGTTATGATTTAGGAAGTACAAACCTGGACGTGTGCATGAGAGGAGGGGTTCCATGTGTATCAAAGAAACTGGACCCGGCCAGGCCAGAGGGCAGAGGGGGTGAGGGGAGGGTGGAGTGGTTGTGCTAAGACCATGAGGCAGAGGATGTGAGATGGAACGGGCAGGAGCTTGGTTGGCCATGACAAGGCCTTGAGTCTTTATGCTGAGAGCATCAAGAAACTATTGAAAGCCTTTTTTTTTTTTTTTTTTTTGAGAATTTATTTATTCATGAGAGATGCAGAGAGAGAGGCAGAGACACAGGCAGAGGGAGAAGCAGGCTCCATGCAGGGAGCCCGATGTGGGACTCAATCCCAGGACCCTGGGATCATGCTCTGAGCCCAAGGCAGACGCTCAACCACTGAGCCACCCAGGTGCCTTGCCACTGAAAGTCTTTAAGGGAGTTGACAGCATCAGATTTTCATTCTGAAGATTGCAGCATGGAGGGAGGGTGGAGGCGGCCCTGGTAAATGTGGAGAGAGAGCAGCTGGGGCAGCTTGGAGGCTACTACACTAGAGTCCAGTTAAAGGATATTGATGGCTTGGACTTGGGATGGTGGTCATGGGAGAAGAAAAAAGAAAGAAAGAAAAAAAGTAGATGAATTCAGGGTACATTTAGAGGATTAAAATGTCCAGGACATGGTGTTGGATTGGATTTAAGGTGTGAGAGAGAGGGGCTGGTTCTTCAGAGTTCATTCTGGGATTCCGACTTGGTCAGCTGCCTCAACTACTGAAGACCAGGAAGCAGGGTTTCGGAAGAGGCAAGGAAAGGTCTTGATCACAGGTGGGAAGACTGGCCTTGAACAGATCATAAGGGATGTGGATGCAAGTCTGTTCACATGCGACGTGGTGGCGAGACGAGAAGGTTAATAGCAGGATCTCTTTTCTCCCTATGATGGGAAATAGGATTAGTCCCTAAGATCAAGGGGGAGGGGGGAGGGAATGAGAATGGTGTGAGCTTTGGGTGTAATTAATTTGGGGATTTCTTGCGGCACCCTTTCTTCCACCTAGCTTAAAAGACATTCACGACTTCACGGGTCCCACTGGAACTCACCCTCGTTTCTTCTGGTCGGGGTAGGGAGGGCACGTTTCGTTGCACCTGTGCGTACAGGTGGGGTGGTGGGTTGGGGTTCATTCTGTCCAGGACTTGCCCTGTGGCATGCACTGTCTGGTCCACTTCTCTGTGTCCCCGCCAGCCCACGAGACCCTGGAGGTCAGAAACTAGGTCTCGTCTGTCTGGCACAGAGTAAGTGCTCAGCAGATGCGTGTGGCCTTCATGAGTGAACACCTGGAGCAGGCAAGGTAATGGAATTTGAGGTCAGAGGGCAAGCGTCTGGAGTTGAAGGAAGACCCGAGTGCAGGCTCACTGATTTCAGCTCAGGTCTAGCCACCTGGACCGAGACGCTTTTCGTTCGGCTTCCTTTGTTCCAGAAATTGTCCCCAGAGAGCACATTTCCAGGGCACTCTAGCTCCATCCGCCTACCCGGCCCCTGACGTCCCGTGGCTGCTCAGGTGACCTCTCCAGTCAGCTCCCTGGCCACGAGGAAGGAGCCCAGTGGCAAACCCTCTGGGAGCCGCTCCTGCCGGGCCCACCCCCCCTCGAGCCCCGGCGGCTGACATCACAGGCAGGTAGAGCTCCGTCCTCCTTGCCTGAGGACAGAGAAGAGGAGGGAACTCACCCAGGGCCCAGAGCACCGCCAGATGTTGGAAGATGGAGGCGGGCTCTGCGTGGAGCTGTGGCTTGGGCCGAAGCCAGGGGGGATCCTGGTAACTCGCAGCCCCGGCCTCTCCCGCCCCGGGCCCCCCACCTGCCTGTGCTTTGGATGGAACATCAGGGCGGGGAGGGCCGGTGCGCATGAGCTCCGGTGGGCAGCTGCTGGAGCGAGCCCCCGGCCCCTGACGTCCCCACTGCCATGTGGCGGGCCCTGCCCTGAGCCCAGCATGGTACAGAACCTGCACTCCGAGGCGGTCTCCTGCAGCACGGCTGTCAAGCAGGCCTGTCACTACCACGTCTCCTCCCTGAGGAAGAAGCTGTCCTTTCTCCGAGCCAAGTAGGTGACAGGGGGGGCCCCTGGAGATTGGAGCGTGAGGCCCTGGCCCTTGGGCTGGCCGGGGGTGGCCTGGGGGCTCTCTGCAGAAGCAGGAGCGCTTCTGGGGCTGGCTCCCATGTTTGGGGCTGTTGTAGTTCTTTGCCAGGCAGGTGACAGGTCCTCAAGAGGACGGAGGAGGGGGGATCTGTTGCAGGAGGCGAAGGTGTAGGGGGTAAAGGGGTGCAGCCCGGCGAGGCTGTGTGGCCCTTTGTCGGAATGGATGGGGGGCTTGACTGGGCCTTACTGTGTGCTGCCAAGGAGGTTCCTGGCTCTCCTGGTCCTTCGTACCGGCCAGAGATGATTTTCCTCTCTGAGGGTCAGTTACCTCAGTTGGCAAAGAGCTCGGAGGCCCCAAGAGAAAGGTGCTGTGGAGAAGGGTGTATTCTATCCGGTGTCTTTGGGGATGTGGATAATTCTCTTCCAGTGATGGGGAACCCATGAGTGAGGTGTTGGGGTACGGATTCCATGTGTTCCCTTCTCAGAGGTAGTCACTGGGGACTTCGCTCCACGTCCAGAGGTCTGCCGAGACGCCAGGCGTGGGCCCCGGTGACAGGCAGAGGGGAGCAGGTGTCCTGGAGGAGAAAGAGGTTCCAGCCCCCAGGAGGGAGCTAAACTCAGAGGCTGGTGGGCGTTGGAGGGGGGGTGGGCGTGTGAGCTTACGGGCAGGTTTCTGGGTGCCTTTTTGCAAAGAGAAATAGGGCAGCAAGGGGAAGGAAAGATGGGGTAAGTGGATGAAAGGTGGCGAGATACTGAATGGATTGCAGAAGTAGATTGGGGCTGGCGGGGTGGTGGATGATTGGATCTTGGGAATTCTCTCTCTCTCTCACACACACTCTCTCTCTCTCTCACACACACACACACGCACACACAGGCATGGATGTCTGTGAGTGTTTAGCCATCTTTTGATAAGGGTTGTCTCCCTGGGGTGTTCTCGTGCCAGATGTGTCGAGAGCACCAACAGAGACTAAGCCCCTCATCTCACGAGCGGCCTTGTCGGGGACGGGCCCTGCAGGTTAGGTGAGGGCAGAACGAGGGTCCCCCGACGCTGTGGTGCAGTGCTGGTGGCAGAGGCTGCCTCCCCCTGGGGTCCCGGGGAGCTCAGCAGCTTTGAAGACCTGGTGACCTTCGGGTGGGCTCTGGCTCTACCGCTCACCGGCCGTGGTGCTCTCACCAAATCATCCCATCCTCTTCAAATGTTTCCTTCCTTAGGAACGGAGGCCATTGTGTCCACTCTGGAGGCTGCTGGGGGGGGGGGGGGTCACACTGAGATGGAATGGAGAAGGTCTCAGCCCTGGGTCTGACACGGGGAGGGGTGGTGTTTTTGTCAGCAGACGGTAGCCTGGGGCGAAGCCTGCTCTCCAGTAGGTGGAAGGGGGGTTGTGAGCTGCTGAGATCTGTCTATCTGTCTGTCTGTCTCGTCAGTCGGTCGGAGAGCTTGATGAGGGTAAAGCACGAACGAGTGCCAGTGGCCAGGCGAGGCCAGTCACGTAAACCCCGGTCCTCACCATCCCAGCTTATTTCTTTCTTAAGCACTAATCACGTTGTCACCGTATTTATGTGTTGACCTGCTTGTCACGTGTCCCCCACTAGGCCCGAAGCTCCTGAGAGCAGGGGCTGCTGGCTTTGCCTCATTCACCAGCGTGTGCCTGACGCACGGGAGCGCAGCGCCCGACACACAGCAGGTGCTCAGTAAAGCTTTGTTAAATGAGTATTGAGCACATGAATCCTGGGATCTTGTGACTGTGCCCCAAAAGGGGGGCTGCTGACTAGCCCTTCTGTGTCTATTCATCTTGGTGACGTCCTCATGGTCATGGTTGCAGGTTTGTGACTGCCGCTCAGGTGGCCTCCTTCCTCGGATTCATAGACCTCTATGCTTAGTGGCTGGCATGGCCCGGGGCAGCCTGCACGCCTGGCGTTGGAAGAGGAGAGAGAAGAACTTATTTTAGGTCCGGGCAGAGAAGCAAGTAGGTGCTCCTGCCTCCCCCCACCCCCCTTCCCCAAGTTCCCAGTGTGCAGGCCCGGCTGCTTCTGGTGTTGTCAGCAGAACTGTCCGCAGGTGTAACCATCACCTGCTCTGCGTTTCTCCTACTGCAGCATTTCTCCTTTCCTGCCTGAGAAAGGGGGGTATTAATTATAGCTCAGCAGACGGCGCGATCTCTGCTGATGCCGTAGTTGGGAATCTAGATTTGGACAACTGGCAGGCAGATGGTAAACCCTCATTCCCTAGCTTCCCCGCCTCCTGCCGGGAGAAATCCCATCCTCCTACCAGCCTACCAGCTGGGGTGGAGAAGGAATGTGAGTGGGTGACAGCTCGGTGGGGGGATGGGGGTGGTGGGGGTGCTCAGGCGGAGACTCCGCCTCCGGCTTGCCCTGCTCTGCATATTACTGATGAATAATATGAGCTCAGAACACCTGTTTGCAGAGACCACGCCCGCTTTCCCATCTAGGCTATAAGTCATGATCCCAGCAGTTGATACTCTAGCTTGGTTGCAAACCCTTGTTGGTAAAAAAATTTTGAGTTATTTCCACTAAAAAAAAATGTATATGTATATTTATACACGCACACATATGCATAAATATGTACATGTGAATGTATTTATATACATGCACTGCTGTACTAAATATTTTGCTTATTATATAAGCAGACATTTTAAAAGGATGAGATAAAATGAAATCTAAATATATATGAGTTCCAGAGACGCCTGGGTAGCTCAGTGGCTGAGCGTCTGCTTTGGTTCAGGGTGAGATCCTGGGGTCCAGGATCGAGTCCCACATCGGGCTTCTGCGAGGAACCTGCTTCTCCCTCCGCCTCTCTCTGTGTCTCTCATGAATAAATAAATAAAATCTTAGTATATGTGCTGCCGAAGCGAGCACAATATGAAATCTTAAAAAGATATGTGCATAGGAATTCTAATTCTTTCTTCCTGCATTGCACGAGTAAGCATTCATGACCCTTCTGGAGAGACCAGGAGACAGATTGACAAGGAGAGAATAGACTCCAGTGACTCAGGATCACATGCAGGGCTTGACCAGTATGCAGATTCCTGGGCCCCCTCTGTCCAGTTCTGAGTCACGTGGACTGGGCTGGGCCCAGGAATTTGCACAGGTAACAGGCGTCCCAAGCAATTTTGCCACAGGGGCTCTCTTGAATCATGCTCTGAGAAACATGCCCTGTGTCCCTGCTCTAGCTAGCGTCAAGTACACAATTTAATATAGTAAATAGTAATGGGACAGCGAGAGCCCAGTGTCCTGTTCCTGGGCTGTGGCATCCCTTTTAGGGAACTGCTGGCAGACCCCTGGCGCCTTTTTATGCCCAGCCCTCAGAGACAGTGGTATCAGTGCATCGCTTCTGCTTTCCCTTCCCTGTTTGCTGCATAGCCCAAGAATCCCTGTTCTGCAGCAGGGAGAAAGGTGGGAAGGGTGGGGATATGTAAACTTATCATTTCGTCTTATCTGTCACCAACTTTCCAGATTGCTCAATGCTTCTTTTCTTCTAACCTTCTGGCAGGTGAGCCCTAAGAGTTCACTGCTGGCCCCCATCCCTCTTCACAAATACCTGGTCTGAAGGTTAAAGTCTCTCGTTGAAATGCAGAAAAAAAAAAAAGAAAAGAAAAGAAAAAAAGAAAAAGAAAAAGAAAAAGAGAAAAAAAAAAAAAACAGAAAAAAGAAATGCAGAAAAACCCCTTGGAAACCCCAGAGCACATGGTCCAGAGATTGGAACAGGGGCTGAATGAGTGGACAGTGACTGAGTACTGCCCCACCTGGCCCTCAAACCCAAACACAGAAGCTCCTTCCCTTGTGTCTTTGTTAGGTGAGCTGGACAGGTAGGTCAGCCAGTAGAATTGAGGGCTAGACTTTGAAACTCTTGAGTTTATTAATATGACCCCGGGACAGACTTGTTGGGGAGGGGGGAGAGCCACAGAGTGAACAGCTGGACTGGTTTAACTCCTTTCCCTGTAGAAGTGAAACACCCATATTTCCTTTTTTTTTTTTTGGCATCATAAACAATGAATGAGTGGACCTGCATGGGGCCAAGAATGTCTGTCGGTTGTCCTTATAAATAAGGTGGGTGGAGCATCGATCTACAGAAGATCTACCTACAGATCCCCGAAGGAGGGATGTAAGAAGGCTGATGCTCTCTGCTCCTTCCTCATTAGTGAATTTGTTCTCCAGTACCTACATCGGGTGTTTACCTGCCTCTCTCTGAATAACTTCCACAGTGGGAAACCTGCTAAGGAAATTAATTGGGGGTTTCGGTCAGTAAAGAAAACTTTGAGTTATGGGAAACTACAGAAAATGTACACAGATGAGGAGCAAATCCAAAGCAACACAGAATGTCTGTGTACTTACTTTGTGGGCACAATACAAGTTCTGAGGTATTATTATGTTATTTTGAGTCTGTTATGTGTTCAGCACTGTGCTTTACGTGTGCTTTCTTACTTCGCTGTAACAGCAGGCCTGTAGGAACCTAGATTGTCCACCGTCCTTCCTTCCAAGTGACAGATCTGATACTCACCTCCAGAGGTCAAGTTTTACGTGCAGCCTTTTATGACTTCCCCTTGAGAAAGCGTTCGTGTGGCAATTGGGACCCTTGGGGCCCAGTGCTGAACCTTCTGCTTTTCCTCATGTCGGATGGATCTTGCTTCACCAGCTTCCTGCACCGGAAGCTCCAGATTCGGACTGTCTGGGCGAGTCTGTTAGTGAAGACGATCTGTTGTAAAGCTTCAAGCCGGTGGAACAGGAGACAGATTGATGAGGAGAGAATAGACCCCAGTGATTCAGAATGATCCAGTTAAATATGCCTGAGAGTCAAATTGTTTGTTTGGGTTTTTGTTTTGTTTTAATGTTTCCTCTTCCTTGTTGATTCTAAGTACTGTAGGCTTTTTTTTTTTTTTAAAGATTTTATTTATTTATTAGAGACACAGAAAGAAAGACACAGGCAGAGGGAGAAGCAGACTCCATGCAGGGAGCCCGATGTGGATTCTAAGTACCATAGGCTTTTAACAGGCAGGTTACTTACAGGAAAGTTCCAGTACGTTTCTGATGCTTTCTTTCTGTTCATGATGATGTCTAAACTACAGAACAGAACTGTGGCCTCTCTGACCTCTCTGCAGGTACCAGGTGAAGCCTCTACAGGTGCTAGCCTGAGCTCCAAAAGTTCTTTTCCTTCCCTTGCTCTTTCTCCGTTGGGCTGGCCAGCACCCCCTGCTGTCAGGGGCTCTGCTGGAGCGGAGAGTGGCCCCCTGGTCCCTCCGGAAGCGGTGACCCCGGTGTAAGGCAGCAGGCAGGGGCAGGGCCAGTGGCCTGGGCTCCACTCCTACCGTGGAGGGCAGGACCATCCACCTGGCCCAACAGCTCCCACCTCACAGGACGAGGATGCTCTGAGAAGGGACCTACCAATGAAAAGGCAGACTTGCTGGCCAGCGGAGCTGTGCAGATGGGTTTGTATGTTCTCCTTAGACCCTCTACTCAGATTCTTCTGGGGCAGTGAGTTCTTCCTTGGACATTTTCCCCACCTTCTTTTCTTCCCCACCCGACCCAGCTTCTGTGGCTTAAGGGGCTGGTTTTGTTTTCTGATGTGATTGCAACAGCCCTCGTGGTGGAGCCTGTATCCCTGGAGGGGGGTTGGGGCCCACAGTAGTCTGGAGAGGGTAGCAGTCCCTGGAAGCACTCCCCTTCGCACATCTCCCCTTACGTGCATGTGCTGGCTTTGCCTCTCTCCCCCAGCCTCCGGCCGAGAATTGGCCGAGATCTATAGCTGCAACTTTCAAACTTGGTCCCAGTTCCCTAGAAGAAACCCAAAAGCAGTAGGAGATCACTCCGGTCTGGGAGACTGCCCCTCAGTTGCCTGCTTACCTTTCCCATGGCCCATTCTGGCAGCTGCTGGGGACGGGGGATGCACCTGATGCCCTCGGGTGTCCCCGAGCCCGCTGCTCCTTGCTGCGCTGTCTGGGGCTCAGGCATCCTGTCTGGTTTCTCCCTCAGCTTCACCAGTAGTCCCTAGACGGCCTCCCCAGTGGCCTGCATCCAGGGATGTTTCAGTGGCGTTCGGACAGCCCTCGCACCTTCCATTCTCTGCCTCTGCAGCACAAGGGATGGTGTGTGTGGGCACCGTGGAAATGTGTGTGGCTCCCATTTACCAGGCACCGCAGTGTCGTTGCCCTTCGCCCCCTCTCCCTCACTGCAGTCCCCTGCTCAGTTAACCCTGTGGCTTCTTAGACATTTCTCACCCTGAATGGCTGTGAAAGGCTCTGAAGTGCTCTCTAGGCTGGCTGTAGGTCTAGGTATGGGTGTAGGTAGGGAGGAAACCCCCAAAGCCCAAAGCAGGGGCCAGAGGGTGGGGAGGGGGAGGTCAGGGTTGGGGGGTGTTGTACGAGCACGATCTGCCTTATGCGTTGGTGACCCTTTTCATTTTCCAAGTACTTGGACAAATCTGTCATTTGAAAGTACAGCACAGGCACCAGCTGCTGGCTGGAGGCGGTCTCATTGGGCCTGGAAATGGCAAGGAAGGGAAAGGCTCGTGAAACCAGAGCGGTGGTGCTGGCTTCGTAGGAGCACCAAGTGCAGATGGAGGGAGATTGGAGGACCTCACGGAATTCCCATTGTTCCCAAACCCCTGACTGCCCTTAAGGTAGGAAGACAGCTTTGCTTTAGTTAACACTTAGTGACTCTTCCTGGTGTGTATAGGGCACTGGGCTCTCATTGAAATTTTCACCATTTTGCTATGTAATGGTATGACTGTTACCTCCATTTTATAGATTAGAAAACTGAGGCTTAGCGAGGTTTGGTAACTTGGGTAAGATCACACTGCTCTGATGTGACTGTAGCTCTGAACCCCTATGCAGCACCGCCCCATCCAGCTCTAGAGGCTGCGGTTGAGGGGTATCACTGATACACCTGTGAGGTCTCAGGAATTGCCGGTTGCTGAGGGAGGCAGGCCTCCCTTTGCCTGTCTTGTTGCTTTACCCTGAGGAATTTAGATGCAGAAGGGGGCTGATACCAGCAGAGACCCTCAGGAGGGTTACATGAGATAGGAACTTCCCTCAGCAACCGCTGACGGGCTGGCCCTGGACTCTTACTGTTCTTTGATGGCTTTTTGCTCCCCCAACCCCCCCACATGCCCCCCCTTAGTGTCCACAGCTGCTCAGCATCCCTGCAAGTGTCTCTGGTTGTAGTTCTTGTGCTCATTCCTTTTCTGCCCCTTTTCTCCCCCGGTCCCCCAGTTTTTTCCCTTTTTTTAAAAATAAATTTTTTTTTAAACTTTATTTTTTTATTTTTATAAAAGATTTTATTTATTCATGAGAGACAGAGAGAGAGGGAGAGAGAGAGAGGGAGGCAGAGACACAGGCAGAAGGAGAAGCAGGCTCCGTTCAAGAAGCCCAACGTGGGACTCAATCCCAGGTTTCCAGGATCAGGCCCTGGGCTTAAGACCACCCTAAACCGCTGAGCCACCCAGGGTGCCCTAAAACTTTATTTAAATTCAACTTGCCGACATATAGTTTAACCCTTGTCCCCCATTTTCATGTCTTTAGTCATCTAAACAAAGCAGGTGGGTTTGTGTCCATCGTGCCTCTGCCATTGTCAGCTCTGCAGGGGACATAAAATTTTGTGCTCTGGGGGGAGGAGAGGTCACCTGGATCTGGGGAAGACAAGGGGCAAAGCGCTGAATAATAGAAAAAGAAATATGGAGCACTTAAGACACAATTTTAAGCACCTTATATATGCTCTCTTCACGTAGCCTGAGTTGAGTACCATCCCTGCCTTGCAGATGCCGACTGGGGGCACAGAGAGGCTAAGTAACTTGCCCGCGGTCACACAGCCGGTGGGCAGTTGAGTCAGAATTCATAGCCGAGCAGAGTGGCTTCGAGAGGCATCCTGGGCAGCAGGCCCGACTGTGGGAGAGAGGAGAGGTCACCTTCCAGCCCCTGAATCACGACGTGCAGGGTGGTGGGAGCACACGCACACACTCAGTCCTTGTCCCCTTCATCTGCTTTTCATTCTCCCTTCCTCTTTCTTTTTCTGTCTCTCCTCTCGAGAGAGAAGCCGTCATCTTCGGTACACACGGAGCAAGGACATCAGGTGACCTTTCAAGGTCTTCGCATTTCTGGGCTCCTTGTCATTTGCGAACCTGTCCCTGCTCCATCACCGTCCCTTCTGTCTACAGTCAGACTCCAGGGAGGAGGACTGGTGCCTTTCTGGCAAAGTTTGTGGCCTCGGGGCAGGCAGAGCCATCAGGCGGGGGCTGGGGACCGGTGCAGAGGGCTGAGTACCAGTGCAGAGGGCTGGGGACCGGTGCAGAGGGCTGCGCCTGGCCCTGGGCCCGGAGAACTACACCTCCCATGGTGCAGCGGGGCGCGGGCCTGCGGGCTGCACACAGCCCCTCCCACCGGGGCCGAGGAGGAGGCTCTCCCTCCAGGAGCAGGTGCATGGCCAGCCTCCTCCGAGCTGTGTGTGCGGAGCTGGGGGCCTGGACTTCCCACCACACCCTACCCGACCTCTGCCAGAACTCACTCTAGCCTCTCCTCAGGTATCCGGGTTTTAAACGTGTTACATAAATACCGTGATTAAGGAGTTAGAATATAACACCTGGGGTAAAGTAATTAGTGTGAATGATCCCCCTGGAGAGGAAACGATGTCATGATAAATGACACCGCAAAGAGCTCCCTGCCCTTCCATCCCCCTCTCCGTCTCTCTATCCATCTTTCCATCTTTTCACTAAATATTAGGCAAAGTGGAATGAAACAAAGTTGCAGAAGAGGAAGCTTCTGGGTCTCTCGTTCAAAGAGTAAATGAGTAGGCTAGAGGAGTTATTTATTCTATGAGGAATTATTTACATGGATTCCCCTCTGGTTAGCAGAGGTGTGGGTCCAGCGGCTTCTTAATTAGATCCCCTGCATCACATTTTGTTCCCTTTTTTCCTTTCAGTGGCTTCTTTTCTGTCTTTCCTCCTGGAATCATCTTTGGACTCTGGGACATACTCCTTCTTCCCTTTCTCATTGAAACCGAATGTTATGCCCCTGTCTCCTGCCCTGCCCTGCCCCGCCTGTGCATTGTCCGTCCTGCAGCTAGCAGCTCTCTCCCCGCGGCAGGAGTTCAGGATGTAGAAAGTGCTTTGTAGAACACACATGCGTGCTTCTGGCCTAGCCGCCCTCCGAAACCCTGTCCTCTGTGTGCACCATCCGGGGCTGTGTGACGGTTGGGCGCCGTGAAGAACTGAGGTGCTTGGTCATTCGGGAGATCGGATGGAGCCCTGTTAACACGGGTCTGATTCCCGCATGATTTTGATGAAACAGAACATCCTCCTTCGTGGGTACTAGCCTTCTGCTCTCCATCTGTTTGTGCACTTGACTGTCAGCCCAGGAACAGAGAGGACCGCAGGCCAGAGCGATAGCCAGAAGGAACGTTACAGGCCTGTGAGCAGAGATGACATGTGTGGAACTGGCACAGGCCACACACTTTTGGGTTTTTTGTGCGGGCTCTGAGGGGATACCTCTAGTGCCATCCTAGCAATGCCCCACACCCTATTCAAGTTGATTGTATCTAGAACCATGGGACAGTGAGTTAAAGAAAACCAATTCATTGGCCTAAATGCTATATTCTACTACTTTTACACTTGTCCTTTCTCATTTGGTTTTATGGAACTTTTGTGCCCCTTGGATAATAGAGTGAGATGGGGTAGGTAAGGGAGACATGATCTACTCAGTGCTTATGGTGGCTAGAACCAGGAACACATGTCTTTCCTCCCTTCATTTTTTTTTAAGATTTTATTTATTTATGAGAGACACAGAGAGAGAGGGAGAAGCAAGTTTCTTGGGAGGAGTCTTATGCGGGACTTGATCCCAGGACCCTGAGATCACAACCTGAGCTGAAACCCCAATTGGAGGCTTAACTGCTTTGAGCTACTCAGGAGCCCCTGATGATTCTTTTTCAAAGCTGTTTCCATTGGATGCAGGAGATTTGCTAAATGTATACACCAACCTCTGGATATGCCCAAGATTTTTTTTTTTTTTTTTTGCCCTTTGTCTGATAATGCATTTTCTTGCAGTTTGCCATCTTCTTAAAAAAAAAAAAAAAAAAAAAGGAAGGGGGTCCCCCAGGGAAATATTAAATTAATTGAGGTTTTTATCTGCTCTGAGTCTGTAATAATGGGAACAGGAAGGGGGACACGTGGAGCTGGGAGAGATGAATTGGTGGGCAATGTTGCAGCACAGTGTTCAGTGGCAAGGGATTTGGTGACGGTGCATCCAGGTTTGAATCCCAGCTCTTACTGTGCTGTGTGACCTTGGGTAAGTCACTGAAAGTCTCTGAATCTCAGTTTAATTATCTCTGAAAGGGAGAACAACTTACCTCACATGGTTCCTGCGAGTATCAAATGAGGCAGCAGATTTGAAAATGCCCTGGAGCACCAGACAAATGGGAGTGTGGCTGTCACTGTTCTGTCATTAAGGCAGATGCACAGAGTCCCTATAAACTACTAGAATGGTTGGTGGTGTCATGCTTTGGGGCCGCTCTTCCCTGCTCCGTGTGGGTCCAGCTGAATGCCCAGTTTTGTTGTGAAATCAGGCTTGAACAGAAGCGGGTAAGAGAGAAGGAAGGAAGGAAGAGGGAGGCAGGGATGGGTGAGCGATCACAGGTTCCTTGCCTTCCTATTTTAATTCTCTTACATTGTAATCTCTCTGTTTAACTGTTGCTGTGCTGGCTTTTCCTGAGCTCTGGGAGCTGGATTGGGGAGCGGTGGGGTGGGGAGTTAAACAAAGGGTATGATTTCTCCCAGGGTCTCACTTTTTTTGAGGGATGAGTCCATCTGGAATAGGGAAAGGAGTGTTGGCAGGCCTCGCTTTGACCTTTTTACTCTTCTCTGGGTCTTCGTTTTCTCATTTGAAAAGCGGAGCCAAAGCTTTAAAGTCCCTCCCACCTTTAACATTTTGTGGGTCCGAAAGCATAAGCATCAAGGAATCAAGGATCTTAACAGCAAACCCAGGTTGGCACCTTGGAGGAGCCAGTAGAGCTGGAGCTCACGGGGAAGCTGGATGATACTGACCTGCTTTTCCATAGGTTATTCTCTTTGATTGGGAGACTATCTCTAAAGATTTGGCAGGAGGGGCAGTGGTTCAGGAGAGCCCACAAGCTCATCCCTTGCTGGTTTTGAGGAGTGTTGCTCTCTTGTGTTTGTGCTGGCACCAGCACCAGCCAATGCACACAGCGAATGTACACACCGTGGTTTATCTAAGTGGAGGCTTTGCACTTTCCTTGAAACGTGAGCAGCCTGTTCCCCTCTTTGCTGTAAGGCTTGGGGTGCTCTGATCTCTTTCCCCCCCGGAGGCCTCTGGCTGACACAGCCTATCCCAGGTTGCCAGAGTAAAATGGGCCAGAGAGGAAGCTGTAGTCACTGCAAGCAGAGCGGCCTGTCCCTGCTGGGCAGGAAACCTACAGTGATGAATGGGGCCGGATGAAGTCATCCTGCTCCTCCAATCAGGCTGCTCCGAGAGAGCCAGGGGCCTCTGCAGATCCAGCCGGGCTGCCGGCTGCTCTCATGTACCTTTAGACAGAGGCTGTGAGTCTCTGGGAGTGGAGTGGGGGGGTGTGAACCGCCCGCTCCTGGCTCCTGTGTAGGCCTCAGTGAGTGTGAATGTTATTGCAAGGTGAGTGGCTTCACCCGGCAAATTCCTCTCCCCCTGCATTCTCGACCCAGCCGTGCGGGGCTCCGGCTCTGTGGCTCCGGCGTCTCCTTGCACAGCACCTCCTGCTTCCATCTGAGTGCCTGCACCTCCTTCTTGAGGTTCTCACAGCCGCCCCCACCAGCCCCCCAGCCCCCTCCCTACCCGCTACCCCCAGCACTTGCTCAGCACCTGCCAGCTGGCCTCTGCCCACACGCTCCCCTCTTCCTGACCTGTGGGTACCAGTTGGCCGGGTGATGGGAGGGCAGGGCCTCCATCTCCGTGCGTGCTCTGGCCCCAGCAGGGGGAGCCCTGGGAGACCCACGCTAGCCTCCTGGGAAGAAGTCCCAGGCAAGGGGAGACGCCCCCTGACTCAGCCCGATGTGTGAGCGTCTGTGGGAACCCAGGCAGCCCCCTGATTTGCCAGGGACCCCAAGCCTCTTTCTTGTGCCCCCCCCACCCCCCACAGTAGAGGACATCCTAAGGGGCCAGAGAATAGAAATCTGCTGTCTTATTTCCCCTGACCTTCCAGAGGGGTGGTTTGTTCTTTTGGGGTGGACATTTGTGACTCTGCCTTTTCTCTCTGGATGGTGCCGCTGCTCCTTAGGCCAAGCAGAGATCATGGAGCCGGCTGATATGGCCACAGCAAAGGTAGGATGGAAATGCTGCCGGCCGCACTGTGCGTAAGTGGCTTCGCTTGGCAAGTTCTGCCTTTGGTTCACTTTTCTCCCCCCTCCTGTCCCTCAGCCCACCACTCCTGAGTGTCGGGGGGCTGTGTCAGTGGAGGGAGAGGACCCCAGCATGACCACCTCAGGAGAGGGGAGGATGGGCTGGGTCCTCCAGAGCACACCCTCACCTTCACGTGCCCCAGAGTCTGAGCGGGTGGGGGTCGGGGTGGGGGTGGGGGTCTCTGGTTCTGTCTGGGCTGACTTCTGTGTCTCTCTTGTTAGCTCTGCCTCGGTTTTCATTTATCTGTATTCTGTCTCTCTTTGATCGCCTCCCTCCTTCTGGTGTGTCCTCTTCTGCCCCTACCCCATGCCACAGTGCTCTCCTCATCCATTTGTGCCATCCCTGTCCTTCCTTCCCACCTTCTGTTTGCTTCTCTTTTCCCTCTGCCTGTTGTATAAGGAATGGGTGGGGTCAGTGTGGGCTGGACAGTCTTGAGAGCAGAGCCTGCCTCTCATCCTGCAGCAGATGATGGCCTTGGGATTGGCGACGATTTTGGTCTCTGAGTGGCAGATGCTGCTGTGTCCCCTCCCACCTACTCATCTGATGCCCCAATGGAAGTGTGGGTCTGGGCCCCTCCAGGGAATGTGGCCGGGTGCTCCATCGCCTGGACCCTGCTGGCTCACTAGAGGGCGTTCCTGAGACAGCTTTCTGCTCCCTCCTGAATCCTGCTTGCAATTTGAAATTTGTTTTTCTGTGCGTTTTCCCAAACCAGGAGCTTGAGCCCTTGGGAGTAGATTGGGGGGGGGGAGGGGACGCTGTGGTGGGGAGGTGGAGGTGGGCTCTAAGGAGGCCGGGTCTGCAAGCCCCAACCCCAGCCCCTATGTGCAGGGGGAGCTAGAATTTCTCAGCCCTTGGTGTGGGGGCGTTCCTTTTTGGCCAGATGGCTTTGTCTCAGAGATGCAAGACTGGACAAGGCTCAGACTTCTGGAGCAGGTTGGGTCCCCCAGGTGTATGTGGAAGAGAGAATGAGTTGGAGGCCCAAGCGGCAAGGGTGCTATGGGTAGTATTGTGTTCTAGTGGTTAAGACTCATCTCTGCGAATCATCGATCTGGGTTCCTGGCACCTTCCTCCCAACTCCCACACACTGTGTGATCTGATCCAAGTTACTTAACCTCTCTGGGTTAAGTCTCCTAGTCTGTACAGTGGTGAAAGGTACACACAGCTGTTCTAACCAGCTTAGATTCATCAAAGACTTTGTTTTCTTGGAAGAGTGGAGCTAGGGAGAGCACAACTAAATAGCAGGCCTCCCTAGATGCCCTCCCACCTCCGTCCCCTCTTCTGCTCTTTTTTCCCTCCTTGCACAAACTTTCGAGGACCCACATTGCACACGGATAGTGCAAGAGGCTGTGTACCCGCTTGGCAGCGTGCACTGGCAGACACAGGAACAGGCCTGGGTAACTGGGTTTGGCTCTAGAACAGTTTGCTCCAAGCAGTTTGCTCTGTGATTGTAATGCTACCGTCTGTGATGTAGAGTGTGTCTCTCACCAGGCTGACCTCTAATGAACCTGCTAGCTCAACTAGCTCTTGAGCTTGTAAGTGGTTTGGTATCAAGGAGCTGGCTCCCAGGGGGTGGTGGTAGTGAATGCTGTGGGGAAGCTGTAGTTTGGAGGGATTGGGGAGTTATCTGCAGTTAGTTAGGAGGTGTGTATTTGTATTTGCATATGGAGGTAGAAACAAAGACAGCTCCATTTTTCTTAGGCCCTTTACCATCCACCAGCTCAGACTGCAGATTATCTACTCAGGTGGACAAGCGGGCTTTGGATCTGGGCCATTCCTGAGCCTAGCCTTTGCTTGCAGGACCATGAAGACTGAATCTGATTGGTCATTGAATGCAGATACCATTTAACGCCAGAACAGTGATTCTTTTCCTTAAACCTTCTCTACCCCAAACCCTTTGGAGGGAGTTTAGTTCAGGTGTTTTCAGTTGGGCCCATGAACCATTAAACTCCTTAGGAGAGGACCCCTGAGCCTCTATACATCTGTAGGTGTATCTCTCTGCATTGCTTTCTATGAAGAGTACCCATGGCTCTCATCAGAGGTAGGAGGTTTATAACTCACAGCTTTAAGAAACTTTACCTGATCCACATGCTCCCATAAAGAGCCTATTTGTGTTTTGCAGCCCAGGTTAAAAGAGAACTTACATGTTATGGCTGACGTATGGAATCTCTGATAATGTATCAATGTCATGCAACTGTTGAGTAAAAATTCATGTTGTGACTCATTGGTACATCATTTACATATGGTTTGGATGCCATTTCTTTTCTTTTTTAAAGATTTTATTTATTCATTTGTTTGACACAGAGAGCACAAGCAGGAGAAAGGGGCAGAGGGAGATGGAGAAGCAAGCTCTCCAAAGATCAGAGAACCCGATGCAGGACTTGCTCCCGGGATCACAAGCGAGCTGAAGGCAGATGCTCAGCTGACTGAGGCACCCAGGCACCCAGATGCCATTTCTTTAATACGTCATTTTACTTGAATGTATTTCTAAATATATGTAAATGCATCCCTTTTTCCTTATGCTTTCCCTTTTAGTTCTGAAGTACTGTTCCCAGGATTTTCCTTAGCCCCACATATCTTTGATTCAGTTAGCCTAGAATGAAATAGCTTTTGGTTTGAAAGTGTGATCACTCTCGATGCCAATGCCACCTATTTAGAGTGTTCGGTTCCTAGAGGAGGGCTGTTGTGGGCATGACTTCGTCTCCTGGAGTCTGGATTTTGAGGCTCTGTTATTGCATTGCCACGGTACTACTTTTCTTTTTTTTTTTTAAGGTTGCAGTTTCAGAGGGGGGCCGTCTGATGTCCTGTTGTACCTGGGTTTAAGATACATGGATTGTAAACTGTGCCCTGAGAGTTTCTGTTTCAGCCTCGAGGAAAGAGGTTGGTAGGCATTCATCAATACATTCATTTGATGAATGTTTATTAAATGCCAGTAATATGCCAGCAGAGAGTTCAGTGTGGAAGTTTTAGTTGGCTAGCATGCAATCACTGTGAACAGTTGTTCACGGATTCTTGGGGGGAGACAGATGAGTAAACAAATTATGATGGTGCAAGGTAATCGGGGTTGTAACAGAAGTTCAAGTCAGCAGGGAAGCACAGAAGAAGTATTTGATGTTGCCTGGGCAGGCAGGGGGGCTTTCAAAAGGAAGCCACATTTGATCTGCGACCTGAAGCGTCAGTGGGAGGTTATCAGGTGGACAAGAGAAGAGAGGTGGTGTTATGAACTGGAGTTGGACAGATCTGCGTTCAAATGCTGGCACTGCCACTTTCTGCCTCTGTGAACTAGAGCGGATTCTCTTGGCCTGTCCTCATCTCCGTGCCCTTATTTGTAACCCAGGGCAATAGTATGGACCCTGCAGGATTGTAGTGAGGATTAAACGAGATGAAGCCTGGCATACCATGGCTGTTCACCGAACAGTAGTGAGGCAAGAGAAGGAGACAGCATGAATGTGGCAAAGCCCCGGTCACTGCAAGCAGTTTGGCATGATCAGGCCTTAGGAGCAGTTGATGAAACTAGACATAGGAATCAACATCCTACGACAGCCTTCTACGGTGCTTACGTTATGTAAATTATGTAGATATTGGAAACAATCAAAAGATTTTTAGGAGATTAGTCAATTTGCTTTTGAAAAATACTCTGGCTACAGGATAGACAGATAATTAATCAGTTCCTTATTCTGTGCCATCTCTGAGACTTTTTTTTTTAACATATCTGTCTTCCCCAGCTAGACTATATGCTTTTTAAAGGCAGGGCTAGTGTGTTTTTGCTTCTTAAGCCACAACCAGCCCCCTTCCCCCACACTCCAGCATCTAGCATATTACTAGGTATATAATAGATGCTCAATAAATATTGGGTGACTGAATAAACATATTTGGAGAGGAAGGTAGGTATACAACTGCAAAGCTAACAATGAGAATCGAAAAGCAGGTTCGAACATGAAAGCAAGAAATAAACCCGCGTCTTTGAGGGAACTAGAATTGACATGCCTTTGTACCTAGTTCAGTGGGAGGTAGAAGAGGATTATAGGGTGAACTCCACATGTCTGACCAGGTGACTTGGTAGGGGGTGGTGCCATTTATCAGGAAGCAGGCACCGGGAGGTCAGAGTCAGATGGAGGTGTAGAGGTATAATGTGAAGGTACATTATTCAGGCCGGCTTTGAGGTGCCTATGGGACCAGGCGAAGTTGTTCAGGAACAGTTGGGGATTTGTGTCTGAGGTTGAGGGAGTGGCAGTAGCTGTCCGTGTGTATTTGGGAGGCCCAGCCATACCGCCAAGGCATCATCAAACCATTCAAGAATAGATTAGGTTCATTACAAGAAAAAAGATTTGTAACTACTCTTGAGGATGGACGTCAACTAGGCTTACTACAATCATTTCACAATGTCTACAAATAATGAATCATTATGTTCTACACCTAATATAATGTGATATGTCAATTATAGGTCAATAAAATCCCCCTAGATTGGGAACCTCTGTGGCCCAGATGACCCCCTAAAGACAAGGGAAGTTGACTGGAGGTTTTCAGATTCCCCTTATAGCAGTTAAGAGGCAGAGCCCCTCCTTATAGCAAGAATGTGAGCTCGGAGAACCCAGAAGCCCTTCCTCATAGAGGAGTCTAAACTTGTGGATTTGGTTAGAGAAGTTGGCGGAAACACAGAATTGCCACATACTTGTTTTACTCCTAGAAGGGAACAAAACTACCATATAAAATGCACCACCCCCTGGTTGTATTTAAAGAACATTTTAACACAAAGTTAAAGGGACATGTTCTCAAAAACTAAAAACGCAGAGTATTTTAGCTTTTTGCAACCTCACCATGTTGCCTTTGTTTTTATTCAGTTGTCCACAGATCATGTAAATATTTCCCTTGTGATGCCCATGAACCATTAAAGGCAGCTGGTGGCTGAGTACGGAAGGACACAGGTGCATTTACTGAGGGGCTCTGGTCTTAAGGTCCCTGCATCCTGAGTCACGATTTTGCCATTCTCACGTCAGTTGTGATGTTTAGAGAATATAGTAGGTTAAGTATAGGGGCCCGAGGCATCTTTGAACATTTTTTCCCCCCAACCTTAAGGCTCCGATGAGAAAATGTCCTAATGGTAGGAAATGAAACTTCAAATTCCAGCCCATTAGATGCAGGCTGCTCTGTCCAAATAAACCTGTGTTTATTGGCAGTGAGAATAGCAGTATGTTCCGCAGGCACTATTTCTGGACACCTGTCATGCAAATAGGAAGTTCTTGTCTCTGTAAAGAATGATGACAAATATTGGATCCTTTTTCTGGCTAACTCTTTTTGTGTTAAGACCAGACTAATCAGGACATAATTATCACAGACAGACTCAGTATAGGTTAGCTGAGAATATTCGCCATTATTTGTTAATTGATTAAAAAATTGGCATCATGATTACAAACCTGTGTTCATTTTGGTAAACAGAAGTAGTACCGCGTTCTGATTATCTATGCCTCTCTTACAGGACTTAATACTTTAAAAAATTTTATGTTAAAATTATTGTGGGACACCTGGGGGGCTCAGTGGTTGAGCGTCTGCCTTTGGCTCAGGTTGTGATCCTGGGGTCCTGGGATCTAGTCCTGCATCAGGTGCCCTGCAGGGAGCCTGCTTCTCCCTCTGCCTGTGTCTCTGCCTCTCTCTCTCTCTCTGTCTCTCATGAATAAATAGATAAAATCTTTTTTTAAAAACTACTTAATGTAACTACCTAATGCCCATGTATTATATTATCTTCCTTATTAGATCATAAGCTTCTGGAGATCAAGGAGGATCTTGGATTTATTGTTGAAATATCATCCTGATTTACCTGAGTCTTGAACATAGTAAGCACCCAATAATGTAGTTATTGTTGAATAAATAAATGACCGACTGATGTAGCAGAAATATCACGAAATAAAAATATAAAAGTATCTCCAGTAGAACAGGAAAAAATAAGGAAACTTTTTAGATAAAGAAGAGAAAGTAGATTAGGCCTAGGTATGGAATCTGGTTCTCGCAGTGGGTAGTGGCGGTCTGTAAGACACCGGGTGGGAACCATCCTAGTAATGGTTCAAATGCACTGGGCACCTGAGACTGTGTCTTGTGCTATGTCATCGACACCTAGCCACCATATGGGTTGTTGTCATCACCTCTGTGTAGATGGAGCTGAGGCTTAGAGAAAGGAAGCGGACTTGCTCAGGGTCTCACATATTAAGGATGGATTTGAACTCACATCTAATTCCAGAATCCCTGAGAAAGCACAGCACACACCCCTGGGACTGATGTCAGGCCCGTGTCAGCTCCCAATGTGGTTTTTCTAGGCTTGTCTAGAAAACCAAGCGGTCTCTGGGCCAGCAGTAGATCCCTGTGTCCTGGGCCAGGAGTCTTTCACTGTTAAGATGAGCGAACAACGCCCAGCTCATCAGTTTGCTAAGGGTCCTCCTGATGGGTGACTTGGATTGAGGAGGGAGAAGGAGGAGGTGGGAGGAGCGAAGGAGCAGCTGGCCTGTGGGCGGCTGGGTGCTCCCTCCCCCAGAGAACCTGAGTTTATAAGCTCCCTTCTGGGTCCTGATACCATCAGTCACCCTGAATTTCTCCTGAGGATAAACAGGGAGGCTCAGGGTGGGTAATTAGAAATCTGCCTTGTTTCTTCCATCTGGCAGGAGACCGTGTTTTCTTTTGTTATGCAGGTGATTAGAATGAGGGAGGTCAGGTGAGGCCCCCACCCTGGCCTGGTTGGTGGGGTTTCCCTAAGGTGTGTGTCTCTCTCCTGACAGGTGGGCTGTGCCACCTGGGGGCCGCCCTTCTGTCTGGCAGCAGAAAGAGTTGTGACCTGGAACATACTGATGGAGGAGCCGAACCAATAAGCCAGCACTGAGGCTGGCAGGCAGGTGTTCAGGCAGCCGGGGAGAGATTTCAGAGATGAAGGGGGTAGGGCTGGAGGCTGGGGCTGAGGCTGGGGGTGGGGGTCCTCTTTGGGGCTTCCATTGCCAGACAGAGCAAGAGCTGAGGAAGCCAGAAGTCTCCACGTAGAAGGATGTGCAGAGCTGCCTCGACAGAGGGGAGGCCTAGGTTAGCTGGGTTCTGCTGCTGAGGTGAGCAAGAGAGGTGATTTGGTCCTGGCCTGGCTGAAGAGGGATTCTGAGGCTAGCGTGAGGTCGAGGGGGTTTGTGGGACCCGGCTCCGGGCTTCCCCTTGTCCCGTTGCCTCTTTTCACCAACCGCAGCACCCCCTTACCTTGGGGCTAGGGCAGCCACCCGCAGCAGGAAGAGAACCAGACCTTCTGGAGCTGGAGCCTCTTCCCCTGGGGAAATGTGGTTTAGTGACACGGCCCTGGAGCGTCGTGAGAACCACAGGACAGAATGTAGGGGAGGCTTCCTTAAGCTCCAGCGGCCTGGCTGCCTCCCTCCTGTGTTCCTCCCTCTCTGGTCTGCTGGGCTTGGTGAACAGCTAGGGGCAGCATGGGGCTGGCTGGAGCTTGGCTCTGCCCTTGCCCATCCTGTTGGTTGCCTGAAGGAACATCCTGGATCAGCAGATTGTGAAGTGGAGGGACAGAGAAGGATGGGGGGGGGGCGGTAAGTCTGTCCCTTTTGTATTTTCATTTCTTATTTGACGCCAGCACTGGGAGGAGATGCCTGGGGTCATAGAGGCAGAAGGGAGCATACCTGAGAGGAGCAGAGCCCTCCCCACTTGCTTTCCACACAAGCCTCTGGACCTCTGCTGCTCGGTGGCCCCGGCCCCCCTCCCCTGCCCGCCCCTGCCCTCCCTGCAGTGGCCGGCTGGGGCTGGAGGGCAGAGGTGCGCACACAGTCCCATCACGGGAGGGGAGGGGAGGGGCGGGCTCGGGAGGCTCCCAGCTGGGAGCTGACACAGATGAACAGACCAGAAGGCGAGGCCAATGCCTGCAGCCCACACTGTCACCCCAGAGCCAGTGACTAATAGTGGGAGAGGAGAGGGGGGAGGGGGGCAGGAGGGACAGGGAAGTGGCGGGGAGCACCTGATCGGGTGCCGCTCTGGCCATCTGCTGTCCCCTCACACAGGCTCTATTGACTGCAGTTTGGGATTTGGAAGAGGGTGCTGGCTGGAGGACGCGGAGGCTTGTTGAAATGGAGTGTTTAGGAGGCTGCTCCTCCCCCGCTGCTCCTCGCACCAGCTTCCTGACCTCCAAAATGCTCCTTAAATATAACACTCTCAGCGCCTGACGACTCCCCTGCCTGAGCTTGGAGCTTTGATTCCCCAACGTGTGACTGCAGCATTGCTCTGCCCCAGTTTTGCCAGTTCCTGGAGGCTTGCAGCTCTGCCCTGGGCCTGCGGCTCTGCTCTCAGGAGGCGAGCGCAGAATCCAGAAACTCCAGAGAGAAGGGGAGCCTCAGGGGTCATGTCCACTGTCTATTTTCTGCTCCACATAGGCTCCCTGTGACTTCCCAAGGTCACGAGGAGGCGTGAGCATCTGGTGGCGGCAAGAGCCACTGATGGGTGGGTGGCAGGGGCCTGAATTCTCTGGTGAGTTCCTAGGCTTGCAGCTGCGAGGCCTTGGGTGTCTGCATAGTGGTATGCTCTGGTTCAGAGACCTCCCGCCAGTCCCTACTCAGGGATGAGGCCAGAAGACTAATCCTGATTCTGTTGGCTTGGGAAAGGAACAGTCCCCGGGTGGTGAGACCCTCAGGCATGCAGGAGGCCAAGAAGAAAAAGTCAGAGCAGCTAAAATCAAAAAGGAAAATTTTCCAACCTGCATTCCAAACCCAGTAAAGTTTGAAAGAAACCATTGTGTTATAGCAAGAGGTTTGGAGCAATACAACTCACCCTCGTGTTAATCAGACCTTATAAACACAACAAACTTTGGAATATCCATGAGCCTGGGAAAGCCAATATTTTGAGGTTAGATTTTTGAAAATGCAGATAACACAAATTGTCACGGTCAACGCTTCCCGGCCACCACCCTGCGCTCTTGTCCATTCTGTTCATAGTGACCCAAAGGAGAAGAGTGGTGTCAGGTGTTGTCTAGTTATTTTGTTTATTTTTAAAATTTTTTCCCCAAATAGTGAATTGCTATAAAGATTATTTATAAAACATTAAGTATGTGTAAAGCATACAAAAAGAAGGAACAGTGAGCATGGTGTACTTCTTACGGGACCCACTAATTCCGCCGTCTTCCCCATTCCTTAGAGGTGTCCACCTTTCTGAATTTTGAGTTTGTCATTTGCTTGATTTTCCATTTTATGGATACAGACGGTCTAGCTGTACAGACACAAATTTCTGGACACTCTGAGTACTCATGAGGTTGAGCACCGTTGTGTGAACATATTCATATGAATGTGAACTACCGTGGTAGGTGTTTGCTCTGTAGCTGTACGTGCATGTGGAATCATGCTCTGCATTCTTCATTCATTGACTTGCTCTCTCTGTTCAGCATCGTTTCCAGGGTTCACTCAGTCGCACTTGACAGTAATTTATGAATTTCCTGAATGTTATATACCATTTGTACTTTAAGAAAATCCCAGTTATTTGTCCATTCTGCTGTTGATAGACATTTATTTGTTTCCAGGTTTGGAGTTTTTTTGTTTCCGCAAACTGTGTTATTACATAGGGTGCTGTATGACGTTTCTCCTGCACTTCTCCTAATGGGAGCTTCTTTAATTGCTCGAGTAGAACCATTAGGTGTTAGAAGATGCAGTTCCTCAACTATACCATGTGATACCAAGTGGTTTGCTTAAGGTAGCTGAATCACTATACATATCTCCAAGCTCCTTTCCAACCTTTATATTATTAGACTTTTTAACTTTTGCCAATCAGATGGGTATGAAATAGCATCTCATTGGCATTTTCGACTTGCGTTTTCCTGAGTGCTAATGAGGTTGAGTGCCTTTTTATATATTTATTGATCACTTCCTCTCCTGAAAGTGCTTATTCAAATCCCTCGTCTATTTTTCTGATTGTTTTTCTTTTTCTTATTGATTCATAGAATTTTTTTTAAAGATTTTTTTTTTTTTAATTTTTTTTTTTTTTTAATTTTTTTTTTATTTGTGATAGTCACAGAGAGAGAGAGAATGAGGCAGAGGGAGAAGCAGGCTCCATGCACCGGGAGCCCGACGTGGGATTCGATCCCGGGTCTCCAGGATCGCGCCCTGGGCCAAAGGCAGGCGCCAAACCGCTGCACCACCCAGGGATCCCCATAGAATTTTTTTTAATAAATTCTGTGAGCAATTCCTTTTTCAGTTACATTTGTTGCGAATATCTTCTCCCAGAAATGCCTTGTCCTTTCTCCCTCTTTATGATCAGTTTTGATGAGCAGATGTTCCTAGGTTGTGTTACTGTAGTTGAGTTCATCAGCCTTCTCTTCTCTGGACGTTTTTTGTGCGTGTGTGAATTGTTGAGGAAATCCCCAGGCAGCTGTCTGTATGAGGATCAGTTGGTAATTATGATTTATCAGGGGTGATTGTTCTCCCTCCATCTCTGCCAAGGTTGAAGACAGGTGTGTCTTTTAGTTCCTCAGCAACATGTGGGGGTTTCTTTCGGGCTCATTCTTTGGGTGAGCGTAAGCCAGCAGGCCCCACTTTATGAGGTGATCTCCTTTCCCTTCTCACATCAGAGGGCCTGTGGCGTTGTCTCTGTCCACCATGTTCAGTGAGGTCCAGAAAATCAAGGCCTCATTTTGCAGGTTCTATAGATATCTTCTCTAGAATACATACCCATTAGGCTCTCTTTAATTTTCTGGGTTTCTGCTCTCACTAAATTTGTGGCCTCTAAGTAGGTCTTACTTTGATAGCTCATCAAGCATTTTTAAAAAATTTTCTTTTTTTTTTCTTTCTAAATGTTTTATTTTATTCAGCAGTTTTACTTGTTTTTAGCAGAAAAGCCCATCAGGATATCTAGTCTGCCATATTGCCAGAAATAGAAGTCTTTGGACTTATGTTTTTTCTTAAAAATTCTTGCCCTTCCTTGGGGTGCCTGGGTGGCTCAGGTCATGACCCCAGGGTCCTGGGATCGAGCCCCATGTTGGGCCCTGCTGAGTCTGCTTGTCCCTCTCCCACTACCCTCCACTGCCCACCCCCCCGTGCTTGCATGCTCGCACTCTCTCTGTCTTAAATAAATGAATAAATAAAATCTTTAAAAATATTCTTGCCCTCCCTGAAACACAGACATCAAGGAGCAGCCAGGTTGCAGAGTCAGGCAGAAGCTGGAGAATTGAAAGCACCTGCCTGACCATTAATCTGCACATTCACCCCCAGAGTAATCTAGAATTATGTCAGTGCTGACGACTTACCGGTCAGGAAACCTTCCAAACTGTGCCAAACAGTCTGCCCTTTGTGAGAAGATCAAAGAGGGAAATACACTGAATGATGAATGTCCCTTCATTTTGCTTGGTCTTATTCTTTATTTCAAGGTAAGATAGCAATCCCATGGTGCTTTAAAGCCATATTTCAATCTAATTTTAAGATTTTTCTTATGGGTCCCAAAAATGGAGCCGGGTTCTAGGGCTCTGTGAAAAGCCCTGGTTTTAGAAACAAAAAAGAGCCAAGGGGAATTTGAGGTAGATAATTGCCTCCCAACCAACTAGGCTTTCCTTTCATGTTCTTTATACCTCCATCATACACTGGTACTTAAGTAAGCTAACTCATCAGCAAGAGTAGTAGAAGCAGCTGACTTGATTTAGTGTCTTTTTTTTTTTTTTTTTTTTTTAACCTGTTGCCTGGATTCTTTTTGTCTTGGGAGCATGTGAACCCTTATAAATCAGCTTGTCTGATCTTTTTTTTTTTTTTTTTTTAATAATAAGCAACATCCTGATTTAAGAGACTGGGTTTTGGGGTTGAACATGCCTGAATACAAGTTTCAAGCTTGCAGCTTGTTGGCTGTTGAGCATTGGGCAAATCTAGATGCTACACTTGTGAGTTCTCAGCAGCAATTACCCGAAAAATCATGATAGTCACTACTTCATAATATGGATCTCATTTAGAGTTAAATGAGATAATGCAAGTAAGGTGCTTATTAGCATGACGCCTGACATAACATGTTCCCAATACATTCTTATTAATAGTTGCAAGGGAGTTTTTTTTTTAAAAAAAGATAAAGAGTAAGAGCTGAAGAATTTTAACATTATGATCATGTGCCTCTAATGAAATAACTTGGAAAGCTTTGATGCAGTATAGAACCTGCATCTGTGTTATCTGTGCTCAGAGCAGGTTAGTGGGGCAGGATGAGAATATTCTCATCTACCTAGAGTGCTCTAAGGACATTTGTCAAGGGGCTGGCATCACAGGTCTCGGGAGGCTCTTCAAGTGAATTACCTAGGTTGTAAAAGAGAACTTCTGCATCCCTACAGCGTGCTGCTGAAGGTACATAACTAAAGATGTGTTCAAAAGTCTTGAAAGTATTTCAGTGTTGTCTAGCCCCGGGGGCTGTGGAAAGAGGGAAATTCCGTAGCCCTGGGCTGCTTTGGGAGTACGTCTCTAAAAGCTCTGGATCCCTTAAAGAGCATTTCTGTTGGACCTTTTGGACCCTGCAGGGAGACTGCAGTGTTTTATTTAGGTTCGAATTAGGCCACTTTGATTAACCACTTGCTAATAGTACCTGTACTATATATAAGCCCTCCTAAGTCAGTGGGGAGATGGACCTGAACATGATACACAGCGCCTGCCTTCATGGAACTTATCATCTAAAGTCAGCAAGGCAAGTAATAAGTCATTGCAAGTACAGTGAGTCTTACCAGTGGGGATCCTGCACTCCAGTTTTTCTTCAGATTATCACCTTGGAGGGTCAGGTCTAGATGGTGTACAGAACACGTATGGAAGTCTGTATAGATGATTGCTCTGAGGCAAGTTTCAGGGTAAAGGCTTAATATGGTTCAGTTGAAGGTTACTATTTCATAATTAATCTCCTCTTTGTTTGTTCTCACCCATCCGCATTACTGACCCAGATAGTCCAATAATCTAGGGGAGGACCAAAAAAAAAAAAAAAAAAAAAACAAAGAATGACAGCCAGGAAAGTTGCTGGGGCTGGTACAGGCGGGCCCAGCTTGGAGGATTTTAAGAGTGAATTATGTGTTCTAGTTGGAGTTGAAAAATCCCAGTGTCTCGTCCCTTTGATGCTGTGCTGGGCCTGAGTCTTCTCAGATCCCTGTTGGTGATAAAACATCATTGAGATCCAAGCCCAGGCCCTTGTGGCCATCTTACAGGGCTCCTGGGCCCCAGGTGACCAGGGCAGCTGCCGGGCTGCCCTAAGTTGCTGCCTCATGGAGCGCTCCAGAAGTGGTGGCCAGGCTCTCTCCCCAGCAGGGGAAGAGGACCGGGAATCTCAGGGATCTCACAGCAAGCTCGCCCCGCCTTGCTGGGCAAAGGGTGAGGATTCCACTTACGGTGGCCTTTGGACACCCAGGCACTAACCACCCCCCCTTTCCTCCAGGCCTTTCAAGTGTGCTGGGCTTTGGGTGCCCCAGATTTGCAGAGGGCCTGGGGTGGGGGGTGGTCAGCACCCCCCGCCCCCGCCCCGTGTGGCATTCAAACCCTTTGCTGGATGCCAGGGGCGCGCCCGTCTCCCGCTCCCCCTGCCCTCCTCTTCCCTCCAGGGCGTCGGGTTGCGCACCCACCCCTCTCCCTGACTTTCCATCCCATCCCGGGACAAAACATGTGCTGTGTCTTTAAATGGGCGGAAGTGGCTGGCAGTGCTTTGCTTGGGTACTGCATTGATGAGGAGATTATATGGAGCTGCGGGAGCCGCCGCCTGGGGGAAGAGACGTGCAGGTTCTGCTCGGTGCCTGCCCTCCTGCCGGGCTCTCCTTGGGTCCCTTGCCCCAGGCTGCTCCGAGCCGGCGGGAGGTGAGGGTGGGCGGGCGGCCGCCGGCCTGCCTGGTGACAGCCACTCCGGGCTTGTTTTGCAGCCTTGCCAGCGTCGCCCGTCCCCATCAGAAGCTGGCAGCGGCGGCAGCGGCTCGGGCAGGCGGCTCCAGCCCCGGGCTGGATTTGCAGAAGCTGCCGTCGGCCTCGGAGCCCGGCGCGCAGGGGTTCTCCGGGCTGGCGCTTGCTCGCTCTCTCCCTCTCCCCCTCTCTCCCTCTGTCTCCTTTCTCTCTCTGTGTTCAAGTCACATTACATGGGATTCTGTTCTTTGGGGACTTCGTCATCTTTTCAAATATGTCCTGGGACCTCCGGAGCTGTCACGGGGATGCTAAGGACACGGTCAGTGGATTATCGTGCCTGTACTAATGAAAGGATTCAAGCTATCCTGGTAAGTAGAGGAGGGACGGACGAGGCACCTTCCTCTTCGTCATCTTTCTTCAGCCGCTTCCGAGCCCCCCCCACCCCCAGCACCTCGGCATCCTCAAGAGGTCCCCTTCACATAGGCCCGTCCCCGCAGAGGCCCATCGGGGGCCGCAGGGGGCACGCACTCTGCAAAGTTGCCTTGCCCTCTCTGGCTCTCCCTGGCTTCTGCACTGCTGCAGTATTTTCTGCCAGCATCTTCCTGGGGGAGGGGTTTACTGGAAGTTGTGGGGGGAGGGAGTCATGGAGACAAAGTGCAGCTGGGAAGAGTCTCCAACTTTGAGGGGCCTGCAGACCGAGGGAACTTGGCTGAGAAGGGTCCCTGGGGCCGAGGGCCTATGGGTCGCAAGGGGCTGGCGGTGGGTGCAGTGGTACCCTCCCCAGCCCAACGGCTGTCCCCGGGGGCCTTGCTCACCCTGCTCCTCACGGCACCCTTGTCCCGGTAGGCAGCCTCTGAGCTCCTAGAGGCTTCTCCGAGGACCAGGTCATGAGGCCCAGGTTCCAGCCTCTGGCATGCCTGGCGTCCGACGGAGCGTGGATGGCCCACCGCCGTGCCCATCCCAGGCACGCACCTTGGGGCTCTCTAGGTGCCTCTTCTGGGGCCTAATGTTGGGATGTTACAGCCTCTTCTTGCTCGACGTGTGAGAGAGCTGTGTGGTAGCCACAGAAGCCGTCAGAGTATTTTTACCTCCCGTTTTAAAAATAAAACCCTCACCTCTCCCGTTTCTCCTTTGAATCAAGTGGGTGGGTGAATTGGCTTTTTTATCTGGTGGAGAAACTGGAGATTTTGCCTGGGAAACTTTGTCATCGCAGGGATCTGGCACTGCCTACCGGGTGGCGGGTGGCGTGTGCGACTCAGAGGAAGGAGGCTCTCGGGGCTGGGGAGGGCACTTTCTCTCCTTGAGGACAGCAGAGGGTGGGAGGAGAGTTTGGGCCAGTTCCCTGCAGGGATGCGCCCTGCCCTCCTTCCTTGGGCCAGGAGCCATCCACCCCGCAGTCCGTGGTGGGACTCTGGGAAGTGATGTCTCTGGATTATTGGAGGTTCATTCCCAGAGTCAGGGTAGGTACTGAGCCAGTGAATACATGGAGTCCTAGCCTGGCTCTGAGTTGCATCTGGCTTTCCAGAAACACCTCCCCTAGGTGAAAGTCCAACAGATTTAGTCCAGCCCAGCCATCCTCTTTTAGGCAAGATGGTCCTTTTGTGGGTTTTGAGAAGCCACTTTGGGAAAGGTAAGGGAAGAGCTTCATTCTCATGAGCTTAATTCTTAAAAAAAAACCTGTGAGGTCCCGAGGGGTGGTCAGCATCAGTGACCACCCCCCCCCCCCCCCCCCCAGTCCTGGCCTTGTAGGTCTTCTCTTCAAGATTTGGTTTCACTCTTTCTGATGTTTAGCTCTTATGCCAGAAGTCCCCCTGTGAGGTTGAGAAAAGGAGGTAGAGGTAGTCGCAGCACCATCCCTTCTTTCTTGGAGCTGGGTTCTGTGTTCCTTCTGGGCTGGAAAGCATTATTAGCAGAATCTGTTGTCGCTGGCGATTCCAGGCAGGGTCAGCACCCAGAGGTGCCCCTTGATGCCTCAGCAGAGCCAAGCTGGGCCTGTAAGTTGGGTGAGGCGTCCAGGAAAGGTGCAGGTCCTGCTGGGTGAGTGGGGACACTGGGCTCATCGTCGGAAATCACTCAGCGTCCTTCCCTGCCCCTACCGTCAGTACGCCTGGGTTGGGGCTGAGGGGTGCTTGGCTGTGTCTCATGATGAGACATCACTTTAACACTGAATGTTTCTCGGCTCGGCCTGGGTTGGTCTCTGAGGCACATGCAGAAATATGTGCCTTTAAAAATCTGCCTTGAGGATCTCTTGGTGCATTTCAACAGAAGAACAGGGTTATGCTGGGAACTGTAATTGGGGTAACCTTGTCCCTTCCAGCCAAATCAAATATTACAAGGATGGGGAAGTTTTGCCATTGACGTCTGCCTGGATAGCGTTAGAGCCCATGATTCACTATTTCATTAGGTGTAGATATATGGGTCCATTTTGGTCCAGGAGCCAGACCTGCATCTGTGTTGGGAATGTTTAGGCTTGAATGCAGCTCCCTTTGGTCATATCCCATGTCAGGGTACTCTTCTCCTCTGTCAACAGGGAGACTTGGTAGGAACAAGGTGATCAAATATATTGGCTACCAGGTTCTGAGTAATATCATCTGCTTATGGAAGAGGATAGAATTAATGAATTTCCTAATGTTTGAGTCATTTCTAGAAGCATTTCTGGAACACCTATGTGTTGGTGGTTTAAAAAAATGATAATGCTGGGGCGCCTGGGTGGCTCAGCTGATTGTCGGACTCTTGATCTTGGCTCTGGTCTTGATCTCATGGTCTTGAGTTTGAACCCTGCAGGGGGCTCCATGCTGGGCATGGAGCCTAATTAAAAAAAATAACAATGACATTAATGCTGATAATAACAGTAATAATGGCAACTAACATTTGTTGAGTGCTTGCCACACGTCGAGGACCAGTTTAAGCGCTTTACAGGTGTTAAGTCCCATGGTGCTCATGACCTCGTGCTTAAGATCCTCATTTTACAGAGCAAGCAAACTGAGACACAGAGCAGGTGTACAATAGGCATTGGGTTTGTGGGTAGTTCTCCCTTGTGATTCACTTGTTCTTGGTTACTCTTCTGTAGTACACTTTCCTCAGCCTATAACAATACCATATACTGCCCCCTGCCCTGCTCCGTGGTCTCTTTGCTTTATATTTATTTAGTTAGACTTTTAAAAGTGTAAGGAAATGCATTACCTTGATCTTTGCTACAGCCCCATGAAGCGTCTGGCGTCTCCATTTGGGAGCTAGGGAAACTGAGATACAGAGTGGTAAAAAAGCAACGAGGTGCTGAAGAAGGTAGGGCACCCTCTTCTCACTTGTTACTTCAGTTGTGCGACTACCTTGGTGACAGCAAGCTGTGACTGCGTTAGATCTCCTTTCCCAGAGGGCAAGGGCAAGGTCTACACATCCGCGATTCATCCATCCCTTCAGTCTACAAAGGTTGACCAAGTAGTGATTATTTTTGCGATCCTGTGCTTAAGCATTGTGGGGGTTAAAAAAAATGTGAAGGGCGTTGCCTCTGACTTCTATGGTTCGGTAGCTTCACAGATAGAATGAGACCCAACCCCACACACGCACACACATACACACACACACACTCACTCACACTCCCACACACACTTGCACACTCTGCAAAACCAGTCAGTAAATGCTGAGGGACAGAGACCTGTCATTAACAACAAGCACTCTAGAAATTCGGAGGAGGCTGGAATTCGTTTCAGCTGGGGTAGCAAAGATGCCTCCTGGAGTATTTGGCACTTGAGTGGGGTTGAAGGCTGACCAGTGTCAGGTGAGTCGAAGCTGTACTTTGTACAGCACTGACACCATACCTCGTGGCATTAGGAGGTTATCACAGGGGATGCTTTGGGATGAAGCTGATCAAGGTGCGTGTCTGTGATTGACAAGTGGCTGGATGGTGAGAGAGAAATGCTCCTGCTCTTCAGCTTCCCCTTTCTGAGAGGCTTTAGACTCTCTCGAAGGATGATTCTGGGATTCTGTCTCCCGATCATTTGGTGTGCAAGGTAAGGGCAGCAGTGGAGGAGGAAGAGAGAGGAGGTGGTACGTGGCAAACACATAGGGCTGTGCCAAAGCAGAGCTGTGGAACCCATGCAGTTTGGAAGCCGTATGGGTTTTTTTTTAAGATTTTATTTATTTATTCATGACAGACCCACAAAAAGAGGCAGAGACAGGCAGAAGGAGAAGCAGGCCTGATGCAGGACTCGATCCCAGGACTCCGGGATCACACCCTGAGCCAAAGGCATCAACCACTGAGCCACCCAGGTGCCCCCCATATGATGTATTGAAAGAAGAATTCAGTCCTCCTTCTACATAGTTCTCATTTATTTCTGGGTAGGGGGGTGATGTTAGGATATTCCTCATTCCCGTGGGGCCTCAGAACCTCACATGCCACGCAGATCTCCAGTTTCATGGGGCTGCTCCCTGTACACATTGCTTTGGCCCCCATAGGACTTGGCAGGCTGGAGCGACCCCTGTCCTTTGATTTCTCTGTCCTTGTGTTCCTGGTCCTCACCGCAGTGGGGGTTGGTGGGTGCAGGCTCCATAGAGCTGGGGGTCTCTGTCAGACTCTAGGCAAGTCAGTGTGCATCAAGAATCCGATCCTGAGAAAGTGAAGCAAGTCTAGTTCTTGAAACATTGAAGGGGAAGCATTTCGGTGGCCAGGCCTTGGTCCACAGAGGAGAGGAATTTTGAGCTTCTCTTTGTGTTTTTAAGTGGGTGAGTGAGCATTCGTGCTACTTTCACACTGTCTATTTAAGAATATGAGTGCTGTGTAAAGGAACCCGCTCACTTAACGTCCTCACCAGGTAGCTGGGACAGAAATTCATGTTTGCATTCCTCCACGTTTCGTGGAGATTTGTGGTCAGCCATATTTCATTAGACACCAAAGGTCAATTGTCTCGTATGCTTTTCCTCCCCCTTCAAATCTGTGACCAAATGGAACACTGTTCCTTCTTCAGTTTAAAGCCCATGAAAGAAGGAATAGGTGAAGTTGCAAGAGGGGATTTGAGTTAGACATCTGGCAGAAACTTGGCTTTTCTGACTCTGGAGTGTCAAGATCAGGTCGTACATTTATCGTTCAAGGTTTTTTCATGAGAAATTTTCTCTAGAGGAGGAGGAGGAGGAAGACCTGGAGATGACCTTTAGAGCCAGGCTTCCCATTTATTCACATGCTTCTAGAAGGTGAGCTGCAGGGAAGGTTGGGGTTCCTCAACTTGAGAGTCTGGAGAGCTGGCTCCTGAATCTGAACCGTGTAACCACCTCCTTACCTGCTGTGTGGCCTTGGTAGGTGACTTCTGTTGGCCTTGAGTGGTGGCTGTTTCGAAAGTGGGATTAAATGACAGTGCTGGGCAGATTAATTGGGTTCTCAGCTTCCTTTTCACCAATAGTTGAGAAAAAGGCCAAGGTCCTTAGAGAGTGGCTGCTTGTAATGGGGACTGGTGGTGTACTTTTTAGTCAGCAGGAAACACTAAAAAAAATACAACAACAAACCTTCATTTGAGAGTATTAAATGCTCATTTACAAACATCCCCCAGCGGGCACACCCTCTTGCTAACAGCGCAAAACTGACTTTATTATTTGGTGGGATGGGCATTGGAGTTTGCCCATGGTCTGTTGAATCCAGGGCACCGAGTGCTGGTCATCTAAGCGTTGAAATCCCATGAGTGATCAGGACAGCTCAGGGCAGTGACCAGATCTTCTGGCTTTACAGATTTTTTTTTTTTTTTTTTTAAAGGACAGACTTTTCCTACCTCATATCCAGGCTTCTGCTTTGGGAGCTGGACCTGGCTTGAAATAAGCGTCAGGAACTGTGATTTTTCTTGTTATTGTTTTTGTCACCATCGTTATTAAGAAGAAAGAAGTTTACTGTATTAGAGTGTGAGATGGCTGGCAGAGATTGCGTCAAAACAAATCAGATTATAAGTACGGCAGTACGGCAGTCCCCTCACCCTGATCCATGGTTTTGCTTTCTGAGGTTTCAGTTACCCACGGCCAACCGTGGTCTGGAGGCAAGTGATCCTCCTTCTGACGTATCCTCAGAGGGTCAACAGTAGCCCAACGCTTACACCATGATGCCTCTATCATCCAGTTCCCCTCATCTCATCACATAGACATTGTATCATCTCACATCATCATGGGAAGGGGGAGTACAGTAAAATAGGACATTTTGACACACAGAGAGAAAGACCCCATTCACACAACTTTTCTGACAGTATAATTGTTCTATTTCTTAATATTACATATCTCTTACTGTGCCGAATTTATTAATTAAACTTTATCATAGGTGTGCATGTATAGGAAAAGGGATAATATAGATAGGGTTTGGTACTACCTATGGTTTCAGCTGTCCACTGAGGGTCTTTGAATGGCTCCCCCGCAAATAAGGGGCACTACTGCACTTGGCTAGAAACCCTTCCTCCTGGCCATTTTGAGACTTATTGCCATTGAATTTTATTGCTGGAAGAGATGATTTAAGGCTTCTCATGATAAAATGCGGAGAATAAGGCCTCTATTCCCTTGTCCAGAAGGCTGGATGTTTGTTTCCTAAATGACTTAAGGTGAAAGGATAGGTAAACTAGCTATCGCCAGATGTTTTTATGAGTACTTAATCCTTAACACTGTTCCTTGGTTTATATTTGCAGAAAGACGTTGAGTTAGACTGGAGAGGCTAGGTTATGCTATGATAGCAACTGCTCTCGCCCTCCCGCCCCCAACTTGGTAGCTGAACTCATTGTAAGTTAGCTCTTGAGCACTACACATCCCTCCCAGGCTCTGGAAAAGACTCCAGGGAGGCTGTCCTCCGTGAGGCTCAGTGATGTAGGCTGTAGAGTCTCCTGGCGCCTCCTGCACGGTCACTGCAGAGGGCAGGAGAGCCTGGCCCTTCCGTGCTTCTCCTTGGAAGCCAGTAGGAGCCAGGACTAGTCACATGGCCCTGCCTGACCACAGGAAGACTGGGGAACAGGAGGCTTCTGCAGGGCAGAGGAGAGGAGAACCTGGAGTCTTGTTGAGTACCTGTCATGGTGACCATTGCTACCTTTAGGGAAGCATGGCCACGGGCTCACCACCCTTTCTAAAACTCAATAAGTTTTCTTACTGCCTGGAGGATAAAGACCTTGATCTGAGATGTCACGAGAGATGTCACGTCCCCTTAGACCCGGGCTCACCATGGGCCCAGTTCAGCTTCCTGCCTGTTTTTGTTTTATACAGCTTTCCAAGCTAATAAGTATGTTTCATGTGTTGTTTTTACATTTTTAAACAGTCGGGGAAAATCATGAGGAAGAGGAATAGGTCAGGACATGTGAAGGTTGTACGGAATTAAGGCTTCAGTGTCCACAAATAAAGTTTTATTGGTCCCCGGCCACACTTGTTTCTGTATGGGATTGCCTGTGGTTGCTGTCATGGTTCAGTGTCAGAGCTGAGCAGTTGTGACAGAGACCTCTGGCCCACAAAGATAAAATATTTATTGTCTAGCCCTAGACAGAGTTTCCTTCCCCCTAGTTTAGATAAAGATGCCTCTCAAATGCAACAAAGTGATGTTTTTTTACTGGATATTTCATCTCCTTCTAAGCACTGTAATAGTGATCCCCAGGATAAGGAGATCCCTAGTCGTAGCTAATACTTACATGACAGCTTACTGTATTACATATATTTTAAATATTTTCTGTACATTAACGCATAGCAGTTTTTTGAGCTCTATATTATTAGGGTATAGATTTTATCAATTAGTAAACTGAAGCACAGAGAGCTTAAGTAATCAGGACCAAGGTCACACAGCCCCAGAGTGTTTGAGCTGGCAGTCTGACTTCGGAGTTCATGCTTTCAAACCACGTGGTTGTAAAGCAATTGAAAGATAGGTCTTTGCCCATGAGAAGAGAGAAGATGAACACCCATGAAAAGTTAGAGGGATTTGTCAAGGTAATTTATAAAGGCATTTGATGAATATGAATTACAGCTACAAAGATGTGCAAGAACAGAGAAGAAGAGAGCAGAGCAGTTGGAGGCTTGAATGAAGGAGGTGGGATGCGGGTTGGTCCTTGAAGGATGGAGGCCACCGAGATTTCAAGAGAGTTTATGGGGGCGGGGGGGCAGGGGAGAAGCAAAAGCTAGACTGTAGAAACCAAAGCAAGGCCCTGGTGGAAGGCAGAGAGAGCTGCATGGCCTGATCAGAACTGGGGTGTGTGTGAGGACGCTGGGGTAGTTCAAATGGGAAGACACGTTTCACATCCGGACAGTCGCACAGGTGAGGCAGGGGTGCGTGGGCTTGCTGCAGTCAGCTGGGAAAGCCCTCCGGCTCAGGATGGCCAAAGAGGGTGGAGATGCATTTCCCAGCCTGGTGGCCAGGATGTTCTGGGGCAGAGAACTGAAGCATTAAGGGCCGAGTTTGGGAGCAGGCAAGAGTAGAGTTGCGAATGATAACAACGTTACTACGTGCCTGCCCGCCTGTCTGCCTGCCTGAGCTCATGTAGCCCTCGCGGAACTCGTCAGTAACCGTGGTATTTATCCCATCTTACAGGTAAGGAAACTGAGTCTCAAAGAGGTTTAGGTAACATGCCCTGGACCCCCAGGTTAGTGGCAGAACTGGGATAGAGCTGAAAATGGCTCTAAAGCCTGTGCTCTCAGCCTCTACACTCTAGTTCTTGACTTAGTGAGAAAAAGAGTGTTTATTTGGTAGAAATTTGGAGCTTTATACTTAACAATTCAGGAAGGGTTTGCCGCTGTGGAGGTGGGGCAGGCTTTCTGGGGGGTGGTGCTCTCTGTATCAGGTGGTCAGATAGGAGAATAGTTTTGTAGTGTACTCCCCCCCCCCCCCCGCCCCCATGCTGAGAGCCCTGACCCTAGTCATTGGCTGGTCTGGTGGCTTCACTTTGGGGCTGGCTCAGGGTTTATTTAAAACAAACAAACAAACAAACAACCCTAAAAATGTGTGAAATGTATCCCGCATCCAAAACAAAGTGTATAATGTATCTGTATAGCTTAGAAGAGGATTAAACATTGTTCACCATCCAGTTTAGCATTATAACAGCACCTAAGTAGTTGCGAGCCATTTTAGTGTGTTTGTTTTACAAGATTTATGAAAACATTCAAAGGCTTGGAGGATAGGCCCCAGAAAATGCAAATCTTGGGAACAGAGCACCGACTGGGTTCCTGAGTCTAGGCCAAGGACTCCTCCCCCTGGAGGGGGTAGGTTATGCCTCTGGGGCAGCGCCTTTGTTCCAACACTGACATGGATGGCTGGTCCAGCACATGGGGCACCTCCTCCCCTTGAGCTTGTGGGAGACCCTAAGGGACAGGTGCCTGTGGGTCCTGCTCCTTTCTAGACCATGACTCTGGGTGAGTTACCTACCCCGCCAAGCCTTGATTTTCTTATCAGTAAAATGGGGCTCCTCACAGCTGCCTTTGAGGGCTGTTGTAAGGAGTGGGGGGAGTCGTCGAGCTGAATCCCCTGAACACACCCTGGGGGAGTACTCTGCACAGTGCAACCACCTGAGACCGGTTACGCTACTATTAAAATTTTCATTGTCTTGTGTTTGATATTGTTCAAAGAGGGAGGAGGGTCATAGCCTTGCTCTTTACCTACTTAAAATCCACAATTGTAACTCATGCCCTAGATGGACACAGAGAACTCTGATGGTTATCTTTCCCGGAGTAACCAGGAAGGAGCGTCTTAGGCCACCGTCACTCAGTTGGACTCCCAGATCATGTATTTTAGTCTTGTTGCTGGAAGTCTACTGTCTTCAGCCCCCTGCAGGTCTGGTCACTCGGTCACTTAACTGGAGGCTGGAACGTGTCCTCCCCCTCACCGAGTGACCTTCAGCCAGGCGCCGGGGCCCTCGTCTCTAAGATGACAGTTGAGTTAGAGCAGCAGATTTTCTCTCTTCTGGATCCCCATGGACTGCAGGACCCTTTCATATTCTTCTCAAGTTCCCACTGGATTCTTTCTGTCCTTTGTTTTGTTTTGTTTTTTTTAATCATTTATTCATTTATTTACTTGAACATTTCTGGAGCACCCACTTGGCTGGTGGTAGGGACACGAAGATGGGGAGGAACGAGTCCTTGCCTTGGGGTGGGGGGTGGGATATGGGAGGTGGGGGTGGGCTTGCCTCAAGTAGTAGGGGGAATGGGGAGCCAGACCTGGACTCTCTTCTCTGTAGGGTCTCACCAGTGCCGCACATTGTAGGAAACTTCCACGCAGGGACTCACATTTCTCTCCTGCTGTAGTGCAAATAGATTTATCTTCCAGTTAAGATCTTTTTTTGGACCCATTCTCCCGAGACTGGGAGCCTTACTGTTTCATAATAGCTTCCCTGCGGCGACCTCAACTTTTTATGCCTTGCCGAATGGTCAGAGTTTATATCCAGGGGCACTATGACAAGACATGCAAAAACCCTTTGTTTTCCTGAGGCTCAGGTGCACACACCTGAGGATGCAAATTTTGGGAACTCTGACCTTTGAGCTTTGGAAGTTGATCTGCCCTGCTTGGCTCTGCACATTATTACCATTTTTTTTTAAAGCTATCTTTTTGGTCTAAAATGTACCTTTTAAAAATTTATTTATTTATTTAGCCTCTGCTGACGCTGGCTTGTTCAGATGACTTTTTTTTTAACCCTCTGATTTCATGAGCAGGTGTTCTTGCCTTCTTTGATGTAAACAAGGAAAGTCAATTTGTACTTTTGTGAGGAGTTCCTGCTCAGTGGAGAATCTGTTTGCTTCTCCCCCTCTCCCTTCCCCCACTTGTTCTCTCTCTCTCTCTCAAATAAGTAAATAAAATCTTTTAAAAAAATAAAGCATATCATTCACATACCACACAATTAACTCATTTAAAGTATACAATTCAGTTGGTTTTTAGTATCTTCACAATATGTGCAACCATCACCATAGTCCATTTTTTTTTAAGGATTTAATTTATTTATTCATGAGAGACACACAGAGAGAGGCAGAGACACACACAGGCAGAGGGAGAAGCAGGCTCTCAGTGGGGAGCCCAATGCGGAACTCGAGCCCGGGACCCAGGGATCACGACCTGAGCCAAAGGCAGATGCTCAATCACTGAGCCACCCAGGTGCCCCATCATAGTCAATTTTAGAACAATTTCATTATCTCAGAAAGAAACCTCATCTGTACATTTTAGCCAAGCCCCCCCCCCCCACTACCCCTTCCCACACCCCCCACTCCTGCCCCTCCCAGCTCAGCCCTAGGCAACTACTAATCTGTCTTTGTAGATTCCCCTGTTCTGCACTTCAAGAAAGGAATCCTAGATCTATGTGGACTTTCTGTGACTGGCTTCTTTCCCTTGGTATAATGTTTTCAAGATTGGTTTAAGTCCTAGTATGTATCAGTGCTTTATTCCTTTTTATGGCTGAATAACCTCATCTCTTCTCAGAACATTTTGAGTCCATTGATCATTCAGCTGTCTACAGGTTAGATTTCCAGCCCTTCTTCAAAAACTGAACTTGGCTTCTAGTAACTTTTAAAAATCCAGGTGACACCCTGGCATGGCACTCAAGGCCTTCCCATTCTGGCTCTGTCATGAGTGTCCAGCTTCATCCTTGCTCCAAATTTTCACAGGCTCTTCTGTCCCCGCCATCCTGACACACTTTCCCTTTGGGCTTTTTTTTTTTTTTTTTTTTTTTTTAAGATTTTAGTTAGTCATGGGAGACAGAGAGGCAGAGACATAGGCAGAGGGAGAAGCAGGCTCCCTGCAGGGAGCCGATGTGGGACTCGATCCCGGGACCCCAGATCTAACCCTGAGCCAAAGGCAGATGCTGAACCACTGAGGCATCCCCACATTTTCCCTTTGTAGAACATGTCACACACAAACCTTTTCATGTCACTGCAGTCTTTGGTTATGCTGCCCCTTGGCTTCTGCTTCTCCCATCTGTGGGTATGGAAATCCATTTATCCTTCAGAATTATCTTTACTCTCACCTTGTTGGAGAAGCCAATCTCAGATTTATCTCATCCCCAAATAGGAATTAACTAGTCATTTCCCCTTCTCTGTGCACTTTGCCTGCATCCTCATAATTTTGGCCTTGGATTAAATGTCATTCTATCTTTTATAACATCTTAGACCTTTTCTGAGAATTGAGTCATTCCAATTTTTATTTTCTGGTACTTTCTACAAGGATTAACACATAGTTGATGCTCAAAAAATATTTGCTGGATAATTGCCCTCTTGGATTTGTATAGTCCTTTTTTGCCTTTCAGAGTCCTTTTACAGACTTCTTCTGTTCTGAAAAATCAGAATTAAAGTATTTTTTCCACAAAAAAAAAAAAAAAATGAAGAACAGGGTTGCCTGGGTGGCTCAGTTGGTTAAACCTCTGCCTTTGGCTCAAGTCACGATCCCGGTGCCCTGAGATCAAGCCCCATGTTCCTGCTCAGCGAGGCGCCTGCTTCTCCCTCTCCCTCTGCCCCCTCTTCCTCTCTGTGTCTTATGAATGAATAGATAAAATCTTAAATTGTTTTTCAGGAAAATAATTATCGCAGTTTTAACTTGAATATTTGTTTTTGGGTTTTTTGTTTTTGTTTTTTGGGGTTTTTGTTTTTGTTTTTTGTTTTGTTCTGCAGCACCCCTTGTCTCTGTCTCTGGATATTATAGAGAAAACAGAAAATATAAAGTCAAAAAAGTCATAATACCAGCCCTCAGTGATCATCACTACTAACATTTTGGTTTATATTCTCTGACCTGTTTTTTTTTTTTTTTCTGTGTATACTCTACATAGAAAGATAAAGATGAAACTAACTCATTCTGTACATTGTTCTGAAATCCTTTAATTAACAGCACCTGTTCTCTCCATTATACTACATACCTGATTTCTGTAATTAGGTTGGAGGGGTAGGTATTGCAAAGATGTTAAGTATTTGTCCGTTCTCCTCATGTTTGACACTTAGATTATTTCTGATTCTTCAAGATTGAAAATAATACTGTACTAATAACATTCTTCAGATAAATCCTTAGAAGCCAGATTTCTAGGTCAACGGCTTTTAACGCAGAGTGCCAAGTTGCCCTTTGGAAAGGTTGTTGCCATTTACACACCCACCAGCGGGTTAGAAGCGGTTTTTCTTTTCCTTGTCCTTGCCTGCCTTGGCATTACCATTCTCTTTAGCCTTTGCCAATCTGATACTCCACAAGTGGTATCTCTGCTTCGCGTTCATTTGCATCTCTTTGATCGTTGGTGACATGCTTTTAATTTCCTTATTACCCATTTGTATTTCTCCTGTGAAATGCCTTTTTTGTTCTCTGCCCGCCTTCCTGTTGAGGTGTTTGTTGTTCATTGTTCAGGATAATAAGGTTATTAACCCTTAGTCATGCATGTTAGAAGTGTTTTCACAGGATTCGTGGGCCTTTTAACTTCAGGCTGTTTTCAGCACATAGAAGTGTGTGTGTGTTTGAATGTGATCCAGTTAATCACTCTTGTCCTCCATGGTTTCTGTGTTTGGCATTCATTCATAGAAAGTCCCTCCCAACCATAATCCTATACACATTCACCTCTGCTTTCTTCAAGGCCTTCTGGGATTTGGATTTTTTAAATTTAATGCATTGGTCCGTTTTGATACAAAATTGTATCTATTTTTATAAAATCCAGATGACTAAATTACAAGTCATAGGCCTAGAAGGGAATGTGGTAGGTCCTGTCCATTCTCCTGGCATCAGAGCACCAGGTAGATGAGTCCTTCTCTTCTAGAGTGTGAGAGTCGGCCACTTGCCAGCAGTCATGCACATTTGCCATAATCCCTCCTGAAATCACCTCTGTTGTTGTGTGCCAGTTACATGTTAATAGGAGGCTGATCTGAGGATTAAATGAATTTGCATATGAGATATATGGCAGTCTCCGGCATGCTGCTGAGCATATGAACACTCCACGTGTGTTTTGTTGAATGAAAGAATGAATGAATGAATGAGTGAATGACTGAATGAATGGTGGTGTGAACAGTGTTAACAGGTCATTGAGGATATCGTGAGATAGCAGCAGTGCTTCCATCAAAGGAGAGCCTTGGCCGAGCACCCATGTCGGGAGAGCGCTGGCCAAGTACGGTGTGCTATGGTAAATGTGGGGGAAGGAAAAGTTGTCACGTGGGTTTTGAGCAGGTGGCATTATAACGGTTAGGACAGAGGCCACAGGCTGTCCAACACCAGGCATTAGGTACATAAGAGTGAACCAATGTTAGAGAATTCCAGGGGATGCTGTAGATTTGGGGGAGTTTATCAGGGAAGTCTCCTTGGGGAAGGTGCTTTGGGAGCAGAGCTTTGAAGGAAGGTTAGGACCATATTAGGAGGGATTTGTGAAAGGGGGTCGTTCAATGCAGATAGAATGATGGAAGCAGGGGCACTGGATGGTTCAGTTGGTTAAGTGTCTGCCTTTGGCTCAGGTCATGATCTCAGAGTCCTAGGATCGAGTCCTGCTCCCTGCTCAATGGGGAGCCTGCTTCTTTATCTCTATCTGCTAATTTTTTTTCTCTCTCTCTCTCTCTCTGTCAAATAAATAAATAAAATCTTAAAAAAAATGATGGAAGCAAGCAGCATTTTTTAAAAATTTGAAATAGTGATTTTTTTTTTTTTTTTTTTGTGCTTTTCTTTCCACCTCCTTTGCTTTTGGTCTGTTTCCTCATTCTCAGCTTTTCTTATCCTCCCTGCTTTTAGTGCCAGTTAGAAATTGTCATGGTAAAAGTTGTTAGTACAGTTGAGAAAGTTATTTTTGAAGTGCTCGGGCTCTGAGGTAGAAAGACAGCAGGGAGCAGGAAAGCGAACACGAGGGTGGCCTTCTGAGAGCAGAGTCAGACTCTCTCCAGCACCACTCAGGCGGAGGTGAAGCTGGTGTTTTCTAAGGTTTACCCACACGCAGTAGGCACTCTCCCATTTAAATGAATCAGTGAAGCAGTGAAAAATATGCATTGCTTCCCTGAGATGCATAGGGGGATGGACAGATTTCAAGGACTGAGTCGCTGCGGCCTGGGAAGCTGGGTTGGGGGGTGGTGGTGAACATTTTTGCCGTGAGGGACTCTGAGAAGGACACTGTGAGGGGTGGCCACTCGGTCAGTACCTCACTGGTTTTGCTGAGGAATGAGATCCTGCCCCTTCTGAGCTTCCAATCTCAAGGGAGAGAGGTGCAGAAGAACAAGAAATAGAAGGCTTAGAAGGGCAGAGAGATGCCGAGCAAACTCTGGACAAGGATGCTGAAGAAAGCAGCAGGGGTCATTGCAGTGGCCTGGTGTGAGCCAGAAACCTTTCCTGGAAATCAAAGAAATGGGTACAATACTCACAGTCCCAGGGCAGAAGAGCAAGAAATAGGTTTCTGCCTCCATATCCTTTATTCCAGTCTCCCACAAGGATTGCACCATTTCCTCCACTAATGCTATCCATCAGCCTGCTGCTTCTTTTTATAAATAAAGTTATTTTTTAAAAGATTTTATTCACTTATTTGAGAGAAAGGGCGTGAGCAGGGGGAGGAGCAAAGGGAGAGGCACAAGCAGAGCCGAGGCTTTGCGTAGAGTCCAACCTGGAGCTTGATCTCACGACCCCGAGATCATGACCTGAACCAAAACCAATCGTTGGATGCTTAGCCGACCGAGCCACCCAGGCACCCCTGTAAATAGTTTTATTGGGACACAGCCACCTTCTTTCCTTTAATGTCCACGGCTGCTTTAATCCTATAGAAATGAGTTCAGTACTTAGTGCAGACTCTACGGTCTGCAAAGCCTAATAATATATTTGCTCTCTGGCTCTTTACAGAAAAAGTTTGCCGACCCCTGCTTTATATCATGAATAGATTGAGTTGTTTTTCCGGGAGAATCATGATTTGTCCTAACACATGCAGTTCGCTGAGCGAGTGCCTCTCTTCCTCACCGCATATGTTTGCAAGATGACTTCGTAGAACCGGTGGTGTGGTCTAGGATTGAGGCTTCTTGAGCACGTGCTGTGACTCCCTGAGCTGCCTGTGAGACCCACACGGGGTGGCCAAGTACCCTAATAACAAACACTATTAGTTTCTAATATTTCTGTACTGTTCAGTATATGCCAAATTTCAGAGAAACAGGGAAATTAGGGAAGGCGCCCGGGTTACATAACGTGGCGGCACTCGAACCCCATCTGTAGGAGGAAGGCCCTCGCCCTACCCCTGCCCTGCTTTCCTGCCCGGCCTCTCCCCGGTCCCCCCACCCTCCACCCCCTACCCCCATCTCTTTGTGATTTCTGGATCGTTCATCCGTCAGCCTTTTGCCCTTCTGGATGAAATACCATGTTGCTCTTGGAGCGTCCATTCCTCGGTCAGTTTTCTTTTTGACCCCATCCCTCCTCCTGCAGTTCCTGGCTCCGACCTTGGGTCCCAAGCCCCACTTTCTTGGGACCAACTCTCCCGGGGGAATGATTTGGAGAAGGAACACGAGGTCTTGGGTTTCTTCCAAGCAGCAGCTCCTGCCCGATGGATCGCAGAGCCTGGTTGGGAGCAGCAGCTGTGGCCCAGGTGCTCTGCCTTTTTCCAAAGACAGCAGGTGCCCAGAGAACCGGCTGGAAGGGGGAGCGTGGCCCTGGGCCCTGGGGCACCAAAGTGGCCCAACGGCAGCCGCTGGGCAGGCTGAGCTGGCATTTCTGACCTTTGTGGAGAGAGGGCGTCCTTAAAGGGACAGCGAGCTCTTTTCTTTCCTGGTGGCCGCCTGCCAGTTCAGATGCCAGGGATTTGAAGAGGCCATTGTTCTGGCAACGGGAGATGGGGGCCCAGACCGCCCAGTCTTTTTTTTTTTTTTTTTTCCTTTTCCCGTTACCAACCGTGTGTCCCCCTCCGATGGGTAGCCTGTCAAATGTGGGGGGACGGTGGGCTGTCTTTGGTCCCCACCCTCCTGCCCTCTCCACTGTCAGAAGGACCGAACAGCCCTCCCCCTCCCCCAGGGCAGCCATCCAGCCGGGGATGAATGGTCTATGCCGCCCAGCGAGGTGCCCCAGGGAGTTGTTTACTTGTCCCAGGTGAGTGGGGTGAGGTGATAGGACTGCTTTTCTCCTAGTGCCTTTTGTGAGCCACCTGCACTAGAACCATTTTAGGTGCTTGTTGAAACTACACATTCTGGGTTCCAGTTCCAGAACTTTTGGGGTCTAGGACTGGATATCAACAGGGACACGGTTGTCTGAGAGCCACTAACGTAATAATCGCCAAACCTGACTGGCCATCAGGATCATGTGGGGACAAACTGAATCACACTGCATGCACGGGGCTCATGAATTTGAGCAAGGGAGCCTCTCCTTTGTGGTTAGGAGCAGATATCCTGGAGCCAGGCCCCTGGGTTTGAATCCTGGCCCCACCAGCTACTGTCTCTATGATCTTGGGTAAGCGTGTCAACCTCTCGGTGCCTCAGTTTTCTTACCTGTAAAATAGGGATAACTTAGCACCTGCTCTATAGGATGGTTACAAGGATGAACAGAGTTGATGTTTATAAAGCTCTTCCAAGAGAATTAGCACGTCAGTAGCACTATATCCGTGTTTGTGAAATCTTCTTATTTTTTTTAAAGATTTATTTATTTGAGAGAAAGAAGGAGAGAGAGAGAGTGTGTGTGGGAGGAAGGGCAGAGGGAGAGGGAAAGAGAATCTTACATAGAGTCTGTGCTGATGTGAAGTCCGACGAGGGGCTTGATCTCACAACCCTGAGATCATGACCTAAGCCAAAATCAAGAGTCTGATGCTTAACCGACTGTGCCATCCAGATACCCCCTCTTTTTGTTGTTATTGTTGTTGTAAAACTGGTCATCCAGGTTGGCAATCGTGATGCGAATAGTCTTTTAGTGGCAAGGTGCCCTTGCTAAGCTGGCCTCGTGTGCTTCAGCAAATGACTGGCAATTCTCAGGTGCATCTGCTTGACTTGCTCTGAGGGCGGCCCTGCCATTTGCCCTGCCCGGCTCTTGGCCTATGGAGTGAGGAGAAAAATCCCTGCCTGGCTTCCACCTCTAGGCGAGGTGATGTTGATGCGCAGTGGAATGCTGTCCTAAGAAGGCCAGAAGCCACATCTATAAGGCTGGCTGACCTCTTCAGAGGGAATCGGAAGGGAAAACAAGCTGCAGGCCAGAAATAGCCAGACATAAATACAAGGTATTCTAATTACTGTGCACACCCAACTCAATCCCCTGAGTTAAATCGAACCTTCTGTACAGCCTTTCTGACCTCAAGGAAGAAGAACGGACAGAAGGGCCCGTGTGGCTCGGCGGGGGTGGGGAGGGGGTGGTGGTGTGTGACCAAGGCTACGTGGGAGGCGTTACCCTCAGGAGTACCAGTGAGCCAAAATGGGCACTGGGGTTTAGCATGCAAACAAGTTTTTATTATAACTTTTTGGTTTTGCTCAACCACCACTTTTCTGAAAATGATCCTGTTGGACTCAAGTTTTCCACGTCTAGTATCCATCTCCATGGCTGCTTTTTCTTCCCGTGCTCTGTCATTTCTCTTTGCATTCAGGAGTCAGATTGATCCAGCTGCTTTCGGACATGGCATGAGGTTGAGGAGGTTGGGAGAGAGACACCCAACCTGGGAGGACTCAACTCTTCTTCTACCTGCCCCCAGGGTGTGCTGTAAAATCCTCAGACAAAAGGCCATGGGGGTGAATAGAGGGTTCCGATGCCTCTATACACCCAGGTAGTGGTATTTTATAGATCCTGATACAAGGGTTTTTGGTGAGTCAAATGCTAGATTATTTAGAAGGAAACAAGCCAGTCCTCCAGGGCATGTCTCATGGATATTTTCCATCTTGATTTACAAATGTCAGCATACAGGGAACGCAGCAGTGGGCAGACTTTTCCTAGCATCCACTCACTCCCACTTGAGCATATTTTACAAGATTTCCAGGAAGCTTCACAGCACTATTTCTGTTCTTGGTGGGGCTTTTGATACCTTAGGTGGCTCAGAGACCCACGGTGTGATACGCAGGAACAGGACCTCCGTGGATTGAGAGTCTAATTTTGTCAACCTCCCTTGGGAGAAGGATTTGGCTATCTGCCCTATTACTTAAGAATATTGATTCATCATTTTGGAGGCTAATGGAAAAGTTCGATTGGTTTCTTTTTCTTCTCTTTGGAGAAGCTGCAGAGGAGATCACTGCTGCGGGTAGGAATTTGGGCTAAGGTCAAAAGGCGTTTCTACTTTGAAGATGGGTGGAGTCTGTGGATGTATTTCTGTCCCCTAACAGTAGAGGGAAGACCTCACCTCTCAATTTGGGGAAGAAGACGGTACCGAATAGAAACAGATGTACATCCCTAGTGGCTTTCGGTACAAAAATCAGAAGGCCCTGCACTTGTTCATTTACTAGAGCCTCACTGAGTGTCATCTACTGTTGGGTGCTTCTCCACCACAGATGTTGTCTCGAGTTGGAAGGTTTTGCAAGGTCACCTGGAGCCTCCTGGTGATGGGGATGTGAAGCCAGCCTCTTGTTTAGGAGCTTACCCTCCATTATCCAGCCTCATATGTTTCTTGCCAAAACTCTTAGGGTATTCCTTCATATTTCAAACCCAATTATGCCATCTGATAACTTCCCCTTGGAGAAACGAGAAATAAGCTTCTTTCCTCCTTTGGCTGCCCTTTTTTTTTTTTTTTAAGTCTTTTTATTTATTCATTTGAGAGTAAGAGCAATAGCACGTGTGGGGGCGGGGGGTTGTCAGGGAGAGGGAGAAGCAGACTGCTCCTATGGGAGCAGGGAGCCCAATGTGGGGCTTGATCTCAGGACCCATGAAATCATGGCCTGAGCTGAAGGCAGATGCTTAACCAACCGACCAAGCCACCCAGGTGCCCCCCCCCTCCTTCGGCTTGCTTTCTTTTCTTCCTCTTCTCAAATATTTGAGACCCTGCTTTCTCTAAGGAATCTATCCCTCAGCCTAAACATCTAATTACTTTACAGTTTTGTATACGGCAGGGTTTCCAGACCCACACTCTCATATTTATCTTCTCTGTGCAGTAGACCTTGTAAAGTGTGGTACTATTTGAGTATGTTCTTACCAGTATTAACTGCAGCAAGTTTATTACCTCTTTCACTTGCTTCTGTTGAAAGGCCCACATTATTTTAATTATTCTTACAGCCACATTATACTTTTGGTCCATGCTAAGCTTCAGTCTTCGCCTACTGATAATAGACTTTCACACTCCTTTGAGCTTTGTAGAGGAAAGGTCCTTGCCAGAAGGTCAAGGACTTATTCTTCAGTCCCTCTTGTGTTAGGCTCCAGGGTTTGGGGCACATGGCTGAGTGATCAACAGTGTGTAGACTGTGAGAAGGGAATTTGATTTTGGTTAGATTTGATTTGATTGGAGGGTTCGGTGCTGCCAGGATGTCCTCACATACCTATGTGGTGAGTAAGTGTCCTCCGCTTGCCAGTCTGCTACTTAATCTTCCTCTGCTCTCCTGCCCCTCCCTGTCCCCTTCCAGCCCCAATTAGGTTTTGACTAGAAGAGTTGGGGAGTACCATAACCCTTTAATGAGGACTGGCTTAGAATTTAGAAAGAGAAGTACCTTGCAGCTGCCCAGCACAGCCACTCTGATGGCTTTTTAGCTCTGGAGATGCAGAGGTAGGAAAAGGAGAGTCAGTTAGTTCAAGGCAACAATGTGGTTAGAAGAGAGAAGGTAGAAAGAGACCGGAACCCAGGAGCTCCTGGCCTGGGTCGCTGGCCCTGTCTGCTGTGGTCAGCAGTACTGCCTTTTCTTGTCTCTCTCGGAGTTCAGAGAGCTCATCTTTTTGCTGCTTATTAGCACTTGGAGATGTGTGTGGTGAAGAGTGATCATGGACTTCACAGCAGGAAATAACTGGGTGGGGGGGTGATCTAGACCAACCCCTTCTTAAAACAGGGAAAGGAGGCCCAGAGAAAGAGTGGGACTCATCCAAGGTCACACATTAGTTCATCTAGATGCCTATACCTTGTGAAGGTGGACGCTCTTTTAAGGTGAGTTTGGATTACAGCATGTTGGTCACTCTCCGTGAGCCTGCATTGTCCTCATCTAGAGCCAAGTGTATATTGGGTCCCTGCCTTTGAGGATGCCCATCTTGGGAGCAGCAGCATTAGCAGCCCAGTGAGACCTTTTGGAGAGGGTGACCGAGTGGGCTAACTGCCCCAGCTGGACATGTAAGGGGAAGACGGATATTGAGAAAAGATGTCCATAGGTACAGATAATCTGCGTCAGTGGGAAGGCCAAACAGCTTTTGGCAGCCTCGCAAAGCAGCTTGGGTCCGTCTGTGGAAAGCCAGGCACTAGACAGCACTTCTAGGAGTCCATACTTCTGTGCCACCCTGTGGAAAGAGAGATCGTGGTAGTTCTCTCAGTGCCTCTGTAAGAGCCCTTTAGTTACCTCAGTGCCTCTGTAAGAGCCCTTTTAGTTACTCCCCCCCCCCCCCCCCCCCCCCCCCCCCCCCCCCCGCCCTTAGTTAGTTAGAGTTAATTTGAGGAGGAGCTGGGTCAGAATGCTTGAGGAATGAGCTCAGGTGCTTTGCTTTCATCTGGGTTTTCTGTCTTGCCTGGCCCCATTGGCCAGCCGAACTTCTGAGACATATGGACATGTGGGAGTGGGTAGGAGACAACAGCAGCCTCTCCAGCATGCCCCAAAGACCCCTGGCTGGGGACAGTCATTGCTTTGACTAGGATTTCTTCCTAACTCATCATGGTCCCCCTACCTCTTCCTCCACGTCGTAGCACTCTTCCGTTCTTCTCACCAGCATCCAGTGTTGCACAGGGACCTTGCAATGGAATTTTCGTGACGTGTGCTCCATTAGCTACCAAAGCTGCCTGGTCCTCTAAGCTAAAGGAAGAATGGGCAGGGGGTGAAGGGGATGGTCATGTGGCCCAAGCCTCCTGCTTGTTGCAAGAGGGACTCAAGATCTCTTCTTAAGTACATGTCAACATCTTAACTGGGGCACGGGCAAGCAGGCTTCCCTCTTTAAAACCTTAATCCAGGATTAAGGAGAGGTCAGTTACCTCTTCGGAGATGTGATTTGGAGAGGGGCTTAGTCTCTGCTAATATCCCATAGCAGACAGAGGTAGAAGGTCTAGCTTGGTTATCTGTCTGGGCCAGGGGTCTAGAGCTCTCTAGAAATCCCAGACTTTTTGTGGATTCTTCGGTCTGAGATTTGTCCTCTTCCTTATGCTTCAGCAACATATCCCTCAGTGCCTCCCAATTCACACACATTCCTTTGTGGAAATTAGTTTATGTCTCAGGTGGAAAGAGGCCCCGGAAAAGACACAGAGACAGATTTGCCTTGCAGGAGCTTTATCGGAAAGTGCTCTTGGGAACAGACCTGTAAGTGAGCAAGGGAATCAGGATTGGGCAGAGGAAGGATTTAAACTTTGATGAGCTTATAGGAGGCTTTGGCCAGTTCCATGGAAAGCTCTGTTCTGGGATGGCCTTGCCATTATCCCAAATTGAGGCAAAGGGGCAGGTTTTCGTGTCCTCTCATGATGGACTGTCCATTAGGTGCAGCCTGTCTTCACAGAGGGGACATTATCCTTCAGTGAGGCTGTTCTCTGGTCAAGGACCTTCCCAAGGAGGAGCTTGGTCATGACCCACCAGCAGCTCTTAGTTCAGAGGGTTAGAGAAGTGAGTGCCTGGTTCTGGAAGGGAGCAGCATACCAGCTAGCTAACCATGACATGATGATGGTCTAGGACCCTTGGACTTGCACATGACCTTATGTCTTCTCTTCCTAACAATCACCCTTTTATAAAACAGGTGTTCTCTGCCTTTGACAGAGACAGTCATGTGTGGAGGGTCTGTGGGTAGCTGGTGGCTGTCCAGAACTTGTGACTCTGGGTGGTAGAAGGAACACTTGACTAAGTGGTTTGTGTTATTATTTAATCCTCTTCCATGTTAACCTGGGATTGTGGGCTAAATTAAACTAATTTACATAATTCAGTAATTAAATCTGTTCCGTGCCCGTGTTTTAGAGGTCTCCAGCTCTACTTGTAGCTGCCCTCCTGGGAGTCCCTTGGTTCAGTGTTTTCTTGCTTGGGCAGTTAGAATTGCCTGGAAAGAGGACAGCTTGCCTTTTTCTGTTAAGTGACAGTCTCAGTTTGGCCCTGGAGTGGCCAATCCCACCTGTTACTGTCTTTTTTTTTCTACTTTCGTTTCTCTGTGCCCTCTGGGCTCCATGTAGATTCCTGCTACCACCTGCTTCCCATAGAGTTGTGCTCATAGATTGATATTTTTTAAAAAAAGATTTTATTTACTTATTCATGAGAGACAGAGCAAGCCAGGGACATAGGCAGAGGGAGAAGCAGGCTCCCTTCTGGGAGGGACTTGATCCCCAGGACCCTGGGATCACGACCTGAGCTGGCAGACAGACTCTCAACCATTGAGCCATCCAGGTGCCCATGATCATTGATTGATTTATCCTCATTTTCCCCCATCCCATTTCTTCCTCCTCTGGAATCAACTCCAGTTCCTTACTTAGAGCTTTCCACATACAAGATGTAATGTTCTGATCACATGTGGGGATTTGTGCTCTCTCTCTGCGGCAGAACACAGATTCTTGCTGTGCACCTGCTTGAGTTCTGCAGATCTAGGAGGAGAGGTTTTCATTGCATTGAAGATTATTACCAAACTTACCTAAACTTGTCCCCTCTTTTAAAAGAGCAGTTTTCAAAACCAGAAGGATAGAGCAGATGTAATTGGGTGGAATTAAAACCCAAAGATTGGAGAAAAAACACAGGAGAATGTGACTTCCTTAAATTTGCTCAAGTCTCTAGTCCATGACAAGTGACTTCTTGGGTATACTAAATAAACTTGCAGATGTGCCTATAATCTTTTTGGCTCAATTTCTCTTTTGTGAAATTGGAATAATAAGATTAACTGCGATATAACCCAATGTAACCATCATAAAGTGCATAGAACAAGACCTTGCGCATAGTTTTCAATGAATATTGGTTCCGATTATTAATTGAGAGATCATTAAAAGGGATGAAAAAAATGTCTTAGATTTTAAAAATTGACTTCTAGGAAATACAGATTATTAGACTATATTTTCAGAAGTAATTTCTGTATTACATTACTAGAGAATTAAGGTTACAATCATAGAGACCAGTGGTGTGTAAACTTTTGCTGCACATTGCAGTCACCTGGAGATCTTTAAAAGCCACCGATGTTTGACTGTCACCCTCAGACATTCTGATTTAATTGGTAGGGGGTGTAACTGGGCACTGGGATTGTAGAAAAGCTTCTGGATGATTCTAAAATGCAGCAAAGTTTGGGGACCACCAGCATAGACCAGTGAGTGGCTTTACAGTTGATCTGGTTGAAAATCTAGAATGGATGGTTGGGAACATTTAGCAAACAAAAAGATGATACTCAGAAGTAACTATTCTGTTCACGTAGGATTACAAGGAAATTGCGAGAAAGGAGTTGGCATGCATGCTGAAAGGCTTTGCCTAATATGTAGAGGGAGCCCTAAGCTTGGCAGGTGTTATTCCCAGTGGGCTAGGGGCTGGGTCTTTGTAGCCTCATGCCTAGAGCCTGTTTGGCTCTAGGGAAGGCTTTTATAGCTGCAAAGGAGTGGGCTCTGGCACAGGCTCACCACAGAGTGAGGGCGGTGTGAGAGCCAGGTGTGCCCTCACTGCTTTCTCCCTAGGTCTCGCTTCAGGGTTTAATTACGTAGACATCACGGCTCCTCATGTGAGAGATGCAGTATTCATGACATGTCTTGGGTTGCAGCTGGGTCAGAGGCAATTCATATTCCCTCTCAGACATCCGTGGATTAGAGTCTGGGTTGGGGGAACTCAGGGCAGGGTGGAAGTGTGCGGATTATCACTTCTCTCGCATGATGGGTTCATGAAACATGGGCAACATCCTGAGCATTAAATCTGGAAAGAGTTGTTCAGTGATGGCGTCTCTGGAGCACCTGATGACCAGGGTACCCCCACTCCTGTGCACTACAGAGACTGACTTGACCTTTAATGATGGCCCCTCCTTGTATTTTGATTTCTTTGGGTATATGTTGATCTCTCTGGCGAACAGTTTAAAACTTCCTTTTTTTTTTTTTTTTCTTGCAAACGTCATGGATGACTCTTGGGTTTTTATGCCCCCCCCCACCCCACGTCCTTGGCCCTCTTGTCACTCTTTGGCTGCAACCGGTTGATGGAGGCAGCATTTCAGGGTGGCGGAGAATGGTCTTGGTGTCAGAGTTCTGGGAGATGAAGCCTGGCTCCTCCGTCTCTTGTCTGCATGACCTGAGGAAATTGTTTAAGCTCTGAGGCATCTCCCTTTCCTCATCTGTAAAGTAGGGTTGATGTGAGGATCACATGAAGGAATACATGCTCAATCCATAAAGTCTCATAGAATCAGTCAGGAGAGAGGTAGCACATCTGTGAGTTGAACAGGGATGATTTAATTATTAAGAATCATTAACAAGTAACAGAGAGCTCCGAAGAATGCAGGAATGATAGATATAAGGAGGGGCCACCGCTTTTAGGGTTGAGGTAGAGCATCCAGTGAAGGAATAGACTTAGCAGGGCCATGCAAGGCCATTCATTGGAGAGGATCTGGTGGTGGCCCAGCGTGTGGCCCAGTGTGTGGCCCAGAAGGTTGCGGTGCTGCAGGCTAGAGGTGGGTAAACTGGAGATTCTCATTGGGGAGCTGGTGAGGCTTATTAGCTGGCTGGTGGAAGTTCACAGGGTACAGCTCCAGCATCGTGAGGCAGGGCAAAGAGGGTGGATTTGGACCTGAGGGACAATAAATTGGTCACTGGCCTGAGTAGAAACAGTGGGACTTACCTCCTTGCAGTGTCGTTTCAAGGGTTAAATGCAGCATTATGATGGTAACTGGTTATGGTTAAATGCAGTAACTTTGGAAGCACCTGTTACTCCATAGGTGTTTATTTATGGAAACAGCATGGTATGGTGAAAACAGATTTTAGAAATGCCTGTTTGACCTTGGGTAAGGCTTGGCTTCCATGCTTAGTTTTCTCATTGGATTAAGTAGAAGTTTTATAAGTAAATAAATACAGGCCTAGCCCATGGTAGATTCTCAGTAAATGTTAGATCTCTCATTCCTTTTCCTTCTTTGACCTACCAAACACTTCAGGAATCTCCTAGATGTTTATACTTCATAAAAGCAACTGTGTTTTTTTGTTCGTTTGTTTTTATTATTCATGAGAGACAAACACAGAGAGAGAGACAGAGACACAGGCAAAGGGAGAAGCAGGCTCCATGCAGGGAGCCTGACGTAGGACTCGATCCTGGGTCTCTAGGATCACACCCTGGGCTGGAGGCAGGCTTTAAACCACTGAGCCACCCAGGCTGCCCAAAGCAACTGTGTTTTGGATGATAACAGTAATATAATCAGGTTCACTTTTGTCAATCATTCAAGAAATTCAGATTTAGTTAAAATGTTTGAAACTACCTACTATGTAATAAAGTCTTTTTAAAAGATTTTATTCATTTATTCATGAGAGAGAGAGAGAGAGAGAGAGAGGCAGAAGGAGAGGCAGGCTTCCTGCAGGGAGCCTGATGGGGGACTCGATCCCAGGACCCCGAGATCATGACCTGAGCCAAAAGCAGTTAGATATTCAACTGCTGAGCCACCCAGGCGTCCCAGTCTTTTGTTTTCATTGGGATAAGAATAGGATTCACAGATAAAATAAGAGCTTATCCTTTGTCTCCCAATCTTGTCAACAGCAGTTATTAAGCACCCGACGTGAACAAGATACCGTGTGGACACCAACCTTCTTTTTAAAGAATGTGATCGAGTGGGGCTGGATTGAATGGGAATGGGTTGGATTTGCAGGTGTACCTGAACTTCTGTTTCTTCCCCCCCATTCCTCCAGGGTGCTCTTTGGAAAGTGCTTTTGATACTGCACAGGACTCAGAAAACCTCTTTTCCTTTCAAAAATAGAAGCTAATGTCAGTTTTCCATATCTCTAAGGGAAGAGTTTAATTCAGAAAAAGATACTCCCTTTTACCTCAATTTCCTAAATTCATTTACAGAAAAGCAGTTTGGGAATTCAGGTGCCAAATAGCTTGGCTGTTAAAAGGCAGATGTTGAGTCTGGGGGCCTCCTTCGCATCTACAGGCATCTAGTTTGCTCCCTTATGATCACAGGTCTTCTATCTCTTAGGCTCGGTGGCCTCTGCAGAGTTTGTGCTGAATTCCAGGGAGGATGAGGCCCCTGGCCTCCTGATGATACATCAGTAGCACCTTCTTTCTCTCTCTCTCTCTCTCTCTCTCTCTCTCTTTCTCTCTTTTTTAAAGGTCTTATTTATTCATGAGAAACAGAAAGAGGGAGAGAGGCAGAGACTTAGGCAAAGGAAGAAGCAGGTTCCGCAGTCCCCCGATGCGGGACTCCATCTCCCAGGACCCAGGATCACGTCCTGAGCCAAAGGCAGACTCTCAACCACTGAGCCACCCAGGCATCCCACCATGGATTTATTTCATTACATCATTTTTCAACAGTGTATGAGAGGAAAGAGCTACTATTGGCTTTTTTTGGATGAAGAAGCTAAGTCTGAGATGGAAGTCAATGGATTTACCCAGGGTCACAGAGCCAGAAAGTAGCAAAACTTAGCTTTGCATGCTGATTCAACTCCAAAGTCTAAGCTCTTTCTAAGAAGGAGTTGGTCTCTCCAAAGGGAGGAAAGTATTTCAGAAGAGGCAAGACTTGAGCTAGACAGGAAGGGGTAAGTAGAGTTGGGGCAGAGCTTGTGTTTTTCTTTCTTTCTTTCTTTCTTTTTTTTTTTTTAAGATTTTATTTATTCATGACAGAGAGAGAGAGAGAGACAGGCGGAGGGAGAGGGAGAGAAGCAGGCTCCATGCAGGGATCCTGACATGGGACTCTATCCCGGGTCTCCAGGATCACACCCCGGGCCGAAGGTGGTACTGGACCGCTGGACCACTGGACCACCGGGGCTGCCCAGAGCTTATGTTTCAAGGCATTGCCAGTATACCTTTCTTTGGAACTGAACTTCCTCTAGGTAAATGAAGTGGAGGCCAGACACTGAAACCTCTGTGTTTCCTGGCTACCACGAGGCTGCTCTTTTACCAACAGGCTGCAGACAGAAGCAATCCTGGAAAGACCTTTCATGCTGAGTCTATAGGGCTCTCACCCCACAGTGAGACGTTTTGCCAACAGATACCCAAGAAGTATAGTCCCAGCACGAGTCTGGTGACCAGGACAAAGGTGACGTCAGTGGATTATATAATTACTGTTCACCTTCAGTATGTTATCCTGTGCAGCTGCTACAGACAGACAAAACTCTGTCCTTTAGGAACATCCAAGGAGTGAGAATGCACAAACTGACCCTTTGCTACCCAAAGTGTGGCCCCATGGATGGCAACATGGGCATCTCCTGGGAGTCTGTGAGAAAGGTCAGCTTGTGGGCCCTCCCATGAGACCTCCTGCATCGGAACCTGTGATTTAACAAGATCCTCAGGGGTTTAAAGTTTGAGAAGCCCTGAGCTAACCATCGTTCTTTCTGTTATTTGTTTGTTGGGGCTTATGTTCGGGCTTCCCCTGCTACTCCCACCCAAAGATGACAGTGATATTCTGGAGGCTCACAGTCATGCTCTGGGTGTTGGGTAGTTGATTGTCATGGGACTTCCAGTCCCGGGATCTGGATTCCCAGCTCAGCCTTTCTTGCTGTGGGCCCCTCTAGCCTTCCAGGGCTCAGCATCCTTAACGTTAGATGTGGCCATAGCGAGGCCTAGATAGGTGAGTGTTGTCAAATGATCAAATCAAATGATTTGATTTTGGCAAAGAGCTTCGTGAGCCATAGATGCCTTTCAAAATATTCATTAATATCTTGTTGAAGAGACTGCCACTTGTCTGAAAGAACACTTGTCTGGGGACTGTGTCGGTGCTGCTGAAATCACTGCGTTTCAGTGAATGGACGGGAGGAAAAAAAAAAAAAAAACCTTTTTAAGAAGTGCAGCTTAGGAGTCTGAAAACTCAGATGAGCCTCCTTTGTCATGACCACAAGTGCTGTCCTTGAGTGCTGTTTCCCTTGCTGCAAGAACCTGCCGGCTGTCTTGGAAGTCTGGGAGAGGCTACCCTGAAGAGGCCCTCAGCCATTTTCTTGCACAGACATGGTCTGGGGGTGGGGGTGGGGGGCCGCCTTCCTCCTCCTCCTCTCCTGCAAGCCCAGGGCCCGGGCAGGGGGAGCAGCTGTCATCCTTTGAAAGAGGCGATGCTCTATTTTGAGCCCAGCGCCTGCGTTTTTTGATTTAGCCTCACCTCCTTGAATACAGGTTGACCTAATAGGCAACACCTGGGAAAGAACTGGCGGCCGCACAGGGCGCAGAACCTCCCGGGAGCATCATCGTGCGTTTTGTGGTCAGATTTGGGGCCGAAGAGGACCGAAGGCTCGCGGTGGGGTGGGGTGGGGTGGGGGGTGTGTGTGCGCGCGTGCAGCAGCTCTGTCCTGCAAACCGGGCGTGCATCGTGGAGAGCCGCTAGCTGAGTGCCCCGCAGAGGTGCATTATGTAAAGCGGCCCGCGGCAGGGCGTGTGTGCGCGCGAGAGCGAGCGAGCGAGCGCGAGTGTGTCTGCGCGCAAGTGGGGTGCGTGTCTGAGTGTGTGTGTGTGCGCCCGTGCGCGTGCGTGCAGGGGCCCGAGAACAGCTGTCTGTGAAGGAGTCGGAGGGAGAGAGGGAGAGGGAGCAAGGGCGAGGGAGAGAGGGACTTCTGTAGGCTGCGCGACCACACCAGGCAACAGCCGGAGGGGGGGAGGGGGGCATCGCGGGGGGGGGGCGTGCTTACCCTCGGAGCGGTGCGGAGCGGCCAGAGGAGCTCCCGAGCTCATGAGCACCCCGCCCCCACTCCCTTCCCCGGTAGACCCAGGGCTGCGGGGTGGGCATGGAGGTGAGTGCCCTCCGCCGTCCCCGGGCCCCGCTCCCCGCCCCCGCCCCCCACTGCCCCGTGCATGAATGAATGAATGAGTTCCTCGCACTGCACTCCACTACCGTTCCTAATGGCTTCCAGGTTAGTGCTCACCGCCTGCTCGTGTGTGTACGTGTCTATCTTTGTTTCCTCCGGGCAGTTTGGGGGGGGGAGGGGTGGCTCTGCCCCCCCCCCGCCCCCCTGCACCCCAGGGTAGGGGGCGGGGGCGGGGGGGTCTCGGCCAGCCGGCCCGGGGGCTGGAAGGAGGAGGACCTGTCTGTCTGGCCGTGTGCTTTTTCCAGCTGGCGCAGGCTGCTCCGAGCTGCTGAGAACACAAACCTTCCAAGACAGTGTAAATCCGGAGTCCATGTTGTTTGCTTCTGTTCTGTGTTGGGGGATCCGAAAGCAGCCAGCGTGACATCATGCTGCAGAGATTCTTTTTCCCTCCCTAGCTTTTTTTTTTTCCAAACCACCCCCCCCCCCCCACCTCCACCTTCCTTCCTCCCGGCCTTCCCAGTAGCCCTGCTTGGGCAGACCTTTGGAGCACCCAGGGGGTAGGCCCTGGGACCCCTGTGGACTGAGCGGGTGGGCTGGGCCAATGGGGTCCCCTTGGCCACCAAGACTTGTTCAGGGTCTTGTAACTTGGGGGGAAAAGAGGGCAAGAGGATTGAATTAGCGGTGCGTCATGGAGAGGAGCTGGCCGGAGCCTCTGGGGGAGGTGTGGACAGGCCATGTGCTCCTGTTCTCCACCCACCAACTTAGCTCCGGGGTGCCCCTGGTGGGGGCCTGGTGACCAGAGCAGTGGTTAGCAAGAGAAGAGGAGGCAGGCTGGAGGGTCAGAAGGCAGGCCGCCCTCTCAGATAGGGACAGATGCTGGCTTTTCCCACAGGGAGAGGGCCAGGGGACCAATGGATCTGGCTAGCGGAAGGAGAGGACTGGAAGGGAAGTGGATAGCTCCTGTCTCAGGGAAATAAAGGGATTTGTTTATTCTTTGGCTTATCGGGCATTTGGCTCAGAGATTTGCCATGTGTTTTCAGAAAATAGATACCCAGTGGCTGGTCCTTACTCCCCCACACCTCCTTGCATTGTTACTTATTTGCTTGATTTAGGCAAGTGGAGGGAAGGGGGAGGGAAGCTCTCTGTCTCCTCAACCAAGCTCTCAGCCAGGGCTGGGGAGAGGGAGCTTTGCCTCTTTACGTTCTCCGACACTTGCTAGCAAACTGTGCTTCTGTGGACACCCCCTTGCTCCCTTGCTTCCCACCTGCCCTCTCTCCCCAGCCAGCCTTGAGTGGCACTCCACAGGTTAGAGATGTTTAGGACCAGAGGGGGAAAAGCTGGCCTTGAAAGAAGGGAAAGGAGAGAGGGATGTTTTGGGGAGCTGCCCTGCGCCAGAAGAGTGTCAGTGTCAGGGCCAAGGAAGGTAGTACCCCGCTGGGAAAGAATGAAGGAGGGAAAGGGAGCTTTTATGTACTTAACTGGAAACAGCCTCCTCGCTTTCCTGGTCCTATGCTTTGCTTTTCATCCGCAGGTGCGAGCAAGCCTGCAACCTTTCCCTCAACTTGTGAAGTCATCAAGCACAGGTTCTTTGTTTATGGGACACAGACACCCCCTTCCCCAACTTGACGGAAAGAGAAGCAGGCTCACAGAAGAGACCTTTTCAAGGTCATATGTTGTCAGACCAAGGGTTGGCCAACTGTCTCTGTAAAGGGCCAGGTAGTAAATATTTTTGGCTTCACGACCCTTGCTGTTCTCTGTTGAAATGACTCCACTCTGCTTTGCACAGCAGAAGCAGCCACAGACACAATCTCTGATCGAACTCAGCACGTGGCTGAGTTCCCAATAAAACTTTATTTATGGACTCTTTGATATTTCCACTTCATATAATTTTCATATGTCACAGGATACTCTCGTTCCCCCCACCCGCAACCCTTTAAAAATGTAAAAACCATTCTTAGCTTGCGGGTCATATAAAAACGGATGTTGGGCTGGCTTTGGCCTCTCTGGGTCATGGTTCGCTGACCCTACATTAGACAGTCCTGATTGGAAAGTCCTGATGATCGCCTGAGACCTCCTTAGAAAGGTGTGAAGGAAGCAGGCAGCCCTCACTCTACACATGCACCCTCCGGTGCCTGGTTGTGGACAAGACGGGGCTGAATTCAGTTTTCCTAATGACCTCAGAACCTCACAGTATTGCTCTCAGCTCGTTTGATGAAACCTCAGCTTATCTGGGAGTCAGGCTGTAAGGGTCCAAGGAACAAATGTTTGTGGGCTAGGAGGCAGGGAAACCTTTGCTGAGGACTTGACGGCTCCAGATAAATCTCCAAGGGCTGTGCTTTTGCATCTGGCCTAGAGATAGTCCACTAAACATTCAGAATTGTGATCGAGCCTGAGTTGGGGTGAGAACTGGATGGATTCTTCATCATCTTCCCAAACTCGGGTTTGTGAGGTTAGGGGAAGGAGTGGGGGTGGGGTGCTCCTTAGAGGGATATGCATATGCACAGTACACATACTCGGGCTCTCCTTAGCCTATAGGCTGTAGCCAGAGGCTCCTAAGAGAAGTCACTAATTCTAGAATCTCCTGATTCGGAAGATGATTCCAAAAATAGGTGTTTGCATTCTGATTTCCCAAAGTACATGGGGTGGTGGTTCTGCTCTATTCTGAGCTCATCAGAGCACTTCCCTCACTTCTCTGTGGGATTACATTCCCGGGCTCCAGAGTTTAAGGGCGATTGGGATGAAGTGGAAATCACTCAGAGAAGAGTGAGCCCAGTGGCTTGTGGGGTCTAGAGCCATGTCCTGTGAGGGATGGTGGAGGGACTGGCAGGTCTGGAGGAGAAAGGGATGAGGAAGGAGCATGCAAGCCATGTGCAAACTGCATGTATAAGAATTAGGGGTGCCTGGGTGGCTCAGTTGGTTACATGATCTCAGGGTTGTAGGATCGAGCCCCACGTGGTGCCCTGCATTCAGCAGGGAGTCTGCTTGAGATTCTCTCTCTCTCTTCCCTCTGCCCCTCCTCGCCTCACACAGGCACTCTTTCTCAAAAATAAATATTTTTTTAAATTTTATTTTATGTATTAAAAAAATTTTTTTTAAAGAGGAATTAGCTTATTCTGTGTCTGCCAGAGGAGTAGAAATAGGACCTTTGGTAGGAAGCCACAAGAAACCATCGGGGCTTAAAATAAAGAGTTGTCCAAAGGTGAAACAAACTACATCATCAGTTAATGACTTTTCCGTCACTTGAGGTATAATCTAAACAGAGATTTGGTGGAGAGATTGTAGGAGAAATGATTTTTAACTTCTGAAAATAGATTGGAGGAATTGGAATGATTCCACCCCAAAAAAGGAGGAAGGTAGGAACTGAGGAATGGTTCCTACTAATGAACTGATCTCGGGGCCTGGAAAGCTGAACAGAGAAAGTGGTATGAAATGCATTATCATAACAGACTTTTGTTTTAGTCATTAGTAACTTCCTGATGATGGCAGAGGGCAACGAGAAGCATCACAAAGGGGAAGCCCAGACTTTTGTACCCTGGGTACATTTTCAAGTAGGGCAAAGCCTACGTCTCAAGTGATTTCCCTGTATCTGCCTGCAGCCAGGCATATTGGCTGACCTCTTACCATCTTCATCATTCTAGAATTTCTGTTTTTTGAACGTAATGGTTGTTCTTCAGCCTGTTTCTGTTTGATCTCCAGCAGAAAAGTAAATCCGAACTGAACTTGAATCCATAGGGGTCTGGAAAGGATTTGCCACACTTGGCTTTAGGTGATAAGGCTAGGGAGGAGGGAGGAGTGCTCTAAACGCTGCTGCCTCACTCTCAGTCTGTACCCTATGTGCCCTTTGTCTACTTGATTGCTGAGAACTTTGTTCTGAACAACATGACAGCAGCCTTGGGTGCCTGATGTGGCACGTCCCACCTTGGCCTGACCAAGAGGGAAGGCTGGTGAGGCTGACTTAACCAGGACCCCAGACTGCCCAGGTCTTGAAGGTCTGCATCCTTCACCTAATTGAGATATTTGAGTCCCTCTGTCTCAGAGAAGTTGTCGCCAGTAGTTCACAGTGTATCCTTGAGATGCTTTTAGTCATCATCCTGTCACATCTTTGCAGGGATTAGGTGGCATCCACACTCATTCTTCTCGCATAATAAAAGCTGAAGCTCAGAGAGGAGTGGTTTGCCACCAGAAGGGGCTGAGTCAGCGCTGGCTGGCTCCTTTGGCAGGTAGTGAGGGGAGCGGTTTTGATTGAATCCAAGTTGCTCTTATCACATGGTGTTGGGTGGGAGAGACAGACATGTAAGGGTGTTAGCTCATTACATGTCTGTATCCCACCCGATTGTATGTTGCATAGAGGGAGAGCCTGAATCCTTAATGCGTAGAACATTACCTGGCATGGAGTGTGGTCTCCTCAGCTGTTTGTGGGATGGATGGATGGATGGATGGATGATGCTTGAGTTCCTTTCAGTTTTAGTAGCAACATTTCTCTTGCTGAGGATGGGGGAGGGGCCCCTGACAGGCAAAGTTAGAAGAAGCTGGAAGTTCTATTCAGTTGAACCCCTCCCTGCCTTGTTCCGGTGGTTTGTGGCCTCCCAGTGGATTGGAAATCTCTTTCAAGGAAGGGGCTTCTTGGGATAGTTTAGCACCTTTCTGCTTTTACAAGGTCCCGTTCTTCTGAGTGCTGAGGCTTCTGGAATACTTTGGGTGGGATTGACTTAGATTTGTCTGAGATTGATAGTGAGTCAAATTTAATAGTATTAAGTTCCTACCATGTGCCCATAATCATGCTTAATATTGTCTATTTAATCTTTGTATATCTACGTAGAACCATGACAGAGTCACTGCCCTGTGAGGCCCTTGGGGTGAATATGTTTCTCAAGGTTGGACGTGCACAGTAGGTGTTCAGTAAATGCTTGTTCACTGACATCAAGTCAACGTGGTTAGCTTCATTTCCAAAGACTGTGAAGCCCAAGGGCTCAAGGAAAGCTGGCTGGCTGGATCATGGTGACCAGGAATCATGGAGATCTAAGGACCCTTTAGAGGTGCTAAAAATCCCTTTAGAATTGTCCAGGCATGTTTGTGGCCACCTAGTGAGTGCTTTCTCATTGGAGATCTGAAGCAGAGGCAGGATGGCTGTTGGCAGGGCCTCTCAGAGAGAATTCCTGCATTTGGGTGGCAGGGGGGCAGGGACTGGATTATGTGACCACCATGGACCCTTCCAAATGACAGACTTAATGCAGATTAGTTCAGCCAGCCCTGCCCGCAAACCCAGCACGACTATCTCCCAGGGTAGGTGTTTGTCCTGTCGTGAATAATCTCAGGGAAAGGAAATTGTACCCCAGGAGTAAGTTCCGGTGATTAATCTCAGCATCTTGTGCTCCATCCTAAATGCTGTCTTCCCAGCCCAATGGAAGGAGGAACTCGCTGAAGGCGTGCATAGCAGCAACTGAAATTCTCACCCCCTGTCTGTGCCATGAGGAAAGCACAGAATTTAGAAACAGGATTCGGTTTCTTAACTGGGAATTCACTTCCTGCTTCTCTAACACTCTGTTCACTCGATGAGCAATTATAGGAAGACCTTTACTTTGGGGAGGTACTAATTAGTTTTGTTTGTTTGTATCCTTTTTAAGATTCCGCCCCTCACCCTAGGAAGGTAAGTTGTGATCATTCGGCAGACAAGGAACACAGACTCACAGCAAGATAAAGTCATTTTTCTCAAGAGCACAAAACAGCTCAGAATTTAAACTCAGACACATGTATACTGACGTTTCGGGAAAGTGGCCAGGCCAGCACAGAACCTGGGAATGATGTCATATTTCAGTTTGCATGGATCCAGAAGTCAGAAGAAGAACCAGTGGGCTGGTGTTACAAGAAAGGCAGATTTGGGGCAGGCCTAAGAAAGAAATGTCTAACAGAGTGGCCAAACAATGCATTGAATGACTTTAAAAAGAGCTCATTCCTTAAAAAAAAAAAATAAAAAAAAAAAAAAAGAGCTCATTCCTTTATTCATGCAGTGAGTCTGTGGTCCCAGGTGCCAGTCGTGGTGTTAAATGCCCTGGGGACCCACACAGTAGACAGCTGTCTCACCCCCCACACAAACACAGTGTTCATTCTTGATTTAAAAAAAAAAAAAAAAGGACAACTTCAGCTCTTCCTAAATGCCATTAGGGGGAAAGGCAGGCTATGATAGTAATTGGGGACAGGGGAGCCACTTTAGACCAAGTGAGTGGTCCTTGCAGACAGGCTGCTCTAGGCAGGTGACATTTGAACTTTAAAGGTTGAAAAGGAACCAGAATTCAAAACTCTTATAAAGAGTTCCAGGCAACAAAGACCAACAAGGACAGATTTCCTGGAATAGGGGTGGACTTGGTTTGTTCGAAGAGCAGAAGGGTCAGAGGAGGCCAGAAGACAGTGAAGGGGAGAGGGGCGTAAGATGAAGTTGAAGCAAACAGTTCTCTGAATTTGGATTCTAGGAGTAGTACTGCTGGCCATTAAGTACACCTCTTGGGGGATCTGAACCTCTTTTTTCTAGAAGGTTAGGGCGAGGACACGGGATGAATTTGGTGCAGCCTGAGCCTTTGGGGTAAAGCGGTTCCCTGTATGACAGTTTCTATAGCATCATCAGCGTTCTCAGAGGTTATTATAATTCATTCCTCTTCACAATGTCCATAGAGATAACAGGGAGCTCTGGCTTCTCCTCGAGCACTGGCAGGACCCAAACAAACTTATTTTGTTTTTGTAGGAAGGGGGAAAAGTGGGTCAGGCTGTTTTGGCATTTCAGGCATGGAGTCCTGGTTCTATTGCAGGCCTTGGTCTCCATGGAAATGAAAAATAGTGTTTGTCATGCCTGTCCCTGGATTGAATTCCAAACTCTGGGCTGAACAGAAGCTGCAAGAAAGCCAGGGAGCGGGGGAGTAGGATGGATGGAGGCTCCAGCCATTGTGATGAGGGATCTCTTCTCTTTGGCTTGAGTAGGAAAGGCAAACAGCTTTTACCCAGTCTCCGGCGCTCTCTCCACCCAGCACCTCCCTGGACCGAGAACACCAGGAGAAGGGTAATTGAAGGTCTGCTTTTCTCTGCGTGGCCAAAGACTTTCCATGGACCTTGCCCTTACATTAACCGGTCAATTAATAAATTAATCAACAACTAAAGTCCCTGCTGGGCCTTTGCCTCCACGACAAATAATTCCTTCCAGGCTTACGTAGATTTCTAATGAAAATGTATCTAGGTATTAAATGTTTTGCAAATGTATTTGGATGGTCTCTGCCACCTTTCATTTCCCTTGTAAGCAATTTTTTTTTTTTTAACTTTTCATAGTTACTTGAACAAGATGGGGAAGGAGGAATGGGTAAGTGGAGCTTGTTAGCCATAGGGAGTGACCTGAATTATCTATACAATATCTACAGAGGTCTGATGAGCGCAGAGAGAGGGCAAGATCTGGGCCGGGATGGACCCGAGGAATCAGTATGTGGATGATCAGTGGGGAGTTAGCGAGTGCAGAGAATTGAGCTCCCCTAAGGAGAACAGTGGTACGTTTCTCCTCCTTTCAAACTTCCTCATCCAATATCCTCAAAAGTAGGGTGAGGGGGAAGCCACAGAGACTTGCACTGTTGAGCCCTCTGTGCTTTGGCTTCAGATGTCCAGCTGCCTGTTAACCTCCTATGGACATTTGTGTCTTTGCCAGCAGTCTGACCTGGCAACAGCCTAGTCCTACCTTCGTGGCTCCAGATTTCAGAAGGAACCTGTCCCTGAGCATCCTGTCCCTGAGCATCCAAGCTGCTAAAGATCCAGCTTGGGAATCCCCAAGGGGATCCCAGCGAGTTACCCAAACGGAGGAGAGGGAACGACATGTTCATCTCTGTCCAAATCTGGCTCTTGCAGTGGTGGAGGGAGGCCCCTCTGTGTCGGGCTCTACCCGCTGCCACGGTGAGAACTGTGTTAGGGGAAGAAAGGCCCTGTCCCGGGAGCCCTGCCTGTCCTTTGCTGAAATGCAGTGTGCCGTGACACCTGGGCCAGAGCATGGCGGGCTGGGGCCAGGCAGACACTCTGCCGTAGCCTAAACTGGGAAGAGAACCTCTCCACCATTAAAAACAAAACGAAAATAGCAATGATAAAAAAGCATCCATCTCCTAGTCGCTGCCTGGCCTTGTTCTTCAACCGGGTAATCACACTTTGCCACAAAAGGCACAGTTGGCTTTTCTTCCTTAAGCAAGGAATTGGACACAATGGCAGTGTGGTCACCAAGCTTAGATTCCAAGCCATTGGTCTGCAAAGGATGGGTTCCATGCACGGTCACCAGGAGCTCCCCTTAGGAGAAACAGTGGTACGTTTCTCCTCCTTTCAAACTTCCTCCTCATCCAATATCCTCAAAAGTGGGGTGTGGGGGAAGCCACTGAGACTTGCACTGTTGAGCCCTCTATGCTTTGGCTTTGGGATGTCCAGCTTCCTGTTAACCTCCTAATGGACATTCGTGTCATCTCTCTGGACCTGTGCTTCCCATCCATCAGTGAGAGGATTGGACAGGATGAGCCCTTCGACATCATTCCTTGGGGACCTGAGACTGGTTTTATCTTCATGGGTCGGGAAGGGGGTGGTGGTGGACCAAGATCAGGAGCTCCAGGACGTTATAACAAAGAGTGAAGCAGATCTGGGAAGTTTTGTTTTGTTTCCTCTAAATGACTTAGTATTTTGCTCCCTGAGGAGAAAGATGCAAGGGGAATTTGGGGCTCTGCTGGGATTTGTGATCCCTCCTCTACAAAGCTCCTGTTGGGTCTGCCCTTCCCACCTACCATTGCTGTGGTTTTATGAGGGGTACAGAGATGTGGTTAAGTGACAACAGGAGTACAGAGAGGAATTAGAAGACCGTCAGCTTCAGGGAGTCCCAGTAAACTGAATTAGTTTAGTAAACTAAACCAGTTTAGATGGACAGATGTAACAGAGGCATTTGCAGGCAGCCTGTAACTTCATGTAAATGTTAAGCAAATATACCTTTTGGGCTTTCTATCTCAGGCACTTGAGCATGTGCTATGGGAAAATTCAAAGTGGAGCCGGCTAATTCCCCTGGATATTTGCAGTGCTGATAGAAAGAGCTGCGGAGGATTACCGAGGAAAGCTCAGCATCGGCGTGCGGCTGGGAGGCACAGAGTTGGATAACAGAATAGTCTGCTGGGAATTGGGACCATTAGAGATCAGAGACTAGATGCTACTAAAGGCAGGGAGGGTGCTTGTCGTGGGCGTGGACGCTAATGATAACTGCCAGGCTCCCTCACACCAAGAGAGGGTGACACTGTCCCCCCGGGTGCTGAGTCACGGCCTTACCTTGAGAACGACATCTCTGTGCCCATTCCCCATTGGCTGTAGATTCTTCTCCATTGCTGGTTTCTATGACAGACTCAACTAATGTTCTGTTGCAGTGAGTTCACTGACCCAGTAGACTCTGAACGGCTGATTCACTCAAAAGCTGTCAGCAGGTTTCTTTCGTCTGGGGTAGATAATGTCATTTACCCCTTGATACTTAGGAGGTTCGGACTGGTGCGCAGGGTTGGGGCAGCGAGGGGGGGGGTTCCTCTCAAATTCTAGACTGCAAAGATCTACTCTGGACCATTCCCTGGAAGTTGTCATTTATTGAATGGGGTAGGACTGGGATTCTGTGCTTGAGGGAAGCACCCCAGGTAGGTGTGATTCCCACTATGGAAAGTAATGCTTGGGCACCTTTGAAGCCCGTCCATATAATCTTCTGAGGAGAGAGGGCAAGGATATTTATGCCACATTTTACGGAGAGGAACAAAAACCTCCTTAATAATAATGGTAGCTCTGTGATATTTATTGAGCACTTCTCATATATCAGGCACTGCACTAAATATTTTACTGACGTTATTTCATTTGACGTAACAGTCCTATGATAAAGGTATTGGTCTCTTTATTTGTCCAAGTAGACAAATGAGACCCAGAGGCCAGTGTCAAACAGCAAGCGGCAGAGCTGGGACTCAGACCTGAGCCTGCTGACGTGACTCCACAGACTGGCAGTTAATCCTGACATATGGCCCAAGCAGGCCCTCAGCAAAAAAAATATTTTGTTTGAAGCCAGCTTTCTAAATTTCTAATTAAATGCTCTATTAGTTTGGGGTGCCCTGGAATGGATCAAACAGTCAAAAAAAATTACTAGTACCTTGATGCTGCAACTATTTACAGCCAAACATTGGATCAGACAGGTCATTGTGGGGCTGGGCTTAGGGGGAAGATAAAGTGAGCATAAAATGTCCAGGTGTGGGGAGGGCGAGTGGGAATCTGATTGGGAATGAGCCAGGGCGGTGGAACTGGCTAGAGAAGTAGGAAAGGGGTGGCTGTAATCCCAGCAGGTGGAGGCTCAGGTGCAGAGTGACAGGCATGGATCTTGTCATCTCTGTGGCAGAAATGATTACGCTGAAGCCAAGCAAGTGAACTTGAATGAGGAACACCAGCTAACTCTTCAGTTCTGCTCAGGGTTCTGCAAAATGTATGGACGGCTGATCAGGGAGCTGGCTTGCTGACAAAGTTTACTTGTGCCTGCAGCACCACGCCGGGCATGAGGATGAGGAAAAGAGAGCACAGGATGAGAGCTCTCGTCTCAAGTGAGGGTGGGAAATGCTACAGAGAACCCAAAGAGCCTTTGTCCTCTTTCCATATATGTCCATTTCTCAAGGAGGACTTCACCCAGACCTAAACATAGGAAGTAGGATTCAAGCGCAGTATGACATATTGTGGTTAGACTTAAGGAAGCGTTACCGGTTAGCAAGGTAACCGAGAGAGGAGTGAAAGGTCTTTGTTGGAGGTCTTAAAAATAGGAGAGATGGGAAACTGAGTGAGTGACCTCTGGGCCCTCCTGCTGTGAGTGAGTTAAAAGTGACTGGTGGCGTTGGGGGTGGGGGTGTCCCAGCCGACCCCTTATTGGGGAGAGTTGCAGGTACAGCAATCTTACATATATCAGCTTGAGCGCATTATGCATCAGTAACACCTGGTTTCTTGTAATGCCCTGCATGTTCCATGATTTAGGCCTTCACGCCCTTGTTTATCCTGGCTTTTTGTTTGTTTTGTTTTGTCTGGGAACGTTCTCTTCCCTCCTACTACAATGCCCTTCACCTGGCTAACTCTGACACATTTAGATCCCAGCTCAAGCCTCAAGTGCCATATCCTCAAGGAAGCCTTTCTTGATTCCTCAAGTCTAAATTGACTCTGCCCCGTCTCACCACTCGTAGCTTATGTTAGAAGGAGAAGAGTGCGTGTCTGGCTCTTGCTGATTATAATGTCCCAGGGACCAGCATCCTTTCTTACTCGCCATCATGGACTTGAATGCCTAGCATGATGCCAGGTGCCCAGTGTTTACAGAGCAAAAGATCCAGGTATGAAGGCTTATCACTTTGGCTAGGCACTTAACATCCCTATTTCTTAGGTTTCTTCTATGTGAAGTGACAAGCTGGATGTATTCTAGATTCTGGAAGGGGGTCATCATCCAGTAGCTCCTCCAAGACCAGTCTTCCTTCCCTTTCTGTAGCAAACCTAAGGTCATCTTTAAGCTTTAAATTCCCAAGATTTTGAAATCTGATGTAACACTGTTGTTAATAATAGCGGCAGGATCGGATTAATGGCACACCTCAGAGTTTGCTCGAAAGACACAGTAGTAGTAGTAGTAGTGTAGGGTTATGAGATACATGGAGATTAGTTTTTTGCTCAGCAGGACATCCAAAATCTATAGTGTAACAAGGTACTTTTTATTTATTTTTATTTTTTTGAGAGAGAGCGTGCACACGTGTGAGTGGGCATGAGGAGGGGCGGAGAGAAGGGGAGAGAGAATCCCAAGCAGGCTCCATGCTCAGTGCAGAGCCTGACTCAGGGCTCCATCTCACGACCCTGAGGTCATGACCTGAGCTGAAACCAAGAGCTGGACACTTAACCAACTGAGCCACTCAGGCTCCCTGGATAATGAGATATCTTTTAAAAGAATATTAGATATGGAGCAAATCTGGTAGTGATTTTGCTGAGTTAGAACTACTGTTTCAATAGTTTCTTCTTATGTGGTGAAGGATCAGAGCATGGGGATTGGGTAGTGGTGGGAGGGTAGTTGGGTTTAGTCTTGAAGGATAAGTGCTTGCTTCGGCAGCACATATACTAAAATAGTACTGAAGGATAAATGTTGGGAGGGTGCGTGGAGGGGGAAATGGTATTTTCAGAATGAGAAACACTGAAAAATGTGGAAGGGAGAGAACATGGCACAGGGAACTGTAAGTAGTCTTGGGTGGCAGGGGGTCCACTGGGAGGAGTAGCCAAGGATGGAGCTTGGAGTAAGATCATCGAGGACTTCTATGCCATAGTTAGAGATCAAATTTTATTCTAAGGGGATAGAATACCACAGAGGGCTTTAACCAGGGGAGGGGATGGCCAAAATGGCAAAATCACTTTTTAGAAGGTTTGTTTTGACAGCAAAAATAGAGAATGGATTGAAAACTAGAGTCAGCAAGAAGCTGATTCTTTCTTTCCATCCACCCAGCCACCCCATCCATCCTTCTATCTGTTCACCCGGCAAACAAGTCCTACCAAATGCTGCTTCTAAGAACAGGCTGTGTCATCAGATAGACTTGCATTTCATATCCAGTCTTGCCACTTACTGTCTGTGTGACTCTGGGTGAATTACTGAATCTGTCTGTAATTCAGTTTTATCACCTGAAAAATAAGAAGAATAATATCCATGAATACTTCATAGATTGGCTGGGGAATTAAATAAGACAGTGCGTCATGAATACTCGACACCATGTGAGGAACTCATAAACATTCATAAACTTTTTTTTTTTTTTAAGATTTTATTTATCTGTTTGACAGAGAGATGGAGAAGTGAACACAAGCAGGGGGAGTGGCTGGCAGAGCCAGAAGGAGAAGCAGGCTCCCTGCAGAGCAAGGAGCCCCATGTGGGCTCCATCCTGGACCCCGGGATCATGACCTGAACTGAAGGCAGAGCTTAACCTCCTGAGCCATCCAGGCGCCCCAACATTCATAAATTTTTAGCTGTTTTTGTTAACAGGTTGAAGGCATAGATTTGGGAACTCACACGGTCCTGGGGACTTTGAAATCCACGAGGATTGTTATACTTTCTCTAGGATGATACTCAATTCGGCGGACATCTACGGAGCACATACTCAGATACAAGGCATCACGCTGGGCAGTGTGGGAGGTGCAGAGGTGGGCACCTCCAAGAGTGTGTCTACCAAGTAGAACATGTAAACGCTCTAGTCCTTTTGGTGGTGGAGATTTTGAAGAGCTTTTTGGAGAAGGTGGGGTCTGAGATGGATCTTAAAGGATGAACAGGACTCTAGTAGGTAGATCTGGGGTGGGAGGCCTGGTAGGGGGAAGACCCTTCACATATAAGTAGTGGTAGGTATAGAAGTCTGGAGGCAGGAGGAGAGTGTGTATTAAGAAAATCGGGAGGGCAGCCCGGGTGGCTCAGCGGTTTAGCGCCTCTTTCGGCCCAGGGCGTGATCCTGGAGACCTGGGATCAAGTCCCACATCGGCTTCCTGCATGGAGCCTGCTTCTCCCTCTGCCTGTGTCTCTGCCTCTCTCTCTCTCTCTCTCTCTCTTTCTCTCTCATGAATGAATAAAAATCTTAAAAAAAAATCAGGAGAAGATATGTGGGATGAAAATACACAAGAACTCTCAAAGATGGTATAAGGAGAGATAAAGTATTGGCAGACAGGTAAGTGTCAATTATTTTCCAACGACAACTTTGAATTCCATTCTGAGGATTCAGGACTTTAATGTGAATGCTAGTGGGGGGCAGAGAGATGGTATCAGGCTTGTATTTAGAAAGATTGACAGAGGTATGAATGAGTACAGGAGAGGAAATGGAGATTAGAGAGATCGCTTAGAAGACTTATTTTTGGAAGAGTCTCAGCAAGAGGCCCTGGGGGGAGCGGAAGGAAGGATGGGTCAGAGAGCTTTCAGCAAATAGAATTGATGGGGATCTAGTGCCTCCCTTTTTATGGAGTGAGATGCAGCCTGAGAGACTGGGAGTGGTAATGCCATGGAGAAGGGGCAGCAGGGGAAGGACGCTCAGCACGAGGGGATGGCAAGCGTGGTGTTCAGCCCAAGGAGCTTGTGAGGCGTGTGTTTGGAGGGAACGTCCATTTGGCAGCGGATTGTTGGGCTGAAGCGAGCAAGTGTGATTCATCAGAGCAGAAGCAGGTAGGGGAGGGAGTCTTCTGCTGCAAGGCCAAGTGGGAGTCCTCTGAAGCAGGAGACAGTTTGGACAATGAAAGGCTCACCGTTGGGGAAGGACCAAACTTCAGGCGGAGTTAGCAACAGAGAAGCCAGTGTCCAAGGCCGGGAGAGGAATAGAGGAAGGAGGTATGTGGCACCAGGGAGGAGAGGAGAGATCTTCGGGAACAGCACAGATGATCCGTAGCCTTAAAAGCACAGAGACTAAAGTGACAAATGACCATGTAAGTTTATTGACTGATGTTTTGACTGAGGTATGGAAAGCCAAAATGTAGGTACCCTTGGGTGCCTTAAGTCAGGTCAGCTGATAGGGGGCCACTGGTCGGTGAGGGAATGTCAAGGACATTTTGATCATTGAGTGTGAGACTCCCGTGGTGTTGAGTAGTTGGAGTGAGTTTCCTCCGGTTAGAGTCTTGGCCCACCCCTGCCTGAACTCCTCCTCAACAGCCTGTTATCAGGGGGGATTGGGAGTTTGGAAGATAAAGGGATCTCGATCTCTTCCATTCCTGCACCTGGATTCACCGTGTAGCAAGCTGTCCCTTGACATTTATTTAAGAGAAAGATCCTGAGCCAAGCTGTGGTCTCGTGCTAGGTGTCATCCATTCCCTGGTATGTCTGAGTAAACTGAGGTTAGGGGCAGAGTACCTGGCTGTTCTTCTAGCAGAGGAATCCAAGAAGACAGTTTAATCCTTGGAGCACTTGGCCATGGGTTGAAATTGGCCCGAGAGAGAGGCAGCTACCCCAGAAGGGTGAGCACCCGAGTCTGCGCCCCCCACCCCATTAGACCTTCTAGAGGCTTCCCCTGGAGCTGCGTCCCACCATCTTCTTGCCATCATTCTAAGGCTCTGCTTTTCCAACCCAAGAAAAGGAACATAATTCCCTCTCTCCAGGGTTTGCAGTAGTGAAAGAGTTTGGGGGGGGGGGTGGTCAGAGGATAAAGATGGTGGAGATGGAGTGCAAACTTGAAGAGCTTCTTTTTGCAAATCCCAAGTATTTTTAGTAAAGTGAGTTCTAAAACTGAAGTCTGTTTTTGGGTGAAGCAAAACACTGGACTTTACCCTATGTGTCTCCATATATCTTCTGGTCACATTTGTCTTCCTTTTCTCTGGCCTTCTATGTTTCACTTTCCTTTCAAAGTTAGAGCACTGCCCTTACCTCCGCCACTGCTGCCCCTCCTTCCCACACTCGCTGGTTTGGGCTCTGGCCTGCCTTCCTTCTCTGCGGAGGATCCCTGAGTGGAAGGGCCTGCTGAAAGGTGCATGGTTTTCATTGCAAATGGGTCCCCTGGGACATCTGAGGTCACAGCTGGATCTTCATGCAAATGACAGTGTTCCCCACCCTGCACAGCACTCGCTTAGGGAAGGCTGGGATGAAGGGGCCCTCACAGCCTCAGATCTGGGCTGTCCCCGAAGCCTGGCCCTGCTCTCTGACCGCTGAGTGGGTAAGAGGGACCCTCAACGTCTCACTGCGCCCTCCCCGCCCCCTTGACCTTTGAGTTTCTCGGCTTTTCAATCTCATCCTTGCCTTCCATCCCATTCCTCCCGTCTCTTTCCCATTTAACCACGTTCTTTTCTATGTCTTTTCTTCCTCCATCCTCTCAGAGCAAAGCAAACACTTGTTAGGACTTAACTGCGTTCAGTTTTCCTCCCCACTCCATCTTTTGTCATCTTTCTTGTTCCATCAGGAGCACAGCTAAATATCCAGCAGGAAATACTTACACAGCTTATAAGCCTTGGCGTAAGTGGCTTGGTACCGTGGGGTGTCTAGGATACCTGTTGGAAATGAAATTGCTTGCAGGGGACTCTGGAATGCAAGAACTTCTACTGTGTTCATCTTCGCCCTGGGCAGGGAAAGAGGGGAGCAGTGTGGCTTCCAGGGAAATACTCTGGGGTGTGTGAATTGCCAGTCAGAAGACCCAGGTTTTGTTTTAATCCCTCTGCAATCAGAGGACCCTTTAACTTCTCTTTGCCATGTGTAGGGCTTCATTTTAAAAATTAGGGTTGTGGCACTTGTCATTACTACCTCAGTGGAGGAGTGTTTTAAGAACCCAGTGAAATAATATGCATGTGACTGCTTTGAAAAGTAGGAAAAGTAGGATTAGGAACGTCTGGGGAGCTCAGTCAGTTGAGCTGCCTCCAGCTCAGATGGTGATCTCAGGGTCCTGGGATCGAGCCCTAGAGCCCCACACTGGGCTTCCTGCTCAGTGAGGGATGTGCTTCTCCCTCTCCCTCTGCCCCTCCCCTACTCGTACTTTCTCTCTCTCTCTCTCAAATAGATAAAAATCTTTTTTTAAAAAAAGAAAAAGAGGTAAGATTATACTTAACCATCTTTATGGGCACATCTCTGCAAAACAAGATGTTGAAACTGGATCTGCAGGGTTCGTAGGAGAGGAGCTCATGGCTATTAGATGATCTCTGGTGGGTCTTTGAGCTCTTAAATTCTGTTTTCCCTCGACAGTTCTTGGCATATAATAGGGGCTCTGACAGTATTTGGCTGGATGGACAGACAGATGGTTGGATGGATGGATGACCATCTAAATGTCTAAAGGCCCTACTTGCCCCTTCTGGGCCCATCTCCATTTCTCATTGGCACCCCCACCCCCGGCCAGCAGCAGTATTGCGGTGCTGTGAGTTCCTAGATGGGGCCCTGTCTCCCTGGTTCCTCCCCAGGCCCTAACCTAACCCTGGCTCCCTGAGCTGGCTCCCCAGGACCCGGACCGGGCTCTGGCCTTCAGTCACTGAGTGCCTGTCTTTCCTCCTCCTCCCTCCCCACCCCATTCCCTCTCTCCATCTGCCCCTGCAGCACTGCCAGTAACTCCAACCGCAGCACGCCGGCCTGCTCCCCGATCCTCCGGAAACGGTCTCGCTCGCCAACCCCGCAGAGCCCCGACGGAGACACCATGGTGGAGAAGGGCTCAGATCACTCCTCGGACAAGTCCCCGTCCACGCCGGAGCAGGGTGTGCAGCGCAGCTGCTCCTCGCAGTCCGGCCGGAGCGGCGGCAAGAACTCCAAGGTGAGTGGGACCCTGCCGGGGGATGCTCTGCAGGGAAGCCAGCGTTGGGGGGGCCTTCCTCGGGGGCCCTGGTGTCAGCCGGGCCGGGCGGGACAGGCAGGGGAGACCCTAGTCAAGTTTGGTCTTCTCGGCTGAGCCCTCAGAGTGCCCCCCTCCCCAGGGGGAACTCGTTCCATGATCCCGAATGACCTCTCTTTGGGCTGGGGAGCCCTCTGTAGGTTGGGGTTTGGAGAGAGGGTGCTTGGGGACCAGGAGGGGTCATCTGCTTAGCCCTGCCTCCTTTTTCAATTGTGGGGTAGAAAGGAACATTAATTATTTGGGACACTACAGAGCTGGGAAAAGAGTCCTCTAGAAGAGTGGGGTCTTTAACCTCCACGCTGGCTATCACTCTGCCTCACCTTTGGTAATAATGCCACTCGGTACTCATTCGTCCGGGAGGACAGTGACCGGGCCCCTGCATCCCTCCCCGTGGTGTCAGGGGCTGCTGCCTGAGAACCTGGGCCTTTGCCTAAGGATAGACATACCCTAAGCCCCAAGTGGCGGGGTGGGGTCTGGGCTACTGATGGGTCCCCAGAGATTTTTCTCAGCCTCCTCCTCAGTCCTTTGGGAAGCAGGAGATGTCTTTGCCTAAGATGCTCCTTCAAAAAAGCTTCTCTTTGCTGCTTGGACTCAGAGGCCCTGGGGAGAGGGAGGGGGGTCCCTGGGAGACTCAGGAGCTGGCTTCCCACCTGATTTGTCTTTTGATCTCTTGTTCTTCCTCTTCTTCCCCACCGTCTCCCAAATACCTCCTTTGTATGCATGGTCTTAGTCTCACAAGCGCCTGTCAAAAGTAAGCCATCTTTTCTCTCTGTCTTTGGTCTCCCCTCCGGTGTCCAATTGTCTGTAGTGCTCTGCACCCCTCCCTCTGCCCCCACCCACTCTGGCCCCTGTCTTGCTTGGTCCCTTCCCCAGAAGGGCCGGCCCCACTGCCCCCTGGCAGGCTGGCTTGAAGTTACTGAGGGACCGTCCCGTTGCACCTGTTGCACCCAGAGTCGGAGAACAGACCCGTCCGCCCCCTCCCCTGTCTCTGCCTGCTACCCAAACACTGCCTCGGGCTGGGCACCTGTTCCCTCCTTACATGGAGCCATCTAGAAGCAGAGTCCTCCCAGGGCTTAGTTTCACCGCCTCGGGGAAGGGAGGCCCCAACTAGCTGGGCTCCGGGCCCTGATACCCCCTTGTACCTGCTTTAGTGGCGGAGTCCCGATTCCCCGGACGAGGTGACTGGAGGTCTCAGGTTTCCCTCGGGGACCTCCCCGGCGCAGCAGAGTGACCCCGGAAGCCCTACCTGGCACCCTCCTTCCGTTTGCCTGCCCACTGACGGCCGCGCAGCCCCAGCACCCCTTACCGCTTCCACCCACTGCCCAGCGCTGGGCTTGTGGTGTCCTTAGGATCCCGAGTGGCCATCAGAGCAGAACTATTCTCCCAGAAGGACACGGTGCTAGATCTGGAGGTCGGTGGACGTTGACAGTCCCCGCAGAAGCGCCACCAGGTCAGAAGGCAGAGCCAGCATCTGCCCGGCCCCCCCAGGATTTCAGAGGTCCGAGCAGAACTTGGAAGGGAGTACAGCGTGAGCAATAAATAGGTATTTTAGAACGGCAGGCTCAGGAAATAATCCCCACGAAGAAAGGAGGTGGGATGTCGCCCGGAGAAGAAACAGCAGAGGAATGACTTAATAATAGTCTTGAGCCTCTCGAAGTGTTTTGGGGAGGAGGAAGGCGAACAGCTGTTGTCTTTCCTGAGGGAAGAACAAGAGACTCCAGGGCTCATCCTAGAGTCTGTGACCCTCAGGCTAAAAGCTGGTGGGGGAAGAGGAGCTCCGCCTGGAGTGCTCGAGGAGGGGGACTCCCTGGGGTCAGCAGCCCACCCCGGCCCCTCACGCCCCTGGCTGCGGAGAGGACTCACGTTGCCAGGCTCAGGCATTGGGTTGTGCCATTTCTCTGGTTCGCCCACGGACTTTGCACACTTTCCACCCTCAGGTGAAGCTGCAAGCTTCCTATCCTCTTACCCGATACCTAGCAGGGCACCCAGTGGGCCCCACAGAACTTACTGATGGCCACCAGTCACCACCCCCGGGGTGCCTCTTTTTAATCAGGTGCTGGGTGGAGGTGAGCACTCAGTCCTGAGAATTTTTAAAAATCTGCTAAAACGGTAGGTCTTCTTTGGGAAACAAGCATACAGACCAGGTTCCCGCCACCCCCTCATCCCCAGGCAGCCTCCAGTCTAGGAAGGGAGAGAAGACCCGTGTGAGATTGTCCAGAAGCCACACTGACCTGTAGCAGCGCACGTGTAACTGCGGATATTACACGTCAGAGGCCGGAGGACTCCTTTCTGGGTCGGGGTGGCAGGGGCACGTGTCCGAGCCACTGAGCCAGGCTGGAGCCCTGAGAGGCAGAATGAGGTGTACTGTAGGGACCAAGAACTGAGCGTGAATTCCAAACTAGTCTTTGCCCCCCGCCCCTTTCATAAGGAGCTAAAGGGGAGGTGCCTGGGGACAGGAGCTCTGGGTTGTTTGGGGGGTTTCCCCCTTTTGAAAAGAATTTTTTAAAGATTTTTATTTATTCATTCATGAGAGACACAGAGAGGCAGGCTCCATGCAGGGAGCCCGATGTGGGACTCGATCCCAGGACTCCAGGATCATGCCCTGGGCGGAAGGCAGGTGCTCAACCGCTGAGCCACCTAAGCATCCCTTTTTTCCCCTTTAAAGAGCTCAGGGGAGGCAGACACATAGCCTTGGAGTTTCCTAGTTTGGATAGCTGCCCCCCACACACACACCCCATTCCCTCGCCCATCAGGACTCTTGCCCCTGACACCACCATCCTCTAAATGCCACTGAAAAAAGGACTGGACTGACTTGTGGGCAAAGGGACGCCCTACCAGCCCAGGGGGAGGCGATGACGCAGCTGAGGTCCGTCTGGGAAATGCGTGCAGGGAGACACACAGGCTTCAGAAAAGAAATGTGAGGACCAGTATGGGAATTAAGTCGTACGCAGGTCAGGGCCTGGAGCAGAAAGTGAGGGGGAGATGCCCTGTCCCTCCGCTGGACCAAACGTACCCATCCGTGGCAAGGGATCTGGTGGCCAGAGCTGCAGTGGCCTCCTCGCCAGGCCACCTCCCTCCTGTCCACACCGCACCGAGGAGGGGAGCTCCTGTGATTTCCAAGCAAGCTGGAGAGGGCTTCCACTTCTCCCTGGAGGGGGGTGGCTTGCAGTGGGTCAGCCTTCCCTTCCCAGGGCCTCCCTTTCCTCCTGCTAATCTGCAGGGGTGGGGCGAGGCGGTCAGTAGGGCCCCTCTCCAGAGAATCCGTAACTCGACCACTGAGGCAGACCTTTCCTGGGTGCAGCCCTGCCCGGAGCAGTGAGCTAGAAGATGCCAGGGCCTCTCTCCTCCTCCCTGGACCCCTGCAGTCTGTGCCACCGCCCAGCTTCCACCCTGTAGTGCCGGCGGGAGGCCGCGAGGGGGAGCCAGCGGCCTTTACTGCTGGGGAGCCCTGCTCCAGGCCAGCCAGGCCGGCCCCCCCTGGGTGTGCTGTGTCACCCCCGCCCTATGGCTTTGCTGCTCCTTTCCCCTTGACGCTTACCATGTCTTTCAATCCTAATTTCTATGATTTTCTTTCCAGTATGACAGACTTAACCTGATCAAAGTAAGAAGTCTCTCTTATTTCCTCCAAGTAGAGCTCCTCTCTTCTCCTCCTCGGGTCCCCTAGGCCCCCCCACCGTCTTCCCGACTCCAGGAGCCTCTGCACTGGGGAGATGTTTTTAGGGAACGTGGGGTCTGTCTCCAGGGGCCTTGCATTCCTTTAGTGCTTGTACTTGAGATCCCTTCTAGAATAGAAGGCAATAGAAATGTGCTCCGCTCAGCTCCCCGTCCTTAGCAGCTGTCTTGGAGTATTCTTTCCTGACTCCCCCTGCCCCAGCCATTTAGCCAAATCCATTCATAACCTGTCCGAGAGCCTTTACCACCCCCACCCCCCCACCTCCTTACTCTGTTTTTCCCATGCTTCTGGCCCTCTTGGCCAAGGAGGGGCGTTCTCGTGAACCCGCAGGGGCAGACAGCCCAAGTCATGCCACTGGACACCTTTGTTCTCGCTGCCCGGGGTCTGTAGGCCCCTCTGGCTTCCCTGCCCGCCCCCTGAGCTCGGGGCTCAGCCCTGGAAGAGCAAAGCCACTGGGATGAAATTTGCCTCCAGGAGGCTGGTCAGAGTTCAAGCTCTCATGCCCACCATGGGTATTCCCAGGAGCTACTGTGGATTGAGGAGGGGGGTGCCTTTCCCCCAGGGGTACCCTCGGTGGTGGCAGATAAGAAGCTGCCTGGAGACGGCTGGTGAGGGTAGAGGCTCCCGCTGAGGGAGAAGTCGGGAAGTCTTTGCTCTTGATGGTTCAGTACTTGGGAACACAAATCCCCCCTCTACCCCCACCTTTATGAAAAAGCAAATATTGCACACAGAGGCATCACGCAGAGATGCACGCAGGTTCCCCTGGTGGAGGCTCTTTGTCACTCTGAAGCCCTTTGTTCTGAACAGATGGAGGAGGGACACCTCCTTGTGGCAGTACAGGGAGAAAGAAAATCTACCTTTCCTGTTTACCTTAGGCAGGGGCGTGTAGGAGTAATCATAAAGGATCTGGGGTCCCCCACACCCAGCCCAGGTTATTTCCTGTCGCCCCCTGTCCTCCTAGGGTCCTGCGTGAGGGCCAGGACAATGGGGTAAGGAACTAGAGGGCAGGTGACAGTTTTCTCAGCTGGGAAGCAGGTGTCTGAAAGGCCTGGCTTGGATTTGATGAGATGCCGGGAACTGTGGGGCCGTTGAGGCTGGTAGCACCTAGAGGGTGCCTCTCCGGTGTCGGGAGACGTGATGCAGTGAATGTCTACGCAGACCCATGCCCTGGGATCTGAGGGACAGGCCCAGGGGTGAAGACCTGCCGAGGCACAGATCAGGTCAGACGCAGCCGCTGCCCCAGCCACTCTCCTCCAGATCCGGGGAGCCTCAGCCACATGTTGGCAGGCTGATTTCCAGATCCAGGTCCAGGATTCCCATGTGACGGTAGCTCCCCCAACAGTGACATCGTTGGTTTTAAGTATTCATAGTTGGCTTCTCTTACCTGCCAAGACTTCTGGATTAGAGGACAAAGTCAGGCTGTGGTTTGTATAGGGGGCTTCCAGATGGGCCATTGCGACAGCCTTTCTTGGGAAATGACTATGGAGAGCATCTAGAGAGTTCTGGTGGAATGGGAGAGCTGGCTCCTGTCCCCGCCCGTCCTCCTTCCCCCCACCAGGCCTGCCCTTTCCTTCCCTTATGGGTCAGGGTCTGTTAGACCCTGTGTCTGGGGTGTGAAGGTTGCCAGTGGCACCCAGAATCCACCTCTCTGTGTATAGGCACAGTTTCCCCTCCGTAGTGATTCTTTGCTGCGGTGATACCCTTGGCAAGCTTTTTATAACCGGAAATGCCTCCCATCCCCAATCTAAAATTGTTGGATCAGCACCTTAAGAGATGAGACCCAGGCAAGCGTGTGCGTGTGCGTGCGTGCTCCTATCTGCCTGTCTCTCTCTCTTTCAAGTGGGGTGTGCATAAAGGACACCCGGCCATAGATTGGAGGTAGACAAAGCACAGTTCCAGCCGTCCTTCTCAGTTGCCATGAAAACGAGTCCCCTTTGCCCAGGGCCCGGGATGGAGAACACCTGAATTTGGAGCTGGCACGAGTCTGGACTTTGTTGCTGAGTTACAGCACCGCGAAGCGAGGAGGCACCGTTGGCAATTAATTCTGTGCTTCGGCCTTCCTCCTGGGGCACAACCCCCAGGACTCTCCTGCCTTGTCACCTCGACGGTCAGCCAGTTGTTGAACAAAGGAGAACCTCTGTCCTCTGCTCCCTGAGAATGTAGTTGGAGGAGGTTTCCGGGCGGCCCCTATTCCTCCTGCACCCGAAGGGTCCCCTCTTGCCTTCTACAGAGGGGTTGACTTGGAGCGGAAGGCTGGGTTGGTCTCGATCTGCACTTTGCTTCTGGTCAGGGCCCCTTGGGGGACCGGGTCTTGGATGCCTGCAGCGCATCCCTTACCCCCATCAGAGAACCTCATGATGGGGCTCCGACTCCCCTCCAGCTGAGCTCTGGCTGGTGCTGCCGCTGCCTGCCGCCCCGACCTTGGTGAGGCTTCCAGCATGGACTGCTCCCCGGGCCTCCTTTCTGGAGCTGTCTTGAGAAAGGAGGACCCCTCTCAAGCAGCCACATGGGAAGCATTCAGCTGCATTTGGATTCCTCCTCCCTGCCCTCCCTCTGCTGTCTGTGTATCCTTCCCTCGAGCCAGGCACACCCTGGCCAGTCCCGCCATCTCTTCCCTGACTAATTGTACCTTTCTCTCATTTTGTCCTTTCAGAAAAGCCAGAGTTGGTATAACGTAAGTATCCCCGTTTCTCTTCTTGTCGGGTGCATGGGCAGCGGGTGGGGGATGGAAGTGGGTGGGGTAGGGGGTGGAGAGAGGTCTGGGGTGCGGTGTGGCTGCCCCGTGGGCCTGAGCAAGTTGCCGGGCCCCTGAGTGGCCTCCTTCCTCCAAAACCTGACCCACTGGTTATCCTGTGCAGCAGGATTCAGGGGGACCAAGGAGGGACGGCCCCCATTCTCCTCCCCTAGACTCCTGGACAGGGTTCCTCCAGCCTCAATGGAGGGGACCCGCTGGGGGAGGCGTCCAAAAAGCAGGGAGAGTTCTGGGACCGGGACGGCCCTGGGCCTGAACTTAGGACCAAACTTTTCTTCCCTTAACAGAGACATTTTAGGGGAAATGCAGCCAGAAGACTTTTCCCCGTTAGTATAGGGGTTGTTCCACATAGTGGAATTTGTCTTCTGCTCCAAGGCAGGAATTTGTCTTCTGCTCCACCGCCCCAGGGGCGCGTTCCTTCTAGAAGGCATCTGCTGTTCATGGGTCCATAGTGAAGGGGTAGCCCGGGATCATCCGTGGTGGTGGCTCAGCCAGCTGCTCTGCACCCAGGAGCTGTACTATGGCGTATGCAGCCCCGTCTGGGACCTCAACCCCCGTCTCACAGACTGGGCTGCAGTATTTTGAACTTTTCCCCTGGAGAGCAGCTGACTGAAGTGTCGGCCAGCCCCCGCCACTTGTACTCTGCCCTCTGGGACTGCACAGCGGAGGGCCTGGCCTCGGGGCCTCCTCTTTGCTGCTCCAAGCCTGCTGTTGCCCACACTGGCGTCTGCGTGACCATGCAGGTACCACCTCTGCACCTCCCCTAGGGCCAGGCTGTCCTTCGGCAGGTCCCATGGGCATGTGGAGCGTGTGGGAAAAGGCTCTGGGTGATGGAGCTGTGGACACCTGGGGGAGGGGGCGCTGGGGTCAGTGTAGGGACTGGAGTCAGAGTTCCTGGTGTCTGTGTGCGGGGTGAGGTAGGGCCTCCGTGATGCCCCAGAGCAAGCACACGTCAGCCAGCCCCGTGGCTCCGACCTCTTGCTGCGCGTTGGGCCTGCCTGGCCCTGGGCAGCTCTGCCCACCTGGCCTGGTGCACACGAGGCAGAGGTTGCAGGGCCGAGGTGGCCTGAGTCGAGGAGAAGCCACGAGACACCCCCTCATTCCCCAGGCCTCCCCCTGGGGCCCACTGTGGTCTTCAACCCACATGCTGCTTGGAGCTCACATCCTGGAGACAATCGAAGCCGCTTCTGCGAGGGAGGAGTGGGGGCCCCGCTTTCCTGGGAGCTGCGTGGGACCTCCGGCATCCCTTACCCCACCAAACCTACCCCCCCTGAGCGAGATTGCAAAATTAGTGCCCCCCAGGGAACAGGAGACAAGTGGCTGGGGACATGTTAGGCTAATGAAACGTCCAAATTTGGACATGCGAGTCCCCAAGCCTGTGGCTGGTCCCCAGCCTCCTCGTCCCTCCTCTTCCTCTTGATCCCTTTCAGTCAGGCTCTTCTGTTCCATCTCACTCTTCCTTTCCTTGACTCTCCCTACCCTTTCTCTCTGGCTCCTCCTCCTCGCCCTTCTCTGATTTCCCTTCTCTGGCTGGCCATCCCTCCCTCTCTGCGGCCCTGTACCATCCTCTCCTGGGCCTTCCTGGGAGACACTCAGGGATGCCCAGTGTCTCCTCCAGCCTCTTTCTTACCCCTCACCCCAAATGAATTACAGAAACGTGACGGCCTGCCCCCTCGGCACAGATCATCACGCACAGAGGCCAAGTGCACAAGGGACTCTGTTGAGCAGCGTTTCGCGCTCCCTCTGGCCACCCTGTGACTGGGACTAGGATGCGTGCTCTCACTCTGGGGCGTCTTGCAGGCCCCAGGGGGCCCATCCAGAAATGTCTTCCCCCGTGGCTCCCTTTTGGTGGCTGTTTCCACGTTGCCGGGCAGGTGTGGCGCCTTGTCTGCCTTCCGTGGGCCCGGGGCCTGCTCGGGGCAGGGACAGCTCGCAGCATGGAAGATGTGCAGGAGGGACAGGGAAGTGGTGCCGAGAGGTGACGGGACCTCCAGCCGGCCTGAGCTGCTGATGCCAGGAGCTGTGTCTTAGTTCCTCTTTCCACTTTGTCTTCATGTGTTTTCACCTCGGGAGGGAAATAAGCCGCTGGTGTCACAGGTGGAGCCCGAGAAAGGCTGGCTTGGGTAAGCCCGGGCCGCTCCTCCCGCGTCAACCCTGCTCTCCTCCTGACGCCGAGCCCGACGCCCTGGCTCCGAGCTTGCCCGCTTCTGGGTGTCTGGAGGAAGCAGGATGCCGTCTGTCCCACGCAGCGTGCGCCACCCGCATCTCGGCCCACTCATGGTGCCAGCTGGCTTATCTGTGGAGCGAGCCTGAGCGTGGCCGTTCCCCTAGGCACCGTTGCCTTGGCTCAATCAGGAAGCTGCCACCCGGGGGTTTCCCCGGAGCCACCAGAATCGATGCACATCCTGCTGCGTGGCATATCTGTGACTGTGCTCTTGCGGGCAGAGGCCCCACCAGGAGCCTTCAGGTCAGCTCCCTGCCCCCCTGCTCCCCAGCACTGCCCTCCAGTAGTACATTCATGGTTTTCCAGAAGGCACTCACCTTGCCCATGCATTGCCCCGTCTCCCCTTCTCAGCTCTGCTGACAACCCTCTTTGTAATCGGTCTCCTGACCCTCTGGTGGTGCTCCAGCTGTGCTGCTGCCTGAGGTGCCATCGTCGTGTGGATAGGCCAGGGCTTCGTCATCCCAACTCTAGGGGGACAGTCACACATGCCCTGGTCAGGTTGGAGCCTGGGGGGTCATCGCGGCGCTGCTGACCGTGGAGAGAACATCTCAGGTTGTTGGGGTAGCTTGGATCTGAAGGAGGGAAAGCCCCCCTGGTACCTCCTGCTTACTCCCCAGCTCCCTCCTTTACCTGTCTGTCTTCTACATTTTACTTTTTTTTTTTCCTCTCGTACTTGCATTTATTTTTCTTGCCGGAATAACACAAAACATAGTGATAGTGAATAGACTTCTGTGATTTCCTGGGGCAAGATACCACTGTTCTGCTTTTAAATATAGCATTTGTGATATATATTCATGTACTTATTTAAAACTTTTTTACTTCAATTTAATTAATATAGACTGTGTTACTAGTTTTAGAGATAGAATACACTGATTCATCAGTCTCATATAACACCCAGAGCTCATGCCATCACATGCCCTCCTAAACGCCTGTCTTCCAGTGACCCCATCCCGCCCCCGCCAGCAACCCTCTGTTTCCTAGAGTTAAGAGTCTCTTATGGTTTGCCTCCCTCTCTGTTTTCCTCTTGCTGTATTTTTCCTTCCCTTCTCCTCTGTTCATCAGTTTTGTTTCTTAAATTTCATACATGAGTGAAATCATGATATTTGTCTTTCTGACTTATTTTGCTTAGCATAATACCCTCTAGTTCCATCCAAATCGTTGTCAATGGCAAGATTTTATTCTTTGTGGTGGCTGAGTAATATGCCTGTGTGTGTCTGTGTGTGTGTGTATCACATCTTCTTTACCTTTCCATCAATCGGTAGGCATTTGGGTTCTTTCCACAGTTAGTTATAGTAAACCTTGCTGCTATAAACATTGGGGGGCAGGTGCCCCTTCGGACGACTATGGTTATGTCCTGTAGATAAATACCCAGTAGTGCAAATGCTGGGCCATAGGGTAGCTCTATTTGTAACCCTTTGAGGAGCCTCCACACTGTTTTCCAGAGAGGCCGCGCCACTTTGCATTCCCACCAGTGGTGCAAGAGGGTTCCCCTTTCTTTGCATCTTTGCCAACATGTTTCCTGACTTGTTAATTTTAGCCATTCTGACCAGTGTGGTGTGGTATGTCATTATTGCACATTTTACTTTTACCTGTCTAGCCAGGTGTCAGGAGGAACTCATCACCGTGATGGCAAACCACTTTGGCCTAAAGAATGGGGAGCCCATGGAGGGAAGTGGCTAGACGCCAGGGACGTGGAAGGGCTGAGGCATGAGAGCTACTGGTCTCTAGCAGGGATATGACATGCAGACCAAGCATGAGGTGTGAAGGCAGTACAATCTACAATTGCCTTAAAGCCTTCCCAGGCCTGATTATATCTATACCCCCATATCCTTGACCTCCCCACCCCCACCCCACTTGGCTATCCCAGCTTCATTCATCAGGGCCCCCAGCTTGGGAGACACGGCCTCAGTAGCCATGAAATGGGATAAGCAGGAACAGGGTTTTAAATTCAGCGGGGAGCCAAGGGCAAAGATAGGGATGGGAAGGGTATAGCCTGTCCCCCAGAGATGGCCCCTTTGGGGTGTAGTAGGCTTGCATCTTGGATGGAGCAGGAACAAATCTCCACCTCGGTGCCTCATCTGGACACAGGTAACTGTCCTCATTTGCTTTACCTCTTGCCTGGGGGGAGGGGGGCTCTTTCATCACGGCAACCCAGGGAAGCAGCTTGTTGGAGATCAGAGGTCCAGAGCCTAGGCCCTGGCAGCTGGGAGAGACTTAGCACCCAAGCTGCTTGATGCCCTGGGATGGGGATGCTGGCTTTTTGGTGGAAGGAAAGGATAGGTGCCAATCCTGTGGCATGACTGAGTGGGTCTGGCAGGCATAAGATGGAGAGCAAGAGAACAAAGCTTTGTGGGCATGAAATTGGGAATTACGGGGCAGTACAGAAAGTGGAAGGGTTTTTTGTTTTTGTTTTTGTTTTTTAAATATATTTATTCATGAGAGACACAGAAGCAGAGACATAGGCAGAGGGAGAAGCAGGGTCCGTGTGGGGAGCCCAATGTGGGACTCGATCCCAGAACCCTGGGATCTGAGCCGAAGGCAGATGCTCAGCCACTGGGCCACCCAGGCGTCCCCAGAAAGTGGAAGTTCTGAGCGAGGAGATGCCACCTACAGCCTCGGCAGCCTGTTCTTTCCAGGAAGGCTCTGCCCGTCTTCCCACTGTTTTCTTATCCTTTGTCTTGGAAGAGTCTTCCTGACTTGTGTTCCCCGACCCCCTTCCTGCACCTTCTCCAGAATGGTTCCATCTCTCCTGATGAGACCCCCTCTCAATCCTACTCCCTCCCCTCTGCCTTTCTGCCTGGCGCCACTTTCCCATGTGCATCCCTCTCCTTTCTTTGCTCATTGCCTCTCCCTGCCCCCATCCCTACCACCCCTGGTCTCCTACATCTGGCTCCTCCCTACCTGGAGTTGGTTGGAGGGGCAGGATTTCCTTTGAGGGTCTTAATTGATTTCTTCCAATTGATTTCTTCCATTGATCCATTACTGCACCAAAAATCCATCTGTTTTTCTCCTGGGCTCCTCCACCCGCCCCTCCCAGTGCTGTGCCCAGGGAGGGGGTACCACTTGGTCCCAGCTCCCACTGTTTGCCGTGGAGTTAATGTTTAGCTCGGGTCAATTCCCTCTCCTCGGGCTGGAAGCTGCCTGCCCTGCCCAGCCCAGCCCAGCCCATTCCATAGTGGGGGCTGTAGGAGACAAAGGCTGAGTACCGAGACTGTCTCCCAGGGGTTATCTCTTTGGGTGTATCCTGCCCCTGCCTCACCCGACTGCAGCCGTCATCCCCTTGTTTGGCGCATAGCAATATGTAAATGTTTCTGGGGAATTACTGTGATGATTCAGCTTTTGTGGGTCTATATGCTGTCTAGACCTTAGGGTCCGATGTGGCCCAGGAGAGGCATTCTGGCCACCCTGGAAAATGGGACTGCTGGGTTTCCCTACCACAGTGCAAAGAATAAGGCTGCCACACGCAGGGCAAAGAGAAGCTTGGATGTGTGGTTTGCAGAGTGTTGGCAGGGATTGGGCACCAGGAAGCTGTGCATGTAGAGTTGGGGATCTGGGTGGCTGTGCACACATAGATGTGGTGTAAATAGGAATAGTTTTAGAGGTATACAAGGAATGTGTTCATTTGGTGCACAGTTTTTGAGCAGCAGATCATGCTCTGCTGTAGAAGTTAGAGCTGTTCGAGGCACAGGTCTCTCCTGGGGAAGATGATAGTCTGATGGAGGTACCACCCTGCATGTGTGATGATGGAGGCCGTCGGCTGCATCCATTGTGCCAGACATTGAGAGTGATGGGAGTTTGGGGAAGGATTCAGACTTTCTCTACTTTCTCTAACACCATTTAACCAGGACTCTGTGTTTCTTGCAGTCAGAATCTTTGGTTTAGGAATCAAGAATCCCCATTTTTAAATATTTATCTTTTAGAAAGGGAGGGGGGAGCAGAGGGAGAGGGAAAAGGAGAAAACCTCAAGCAGACTCCCCACTGAGTGCAGAGCCCTACTATATGGGGCTCCATCTCACGACTCTGAGATGATGACCTGAGCCAAAACCAAGAGTTGAATTGCTTCATGACTGAGCCACCCAGGTGCTCCAAGAATCTCCATTTTTAATGCATTCATTAGATCCTTTTAAAGTATGCTCATATTTGAGTGCTGCTGGCTCCAACCTCAGGCACCATTCATCATGACACACAGATTTGGGACCCTCGCAGCATGGTGGGCATAGCTGTGGAGGGCGAGGCAGGTGCTCCATTTGTTTCAAAGGTCTGACTTCTCCTGGGAACCCATGTCTTCCCAGTCCCAATGCTGTCTCCTCGCTGCCTCAGCTTCTCTGTCTGGAGCCCTTCCTGGCTCCACTGGCCTGGCTCCTGTTCCTCAGCTTTCCTATATTCCTTTGGACCCCAGGGCCAAACTCTCTGCTTTTAGCATTGCTGCTTGGCCCTCAAGGTCCGAGGAGCTGCCTGGGAATCCTCTTGGCCTGGATCCCCCTGCTGCTAGTGCTGGAGGCCGGGCTGGGTCCCCAGAGCCGGTGACCTCACCTTCCCCAGGCGATCTGCCCAGCCTCTCCCCACCAGCACATCTGCAACAAGGGGAGTCAGACTTCCAAAATCTCCTGCTGGTGCTGCACACAGGGAAGAGTGTGCTCCAGAAGTCCCCTGGCTGTTAGTCTCCGATTTCAGATTTCATCATAGCAGTGGCGCCCCTGGCACCTCCCCGCCCCTCCCCCCCGGGAACCCTGGCCAGCTACTTTCCATTGCAGGAAACATCTGCTGGGGAGGCCAGGCTAGGCCGGGGGGTTACTAGAGGACGTTGGCCAGTACCATCACCCAGATCCTGTAACTTGAGGCATGTGTAGGGTTCTGGCCCTGCCCGCCCACCCACTCTGCCTCCCTCCTGCCACGGGCAACTCTTAACAAAGAAGTTGTGTGCTGGTCAGCTAAGGAGAGCACGGGTTGGGAGGAAAGGGGTGTGTGGAGGGGTGGGGGTGAGAGCTGGCCTTGTTGCTGCAGCCAGTGGTGGCCGCTGTGCCTGGGAGAGGGCTGTGAGTCACAGGGACCAGTGCCCGCCCAGAGAACAGATTGCACCGTGAACGGCCTTATGGGACAGGCCAGACGCAGCTGGGGAGCTGGGAGCGCATTCTGTCCCTGGAGTTTCTGACCAGCTAAGAGCTATGTGTGAGTAATCAGCGGGCTGCACTTCTGGACCTGGCTGTGGGGTCATCCCCTTCCTACAGGGTTTGTCCACCAGCGGCCTGCTGTTTGGAGCCCTCCAGCTGGCCCTGTGCACCTGCTGCGTCGTCTGCATCTTCTGGCCTCAACTGGCCTCTTGGAGTGACTGTCCACACTAACCGGGAGGAGGGGCTTTGCCACGTCCCCTCTGGGTCACCATCAGCCAAAGCCCAGCCACATCGTGGGAGCCTGAGTGGGGTGAAGCAAAACCTGGCCATGGGAGACTGGCTGGCCAGCCTGTCCCACGAACCATGCTGACCACACCCTCCCACTTGTGAGGCTTCACGCTGGGAACGGAGCTCTGGGAGACAAGAGGAAGCCAGTCAAGATCACACAGACCCTCGAGAAGCCACAGGGTTGCCCATCTGCGTTCAGCCCAGACGAGACTGTTTCATTCTGAGGGGACAGTTGGGAACCGGAGCTCAAGGAGCTGGACTCCATTGGGAGGTGGAGCCGTGGAGGGCGATGGAATCTCTGACAGAGTCTGGGGTCCTCTGGAGCCTCCTGCTGGAGCAGGACACCCAGTCTTTGCAGTGGTACCTGAAGAAGTTTACAGATTTACCTGCTGATGCAGAACTCTGCTACTGGCATGGATCTGAGGAGGTCCCAGCCGTGAGTGTGCATCCCAACTTCTCTGGGCCTGTGTGACAGTTGTGCTGCACCCTTGTAATTCCCCACTTGGCCCTGCTCCCCGAGGGCCTTACACCTGACCATCCTTAAACCAAAATTCTCTGACCTTTTAAAATTAAAATAGGTGAGCCATGCCTCCGTTTTAGAGGAGATGGCTTTAAGATTGCAGGGGTGGGAGGCAGAGGGTCATGGTCTCTTGTGTCGAAGGTATATGGTGGCAGGTCGGCCTGATGCATCTCTACTTTAGAGTCTAGGAGGCAGAGGCTGGCCTGCCATCCACATTGGCAGCCTCGTAGAATCGGGGCATTTATTTATTTATTTACAAGGCTGGGTTGTTTACCTGCACCCAAGCCAGTTTTTGTAGAAGTGGCCGAGTTCAGAGGTCAGGGCTGGAGTGGCCCTCCCTCCCCCTCCCCACAGGTGCAGCTCTGTTCTGAGGAGAGGAGAGGAGAGGAGAGGAGAGGAGAGGAGAGGAGAGGAGAGGAGAGGAGAGGAGAGGCTCCTTCCTTTAGCTAGAGTTTTGGTTTAGAGACAATGGCCAGATGCCACGCACCTCCACCTCTGCAAATGGTGGAGATGAGAGAGGATGTGAGAGTGGCCATGTGCAAAAAGCACATTAGAAATTGGAGGAGGAAAAAAAAAAAGAAAGAAATTGGAGGGAGGGGCACCTGGGTGGCTCAGTGGTTAGGCTCAGGTTATGATCCAAGGGTCCTGGGATCAAGTCCCTCATCAGGCTCCTTGCAGGGAGCCTCCTTCGCCTTCTGCTTATGTCTCTGCCTCTCTCTGTGTCTCTCATGAATCTTAAAAAAAAAAAAAAAAATCTTAAAAAAAAAAAAAAGTAAAGAAAGAAATTGGAGGCTTCAGAGAATTGGATGCCTGATGCCCGGTTACCCCTGCAGGGGGCTTGGGGCCATCTGGTGGGCTGTCCTCAGGCTGACAGTGGCTCGATGTAACTGTGAAGGCCTACCTGAGTGATACATTTTTTAAAGAAATGTCATTGTGGTAAAGAACATAAAACTTACCATCTTAAGTATTTTTAAGTATTTCTCAGCTCAGAGGCCTTAAGTGCATTTGCACTGTTCTACAACCAATTTCTAAGACTCTGTCGTCTTGAAAAACAGGCTTTATTACCACCCACCCTGGGGAAAAAAGACCCACTTGTGGGCATGAAAGACTAGTGGGGGCCCCAGAGTAGGTGAACATCTCATCCCCAAGAGCATGTGCTCTGCTGGGACCCCCCTGTTATTTCCCTCTTGGGACCAGGGGCTCCGGGCCAGACTGCCTTGGTTCATGCTCTCCTCTCCCACTTAGTGTCCACATACTTTGCACAAGTTGCTTAACCTCTCTGCCTCGACTCCGTCGGGTGTAAAACAGGATAATAAAAACAGTCTGTGGCTCAATGAAATGATGTACATGAAGGGCTAACGGCAATGCATGGCGTGTGGCGATAACTCATTTCACGTTAGCTCAGCTCTAGTTCTAGAAGGTCAGTTAGACATAGTTAGGAACCTACTGATGATCAGGTGGTCATGCAAAGGTTTTCAATGTGTGGGCTCTGTCCTGCAAGGCCGGGGCGCCAGTCAGATTGGATATGTCCATGTTGGTTTGGAACTAACATGGGCCACAGGAGTGTAGGTAGTATCTGGAGGTCTTTTCTAGCCATAGAAGCCAGAGGATAGGTTGGCTTCTGGATATTCATTCCTGGGGGCCCTAATACTTGGTTTAAACATATGGCAGGTGATCTTTGAAGTTTGGGATTCTACAGCGTAGCGTGGCTCGGGAAAGGTAGCAGGGCATCGACTATTGCAAGTATAGCTCATTTTATAAACAAGCCAAAACAGAAGTTTAAAATTCAAATAAACTGTAGACAGAGTAGCTGAAAGCACTGTCCTCGCTCTGTCTCTGGAAATACTTCCCCAAACTGAAGACATACCATTCTCTCTCCTCCTCCAACTTCCTGAAATACTCCTCTAGCACAAAAGCCATCGGGCCACTGAGCTCAGGTAGTCAAGCGTGTACTCTGAACGTGGTCACGCCACAGCCCGAGCTTGCCCCGGGGCCAGCTGGCTTTGCAGAAAGCCAAAAATGAACAGTCTAAAGTGCATCTCATTGTCGCCGCATTGGATCAAATCCACCAGTGGGTTCCCAGGAAAGTGAGTGGAGATGGCCAAGACCTATCTGTCACCATCACCAGAACAGTCTGCAAGCGTGTGCTCCCGGCATGAGTAGGTCGGTCAGTGACTCGCCTGGGTGGAGTACAGATGTTTCTCTGTTGTGATGCGTGCCCCTTCCTGGGTTGTGCACTGGTCTTCATGAATCATCCGTGGGTGCCTTTCATCCACAGGCTATACTTCTTTTTTTTTTTTTTTTCATTTTAAGACTGTAAGCTTGGAAAGATCAGGATTCTTGTCTATTCCGCTGGCTGATGGCATTTCCAAGAAGGATTTGCTAAGGTAGTTTACAGGTATGGGTCTCCATGGAGGCACCCAAAAAGCTAAGTGGGCACAGGGTCATCTGGTGGCACAGGGAGTGGTGAGAGGTGAGCACAGGACCAGGGATCCAGAAATTTGCCACTGACCAGCTTGGGGAATCTTGGGCAGGGGTCTCCTCTCTGGCCTTCGTTTCTTCATTAATAATGTAAGGATTGGATTAGATAATCTTGTAAAGGGTGGAGAGGGAGTGAAGGTTGGGTGCCTCTAGTTACCACATATGCTTTTAAATTCTCTACTTGTGTGCTTATTCTAGGACTAGTTTTATGATTTTTAAAAATTCATTCTTGGCAAAGTATAGTTCTTACGCCCCCCCTACCCCATTTTACTGAGATAGAATGGACATAAAACAACATAGTAATCTTAAATTTTACGATTTTTTTTTCCACTCATGAATTTCTTATTTCTTACATAGCCGATTCTTACATTACTGCCAGTCTTGATAACCACTGCTTCCAAAGGGTGCACTGAGTACCATCATATTCTGGGTCTGGTTGTGGGGCTAGGGGCGCCCTGTGGGGTGTCAGGGTGGTACTTACTGCCAGCAGAAGCAGGACAGCAACAGATCTCATGGTGGGTCCCAGGAAGCTCCCTGGAGGTGTCCCTCCTTCCTTTCTCCTCTTGGGACATAATCTGGGCCCTGCTTAGTATGTTTGATGTTTTCTCATTGATGGACACCGGGTACAAACCCTTTCAGAGTGTCAGATTGTCTCCATGGTGTTTTTCCATGCGTACCCAACCCCCCTTTGCCTAACCAGGCTACTGTGTGAGAACAGAGCCTTATCTTTGCCTTTTGGACATGAAGCAGGTGCTCTTCCTATATCTTCCTCCCCAACCCCACAGAACCTGGGAACATCCTGCTAACCTTGGTCATTGTCATGCAGGTGTTAAGCCCAACTTACAAGCAGAGAAATGAAGACTTCAGAAAGCTGTTTAAGCAACTTCCAGACACGGAGCGCCTCATTGTGGGTGAGCCGGGAGACCTGGGAGCGGGGAAGGGAGCAGGAAGGAAGTGTGGGTGTCCCAAGGACAGCACTCAGGCTGCTTCTGTCTTGAGGTTCCACACCTAAGAGCCAAGCCAAGGAAGCACATCTGTCTGGGAGCAGGGAGAGATGTCCAGAGCACTGACCCCAGTGGTTGAGGGCTTAGGGCTGGGCTGTGTGTGGTGACCTTGGCAGAGAGCCCAACCTGGAGTGAGTCACTGCCACTCTTACCTCTGCAGATGACCCAGGAGTGAAGAGTTGGAGTCACTTGGATGGGGGAGGGGTGTTAGTTGCCTTTTATTGGCCTTTTCTCCCTCTGACTTTCTTGGCCTCTCTGCCATCTCATCTATCCCTCTGCCTCTAGACAGTAGCAGTGTATTTCATATCACATGAGATGCTAGGGAATTCCTTGGGCACTAGTTCAAGTGGCTCACCCACCTAGGACATTGTAGGCAGTGGGGCTCCCCCCAGGGCCAGTGGGAGAGATGGCATGCCTGATTTGTAGGTTTGCTAAAGATGCTTTCCTGTCTCTGAGCTCCTCTGTCCCCCATCCTACCGCAGATTACTCATGTGCACTCCAAAGAGACATTCTTCTTCAGGGCCGACTCTACCTCTCTGAAAATTGGATCTGCTTCTACAGCAACATCTTCCGCTGGGAAACTCTGGTAAAGACCTGGGGCTTGCTCGCCAGGCTAGGACTGGGCAAGCTGCTCCCACTCTTCCCTTTTTTGTTGACTTCCTGCTCTACCCACACCTTTACATAATTCCTAAAAGCACATTGCCCAAGTCTGGAGGGATAGATCTCCTCTGCCATGTCTTCCCCTGCACCCCGCCCCAAGAGAGCATTTGCTTTTGGCAAATGCAGGTGAGTATTCGGCAGGGGTCGCTGCAGAAGGTAGAATGGTTGAGTAAAAGGGGCATTGGCCTTGGCGCCCAGGGTGGTTCGTTATCTGGGTTCTCCAGCTAGTTAGCAGTGTGTCATTAGGCCAGTCCTTTGTTCTTTCTCTGCCTCCTTATCTTATAAAATAGAATGGGTGACTTTTATGGTTCTATCCAGTGCCATCGTTGTGGGTTTCTGTAAGTGGCGAGCAGTGATGGGGTCTCTGCACAGTAATCAGACTGTGTGGATGTGAAAAGGAAGGCCCCGTGGACATCAGCTGAGCCACTGTTGGGCTGTAGGCGAGGCTCAGCCATCATCTCGCTCTGTGGCCTCTGTGATGTAGGGGCCTAAACCAGATGGTCTCTGGTGGGGTGGGGGGGTCCCTCCCAGGTATAGAGATATGTAGGTGAGGTCTGGTTTCCTCTCTCGGAACTGATGCCATGTGAACATCCGTTGCCGACTCAATTAATGTCTCTTCTTGCTTATTATCCATTCTCTGTCCCTCTGGGGGTGCCAGCTGACTGTACGTTTGAAAGACATCTGCTCCATGACTAAAGAAAAAACAGCTCGCCTCATTCCCAATGCCATTCAAGTTTGCACTGACTCAGAAAAGGTAAGTGAGTGGAGTCTAATCTTGGCCCTTCAACCCCCCACTGCCCCAGACCCCCTACTTCTGTATTTCTGTCCTTCAGTGGCCTGAATGTGGGATCCAGGAGGATGGGGGAGGGGGAAGGTAAAGTGATACAGACTGCAGGGACCAACTCCATTGGATCAGGGTGTTTCAAGTCTGAGCACGGGCAAGTACGGAAGGTCTATAGATTCGACTTGGAGCCAGAGCACTTGAACTTGAGTCTCAAGGGTGTGGTATGTAACGTCTCTCAACATGAGTTTGCTCATGTATAACATGGAGCTAGTTCTTCCTATAACAGACGCTTGAAGTGACATCACAGATTTGAAAACAGTAAATTATGAAGTGCTGTGCAAACATATAAGTTGTTAGGTATCGGCATAGCTCATTGGAAGGGACGAAGAGTCTGGTAGGAAGTGGATTGTCCATGCCGCCATGGGGGAAATGTGGCCCGAGGATCATCTCCCTTTCACCAGAGCCCGGAGACCGACAGCTTTGGGGCTTAGGGGTGGACTAGGTCTCTGCTGAACACAGGTCTACAGAGCCTTTGGACTCGGGCAGTTCAGTGGTGATAACAACCATAAGATTTGGGGTCAGATAGTCTTCGGTTTGAATTCTGTTGCCGGCACGGATCAGCTTTGTGATTACAGAAGTCACCTAATCCCACCAGCCTATTTCTCATTAGGTGTTAGCAGTTATGTTTATTTTCCAAGGTTTTCATGTGGTTTAAATGAAGCAGCAGCACTCGTGAAGCCCTTGGATCGTGTTCAGTAAAATCTGGTTTCCCACATTTCCTTCCTGCGTGTTATAAAGGGTCCCCACTAATGTGTAAGGCACAGTAAAGAGGAGTCTCTGTGGTGACTGCTGTAAAATCGTATCCCAGACAGTCAAATATTTGTCGAATTAGCAGATGAGAGGGTGAGTGGGGTAGTGGGTTTGTCTTCTCCATCCCAAAGGGCTAGCTCACAGCTCACCGCTTAACCCGGTTGTAGTCAGTGGTGAAGGAAACTGCTTTATGGAGATGAAACCTCCACAGAGGGAGAAGCACCGTGGAAAGCAGGGGTGAATCCTGCAGGACTTAGTGGCAGTGGGGACCTGAAAGTGCCAGGTACCTGGGCCCCGTGGACCAGTCCCCGTCACTAGAGTACCTTGACATCATGGTCACGGACAACCGAGTCCATAATATTTGGGGATGAAGTCAGTAGCTTTTCTTAGAAGGACAAAGCGCCCTATCTCCCTCCCTTAGTGTGTGAGTCTTACCAGGCACCTCTTGCTGTGTTCTCTTCCGATCTAGCACTTTTTCACTTCATTTGGGGCCCGGGATAGGACGTATATGATGATGTTCCGACTCTGGCAAAATGCACTCCTTGAAAAGGTAAGTGCTGCCCATCCCTTCCTTGGGCCTCAGGACACACATCGATCTAGAACATTCTTTCCCCTGGAGTGAGGGCCCTGTGGAGAGCATGCTTTCACTGTGACGTGGGCTAGCTCCAGAGCAGCCCACGTGTCCTCAAGGTTCTGGAAGTCCCCAGATGTGCTTTGAGTCACGTATTCTCCTCCTGGTGGCGGTGTGTGAACAGCCTCATTGCTGCCCTGGTCGACTTTGGGCAGTTTCAGCTCCACCGTTCTAAAACATACCAGGGTTTGCTTTCACCAGGTCGGTGAGACCCACGGAGGTGGAAAGGACCATCAGGAAGGAATCGGTGTTTATACTCGCAGTTTCGTAGCGGCAGAGAGGCAGGTCACAACCTCAGAAACACATGGGAAGTGAAAGCAGCCAGGGTCAGTCAGGAGGCAGAGAGAGCGAGGGGAAACCACGGGCAAGAGCTTTGATTGTGTTTTTTTGCAGGAAGGAATGGGTGAGGCAGGGCAAGCAGGCCAGCCAGGTTTAGGATTGGCCAGCTCGAATAATCCCATCAGGCTTCAGGATATAGAGACCCTCTCTGGTTGCCTGTCCCTGGGGTACCTGAGACCGGGTGACGTTGGCCCGGACTGTAAGGATCTGGGAAAGAGGGTGGTTGAGGGTCTAGGCTTTGGATCGGCCGGTTATATATAAAAGGTGCGCTTCTGGGTGAGTTGTTTTCTGTCTCCTGGAATTAGCTAATCCCGGGGTGGGTATTCGCTCCCCAGTCCACAAGGCCTCAGATGCTAGTGCATCAGAAATACAGCAAATAGGATAATAGAGTTTATACAGACACCAGTCTGACTTCTCCAGTATCTGAAGGACTGTGAGGGGGCACAGATATTGGCGATATCACAGCCGCATTCCTTAGAGAACTCCCGCTCTGATACTGGGGGATGTTGAGAAACAGCCTCCAAACCAGGAAAAGAGGTGTAATAGAAAAGTTATACAGTTATAATTATATTACATATATATGACACACATGTACATACCTTGACTCCAAAACAACCTAAAGTAAATGGAGCAGAATTTATTATTTAGAATTTCTTCTAACCTGAAGGCCTAGAGCCCTGGCACAAATCCAGGTAACTAATGTGAGCTGAGATCTGTAGCCCTGATGAGCCATTGATAATAGTAAAATGATCATATGCTTGAACCTCCACTGGGAAGTTTGGATCTTGAGTTCACAACCACGGTCATTTCTGAATAAGACAGAGCATCGCCCACATGGTTCGCAGACGCTCCCACAAGGTAGATGTCTGCTGATTGTCCTTGTCCTGGTTGTAGGCAGACAAGCCAAGCCAGGTAGATTGGTCAGAGAAGGGCACAGACAGCAGGGAAATTGTGACAAAGGGGAGGATGTGGTGGGGCAGTGAGGCAGATGTGTGTCCCAGGTGGGGTGAATGGTCTACATAAGGGCCAGGGCTAGGAGGCAGGAGGGCCCGAGGGAAGAGAAGACGATGCCTCCCACTGGCTCGGTGAGGGCCAGCACCTGCCGGCTCAGAGGGCATCCTTGACTCTGCCATTCTGGGCACTTCTCAGTCACAAAACCAGAGCGCTGGCTCATGGCATCCTGGCACTGCCTGCTTCCTAAACCACGCCTTGGGAGGATGGGCTCGGAAATTCTCAGATCCCTTATCAGATCTGTTGATGGGAAACATTCTTGACGTTTGATTTAAAATGCTTCTTTGTGTTTTGATGCCTTCTGGTTTTCTCTAGCTTTTGCCCTCTTTTTCACATACTGGCCGCACCGTCACCTTCTGTTCCTCCTCCCAATTTACAGCTCATGCGTGTTCCCACCAGGCATCCCTCTTCCACGTTCTGTTGCCCCTTTCCCAAAAATCCAAACCACGAGAGCTCACTTTTCTCAGGACAGTGCTTTTGGGGAGGGCGTGTAGATACCCTTGGAAATAAGAAACTGGAACTAGTCCATACCACTGTAGGCAAACTGATTCTGTTGGAGAATAAAGAAGGAAGTACTCAGGTAGCCAAGAGAGGGTTGGTTGTGATGATCTTTAAGGCCCCTGAAATTCTGAGAACGTAGGCTTCTTTCCAGCCACGGGAACTGTCCCAACTATGGAGTGGCCACTGTTAGTATTGGGAGATTAATGTGGGTCCGGGAGACTGGCTCGAGGCATCAAGTCCAAATCAGAAGCCCTGGGATCACCTTGGCTCCAAGAGTAACATGGATTTATCACACTCAATGCTTGACCTCATCCGTAGGAGCAAAGATGGATAGTTAACCATCCTTAAGGGGTCAGCTGATCCCATTATGCAAACCTGAGCTGTGGGAACAGGGCCAGGTTCCTGGCTTTGCTGAAAGCCATATTTTTAGGTGAAGGATGGGCGTCTTCGCTGTGATCCTGAGAGGAGGAAGGAGGGAGTGGAGGAGGCGCTGCTCTCTTCTTAGTACAGGCAAGGGAGAGTGGAAGCCAGCTTCTCCTGCCCCCAGGGGAGTCCAGCTCAACTCAGTGCCCCTGGGTAGAGTGGGTTCCCGAGGAAGGAAGGGTCAGAGTCGCTCTGTTGTCCCCTGCAGCCCCTGTGCCCCAAGGAGCTCTGGCACTTTGTCCACCAGTGTTATGGGAATGAATTGGGCCTGACCAGTGACGATGAGGACTACGTGCCCCCTGATGACGACTTCAACACGATGGGGTGAGCAAGACTAAGGGTAGCTGCCCAGGGAGCTTCTCCCAAGAGGGGCTGGGATGGGTGGAGGGGTGACAGCCTCACTGGGGAACCATGTCTAAGTGAGTCCACAAAGGAAGTGAGGGTACCTGTGGGGAGACCCTCCTAGGCAGAAGGAATAGCAAGTGGGTGACTGGGCAGAATGAACAAAGGGCAGGCAGAAAGAGGTGAGGAGAGGCCAAGGGCTACATTCTGAGGACCCTTCGGCCAGTGCAATGATTGGATTTTATTCAGAGTGGGCTGGGAAGCCCTGGGAAGGCTTTTGAGTTGGTAATTGATAAGATCTGACTTAACATTTTAACGGGCTCACTCTGGCTCCTGGATTGAAAATAGATATACCAGGGAGGAACAGGGGCAGACGGGCTAAGAGGCTATTGAATAATTTAGATCGTTTAGATGAGAGGTGAAGGTGGTTTGGGCCAGGAGGGTAGCAGTAGAAATGGCAATAAGCAGTTAGTTGGTGAATACATTTTGAAAGTGGAAGCAGGTATATTTTGAAGGATTTGCTGACAGATTGGAAAAGAACCAAAGATGGCTTTAACATTTTCTTGGATTTACCAACCGGAAGGCTGGAGCTGTTCCAAACCGAGATGGACAGTATTATAGACCAGACTTTGGGGGAAGATCAATCAAGTTGGGTTTGAGATGACTGCTGGCCAAGTGGAGATGTCACACAGACATTTGTGTATGTGAGTGTGACATTCACCAAGGAATGCTGGGTTAGGGATATCAATTTGGGAATTATGAGGGGGGGCAGCCATGAGATTAGCTGAAACCGTCAAGTGGCTGGATGAACATGGGAAGAAGTTCAAGGTCGGCCTAGGAGCACTCAACAAAAGGAAGAAGCAGCAAAAGAAATTCTGAAAGAACAAGCAGCCAGGTCGGAGGAACACAGGGAGAGCTCTCATCTCAAAGCCAAGGGAAGGAAGCTTTAGGAAAAGGAAGCATCACTGTATCTTGTGCTGTTGATGGGTTGAGAAAGATGGGATCTTGGAGCCATTCTAGCATGTTCGAGGTGGGGAGGTGGGTGGAGGCTCGGTGGTGGTGTGTGGAAGGAATCTCTTAATCTCTGTGAATATCTGTATGATTATCTTTAGGAGGCCTGTAATGGGTTACTCAGAGCTGTCATGTATCCAGGTGGGGTCAAAGGTAAAGTGTAAGTCAGATGTTGATGACCGGGATGGTTTCTCCCTTGGGAGAGGCCACAGTGACATCCCTGAAGTGTCCCTAGAAGGGCGTTCACCTTTATCTCTGGGAGGGTTCCCTTTCAGGTGTCCCAGACAAAGAAGCTCACTAGTTAGGATCCAGAAATTGTGCATTATCACCAAACCATGCTGGTGCAGGGTCTGGTCCTCATCACTGTGTGGGAAATAAAATGTATGCTCAGAGCCCAGGTGTTTCTGTCAGTGGTCCGCTTGGGATGGGATGGAATGCCAGTGGAAGAAAGATAGTTTAAGACACATAATGGTCATAGTTTGGATAGGGTTAAATCTAAGGAGAGTGCATAGAAAAGGTGACTTTGGAGGCAGAAATCGTACACGGGAGGGGAGTGCGAGGTCGGGAGGAGGTTTCAGGAGAGCGGTGTAGCCAGGGGGATAGTGTCCAGAGGAAGGTCATCTGCAAAGCAAAGAAGCAAGAAAGCCCATAGTTTGGGATGGATAGAGAGACCTGAGGTCCTTAGAATAGTCGGTGGTCCTGGCCACTGAGGTTAACGGGGATGCGTGGTGTCTTCTCTCAGCTACTGTGAGGAGATCCCCGTGGAAGAAAATGAAGTGAATGACAGCTCATCCAAAAGCAGCATCGAGACCAAGCCAGATGCCAGTCCGCAGCTACCCAAGAAATCCATCACCAACAGCACACTGACCTCCACAGGAAGCAGCGAAGCCCCCGTCTCGGTATGGGCAATTAGACTGTGGCCAGCGTTTCCTAGCTGAGCTAACTCCGCAGGACCCTGGCCTGGGGACCGGATAGAAGGGAGGGTGGTTACACTGTGGTCGGCTTAGCCAAGGAGGCATCCTGGAGACGATGGGCTCTCTGTTCTGATGGCGAGGTCCCAGGACCCAGAGTCGGGTTCTCAGTGCCTTGGATGCAAGATTTTGTTTGGCTTCCGAGCCGATGAAAACCATCACACGCTCCATTGTGTGAGCTTTGCTCTTGGACGGCTCCTCATCAGCCCCTCAGTGGGGAACTATGCCAGGTGTTTGGGTTTGTTTGTTTTTTTAAACTGCCTTGATCTGAAGTCAAAATCATATGTGACTCTAGGACTATGGACCTGTTATCTGTTCCCTCATTCAACAATTAGTTTTTGAGTTTCCAGTATCATACACTCCCGATTTATTATACTGCTGCGCTAGACTTCACAAAAGAGGTAAAAATGTGTCAAGAAAGGTCTTTGTTCTCTGACACTTGGTTACAGAGGGGATGGAAGGAAGCTTGGTGAAGGAAGTGTCAGGTGTGCGCTGGCAGGTAGAAGAATGAGAGGGCTCCCCGGAAAGGGGAGCCTCATATTCCAGTGGCTTGGGTGGCGGGGGGTGGGGGTCAGACCACCTGGCCTTAGAATAAAAACATCATTTACCTGGTCCTGATCTCTCCATTTTCCATCTCTGAGGCTATCTTACAAATATAAAGGCTCGTATCTATTTCCTTCTGGGGCTAAGAGGAGAATGAATTAAAAAATGTTTATGAAGCTGTGGAGCGTCTTGGCAGGCGAGTGCTAGTGAGAGGCAGGCTGACATGTAGCATGGTGGGTGAGTGGCTCCAGGAAGGGAGCGGAGACCGAGAGGGCTAACCCTGCTCCCTGCCCAGGCTTCTGTGTGCTCTGTGATGGTGAGCAGGACAAGGAACCTTCTGCTGTGTTCTGTCTTCCATGGCAGAGCTGGGGAAAACGACAGGAGCCCACGGCTCCGGCCCAGCTCCTGAGCAGCTGTGTGAACGGGAGGGTACCCAAGGCCAGGTCCCTAATCTCCCTTCAGAGAGGAGACCCGAAGCAGCTGGCACCTGTTGGGTGACTGCTCTGTCTCCACCCCAGTTCGACGGCCTGCCCCTGGAGGAGGAGGTGCTGGAGGGCGATGGGTCGCTGGAGAAGGAGCTTGCCATTGACAACATCATTGGAGAGAAGATTGAGATCGTGGCGCCTGTGACCTCCCCTTCGTTGGACTTCAATGACAATGAGGACATTCCCACTGAGCTTAGTGACTCTTCTGACACCCACGATGAAGGTGGGCGTTTGAAACTGGGTGTGCGGGGCAGCCTCGCCTCTCTCCATTTTGAAGGCCAACAGGATGTCCCTGTAGGGAGGCTGGAGCCAGTCTCTGGGTTTCTGGTGGGAGGGTGGGTTTATTTGTCATTGGCAGACACACATTTTTCCAGATAGTCCCCACAGGATCCTTATCATTCCATATTTGTCTGTCTTTACTCGATGGATCGCTTTATCCTGCCACCCAGTCTTGTCACTAAACGTACCTGCCTGTTGGCCCCGGCTCTGTTCCTCGTAGAGATGCAAGGCAAGGCAGTGTTCATATGCCACAGGAAAGTGCCAGTCAGCTGTTTCCCAGGAATAATGCGATTTTAATAGAAGCTCGCTTCAGTGACTCCAGTGTTGGGTTTTCAGACCACCAGGCTGCAAGAAAAGGTCTTGCTGGGTCACTTGGACTCACTTGGACTCTGCAATCTGCCCTTCTCTCTCGTATTTCTAGGTAGCGTATCTTACTTCACTCCTGCATCGGGTTAGCTTCTAGGACCTTGGGAATGTGCTGCCTCTGGCATTCTGGGGCCGAGAGGCCTTGTTGTCGGTATTCATGAAATGGGTTGATCCAGTGACTTGATGGAAGGCTAGGACTAGCGCCTGTATGCAGATGGTGCTCATTGAAACATCTGTGGACAGTTTCTCCTGTGGTCCCCTGGAAAGGCTTCCCCACTCCCATCTAGGACGCAGGGCCAGTGCAAAGGATTGCACAGGTTGGGTACTGCACAACAACAGGGGTGCCATTCACTTAGACGTGACTGTCCCCCCACTGTGCTCACATAGTGTTTATCCTGTACAGTTACCAGCCCCCTACAATGTTTCTGAGCCACAGGGGCTCCAGGAATGTCAGCATCTTGCCTGAGACCACATGCCAGCCTCCGTAGGTGGAGTAATTAGGGACTATGGGGTGCCGAGGGCTTAGGAGGAGTGCCGGGACTTTAGCAGCACACGGGCACGTTCTCCGGGAGCAGGTAGAAACCTGAGAAAAGTGACAAGCATTGAAATCTTGGGGGAAACAGGCTGCCTTAGAGAAGAGGAGCAGACCTTGTGTGGTTAGATCACGGCCCTACAGTCCAGCCCAGCCTTAGAAGCTTTTATTTTATTTTTAAAAAATTTTTAAAGATTTTATTTATACATTTGACAGAGGGAACACATACAAGCATGGGGAGTGGCAGGCAGAAGGAGAGGGAGAGGGATCCCTGGGTGGCGCAGCGGTTTGGCGCCTGCCTTTGGCCCAGGGCGCGATCCTGGAGATCCGGGATCGAATCCCACATCAGGCTCCCGGTGCATGGAGCCTGCTTCTCCCTCTGCCTGTGTCTCTGCCTCTCTCTCTCTCACTGTGTGCCTATCATGAATAAATTAAAAAAAAAAAAAAAAAAGAAGGAGAGGGAGAAGCTGGTCTCCTTCTGAGCAGGGAGACCGACACAGGGCTGGATCCCAGGACCCTGAGAGCATGACCTGAGCCGAAGGCAGAGGCTTGACGCACTGAACCACCCAGGCGCCCCAAAAGCTTTTTTTATATGAAGAGGTAGTTACAGATGAATCCGTGTCCCTTTGATGCACCTGTGCCGTGGTTGCAATGCCGTGTGTTGTCAGTTGTGCTTAACTTACAGGCTCTGGATAACAGAAGTGTCTGGGTGCAGGGAAGCTCAGGAAATAATCCTTTATTGAAATTTTAGTCTAAGATCAGCTTAATTAGGAAGGCTTGAAAATGTAAAAGCAAATAGTATGTTCCCATAGTCTCTGCAAAGGCGGGATGAAGAGAACGCCCAGTGAGTTGTGTGCACATCAGCGACAGAGGAGTTGGACACATGCACAGTCACGAGCCACTACCCACTCCGGCCGCCCTTGACCCTTGGTGGCCAATGCTGCATAAGTGCTCTGGGGGTGTCCTTGGGGCCACCCACCCCTCCGCCCCCAGTCTCTACTTCCTCATCCTCTTCTGTGCAGGGGAGGTCCAGGCCTTCTATGAGGACCTGAGTGGCCGGCAGTACGTGAATGAGGTCTTCAACTTCAGCGTGGACAAGCTCTATGACCTGCTGTTCACCGACTCGCCCTTCCAGCGGGACTTCATGGAGCAGCGGCGCTTCTCCGGTCAGTTTTTCCAGGGCCAGCGCCTCCCGTCCCTTCCCTTTAGGGCCACCCTTTTTCCTCTTCTCCAAGTCTCCCCGCACCCCCACCCCCCATGGCCCTGGGACACCCTCTTTCCAGCCCCGTGCCAGGGCCCTGCTCACTACTCCTTCCCCCACGGCTTAGCCTTACGCTCGCCCACTGTGCGCCAGGCCCCAAAGGCTCACCAACGAGTCGCCCTCCCAGGGCTCACCGTGTAGCAAAGAGTAGCCTCGACCCCTTACTGCTCAGCCTCCATGGCCTGCCGAGCGCATTACATCATCTCGTGTAACCCAGATCTGCCGGATGTGCGAGCCTTGCGGGCCCCGGGGTACCCATGAAGCCAGAACTCCGACCTTTCTTACTTGCCCAGGGCCGTGCACCTCTGTAGGGCCCGAGCCAGGACTCCCATCCAGGACTCTGCACGGCCCTCCTCATACCTGCGTGCTCCTGTCTCCTCCCCTTGCCCTGGCTCTGCCCCACGCACGGACTGAGGCTCTGGCCTAGCAGAGCCGCTGGGCATCCGACTCTGTGCGAGGGCATTTGACATCAGCGTCGCCCTCTGCCAGGAGGAGAGGGCAGGCTGAGGGCACCGGGAGGGCACGCCTCAGGGGAGAGGGCTTGTTCCCAAGGATCCCGGGCCCTTGTCACAGTGACTCCAGTGTTGCCAGCACCCCCGCAGGTGGCCCCGAGACCGCCTGTCCCAGCCCCGGGAACAATCAGCATTCTGGAGGCCTGTGTAGAATTTCGGCAATGCCACAATGAGCCTCTTTCTGCTTTCACTCCCTGCGCCTCCCACCCTCCTCCCTGGGCCCTCGGGCTCCCATTTGCTTCCTTTTGGGGGCCAGGCAGCAATCAGTATAGTCAAGAGTTCACTTGGAGGGGAGATTCAGACGTGGCCAGGGCATGCCTCTTTCCCTCCCTCATTCCGGGGCTCTTCCCCACCCTCAGATATCATCTTCCATCCATGGAAGAAGGAAGAGAATGGAAACCAGAGCCGAGTGATCCTCTACACCATCACCCTTACCAACCCTCTGGCCCCTAAAACTGCCACCGTCAGGGAGACGCAGGTGAGTCAAGGGCAGGGGCCTGGGCGAGTGGCACGAGTGTCGGGGCCCTGCACGTGCACGGCGGGGGAGCGTGGGGAGCGGAGCAAGGGCGGTGCCGTTCCCGTCTTGCTTCTCTTGTGTTTTGTGCCACGGACCCTTCTCCCCACAGACCATGTACAAGGCGAGCCAAGAGAGTGAATGTTACGTGATAGACGCCGAGGTCCTCACGCACGACGTGCCCTACCACGACTACTTCTACACCATCAACCGCTACACTCTCACCCGCGTGGCTCGGAACAAGAGTCGACTCAGGTGTGGCATCTGGAGGGGCTGCGTGGGTTCCCAGGGTGTTCCTGGTGGGCGTGGGTGTCCTTGCTCATGGGGTTGCAATAGAACAGGGGTTTGGTGAAAGGCTACAGAGAGACCTGTCGGGAATCGAGAAGCTCTGAACCACCCACGTCTCAGAAAGGCCTGCATTATTCTCATCGTATTCTTTTATATATATATATTTCTTTTTTTAATTTATTTAGTTTTGGTGCCTGTGCTGGTCTCTGACTATCTACGCCTCCCTCACTCCCTCCTTCCTCCCTTCACTTCCCTCCCTCCCCTCTTCTCCCTCTTGCCTCCACCATCCTTCCCCGCACAGGGTCTGGGCTTCTCACTTCCAGCCTCTTTGGAGAGTCTCCTGATTAGACCCCCTTTCTGTCCAGTTCACGCAGAGGCAGCTTGCTGACCTCAGATAAGCCTCTACAGAAAGGCGCCCGCCCGCGATCCCATGAACGCTTGCTGGGTAGAGTGGGGGTGAGGTGACTCAGAAGCATTGGCATGCCCAGGTCAGGCCCTGCTGTCCCCGAGGACAGCGGGGAGAGGGCCAGGCAGCCTTCAAAAGGGGAGCATACCCTGGGAGCAGCCGTGACACAGGAAGAGGGGAAGGGGCTGGGGTGCGAGCAGCGTGGGCAGCAGAGGGACCTGTGACTGGGAGAGGGAATGCCTGGAAAAAAGCAAGAGCTGGTAAGGTGGTGGTGTGGAGAGGCAGGAGCCAGGGCCGGCAGCCAGTCACTCTCCTAAAGGTCGGAGTGACAGAGCCCTAGAGCCTGGTTGGGACTTGTAAGTCTCTGCAGAAGAGACGAAGGACCCCCGTGGCTGGCCGGCCGCCTGGCACCATCCGGAGAGGGCGGCGTGGCCTCATGAAAGAACTATGGGTCTGGAGTCAGGAACCCTGTTTGTTAGCCCCTCTCTGGTCTCCTGGACTGTTCTAGAACTCCCATTTTCTCACTTATAAAGTGAGGCTCAGAGGCGCCTCAGGGGCTCAGTGGTTTAGTGCCTGCCTTCAGCATGATCCTGGGGTCCCGGGATCGAGTCCACCATTGGGGTTCCCCGCAGGGAGCCTGCTTCTCCCTCTGCCTGTGTCTCTGCCTCTCTTTCTCTGTGTCTCTCATGAATAAGTAAATAAAATCTTTTTAAAAAATAGTAAAATAAGGATCAACCCGCTGATTCCGCTGGCCTCTGAAGGTGGCCGGGGAGATTGGCTGGCCTAGCGGGTGTGGCGTGAAGGGGCTTCTCACCTCGCCAAGTGCAGCACCGATGTGATGCTGCTTTGCACTTAAACCCCTTTCCCAGCAGCGGAGGGTCTGCCCAGGAAAGGCTGACCCATGCCTGGCTTGTCCTGCAGGGTCTCCACGGAGCTGCGCTATCGAAAACAGCCCTGGGGCTTAGTGAAAACGTTCATCGAGAAGAACTTCTGGAGTGGGCTGGAGGACTACTTCCGCCACCTCGGTGAGCAAGGGCTGAGCCATTGGTTGAACTGCAGACTCCGGTTCAGCTGCTCAGCGGCCGCCGTTCCGGGGGAGTGGGAAGCACAGAAGTGGGGGCCAGATCCAGATGGTGGAGGGTGTCATGGGCTCCCTACGGCGGCCCCAGGAATGGATACAGAATTTGGCATGTCTGTGGACCTGTGCGTTTTCCAAGAGGCTTTGCCTGTAACTACTATGGGACCTGTGATCTCCCCCCCGCCCCCGCACATGATGTTACATCTCGTCACACCGGCGGTAATACACTTATGGAAAGGAAGAGCCTATGAATGCATCCATTTGGGAATGCGATGCACCCCAAACTGTCTACGTGAGGTGCAGATGTTGGGAACCTGTGTCTCTGCACAATGTTGAGCAGCCCAGGAGAGGGGTTTGGGTGGGGCTGCATCCCAGTGGTACTTCCTGAGGCTTGTGGCCATCCCTAAGGGACCCGTGTCCTCGCAGGCAGCATCCCAGCGCAGTGTGGGAAGACGGTTCTCTTATTAGAGAGGGCTGAGCTCTAGGAGTAAACAGTTGTTTCCGGAGGCCGGTGCGCCGAGCTGGAGGTAGAGACGGATGGCCTTTTGTCTCATGCAGAGAGCGAGCTGACCAAAACGGAGAGCACCTACCTGGCTGAGATGCACAGACAGTCCCCCAAAGAGAAGACCAGCAAGGCCCCGACGGTACGGAGGAGGAAGCGTCCGCATGCCCACCTGCGGGTGCCGCACCTGGAAGAGGTGATGAGCCCCGTCACCACACCCACTGATGAAGATGTGGGCCACAGGATCAAACACGTGGCAGGTGCGTGCCAGCTGGGAATGGGCGGCTTGGCTTAGGGCCCCGGGCTAGAGCTGTGTGCCCGTGCCGAGACACACGTCCGCTCTCATCTCGCATCCTTGGGTATAGATCGGATATAGTTTGCACCTAACTCCTTATTCAGCCTCCCGAAGCTCCGCCTAGTTCGCTTTGCCCTTTACTAAAGGGACTCAAGTTCCTCAGTGTCTGCTGAACAGAAGTTCCCAGGTCCGTCTTGATGGACTCAAATGAACAGCTTCCAAGTTTTTGGCAAATGCACCAGGGAGCAGCCACAGCTCAGGCCAGAGATGACCTCCCGACACAAACGTCAGGGAGTCCGAGGCAGCCCCTCTCACCTGGCCCCCAGAGGCCCACCCAGGACCTGCCATCGCAGGCAAAGGACTCCCTTGACAGGTCTTCCTCTTCCCATCCAACCATGCACAACCTCGTGTCTTCATTCAGACATGGTGGCCTGTAGCCATAAGAGGCCTCAAAAAACCACTGATTCAGTATTTTTCAGGCCATGATTTGCACACCCTGGTGTTCCTTGGGAGGGGCACAGGAGAGGAGGGTGGCAGCCTTCTGGGTCCAACCCTGTCAGCCTCAACCAGAGCACTCCCTTACGTATAGGATTTCTGACTAGCATGGTATGTGAATAAACCGACTCTCCGAGAGGAGTTGAGACTCATCAGCACCACATCACTGGTTATGGGTGACGCTGAGTTGAAGGCTGACTCTGGTCCCAGCCCCTGTGTGGTTGCATGTGCCACGGTTCCACTGCAGAGCCCTTTGTCCTGCCCTGGCATGTCCTGGCCTCATAAGGCCATGGAGTTTCCAGTTAGTTTGGACTTGAATGTCCACGTTGCCTGACCCAGCCCACGACCTTGACCTTGGGGAGCTTACCATGTACTTTCGGAGGGCTGAGTGGATCTATCATCTCGTGGTCGTGACAGCATCATGGACAGTTCAGTCATTCCCTGTGGTTCTGTGCGTGACGGCTGTCCCAGCAGCCCGTGGGCTCCTGAGCCAGCATGGTCAAGGCCTCTTTGTTCTCCCCGCAGGTTCCACGCAGACACGGCATATCCCCGAGGACACCCCTAACGGTTTCCACCTGCAGAGCGTGTCCAAGCTGCTGCTGATTATCAGCTGTGTGTAAGGGATCCCAGCTCTCCTCCCTGGCCCCGCCACCTGCCCTCCCCGCCTGCTGGCTCCTCAGGCGAATGAGCGCCCCTCACTGTGACCTCGGCCTTTCTTTGTCCTCCAGCCTTCTCTCCTCAGACCACTTGCTCTGTCCATCATTCCTTGCTTCTTTGCTGCTTTTTCTCCATTTTATTAAGCATTTGCTGTAAGCTGGGCCTTCCGGATGGAGAACAGAATGTTGTATGCGGAACCCATGCCCTTAGGAACCTACTTTCAAGTGATTAAGACAGACAGGAAATTTAGAATTACTATCCCGTGGGAGAGATGCTAACAGAGACTCTACATAGCATCGTAGAAGCCCATTCATTCACGCGAGGGATGTCCTGAGTATCTGCTGTGTGCCGGGTGCGGGGACCGGGCACTCATGGGCTCGTACTTTGGCGGGAGAGTCAGACAAAATCAATGACTACGGTCCAGGGTAGTATATGCTTATATTAATGTAAATAATTTATAGTATCACCGTCATGCTATAAAACAGGAGACTCAGTACCGTTCACAGAAGGATGCCGGGCAGGGAGAGAGGATGTGGGAAGAAATGCACGTGGCCCGTGGAGAGCACAGCTGTGTGCAGCGTACGCCCATAGCCTGCCCTGGACGCCCCTGAACCGCTGGGAGCAGGGGGTCCCTGGACGGCCGAGTGCAGACAGCTCAGCTGCCCGGTTCAGCCTGCTGCCGGAAACCCCCACTTTTCCTGGAGTTGGGGGTGTGCTGTGAGCATGTGGGGGTGCAGGCGGGTGAGGGGTTTGGGAGCTGCCCAGACGCGGGCCCTGCCAGCTGTGCACCGGGCACTAGCCTGTGTCTGCTGCTTCTGTGGCACCCCCTCCCACTCCTCCAGGCCCCTACTTAACTCGTTTTCAGAGAGGCAGAAGCAGAGGCAACCCCCCTCCCCGCAGACCTACCAGGAAGCCCTGGAGTGACGTGATTGGCTTTGCTTTTTTTTTTTTTTTTTTTTTTTTAAAGTCACTGACAGCCACGGGGGGAAGCCTAGAGAAGGCAGGGTTGGAGGCAAGCAGGCTGTTGGAGTAAGTGGCAGAGTTGTAGGTGAGCGTGACTGCCCAGCCGGGGACGGGGCTGGGGCCCAGAGGTCCGGCAAGGCAAAGACCCATGGCCCGTCTGGTTGGGTAGCCGGAGAAGAGCGCCCGGAGACCGTGGTGTCATTAATTGATACCTGGAACGGGGTGCAGAGCTGTCAGAGAAGATTGTCTGGGCTCTGGGTGTATCTTGAGTTGCCGTAGGTGATCCAGGTGGAGGGGCCAGGTACTTGCTGACGTGCACCTGCAGGGAGGCGGAGAAGCAGAGCTTCCCGATGCTGACTTAGCAGCAGCCTGGCAGCCACGGGTGAGAATGAGACCATCCGAGGGCAGCGCCGAGCGTCACAAGCAAAGGGGGCCGCAGACAAGGGGTGGGCACCACAGAAAGTATGGGGGGCCCATGAGGATCGTGAGGCGGGCTCTCTTCTCACCCTACATAACAAAAAAGCAGGTGTAGATTCTTCGGCGTGTGGCCTAAGGAGCCGGGGCATTTTTGCAAGTCGAACGCCAAGGCAGCTGTGCAGCCAGGAAGATTCGTGTTTAGCACCCTCCATCTGGGGGACTCGTGTGGTTCTGTTAAGTCTCTCCTATTGGGTTTGGTAGATAGAAGACTTGAACTTCAGGTGAGTTCTCTTGCACGTCGGTGTACTCACAAACGGTAGAGCGTGGCATCAGCGAGCGTGGGCGCTGTGTTAGGTTAACAATCGGGCCTCCTCACTCAACACTTAGAGCGCCCGGCAGTGGGTCTGCAGACAGTGTGCATGTGGAAGGGAGACCCGAGCCACCAGTCCCCTGCCTTGAGGCCACTCTGCCCTCCGTCCTCGGTTGTCTGGTTCTCTGCGTAGACCCACCGCGGGGCCTTGCCTCAGGCAGCATGCAGGGGCGTCCCTGGACCTGCACGGAGCGCAGACGGGATTGTGCACACAGACCCGGATGCGGGGGCTGAGACTGAGCGCCTCCCATGCTCCGGAGGTGGACGTCCGGGTCCTCGGGCACGTGCTGGCACAACTGAAGTCGGCATCGTGGCGAGTCACCAGGAAATTTAGAGATTGTTCTGGAAAAGTCTCAGAGACCTGAGAACACTGCTGGGGTCGGGGATTGGCAGCTGCCAACTCCAGGAGCACTACCCTCCCAAGGGCTGGGAGCAGAAGAAGACCCCAGTTACATACGTGTGTGCGTGCACACACACACACACACACACACATACACACATACACACGCTTTGAAAGGTCAAAGGCGTAGTATGAGATCTTCTTGTTGATCTTCTTGTCTTTTTCCATCGTTTGTTCTGCCCTCTGGTGGGTGCGTGTGTCCCTACGTGTGCCCGTGCCGCCGCCTCCAATGGTAAAGCCCCCTGGAGGGCCTCCTGTGTGTGTGCAGGGCGCTTCCATCTGCTCCCCCAGCCCACGCGCGTCGCAGCCCCAGCAGGGCAGGGACCGTGCCCGTTGAGGAAGGGGCTTCAGAGGAGCCAGGGGAGCTTCATCAGAAGTTAGGAACCTTGAAGCGGTGAGCCAGGATTGTACCCAGGTCCGTGCGTCGCTGCTAGATCCCCTTGCTCCCCGAGTCTTCGCCTCATGGCAGTCCTGGAGGCCCAGAGAAGAAGAGAAGGTCCCCAGTCTCTCGGCTCCCTCTCTCTGACCCGTTCTGGTCCAGCCCGGGGAACCTCACGAGCCCTGCGGGTCTGGGCAGGTGCAAAGGGGAGACGGTGCGTTAGGACATCCCGCTGACACCTGTCAGGTGGATCAAGCAGGTGGCCGATGGCTCCACCCTTGTGCCTCCGGGTGGCCGGGCAGGAGGACTTTCCTCCGTGTGTCACCCTTGAAATACTACGATCTGTTCGCAGCTGCTGTCTCTTGCTCCTTGCTTGCTGGGCCTCCCCGTCCGTCCGTCCATCCTCGCTTGCGGTATTTCTTCCCCCCGACTCGCTTGCTCTCTGGCTTGGTTGCAGTGCCGCCCTCCCCGTCCCCACACCGGCCCGTTCTAACCTCTGCCTCCTCCCCATTTTTCCTCCTTGCTCTCCCATTAGGATCTGTTTCAGGTACTGGCTCTCTGATTGCTCCGTTTGTCCTACATCTCTTTTCCTCTCCATCTCCCCTCTTGCCCCTGCACCCAGGGTCTGGGTGGCTCTTGTGCGGCTCTCCTTCCCGATGCCTTCACCCACACGCCCCTTCGTGGCTCTCCTGCTGTGTCCTGGCCCCTGCAGAGGAGAGCGCTGCTCTCTCTCCCTCTCCCCCTAGCAGCATCCTTCCCACTCACTCACTCACTCACTCACTGCCATGCTTCAGGTGACCAGTGGTCAAGGACAGCAGCTGCCTCCGGGGTGGGGGGTATCTGTGGCTTCTAGAGGGAGTGTGTATTCTCAGATGACATCTCATGCCCATTGCTTTTGTCTCCCTTTGTCTCCTTCGCAGTCTGGTGCTGCTGGTCATCCTTAACATGATGCTCTTCTACAAACTCTGGATGTTGGAATACACCACCCAGACCCTCACTGCCTGGCAGGGTCTGAGGCTCCAAGAAAGGTAACCCTCACCTTTTCCCTTTGCCACGACCTCCACTGCACCCAGTAGCAGGACCCAGTTCCTTCCACCCATTTCCTGAGGGATGGCCCTGCTGCCCTTGGCCAGTGGGTAACCCTTGGGGATGAGTCCATAGCCAAGCTATGACAACGGCGCCTGTAGCTTTAGTCTGCTTCTGACCTGGGGTGCAGGGGAACCAGGGGCATTGAGCAGAGGACAAAGTAGTCTGATGTGCTCTCTGTCCTTCAGGGGTCTGGGAGCACAGGACAGTCCACTGAGCATAACTCCAGCTGCCGGGGTACCCCTCCTTCTGCCCCACAGGTTACCCCAGTCTCAGACAGAATGGGCCCAGCTCTTGGAATCCCAACAAAAGTACCACGATACAGAGCTCCAGAAATGGAGGGAGATAATCAAATCCTCGGTGATGCTTCTTGACCAGGTGAGACGTCCCCACCTTCTTTCCTGGCCCTCATCTTCTGGAGATGGAGCGCCGTCCCTGTGCTCTGGGAAGGATCTCCTATCAGCGTCCCCATCACCACCCACCAGACTTCACCTCTCATTCATTCTTCCCCCGAGCCACCCATTGTTCTAATTTTAAAGCCACCCCGGAATGGGTTGTGGGAAACACAGGTGTACTCCCCCCAAACAACAACAATGAAATTTGCGGCAGGAAAGCTGTAGGTTAGATGGAAGGACTGCTTTTTTTTTCCTGATAGGCATTTAAAGAGAGAACCTCCTTTCACAGAGATTTGTCTTTCCAGAGGGTGTATTTTGCGAGTTCTTTTTGATAATATGCCACCCCCTGCCCCTGCCCTCAACACACACACCCCAACACACAACCCTCAACACATCATTTCTTCCTCAGAGGCTGCACGGATAGTCTGGGAAGATGGTGGTTGTACTGTGTCAGCTTTTCGTAACATCTTCTGGTGCAGGTCCCTGTATTCCTTCCGATAACCAGATTCATCTATTTAAGAAAATTATTCGGGAGCAAAATCAATAATAACTTTAGTTTCACCAAAGGAGGGAGCTTCTCTTCCTTCCCTCAGAGGAAGTTAGCATCTTATACAAAACTCCCATGGAGTTGCCAAGACAGCAAGAAGCTACCTTTGCTCTATAAGAAAACTAGGAAGATAGGAGATGAAGGATTTGTCCTTGTTCCATTAAAATTTCCGTTCCAAAGGAGTTCCTTATGTTTGCTGGTCAACCCAACTTGAGATGGAATCCCAACCTTGCCACCGGCTAGTTTCGTGAACTTGAGCGAGAGATTTAATATTAGTGACCTAGTTTCTTCATTTATAAAATGGGGATTAAAATTGTAACTTCACGAAATTGCTGTCAGGATTTGAGGGCACAGGGGAGGCACTCATTAATATTAAATCTTACTTCCCCTTTGTAGCGTGGTCTTAGCTTTCAATTAAGGAGAGAGGTTTTAATGTGGCTACCAGGATCCAATTTACTGTTTTAGAATATTCTATTTGGTTTTGGAGTTGTGGATTTTTTTTTTTTTTAACGAAAGGGGTAAACGGCATAGCAGGGGGTTTAGAAAGCCCTGTTGTATCAAGAAGACTTGATGGAATTAAAGATATGCCTAGGAGAAGGAAGGATGGGGACGAGGAGAAACAGGATAGTCTTCAGACATGGAGGTCAAGCAGGTAGAAAGATAGATTGATTGCTTGTGAGATTCCAGTGGCTAGAAGTTACAGGGAAGGGGCGCTTTGAGTCATCAGGTAAAAACAGACCACCTAGAGTCAAGCAGCCAGTAATGGGATGAGCTACTTTAAAGGACTGAGACTCTATCACCCCAAGTACAAGAGGGGTGACAAGATGACCTCAGATAAAAATCTTAAAGTAGGAGGCAGTTGGACTGGATGACCCAGTTCTCTTACAGCTCCAGAATTCAGTGTCAGGATGGGACCCCTTATAATGGTGAGCATGGGGTGGTCAGATTTACAGCACGGTGGACTCAACTCTGTAAGCGTCAGGGCAGGTGTTTTGATTCATTCTCTTTCAAAGCAACTTTTTTTTTTTTAAGATTTTATTTATTCATGAGAAACACACAGAGAGGCAGAGACACAGGCAGAGGGAGAAGGAGGCTCCCTGCGGGGAGCCCGATATGGAACTCGATCCCAGGACCCTGGGATCACGACCTGAGCCAAAGGCAGACACTCAACCACGGAGCCACTCAGGTGCCCCTCAAAGCAACTTCTAAAAGAGAAACAGCAGATCCCTTTGGAGCAGAGGGTTTGTAGAAGAACCAGAGAGAACAAAGAAACCTGTAGACTAAACAGAGAGACCAGAGGATCTCAAAATCCATGACCATGTGCCCATGAGACCTTAATGGTGTTGTGATGTCTCAGAGCAGCTCACTTAGAGACGGTATTTAAATGTGTTGGGGTATGAAGGGCCCATTTAGACTCCTTGCCGTGACCTGACAATGTCAGTGTGGCTGTTTCTTAAAGGGGGCTAAGAAATTCAGTCAAGGTTAATTCCAGGATCTGGGTAGATAGCTAGAAGCCCGCTCAGTTGTCACTTCTCTGCTTGCCACCCAGGGTGTATGTTGCCATCTAAACACATGAACCGATTAGAGCTGACCCTGGTGCAGGGTCCCAGTGAGTGGTTTCCAAGCAGCCAGGAAAAAGAAAGAGGATGATGAGCCAAAGTTGGGACGTGTTCTGGGCCCACGATGGGGGAGATTGGAATCGGCAGGAGAGACCAGAGCCCCAGGCTGGGGGGCGAACAAGGTGGCAAAATGCACAAAGATGGGAGTGCGGTCTCCTCGGGTGCGACGGGGAAGCCACACTGAATGAGAGGCAGCTCCTCTGGGCCCTTAGAGCAATCGAATGCCCTGAGAGAAGTTTTTGATTTTGAGAGAGAGAGAGAGAGAGAGAGACAATTCTTCATTTAGCAGCACGGAGGCCACCCATCATTAGGACACAGCGAACCCCACCCTGGGGGTTCCCAGTGCCAGCTAGGTTGGCTGCCCCCTTTCTCCCCTTTCTCCCGGAGACCGTGTCCTATGGGATCCCCCGTCTCAGGCTCCCTCGAACCCGCTGGCAAGCCAGGGCACGTGCTGGTCGGAGGAGCCCACTGAGGGCCCGTACCCGGGGCTGGCGGGCTTCCCTGTCTTACAGATGAAGGACTCTCTCATCAACCTTCAGAACGGCATCAGGTCCCGCGACTACACATCCGAAAGTGAAGAGAAGAGGAACCGTTATCACTGACCAGGCAGGAAGAGGGGCAGCTGCAAGAGGCCCGTGCAATACGTGTACATAGATCATATAAATATATATATAAATATATATATATACAGAATATAAATATATATATATTATATACAGATTTTAAAAAGAGATAATGCCTATGTACCAGGGAGAAGGAGCGGGACCGCCTCCTGTGCTGGCCGGCGGAGGGGCCGAGGAGGGCAGGGACCACCTCTCAGCACCGACCTCCCCTGATCCTCCTCCCCCATCCCCAACCCTCCCCCTTGCCCCCCCACCCTTCCCCTCGCTGGCCGTTCCTGGCTCTGAGAAGGGAAACGTTGTCGAGCCAAAGTTACACCTGTGAAGACCCCGGGGTCTCCCAAGTCTCCAGGGGCTTAAGGTGCTTCGTTCCCAAAACCCCTCTTGATTTGTTTCCAAAATAAAAGAGAATCTTTTCTTCCCTTCCCCACGCTTCCCCAGGTATTCTCTTGTGAACAGGAAGCATCAAAGGCAGGCGCCCAATCTAAACTCTGCCTCCTGAGCCCCCCAGCCCCTCCGACCCCCCTTTCTCTGGACCATGCGCCCCCAGTCAGGCAGAGGGCTGGAAGGCTGGGAAGGCTGCCCCTGCGAGATTGGGCCTTGTAGCTGCAGGCTCCCGAGGACGAGTGTGTGGAATGGTGTCCTTCCTCTTCCCCCTCCCCCCCCACAATCACCCCTGTACCTTCCCCTCACCCCCTGTAAGGGTATGGACCCCATAAGGGCTGGGAATTTCTTCCTTTCCCACCCCTCCCCTTCTCTCTGGTCTTCTCCCAGGCTGGATCTGGGTGAAGTGTCACTTTTTAGTGCCTAAAGCCCTATTTTTTCTCTGTGCCTAAGAGCACATTGTTTATTAGCCAGGATGGACCATTTTTGATCCTGTTAAACCCCCTTTTTAAGTGGTTGTGAGTAGGTCGGGCCTGTGGCTCTAATTCCTAAATTTTGAGCTGTCAGTTTGATTTCCAGGATGAATCAGGGTATCCTAGGGACGTCCGGGGTTTGAGAGAGTGAGTGCCGCCCTAACATCGTGCGGGATCCTGGGTTCACACGGAGCGGAGCGCAGTGTAAGTGGTGAGCACCAATATCCAGGCGCTCACTTGGCTGCCAGCATCATGTACGCTCAGGGAGGATCCAGCTTTGGTGAAGCGAGACAACCAAGACACAGTCCGCACATGTTAGAAGACCTAGGCCTAGCTTTTGGAAGGAATGCATTTGGCAAAGGTGCGAAAAGGCCGAGAGAGTCTCTGCCCCACGGAGGCCATTCCAAATCCTGTTACTCAGACTTGAGAGCGGGAGTTCTGGCAAAGGGGGTGCAAAGCCTTCTCTGGTCTCAGGCCTCAGAGACGTATGAGATCCCGAAAGAGGAGAAAGAAGACCTTAGGTTAGGAAACTGAGTCATCCTAGGGCCATTTTGGAGTTGGCTCGCTAGAGCCGCTGCGTTTGTCTGACCTCCTGGGGCCCTTCTGGGCACGGTTACCATTTTTCCCTCACTAATTGCTACCCCTCCACATAATGACCAGAGGAGTCCTGCCAGCCCCAGACAGAGCTCACAGATCCTTAGTGGGGTAAGGATCGTACCAGTTTGGCCAGGAAAACTCTTCCAGATTGCTCGTTCTACTAGGGGACCTCTTGCAGTGAGGGGCTGAAGGAAAGGAAGACTTTATCGCCGCTTTAGCCCAAAAGAAGAGCAAGTCCTGTTCTTCTCTTGGTATAGCCTGAGCATCCCACTATGACATTAGAGACAAGTTGTTGACTTTTCAGTCTACCTGAGAACTGTTATTACCCCAAGGGCAGGATGAGAGACAGAGATACACGCCCTAGGGAAATAGGCTGAGAAGGCTCCATGGAATCAGCTAGGATGGATATCCCTCCTCTGGGAAAGGAGACGTGAGGGATGGAGTTGAATGTAATCCTCGTGAAGGGTGCATGGGCCCACAGGTCAGTGGGTCACTACTCATTCTGTCCAGGACTTTGACTAAGAGACACCCTGGTGAGAGTCAGGGCTTGTGGGCCCTGGGGCCAAAGAGGGACGAACAGTGAAGGCTGCTAGAGATTTTCGTGTTGCAGTAGCCAGAAGCCAAAATTACACTCAAACTTTTGAAAGCCGAAGTGATAAGTTCTCTAATTTATCCCATATGCAATTAAATATTTATTGAAATCGTTCGGTTGCTGACGGTCCCATGGTGGGACCTTCTGGGTGACTTACAAAGGGTTCTCTGCTGGGAGTAAAGTGCTGGACCTGGACCTGGCTGCACAGAATTGTTGTGCTCTTGCTTTACCTCTTTGGCCATTCCAGGGAGGAGTAGGTGACAGGGAGGGAAGGTACTTAGTGTGTCCAAGAAACTCATGATTTCTGGGGGGTTTGAACCTGGGAGGCAGTGTGTATACATGGGGAAGGCCCCTTGGTTGGCCTCATTCCTAAGAATCGTGGATCTCTTGTGGGTTCTCTCTGTTCTAATAATGCTATAAAGTTTCAAACCAGGAAAAAAACCAACACCTCTGCTCACTCCCAAACAAAGCTTTCCCCCCTGACTCAATGACTTTTCCAAGGAAACTCACCCTTGCAGAGAAGTCTGGGAGTGAAACTGATAAATAATATTGCAGCTCAAGCCCCGCAACTTGACTTGTGCCTGGGAGCATTAAAACTACCACCCTTTATGCTCTTTCTTCCAGTCAGTGCTTTATTTTTGTTCATGTGAGAACTGGTCACATGGGAATCATTCTTTGAGGATTCCTGTGGTCCCATTTGAGAGCTTGCACTCAAGAGATTTTGCAGAGTCTCTAACCAGGCGGAGAAGAGCTGTGGGGTCTCTACTTCACTCCACCGTACTTGAAGGAATTAACAGGATTGGCCTTGGAGCACCCACTCATGTCTCCAACTCCTCTCTCCCCCACTCACCTCCCTGGGACAAGAGCAGCAAGATCAGCGACTTAAAGCTCTCCATTAGAGCACAGGGCTGGGTTAGGAGACCTGGGCATGAGTCCTGGCTCTGCTCATGGACAGGCCATTTGCCCTCCCTGAACTGCAGTATCCTCATTTGTAACAGGAAGGGGGTCAGGCTAGACTGTCTCTAAGATACGTTCTAGCGCGGGCGTTGTCTCGGAGGCTGGGTCAGAGACTGGCAGGATAGAGCGTTCTCAAACTTGGAGGGTACTCTAAGCATTTAGATGAGTAGCAGGGCAGCAGCAGGGTTCCCAGGAAATCCAGGGTAGTTAAATTTTCTTCTTTATGGGCCAGCAGGACTAGGGAGGCCTAGTGAGGTAGAGAGAGGGAGATCAGCTTTGTTGTATTCCCCAGTATTAACGTAGGAAGGTGTTTCTTCCTTTGTTGGCCTAGTCTTAGTTTGGGAAGGGACATTCTCTAAACTAGGAGGAAGATGATGGCAAGAAGGGCACCATCTTGGATGAAGTTCATCTTTTGTCTCTAGGCAGTGAAGCCTTTCATCTGTCCATCCTTGCTCCTCACTAGAAGAAACACTGGAGAGAAGTCATTCCTGGCCATAGCATTTCTTTTCTGGCTCAGTCCAAACCCTATTGGGGTTTGGATTAATTGTGAAGCTTTGGCTAAAATCCTTGGGTTGCCTTAGAGCACTGACCCTAAGAACCTGAGATAATGGGAGTGGGGAGAGAGGGTTCAAGAAACCTCAGGAGGGATGCTTGCTTGGCTAGAAGTGGCTTCTCTCCGTGTTCCTGTCCAAGCTTGGACCATGTCTAAATCGTTTTCGGGCAGCATTTCTAGGGTGTAATTTTGGAGAAAGGACTAAGGGAAGAATCTTTCTGGACTGTTTGTGGTCTCAGAAGGATGCTTTCTGTAGCCATACTATGCTGCTGCTTTAGCTCTGCAGGGCAGCCAAAGCCAGTCCTTCCTCCCTAGGGCCCCCGGGTGGCAGGGCTGTGATCTCCCTCCCCACACCCCCGGACCCCACCTGCCCACTCCAGTAGCAAACTTGAGAACCTGTCTTCCTGACTCTCCTCCCCCATCCCTTGTCTCTAGGCTGTGGGACAATCATCCCATCCACCACTTGACATCCTTATCCTCACCCCCCAACCTCCAGCAGGCTGGCCCCACTCCCTCCACCTCTATGTTTTCTTCCAGAAGATGCGTTTTGGGTCCGAGTGGAGCGTTTTTCTGGAAGGCCATCTCTTAACGCCCCTGCTTCCCTAATGTGGAACAGGAATTTGCACAAGGTGTAGAGAGCGCCCCTTCCCACCTCTCTGCCCAGCCTTGTTACCTCACTCCTGCTCCAGCCATGGCTGTGACGGGCCCAGCCAGCTCCCTGTCTTGGTGGTCTGTGCGACAGCTCAGGGGTCTTGGGCATTGTTTTCTGTTGTGACCTGAGGTCCTCAGCAGGCCTGGGAGCCCGGATTGGAGCCTTGGCTGCTGGCAAGAAGCATCTTGCCTGCCAAGAGGAGCTGATGCCAGACGATCTACCCGACATGGGAAAGCGGAAAGCATACTGTCATCTCTGCCCCTTGGTCCCCTTGCTTCTCTCAACACAGTGAGACGCTGCAGAAGCAAAATGGTGGCCTCTGCTCCAGGCAAGACAGCTGGCTCTGTCTGGGGAGTTGGCCCTGGGCTTGGGTGCCATGTGCTGAGATGGCGTAATAAAAGCAACCATTTTTTGCCAACAGTAGTGTGGCTCCCCACATTTCCCTATCCTGCACTCTAGGGCCAGACCACTCTCTGCATGGACCAGATCATCTTCCCAAACCCATGGTGCTTTTTTTCCCCCCACTCAACCTAGACTCCAAGGTGGGGAGAGATGGGTCAGAGGCCCTAGTGGCCCCTGGGTAATCCTAACAAGGGGTGGAGTGGGGCGAGGCAGAGGGAGCAGCCCCCAACACCTGCACTGGGCCATATATGGGAAAGAACACAGGTTGATTGCAGTGGAGTTGTCTGGCCACGTGTATTTGGATCTATAACTGTACTTTGCCTGGCGCTGTGCGCAAGGTCTGAAAACTTAACTGCTATTACCTAGAACCATAAACGGCTTCCCAGCCAAATCTTAATGTAAAGTAGCTAGAGCCATGGAAGTACAGTATGAATTAAAAGAAAAAAGTATTGAACTACAAATAATAAATGGTGTGTGTGTGTTTATTGCTCGATTCATTAGCGCTCATCGTCCCAAATGTTTTTGGTCCTCCCGGATATGGTGAGGGCAAGGCCCAAGAGGTGTGTGTGTGTGGGCATGTTCATACTCATATGCACAGCCATCTGCCCAACATATAGGACGCCTTTTCCTGGGAAGGAAGGCAGCCTGATAAAGTCAGATGTGTGTGTTTTTAAAGATTTATGAACTGGAGGGTATTATGCTGAGTGAAATAAGTCAATCGGAGAAGGACAAACATTATATGGTCTCATTCATTTGGGGAATATAAATAATAGTGAAAGGGAATAGAAGGGAAGGGAGAAGAAATGGGTAGGAAATATCAGAAAGGGAGACAGAACATGAGAGACTCCTAACTCTGGGAAACGAACTAGGGGTGGTGGAAGGGGAGGAGGGCGGGGGGTGGGGGTGAATGGGTGGCGGGCACTGAGGGGGGCACTTGACGGGATGAGCACTGGGTGTTATTCTATATGTTGGCAAATTGAACACCAATAAAAAATTTATTATTAAAAAAATAGGGGCAGAGGGAGAATCTCAAGCAGATTCCATGCTGAGCGTGGAGCCCGACTTGGGGCTCGATCTCCTGACCCTGAGATCACAACCTGAGCCAAAACCAAGAGTCGGATGCTTAACCGACTGCACCACCCAGGCACCCCAACCTGTACTGTTATTATAGGAGTATATTATCATATGCTGTGAATCCCAAGGATAGTTTCTTAACTTTTCCCTTTTGTGCCTTGGCGCTTCCAGGAATGTGGACATTGAGAAACAGCGTTGCCTTCCTTGTTAGCCTAGACTGGTCGGGGGGTCTGGCCTCTCCCCTCATTAGGTCTTCCTTGGAGTTATCTCCTCACCACCTGGTGGGAAACTTACTTAGTGTCAGGCAGGAGGAAAGAAAGGTGACTCTTGTGTTCCTTTGTATTTGGGGAGGGAAGGAAGAGAAGGAAGCCTACATCACACATCATATTTTTTAATTCTAGACTATTAACTGCATTTTTCGTTCTCTGGGAAAATATCCATCGATGGTGAGTTCAGGAATTGATGCAGACTGGGGAGGGAGGTAGGAGCCATAGTATGCATAGCAGGTACACACAGCAGAGCCAAACCAGAGCAAGCTGCATTTAGAGACACTTTATTGACACAAACAGGGTATTTCCTGGAAAACACTACATACTGGCATTAGGTTGTGGAGAGCTTGGGTGATCGGGAACAACATTTCTAGAGTTCAGGAAAAGGTTGGCTGGGGGAAACCGAGAACAAGCAGTAAGAAGGTGACAATGGGGCAAAGAGATCCATCAGGTGCAAGAGTTTGCTAATTGTGTTTGATGGTGTTTCTCAAATCTGCAAGCACTCGTGCTTCCGCAGCCCCACCGCCACCCCCCATCACACACACTGCCATCAGATGCAGCTCTTGCCAGATGGTGATTCAGGGGAAAAGGGGGTTATTACCAGCTTTGAGGCTTAGCTGGTCTATGGTAGGGCTTAAGTCTGACCTACCACAACTCAGACTTGCTTCATGTGCTTATCTACTGGGTCCTACTACAAACTCAAGATAGCTCAACACCAGTTACCTACCACAGTGGAGTTTCAGAGATTAGGAAGAGCTTGGATGGTGGTATTTCGCAGACCTAAGGCCATGGGGTACACTGAGGCTCCAGATTGGTACTCGAGACAGAGTGCATGTTGAAATGCAGAATGGATGAACATCGGAGGATGAACACACCAGTACTACTCAGATACACTCACGGAGACTAGGTGAATTCACTGGGTTGGGGAATTTCATTTACAAAAGGAGGGAAGAGGAAAGCTTTTTTTTTGGTGTATTTTTCCACTTCTGTGTTAACTGGGGGAAAGGGAACCAAGATCTGTTCCGAAATGTGTCTGGCTCTTGCGTCTTCCTGCAAAGATGCCAATTATACAGCCTCTCCCCTCTGATGTCAGGTAGGTTCACAGATTCTGAGTTGGGTGTGCTTTCCTTTTTTGATCTAGTAGTTTTGTGGGGAGAGGAGGGAGCTACTATCTTAACCATTCACTGCTGTACATGTATCTTCAGCATATTCCTGCTTTGAAAAAGTCCTTTCCTACTAACCTATCTAGTTGGGCATAGACAGAGAAAGCAGAAACTCAGAGAATCAGAAATCTGGGTGTGGGAGTGTTGGGGGACGGAGAAAATAAAGGATAATGCCTTTAAACAGATAGAAAATAAAGGTTGGGGTAGGGACAGGCTCTGTCAATGGTATTAACATGCAGGAGTCGGGCTTGTGCTCTAAGACTTCAGCTGGCAGTAAAGGTCAGGAGGGCAGGGTGTCTACAGCGCCAATTGAGTTGAGCAATCAAGTTCTTGGCTGTTAAGCAGTAGGAAAAGAAAATTCAGACCCAGCCTTGCTTGGCCTTTAGTGTTATTTAGGGATCAGTCATGGGAAATATCCAGCACCAAGACAACAGATGGGGTTCCTAAATTAATAGTAGCCCTTGAGAACATTTCTAAGCCCTTTAATAAGAACAACATGCCAGATGAATTTTCCAGAGCAATGCACATTTGGTCTGGGTCCTTGAGGAATATGGGGAGAAATGGAGAGTGGGGAGGATCTGAAGCAGGTTGGGGATCACAGTACCCTTAGTTTTGTAGTCCTGATCAAGTCTCCCAGGAAGTTGTTGAGTTGCAATTCAGGAGAAAGAGCGATGTGCAAACCAACCAGAAGGAGAAAACCAAAACTAGACAGACCCTCAAAGCACACTTGCAAGCAGCTGCTAGAAGCAAAGTGGCAGAGGAGCCGCTGAGTGGGGTTGGGGTGAGAGACGTCCAACACCTCGGGACATGCAAGACAGGCGAAGGTGAGACAGCTCTCCACTTAACCAGCTGTACGAACGTACGATGTAAAGCTGCTCGGCCTCAGGCAGCCTCAGTGTGCTCATCTGTTACTTGGGTATCAGTTAATACCCACGTCACAGGGCCCGCTGAGGAGAACTAAGGTAGCAAAGACGAAAGCACTGTGTAAGCCAAATCGCTCTAATGACAGAGTTGAGGATGGGAAGGGTGGAGAAGTTAAGAAAAAGAAAAGAAGAGGGAAGATACCTTGTAAAAGATAAATGGCGGGGCGTGGGGGGAATGATAGGTGCCATTGAGCTCATTAAAAACCACTTAGGAAATACCTGGGTTGGGCTTTTTAAAAAGAAAAAAAGGCTGCCATCATGCATACGGCTTGATTCGGAGTGAGATGCATCATCTACTAGAAGCAAGAGGACGGTAGGCTGGTAGTAAGTAGCTGTGCCGTAAGCTCGGCCACCCGCAGCCATGGGGCTGGGAGACCTCACACCAATCTGCGCCCATCTTCCTAACTGCAAAGCATGAAAAATGATCCATATTCTGTCCCCTATGTCAGAGGAAGTGTGTGGAAAATCACCGCTGAGAAAGGCCTTGAGTTTACTGCAAGTATTTTCTTCAATAAAATTGGACTTTGTAGATGTGAACAAGGACTTGTTTCAATTACTCCCCCTAAGGATGGAAGAGTTGGGAAAAAAAAAAAAAAGTGTCGGGTGAGGCCCAGCACCAGCGGACTGTGATCTTTCCCCATAAGTCCCCCCAGATCTGAGGGGCCTCTCACTTGCTGAGCCCCACCACTTACAAGCTCTCATATCCCCTAAAGCAGGCTCCCCCTTCCTCCTCCCTAGGTGCTCAAGGACATCACCCTTGGACCAGCCACTCAATTAAAATGACACGAGATGGTAAAATTTTTTCAGCGTGCCTCTGCTCTCCCCAAATCCACACACACACAAAAAATACCCCAACAACTAGACATCATGGATTCACGGGTGAAATGTTTGGAAGCCACCGAATCTGTCCTTCCTGTCACTTCACTCATTCACACATCATCCATCTGAGACTAAAAAGCACATTTCTTAGTTTAAATATTCCCAGATGCAACCTCCTGCTGGAGGATTTTTCATGTTCACAAATCTTTTCCCTAAGGAAATTCTTCCAGTGTACCCCATGTCCTGCTCCGTGCCTTTTGGCCAGCTTCCGGTTACCTGGATCCATCAGTTAACCTCAGCCGGGCACTCCACCCCTGTGCTTGTGAGAGAGGCATGGCCGTGGCCAGGCCCAGTTTCAGGATCTTTTTTAAAAACGAAAGGATCCCATCTCCGAAAGTCTCAACTGGGCAGCAACCTCAGGCTTACTATGCTTCAGTTTATCCTCTGAAGTCTCTTTAGTTGAGCTCAGTCTGAGGCCCAGTTGTCTCCTAATGAGGAATAATACTGATCTACAGGAATTCTGAGAGGAAGAATGTAGGAATTTCTGTTCCAATGCACATTACCCTAAGAGGGTTAGGAACACATTGTATGACTTTTAAGAGCCACTTCTGTCTTTGGCTTCTTGAAGGACTGAGCCCAATGTAGGCCTTCGAGAGACCTATTGGGATCTAGCCCTAGAGTACCAAGTTCCAAGAACATTGTGGTCCATGCTTAGTAAACTTTCTATCACCGAAGAATCTAGAAAGGCATGCTTTGCTCTGATGCTCTAGTAAGTGGGCCAGGAACGTGAAAAAACTGACTTCAAGGAATCCCACACCACAACACTCTTATTTTAACCCGAATTATTCATTCCTGCTTCCTTCCATTAAGACATCCATTCACTTGCAGCAGTGAAGAATGAGCCAGTTCCAGCCAGTCAGGGACAAAGGGATGTGCCATCTCCAGCATTTGTACAAAGTCATTCAGATCGCAGGGAAGAAGGCCAGTTGGCATGGGAGCTCCTCGCTTGAAAGCTGGGACAGGGCGAGCTTGAGTCGGTGTAGAAATGTTAGCTCCTCAGTTCTGGCAAAGTCTTCTGGTGTGTAGAGGTCTGATGGAGTCAGGAAGTCAGAGGTGAAAGCTCAGAGGTGAGCGGATGCATGATGAGTGAATAGAAGGAGGGAGGCAAGAAGGGAAGCGATGTGGCCCGTGGGGCACCCTCCTGGTGCTGTTGACAGCACTGAACCTGGGATATTCAGTCCTTCAGTGTTCAGACCACCTACCAATGATAAAACAACTCACTCAGAATTTCCGGCCTGGCCCCGTCCAGCCCAGCCAAAGACTCTCACCAAATCCACAGTCCTTACAAGGAGGGAGTGGGGGGATGACTTTTTGTCGCCGTGGTAAGAAGTCCAAGTTGCTCCAACCCTCAGGCCAAAGCAATTCACCTTCTGAAGGGCTTGATGTAGAGCTGAAGGGCTTGACCTGGGCATCACTGAAGTAAAGAAATACCCTGAGGGTGGGGACTCTGGGTAGGGTAGAAGTCTAAGGGGTCAGATTGAAAGTCACTTGGATGTGGGTGGACAGAGCCACTTGGACAAGCAGCCATCCTGATGCCACTTCCCTGCCCTTCCCGGTACATCACCTCAGGCCCGCCCTTCTTACTCCTCCACGGGGACCGCGGAGCTCTCTTTGTTCTCTGACGGGATGGCAAGATAGTCAGACCTGGAGGAGGACAGACAGGGAAGGACATCAGTACTTTTGTCCCCAGGGGTGGGAACCCAAGGAAAGGGAAGGAGCGCAGAAACCAGGATGTCTGCAGAAGAGCTCTGCGTTTCCTTCTGCCTCTGGCTCCCAAGAGAAAACCAGAGTGGCCCTTGCAGCGGGGACTAGAAGACTAGGCGTTGTTTCTCTTTTTTCCTTCCACTAGCAATGCATGAATCTTCCTATTTATCTACACGGATCTAAGGACCCCTGTTGTTCAGTGAAAATGTCGAGCCACACCAATGGGTGTGAAATGATATTTTAGAGTTGCTTTCATATCCATTTTCCTGATTATTGCTGATGGTGTACGTGTTTTCATAAGTTTTTAGGTGGCGTGGGTTTCTGCTTCTGTAATTTGTTCTTTGCTTGTTGACATATGTCTTTTTCTCAGGGATCTTTCTTTCTACTTTCTTTCCTTCTTTTTTTTTCTTTTTTAAAGATTTATTCATTTATTTTAGAGAGGGAGAGGCGGAGGAAGAGAGAGAATCCTGAAGCAATCTCCCTGCTGAGCATGGAGCTCGATCAACACAGGGCTCGATCCCAGGACCCTGAGATCATGACCTAAGCCAAAATCAAGAGCTGGCTGCTGATCTGACTGAGCCACCCAGGATTTTTCTTGGATGGTTTCACGTCTTGAAAATATCTCCTCCCAGTCTCTTGTTTGTCTCTAAACTCTGCTTATGGATTCATGTCATGAACAATTGGTCTTCACACATAGTGTTGTGAAAATTATCCTTCTTCCCACTCTGTGCCTCTGGTATTTGAAGAAATCCGCTCTATCCTCAGGTAATGACGATAGTGTCTTATATTTTCCCTTCATCGAATTTTCAAGTTGCACATTTTACCTCGTCTTTAAATCCACTTAGAACTTATCTTTCTTTAGTGTGAGAGATGGGGACTCTTATTTTCTTTACCGTATGGATAAGGCATTGTCTTTATACCACTTATTAGAAAGTTCATTTTTCCTTCTGTAATTGTGGGGCCACTTCTGTCATATATTAGTTATAGAAAATTGAATATATGTATTGAATTATTTGGGAGGCTCTCGGTTTTGTTCTCGTTGTCCATGCTGTATGCTTATGTCAATATCAACAAGTTCTTTAATAGCTCTGTAAGAAATCTTCATATCTGATAGGAAAAGCTCTACCAGCCATCTTCCCTAATATTGTTCTTTCTTTGGTATGGGCAAACTATGGCTCATGAGCTAAGAAAGGTTGGAAGGACTGCAAACCAAGAAGCAAAACCAAAGAGACCCTGTGTAGAAAATATTCACTGTCTGGCCATCACTTGGTTTGGATTGGTTTTGGCCCTTTGGTCTTCCACTTGACTTTTAAGATCCACTAATTGAGCTCCTTGAACAATCCAATAGGTATTTTGATTGAAATGTCATTGAATTTACAGATTAATTTCAGAGAGAACTGTCCTGTTTTGCATCAGTAGGTTTTATTCTCCCATTTATTTAGGTCTTAAGTCTTTCAGTAAAGTGTCGTAATTGTCTCCTTAAAGGTCTTGCATATTTCTATCAAATGTATTATTCCCAGGTACTGGAGAGTATTTGTTGCTACTGTAATGGAAATTTTTTCAAATGTTTTAGGTATCTCGTTGTTTCTCTAAATGATTGTGGCTGGGCTAGAGGTGGTTTTTATAGGTTTACGTTTTGATTTGCATCTACAATCTTGTGGAATGTTCTCATTAGCTCTAAGGGTTTGTCCATAGATGGCCTTGGATTTCCCATGTCAGTGGAGGAGGTCATGGAGAGGACGTGGTTGCTGGGTGACCTGTGAGCTGGACCCCCGCAGCCAGGGGCTCCCCACCCTGCTTTCCTTGGAGTGTGCCTCTGCTTGCCTTCCCTCCCAAAAGCTGCCCCAGAGACCCAGCCTTAAGACAGTGATGTGAGGTTGAGACTTATCTGGACAATATCCTGTCTGAACCTAGTTAAGGCCTCTATACAAACCTTTAAGATTCTAGCAGGCTTGTCTTGTGGCTGCTCAAGAAAAGCCTGGTAAGGGTCGCCTGGGTGGCTCAGTGGTTGAGTGTTTGCCTTTGGCCCAGTACATGATCCCAGAATCCTGGGATCAAGTCCCATATCGGGCTCCCTGTAGGGAGCCTGCTTCTCTCTCTGCCTGGGTCTCTGCCTCTCTCTGTGTATCTCATGAATCAATAAACAAAATCTTAAAAAAAAAAAAAAAAAAAGAGTTTTGTAAGTAACTTCCCTGACTTATTCAACCCTCCACCTACCAATCCGGAGTGGCCGGCCTCTTCCTTTGGTCTATCTTTGTCCTCCCATCACACCTGGGAAACTTCAGAGGAGATAGATAACCAACGACAGATAAATATACTGGGTGTGAATCAGGATACTTGGGTGTCTTCCCTTATAGTTTTTACTCTTTTTTTTTTTTTAACTTTGTATTTACTGAGTACATTACCTAGGTTCTGCAATTTAATATTGAATAGAAGCGAGACATGTTTCTAAATTATTGGCCGTTCCAACCCAGCCGGTGTTTGCTGGAGGTTACCTGAGTAGCTGCCCTTCAGCAGTTCAGAGATGACTGGTGTTTTGATTTAGTATGTATCCTGCTCAGGACACGTCGTGCTTCCTGGATCGGAGGAGAAGTGCTTTTTCTCAGCCACTGTATCTCTGGATATTGTTTCTCCTCCATTTCGTCTGTCCTATTCTGATGGACACTCTCCATTTCCTTCTTCGTGTTTCATTGCACTAGTCCATCTGTTTAGATCTCTGCGCTTCATTCTGTTTGACTTCCTTACGTTGACGTCCTGCTCGTCTGCATCTGATCTGCTGAACCCTTCCACAGGGTTTTAAAATTTATTGACTACCTGTTTCACGTCCAGATTTCTTAAATTCCTATTTAAAAATCTGCCTGTTGGTTTTCCTTAGCAACTTATTATATTCTTATGCTCCTGGTTCATCCTTGTATTGCTTTAACTCTTTTAGACCGACTCGTTTTCTAAATTCTACCAAGTGTCTGAAGTTCCTGGGATTGAATCCTGCCATTTGTTTCTTCTCTTGCTTGTGCTGGCTCATGTCCTGCTGCAGCTTGTAGCTTTGGATCAGACTGAAATCAGACTCAGCAGCGCTGAGTGTGGGGAATCCTGGTAAGCCTCAGCTCAGAGACGGTCCCTTCAGAATGGGTTTTCATTTGCTTCTACATGGTTATCACTGTCTGGGGACTAATTTTTTAATTGAATTTTTCAGCTTAGAGACTTCTGGATCCTGTAGGTAGTATAAATTTAAATCCCGAACATTGTGAGTGCAGGCTTGTGGTTACTCATTCTCAAGAATCTTTTATGTTTCTATCTGGGAGTCAGGCCAAGATAGGTAAGTCTCCTTGGGTTTTCCCCCAGGTTGGTGGACGGATTTTCTGGTCTGTCCTTTGCATATGTTGTAGCCCTTGGGGGATCCTGGCTCTGCTGGGGGCCTCGGTTCCAGCTCTGTCTTTTGTGCTGGCCGAGTTGTAGGCACTTTCTGTCCAAGCACTAAAATCCAAGCACCCAGGTTTCATCAGGAATGACAGCCTCTCCAGCACATTATTTTCTATCCTCATATCAGTTGTAATTTGTACTTTTCTGAGATCATAGATATCATGCAAAACACTTTCTTTATCAAACATTTTTAAGTGATAAAAGCCTACGGTTTTTAGGATACCGCTTCAGCGATGTTGCTAGCCTTTTAATCTAGGAGTTCTGTTTTTCTTCTCCCTGAACAACAGGCCAGAGCGGCCTCTTCGACCCTCACACCCCACCATTGCTTAGATGTGCTCACTCCTGAGTGACCAGGGCTTTGGCGAAAATGGCAAAGGCACACTCTGGACATTGGGGAATGAGAGCCCCTACATGGGTATTCGATTGCTGCCAAGGTCCAGGATGAAGAACATGTGGCTCGGAGCTCCGTAGCTAATAAAAGGCAGTGCCCAGGTGGCCTGGTGAGTTCCACAGTGTACAACAAATGGCTGAGAGTGACACAAAAACATGAATGTTTGGAATAGATGGGCCTAAATCCCAGCCTCTCCTCTCAGTATCTGTGGCCTCAGCAAGCCACTTAACCTCCATAGGCCTGTGTTAGCATCTATAAGATGGTCATAATAATGCTAACTTCATAGGATTGTGATGGCAGCTTATGGCTTTTTGTTTTGTTTTGTTTTGTTTTTAGCTTATGGGCTTTTACATCAGAGGTTAACAGTACCGGTTAGGAGTTAGCAGACACAAATCAAAACCTTGCTTTGCCTCTTACAATGGCCTTGGGCAAACTCTCCCGAGCTCAGTTTTCTCATCTGTGGGTATATTAATTCAGCCTCCCTTGAAGATCGTGGTGAGGAGAGTGGAGGACTGTGTCAATTGCTTAGCACCTCACCCGTGACAGCAAGCACTCGAAGGGGCCAGCTAGCATTATGTTGGCATCTTAGAACTTACGCATTTTCTTGGGCCGCCTCTTCAGCCTTTGAGACCTTCCTGTAGCAATATATCATCTCAATGAGCAGCCACAAGGTGAGGAAGACCAGCAGGATGTACATCATGATCTCTGAGACCACAGAGGTGAAGTCCTCTCCAGCTGCAAGGGGGACAATGAGGCTTAGAATGTGCATGTCCAACAAACCCAGAGCTGTCACTGGGTCAGAGATATATGAGACCTATTTTTAAGAATGGCTTAATGGCTTAAGTAAGTACTGGTTCTAAGGAACTCAAGAAGGCTTCAGAGTGATTTAATATCCTCTGATGCTCCTGTCTGTCAGCTTTCTCACCAACTTTCTTCTGGGGTGGGGGTTGAGGAGGAATGAGGAGTGGAAGAAATAATAGAGCAGTGGAAGCAATCTTGGAACGGCCTGAGATATAAGAGCTGCGTCCCTATTTTGTGTGAATCATCATTGCCCTTATTTGAGACCATTTGCCTAAAATGTAAGGCAAGGGTAAAACCGTTCACACCATTGCATTACCTGGCGTGTTCAAGAATATCTTGTGAGATGTGAAGGTCCACACAGATGTGGGGAGCGTATCCCGTCCAACCACCTGTGTCCTCTGAGCTTAGGGTGGCAGAGGGAGAGAGGGTGGGACACATGTGTGGGGCCAGTACGGTCAGCCTGCCCGTGGTCTGGGCGTGCTCTCTCCACGTCTGGATGGGAAACAGGGTCCTTCCCAGCCCACTTTTCTGCTAGGTCATCCCAAAACCAAACAGAAATGAGAACTGGAGCATTCCATGTATTAAGCAGACTTTCTGAAATACAAACCTGATCCTGCCATTTTCATGCTTAAAACCCTCCATGTTCCATGCTGCCCTCAGGAGAAAGACCAAACTCTGTTAACAGGGCATGTGGGACCATTCACAGTCCGGCTCTTTTCTCCTCATTTCTGCTTGATGCACCAGCAAAACGTCACTTCTCATATACACTGTGGTCTTTGGGGATCTGTGGACTTTTCTTCACCCTCTTTCCCCTTCCTCATTTCCCCTTCTGTGACTGGACTCCCTCTGCTACCTCTGTCCCCATATCCTCTCCTGCTTTTCCATCCCCTGACCATTCTTCCCAGTGCCACCAAAGTCCCCCGCTCTGTGAAACCTGCCTCAGCCTCTCCTCTGAGCACTTTTTCTCATCCGTCCGTTGTTATTGTGATGTGTTTCTCTCTCTTCTCTAGTGAGTGTTTGCTTATTAAGAACACATTTTACATATTTCTGAATTATCCACCTGTCGTTTCATCCCGGCGTGTCTGAAGTACTCAATAAGTATTTGTTGAATGAATGAATATAAATAAATATCGATCTTTGTTTCACGGCCAACCCAAATGACAATTAAAATATGATATATGGCAAATTGTCCTGATACATCTTCCTTTCTCATGGGAAAGAAGATTGCAGCCACATATTCTGTTGCTAACTCCTACCAGTGAATTAGATTCATGCTCCTCGGTTATTCATAGGCCCCGGTCATCCATAAGGCCTCGCTCATTAAAAGCACAGAATAGCTCCTACCATGACCCTCAGCTCTGAGAAGCAGTCCAAAGACTCCAGGATCACCCACGTTTCCTGGATGCTGGACCTCCTGAGGCTAGAGGTCATAGATGGAGCTTGAGGCACAGAAGAACACCATGCACATCAAATGCCTTTTTGTGGGCTCGACATTACCTGATTTGTGATGCATTCATCTCAAGGAACATGCTTTTTAAATGCAATAGCACAGGAAGAAGCCATCCATGCTCAGTATTTTTAGTCACTTCTAGGTGAAGAGATCTTAGATTTTTGTCTTAGAGCCAGGAGGTCAAAGCTTAGGGTAGGATAAGTTCATCTTGAACAAAGAGAACCAGAGAGATTCTGGGAGAACATAGGAATGGAGGAAATGTAGTGGGGTGTGTCAAGGTGGAGCGTGTGGCTCTGAGCCTCATGAGAGCAGTGAATGTGGGTGGGGGTGTTCTCAGGCTGCCATGGGGTCACAAAGGAAAAGGAAAAGGAAAAGGAAGGAAGGAAGGAAGGAAGGAAGGAAGGAAGGAAGGAAGGAAGGAAGGAAGGAAGGAAAAAAGTCATGAAACGAAGGAGAAGAAAAAAAGAGTAGCAAGGAGTGGGATGGTAGTAGAAGGAAAAAGAGTCAATGGACAGAGAGGTAGCCTGGTGGGCGAAAGATCTGGCTTGTAGTCCTGCACCTGGTGCTAATTCGCTTCATGTCCCTAGGCAAGCCCCTCACTGATCTCCCCACCACAAAATGAGAGGCACCAGAGCCACACCCTCCAAGCAATCACCTGGGGAGTCATTTCTATGACATAAGCCAGACCTCACTCCAACTGCCGAACTCACACATACCCACAGGAGTGTACAGAGATGTCTACACTGAAGGAAAGCCCCCTGGGTGATTCTGACTCCTGCTCTTTGTTCAGAACACCTGGATGAAATGAGAGCCAAGCTTCCCTCCAGCCCTACCATTCCGAGAGGCTCTGTGGTTCTGATGACAGACTTGTTTTCCTTCTATTCTGGCCCAAGCCTTGTTCTGGTGCCCAGCAGGCGGCCTGGTTCAGCTTCGCCACCCTTTCCACTGGAGGCAAAAGCCTGAGAGAGCAGCGGGTGAGACAGGCACCTTCCCAGGGTCCGGCGGGCACAGCCAAGTTCCTGGTGGTGAGCAGTAGAGGGCGCCGGCTTCTCTTCCCCGGGGAGAAGAGGTGTGTAAACAGAGAGGATAATGGAACTTCTGAACAGAAAAATACCTTAGAGAGCTTCCAGTCCAACCCATTCCAGGTACACAAGAGGAGATGTGCTCAGAGGGGGAAGACAGCTCATCAGGCCTAAATGCCAGTGGTCCAAGGGTGCTTCTGCTCGTTCAGAATTGACCTACTCGTTTTAGTCCTGTTGTCCTCATCAGGACCAAATCATGACATCTCTTGCCCTGCCATCTGCTCTCAAGTGTGCTTCATGAATTCTATCACAATAACATGAGAAAAAAAATCAGACTCGTGACTTGGAAGTCAGGGTTCTTGGGAATCCTAGGAAGAGCCCTATCTTGATCTTGACCTCTTCTTTCATGCCCCACACCTCTTGCCTGCTCACCATCCTGTATCTTGGGGCAGTGATAATGCCAGAAATAGATCGCCTGAGAACAGGCTAGAAAAAAGGGAACCATCATTTAACCTGGATGAGAAAACACAAAAGGAGGTGCATATATCACTCTTCTGACACGTGAGGGAGTGTTAGCAAGGGGCTAGGAGCCGCAACTCCCGGAGTCCCTTGAAGGCAGAATGAGAATGGTGTTTGAGAACACTCAAACTTCAACTCTCAAGATTCCGGACCAGATTAAAACAGAGACATTTGAGTTGCGTTGGCAGTAGAAGGAAAAGAAGTAGAAGGAAAAGTCCCCTCTGCCCACTTTGCTAACAAGAAACTAGCTGTGGGAAATCTGAAGATTTTAAACTAAAGACCAGAAAGGTGGTATTTTTTTTTCTCCCAGTCAAGAATGAGGTTATGTGATGAGAGATGCCGGGGATGGGGAAGGAGGGTTGCTTGTGTGATTACTGTGGAGGGAGACAGAAGACAAAAGATGGTCAAACTCTGGTTTAGAGCAGTGGTTCTCAAAGTGTGGTCCCCAGCAGCATGGGCATCTCCTGGCAATCCGTTAGGTGTGCAAATTCCCAGGCTCTATCTATCTACCGAATCAGAAAGTCTGCATTTTAAAAAGTCCCGCGGGGGACTTGGAGGCTTGCTGGAGTCTGAACATGGATGGTTCAGGGCTACGTGTGGCTTACACACAAGAGGGTTAGACGGCCTCCAGATATCCTCATGAGATTCCCTGTGCCCATCGAGTCAGGGATTCAACACAAGCCAGAGAAGCAGGTGTAGCTGGTTTGGCAGCTTTAGGCCTCATGGAGGCCGTCCTCTTTCTCCAAGGATGAGAATCAGAGGATCAAGGAAAAGGTCATTCTACTGTCATCTCTGAGCCTTTCTGCTTTGAGGAAAGGTGCAGAGAGGCAAGCTGTCAGGCAGTTTGCAGTTCAGCTGGCCACTAAAGGAAGACAACGGTGACATGTTCAGATATCACTGCTCCGGATAAGTGGGTTTTGCACTCTGCAAGGGTGTCATTTGTGTGGAAACCCACCGTCCTCCCTCCCCAAGAGCAAGGCACCCCAGAGAACTTGTGGCCCCAGCCTCACCCTCCTCAGTGACTCGGAGGGGGATCAGCCGTGTGGTCTTCACAAAGGGGCGATGTGCTTCAAAAGCAAACTCCCGGGACACGTTGCAGGTGTAGAGGCCAGAGTCATTCAGGGTGACGTTGAGCACAGTGATGGAGACATCCTGCAAGTCCTTGCTCCCGTTCCACTGCAGGCGTCCCTGGAAGGGGCTCTCTACCTCCTGCTGGCCGTTTCGATACTCATAGATCTGCAGGTAGAGAAGCAAAAGAGAGTAGGGCCAGGAGAGAAAATAGGGCGGGAGAGCCAGGATGGGGACAGGTCAGAGCAAAAGAGCAGAATTGTGCATGGACAGAGGAGAAAGGGGACAGTGTTACAAGGAGATCCCAAGCGTGGGTGTAGGATGAAGGAGGCTTGGAGGAGGGCAGGCAAGAGAGAAAGGCAGGGAAACGTGAGCAAAGGTAAACATGTATCGGGATATTCAGACACAGCAAAGGAAGATGCAGAAAGGGGGAGGCAGGAAGGAGGCTGGCAGGAAAAAAGAGGTGCAAAGAAAGAAAACAAAAGAAGGTGAGTGAAGGGGCGCCTGGGTGGCTCAGTCGGTTAAGCATCTGCCTTCAGCTCGGGTCACGATCTCAGAGTCCTGGGATCAAGCCTCGAATCAGGATCCCTGCTCAGCAGTGAGTCATCTGCTTCTCCCTCTCCCTCTGCCTTTCCTCTTGCTCGTGCTCTCTCTCTCTCTCAAATAAATAAATACAATCTTTTAAAAATTATTTTTAAAAAAGGTAAATGAAGCATACAGGAGACCAGGAGGGGGAAACTGAGAGAAAGAAAAAATTGGAAGGAGAGAGAGAGAGAGAGCAAAAGAGAGTAAGATGGGTCACCGGGGCACCAGTGAGAGAACAGGGCATAGAGACCAGGAAGGCCAGCTTCCTGAGTCACAAAGACATTTGAAAGCCTCGGCCTCAGAACTTGACTCTCTGATCTGGTTCTCACTGAGGGGATGTGGCCAGTCTGGGTGGGCGACAGACTGGGACCCAGGATGCCAAAGTGTCACAGACGAGCAGAGAGCTGCAAAGTGATATGCACACCTCATGTCTTTCACTTTGGGCTGAATAATAACTGAAATGCGGTCTCAAAACTTCTTTTCTCAGACACCTCCACCGTCTTATTCTCTACGGCTGTGCTGTCCATTCTGGTCTCCACTTGGCACGTGTGGCTATTTACATGAAAAATTAAATGACTAGAAATTAAATAAAATGTAAAACTCACAAGACACATTTCAAGGGCTCAGTGGCCACATGTGGCTCGTGGCTACTGTACTGGACACCATGAATATGGAACATTTCCACTTTCACAAAAATTCCTAGGAGACAGCATTGCTTTGTACGGCCACTACTACCTTCTGAAGTTTCCTTTCTTCTGTCTGAGTCAACTTCTACTCACTTTGGGCAGACCTGGAAACAAAGTCGGTGGCTAGCACACAACCAGGCTGAGGCCACTGGGGGCCTTTGCCTCTGGCCCAGACATCCAGGTGCCTGTGACCTGGGGACTAGCCTTGGTCACAGTCAACTCTGAGCGAATCCCAAGATTTCAGGGGAGTCTACTGGTTCCAGTTCTGGCACCCGATTGGAGCATACACTCAACTTCACCCTGCTGTTGTCTCCAAGAAGTCTTTGTAGGAAAGAAACTTGCCTCTGGGACGGTGGCATAGTGCAGTAAAAAGAGCTTTGTGTCCCTAGTTCGAATCTAAGCTCTCTAATCAACTTGACTTCTTTGGACCTCAGTAGCTTCACTTATGTACTTATACCTTTTCTCCAGAAAACACTTATATCATGCCTCCTATATTCCAGGGCTCTTCTAAATGCATTAAAAATTAAAGCTAACAACTTTGAAGGTAACAGTTCTCTGAGGCTGCTATGGTTTGCATCTCCATGTTAGAGATGAGGACACTGAGGCACAGGGCTGAAGCAGACTGTCCCAGGGCACAGAGCTCATAGGTGGTGGAATCAAGACTCAAACCCAGGCATTGAGGTTCCAGAGTCCAGCCATCCCCAAGATGGTATTCAAAGCGTGTACCAACCACATTGGCCGTGGCACCAACCAATCAGAATTGACATTAGCCACGGCACAGGGCAGAGTCTTGGAGGCTCCCTGCTCTGTTAGGGTGATTCCTTAGTTTCTAGAACATAAGGAGATCCGCAGGTTCCTGGTGGGACCGATGGCGGTGAGACCACTAGGGAGGCTTGGCACAGCAAATATCCAGTATAGAACTATTTAAATATTTCACTCATCATGGATGCTGTGCTGGGCACGCCAGTTGAAGAGCAGTTTGGTCATTCCTGTCACTCTTACTGCCCTGAGATTGTGAGATTTCAGCAAGCTAACCTACGCTATTCCATTTAATGACGCTGAGTGTCATTTCAATTTTTCTATCAATTTAATCCATCCACTCCAATGGTGCAGAAAATTAAACACCTGCGAAGTGCCTTATTGGGTGCCGAGCACACAGTAGGCTCTAAGCGCTGTTTCTCTCTCCTCCCCCTTCCCCTGCTCATGACCAGGACTGCTCACAGCTGGCCAAGTGCCCTTCCTTTCACAGAGGCTGGGCTGTCAGTTATCTGCTGGGGAGCTGTCAGTGCTTTGAAAAGAAAGAGCCAGTATTTGTCAGATCTTCATTCCCCAGACTCTCAGGAGCCAGGCACATAACAGCAGAGGCAAGTAAAAGAAAGGCCAGAAAAAAAAAAAAGAAAGAAAGAAACGAAAAGAAAGAAGAAAGGCCAGAGTCAGCAGCCAGACATACAAGGAAATCTTTACCGCCCTCGGGCCTGTAGAACCATTCCACCACGGTGGTGGCCTCCACCTCCTCCCTCTTCATGCAGGAGATGCAGCGCAGCTTCATGGGGTTGCCCTGAACGGCCTCCGTCTCCGAGGGCACTTCCACACACACAGGGAAGCAGACATTGACTGGAGAGAGGCCGGGTGACAGGGAAGGAACAGGAGGTATTGGGGAGGCAAGTACCAGGAGAGCAACATTGGAGAATAAGAGGGAGGGAGAAGAGACAAAGAAGCAAGAATCATGAGACAAACTTGAAAGTCGCATGGACATGTATGTACATCTTCACCTGTGCTCCCCAAGGATGCTCACTCAGAGCAGGCAGGGAGTGAGCTAGAGGAGCCATGCATGACTCAGAATTTACCGAAAGCCTCCTAGGATGCAGCTGGGATGTGGTACAGCCTAGAGCCCTACCCTCAAAGGCTTAGAGTCTTGGTGGGAAACAGGGGGCGCACACACACCCATTCACTGACCATCCATGCAACCCTTCATTCAGCCACCATTCACTGAACTCTACTCTATGCCAGGCCTAATGCTAGGCTAAGTCACAAAGATGAACGAAACACTAACCACACCCGAAAGGCATTTATAGTCTAGCAGGGAACACATACTCCTACGTATCATTAAATGGGGCTATGATGAATGCCATGCTGGTGATGTGTTCTGTTCCCAGAGGAGGGACAATTATTCCTGGTGGGACTGGGGAGAGAGAAAGAGAAGGAAGATGAGGCTGGGGTCTAGAAAGGGAGCTAGAACCACACTGTGAAGACCTTTCTATGAGGGGTCAGATGTTTGCAAGCCTCAGAGAGATGTAACTAAATCTGAAGTCTATGGAAAAAATGTAGGTAATTCTGATGCCTGGTGGGAGATGGAGCAGCCTTGAGGAAGACAGTGAACTGACCACTCGTCTGGAGTGGAGAGTCGTCTTTGCAGAGGAGTAGAGAGAACCAAAGTTAAAATCTGGAGAGAGGTCAGATTGGGGGGAACACCTTACATGCCATATGGAGGTCTGGACTTACAGTCCCCGCCCTCTAGAAACTTGTAACCCATAAAAAAAAGGCAAGTACATCAGACTGTACTTTCAGAATGAGTCAAAAGTGGGATGTGGCTGCCAACAAGGCAAGTGCAAATGTGGGCTGCATTAACAGATGTACAATGTACAGAATGAGAAACAGTGCCTCTGCACTGTTCAGAACAAATCTGGATCATTATAATCAGTTCAGGGTGTCACGTTTTGCAAAAGAAAGTTGTTCAATGAGTGCATGCCCAGAGGGGAGCAAGATGGAGAAGGGTCTGGGGAAAAAATCTGGGGAAAAACAGATGGGAGGACGAGGGGGTGCCTGACTTGGACACAGAACTTATCTGTCTTCAAATATTTGAAGGGAGGCCTGTGGAAAAGAAAATAAATTCTGTCCAATTCCAGAAATTATAAGAAAGTAAGTTGAGCTCATTAAAAAAAAAGAGAGAGAGAAAGAGTTTTCTGGTGCTAAAGCTGTTCACTTAATGCAAAAAAATATTTGGTAAAGAGTTTACACTTCATTGTATGGAAGATTAAAAAGTGGGATGACCATGAAAGATTCCTATATCAGGACTTCTAGGGCCCCTTCTGATGCTACCTTCTCATGAATAATAAAAACAGAAGCCCTAAAAAAAAAAATGAAGCCATACACATTGATATTTAAAAGCTAGTACATACCCACCATTTGCTTCAATGTGAATGGAACTGGCGGGTAATATGCTGAGTGAAGTAAGTCAATCGGAGAAGGACAGACATTATATGGTTTCACTCATATGGGGAATATAAAAAATAGTGAAAGGGATTAAAGGGAAAGGAGAGAAAATGAGAGAGAAATCAGAGAGGGAGACAGAACATGAGAGACTCCTAACTCTTGGAAACGAACAAGGGGTAGTGGAAGGGGAGGTGGGTGGGAGGATGGGGTGACTGGGTGACGGGCACTGAGGGGGGCACTTGACGGATGAGCACTGGGTGTAATGCTATATGTTGGCAAACTGAACTCCACTATAAAAATATACAAAAAAAGAAATAAAGTTTAAAAAAAGCTACTACACTGTAAATGGTTAGTCTGTTTCTGTATTGGCAAACAATTCATTCTAAAAACAGAGGTTTAGAGCTTAAAATGAGATTGACTAACTAATTGAGTCAAAAAATAAATTACATTTGACTGACTTTGAAGGCAAAAATTGTCATTATTAAACACAGAGTTTAAAAAACAAGTGGCACTGGAATTTCTCACCTCACTGATTGCCAGGGTGGATTTGGCTGAACTGGCTGGCTAGGCAGGTGTCCCCTTCCTACCTCACTGCCCCATGTGCATCCCTCCCAAAGCTGTGCACTTGAAGAGGACAATCTTATAAAGGAGGGCCATTCTTTGTCAAGGGCATATGAGAAGCTGTGCTCCCCTGCTAGAACCTACAAACAAGCTCTCAAGATCCATTTGTCAGAGAACATGGGGTAGTCACGCTTTCAACACTCCGGACGTATCCGAATGAGGCACTGCAGATGGCAGTCACCTTTCTATAAAAACAAACAAGTGGCACTATGATGGAACTTAGAACATCAAAGTAAAATCAAATTAATTGGTTTTAAAACTCTCAAGCAAGCGGAGGCTGGTCTTATATGGTAGTCTGCAAGAAGATCTCCTGCTTCTGCATATGGACCATCACTTCCAAGGAGAGAGGCTCTGTATCTAGAAAGAACTGATCAGAAACACTTTCAGAGTGTGATGTGTTTGAAGTCTTGATTGTTGACCTGGTTGAAAAAAAAGAGAAAAGAAGGTGTGGTCTGTGCAAAAGTTTGGGAATGAATAGAGGATGTGTATTGAGAACTCTGTGTCGCAGGCAGCCTTAGGGCATATTCATATTTAATGAGACCTGGTATAGATTAAGTTAGTTCAGCGATGATGGCTTCAAAGCAGGATAGGAAAATGTACCAAGGAACGCACAGGAACAAATACAGAGGCAGGATGAAGATGTACTTAGCAGCTGAAGGCCTCAGTTTATCTACTCTTTAACCTCTGAGACTCAGTATATTCATCAACAGCATGCTGAAAATAACATCTATCTAATACAGTATTTTATGGAGTGATTTATAGGAATGTGCTTTGTACGCATATGACTTGTTAAGGTATTTTACCCTTCATCTGCTTGTTAGCTATTCAACAAATATATTGTGTGCTTATCACGTGCCAGGCACTTTTCTAGGCAGTGACAATACAGCTGGGAACAAAACAGAAACCATCCCTGTTTTCATGGAGTCTACACATCCCAGGGGAGGGTGAGAAAAATAAGATACATTACAATAAGTACTATGAGTAAAAAGAGGGACATAGGCACATTGGGGACAGCCTCATGGAGATGGTGACAATGAGCAGGCACTGAAGGAAAAAAATGAGGGAAAGAAGAAATATATGAATATCTGTGAGCAAGTGTGCCAAGTAGAGGAAAGAACATTCCAAGGATCCTAGGGTTGGAGTGTCTATTGAAAGCAAAGAGCATGATAAAGCACAGGGAACAAAGTGAGAAAGAAGGACACATAAGCCGGGGCTAGATCACAGCTGGTCTACACAATTAGAATTTTGACTTTTGCTCGGAGTGACATGGGGAACCCTGGAGTCTTCTGAGTGGAAGAATGATATGATTTATACAAAATTACATGATCTGACTGCTATGTTGAGAATAAGTGGAAGAGGTGAGGAAGGACAAGTATGGAAGCAAAGAGAATAGTTAAGAGGCTGGTATGCTGATCAGACCGAGAGACAACTCAATGGTTTTGCTTGGATGAAGGTGGTAGTAGAGCTGCTGGGGTTTGAAAAGGAATAATTTACTGGACCAACACCCTTGAATAGGTGACAGGCGATGTACTTTAGTGAACAAGTAGATGAATTGGTCTTAAATAGAAGCACAGTCAGATCGTTTACGGTTAAAGAAGGACAAACAGAATCTATGCAGTCAGGATATGACTATGGATAGCATGGCAGTCTCCCTTTTTCCTGAGTTGCTCCCGAGATGACAATAATTTTTTTTAAGATTTTATTTATTTTTTATTAATGAGAGACACAAAGAGAGAGAGAGAGAGAGGCAGAGACACAGGCAGAGGGAGAAGCAGGCTCCATGTAGGGAACCCGATGCAGGACTCGATCCAGGGTCTCCAGGATCAGGTCCTGGGCTGAAGGCAGTGCTAAACCACTGAGCCACCCGGGCTGCCTGAGATGACAATAATCTAAGGTATCATCAGAGAGCAAGTGCTACTGACTGATTCCCTTCTCATGGCCAAAGCTCAATTTCAAGGCATAAGAATTCTGCTCATGGGGGTCTAGATAGTACACAAAATGGCCACAAAATTCTCTCATCCCTCTTTGCTTGACCTTTGCTAACATAACTTGTGGCTCCTTCCATCAAGAGGTGAAATCTAGGGCAGCCCAGGTGGCCCAGTGGTTTAGCGCCGCCTTCAGCCCAAGGTGTGATCCTGGAGACCCGGGGTCAAGTCCCGTGTGGGGCTCCCTGCATGGAGCCTGCTTCTCCCTCTGTCTGTCTGTCTGTCTGTCTCTCTCTCTCTCTCTCTCTCTCTGTCTCTCATGAATAAATAAAATCTTAAAAAAAAAAAAGAGGTGAAATCTGTTTTTCCACCCCATGGAGACTGCCGCTCTGTCTATGAAACTCTCTAGATATCCAAGAAACATTGTACATATGGCAGGTAATCAAGCCACATGGCTGACTGTAAGTAATAAACTCCTGGAATAATCTTGGCCAAATCATTGGACCTTTGGTCTCTTCTTCAATTTCCATGGTAATAGTGAAGAAACTTCTGAGAAGGTAGAATGTGATGTTATTACTAATGATTATATTTAACTAAGGAATGGTATCGATCTATTATGAGGTGGAGAGTAATGTACTGAACTCACTCCTCTCATGCCCCCAAATCTTTTTCTTCTTTTTCTTCTTTGGGCATTACTACATTGCACCTCGCCCCACCCCAAGCCCATTTTGCTCTAGAATGTTTTTCTTTGTGGTAAGATAATAAATAAAGACTCTGATTAGAATGTAAATACTTTAAAAAAGAGGATAATAAATGAAGTTATCTGTAGATATTAACACCCTGAAGTGATTTGTCTATCAGATTAGCCAGTCACTTAGCAGATCCTTGAAAGAATGGGGTGCAGCAAGGTGGGCTGCTAGGAGGAAGAGAGGAAAACATGCCCCAATACAGCAGACACCTGGAAGAGTAGACCTGGACCTACAGGCTAAGCAGGTAAGGCAATGGCGTGACGGAGGGGAGGAAGAGTGGGGGCTCAGAAAAAGGATGAAAGGACAGATAACCATCTGGCAATCCAGCATAGCAGCACATGTGTCCATAAGAGGTACTAGAATAAGTACTAGAAGGTTGAAATCAGGAAACAAGAGTTCTCTAGCAAGTTCTTCCCTCTCCCTGAGCTCATTTCCTCACCTCTAAATTAGATATAATACTACTTTCCCCCTGAACACCCCCAGGGATTGATAGGGTAACCAAAAAGAAGTAATGAATTGAAAAATGCTTTGCAAACTATAATGCACCAGGCAAGTGTTGAGTTTTTTTTTTAATTACGTATTATATACTTTGTTAAAGGAAATAAGGGAACTCTTCAATACGTGCAGAAAGTAATATCATGGAAAAGAGTCTTTCCATTCATATTGCATCATGTGAAAAATCAACTTGGGAAGGGAGAACTTATCTAGTCGAAGTGGTCTTCAAATACTAGAATTACATTCAATAAAATAAAATGAAATTGCATTTGTGAATTGAGGCTCTTTCTCTTACATCTGATGATCAAGTTTCCCAAACCATCCCTCTTTGCTTCTGCAGCTTTTAAGTTTTGTGAACCAGTGTTCTGGTTATAAAGAAGCTGAGAATCAGCAAGCATGCGTGTGATGTGCCCATCTCTTCCAAAGGTTTTATTTTGGGGTGCGGTGGGGAGTGGGAGTGAAGAGAGGGGTGGACACTGCCAAGTTTAGCAATATTCTGTAACTATTTCCTTACTCTTCAGTCTTAGACATTATCTGCTCCAACTTCCAAACTTTACCTATGAGGAACCAGATACTCTAAGGTCGTTACATAGCAAGCTAACGGCAGAGCTAAGACTCCAGAGCTAAGACTCCAAGCCAAGCTCTGTAAGTCTTAAGAGAGGCCTGGAATAAAATGGCATGCCCACCCCCACCCCTGGAATTCAGGCAGGGATGCTAAACATTTAAATTAAGGTTTGGGAAGAAAGGCTCTGTAGAATCTTACCCGGGCCCTTGTCTGCAACTTCATTTCCCGTTGCTTTACCCACACTTTCTTATCCAGCCAGACAAACCTCTCCTAAGCCTCATGTCCCTAGTCTTAGCCTCCCACCCCCCCCCCCCCCCCGAGGAAATCCCAGCCTTAAATCTTCAAGGCAGGTGAGATCATTGGCAACCTATTATGTCTGCTCCATCTTCAGGTGTAGTCTACTCTACTGGGAATGGATGGCGGTGAGTCTACCCTTGGGATTGGCATTACTCTCCCTCTTTGTCCTTCCAGGACTGTCTCATCAGGCATTTTGTTCAACAGGAAGCTTGGCTTTGCTTTTGGTCACATGCACAATCCAGATAATGCTGGCAGCCAGTAACTCCTGGAGGCTTAATAAAGTGATACTAAGGCAAAGAGGCAATTCCCATCAGCATATTTGCCACTGCACAGGCAGGATGAGTTTCATGCCAACCATGGGAGAATAATCCCACATGCCCGGTTTCAATAAAGCAGGTGGGCACGATCACTTCTAATTATCCTGGTTATTGATTTTTAGCATAGAGGAAGGTAAAAGCATGGAAAAAGTAGGAATGTAGAAGATCATGTGAAGCAATATATCAACTGAAGAGCACTTATATTTGACCCGAGGGTCTAATCAGAGGCACCAAAACAGAGATGCCCACAACTACACAACCATCACATACACACACATACATACATCCTCACCAGTCCATTCAGATGCCCATTCTAACATGCTCAGACATACACTAACACACACATTCAAACACCGAGGAATACACATCCACACAGTAAAGCATACTCTCAATCACATACTCAGATGTTATCACGTAGACTCGTTAACTCGCTCTACACACTTGCAGGCACCTCACTCCGACACTACTCTGCTCAGCCTTACTGTTGGAAGTGAAGGTCTTCCTTATTTGGAGGGAGAAGGTCACCTTATTTCCTCACAGCAAACAAGAACCTATTCATTTCTGAAAGCAAAAAAACCGCATAGCTTCCCAAATACCAAAGCACCTTAGCTTCGCACATTCATGAAAAAGAATAAAGATGCAATGCCCAGGTGCCTATTAATCAAAGCCATAGCTGCAAATGGCTGAAGCCTATTTCCCTTATTAGAATCAAACAAATGGATCAACAGAGAAAGTGTTTTCACTCTCAAAATGCGTGCACCCGGCTTTTTTAAAAAAGGCACGGGAATTAATCTGAAGACCCACCGATTTCTCACTGAAAAAAATGAAATGTAAATGCAACCGAGATTTTTCATAATGAACATGACTGCATTCCCTTTCAGCAAAGGAAAAGGGGGGAAAAATACTTTGGAATCAACAGGAAACAGGAGGAGTGGTGGGAAAACCAGCAAGGGTGGCTCAGGAATAAAGCAGCAGGAGAGTAAGCAGGTGTTTTTCCAATCTCAAAAATCCCAGCTCTCATGGAACCCCTATGGATTTCCGTGCCTGGCAGGCAAGCCTAGAGGGAAGCCAACCGGGGCTCCTTTTTGTCACAAACGACACGAATCAAGTGTTATTATCGGTGGCATTATTACTGTTCTCTGCATCTCGCACGGCAGGGGGCTGGCTGGTACTTACCCCAGAAGATGAGCACGAGGGAAGCCAGGGGAAACAATCTGTTGAAGGCAGGCATCTTTTTTCTGGCGGGTGGCTTCCGGGGCTACACAGGGAGATTCCCGCGGTCAACAATCCGCCCTCTCTGATACTTTCGAGGAAACCCTTTGGGGCGAACTGCCCCAAGGGGGCGACTTTCGGACCGAAATAAGGGCCCGCGACCGAGCCGGGCGGGGGGTTCGGCTCCGAGCTGAGCGGGCGCGCCGCCCCGAGCCGGGGAGCGCGCGGTCCCCGGGGCCCGTTGCCGGGATCCGGTTCAGCACCGCGGACAGCGCCCTCCCCGCGCCCCCGCCCCCCGCGCCCCGCGCCCCCGGCCCCGCGCCCCGCGCCCCGCGCCCGCTCGGCTGGAGGAGAACGGCGCTGGCTCTAGGCGGCCGGGCTGTCCACGGGGCCCATGCGGAGCCGCCTCTCACCTCCCCTGGGAACAGCGCCGCGCCGACCAGGATCCGCCGAGGCCCCGCAGCTTCGGCTTCATCCGCGTGCCCCGGCTTCCCCGAGCTGGGCGCGCCCCGCTCCCCCGAGGCCGCCCGGCCACCCCGGCCGAGCTCCTAGGTTCGTTCCCCCTCGGCCCCGTCCACGCCCGCCCGCCGCTCCCCGGGAAGGTCCGGAGGGGCGGGGAAGGAGGCGGAGGCTCCCTGGGTCGGGCCGCCGATCTCGGGAGAGGGTGGCGGTGGGACGAGGCAGGGAGGAGGCGGGGAGGGCGGGCCCCTTCCCCCGGGCTCGCCCCCAGGTAGTGCGGGGCCCCGACCCTGGGTGGCGGGTGGCCAACTGCCCTTCTCCGGGTCCCCCTTGACCGCGTCTGCTGTCAGCCTGGACATGCGCAGGCGGCTGTCCTGCCCCCGCACCCCCGCCCGCCCCCGCGGACCCACCCCTCGTGCACACGCTCCCCACCCCCAAACAGGCGTGCCCCTCCCAGGGCCGAGCGCGGGGTGGAGCCTGGGGCGGCGCAAACCCCTCCAGACCTCGCGGTGTCTGGGCCGGCCGGCTGCCTCCGGGTCCCCGCGGCTCTCCCCAGCCCCGGGCACGCCTCCTCGCGCCGCTGCACACCCCCCGGCGACCCCGCCGCGGCGCGGGCACAGGCTCGCCGGCCTCCAGCTCCAGGAACGGGAGGGCCAGGTCCCTTTCGGGCAATGATGTCATCCGTAATGTACACTGTACACGAGAAGCTCCGGGCTCCCCCCCCCCCCCACTCCGCCCCCAGCCCGTCCCCCTCTGTGCTCCTCTTCTAGCCTTTGTCCAGCCTTGAGTAATGGGGTCCGGGCACACCGAACGCAGCAAGATAATCCCTGTTGCGGAGAAGGGGGGTAGGGGTGAGGCGCACCTGTTCCGTGTTCACCTCCTCCGCCAGCGAGGTGCTCAAGCCTTAGCGCGCGAGTGGTGCTGGGCGTGGGGGCAGCTCCCTCTTGTTCTAATCGCTTTTTCTTTTTTCTTGTCCCCCCCCCCCTTTTTTTTTTTTAGTTTAAAAAGCAGATAGATTGTGGTTTGGCTTCTTCCAACGGTTGGCCACTCCCTAGTCCTAGCAGCTGTTTCAGTCTCCCCCCCCCCCCCCCGCCGCCGCATCTCTGGAAGGGAAACCTGAAACTTTAAATTCGAACTCAGATTTGTTATAAACTCAAATTGACATAATACATTAGGAATGCCTGGAGCTGAAATGAAAGACTAATACAAAAGTTTCCCCCTCCAGGCCCTTCTTAGTCCCTCCTGCTCCTTTTCCAAAAGGGGAAGCTTGACCCTGATATCCCAAAACAGAACGGGAGAGTAACAGCTGGCTGTAAACGAACCATAGGCAGGAAATTCTCTTTCCTAACATATGACAGGACAGCAGAAGGTTCTCCAAGATAGGATCTTCCTGGGCAGGGAGCCACCAGGCCATAAACTCTACGTTGTTTTGAAGGCCAAGCCCTTGAAGCACAGTGAATTAAGCCTGGAAGAGAAGTTAAAGTTGGCTCTTATAATTCAGCCTTTCCAGTTCATGAATCCCCCAAGAGCCTTCCTGATGAATAGGCTCCACCTTTTTCAGTGGTAAGAGCTTACTACTTCCCAAGTTAGTTCCTTCTGTTGTTCAAAGTTCTTTTTTACATTCAATCGAATTCTCTGTACTCCTCTTCCCTCCCCACACTCCGTTAAATGGTCCTTCAACTGTTATCATCTCTCTCTCAGGAAGATTTTTAGTTTGTCAACATGATTCTCAAAGTGACATCCAGAACAGGGGATAATGTTCCCTGTGTGGTCCGAGCAGCGTAAATCCAGGGGAATGACAGCCACACTTGCTTTAGAGGGAGAGGGTATGTCTATTCAAATACATTTACTGCCCCGCCTCACTCCTAATGAGCTTGTGGTCAATTAAAATTCCTAAGTATTTTTCACTTGAACTGTTGCAGAGTCACTTTTAGTTATACACGGAATTTTGGGAAAATGATTACGGAACTACATTTATTGCTGTTAACGTTTACCAGTTTCAACTAATTGTCACATCTTGTTAATACTCTTATTGAATCCGGGTTGAATCATCCAACATATCTCTATTCCTTAGCTTTGTTTTACTTCTAGTCTTGACAATCACCTGATCTAAACATAGGTCTGTTTGTTTTTTAATAGATAGGGGGAAAAAAACCCAAAGAGTCCATTGATACAATTTTAGAGGCCTCACTCTAGCTTGATAATGAGCTACTAATTAGACTTTTTGGTATGGTTGCTCAATCACAAATAAATACTGAAATGTATCTATGTTCCATATTTATAACATGACACATCCTGAATATTTAAATCATAGGGTCTATGTGAAAAAAAATTACATTGATAGTGGTCCAGAGAAAAGAGGTAAGATTAATGGTTTACATTTACTTGGAAATAGATGTTCAGCAATATATTTCAAATGCTTCCAAAGTGGAATAAATTACCTTTTGTTACATTCAAGCAGTCGTTATCCAAAGAATTACTGGGATGTTGCAGGGGAAAAAAATCTCATATAGGTTAGAAATTTGGAATAGATTACAGATAAGGTTCCAACAACCTTTGGGGTTCTATGATTTTATTGAAAGTAAATGAATTTGGATGGGTCCAAATACATAGAACGACTGAGGTATTCTCCGTCTGATAAATCTGTCAACCACCACCCCCACAACCACCACTACTACCACAGTCGGAATTGGCTTCATTTTACATAATTTTTCTTACATCCATTTGTGCTATTAGGAAATAATCACAATGTTCTTTTCTAAGCGTTTACCATTCCCATTTTAGTCACTTTGAGGATTTTACTTGAGATTTTAGGAACCATGTATTTGCTTCTGGTCTGCATATACCCTTCCCCTGTCTCTCCTCTATTGAAAATAGGAGCATTTGGTCTTTCCAGTTTTCTGACATTTTCTTTGATTTTTGGCAGTGGCTCTCCGTCACTTTCGCAAGTACCTTGAGTTCCCTCAAGTACCTTCTGCCTTGTTTCAAGAGTTTTTAACTCATTTTAATTGTTCCAGTTACGCCTTCCTCCTTTCTGCCATTTCGGCTTTGCTACTTTTTTACTGCTTTGTTTTTAACCCTTTCCAATTTGATGGTTATCTTTCCCTTACAGTGGTTGGACGAAACCATCCATTCTAGTCTACAAACAGTAGCTAGAGCATCTTTTGTATTTTATAAGATCATGTACCTTCCTTGCTTTAAGCCCTTCAGTGTATTTCGTTGCACCTTAATAAAATCTAGACTCCTCACCATGGCCTAATAAGGCCTGCTCTGGGCACTGGCTGTTCACTTATCTTGTTCACAATGTTCACATTTTTAAAAAATGTACCTCAAACTTATTAAGCTTTTCCCATCATAGAGCCTTTGTGCCAGATGTCCCCTCTTCCCAGAATGCTCTTTATCCTGTGGCTAGTTTCTTATCATTAAGGTCTTGCCTCAAATGACTTCTCCTTAGAGTGGCACTCCTGGTCACACTTTCTAAACTAGTTTCCTGCTCACTTCCCCACCTGAAGCTACTCTCTATGTCATTATCCTGCTTCTTGTTCTTTATATCTTCTCTTATTATCCAAAATTACTTTATCTGAAATTTATTTTTTTAAGATTTTATTTATTTATTAGAGAGAGAGGGGGGGGTATGAGCAGGGGAGAGAGGCTGAGGGAGAGAGAGAAGCATACACTCTGCTGAGCAGGGGGCCCCATGTGGGGCTCAATCCCAGGACCCTGGGATCATGACCTGAGCTGAAGGCAGACACTTAACCGACTGAGCCACCCAGGTGCCCCACTTTGTTTGAAATTTAATGCACTTGTTTATTTTCTGTTTCTTCCTATCAGGATGCAAGCTTCATGAAAGCAGCCTTTTTTTTTCTGCTTGCTGCTGTACTCCTATGCCCAGGTTGGTACAAGGCAGATTATTAGATCCTTTACGAATCCTGAATGAATGAGTAAATGAACAGATGAATGAGAATAGTGTGGAAAGGGTGAAGAGCCCAGGCCATAATCAATATAGGGAACAGAAAAAAAAAAAATCAGAGAAATGGGAGAAGACCAGGATGACACAATGCCACAGTAGACAAGGAAAGAAATTATTGAGACTTGAGAGATACTCCTTCTGAAAGAGGACTCCAGCCAATTGTACTCAGAGATTGAGAAAGAGGAAAGGAGTGGGGCCTGACATATGTAGAGATTTTGAGGTGGAAGGGGGAAGAATGACAGACATGGAAAGAGGAAAGGCATCTGAGATATGCACGGAGACATTACTTTTCCTGAGGAAAGAAACCTATTTCACTAAGATCATGGGGGACATTAGAGACAGCAGTGGGGGCAGTGACACTGAGGAAAGATAGAGTAGAGACCTTAAGATAGACATACGGATCTTTGTAAAGGAGGCAAAATTATCTACTGAAAAGTAGGGGGTGGGGAGGACCAGGGGAGCTACAGATGGGACAGTCGCTTTGGGCCCATTGATGCTTTTCAAGATCAACACATACCTGAACCAAGAGTCAAGATGCAGAAATCAGAGCCCAGTGTAAGCAAGTCAAGTGACCTGCTTTTGCTATTCTTAATGGATTTTGAAAAATAGTGCACAACCCGTGGGACAAGGAGAGTAAAAAAACATGTTTATTTTAAACTGTGGCCAAAGAGCACGTGTGGAACTGGGAGATATCAGGCTCCCCCAAATCGTTCCATCATCCTGACTGCCAGCTGTGTGGTTACTGTCACCAGCCAAGGGAAGCATGGGATTAGGACAGGAAATGCTGACATGAGGACCAGACGATACAATCCCTTCCTGCATCTGCACATGGCAGAGAACCTGATAGGTAAAATGAGGCCAAAAATGTTTGTCGAATTGAATTGAATTTCATCTGAACGATCAGGAAAGCCAGAACATTCTTGACACCCGGGAGTGCCCCACAAACACTCATTACACACCCTATATGCGAGAGAAGCCAGTGTCACACCGATCATAACCAATCTTTGGGAGGCCCATGGTATGTATCCATGAGAAAGCTATTAATAGGAAGTTATAATAATCTGAACATTTGAATGGGAAAAAAGAAAATAAAATTAGTGATAAAGTTACTTCAAACTTCTCAAAAGAAAAGTTATATTTCAAGAATTGCTGTTAGCCAGTGTAATTTCTCAATGCGTTTCTGGTGGGGCATCTTAGGCTAGAGAGAAGGGGAAAAAAAAAAAAAACTTTTGGAGAAATAAGTGTCATTATTGCCTTTGCTGCTGACCTAAATACTCCGGATATTCTGATGTTTGATGCAGGAGCAACACCTGAGCCCTGGCTGACTCAATGCTCATCAGAAACAATATCGAAGAAGAAGAAAAAGAAACCACAAAATGACCCCCAGGTGGGGGATGGGAGGCCTGTCTCAGGCCTCTTTCGACTCTGAGATAGGACTGGTACTTTCACTTGACCACTCTGAACCAATTTTCTCTCTCTAATTGTCTGTCCTCCAGAGTTACTGGAAACACAAATGAACTAATGCGTGGATGTGTTTTGGATTTTGTAAAATCTTATAAAACCAAGAAGTATTAGGCTCCTGTTTAGATTATTTCTTTAATCCTTACAGAGATGTGCCCAGCTGTTAACTTCAACAGGATAAAAAATAACCAACTTTTTGTGATTTGTCAACACCTTTCTTATAATTTTCATCACCAACATCATTATGTTCATCATCATCTTAGTATTTGAGAGCATGCTTTGGTCCCACAATGATATGCACTTTGTATGGATTAACTCATTGAATCCTCACAATGATTTTAAGGAGTAGACACTATTCTCTTCCCCCACCCCTAGGAAATAAATACAAAAGTTAAAAGATTCGCTCATTCAATTTGTATACAGCAGAATTATGACACACACCCAAGGCTCTTCATCTTCAAAGTCTTAAGGACTTAACTTCCTATAAGGTATTTCTCAGCCATTAGAAATGACAAATACCCACCATTTGCTTCAATGTGGATGAAACTGAAGGGTATTATGCTGAGTGAAGTAAGTCAATCAGAGAAGGACAAACATTATATGGTCTCATTCATCTGGGGAATATAAAAAATAGTGAAAGAGAATAAAGGGGAAAGGAGAGAAAATGAGTGGGAAATATCAGTGTCACTCTCAGTGACAGCACACGAGAGACTCCTAACTCTGGGAAATGAACAAGGGGTAGTGGAAAGGGAGGTGGGCGGGGTGATGGGGTGACTGGGTGACGGGCACTTGACGGGATGAGCACTGGGTGATATGCTCTATGTTGGCAAATTGAACTCCAATAAAAAAATAATAATTTAAGAAAAGATCTTACCATCAAAAGATACTTCCATGTGCAAATCAATCAGAAAGTTGATGACTCCTTATGTAGTGTGAAGTTCTAAGATGAGTACTCTGTGTGTGTGTGTATTTATATGTGAGAGAAAGTAGGTATAACCTCTCTACTCACAAAACTTTAAGTATTATGGAAAATTCTGGAATCTAAGTAAGTACACAAGAAAAACACAAATGAACCCAGCATGTCTTCCTTCCTTCCAATTTTATTTTTTTAAGTAATCTCTACACCCATGTGGGGCTCAAACCCACAACCCCAAGATCAAGAGTTGCATGCTCCACTGACTAAGCTGGCCAGGCTCCTTTGTTTGTTTGTTTGTTTCCTTCTTTCTTTCTTTCACCTTCTTTCTTTTCCTCCCTTCCTTTCTTTCACCCTTTTTTTCCTTTCTTTTTTCTAGAGCAGGGAGGGTTTATAATCACATTATTTAGAGAACTCACATGGATTAAAATGAATGAAAAACTCCTTGTTTGTCTGTTTTGTGTGTGTGTGTGGGGGGTTCTTTTTGAAAAAGGAACAACTGCTTGGCCTCATCTTACAGTTTTATTTTTAGGAACACAAGGTATTTTGTTGAATTCTCATGATATGAGAATTAAAGAGAATTAGAGAGATTAAATTACTTGTGTACTGTTAAACTTTACTTGTTTACCAAGTGCTTGTTCAATGCCAGGTATTGCATTAGTCTCTGGCATTAAAACAATAACAAATTGTGTGGTTATGATACAGGTAGCCTGGAAGACGGAGCCATGGATTATACTTTGAACCTGGGGGGCAGGGAGATAGCTGGGAAAGTGAGGCAATATTTGAGTAGATGAGTAAAATTTCCCAAAGAAAGGAAATGGTGGGGCAGCCCGGGTGGCTCAGCGGTTTAGCGCCACCTTTGGTCCAGGGCCTGATCCTGGAGACCCGGGATCGAGTATCGTGTTGGGCTCCCTGCATGAAGCCTGCTTCTCCCTCTGCTTGTGTCTCTGACTCTCTGTGTGTGTGTGTGTGTGTGTGTCTCTATGAATAAATAAATAAATAAAATCTTAAAAAAAAAAAAAGGAAATTGTGCATTGGGGGTTAAAGGGTGTTCTGAGAGCCTCATCTTGTAGATGCAGGTTGCACTCTCCTGATTCTTAATCTGGGGCATGTGTCACTGAATAACACTGCCATTTTCAAGTAATGCCATGATTTGGAGTGGCTGAATGGAGCAATGGGAAAGAATGATGTCTTTGGAATCAGACAGGTTCACTCTGGATGCTCTGCTTGTTCCTTCTGTAACCTTGAGCAAGTTATTTAATTCTTCTGAACCTTAGTTTCTTCTGTCATAAAATGAGAACAATAATATTACTACCTACCTGGTAGCTACTTATGAATATTAAATGAACTAAACATATAAATCACCTAGAACAACACCTGGCCCTTAGCATAAGTTTGTTTGTTTGTTTGTTTAATATGCCCAATGTGGGGCATGAATTCACCATCCTGAGATCAAGAGTCACATGCACTACCAACTAAGCCAGCCAGGTGCCTCATAGCGTAAACTTAATAAATACTATTTCCCTCCTTCTTCATAAATAAGGAGTAGGCATTATTGCTTTCTACATTTTTTTAAAGGAAACTATATTCAAGAGAAGTTCAGTGACTTAGCCACTCAACTTGTATGTGGCTGAACCATGAATTCTCTGTTTTCTATTCTTTGATGTCCCTCATACACCACTCCCACTAGTGGTGGGGCTCAGATTTCCACTAGCAGCTGTGTGTTGCCAGGAAGAGGTCAACACAACAACTCTAGGACTTGGAGGAGGAAAGAGAAAAGCCTCCATATCCAGACCATATGAAACAATAACATAACTTTTTTAAAAGTTTGCATTTCTGTAAGTACTTATAAGAGAGTGTGTCTATGCCAAGTGTTTGGGAAAGGCACAGTGCTGGACTTCGTGTTTCAGAATGATTAATGAAGTCACACTGAGAAAACTGACTGAGCTGAGCTGAGTAGCTGCCAAGGTCTTTCATCCTGCCCTTGGATTTCTTCTTCCATTCTTCCACCCCATGATGGAGATGGCTCCCACAGCATGCACTTGTACCACAGCCTTTATCAAATAACTTGTAACTGGGTGTGCTGGAGTCCATTTCCATCACTAGGCTGTGTTCTCCCCTCTAGGACAAAGATTTGCATTCTGAGTTTTAATTTGGGGATTGAAGGACACACTCTCCCTTGCCATGGTGGTAAAGATGGCCCCACCTCTCTATGTTCTTCAGCCTTAAAGGAGTGGCCATAGGAACTCACTCACCTTTCAGATGAATGAAAAACCTATGTTGGGAGGTGGGGATGAAAAACATAAATACAGGCTTCCTTGGGATAAGTAAAATTTGAATTTCCCAGGGAAGTTGTGAAAATTTTAATTCACCTTTGAATCTGCAGAAATTAAGAAAGTTCTTGGAAAATAGTATTAAAGACACAATTTATACTGAGGATCAGACATCAGAGGTGACAAGGTGGCACATTTACAGGTGGTTATGTTATAAAACAGAATAAGAGTGAGATATAGAGGGTGAGATAAAAGGTTGGCTACATCTCAAATGGTAAAAGTTAGACAAAAAAGGTGCATTAATAACCTTCCTGAAGCAAAGATAAGCTTTCTACAGGAAGTGATTGAAAAGCATGACATCCTTGACAGGTGAACCAACATGAACAAAAGCATAGAAGCAGAAAAGTTTCAGACCTGACATCAAGAAAATGAATGACTTAGTTTATCTCAACCCTGGGCACACCTAGAGAAATAATTCTGGAAATGTTAAATAAATAGTTGTGAATGTCTATTAAGGAGTCTAGACTTAGTCTGAGGGATAATTGGGAGTCACTGGAGGTTGAGGTGATATCAAATGGGTTTTAGGAAAATTAATCTGACAGAAGGAGACATGGAATGGGGAAAATAGGAGAAATGGTTGTAACTGTAGTAAGAAGGAAAAAGAGCTGGTGTAGGGCAGTGTGAGTGGGATATATCTGATTCAGAAGAAAATATGAAGGTTTAAAACACTGGATTTGGCGAATAACCAAGGGTGCGGCAAAGGAGAAAAGCTCACGCTAGTCATGGAAGAGGGGATAATTTTGAGGCCATTCAAAATTATAGAAAATATAGCAGCAGTGGTGATTTGGGGGAGAAAACTGATGGACCTTGGGTTTTGTTTGGTATATATTTCTTTCTTTCTTTCTTTCTTTCTTTCTTTCTTTCTTTCTTTCTTTCTTTCTTTCTTTCTTTTCTTTCTTTCTCTCTCTTTTTTTAAGCGATCCTGAGGTCTTTTATTTTCTTCACATTTATCAGGCCATGAATTCATAGGGAATGGGTTCTAGCAGTTCAGGCTCCTTTCCATTGGTTCTCACAAAGTGCGCTTCTCTGGGTGGGGCAGGCTGGCTCTTCAGTTGGACCCAAGTACCTTTCTCTTTGGCTTCCTTCTTTTCCTGATCATTTTCCTTCACACGCTTCAGGAAGCTATCTTGGCTCTTTGAGTGTTTAATATGCTCGATGCAGACATTAATTCTCTTGGCAAAAATCTTGCCCTTAACTTGTTTGTTTACAACAATGCCAACAGCATGCTGAGTAACATTGTAGACTCTTCCAGTTTTGCCATGGTAATATTTGTGGGACATTCCTTTTTGAACAGTGCCCATTCCCTTGATATCCATAATATCACCTTTCTTATAGATTCGCATGTATGTGGCCAAAGGAACAACTCCATATTTTCTAAAAGGCCTAGAGAACATATAGCGGGTACCTCTCCTCTTTCCCTTTGTGCTTGTCATTTTGGTGAATTACTGAAAGATAGTAGTTCCGCTGTTTGGTATATTTTCTGTTGCAGATCCTTATTGATTGCCTGTAAATTTAAATCTGGTCCTCAGAAGAGATCATGGATTTAGTGATCAAGATAGGAGAGTCATTCTTATAGAGTGATAATTGAAGTAATGGAAGTGGCTGATATTTGAAAGAGAGTCTATACAGTGATAGGAGATCTAAGGATACCTAAATTTAGGAGAGTAGAGGAAGCAGTCAAGCCAGTAACAGAGATGGAAACTGATCAAAGTTATAGGAGATCAAAATAGTGCTGTGTCAGGGACGAAAATGGGGGAATGTTCCATACTGACAATGAGTGCTGTAGCAGAGACTTCAGTAAGATAAAAATTGGCTTGGAGACTTAGTAATCAGGAAACCACTGATGACCTTATGAGGAGTTTCAGCTGAGAGTCAAGAGGAGGCCATACTATGGAAGAAGCTGAACAAGAAGTGTTGGTGCAAAACTAATGGATGCAATTGGTTTGATTATATTTTCGAAACATTTGATAGTGGGAGTGAAAGTGTTGATAGGGATAGGAAAATGTTGATAGGAAACTACAGGATAAGTAAGGATTTTTCTGGGAAGGTCATAGAGGCAAAAGCTCAGAAGTTAAGACCAAATTTGGAGGAAAAGGGCAATCGTGAGCTTGGTAACAAGGAGGAAGGGTTTGGATCAAGAGCACTGGCTGGAGTTAACCTCAGCTTTAGGGGCAGGGGAAGAGGAGAAAGTGGAAGAAGACACAGGGATGTGGAGGTAGCAAGAAAAGACTTTGAAGTTACTCACATGAGAGAGATTGTATGTCAGTAAAACAGGCAATAAAGTTATTTTCTGTAAGTGGGAAGCTGGACACAACTGGGACCTTGAGGAGAATGAGAGATCGAAGAGTCTCTAGGAAGTGGGATGATTAATTAATGTAAAATGAACAAAAGCAGATGTGAGTATCAGTAGACCCAACAAAGAATGGATTGTGGTGGATCCTTTCCAAATGGCTTCAAGGCTTTCTCCAGTAAACATTGCCAACCATTCCTGAAGGCTGGAGAGTGGCAAAGTGGAACAGGAGAAGTCCAAGTTGCTGAGACATCCTGGAGTGTCTGTGAAATGGTTAATTAAATGCCAATAGATGTGATAGAAAAGAAGAATAAACAATCAGGGGGTGGGGCACCTGGGTGGCTCAGTTGTTTAAGCACCTGACTCTTGATTTCAGCTCAGGTCATGATCTTAGGGTCATGAGATGGAGCCCAGCATCAGGCTCCATGCTTAAGATTCTCTCTCTCCCTCTCCTTCTGCCCCTCCATCCTGCACGTGCATGTTTGTGTCCTCTCTCTCTCTCTCTCTATTTCTCTCTCTCAAAATATATAAATAAATAAAAATCAGGGAGTAACTCATGGTGAGAGGAAGACTAAAAAGCAATTTTAGGAACTGCAAGTAGTTGAGAAAGAAGGAAGAGCAGGAGATTAGAGGGGACATCTGGAGGATTGACATCTCAACGTGGAGCCACATCGAGGGAAAAGCAAGTCTGTATTGTGGAGGTCCCACTAGTGACTGAGTACGTTGCAGAAGGAAGACATTGGAGTTGAGGAGATCAGGAATATGTAATTTTTCAATTTATATACTTCTGCAAAAACTGGAATTATTTTTCCAGCAAGCACATACTGCTCCCAGAATGTTTTTTTTAAAACAGTAAAATTAAAACAAACTTCTAGCATCCAAAGGAATAAACCAGGGAGAGAAATTTCAGGCTTAGATCCAGGCCGATTAAGTCAATAATTCTTTACTGAACTCATTAACTGTTCAGCTGGACTGTATTAAAAGTTGGTGGATGTTTGCCCATCTCTGGAATTAAAAAGAAAGGAAAAGAGCACGTGAGGCCAGAATATGCGGAGCATTATCTGCATAGACTGTTGGCATTCCTGAAGGTGATGGCAAGGAGGAAAAGAGAGAACAACCATTGCTTAGATCAAGAAGCCCCTGAGTAAGATGGGCAAAGTATCAGAAATTGGTGGAGACCTTCAAGAAAGGTACAAGAGGGACAGAGTGACTTCTATGAACTCTGAAAAGGAAGAGTTGGATCACCTGGGCAGCGCTACTGTCTGAATACGGCAATGGGGAGCAGGGATAAGGAACAAGCGTCTTCCAGGGGAGTAGAGGTACATGGGGCATACGGCCTCCTTTGAAAGGATTATAAGAGATATAGGACTTTTGAGGGCTGGGGGAGGGAGTAAGAAAAGATTCAGTTAATAGACGTGAAGGACATAAAAGTCAAATTTGGGGAAATATTTGTTCATAAAAGGACGAGGTTGAGTTCTTAATAACACCATAGTTCCTCTGCAACTGGCATGTGTAATGTGTAAATATAACCCCAATAAATAAGCAACTGTGCATTGCTGGCAGTCCCTGGGGCCCTAGAAGGCCCTGAGGGTGGAGTCAAATCTCAGAGGGAGGAGAAGATGCTTCTTGTTTTTAGGCAGAAGGAAAGATACATGCCCTTGGCCCCTTCCCATGAGTAACTGAGGCAGAAACTAAGAGAAAAGAACCTGCTTCTCTTTTAAGTCTCCTCACTAATGGTCTACTTCTTCGGTCTTCACCTTCAGGACCACAGTGCATAGAGAGAAGAGGATTCCAGCACTTTCCTGAGACTTACCAAGCAGAGGATGGTGCTTTCAGTTTTAAAGCAAATCAACAAAAGACTTTAGATCCTTTAAATTCTACTTTGAATTTTCAGAAAGTGGTTAAAAACAATCTAAGCGATATACAAAAGATGTGGGTTTTTTTGTTTTTGTTTGTTTGTTTTTTTAAAGGAAGGAAAAAGGAGAACTACAGGATCTAATTCATACTCAGCTTAAAAGTTGGATCATGGTACCAAAGACATTGCCAATACCATGGAAGGGCTGCTGTTTATATCCTACTTATAACTAATGTTTTTGAGTTTGTAATTGTGGAGCATTGCATATATTATCTCATTTAATCCTGACAACAACCTGAATAGGCATGTGTTATTATTCTGCCCATTTTACGTATAAGGAGACTGAAGTGCAGGATGGCAAGGGAAAGTCTGCAAAGTCACACAACTAACAGGTGGAGATCGTGGAGCTCAGATTCACGATCATCTGACCACCTTTCCTTGTATCCAGGAGCTTCATCTTTCAGAGGAAGTAAACACAACATGGGGTTAACTGGCAATAAGAGAAACCTGGGTTTGAGCCAAGGAAGAACTTCCTGAGGGCTTCAGAGTGGAATCAAGGAGAGAGACGTATTCCTGGGGTCATTTAGGTATTTTCTTTCTTACCCCCCTCCCCATTCTTTTATCTTCTTTCTCTATTTCTTTTTCTTTTCTTTTTTTTTTTTTTTTTCTTTCTTTTTCTTGACTGACAGGGCAGAGACAGAGTAAGAGCTTCGAGCTGATGTAACCTATTTGGTTTCATGGCACGGACTTGGGAAGCTTCAACATTCACTCCTCACCCGTCGGCCCCTGCTGGCTCGACACCCCCAGTGGAAAGAGCAGCACCAGATTTGCAGCTTTCCTAGAAGTTCCAGGGCTGGCAGCAGAAAAGTCATTCTCATCTAGTGTGGTAAGACGAGTGTTCAGAACAGTTGCCGAGTTTGAGAGCCTTATTTTAGATTCCCTTAAAAAGTCACCTCCTGCTCTGCGTTTGGATGAGTATCTGTTCCAGCTAGATGAGACCGGAGCTGGAGCCGCCTTCCTGGGCTGGTTGGTAATTGCAGTGGGAAGACCACAGTAGCAGATCGTGCGGGGTGAGGACGTCCCACCTGAGCTCAGCACCCCAGGCTAGTGGTCGTTGACCTGCTCTGGGTTTGTCCCCTCCATCCTGCCCCTGGCAATAATGTCATTTTGACCTGGATCTGGGTATGGCTACTCTTGACGGCCCATGCTCTTCCAGGAGGTGGAGACACAAAAGTAGACAAACACCTACACTTGGAGGCAGAGAACAGTGACTCAGAAATGTTTGCTTTCACAGAAACCAGAGCAAGAAGAAAGGGAAGATAGCTATAAAAGACTTTCAGGTCAGACACAATTAAACCCCGTGACTTGGGCAGCCCAGGTGGCTCAGCGGTTTAGCACCGCCTTCAGCCCAGAGTGTGATCCTGGGGACCCGGGATCAAGTCCGGTGTTGGGTTCCCTGCGTGGAGCCTGCTTCTCCCTCTGCCTGTGTCTCTGCCTCTCTCTCTCTCTCTCTCTCTGTGTCTCTCATGAATAAATAAATAAAATCTTTAAAATAAAATAAACCCGTGACTCTAAGCTTATGAAGAAAAAATTCAGCAAACACGTCTTGGATGAATACAATCACATCCTACAGAAGGTTTAAAGAGCTTTATTTTTTTCTCTACTGCTTTATGGTTTTATACATTTTCCAGAATTTCTATGAGGAGAATCTATCTCTTTGAAATCAGAAAAAAAAAAATGCAAATGGGAAACGAATACAAAGGTGCGGACCAGTGCAGTCCCAGCCACTGGGGCCTTTCACATAAAGATACTTCAGAGTCCCGAGCTTCTCCCTCTGAGTTCTCCAGAAAGGGGAAGAAGAGACCAGCACAGAGGACACAGGCAGATGAGGAGAGGGCCGAGGAGAGGGTGAGTCCACACTCTGCCTTCCTGTGCTTCTGTTCATTCTACAAATATGTCCTTCCATTCCTGGAGGGAAAGGCTATCTCTGGGAAGAAGTATCCACTGGAAATAAGACTTTGGGGATTTTTTCCCCTGAAGGTATAGGCTTGAAGTGCAGGTAGACCAGAGGCCCCTCCTGACTCTGTGTCTTACGTAAACTTCAGAGTTTATTTTTATCTGTGTTCCAGAAAACCTATCAGTATAACCCTAAGGAAAGTCAAAGTATTAGGAATGATAACATTTATTGAATGTTAATTACATACTAGGCATCGAATATTATTTTATCTTGCCTTTGTACTAACCTTGTGAGGTAATGCAATTCACATTATGCCCATTTTACAGATGAAGAGGCTGAGGACTAAAGAGGTTAACTTGTTCAACGGCCCATAGCTGCTAAAGGTTATGGCCCAGGACCTGCGTGATTTGGGTGGAACTCCAAAATCAGTCCTTTCACCCACTATGCTTCTCTACCTTTCCCAGGGTTAAAAGCGGGGTTGAATTCTCTCTGAAATATTTCCTATGAAAGCCCAAATTATAGTTGACTCCCTGGATACCACGGTGGTCCATGTGCCATTTGGCCACTTTAAAAGACTTTATATAAAAAAAATTTTAAAAAAATATAAAAAAAAATAAAAAATAAAAGACTTTATAAAAAATGAGGCCAGACATACTGATGAAAAAATTTTTCCATTTGATCTTTTGTGATCCAATTACCTTGGATCCATCAATACTTTTATCCCTGGACAGTCAATCAAACATATTTATTTAGTACCTGCTATGTAAACAGCATTGGATCATCTCTGTGTCTAGTGCTAAAGGAATGTGAAGAATGTTCTTTGTTCTCAAGGATCCTATAATGTACCCAGACAAACAAAACTGATGACCTAAACTCTATCATAGTAAACTATGAAAATCCTTCCATAGTTCCCCATTATGATGAAAATGATGTGTCCAGTATGGCTTCCTTCATCTCCCACCCCAACTACTCAGCATTCATCGGTACACACTGAAGGCTGTTTTCAGTATGCATCTATTAACTTTCTGCTCCTGGGCTACTTTTCCTGGCCATGAGTGTGGTACGCCTGCACAGGGCAAGCTGGGAGTGCCAGAGAATTAATGCCACAAGGAGCATAGGATTCTGGTTCATAAAGAGCCCAACTTCCTGGTGTCCTGGGTAGGTGATCCATATATCTATATATCTTGGAGTTTCTCAGGGGGTGGAGATCCAGGCTCCCCCAGTGGTGATCTGTTCAATCATTCACCTTTACTGCTTCCATTGTTTCCCTATCTAATTTCCCCACCTCCCAACCTCCTAAATAAACTGTGGGTGCCCAAAATCTTCTGGGAGAGGCTGAGGTCAAAGGCAGTCTGACCCCTGCCTGCCTCCTGACCGGCTTTTGAGCCACACCCCTTCCCTCTGCTGTGCTCCAACCACGCTGATTTTCTAGTGCTTTCCTCCTCCATTCAAGGTGTCTATATCTGTTCTCTGTCTCGGAGATGCTGATCTTTCATCTTTACATGATTGGTTTTTCCCTAATCCCTCATGTCTCTGCTTAAATGTCACTGCAAGGAGAACATCTTTCACCATCCAAGCTGGACTCAGTCTTGCACACTGCAGCTTCGTCTTCACATTTACATTTACCCTTTGTTACTACACGTCGACCGGTATGAGCCCGGCTTCCTGCTTGATTGTGAGCACCTTGCAGTGCAGGAACATGTCTGTTTTCTTCACTATTTTATATCCAGAGTTTAGTACAGTGTCTGAAAATAGTTGGCACTTGCTACATATCTGTTGAATGAATGAAAAAGAGCAGATTGCTATGAAGCAATTTGGGAACCATTAAGTAGGGCTCTGAATGGTTTGGGTACAATGAAATTGGGAAAATGAGAGAGAGGTTAAATAGGGAGGGCTTTGTAAGGAACTGCCCTCAGCCTTGAGGAATAAGATTTATAGATGAAAAATGGCATTTGCCGAGCCCCTGCTATGTGCTTGGCATGATATCAGGCATCCTAACAATATGCATTATATAATGTCATCTTCATAACCCTGTAAAAATTATTTCCATTTTTAAAATGGAAAAATTGACGCTCAGAGAGATTAAGTAGCTTGTTCACAGCCACAAAACTAGAAAGGGATGGAACCATTTTTCAAATTCAAGTTTTCCTCTTACCAAAGCACATTCTCCTTTCGGTGCTACCTCAAAATGTATGCATTGATCATACAAGCTACCAGGTGATAAAGTATGGATGAAGCTGAGCAATCCATCATCACTCCTGGGGAAAAAGAAAAGCCTCTGACCCAGTAACCGTAATCAATTGTGTAAGTTCTGTTAGCTCATGCATGATAAACTGAAAGAGCTCTGGCAATAGCAAGTTGTTTAGAAGCACAGAGACCAAGTTTCCATGTCTATAAACATGGCGATATGACATCTGCCTAGGTCACTTCTTTGAATTGTTTTGAGGCTCAAATGTGAAAACATTTTAAAGTGCCTTGCAAATTTCAAAATTCCTCACTGACACAAATTGTTAGGGCTGTGCTCTGCTTTTTTTCCAGATATTGCTTAAAATCACCCTGCATCCTCCTATTAAGAAATAGCAATGAAAGAGTTTCATGTCATTAATAAAATTATACAATAAGGAGTAGAAGGGATAATGATAAATAATTTAGCTTATTCACCTATCTCCATGATTATGTGAAGATTTACTGAAATTGACCCAAAAAGAAAGCTCCTGGGCAATGCTTTAATAAATTAAATGACGAAAATTTCTTAATACTAAATGGTTTTTTTTTCCAGTAAAAAGAGCCATGGATTTTAATAGACAACAAGATTAGAATGATAAGTTTAGTGAATATATCCCCCCAAGAGTAGATTCTTTGGAGGACTGGCTGAGTTGTAACTTTCCATTGTCCCAGCTTTTTGATTAATAAATATTTAAAATATAGAGGAAGGAAACATTTAACTTAATTGTCTGTCAGAGTAAAAAAAGAGAGCAAAGTGATAATTCTCTTCTTTTCAATTCCCAGCTTTTAACACCTCTCAGCATCAGCCTGACGGATACAAGTTGACCACAGTGCAATTGCCATTACATGATTGTTCATCTCTCAGCAGGTTATATGGTTCTTTGTGTATTCGTACATTCTGCTCTGGGTTTGCACTTAATGTCACTTGCTTCCACCTGCACACTCCTAGAAGATTGTGTTAAGTTGTGCTATAACAATGTGGGCACACAGGGAACTATATTTCTCAGAATTCTCTACCATGTATGGTTCTAGTTTAGAGTTGGCCAAAAACAGAACTTGCATGAGATTTGGAAGGCCAAAGTGAAGCAACAGCCATTACTCTCGGAAGTATGTCATAGATGGACACAGAGGTGCCTTCTTTCTCTCCTCTGCTCTGTATCTAGCTTGTCTTCCAGACAGCAGCCCTTGACTTGGCTGTGTACCCACTGACACAGGGGCTAAGGGCAACAGCTTCCCATAGGCCTCTCCAGAAATCTTCCCTTTGTGCCCCAATTTAGCAGCTCCATATGACTGCTTCTCAGACTTCCCTGCAAGCCCCAACTTGTACACTTGTGTCAGCATTTCAGGAAGACGGCTGAGTGACTCTTTTTTTGTTCTCCAGCTCCCCTGTCCAGAACTTCACTTTTTTGGCACCTTCACTTTTGTGTCTAATTTCTATAATAAAGTTTATGGTCTAAAAGAAATCTTATTCTTACAATAAATCTCTTGGGTCCATAATCCTTGCTGTAGTTCTCTTTCTCTGATGGATACTTTATTGGAACCAAAGGTAGTTCTAGAGAAGAACTTGAAGGATGAGAATTTGAATTGCTTCTCTGATCCAGCTAAATTTAAAGCCATCAATGACTGTGTTATCACTGGTAACTAGTAGTCAAGGACATATGATGATAAAGTAATTAGTTGGTTGTCACCTGTTGTTACCTGCAGTGAAGCGTTTAATAGAAGGAAAGGCTCTGAATGATCAAGAAGATGTTGCCATAGAACAAACAAGTGTAAGTAAAGCACTGTGGTGTTTCATGGTTTCTTTCAAGTCCGCTGGTGGACTTGCAGAAGGAAAATAGTGATATCAGGGTTTAAAATCCCAGCTCAAGGTCCAGATAAAGAACCAGAGAGTTTCTGTAACTTGCCTGAAATAAACCTTTATCTCCTGAGCCTGGAGATTGAGATTTCTGAAAGCCAAATACAAAGTTGAGTTCTTCAAAGGCTGAGTTACAACACAAATTACAATCACAGCCTCACAGAGTTTCTTCTAGAAGACCACAGACCCCCCAAATTGGCCTGGGAACAAATGGGCAGATTCTGATAAAACTGAGATCCTTAAAAACCAAAAAATCTGCTGACTCTGTTTTCCTTGTGGAAATAGCCCCCCTCCCCTGTATGAGGAAGTTAGCTTACCTCGCCTGAGGAAGCCTTAATGACCACTCCAGGTCACTGTCTTGTAGGGGAGCACTGATCCTCCTCAAGACTCCTCTTTCCCACCTGTCATTGCTTCTACATCTCTATTAAGAGATCTAAACACAAGTCCTTGCAGACCCTGAGGATCAGATACAAGCATGACTGATGAGAGAATACTATACATATTCAAATTGCAAGATTTTAACAATTTCCATTGAAAAACAATCTGAGGGATATGTCTGAGAATGGTTGGATCAGGGTGAATTGATTGATACGGGTGCACTGACCAGAGATTCTGTATTCAATGTTGTAGCTTGAATGACTGGGAGTAGCTCTAACAGTTTGCTTTGATGGCTGACTTTTTCACTGACACACAAGACAGCTGAATCTTGAAGAATGATGGTGGATTACTGGACATTCCATCAGGTGGTGACCCCAGCAGCAGCTGCTGTTTTGCTTGAGCAAATCAACATATCATCAAGAACCTGGATCCAGCTATGGATCTAGCAAAAGCTACCCCCCCCTTTTCTTTCATTAAAAACTACCCCATACATATTAGCATTTTGATAAACTAATATTCCATTGGGCACTCAGCGCATTATTTCATAATTTAACACTTACATTTTGTTTTCTGAAGAAGATGAAGGAGGTAGAAGAGGAGAACAAGAAAGAGGAAGTAGAGAGAAAGAAGAGCTTTAGGTCAAGGTCATAGGAAGGGAAGCAAGGGAGAAAAGAAACACTTCTTGAGACACCATATTAGGAATATTGACATTTGCAAAGAGGACATTAAAACAAAATAAAACAAATCAAACAAAGGATTTTCTTTCTCGCCATTCCTCATATGTGATGTCTTCCTATCTATGCAGAACATTGATGATATTTGGAATTTTACATTAAGGATTTGAAGGGAAAGAACTCAAGATATGATTTATGAATCGTATGAATCTTCAAGTAAAGAAGCCTATCCAGGATAGGGGTGGGGAGGAAAGGAGAGAGAGGGAGAGGAAAGGGTAGGGAAGGGAGGAAGAGAGTAGGGCGCTATGGTCTGATGGAAATATCCTAGAGCTCCTTCCCTTATTGTCACCCCTTACTGGAGCCAAACAGTCATACTTTACTTAGGGATGGTGGAAACATCCAGACAAGGACAGAGAAATTCCAGCGCAGGGGGTGCTCCTCGTGTAACAAGATTATAAGAAGTAATGTTCAGAGGAAAAGGCTGAGGTTACAAATCAAATGTGGTATTTGTCACAAGTACTGGACTTTTGGAACCCAGGGGCCGACGTGACACAGTTTTCGAAGGTATCAGCCAAGTTCCTCTCTCACCTCTACCATTAACATGATTATGTCTTTGGGCAATCCACTACTACTTTCCTGGGGCACTATCAGTATAGTGACCATGTTAGATTAGTTCTTGTCCCTTCCAGCTCTAACACACATTTACTCATTCGGTAACTCATGCATCAAATATCTGTTGAACACTTGCTGTTCATCAAGCACTATATTGAGCCCTCGAGACAGAAAGACGTATAAGAAAGAATCTTTGCTCTCCAGGAGATAGATATATATTTCAAATGCCATCAGCTTCACTATCTATATATAGATAGTGATGAATGACGAATGAAGCTGATGGCGTTTGAAATAAAACTGCACAGTGTGATAACAGAGAGGCACATGCAAGGGCGGGACATGCTGAAGAGCTCTGACTTCTAGTGTCCTCGGGAAATCTGAGTTACTTTTCTCTCCTTTGGACTCAGAGATACCTACAACCAAGAACATTTGGAAGACAAAGTATTCAGTACCAGATATGAAAGCTTCTTAGAGTTTCTGAGAAAGATAAGTTCTCAGTAGTGAGCTGGTGAAAAAGTAAAAAGCCCTAATCTTTAGGCTTGACCAATTTCCATGGCATAAATATTCCTACCATGGTGAATTTTCAGGCTACCGATGGGACATCCCGGGACATGAAACTGGGGAGAAATGCACAGATCAGTTTGTGAACCGGTGCACGCCAGCTCCAGCATGGCCATGCTTCCCCTGGGAATCCTAATTCACATGAGGGCTCTGCACCCATTCATTCTCCAAGGAGGGGGCATATGAAGATGAGGCTTCAGGGGCAGAAGATGTGTGTGTGTGTGTGTGTGTGTGTGTGTGTGTGTGTGTGTACTTGAACCCTGATTGGGAAACTCTTCACATCTCAGGGCACAGGGATCTTGGAGTAGAAGGGATGGAGCACTTTCAGAGCCCCAGAGTACTCTCATTCGTCTGAGAGGGGCTGGTCGGCTTTAGTCCCTGCTTGCAGTCACAACATTGTGAAGAGAGACTCTGGCTCCCCTGAAAGAGTTTCTATGGCAACCTCACCCAGCAAGCAAAGAACAGCACTCTAAGCTTCAGCCGGAAGGTTGGAAGATAAAAATAAATTCTGATTAATCCAAGACCCATGTATGAGTAAGACTCAGGAATTACCTGAAAACATAAAACCAGTCAGGGTGAAATTTGCATATTTTCCTTTCCTAAGAAAAATAAACCCTGGGAACTAATGAACTGTTTTTTTTTTTTCTTTTATTCTGGCTCTTGGAAAAGCAGAGGTCTCTCTATGAGGCTGAATTCTGCTGATAGCTTTTCTCTCTGAATTTCTCACTCCCTGCACAGCATACCAGGAAAGAGTCTGTGTCCTGGGATTTGACATGGTCCAGTAGGAAAATAGCGGTCACAATTCAGAGTTGACTGTCACAGCCCGGAAACCCAAAATGTAGCACCATGTGGACACAAGTCAGTGAAACCTCTGTATTTCTTAACTACTTCACCTTAACAAATGAACAGTGAGGCTCAAAATAAGGTCAAAGATCTGGAACGTTTTTGCAAAAATGAAAAGGTTCTATGCAAATGTAGGTTGTGATGATGACTGTTCTTAATCTGCCTTGGGTTTAGGTGGAGGGAGGAATGGAGGAGGCAAGCAGAGCTGCCGCGGTGGAGGGAGCAGAGGACGCAGGGCTCCATCAACAAGGGATCGATTCAGTTCCAGACAATCAGTGCTCACAAGGCTGGACATTCATCCCTGCTGCACCCAAAGCATAGACTCCGTGTTATCATCCATCCCACCTCCCAGAGATGCTCTCCTCCTCCTCCAACGCCTCAAACCCAGATTTGCTCCAGCCCGTCTGTCACTGTTATTTCCTTCGTGCTTGGGTGTCAGTGAACACACAGCATCCTTCTAATTTAAACTCTGTAGCTCACTTCTTTGCTCGAGGCGTATTATTTTTCTCCTGTAGGTTCCAGGGATTTGGCCTATTTACCTCTGTTCGCTTTATTTATTGCTTCCTTGTTGGACTTTCTTTCCATGACCACATCTGTCTTTGGCAGAAGGAAAAGGCTCTCTTACAGATATTTTAGTCTGATTTAGTAGACCAAGAAGACCTTTAAAATGTTAAGGAGGTAGGTCACTCTTTAAACCATATTTTTACTTTTCATTTTTTTAAGTTTCTCTTTTTTTAACACTTTGCTTTGAAATAAGTATAGACCCCTCCAAGAGTTGCAAACACAGGACAAATAGTGCTATGCACTCTTTGGGCAGCTTCCAAGGATGACATCTTATGCAACTATAGTACAATATCAAAGCCGGAAGTTGACATTGGTGCATTAGTGTTTGTTAGACCATAAATCTTATTAGGTTTTCCCCACTTAAAAAACTTGCATTCATTTGTGTGTGTGCGTGCGTGTATGTGTGTGTGTTGTTCCAAGCAAGTTAATTCCATGTATAGATTCATATAACCACCCTACAGTTAAGATCCAGAACTATTTTGTCACCACAAAAGACCATTTTTGGGCTACATCTTTGTACAAACACCTACCCCCACCCCACTCTACTCTCATTATTTCTGACCCCTAGAAACTACTAATCTGTTTGCGAGCTCTATTTTCTTTTGCCATTTCTAGAATTTTCTATTCTACTAATGGCATCATTCATACATACGATCTTTTGAGATTGACTTTTTTCGGTAAGCATCATCCCCTCAAAGTCTGTCCAGATTGTTGCATGTATTAATAGTTCATTTCTGTATATTGACAAGTGGAATACAATCGTATGGATATACCACAGTTTCTTCAACTATTCGCTCAAAGAAGACTTTTAGGTTGTTACCAGTATTCTTCTATTATGAAAAAAAAAAGCTGCTATGAACATTCATGTATAGGTTTTTGTGTGAAGCTACATTTTCATTTTTCTGGGATAAATGCCCAAGACTGAAATTGCTGGGTCATATGGTAATTGCATGTTCGGTTTTATAAGAAACTGCCAAACTGTTTTCTGGAGTGGTTGTAACATTTTCACTCCCACCAGCAAGCTATGAGTGATCCAGTTTCTCTACATCCTTGCCAGCTTTAGTGTTGCCGCTATTTTTAATTTTAGCTGTTCTAGGAGATGCGTACTGATAACTCATTGTGATTTTGTTCACTAATGGCTAGAATGCTGAACAGCTTTTCGCAGCTTATTTGCCATCTTTATCCCCTTTTAGGTGAAATGCCTTCTTATGTCTTCTGCGTGTTTTATAATTGTTTTGTTATTTTTTTAATGTTGATTTTTAAGAGCTCTTTCTATTGTCTAGATATGAGCCTTTGTCAGATATATGGTTTACAAGTTTTTCTCCTGGTGGTAAATTTTATTTTAGTTTTTTTTTTTAAATAAGATTTTATTTATTAGAGAGAGAGAGAGAGAGAGAGAAAGAGGGACCATAAGCATGAGGAGCAGCAGAAGGAGAGGGAGAAGCAGACTCCCTGCTGAGCAGGGAAGCTGATGTGGGGCTCCTGGGATCATGACCTGAGCTGAAAGCAGACGCTTAAACAACTGGGCCACACAGGTGCCCTATTTTAGTCCTTTTAATGAAGTTTTTCCATGGAGCAAAGTTTTAAATTCTGATAAGTTCCAAGTTATCACATTTTCTTTTTATGTATTGTGCTTTTGGTCTCATGCCTAGTAAGTCTCTGCCTATCTCAAAGATTTTCTCCAGTGTTTTCTCCTAAAAGTTTTATAGATTCACACTACATTCCAATCTGTGATGCATTTAAATTAATTCTTGTATATGGTGTGAAGATTCTGTCAAGATTCATTATTTTTGCCCACAGGTGTCTGTCATTGTTCCATCACCATTTGTTGAAAAGACTATCCTTCCTCCATTGAATTGCTTTTGCATCTTGTAGCAATCAGTTGGGTATATTTGTGTTAGTCGATTTCTGGGTTCTTTATCCTGTTTTATTGATCTACATGTCTATTCCCCCACCAGTACCACACTATCTTGATTACTGTCACTACAGAATGTCTTAGCATCAGGTACAGTGATTTTCCCTATTTTTTTTCTCTTTTTCCAAAGTTATTTGAACTATTTTATTCCTTTGCCTTTGATACAAATTTTATAATGGATCTATCTTTATCTATAAAAATTCCTCCTTGGATCTTGATAGGAATTATATTAAATCTATAGGACAGTTTGGGAATAATTGACATCTTCACTATATTGAGTCCTCCAATCCTTGGACATGGTATGTCTCTCCATTTACTTAGATCTCCTTTGATTTTTTTCATTAGTATTTTGTGTTTTTAAAAAAATTGTTTTTGCTAGTCTCTACCCTCAATGTGGGGCTTGAGTTATGAGTATAACCCTGATACCATGAGTGGCATGTTCTTCCAACTGAACCAACAAGGTGCCCCAGCATTTCGTGTTTTTTAGCATAAAGATCTATACGTGTTTTATTAGATTTACACCTAGGAATTTCATTTTGAGGGATAATTGAAGGATAATTATAAATGGCGTTGGGTTTTTTGTTCTTGTTTTCCACGTTTGTTGCTAAAACATAGGAATGCAACGGTTTTTGCCATTGATCATGTATCAAACTTGCTGAACTCACTCATTAGTTTTGAGAACTTTCTTGTTGATTCCTTGGGAGTTTCTCATCATATCACCTGCAAATTTGGACAGTTTTACTTCTTCCTTTCTAATTGGTATGCCTTTTATTTCCTTTTTTTGGCTTATTGCTCTTACTGGAACTTCTACCACCATGTGTAATGGGCATAGTGCGAGTGGACATCATTGCTTTATCCCTAATCTCAGAAGGAGAGTATTCAGGTTATCATTATTAAGGATGAAGTTAACTGCTAATTTTTATAGGTGCTTCTTATTAAGTCAAGTAAGTTACGTTCTATTCCTAATTCTGAGATTTTTCATCACAAATGCATGTTGAGTTTTGACAAATTCCTTTTTTGCATCCGTTGATTGATTTTCAAATATTGAATCAGCCTAGCTCATAATGCCAGCCCTTACCCCTCCTGGTTGTGGTATTTAACCCTTTTTATATCTTGCTGGGTTGAATATGCTAACATTTTTTAAAAGTGTTTTTGCATCTAAGTTAATGAAAAATATAAGCATGAAGTTGTATGTTTTTGTTTTTTACTTTATTTGTCTGGTTTTGATATTAGAGTAATAGCCTCATAAAGTGAGGTAGAAGTACTTTTCTCTCTTCTGGTTTCTGAAAGAGATTGCATAGAATTTATGCTAATTCTTTTTTTAAATGTTTGGTAGAATTTGGGCAGCCCGGGTGGTTCAGCGGTTTAGTGCCGCCTTCAGCCCAGGGCCTGAACCTGGAGACCCGGGATCAAGTCCCACATCAGGCTCCTTGCATGGAGCCAGCTTCTCCCTCTGCCTTTGTCTCTGCCTCTCTCTCTCTCTTTCTCTGTGTGTGTCTCTCATGAATAAATACATAAAAATTAAAAAAAAATAAATGTTTGGTAGAATTCTTCAGCAAGCCATCTGGGCCTGAAGAATTCTATTTTGGAAGTTTTCCAATTACAGATTCAATCTCTTCAATAGTTATAGGACTGTTCAGATGATCTATTTTATATTAGGTGAGGCCTTTAAATTTTTTTGAAGTCTGACATCTGGCCTTCTCAGAAAGCAGAACTCGAGACAGGCGTATGGGCTGTTACTTGTTAAGGGTGTGTGCAATCCCAGGAAGTGGGAGTGAGGGAAAGAGAGGCGAGGGGTGAAACAGCACAAAAGTTCCTCACCACTCGACATGAAGCGGGAAGAGATGCTTGATTTCACAGGATCTTCTGAGTTCCACATGATTATTTTTCAGGACCGTTTCTATGGGGGAGGAAAAGAGAGTTATCCACCAGTGCCCGTCTTCCATGGATCAGTTTGCTACACAGGATAAATTTCTCCTGTGCTTGTGAGCAGCTTATGTGCAAGTACCCAAATGGGCTGGCTGTTTCTTACCTCACTATCTACAGGAATCTCATGGACAAGAGCAAAGTGGTACTGGCTCAGGCATGAGGCAAAATGTTGTCAAAATGTTCCTGAACTGAACAAAGTTGTTCAGTTTAGTCCAACTGGTTGTTACAATGAGTAGGACTGGAACAAGTAGTCCAAGGCCTCCAAGATGGTGAGGCTGAGATGATATTAAGTAGCACAGAATAGGAGTCTGGGGCCATTGCAAAGTTAGAGAAAGGGGTTTAAAAATAAGTCATAGCTGGGTAAGTTTCAAGAAATCTCAAAGTCTCCTAAGGTTTGCTCTTAGTCTTCATCTGAAATGTTAAGTGGACTTTTTCACACAATCTTCTTTTGGTGCAATTTACCTCCATCCTTTGTATTCCATTCCAGGAGGTTATCAATCTTCCTATTCCCTCGGCATGGATGCCTTCCAACCTGAGATACCCCATGTTTCTCTCCAGAAAGGGGCTTTTCTGGATATCACACAGGCTCTGTCACAGAAGTGCCACCCATGGAACATTGAGAGTCTTAAGTGGCTCAAGACAAGTGCCTCTTCTCTGAATGATCTTCCTGTCCTACATATGAAAAAGCAATTTAGGCCATTCCCCAAGACGAAATATTCCTATTTCCATGGTGCTTAGCCTAGAAAGCCATTTTAAGAATCACTGGATTATGTCTCTGTTTCCAGGCACGACAAGTCTCAACATATCTTCAGCCAATGACAGTTTAATTCTTAAATGCATTTTGTTTTTTATCAAAGTAATAAATATACATAATTTTAAAGCCAAATAATACTACAAGGCTTGTAATAATAAAAGCTCTCCCGTCCTTTTCCATCTCCACTTGTTAAGTCCCATCCCCTTGGGCAACCACTTTAATCTCTTAGCTGTTCTTCTGGTATTTTCTTCCATATATCAAAACAGCATGCTCATGCTGCTGTATCTTTACTTCTGAATTTTAGACGTGTATATATCTCAATAATCCTATTACAGTGGATGAGGGTTTAGCACATTCACACTCTGATTCTCTCTCCCTGTCCTGAGTGATATTCCAGACATCCAGTAACTGCTAGAGAACAGAACAGTTGCTAGTCACCCAGTCACACCCGTGCATATAAGGTGAATATCACATTTTTAATCTGTCACACCCATGCATATAAGGTGAATATCACATTTTTAATCTGTTTAAATGATTAAACAGTCTCAGGTAGTAGAAAAATGTTAAAATTCTGGACCCAGACTTCTTCCTAGGTTCAAATCCTGCTTCTACCACTTACAGCTGTACAATCTTAGGCAAATTGCTTAATTATTCTGTGCCTTTGCTGGGGATAATAATAGTAGCTGCCTTGCAAAATTTTTGTGAGGGTTCAATGAGTAAGTATAGGTCAAGCAGTTAGAACAGTACTATAATAAGCTATCTGCATGTCTGCTATTATCATTAATTTATGATTACCTTATTACTACCTTATAAGACCAACTTGCTGAGCCAAGAGAATATAATTATATTTCCTTTCTTTTAAAATTTTTCATTTCTTTTGAGGTTAGTAGTTGCCGCATTTTTAATTTTTTTTATTTTTTCATGACTGCATACCGCATCACTAAATCTTCCCACTCCTCCAAAGAACTATAAATTCTGCACCCAATACTCTTCCCATATAGTTAAATAATCAGGGATTATTCCAGTTCCACCCTTCTCTTTTTTTCTCCTGGGTACATCTCTATATTCCTGCTGGAATTCTTTATGATCCCTTTCCAATTTGGACTGGCTCTTCTCTAAGCTGTAAGACAGCCACAGTCTTGAGACTTCCCTTTGCAGATCTATTGTGTTGGAGATCTTATTCCCTGATATCATGTCTCCTCTCTTGGTTTAATCTAGGGTTTCTCAGCCTGTAAACTATTGACATTTGGGGCCAGGTAATTCCTTGTTGTGGAGGGCTGTCCTGCTATTATGGACTATTTAGCAACATCCCTAGCCTCGCCCACTAGATGCCAGTAACACCATCTCCGTCCACAACCCAAATGTCTCCCGCCATTGCTAAATGTCCCTGGGGGGCCAAATTGCCCCCAGTTGGGACTTCTGGCTTAATCCTTCATTCTACTGACTCACATCTGACAACAGCTTCCTGAGAAGGGTTGCATAAGTGGTAAATTTTTTGAGGCCTTTCAAGAAATCTTCTTTAATCCAAACTTATGTTTGATTGCTAATTTTACTGAGTGTAGAACTGAGTGTAGAAATAATGCATACCCCCCACCCCACGCCACCCTGGATTTTCAAGCTATGGCTCCACTGTCTTCTAGCTTTCAGGGTTGTTGTTAAGAAGTCTGATGTCATTCAGATTCATCGTTTTATTTTGGCAATTATTTTAGATATCATTGGTTGCATAACACACCATCTGTAACTTAAAACAACACCCATTTTATTATTTTTCATGAGTCTGTGGGTTGACTGGGGCTCATCTGTTTTACTTGGGCTCTCTCATGTGCTCTCCCTCTCATGTGGCAGATGGGGCTGGAATATCTAACACAGCTTCATTCATGCACCTGCTTAGGCCAGATGGCAGGAAGACGCTCAGCTAGGACCCTGGGAAAGCAGAGAGTCTCACTCTTTATGTAGTCTCAGGACCTTTCTCTCTCCTCATGAGCTGTCCCTTTGGTCTTTCCAGTGGGTTCGCAAACTTTTTACATGACAGCACAGGGCTTCCAAAAGCACCAAAGCAGAAGCTCCTAGATTCCTAAGATTAGGCCAAAAGTAGGCATAGCATCACTCTTGTCCCATTTTATTAGTTAGAGTGAGTCACAAAGCCAAATGGGTTCCACGTGGGAGGGGATTATGCAAGGCTGTGGATACTGGGAAGGATGGTTCCTTGGGGTCCATCTTCGAAGACTAGCTACCAAAGCTACCAGATTTTTGTTTCCTGAGAACCCTTTCTTCTTGGAGGGTTTATTTTTCTTTTTACAGCCTTCTGTTCTTGCTTCCTGGCTGCAGTACCCTCTCTTCTCTCTGAGAATATCAGTTATAAATTTAATATCTTTTTTGTCTCTTTTTGCATTGACTTCTATTTCTTCTCTTTTTTATTTTTATTTTTTGTCCCCTGGATGGAAGCTTTCTTCAAGGACCTAGAAATCCTTCATTATCCATTCAGAGCGAGGCTCTAAAAAGCTGATTGGAATTGCAGGAATGATTGGTGTCGCTTGTCAAATCATTGCCTTCACTCTGTAGAGATGTGGCAGGGAAGCAATCACTCTTACTGTGGATATTCTAAATGTCATTTTTTCAGAGGTTTTGTTTGTTTGTCTTTTCCCCTCAGGGATTTTCACTTTCTCCAAAGAAGGATTTAAAAAAAAAAAAAAGATTTTGTTTATTTATTCATGAGAGACATAGAGAGAGAGAGAGGCAGAGACACAGGCAGAGGGAGAAGCAGGCTCCATGCAGGGAGCCCGATGTGGGACTCATCCAGGGACTCCAAGACCATGCCCTGAGCCGAAGGCAGACACTCAACCACTGAGCCACCCACCCAGGCATCCCTCTAAATAAGGATTTATCAGTTCTTCGCCTAGGGAGAATTTGTTTGGCAGTCAGCATTGTTGAGGCCAAGTGGCAGGGAGGAGCTAGATGCCCAAAGGTGATTATGGAGCTTCCCTGAATCTCTTTCCAGTACAGTGCTTCCTCCCTCTCCTGTCTGAAGACTCTTGATTTGGTTTTTCCAGGGGATAACCTAGCTTCTTCTACAGGAATCACCTGGCATCTCATGTTGGGGAGAAGACTTGGGGATCTTACTGTCCATTAAACAGACTTTCAAGGACCCTGACCCTCCTATTTTCAGTGCTACCTTCTCTTACCATCTTTGTAGATGGGGCCTCCAATTTCTTAGCCTTTCAAGGATTCTTTAAAAAAAAAAAAGATTTTATTTATTTATTTGAGAGAGAGAAATAGCAAGTGAGCATGAACAGAAAGAGGGGCAGAGGGAGAAGGAGAAGCAGACTCCCCACTGACCGGGAAGCCCGATGTGTGACTCCATCCCAGGACCCTGAGATCATGACCACAGCTGAAGACAGATGCTTCAGCGACCAAGCCACCCAAGTGCCCATCAGCTTAACTCTTGTCAACCTCTCCACCACACACACAAACACTTAGGCTTTAGCTTTTTCTAGATCTGTGAAGTCAGCTTCTGTTCTCCTATTTGCATTCAATTTCCCCAAACTTTGCTGATATCTCTTGTCTGTGGTGTTCTCCTCTGTTCTATCTGTTCTGTGGAGTTATAATATGTACTTTCATTTCAGTGGAAACTCAGGAGGGAATGTAGATAAACTCATGTTTAATTCACTATATACAACTCAAAGCCTTTTTCTTTTCTTCTCTAAAGCCCACAAGATGATATTTATAAACTTCATAGTTTCAAGATCAAACAACTTCATTAATGGTAAATGCCAACTTCAATCTAACCTGCTGCAATGCATGACCCAGTAGTTCTCAACTGCAGCTGTATAAACAACTGGGTAGCTCTGAAAAGTGCTGATGCCTAGACCTTGCCCAGATTAAATTAATGAGAATCTTTGAAGTGGGCACATGCAGTAAAAATTTTTCTGATGTGTAGCCAAGGGTTGAGAATCAGCAATGTGGCAGCCTACGGGGGGAGATGTTGGTGCTGGGATGGTAGCATCTGAACTCTGAAAATTTGACTCCAAAGTCTGATGCCTTCTGGAAAATACACATATGCACATGCCATGTGCGTGCACGCACACACACTCGCACACACACTGTCTCATTGGCCTTCTATGCACAGTTGTCTATGCCTAGCTTTGAAGGATGAAGTATTTGGAGCTGTTGCTACCTACCTTGGTTTTCACTTCCCTGTTTATTCTGAACCATGACAGACTTCACAGGCACTAGGGGGCACACATATCCAGAATTCTAATTTCAATTACTTAAGGAATTTCAGTTCCATCTCTCCTCCATTTACTTTAGTCTCTACTAAAGAGAAAGCCACAGAGAGTCAAGATTAGTATCTAAAGGCAAACTGCAGAGGAAAAGGAAAAATATAAACTGGATGATCTCTCAGGCTTTCTGGATGGCAGAAATCTGGTCTTCCTCGGTCTTTGTATAGATATTTGAAATTAGATAATGAGTGTAAAGATTCTTCAAAAAGTGTAATGAGCTAGAAACTTTTTTGAAAATCCCTCATTTTACAAAGACTCATGTTAAGGTCCAGATTAATGTCAAGTCAAATAAAATCTTTGTAAATTAAGTCTAAGAAAGAAAATAATAGGGCAGCCCAGGTGGCTCAGTGGTTTAGTGCTGCCTTCGGCCTAGGGCGTGATCCTGGAGACCCGGGATCAAGTCCCACGTCAGATCGAGTCCCACGTCAGGCTCCCTCCATGGAAGCTTGCTTCTCCCTCTGCCTGTGTCTTTGCCTCTCTCTCTCTGTGTCTCTCATGAATAAATAAATAAAATCTTTAAGAAGAGAGAGAAAATAGTAAAGCAGTAACTAGACCTTGAGACCTGATGTCCATAATTGTGATACGACTATTTTTTAATTTTTTTACATCCTTTGGCTGCTCAAAAGATCACATCAATTGTTTTTCCCTGAACTAAATACATTCTTAGTGTTCTGGATACGGTGTTTGGATTTAAGCTCAATGTCATTACATATTTTCTTTCCAATTGTAGATGTGTTAGACCTCACCATCATGTGGGAAAATTGGCCATCTTCAGTCATAGATGTTGTGCCTGTGTTTGCCTTGCATGAGATGCTGGTTGCTTTGCTCTCACCCATTCTGTGAGTTTGTGTGTGAGTGCATATGCAGCAAGGACTCATCTGTTCATTTGATAAAGAGTTATCGAGCACCACTCTGTGCTCAGAATGCTTCCAAGTGATGGGAATAAAGCCACAAAGCAAACACACAAAAATGTCTTTCCTCACTGAGCTTACATTCTCGTGAGGTCTGAGTGTGTGGTTTGTATGTGTTTGTAACAATATATTTTTTTAAAGATTTTATTTATTTATGAGAGACACAGAGAGATAGAGAGAGAGGCAGAGACACAGGCAGAGGGAGAAGCAGGCTCCATGCAGGGAGCCTGACATGGGACTTGATCCCAGGCCTGGCCCTGGGCTAAAGGCGGCACTAAACCGCTGAGCCTCCCAGGCTGCCCTGTTTGTAACAATATTTTGGCAGAATTCCTCATTTGTCTGTCAGTTTCAGGATTCTTGACATAATGGGCAAACTACTAGGATATGAACTGGTATGAAAATTCAAGGCTTTCTTGGGGGAACAGCAAAAATGCTTTTGATCGGGCCTCTCAGACACCGAGACAATGGTCCTAAACAAAGAGAGAGAAAAGCTCTCTTAAATTGCATCCACCCAATCAACTTTGTAAAAGAAATAGCAACTCAAAAGTCATAGTCAACTTAAAAAATATATTACGTACTAGTTGGGGTTAGCCCTGTCACTGCTCATTGCTCCCTTATGTTGTCAAGATCATGAGAGTTAACTGCACGGTAGATGTGTCATCCCCTATCGCTAATCCTCTAGAACCCACCCCAATGTGGATCCTCCTCAAAGACCTACTGTGAACAGCAGGACAGTCTGAACAGCCATCTGCTGGTTTTGTGACGATTCTCTGGGAATAGTCTGTGAATGAAGGACTACTAAAAGTCTCTCTTAAAGTATTTTTCTAGCCTCTCTTGAAAATGTCCAAAGGAGAACTGAGTTTTGCTAGTTGGCAAACCATGGAAAAAGGACATTGGCGGTCTAGTCAGAGTGGGGAGCAGGGAACTTATGTTTGGTCTCCATCTTTTACCCAAAACCCAGGAACCTGGGAGCAGAGCTTCTTGAAGATGGACAGGCAGGTTAGCATGACGATGCATTGCTTCCAAATTCCTGCTGTCCTCTTTATAAATGAACTTTTTTGCTTGATATAAGACATCAGTACAAATGAGCAGTAAGTGTTTCACAACCCACAAATGGATTTTACTGGTTTACCCCTTCCTGAAGTAGCAGCAGTAACACGAATCACACAAAACCAGTCCTCTTGACCATTCTCCAACAAATAGAAATCATTAATGAGTCCAAGTTACCATTTACAAATCCTAGTTGAATGCTTTTAGACATAAGTAATTTATTCTGTTTTCTACTAAAACCCGCATGATTCTCCAAAACTGAGAATTGATATGGAGGGCAATTCCCATGCCTACATTGCATAAAGTTCCTTATAGAGGCCAGAATTAAAACACCTCTAGGTAACTAATGCATTTAATACAGTTAAAATTGTGGCAGAGCAATCTCCAGCAACATCAATACTAGCTCACTACTTCAGTTTTGCACTTGATTGTCCACAACTTCCCATATACCTTTATCCTAATGTGTTTGCCCTAATCTCTGATTTCATTGTAGCTCAGAGATGGACACTTTACCCTCATTTCACAGATGAAGGAACCAAAGCTTAGAAAGTTCAAATGACTCTCTCATAGCTAGTACCTGTTTGTTTGGACTAAAAATGTGTGTGTGTGTGTGTGTGTGTGTGTGTGTGTGTGTGTGTGTGTAATTGTGGTAAAAAGCACATAACATAAAATTCACCATCTTAACAATTTATAAGTGTTCGGTTCAATAGTGTTAAGTATATTCACATTCTTGTACAACCACCTCCAAAACTTTTTATCTTGCAAAACAGAAACTCTGTACCCACTAAACAAAACCTCATTTTCTCCTCCCCGCATCCCCTGACAACCACCACTCTACTTTCTGTTTCTATGACTTTGACTCCTTCAGATATCTCATATTAGTGGAATCATACAGTATTTGCTTTTTGTGACTGGCTCATTTCACTTAGCTGAATGTCCTCCAGGTTCATCCATATTATAGCATGTGACAAGATTTCCTTCTAAGGATGAATAATATCCCATTGTACGCGTAGAAACAAACATTTTGTTTATCCAGCATTCATCCATTGGTGGACATTTGGATTGCTTCTACCTCTTGGCTATTGTGAATAATAGGTGTTGAAATGTCTCTTCAAGATCCTCCTTTCAATCCTTTTGTATGTATTGTACATAGAAGTGGAGTTGCTGGTAGTTCTATTTTTAATTTTTTAAGTAACTGCCATACTTTTTTTTTTATAGTAGTTGCACCATTCAACAATCCCACTGATAGTGCATAAGTGTTTCATTTTTTAAAAGATTTTATTTATTTATTCATGAGAGACACACACACAGAGGCAGAGACATAGACAGAGAAAGGAGAAGCAGGCTCCCTGTGAGGAGCCTGATGTGGGACTTGATCCTAGGACCCCAGGATCATGCCCTGAGTCGAAGGCAGATGCTCAACAACTGAGTCACCCAGGTACCGCTGCATGAATGTTTCCATTTCTGTGCATCCTCACCAACACTTAATATTTTCTGTATCTTTTATTTATTTTTTTAAGAATTATTTATTTATTCATTTATTTATGACAAACATAGTGAGAGAAAGAGAGAGGCAGAGACACAGGAGGAGGGAGAAGCAGGCTCCATGCCGGGAGCCTGACGCGGGACTCGATCCCGGGACTCCAGGATCGTGCCCTGGACCAAAAGCAGGTGCTAAACCGCTGAGCCACCCAGGGATCCCCTTTCCTGTATCTTTTAAAGATTTATTTATTTATTTATTTATTTATTTATTTATTTATTTGAGAGAGACAGAGAGAGTGGCAGAGGGGGTGGAAGAGAGAATTTCAAGCCAACTCCACACTGAGCGGGGAACCCAGCTTGGGATTCAATCTTACAACGCTGAGATCATGACCTACGTCAAAAACAAGAGTTTGATGCCTAACCAACTGAGGCACCCTGGTGCCCCTATATTCTATATTTTTTTATAGTAACCATCCCAATGGGAGTGAGGTGTTTGAAACTTTGTCTTTTAACTGCAAGTCCAGTACAGCTCCTACCACAACACAGAAACTACATCACATCACACCAACCACAGCTGCCTAAGAAAACATAGGAGAAGACATCACAGAAATATGTAGTCGTGGGTTTCACGAACCCCTCATTCCCTGATCAAGGTACTTTACATGGTTTCAGAGAACATTTATGCTTCAATGCTGCTGCGGACTGAATTGTATCCCTCCCTCTTTCCCCCCATTCTGCTTTGAAGCCCTAATGTGTTGAAGCCCTAATCCCTAACGTGGTGGGGGTTTTAAAGATGCAAACTTGGGAGGGGGGACAGGCTTAGATGAAGTCATAAAGGTGGGGCTCTCATGATGAGATTATTGTCCTGAAAGAGACGCCAGAGCTTCCTTGATTATATGCTCTCTCTCCATTGTAATGAAGAGGCCAAGTGAGCACACAGCGAGAAGGTGGCCACTGTAACCCAAGTTAAGAGCTCTCATCAGAAATCAACCATGTTGGCATCTCAATCTTGGCCTTTTAGGCTCCAGCACTGTGAGAAAATAAATGTCGGTGGTTTAAGCCACCCAGTGTATGGTATTTTGCTCTGGCTACTGGGGCAGACCAAGATGAGTACCTTACCTGTGGCTTTCCTCCTCAAACTTACCCAGTGTCTACCTCTACCAGTTGATGGTGAATGGGGCCTACTCTTCAGTCACAAAGCTGCTGAGTTACAAAGTCTTATTGAACAACAGAGGCTTAAGGAAAAAGGCTGTCATCAATAATAAATTATCTTAGATGAATAAAAGCTCAATGTAGTAAACAAGTCCTAATGTATACAGATACAAGCCTTGAGGATGGGGTTTGGAAATAAAGGTTTCTGAGAATTTTAGAGGTGAATGTGAGTGGTGCTGTCTGGAAATAGAGAACCTGATCCCTCATACATCTCCACCAGCTCACTCTCTGATCCCTCTTTCCTACCCCTTGCCAGAACAGATTCTGTGATAGCTTCCAAGATGTGAAGAATATTTTAGACTGGCTTCATCCTACTATTAAACTCCTTGAATTTTGCATTGGCCCATATTCATAGGAGAAAATGATTCCTGTGTCTGCCACACAGGGAAAGAGGGACTGAGCAACTGCTGTTCCCTGATCACCACTGGAAGCTTTCCTCATTTAGATGAGCAAAACAGGGAGGAAATATCTTGTTTCACTGGCTCATATTGATTTCTTGGTCATGCCTGATACCTGCCTGTGGACAGACTTAATGGCAGCAGATAAAAGAGGCTTGTTCAGCTAGCAGGAGGGAGGCTGAAAAAAAAAAAAAAAAGCCAGAAAATGCATGGCTTGTATGGGTCCCAACAACAACAAAAAACAAATGTAGCTTTTAGGCTGCAATTTACTGGGGCCCTGCCAGCCAAGTCACTGGGGAGAATTTAAATTATGGTTACTGGACTTCTGATTTGTGGATGAAAGGCTCAGGATAAGTCTAGGGAGACACAGAAATGAGATTCATGTGCTGCCATTACACAGAGAGGGTTGGAGGTGAAGGGACACTCCACAGAGCTGCTTTGCCACCCTGGCCTTTTAGGTGAGCTCCCTCCCTGACCCTCTGGGGTCCCCTTTAATGCTGGAAAACTGGGCTTGGTGCAGATGTTAGGCAGGCACCGTTTGGACTGTATCCTGATCACGATTCTTCACTCTCTTCTTAATGCTAGGCCTTTAGTGCATAATAAATGTTCGTGCCACTTAATCATCACTCGGTATGCACTACATTGCGTTTCTTTTTCTATATTCTGTCTGCCAATGAGATTGCAAGCCTTTTGCACGCAGGGACAAGTCTCATGCACTCTGCACCCCCGGGATTCTCCCCCCCAGAGTGTCATATGCCTGAGTCCGGCTGGGTATGAATGCCGGAGACCACAGGAATGGCAGAGGGGGTGGGCACGGAAGTGACAGGAGAAGCCCCCTAGGAAGGGGGAAGGGACCGAGGTGGAAGACTCAGCTGGAGGTGGAGCGAATACAGACTGAGATGTGGAACATGGCACCTGACAGCGTACACTATGGGAGCCACTCAGTAAAGCACTTTTCACCAGGAAGGTCCAACATGAATAATGGGTGAGTGTTTCTTGGATGGACAGACAGGACATGGGGATAGGGAGACTAGGAGAAAGCCATATTCGGGGACTCAAGCAGATGAAAGGCAGAAGCAGAGGATTTTCTGATTAGGTGGCAGGTGCCTAAATACCAGCTGGGTGTCAAGATAGAGTTCCAATCTTTGAGGCTCGAAGGATGAATTCATAAGAACAAGGCAGAGTCCTGGACTTAGAAAGCTTAGCAGTAGAGTATTTTCAGGTGTGTGAACCCTTGGTTGGCATCCCGTTACTAGCTATGTTACCTGTGGACATTTACTAGTCTCGGAGCCTCAGTCTCCTCTTCTGACATATGGGGATGATAATGGCACACACCGCACAGAGCCGTGGACACTAAATGGCATAATCCATGTGAAAGGAAGAGGACAGTACTCGGCAGAGAGTTGCATCAAATAAACATTGGTTGCTATTGGCTTTTATTACAATTATTGTTACTATTATAAGGTTGAACCACAGGAAGCTGCTGATATTAGACTGTATCTGATTTATAAAAATGGATGATTTCTTATCATAAACATAATGCAAGTCAGGTTACACAGGTAGATGATCAGGAATAAGGATGATGGTATTATCTACCGTTTACTCTGTAATGCTATTTTGGTTACTATCAGTACAAGGCACATGGGATTAGATCCATTTGACAGAAGAGGAGGGTTAACCAGGTTTGATCCCGGCCCCACTGGGAGCTTCCCCCTACATCAGACACTGGCCACTAGACAGGACAACCGACAGTGAAGAGGATTACATCAGATAAGGCACTAACATATGCTTAGTTATGGACAGAAAGAGAGAGAAATACATGTAATGGAGCTGTTGGGATCCCAGGTAAATTCCTGCTTGAAATGGGAGAGTTTAATTTCCATAATAGTAAAAATGATGATGATAATGATAATCGCAGACAATGTTTATTGAGGATTTCTTTGTTACTGGCATTTCTATAAGTGATTTGCATGTATTTATTCACAATCTCACAATAACCCTAGGAGAGAGCTATTACTAACTAGCCTTGGTTTACAGATGAGGAAACTGAGTCACAGAGTCATGAGGAAACCAGTGAGGAACAGCTAAGGCCTTGAGCCCCGGCTCAGAATGATTCCTCCATTTGCAGATCTCAGGAGAAGAACAGACATTTCCATAGATGTTTGAAGGAGAAGGAACAGAGAGATGAAGGGGGTAGACAGGCATGTGGTCTTTGACCCAAGAGATCTGGGGGGTTTGCCTTCATTTTTAACTCATGGAAACTCTGGCAACATAGCATCACCAACAAGCTTACAGAAGAGCTGTGGGGATAGGAAAGGAATGAGAGGCTCTATCTAGGCCCAGCCTGGGAAGCATGTCACCTGGAGGGCTTTAGCTGCCACACAAGGAAAGGGATCCTCGGATTGACCTTGAGGCTCCCCTACCCTCACCTCCAGGAAATGTCCTCCTCTGCAACAGACCAGTGGGCCTTCTGGCTGGGAGGGAGTGGGAGCAGGAAGTTTGGGGTCAGAAGGAAGGAAGATTAACAGAGCTGGGGACAAGGTAGCCAAGAGGCCTGCAGGCCTGATGGGCTAGAGAGGCTGTGACTGAGTCAGGGCTCATGGGCTAGAGTGGCCGGGCCTGCTGTGTGGTTAGAGGCCTGGGAATCAGGAGCAAGGGCTCCTCACGAATCACCCAGGCTATGGAAAACACCCACAAGCTCTGGTAAGAGCGTGAGACTGACGGCGGAGATCCAGGTGCCAGTTCTGGCTTTGTTATGAACGGACGGTGTGACTTCGGGCAAATCAATTCATCTCTGTAGGCCCATTTCTCTTTTTGTAAAATGCAAGGTTTTGTTCACTTGTCTGTTTTAATAACTGCGAAATCTCCCGTAACCGCATCATTCTGTGATTCTCTGGCTTCCACAGAGCAGGCTGGCCACACCCCGGTGCCAGTGATGTCATGGGACGTTGGTGTCCTAGCCGTTCCCACCCTCCCCCTTACCCTCCATGCCTTCCTACCCACCGACTCCCAGTCACGGAGACCCAGTGCTGGGCCCGACCAGTCCACCCTCACTAGGGCCCCAAGAGAGAGGTGTGATTTTGATTTTATGGATGAGCAGACTGATGCCCAGTAGGTCACTTCCCCAAGAATACGGAGCTAGCAGTGCATAGTAGGAATTCAGGCTGAGGCTTGCTTCTACAGTTTCCATTGTTCATTGTGTTACACTGCTTCTGTACTTTGTGTGGGTTTCTCTTGGCCACTGGGCCAATACTGATTTTCCCTGGGGGTGGTGTGGAGGTGGGAGCAGTGTCTGACACGGAAGGCAGGCTTTATGTTTGGGCCTGTGACCCACTGAGACCCCCTCTCCCCAAAAGGATGCCCATAGCACTCGCATGTGGACACTCTTTTTTTTTTTTTCACTGTTGCTCCAAGTGGCACATCGAATGCAGCTTTTGCTGCCGAGAATTTACAAAGAATCCCACCAGGTTACTCTTTTTTTTTTTTTTTTAAGCATAGCATTTGCATGTCATAGCAGTTGCTGTAACACAAGAAGTCCGTTATTAGCTGTGCTCTCCTAGGCAGGTTTCTCTGACTCGTGGCCTTCCTGCCCACTTCCTCTGGGAGGCTGGTCAGAAAGCCGAGGTGGGGGTGGAGGCCCACGCTGCCTCTCAGAGCTGACATTCAGCTGGAGCGGGCAGGCCGGGCAGGCCATTGAAGCTGGCAGGGGAGGCGTTAACTATGAGGATCAGAGTCTGTGGTGGTGCTAGGGGGCAGTGGAGGGAGGTCCCTTCTAAGAGCCTACCTTTTATAACCCAGTTGGCTACCCTCTGAAATCTTTAAACTTTCATTCATTCATTCAAAAAATATCTAACATGTTCCTATTCTGTGTCAGGCATTTTTCTAGGCATTAGAGATCTTGCAATGAGCAAAAATAGGCACTATTCCTGTTCTCCAAAAACCGATTATTTTAGTAGGGGAGATAGAAATTAATCAGTCAGATAAGTAAATTCATATTATAATGGTAAATAGTGACAAATGTCTGAAAGAGGATGAATTATGATATGGGGCTAGAGGGAAACAGCAATGCTATTAGGTGGGGTGCCAGGAAAGGTCTCCCTGAGGGAATGACAACTGAAGAGAGATCTGGATGCAGTCAAGGAGCAAGCTGGGCAATTATCTGGGAAAAGTGGTCTGGAAGAGGGAACAGAGAGGTCCTGAGGCAGGAGTGAGGATGGTAAGTTTGAAGAAGAGTAGGGAGCCAATGAGCCTGGCGTACAAAGGGCAAGGTCAGAAACAATAAGGAATGAAGTTGGAGAATCATCAAGGACCATGGTAAGGACTTTGAATTTTATTTTAAATATAATGGGAAGCTACTGGAACATTTTGAGAAGGGCAATACGTGAGTTTATTTTTTTTTAAGATTTTATTTATTTATTCATGACAGTCACAGAGAGAGACAGAGACATAGGCAGAGGGAGAAGCAGACTCCCTGTGGGGAGCCCAGTGTGGAACTTGATTCCAGGACCCCGAGATCATGACCTGAGCCAAAGGCAAACGCTTGACCACTGAGCCACTCAGATGCCCCAATACATGGGTTTGGAATAACCTCCATGGTTCTACAGATTGTAAGGAGGCAGAAGGGAAAGCAGGGAGACCAGTTTGGAGGCTGGGCATGAAGTGATGGTGGCTTAGACTAAGTGATAGTGGTCAAGGTGGACAGCAGGAGTAGAATTTGGAAATTTTTACAAGATGGAACTAACATTTGCTGCTAAGTGGCTGGTAGAAGGAGAGGTGAGAAAGAGAGGCCAAAGATGACCCCAGGATTTAGGGGCTGAGTGATGGGGCAAATAGAGTCTTCTGCTGAGATGGGGAATATTGGGGAAAGAGCAGGTTTGGGGACGGGAGTGGAATAAGGAGTTTGGTTTGGGATATGTCAGGATTGAGATCCCTGTTAGACATTCCAACAGAGACGTTGTCAAGTCAACTGTTCTTTATTAAAGTTGAATGTTAAGGGACACCTGGTTGGCTCAGTTGGAAGAGTATTCGAGTTCGAGTCCCACGTTGGGTGTAGAAAGTACTAAAAATAAATAAGTAAACTTAAAAAAAGTTGGATGTTTACAGGAGAGACTGGGATGGGAATGCATATTTGGGGATCATCAGCGTATTGGTGACTTCAGCTAGGGGTGGGGCTGGGTTATATGGCTCAGAGTATGAGGACAGAAAGAAGTCCAAGTCATGGGCATATTGACGCTCAGACCTCTGTACAGTACAAGGGTGATGATCCAGGGGAGAAGATTGAAAAGAAGTAGCTGGTAGAGGAGAGAGGTGGTGCAGGAGGGCAATTTTTAGGAGGAAGTCCTCACCTGTGTCAAATGCTGCTAGAACACTGTAAGATGCTGAGAAATGACCACCGGATTTGGCAGTGTTTCAAAGGTGTTTCCAGAGGATGGCAAAGAAAAAAAGCCAGATTGAAGAGGGTTTAAGATTGGATTTCTCCTCGATGGCAATATTTTTAGTGAGTCATTAGAGAGGTTTTCTTTATTTTTAAAAATCTATTTTTCTGTACTTCTATAGCTTGAAAATTAGTAGGCTGGATAAGGGCCACCCCAAAGAGATTAAGTCCTAACCCGCTGGAACTTGTAAATATTTTATCTTATTTGGAAAAAGAGTGAATACTATTTTATATGGTCATAGATGTAATTCAATTAGGGGTCTTGTAATGAGGAGATTATCCAGGTGGGTCTTTGTAAGAGAGAGGCCAAGGCAGGTGACATACACAGGGCAGGCCTCGTGAAATGGAGGCAGACGTTGGAGCAAAGTATCCACAAGCCAGGGGTCACCACACAGGCAGGTGGCCGCCTACAGATGGAAGAGGCCAGAGAGGATTCTTCTCCCCTAGTGTCCCCAGCAGGTGTGCTGCTGGGCTAACACGATGATTTTGGCCCAATGATACTGGTTTTGGACTTTGGGTCTACAGCACTGAGGCAGAATAAATTGCTGGTGTCTTAAGCCACCAAGTCTGTGGTATTTGTTATAGCCACCATAGTCAGCTGGCTTAATGCAGAGAAGGCTCAATGAAGCCTACTGTACCAAGACAAAGACCCCCAGCTAGTTGACCACCGATGCATGGAATGGAACATTGAGAAGTGGGCAAGGATGGAGGAAGTCCTAGGAAATAACTAGGAGGAAATCCAGCTGGGGAAGAGGGGGCCGCAGACAAAACAGAGAGAGAGGAGGCAGGGAGAAGCTGTTGACTCTGGGCTGAGGTGGCTTGGCCAGATAAGCATCGTATCCTGGGCTGAAACAGACCCACCAATTCGATCCAAATTGGATTTTTTTATGCCTTAATTGAACTTTGCTGAAAGTGAGCTTTTTTTTTTTTTTTTTTTTTTCCCCTCTTCTGGTCTAAATTCAAGTCTTAAAACGATCCCCTGGTTTAGATGAGGTGGTTTCCCAATTTTGCTTTCTTTCTGCTTGAAGTTGACTTTGGCCAGCAATTCCTAATGACCTGCCCAATTTGTCTGCATTTGAGTGTGGCCCAATTTGAAATGGCGAACATGCCAGTCTCCCTGTCTGCCTCTCCACCTTCCTCTGACTGCAACCACTCCAGTCTCTCCTATTGTCCTCCTGACATTTCAGTGTAGCCGAGGGAGGCAGGCTGGGCCAGTGCATGGAGCACAGGGCTCGGAGTAAGGACCGTGTATGGCACAGTGATTAAGAGAACAGGCTCTGTAGTCTCACGGGCTGGATTCAGAAATTGGCTCCATCACTTACCTCTGGGTGGCCATGGGCAATGACGTCACCGCCCTGGTTAACATCAGCTGTTCTCTCATTGACTTTAGCTCTGTTCTTTGCTAGCCTCAAATGAATGTTGTTGCCACTCTGAGCCTTATTTCCTTCGCAAATAAAATAGAGGATTGGATTAGACTATGTGATCTCTGCACTTCCTTCAAATCCAGAATTCTCTAGTTCTACTAGAAAGCAAGAAGACTGATAACATTTTGGTTCACTTGTTTGGTTCAAAGTGTGTCATCCTTTTTTTTTTCTTTTTTCTTTCTTTCTTCTTTTTTTTTTTAAGATTTTATTTATTTATTTATGAGAGACACACAGAGAGAGGCAGAGACACAGGCAGAGAGAGAGAAGCAGGCTCCCCGCAGGGAGCCTGATGTGGGACTCGATTCAGGGACTCCAGGATCCCTGGATCGTGCCCCGAGCCGAAGGCAGGCACTAAACTGCTGAGCCACCCAGGGATTCCGCCCCCCTCCTTTTTTAAAGGATTTTATCCATTCATTCATAAGACACAGAGAGAGGCAGAGACATAGGCAGAGGGAGAAGCAGGTTCCCTGCGGAGAGCCTGATGTGGGACTTAATTCCAGGACTCGGGATCATGACCTGAACCAAAGGCAGATGCTCAACCACTGAGCCACCCAGGCGTCTCGTGTCATTCTTTTCTTTGAAGCCCTTGATAACCAACTTCACCATAAGACAGAATTCATTGGTCCTACTGGGTTTTGTGAAATGGGGAAATAAGTAAGAGCTTGGGCTTTATAACCAGACTGATCTAGAATCTTTTGCCACATGCAAAAGGGAAATGCAAATCAAAACCACAATGAGACAGCGCCTCACACCTGTCACAATGGCTAATCTCAAAAAAGGCAAGAAATAACAAGTTTTGGTGAGGATGTGGAGAAAAGGGAACCCCCGTGCACTGAACGTGGGAGTGAAGATATCTCTTCAAGATTTCATTTGTATCCCACAATAGAAGTGGATAGACACCCAGAAGTGCAACTGCTAGGTCATATGGGAGTCCAATACTTAACTTTTTGAGGAACCTCCATACTATTTCCCATAGTGGTTCTATCAACTCACATTCTCGCTCCCACGTTATCTTTATTCACAACAGCCAAGACAAGGGAACAATCTAGATGTCTGTGAATGGATGAAGGACTAAAGAAAATGTGATATATATACACAATTCGGCCATAAAAGAGAAGGAAATCCTACCATTAGCAACAATGTGGATAAACCTTGAGGGCATTATACTAAGTAAAATAAGTCAAACAGAGAAAGATACACGCTGTGTGATTTCACTTATAAGTGCAATGTAAAAGAAATTGAACTCCTAGAAACAGAGAATAGGTTGGTGGTTGCCCAGGGCAGGGAGAAGTAGGGAGATGGGGAAGATGGGTGAAGGTGGTCAGAGCGTAGAAACTTCCAGGGACGCCTGGGGGGCTCAGTCAGTTAATCATCTGACTCTTCATTTCAGCTCAGGTCATGATCTCAGGGTCGTGAGATGGAGCCCTGAGTCAGGCTTCTTGCTTAGTGGAGAGTCTGCTTAAGATTCTCTCTCTCCCTCTGATGCCCCCTGCTCATAGGCTCTCTAAATAAATAAATAAATAAATAAATAAATATTTTTAAAAGTGTATAGGATGAAGAAGTTCTGAGGATCTAATGTACAGTATGGTGACTATAGTTAACAATGCTTTATTGTATACTTGAAAGTTGCTGGGGAGCTTGGATGGCTCGGTCGGTTAATCATCTGAGTCCTGATTTCAGCTCAGGTTGTTGTCTCAGGGTCGTGAGATTGAGCCCTGCATCAGGCTGTGCTCAGTGGGGAGTTTGCTTGAGATTCTCTTTCTCTTTCTCCCTCTGCCTCTCCCCTCACACTCTCTCTCTAAAATAATAAATAAAATTTTTTAAACAAAGATGGGGCACCTGGGTGGCTCAGTCAGTTAAATGTCTGCCTTTGGGTCAGGTTATGATCTCGGGGCCCCAGGATTGAGCCCCATGTCAGGCTCCCTGCTCAGTGAGGAGTCTGCTTCTCCCTCTCCCTCTGCTCCTCCCTCCCCACTCATGCTCTCTCTCTCTCTCTCAGATGAATAAAATCTTAAAAAAAAAAAAAAAGAAAGTTGCCAAGAGAGTAGATCTTAAATGTTCTCATCTCACACACACACACACACACACACACACGGTAACTATGTGAGATGATGGATGAATTAACTAATATATTGTGGTCATCATTTTGCAACATATACATGTGTCAAATCATGACCTTGTACATCTTAAGTCACATAATGTTGTATGTTGATTATATTTCAACAGAGCTGGGAGGAAACAAATTATTGTGATGGCTAAATGAGATTGTACATGTATCAACAAAATGTTTTGCAGCTAATAAATATTCAATGATGTTAGCTGTTGTTGCTTCATTTTTATTTACTAGTTTATTAAGAAATAACTTAATCATGAGTGCGCAAATCTTATATAGCTCTGTAAATTTTGTTTTCTCTGAAATTTTTACATCTGTATATCCCTATGCAGCCACCCCTACATCAAGATATGGAATTCTTCTAGCACAATAAAAGGCTCACTTTTGTCCCCTTCCCATCATGATCCATCTGCTCCCCCAATTAACCAATATTCTAACCTTTAATAGCACAGATGAGTTTTTCCTGTTCTTGGAGCACCTGGGTGGCTCAGTCAGTTGAGTGATTGACTCTTAATCTCAGCTCAGGTCTTGATCTCAGGGTCGTGAGTTTAAGCCCCATGTTGGGCTCCATGCTGGGCATGGATCTACTTAAAAAAAAAAGAAGAAAAAGTTTTTCCTCTTCTTGAATCTCACATAAATATAATTATGTAGTTCTTTAGGAACTAGCTTCTTTCAGTAAACATTACATTTGGTGATATTCATCCATGTTGCATAAGTAACAGAATTTTGTTCTTCCTTGCTGTATGATATTCCATTTGTTGAATATATTACACATACACCATACTTTACTTCTATGTTATACTATTGATCAACACTGAGTTGTTTTCGTTTCTTGCTATTATAAATAATCTGCTATGAATACACTTGTGCATGTCTCTGGTGCACATAAGCACTCATTTCTGTTGGTATATACCCAGAAGTGGAATTGCTAGGTCTCAAGGTTAGCCCTGGTAGATATACACCAAGCAACTTTTCTCCAAAATTTGTGCCAGTTTCTGTTCCCCACAGCCGTGTGTAGGACTTCCAGGTGTCCCACAGCCTCATCATCACTTGGTTTTCTGAGTCCTTTTCATTTTAGTCATCATAAGGGGGACATAGTAGTATCTCACAGAGCTTGTAATCGGCATCTTCCTGTTGACTTACAATGTCGACCACTTTTGTGCGCTTTTTGTCCATTTGGAAATTGTTGCTTATAAAGTGTCTTTTTAGGTCTTTTGTCCCTTTAAAAAATGTTAGCTATTATTTTGTATCATCACTAGTGTACATTAACAACATATATTTTATTTATTTATTTAGCACAAGCAGAGGGGAGACACAGAGGGAGAGGGAGAGGGAGAGAGAGAATTTCAAGCAAACTCTGTGCTGAGCACAGAGTCCAGTGCAGGGCTTGATCCCAAGACATCAAGATCATGATCTGAGCTGAAATCCAGTCCGATGCTTAACCAGCTGAGCCACCCAGGAGCCCCACCACTGTACTTTTTAATGACCAGTATAGCTATCTGCTCTCCCAATATATTACACTTATTGATATCAAGGTCTATATGTCCTTCATTTACAAGCTTTTGGTGCCTAGCATAAGGTTCTCACTCTATATTCGCTAAATAAATTAGCAAATGGCCAAGACTTAGTCAATCATGATAAAATATCGCCATCTGGTGTCAATAGGAGTGAACGAGAAATGGAGCAATGTAAAGCTCCATTTATATAGTTTGTTAGGCTTTCTATTTGAGCTTTCCCTTCTATATGATCTTTTAAAAAATTATTTTTTGCATTGCCTCTGCATACTTGCTCCTTTTTATTTGCCATTTGCACTTTCGTTTTTTTCAAATCTATTTAGATTTTGGGCCTGGGGAACTTTTTTCTTGGGGTGATTACATCTTCAAGAGCTAAGTGTGGTATTTGTAGATACAACAATCAGTGCTTACTATATTCTAGCCCTGTGGTAAGTGCCAGCACATACTCTGAAGTATATTCAAGAGACCTGAGGTGCTTAGAGGTAAGTAAGGGAGAAACATAAGAAATCAAAGTAAAATACCAAAATAAATGCCTGAAATAGGTATTTGTTCATTCATTCATTCATTCATTCGTCAACAGATATTTACTGAGCACTTACCAGGCACCAGGCACTGTTTAGGTACAAACCGTCTAAAGGTGTGTTGTCCAAAACCTGACTGCTCTAAGAAAACTTGTTGTAAAAGCACATATTATTTTTCGAGAATTCTGGATTTGCATGTTTGTCCTTCCGATAAATCCCTACAGACAATAGGCCGTGTGAAACTCCAGTCTTTATTAAGATTACACATAGAACAAGATGGCCATAGGTAAAAAAATGTTTTCCATGAAGCCAACTAAGGTGGAAGGGAGGTGTTGAAAATCATGGTTCTGCTACCCTGTATCAGGAATTGTGCTCAGCGTTGAGCAGACAAAACCAAGAGAAAAGTTAACAGATGATCACAAGGCAATGTTCAAAGGGCCATGTAAGAAGCATATGAAGGGAAAATCAGAGCACGCCTCTTGCAGGATGTAAACCACGAGTTGAGTTCAAAATAAAAAGGAATGAGCAGGAAAGAGTAGGTGCTCCATGGATGGAGTGGGTGTGCACAGGACAAGCTGCGTCAGTAAATGGCCTGCCTGCAGAGCTAAGGAGTTTGTGTTCCACCTTGAATATGTCACTGAGCAATAGGACAGAATAGAAGTAATAGGACGCAATTTGATATTCAGAAAATTTGCTGGCCATCATGCAGAGGATGAGTTATGGAGGGGCAACACTGGGTATATGTTAGAAGGCCATTGTGATAACTCACACCATGAGGCCTGGACCATTGCAGCGGCGGCGGGGGGGGAAGGGGGAGCGGGAAGAGGGGAAATAAAAGGAAGGCACAGATATAGTCGGTAAAGATCATTTAGAATTAGCATCACTTATGGGATACAGAGAGGGAGAGGAGAGAGTCAGGGTCAAATCACAGGTTTTTGCTTTAGGTAGATGGTAGCCGGTCACTTTCGAGGAGAATAACAGATTTGGGGGTCCTGACTTTACTCACTAACCATTTTTGGTTGTAATAAGGAAAAAGGCCCATGGGTATCGTGATTATTTTTGTACCCTGGTACAAAAATTTTTACTTCCCTGTTTAGATTGCTCAGGTCAGAGTGCCAGAAGGTGAATATACTGCCTCTTACTTAGCTCGACCGTGTATGAAGGCTTGAGGTCCAAAGATCTAGGTGGTTCCAGGAAGCCCAGTTTTTGTACTGATATCTCTTTAAAATTTGAGGCAGCAGTAGGGAGCTTTCAAAAATTCGAGGTCCCAGACATGGTCCTAGTTCATTCCATCCAACAGTTTTGCAGACCTGGAGTCTCTGTGGAGGAACCTAGCCTCTGGCATTGGGTGTCGGCCTCCAGTGGTAATTCCTTAAACTGCAAGTGCAACTGCAAGTCTGCAAGTGAGCAGAACCTGACCTTTCAGATATTTGGGTTTGGATCCCCTTTGGTAGCCTCAGGCAGCTCAGAGTTCAGGCTTTGGTTCGGTAGTGCCAGGAGCAGCACGCTATACCCTTGGGGTTCCTTCTTCTGCCTAGAGGGAGTCTTAACTAGTGGTGAAGAGAAAGAATTGTGAGCCAAACTGGAGCCTGGATTTAAATGTCGGTTTTACTAATCGCTAGCTGTGTAACCTTAAGCAAGTTATTTCATTTCTTTGTGCTTCAGTTTCCTTATTTGTGAAATTAGTCACGAATTCTTTCTTCTTAGGTGTATGATTCCCCAAAGGATTTGCTGAAGTCCAATTTCCTGGTACCTGTGAATGTGACCTTATGGGGCTTCTGCAGATGTGATCAAAATGTAGGAAGAGGCAAGAAAGAATTCTTCCCTTTGGAGGGAGCCCAGCTCTGCTGACACCTTAAATTTGGACTTCTAGCTCCTAGAACTTTGGGAGAATACATTTCTGTTGTTTGAAGCCACTCAGTTTATAGTAATTGTTAGTCATCCCCAGAAGACTAATATAATAGGGTGCTTGTAAAGAGTAAATTAGTGAACATAATAAAGCACTTAGGAAATTGGCACAGGGTAAGTGCTGTGTGCTCTCATCAATCCACAAAGTCACAAAAGTGGTCAACAATGGATCTAGATTTAAACTCAGACTAATCACCATGCAATACAGGCTTTACAAAATGGGAAATAAACGCAGATTTACATGTTTGAAATTAAAATGTATACCACGAATGTATCTTTTAAAAATGCTTTGCCAGCTTTGTAGATTGTGTGACAAGTTACTGAACACCCCACCCCCCAAAAAATTACTGATCCCAATCACAGCAGATAAGCAAGTTTCCAACCTATTGTTTTTCTTTCGGTCCCTGAGGTACAAGATTGGAGAGAACCACCAGCAGCATCACAGGGCTAGGAAAGATTTAGGATTTTGCTGACATTGGAAAAATACAGGGATAAGAGTTGGAGATTGGGATTTGGGTAGAGCAAGGGTATAAGCCTATGAACTTGGTTTGTCTGACTCTGGAATACAGGGAAGAGGAAGCTGACAATCAAGGTAGAGGTCCTCACTATCTCTCACTCCGAAGAATTCAGCAATGGGAAGCCAGATAGGCAGGAATTAAATGGGAATTGGGAAAGGAAATTAAAAGAGACTGGAAAAACATAGTGTGGAGGCTAAAGGAAGGGATTACTCAGAGAAAAGCCACAAACTGGCCAGAAACTTCCAAATCATGCAAGAAGAGAAGGATTTCAAAAGCCATTCTTCGAGAGAGGAGATGGTTTGCAGGAAAGATGGATTTTCCCCTACGGCATAGGAAGCTTCTTAAGGGCAGATTTCTCTCTCAGTGTAAGTGGTGGACTTGGATTGATTGGTACTCCACAGAAACCAAAACCATAGCCTTTTTCTTATCACTCCTTTCCCTCCTTCCCTTTAGTTGCTTAAAGGTACCATTATTTGTCTATGGACATAGTAGTAGAAATAGCTGGAAAATTGCTGGAAATAGCAATGTGGATTTAGAAGACAGTATGGATCTAAGAACGTAAGTTTTTGTTGGGAGATATGATTATCTAATGAAGTTGGCAGTACTGCAGATGTCACACTGGTTCCGAGACATCCTTGAGTTTTCTAAACTTTGTAGGTGTGGGGCTGGTGCCAGGACAATCCCATGTGTCCTTTAACTATGGATTCCTAGAAGAGTAGGATGAATGAGTGACATTGTTCAGAGCCACTTTGGGTCCTAAACCCAGAAGCAGCAGCTTCTGACCCATGGTTGGAGAAGATAACTGGGCACCACGCAGGGACTAGAATGGAAAGATGCAACACATAGTTGGGATATTTGATTTTCCTTATGGAAAAAGACAAAATTAAGATCATCTGGAGGGACTTAATTTACCTGTGGCAAAAGAAGATTTACTTGAAAATGGAAAGAGTTCGGGATCCCTGGGTGGCGCAGCGGTTTAGCACCTGCCTTTGGCCCAGGGCGCGATCCTGGAGACCCGGGATTGAATCCCACATCGGGCTCCCGGTGCATGGAGCCTGCTTCTCCTTCTGCCTATGTCTGCCTCTCTCTCTCTCTGTGTGACTATCATAAATAAATAAAAATTTTAAAAAATGTTAAAAAAAAATGGAAAGAGTTCATATTATTAAATTTTATAGGATAGTTTCAAATTTCAAGATACTTTATGGCGACAATACTGGTTATCATAGGGCTATCATTTGGTTCTCATTACATAACTCTGGCAAGTTTGGGTGGATATACTGAATGGATCTGAGTCAAGAGCTATATATTTTTTTTCCTCAGTGTATTTTACGCCATAGGGAAAACGTATTTGAAGTAACATCCTCACCCTCAGTGGCTTCTGGAACTGTAAAAACAGAGATATTCATAATAGTCTTGAGGAGCCAAAGTGGTTTTTTCATTGATCCTATAAGCAGTAGAAAGAATCAGAATGAAGCCATCGTGAAAACATGGTCAGGGCTTTTCTGATACACAGACATCTCATGCAGGGGCAGTAGCAGCCTGGTTGGCCACAGGTCCAGTCAGTAAGTAATTTGGGTTAATATGACAACTAACAGAAATATTGGCTCCTAAGGGTTCTATTAATATCCCTAGTTGACATAGGAGAAACCTTAGAGATGTTAAGCAACTTACATGCTCAGATCACAGAACTAATAAATGATGGAGGTGGGACTCAAATCTAGGTCCATATCTAGGTCCATTTATCCAGAGTCTGTGCTCTTAACCAATGCCCTGTTCTGCCTCTGTCTTAATTGAGTCATCTATTCCAGCAAAGTTGACCACCCGCCCCCCCCCCACCTTCTATGCTATCTACTTAGCCCACCTCATATATCAGGTTGGAGGCCAGTCTTTCCCACCAGTTCATGAATTCTCTGGAAGCAAAGCTCTTAGTAATCACTGTACCTAACACAAAGCTTGGCACCAAGCAGAAGCCCAATAAATGTCTAACAAATGGGTGGATATTATTATTTATTCTCCAGATGCTTACATCGAGTGACTTATGCAACATCTCCACTAGTCTTTCTAGTAGACATCTCAAACTTACCATGTCCAAACCATACTCCTCATATTCCTGGCGAGATGTGCTTTACCTAACAGTCTTCCCATCCTAGTCATTGGTGTCTACTTTCTTCCATTTACTCAGCCCAAAACCTTAGAGTATTCTTTGACTTGTCTTTTTCTCAAATCCCACATCCATCAGTAAATCCTGTAAATTCTACTTTAAGCATATAATTTGAACCCTACCACATCTCATCACTTTTGCTGCTACTGTTCTTGTCCAGACTCAGTTCATCTTTCATGTGGATAACTGTATCAGCCTGCCAGTGGTTTCCCTTCTTCCATCTTTGTTCCCCTACAACCCATTCTCACTATCAGCATGTTTCTATGTATGTAGTGAGATCGTGTAACAGTTTTTTGAATGATAGACTCTAGTGGATCCCCAATGTTCAGAATAAAAGCTCAAGTTGTTCCAATGGCTTATAAGGATCTCCATGATTTGCCTCCTTTTATCCCCCTAATCGTACCTCCTACAACCCTCTCCCTTGCTCTCTCTGCTCCAGGCTCACAGGTCTCCTTGCTGCTTCTCAAATATGCCAAGCACAACCTTGTCTCAGGGACTTTGCACTTGCTATTCACTTTAGAATGCCTCTTCCCTGTAATATTCATGACTCACTCCTTTGTGCTCTTTGAAGTCTTCGTTCAAATATCTCCTTTACTGTGATCTTTCCTTGCTTGCTTCCTGCCCTAACCCTAGAGTGTGCCTTATACTTTCCCTGATTCATTCTTCTTGGCCTTTGTCACCTTCTAGTATGCTATATAACTGCAACAGCAATTTATTTTGTTCACTGTTTGTCTCTCCTCACTACAATTTAAGCTCTACGAAGATAGGGATCTTTGTCTCTTGTTTACTGCCATTTCCTGAATATCTAGAACAGAATCTGTTTACATGATAAGTATCTTTTTGAAAGAGAAAGAACAAGAGAGCACGACTGGAGGGGGAAGGTAAAGGGGGGAGGAGTAGAGGGAGAGGGAAAGAGAATCTTAAGCAGGCTCCACACTCAGCTTACAGCCCGACAAAGGGCTCCACTCATGACCCTGAGATCATAACCTTAGCCGAAATCAAGAGTTGGACACTTAGGTGACTAAGCCACCCAGGTACCTCCCTGATAAGTATATAATAAATGTTGAGTATACGAAAGAAAAGGTGAAGAAATTCATCACGTAGTTCAGGAAGTGTATGTTCTGAGCTATTGGATCGGGTGAGCTCTATACCCATTTCGAGCTCTATGATCCCATGACTGTGTGACCTTCTAATTGATATGCCCCTGACTCAACTCTAGGCCGATTTTCACTAAGAAAATTCATCAAAACAATTGTTTCTATAGAGCAAAATTTATTTACACAGAGTGACTTTTTTTGGTCAGTTTAGTAACAAAACTTCCTACAATTAGCACTTACATGCAAGTACTTCCTCTGTCCATGTAACAGTCTTCTCCATAAGACTCCTCTGAGTCCATTTCTCTGCTTATCCATCCCCCATTCTCAGATGATGAACATGGCACTGGCTGCAGGAGAAGAAAGTAACCCTTGCTTAGTCCCTTGACTTTCCTTTCTCCCTGTACAGGAGCTGCTCATGTTTTGTATTCACCTGAACATTTCCGTGCTTTTTGTCACAGAATGAGCTATTTTGTAACATCAATCTGTCCACCTGTACTTTTGATCCTATCCTCTTAAAGATTTGCTTCCTCTATTCTCCCACCTTTTGTATTTCTAATGTTTCTGGCTGCCCTTGTTCCTTCCCTCAGCTTATTTAACTGTACAAATAGGTATCAGCACACCTAGCTCCCAGTCTGGCAAACAGCAGGTGGTCCATACCTGTGACTTTGCCTCTTCTGCTGCTTGGAGTCTCCCTGACATCTTTTCTTGACACTGAATCTCCCCAAACTGCCACACTGTTTGTTTCCATCTCCAGCCTTTTCCATCATCTGTTCTGCAGTTGGTCCCTTTCTCCACTCCTACTCATTTATCTAATTTTCACCCCACATTTCTCATTAATGCAATCATGAAATCAAATGCTCGGCTTTAGTCTTCACCCACCTTGCCTCCTCTATGGCATTTGACAACACAGAATGTGTCCTCCGTTTCAAATTTTCTTCTCTTTTGGATTTTTTTTTTCAACACTTCTGTCTTCTGAGTCTCCTCTTCAACTGTTCTTCCCCACTTTTCTTTGGTAGGTAGTTTTCTGCCTCTACCAGTTGTTCCTTAAGGAATGGAAAGCCCAGATTTCTGTCCTTAGCAAATTTTTCTTTTCTTATGCATACACCTTCTTTCTTTCTCATCCAGGTGCATGCCCTGAATTTATACCTATTTGCAGATTACTCTCCAATTTGTATCTCCTTTCCAGACTCTTCCTCTCACAACAGATCTGTTTCTACTTTCTGGATAATCTAGAGTTGCCTCACACTCAATACAACAACAACAACAACAACAACAACAACAACAAAACTGAGCTGAGTATCTTCCTCTGGTGCATTTTCCTTTTTCTGTGTTTCTAATGTGAATAATAATGTCACCTGTCACCTAGATCCCCACAGCCCATCCATGCATGTTTATTCATCTTTGCATCCTCTATCTACATCATCCCTCATTTCCAAGTTTGCTCTTGATTTCTCTATAAAGGTTACACAGAGCATTTTGATCACCCTGTTGGTGATTGATAAAGAGTGTCTGATCCCATTCTCCATTATCAGCTTATAAGGAAAGTGATAAGCAAAAATGCTTTATGTTTTTTATATAGATCAGAGGGCTAGTCTTTAGAAGACTTATATAAAAATAGGCATTTTCCAAATCGGTACGAATGTCAACTCCTTAAAAAAGTAAATTGTGATTCTTGCTAGGAAAATGGTAGAGTACATTACTGATTCTCTTTTTCTCCCCTTATATCCAAACCTTTGCCATATAACTCAGCAGTGAAAGACTCCACCCTTTGACCTTGGGCTTTGTCATATGATTCGCTTTCACTGACAAATGTTAGCCAACTTGAGACATTAGGCGTGGCATGCACTTGGTGGTTAGATTTCCCTTCTGGTACCTTTGCAATCACTATAGGAGTCATATACCAAAGCTCGCACCACTGGGCTCAGGAGGAGAATGAAAGACATGTGGAGTCCCTGCTGCCCCACAGATCACCAGGGAGAAGCAAAGCCACACACCCAAACCCAGACAAGATCAGCTTCTGGAACTCTAGACTTACCTGCAGATGCACAAGCCCAATACGTGCTAATTGTTGAAAGCCACCAAAGTTTTGTGTTATTATGGGGCAGTATTTGACTGATAACAAATACCAACATCTTCTTTTACTTACTTTCTTCTTTCTTTTGACATCATGCATTCCTTCTCCACTGCTCGTGTAAAAAAATTACCGGCTTTGGAGTCACAGTCCTGCTTTTGAACCCACTCCCCTAATGATTAGAAATTGAATAAATGACTTCGTTCCTTTTGGATGTGGTTTTTTAAATCTGTAAAATAATAATAAAAATACCTGTAACACGTTTTCATGAATAAGTTATGTTAAGCAAGGATCAGATTATACTCAACAAATGAGCGGAAACTGATTGAAAGGGATTATAAACTGAAAGAGAATAGGTGACTCTGTTCCTGCTATTCCTAACCCATTGCCCCTCCTATCCCATTCCTCTTCCCACAAACCCACTCTTCTTCTTAGGCTCAGAATGGGTTTCCCAGAGTGAGTTGTCTCTGTCTCCAATACTGTGATGTAGATGGTCTTCTCATTCCCTTCTCTGCTCTATCCAATTGCTAAGGACAAGTCATTGTAAAGAGTACATTTTCTGTTCACCTTTCCTGTCGTCTTTAAGGTGTATGTCTCTGTGTCTGTGTGTATAAATGTCAGCCTGGACTTTCATTGGGGGCATTTAATCCATTTATATTTAATGTAGTATTTATATATTTGGCTTTTTAGCTACTCGCTATTTACTTGATCTACTTTTTAAAATTTTCTCTTGTTGCCTTCATTTGCCTTAATCTTTTACAAGTTCATTGTTTTCCCTCTATTAACTTGTCAGTTACACGTTTCTTTACAATTTTTAAAAATATTTATTTATTTGAGAGAAAGACAACATGAGCTGGTGGGAGTGGGGAGCAGAGGGAGATGGAGAAGCAGACTCCTGATTGAGCTGGGAACCTTTCATGGGGCTCAATCCCAGGACTCTGAGATCATGACCTCAAGGGAAGCCAGAAGCTTAACCAACTGAGCCACCCAGGCTCCCCTCCTTTAATATTTTTTTGGTCGTTATCTCAGAGATCACATCATATATCCTTTATTACTGTCTAAAAAAATATAGTACTTCACCACTTTCCTCATAATTCTAGAGCCTTAGAACATTTAACATCCGCTCTCTCCATTTTATGTATTACTGACAAGTATTTCAATATTCATAAGACATTATTTTCATATCATCAGTATTGATATATATTTATCTACATGTTTACCTTTCTGTAGCTTAGTATTCACTATATTTCTATATTTCCATCTCTTAGTCAATATTGCCAGGGGTTTTTAGTCATCCTTATAATAAAACTAGTTTTTTAATTTGTTAATTTTTTGTTATCACTTTCTGTGGTTATCTCCTTTCTATGTTCTTATATTAAAAAAATTCTTAAGTTGAGGGGCACCTGGCCAGCTCAGCAGTGGAGTGTGTGCCCCTTAATCTCAGGGTCATGAGTTCAAGTCCCATGCTGGATGTGGAGTCTACTTTAAATAAATTAATTTTTAAGAATTTTAAAAATTCTTAAGTTGGTAATTTAGTTCACTATTTTTTCAGCTTTTCCTCTCTTGTAATCATCTAAATACCATTTTCCCTGAATTCCACGTTTTGATAAACAATATTTACATTTCATTTTAGTTCTAAGTATTAGTAAGCTTCTATGTGATCTCTTCCTTCATACTAGAGTTATTTAATGTAAGAGTTTTTGATGTGGCTATTTTAAAGTCCCCAAACATAGTAATTTACAATTTTTGTTGGTGTAGGTTTTCGAATAAAATATACTGTGGTCAAAGAACATGATCTATATAATATACACTTGTTATTTGTTGAGACTTACTTTACTGCACTCTATAGTAGCAATTATTTTAAGTGTGTTATATATGTTTGAGAACATATATTCTATAGTTGTAAGGCATGCATTTTTACTCCCCATAAACATTAAATTGTGTTATACAAATATGTATCTTACTGGTTTTTCCATTTGCTTGATCTATCAATAACTGGGGGAGGTATATTTAAGAGCATGACTAAGGGGATGGATTTGCCAATTTTCCTATGTACTTCTACCAATTTTTGGCATATAATCTGAGGCTACTTCATTAAGCACATAGAAATTTAGATCTGTTACACTTTCCTGGTGGATTAAACTTTTAACTATGTAGATGCCTTACTTCTCATTATACTTTTTGAATAAAAAATCTTTTGTCACTATTAAAATAATACCCTTAGCTTCTTTAGATTAGTATTTGCCTGGTATATTCTTTCCATTGTTCTACTTTTAAACTTTCTTTTCTTTCTTCTCTTTCTCTTTCTTTCTTTCTTTCTTTCTTTTTTTTTCTTTCTTTTCTTTTCTTTTTCTCTTTTCTTTTTTTTCTTTTCTTCTTTCTTTCTTTTCTTTCCTTTTCTTTTCTTTTCCCCTCCCCTCCCCTCTCCTTCCCCTTCCTTCCTCCCTTCCTTCCTTCCTCCCTCCCTCCCTCCCTCCCTCCCTCCCTCCCTCCCTCCCTTCCTTCCTTCCTTCCTTCCTTCCTTCCTTCCTTCCTTCCTTCCTGGAGAGTGAGAGAGAGAGCACAAGCAGGGGAAGCGCCAGAGGGAGAAGCAGACTCTACTGAGCCCACTCAGTAGAGTGGGCTGACACAGGCCTTGATCTTGGGACTCTGGGATCATGACCTGAGCCAAAGGCAGATGCCTAACCAAGTGAGCCATGCAGGTGCCCCAACTGTTCATTATTCTTATATTTTTGTGTATCTCTGATATATAGCCTATTGCTCTAATTGACTTTTGAGCCCACCTTAATAATCTCTTTTATTTAATCAATATTTTGTCTGTTTTCTTCACATATTTGGGCTTTCTGCAACTGTTAGTTCAATATTTCTTAGTGTTAGATGTTTATTTTTTGCCTTTCTTTGGACAATATGAGTCACTTTCCTGCTTTTGTCTTTAAATTATTTCCAATTTTCCCTCCACTATTTAGAATATTACTCCATTTCTTGTAATAAGTATCCTTGATACTGCACAGTGCATACTTAATTTAATAATTTAATGTAATAATAGTGCATATTTAATATCCAAAGTTAATCAATATCTTAAAGCTTTTGTTCTGAACAATTCACGAATGCTAACACACTAAAATTCTGGCAACCCTACCCCAATTTACATGTTATTTCTGTTCTCTACTTTAGTAGTTTATACAAAATATAGTTTCATCATAGAAGAGGGCCTTTCAGAATACCTCCTCAGAGGTGAAGAAGCACAGATTTTTTTCCCTTTGTTTCTGGATCCAGTTTCCCACTGTTGTATTGATGTTTCCTGGCTCACAGTTAACTCATCACTGTTTGGGTTCTTATTTCCAACTGCTCCCCAGCTCTTCAGCCTTAAATTTCTTCTCAGTAGACCTTTTGCAGAGATTCAGCAGATGAACCAAAGCACCAAACAGTTGCTGTAGTCCTCTTCCTGAGATCATCCCTTGATAGTCTCTTGGACTCTTCCAAGGGATCATAAGATGTACCACTAATGGAGGAACCACAGATAAAAGAGCACAGAGCAGTAGTCTTACAGGAAATCCTGGAAATTTATAGTTTCAGTTATCTTCCTGTACAAATGGTCTTTTGAAGCCTTGTCATATTCTGCACGGATCATTACTGAGATTTATACTGTATTTAAAGATTGTTTTTTTTTTTTTTTTCATACACCTTTACAGAGGATTGGGTCTTCTTGCTCTGGCTACCTATTACTTCTGCTTCTGGAAGTCTTTATATAAGTTCTGTTTTTTAGCACCCAGTTTTCACTTTAGAGCCCCAATCCTTACAGATTACCAAATAGTCTAGTCTATGCATTTTTTTTTAAAGATTATTTATTTATTTATTTATTTATTTATTTATTTATGATAGACAGAGAGAGAGAGAGAGAGGCAGAGACACAGGAGGAGGAAGAAGTAGGCTCCATGCTGGGAGCCTGACGTGGGACTCGATCCCGGGACCCCAGGATCACGCCCTGGGCCAAAGGCAGGCGCTAAACCGCTGAGCCACCCAAGGATCCCCAAGTCTATGCTCTTTAAAAAAAATCATATTGCATCCCTTCTTCTTCCTTTTTATCAGAAACTTTCATGAGCATACACATATAGTTAGAACAGGAACTGTTCATTATAGGATATCCTTACTTTTGCTGCCCTGACAAGAATTCTGTTTCTTCTTGTTATTAGGATAATTTACAACAATTGATATCTAAAGAGAGATCAAAACTCCTTGCCTGCTTCTCATGGCTTCCTCAAGAAGGAATCCCATTATTCCACCTACAAGGAGACATGCTCAAGTTTGGGAATATTTAATTCTGCCAAAACAAAGATTAATGAGTACATAGGTAGGGCACCCATTTTTCAGCTTTTAGTCTGTTCCTCTCCCACAAATCATATTAACAGCTCAGGTGGCTAACATCACTAGAAATTTAAGGAGACAGAAAAAAAATTATATGTGTATTTCTGTCAGGAGAAGTTATTGTGGCTGGACAAAATACTTTGGTCAGCCAAGGGAGATGTTAAAGGTAAAACTAACTAAAAAATACCACTATGGAAAACTACATTATTAATGTGCACAGCACATAATAATTCACTATTTCTCAGTACAGCCTTTATTCTATAAAACCATCATAGGGTCAGATTAACTCTCATCTGGGTTGCTGTCCTTCCTGGGAGCTTGGTGAAATCAAAATGGCTTAGGAAGGTGTGCACATTAGCTTATTTTCCTCATGCAAATAGGCCATCTGGAGGTTGATGGTCTGAGATGAGAAGATTGGAGCAAATGGTTTCTGCCAACTTTGCAGAACTCAGTGGCGGCATTTTCTTGTTCACCATTTTGCTGCTCACTGTAAAGAAGGCATGTTTTATTAGATCCTTCGGTTGAGGTGGCTCTGGAGAAAGAGGCATTTTTTAGCTTGCTTTGGTTCTAGCACTTTGATGTTAATCCACTAAATAAAACTCTTCATGGGCGTTGATTGGAGTTCACTAAATTCTGCTCTAGACTTTGAGGCCTAAATTCCAGATAATAAAAATATATTTTGCCTTGACTTTTTTCCACTTATTTCTTTCTCTTGGGTTATGTGGGATGGAGAAGAGGCTGAATATTCCTTGGTTATTCCTAAACTAATGGCCAAAAGCTCAAATATTACCATTTTGATTTCATAACTTTATTAGCATGTGATTTCATCATTTCCAGCACTCATCAATTTTCTTGAGTTGTTGATTACTTTATTGCTTCCTCCAAATATTATCTTTAAAATCCTGCCTCTTTATTCTCCAGAAACTTTTAGTATGGTACTCGAGAACATGAGTATTCAACGGTTACAAAATTCTAGTGGGGATCCCTTAAGGGTAATGGGTGGACCAGCACTTGTGCCTCTTCAGCTCTTCAACCCTCTTGCTCCCTGCAGGTTCTTGCATGGGCCCTTCTGCTGCAATCTGCGGTTTGGCTCATGCTCAGGTTTAGGAGACAGCATGCCCCTCCATGAGCCTCAGAAAATATGGCATTTTACAAGGAAGCAGGGATTTAGTGTCAGCATATGACACTTTGTAGAGGAACTAGCAATATAACAACTGTGACTTTCCAACAAATTGGACCAGTCTCTCAAACTTTCCCTCACATAGAATGCTCTTTACAGTCTCTCACTTATTGCAGTAACACAGGTAAATCAGTGAATAAAGTCACTGTTTGGGGCACCTGGGTGGCTCAGTGGTTGAGTCTACCTTTGGCTCAGGCTGATGCTAGGTCCTGGGATTGAGTTCTGCATCAGGCTCCCTGCAGAGAGCCTGCTTCTTCCTCTGCCTGTGTGTCTCATAAATAAATAAAATCTTAGAATAGTCACTGTTCTTTTACCTCCAGAATGTTATCAGCTCCTATAACTGGTACAAGAAAAATGATCTCTTGAGGCTATCTTTCACACCCAGCATGAATTGTGCTCAGACCTTGGATCTTGGATCTAGACTTCAGAAATGTCTGCACATTAGGAGGGTCTTCTGCAAACCACAGGCACAGATCTTACCTCGTCATGCCATGATTCCACCTTTGGCTCTGCTGGCCATGCCATGCCTCCCCCATCCTCATGGAAAACTACTCTGTACTCCCTGGTCTCTTTGTATGTATGATGTTTAGAACCATCCGGAACCTGAAACCTTGGAAAGTGAACAGATAAGATGTAAAAGTTCTAGAAACCAGGGAATGTGGCTGCTGGTGTTATTTTCATTTATTCTGTGTCTATTTCCAGGACAATGGCTGACTAGTATTAAAGCTAATCTGGCCAACTGGAGTATCGTGGAGAATTGCCTCGTGGAGCTGTTAGGGTTGGGGTCTTGTTATCCTACCCATTTTCTCTGTACACACTGGCACATAATGGATTGAGAAACAGCTGAAGAAACCAGGCACAGAAGACAATCTCCCTTCTCATGCTTTAATCCCATACCCTGTGCTCCATTTATGGAGGATGCTCATCCAGTCCTTGCCACTCCCACAAGCAGAGCAGGTGAGGTTCTTAATTATTCAGCCTCATCTCCAAGGAACCTTTATCAGGCAACAGAGATCCTACTATCAGGCCATGAGATACTACTATTTAGTTCTTAATTACATAAAAATGAAATCACATAAGAAAAAGCAAACAACGCAAATACATGAAAGCCATTTACTCCTGGTAAATTCTTCAGGGTCCCAGTGCTGGGGTTCATAATTTTCCCTGATATCAGAGGACCAAGGCAGGGATGATCGGGGCTGGGTGTCAGTATAGTCTTGATGGCCTTAGCCAGCAGCAATAGCTTAAAAAAATTTTTTTTCCATAATTTGGTCTCAGGTCTTCTTGGTTTCTTCATGTAAATGAAGTGACCCGGTCATTCATGATTCTGTAATTATTTTAGTACCTACATGAGCTGACACTGTTCCAAATCCCTTCACAAACCCACGCGAAGAGGGCAGGACGGGCAGGCTTGTACACATGTGGGAATGTAGATATTTTATGATTTCATTATGCTTTACTGAATCCCCCAGCACCCAGCTGTTACACCTCACTTGTAGTAGAAGTGCTGGGGGCAAAACCAAGAGGCGGTAGAACAGTAGGAAGGGTGGGCATGATATTCTAATAGGAAAACACCCTGCATGAAGAGGAGCTTCTGACTAGGTCCTCCTTCCTAGCAGGGCCTGGCACCTGGTATTTTGGCAATGGGGAAGGGAGCAGCCTGACAAGGTCCATATGAAACAGCCTCGAGGTTTTCCCCCCATCAGACACTTCTCCCATCTCTCCCCAGGACTGAAGGAAAGTGCATGGTGAAGAAGTGGACCAGTGAGAGAGATTTGTAGAGTTATCCCGTTGAGTGTGTGGCAGAGCCATCAGGTACAAATCTCCTGCCTGGAGTTCAGGGCTGTGTGCTTTAAGATTTGAGCCCAGTAAGGACAGGATCCTAGAAGCCGGTCCCTTACCAAACCTAAAGGGCTGTCCCTGGGCGACTTTATACTTGAGGCTGTGGAGCAGTCTTTAGGATATGCAACAGCCTACTTTGGGGAAAATATAATAACCACAACCTCGGAAGTCTTTTAAATCTCCTACTTCATACCCATGAGTTAGAGGCAGGAGCACTCCAGTCAAGGAAGAGCCTCCACCCAGGTTGTACTTTAGGGGAAAAAAAAAAAAATCTCCTTGAGGTGTAGTAGGCTGAGAGGTTCTGCCTGGGGGATTTTATTTAGCTGTGGGAAGAGGTGATGTAGATCTGGGCAAGTCAGGGAGACTCCCCGGAAAAGGTCTTCCCGAGCTGACAAGAGGGCTACTCCTCGCCTTCCCTGTGAGGGCTGAATGCAGAACATGGGGACCTAGCTAGGAGGTCTTTTCTGAATGGGTCCTCTGATGCCTGATTAAGTGATAGCCCCTGCTGAAACTTTTTCCACAGGTAGGGCATGTGAATGGTTTCTCGCCAGTGTGGGTTCTTTGATGCCTGACAAGGTGGTCCCTCCGACTGAAACTTTTCCCACATTCATTGCACCGGCAGGGCCTCACTGAGGCGTGTCCTCTTAGGTGCTTGGCAAACGCGGCACTGTGGTTGAAGCAACGCCCGCACTCACTACAGAGATATAGCTCCTCAGCCGCGTGTGTCTTCCGGTGTGCCAGGTAACGCCTGTGGTCACTGAAGTCCTCTCCACACTCTCCACACAGGTAGGGTTTGCCTCCAAGGTGGATTCTTTGGTGTGTTGTCAGCACAGATTTCTGGCTGAAGCTTTTGCCACAAATAGTACAGAAGAAGGGTTTTTCTCCTGTGTGTGTCCTCTGATGCCGGACAAGGTCTGAGGTCCAGCGGAAGTTTTTTCCACAATCGTCACATCTATAGGGTTTCTCAACCGGTGGAGTTCTCTCAGCCTGAGCCAGAGGGGAGGTCTTGTCCAAATTCTTCCGGTTTAGGGGAAATTTATAAGGAGTGCTCATTTTGTGAACCTTCTGGTGCCTGGCAAGATGTGAGCTCCGCGTGTAACTTTTTCCACACTCCATACATTTATAGGGTTTCTCTCCTGTGTGAGTTCTCAGGTGTCTAACAAGGTGTGAGTTACAAGTGAAACTTTTCCCACATACAGGACAGTCATGGTGTCTCCCTAACAGGGGGTGGATAGGCATGGTTTCTTGAAGATTAGATAAACTATTAACTTGAGAAATATTGGTACCAAATCTTCTTTCGTTAAGTCTATTTGGATCATCCTCAAAGACTATTTCCCAGTCTGGAGTCTGGTGAATTTCTGGATCTCCCAAAATTGATCTGTGTAGATCCTCCAAACTTAGATCCTCCTGCTCAAGATATTCTTCTTCATCTTCACTCCTATCTCCTATAGAGAGGATGAGAGAACAGGAGAAATTATAGAGATGATGATGCCTTCCACACAACGGTGGGATTTTTAAACAGTCTTGGAAAGGCAAGACCACATAGAGAGAAGCCCATGTTTCATAACTGTAGAGGCTGGGAAAGAAGGAAATAACCAGTCAACTGAATTCTATTATGTGCCAGGCACTTTCTTATATGTTATCTCATGCTGTTGACAAGCCTCAGGGTGGACAAGGACTGTTATCCTCATTTCACAAATGTGGACACTGAGGACCAAGAGTTTAGGTGACCTGCTTAGTAGATGACTACAGCTGCGTTCCCAAGTTCCCGTTTATCTTCTCTCACCATTTTGCATGACATGTCCCTCACAAGAACGATGGGAGGGGAAAGAGGAGGATGAGGACAGAAGAATCTGGCATTCAGAGGGAGACAGGGGTAATGGCCAACAGGTTAGAAGAACCGATGAAGAGGGGCACCCCAGAGGGAGAGGGGAAGTGCCAGCTCTGCGGGGGAAGATGCCTTTTGTATTCCTCACCTGTGTAGGTAAAACTCAGGATTTCGGGCTCTTGAGGCTCTTGAGGCTCTGGGATATCTGGGACCAAAGGCTCTTCCTCTCTAACGTGGGAGATCTCATCTAGTCTGGGGATTGGAAATGCTGCTCAAGAGAGGGAAAGCGGGACATTATGATTGGTTCAGCAATTCCCTGAGTTAAGAGCAGATCTTTGCTGTCGGGTAGACTGTATAGAACAAATGGACAGCCTGGTCAGTGGATCAAATCTGGTCTTTTTAGCTTGAGCACCTCTCACCAAATCCTGCATATTTCTTGCCCTTCGTCTGCAACTCAATAATCAAGGACTGCTAATACTCCCTCTTTTCCCATATTCAAGCAAGCAGATCATCCTCAACCTCTCAACCTCTATTGCTTGTTTCAAAACTCACATGCTACCTCAAATACACTAAAGCTGTAACATAACTTCACTTTATTAGAAGTTTCCAACCACTTTCTAGGCATCTCTTCCCTTTAACTTGGAAAGATATTGTCTTCCTTAGCTAATCCTTCAATCTCACTGGTGGGGCAGGCATAAGAGAAGCGTGGTGCATACAGTCTAAGGTCTAAGACTCCCACAATTTCCAATAGGAGAAAGACCTCTGGGCTCAGAACACTCTAGAAACACTTGAAATTCCTTACACAAAGAGACCACAATTCCACAGTCTTCTTCCAAGACATATTCTCCATAGAACTCTTTCTGTGCTGGATCCAGATCGCTCCACTGGTCCTGGGAGAAGCACACAGCCACGTCCTTGAAAGTTACCAATCCCTGAAACGACACAGACTTCAGTTGTAACAGGATGCTTCCTGAAGCTCCTAGTTCATTCATGGAATGAAGGTTACTCCAGAAGACAAAAGGAGCACACACAGGACCCTGGGGGCCTTTTGGGAAACCTGCTGCACCCTTGGCTACTGCTCCCCGACTTCCTACTTTTCCATTTCCAACTTCCTCCTCTGGACCTCTCAGTTCCACTGCTTTCTCTCAGGGCCAGCCTCTGCTCTTCTTCTTGAGCATATTGGTTAAAATATATAAGAAAAGTCTTAAAAGTCCTCATTAACTCCCTATTTGATGCTTTGATGCCACCTACATTTGTGCAAAAATTCACCTTTTCTGGAGAGCTCTCCCTAACTGACCTCCAGCCACCCCCGTCACCTACACGGTCGGCACAGCACACACAGGCCCTTCTGCCATAGCGAGACTATAACCCAAAACCACAGATGTGTTCTATTCCTTTCCTCTCCAGTCTCAGTTTAGTGTTGGGGCCCTGACCATGGTGAGAGCTTCCTACGTGGCAAGGCCTGAGTGCAGTCCCTGCCAGTGGACACCACACAGTTCCAGAAGTCATTTCTGCAGCAGACAGCCATTCTTACAAATGCCTATCAAGTTCACTACCATAAAACAAAAACAAGCCCTCATTCGGCAACTTCTGGGTTGTAGTGCAGTGTCGTAGAAGAACCCCGTAGAAGAACCCCTTTGGGCAACTGCGTGGCTCAGCAGTTGAGCGTCTGCCTTTGGCTCAGGTCGTGATCCCTGGTCCCTGAAATCGAGTGCCACATCGGGCTCCCCGCAGGGAGCCTGCTTCTCCTTCTGCTTATGTCTCTGCCTCTGTCTCTCTCATGAATAAATAAAAATAAACATATAAATAAAAGAATCCCATTTTGTTCATTTTCCTTCTCTGGTGCAAATAGAGGCTCCGGAGCCTGCAGATCCAACTGAGACTGTTGTAATTCCTCCCATTGGATGCAGACACGTCTAGAACTGAGAACCTAAGTTGGCAAAAGCAGAGTAGAAATATGTGTCCTATCCGACCTGTTCAGTGTACAGCTAATGCCTGGTGGTTCTTCGAATTCTCTGTGGCACAGACATGGACAGAAACTAGAGCACACCTGTGAAAGAGCTGTAAGAAGGGCAACCATCTCTGGGTTTCCGGCATTCCTCTCTTCAGGAAGGTCTGGGTCCTGGGACACTGGAACCTCTACGAAGAAAAGGCGGCAGAGATGAGTGATGTGCAGCGCACCCCTGTAACTGGCAAACAGCTCCCATCCTCTTTGGTAGGAATCAAGAAACTGGTCTAAGGGCAGCTCAAGTCATCCCAATGTCACCATCTGGAACTCTACTGAAATGCCAAGAGGACACCCAAGGATTGGTTGGCTCCTTGACCTTGGCCCAGTTTCTGGGGGAACTCTAGCTACTATTGTCTCAACACCCTGAATTCTATGATTTATTCCCACTCTGCTCCACCTAGCCTCCTTCATAGGCGGGAAACATCCCCATTCCCACACTCTGCCTGCCACTTTGCCCCCTTTCTGTTGAGGCTTCCCACCGCTCTCCCGCAGGGGCTGGAACTCCAATTCATGGCATAGGCTCTGCTCTTCTGGTGGCCTCAGATCTGGGCTCTGGATGGTCTCCTCACGGGACGCCTCAGGAGGCAAGGTATGCACAGGGTTCTGCAGCTCGCAAGGTGACTCGGGGTCTGCTCCTGGATGTATGGTCTCCTCCGACAGGACCTCCTGGCCATGAACATGGACAGTCACCTGGGAATAATTCCAATTTCCAGTCAGCATGGAGTCAAGAGGAAAGTCTCAGTTGACAACAGGGCTTATTTTAGGGAAAGCTACCAACAGAAACACTCTCAGAGGATCCCAGGAGAGGATGGGAGTCTCTGGTTCCATGGAGGCATGCAAGAATTGTTGATGGTTATCCTCATTAGGACAAGGCAGGGACGTTTAGATGCTTCACGGCTTCCTCACTCCCCTCAGCCTACTCCTATCACCCATGGCTCTGAGATACCGGTCCCTCCCATGTCCACCTCTCCCACCTGTAGCTCTCCTTGTGGTTTGCTTCCCTGTCATATTGTCCTGGGAGGGGGATTTGTGCCCAAGAGTCTAGAACCTTTGAGGAAGTCACAAAATTGGCCTCCCCAGGAACTGGAGGTTCGATAGCCAAAGAAAGGAAAACCAAAGCCATATGACCCTGGAGTGCTAAGGGCCCTAAGATGGTCCTTGGCAGGTGTTTAAAAAACCAGAAAGTCACACTCACTCACTCACACACACAGACACACACACACACACATCCCTGCCCCTAATGGATCTAGGGGCAACCCAAGAGCAGAGCCACTTAGTTTTAAAGGGTAAATGATGGGGACTCTGTATGCTCTACCCCCAAATCCATCCTTCCAGCAAATAGTCCCCCTCCACGTCACACAGATCAGGACTCCCCCTCCTCACCCACCGCCTTGGTCTCCTGGGTTGTTTCTGCAAACCCTCCACCAGCGTCACTGCCTCCTCGCCACTCTCTGGCCGTTGGCCCCGCACCCAGCTCTGCAGTTCTCCAGGCAAGACAGTAAGGAATTGTTCCAGCACAAGCAGCTCTAGGATCTGCTCCTTTGTCCGTCTTTCTGGCCTCAGCCACTGATGACAAAGTTCTCGCAGTCGAATGAGAGCTTCTCGGGGGCTTGATGCTTCCTGGTAGCGAAAACGCCGGAAGTTCTGGTGTGAGGTCTCAAGCACAGGGTCATCTCTCTGTAAGACAGACTCTGGCCTACAGGTGAAATCATCTTCCAATTTCACCATCAGAATTCCCTCTTCTTCCCAAAGATCCTGGTCCTCTGGTTCCAAGGCTGTAGCCATTGTTTGGCTCTGGGCGGGGGGAGGGGTCTCACACCATCTAGAACTCACACTGTCATTACCCCCCAGTCTCAGCCTGGGCACCTCAAGGAGTTTCTCCCAAGGGACCTGGGGCAGAGAAGTAGAGACAAACAACAGTATAAGCAGGAGGTTATGCACAGGGATGACAGTTCTGAGTCCTCCTAACCCCATACACGTAACACTTCCTCACATTATTAAATCCCCTGCTCCTGATCTCCGCAACCATCAGCTATAAATAAATTTGGTTGAAATATGATGATCTAGGCCTCATCCTGGATGAGGTTTCCTAGGCTGGGTTCATACCCCCTAGAGAAACAGAAATAAACTGCATCTCTACTTTATGAACACTGTCAATCTGCAAGGAAAATGGCGAGGACAAAGGACACCACTCATCGCCTGCTGGAACACGTGGTACTGACCACCATCTGTGTCACACACGTGTTTACATACACAGCAGGATGTGTGTTCTGAGAAGACACACATCAGTCAGGCTGAAACAGATGGGGAAGCCTTTATGAAAGTTCATTTCAAATTGAACCACACTCAATTTAACTCTTCTGTAAAATGGGAACTCTCAGAGATTTGAGGGGGAGCTTGTACGAGGTAAGAGTGAGGAAAGCCCCTTACACAGTTGCTGGTACACAGGCGCCCCCAAAAGCAATCTCCTGCTCATTAAGACATCTTAAAGGGAAGACCTCCAGATCTTCAAACCCAAGTGTTCAAAATTGAATTCAGGATGCTGACTCCCAAATCCACCCCTCTTCCTGGGATCCTGTCTTGGCTGAGATCATTTGCTAAGTAAACACTCAACTCTGTAATCTTTGGACTGATTCTTCCCCATTGCTTACAGCTCATTAAACCAATTCTACCTCTTAAGCCTCTAAATCTGTTTCCTCCTCCTTTGCCACAGACTGCTTTAGTTTGGGCCCTCAGCTCTTGCCTGGGCTACTGCCATAACTTCCTAACTGGGGTCCCTGCAGGACTCAACCATGAGTGAAAGGCAGCATAATTATGGTGGGGTTTTTGCAAAATAACTATCATTCAACACTTTTCTGGATCCTTGGGATTTGGTCAACGGAGGCAACTGTGTCTTTAGAAATGCTAGGTGTGTTTCTGATGTGTGTGATGAGAAGCAGCCAGGCTGTGTAAGGCAGGAGTGAGTGTCCTGGTGTCAGACTGCCAGGGTTTAATTTTGGGCTGTGCTATTTCATAGATGTGAAGCCATAGTTAAATTTCTATGCCCCCTTGCCTGTTTGCCCATTTATGGCTTGGAGGTAAGAACAGTATCCATATAATAGCATGACTATGAGGATTAAACATGTCACTATCAGTACTGTGCTTAGAAGAGCAATGGCAACCCAATGTTAAATATTATCTAAATTACAGTCACAACTGCACCATTCAACATTTAAAAATACTCTGTTAGTAATAAGATCAGCTATAAAATCCTTGGCATGGTACATGAACCGCTTCACAATCGCCCCTCAGATGATTTTTCAAGCCCCATATCCCACCCTTTGCTGTGTTATCAACGAGCTAGAAGGGGTACGTTGCTGACCTTCCAACCAAAAGGGGGTGTCTTTTCACGTCACCATGCCTGTAGGAAGGCTGTTCCTTTTAAATGCAACATTCACACCCCCCAACCTCCAATGCCGCATGGTGTGTTCCATTTCTTAACATGTCCCCTCTTCTTCACTCCCATGATTTACACTGTAGGTCCTTATCAGTTCTTGTCGGGATTACTCCAACCGCCTCCAATCGTGAGCTACCTGCCTCCAGGTTTGTTCCCTGCAAGTTACCAATGACAGTATCACAAGAGTGACCAGCACTCTGGGCAAATGGAATCATGTCCCTCGCCTATTTAAGATCTTCAACCGTTCCTCCTTGTCTTAGAAGTGAAAAGCAAACTCTTACGTATTGTATATTAGGCCGACTTTCATCTTGTTACTCCTTTCACCTTCTCTTCAACCCTTTCAAACAAACACACACACAGACACACAGTGTGTGTGCATGGGAAGAACATACAAGCCCTATGCCCTTTTGCTTTACAGCATGTTGTTCTTTCTGATTCTTTACCCTTCATTAGGTGAAACTTTACTTATAAGGCAGCTCTGACTTCAGGTCTCTCAGATGTTTTGATTCCATTCCCCCTACCCATAAAATGGTTAGAAATCAACGTAGAATCACTTCTACAGCAACCTGGGCACGCCTCTCTCACAATATCTGCGGTATTGATACTGTGATACCACAGATCCACAGTTTCTCATTCCTGAGAAACTCCTTAAAGTTAGGGGCTTCAAGTTAGGTTTTCGATCAATCTCCACCACATATAATAAAGTGCCTACTAAGTGAATTTAAAATAATAAACCTCCACTTTAAAATTTTCTTCCTGCTTTTTATCAGGGAAGAGCCCACCTTTCCCTCCACTGTTTCTACTTCTTTTTAAATTCACGGGTCTTGTTAATTCCTCCAAGTGTCTTTCAAATTCATCCATCTCTACTGCTATTCCCCTTGTTGAGTCATTATGAACCACTGAAAGGTAGTAACAGGACCCTTTGAGAACAGGACCATCCCCTATACCACACCAGCCTTTAACAGGCACTTGCATGTTGAATGAATGACTTGGTTCAAGTTTCACCCCTGCTCTTCCGGGTCCTGCCTTCTCTAGAGCACTCTCTACATTCAACCTGAGGGATTCTTCGTTTTTCTGTCTTTTTGGGCTTCATTACAAGTCTAAGATGCACATTCAAGGTTAACAATCCACCCTTAAGAGCTGGGTCTAATGTGATGCTGCCCATCAAACTGACTGTAATTTCAATGACCCTATTATTGATCTTATCATCTCTATCTCAAATGGCTCTTCATTCATTTATGCTCTTATTTCTCTTCCTTCCAGGACCCTCAAATATCCACTACATTCTTTCATAGTCTGCTTTAAAGAGTTCTCTAATTTTCTAGATCTTTATTTGGTAATTTCCCTACCTATTGAATCTGCTGTCTCTACCTCATGATGGTCTGTTTTCTACACGGTTTGTAGTTTTTAACATTTTATGTCCACCTTCAGTGAGACTTTTTTTTTGGTGGTGGTGGGGGGGGGAGTCCTGAGAGAAGATGGAATCAGTAAGTCTTTTGGCTTAATGAAGGGATCTCAATTATCTTCAAAGTCTGAGAACCCATGCCCAGGGAAGCAGACTAGAAGCTCTCCTTGTTTACACATAGCACTGGCTACCAGAGATTATCTACTATGGAGTCTATAAAAGTTCTGCATTGACAGAAGCATTTCTGCTCTCATGAAAGCATTTCTGCTCTCATGGGGCTTTGCTCTCTAAAGAAAAATGAACCTGCCATTTCTAAATCATCTTCAGAAATCATGAATTGAGGTTTCCATTGCTTGTTATGGACTTACTTTGGCAGCTTAGGAAGAGATGATGGCAAATAGATCAGCAATAGTGAGATGGAGGGCAGAAGAGGAGTCCCCAGTGGGGCTAGAGATGGGAAGGAATGGGAGGCAGGTGGTGCCCATGGACAGAACACTGGATTAGGTATCCAAAGATGTGGGTCCCAGCCCCACATCCTTAAGTAACTGGAGCAGCTCTAAGGCTTCCATAACACAAACAAGAGCCCTTGTAAAGGGGAAAGCCCTCTCCTAACTCACAGGATTAGATGAACTCTGTGAGCTTATGAACTAAAATGTGCCGCGTGAATGTCAAGTGTATTAGAAAGAGAAAACGGACATCGTTTTATTCTACAGTTTGTGGGATATGGTACACTGTAAATTCACCTTGCAATCTGTTGCCCTAGCTATTCTAATACCTTCCCTCAATGTCTGTCTTGGAAGGGTTCCATAATGACGGATAAAAACTGAAGAGGACTATATAGAGACTGAAGCCAGGCCAGGAAGGGCATAGGACTTGGTTCCAGAAAGCTCTGAAACAAGGTCTACAGATAGGCTTCATGAACCTAGGGCTGGGTGAGCTCCATGACCTAGTCTCTTGAGTGTGTTTCTAGGATGTATGAAGCAGGACTGGGGAGATGTGGAAAAGACAAGGGCCTTCTCTAGTCTTTGGTCCAGTTACCTCTGCTCCTTATCTGAATGTGTCACATGCCAGTGAAAGCGGTAACTCCATTCCATTGACAGAACAGAAAACTGCAGGCAATGAAAGGATATCTGGTTCCCTACCTTAAAGTCTTATTACTTGCAGAGAGCTTTCTGAACCCTGAATGACGACAAGTTTTGTGGTCATATAGTGTCTACACAATAGAGAGACAGTGATCTATTTACTGGCAAATAATCTTCAGTAGTAACCAGAGAGGTTCAAATGATAACATTTAGCAAATACCTATTTCCCTTCCTGTTTCCCATTCTATTTTTTACCCTAATGCCGGCCCATAACCTGGAAATCTGGATATGTCTGTACTCTGGAGCCAATCAGACCTTCCAAATAGTCTTCTATTCTAGAATAGAAATCACCTAATAAAAACTGTTAACTGCCCTGTTCTAATGTTATATTTTTTTCTTAGAGAGGGAGAGAGAGTGAATGGTGAGGGCTAACGGGGGAGGAACAGAGAGACTCTTAAGCAGGCTTTACACTCAGCATGGAGCCCAATGTGGTGTTCCATCTCATAATCCGGAGATCATGACCTGAGATGAAATTGACAGTCGAACACTTAACTGACTGAGCCACCTAGGCACCCTGCTGTATTCTTCTTTAAAACGAAAGATGATCTGGGGACGCCTGGGTAGCTCAGTGGTTGAGCCTCTGCCTTTGGCTCAGGTTGTGATCCTGGGGTTCTGGGATTGAGTACTCCACTGGGCTCCCTGCAGGGATCCTGCTTCTCCCTCTGCCTGTGTCTCTGTCTCTCTGTGTGTCTCTAATGAATAAATAAATAAAATCTTTTAAAAAAATAAAGATTATCTAGTATATTCCTTCTACCAGAAAAATGATCTTTTATGGTTAATTATCCTGTATACAAATGTTTACCCATGCTTTCCACATAATGGTCTGGGGCTTTGGAACCTTGGGTTTGGATCCATTTCCTGATTTATTGGCTACGTGACACTTTCTAAGTCTTGGTCTCGTTTTCAAAATGTGGCTATACTCCGAATCTCCCATGGTTGTTTTAAGGAGTGAATGAAGTAATGTATAAAATTACTGCAGCTTAGAGACTGGTAGAGTAAGTAGATGCTCAATATATTTTGTTCTCTTCCTTCAAATTGCTTTAAATCCTTTTGGGAAGAAGGAAAGATTTAAACAATAAACAAGCAAACAGTCCTTTATTTCATTGTAATTCCAAAAAAATTTAAATGCACAGGAAAAATCTTGGTCTGTTTCCTGTTATATCAAAAGCAAAGTATTAAAGTGAAAGAAGAGTCCTTGCTTTGAAGGACTTATCAGCTAAAATTAAACAAGACTCTTGGAATACAGATAGGATGGAACCTTAGAGCTAGGTTCTCTTGTCCAAGGCCATACCAACAGTGCTTCTACTTACCAATGTCACAGTGCTGTCTCCTCTCTCTACCTGGGAAGAGGCAATCTGGGGCAAGCCCAGTTAGTACAGCTACTAAATCCCTTGAAAACTTAACCCAGAAGGCCAGAGAAATGAAAGAGAATGCATTCACTGACTTTTGGTCTTCTAACACATCATGATCAGCATGCTTCAAACCATATTTAAAAACTGTTTCTCTAAAGTATTTTTGCCATTTACATGGTTCCTTCATTAGCTTCAGCATAAAATATCTGGGTGACAAGGGGAGGAGTGGCTCAAAGCTTATTACAATGGGTTTCAAAGAAACAGAGTAAGTTGGAGTGAAGGGGAAGATAGGAAGAAACAGAGGCCAAATAAATAGTGGCAGTGGGTGGTACAAGAAATCAGTGGGAGCTAAGACATGAGTATCTTTTGCCCTGAAATTCTGTAGTCTTTGTGGTTAGGACCAAGGTATAAGGTGGGTATAAAAACGTGACTGAGTAAATATAAATACAAATACTGTGAAATAAAGCTATAAAAACAGTAGCAATTCACTTTATTTTTAATGAAAATCTTTTCTATACGTGTGGACCACAGGCCCAGAAGGCCATGTTGGACTGCTGGCAGTTCTGCCTTTGGAGGCACGCAATCTGTGCTCTACCTCAAGATGTACCACCTTGGATATGGGAATGATTCTCCACTTAAAGGCAGAGAGCTGGACCATCTTTTGAGAAACCATCTTGCTTTGTAATGGTGATAAGAGGGACTTGGACAGGAACAAGGATGTATGGCTTCTTTATTGAATACCTGGGCCATAATGTATTAGCCTATAATGGTGAAAAGGATTTATTCAAGAGTTTAGATGGGCTAGTAGCCAAAGACAGATTCTAAGAGTCCAGAATTGAGTATCTGGCCATCCAGATGATACTGGTTAACCTCCAACACGAAGCTAGGCTTTCTAACCTTAACAGTTACCTAGAGGTGGTTAATGCCTTAAATAAAGCAGGTCAATCTACAGGTTTAAAACAGAACATCACAAATTAATCTGAAATGGGAAAAGGGCACTCATCAAAACTGATACCCATCCTGATGAGGGTGTCAGCTTCCATGTTGCAGCCAGAGTTAAACTAGCTGTACCTAATTCATTACTACAATAAATACGGTCAATGCCAATCACATGGACGGTTAGAGGAACCATTATTTAATGACAAATAACAGGAAAATATATCTTGTAACTAGAGCCTGGCCCGAGGAGTAAATATGGGTAATTCAGAACAGTCAATTCAAGAGTCTTATATTATGGTTTTAGTTTTAAAACTGCTATTGTCGGGCAGCCCGGGTGGCTCAGCGGTTTAGCGCTGCCTTCGGTTCAGGGCGTGATCCCGGAGACTAGGGATGGAGTCCAGCGTCGGGCTCCCTGCATGGAGTCTGCTTCTCCCTCTGCCTGTGTCTCTGCCTCTCTTTCTCTCTGTCTCTCATGAATAAATAAATATTTTTTTAAAAATTAAAAAAAAAATAAAACTGCTATTGTCAAAATACTCTTTGCTGTATATCTAGATGACTTCCCTCTGGCATTGCCTGAGGCTCCCTCACTTATGATAAGATGATAAAAGATGGGACCCATGCCTGCTGGGCCACAGCAATCAGAAGAGTAGCAGGTTTCCACTGCAGATTAAACCATGGTCCAAATAGTAGAAGTCATCCCAGGATGGCAAGGATCTCTTTATACATTGTTATATTCCGAGTGCCTAAAACTTTGTCAGATGCTTGATAGAAAAGGTGCTCAGTAAATAGGGGTTGAATTTTACCTATTTCTCTTACTCCAACTTGGATACAGATGCACTAAAATTCAAAATCAGTGGGTGCCAGGGCTTTGGTAATAAACCACTCACAGGGTCAGTTTTAGGAATTTGGCATTGGCATTTATCCCAATCCACTGGGGGAATTAAGTTGGCATAGCCATACACTGCTTGACAATGTGGCACAGAACTTCTTCAAAGGGAAAAGAGAACAGGGTTACTCATTCTACAAATATCTACTGAGTATTGATTGTGTATCCCACACAATTCAGGGTGCTGGGCAGAGAAGACAAGGAGAAAAGCCCTGGCTCAGACCTTAAAGAATGTAAAAAGCAGTTAAGAAACAGCAGGGACTTTAGCATACTATCAATTTGCAGTAAAAAACTAGATACAGATATAAGCTATATGGTCAAAATGGAAGCTCCTACTGAGAGAATTAAGAAAATCCAGGGAAAAACTCATCAATATTTCATCTTCCATTTGGCATAAGATCACTAGCATTTGGAGGGTTCTTTTTTTTCTTTTTAAAGTACACTTTCTTAACTTTAAAAACGAAAGAACTCAGACCTACGTGGTTAAATTATCCACACGAGATCATATTACTAGTTTCTAACACAGAAGTGCACACACAGGTCTTTTGATCCCCCAAACCACTGCACTGTTTATGTGAAGGAGATTGGCCAAAGGCAGTGGTTCTCTGTGTGAGAAACCTAAACCAGCAGCACGAGCACCTAAAGACTTGTCAGAAATGTGCAAATTTTCAAGCCCGGGCCCAGGCCTATTATCAGAAAATCTGGGGATGGCCCCAGCAATCTGCTCGACAAGCTCTCCCTTCAGGTGCTCGAGATGCACGGGCGAGTTTGAGAGCCAGTACCTAAGGCAAAGGAAGTAAACCTGAGGTTCAAGCAGAAAGCATCCAACTTTTCCAGGGCTGGCCAAATTTACAGGAGGGTTTGCAAGAGTCAAAAGAGTCTAGGACTGTTGTTTCATGCCTGTGCCAAATTAACTGGAAAACAATGTAAACCTGTAACTTACCTCATCTGTATAGTTTGTAATGCCCAAGAGTCCCTCACATCGTGTAGTAAACCTTGCTGTGCCCTTGAAATGACTGTCTACTGCAATATAGTACTTAAAAGAGTGCAAAAAGGGGTACAGCTGGAGGAGAAAGGGGGAAAGATTATGAATCCCAGGTATTTGGTCCTAAGAGGAAAAATCCCCTCCCTCCCTGCCTCCCACCCTGCCCACCCGCTTAGACTACAAGGTATCAGCAGAAAGTTACCCAAGACACAGGGCCACAAACCCTAACTGCTTGGTGGTCACCTACTTCCCACCGACATGCCTCCCGATGGCTTTCTCACCACCCTTCTTTAGGGGCTTTCTGGACCAAGCCCGCGGGGCAACTTGGAAGAGAAGCTGGGAGGAGGGAAGGGGAGTGGGGAGTGGGGGGGGAGGGAGCTCCACTACTAGCTTTCCGTGGCTCCGGAGGAGGAGGAAGGCTGCCCTGGGTGTCCCTGGGTGTCCCCTGCCGTGTGTGCACGGAGAGAGCAAGCAACAGTTCTAACCCTCAACACCCCCCCCACACCCCCACCCCAAGCCGGAGCCTGGATGCGGCGGCAACGCTGTCCAGGACCCAGGCGGCCAAACCCCGGCTAGGCCTGGGGGCCTGCCCTTCGGGGTGGTCAGCCCTGGGCACCCGGGCAGAGGCAGCGCGGAGGTCACGGCGCCTGGGACACGAGACTCTCCGACGGCCAGGAAAATAAAAATCGGGCTGACACCCGAGAGAAGGCAGAAAGCACACCCGTGGCATACGAACTAACAAACTTTTGGTCCCAAGCAGACGAGCCGCCGAGGCCCGTGCACTCCCGCGGTGGGTACGGGTGGTGTCGGGGAAGTGCCAAAACTGGGTGTTGAGGGGTTGGGCGGGGGAGGGAGCTGCAAGTGGAGACAGAAGCTGGTAGCCTCAGGGGAAGCGAGGGGTCGGTCACGGGGGCAGCTGAGAAGCCGCAGGCCAGGCAGGCGGTGTCCGAGGCGGTAAGACCGCGGCGGAGTGTGTTGGGGGGCGGGGGGTGATGGTAAGTGATGGGGCTTGCCGGGGCCGGGGGGGCCGGGGGGCGGGGCGCAGAGGGGTGCTCCTCGACAGTCTGGAAGGCGGGGTGAGGAAGGGCTGGGGGGGTGAAGGGGCCCAGAGCACCCCTCTCGGTGCCGGGGTTCGGCAGGCGCGGCAGCCGCGGGAGGGACGAACCGGCGGCGTCTCCGCAGGCCTCGGGAGGGGGCGGAGGGCGGTGGCCGCACCGAGGAGAGCCCGGAGCGCCCCCCGCGTCCCCGAGGCCCGAGGCCCGAGCCCCGGCCGCTGCAGCCCCGGGGACCGCCACGCCCCGGGCCCCTCACCACCCCGCAGCCGCCCCTGCTCCGCGGCAGCGCGATGTCCCGAGGCTCCGGGGGGCGGGGTCTCAGCCTCCCCCCCTCCACCCCCCCTTCCCCGCCCTGCCCGGCTCTGCGCGATCCGGCCCGGCCCGGCCCGGCCCAGCCCCTCAGCACTCACGGCTCCGACAGCTCCGGCGGCTCCTCCCCTGCCCCGGCTTCTCCCCCACCCACTCCCGGCCGAAGCAGCGCCGCCGGATCCGAGCCGCGCGGGGCCTGGCGGGTCGGAACACGTGGGGCCTTTGCGCCCGGAACCGGAAGCTGCGCTTCGCCCCGCCTCCTCGCGGCGCTGGGGCCCTTCTAGGCGCCGGGAGGTTTGGTCTCTCGGTGCGCCCGGCGCGGGTGGAGGACTGCGAGCTCCGCGGGGACCCGGGCGGGGAGCCTGGGGCCCGGCCGCTTCCGCCCGCCCCTCCTGCGGCTCGGGGCCTCCTGTGTCTGCATTTACATGCCCGCTCCTCCGCGTCGGATCTTTGCTTTGATTGTTGACATCTGTACCTCTGCTTGTTTTTCTTGGTTGTCCGTGAAGCGCGGTAGCAAGGAGAGCAGTTGGGCTTTGGCTGTGCGGCCGCGGGCGAACCCCTCCACCCCTCCTCCCCTCCACCCCTCCTCCCCTCCACCCCTCCCAAGTTCAGTGTCCAGCGGCTAAAATGGGTGTTGGAGGGCGCCTGGGTGGCTCAGTCAGTTGAGCATCTGCCTTTGGCGCAGGGCGTGATCCCGGGGTCCTGGGATCGATTCCCACATCGGGCTCCCTGCATGGAGCCTGCTTCTCCCTCTGCCTGTGTCTCTGCCTGGCTCCGTGTCTCTCATGAATGAATGAATAAATGAATAAATAAATACTTTAATAAATAAAACGGGTGTCATGATTCCCTTGCTCTGAGAGCTAAGGGGTATATTGCATGTGAACTCTTGCAATGTTGTAGAAGCTCAGTAAGAGAGCCCTTAGAGTATCCTGTTCTCTTCTGTTTTCCTTGGAGTGTGTCTTTGTGTTTCCGCAAGACTGACTTCTCTGATCTCATTTGTTCAGTTGTGTCTTGGTCAGTGACATTTCTACCTGTATCAGCTATTTCTCTTTTTGCTCCCCCCCCCCCCCCCCCGCCTCTGTCCCTCAAGCCCCCGAACTCACTGCTGTCCGTGTGCCATGGGAGGGCCTTCTCTCCCCCCAGCTATGTCTTACACCTTTCATTTTTGTGGGACACGTTGCTGGGACCAGTCTATTGTGTTTGAAGTATTCATTACTTTTGGTGGAGGGACAGGAATACATGGTTGGTGAAGACCTACTATGTGCCAGATGTTCTCATTATAGATTTTATTTAATATTTTTAAATGCTAAGTTCATAAATGATGCATAAATGTTTTTTTGTAAACATTTCAAACACTGCAGATAAAGTTAATGACCTTTTACTACTCCTGGCTTCCTCATCTCTCACCAAACGTTTATTCTGATGTATTTACCTTCCAGGCCCTTTTCTGTACTTGCACATACAATATACATATGCATTCATAGATCCCATATATTATTTGTGTGCATATGCATATATGTGTGGGTTCATGTTGGATTCCTCAATTTTTTTTTTAAGATTTATTTATTAGAGACACAGAGAGAGAGACACACACACACACACACAGTCAGAGGGAGAAGCAGGCTCCATGCAGGGGACCCCACATGGGACTCGATCCTGGGTCTCCAGAATCATGCCCTGGGCTGAAGGCTGCGCTAAACTGCTAAGCCACCGGGGCTGCCCTGGATTCCTCAATTTGCTATTTTCTCCTAGTATTGGGCCTTGAAGACCTGTTCATAGTGCATACACATTATTCTTTCTACTTTTTGCATAACATTCCATAGTGTGGCTAGCCATTTGCCTATGGAGAATACATGTTGTTTGTATTTGTTTATCACAAACAATGCTATAATAAACATCTTCATTCATACGTGCAAATGTTACTCTGTGACGGAGAAGAAGTATTGCTGGGTCATAGGTTGTATACATTGAATTGATGCTACCAAATTATCTCCCCAGAAACTGCACCAGTACATAAACTTAACAGCTATATATGAGAATATTTCCCCCCTATATTCATGTTGCTAACCTTATAAAGTGAGAGGTGCCTGGGTGACTCAATTAGTTAAGCATCAGACTCTTGGTTTTGGCTCAGGTCATGATCTTAGGGCCCTGAGATTGAGCCCTGACTGATTTGCACTGAGTGGGGAACCTACTTAAGATTCTCTCTCTTGGGATCCCTGGGTGGCGCAGCGGTTTGGTGCCTGCCTTTGGCCCAGGGCGCGATCCTGGAGGAGACCCGGGATCGAATCCCACATCGGGCTCCCGGTGCGTGGAGCCTGCTTCTCCCTCTGCCTATGTCTCTGCCTCTCTCTCTCTCTCTCTCTCTGTGTGTGACTATCATAAATAAATAAAAATTAAAAAAAAATTATTTAAGATTCTCTCTCTCTCTCTCTCTCTCTTTCTCCCTCTGCCCTCCCCCCCACCTGCTCTCTCATTCTAAAAAAAAATTTGTAAAATGAGTTAAAAGTGATGTCTCATTGTTTTACCTTTCCTTCCCAGGATTAAGAATGAAAATGAACATTCTCCATAACTTACAGTTTTCCTACGAGTTTGCCCATTTCTCAATTGGATTTTTTTCTAATTCATTGTTCAATGTTATATATTCTTTTTTTTTAAAAGATTTATTTATTTATTCATTCAGAGAGAGCGAGAGAGATTTTTTTTTTTTTTTTTGCAAATACTTTCTTTGACTTTATAGTTTACATTCTAACTGTGTTTGTGGTCTTCAAGTTTCAAATTTGATGCACTCTTTTTCTCAGTGGCTTTGAATTTCACATCTTATTTCAGAACATTTTTCCACACCAAAATCATCAGGGCTTCCTCCTATATTTTCTTTTACTACTTTTTTGCTCTCCTTTTTATGGTTAGATTTTGAATTTATTTTTGTGATTGGTATAAACTGGGGGTTCTAATCTAATATTGTCTATGGTAATTCATTTATATTTTTAAAACACAGAGTGTGGGATATTTACATAACAGAACTACAGAGATTGTAGTCCATGTGTGATGTGACTGATTTTCTGTCAGTCCAGTTACCTGGTCCTTCATTCATCGGTGGGATTTATTTATTGAGTAACTACTAGTGCTGGACACTGTGGTAGTATATGGAATGCAGTGGAGAAGAAAAAAGATATAATATCTGTCTTCATGGAGCTAACTTTCATTGCTGTGTGTGTTTTGGAGGAAAGGAACATATTTAAATAAATTACTTATGATTATGGACGGTTCTACAAAGTAGGAGTACAGCATATTATGCGAGCTTATGACTGGAGGTCCTAATCCTGGTGGTAGTGCTGGTAGAGAGGTGCTTAGGGCAAGCTTTCTTGATTAGTAACCTCTGAGCAGAGTTCTGAAGGATAAGTGGGCAGACTGAGATTGGGGGTGGGAGTGAGAAGTAGAGTGAGTAAGAAAGAATATTAGAAGTAATTGAAAATACTGTATATGCAAGGGTCCTGAGGTGGAAAGGAGCTTCAGGTGTTGGAGAAACTGAGAGGATAGGGTCTAGGGTCAGAGAACAATAGAAAAATATATGAGATGGACCTGGTATTGTGAACAAGGATCAGATCTGGTAGATCAAAGATCTTAAGCATTATCTGCTACAGTTAATGGGAAGCCATCGAAGGATTTTAATTAAGTGACATGATTATATATACATTTTAATAAGATCTTTCTGGCTCCTGAGGAGAATGAAAAGTTCAAGAGGGGCTATAGAAAGGGGATTTACAAAGTTATTATTGTAGATCCAGTGCTTGGACTAAAGCCACAGTGTGGAGATGGGGGGCATTAGGTTGTTATTTTTTTCTTTAATAATATTTGAAGAGCAAAGAACTAATTATGAGGAAAATGGTTGCTTCTGCACTTGGAAGAATAATCTTGGAGAGATTATTTTCCAAAAGTGCTGGGGGTAATCAGTGGAGGGGGGTCCTCTGAAAGTGTGTATAGCTCTACTCTTTTAGTTGTTTAGTCCAAGACTAGCGAATACCAGGTACAGAAGCAGATGGTTCTGGAAGAGTTATGTGTAAATGGCATTTTTATAATTGGAGTCCTTTAAACTTGCAAGGAGAATATGTCATTCAAAGGGGGGTGGTGAGCCAATTGTTCAGGCACTAGATGCTTAGGTGAATATGTAATCACATCCAATTCTTTGTGTATTGCACCTCAACCTTTCTTGTATTGGAGTTTTAAATTTTTATCTCTAAGTTGATTGGTCATTTATGAATATAATGGAATTATAAGAGTCTGATAAAAACAGAGATGACTTTAGATGGACTTTAAGGAAGACAGCAGGAAATCTTTAGTCTGAGGTAACTGAAAAAAGTGGGGAAGTAGCTGGGGAAGCTTGGGAAAGAAAGGCATATTCTCTATCTTTCTCTTGGGGATTTCTAATGTGCGTGAAGGTGACTAGAACTGAACAGGTAAAGCTGAATTTATTACTTGACAAGTAAGGGAGAGCTGTATCTCTCAAAAGTGACTTTGGGCTCTGTGAGTTACAAGGGAAGGACTACTTTGTAAATAAGGAAAGGAAGTTTTGCCCAAATAAGACAGGAACATGAGGTTACCATTTGATTGGTTGAGGAAAGGATTGTAAAGGCTGCTTTTGAAATGGCCACTGCTCTGGTTTACATCAGTAATAGTGGACACAGTTCTCAGTAAAAATAAGATGATATAATAGGCAGTTTTATATGTGTAAGCCTGGGAGTTAGAATTTTTTTTCAACATAGCATTAAATGTTCTGAGAAATTGAGTGGTGAAGAAACTTACTTAACCTTGTCTAACTCTGTATCTCCTCCAATTTGAGTACTTGAACCCTGCTCTTATTAACTAATATGTAATTGGAACATATCACAAAAACAATGGCTTTGCTTAAAGTGTGTACATTTTTCAGGAACAAATTAACTCAAGAGCTCCTTGTCAAGGATTTGGCTCAGATGTATGCACAAACTCAACCCTATCATTAGAGCTACGAGTAGTAGAAAAATAATTAATATCCAGGGATCTGAGTAAGGGGTTGTTTATGATATTGGATGACTTATCCAATGGATGACTTCTTGTGTAATTTCTTATTTTCTTGGATGACTTCTTCTGTAATTTCTTATTCTCTTGGAGAAAGTTGGGGTGTGTACAGTTGGGGAAGGTATTTGGGCTCTAGAGCCCTAAGAAACAAGGAGCAATGTGAAATCAAGCTACGGTATGTTGTCTCTGTGGCCAGGGCTCCTTTTCCCCAAAATAGCACTCTGGCTCCTGCAGGCACTGGAAGTAGACAACATACCTCTTGGGGACTTTGGTGAGACCATATTGGTGAAGATCTAAGACAGGGCTGCCTAGAAGTCTTGTAACTCATTTCATTCTTGATATTCAGGTGTTGGAGCTTCTTTGTTGGATAGACTTTTCCAACTCTGGTATTTCCAACTCCAAGCACCGATTTTCTGGGAGAATATTAAAAAAATGTATTTTTTTCCCCAACAGAATCAGTACCCAGCACATTGCTTGGTACATGATACCAACATATAAATAAAATATGAAAAATGCATGAGTAAATGGCACTATTTTGATTTTCGTGAACGTGGAGTCGTACTCTCACATTTGTTCTCTCCTTTTATAAGATCTGTCAAGGTGTTTTATGTTACCCTCTGTCTGCCATCAAATAGGTAACTCTTAGATAAGCTAAATCTAGGGAAACTAATATTTGTGAAACTTGAAAGCAGATTAAAAAATTTTTTTAATATAATATAATATAACCCAGGTGTCTCAGTTCCCCTAGATATAGGTTACCTGGAGCCATGCCCAAGTTAATGAAAGTCTGACGTTCTTCCTAAAATTTCTGCATATTCTGTAGCCATTGCTGTCTCTAATCCAAACCACATCATTCCAGACAAGAAACTCAGTTCTTCCTTGCATTACACACATATGTATTCACATACACGTATGTGAATGAGTGTGACATACACATCCTGCTCATATGTATATTTGGTAATGTAGGAGACTTTACTGAAGGTTCCAGGAGAAAGCAGTTGGACAGCATAGAAATGTGGTCTCAAATTGAGGATAGGCATCTCCATCCTTAAAATGTTCTGTAGGCTCCCCAACTTGGAGACTTCTGGTAAATTCCTCTTTTTGGCTCATTTCTCCTCTCTTTACTTTTCCTCTCTGAGGAGCACTTAGATATTACCCAGATTTTCTCATTCAGGGCAATTTAAACCATGCTTTTGATGATAGGGCTCTTGAAAATATTCATCCTTAGGGTCTCTCTGCCTTCAAATTCTAAGATAAATCAGATTGGACAGTTGAGATAATAACATTTTCATCTCATTACACTTTGTTTTGCTTTTGCAATTTTCAATTCAATATTAAAAGGAATGTGCATCAATCCTTTCTTTAAAAAAATCACAGTTTAATGGGCTTTTAATGATACACTTTCTTTGCTGTGGGAAGAGGGGTATGTATATATAATACTCATTCTTACAAACTATGGCTCACCTCCATCATCATTTTGTAGTAAACCTTTTCTGCCAAATGTCTTGCCTGAGAACATGGTTAAATGAATGGGTTTGTCATTTGCCTTGAGGGACCTTATATGATAACCTTACATGTAAGCCCTGTCTTTAATGTAAACTTGGGGCTGAGTTTTCCAGGAAGAAAGCCTTCATAGTTGGCTCTCTGACTTCTTTTGGTTTCCTAGGCACCTGGCTTACCTAGATTGAAGCATAGGAACTGGCCTAATTCAGTTGGACATTTTCACATCATGTCCTCAAGTTTTGTTGTTATCTGGAAATAAACACCTTTACAGGTATGGAAACATTTGTATTCTATTAAAATTAAAGTCCCCTTATCAAACAAAAACCTGGCTTATTTAAAACATTTTTGAAAGACCCATTAGAGTTGATTAGGAGCCTGACGTATACTGTGAAGAAACTAAGTACTGAGAAAATGCGTGGGATGTTTTATGCCTTTGACAAGGAAATGAGGCAAGAAGAGTTATTATAAACAAACAGGGAGACAGGATTCCTTACATTTTTTTAAAGTTAATGACAGTTGTCCTTGACCTTTGTGGTTTCTACATTCTGCTTATAATTGAAAAAGTCCTTAGTCCTACTTCATGCATCTGAAGGTATTCTGGGATTTCCTTGTTGGAGAATGAGTTCACTTCTTTTGAAGGAGGACTCTTGGTTCATTTATAGGTAACAAACTCTTTATAGGAGACCTTAACCGTCATAGTTTACTTTCACATTTTTATCTTCTCCACAGTCTTCTTTCACATTTAATTTTTGTATCTGTCGCATGTTGCATGTTTTACTCTGGATGATGAGTCTTTGGACAAGTCATTGTCTTCCTTAGGGCTGCTTTAACCTCCTTGTTTCTAATTGTGTAAATGAAGGGATTCAGAAGGGGTGTGAGGATAGTATTTAGCACTGACACCACCTTATTAATCTTAAAGGAAGAGTGTGTTGTGGGTCTCAGGTACATGAACAAGACAGCACCATACAGCAGGGAGACTACCGTCAGGTGAGAGGCACAGGTAGAGAAAGTCTTTTGTCTGCCAGTGGCTGAAGGGATCTGTAGGATGGTGGACAGGATATAGATATAAGAAATTACTGTGAAGAGGAGTGACCCTGGGATCACCAGGATGGTCGCCAAAAGACCCAGGAGCTCCAGAATGCTTGTGTCTACGCAGGCTGCTTTCAAAATGGGACCAACATCACAGTAGAAATGATTGATGATATTGTTGCCACAGAATGGCAACTGGATGAGCAGAAGCATCTGACAAAAGACAATGGTAAAGCCGACCATCCAGGAGCTGAGTGCAAGTTGCAGGCAGAGGTTGCTGGTCATAATGGTGGGGTAGCGAAGGGGCTTGCAGATGGCCAGGTAACGGTCAAAAGACATGATGGTGAGGATAAAGAACTCAGTGGTACCCAGGAAAAAGTGGAAGAAGGACTGCAGTAAACAGCAGGGGATGGAAATGGTTGCTCTTGCCACCACAAAAGTCTCCAACAGTTTGGGGATGACTGTGGTGGTGTACCACGTCTCTAGGAAGGACAAGTTGCAAAGGAAGAAGTACATTGGTATTTGTAGCCTGGGCTCTGCCCACACAATGACAATTATGAGCCCATTGCCCACAAGGGTTAATATGTAGATGAAAAAGATCACTATAAAGAGAGGGATTTGTAGTCCTTGGATATCAGGAAAGCCTACCAGGATGAACTCTGTGATTGTTGTGCCATTTCTCATGTCCCTCGATAGTCTAGAAAGACGAGCAAGAAAGTAGGTCCTTAGAACCATGCTCAAATACAGGTTATGGACAAAAAACCAAAAAAACAAAAAAGTATTCTGATTCTACTTAAAGTCCTTCAGGATGTCTCCCTCCTCCCACAAACACATATACACCCTAAGCACGCCTTCCTTACTCATGATTGGGCTTGATCTTTGCCAGCTAAACCAGCTTCTTTTCTTTTTTTTAAAGATTTTATTTATTTATTCATGACAGACACACAGAAAGAGAGGCAGAGACATAGGCAGAGGGAGAAGCAATGTAGAACTCGACCCCAGGAGCCCGGGACCATGCCTTAAGCCAAAGGCAGATGTGCTACCGCTGAGCCATCCAGCAGTCTCTAAACAGCTTTTGATAGACTTTGAAAGTACTAAGTACAATTGATAACTGGAGAAGTAGTTTTCCATCCATATACAGCTATAAGGGTAATCACTGCAATGTGTTATAACTGTCAATAATCCGTATGATTATTAGAAGTGTATATAATGGTATGTCTGCATAAACTGAACTGTGGTCCATAAGAAATTAATCCACACTCTTCTATTATATTCTAAAAGAAATTCTTGGTTTATATTATAAATACATTTTAAAAAGCTGATTTTACGACTCCCCACCCCCAGTCTGTGTGTGTGTGTGTGTGTGTGTGTGTATTTCTACAACTAAAAACCATAGCTGTTGTATATTAGCAGTGAAATACAACTTAGATAATAGAACAGATGTTTTTCTCAAGAATCCACTTCCAAATCCTAATTCAGACTCTTAACAAAGGAGACTAAAAAACATTCAAATGAAATGAATAAAATTGCTAAGCAAGTAGGAAAATGTACTAAACTTTAATTCAAAATGCCAAGACCAGCTGAATTAGGGCCTAATATGCAGAACTACCTAATCAATGTATACTAGATAAAGATCCATAGACTCGAAACTAAAAAAGCGAAAAGGCTAGCAAATGCTTGGGATAACAAAGTGGATCCTGGAAAATACATCCCTAACAAAACCTTCCTGTATGACTAAGTATCTTTTCATACCAAGCAAAGCATTTCTATTTGTATCTGCAAATTCATAGGTTGAGAACTTTCTTCTTGTTCTCTTAAAATTCACTGGAAAACAGTAACACTACTTCCTATCTTATTGAGGAGGATATCTTTTTCTTCCACATGGCTCTTCTTTGCAATGGATAAGGTAATTGCTGTGAAATGAATTGCCCCATTTTCAAAGTATGGGAAACTTTGCATGAAAGAGGCAGTTCATAGTTTATTGATATATGACTTAATTCTATCCCCATATGAGAGAACAAGAACTCTCTGAGAGTCTAGAGGACAAAAATACTTCCATTTCCTCCCACTCTTTTCTAGACCAGGAAGGATTATTTTTTTGCCTATTAAGTCAAAAGCTTTAGTTATTTCCCATGAGACTATCAGAGACACAGAAGTATTTGAATTTGTACTAATGGTCAATATAACTGGCCTTGTCCCTCAAAATAGGGCAGATACAGATTTATCTTCGTTCCCCGCTCAGAAGGAGTGGCAGTCTCTCCTGGTTAATACAAAATTACTAAGGGCTAAACATTCCATAATTTGGAGAAGAGAATTAAACCTATATATTCCATAGGCATTTGTTGAGAGCTTCCTATGTTCCAAGTCCTGCTCAGGGACTAAGGAGTTTATCATTTAAATAGGGAGGGTGATAGTGTAGGGAGTGATAGTGTAGAGTTGGGCACAGAGTGTTTTGGGAACACCCAGAAAGACCCCTTCCCCAGCCTGGGTGGGGGTTAGAGGTTTTCTAGAGAAGGAGAGGCCTAAGGAGTTCAATAGGAAAAGAGAGTGGGGTAGGGAGGGCAAATGCATTCCAAACAAGGCCTGAAGCTTGTGAAAGATGGCCAAAGCAGAAAATTCAGCTGGAACTGGAGCTGGGAGGTGGGCCTGTCCCAGCACTTCTGATAAGCTAACAGATGGGGTAGGCCTCCTATGAATCAGTTTACATGATGGGTTCATGAGACTCTTGGAGGAGTGAATCTTGAGCCAGGGAGTTTGCGAACCTGGGGCAAACTTTTGCATATGCATATGTACAGAAAATACAGTGTCACCTTCTTTGCCAACCTGTGTACACATTTATCTGTGTTTCATGAGGAAGGGGCTGCAGGTGGTAATCGAATGCGCTCCCTGGTCACAGACAGCACTGCTATGTATCTAGGTGACAAAGCAAGGCAGAGGCAATGCAGACCTTATGCCCTTTTGTAAGGGCCATGACTTGGCTTTGGCACCACGAGGACCCAGGAGTAGCAGCAATGGTGTCAGCTGAAATGGTAGCAGCAGAAGTGGCCATGCCTGGTGAGAACAGTGGCCCGAGCAGCAATGGCAGGGGTGCCCCACAGAAGGGATGCAGAGCAAAAAAGAAGTGGCAGGAACCTGGTGGTAGCTGTTTGGACAACTGATTAGACTGGGTGATGAGCATGTGTGAAGTTTTGTGAGATTTGGAGGAAGGTCAGATAGCGTGAGTTAGCAGGTTATAGCGATATTCAAAGAAAGGAAAATAACCTTAGGAAGCTAAGGTGATAAAGTTAAAATACTGGATTAAATATTGCAGTCGACATGCTTACCAGATTTAAGTAGAGTCTAGACTCTTTTTCTTTTCCTTTGGAGAAGTTACAACATAGTCATATGGTGTTGCTCCTCATTTCACCATGGCAATCGGTAATTGTTCTGTTCCTGTTTGCTCCTTACTCTTCAATCTGTTTCTCCTTTCTCTTCCAGGCTATTTCTGTTCATGCCATTATCTTCCATTAGCATCAGTACAGCCTTCCTAACTCCCTCTCCCCTGACCTGTCATACTCTTTCCTACCCATGTTTCAAATTATAGCAAGATGGTCATTCTCAAACACAATTCTGACCACCGTGCTCCTCAGGACCATCAATGCATTCAAGGCATTGATGATCTCCTCTTACCTTACCTGGTCTTCCAGCCTGATCTGCCATTTACCTTCCCCATTCTATGCACCATGCTTATTGAGTTACCCAAGTGTAGAGTCTGGCTCACTATTTGTAAATAAGGTTTCCCTGGAACCAGGCTAATTCATTTACATATTGCCTGTGGCTGCTTTGGTGTTACAGTTGGCAGAGTTGAGGAGTTGCAGCGGAGGCTACAGAGCCCTCGAGGCCTAAAATATTCCTGAGCTGGTGCCCTTTAACAGCCACAATTTGCTGACCCCTGCTCTAGTTCTCTGAAGGCGCCATCCTCCTTCTGGGTCACCTAATCACTACACATGCTATTACCTTGGCCTGCGTCCTCCGCAAGTGTCTCCAGCATTTGGCTAAGTCCTATCTCACTTCTAGACCCCAGCCGAGGAGCTATGTCATGGGAAGCCTTCGCTGACTCCCCATGTCCACAGTCTAGCTCTGGTGCTACTCTCACTCCCTGTAACCCCCTGGGCATTTCCATCTCTGAACATTTACAAAATTGTATTTACATTTTTTGGGGGCTTCCTCCACAAACTCTAAGGCCCTAAGGGCAGCAAAAATATCTGTGGGGCCTATGCATTGGCTTGGCATAAAATAAACCCTCAAGAGAGATTTTCTAAAGGATTATATAAATGGATAGTTTGTGTCCCCACTTACCTATGAGTTTATGTAGACATACATGTATATGTGTATAAAATGCTACTGTTGTATTTCAAATGCTGGGGACATAGCAGGGACTGTTTGCTAAATAATTTGTTTCCAAGTCTGCTGCTGCTGCTTCCAGCTTTTATGTAAATGTTGCTGCATGCAAATCTTTCTGCTCCATCTTTCCCTAATCAGAGCTTTGTGTTTCTTACTGTGTTCTGGTTATTCTCCCAGATTTCCAGATTGCCCAGAGTACAGAGAGTTTTCTTAACCCACTTGGCGCTTAATGCTCAATGGTAGAGTGGAATCATTTTCTCTGAGCTATGTTGTTGCAATCAAGTATCCTTCATTTTTCTTAAACATGTCATGGTCTCAAAAGAAGAAAAATAAATAGAAAAGTATTAACAAATATTCTTTCTGAATCTGGGCAATATGTCCCAAACCTCACCTTTTGTTTGTTTGCTTCTTCATTTGGCTTTTTAAAAAAACTGTTGCTGGGGGCAATTTCAATTTTATCATGTGCTGAATTTGAAGATGCCCAATACCGTATGACCTTAAAGCAGAGGCACCTAGATTATACTCTATAAACTCCGCAAAAGGAAGTGCATCAAGAAGCACTACTTTGAAGACTGTGAAAAACAGGAATGCAAATAAAGACAGCCAGTTTGAAATTCATCCCAAGGATTGATGGATGTGGGTAAAATGCAGTGTATTAAGACTGCTTGCTGGTGCAAGCCCAGTCACGGTTATGACTTTTCTATATGATACTGAGATGCATTTACTGGAATTTATTTCAAGGTTTCAAGGCATCAACGCTAGCCATATCTATTCGTTCTACAGAAGAGTAACACTTTACCCAGAATAGTACTCTTTGCTTTTCTGTAGCAAAGCAATACTCACAGCACTAATGATTCTCAGGGAAACAGTTCTGGTCCTCAGGCGGGTCCTTATCCTCCAGCCGACTGAAAAAGAATGAGAGATTTTTATAAAGGCACAGCATTGAAACAAAATTTCCTTCTCCTTTTTTTTTCCCTTCTTTTTTTTTGTACCAGGAAAATGAATCTCTCTAAAATTTAAGGTAAGTGCTGATATGCATTGCTGAATTCTATTTGTAAAGCTTTCAAGAAATGGAGAGATGGCTTCAGTGTTTAAGAGAATTGTGTTCAAAGTGATTAATAGATCAGTTCACACTAAGTCAAGATTTCTTCTCTCAAAATAACGAGTTGTTAGTTGTTAGTGGGGCACTCTCCTAGCTTCCTTTGGGACATTGTCTCCATGGATGTGCTCCAGAGACTCCCAGGAGAAAACAAAGTCTCACTAAAAGTTAATTCATAAGTCAAGGTAGGGCACTGACAGTTCTCTAAATTCTAATTGGTATCAATCATCCCTCCACTCCTAAGATAATCAAAATATGAGAATTCATGACTTTATGGGTTTTAGATTTTGAATTTCTCAGTTACTGAAAGAAGTAAAAATCAGTGGTCTTTTAATAATTAAGTGGTATCCTCTACTGAACTAAGTTGAATCAAGGGTAGGAAATATTATTAATAATGTGATGAGTGGCCAGGTATGCAGATATGCAAGAGTGAACGGCATAGAATTATACAACTTTTCTGTAAACTATCATATGGTAATGAGTGAAAAGATGGGGTTTTGAACTCTTGAGGGTCAACAGAGAGTTGAGGGATATAGTAAGCATAACTAATTGCTGGGGGACACTCTGCAAAATGAGAAAATGGAATTGGAATTGGAATTTAAAAACTTTAATGAGGTATAATTTACACAGAATAAAATGCAATCATTTTAAGTAGTCAGTTCAGTGGGTTTTGACAGATGTGTATACCATGGAAACACCACTTCATTAAGATTTAGAATGTGGGCCGCCTGGGTGGCTCAGCGGTTGAGTGTCTGCCTTTGGCTCAGGTCATGATCCCAGGATCCAGTCCTGCATCGGGCTCCCTGTGTGGAGCCTGCTTCTCCCTCTATGTCTCTGCCTCTCTCTCTCTCTCTCTCTGTCTCTCATGAACAAATAAATAAAATCTTAAAAAACTATATTAGAATGTTCTCAGCCCTGCAAAATATTCTTTTATGCCCACTTCAGTTAGTCTATCTCAACACCTTTGCTCCCACCCCAACAACCATTGATCCAATTTCTACAGTAGTCTTGAGTTTTTTATGATTTTATATGAGTGAAATCATACAATCTGTATACTTTTGTATCTGGATGCTTTCACTTAGCAAATGGTTTTTGAGATTCACACATATTGTCAAATGTAAAGTTCATTCCTTCTGATTACTGGGTAGTATTTGGTAAGGTTCAGGGTAGGCTGCCCCAAAATATAACACTTTGGCATATTGATTATTTAAAATTAAAGTTACTTTAGAAGTGGCCAGTGCAAGAAGAACATTGAATTCCTTTGTCTCCCTAAAAGCAAATAAATCTCCCATATGAAATATATATACCCTTCTTCAACCGAGAGGAAGAGCGACATTTTTATTACCAGAGATGGAGAATTTAAGGTCAAGAAAGCTATATAAATGAACCTTGTTATCCTTCCAATTTATTTCCCAAAGCCCAAATTTCTCTGTCTTGTCAATTCCTCCCTCACAAATTTATTGTTTTTTTGTCTAAAACAAACAAAAGCTGCCTGGTTTGGTCATTTCTTTGAGTCATATTTCAAGGAGATCCTGTACATACCAAATTAAAATTTGCTTTTTTTCTTCTCTTAATCTGTCTTATGTCAATTTAATTATTAGACAAGCCAAAGAAACTGAAAAAAAGGGATGAAAAGTTTTCCTTCCCTTCATGTTCTATATTCCATGAACATACCATACCTTATTTATTCAGTTAGTGGTTGATGTGCTTTTGAGTTGTTTCAGTTTTGGTTATTAATAAAGCTATGGTGAACAGTTTATTCATATCTTTTTGTGATCATATGTTTTATTTATTTTAGATGAATAAATGTTAGATGAATTTCTGAGTAAGAGGTAAGTGTATGTCTAATTTTTTAAGAAAGAGGCAAATTATTATCCAATGAGATTTCACCATTTTGCTGTCCCATCAACTGACAAATAAGAGTTATAGTTGCTCCACTTTTTAACAATATTTGTTATTTTCAATGTAAAAAAAGACAGTATGTTAGGGATAGGGCTTCCTCATTGTTAGTTTAATTTGCATTGCTATGATGAATAGTGATATTGAGCAAATTTTCATATGTTTATTGACTTCATATATTTATTTCTTGTGAAGGATTAATTTAAATACTTTGTCCACTAAAAAAGATAGATTTTCCTTTTATTACTGTCACAAAAGTTCTCTATTCTAGATATGAGATCTTTGTCAGTTAAAAAAATTAATATTTTTTTCCCAGTTTGTGGCTTACCAAGAAGTTTTTTTTTTTTTTTTTTCTTAAAGAAGGCTCCATGCCTAGTGTGGAGCCCATCATGGGGCTCAAACTCATGAGCCTGAGATTAAGATCTGAACTGAGATCAAGAGTTAGACATTTAACCAACTGAGCCTCCAAGGCACACCAACAATTCTTTAATAATGTATTTTGATATAAAAAAAGTTTTAAATTTTTGAAATCTAATTTATTTTTTCTTCTTATGTTTCATTTTTTTGCATCCTAAGAAATCTTTGTAAACCTCAAGACTGCAAAGGCTTTCTATTATTTATTTATTTATGTTTTTTTGAATAAAGATTTTATTCATTTAGTGAGAGAGAGAGAGAGTAAGAGAGAGAAAGAGAGAGCACAGCAGGGAGAAAGGTCAGAGGATGAGGGAGAACCAGGCTCTTTGCTGAGCAGGGGACCCCGACATGGGGCTCAATCCCAGGACCCCAGGATCATGACATGAGCTGAAGGCAAACACTTAATTGGCTGAGCCATCCAAGTGCCCCTCTATGTTTTCTTTAGATGTTGAAGTGTATGATTCATTTTGAGTTAATTTTTAACATTACTTGCAGTGAAGGTTACATGGCACAAAATGTTTCTGTTTTGTGTGTAAGTTATATATATGCCCTCTATTTTGAAGGATAGATTTACTGCATAAAGGATTTTCCACTCCACCTCCACCTCCAAGCAGTTTAAAGATATTGTTCTATTGTCCTCTGGCTTGCATGGTTCTCATGAGACATAAAAGCATTGTATTATGTATATTTCCAGATTTATATAACATGTGTTGCAACGTGTAGGTGAGTGTGGTGGTATTTTAATTTCTGATTGTCCTAACAATTTTTTATCATTGATTTTTTTATCATTGATTTTTAAAAATTTAATTATGATATATGTAGGTGTAGTTTTGTTTTTTTGTCTTGCTTGGTATTTATCAAGCTTTGTGAACATGTGAATTTATATTTTCTACCTAATTTTGAAAATTATTTTTCATTGTCTTTGAATTTTTTCTTCAAATATTTTTTCTGCCTTCACCTCCTTTGTTGTCCTCCAATTAAACATACATTAGATTGTTGGGTGGTGTCCCAAGAGCCACTGAGGCTCTAATCATTTTGTTTTTCATTTTTATTCCCCCTATGACCTGTAGCCTGGATAGTTTTTATATTTAGTCTTCAAAATCTTTCTTTTTTTTGTAAAGATTTTGTTTTTTCATGAGAGACACAGAGAGAGAGGCAGAGACAGAGGCAGAGGAGAAGCAGGCTCCCTTGGGGTAGCCAATGCAGCACTCAATCCCAGGACCCCAGAATCACAACCTGAACCAAAGGCAGACACTCAACTGCTGAGCCATCCAGGTGTCCCAGTCTTCAAATTCTTTTATTTTAAAGTGTCTAATTAGCTATTGAACACATCTAGTGAAATTTTCACTTCAGCTCTATATGCTCTTCAGTTACATTCATTTATTTTTAAATCTTCCAATTTTTCACATAAAAAAAAAACCCTTACAACATATTCGCCATAGCTATTTCAAATTCTCTGTCTGATAAATCCTGTCATCTATGTTATTTCTGGATGTGTTGCTATTGACTGATACTTCTCTTCGTTTTGAATCACAATTCCTTTTAATCTTTGTCTAGTTAATTTTGGTTGGATGTTGGACATTATAGATTGGATGTTGGATGCTGGACATATAATGTTGAAGTCTGTATCTTGTTTTCTTTCTTTAAAGAATATTGTAGTTGGTACTGACAAGCTGTCAATTTATTTGTAAATTTACTTGATTATTGTAATATTCTCTTTTGAAACTTTGTTGGGTCACAATAGAGTAGACATCATTTTATTTATTTATTTATTTATTTGTTTGTTTGTTTATTTTGAGTGGACATCATTTTAGAGCTAATTTCTCTCTACTGCTAAGACATATGGTTTCTAAGGCACTGAGTGTTCAATGAGGTATTTCCATTTTGGTTGCTAGATCTCAAACATCTCACCATCTGCAAGCTCTGCAATCCAGCATTCACCTCCCCAGTAGTTATTCTTTCTCTCTTAATTGTTCTTTTCCTGGGCTTCTGGAGCCTCAACCTGCATGTGCATGTATAGCTTATTATATTCAGTTATAAACTAGAAAACACTTCTTTGCAGATTTTTGGAGATTTTTCTTTTTTTGTGTTCTGCCTCTTAGTTGCTTCGTTATCCTTGAACTCTGTCCTTCCACCTGTTGCTTGGGTTTGCCCTCCAGTGTTGTATAACAGACACCTCCAGGTGGAGAGTCCTGGCTATTTTAGGGCTCAACTAATTTGTGTCCCTTCTTTCATAGATCTCCATTCTTGACTCCTTGTCCACTGCCTGAAAATAGTAGTTTCATATATTTTGTCTAGTTTTTCTTATGTGTTTGTGTTGGAAAGTTGGTCTAGTAGGATTGCTTTGTTATGGTTGCTTATTGGACTCTTCCAAAATAATGGAATGGGAATTTGAAATGGCAGTGGTCCCCAACAGAGATTTATTTATAATTGAAGAGACACAAGAGTTCAAAAGCAAGGAAGGCAACATGAGGGGAACAGATGGTTCATTCCTTCTTAGAGAAGGAAGATTTTCTTTAGCAGAAGCTAAAAGAAGAATCATGTATCCTATTTACGGGTGTAGTTATTAGTGTTGGTTTTCTTGTTAGTATTATTGATATACTTTCCTTGTTGTCTCTTAGATCATCCTTCATCCAATATTCTACTTTCTTTGGCTACTGCCCCCTCACCAAATTGACTCTTTTATTCTTCCTGAAGAAGGTACAACTCTCTATTTAAAAAAAACAACAACAAAATTTTGACTGCCTTGCTGTCTTGGATTTATTTAATTGCAAAATGTCTTATAATATGTAATTTCACCTCTATTTCTTTGTCCATCTGTCCTCAGTTTCCTGAGGTTTAATTTACACTTCATAATTTACTAAATTTATAAGCCTAAGATCATTCTAAATTTTTAAATTATCTTTCAAATCTGAAAGGATTTTCTTAGTACATTTTTTTTTCTAACTCAATCTGTAGTAGTCAATACCACTGACTACCTCCTTTTTGGAACTCTTCTCTCCTGCCTCTTATGACCCCACATTCTAGTCTTCTCTATCTCCTTCTTCCTCCTTCTCCTTGTCTTTTATTCCTGAGGGGAAGATCTCAGTTTTCTGTATTCTTTCTTTGGTGTAAAGCTGGTCAGTCCCAGTAATGACTGTAATACATTCAGTTAGATACCTTGTTTAAATGAAAATTCTATAGGTCCGTGTGTGGAATAATATAGTAACACCCTACTGAACTCATCTATATGTTTTGACTATACCAACCTTTTGTTTTATAATATTAGCAAACTTCTCATCTGTCTTATAATATTTGGATATTTAAATCAGATTGTTAGATCTTACATCTTGATGTGATTCAGGTCTGGAAGCTAAAGTAGGAAACAGTTCAAAGCCCATTCAAAAGTGGAGTATTTATAAGTATATTTGAAAGTTGACATGCTCCCTGAATGAAGTGAATTACAGAGAAGCACTGTGTAAATTCTGAGGGAAAAAAAAAATCAGCATATGTGAGAAATCTGGTAGGTAGGGTTGGCTTCTCAGGGGAACAATTGTAGAAGAGACAGTGATGTTCCCAAATGCAGGACAAGCCATGCTTATGCACTCTTCTGGTCCAGTGATCTTTCCCCTGTCCCCTAGTGCTTGTTTGCTCTAGGAATAAGAAGAACAGTGCCAAATGAAGAATTTTGTTACAAGGGAAACAAATGGCCACAGGAATTGTTTCTGGGAATACCCACCAGGCTGACTCACTTGGATGTCATGACCCAAAAGAATGGGACTAGAGATTTTTTCTAGCAAGCACTTGAATATATGGTGTAGGAATAAATAAAAATAAAAAATAAGAGGCTTAATTTTCCCTGTTGAAAATAAGGGAAGGGACTTCTTTTTTTTTTATGGAGCATTTAGTTTAGAAAACATTAAATTATAATTTCCTTGTTTGTCTCTTTGAAATGTGTATGATTATTATTATTATTATTATTTTTAGAATCTAAATAAGCCTCTTGTCAGCTTTATGACTCAGAAATGTCTTTCTCAAGGACCTGAGAACCATCTCTTTGAAGCAAGGGTAATAATACTCTATCTCATAGTTTGTGAGAGGATAGGAGCCTAACTTCCTTGGGTATCTTACTTTGAGTTACAAAACTATCTCCTGTCAAAAAGATATAAGAAAATTTTTCTTCCTCTGGATAAAGCCAATTAGCTAACACAAATGTTCATTCCAATTACTAGATGAGTCGAAGATAAACTATGTGTTACAAATTGTGCTGTCAAGTCCTTTTACTTGAGGACTAGTTACTGTTTATCCTGAGAGCATGTCTGTAATGGATTGTGTTTGCTTGGTTATATAAAAGGGTGAGATTTCTTTCTGTCTTTGCAAGATCTCAGTGAACTCCCCGGGATCACAAGGCTGCACACATTCTGTTTTAATGCTTATTTAATAATACAGGTATTTTCTTTCTCTGCTACCTTTGTTTTCTGGGTTGGAAGATTCTGTTTTTAATTATATTTCCCAACAGTGGTAATGGAGGAGAAAATAGATTTAAAATGTTCAAAACCAGGGATGCCTGGGTGGCTTAGTCAGTTAAGCATCTGCCTTCAGCTCAGATCATGATCCCAGGGTTCTGGGATCAAGCCCTGCATTGGGCTCTCTGCTCAGTAGAAAGCCTGCTTCTCTCTCTGCCCCTCTCCCCACTCATGCTCTCTTAAATAAATAAAATCTTAAAAAATAAATAAATAAAATGTTCAGAACCAGAATTGTACAGAAGTGAGTCTGTGAAAGGTTCTTCCTGTTATTAATCATGTGAAACTATAAGCAGACAGTTTCATTAATACCTACTCAAGCAGAAATTCTCTACTCTCAGGTGTATACTCTGTAATGCATATAAACAAATCCACTATAGAGCTTTATCATAAATTTGACAAAACTATATATATTATCTACTACAAATAATTATTGAGAAGATAAAAGTGACTTCTCTAACATATACAAATTAAAAATACTTTCAGTTAACCATGTTAGAGAAAACCTAAATTAATTTTCCATTTTCTCTACAGAAAATATTACAAAATCATTATTTTATGATCAAAGATATGCTAAAAATAGTTTAATATTCATTTTAAAAAACCAGGAACTTCCACTAATAAGAGAGGTGTCAGCTGATAAAATATTGTGTTATTTTTCTGGATTGTGTGATATTTATATTTTCTTGCTTTTTATGATTGCCATTTGTTGTTATTTTCCCCTCTCATTTAAAATACATATCAACTTTTGTACTTAGTCTATATTTTCAGTTTAGGGTTCCTCCTCTTAAGGATGGCCTGCTTGATTGTATATGCTTTAGCTACCGTAAGTCTGGATCCATTATCACAAATATTAAAAAGATTAAACTATCAGCTACCAGGAAAAGGACTTGTGTTAGGGTCTTTTCTGAACAGGGAGACATCACACACACACACACACACACACACACACACACACACACAAAATCATGGTTCTTCTTCCTCTCAAGACATGAAATGCCACCTTTTGTTTCAAAACTCAGGTGCCTCAGAATGGCTGTTGAAATCTCTGGGCTTTGAAAAAAATTACTAGGTACAAAAATGAGAAATAGTACATAGATTCAGAAGAGTGTTAGGAAATTTTAAAAGTCATATCAGGTTATCACCACATTTACAGATTCAGAACATTATTCTGATGTGTCAGTTTTCTATTTTTGAATGCTTCAGCTGAGATTACAAATTCAAGTACAAAATTTGTGGTTGTCTCAAGTCAGAAGGTAGTATGAATTTCTCAAAGTAAAAAAGATGAAGGGGGTGCCTGAGTGGCTCAGTTGGTTCAGTGCCTGACTCCTGATTTTGGCTCAGGTCACGATCTTAGAGTCAGGAGATGTCTTGCATCAGACTCCCTGCTGGGTGTAAAGCCTGCTTAAGATTCTCTCTCTCCCTCTCCCTCTGCCCCTCCCCACCCAAGCACACACGTTCATGCTCTCTCTCTCTCTCTAAAAAAAAAAAAAGATGAAGAATATTTTTAAATTATAAAAAAATAAATAAAATAAAATGAAGATAATAATAATCAAGGCAAACATTTGCATAGTGCTCACTGAGCTCCAGACACTATTTATTCTAAGGGCTTTTATGAGTATTGAGTTTTTGTCATTTTTACAACTCTGTGCAGTATGTTACTATTATTATTATTTCTATTTTATGGATGATGAAACCAGGGCACAGAATGGTCAAGTAAATTGACCAAGCCATATAGGTAGTAAATGACATATTTCAACACAGGAAACATGGTCTCAGAGACTGAGTTTGAGAAAATAGCATCCCTGGAAGAAGAGGAAGCATTTATAGAAGTACAAAAGGAAGCACAAAGTGTTGCTATGACGTAGAAGGAAGTGTTGGGTCCAAATATATTCCTAGCTTTTGCATGCATCTTTGTCGTAGCTAGATAATCCTCTTCAGATGCCATTCTTCATTTCATTCCTATGACTGAAACTGACCTACAGCAGAAGGTAAGCCCCTAAGATCAAGGGTTCAGTTTCCAGTCTCAGTAAAGTCTCAAGACTGAGCTTTTGCCTGGATCCTGAGGTCCAGACTTTTTCTTCATTCTCCAAACTTCTACCAACCCAAAGTTAAATCTGTAATAACTAGGCTTTCCCTAGACCTCCTCCCAGAGTTGGAATCTTGCCCCAGCATCATCCTGGTAACTGGAACCTTTCCTACTGGTTGGTTATCTACATGGATGCTACATGCCGACTGGTTGGCTCCTGAGTATTACCTGCCTCAGATGTTCTGTTATGGTCTATTTTCATCTTTTGGGGCCCTCTGAAATTTCATTTTGTTCCAGCTGTGATTCTTTCAAGAGATATGTTAATTGCCAACTTCATATTCTTCCCAGACTGTCCTTTCTGCTGTAAATAACCACAAATCACTATTATTCCCTGGGGTCTGGCAGAAAAAATAAATATGAACTGGCAGCTATGTAGTAAAACAGCTTAGAATCACAATAATCTATATAAATCAGATAAAACATTTGTAACATTTATACTGCTTTTTTTTTTTTTAAAGACTTTATTTTTAAGCAATCTTTACATCCAATGTGGGGCTTGAACTCACAACTCCAAATTCAAGAATCACATGCTCCACCGACTGAGCCTCCAGGTGCCCCTATAAGTGCTTTTAATATCCCATTTTTTAAGTTATATAACTCTAGTTAATCTCATAGCAACTTTGAGAGGTAAATAGGCCGTAAGTGAATACTTCTATAAGAGAAATCTAGTGTGATTCTATGATACATAAACATTAGTCACAAATGATCTCTTTGCATTTTAGTACTGAATCATCATTTCCTGTGGTTTAAATTTGCTTTTGTATAAGTTTGTGCACAGGTAGTCTTGGTTAAACTCAGTGCAAACGGCAGGAATTAGAATCTACAAACCTATAATGGTTGAGGATACCACTGTTTTCCATTGTAGATTTACCTGGGGATTACTTTATGGAAAATCAGACTATGTGATAGAAGTTTAGCAGTAGCAAGGAAGTCACCTGTCCAAAATCATCTACCCTGTTATCTACCTGAAAATCACCATGGGAGAGTAATTATTTTTGATCTTAGGTTATTCTGAGTCTTTAGTCCCTCTTTAAATTCAAACATCCAAATGGGTAGGGTACCACTTAAAATTACTCTTTGCAAATATACCAATGAGGATGTTCAGTGTGCTAAGGAAAATAGGCAAGTGGAGCTGACGACAGTGCAGGGTGATCTGGGAGCAGAGAGAAGGAACCAAAAAGTGATGGAAACATGAACATCAAATATTCTTTTTAAAATCTAGGGGGAAATTTTTGAGGAACCACTCCTGGCTACACTATTTTTGATGTGATATTGCTGGTAGATAAGTAAGTATGTTGGGCTTCAGTCCTAACTTCCTAGAGAACCAATACCCAGCAGGTAAATTTCTTTACTTTTATTAGCTTCAAAGCCAATGTTTATCCACAATCGATATCAATTTTACTATATATATATATATATATATATATATATATATATATATAAATTTCTTTTTACCTCATCATTTAGCTTTGGTACACAGTATACTCTCTGCTTGAGATGTCCACTTTTCTCTTTATAAAGCCATATCTCACCCTGACATGAAGTCTACATACTTGAAGGCTCTACTCAATATTCACCTTCTTCACAAAAATTTCCCAAGTAGACTATTTGCACATGAATTCTCATGACTTATTAATAAGCATAGAGATCTTCTAAGCCAAGTGTCTTGGGTGGTTGCAATCCTGGACAGACAGAGGGCAATGGAAATGGTGACTAAAAACAACCATTTTTTTGGTTCAACAAACATCTGCTCCATGACATCTTAAGCCCCTCTCACATTTCTTCCAAATATTTTCAGGCAAATAAATCCCTGACCCCACCATCCCTTCCAGGCCTCAAGACATAACAGAACATGCTTCATTTCTGGAGGGCACACCAAATTAACTCAAGCTGAGCCTTCAACGTTGTCCCAAGAAAATAAGTAAAGAATGAGATAAGATGAAAAGAAAGGCCAGACTGGCAGGCGGGATGAGGAAGATGCATGGAGGTGGAAGTGTACGTGAACGTGAGGAAAAATTCTTCCCACAGTGGGAACAATTCCTCTGCACCCCCAGTTCTCCTCAGGTCCTTCCCAATGGGACAACCCTTTACATTACTCCACAGAATATTTCACATTATAATCTTGACCTTTAATCTGTAATTTGCAAACAAATGAATTTGGGAGCAAAATTATTTACATGACAAAAGAATTCCCTTTCAGCCTCTTATTTCAGTTTATTTTCAAACAAGGGAAAAAGAGTTAGAATGACCTGGGAAATCTATCTTTACTGCAAGTCTTCGTTGTTGTATATTTATAGGAAAAATCTGCTTCTTACTCTTGTTCTGGCTCATTTAATCCTTTTCTATTTTATTCTTTTCAACGGCTAGGGGAATGAAACTGCTACCTTCCCGTTTAAACTGGGGGTGATTGGGATGCCTGTGTGGCTCAGTGATTGAGCTTCTGCCTTTGGCTCTGTGTCCTGGGATCCAGTCCCAAGTTGGGCTCACTGCGGGAAAGCCTGCTTCTCCCTCTGCCTATGTCTCTGCCTCTCTTTCTGTGTCTCTCATGAATAAATAAAATATTTGAAACAAACAAACAAACAAACAAACTGGGGGTGATTGTACACAGCGCCTCCATAGTTAAGAGCAGTGTCAATGACACCAGATGCTACAGGAACAAGGACACCACCATGGCCACCTGGTGCTGAGATAAACAGTCCCCAGCCCCCCAAGAAAACAAACAAGGTCATTCTCCGTGGTTTGAGTCCCTAAAATAAAATAAATGAAATCTTGAGCAACTCCTATAGATTACTGACTCTAACAAAAACAACTTTGCTCCTAGCCTTCACAATGCTGTTATGTAAAGATACATATAATGACATTCTGTGGATATTACTATAAATGTGTGTATATATTTTGTATATATATACTTTATGTATACATATGTATTTTATGTATACACACACACATATACATATTAAAGATTTATTCATTCGTTTGAGAGAGAGATGGATTGCAAGACAGAGAGGGAGGAAGAGGGACAAACGGACTCCCCACCAAGTGCAGAGCCCAAGGCAGGGCTGATCCCACAACCGTGAGATCATGACCTGAGCCAAAACCAAGAGTAGGAGGCTTACCCAACTGAGCCATCCAGAGGTACTATACCAGTTCTTTTAGAATATTCTTATTTCCCACTATGAACAGATTAATTGTAAACTTGGTAACTTTGGTGATTTTGTTTCTTCCTTTTATTTGGTGAGCCAATTCTTCAAAAGCCTAGACTCTAGTAAAATCTGTAAGTAAATCTGTTTTACTTTCTACAAGCTGTTATCTGAGTCTTTGAAAGGGTAAAAACTATCTTCCATATTCTTAAGAATCCCTTCACTTCCATCCTTCCTACCTTTATTGAGCACCTATTAGATGCTATAACTATTGCTAATAATCAAAATCTGACCAAGCAAATTTGAAGATCTCTTTGGCTTTATTAAGCAACTTATGATTCAGAAAGCACCCAATCTAGCAAGTAGAGAGATGATCTAAGGAGTTGTACAAAATGAAGGGTTTTTATAGGATGGAGGGTGGAACAAGAGGTTATTAGAAAAAGAAAAGAAACAATTATTTCAGGCTGGGACATGTTCTTTTGCAGGGGAAGGAAACAACAGGGTTTTTTATCTGCACATTACTTCACTAGCAGCTGATCAGGAAATTTCAGATGGACTTTTAAAAGGTCACATTTCTGGGGTATGCTAAAACTGTAATTCAGTCTTGGTTTGCTATCATGGGAGGGCAAATGTCTTCATTTTTTTTTTTTTCCTCCAACACTATTTGGGCAGATGCATAGGATAAGAGGGCTGTAGGGGTGGGAAAATTTTTTCTTTCTTCCTTTTTAGGTTCTTTGGCTGGTCTAATAATTAAGTTGACATAAAACAGATTAACAGGAGAAAAACATTTTTTTTGAGAGAGAGAGAGAGCCAGTGGGTGGGGAGGGGCAGAGGGAGAGAGGGAACCTTGAGTGGGTTCCATGCCCAATGCAGGGCTCAATCTCAGGACCATGAGATTATGATCTGATCCAAAATCAAGAGTCAGATGCTTAATCCATGGAGCCACCTGGACATCCCAGGAGAAAACCACATTTAATTCACATGTATGGAAGTACATAGAAATATGAGACCAAATAATAAATAAATGACCAAAGCTTTTATATCTTTTAGCCAAAGAAACAATACATTTGTGAGGAATCTACAAGGCAAAGAAGTTTGGGCTTGGTATGGTAAGTTGGTAAAGTAACAAGGTTTATTTAAACAACCTTCCTGGTCCTAAATTCTGTCTCTGGTGATAAGAATGTCTCTCTTCCTCCTGGTACAGGGAGGGTTCCTTTCACAAGGCAGATTTATTTCCTGCTTTCAGGAAGACAAAAGAGAGTAAGAGTGTCCTTTTTGCATGGGCTCTTTCTCATATAATTTTAACTCAAAATAATATGCCAAAAGTGGCATATTTTGGGGCAACCTTGTCCCTGTCAAGACTAATTTACTAACTTAACAGAGGAGCACAGATACAAACAAATAATTACAAAACCCAAATGCACAAGAAAGTCAAGTGCAAATTGGGTGGGTCAAAAAAAATTAATAATACCAGGTGGAAGTAAACCTAAAGTTTTCAAGTCTAGTTCCTTTATTATACAGATAAAGAAACTGACCTCAGGGAGATAAAGTGATTTTCATCACTGTTGCACAGTGATTTAGTGGATGAACCTGGATAGGACCCTGGTTTTCTGGAACTTTCCAGAACTCTCTCCATATTATCCTTCATACGTTTCATTGCAGTGCCTCCCTATAGGGCTCTACAGCTGGATACATAATTGTTGTTGGCTATCTAATTCACACACACACTTCTTGAGGTTATCTTTTCCAATGGATTTCAACCCAAAAAGAATCAGTCAGTAAAAAATTAAAATCAATTGTCTTTGGGTGAAGTGAACTCCTTCTATATGTCTTTTCAGTTTTACAATTATTTTTATGATGACCATGCATTAATTTGCATTTAGAAAAAAGTTGACAAAGGGAGAAAAAGTCTTATTTTGAAAATTTTCAAAACCATCAAGAGAAAGGAATCATAAAATTGTGTGGAGGGGAAGAGTAGCTGGTTTGGGGAAAGTAGAAAGGAGTGAGAACTGGTGGGAGAAGAGATTTTAGATGACATTGCATTCTGGCAGGAGAGGAGTCACATCCTGAGAACTTGGCAGGAAGAAGCCTCAACTCTAGAAACTCCTGGGAATAATTCTCCAACAGCTGCAGGCAGGTTCGCCTTAGCCAAGCTTGTTCAGCTTGTCCTGCAGTTGCAAACTCTGTGGGTGATGGGGTTCTGGAGGCCTGATTTCTTCAAATCTATATCTTCAGCTCTTGTTTCAAGAGATCATACAAATGTGACAGAGTTGGATTTCCCAGGAAATATAGTTGACCAAGCAATAGCTTTGTAAGAGCATTTTTTACTTAAAACACAAACATTTCTTCCAATGTATACACTAGGCAGTTATGAGGAAAGAATGAGAGGACACTAGGGCTCTTGTGAGAAAGGTGATGGACCCAAGAAGTTTATAGAAGATAAAATTTGAGGCCCTGGGCAGAATAAATATTTTAATGACCACATAGTCTTATCAAAGGTCCCTTACATTTATATTCAATTATGTGTGTTTGCACTAATTTTAGGCTGTAGTTGAGTTCAAAGGAAATATGTGGGGGAAGGAAAAGAATTGGAGGGAAGGACTGAAGAAATAGAAGGAAAGGACATCAAAGCAGGGCACCATCAAAGATGCTCATTAGTTTTTAGGTAGCAATTACCTTAAACTCCTCTGTTCTCTAACTCCCCCTACCCAAAACACTTTATCATTCTGAACTAGACAAATCTCACGTTAATTTTTTTATAATCAGAAAGCAAGTCATGCAATGATTTAATGGCCAAAAACTTAAGAGAAAGGAGGGGCTAAGAAAGAGAAGTGGTGCTTGCAAGCAGGCGTCTTTTCTTTAACATACTTCTTTTTATTTTCTCATTATTTACAGAATGACTGAGATTCTCTTTGAAAATATCTCTGATCGACGGGATGAGCACTGGGTGTTATTCTGTATGTTGGTAAATTGAACACCAATAAAAAATTAATTTATTAAAAAAAGAAAATATCTCTGATCCCTCAGATCTTATAGAATAAAAATTTCATATTTAGCAATGCAGTTATTTGAACAAAATTAAACAACTCAAAAGAGTTTGGCATACTTATAATGAATGCCCATCTCTATTGGAATTCAAATAGAAATGGCTTAATTCTTACACATTTCCTTGATACTATTTCAGAGGTCACTGAAAATTCTATACTGTTTTTTATTGAAAAAATTCTATTTCATTAAATAGAATAATTTTTACTGGTCTGTCTTTGAGGTCACTGATCCTTCATTTTACCATTATTCTACCATGAAACCCATCCAATGGCTTTTGCATTCCAGATATTTTGCTTTTCAATCTTGAGTTTCCATTTTTTTTCTTCGAATATTCCCATTCCTCTCCAGAGATTTCCCCATCTGTTCATTGATTTTGACCATATTTTTCTTTAAGTTAAAAAATATTTTTAATATCTGTTTTAAAGCTGTTCCTGACTCTAGTGTTTGGGTCATCTATGAGTTGGTTTCTATTAACTATTTTTTCTTTTGATTACAGGTCACGTGTTTCACAGATTTAATGAGATTTGCTTGTGTTGTTGTCATATATACTGGGTACTAGAGAATGATAATTTATAGAGACTCAGTGTTCTATAATCTTTCTCCAAAGAGCATTTCTATACAGGAACAAGTAATTGGCCAATCACTTTGAACCAGTGGAGGTTTGTTTTTATACTTTTTAGAGGCTGGTCTGTTTTGGTTTTGCTTTTATTCTTTGAACAACTCCTTAGTTTTGAGCTACAGCTTTTATTTATTTTTTATTTATTTAAATCCAATTAACTAACATATAATGTACTATTGGTTTTAGAGGTAGAGGTCAGTGATTCATCGGTCTTGTATAATACCCAGTGTTGAGCCACAGCTGTTAGACCTCAGCAATTTCGGTGGAAACTCCAAGTTGTTTACTAACCCTTCCAAATTGATAGAATTCAAGCTCCAAACTTTCTTTCCTTTGTCCCAAGCAGGAACTGAAGTATTGGTTTCTCAGCCTTCCAGATGTTGCTTTTCTCTGGGTTTCTTGAGCATCTTAGGAGGCAGACAATGATTTGAGGGATTTATTTATATGCATATTTGGGGCTTTGCTGTCTTTTGCAGTCATAGTTTTATGCACTATTTGTAAATGTGTCAGTTTCCCTGTACCAGTGCCAATTCTGGATGTTATTTGTCTTTTGAAATTTTTGCCAATTAGATATGCAGAGAAGTTATTGTTTCAATTGATATCTCCCTAATTAATAATTAAAGTGCCTATCTTTTCATGTGTCTGTTGACAATTTGCAATTTCTTTAATGACTTGCTGGTTCATGTATCTGGGACATTTTTTTCCTATTAGGTTGCCCTTCATATGTAATTAATTTGTAGATGTCTTCAAAATGTTAGTAATATTAAGCTTTTCCCATTATGTATGTTGCAAATATTTTCCGTACTCTATCATTTGCATTTTGACTTTGATTATACTTTCTTTTATCATGCAGAAATTTAAGATTTTTAGGATGCTAATATGTGCTAGTCTCTATTTGGGTGCTGGTAATTCAGGGAAAAGGAAACAGTTAACATTCTTTTTCTTATGGAATTTACAATCTGGTCAACACTTGGGCTGGTTTCTGGACTATATTCTGAAACCCCGATTAATTTTTTATTTTCTTATGGTAGTACATATATTTATATATTCAAATCTCTGTTCATAAGTGTTCTTGTCCAAAAAAATTTGGAAAAAAAAACATTTGGCAATTTTCCACTCTAATTTTGTTTTCATCTTAAAAAAATAATTATAAAGTGGTTTAGGCATTCAGAAGTGCACAGAAAATAATTAGCACCAAATTTGAGATGTTAATATATATTTTTAAGGATTTTATTTATTTATTCATGAGAGACACAGAGAGAGGCAGAGACACAGCAGAGGAAGAAGCAGGCTCCTCACAAGGAGCCTGATTCGGGACTCGATCCCTAGACCCTGGGTTCACTTCCTGAGCTGAAGGCAGATGCTCAACTGCTGAGCCACCCAGGAGTCCCAACATATTAATATTTGAGATGTTAATATTTTACTGTAATAGCATTAGATATGTTTCTATTAAAAAGAAAATTGCAAGTAGTGCTAAAACACCATTCTTTTCTCTTTCTGCTTCTCTTGCTAGAGGAAATATTTCCCCAAAGTTCAAGTATTGACCCCATACATGTTTTTACATTTTTGTAGATATTTAAGTATCCATAAATAATATACAGTGTTGTTTTGTGTGTTTAAAATGTATATAAATGCTATTGTAGTACAATTGTTATCTTATACTGTGTCTTTTTTTATTTAATAATTTGTTTTTTTAGATTTGTCCAAGTTGACACATACAAGTTTGAACTCATTTTTGCTAACTATTGTGTAATATTTTGTGTAGGTATAAACTAGAGTTGATTCACTTGATTCCTGCTGAACAGATACTGTTTCCAATTTTTCAGAATTATAACTTGTTATAATGAAAATTATTATTATTTTTTTTAAAGATTTTATTTATTTATTCATGATAGACACAGAGAGAGAGAGAGAGAGAGAGGCAGAGACACAGGCAGAAGGAGAAGCAGGCTCCATGCAGGGAGCCTGATGTGGGACTCGATCCCTGTTCTCCAGGATCGTGCCCTGGGCCAAAGGCAGGCGCTAAACCACTGTGCTACCCAGGGATCCCCTAATGAAAATTATTGTATCCATTTTCTTGCCCATATCTTCTGCAGAGTGTAATATTTAGATAATATATCTCTCTAGTGAATTTGCCTGATCTTAAGTAGCTATAGACGGAATGTTTGTTCCCCCATTCCCCATCCATATGTTGAAATCCTAATCCCCAATATGATGGTATTAGGATATGAGACCTTTGGAAGGTGAGTAAGTCACAAGGGTGGAGCCCTCATGAATGAGATTAGTGCCCTTGTAAAGGAGACTCCAGAGTGTTTCCTTACCCCTTGTGCCATGGGAAGATACAGCAAGAAGACTGCTGTTTATGAACCAGGAAGTGGGCTCTCCTCAGACAGTGAATCTGCTGGCGCCTTGATCTTAGACTTTATATCCTTCAGAACTGTGATAAAGAAATATTTTTTTTAAGTCTGTGACATTCTGATACAGTGGTCCAAACGGACAAAGACATAGACACTCACTTTTTCCTTATTACTCTTGAATTTAACATCTTTCATGTATTTTTTGCCTTTATTTTGCTTATTTTCCTGAGATAATTCAACCATTTTAAAAAATTAATTCTTTGTATAATCTGTATACAAATTATTTCTTGTGTTGCAATTATTATCTCTCTGTCTAAGCATCTCTCATCACCTCACAATTAATGGGAGTTTTCTATTGTGCAGAAGTTTTAGTTTTAAAATAATTAAATATAATTAACCTTGACCTACTCCTGGCAATATTACAGACCACATATTTTAAAAGTCTCATGTTATACAACCTTTGAAAATATTAAATAAAACCCCAGTCTTTCAATTGCATAAGTGAACCTGACAGAGTAGTGGCAGCCTCTCAAGCCAGGAGAGTGGGGATACCAAGCCAGCTGTACATGGCACCTCCTGACACCAGGTAGCCTTGAGCTTTGGTTTTGATGGAAATACCCTCAGGTATGGGAGGCAAAGCCTTGCAACCGAGAAGGGTATGGAGGCAGGATTAAACCCCTCACATAAAACAGACCAAGGAAGAGCTATACTCTCAGAAAAAGAGAGAATTAGAAAAGATTTCCATCCTATTTTTGTATTTTGACCTTGGCTATGAATTGAGGGAAAATAGTCATTTTGTGATTTAATGACCCTTACATCATTATTCTTTGAAAACTATAAGCAGTAAATGTAATTTAAAGTAGAGCTGGGCGGATAGTGTAGTGCTCTCCAGTCAATAGGCAGGAACAAATGCAATCTTCTGCAGAGGAAAGCATTCCTAAAGCAGGCCTGAAACAATCCCCATAGAGATATAAGAAATACAACCTCATGGTAAAAAAAAAAGTACAAAACTCATGAGGATATGAGGCACTGTTAACAAGAATGGGCAGAAACAATAAGCATCAGAAGTAGGCTTGTAACAACTTTGATATTAAAATATCACAATTATTTAATCCAGAAAAAAGGTATGTTTAATGTGTTTAAAAAGATGAGAGGAATAAAAAATGAGTTAAGACCTAAAGACAATGAAAAAACAACCAAGTAAGATGTGAAAAAGAAATAGATGATGAGGCTTTTAGAAAAGCAATTTAATTTAGCAAATTTAAAAAATGAAAAAGTAAAAAAAAAAAAAAAGAAGTCACAAAGGCTAGAAGCAGAAATCAGGTAATTTTCTCTTATAGGGTCAGATGCCTAAATATTTTAGGCATTGTGAGCCTCTCGTTTCTTTAAAAAAAAACCATTTTTTAAAAGATTTTATTTATTTATTCATGATAGACACACACACACAGAGAGAGGCAGAGACACAGGCTCCATGCAGGGAGCCCAATGTGGACTTGATCCCAGGACTCCAGGATCACACCCTGAGCGGAAGGCAGGCGCTAAACCACTGAGCCACCCAGGGACCCTTCTCATGTCTGTCACAACTACTTAGGTCTGCTGTTGTAGCCTGGAAGCATCCACAGACAATTCATAAATTGGTGTGGCTGTGATCCAGTTGTAATTTTATAAAACCAGATGGCTTCCAGTGGACACAAATGTTTGCTAACCCTTGGACTAGTGTTCTAATGACTAATTAATTACAGATAGAAAAACGAGAGCATCAAGATACTGGGGAAAGGCAAGATTTAAAAAAATGAATCACTTAATCACTGAAACATAAAGTCACCAATTTAATCCCAAGTGGATTAAATAAAAGGAACTCAACGCACAGACATATCAAAGTGAAACTGCAGAACACCAAAGAGAACAGACCATAAAATGAGTCAAGAAACACATTATCCATGAAGGAACATGAAATAGACTACTGACTATGGCACAATACAATGGTAGCCAAATATGAGAAAAAATTACTGCCGTCCTAGAATTTCACACCCAGCAAACTTAAAAAAACAAACAAAAAGACATTTTCAGAATAACAAAGATTGAGACCATTTGCTACCAAAAGGGTCTCAATGAAAAAAATTCTATTAAGACATCTAATTTGAGAGCCTAAAAAAGGCAAAGCTTTGTGGATGCCAATAGTACTTGAGTCAGGAGAAAGTGGAGATATAAAGGTCTTTTATTGTTAAGGAGGGGAAGGGTATTAATTTATACACTTTAAACGTGCACTTAAAAAAACTCAAGAATTCCCACTTATTTCCCAGAAGAAAACAAATATAATAACTCTCAAATCAGTAAACCAAACCAACCAAAATTTTAATTTAGAACAAAGTAAGAGAGGCACCTTTTTGGCTCAGTCAGTAGAGCATGTGACTCTTGATCCTGAGGTCATGATTTTGAGCCCATGTTGAATGTAGTGGTTTACTTAACAATAACAACAACAACAACAACAACAGAAGAGAAAAAAAAGGCACTGATATGGACAAATGAAAAAATAATATAAGTAAAAATAAATTCAAATATAGCAATAATAAAAATAAATGTAAATGAATTAAACTCTTCAGGTAAGAGACAGAATATCAGATTAGATTTGAAAAAAGAAGCATACTGTATGCTATTTCCAAGAAACATACCTAAAATATAAGAACAAAAAAAGGTCAAAGGTAAAAGCATCAAAAATTATACACCAGGGAAATACAAAACAAAGGAAATCAGGTATAGCTCTATTTATATGATATCAAATGAAATTTAAGATAAAAATTTATTATTATAGGGGCACCTGGGTGCTTCAGTGGTTGAGCATCTGCCTTTGGTTAGGTCATGATCCCAGGATCCTGGGATCGAGTACCAGCATCGGGCTCCCTAGAGGGAGCCTGCTTCTCTGTATGTCTCTGCCTCTCTCTGTGTGTCTCTCATGAATAAATAAATAAAATATTTTTTAAAAGTGTTATTATAAATAAAGAATAACACTACTAGTGATATGACATATAACTCATCAGAAGATAGACACAATGGGAATCTAAACCTTCATGCACCCAATAAATAGCTCCAAACTACATAAACAAAACTTGAGACAGTTCAGAGAGATGTTGATAAATTGATTATTTTGGTGGGACATGTTAACACATCTCTCTCAATAATTTATAGATCAAGAAGACAAAAATGATAAGATTATGGACCACTGGAATCATATAACAATGTGCTTGACCTAACGAACATAGATAAAAGAATGTGTATTCTCTAATATGGGAGTGAAGACTTTTAGCCCCATACTAGAGAATACATATTCTTTTCAGACATTCACAGGATATTTACATAGATCATAAATCGAGTCCTAAAAAATACTTTAAAAATCAGGATCATAATTGATCACACCTTCTCAGACTATGATGAAATTAAATTAGATGAAAGTAATAATTTTTTTTAAACAGGTAACTAAAGACATCTCCTATCTTCGCAATTTTAAAATCACACTTCTAAGAAACACCTGGCTGAAGAGAGAAATCATAATGTATATTAGAAAATGCTTGCAACTGCATGATAATGAAAATACTAAATATCAAAGTATATGCAATATAGCTAAAGTGGTATATAAAAGGCATTTTATAGCTTTAAATGCTTAGAAAAGCATCTAAGGAAAGGAGAAGGACTGAAAATGATCATGGCAAGCATCCAACTTTAGAAGTTGTGGGAAAATAAAGAACAAAGAATGCCTGGAGGCATGTTATCTTGTGGAGATACTTGAACACCTCCACTCACTCATCTGAAGGAGGACAACATATTTATCTCGTTAGCAAGTTTGGGAGAAAGAGTTAAACATGTTTGACTTAGTTTTTTGGAGCTCTTGTTTTTCAGACGTGGCCACCTCCGGAGAGGGTGCGCCGTATTTCAGTCTGTTGTGTCACCATGGGTAGGCTTATCTGAGCAGACCTTCCTCTGATGTTTGTTTATAGCACTGCTCGTGACCAGAGCATGTGACCTCTGATTCTTGGATGGAGTAGAGGTGAGCCAAACACATGTTCCCCTATCCATTCCATCAGCAATAATGGTGACATTTCCATTTGCATCAGTTTACTGTGTCTTGTGCCTTCTTACGTCTTCTTTACTTTTTTTCATTTATCGAGTGTTTATGATGTACAAGTTATGTGCAGGGAATTGTTTTAGATGTAGTGGGGAGCACATTTAGGCAAGGGACACTCTCTTCCATGGCATTTGCTTTGAACTGTTGTTTAGCCTTAACCTGCAAGGTGAGCACATAGCACATGCTCACCATTTAGCATCCCATTTCCTTTTTTTTTTTTAATTTTTAAAAATTTAAAAATTTAAATTCAATTTGCCAACATATAGCATAACACCCAGTGTTCATCCCATCAAGTACCCTCCTTAGTGCCCATCACTCAGTTACCCCATTCCCTTACTCCCCTCCCCTTCTGCAACCCTTTGCTTCCCAGAGTTAGGATTCTCTCATGGTTTGTCTTCTCTGTAATTTTTCCCTGATCACTTTCCCCTCCTTCACTTATGGTACCTTTCACTATTTCTTATATTCCATATGAGTGAAACTATATGATAATTGTCTTTCTTTGATTGACACGATACCCTCCAGTTCCATCCACGTTGATGTAAATGGTAAGTATTCATCCTTTCTGAGGGCTGAGTAATATTTCATTTTATATATAGGCCACATATTCTTTATCATTCATCTGTTGGGGGATATCGTGGCTCCTTCCACAATTTGGCTAGTACAGACATTGCTGCTATGAACATTGGGGTGTAGGTGTCCCATCATTTCACTACATCTGTATCTTTGGGGTAAATACCCAGTAGTACAATTGCAGGGTAATATTTTTAACATCTTGAGGAGTCTCCACCTTGTTTTCCAGAGTGGCTGCGCCAGCTTGCATTCCACCAACAGTTCAAGAGTGTTCCCCTTTCTCCTCATCCATCACCAATGTGTTTCCTGTCTTGTTAATTTTAGCCATTCTCACCAATGTAAAGTGGTATCTCATTGTGGTTTTGATTTGTATTTCCCTGATGGCAAGTGATGTCGAACATTTTTTCATGTGTCTGTTGGCCGTGTGTATGTCTTCTTTGGAGAAATGTCTGTTCGTGCCTGAATTATTTGTTTTTTGGGTGTTGGGTTTGGCCAGTTATTATTTTTTTTTTTAGATTTTATTTATTTATTCATGAGAGACACACAGAGAGAGGCAGAGACACAGGCAGAGGGAGAAGCAGGCTCCATGCAGGGAGCCCAATGAGGGACTCAATCCCACAACCAGGATCACGTCCTGAGCCAACGGCAGACCTCTGCTCAACCGCTGAGCCACCCAGGCATCCCTGTCTTTTAGTTTTGTTGACTGTTTCCTTTGCTGTGCAGAAGCTTTTTATCTTGATGAAGTACCAATAGTTCATTATTGCTTTTGTTTCCTTTGTCTTTACAGATGTGTCCTGCAAGAAATTGCTGTGGCCAAGTTAAAAAAGTTTGCTGCCTGTGTTCTCCCCTAGGATTTTGATGGATTCTTGTCTCACATTTGGGTCTTTCAACCATTTTGAGTTTATCTTTGTGTATGGTGTAAGAGAATGGTCTAGTTTCATTCTTCTGCATGTGGCTGTCCAATTTTCCCAACACCATTTATTGAAGAGACTGTCTTTTTTTTCCAGTGGATATTTTTTCCTGCTTTGTCAAAGAATAGTTGACCATAGAGTTGAGCATCCATTTCTGGATTCTCTATTCTGTTCCATTGATCTATGGGTCTGTTTTTGTGCCCGTGCTATACTGTCTTGATGATCACAGCTTTGTAATACAGCTTGAAGTCAGGCATTGTGATGCCACCAGCTTTGGTTTTCTTTATCAACATTCCTCTGGCTATTCAGGGTCCATGCCAATCTTAGGATTATTTGTTCCAACTCTGTGAAGAAAGTCCGTGGTGGTTTGATAGGGATTGCATTGAATGTGTAATTGCCGTGGGTAGCATAGACATTTTCACAATACTTATTCTTCCAATCTATGGGCATGGAATGTTTTCCCATCTCTTTGTGTTTTCCTCAATTTCTTTCATAAGTATTCTGTAGTTTTTTATTAGAGTATAGATCCTTTACCTCTTTGGTTAGGTTTATTCCTAGGCATCTCATTTTTTGTGTGTCATTATAAATGGGATCAATTTCTTAATTTCTCTTTCTTCAGCCTCATTGTTAGTGTATAGAAGTGCAACTGATTACTGTGCATTGATTTTGTATCCTGCCACACTGCTGAATTACTGTATGAGTTCTAACAATTTTGGGGTGGAGTCTTTTGGGTTCTCTATATACAGGATCATAGCATCCCATTTCCTTAACAGAGGAGGATATTTTTTTAAAGATTTTATTTATTTATTCATGACAGACACAGAGAGAGAGAGAGAGAGAGAGAGAGAGAGAGAGAGAGGCAGAGACATGGGCAGAGGGAGAAGCAGGCTCCATGTAGGTAGCCCAATGTGGGACTCGATCCCGGGATTCCGGGATTCCGGGATCACACCCTGAGTCAAAGGCAGACACTCAACCACTGAGCCACCAAGGCGTCCCCAGAGGAGGATTTCTGATTTCAACAAGTACATAATCAGAAAGGGGAATGGGTGTAATATTGGTAATTTGTGTGCTGACTTTTATTTTCCATGTAAGGAAATTTTGTCTGGCTTAAACATTTAAAAAAATTTTTTTCTTTATGTTGCAATTAAGTCTTACATATTTAGGGGGACCCACATTAACTAATATCCTCTCCATTTAAAGGATCTTAGAAAACTCATGATGATTCATGGAGAAGATCCCTGTAGAGGCCACTTTTAGGCAACAGGCTTGAGTCATGGAATTGTGATCAAGGCAAAAGGGCTCACAGTGCCCCCCCCACCCCCCCGGGGGTGGGGGGTCAATGCAAACAGGCTCATTAAGCAATGCACCTTGACATAGCCACAGGCCCTAACTAACCAATGGACTACTTACAATCAGGCACTATTACCAAAAAGGTAAAATTCTGTATGTTCCCGTACCTCTTCACTCAGCTTTATAACTGTGGTTCCTCACCACCAGGTCATTGCAGACACTCTTTTCTTTGTTGTCCTGTCTGCTGCTCCTTTGCAGTGTATTCAATACTCTTTTAACTCTTTTGTTCTGCCTTGGGTGAATTCTTTCACCACTTGGGCTGTAAGCCCCCACATAATGTGGGATGCCCCACATTTGGTGGCCCCCTATCTGATTGGAGAACCCCACAATCCCCTTGTATGCAATATGTTGAGAGGGCTGGAAAGGGGATAGCCAGGTGTAAATGGAATATGTAAACCTCTCTTCACTATATTCTTTATCTTTTTGTTCTTTCCAGGCTTTTATTTATGTATTTAAGTTTTTTTAATCTTATCATTCTTCAAAAATTTTAGTTAGTTAATATAGTTAACATATAGTGTTGTATTAGTTTCAAATGTACCATATAGTGACTCAACAATTCTATATATTACTCAGTGCTCATCAATGTTAAGCGTACTCTTAATCCCCTCCACCTATTTTACCTATTCCTCCCACTTACCTCCTTCTGGGAACTATCTGGTTTTTCTTTATAGCTAAGAGTCTGTTTTTTGGTTTATCTCTCTCTCTCTCTCTCTCTCTTTTCATTGGTTCATTGGTTAGTTTTCTTAAATTCCACAAATGAATGAAATCATATGGTATCTTTATTTGACTTGCTTTGCCTAGTATTATGTTCTCTAGATCCATACATGTTGTTGCAGACATCAAGATCTCATTCTTTTTATGGCTCAGTAATATTCCCTTGTGTTCCATCATGTATATCACATTTTCTTTATTCATCTATTGTTGGACAGTTGGGCTACCTCCATAATTTGGCTATTGTAAATAATGTTGCAATATACATAAGGGTGCATGTATCCCTTTGAACTAGTGTTTTCATATTCTTTGGGTAAATACCCAGTAGTGCATTTACTTGATCATATGGTAATTCTATCTTTTATTTTTTTGAGTAACCTCTATGCTGTTTTCCACAGTGGCTGCACCAGTTTACATTACTATCAATAGGGCACAAGGGTTCCTTTTTCTTCACAAACTTACTGTTTCTTTTGTTTCTGATTTTAGTCATTCTGACAGGTGTGAGGTGATATCTCATTGTAGTTTCAATATCTATTTCCCTAATGATGAGTGATGTTGAACATCTTTTCATGTGTCTGTTGACTAGTTGTATGTCTTTGGAGCTATCCATGTTTTCTACCCATTTTTAAATTGCATTATTTGGGGGGGTTATTTGGTGTTGAGTTGTATAAGTTCTTTATATGTTTTAGATACTAAGCCTTTATTGGATACATCATTTGCAAATATCTTCTCTCATTCAGTAGGTTGTCTTTCAGTTTTGTTGAGTTTCCTCTGCTGTGCATATTTGATATAGCCCCAATAATTTATTTTTGCTATTATTTCTCTTACCTCAAGAGACATATCTAGAAAAATGTTGCTATGGTTGATGCAGAGAAATTATTGCCTTTGTTCTTTTCTAGGATTTTTATGGTTTCTGATCTCACACTGAAACCCTTAACTCATATTGAGTTTATTTTTGTGTATAGTGTAAAAAATTGGTCCAGTTTCATTCTTTTGTATGTAGCTGTCCAGTTTTCCCAACACCATTTGTTGAAGACACTGTCTTTTTCACATCACATTTTCTTGCCTCCTTGATGGAAGATTAATTAACCATATAATTGTGGGGTTTGTTTCTGGGCTTTCTTTTCTGTTCCATTAACCTATGTGTCTATTTTGTACCAGTACCATACTGTTTTGATTACTACAGCTTGATGTCTGGAATTTTGATACCTCCAGGTTTGTTTTTCTTTTTGAAGATTGCTTTGGCTGTTCTCGGTCTACTCTGGTTCTAGACAAATTTTAGGATTGTTTGTTCTGTGAAAAATGCTGTTCATATTTTGATAGGGAGTGCATTGAATCTCTAGATTGCTCTGGGTAGTATATGTTCTTTCCAGGCTTTTAAATTCTTGCCTTTCTTTATCTGTGATTAGCATAGGAACTATCTTCCAAATGCCTCGAAAGTTCTATGATACTCTAGACTGTGCTTGGATGATGGATCATTCTTTTTCTATTAACACACTTTCCTCATCCAGATTTAAGACATTCTTTATCTGGCAAGGTGGGGTTATGGTATGTGGGAATAGACATTCAACATCTGCTTTCTCTACCAGAGAAGGACTTTTCTTCATATAGGATATTTTTATGGTATGCATTTGGAATATAGTTGGATAGTTACAACTGGGGTTCTTTTGTTTCTCAGAATTTGTGATATAGGATGTATGAAATTTGGTGTGAGATATATATCTCACACCAAATTTGTGTTGTGTATATATTTGTGTATATATATATATATACACACACATACACATATATATACATTCTTAAATTCTTACACATACACATATGTATAAATTCTTAAAATCTTGTGTGTGTGTGTATATATATATATATATATACACACACATATATACATATATACGTGTGTGTGTGTGTGTGTTGGATATATTGGAGAAGGCATGTTTTATAAGCAGCAACCTTGCTATCTGGATGTTTAAAATGTCCAGAATCCTCTGGGCACTTTTTAGTGCTAGTTGGTCTACTCAGGCTACTATAGTGGAATACCACAGAATATGTGTCTTAAATAACAAAAATGTACTTTCTCATAGTTCTGGAGGCTGGAAGATGAAGGTCAAGGTGCTTGGTGTTTGGTGAGGCCCTTTCATTCTTGCTTATAGAGAGTCACCTTCTTGCTATAACTTTTCCACACGGACTTTTCTCTATGTATACTCCTGGTGTCTCTTTTTCTAATGACACCAGTCATATTGGGTTAGGTGTCTTCCTAATGACCTCATTTAACCTCATTTACCTCCTTAAAGATCTTATCTCTAAATATTATCAGCTGAGGATTAGTGCTTTGACTTACGAATTTTGGGTTCATAACAGCAGGTGATATATATTATAAGCTGTGTGGAGCCCATGAGAAGGAAGGACCACTAAATAAGAATCCTAGAGAAAAATCACCATAAGTCTTACTCTTCCTTAGCTCTTGGCTCCCCAGTTCCCTCTGAGTTTCAGTTGTACCTTGGAGATATTGTAGGTTCAGTTCCAGACCACTGCAGTAAAGTGAATATTGCAATACAATGAGTCAAATAAATTTTTTTTTGGTTTCCCAGTGCATATAAACGTTGTTTACATTATACTGTAGTCTGTTAAGTGTGCAATAGCATTATGTCTAAAAAAATGGGCATAACTTAATTAAAAATACTTTGAAAAAAATTCTTTGTTGCTAAAAAATGCTAACCAGCAAGTCATTATCACTGATTCACAGATCACCATAACAAAGATAAATAACAATGAAAAAGTTTGAAATGGTTTTTGAATTACTGAAATGTGACCCAGACATAGAGGAAGCAAATGCTGTGGGAAGATGGCACTAATAGACTTGTTTGATTCGGGGTTGCCACGAACCTTCAATTTATAAAAAATGCAGTATCTGCAAGGTGCAATAAAATAAAGCAAGGAGGCATGTCTGTATTGGTTTTGTGTTGGGAGGGATTAGGAATGAGTGAAGAAGGGCTTGGAAAAGATGTTACTATGGAGATGAGCTTAATCTATATAAACATCAGAGACTTCTGGTTTCTGTCAAAGGGTGAAGCAACATGTGTTGTTGGCTCCCTGACAAAAAATAATCTGGGAGAAACCAAAGGAACAAGAGGGAAGCAGGCTTTCCAGAATCTAATGATAATTACTATGAAACGACAATAACAAAGCATAAGAAACTCCAAGGAGACAGAAGGTCATCTTTTTTTTCCTGGGTGGACAGTGGCCACTTAGTCCTTGGCAGGAAGAGGAAGCATTGGGAGACTAGATTGTTTTTCATCTGCAATGCCTTTAGACAGTCCTTGCTTGCCCTATCATGACAAAAATAAGTAGCAACAGTTTAAGCATGAAATATCAGGGCAGTTCAAACTCTGGACTGAGTGAGGAAGTGATGGAAATAGGTGTAAACGGACCAACCACACACAAGTCTTTGTGCCCTCATGGCTCCCCTGTAAACCATCAAGGCCTGGGTGTTACAGTCTCAGGGAGCCACTGCCAGGTGTGATCCAGATCAGAGGTATTGCCTGATGGAGGAGCAGTAGTTGGACACTATGACAGGGGTTTATGATAGTTGTCCTACCTTGGGTCTCAACTCTCCACTTCTTTTTTTTTAAGCTTTTACTTATTTATTTATTTATTCATGAGAGACACACAGAGAGAGGCAGAGGGAGAAGCAGGCTCCCTGCAAGGAGCCCGATGTAGGACTTGATCCCAGGACCCCGGGTTCACACTGAGCCAAAGGCAGACACTCAACCGCTGAGCTACCCAGGTGTCCCCTCTCTCCACTTCTTAAATCAGGGGTTGACTAACTTTTTCTGTAAACTGCCAGATAGTGAATATTTTAGGCCTTGTGGATAATATGATCTCTCTGCAACTACTCAACTTTGTCCCTAGAGTGCTAACACAGCCATAGGCAATATATAAACAAATGGCAGTTTCTATGCTCCAATAAACTGTATTTATAAATTTTATAATTTTTATAAAATGGAAAATGGGGCCAATTTGGCCCATGGGCCATAGTTTGCAGACTACTGCCTTACATTTATCAGATCAAAGACTAGTACATGGCCTTTGGCTCCTTATCAACATGAATTACCAAAAAGAGTAGTTGGCATTTCCCAAGGTACATGAGTTCACAGGTAAACAATAGACAAAAAAGAATAAAATGTCTATTTTTAAAAAAAAAAGACAAAACAGGGGGGCACCTGGGTGGCTCAGTCTTTGATGTTAAGCATCTGCCTTCAGCTCAGGTCATAATCTCAGGGTCCTGGGATCAAGCCCAGAGTCAGACTCCCTGCTTAGTGGGGAGTCTGCTTTTCCCTTCCCTCTGTCCCCTACACTGTTCTCTCTCTTGTGCTCTCTCTCTCAAGTTAATAAATAAAATCCTAAAAAAAAAAAAAAAAAAAAAAAACAAAAGATCACCAGCTACCAACTGAAGTAGCATACTAATAGAAGGCAATTTAAATATGCAAAGTAAGAATATTCAAGGAAATAAGGGAAGATACTAGAGAAATAAAAAGAATAGGAAGTCAGACACAAGAACCAAACAAGAAAAGTTAGTCTGTGAAATTTAATAATTAAAAGAAAACAACTAAATTGTAGCATGGATATAACTGAAGAACAACTAATGAGTTGGAAGATCACACTGAAGACTGTCTAGAAGGCAGCAGGAAAGAAGGACAAGATAGAAAAAAAATATATATATATATATATTTAAAGCTAAGAGATACAGAGGAGTTTCAGTAGGAAAGAAAAAAATAGAGAGGTCATATTTGAGGAAATAATAGAGACATTTCCCAAAATTAGGAAAAAATAAATCTCTAATTGAGAAGGCTTATAGAGCGACAAACAGAAGAGAAAATTGAAACTGTGTATGAAACATCTCATGAAAAGGAAGATTCTTACAGATTAAAGTCCTCAATGTGGAAAAAGTAAAACAAATTGTAAAGAAGAGGGGTACCTGGGTGGCTCAGTCAGTTGGGCATCTGACTCTCATCTTGGCTCAGGTCATGAGATGATGAGATGGAGCCCCGAGTCAGACTCCTTGCATGGCATGGAGCCTACTTAAGATTCTTTCTCTCCCTTTCCATCAGCCCCTCCCCTACCACCCTGCTCTTGCCTGAGTCCTCTGAAACAAAACAAAACAAAATTGTACAGAAGAAAATGTAGGAGAATGGCTTTGTAATCTGGGGTGAGTGCTTTTGTTTTGATTAAACTAAAGTTCAAAGCTATAAATTATAACTCAAAGAATTGATAAATTTGAGTTATCTCAAAACTAAGACTTCTTTTCAACAAAGTACTCTTTGGGCAAGTTTAATACACAAATGACCAATTAGGAGACTATTTTTTACAAGTATTTTTAACCATTAGCAGCATAACCCACTTGACAAATGAAATTCCCCTAGGGCTGCTGTTCCTTACTGACTCAAAAGTTCTTAGCAATGCTCATATATTTTGATATTTGACACAACCATTGAACATCTACTTGCATGGTAAGCCCTGACTTCAGTTCCTTATATTTTGGGGTTGTGCTTTGACCTTTGTCAAATTTCCTGGCCTAATCTCTCTTCTACTTACTTTCCTTCTTCAGCCCTTTATTTGAAAGGGCCAATCAGACACTTAATGTTCCCTTATTGATTGATCCTGCCTAGGAGTATTGAACCAGCAAATTCGGGTGCCTTTCTACAAGAGCACAACATGCAAAGAAATAGCATTGCATCTCATTGGAGCTAATTGGAAATGCAAAAGATTGAGCTCCACATCAGATCTAGTAGATTAGAATCTACATTTTTCACAAGTTCTTCAGGTAATTGGTATGTGTATTTGAGTTTGAGAAGCACTGTTATAGAATTGGATGAAGGCCTGATATATAAAACACAATCACATCTTTTATCATGGAAGCAACTCAGAAATTTAGTGACTTACGTGAAGCTACTGATCTAGTTTGTGGCTGGACCATGACTGGAACCCAGAGTATCTGATTCCCATTCAAGGGTTATTTCTAAACCACCATCTAGTCTGCCACTTCCAGGTTTCATAGAGTTCATTCCTGGTCAGGTTTTCACTCTTCTCATCTGTGCCAGCTTGTTGTAAGCCTCAGCTGTTCCTGTCAGCTGCTCTTAACTTCTCAGTTCAATGATGATCCATGGATAGAAGACAGCTGTGTGTTCCTCCTGCCAGTGGCCTCCTGGCATTGTGGACTTGCAGAATGTTCTCATGCATGAAGAACAGAGAGTGCACTTGGACTTTCTATCAATATGCCATGTAACCTAGGCCCAAATTGCCAGTTTATATCACTGATGCCTTACTAATATTTGTAGAAATGATTATATTTTATAAGTTTATAGAATTGGCCCATTTAGGACCTCCTTGTCACACTTGATATAGGAGACTTCTGTTTCTCACTTTCTTAAAAATTGTTACTTGTTGGGGTGCCTCAGATGGTTAAGTATCTGCCTTTGGCTTGAGTCATGAACCTGGGACCCTGGGATCTAGCACCATATTGGGCTCCCTGCTCAGAGGGGAGCCTGGTTCTCTCTCTCCCTCTGCCCCTACCCCCATGCTCTCTCTCTCGGTGTTACATAAATAAAGTCTTAAAAAATATTCTTTATTAAATGAAATTTGAGTTCTCCATTCTGTGAACCTGATTCTACTTCAACACCAGGACCCTTCTAGGTTGGAAGTTGGAAGTAAATTGCTATGTAAGTTATTGAATTTTTCAAAAGCCAACTATTATGACCTGTATCTCTAAAGTCTTCATTTCTGTTATCCAAAATATAATCTGTAAATAATAAAAACTCAAATTCTCATGTATGCTCAATACATTTCTCTCAAAAATTTAAAATTTTTGTCTAAGGTGGAAATCAATAGAAAGAGAGATGGCTGGGACCCATGATACCAAATTCTCAATTTTGCAACCAGCTGTCTATAGCAGCTGCAGCTTCTCCCACGAGTGCCTAGACGATAAGGCCAGGAAAGAAATGCTCTTTGTCACTAGTCTTGGAGTGCAATCTTAATGTATTTCTTTGATGTGAGACTTTGATGCCAAGACTTCTCCTGCCTATAAAAGAAGGTAGATCCACCATTAAAAGTAGCTTCAGTTGACACCTCAGGATTACACTCTAATATTGGTCCTTGATATCTTCCTATTTTGATGGCATAAAGAAAAAGAAGGGGATTGACATAGAAAAATCAGTTGCATTTTTATTCATTAACAATATCCAAAAAATAAATAATCCCACTTACAATAGTATACAAAAAATAAAACACTTAGGAATAAACTTAACCAAGGAGGTGAAAGATTTGCACACTGAAAACTATAAATTGCTGATGAAAGAAATTAAAGAAGACATTAATAAATAATGGAAAGGCATCTATGTTCATGGATTGGAAGACTTAATATTGTTAAGTGTCTATCCTACCCAAAGTGATCTACAGATTCAATGTAATCCCTATCAAAGTCTTAATGGTAATTTTTTTTAAGGAAATAGAAAAAAAAATCCTAAATTCATATGGAACCACAAAAGACTCCAGGATAGTTAAAGCAATCTTGAAAAAGAATAAAGCTGGAAGCTTCACATTTCTTGATTTTTAAAGTATATCATAAAGCCACAGTAATCAAAACAGTATGGCACTGGCATAAAAACAGACATATAGACCAATGAAACATGTTGAAAAACAAGCTTCTACTCTGAATTTGAGCATTTAATTGGCTTTAAAACATGTTAATGAAACATGTTAAAAAACAAACTTCTGCTGAATTTGAACATTTAATTGGCTTTATCAAGTGATTATGAATCAGGCAGCATCACACCTAGCAATCAGCAAAAAGCTCCAAGGAGCTCTACAAAATGGAAGGATTTTTATAAACAGAGAGAGAGTGGGATAATTAGCAAAGGGAAAAGAAGGGATTGTTTCAGGCAAGATCATGTTCCCTTAAGGGAAGGAGTAGTGGATCTTATCATGCGGATTACCTCATCTTCCTCTGGGGGATGGAGAGGTCCATGTCACTGATTACCTCTTTGGTCCTGACCAGAAAATTCCTGACTGATCAGTTAAGACTACATTACTGGGGGAGGTTGAAATTACAGTTAGGTTAGATATTAAGCCCCAGACTTAATAGGCCATTGACTCAGCCTAAGTGACTCCATTTTGGGCCTGTGGTTTTTCTTTTTAATAAACAAAATAGTCCATATGTAATCCCTGCATATAAACTCAACTGATATTTGATAAAGGAGCCAAGAATGCACAATGGGGAAAGGACAGGGGAAAGGACAGTCTCTTTAGTAAATTATGTTGAGAAAATTAGCTATCCACATGCAAAAGAATGAAACTGGATTCACATCATCTATAAAAATCAGCTCAAAATGGATTGAAAGATTTAAACATAAGATCTCAAACTGTAAGGCTGCTTACAGTGGAAAACGGGATAAACTTCATGATGTGGGACTGGCAATGATTTGACACCAAAAGCATAGACAACAAAACCAAAAATAAACAAGTGGAACTACCTCAAACGAAGAAGCTTCTGCATGATAAAAGAAAAAATCAACAGCTTGAAAAGACAGAAACAGAATGGGAGAAATATTTGCAAACCATGTATCTAATAAGAGATTATATCCAAAATACATAAGGATTTCCTATATTTCAGTAGCAAAAAATCCCCCAAGTAGCTGATTAAAGTGGGCAAAAGAATAAACATTTCTCCAAAGAAGACATAAAAATGGCCAATAGGTATATGAAAAAGATGCTCACCATTACTAATCATCAGGGAAATGCAAATCAAAACCAAAATGAGATATAAACTCACACCTGTTAAAATGGGTATTTTACAAAAACAAAAGACAGCAAGTGTTGGCAAGAATTGAAGAAACTAGAACCCAGGGACACCATTGATGTGATATAAGATGGTGCAGCCACTATGGAAAACTGTATGCAGGTCCCTCAAAAAATTAAAAATAGAACTACTACATAATCCAGAAATCTGGGTATATATCCAAACTATTTGAAATCACAATCTTGAATCAGGATTGCTGCACCCCGATGGGTTTAGAGCAAGCGCCCAAGACTGTGCCACTTTAGCATGCAGATTATTTTTAGCTGAAGACGATCAAGGTCCAATAGACTCAAGGAGAGCTTTTTACCTCCTCTTTAATTGCCTAAAAGAATTTAGATAGGGAGCCTGTGCCAGAAAGAGAGCTACCACCAAAGATTCTATTTTTTTTTAACTTAATGACTTCTCCACCTGGCAAACATTTGCTTTTCCCATTTCCCCTTCTCTAACTCAGGATGGCATACAAACCTCATTTGCCTGATTTTCTCAGAGCCCTCTTTGTGTGACTTCAGTAATATGGAATTAAATTCGGTTTTCTTCTGTTAATCTGTCTTATATCATTAAAAAAAAGATTTTATTTATTCATGAGAGACACAGAGAGAGAGGCAGAGACATAGGCAGAGGGAGAAGCAGGCTCCCTGTGGGGAGTCTGATGTGGGACTTGATCCCAGGATCTTGGGATCTTGACCTGAACCAAAGGCAGATGCTCAACCTCTGAGCCACCCAGGTGCCCCAGTCTGATACCAATTATTAGTCCAGACAAAGAACTTGGAATAGGAGAAGAAAACATTTTCCTCCTCTAAACTCTCCTGTTCATTGTAGCATTATTGACAATAGTCAAGATATGGGAACAACCCAAGTGTCCACTGATGGCTAATGGATAAAGAAAAGGGTGCTGTATACCTTAAATGGAATGTATATAGCTGAATGTCAGCCTCAAAAATGAAGGAAATCCTACCATCCTGCCACATGGATGGACTTGAAGTCCATTATGAAGTAAGGCAGTTTGCAGAAGGACAAATACTGCATGATTCTAGTTATTTGAAAAATCTAAAATGGCCAAATTAAAAGAAACAGAGAATAGAATGGTGGTTGCCAGGGGCTGGGTGTAATTGCTGTTCAAAGATCTAAAGTTTGAGTTATGTAAGTTAAACAAGTTCTAGAGATCTGCTGTGCAAAGTTGTGCTTATAGATTACAATCCTATATTGTACACTTAAAATTTTAAGAAGGTAGATCTCATGTGAAGTAGTCTTGCTACTATAATAAAAAAATTACTCTTAAAGTAATGCAATCTATCATGACATACTTAGTATTAATTATTCACTAACTAATATTATTATCTATCAGTCTACCTTTGTTTTCTGAGATTATATCTTGATGAGCCTACTATACTCTTTCAGGAGTATGTTTTAAGTCAGAGGTAGTTTCTATAAACAGTATTTGGCAGTTAAAACTAATATAAACTTTGTGGAAGGCAATTTAAATTTTAAAAACATTCATATTTTTCAAGACTAAATAGTTTTAATTCTAGAAATCTGTTTCCTTAAAACAAACTGGTGTATACACAAAATTACCCTAAAAAATTAAAAGGATTTCAAAATTAAGTATTGTATGCCATTGGAGTTTTAATTTTATAGCTTGCTCAACTCTTCCCTTGCTTTAGTATGTATAAATTTCAATGTCTTAATGTTTGCAAACTCCATTTTCAATAATTGCTATTTCCTAACACCTCAAAATGTGAAGCTATTGGGCATTCCATTTGTTAAAAGTTTGGTTGAACATTGCTGGTTTACTCTGAACAAAATGCAACCAAAATCTAAATGCCTTTCAAACAGTATAAAATTAAAGTGGCTACAGAAACGAAGATAATAATTCCCCTAAATTTCATTACATCCACCATTAGCCCATGATGAAAACAGCTGTATTTCAGTCACTCTGTGTATGTATAGTTTTTTTAATTAAGAAAAAGGCAGACTTGAAAAAAATTGTAGATTTTTTGTTGTTGAAATGTTTATTTATTTATTTGTTTTGAGAGTGAGAGAGAGTGCATGCACAATGGGAGGAAAGGCAGAAGGAGAGGGAAAATCTCAGTCTCCCTGCTGAGTGCCAAGCTGGCTGTGGGGCCTGATCTCAGATCCTGAAATCATGACCTGAGCTGAAATCAAGAGTCGGAGCTTCACCAACTGAGCCGCCCAGGTGCCCCAGTTGTTGACATGTTTAAAAAGTAATACTGAATGGAAAAAGATGCATTCTTAGAAAAACTGATTAAAGTACATATAAAAATATTCATTCTATTGATATTAATTTTCTTTTTTTATTAATTTTCAATATTTAGATCATTGAGGTTACTTTAACGGACAAGGGCATAAGTCATTTTACATTTTTATAAAATTACTTTTTGGGTATGAGCTTTCAGAGAGAAATATTTTGTTTATAAAAAATAAATATTTCAAAATATTCAAAGATTAAAGAAAGAAAAGAAAAAGTATGGAAAGAATCCAAGGGAAAGCACACTAGGGGGAGAAAAAAAAGAATTTGTCTGTAAGACCTAGAGCCACATGCCTTCAATAAAGACGTCATGTCTCTCTGCCCTGTACCAATAATAGTTTAATGTGGGAATTATCATAGGGGAAGGGCAACCTGTCTTCCTCAGTAGGAGGAAGGTCTCTCTTACTGAACCATATATATGTGCAGTATATATACTTCTCTGAAAAATGGATTCCAAGGATTCTTAACCATTTTAACTGATGCGCTTATCACATCTAAAGCCCCCGAACACATAGGCTTTATAGATCCTGAATTTGAAATATGTCATAGAGTACAATGTGAGCCGTGATCCCCTGGAATACCACAATTCAGTTAACTGGGTAATTACAACCCCTCTGACAGGAGGAGGTAAAGTGCTTGGGGGTTTTGCGTGTGTCTGTGTGACAGGTGCTGTGTGTGTCTTGTTCTCCCCCTTGTGGTTGGAGTGTGTTGCGAATGAAACTTATTTTTCAAATTTAACCCTGCGAAGATCAAGAACTTCTTATGATGATTATGAAAACAAACAAAAAAATGATTAGGCCTCTTCTCTTCTTCTCTCTCTTCTCCTCTTCTCTTCTCTTCTCTTCTCTTCTCTTCTCTTCTCTTCTCTTCTCTTCTCTTCTCTTCTCTTCTCTTCTCTTCTCTTCTCTTCTCCTCCCCTCCCCTCCCCTCCCCTCCCCTCCCCTCCCCTCCCCTCTCCTCCCCTCCCCTCCGGTCCTCTCCTCTCCTCTCCTCTCCTCTCCTCTCCTCTTCTCTTCTTCTCCTCTCCCCTCCTTTCCTCTCCTCTCCTCTCCTCTCCTCTCCTCTCCTCTCCTCTCCTCTCCTCTCTTCTCTTCTCTTCTTTCTCTTCTCTCTTCTTTTCTCTCATTCATTCATGAGAGACACACACAGAGGTAGAGACATAGGCAGAGGGAGAAGCAGGTTTCCTGCGGGGTGTGTGTGTGGGGGGGCGATGTGGAACTGGATCCCAGGACCCAGGGATCACAACTTGTGCCAAATCAAGATGCTCAACCACTGAGCCATCCAGGTGCCTTGTGATTAGGTATTTAAAGGGCAGAGCATCAAATTTCTATCAGTAAGATCTATACCTGGCAAATTACTAATTGAGAGAATGGATTTCCTTTCCTTTCCTTTTCTTTCTTTTCTTCTTCTTCTTCTTCTTCTTCTTCTTCTTCTTCTTCTTTTTTTTTTTTTTGGTTTTATTTAAATTCAATTTAGTTAAGAGAATGGATTTTCATGGATTATCAGTTTGCCGCTAAGATGGATTTATCATTGAATCTTTCTTTTCCGTTTGATTATATTAAAAACTAGGGGTTAAATTCATAAATATAAAAATCTCTAGAGAATTTTTCTAATAGATGCTAATCACTTTCAAACTTCTAAGGCATTCATGAGCACTCCAATTCCAAGAAATTTAATATCTTACTCTTCTTTGTGTCTGTTTCATGTAGGGTAATACCAAGCATGCACAGCTTTGCTTTAGTTGTTTCTTCAGTTTATCCAAAGGACAGGGGCATGAATTGAAAGGGATATGAGAGTTCTTACAAAGTCATCTCAGATATTCAAATATACTACATTTGAATTCTGTTTGACTTAGGGGTGTCAAGTGGAGACTATGTGACACATTGGCAGGTAAAGAAATTCTGAGTCCATAAACTTATATGAGAATTTCAGCTGGGGGTGGTGGACATGTGTGGGTAACACCAGGGTGGGGAAGATAACGTGACATCTGTTTCAGATATTGGTTGTCTACCCAAGCCCTGTGGGTTCATTTTTAAATCTTTTTTTTTAAAAGGATTTTATTTATTTGAGAGAGAGAGAGAGAGAGAACAAACAGGGGGAGCAACAGGAGGAGAGAGAGGGAGAAGCAGGCTCCCCACTGAGTGGAATCCTGATGCAGGGCTCTATCCCAGGACCTTGAGATCATGACCTGAGCTGAAGGCAGACCCTCAAGCAGCTGAGCCACCCAGGTGCTCCATCATTTTTAAATCTTATAAACAAAGGGGCTGTTTGAAGAAAGTGAGGGGCTCTTTGGGATACAGGGCATAAGCCTTCTTACATCTGTGCCCAGGTGGATAATGGGGGTTCTCCTGACTTCTGCTTGGGATACGGCTTAGTGTCCCTAACTACAGCAGGTATATCAGAGCTCAGAGCAGCATTTCTGGCATCTCAGTGGTCTGGTATTTTAGGATCACTCAAAGACATTGAAAGCTTCTTTGTCACTTATTTCCACTTTCTTACTGAGGAAGTAGTCTGCAGTGACAATGAGAAAGTTGTATTTTCAAGCCACTTCAAAGATGGTATAAATCAGCAAAGGACAGACAGAGCCAGATAATATTAAGTGACAGTTCATAACTATACATGAAACATCTCTTGGGGATTCCAAGAAATACTTGGAATCGCATAGGAGAGTGAGAACCTATGGTACATGGTCTGGGTGAGAAGGGCGAGCACCAGTGACATTTGGAATTTTATTGTGACCTGCTTCATGTTCACAGACTGGTGAGGTCACGAGGAAATTGCGTCCCAACTATTACACGTAATCTTGCATGCAAGATCAAGGGTAGAAGAACTAGTGGAAACCTTGGGCATTTTTTCTATAGTTTATGTATATTGCATTTCAGGCAAAAACATTTCCTACAAAGCTCTTTGTCTAATACTTTGAGAATATGGTATCATCATGGCCAATTCTGTCTGAGAATAATGGTTGTTAACAAAACATTGAATAATACAAATAAAGATTTTAAAAGTGCAGGATGAAGGGGGAGGTTATGATAGAGCAGGGTTATGACCACTGTTTGAGAGTAGTTATATCATAAATGCTTTTAGTCATTTTTAATTTTATGCATTTAATGATTTCACCATTAAATCATTTTACATTCTACATTCTCAGGCATATGGAATGTATTTATAGTAGCTACTTAAATATTCTTTGCTTGGTAATTCCCATCATTTCTGGGTCTGTTTCTGTCGATGACCTCCCTTCTGGTTATGTGTTACAATATCCTACTTCTTTGTTTTGCCTACACATTTTTGTTTGGATGCCGTGTATTTTACTTTGTTAAGTGTTGGAATCGGTTGAATTCTTTTAAGGCATGTTAGACGTTGTTCTCCTTGGCACTTCAGTTACTTGTGGATCAAGTTAATCCTTTCAAATCTCATTTTGAAACTCTTTCAAGAAAAACCTGGGTTTTCTTTTGCTTTTGGCGTAATTTATCCCCATTACTTTATCTTATGCCTCATGTAGTTTCAATTTTCACTGTGGTTGCTAGGAAAAAAAAACTCTGTCCATCCCTTTGTGATCACAAAAAAAATATTTATTTATTTCTCATGGATCCTTTTGCACCTTCAGGTTGTTTTTTTGTTTTTGTTTTATTTTTTTTTAAATGGATGCTTAGCTCTATACTTAGCTGAAGTCTTGAGGATATCCTTCTGCCTATCTCCAGAGTTTTCTTTCTGTGTATGTCTCTCATCCCTGCTCCTCTTCTCTACAAAGACAAGTCACCCACCTTCCCAAACTCTGATCTCTGCTCAATTCAGAGACCCTGCCAGCCTCTGGTTGAATGCTCCAGCCCCATGCTGCCGTCTAGAAACTGCATTTAGGCTGCACCCCAGGGCAGTTGTAGGCTCACTTCAATTCCCTCTTGCAGCAATCGTGATCCTCCACTGCTTGTTATTCAATGTCTGAGGATAGTCGTGGCCTTAGGCTGAGGCAACAGGAGAGCATGAATGACTACTATGATGGGTTACCCAAATGACCAAAGGTGAGGACATCAAGAACATGAAGGAAAGGATAGTTATTGGTGGAAGTTTGTATTACATACAAATAAATAGGAATGTGATGGATGGGGATCTAGGTCATTTGCTCTATTCTTCACACATTATTAAAAATTATACTTTTTCTTTGGCCATTTTTCTACCCAAAGTTAGGTGCTAAGCCTCTTCTTAAGGTTCATTTTGGGCCATCCGTCACAAAGGACTGTGACAATTTTCACCTGGTTGCTATAGGTTCCACTTCTGAATTCATCCATTCATATTTATTAGTATGTAATACAAACTTCTGCCAATAACTATCCTTTCCTTCATGTTCTTGATGTCCTCACCTTTGGTCATTTGGGTAACCCATCAAAGTAGTCATTCATGCTCTCCTGTTGCCTCAGCCTAAGGCCACGACTATCCTCCTCCAATTAGTATTGGAAAAAAGCAAACACATCTCCTCTTAGAAAATATTTTCTAACACACATTTCCTTTATATTCTCATACTGCTTATAATCTCAGCTAACCTGCTTGAAAATATTGATTGTATTTATATTGTTTCTTTATATATTCAGATTATTGTACCTACTTCATTTTGGCTTTTACCCCCCAAATTCTATTAAATATTTTACCAAAGTCATTTGTGACCTGCCTTTCTTATGTTCCTTTTCTCAGCAAATATCTCCACCTTTCACTCAGGTTTGCTTTTTTTTTTTTTTAAGTACCTTTTTTTAAAAAAAAAATTGAAATGTAATTGACACACAAGTTAGTTTCAGGTACACATCATAGTGACTCTATATTTTTATACATTATGAAATGACAAGTCTAATTACCATCTGCCACCAAATGATATGGAATGTTTCATGAATTTGCATGTTATCCTTCTGCAGGGCCATGCTAATCTTTGCATTGTTCTAATTTTAGTGGTATGTGTAGGTGAAAACTGAAACTCTTGAAATTTTCAAGAATGCCTAATCCAAGAAGCTTAAATGTTCTAACTTTACTGTCTTCCTACAAGTAGTGATGTTTTATTATCTATTATTTCATTTAGAGATGGAGACATTAAGGCTTAGATAAGTTGTGACATGGTCAAAGTCATCTGGAAAACACACTGATTTAGCTGAGATTAGATCTGGGAAACTCTAGATCCTATTTAGGTAATGTTTCATGGTTTAAAGCCTTGAATATACAAGTTGATGGCTTAGATTTTTTTTTTTTTATGGCTTAGATTTTTTTTTTTTCTAGATGTAAGCAGAATTTCCTTCAGTTTGGTACAGTCATTGCTCATCCTGTTGACACAGTCTCAGGTTTCTGGAATGTCAACATGGTACTATATTGATGCAGAATGAATGTATTGAAGATAAGAAACGTTGTGTGATATACTAAACACGAATGTCAAGTTTTCCTTAGTATCAAGGACATGATTCTGTTCATTGTCTCTCTCAACACTTCTTTCACCTTTTCATTTCTTAAGCTATAAATAAAAGGGTTCAGAAGAGGGGTCACCACTGTAATGAGGACAGCAGCTACCTTGTCAAAATCCAGGGAATAGTTCTGACTGGGTCTCACATACACAAAGATGTTGCTCCCATAAGCAATGGACACAACCGTAATGTGAGAAGCACAGGTAGAAAAAGCTTTCTGGCGGCCTTGGGCTGAGGGAATGCGCAGGATGGTAGAGATGATGTAGGTGTAGGACCCAGCTGTGAATGCTAGGGAGCTCAGGATGACGAGGGCAGATAGAAGGAAGTTTATCTGCTCAATGAGGTAAGTGTCTACACAGGCCACTTGCAGAAGAGGGGCAATGTCACAGAAAAAATGATTAATTTCTTTCCTACAATAAGGCAGCCTTGTCACTACAATGGTTGGTACCAACACGGAGAGGAAGGCTCCGACCCAGCAGCCCAGAACCAGCAGGAGGCAGGCCCTGCTGTTCATGATGGTGGTGTAGCGCAGGGGGTTACAGATGGCCACGTAGCGGTCAAAGGACATCACCGCCAAGAGGATAAACTCCACTGTCCCCAGAAAGAAGTAGAAATATGTTTGAGTGATGCAGCCAGCAAAGGATATGGTTTTCTTCTCTCCAAGGAGGCAGGCTAGCAACTTTGGGGTAATGACCGTGGTATATAAAATATCTAGACAGGACAAATTACTGAGGAAAATGTACATTGGAGTTTGCAGGCGATTATCAGTCCATATTAGGAAGATGATGATAATGTTTCCTGTTGCTGTTAGTGTGTAAGTCAGCAAAAGAACCACAAAGAGGAAGATTCGAAGCTCTAAGAGAACAGGGAAGGCAATTAGGGTAAATTCGGTCACTATGCTCCAATTCCCCATGGCTATGGCTACGAGGTGGGCAGGGTCTCCCTTAAGAAGCAAGAAAAGGAAAATCAGCTCAGGACGAAATTTTACAAATATCTGTTGGAAATGTGTTATGGAGAGTGTCTTCCACTGGGAGACGGGTCAACCCTCTATTGGAAAGTCATTATTGGGCATCCTTGGGAAAATCAAAATACCATTTCGACACAACTTTTCCCATAAAACAAGGGAGAAGAGTGAATTAAAAATTTTTTGAAGCTTTCTTTCAGTAATACAGTTCTATTCATTCTCATTAAATGAAATTTCTCTTCTCTTCATTGCAGCCAGCTTCATTTTCCTGGTTAAAAATGTGGTATGAAAATAAATAAATAAATAAAATAGATAGATAGATAAATAAATAAATAAATAAATAAATAAATAAATAAATAAATAAATGTGGTATGAAGACCTGACTCACACTTTATTTTTTAAATATTTCATTTATTTATTCATGAGAGACAGAGAGAGGCGAAGACATAGGCAGAGGGAGAAGAAGGCTCCCTGCGGGGAGCCGGATGCAGGACTTGATCCCAGGACCCTGGGATCACGACCTGAGCTAAAGGCAGATGCCCAACCACTAAGCCACCCAAGCGCCCTCGACCCACACTTTAACTAGAACTATTTTTCTGAAGTTTACAGTTACTGAGAGAGAAATCTTTTTAAATACTTTCCAGCCCTTTCTAGAACAAATTTTCTTCCCTTGGGCACTTGACATTGGTGACCTGCCACGAGTAAGAGATAAAGGTTGATTTCTTTTTTCTGATATTTGGTGATCTCCAGAGTCCATTTTGAGTCTTTTCCTTGCATATATAGATCTATGGAAACAGACCAGAAATATCTGAAAGGAACAATGATTCATGGTTCCTGCTCATCACTTTAGGTGACACATCAAAAGGGCATGGTGCTGCTTATCTTATCTTTAGATTATGCCCTGTGTCCAAAACCTATCTTCTACAAATTCTGTGAAGTATGTAGGCTATACATCATATATCTGGTTGATTATTATTTTTTATTGAAGGATGATTAATCCACAGTGTTTCAAGTATACAACATATTCATTCAATAATCCTATGCATTACTTCGTTTGAGCATGATAAGTGTAGTTACCATGTGTCACCACCATACGTTATTGCAATATTATTGATTATATTCCATATGCTATACTTTTCATCCCTGTAACATATTTATTTTATAACTGGAAATTTGACCCTCTTAATCACATTCCTCCATCACCTCCTCTCTGACAATCACCAGCTTGTTCTCTGTATTTACAAGTCTGTTATTCATTTGTTTTGTTTTTTAGATTCCACATGTAAGTGAAATCATATGGTATTTTTCTTTGTCTCCCTTATGTCTGGCTGATTATTTAAGGGGACATGATATAATTGTGATAAAATCAGAGAGGTACAGATTATACACAAGAGGGGAAAATAGAGGTAATTTATTTAGCTCACTCCATTTACTTGATTAGTTGAAATCATAAAACTATGCATCAAGATCATCTAGTTATTCTTTATCCTGGTATCTGAGAAATGTTCTTTGGCACAGATATCCCCATTTCAGGTTAAAAGCATCCAGGCTTTAACCTCAATGCTCTTTTTTGGTCTAGATTTTACTTAGCTCATTCTTAACAAATAGAGTTTATACCTCTCAATTTCCATTTCCCATCTCCCTCTCTACCCCTTTTCCAACATAAAAATTTTGCCTTCCTATTTCATTTTTTGTTTCCCACTACAAAAAAAAAAAAACTTCACATTTTTCAGTGCAAAAAATTAGAATATGCAAATATAAAAAAGAAAATTTTAATCTGTAAGCAAATCTGTTAGAGATACAGGGACAACATTTTGACGAATGTATTTCCAGCCTGTTTCAAAATTAAATTACATACATATGTGTATCTAAAATAAACGATGCTGACATACTATTTTGTAACTGACTTTTCCAATGTTTCTTTTTTTGTATATAATAATCCATGTCAATTACTAGAACTCTGCACACTCATTTTTTTAAATCGGCTTTTTTTTTTTTTTTTTTTTGCAGTACAATTGATATAAAGAGAACTGCACATGAGGGACCTGGTTGGCTCTGTTGGGGAAGAGTGGGACTCGATCTTGGGGTCATGAGTTCAAGTCCCATGTTGTGTGTAGATGTCATTTAAAAATAAAATCTTAAAAACAATAAAGAGGGACATCTGGGTGGCTCAGCAGTTCAGTGTCTGCCTTTGGCTCAGGGTGTGATCCTGGGGTCCTGGAATCGAGTCCCACATCAGACTCCCTGTGAGGAGCCTACTTCTCCCTCTCTCTCTCTCTCTGTGTCTCTCATGAATAAATAAAATCTTAAAAAAATACAACAAAGAACTGTCCATATTTAATACTCATAATTTGATGAATTTTATGTGATTTACGTGCAAGAACATTTACTCAGTCATTATCTATACAGGAAGGAAATGTCGATCATCTAAATTACCAATGCTAATCAACTGGCTAAATATCTCACGGTAGCATGATTGTGTAAAGGAAACTCTAGGAGGTGTTGAGTGTATGTGTTGCCTTAATTTTGGTGATGATATTATGAAGGTGTGTGTGTTCAAACTCGTCAAATTATGCCAGCCAGGGACAGCCTGGACTTCAGTATTCTTATCTGAAAAATCAGAATGTTGGACTACACATTCACAAGATCCATTCAATGTCTTAAAGTCCTGCTGCCAGTTAGTTTTCAATTCCCTTTCCCACTTTGAAGATTCTAATCTATGCTCTAGTAAACAAGCTCTCAAATGATCCTATAAATTACTGCACATAAGTGGCTAATCATGAATATCTATACCAGTATAATAGTGTGTGAAATCTCATATGAACTTTCTCTCTGAGGCACTGCGTGTCTGTTTTTTTGTGTGTGTCATCTTGTTATTTCCATGAAGTTGTTCAACAGACAAATGATAGTTCACACTTTCAGATTAAAGTGTTAGATAAATACAACATTCAAGATAAGCTACTGTGAGGTTTAAATTAAATCAAACACGTGACAATATTAAGAGATTCTTGTTAAAAAATTCGTTTGGAAAGGATTGAGATAAATTTAAAGGAGGTGAATAATTAGGGCAAACTGTTTCTTGAATAAATAGCAATAAATTATGGAAAGTTTAATTTGGAACTGAGGAATATTTTTAGTGCACTCTTAACATGAATCCCCCAGATTTGCATCTGATCCCACTAAGAATATGACAGATTTTAGCGAGACTATACATGAGAAGATACATTTAACAAGAGTAATGTATTAGTAAATAAAACATAGATGAAAAAGTTTACTTACATTTCACCAATTGTATAGATGATGTAAGATTCTCCAAGCATGTTTTGTACATGTAGACATAGTAAGAGGCTCCAATTGTGATATTATGTGTGCATGAATTTACTCTAAATATTGTACTTTGAAATTTTTCTTTTGCCACTTCTATTTTTATGTCTAGTTCATAGAAATATCTCTTAAAGATAAAATAAAATTTACTGGGTCACTGAACCACCCAACCCCAATATGTGTCCTTGTGATTAGCATCCTCCCCACCATTTACATTCAGCCATGGCTTGGATAATTCAGTGAGGGGGAAATCTCTATCTTGCTTTAGCACTGGCTGAATAAAAAGCTCTTATGTTGAATAGAAAAATCTTTCTTTGTAAATTCCAAATAAACGCTCATGCTCTGACTTTTCGAACCAAATACTGACCTTTTTTCAAAATGGCAGCCCTTAAATACCTCCATGATCTAGAAATCCCCTTTGCTCCCTAACTTCCCAGTGAGTTCCACACAGAAATGAATCTAGAGTCTGGTTTTGCAGGCAGAGAATGTGGTGGCAAAATATTAAGAGGCTTGAAAAACTTGCAGGCATTAATCAGCTGGATTAGAGTAGATCATCCCTGACTCTATTTGAAAGAATTATCCCAGAAAATCATTGATTCTCTATTCACAGGTATTTTTCCCCTTTCAAGAAGGCTAGTTTTGAGTCTTTGGTTAATTCTCAATCGTTAGAATTATTTAGAAGCCAGGTTGTTTTGGGTATAGAACCTCATACAGTAACTCAGAATTGGCTGATGCAGAATCCTTCTTACATCATTCTTGCCAAGTGACAGCCCAGTGACGGGGACTTAATATAGTTTTTGATGTCTTGTTCCAACTTCACGGTTCCTAGAATATTAAATTTTCCGCTGGAGAGCTTACTAAATGGCCTCGAATACTCTAAATCAGCAGATTAAAAGTGACTTGAATATTTTTTTAAAAGTTATCCTGTTCTTTTTCTCTATAAAGCTTCCTTTCTTATGTAAATTTTCTCTTCTTTTGTAAGTGGATGAACTATGTTTTTTCCTGGGCTTATTTGCCTTAGAGACTTAGAAGAAAATAGCTCCTGGGGATACAGGTCAAAGAAAGTTAATTAATAATATTGTTACAAAAGAATGTTGGTTTGTTTCCTTTTTTTTTTTTTTTTAGAATGTTGGTTTTGAACTACCTAATCACAATTATGAAGTTTTAGAAGGTGCCAAACAAATCTGCTAGGGGTTCCTGGGGGATTTGCTTGGTATTTTGCCTTATTTAAAGGAAAAAATAATACTTAAAAAACTTTTCATCCTTTTTTTAAGTCATTGATCCAATAGAAAATGCTCTCCGACAATAAATATTCTCAAGTTTCAGATGCCATCAACTACCTCTGTCTCCATCAGCATAGCATGTTTTTTAAAAAATATATTACCTTTAAAAAAAAACTTTTATTTAGATTCCGGTTAGTTAACATAAAATATGATAATAGTTTCAGGTGTTACAATATAGTGATTTAACACTTCCACACAACACCTGTTGCTCATCACAACAAATGTGCTCCTGAATTCCCATCACTTATTTTACCGATCCCTCACACACCTCCCCTCTGGGAACCATCAGTTTGTTCTCTAGAGTTGAGTCTGTTTCTTGGTTTGCATTTCTCTCTTTTTTTTCACTTTGCTCAGTTGTTTTGTTTCTTAAATTCCACATATGAATGAAATCATATGGTACTTGTGTTTCTCTGACTGATTTTGCTTAGCATTATATGCTCTAGCTCCATCCATGTTGTTGTAAATGGCAAGATTTAATTATTTTTTATGGCTGAATAATATTCCATTGTATATAAATGTATGTGTGTGTCTGTATATATGCATATATATGCTACATCTTTATTCATCAATTGACACTTGAACTGTGTCATATTTTGACTATTGTAGATAGTCAATGAACATATCTGACAAATATATTAAGTTTTCACTCATATATGGAATAGAGGATAATGGGGAGATACTAGGCAAAGGCACCAAGTTAGTTATAAGATGAATAAGCTCTGGGTATCTTATGTCCAGCACAGTGACTACAGTTAATAGTGCTGAATTGTGTGCTTGAAATTTGCTAACCAGTAGACAGTTTAAACATGCTCACCAAAACAAAAACAAAAACAAAAACGAAAAAAATGGTAACTATATGAGGTGAAGGATGTGTCAATTAATTGATTGTGGTAATCATTTCCCAACATATATATTTATGTCAAATCTTCATGATGTATGTTTTAAATATGTGCAATTTCATTTGTCACAGTTATACATCAAATAAGCTTAAAAAATAAAAAAATATAATACATTAGGTTATTCCATCAACATGCACTAGACTGGCTAAAATTAAAAAGACTGACAATGCCAAGCATTATTAAGGATGTGGGACTGTGAGAGTCTGATATATTGCCAATACAAATGAAAATGATACAATGACTCTGGAGAGCATCTTGATAGTTTCTTATAATTAGACATATTCTTATCATTTAAACATAGTAATCCCACTTCTCAGAATGTATCTAAGAGAAGTGAAAACAAATATTCATGTAAAAACATGAACTCAGGGTGCCTGGGTGGCTCGGTGGTTGAGTGTCTGCCTTTGGCTCAGTTCGTGATCCTGGAGTCCTGGGATCCAGACCTATACTGGGCTCCTTGCAGGGAGCCTGCTTCTCCCTCTGCCTATGTCTTTGCCCCTCTCTCTCTGGGTCTCTCATGAAAAATAAATAAAATCTTAAAAAAAATTAAAAGCATGAACTGTTCTTAGAGGCTTTATTCATAATGGCCAATACTGAAAACAACTCAAGTATCCATCATCTGATGAATAAACCAACTGTGATACATCTTCACAATCTATGTTATAGATAATCCTTCATAAACAAAGGAAGAAATAACTGATACCTGAAACACCTGGGATTAATCTCAAGGTATCTGTTTAAGTGAAAGAAAACAAACACAAAAGACTACATGCAGTAAGACTGCATTTATATAAAATTTTAGAAAATTCAAATTATCCTGACAAACACCTCAGTAGTTATCAGGGGCTGAGTTGGGGAGAGGAGAGCATTTTCTGCAACAGGGCACAGTTCCTAAGATGATGGAAATATTATAAACCATCACAGTGGTGCTGGGGGCTACCTGAATGGATTCATGTGTCGAACCTCAACCGACTGTATACTTAAATTGTGTATTATGTGTACATTGTACACTAATGAAATGGATTTAAAATGGGTACAGAGACATATAAATCTATGTAAATAATCTGTTTGGAAAACAGCTTAAAGCTTATTTTAATACATTATGATCATTTCAGAAAAAAACAAGTTTTAAGTTTTCTGAGTTTCTAGTTCTCTGAGGCTTCAAAGCAGATAAGTTTCTCTTTGTTTATTTTTAAAATAGATTTTATTTATTTATTCATGAGAGACAGAGAGGGAGAGAGAGAGAGGCAGAGACATAGGCAAGAGGGAGAAATAGGCTCCCTGCGGAGAAACTGATGTGGGACTTGATTCCAGGACTCAGGGATCATGCCTTGAACCCAAAGCAAACACTCAACCACTGAGCCACCCAGGTGTCCCTCTAAATTTCTCTTTAAATAAATAAAATAAACAACGAAGAGAGTGTCCCAGGAGACCCTAACTTTATAACTACTATTAGTTACTTTCAATCTAATATTCTGTGATTGCAATAATAATAATTAACCTTTTCTTATGCCATAGTCCCAGGTGCCATTGTAAACCAAATCTCTGAAGGGGAACACAAAAATCTCATTAAATTTCAGAGTTCATCCCATTGTAATCACCTTAATATAGGCAGGGTAGTGTTATTATCTGAAGAGTGTAAATAAAGGCGGTTATATGTAAAATCAAGTCACAGTATACCTGATAAATGAACAGGGGTGACCTGGGTAAATAAAATTCTCACCAAGGGTGAGAGTTTAGAGAGATGTTTCAGGGAATGCAAAAATGAATTCTTCTTACAATCAGGATGGATCCACAGAAGAAATGGAAATTCACTGAATAGATAGGAAGTCACATTCCCACAACTAAAAAAAGAAAAAAACCCAGCTGAGATTTGGGAAGTCCAGGCCACTTTTGGCAGAGATCCAAAATAGAAGTCAGAGGACCTGCTCTAGATTCAGGTGTGTGACTGATGCATTCACCACCAACCCCCCCCCCCCCCATTCTATCCCTCTTGACAAGAATGTGCTTCAGAATCCATAGGACTTGAAACTCTGAGGAATATCCTCAGGTTGACATACACTGGACGTGTCACATGAAAGATGACAAGATAATATAACACTAAGACTCATTCCTAGTGTAAATAGAGACTTAGCTTTTCCTGTGGAAATACAAAAAGAATGGAGAAAAATCCACAGAGGTAATGAAGAAGGACAATTTCTCATTCAGAGGAAGAAGGATAGAGCACTGAAGCCAAAACTGAACAACCATTTGGTGTGGTTTTGATTAGCTACTCATGGGGAACGGTCTCAGGTGAAAACTGAGATTTTCACACAATTCAAGGCTGAAGCATCACAGAATTGAAAGAATAACAGAGGGAATGCAGCAGGAAAAACAGCCAGCATTCCAGTTTCCTCGCATACTCGAATAGAGAAAATACCAACTGTGCCACAATCAGTATAATGTGAGTATACTTTATTATGCAATTATCCATATTTATATGTTAAACAGTCCGAGTCTCCCTAAATTTGTTTACATGTATAGTTTATGAATTAAAGTGTAATTATGGCTGTCCCTGAAATGACAGTGATGGCAGCTGTCAAGTATGATAGCTTTACTGTAAGTATGTAAATGAAAGTCCTTAATGTACTTTGGTTGCAATTAAATTTTGTCACGTTTTACTGACAGCGGCAAAGATCCCAAATTATCTCTTATCCCCACCCCCACCACATCTTAGTCCTTTTTTGTTCCTCCTTCCCCATCTCAATGCTCTTAACAAACATGTACTGAACACTAAGTATACATACATCATGGTATATAGAGGCCCGAGCTGACGACCTCAATCTGCCACTGTCGTTATCTGCATTTTACAAAGCAGATGGTTAAGACAGGATGCTTAGGAGTCTCATTAAAGATCCAAAGCTATAAGTGGCCAAAGGAGAAAAAAAACATAGGTTCTCTGATTCCAAATCTGCTATGATTTTTCCATTAGTCCACATTTTTCTGACTAAATCTGGAATCTTGAAATGTGCCATTTATTGCTACTTTTCAAGGATCCACAAATGGTAACGAAGAATAATCTTCCCGCAAAATGAAAGCCTTAACTTGGCAAGGTTACAGTTAAATCCTTAGACACAGATTGTCATAATCCAGAACCTTTCCCCCTGGACAGGGTGGGCTCTAGAGAGGTCATCTGGAGAAGACCAACACAAAGCCAGCTTGCTCTCCAGGATCATGAAGTTAAGAGATTCTCCAAAGACAACAATGTTGCATCTCTAGTTCTTCTCAGAGTTTATTTGACCCAAATACAGCAGAATAGAAAGCTCTCGATGCCATTTTTTCCCATTCATATGTGACCCAATGACAACCATGGCAAACGGTAACTGTATTTGTCTTCAACTATCTTGGAATCTTGCTGAAAAATGGCACAGTGCTTCTGCAGATCCCATCTTGTCTAACTTTTACAACACCGGGAAGGAATCAAGCTCCTATCAGGACAATCAGAAACTGAATACCCAAGAAGAAAAATGGAGGACTTTAGGGAAGTTGGGAAACAATTGGCTAGACAAATGGAAGCAACACTGGAATAGATGGCAGGCAGCTGCATGAGAATCCACATTCGTCTGCCTTAACACCTGCTAGTCTCTAGTATGGTCAGTAAGGAAGGTGGGAGAGGGGAAAATGAAAGGGAATTTCAAAGCATTTCCACTTGTCCACATATCATGCTCTATTCTATTTTTATGTTAGAGGTCCTTTGATAACTTTTAAAAAGTTATTTTATTTGTTTGACAGAGAGAGAGAGAGAGAGAGAGAGCATAAGCAGATGGAGCAGCAGGCAGAGGGAGAGAGAGAAGCAGGCTCCCTGTGGAGCAGGAAGCCCAATGCCGGGCTCAATCCCAGGAGCCTGGGATTATGACCTGAGGTAAAGGCAGCTGCTTAACCAACTGAGCCACCCAGGGGCCCCGAGGTCCTTTGGTAACTTAAAAGCAATTTATTTTTGAAATAAATAAAGATGAATAAAAAAAGAGCAACTATAAGGATCAGAAAAAGTCACAGGAAACTTTTCAAATGGAGGTCCATTCAGAAAAAAAAAATGTCTTTAAGGTAAAAAATGGCTTCTGATAGTTACTTTTCCCTACAGAGATCGTGAGGAAAGTGATCTCTTTACAAAATGAACTTGGTGGGCTCCAAACCTACAGGGATCCTAGCTCAGGTTCACAAATTGGTCATTTGAACTTAAATTAAAGGATTAGTCACAAAATAAAACACCAAAAGAAAGAGCTTCAACTGAATTTTACAGACATACAGATGTTCACCAAAGTTGAGTAGTATTCCAAGAGCAGCATTTCAACTACTATTAAGAACCTGATGTTCAAATTGCTGAAAAGAACATAAGACATAAGAGACCTATTTAAGAGAACATGTAGGAATTCCCAGTTGGGGAATGGGAGGGGAAAGATTTGTTATTCCTTTGGACGCTGACATACACACAACATTGCAAAGGACAATGATCATTTTCTCAAAAGACGTTTTCAAATATATGAAATAGATTATGAAAATTATGAACCATACATCATGCACCTACTTGCTCTGTGACAGAGTAAACATCAAAAACTCTTTACCAGTATAAGCAATAAGAAAAACCTATGCAGCCTCATGAGAGATCAATTATTATTACATCCAAACAATGTGGGTACAACCAGATATCACATTGAGACTCAACACAATCCCAATAACAAATGCAGGTCAAATGCAGGTCAGGTTCCCTTTCATTGGACCCTCTTGGCCAGTCTCAGGTTTCTGCTCTTTTTTTTTTTAAGTTTATTCATTTTTTATTTAAATTTAATTAATTAACATATAATGTATTATTAGTTTCAGAGTAGAAGTCAGTGATTCATCAGTCTTATATAATATCCCGTGCTATTTCAGCAAGAATGCTCCTTAATGCCCATCACCCAGTTACTCCATCTCCCAACCTGCTCCCATCCAGCAACCCTCAGTTTGTTTTATATATTTAAAAATCTCATGTGGTTTGTCTTCCTCTCTGATTTTGTCTTGTTTTATTTTTCCTCTCTTCCCCTATGATCTTCTATTTTGTTTCTTAAATTCCACATATGGTGAGACCATATGCTATTTGTCTTTACCTGACTGACCTACTTCACTTAGCATGATACCCTCTAGTTCCATCCATGTTATTGTAAATGGCAAGATTTAATATTTTTTGATGATGAGTAGTATTCCATTGTGTATATATATATATACATATACATATATGTACATATATACATACATACCTTGTGTTTTTTTTAAAGATTTTATTTATCTATTCATGAGAGATACCAGAGAGAGAGAGGCAGAGACATAGGCAGAGGGAGAAGTAAGCTCCATTCAGGGAGCCCGATGTGGGACTCTATCCTGGGACTCCAGGATCACGCCCTGGGCCGAAGACAGGTGCTAAACTGCTGAGCCACCCAGGGATCCCTTATACCACGTGTTCTTATCCATTAATCTGTCAATGGACATCTGGGCTCTTTCCATATTTGGCTATCATGGACATTGCTGGTATAAAAATTGAGGTGCAGGTGCCCCTTTAGATCACTACATTTGTATCTTTAAGGCAAATACCCATTATGCAATTGTTGGGTCATAGAGTACTCTATTTTCAACTTTTTGAGGAATCTCCATACTGTTTACATTCCCACCAAGAGGGTTCCCCTTTCTTCGTATCCTTGCCAACATCTGTTGTTTCCTGATTTGTTAATTTCAACTATTCTGACTGGTGTGAGGTGGTATCTCATTGTAGTTCTGATTTGTATTGCCCTGATGCCGCGTGGTGTTGAGCATTTTTTCACTTGTCTGTTGGCCATTTGGAGAAATGTCTGTTCATGTCTTCTGTTCACTGGATTGTTTGTTCTTTGGGTGTTGAATTTGATAAGTTCTTTATATATTTTGGATATTAGCCCTTTATCTAATAAGACATTTGCAAATATCTCCTCCCATTATGTTGGTTGTCTTTTGGTTCTGTGGATTGTTCCCTTTGTTGTGCAAAAGCTTTTTATCTTAATGAAATCCCAGTAGTTCATTTTTGCCTTTGTTTCCCTTGCCTTTGAAGACGTGTCTATCATGATATTGAATGGCCAAGGTCACAGATATTGCTGCCTGTGTTCTCCTCTAGGATTTTGATGGATTTCTGTCTCACATTTAGGTCTCTCACTGATTTTTTGAGTCTATTTTTGTATATGGTGTAAGGAAATGGTCCAGTTTCATTCTTCTGCATGTGGCTGTCCAATTTCCCTAACATCATCTGTTGAAGAGACTGTCTTTTTTCCATTGATGTTCTTTCCTGCTTTGTCAAACAATAGTTGACCATAGAGTTGAGGGTCTATTCTTGGGTTCTCTATTCTGTTCCATTGGTCTATGTGTCTGTTTCTGTGGCAGTACCACATTGTCTTGATGATTACAACTTTGTAATAGAGCTTGAAATCTGGAATTGTCATGCCACCAGCTTTGGTTTTCTTTTTCAACATTCCTTTGGCTATTTGGGGTCTTTTCTGGTTCCATATAAGTTTTAGGATTATTTGTTTCAGCTTTGTGAAAAAGTTGACAGCATTTTGATATAATTGTATTGAACGTATGAATTGCTCTGGGTAGCATGCACATATTAACAAGATTTGTTCTTCCAATCCATGAATGTGGAATGTTTTCCCATTTCTTTGTGTCTTCTTCAACTTCTTTCATGAGTGTTCTATAGTTTTCTGAGTACAGATCCTTTACCCTTTTGGTTAGGTTTATTCCTAGGTATCTTAAGGGTTTTGTAAACCCATTTGATCCCATTTGTAAATGGAATCAATTCCTTAATTTCTCTTTCTCTTGTCTCATTGTTAGTGTATAGAAATGCGATTGATATTTGTGCATTGATTTTGTATCCTGCCACTTTGCTGAATTCCTAAATGAGTTCTAGCAATTTTGGGGTGGAGTCTTTTGGGTTTTCCACATAAAGTATCATACCCTGGGTGGCTCAGCGGTCTAGCGCCACTTTCAGCACAACGCATGATCCTGGAGTCCTGGGATCGAGTCCCACGTCGGGCTCCCTGCATGGAGCCTGCTTCTCCCTCTGCCTGTGTCTCTGCCTCTCTCTCTCTCTCTCTCTGTCTCTCATGAATAAATAAATAAAATATTAAAAAAAAATAAAGTATCATATCATTTGCAAAGAGTAAGAATTTGACTTCTTTTCTGATTCAGATGTCTTTTATTTTTTTTGTTGTCTGATTGCTGAGGCTAGGACTTCTAGTACTATGTTGAACAGCAGTGGTGAGAGTGGGCATCCCTGTAATATTCCTGACCTTAAGGGAAAAGCTCTCAGTTTTTCCCCATTAAGAATGATATTGACTGTGGGCTTTCCATATATGGTTTTTATGAAATGTTTTGTAAAGATTGTATTTATTTATTCATAAGAGACACAGAGAGAGGCAGAGACATAGGCAGAGGGAGAAGCAGGCTCCCTGTGGGGAGCCTGATGCAAGACTCGATCTCAGGACCCTAGGATCACAACCTGAGCCAAAGGCAGATGCTCAACCACTGAGCTACCCAGGCACCCTGGTTTTACACTGTAAAGTGTTTTAATCAAGAAAGGATGCTGTATATTGTCAAATGCTTTCTCTGTGTCTATTGAGAGGATCATATGGTTCTTGTCCTTCCTTTTATTAATGAAGTGTTTCACATTGATTGTTTTGCGGATGTTGAACCACCCTTGCAGCCCAGGAATTAATTCCACTTGGTCATGGTGAATCATTTTTTTAATGGACCGTTGGATCCTCTTGCTTAGTATTTTGGTGAGAATTTTTTACATCCATGTTCATCAGGGATATTGGTCTGTAATTCTCCCTTTTGTTGGGGTCGAGGTCTTGTTTGGGATCAAGGTAATGTTGACCCCATAAAAAGAGTTTGTAAGTTTTCCTTCCATTTCTATTTTTTTTGAAATAGCTTCAGAAGAATAGGTATTAGTTCTTTAAATGTTTGGTAGAATTCCCCTGGGAAGCCATCTAGCCCTGGGCTTTTATTTGTTGGGAGATTTTTTGTTTACTGCTTCAATTTCCTTGCAGGTTTTCTATTTCTCCCTGTTTCAGTTTTGGTAGTTTACATGTCTCTAAAAATGCATCCATTTCTTCCAGATTGCCTATTTGTAACATATAGTTGCTCATAATATGTTCTTATAATTGTTTGTATTCCTTTGGTGTTGTGACCTTTCCCCTTTCATTCATGATTTAATTTATTTGGCTCCTTTCTCTTTTCTTGGTAATATGTCTGGCCAGGGGCTTATCAATATTATTCTTTCAAAGAACCATCTTCTAGTTTTGTTGATATGTTCTACTATTCTTTCGGTTTTTATTTCATTGATTTCTGCTCTAATCTTGATTATTTCTCTTCTCCTGCTATGTTTAGGGTTTATTTGCTGTTCTGTCTCCAGATCTTTTAGGTGTGTGAGGTTATGTATTTGAGACCTTTCTTGTTTTTTGAGAAAGGCTTACATTGCTATATATTTCTCTCTTAGGACCACCTTTGCTGCATCCCAAAGGTTTTGAATGATTGTGTTTTCATTTTCATTTGTGCCCATGAATTTTTCAAATTCTTTTTTAGCTTCCCAGTTGACCCATTCATTCTTTCATAGGTTGCTCTTTAGCTTCTATGCATTTGAGTTCTTTCCAAATTTCCTCTTTTTTGATTGAGTTTCAGCAAAGCATTATGGTCTAAAAATATGCAGGCAATGATCCCAATCATTTGGTACTAGTTAAGACCTGATTTGTGACCCAGTATGTGATCTATTCTGGAGAATATTCCACATGCCCTTGAGAAGAATGTGTATTCTGTTGCTTTAGGATGGAATGCTCTGAATATATCTGTGAAGTCCATGTGGTCCAGTGTGTCACTCAAAGCCCTTGTTTCCTTGTCGATCTTCTACTTAGATTATCTGTCCATTGTAGTTAGTGAGGTGTTAAAGTCCCCCACTATTATTGTATTATTATTGATGTGCTTCTTTAATTTTCTTATTAGTTGGTTTATATAATTGACTGCTCCCATGTTAGAGACATAAATACTTACAATTTTTAGGTCTCCTTATTAGATAAACCCTTTAATTATGATACAGTGTCCTTCCTCATCTCTTATTACAGTCTTTGGTTTAAAACCTAATCTGTCTGATAGAAGGATTGCCGTGTCTGCTTTCTTTTGATGTCTATTAGCATGATAAATGGTTTTCCACCCCCTCAGTTTAAATCTGGAGGTGTCGTTGGGTCTAAAATGAGTCTCTTGCAGACAGCATATTGATGAGTCTTGCTTTTTTACGCCAATCTGATATCCTGTGTCTTTTGATTTCTGCATTTAGTACACTTATATTCAGAGTAACTATTTTAAGATATTTATTTATTTATTTATTTATTTATTTATTTATTTGAAAGACAGAGACAGAGATAGTGAGAGAAAACACAATCAGGGAGGAGGGGAAGAAGCAGGCTCCCCACTGAGCAGGGGGCCCAATGCAGGGCTCAATACCAGAACCCTAGGATCATGATCTGAGTCAAAGACATAGATGATCTGAGTCAAAGATCACATGCTTACCTGACTGAGTCACCCAGGCACCCCTTGGAGTAACTATTGAAAGATGTGAATTTAATGCTATTATATAACCTGTAAAGTCACTGTTTCTGTATATTTTCTCTGCTCCTTTCTGGTCTATGTTACTTTTGGGCTTTCTCGTCACTTAAAGGCTCCCTTTTAATATTTCTTGTAGGCCTGGATTAGTAATCACAAATTGTTTTAGTTTCTGCTTGTTCTGGAAGCTTTTTATCTCTCCTAATTTGAATGACATCTATTGGATAAAGTATTCTTGGCTGTACATATATATTTTTCATTTAGCACCTAAGGTTTCTGCTCTTTTATGTGGATGATATCTGAAGGGTTGAAATAACTCGGGGAAAAGGAACTCAACTTTTGTTAACATTCCCTTGCACCATTTTGCAAACCAACTGGCTGGATTCTCAGTTAAGTATTCTCTCTTCTCAGGCACAGAACTTAGCTGGGAAAATAGTAGATTGAGAAGAAAGAAAGAAGAGAAGAAGCACTGGCTCAAAGACAAAAACCATTGCAAAGAGCAGAGTTTAGTGGGACCGTGGAGGTAATTTCATTCAATCAAAAATTTTAAAAATGAGAATACTGAGGTTAGAGGAAGTCACGTAATCTCTCCAAGGTCCTATGTATAGGAGAGAGAGTAGCAGCATGAAGTCACTCTTGACTCTTCATCCAAAGCTTTTACTACCTCATCTTTAGCACTGACATCGGAGAGTTGAAAACTTACTGAACCTCATTTTCATCTCTATAATTTTTTTTTTCAGAGACGTGCTGCCCAGTAGCTATTGCGTGTGATGGATGTGCAAAATCAGTCCAGAGTGACTGAATTTACGCTGACTGCCTTCCCTGTTATCCGGAAGCTTCAGATCTCCCTCTTTGTGGTCCTCCTGTTTACCTACATGCTAACGCTAACAGGAAATACTGTCATCATTTCCTTAATATGGGCTGATAATCGCCTCCAAACCCCAATGTACTTCTTCCTCAGTAATTTGTCATTTTTGGACATTCTATACACTACCTCAGTTACCCCAAAGCTGTTAGCTTGTCTCCTAGAGGACAAGAAGACCATATCTTTTGCTGGCTGCATCACCCAAACATACTTCTTTTTTTTCCTGGGGACAGTGGAGTTTATCCTCCTGGCAGTGATGTCCTTTGACCGCTACGTGGCCATCTGTAACCCTCTGCGCTACACCATTATCATGAACAGTAGGGTCTGTCTCCTGCTGGTTCTGGGCTGCTGGGTGGGAGCCTTCCTCTCAGTGCTGTGCCCAACTATTGTGGTCTCCAGACTGCCTTACTGTTATAGGGAAATTGGTCATTTCTTCTGTGACATTGCCCCTTTACTGCAGGTGGCCTGCATAGACACTCATTTCATTGAGATGATAAACTTCCTCTTGTCCTCCTTTGTCCTCCTGACCTCACTGGTATTTACCATCGTGTCCTACACCTACATCATCTCTACCATCCTGCACATCCCCTCAGCCCAAGGACGTCAGAAGGCCTTTTCCACCTGTGCTTCTCACATCACGGTTGTGTCCATTGCCTATGGGAGCAACATCTTCATGTATGTGAGGCCCAGCCAGAGCCATTCACTGGAGTTTGACAAGGTGACAGCTGTCCTCACCACAATGGTGACCCCTCTTCTGAACCCTTTCATTTATAGTCTAAGGAATGAAAAGGTAAAGGAAGTTTTAAGAGAAGCAATCCTTAAAATTATGTCCTTATGGCACAAGAGAACTTGAACCTTATTGCACAGGAGAACTTGAAAGTTTGTTTGCTAATAATGACTATTTTTAACCCTCAGACTCCATGTGGAGAGCAGCACGCTTGATGACTATAAAGTCAAAAATTTGTGGGAAGATATAAAAAGGCTTCATGCCACATTAGATACAAAGTATTGTAGTCAAGGCTCAGAGGAGGCAATTCAATTATAGAGATAATAATACATTTTAAACCCTATTTTTGGATTATCTCACACATGGAATATCATAAATTAATGAAAATTACTAACTGAAGTCAGAAAACCTGAAATTTAAGCCTGGGTCTATTGTTTTTTTTTTTTATCACATGACACGTGGCCTACCTGAATATTAGTTTTCTCATTGATAAAGTGGGAAATGCAGTTGGCACTTTTCCTTTATAAACTTAGCCAAGATGGTCTAAGAAATACAAACACAGATAACTAAAAGTGTGGTTTTCTAACCAGTTCATCTCAGATGTTTGAGATGATTGCCTTCATTCCCAATAGCTAAATACTGCAGATAATTAGAGGAACCAGGAAGAAGAATATCCCAAATTTGTACAGTATACTTAGATATGTACATGTGTATATCTCACTTCATCATCTTAGCAACCTTGAGAAGCTGATATTATTATCTCCATTTTACAGATGAGAAAACTGAGGTTCCCAGAGGTTAACCATCTTGCCCCAAACTACACTCTAGAAGGTGGCACAAGTTTAGAGAATGCAGACTCCAGTCTCCTTTAGCACCTCACTGTACCAGGAAACATGAAATGGGAATAAACTTGAGAGAGGAAGAGTTAACCCCTGAAGTTATGCACTTTTTCTGAAACTAGAGCATTTCCTGCCTGTCCTAACACTTTGGCAGAACTGCAGATCAGGGCAGACCAGGTTATAGTCACAATAGACTTGAGAGGCAATTCATTTGAAAGGAAAATCAATTATCTTGAGGCCATAACTGACCAAGCGTCTAGACTAATCAACTGTGGCAGCCAGCCAATGGGACAATCGTAGGCAGAAAAAATAAGCATTCTAGAATTCCTTTGGTTAGGAGAAAAATCAATCAAGCTAGCTTAAGTAAAATGGGTGTTTATGACAATAATAATCAAGAGCACCACACAGAATCCCAGAAGATAAGGAACAGGAAGACCAGCTAAGGGATGAGAATCAGAAATTGGAAAATCTTGAGGAACCAAGACAAGTTCCCTCTTCCCTTGCTCTCTCTGGGGTCATATGATGTCTGTGTTACTATTTTTCTCCATATATCTTGCAGTAAGCTAAATAATGGCCCCTCCTCAAATATCGAGGTCCTAATCCTTAAAACCTGTGAATGTAAATAAAAAATAAGGTACATATGGCAAAGGGACTTTGCAGATGTGATTAAATTAAAGATCTTGAGAAAGAGAGATTACCCTGGATTATCTAGATGGGTCTTAATTATAATCACATGTGTCATGTGAGAGACAACAGAGGGAGATTTGACCACACAAGAGACAGTAATGTGATAATGGAAGCAGAGAGAGATTTGAAATTGCTATGCTGACGATCTGAAGATAGGGAATGGGGCCATGAGCCAAGGAATGCACTTCTAGAAGCTGGAAAGAGCAAGGAAATGGGTCCTTTCTTATGTAGAGCCTGTGGCACAGCCCACTGACACCTGTTTAGGCACCATGGAACTATTTTGGATTTCTGGTTTCCAGACTGTGATAGAGTATCTTAGTGTCATTTTAAGACCCCAAATTTATGGTAATTTATTACAGCAGCTGCAGCAAACCATACATATCTTATTTCTGTTTCCCTCTCTGCCAACTATTTTATTCCACTTCTTTGTGCACCCAGGAGATAATGATGTTTCAATCATTTGTAAATACATGCATATAGTCATAGATATATATTCATATATACTAGCATGTATGTGTGTGTATTTATAGAGAATTTATTTAGATATATATCTAATATAAGTAAATATATATATATATATGGAGAGAGAGAGAGAGAATTTATTTAGATTATATATTTAAAATGATCTGAATTCAAAATCCAAATTCCTGGAAGAAGAATCCGATTGATCCAATTAGAATGAGATGTCTTCTCCTAATTCACTCATTGGTAGGAGGTAAGGTTGGCAAGGAGTTAAATTGCCCTCTATTCAGCCACTGGGCAGGTGCTGTGGAGAAAGCACAGTACTGAGAGAAGAAGAGAAGATAAAAAAAAAAGTCCTACCAAGGTGGTCATTAACCTTCTATTTGTGGATGAAGCAGAGACCGTAACAATTGGTATGGGCTCTATCTTAGGACAGCAGGTAGAGAAAGTGCTGCCCTTAAGAATGGATTCAGAATAGCATAAAAGAAAATAGTCCATCAGAAGATATTGTAGTGATCAAATGTTTAAAGATTGAAAGAAAGTAGGACAATATCACCAGCAATGAAGCAGTCATCTAATGATCTGCTCTCTACTCATTATAAGACACTAAATAAGATTTGGGAAGTAACTATATTGGTTTCCTAATGCTGTCATAGTAAATTTGGCAGCTTAAAACAACACAAATGTATCATCTGACCATTATGTAGGTCACAAGTCTCGCCAGGCCAAATTCAGCATGCTGCGTTCCTTTCTAGGTGCTCTAGGGGAAAATCCACTTCCTACTCATTTGAGTTGTTAACAGAATCCCCTTCCCTGAAGGTCCTGTTTTCTTGCTGGCTATCAACCACGGGCCATTTCCAGTTTTTAGAAGGTGCTTTAGTTCTTGGCTCATGCTCCCCTTCTTCCATTATCAAAGCCGACAATAGGGGGGCAAGTATCTCACAAGTTTCAAATTTCTCCTCCTTCCATCTCCTCTCTGACTTGGCTGACAAAGTTCTCCACTTTTAAGGACTCATTTGATTGGATTGGGGCAACCCTAATACCCAGGATTGTATAATCCACTCAAGGTCCTTTTCCTGAATTACGTTTGCAATGTCCCTTCTGCCAAATAACGTAACATATTCACAGATTCTGGGGATTAGGGCATGGATTGCTCTGCTTCTCTCTCTCTCTCTCTCTCTCTCTTTTTTAAAGATTTCATTTATTTACTCATGAGAGAGAGAGAGAGAGAGAGAGGCAGAGACATAGGCAGAGGGAGAAGCAGGCTCCATGCAGGGTCCCGGGTCTCCAGGATCACACCCTGGACTGAAGGCAGCGCTAAACCGCTGAGCCACCTCGGCTGCCCTGCTCTGCTTCTTAGCATTATGTTGCCAGTGGTAAGGATCCACAAAAGACAAAATAAAGAACTGAACATGGTATGATTTATTAAAGCCAATACTCAATCCTAAACTCTTTCTAGCTGTCATCACTTAGAATCAGAAGAATTTATAAATCTCAGAATATGAAGAGGTTAGTGAAAAGCAGTGAAATATCTGGGAAATACATATTTTATATCAGCTATGATTGTTTTTATTTATGTTATTGTTAGGTAAAGATGAATATAATTGTCCCTTTGTGCTGTTTTACTGTTTTTTCATGAGTTTCTCTGTTACTCCAAAGCTCCAATCTCGTATGATTACTACAGAAAAGAAAATCCTAAATGAATAAGAGAAATTTTTTTCAAAGATTTTATTTATTTATTCATGAGAGACACAGAGAGAAGGAGGCAGAGACATAGGCAGAGGGAGAAGCAGGCTCCATGCAGGGAGCCTGATGTGGGACTCCATTCCAGGATCCCAGGATCATGACCTGAGCTCAACCACTGAGCAACCCAGGTACCCTGAATAAGATAATTTAGACATAATTTTGGTATCCAACTATATCTGGCCCCAGGTTGGGCCAGACTTGACACTGAAAATTTAAAAAGACTTCATAAACTCTGAAAAACAACATAAATATACTGGTTTACTTTGATGTTGATTATTATTCTTATGACCAACATTGTTATAATACAGAGTAATAATATCAGTTTCTACATTGATTCTAATTAGTTGAGTTACTTGTCCCAAATGTGGTGATAGCTGGGAAATCTCTTACTTTTCAACTATAACTGGGTGTTTTAACTACTCTCTTTCAATATGGGAAGAAGAGTGTTTTAACTATTCTTTTTCAGTATGGGAATATGGGAAGAAGAGGAGGAACAGACCAAAGTAGCCTATAGAAATTTCAAAGCACATCCACTTGCTAGATGAACTATATCCCTCCAACTATGGACAAAGAGCATGACAACCAGAGAGCCACTGTTTTATGTAATGAATTAGTTGATCCTTCCTCTTGGCAGCCAATTCTCACATATTCCTTCCTCCTGACTCAGTTGTAAGAAAGTGTTCAATAGCAACAACTATGAACAGATGTCTCAATTACATCACAAATTCTCAAAAGCTGCAGTGAAATATACCAAAGGATTTATTATCAGTGGTCAAGAGTTTAGCTAAGCTACTCCATGGCACCCATTTGGCCAAGCAGCCTGCTGTGACTGTAAACTGACACTAGTTCCTCCCACAAGCACATGCCCTAGATAGTGTCCTGCCGAGTCACAAACAAATGTTACCTTTCTGACATGACCTCCCCAGCTTTTGTGCTCAACCATCTTCCCCATCCACGAGCATCTTCCCCTTCTGGGTCCCTTAAATAAGGTTCCAGTGTGATTTACCAAAATTTTCTCTTTTGGTTGCAATTAACCAATCTGGTCTTGGCCTAGGAACCCCAACGCACTCCACCCATGGATTCTTATATATATATATATATATATATATATATATATATATATATATATATATATATATTTTTATGATAGGCACACAGTGAGAGAGAGAGAGAGAGGCAGAGACACAGGCAGAGGGAGAAGCAGGCTCCATGCACTGGGAGCCTGACGTGGGATTCGAGCCTGGGTCTCCAGGATCGTGCCCTGGGCCAAAGGCAGGCGCCAAACCGCTACGCCACCCAGGGATCCCCACCCATGGATTTTAATGAAAATATGTGCCCCAGGACCTGCTTCTCTCTGTCTCTCCAAGGGTGCTCCCCACCCCAAGGCATGCCAGGACCTGTGAATAATAAACTCTGTTGTAATTCCTCTTGTGGTCTGCTGAACAACAGCTCACTATCTGGCACCCTCTGCTCCACTTAAGAAATGTTAACTTGATAAATTAATAACAAGGTGGTACAACTACATATGACTACTTACTTCATTTTTGAAATGTACTAAAAAGTAGTTGTGTCTGTATGTGTGGTCCATTTCAGAGGCATGTAGTTCTTCTGTGAACTTTAAAATCTTATTAAAACAATTTTTTTTTCATTATCTAGGACTACTGGCCCACCCCAAGTATATTGTTTAAAGCTAAGGATTCATTCATTAATATGCTTTCTTACCTTCAGCATTTTTCAGAAAGTAAGGCAACCTCCCCCTTAAAAAAGGTGATAATGTTGAAAATGATAATGTATAAATTCTTTCTAGCTATAAAACTTTTAGTAATATATTTTCACTCTTAACCTATTTTAATTTTTTTTAAAATAAAGATTTAGAGAGAGAAATCGTTAGAGAGAGCACAAGCAGGGAGAGGGGGAAGAGAGGAGAGAGGGGGAGGATCTGAGGGAGAGGGAGAAGCAGGCTTCTGGCTGAGCAGGGACCCGCACCTGGGGCTTGATCCTAGGACCTTGGCATTATAACTTGAGCAGAAGGCAGATGCTTAGGTGACAGAGCCACCTAGGCATCCCAGGTTTTTAGTGTTCTGAGTAGAGATCTTGAAAAGAATTGACCATCATATAACTGCACAGTCAATGTAAAAGAGACGAACTTGAAATAACATGTCAAATAGAGAAGTATATACAATCAGTAAATTAAGTATCAAATTATTATAATACTTTAGTACTTAAATAGTCTCTTCCGTGTGCAGAAATACATGTATATATCCTCCTGATGTAGAACTGAATTCAGAGTTATCCTTTAGGAGAGGATGCAAAAAATGCAGTGTGTCATTTTACTGATTTAGGCAAACATGTCTCCTTCTGTTTAGGCATCAGACACAAGAGTGATAATGAAAAAAAAAAACAGTACTTGGGGTGCCTGGGTATCTCAGTCTATTGAACGTCTGATTCTTGATTTTGGCTCAGATCATAATTTCAGGGTCCTGAGATGGAGCCCTGCATGGATCTCCGTGCTCAGCAGGAGGTGTACCTGAGAGTCTCTCTCTCTCTCTCACTCTTTCTGCACCTCCCCATGCTCATGTCTCTCTCTATCTCTCTCTTTCACTTAAAAACGAAACAAAAGCATAAACCGGTACTTATATTTACAAAACCATTTCATTCATAATATCCAAAAACTTAAAATGACCCAAAAGTCTGTTCACAGGATGCTGGATAAGCAGATATAATATGTTTTTACAATGGGATATTATTCAACATTAAAATGGAAGGAATCACTGATACAATAACCTGGATGAATTTTGAAAAATGTTAAGAAATAACTCCAATGCAAAAGAACTATGTTATTACATTTTGTGAAGTCCACAAACAGGCAAATCTAGAAATCAGAAAATCTCGGGATGCCTGGGTGGCTCAGTGGTTGAGTGTTAGCCTTCTGCTCAGGGCGTTATCTGGGGTCCTGGGATTGAGTCCTGCATCGGGTTCCTGTGGGAAGCCTGCTTCTCTCTCTGCCTGTGTCTGCCCCTCTCTTTCTCTGTCTCTCACGAATAAATAAATAAAATCTCAAAAAAAAAGAAAAAAGATTAAAAAAATAAAATCACTGCAAGAAACAGGAGGAAGGACATGGGGGATCTTTCTGGAATAATTAAAACATTCTATATCTTGTTTGAAATGGTAGTTTACGGTCCTATACTATCATCAAAACTTTTAAATTAACTTTAAAATTATGGTGCCTTTTTATATAAATTAAGCCTCAGTAAATAATTTTCTTATATCACCCACATAAGGAAAACGCAAGCTCAGACAAATTTACAAGCAAATTTACCAAATAGCAGAGACTAGATCATTTCAATCTTATAACTCACCAAGAGAATTTTTTAAATGTACAATTCCGTGTTATTAATTTTAAAGGCTACTTTAATTTAGATTCCAATACCAGATTTTATAAGAAAGGAAAAGCACAGCCTAATCTCGCTGGTGAAGCTAGATGAGAAAAATCCTTACAAAAATCCTGGCAAACAAAATATATAAAAGAGGTGGGTGTTTCCCAGGAAGGCAAAAATGGTTTGACATTAAAATATCAAGAATGGTAATTTACCACATTAACACAAACTATTTTTTCATCTTAATAGAAGCAGAAGACAGCTGAATGGTTAATCAACAGTGGTACATCCAGACGATGAAATATTAGTTAAAGCTAAAAAGAAATGAGCTATCATCTCATAAAAAATCATGGAGGAAAATTTAAATGCATAGTATCAAACAAAAGAATTAATTTGAAAAAACTACTTCTCTGTGATTCCAACCCTATGAAATTCTATGGAGTCTGTCTGTAAATAGATCAGTGGTGATGTGACTAGAGGGGAATGAATAGGCAAGGCACCAAGCATTTTTAGGGCAGTGAAATGCTCTGTATAATACTGTGATGATGGATACATGTTATTGTACATTTGTCCACACCACCGAATGTACAACACCAAGAGTGAGCCCTAAAGTAAACTGTGGGCTTTGTGTCATGTGACAGCGTGGCTTCGTCAGTGATAACGAATGTACCAGTTTGGTGAGGGATGTTGGTCATGGAGGAGGCCGTGCACGTAGAGGGGCAATGGGCATATGGGAAATCTTTGTATCTTCCTCTCAGCATTGCTCTAAGAAAATAAAATCCTTGAAATAAATAATGGAACTAATATTAAGAAAAAAGTATCTTTCTTTTTAAAAAAAATTTATTTAAATTCAATGAATTAATATATAAGGTATTATTGGTTTCAGAGGTCGAAGTCAGTGATTCATCAGGCTTATATAATACCCAGTGCTCATTATTACATCATATGCCCTTCTTAATGTCCATCACCCAGTTACCTCATCCCCCCCACCTGCCTCCCCTCCAACGATCCCTATGTTTGTTTCCTATGATAAAGAGTTTCTTATGGTTTGTCTCTGAGAAAAAGTATCTTCCAAAGAAAAAGAAGTGCTTAAAATATCCTTCTTGTATTAACAGTGAACAGTGTTAATATAGCACAATAGTGTAAAAAGGTTGTTCAATCCAAATTATGATATCTCTGTACAGGAGATATAGGAGGAAGAAAAATGATCAAAGAACTTAACACTCAACTTTCATTTCATAACAGGAATTTAATAGACAATGTGTAAATTTGGTAAACTAAGAAAGAATATAAGCATTTATTTAAAATATGAAGGTAATATTAGAAGACAAAACAGTGTTTAAAGTAATTCCTTATAAGAAAAAGAGTGAGGAAGTAGAGAAGGGAAGGAAGGAGTGACTTCTCTTTTTCTATATAAGAAGGGAACCCTCATACACTGTTGGTGGGAATGTGAACTGGTGCAGCCACTCTGGAAAACTGTGTGGAGGTTCCTCAAACAGTTAAAAATAGACCTGCCCTACGACCCAGCAATTGCACTGTTGGGGATTTACCCCAAAGATACAAATGCAATGAAACGCCGGGACACCTGCACCCCGATGTTTCTAGCAGCAATGGCCACGATAGCCAAACTGTGGAAGGAGCCTCGGTGTCCAACGAAAGATGAATGGATAAAGAAGATGTGGTTTATGTATACAATGGAATATTACTCAGCTATTAGAAATGACAAATACCCACCATTTGCTTCAACGTGGATGGAACTGGAGGGTATTATGCTGAGTGAAGTAAGTCAGTCGGAGAAGGACAAACATTATATGTTCTCATTCATTTGGGGAATATAAATAATAGTGAAAGGGAATATAAGGGAAGGGGGAAGAAATGTGTGGGAAATATCAGAAAGGGAGACAGAACGTAAAGACTGCTAACTCTGGGAAACGAACTAGGGGTGGTAGAAGGGGAGGAGGGCGGGGGGTGGGAGTGAATGGGTGACGGGCACTGGGGGTTGTTCTGTATGTTAGTAAATTGAACACCAATAAAAAATAAAAAAAAACTTTTAAAATTCATTCACTTTTAATTATATAATCTGTTTAGTTTAAAAAATGAAAATCAGGGCACCTGGGTGGCTCAGTCCGGTAAGCCAACTCTTGATCAGCTCAGGTCAAAATTTCAGCATGGTGAGATCAGCCCTGGGTGAGGCTCCACACCCAGCATGCAGTCTGCTTGGGATTCTCTCTCTCCTTTTCTCTGTCCCTTTGCCTCTCCCACTTGTGCGTGTGCTCTCTCTCAAATAAATACATAAATCTTAAAAGAAAAAAAGAAAAAGAAAATCCATGTTAAAATGATGGAAGGAAAATGAGACTATTGGAAAGAACAGCTTAACTCCCAACCAGGAAAGCATGGAAGTAAAGATGCCAATGTGCTCAGAAATTCTCAGCTCCCAGTGAGGCAGCACCAGGTACTCAGAGAACCAAGAACAGTTCATCTCAGGGTAGAATGGAAAAGCCATTCAAGTGTCTGAGTTGTTGGCCCTTATCACACTTGCGGTAAGCAGCAGGGACATCTGACTTTTGGCAAAGACAGTGAATGTGAAGACTGATGTGAAGAGTTAAAGCAGTAGCTTTCAAGTACCTAATGATCTGAGGGAGAACAGGAATCCTTGTTGCCAGACAGGAGCTAGGGACTTACCCAGCATGTTCCTCAACCGTGGAAATTACTTTTGTAGCAATATCCATATCATGTACATGTGGACAAGAAGAACACCAGTCCACAGTGACCCACCTGAAAAGACCTCAGGTTGAGTGCCAATTCTCCTGAAGGGTAGAGCACAGAGGAGAGAAAAAGAGAAATTACATCAGTATGATAACGATGATTATCTCTGTAAGAGAATTTTAATTGATTGTACTTTTCCCTTCGTAGTTTCAGACTTATCTTCACATGTTTTTGAGCATGTACTATGTAAAGTGTTCAAAAGTTTCAAAGGGGTCACTGTTGTTTCAAATGAGTCATAGTCCATCTGGCCTTAGGGCGAGATGCAACCTCAGTTGAACTTGGTTTTTGCTTATAACTTGAGAAACAGTTGAGGGCTGTTCCTGAAATGTTATACTTTATGAAAATATTGTTCAACTAGTAGCTCAATGAGTCCTTCCCAAACAATTTCAATATATTGAATCTATCTGCCTATTTCATGAAAAAAAGAAGGAAAATTCTATTCAAGGATAATGATGTATTTAAGCTAGAGTCATAGAAAATCAAGTGTTCATAGCAGGAAGGTATCATAGAAAAAGTGTAACAGAATGTCTGACACAAAAGAGGGATCCAGTACATAATGAATGAGTTAAAAATAAATTAGTATATGTATATATAAGAAAATAAACTATCTTAAGATTATTACCCTAGAAATTGTAATGTAACCAATAATATTTAAGGTGGGCAGCATATTCACAGACAAAACAGCATGCCTGAAGTTGCAAAATTCCTCACAGGTCATATTTCCTGATGGTTCTGAATGTGTTAGAGCAGAACTATGTACAATTGCTTCATTAGACTTTACTCCTCTGGATTCTGTCTCATTTTTGTTCTCTGTCTTCTTCCCTTGGTAATTATTCCCACATTTGCTGTTCTCTGGCTTGCCTGAGTCCACAAAGATTAGACTGGAAGAGGCTGAGGAGTTCAAGAATTCACAATGTAGTGTTTGGGTTCCTGTAGTTTCAGAGTTAGAATATGAGATTCAAGCAAGGTAATTAAAATGAGAGCATCAGAAATAAAATCAAATAAATCCTATTGGGAAAATCTTATTGCTGGAAGAAAATGCACAAATACAAATTTATATTTTTTCATGAAAGTACAAGTTCTCAGACTCCCTTAAATATTTATGAGCTGTCTATAAAGTCAGGGTTAAGTAGCTTAATTCTAGACAGAAGTATATTTCTCCATTTATCTTTGGAGATAAAGGCCTATCACAAGTTCAGTTATTAGTCCAACAGCAGTCTATCATAGACAAGTGTTTCGGGAGCAAAGCTACCACATTTTAGGGAACATACAAAGCGTTGCTACTTCTTCCTTCAAGAACTGATCCTCAGGGACTTGATGAGCTTTAATCTCAGCCACAGCTAATAAAAATGCTTAGTGCTTACCATGTGCATGTGTAAGGCAACTTGCTAAAGTTGTCCATGCTTTATCCTATTTCACTATTGGATAACCCTATAGTGATACTATCATCTCCACTTTACAGATGAGCTAACTGAGGAGCTGAAGATTAAATAACTGCCCCAAAGTCACTCAGCTAGTGAGTGGAGTCAAACCATGGGCCTAACTTCAAAAGCCATGCTCCTACTTCCTACACCATCCTGTTCCCTTCTGTGGTAAAAACTGCAATAAAAGTATTTGTGGTGAGTACCTCCCACAGATACAGATCTAAAATCAAAGAAAACCAATAAGAGGACTTGTGAGAGCATCTTTCTCAAATATTTCATTTTACAAATGAGAAAAATGAGAGTAGGATTTTCAAGATCGAGGTGGTAAGAGAACAGAACCAGAACCTGTCTTATGTTTGCCAATTTAATATTATTTCTTTATGGCATTGAGCTTCCTATTCAGTTCACATTTACTAAACACTAATGAAGAGAGTTCTAGAAATATAATATAGATATAGATAGATAATAAATCTCCTATAATCGAGTAGAGTTAGGAGAAGGAAAATTCAGGAAAACACCAAAGAAAATTTGTGTTCAAGTCAAATGTATCTGTTATAAAATCTCACTTTTGGCTTGCCAGTAAATGAAGAGGTTTGCTCTATACCACAGACCACCCCTCCCACATTTTATCCCTTTTATATGGGGCTCCTTAAAAGCAAATTATCTTATTTTTCTGAAGGGTTAAGAATAAGGGATTTGTTTTAGATTTTGGTGGCTGGGGTGTTGAAAGTGGTGAACACAGAGAATAGATGTTTACATGGCAACTATTTAAAGGCAATCATGAGATGCCGTCCTATCTAATTTACCACTGTTTCCATTTATTATTTCTTATATATTTTCTCACCAGAACTCCTTCTAACCTGCTCCCCAACTTACAGCATTTCTGGGCATCCCAAACACAACACAACACAACAACACAACACAACACAACACAACAGACCACCACACCACAAACACAACACAACACACACATGCTGGAAAAGAAATGTGGAACTTCACAGTCTTCACCCCATTGGTGAGGGATGGAGTTCTGCCTTAGGGATGTGAGGATGGCTGAACACAAGATTCCTGATATGGGACAGATAGGACTGTCATTTAGTGTGTTAGTCACATATGCCTACAGCCAAGGAAGGAGGATGCCACATGCCATGCGGGACCACATGGAGGATACACTCAGAGACAGAATGAACAACTGCTTAGTTGGCAGCCAGCCAAAACCCTTTCGGGGTTTTTGTTTGGTTGGTTTCGTTTTGGTTTTGTTTTGTTATTGTTTTTAAATTTTTATTTAAATTCCAGTTGGTTGGGGATCCCTGGGTGGCTCCTGGGTTTAGCAGTTTAGTGGTTTAGCGCCTGCCTTCAGCCCAGGGCATGATCCCAGGGTCCTGAGATTGAGTCCCACATCAGGCTCCCTGCATGGAACTTGCCTCTCTCTCTGCCTATGTCTCTGCCTCTCTCTGTGCGTGTCTCTCATGAATAAATAAAATCTTAAAAATAAATAAATAAATTCCAGTTAGTTAACATACATGTACTATTAGTGTCAGGTGAACAATATAGTGATTGACACTTCCATATAACACCCGGTGCTCATCATGACAACTGCACTCCTTGATCCCCATTACCTATGTCACCCCTCTTCCCCACATCCCCGCCCAACCCTCAGTTTGTTCTCTTTAGTTAAGAATCTATTTCTTGGTTTGCCTTTCACTCTCTTTTTTTTCCCCTTTGCTCATTTGTTTTGTTTCTTCAATTCCAATACAATATGGAGTTTATCTCTCTCTGACTGACTGATTTCACTTAGCGTAATACTCTCTAAGTCCATCCATGTTTTTACAAATGGCAAGATTTCATTCTCTTTTATGGCTGAGTAATATTTCAGTGTGTGTGTGTGTGTGTGTGTGTGTGTAAACACATTCATCAGTCTTCTTTACCCACTCATCAGTCAATTGAGGACTGTGTATAATGCAGCTGGTCTGGCTGAGACGGGAACCAAGTAAATGGGGCCTTTCCTGATGTGGGGGAGTATATCTGGCAAAAGTAGAAGAACTTAGTTAGGCCTTTGAGGCCCTTGAGGCTTGAAGATATCAAGACTACACATAAAATAGTAGGCATTTTAATATATCTTCCCTGAAATATATTGCCCACAGGCTCTTGTTTTTATGCCAGCTTCCATTTTGGAGGTGTTCATTCCACTGCAAGGAACTATACATTCCCTTTCACTTTCTCTTCTCTTTCTCCTTCCCTTTCTCTCTTCTCTTTGTAGAAATATGTATATTTGTAGAAGATATATATTATGAATATATATTTAAAAACATGTAATATCTATACATACACATTTTTACAAATATCCATATATCAGGCAGAAAGGCTGATAAGAAAAAATGTGTCATCCATAGGCTGGAGATCCAGGTGAGGCCATGGAGTATACGTTGAAGAAATAAAACTATAGGATTGGGAAATTGTGGTCCACCATTGATACCTTGGTTTGGGGTTTCAGAGTTTGAGTAATTCTATATAACGGCAACACCAAGGTTATAATGGAGCTGATGATTGAACAGGAATGCAAGAGATACTCACTGGAAGTAAGATTAAGAAATTCAAATTTTAGTATATTTTATGAGCTGTTCACATGGATATTAAGGTTTCTTTTTTTGTCTTAAAGATTTTATTTATTCATGAGAGACACAGAGAGAGAGGCAGAGACATAGGTAGAAGGAGAAGCAGGCTCCCTGTGGGGAGCCCGATGTAGGACTTGATCCCAGGACCCCAGGATTACTCCCTGAGCCAAAGGCAGATGCTCAACCCTTGAGCCGCCCAGGCACCTCCTGGATATTAAGGTTTCCTACAATGATAGTAATCTGTAGGATGAAGTGGAAGACCACAAACCTCTAAAAATGTCTTTACTCAATATGTCACCAGTGGTTTTCATGTTTTGAAATTCAATTAAAAAAAAATTCCTTCCTCATTGTCTTATCTGAATGCTCCATGACAGTTCTTTCTTGAAACTTCCTTGAAACTCAGGTAATAAAAGACAGAAACAAATAAATCTTACAAGATTGTGTAATATAAGCCTTGGAGAAGTTTTATCAAAAACCAGAGGAATGGTGATTTGAAAGTGGAAATTGGGAGCAAAAGAACACTGTCAACAATAGCAACAATAATACTGAGCCTGTTCTTACAGCCCTGTACCACTAGCCCCCTGGTATATGGAAGGGAGGCCACTTGCTTACAGGAACCCCAGGGCTATTAGTACCCTCAAGTGAAAGTCAGATTTATGGTAAGATAAAAAGGTACCATGTGGGGCTCTTGGGTGGCTCAGTGGTTGAGTGTCTGCCTTCAGCTCAGGATTCAGTCTTACATTGGGCTCCCCACAGGGAACCTGCTTCTCCTTCTGTCTGTGTGTCTGTCTCTCTCTCTGTGTCTCTCATGAATAAATAAATAAAATCTTAAAAAAATACAATCTTTAGAAGAGCAAGTTTTGGTAACTTGCACTGGGACCTTATTTAAGGGACCCAGAAGGGGAAGATTCTCGTGGATGAGGAAGATGGTTGAGCACAAAAGCTGTTGGGGAGGTCATGTCAGAAAGTTACATTTGTTTGTGACTCTGCAGGACACTATCTAGGGCATGTGCTTGTGGGAGGGGCTAGTGTCAGTTTATAGTCACCAGGCTGCTTGGCCAAATGGCTACCATGGAGTAGCTTAGCTAAACTTTTGACCACCGATAATAAATCCTTTGGTATACTTCACTGCAGCTTTTGAGAATTTGTGATGTAATTGAGATGTCTGTTCAGTTGTTGCTACTGAACATTTTCTTACAACTGAGTCAGGAGGAAGGAATATGTGAGAATTGGCTGGCAAGAGGAAGGATCAATGAATTCATTACATAAAACAGTGGCTCTCTGGTTGTCATGCCCTTTGTCCATAGTTGGAGGGATATAGTTCATCTAGCAAGTGGATGTGCTTTAAAATTTCTATAGGTTATTTTGGTCTATTCCTTTCTTCTTCCCATATTGAAAAAGAGTATTTAAAACACCCAGTTATAGTTGAGTATGGCAAAAGTAAGAGATTTCCCAGCTATCACCACATTTGGGACAAGTATCTAATAAGAATCAATGTAGAAACATTATTATATTATAATAGAATATATTATAATAATGTATTATTATACATTATATATTATAACAGTGTTGATCATAAGAATAATAATCAACATAAAAGTAAAAAGGTATATTTATGTTATTTTTCAGAGTTTATGAAGTTATTATACATTTTCAGTGTCAAGTCTGGCCCAACCTGGGGCCAGATATAGTTGGATACCAAAATTATGTTTAAATTCTCTTACTGGCTCAGGATTTTCGTTTCTGTAGTAGTGATAGCAGATTGGAGCTTTTGAGTAACATGGGAAGTCATGAAAAGCAATAAAACAACACAAAGGGGCAACTATATTAATCTTTATCTAACAATGACCTAAATAAAAACAAACATTGGATATGTTACTGCTCTTCCTTGTTTTGTTATTATTATTATTATTATTATTAGTAGTAGTAGTAGTAGCAGTAATAATAGAGTATTTTTTGTGGTATTTAGTTTTCTAGAATGAAGCCAATCATGTTGCATCATCATAATACCTAGAAGAAGCATTAACTTATAATTATCTGTGGCTGGATTTCTTAGACCATTTAGATTAAGCCTATAATAAGAAAAAGAGAAAGGAAAAGTGTAAAATATTTCCTACTTTGCCAATGAGAAAACAAAAGTTCAGATAGTGTAAATGTCATATGATAAAAAACTAGTATATCCAGGCATAAAATGCATGTTCTGTGTCTTTACTTAAGTATTTTAAATTAATTCATGATATTCTGTGTGTGATATGGTCCATTCATAGATTTAAAATGTATTATTTTCTCTATGCTTGAATTGCTTCCTCTGGATCTTGACTAAAATACTTTATATCTGATGCGGCATGAAGCCTTTTTATATCTTCCCACAAATTTTTTTTTTTTTCTTCTTCCCACAAATTTTATGGTCTTCAAGCATGCTGTTATTCACATGGAGTCCAGGGTTAAAAATAGCCTTTTTAGGAAAAAAACTTTCAAGTTCTCTTGTGCCATAAGGACATAATTTTGAAGATTGCTTCTCTCAAAACTTCCTTTACCTTTTCATTCCTTAGACTATAAATGAAGGGATTCAGAAGAGGGGTCACCATTATGGTCATGACAGCTGTCACTTTGTCAAACTCCAGTGAATGGCTCTGGCTGGGCCTCACATACATGAAGATGTTGCTCCCATAGGCAATGGACACAACCGTGATGTGAGAAGCACAGGTGGAAAAGGCCTTCTGACGTCCTTGGGCTGAGGGGATGCGCAGGATGGTAGAGATGATGTAGGTGTAGGACACAATGGTGAATACCAGTGAGGTCAGGAGGACAAAGGAGGACAAGAGGAAGTTTATCATCTCAATGAAATGAGTGTCTATGCAGGCTACCTGCAGTAAAGGGGCAATGTCACAGAAGAAATGACCAATTTCCCTATAACAGTAAGGCAGTCTGGAGACCACGATAATTGGGCACAGCACAGAAAAGAAAGCCCCTATCCAGCAGCCCAGAACCAGCAGGAGACAGACCCTGCTGTTCATGATAACGGTGTAGCGCAGAGGGTTACAGATGGCCACGTAGCGGTCAAAGGACATCACTGCCAGGAGGATAAACTCCACTGTCCCCAGGAAAAAAAAGAAGTATACTTGGGTCATGCAGCCAGCAAAAGATATGGTCTTCTTGTCCTCTAGGAGACAAGCTAACAGCTTTGGGGTAACTGAGGTAGTGTATAGAATGTCCAAAAATGACAAATTACTGAGAAAGAAGTACATTGGGGTTTGGAGGCGATTATCAGCCCATATTAAGGAAATGATGACAGTATTTCCTGTTAGAGTTAGCATGTAAGTAAACAGGAGGACCACAAAGAGGGAGATCTGAAGCTTCCGGATAACAGGGAAGGCAGTCAGTGTAAATTCAGTCACTCTGGTCTGATTTTGCACATCCATCACACGCAATAGCTACTGGGCAGCACGTCTCTGAAAAAAAAATTATAGAGATGAAAATGAGGTTCAGTAAGTTTTCAACTCTCCGATGTCAGTGCTGAAGATGAGGTAGTAAAACCTTTGGATGAAGAGTCAAGAGTGACTTCATGCTGCTACTCTCTCTCCTATACATAGGACCTTGGATAGATTACGTGACTTCCTCTAACCTCAGTATTCTCATTTTTAAAATTTTTGATTGAATGAAATTACCTCCACGGTCCCACTAAACTCTGCTCTTTGCAATGGTTTTTGTCTTTGAGCCAGTGCTTCTTCTCTTCTTTCTTTCTTCTCAATCTACTATTTTCCCAGCTAAGTTCTGTGCCTGAGAAGAGAGAATACTTAACTGAGAATCCAGCCAGTTGGTTTGCAAAATGGTGCAAGGGAATGTTAACAAAAGTTGAGTTCCTTTCCCCCCAAGTTATTTTGACCCTTCAGGTATTGTCCACATAAAAGAATAGAAACCAAGAAAGTCCAAAGAAAGGGAATCTGACCTGCATTTGTCTCCCCTCACTTTTATTATTGGGATTGTGTGAGTCTCAATGTGATATATGGCTGTACCCACATTGTTCGGATGTACTAATAATCAGTCTCTCATGAGGCTGGATAGGTTGTTCTTATTGCTTATACTGGTAAAAAGTTTTTGATGTCTACTCTGTTATGGAGCAAGTAGGTGTATGATGTTGGATCATAATTTACATAACCTATTTCATACATTTGAAAAACATCTTTTTGGAAAATAATCTTTGTTCCTTGCAATGTTGTGTGTATGGCAACATCCAGAAGAATAACAAATCTTTTCCCTCCCATTCCCTGATTGGGAATTCCTACAGATTCTCTTAAATAGGGCACTTTGCCTTATATTCTTTCAGCAATTTGGACATTTATTGTAAATGGTAGTCCAAGAAAGTGGATGCAGATGGATGGTGTTTGAAATGCTTCTCATGGAATACTGCTCAACTTTGGTGAATATCTACTACATGCCTGATTAATTCAATTGAAGTTCTGTCCTTTGGTATTTTATTTTGTGACTAATCTTTTAGTTTTATGTTAAAATGACTAATTTATGAACAAGAGCTAGGATCCCTACAGGCTTGGAGCCCGCGAGTTTCCTCTTGAAAGTAGGTCATTTACCTAATACTCTCTGAGAAAAGTAATTCATAGCAGCCTTTTTTGCCCTAAAGACTTTAAAAAAAAACTTCTCTGAATGGATTTCCATTTGAAAAGTTTGCTGTGACTTTTACGGTTCCCGTAGTTGCTCATTTTTTTTTTATTCATGATTCATTAATTCCAAAGATAAACTGCTTTTAAGTTATCGAAGGACCTCAAAAGGGTGATCTATTAAAATAGGGCCTTGGTACCAGTAGGTATGCTTCCATCATAAATATGATGATATTCACCCCTCCTCCCACTATCCTATACCCAGGTAATAAACCTCAAGACTAATTACTATAGCATAAAAAGGCATGACCATGTCTGGGTGGATACGTGTTAATGTTACTGAGATCTAACATAAAAATAGAATAGAGCATGATATGTGGACAAGTGGAAATGCTTTGAAATTCCCTTTCATTTTCCCCTCTCCCACCTTCCTTACTGACCATACTAGAGACTAGCAGGTGTTAAAGAGGACGAATGTGGATTCTCATGCAGCTGCCTGCCATCTATTCCAGTGTTGCTTCCATTTGTCTAGCCAATTGTTTCCCAACTTCCCTAAAGTCCTCCATTTTTCTTCTTGGGTATTTAGTTTCTGATTGTCCTGATAGGAGCTTGATTCCTTCCCGGTGTTGTAAAAGTTAGACAAGATGGGATCTGCAGAAGCACTGTGCCATTTTTCAGCAAGATTCCAAGATAGTTGAAGACAAATACAGTTACCGTTTGCCATGGTTGTCATTGGGTCACATATGAATGGGAAAAATGGCATCGAAAGCTTTCTATTCTGCTGTATTTGGGTCAAATAAACTCTGAGAAGAACTAGAGATGCAACATTGTTGTCTTTGGAGAGTCTCTTAACTTCATGATCCTGGAGAGCAAGCTGGCTTTGTGTTGGTCTTCTCCAGATGACCTCTCTAGAGCCCATCCTGTCCAGGGGGAAAGGTTCTGGATTATGACAATCTGTGTCTAAGAATTTAACTGTAACCTTGTCAAGTTAAGGCTTTCATTTTGCGGGAAGATTATTCTTCGTTACCATTTGTGGATCCTTGAAAAGTGGCATTAATGAGACTCCTAAACATCCTGTCCTAACCATCTGCTTTGTAAAATGCAGATAACGGCAGTGGCAGATTGAGGTCCTCAGCTCGGGCCTCTATATACCGTGATGTATGTATACTTAGTGTTTGGTACATGTTTGTTAAGAGCATTGAGATGGGGAAGGAGGAACAAAAAAGGACTAAGATGTGGTGGGGGTGGGGATAAGAGATAATTTGGGATCTTTGCCGCTGTCAGTAAAACGTGACAAAATTTAATTGCAACCAAAGTACATTAAGGACTTTCATTTACATACTTACAGTAAAGCTATCATACTTGACAGCTGCCATCACTGTCATTTCAGGGACATTAATTACACTTTAATTCATAAACTATACATGTAAACAAATTTAGGGAGACTCGGGCTGTTTAACATATAAATATGGATAATTGCATAATAAAGTATACTCACATCATACTGATTGTGGCACAGTTGGTATTTTCTCTATTCGAGTATGCGAGGAAACTGGAATGCTGGCTGTTTTTCCTGCTGCATTCCCTCTGTTATTCTTTCAATTCTGTGATGCTTCAGCCTTGAATTGTGTGTAAATCTCAGTCCTCATCTGAGACGGTTCCCCATGAGTAGCTAATCAAAACCACACCAAATGGTTATTCAGTTTTGGCTTCAGTGCTCCATCCTTCTTCCTCTGAATGAGAAATTGTCCTTCTTCATTACCTCTGTGGATTTTTCTCCATTCTTTTTGTATTTCCACAGGAAAAGCGAAGTCTCTATTTACACTAGGAATGAGTCCTAGTGTTATATTACCTTGTCATCTTTCATGTGACCGTGTATGTCAACCTGAGAATATTCCTCAGAGTTTCAAGTCCTATGGATTCTGGAGCACATTCTTGTTAAGAGGGACAGAATCGGGGGGGGGGGGGTTTGGTGGTGAATGCAGCAGTCACACACCTGTATCTAGCTAGAGCAGGTCCTCTGACTTCTATTTTGGATCTCTGCCAAAAGTGGCCCGGACTTCCCAAATCTCAGCTGGGTTTTTTTCTTTTTTTTAGTTGTGGGAATGTGACTTCTTATCTATTCAGTAAATTTCCATTTCTTCTGTGGATCCATCCTGATTGTCAGAAGATTTCATTTTTGCATTCCTTGAAACATCTGTCTAAACTCTCACCCTTGGTGAGAATTTTATTTACCTGGGTCACCCCTGTTCATTTATCAGGTATACTGTGACTTGATTTTACATATAACCGCCTTTATTTACTCTCTTCAGATAATAACATTACCCTGCCTATATTAAAATGATTACAATGGGATAAACTGAAATTTAATGAGATTTTGTGTTCTTCTTCAGAGATTTGGTTTACAATGGCACCTGGGACTATGGCATAAGAAAAGGTTAATTATTATTATTGCAATCACAGAACATTAGATTGGAAGTAACTAATCACATTATAAAAGTTAGGGTCTCCTGGGACATTCTCTTGGTTGTTTATTTTATTTATTTAAAGAGAAACTTAGAGAGCTGCTTTGAAGCCTCAGGGAACTAGAAACTTGGAAAACTTAAAACATGTTTTTTTCTGAAATAATCATTATGTATTAAAGTAAGCTTTAAGGTGATTTCCAGAGATTATTTACATAGATTTATATGTCTATGTACCTATTTTAAATCCATCTCTTTGATGTACGATGTATGGATAATATACAATTTAATTGTACAGTCGGTTGAGTTTCGACACATGGATCTGTTCACGAAGCCCCCAGCATCACTGTGATGGTTTATAATATTTCCATCATCTTAGAAACTGTCCTGTGCCCTTTTGAAGCAAATGCTCTCCTCTCCTTATCTCAGTCTCTGATAACCACTGAGGTGTTTTCCATCAGGGCAATTTGAATTTTGTAGAATTTTATATAAATGCTGTCTTACTGCATGTAGTATTTTGTGTTTTTTTTTTTTCACTTACTCAGATGCTTTGAAATTAATCCAAGTGTTTCAGGTATCAGTTATTTTTTCCTTTGTATCACTGAGGATTATCTATTATGCAGATTGTGCAGATCACAGTTTGTTTATTCATCAGATGATAGACACTTGAGTTGTTTTCAGTATTTGGCTCTTATGAATACAGTTCCTATGAACAGTTGAGTTCATGTTTTTATGTGAATATTTGTTTTCTTTTCTCTTGGATACATTCCTAGGAGTAGAATTACTATGTTTTATGGTAAGTATACGTTTAACTGTATAAGAAACAGTCATGGTATTTTCCAAATTTATTTTCATTTTTTTTCATCTTATTGTTTTTTGATTTTTTTATGGTTCCCTTACATCTTTCTTCCTCCCTTGTTGTCTTAATTTGTGAATTGATGATTTTCCACAGCAGTATGCTTTGATTCCCTTGTCTTTGTCTTTTGGATATCTACTGTTGGTTTTTGCTTTGCAGTTACCATGAATGAATTGCCCATAAAATCTTTTGTAGTTAGATCAGTCCATTTCATGCTGATAACAACTTAACTTTTATCACATACAAAAACTATCCTTCTATTCCCTGCTCATTCTCCCCACCTACATTTTATGGTTTTGATGTTGTAATGTACAATTGACCCTTGAACAACATGGGAGTTAGGGGCACTGGCCTCTTGCACAGTTAAAAGTTCATGCAAAACTTTTGACTCTCTCAAAACAGAAGTCTTCCCAATAGAGAGTTAATTACCACATATTTTCTTATGTATTATATACTGTAATGTCACAATAAACTAGAGGAAACCAAATGTTATTAAGAAAATCATAAGGGAGAGAAAATATGTTTACAGTACTGTATTTATGGAAAACTGTGTGTAAATGGACCTGTGTAGTTCAAACTTGGGTTGTTTGAGGGTTAACTTTATACTCCTTTTTATTGTATATCCATTAATAAGTTATTGTAGCTATAGGTTTTTTAAAAAAGTTTTTTTTGAAGATTTTATTTATTCATGATAGACACAGAGAGAGAGAGAGAGAGAGAGAGATAGAGAGGCAGAGACAGGCAGAGGGAGAGGCAGGCTCCATGTAGGGAGCCTGATTTGGGACTCCATCCTGGGACTCCAGAATCACGCTCTGGGCCGAACACAGGCGCTTAACCACTGAGCCACCCAGAGATCCCCTTAAAAAAGATTTTATTTATTTATTTGAGAGAGAGAGAGAAAGAGAGAGTGACTGCACAAGTGAGGGTAGAGGCAGAGGGAGGGAATCTCAAGCAGACACTGCACCAATGTGGAGTGAGGCTAGATTGCAAGATGCAAAAATCACAACCTGAGCTAAAACCATGAGTCAGAGGCTTGACCAACTGAGCCACCTGGGTGCCTCACTAAAGTTAGTTTTAATATTTTTTTTCTTTAACTTTTATACTCAAGTTCCAGTGATTAACTGGCCACCATATTTTAGTAACATTGCTTCCGTTTTCCTCCTGAACATGTCAAACTCATTCCCTTCTAAGATCTTTGGCTTTAGGTGTTACCTCATTTTGGAGGTCCTGAATTCTTTTTTCCAGATTTTTCCATGGCTAACTTGTCATTAAAGTTAAATGTTAGTATCTCAGAGGTGTTTTCTCTAACCGTTCAATCTGAAGCATCAGTCACTTTCAATCTGTTCACTCTGGTTCAATTCTCTGTGTAGCATTAATCACCACTTGATATTTTCTAATTTATTTGTGTAAGTCATCTAATTACTAGAATGCAAGCTTATTGAGAATGGACTGTTTCTTGTGTTCCCTGCTGAACCCCCAGTGCCTGGGAGCGTGCCTGGCACATTTAATGCTAAATGAATGTTTATTGATAGGATGATTGAATACATGTTCATTAAATGTAGCTAATTGATGTTCAGAACTAATGATACTGCAACACATTCAAGGAAATATCCACCTTCATGTAGTTCACAGGTGGATGATGAGAAGACTCAAGGACTATTGTGGGATTGATAGAGGGAGGAAAGTTTTATGGGATTGTTGGACAAGAATGGCAATGCAGAGGAGGTAACAACTCTTGAAGGACAAGGAATATATTTTTAGACAGACTAGTGGTAGTAGTGCTGGAGGGAAATATTTATGTCCAAATAAATAGAATTTTATAAAATTCTTTTATAAAAATTTTTATAAAGGACTGAAGGGCATGGAGCATCTGGGGACTTCAAGTTATTTGGTAAGTTAGGCACTTGGGAGGAGGAGCAATTGGTGAGGCTGACACAGGTGAGGGACAGATATGATGGTCTCATATGACATATTGGTTTTTTAAAAGATTTTATTTTTTTATGAGAGAGAGAGAGAGAGACAGAGAGAGAGAATGCACACAAGTAGGGAGAGCAGCAGAGGGAGATGGAGAGGGAGAAGCAGGCTCCCTGCTGAGCAGGGATCCTGAGGCAGGGCTTGATCTTAGGACCCTGGGCTCATGACCTGAGCTAAAGGTAGTGGTTTAACCCACTGAACCACCCACGCACCCTGCATATGGACATATTGTGAGAGGTCATTCAGAATCATTGAGAGAATGCTATTTGATCATCTTTGTATCTTAGAATGTTACTCTGGCAAACATATGGAGGGTTAATCTGATGGAGATAAGGCTAGAGATAGGGACATTGGTTAACCTGCCTTCCCAATAATCCCCTGATGCATAATAAGGCCTTGATTTTTGAAATGTAAGAATGATGAAGAGGAGAAATAGATATGAAGGCTAGGAAGCAGAATAAAGGGCTGACCAGTCCTTATGGGCACTGAGGAAGGAGTCTCTAATTTATTCCACTTTCTGACATGGATGGCCAGATAGCTTTTGGTGGCTTTTAAAATTATTCAGAAATTCTTGGTTAAACACACAATATGTCATATAGCTTCAAATTCTCTCTTGATGTGCTTCTTTTCACACAGAACCAAAATACATCAGATTGGGCTTTATAAATAATCACAAATAACAAATTCTTTCAAAAGTTTATGTCAATCACTACTGTCATTTGAGGAGAGGTGGTACTCTGAATCATGATCTTTCAAGAGGAGTTAGATTATGAGTTTTTAAAATGAATTTCACTTCTTCCCCCCTAAAGCTATGATTTATTTACATTGGGCATGGGACCTAGAGTCCCAGATTAATTACTGTATTCTTTAGTCACTATGATCATTTAGGAATGTTACCACTAACTTGCTACCGGTGGAAGAAGTTTGAAAATAGTAAATGTTGCAATCAACTCACTTTGGCTCAATACATTTCCATCTAGATTAATCTTCAAACTTTCACTAAAGGAAAAATAAATTCCATAGGACATTTAACTATACTAATAAAACAAAAGAAACAACTGGATTTTTAAAAAGGACAAATTTTAGGTATTTATTCCTATGCCTAAAATGGATATCTAATTTAAGAATATGAATTATGAGAGTTTAAAATGGATTGAATAAAGTAATTTCATATTTATACACCAAGAAGGGGGATCACTTCTTAGATACCTGTGCATCAGTATGGAAATAAATTTAACCTCTTCAAAAAAGTGCCCATCCAAATGTTATTAAATTAACATTTTTGCATCCTGAGCACAGAAAATCTAGGAAATGTAGAAAAGTAGAGTGTGTATTTCCTAACGGCAAAAATGGGTGGAGAGGAGTGGGAGGTGCAGGCTTCCAGTTAGAGAATAAATGAGGTAAGAGAATGAAAGGTGGAGCATAGGGAATATGGTCACTGGTAAAGTAATAGTGTTGTATGGTGACAGATGGTAGCTACACTTGTGGTGAACAGAGCATAACCTATAGATTTCTTAAATCACTATGTTGTACACCTGAAACTAATGTAACATTGTGTGTCAACTGTACTTCAATTAAAACAAAAGTCACCTAAAATATCAGATTAACCAGCATTGACCATTTGGAACATTTCCTTTTAGCCTTTAAGAGATTCTAAACTGTTAAATAACTATGAATAAATTAAGAATTTTTGAAAATCCCTTTTCTAGCTATTTACATATTTACCCTTACAGGCTTTCCTTGTAAGCGTTTCACCTCTTATGTGAACATCATTTCCCCTCCTCTCGACTTCCATTGTGTAAGCTGAATAGAATGTAAGTTTTCTTAAAGCAAATACAACCATCCCGGACATTTAAATACTTGACTCAAATCAAGTTACTGCTACTTGAATCCAATCTTTACGAGGATGTCACACTCATGTGCATAAATAGCAAAAACCTATTAACATATAAATAATTTCAACTTAGCTGTTTAGTGTATAGGATTTAAGCTCTTATTTAAAGAACTTCTCCAAGAGATTTGGGGGTGGTTGTCTGACAGCCTGCTCTCTCATAAACTAATGATAGTGATGGAAAGTGGAAAGAAATCATAAAAAGAAAAAGACATTCCAAAAGTGGTAATTGATCTTATAATTGGCAATTTAGGTAAAATTTTGTCTTTCCTTTTTTTTTAATGTTTCAAATTTATTTTTATTTTTTAAATTAATTAATTAATTAATTGATTAATTAATTTAATAATAAATTTATTTTTTATTGGTATTCAATTTGCCAACATACAGAATAACACCCAGTGCTCATCCCGTCAAGTGCTCCCCTCAGTGCCCGTCACCCATTCACCCCCAACCCCCCCTCCTCCCCTTCCACCACCCCTAGTTCTGTTTCCCAGAGTTAGGCGTCTTTATATTCTGTCTCCCTTTCTGATATTTCCTACCCATTTCTTCTCCCTTCCCTTCTATTCCCTTTCACTATTATTTATATTCCCCAAACGAATGAGAACATATAATGTTTGTCCTTCTCCGACTGACTTACTTCACTCAGCATAATACCCTCCAGTTCCATCCACGTTGAAGCAAATGGTGGGTATTTGTCATTTCTAATGGCTGAGGAATATTCCATTGTATACATAAACCACATCTTTATTCATTCATCTTTCGATGGACACCGAGGCTCCTTCCACAGTTTGGCTATTGTGGACATTGCTGCTAGAAACATCGGGGTGCAGGTGTCCCGGCATTTCATTGCATCTGTATCTTTGGGGTAAATCCCCAACAGTGCAATTGCTGGGTCATAGGGCAGGTCTTTTTTTAACTCTTTGAGGAACCTCCACACAGTATTCCAGAGTGGCTGCACCAGTTCACATTCCCACCAACAGTGTAAGAGGGTTCCCTTTTCTCCACATCCTCTCCAACATTTGTGGTTTCCTGCCTTGTTAATTTTCCCCATTCTCACTGGTGTGAGGTGGTATCTCATTGTGGTTTTGATTTGTATTTCCCTGATGGCAAGTGATGCAGAGCATTTTCTCATGTGCGTGTTCGCCATGTCTATGTCTTCCTCTGTGAGATTTCTGTTCATGTCTTTTGCCCATTTAATGATTGGATTGTTTGTTTCTTTGGTGTTGAGTTTAATAAGTTCTTTATTGTGAAAATGTCAATGTTACCCAGGGCAATTTACACGTTTAATGCAATCCCTATCAAAATACCATGGACTTTCTTCAGAGAGTTAGAACAAATTATTTTAAGATTTGTGTGGAATCAGAAAAGACCCCGAATAGCCAGGGGAATTTTAAAAAAGAAAACCATATCTGGGGGCATCACAATGCCAGATTTCAGGTTGTACTACAAAGCTGTGGTCATCAAGACAGTGTGGTACTGGCACAAAAACAGACACATAGATCAGTGGAACAGAATAGAGAACCCAGAAGTGGACCCTGAACTTTATGGTCAACTAATATTCAATAAAGGAGGAAAGACTATCCACTGGAAGAAAGACAGTCTCTTCAATAAATGGTGCTGGGAAAATTGGACATCCACATGCAGAAGAATGAAACTAGACCACTCTCTTTCACCATACACAAAGATAAATTCAAAATGGATGAAAGATCTAAGTGTGAGACAAGATTCCATCATAATCCTAGAGGAGAACACAGGCAACACCCTTTTTGAACTCGGCCACAGTAATTTCTTGCAAGATACATCCACGAAGGCAAAAGAAACAAAAGCAAAAATGAACTATTGGGACTTGATCAAGATAAGAAGCTTTTGCACAGCAAAGGATGCAGTCAACAAAACTAAAAGACAACCTACAGAATAGGAGAAGATATTTGCAAATGACGTATCAGATAAAGGGCTAGTTTCCAAGATCTATGTTTCAAATTTTTATTTAAATCCTAGTTAACATACAGTGTAATATTAGTTTCAGGAGTGGAATGTAATGATTCATCACTTATATACAGCACCCCGTGCTCATCACAAGTGCCCTTCTTAATCCTCATCACCCATTTAATTCCCCCCACCATGCCCACCTTCCCTCCTGAGACCCTGTTTGTTCTCTATAGTTAAGAGTCTGTCTTATGGTTTGCCTCCTTCTCTCTTTTTTTCCTTTTCCCTATGTTCATCTGTTTTGTTTCTGAAATTCCACATATGAGTGATATCACGTTTTTCTCTGACTGACTTAATTTCGCTCAGCATAATACACTAACTCCATCCATGTCTTTGCAAATGACAAGATTTCATTCTTTTTTATAGCTGAATACTATTCAATTTCATCTATACCTCCTCTTCTTTATCCAGTCATCTGTTGATGGGCACCTGGGCTCTTTCCATAGTTTGGCTATTGTGGACATTGCTACTATAAACATCAGGGTTCATGTGCCCTTTCAAATCTGTATTTTTGTATCTTTTGGGTAAACCCCTAGTTGTGCAATTGCTGGGTCATAGTGTAGTTTTATTTTTAACTTTTTAAGGAACTGCTATGCTGTTTTCCAGAGCAGCTGTACCAGTTTGCATTCCCACCAGCAGTGTTACAAGGGTTCCCCTTTCTTGGCATCCTCACCAACATCTCTTGTTTCCTGTGTTGTTATTTTTGATCACTCAACCGATTTCTGTACATTGATTTTGTATCCTGCAGCTTCATTGAATTTGTGTACCAGTTCTAGCAATTTTTTGGTCAGGGTCTTTTGGGTTTTATACATCGAGTAGCATGTTGTCTGCAAGTAGTGAAGGTCTGACTTCTTCCTTATTAATTTGGATGTCTTTTATTCTTTTTGTTGTCTGATTGCTGAGGCTAGGACTTCCAGTACTATGTTAAATAACAGTGGGGAGAGTGGACATCCCTGCTTTGTTCCTGACTATAGAGGAAAAGGTCTCAGTTTTTCCCCATTGAGGATGATATTTGCTGGGGGCCTTTCATATATGACCTTTATGATGTTGAGGTATACTCCCTTTATTCCTACTTTGTTGAGGGTTTTTTTTTTTTTTATCAAGAATGGATACTATACTTTGTCAAATGTTTCTTTTTTCTGCGTCTATAGAGAGGACCATATGGTTCTTATCCTTTCTTTTGTTAATATGGTGTATGGATCACACTGATTAATTTGCAAATATTGAACTACTCCTACAACCAAGGAATGAGTCCCACTTGATGGTGGCGAATGACTCTTTTAATGTACTGTTGGATTCAATTGGCTAGTATCCTGTTGAGAATTTTTGCATCCATGTTCATCAAGGATATTCGCCTGTAATTCTTTTTTTAGTGGGGTCTTTGTCTGGTTTTGGAGTCAAGGTAATGCTGGCTTTGTAGAATGAGTTTGAAGTTTTCCTTACATTTCTATTTTTTTGGAACAGTTTAAGAAGAATAAGTATCAACTCTTCTTTAAATGTTGGTAGAATTCCTCTGGGAAGCCATCTCGCCCTGGGCTTTTGTTTGTTGGGGGATTTTTGATTTACTGATTCAATTTCTTTGGTGTTTGTTCAGATTTTCTATTTCTTCCTGTTTCAGTTTTGGTAGTTTACATGTTTCTAGGAATTTATCTATTTTTTCCAGATTGTCCAATTTGTTGGCATATAATTTTTCATAATATTCTCTTATAATTATATTTCTGTAGTGTTGGTTGTAATCTCTCCTCTTTTATTCATGATTTTATTTATTTGGGTCCTTTCTCTTTTCTTTTTGTTAAGTCTGGCTAGGGGTTTTTCAATTTTATTAATCCTTTCAAAGAACAAGTTCCTAGTTTCATTGATCTGTTTCTACTGTCTTCTGTTTGTTTGTTTCTATAACATTTGTTTCTGCTCTAATCTTTATTTCCCTTCTGATGGCTTCAAGTTTTATTTGCTGTGCTTTTCTAGCTCATTTAGGTGTAAGGTTAGGTTGCATATTTGAGATTTTTCTTGCTTTTAAAGTGGGCCTGTATTGCTATATACTTCCCTCTTATAGCTACTTTTCCCACATACCAAAGGTTTTCGACTGTCTTGTTTTCATTTTCATTTGGTTCCATGTATCTTTAAATTTCTTCTTTAATTTCCTGGTTAACCTATTCATTCTTTAGTGGACTGTGTTTTAACCTCCATGTATCTGTGGTCTTTCCAAATTTTTTCTTGTGGTTGACCTCAAGTTTCTTAGCATTGTGGTTGGAAAATATACATGATATAATCTCAATCTTTTTATATTTGTTAAGGCCTGATTCGTGACCCAGTATGTGATCTACTCTGGAGAATGTCCCATGTGCAATCGAGAAGAATGTATATTCTGCTGCTTTAGTATGAAATGTACTGAATATATCAGTTAAGTCTAGTGTGTCATTCAAAGCCATTGTCTCCTTGTTGATTTTCTGCTTAGATGATCTGTCCATTGATGTAAGTGGGGTATTAAAAATCTGCTACTGTTATTGTATTATTATCAATGAATTCCTTTATGTTTGTTATTATATATTTGGTGACTCCCAAGTTGGAGGCATAAATGTTTATAATAATTAGATCTTCTTGTTGGATAGACACTTTATTATGATATAGTGCCCTTCTTCATCTCTTGTTACAGTCTTTGGTTTAAGATCTAGTATTTCTGAGATAAGTATGGCTACTCTGGCTTTCTTTTGACATCCATTAGCATGATAGATGATTTTCCATCCCCTCACTTTCAACCTCAGGTGTCTTTAGGTCTCTTGAGGTGACATATAGATGGGTCTTGTTTTTTATGCATTCTGATACCATTTGTCTTTCAACTGGAGCATTTAGTCCATTTACATTCAGAGTGATGACTGATAGATGTGAATTTAGTGCCATTGTCTTACCTGTAAAGTTGTTATTTCTGGAGATTTTCTCTGATCCCTTCTAGTCTTTGTTGCTTTTGATCTTTCTTTCCCACTTAAGAGTCTCTTTTAATATTTCTTGCAGGGCTGGTTGAGTGGTCACAAACTCCTTTAGTTTTTGTTTGTCTGGGAAACTTTATCTCTCCATCTCTTCTGAATGGTAGTGTTACTGGATAACATATTCTTGGCTGCATATTTTTCCCACTCAACACATTGAATATATCATTCCAGTCCTTTCTGGCCTGGCAAGTAGAGTGGATAGATCTGCTGCTTACTCTATTTGTCTTTCCTTATAAGTTAGGGATTTCTTTTCCCTTGCTGCTTTTAGGATTGTTTCCTTAGCTCTGTATTTTGCAAATTTTACTATAATATACCTTGGTGTTGGCTTGCTTTTGTTGATTTTGATGGGAGCTTTCTGTGTCTCCTGGATTTGGATGTCTATTTCCTTTGCCGGTTTAGGGAAGTTTTCAGCTATAATTTCTCAAATCAACCTTCTGCCTCTTTTCCCCTCTCTTTTTCTTCTTGGACTCCTACGATACAAATGTTATTACAGTTTATGGGGTGGCTGAGTTCCCTAAGTCTACATTCTTGGTCCAATATTTTTCTCTCCTTCTTTTTAGCTTAACTATTTTCCAAAATTTTATCTTCTATCTCACTGATTCATTCCTCTACTTCTTCCATCCTGTGGTCATTACCTCCAGGTTGTTTTGCATCTCAGTTATAGCATTTTTTCATTTTGGCCTGACTAGATTTTAGGGCTTTTATCTCTGTAGTAAGGGACACCCTGGTGTCTTCCATGCTTTCCTCAAGCCCAATTAGTATCCTTATGATTGTTGTTTTAAATTCTGATCCAGAATTCTGACAGTGTCAGAATTTAAAACATATTACTTATATCAGTTTTGATTAGATCTCTGGCCATGACCCTCTCTTTCTTTTGGGATGAATTCCTCCATCTTGGCATTTTGTCTAGGTCTCTGTCTTCCGTGTGAGGTCTGATCCTATTTTCACTAGAGCTGAAGCTTTTCAACAGTCTATGGTGAGTAGGTTTGGTGTGTGCATAGGTGGGGTGGGAGGATGTTGTGCTGGTCCTCTGGTGTAGGGACCCACTGCCACTCTGACTCTCAAGCACACTTGCGCTAGTACAGAACACCTGCACAATACAGTCAGTGGGGGCTTGGCATAAGTGGCTCAAGTCTCCATTGTGGACACTATGTTGCTCACTGAAGGTAGTCCATGATGATAGGTGGAGGGAGAAAAATGATGTCAGCCTCTCTGTCCTCCCCAGAGAGGGACATCCACACCTATGCTGTCCTGGAAGCTCTCACAGAAGAGAGAACAATCTTCCCTCTTATATCCCAAATGCCCCACAGATTGTCACATTCGCCCTGTCTGTGTCTAGGCTATCTGCCCATCTGGCAGCTCAGTGCACCTGTATTTTACCTTAGGCATCCAGGCTAAGCTTCAAAAGTCCAAATTTTAGGGACCCGGCATGGCACAGACCGATGCTGGTCCTCTTAGAAAGGGTCTTGCAGATTTGTCCCATAAAGGCAGTTACATCAATGTGTAGAAGCTTGGATTTTAGAGTAAAGTGCAGCAAAAAGCTGGTGTCCAGGTTAGCTGCCCTCAGCAGGTGTCTCTGCTTCTATGTAATTAACAGGGCAGTTCAATAGCACCCTCTGGCTCTTTTGTCCCCCGAGAGATAATGTCACCTCTCCCAAATGAACTGCAAGAAGAGGAATTGTCTCTTCCAGTGGGACCCAGGGAATCCTAAGACAACACTGCCCTCCTTCTCCACAGGAGCACTGCTACACCTGCCAGGCTCCACACTGGCCATGGTGAGGACTTCTCCCCTCTGTAGCACTCCCCCCAAAGTACATCTCTGTCCCTCCTACCTTCTACCATGCTGTCTCTTCTCTCCCTCTAGTTGTACAGTTTGTTCTCTGTATCCTCAGATCAATTTCTTGAGTGTTCAGAATGATTTGATATTGTTCTAGCTGTGTTCGAGGGATGAAGCAAGATCCGCTTCTTACTCTGCCATCTTAACTCCTCTTGTAACAATATTTTCAACTATCACAAAATTGTATGAGAAAATCTAGTAAAAGAGAGCAATTTTAGTAAATTGGATTCATAAATTAATCCAAGCAGATTTCTTTGGATGTAGGGTCTGAAACTGTGAGCAAAAGACAGTAGGATTTTAAAAGTGGGCAGTTCCAAAGGAAAAAAATCAAATTCAAAATAGGATTTGAGGAAGATATAATCAAAGGAAGGCTCTTCTGATTGCGAAGTGTTACATGAACAGATCTACCTGCAATTCTTTATGGGGTCATTCCTTATGCATCCTGGCTGGGTTACAAGTGTTCCCATAACTGATGCCCTCATAGGCCTCTGGCACTAAACTCATAGACAAATATTAGTTGTGCTCACTTACATTTAGATGTTTTGCATGAACAATATCTGAATGGAGTTCTTTAACCCAGGGATTTAGTAACATAGGTATTATTGATAACTGAGAGAACAAGACCAAGAACCCACACTATGGAGAGAGTGGATTGTTTCACTAAGACAGTACCTAGTATAGGATTTAGTCTTTCTTTGGGAACTTTTGGGGAGGGTCTATGGCAGTAGGGGGTTATACTGGATTGAGTGCTCTCAGAAGGGTGGGGACAGTGTCAGATAAAGCTGAAATTAGTAAAGAGGTAACAGCCATTCAATTTGGCAAAGTAGGGGAATGTTTGGTGTTTTGTGTTGAATGGCGACCTTGTGTGAAAGGAATGCTGTGTGAAACTGTTTATGTCCAGTGGGAGGAAAACATGACTTATGTACAAGCATCACATCAGTTTGTAATAATACCAAGAAATATCTGTGAACATAAGATCAGTTCTGGATGTCAGGGACTCCCTTCTTTGGACTGAATCCTACTTCATTTCTTCGGATCGTAGTTAGTTGTTGAACACCTCATTCCCCTTTGAGGTAAGTCAGGCTTTCTTATCCTTTAAGGCAGCAAGATCTGAATTTCCATGATTACTTTCCTCTGTAGTCTTGCTTCCTAACAGCCCTTTCTCCCCTATCCCTTCCTGGCTACACTGAGCATACTGCCCAGTTGCCCATTCTCACCGAAAGACTCATCAGAATATTAAAGTTTGAAGAACAGCGCTATGCACATTGCTATGAAAAATGATGATAACATTAAAAGAGAATTCTATCTTTTAGACATATTCCTTGTAAGAAGACCATATTATGCTGATAAATTCAGCACATTTCTACTTATCAACACAATGAATCTGAGGTCAGATTCACATTAATCAAAAATAGAACAGTAATTAATTTACAGAGACACTACTTTATGGCTAGACAACTTTTGCTTTGACCAGAGTATTTTTTCCAAAAAGCAAGCTATATGGGAAAGAAAAAATAGATATAAAGGTGCTTGGTGAATCTAGAGTCAGAACAAGGAAAATTAGTAACCCAAATAAAATATGTAATGGACTCAGGAAAAGATAAAGATAACCTGAGGCTGCCAATTCCACAACAGGCACATACCTGACTTGTGTGCAGGATAGACCTTCTTCCTAGAAGTAGAATTTGATTGATCTTTTAATTTGTTAGTATGTTAAACTCCCCCCGCACCACCACCATATTGACTGGTAGAATTAAAACTCTTGCCTCTTAATCTAGTCAAAATCATCAAAGGAGGAGCATCTCAGGGCTGGTAAAAACATCTCACTTTGTACTTATGCATTCTTTATGTGTGATGACAATATTACTTTTATAAAATGACCTCTTTTATAGCCACAAGGGCCATTGAAATTTGTGCCTAAACAAATACTGGATATTAGCTCTCATGACTCAATCCTATGTTACTATGTGCAAAATATTTCCAGGACTGAGGGGACATGGGATTCTTTTATTCTTTTCTGGTTTTTCATGCTTCACTATTGATGATGTGTTTGGTTTTCCATGCTTCATCTCGCCAATGGATTCTGAGAGCTCAGTCCACTATGGTGTCACTCTTCATACAGCTCCAGGTATCATGTAGAGAAGGCATAGCTCAGATTCCCTGAAATTGCTTACTGTCAAGTGCCCTTGGAATATGGTAGAACTATCCTGCTAATTGACTCTCTCAAGATTTCCTTTACTTTTTCATTCCTTAAGCTGTAAATGAAGGGGTTCAGAAGAGGGGTTACCATTGTGGTAAGGACAGCTGTCACCTTGTCAAACTCCAGTGAATGACTCTGGCTGGGCCTCATGTACATGAAAATGTTGCTCCCATAGGCAATGGACACAACCGTGATGTGAGAAGCACAGGTGGAAAAGGCCTTCTGACGTCCTTGAGCTGAGGGGATGCGCAGGATGGTAGAGATGATGTAGGTGTAGGACACGATGGTAAATACCAGTGAGGTCAGGAGGACAAAGGAAGACAAGAGGAAGTTTATCATCTCAATGAAATGAGTGTCTATGCAGGCCACCTGCAGTAAAGGGGCAATGTCACAGAAGAAATGACTAATTTCTTTAGTGCAGTAAGGCAGTCTGGAGACCACAATAGTTGGGCACAGCACTGAGAGGAAGGCTCCCACCCAGCAGCCCAGAACCAGCAGGAGACAAACCCTGCTGTTCATAATGATGGTGTAGCGCAGAGGGTTACAGATGGCCACGTAGCGGTCAAAGGACATCACTGCCAGGAGGATAAACTCCACTGTCCCCAGAAAGAAGTAGAAATAAATTTGAGTGATGCACCCAGCAAAGGATATCGTTTTCTTCTTTTCTAAGAGACAAGCTAGCAACTTTGGGGCAATAGTGGTTGTGAACAAAATGTCCAAAAATGACAGATTACTAAGGAAGAAATACATTGGTGTTTGGAGACGATTATCAGTCCATATTAAGGAAATGATGACAATGTTTCCTGTTATGGTAAGTATATAAACCATCAGGAGAATGACAAACAGCAAGATTTGAAGCTCTTGAATGACAGGAAAGGAGACCAACGTAAATTCAGTCAAAGTACTCTGGTTTCTCATAGCCATGTCTACTGGAGGGGTGAAGAAAAATAGAATAGTATAAGATGTCTTTCAAATTTTGCTAGAGAGAACATTCAAGAGGGCGAGGATCTAGTCCTGTCTCTGACTGTATTATATAGCTTCAGGCAAATCAAATTATCTTGCTTGGCCTCTGTTCCCATCCTTATAGTTGATGGGTTGGAAAAATATTTCTGTGGTTCCTTTAAACTTCAACTTTTTGATTTCTATTACATGAATATATTTCTTCTCTTTATTTCCTTCCTTTAATCCAAATCCAAATCCAGGTTAGCTGATAACCTCATATCAGACTTTGATGAGGAAAGACAAGTCATCAGACAAAAATTCAATTTTTCCTCCTGTATTGAGGCTGACCAGACTATTAGGATCTGAAGGATTCTCTTAAACTGCAATAAGAATTGGATGGGACACAGTCCCTGAGAGGTGTCTGGATCCATTTTCTAAATAACAAAGAACAAACAGGAGCTGAACTTAGAGTAGAGGGGACTGAAGCCAGGCAGTCAGGTGTCAAAGCTTCAGGGGCTGGTGTAGGAGCATAAAGACCTGGTAGCCAAGATTAGGGTGGCTAGGACTTACACCAGCCATGACAGAGAATAAGTGAGGGAAACAGAGAGAACCAAAGGAGCAGGGAACCAAAGCAGAAGATTTGACTTGTACCAACAAGCATCAGTGAGAAGCAGGGTGACCCTGTGATCATACTGTTATGGAGACCTTGCTATGAAACTTCCAGTGCTGGAACATCAGTGAAGCTAGAAAGCAAATTCTGAGACCATCTCTCAACCACATCTTGGAGAGAAGTGTCCCTCGGTGAGGAATGCCAAGCAATGGGAAGAGAAGCAAATCCCTTCCAGAAGAAAAATTCCCCAAATTAGGCCCCCGAGAACTCCCAGACATTAAGAAGAAGCAAAGAACTTTTGGACAAAGATTTCCAAACAGGCTGACAATTGCACTACCATAAATTGAGAGTATAAAAAAGAAATAAAGAATAAGATATTTTGCACAAGGACAACAGAGTTTGGAACCATCAGATATATTATATAGTACATTTATATATGGAATATTTCAAGAAATAAAGGTTGTAATTTTAAAAGTGAGAATGCCACAAAAAATATCAGTGCTTTTTAAAACTACCAAGTTTACTTCTAAAAAGACCCAATGGGGGCAGCCGGGGTGGCTCAGTGGTTTAGAGCCGCCTTGAGCCCAGGGCGTGATCCTGGAGACCCAGGATCGAGTCCCGCATCGGGCTCTCTGCATGGAGCCTGCTTCTCCTTCTGCCTGTGTCTCTGCCTCTCTGTGTGTGTGTCTCTCATGAATAAATAAATAAAATCTTTAAAAAAATAAATAAATAAAAAGACCCAATGGAATGTACAGAATTTTAAAAAAAGAAAAAGAGTATGGTTGAAGTAATAACTCAATTGTTTCAAGTAAGGTGAGATGGGATGAACAATGGATTAGATATAATTTAAAATACCATGTTGGGAGTGCCTGGGTGGTGTAGTCAGTGAAATGTCCAATTCTTGGTTCAGGTCATGACCTCAGGGTTCTAGGATTGAACCCTGTGTTGGACTCCATGCTCAGCATAGAATCTGCCTGGGATTCTCTCTCCCCTCTCCCTCTGCCCCTCCCACCCCACACTTTCTCTCTGTCTCTCAAATAAATAAATAAATAAATAAATAAATAAATAAATCTTTTAAAAAAGATTTTTTTTTCAGGTGTACCATATGGTACTAAAGTAATATTGTGTGCCAACTACACTCAAAAACAAAACAAAAATACCCTCCTGGTAATTTATCTCATCTGATCCGGAAAAACAAAACCCCAAAAACCCAACTAGATTAGCAAATAGGAAGATGTATCAAAGGAATTTCTCTTTAATGAAAGAAAGAGAGGTATACTTGCAAAATATGAGTGTTCGAAGGAATGGAATTTTGCTTAAAATATAAAACAAAACAAAATGGTGGAATGGGAACATTTATGTGTATAGTCTGTTGTGTCCTGCAGGAGGGAGCACAGAAAGCGAAGGTGGACAGCATTTACAGAGAAACAGAGTCAGAGCACCAAAGAGAGGATGTGGAGAACAAGAAAGGGCAGGTCACTTACGTGGGAAAACAGAGTGACTGTCGGCTTCTCTACAGCAACTGTGAAACTAAAAATTAGTTAAATAATATCTTAAAGTGTGGCAGAAAATAAACTGCCAACTCACAATGAGAAATCCAGTAAGGCTATCTTCTGTTGTAAAATAAGTATATTTCAGGTAAAAACTTCAGAAATCTGCTACCAAGGGATGAATTACAAAGTAACTTCTAAATATAATTCAAGCATAAGGAAAATAATGGAGATGATTTAAGGTATAAAGAGGAATGAGAAATAAATAAAATGGTAAACACATATAGAAGTCTAAATAGAAATTCTCCATGAAAAGTAATAATAGTGTTGAATTTGTGGAGTTAAGCTAGAATTGGTATAAGGATGATAACAGGATAAAAGTGTGGAGAGGACAATTGGAGCTAAGGCCTTCATTTGAGAGGGGATGAATCATTGTTTTCTTTTAGGTTTTAAGTTAAATAAGCCTCTTAAATTTTCTAGAGTACTCACTGAAAGAATGAAAATACAGTAGATAATTTCCAAATCCGTAGAAAGGAAAAAATGGCATAAGGAAGTCAAAACTCCACTACAACAAAGATGCAGATAAATACCAATGGTTAAAGCAATCCGTTAATTAAAAAATTGGGACAAAGGAAAAGATAAAGTAAGTTGTAGAAACCAGTTCCAATTTATTAATTATCACAATAAAGGAAAACTGAACTAAATTCTTTAAAGACAGACATTGTAATATTATATTAAAAAAACAATTCATAAAAAAAAAATTCATGTTGTATTCTATTTATAAGAGACATACATAAAAGATAAATAGAAAAATTGAAAATGAAAGGATTTTTAGAAAAGATTTGTTAGGGTCACCTGAGTGGCTCAGTCAGTTGAGCGCCTGACTCTTGGTTTAGGTTCAGGTGGTGATCTCAAGGTCCTGGGATCAAGCCCCAAAGCAACTTTGTGCTCAGCAAGGCGTCTGCTTGAGATTCTTTCCCTTGGTCCCTCCCTACCCTGTAAAATAAATAAATAAATCCTAAAAAAAAAGATTTGTCAAACATACACTAATCCCAAAGAAAGTTAATGTGTCCATGCAAGTGTCCCTTCCTTTTTGAAAGTTCCCATTTTGCCACTTCATTTTCAAGGCCAACATACTATTGGTATCTGTTTTTGCTATCTTATAGAAATCCAGAAACCCCATGAGAATCTTTGTGTGTGTTTTGTACTTGTAGAGCCATTGAAGAGGCAGCACCCATGCGGAGCAGAAAGTGGCGTCACCAAGCTTTTTCCCAGGGAGCTACACTCAGCATCTCAGCATTGAACTCTGCTTTGAACTGTCTGCCAGTATCTGTTCTTTACCTCCATTTATTTTGTGCATCTATTAGCAAGAGATGTCCTAAAGGTATGGAGAAGAGAAGTTATTTTTGGCATCCAGGAATGCTTAAAGAATTTTCCATATATATTAATGGTAATTTTTTTTTCACTTTATCCCATCTTGGTTTACCAAAGTTTTCATAGCAATGCTATACTTTTAGATAGTGGGGAACTTATATTAATAACTGGCAAAATAGGGCAGCCTGGGTGGCCCCGTGGTTTAGCTCAGCCTTTGGCCCAGGGCATGATCCTGGAGACCCAGGATTGGGTCCCCATCAGGCTCCCTGCATGGAGCCTGCTTCTTTCTCTACCTCTCTCTCTCTCTCTCTCTCTCTCTCTGTCTCTCATGAATAAATAAATAAATAAAATCTTAAAAAAAAAACAATAACTGGCAAAATAGGCAGTAAGGCAAAATTAGGGATTGACAGGGCCACTCTTTGATTTTAAAAGTTTCAATTCATCATGAACTTATTACAGTTCTAAATATATCTTTACCTAATAAAGAACTTCAACACCTATAAGGAAAAGAAAAATCATAGAATCATAGGAGCAAAGTATCATTGTAGGGGAAGATTTCAACAAATACACTGATTAATATTTTAAATCCTAAAATATTTGTGTGTATGGAACAAGATCAACAAGTCACTGTTTGTATGAACAATTCATTAAATATGCAAATAATTTGATATGATTTCTCTTGCTAGTTACTAAGGCACAGCTCTTACAAAGTTTATCCAAGGTTTCTGTGCATGTGTCCATATTCCTTGTCGCCAAATAAACTTGTTCCCTGCTAAGTGGACCACAGATGAAAGAGGTAACCGAACTTAAGCTGCGTAAAATCTGCAAATAATTAAATATTTTCTCTCTTACCAATCTCTTTTAAAATCCAGGTCTTAGTCTCCTTACTAAGATTTATATCTCCCTTCATTTCCATTGGTCAACTCCTATAAATACAAATTACTCTGGAATCCTTTCATAAGCCCTAACTCTGAAATTGTGGATGAGTCTTTAAAAAAAACCAAATAATTTCTCACTTCAAGTTTTATGAGTAAGTGGAGCCATATAGTATAGTGGTAAGTATGTTTGCAGTTGGAAAGCTGTAGTAGGAGTTCCACTGCTGTGATTCCTAGATGTGACTTTAATTTTCTCACTGGAAATACCATAAATATCTTCTGCTTAGGATGATAGTAAGGATTGGAATGACACAAGATTCTTATCAGCAAACAACTAACAGTACCTGACACAGTACCTGTTGGCTAAGAAAGCAAACAACATAAACAGGAGTAGGAGCAGTGGATGGAAGGGAAGGAGGCACCTATAAGGATAAAACAAGAAAAAAATACTGTCAATTCCATCTCCATGAATAATAAAAATGTAAAAATATTAATATTCAGTGGAGATGTGGTAACACAGATCTCTATGGAACCTGGACTTCCATCCACAACAAAATCTGTGTGAGGATCCTAAAACGATTTGACCTTGTAAACCACACTGCTTTCTGCATGTGCGTGGTTTAGCATATGCTGTTCTCATAGCAATAAAATGGAAGCTATTGGGACGCCTGGGTGGCTCAGTGGTTGAGTGTCTGCCTTTGACCCAGGGCGTGATCCTGGAGTCCTGGGATCGAGTCCCACATCAGGCTCCCAGAGGGAGCCTGCTTCTCCCTCTGCCTGTGTTTCTGCCTCTCTGTGTCTCTCATGAATAAATAGATAAAATCTAAAAAAAAAAAAAAAAAAAAAAAAAAAAGGAAGCTATTCTTATACCCTGCAGACAACTCAAAACTGATACTATAAGCATGTATTTTTGTATTTAAATATAAAAAGAAATATAATTTTTCACAATTGTATTTGTTTGATTCCTTGAATGATGAAATGGTGTATTTTTTTCCCCTTCTGATTTGGATTTCTTGGAAGACTCATTACTGGTTGTCCAGGAGTCATTGTACAAACTTACTGCTTCTTCTTTTTTTTTTTTTTTTAAAGTGCTCTTTAACAGCAATTTTTTAAAAAATTTATTTATGATAGTCACACAGAGAGAGAGAGAGGCAGAGACATAGGCAGAGGGAGAAGCAGGCTCCATGCACCAGGAGCCCGACTTGGGATTCGATCCCGGGTCTCCAGGATTGCGCCCTGGGCCAAAGGCAAGCGCCAAACCGCTGCGCCACCCAGGGATCCCTTACTGCTTCTTCTTCAGCAGAAGTCAAACCATCTATGTTTAGAATCTTTCAGTTGTGGGAAATTCACTACTAATTCTTTTATCTTATTCCATATTTGGTTATTTCTGACCCTTTGAAAGTTCCTTATTTGCTCAAGGTATTACCTTTTTTTCCCCTAGTAGTTATTTCTACCAATTGTCCCAGTACTGGCCTGAAGCTTTTTCAAGTCACAATTCTCATCTTCTCAAAAGGTCTTGATGTCTACATTTAGGCTTCAAGTCATAGTTGTGATATGAGCTAGCATACTTTGAGTTTTTGGTATTATGTGCCAGACATTCTGTTAACATATTAAAAATTTAGATGGCTAAAAAATAAAAAAAAATAAAAAAAATTTAGATGGCATCAGAAGAGAATGTGTATCATCCATATCTTATATGCAATATTTTCTTGCCAATTTTTAGATTTGCAGCTTTGTTTCCATACAACCTTTTTGTTTTGAGCTGTTTCTGATAGGCAAATATTAAATCATCCTTATGATTGATTCTGAGTTTGTCATATTCTCCTGTCAGTTGTTTTAATTTATTCGAGGCTCTGCTATTCCTATGAATAAATTCAATGACCTTCTGAAGTAGGAAGTAGGTATTGTTGTGATCTACATTTTGCACACACAAAAACCCCCTGAAATTTGTAGAGGTTGAATCACTTACCCAAAGTCCCATAGATAGTGTGTGGCAGAGCCAGATTCAAGTACATTTCTGTTTGACTCCAAAGACTACATTCTTTAGAGATAAGCATTATATAGATTCCTATCTCCACTTTTGTAGAGAAGAGAGACAAGGTCATAGAAGCTCCAGTTATGGTCCAAATGAGTGACAAGATACACAAAGCTAAATCGACTCAGTTTTCTAGTTTAGCCAGACAGAAATGTTACTGTCACCTTGTTTTCCAAGTCTGGAAATGCTGGTTTTGCTAATTTGAGTAATTGAATAGCCAGAGCATTTTAGATTCAGAATAATCTCAGGATTGGAAGGGATATTTAGGATCATGTAGTTCTATCGAGGTCTAAAAATCAGTAACCTTCCCAATATTTCTCTACCCTGAGAGACTTATTATAGATGGCCTGTTGTATCTGTACAGCTTTGTCACAAAATCCATCAAGCTGATTACCACTTGTTTTCTGTATTTATTCTGAAAACTCTGAATCCTTTATAGATAAATGGAACTTTGAATCTCTACCTTTTTTTTTCCTGTATGTGGGATGTGATGTGTCCTTTCCTCTATGAAAATAGGCCATGAATAAACAGTAATATTTGAAGCTCTTGCTCGCTCTCAAGGTTTTAATTGAGAATAGCTCTTGGGAATATGAGGTGAGAGAGGTTAATTACTATTTTGTAATCAAAGAATTTTAGCCCTGAAAAAACAATCACAAAGTTTAGTTAGAGATGCCAAATAGACACATTCAGGACTCCAGGGGAATTATCACAGGTGTTTTGTTTTATTCAGTTAATAAAAGCTTGGTGGCCTGCCTTAGAACTTTAGGGAAATTGAAACCTAGGAAACTTTTGATGTTCCCCAATAATTGACAAAATGATGTCAGTTTTCCTTTCCCAGGGATGCTGGCAATAATAATCCTGTCACTGCTCTGAAAATGATAAACTTTCCTTTTTTTCCCCTCTGTTAAAATGAAGAAAAATTCTCCTATTTTTGCCAAAACCTACAAAAGGTGAATTTCTCTTCATTTATTATATTAGACTATACTTGGTCCTCCTATTGGCCTAAAAATCCTTAGGTTGGTGAATTGGAGTGATGATTAAGTGCCAATAAGTGAATACAGACATTTTCTAAATTGACTGAATGTAATCTCCAAAAGATACGGGGTTGAGACCCTTCCAAAAGAGAAGATATGTAATGGAGAAGTGTCCAACTGGCATTACTCTCTGACAGTGTCCTTTCATGTGTGTTCTTTGCATTGTGGCTTTTGTCTATTGTGTTTCATTCTATATCACAATATCACTTAGTTTCTGGGACCCATTGGTTCATCCAATCAAAGCCTTGAAACTTTGACATTTCTATTAAAAGTCAGAAACTGTTGGATTAGGTTAAAAAAAATCAAACTATATCTGGATACTGGAGACAAATCTAAATCAGAAGCAGAAATAGCTGAAAAAAATAAAAGGATAGAAAAAAGATATATATGGCAAATATTAACCAACTTTGGTTGATTACATTATCATTCCCAATTCTTATGCACTTTTCTTTTTTTCAAAATTTTTTTTTTACTGAAATATAGTTTACACACAAGGTTACATTAGTTTCAGGTATACAACATAGTGATTCAACAAATCTATATGTTGTGCTATACTTACTGCAAGTGTAGCTACCATCTGTCACCATACAATGCTATTAAGTTAACCACAATGCAATAAAATAAAACTGAGATTTCAGTTTTATTGCGTTGTGGTTAACGACTTGTCTGCTACTTGAATTTATTGACTTTTCGTCCTTAAAATTATATCTTTTTTAAAGATTATATTTATTTATTTGAAAGAGAGCGAGATTGTGAGTTCAGGAGCTGGAGGTGGGTGCAGAGGGAAAGGGAGAAGCAGACTTCCTGCTGAGCAGGGAGCCTGACACAGGGCTGGATCCCAGGACCCTGGGATCATGACCTGAGCTGAAGGCAGACACTTAACCAACTGAGCCATTCAAGTGCCCCTAAATCTATTTTATACATCGTGGATGGAAACAAAGAGGGATTCTCTGGAGAGTACAAATGTTAATAAATATATATTAATTACATTTTAGATATTACAAATTTATGCTATGTATATACTAATATATAAAATTATGTATATAATTTTATCCTACCTCAAATGACTTTTATTTTTATTTTTTATTTTTTTTTTTAAATTTTTTATTATTTATTTATGATAGTCATACAGAGAGAGAGAGAGAGAGGCAGAGACACAGGCAGAGGGAGAAGCAGGCTCCATGCACCGGGAGCCTGACGTGGGACTCGATCTCGGGTCTCCAGGATCCCGCCCTGGGCCAAAGGCAGGCGCCAAACCGCTGCGCCACCCAGGGATCCCCTCAAATGACTTTTAAAGAGTCAGGGTATAAACATGTATACATGCATATGATGATTATAAAAACATAAATAAATCTTACTAAAGAACATATTCATTATAAAGATACTTTTCTTTTTAAGAGTTTCATGAGTGCATTTTTTACTTCCTTATTCCTCAGACTGTATATCAAGGGATTCAACATGGGAATCACAGTGGTATAAAATACCGAGGACACTTTCTCCTGGATGAGTGACCTGCTGGAAGCAGGTTTGAGATACATGGACATGAGAGTCCCATAAAATATTAGAACAGCTGTCAAGTGGGAGCTGCAGGTGCTGAAGGCTTTGGACCTGCCCTGCATAGAGTGGATGTGGAGGATTTTGGAGAGGATGAAACCATAAGAAATGATGATCGTCAGGCTGGTGGCTACCATGTTAAATCCGCCAATGACAAAAATCAAAAGCTCATCAATATAAGTGCTTGAACAAGAGAGTTGAATAAGTGGAATGATGTCACAGAAATAATGTTTAATGATGTTTGGGCCACAGAAAGTCAGCCTTAATATACAACCTCCATGGATCATAGCATCAATCAAGCCTACTGAGAAGCCAGCAGCTACCAGCAGAGAACAAGCCCGAGGAGACATGATGACATGGTACAGCAGGGGGCTGCAGATGGCGACATAGCGATCATAGGCCATGGCAGCTAACATGTAGCACTCAGAAATGACAAAAATGCAAAAAAAAAAAAGCTGAGTCATGCAACCAGAATAGGAGATGGCTTTATCGTTGCATAAAAAGTCTGCCAACATTCTGGGGGTAATAACAGAAGAATAGCATACATCTAAAAAAGACAAACTACTGAGGAAATGGTACATGGGGGTGTGAAGTTGAGAACTCAACCCAATTATTGAGATCATTCCGAGATTTCCCGCCACTGTAACTGCATAAATCCCTGAGAAGAGGCAGAAAAGAGGCAGCTGAAGCTCAGGTTGGTCGGTTAGTCCTGAAAGAAGAAACCCAGTCACTGCAGATTGATTTCTTAGGCCCATTCTCTTCTGAGAAATCTGTAGAGATAAGAGGAAAAGAGCCAAATCAGGCAGTCAGAATCCTAGCCTGTCTCCGATTCCCTGTAGCCCAGGTACTTCTGGCATGAAAATGTGCAACTAAGGTTATCTTATCACCTTGGCACCACGCTTGTGCCTCCATTGATGTGCAGGGATTTTGAACCCCACACCCCCCAAGGCAGAACTTTGATAACATAGTAAGTAAGCATCTATTTAACTGTAGGTTTTAGGAACTAGAAATGAACTTTAGCAGGCTCTCCGGCGTGTCAAATTCTTTTAGCCAAGTATGAAATGCTTAACTCTAGAGCCAGAAAGAAGCCTAAAGACACAGGAGAGGCTTTCTAAAGCAAATCAGCCAAAGTTAAATAGGTTTCTTAACTAAAAAAATAATAATAATAATTAAAAAAAAATAAATTAATTAATTTTCTTAACTGCAAGATATTTAGGAATCTTCAAGAGAGCTAGGTAACACAATATTTTCCAAATTCATTTGATTGTAGAGTCTCCCACCTGCTTTTTAACGAAACATATTTTAGCACTAGTGTGCCTTGGAACCTTTTAAGAAACTGTGTTTTCATTTGCATGTTCGTTCTATTTTTAATCTAATCACAAGCGATTTCTAGGTAGGAAGTTTATTCTTCATACACTTCGGTAAAGTTGAATAACGGTAGAACAGCAAACCTCCTAAAATAACTTTTGCCTTCCAACTCTTGGGTGATCCTGTGGGCTAAGCCTACCCCTCTCACCAAGGCCTCTGAGCATGATTGAATGCTCTATAGTCAGCACTGCTGTTTTTGGCAATGCAAACAACCCGGATATTTGTGCTTCCACTGGAGGCTCCCATGTACTGTGTCCTATCTTTCACTCACACTTCTCTCACGAGGGGACAAAGATGGCACACGACCTGGAGTTACCTGCTTGGGGGCCAACCCAGCCCTTATCTCTGAAAAACTTTAAATTTTTCTTTCAGTGTTGGGCTGTCATAGAGGACTGTCTAGACTCATGTTCACCCAGAGTTTATACAGAGCCCTGCTCAGACACCCGGTTTAGCATTTTCTCAACCTGCCCAGCCTAGGACCTATCTTTCTGCCTGGCTCTTCAAGGAGCCGTTCATGTCCTCCTACTTTCAATCTATTACTGTCACATTAGGACGAAGCACACTTCCTTTGGCCACTTGCATTCTCAAGGATGCAGGTGCCTCCTCCCGATTTCCCAAATCAGTTGAAAACAAAGAAGCTTCATAACACTGAACGGCTGTTCTCCGAAGAATTCTAGAAATGCATGACTTTTGCATTTGCTCTTCTTCTCCCATCCCGAGGGGTAACATAGGGGAACCACGTGCAAAAGAGAGATTGTCCAATTGCACTTAGTCTGATGCTGAATTATTCCAGGATCTTCCTTTCCCTTTATCCCTTACCAATCAGCATACACAAGAATAGTCTGGTCACAGAGACCACAGAGAGAGACAGATACCAAAGGATATTCAAGAAGATACATATACTCAGTTTTGGCCTTAAATCTCTTCTCATGTGTATCTTCAGACTGTCCTGAACAACACAAGCACACTGAGCAGTCTGGCTACGTTTCTAATTGTCCCACATTTCCTCTAATTCCTACTGGAATCAAATTCACATGTCTTCTGTCCTGCCTCTATTCCTTATTCCGTTCCAGGGCCCTGAACCCTTCTGCCTTCTACTGCAGTTAGTTATGATTTTCTCTCCTGTATTTCCTGCTTTTCACACATTTCAGTGCTTTAGGTCCTTGCTACTCATTGTGCAGTCCACAGACCCAGCACCAGCATTATTTGGAAATTTGTAAGATCTGCAAATTTATGTACCATCTCAAAACCTAACCCATACCAATTAAGTCAGGATCTACATTTTGGCAAGATTCCCATAGGATCTGTGTGTATATTAAAGTGTGAGAAGCACTGTTTTAGATTATTGTCTCCTGGAGCTGAAATCATCATTCTTCATTCTTGTTATCTTCCTCTGAACCTCTTTGTTTGCTTCTTCTCTGCACCAGAAAGTGTTCTGGGAAAGATGGGAAGCCCATCTTTGGAAACAGCTTCTCAAGAATAACTTTCTTGGATGGAAGATAAAACTGTATTTTGCATTTCAGTATTTTGCCACCTATGTAGACTCAGAGACTTCAGACAGTGAAAGCTGCAGGTCTGATAGCTTATTTCAACAAATTGTATTATGCCTTTGTGTTGGCAGGAAAGAAATGTTATAAAGTCATACCTTAATCCACGTAGACATGAACAATGCTAACAGAGTGTACATGTTAGCATTGTTAACAATGTGAGCTCGCAATGCTAACATTGCCAAAAAAAAAAAATGTATTTACTTTATCTAATCGTCTACCAAATAGTAAGTTTCAGCTTTTAGGAGTTAAAACTTTTTAGGTTGTATATGGCCACTTTCCAAAATGATCTACTATACTGACTCAGACCTGATTCAGATCTCAAATACTTTCAGGAACTCAAAAGTAATTTAATAGCTTACAACGTGTTTTTAAACATTTGAATGCCCCACACAGTGCTATTAAAACTATCACAATCAAAAGTATTTTACAGCTTGGGCAGCAATGCCAGGTCAGCATTGCCCAATAGGAATACATGCAGTCATATGGGTAATTGGAAATTTCAGAAGTCCCCTTTTTAAAAAAAAAGTGAAAACGAAGAGGTGGAAGTCAGTTTTACTACTTCAGTTTATTTAACTTGATATATGTAAAATTTTCTCATTTCAACATGTAATGATATAAAAATTCCTTCTTTAAGGATCTATGTATTATGTTATAAAAATTCTAATGAACTATTTTATCTTATTTTTTGGTACAGACCTTTGAAGTTCTTAATGTGTTTTATACTTACAGCACTTCTAAAATCACACTAGCCACATTTGAAATGCTCAGTAGCCACATGTGGCTAGAGGCTACAGTATTGGGCATCACAGATCCAGAATTTTTTTTCTAAGTCTGACTTGTCAAATTTCCGTGACCCCTTTTTAACTAAGGAAATCATTAGCTCAGAGCTGGCAAAAAGAGCACTGAGCTATGAGTCATAAGATTTAGTTCAACCACTGCCCTGAGACTTACGGTGTAATATTTGACTCATAAATTCTCTTACGGGTTCATATTTTAATCTGTAAAAAATAAGTAATACTTTTAAAATTGTGCAAATTAAATAAGACATAAGGGTAAATACATTCTGTGCACTGTTAGGAGTATATATTTATAAAACTCATATTTTAGATGCTGGTGATTTCACAGATTAATTCACAGATTAGAAACAAGTCTTCTTAGATGAGGTAGGTGAGGAGGCAATGCACAGCTGAATACAAGATGAATGCCCATGTCTTCTGCCCTTTGTTCCTGGGCTCAGTGGCATGCAAACATCAGAACCTCTAGAGCTCCTGAAGATAATCAGCAGTCAATGTTAGAACATGTTTTAGTACCTATGCAATATGAACATTATAACTGTGAAACTCACTTTCCTCCTCTGAAGCCTTGTGCTGAGTGCCTCTTCTTTTTCCTATCCTTTTACATTAGGGATAGAGATGGGATAATTATACCTTTTTCTCCTTAAGTGTGTAAACAGCCACAGCAAACAAAGAGCAAGTTTAAATGAATTTGTGACTTCTAATCTCAGTTCAAGTATTATATGTCTGGAAAGATAAAGTAATCCTCTTGGGTTTCTTACCTCCTGAGGTTTAGCATATTTGTCTATTTGTAAGAACTGTCTCTGCACTGGCCTATCATCCTCTTTTCACATAAGTAAACTTAGCCATTTGATGTGGTCTAGAGTAATGCAATTAGTATGGCCCAACATTAGGAATTATTTAGAATATAATGCTAAAGAAATGGAATAGATTTTTTAAAAAGGTTATTATTTTCTCACAGAAATTCTTTTAATAGAAATATATACAGAAGTAGACTTTTAGTTTATATATATATATATATATATATATATATATATATATATATATATAAATATATGTGTGTGTGTGTGTCATATATAAAAGATTTATTTATCTGAGAAAGAGTGCTTATAAGTGGGGGAAGGGGTGCAGAGAGAGACTCTTTCAAGCCGAGCCCAATGTGTGGCTCTATTTCATGACCCATGAGATCACGACCCAAGTCAAAACCAAGAGTTGGATGCTTAACCAGCTGAACCACTCAGGTGCCCCTGGAACTGTATTTTAGGCATAACACTTCAAGTGTTGTAAAGATACCTGTTAACAGCCCATGAATCATGCATATTGTGAATGTTTAGTAAAATAAATCTCAGATAATCCTATTATGATGTGCTGTGTGTGGAGAGAGAGAGAGAAAGAGAGAGAGAGAGAGAGAGAGAGAGACTGCCTCACCATGAAAGTAGTTTATTTTTGGAAAAAAACTATTTGTTGAGCACCTGGCTGGTTGATGCAACTCTTGATCTTAGAGTTGTAAGTTTGAGCCCCATGTTGAGTGTAGAGATTACTTAAAAATAAAATCTTAAAAAAAAAGCTATTTGTAACTTGTTATACAAATATGTGGAGATGCCTGATTGCAAAATGCGCATGAATAAACATAACCCAAAGGCAAAGAGAAATGTTCAGATTATCTGCTATTCTTCTTTGTAATGTGGATAAGTCAAAGCTGACTCAGGAAAAGCAGTGTCTTTATAGTTAGAGCAGGAGTCCCTTCCAATGTGGAATGTGATCATCTAGGTGATTAACTGTGTGTTCTACTTTTTCACTGTTGAATCAAAGCTGAGCTGAGGCCTTATATATAACCAACCGTTATTTGACTTAGAGTAATCATTCCTGATTCATCAACATCTTTCTCTGATGAGCCCAGCAAATCATTGATCCTCATTTCCATACACGTAATTATATTATTTATTTTCCATCATTGGCATGTGGAATCAACTGGAATGATGCTACTGGGTACAGGTTACCCTAGGAGAGCATTGTCTTTAATTCTTAGGCAAAGGATACAGGATTTGGGGTATTGGGATCAAGTAAAATAACTAATGTGATAACCAATTTAGATGTTCCTTTGGAGATAAAATTGTAGATTTAGCTGACTGTGTACCCAATTACTCTCCCTTGCCTCCTCTGGGGAAGTTTCTATAATGAAATAAAACATGGAGATCAAGAAGCCACACAGAAATGTAAGTGTAAAGACAGAGAATGATTTGGATGCATTTCTATTATTCCTTTTCTCACTCTCCTATGGTTAAACACTAATATTCAGGGCGTTGTCACAACCCAGAGAAATGAGAAAATTATAAAGTCAGATGAGCTAGAATAAAGCCAGGACACTAGAGGTTGTTTTGTTACTTTTTGGTTTTGTTGTTGTATGATTTTTTGTTTTGCTTTTTAAACCCTTCTAAGCTAGAGTTCTTTTTAAAATGATTTTAAAAAGCATTTTATTTTATTTTTTTTAGAGGGAGAGTGCATGAGGTGGGTAGCAGAGGGAGAGAGAGGAGCAGAGGGAGAATGAGAAAAAGAATCCCAAGCAGGCTCCATGCCCAGTCAAAGCCCTATGTGGGGCTTCAACTCACAACCCTGAGGATATAACCTGAGGCAAAATCAGGAGTTGGTAGCTTAACTGACTAAGCCACTCAGGTGCCCTAAAGCTAGAGCCTTCTGAGGCATTTAGTTAGGGCACTTAGGTTCGGGCAGAACCACAGGACCCACTCACAGCCTTATACACTCTTGCTATCATTATCATTAGCATTAGAAATACCCTAATTGGGAGAGTTCCTGCCCCACCACTACCCAACAGTGGGAGCAGCCTCCACCAGGCATTGCTACTCCAGCTCTAACAGAGTTAAGGTCAGGGGGTGAAGACGTATTTTAACACTTTGCACGTTGTACTTTGCCAGGTGTTGATCCAAGAAATGCTAATGGTGCAGCAAGGTCTCACAGAGAGCTGTACTAAAATTAGATTTTTGGGTTTTGCTCCCTCCGATATCATAAAAGGAGATGGCCCAGAGTCAAATTTCACCGACCGCTCCATACTTCAGATTTTATACCTCTCTGAGGGTGGATAGAGCTTATTTTACTGGGTCAAACTCATCAAATAAAGTTTGTGCTTTTTCTCCATTTGAATTCTTCAAGAATTCTTGGTCTTGATATAAATACAAACTTGAAGATGGCCCCCATTATATCATCTTATGCGTCCAGATGTGTCTGCACTGCCCATTGCCCACAGACATTTGATGCAAGTACACACACACACACACACACACACACACGAAGTGAAGAAAAGGTGAATGGACTTGATATTTGTTGATTACCTATCCAGACATTTGGTAAACATTATCCCATTTGCTAGCAGTAAGTAGTCAATGAACTCCATATTATCCTTGAGACTACAAAGCTCAGCATGATTGTGAAATTTGCTCAAGGCCACACAGCTGGTAAGTGGCAGATCCACAAAGAAGCAAATCCACAAAGCCTTATCCCAGAGCCCATGTCTAGAAGGTGGCTGCTTATATTTGGATTTAGATAAAGAGAACTTTTAGTGTCTCCTAGAGGATTTAGCCACATCATTGTACTCGAAAAGCAAACCGGAAAAAATAAGAAAGAAAAGCAAACCGATGTGGAGCAAAGATTCCCCTCAGTAATAAAGCTGGCACACGTGGCTAGAAAAATATCTGCTAATCTTTTTTCTCAATGACCTCTTTAAAAAATACACCAGACTCATTATCTGCATAAATATTCAGGCAATTCATGAAAAAGAAGCCCCAGAAGTAAAGCCCCTCTCATTTTAGGATTCCTGGACAGGTAGGTTTCTTGTACTCCATCTCAAAGACTGATCTCTGTGGAAAGGGGCCAGAAGGATAAGGAACACATCTGAAGACCGGGTACCGCAACATTCCCAGGCAGTCAGTGCTATGACTACAAGAAATTCTTAAATGTTAGTCTGTTGAAGAATCTTTCTGGAACTTGGCAAAATGGGTCCGCTCCCCGCCCCCTACACTTCTGATTCCATAGATCTGGGGTTGAAAAAAATAATCTTTGATTTCAATAAGCATTCCAGAGGGGCACAGAATCAAGAGATCCTGGGCTTTTTCTCCATTTGAAAATGTCAAAAAGTCATCACCCACTTCTGTACTTCAGAGGATCCTGTCCTGGAAGCCCAGGCCCAACCCAAACTCAGGAGGACATCCCAGTGAAGAAGAGAATAGGGCAGCTGAGCAACAGGAAAAAATCATCTGAGTGGAAGTTTAGACACAGACCATAAACAAGTGCTGTGTAGATAATATCTGCTCATAAACACCACAATCACTACCATCAGGGCCAACAGGTAGAAGGGGAAATCCCACTTTTATACATGTGCTCCAGGGTTTCATATGGATTCTCTATGTCTTTCCCTTTAGGAAGATGTCAGGAATTGCTGTTTCAGCACAGGGAATAGCATACAGTGTTGCCTTGAATACATGTTCCTAGGACAGGCATCAGACAAGCCAGGTCCTCAGGATATGAGGCCCGTTAGCATATGGTCTCTCAATTCCAAACTGCAGTATTTCTGGTGGAGTTCGGGGAAGTAGCCACCTTTCCCTTTAAAGTGAAGGAAAACTCTTTATCCAGCTGAGAGTCCCAGAACAGTATAAAGAATTGCCCATTAATTCTTGGTCCTGGGAGACTGAGGCTCACAATGCTCTTGTTCTCGAAATTCTTGTTTGGATCATGGAGATGCCTAATCAAGCTAATAAGTGACATAGACACTGATTTAGATACATAGTTATTCCATTTTCCCTTATAGTCTCTGGAGTTCATTTTGTTTAGGAAAAGTTTTAATTGCCCCAGATGGGACTATGTTCAATTATTTACAAGTGAATACTGTAATCATGAATGCTACAATATTATACTTTCTACTTTCTAGGATACCTTCATGTGAGAGAACATTTGTGCACAGGTACACAGTCCCCAAAGGATTCCAATTTTTTAAATTATAACTGGACCTTACATTATTATCTGTCTTATGAGTGACATGATTCATGATTTGTGCCATATGTTTCTTTTGTGGACGCTTCTAATTTGATGGCTAATATGCATGGAGTGGATATTCAGAGAAAGAGAAAACTCACGTGGGCTCATTTTGAAGATATTTTAAGATCCATTCCTGTTATTGACTAGCTGCTATGTGGCCTTTGTGCAAGTTATCTAAGTAAGAGTTCTTATTGATAAGACAGACATAATTCTAATATGTTCTATCTGAATTTTAACTTTTTTTGAAGGTCGAATAATATACACAAAATTGTTTTATAAAATATAAAGAGATTATACTAATATATCTATTGAGTATTTTGGGAGGAATAATGAGGGCAAGGAATAAGGAGGGCACCACTGTGCCAAAGGCAATCAGGTGCATGATCCCTTAACTCCTCTGATTCCACCCATTTTTCAAGATGGGTGCCAGTATAATCCATGAAAACAAACTATGACAGGAGAATGTTATCACATACTTTTGTATATCAACACAATGGACTACTGTGCATTCATTTAAATTATCATTTTACAGAGTTTCTAAGTGCTCATGCTATTAGCTGCATATAGTACATTTTGTTTGCAACCATTTAGAACCATGTTGAACATGTGTCACTTAACCAGAAACTAGAAGGTAACAAGCATAAGGAAATTAGTTGCTGTAGTAAGATAATAACATTTACGGATTTTTTTTCCCTACATATTCTTTCACATGTTGCTCTCTTTTCTTTTTTGATTTCAATTTTTCCTTTCTTTTTAGTAATAATTCAAAATACTTTGTTTCTCACAATTTAGATGTCTTTGCCTTTCAAAAAATATTTATTTATTTGAGAGAGGAGGGAGGGGTCGAGGGAGAGAGAGAAAGACAGGATCCTAAAGCAGATTGCCCATTGAGAGCAGAGCTTCACACCAGGCTGGATCTCAAGGACCCTAAGATTGTGACCTGAGCAGAAATCAAGAGTTGGCCTCTCACCTGACTGAGCCACTTAGATGCCCCTCTTTGCATTTTTTTTTTTTTTTGCATTTTTTTTTTAAACAAACTTCTTTTCTAAAGTTTCTAAGTTATCAGAGACTAAAAAGTTTTGCTTTACCAAGATCTATGTTTTTAACTTGCTCTTGCAGTTAGAGAAGTAGAAGGGAATCGCACTTGATTGTCATACACATCCGTGGTTAGAGAGGATTCTTTCCCCATTGGGTCCTCTGATACATTTCATCTGCAGCAACAGTCTGCCAAAGAAAGACCAGTTTCTCATCCCTCAAGAGAACCAAATGATGGCAAAAAAATCACAGTGGAGGGGTTGAGATGGAAGAGAGAAGACAGTGGATGAACTGTGGAAGACAGAATTTGTATTAACAACTGAGGGGAGAAAACATCTAATAGGTAAAACGTAAAAATGCACTGGTGATTATATAAATAGAAATCATGTATCTGGGGGTAGAGATGAAGAACATAAACAGCTAAGTCCTCCTTTTCCAATACGTTTCTAACACCATAGGTCAGATCTTGGAGGTACTGCTTCCTTACTCACATGTCCCCCTCCCAGGACACTTCAGGGTGGAGAAAGGTGGAAGCTAGGGTATGTCTAATCAATGTCAGGGCATCATGAATTTCAGTGGAAATTCATCTCCCTGACAAATCTTGAATACTGTGTGACAGGTACTATTCCAAACACTGAGGATTCTATTAGTGACAAAAAAAAATATGTCTTATAGGAACTTATGGTCTAGGAAAAATACACATATATACAAAATATTTTAACATTATGTGACAAATAATTCCAAAAGTATTCACAGGGTGGAGCAGAAGTACAGAAAGGAGACATTAATTGTTATGTATAATATGTATTCAAAGGCTTATTTCTATTAAAAAAAATGAGACCCGAATGTGAATGATTGAATGAATGATAAGATTCCCTTCCAATACCAACACCACAAAGATATTGTCCAGTCTAGTGAGAAAGAAGGTACTTACCTACTCTTTGGTCAGATTTCAGCCATGCAAATCCTAATTACTGAATGAAGACACAGATCTTCTCATTTCCTTTCTCTACAGTTTTCATATCCCACACAGAGATTTACTATCCCAAACATGAAGGTTACTGCTTGAGACATGGAGCAAGAACAAATAAAATCATCTCATTTAAACTTAAAGTTCAAAAGAAGAAAGTTAATTTCCCACTAAAAAAAAATGGCCAGTTACTGAGGGTCGCTGGAAGAGATGGAGGTGGGGGGATGGGGTAACTGGGTGATAGACATTAAAGAGGGCACATGATGGAATGGCCACTGGGTGTTATATAAGACTGATGAATCACTGACCTCTACCTCTGAAACCAATAATACATTATATTTAGTTAATTGAATTTAAATAACATAAAATAGGGACGCTTGGGTGGCTCAGTGGTTGAGTGTCTGCCTTTGGCTCAGGTCCCAGTCCCAGGGTCCTAGGATTGAGTGTCACTTTGGGCTCCCTGCGAGGAGCCTGCTTCTCCCTCTGCCTGTGTCTCTGCCTTTTTTTCTGTGTCTCTCATGAATAAATAAATAAAATCTTAAAAAATAATAATATAAAAGATTAAATTAAAGAAAAAATGGTCAGGATACAGTGACCTTTTAAATAAATAAATAAATAAATAAATAAATAAATAAATAAAAGGCCCATTAGGGGCAGAATGGGAAGTAGAGTGCAGGTCTTTTTTTCCTGCTTTATAGCATCCTTTGCTATAAGGATGTGCTTTGATTCACACAGACTATTCAAGAGGTTCCTCTTTCATTCTTCTCCATAATTTACATATTACAAAGAACTAATTCCATAGTGATGTAACAGAAAACTTGGTAGAATTTCTTTTAAAAAATATTTTAGGGATCCCTGGGTGGCGCAGCAGTTTAGCGCCTGCCTTTAGCCCAGGGCCCGATCCTGGAGACCCGGGATCGAATCCCACATCGGGCTCCCGGTGCATGGAGCCTGCTTCTCCCTCTGCCTGTGTCTCTGCCTCTCTCTCTCTCTCTCTGTGACTATCATAAATAAATAAAAATTTAAAAAATATATATTTTATTTATTTATTCATAAGAGACAGACAGAGAGAGGCAAAGACACAGGCAGAGGGAGAAGCAGGCTCCATGCAGGGAGCCTGATTCAGGACTCGATCCCAGGACCCCGGGGTCATGCCCTGAGGTGAAGGCAGATGCTCAACCACTGAGCCCCCCAGGCGTCCCCCTGGTAGAATTTCTAAAGTTTTCTCTCTGAAGAGAACAAAGGGAAGATATGCATGGAAATGTTTTACATTTTTCATTATTATTCATAGATGTATCTTAGAGGCTATTATATTCTCAAAGGCCCTAAAACTGCTTGAGCATTCAGAAACTGCTTAAGTAATACAGGTAGTGACAAATCACCTTTGTTCCATAATTCTTCACTTTGAGAATGTTTCACACACTACATTGCTCAACATTTCTGTACTTTCTTCAATTTCTTGATGACAAATAAGTTTGACCACTTATATATATATATAAATATATATATTTAGTGACCGTTTGGATAGTCTCTTTGTGACGTGTCTGTTTCATATGTTTAACACATTTTCCTACTGGAAAACTTTTCTTTCTCATATTTATTTATAGCAGTTCCTTATGTACGCTGGATATTAGTCCCATGTCAGGGATGTGTATTTTCAAATGTCTTCTTTTATCCAGCAATAGGCTTTCTCTTTGATATGAATATAACTAAGGCTCTCTAGTGGAATGAGAGTATAAATGCTTCTGGAGGTCATGAAGGGAACTTCTTTAGTATAATAGCCCACAAATGCAGGAACAGAATTCTGCTGTGGTTTCTTGTCAGAAGGAAATAACAAAATAGCAGTCTAACAAAAAGTGAAATTACAAGGGTGGTGAGAAAAAGCCATATCACTCAAGTTTGAGTACTTAGATCCCTCTGAGCAGAAACTGAAAGAGGTATAGACAGGTCAAAAAGGAAAGACCACCACAAATGAGGCAAAATTCTGAGTCCAGGTCTCTGATTGTCACACGAAGTGGGGATTATAAATTCAATTTTGCAAATCTTTGCCTTCAGTCATCTCCTCACCAATTCTGAGAAGCCTGGTTTGAGGTCTAGAGTAGGTTACATAGGGTCCAATGGACCTGGGGTCTTTCAATGGATACACTTTTATATGTGTGCTTCAAGTTTGGTAATACTTGCCTTTAATAACATTTTTTTTTGCAGCTTATTGTAACTTATTATAGCAATGGTAAAGCATATTGCCTTGTGATACTGGAATTTCTACATCAGTAGTCAATCCTCTTGGAGGAACATGAATGACAGTGGTTAGAGCTCCCCATTGGAAGGGAAGAAGCTCCTTTCTGCGTAGGCAATCCTGAGAAGAGGTCTGATGGAGGAAAAGTGATATGAAAATGTGAGAAACATAGCCAACAGTTAACCCTTCTTTTGTCACATCCCTGTCTAGGGATATGCACACCCATGTTTCAATGGTCATCCCCAGGCTGGTAACCCCTAATCTGTCTTCAAGTTCCAGAACTAAATTCTATCTATTTTATGTGCCATAGATTCCTTAAACTGAACCCAAACCAGTTTTTACTTACTAGCTTCTTCCTCACCAGACTTGTGCTTCCACACACATTTTACACCTTACTTAACGGCATCATTGACTACTGTTGTCCCTAGCTGGGCACATGATTTCTTCTTTGATTTGTATCTCACAAATCCATCACATCTCACAAGTTTCTCTAATCTGGCTACATCTTTATATCTTTGTGTCATTACCTATTAAAGTTTAAAAGAGATATAAACATTTCAGCCCAGAATCTGACTCATAAGGATCTATTACATTGATATAAAAGCATCAATATGTAAGAATACAATAATATAAATTATCATGGATGCCAGTAACCCTCTTGGTCTTTCTGCTACACTGGTCCCCAAAGGTCAAAGGTCAACCCATAGTTGATTCCATGGCAGTTGGCAGCCCTAAAAGCAAGCTGGCCCTGATATAGGAGTGGGCAGGGATAGGAGCTTATTCCCATGCTCACCAGAAGTGATGGAACTGAGGCTTGCAGTTTCGAGAGAAAGGAATTGTCCTGGACACAGAACGGAGATACCAGCCCAGGGACAGCCTGCATTGCATGGCAAACTGATGACTCCAGAAATCTGCTCCAGATCCAGAGCTCCTGTGGTGGTTGGCTAATGTTTCTTTTGTTGCAACTACATCTCAGTTCAAATTCTGCTCAAATCTACTTCCCACAAACACTGGCAGGTGTGACTGCTAGGTATACTCCCCAATAAACTGTCTACACACAATTCTTTGCCTTAAGAGTTGTTGTCCCAGGGAGACTAAATTAATGCTATGGTAATTGCTTACATATCATTTGTCATGCCAAGAACTCTTCTTAAGTGCTTTACATCTCTGAACTCCTATAATCTACAAACTTCTTATGTAGTAGGACAAATTATTATCTGTAAGATCACAAAGCTGTTTGGTGGTAGAGCTAGGATTTAGAGCTAGGATCGTGAGTCCATTTTCTTTTCTTTTTTTGAGAGAAAGAATGTGAGTGGAGGGGCAGAGGGAAAGGGAGAGAGAGAATTTCAAGTAGACTCACCTCTGAGCATGGAGACTGATAAGAAGCTTGATCTCACAACCCTGAGATCATGATGTGAGTTGAAATCAAGAGTTTGCTGCTCATCCAACTTAGCCACTCAGGTGACCCTTGAGTCCATTTTCTTAACTACAAAGTGCCCCTTGTAAAATTAAGTATATTGAGCATTGTTTTTAAAAAATTTTAAATAAATTTAAAAATATACCAAGATATGTACAGAGGTCTAGAAGAAAGATGGCATAGCATGTTTGAGGCAATGAAAGAAAGCCAGTTTGTAGACTGCAATAAGGTCAAATAGGCAAAGAGAGGCCATTAGGTATAACTTTTATCTTAGTTCAGTAAAAAGCTTTTTTTAGGGAGGATTTTAATATAAGTCTTTTGACTCTGAGCTTACTGCATACCATGGTTTTCTACACAAGAAATCAGTAAATGTTTTCTCTGTCACGTTACAGATTAAATAGTCAAGAAATAATAGTCTGTGCCTTATAAATGATATTAGACTGCAATGCTTCAGTGTTCCAAGCCACTTCTTGTGGCTTTGAGGCACTGGTCTATTTCCCAGAGGCCCACCTAACTAGACTTCTTTAGGCTCTCCAAATGAGGACACAAGTTTCTCCAAAACATCCTAAGTTTTGAGTGGTCATTCCCTTTTGTGATGCTAGCTGGCTGATTACTCCTTCAATGATCTTGAATTCCTTCTGCTCTTCACTGATCCCTGGCTCTAAAATTGGGCCTCTTCAGTCAGGCATGTTTAACTTCTTTCAAGGCCTCTAGTTATCACCATATCTGGCAGCTCTGTCTAATATGTGATATTATATCTTGCTCTATAAAGGACAACTCACTCAGGACCTGTAGTCCCCTTGGTCTTTCCACTGTACTAGTCACCAGGGTCAAGGGTCAAGCCAATAGATGATTCCATGGCAGTTGGCTACCTGACAGCAGCCTGGCCCAGATACAGGAGTAGTGGGGAGTGGGATTTATCTTCTCTGTTTTATAGGCTACATCAGCTCCACCACTTCCAGTGCCTCAGCAATTACTAAGAGTTTAGACTTTGTTCTTCCCTTGTGAAGAAGTAATCAAATAAGAGAAGAGAGATGTGAAATATTGGTGGTGGTCTCAGCTTGAAATCCCCACTCGCAATGGCAAAAGTATCACTCAGAGGTATCCAGGCCACCAACATGTTCTTCTCCTCATGGGCCTTAATCTTCTTGACGCTAGGAATCCTCAGAGAAGAATGGGTTGAACTGACATTGGAAACAAAGAAAAATACAATAAGCCACAGTCCTTGGATATGTTGCACTACTCTTTGGCCAGAAGGTCAGAACCATCCTAGAAAGAGATGGGTGGAATGGGAGGGTTCATCTTTCCTTGACTTCCATTGGTCACATCAGCTTACTCATTGTTCTCTGGGGCAAATTCCTCAGGGTGCACTGTGCCCAGTTCCATAATCAATAGTTAAGACCAACTCCAAAATCTCACCATTTCGCATATTTTTGGGAAAAGTTTAGAAGTTCACAGACTTAATTGCTGGACATTTGAGAAGTGTTGGCAGTAGCAGCAGGGTGGGTCAGCACATCTAGGACATGAAGGCATAAAACAAAGGTAACTGGCGACAAGGAAACTATCTTGTATTGCCACTAGAGGAGGACAGGATGAATTATATTTAACAAGAAATCTGTTCTGACAAAAGAATAGAAGGAAAAGAAGCATATAGAGACAGCAAGATAGAGAGCAGTTTCCTCTGGTTCTCTCATTCAGTTTAAGGATCCCTGCCTTTTAATTCTTTCCCCTTGTCCCTCTTTTTTATTTAATCAAATCTTTTTACCCCATTCCAATTTTTACCTAGAAATTTGTGGTCCTCAGGTGGAAAAGAGCCTAGAAGAAATGTCTGTCCTTCTCTCAACACAGCTTCTGCTTTCCAACAGATGGCCTGGAAGTGGTCAGGATCATGATGATTTTGTGTCTCAGCCTTTCCTTTGTCCATAACTTGTTCCTGGGTTTGGAATTTACCTATTTCATTCCTCAAACTAAATATGTCTTCTTCATCACTGTCTTCCTCAGTTTCTTCACAGGTAACTTCCTGGTTCCCCTAACACAGGCTTGGGGACAGACTTGGTTTATGGGTCCAGACTGTAGTCTTCCTAGCTCTTTGACTCAGATATGCAGCTTCTGAATTGGATCTACCACTGAATGGGATTGGTTTTTGGACAAGGTGCAGGTGTACAGGGTGGAAGCTTGGAAGTCAGGCATATTTGGGGTTGAGACTTGAATAGAAGAGCCAAAGTTTCTCAGAAGGGACTTTTTTTTCCCCTCCTTTTATGAAAGGTATCCTTTTGCTCTGTGCACTCATACTGTATCAGCTAAAGCTAAAGCAAGGTCAATCCGTGTACTACTCTACTTACAAGATCACCTGGATCATTTTCACTGCCTACTTAAGTGTTTCCTTCTTTATGGCCTCTGGTGAGTATATTCAGGGCCTCCGGTGGGTAATAAGAACCAGTCCATACCTGATAGAGAGGAGAGTCAAAAAGGATGGGCAAGGGGCATGGGGAAAAGGTGCCAACCTTGTGTTTTAAAGGGCTAAAGTTCAAGTGGACTCACTCTTTGGGGACAGTCCCTCCAAGGGTAGAGGTGGAGATTAGAGCTGTGTGGAATGTTCAATAAGTTTGCTCCTAGGGCAGCTCTAATTTCTGCTGTTTCTACTGTCTTTCACACTTTTCTCCCTTCAGGGCAGAGATAATCATCAAAGTCAGGATGAAGGAGAGTGGCTGATATGGAATGTTTACTGATGTGGAGAGGGACAGGGTACCTTGGGTGTCCAGTGTGGTGCCAAGGCACTTTGAGGTCAGAGACAAGCAATTTTTGATGTTAAATGGCCATGTGCCAACACTGGAGACCTTTCTTTTCTTCAAAAGTCTTTAAAATGTCATTTGGAAAACACAAATTCAGAAGCATGTCTCCTTTCAACATGAGTCCTCGGTGCTGTTGACATGTACAGCATTTAAGCTCTTCTGCATACACTTCCCATCTCTTCTACTAACCACCCCGCTCACCCCGCCCCATGACTTGGGGCAGTTCAAAGGCGACCCACTGGGCTTTGGGTTGGAGTCTTTCCGCTGACACAGAGGGAAATGTTTCTGTAACTTTCCATTGTTTCTTCATCACTCTCACTGGCTTCTCTTTTTCCCCAGGAATTCTCTCTCTCCTAGAGTGTAAAAAGTCCACCAGTGCTTGTGCCTGCGCGACCCTCATCCATACACCTGAAAGAGAAAGTGAGGACATAGAGGAATCTGAGAGTTCTGTAAAAATTGTTTCCTTACCAGAAAATGCAGCAGCGCCTCGTAGTATTGTTCATACAAGGGAAGGTTCTCCAAACAGACCACAACTCCAAACTCGTCGTGTAACCTGGGCTCTATGATTTGACAATTGATCTTTCAGCATATGCTTATCTTAATGGAAACAGCTTTGCGTGTTATGTGCTGTGTGTCTCTCTACAACTGTATTGTCTTTGTTTGGCATTATTTAATGACTATGCCTGGGTCAGGGTGTATAAGAAAATCCAGAAGGTGGCTTTTAAAAAAAAAAAAAAACAGTTTCTTCTATTTGTTCACACGATTTAATAACATTTGTTATTCATATAATAATAAATATTATCCTATAACTAATACTTGCCGTATTATTAACTCTATACATCACAAAGATCTAAATAATGTAAAATATCTTTTGTACTTTATTTTATTGTGAAACATTTCAAACATTCAGAAAGAGTACAAAAAATATGACAAACACCTGCACATACATCACTCAACTTTACAAAATTTTAACATTATGCCCTATTTGCTTTAGATGTTTTCAAGTTAAATTTATAGATAAAAGTGATATTCAACTGAAAAAGTTCCCTAATCCCATTTCCCTCCCTTGCGCTTATTCACAAAATGATTTTAATGATGCATTGTTGATCATTTTATACTCATGTTATTTTTACCACTGTACACATCTTTAAAAATTATATAGATTAGCTTTCCAAGCGTGCAGAGATTATTAAAAGTCAGACCGTACAGATCATTTTTTGCAACTTGCTTTGTCTTCACTCAACTGTATGTAAAGGTTTTGTGATTCATTAAGTTTTGTTTTACTTCATTAAAACTACCGTTAAGCTTTCTATTGTAGAGATACAATGTAAAATACTCATTCTCCAGTTGCAGAAAGTCTAGGTTTTTATTATTATTATTATTATTCTGTTACAATAGTGCTGCTATGAGCCTTCTTATACACACCTGTCCATGAGCTGGAGTTTCTCTAGGGTATTTATCTAGGACCAGAATAGCTGAATCAATAAGTGTCTTCATTTTCAACTTACCTAAATGTTGACAGGATGATGTCAAACATGGCTGTTAAAATTTATACTTCAGCCAGCAGTGTATGAGATGAGAGTTCTAGTCTCTTTATGCTTTCCCAACACTTATGTAATTAGTCTTTTTTTTGTCTCTATTTGAACTATCATGGAGTTTTCTCACCTTCTCATTTCATTATTGAGCTTTTGGATTTCCTCTTCAGTGAATTAGTGATCATTTTTTAAATGAATTGCCTATTTCTTACTGATTTGTAGTTCTTATATATTGGAAACTAATATTAACTTATTGTGCCTTGGCTTTTAATTTTGTTTACAATGTCTTTTTTGTTTTACAGAGGCATTCAAATGAAATATATCAACTTTTCCCTTTTAGTGGGTGCTTTATGGCATCTTATTTAAGAAATCCTTCTTTACTCTTTACTCTTGCTGGGAATAATATTTGTGAATGATATAGGGCATAGATCCAGTTTTATCTACTTTCCACATGGATAACTATTTATTTGGAACATTTTTATGGCTTAATTTCTTGTCTTACTGATTTGTTACACCAGTATATTCATACATCAGATATATACAGAAGGGAGTCTGTTTCTGATCTCTACAGCATGTTCCATTGGTCTATTTTTATATCCCTGCATGGTACAACAATCTTAATCACAATTGGAAAAGAAAGTGTTGATATTTAATATGTCCAAGTCCTTGTTCTTGTTCAAAATAATAAAAAAAAATTATCTCGATTTGTTCTTGGCCTTTTGGTCTCCAAATAAATAGGATTAGCTTGTATAGTTCCACAAAAATCCTACTTATGATTTGATTCAGAATTATATTAATTTATTAGCTAATTTGGGAAGAATTAACAATGCTAATAATATTTATCCATCTAATCCAAAAATATGGTAATATTTATGTAGGGCTTCTTTCATGTCCTTCAACAATGTTCCGTGATTTTTTTTTTCCACAGAGATCTTTTATAGGTAACTAGCAGTTTTGTGCTTTTGTGAGTTGAAATATTTTATAATATTTTCTAGTTGCCTCTTATTGGTGTAAAGTTGCTGATTTTGTATCTAGAAACCTAACTAAATCCTTATTTTAATTCTTATAATTTATCTATATACACTTTCATGTTATCCTTGGAGGAAAACACAGTGGCTGTGGAAAAGATGTTTATTTCCTTCCAATACTTATATCACTTATTTCTTTTTTATTGTGTTGTCTCATTCTTTGGCACAGACTTCCAAGATAAGGTTGAATGGGAAGAAGATTATAAGCATCCTTTCTGTATTCTTTATCTTAATCAAAATGCCTCTCTAATCCTAATAGTTGTTATTATATGCACTGAGAATTTGGCATATTTGCCTCATCAAATTAAAGGACTTCTTATATATCTAATTTGCAGAGTGACTTTACCAAAAGTAAATTTATTGAAATTTTATGCATCTATTGAAATATCAGTTGAATTTTTTTTATTCCAAAAATAGGATGTACTTTTATGTAAATTATAATTTTTGGAAAATTTTGTTTTATGTATTTTATTGTGAAATATTTCAAACATACAGAACAAAGTAGAAAACAATGTAACAACCACCTTTGTCTTATTGCCTGGACTTATAAAACCTTAACGTTATGCCCCATTTGTTTTGGATTGTTTTAAATTTTTTTTTTTTTTGGATTGTTTTAAATTAAATTTGCAGACTCCTCTGATATTCCCGTATAAATTTTCCCAAACTAGTTTTCTTCTCCTGTTTCTCATTACTAAACGCTTTGCATGCCTGGGAAATCCCTTTTTAGTCATGTTACATTTGTTTTAATAAACTGCTGAAATAAATTTTCTAATTAAGAATTCTTGAATCTGTCTTTATTTTTTATTTATTTATTTATTTATTTTGGTTGAATCTGTCTTTATAAGGAAAATTTGGCTATAATTTCTCTTTTTGTGCTCTCCTTGCCCAGTTTGTTTTATTTTTATGTGTTATCTTGTTACTTTTGCTTTGTTTTATTTCGGAGGATAGTTTGAATAACCGTTTTTGAAGTATAACACGCATACACAAAAGATCACAAATGAGAAGTGTGTATATAGCTCTTTAAATGTTCACAAAGAGAACAGGCCTGTGTAATGAGCACTCAAATAAAGAAACAATATTAACAGCACTCTAAAATCTCCCTGATGCCATTTGAATACAATATTTCACATTATCATAAATTTTTATTATAAATATATTTTAAACTTCACAAAATAACCATCACAGAAGAAAACACAGGAGAAAGTCTTTATAACTTTGGAGACAGTCATGATTTCTTAGTTATGACACCAAAAGTATAGGAAACAACAGAAAAAATAACTGACTTCATCAAAATTAAAAACTTTTATAGTCAAAGAACACGATCATGGATACTGTGTGTAAGCTACTATTTTAAGTGCTGGAATATTATGACTAAGTAGATATACAAGGTCTCTACTTTTGGTGGGTAGGGAGTGGCAGGTAATAACAGAAATAATTAAAAGAACAAACATGATAATTCCAGGTATAGACACATGCTTAGAAAAGGCAAAGGGACTAATAACTTAAAGAGAATTAAATGACATAAGACTTTGCCAACACAACTTGTAGATCAAGTCATGAAGCAACATTTCAAAAAAGGGTGAAAAAAGAGCTAAAATGATGACTTTATAACCAGCCAAGCATTCCTTCAAAAATCAAGGCTATTGAAAACAGTTTTAAGCATGTGACATGCTCAAGGAATTCTACATAAACTCTTTTTGGGAAATATACTACAATATGAACTTCCATCTTGGAACAACATTTAAAAAACAAAAGAAGCGGTCTTTACACAATAAATAATAGATATTTAAACAGTTTATATAATAATAAATACACAAATAATATTTAAATATTAACATTTAAATGCAAGGCTACCTACTTACATATAAATGTACATGCTTGTGAACGTGCATATGAATATGGAAATGAGTGCTTATTTATATGTAGCTACAGCTTCTCAAGAAGTAATGCAAAAATAAGATAAAGTCGGGATAGCCCCGGTGGCGCAGCGGTTTAGCGCCGCCTGCAGCCCAGGACGTGATCCTGGAGACCTGGGATCGAGTCCCACGTCAGGCTCTCTGCAAGGGGCCTGCTTCTCCCTCTGCCTGTGTCTCTGCCTCTCTCTCTGTGTGTGTCTCTATGCATAAAAAAAAAAAAAAAAAAAAGATAAAGTCTACAAAAACAAATAATGCATGGGAAGTCTGGGCAAAGAACAGAAAAGATACTAATATCAACTTGAAAGCTTGGAAGAATTTTGAAAAGACAAAAAAAATATTTATCTTCGGGCAGCTCGGTGGCTCAGCAATTTAGCGCTGCCTTCAGCCCAAAACATGATTTTGGAGACCGCGGATCGAGTCCCTCATCAGGCTCCTGCATGGAGCCTGCTTTTCCCTCTTCCTGTGTCTCTGCCTCTCTCTCTATGTCTCTCATGAATAAATAAATAAAATCTTAAAAAAAAATGTATCTTCAATAATAAGTTATATTTTCAGGAAATTCTACCAAATATGACGTAAAAATGGATTATATCTATTGGTGGCAAGAATGTGGTGTGATTGGATCTCACATAACTGAATTGGAATAAATTTTCTGGAAATTAATATTCAACAGGCATTCTGTAAACTAAGTATCTCCGAGGGATATGTTCTAAGGTGTCAACAAATTGAGAATTTTGTGTAGTATATAATTTCCCACATGAATATATGTACAAGTATTATCAAATATATAAATGATCTTTTTTTAAAAAAGATTGTATTTATTTGAGAGACAGAGCAAGAGAGTGTGACGAGTGTACAGGAGCGGGGGCAGAGGAAGAAAGAGAAGCAGACTCTCCACTGAGCAGGGAACCCAATATGGGGCTGGATCCCAGGACTCTGGGATCATGAGCTTAGCAGAAGGCAGACACTTAACAGAGTGAGCCACCCAGGGGGCCGCTGTAAGTGATCTTTTAAATCTTCAACAAGAATAATTGTGCAAAAAGCAGTTAGCAGAGGATAATAAAGTCAGGTTGAAGTACAGGTCCAAGGTGGTTTTCCCAACTCTTACTTTCTCAGTGAACTTTTCATTAGTTTACTTTTTTGCATTTAAATCTTTGATCTGGGGATCAGATCAAATCTGATCAGATCAGATCTGACTCAGCAGTTGAGTGTCTGCCTTAGGTCAGGGCGTGATCCCAGGGTCCTGGGATCAAGTCCTGCATTGAGCTCCCTGCAGGGGGCCTGCTTCTCCCTCTGCCGATGTCTCTACCTCTCTGTCTGTATCTCTCATGAATAAAATAAATAATTTAAATCTTTGATCCATATAGTACTGCGGCATGGCTGTAAAACAGGATGCAAGATGAAGATGGGAAAAGGAAATTTTGGAGATGAATATTTACAAATTTGATCTTTGAATTGTGGGGCTGGGATACGATATAGAAACATCTCCAAACTAGAGGGACAGCAGTTAATTTATCCTACAGGGATGGTTTACTTGAGTCATTGCCCTTCTCAAGCTCTGGTCCTTTATGTGGTCCCCAGTGACATTTGGCTTGGGAGAGCACCTGGCAGGTTTGCCTACCCCACGCCTGGTATTTACCTCCTGCTCTTGTCAATAATCCCTTTGCACTAAAACTAGCAACTTCCATTCCCCAAAGCCCTGTCAGAGGCCTGAAGGAATCTTTTGTAGTCTTAAATATTTTGACCTGAATTTATATATCGATGATTACTATAGGGATATCCTAAATGGAAAGCTCCAGGTAAGTGCATCATGGCTATGCTCATGTATTTCTCAGGTTTTTCTTCAATCATTTGGAAATGGTTAATCCTGAAATTATCCATTGGAGAAACATGGCACCGAGATTAGTTCATGACTCTGCCACTTGCTAACATTGAGAACTCAGCAAATTATTTCACCTCTCGGGGTCTCTAATTTGAATGACTTGGTGTTAAAATCTAAGACCATTTTTCCTGCTGTGGTCTCTCCACTTTCAGAATGAGGAATAAGATTTAAAATTAGACTAAGTGGTTCCTATTTATTTATTTTAAAACACAACTTTTTTGCTTTTTTTTTTTTTTAATTCATGAGTGACACACAGAGAGAGGCAGAGACACAGGCAGAGGGAGAAGCAGGCTCCATGCAGGGAGCCTGACGTGGGACTCGATTCCTGGTCTCTAGGATCAGGCCCTGGGCTGAAGGCAGACGCTAAAACCGCTGAGCCACCTGGGCTGCCCAAGTGGTTCCTTTTTAAAAAGCAACACATGTTCACTTAAATAGCCTCTGTGATTCTCTTAGCCAGAGAGAATTCACAAACCTTAAATCATTCCTTAAATTGGATGCTGGAATGGCACAGCTGGACAGTAATAGGGCCTACATTTGATTTTCTCACTCCCCTGTTCATAAACTTGAAAAAAGGAACTCTTTAACCTGACATTTACCTGAAGGTGACGTCACAGTCAGCCTTCTATCTACTTTTCCGATATTATCTCTTACCACTATTTCTAGTTCAAGCTAGACATTTTCACTTTACCCAGACATTCCCTTCACTGTCTTTTCTCCACATATTTTCTTCATCTGTCTCTTAGCTCTGAAATGTGTCATTTCTCTTCCACCCTATTTCTGACAGTTAAAAATCCTTTCCAAATTTCATGATACAGCTACCATTTATTTATATGTAAGATAGGGCTACCTAGTACCCTTCCGGCCGTTGAGCTAAAAGGTTTCTATACATGATCTCATTTCATACTTAACCCAAAACTCTACAGGTTAAGTGTCATTATGCTCATTTTACAACATAGAAAACTGCAAGGTAGGCATCGTTGCCCACATTATACAGAATAGATTTAGAACAAGTAGGAGTTGCCTGGGTGCTCACAGTTAATGGGTGCCAAAGCCAGGGTCTATGCAGAGGTGCTAGGTACCTGCCATCTCCTTTGTCAAAGTTTGTTGGTATAGTGTTAGCAAATGTGAAAGTTACTGAGCACCTGTTTGGTGCCTGCAAGTACAGATCCTCAAATGAATGAAACATACTCCTTTTTTTTTTTTTTTTAAGATTATAAAAAAAATTCTTTTTTTAATCAAGGCTTTTAAACATGGAACAGATTCCTTGAATAAAATGAAAAGTCTCCAATATATTGAAACATAAACCACCATACATACAACACCTGGCAGGAAAAAAAAAACCCTGCCAGTTTACACAATCCCTGTGACAGCCATGGCCTATCGTCAGATGCTTCCTCTATGTACCAAGTGATGAAACATACTCCTGCCCTTAGCGTTCCTCGGTCTTCCAAACAGAAGGAATATTTTCCTCCCAATATTTCCTCCCAATATAATCTTTTAGGACATTTATCACATTTTAAATTTATTCTAAATTTTTAATTTATTTTTAAGTAAACTCTATGCCACACATAGGACTGGAACTCACAACCTCGAGATCAAGAGTCTCATACTCTACCCACTGAGCCAGCCAAGCACCCCAAATTTATTCTTAATTTACAAAGTGATTATTTCCTTGTCTTTTCATCTGAAATAATATACACAACATATACATGATAATAAATAACATTTTAATAAATAACTAATGCACTATGTTTTAGTTGCTGATACTCTGCTTCAAATGAAAAATTCTGAGAGTAAATCATCACTGAATTGGATGGAAGAGAAAACTCATACTTGTATGTACAGAATTATACCTAACAATGTGTGTTGAAGACCGACTATGCCAGTTAAAAATCTGAAATCTACATTTACATTTTTAGTTATAAGATCTATTGCAGTGAAGATCCCATAAAATATGAGGAAGGTTTCATATGTGATGATGAACTGGAGTAAAATCTTCCCCATCTTGGCTCATCTGTAGCAGTACGTCTGCTTAAAATTAGTTTGGAAAAAAAATCATATCTTCTTTAGGATATTAATCATACCTTATTTAAATATGATATTTTTATATCATACTTAGAATGCCTCACTGAGGCAAATTTGGCATATTTTTATCATTTTCATTTTACTGACAAACTAAAGTTGAGAGACGTTAACTTTGCCAAGATCACATACATATATTAGTGCAAAACTAGAATTAGAATCTAGACTCTCTGATACGGTTTCCATAAGAGTACAGGCTTTTGTCAGGTTGTTCATAGGATCTTGGATTCAAACTAGTGTATTCTCTATTGGTCCAAACAGAACATCTTGTCTAATTCTTTAAGGTTTTGTGGCTAGTCTTACAAAATATTTCATATCAGGAACGAGATTTTTTGAAGGTATTACTTATATCACAATTTCCTAAATAGCTGTTGACTGTGTGGGAGATATTGATAGAGAATTCAAAAGTGGCACCAAATCATTGTAACACAATTAACCTTGAAGGTTATTGCTTGATTTTCATTAATGTCATTAATGAAAGTTATTTAAAGGTCAAAATGGAGCTTTTCTTTCTTTCTTTCTTTGTAAGTACTGTTCACCAGAACTTTCTGTGATGATAGAAATATTCTAATCTGTATTCTTCAATATGTTAGCCCCTAGCCACATGGAGCTATTGAGAGTGCTAGAAATGTGGCTGGTAAAATTTAAAAACTGATCTTTCAATTTAAATTAATTTAATTTGGACAGCCTGGGTGTCTTAGCAGTTTAGTGCCGCCTTCAGGCCAGATCCTGGGTGTGAGACCCAGGATCGAGTCCCACGTCAGGCTCCCTGCATGGAGTCTGCTTCTCCCTCTGCCTGTGTCTCTGCCTCTCTTTCTCTCTCTCTCTGTCTCTCATGAATAAAAAATAAAATCTTTAAAGAAAAAATTAATTAATTTAATTTTAAGTTGTCACATGTGGCCAAGGGCTACTGTATTGGGCAGCACAAATTTAGATTATTCTCATTGGAGCTGAAGTGTTTCAGAAAGGTGGGAATTTGAGTAAACAATAAAAGGCTTTCCAGCTATTTTTTTTCTAGGTTTTCTGTCTATCCTGCATTTTTCTGGTGTTTTGTTTTATCCTTTTATTATAATATTTCTTTTAATTTTTTTTCAGGCATCATTGAAGTACACTTACAAAAAAAAAAAACATGTAATAGAGAGCACAGTTTTGTATAAAGTAGGCACTCAGGTTGTTGGATGTGGAGTTATCTTTAGACTCAGGCCACAAGGACTCTTGCCCAGGACCACTTACCCTCAGAGGGGCAAAGCAGCAGAGGTATCAAGGTGAAGTGCCCAGGGGTCCAGTTTACCCTTCCCTACCATGCTTTCCATACTTAGGACTTTGTTTAAATGGTCCTAATCCCACTTCCAGTTTTTTTGAGGATGGCATTCCCAAGGATGGGCTGTGAGAGGAGTAAACATCTCCCTATGCCTGAGAGATTGTCTGGGGGTGACTACTGTATTACTGGTGGTGGGGCAGGTGCACACACACACACATGATGAGGGCCTCTCCCGTGTGGGATGGAGCCATTCTGAAGACAAAGCAAGCAGGCTGGAGTTGTCTTTTCTCGTCCTGTCACATTTCAGAGCAGAATTCCTATGTGACCAAGACTTCCAAATTCAGACCTGGCTTTCTGGACCTTACAAAGGTATATTCAACAAGTGAGCAAGAATATATTTTATTTAACAGTTTACTAGCTTTAGATGTAACTTTAAATAACTGGACATTGATCTCAGGTCTCCATTTGTACTCTCGCTATGGGAGGGGGTGGGGGCAAACGACCCCACAGGCACTTCACCTTTGCCCCTCTAATGCTTTGCCCCTGTGAAGGTAAGTGGTCCTGGGCAAGAGTATTTTTAGCCTGGATCTAAAGGTAATGCTGCATCTAACAAATAGTTTCTACTTTATACAAGATGGTGCTCTCTATTATTTAACCCTACTATCTAAACAGGTACTGTGATGTCAGGGGTCACCTGAAGAGAATACCCCCAAAATGCTTCCTGGTGGCCAGTCACCAGTCATTCTACCTTCCCCTCTTTTCTTCCCTCCTTCCTTCAATCTCTCCCACCCTCCCTTTCTTCCTTCCTTTTCTTCTTCCTTTAACAAATATACGTTGATTTTCTATTAGGTATCAAGCCCCATTAATATTCTAGGTTAGGAAGATCCATAAGGCACAGTCTCTGTCTTTATGGTCTTATAGGCTCATAGGAGAGGCAGGTGCTTGGATAATGATTTCATACAGAATGAAGCTATACAGAGATATTATGTGGTAATGGTTCATGCACCAGTTTGAATTAGTAGCCATTGCAGTTATGAATTGTGTAGGCAATTGGAGAGGGGATATGGTGCATATAAAATACACTGCCTGTACTTGACCTTTACTCTGATCTGACTCCATTTAGGCTAAGTTTATAGGGCTGAATATTTAGCCAAGAAAGGCTGTGCTTCCTGGGGTCAAAAAGTCATGCATGAAGACTCTAGAATTTGGGGTGCCTGGGTGGCTCAGTCAGTTAAGCCTCTGCCCTTGGCTCAGATCATGATCTTAGGGTCCTGGGATCGAGCCCTGCATCAGACTCCCTGCTCAGCTGGGAGTCTGCTTCTCCCTCTACCTTTGCCTGTCCCCTTACCACCATCCCCCCCCCCCCGCTTGTGCTCTCTCTGTCAAATAAATAAATTTTTAAAATCTTAAAAAAAAAAAAAAGAAACTGAAATTTACTTGGCAGATATGTTGGGCAAAACCTTTCCATGATATGCTCCTTAGGGAGAGAGGGAAAGTTAGACTGGACACCTGAGATTAAAAAAAAAAAAAAAAGGCAGTAAATCAGAGGTGATCGGAAATGAAGATTGGTCCTAGAGTAAGATATCTGCTGAAGCCATGAACAGAGGAATTTCATTTGGGCATATGCAGAGACTGGTAGGAAGCAAAGCAAGCAGAACAAAAGATAAAATATTTTATACTAGGTGGGGCTCGATCTCACAACCCTGAGTCCATGACCAGAGCCGAAATAAAGGGTCAGAAGCTCAACTGACTGAGCCACCCAGTATCTCCAGCACATTCCTTTCATAGATGAATTTCAAAGTATCCTGTTAAATTCCTTAAAAATTTCTGGTGACATTTTGGCTAAAATTACTTAATATTATAAATTTGAAGGGGAAATGTTAAAAATTTAAAATATATTGTAGCTTCTTATCCTTCAAACATGGCATACGTTTAAGGTTAGTCAATAAATAAATCAGTCAGATTTTAGATTTTTTTTATATGGGTCATACATATGTCTCATAAAGCTTAATTTAGGTAGTTTTGTAGCATTTGGGCTTATTGGAAATGAGAGTATAATCTATTTTTCTTTTTTTTCTCCAGAACTGTTTCAGGAAGACAAAAAATGTCATTGTCTTTAGAATTTAACTTTCTACTATGATATTCAGAATTTATTATTTTTTTTATTTTTAAAGATTTTATTTATTTATTCATGAGAGACACAGAGAGAGAGGCAGAGACACAGGAAGAGGGAGAAGCAGGCTCCACGCAGGGAGCCCGACGTGGGACTCGATCCCAGGTCTCCAGGATCACAGCCTGGGCCAAAGGCAGGCGCAGAACCACTGAGCCACCTGGGCTGCCCTGATACTCTGAATTTAAACCTATGTTGTGTTTAGGTTAATTTATAGTTACCTCTTTGTTGGCTATATGAGTTTTTTCTGAGTGTGGGAATAGAATTACATTAGCATTATCGAAAGAATAAGGAGGGTCATCGTTTTTGTGGTTACTAACAGTTAATAGAACTTTTATTCATTCAGCAATGATGGATTGAGCTTCTGGATTATCATGTGCCTGAAATTGTTTTAAGTTCTGGACATATAGTAGCATGTGGGATAATCTGTATCTTGATGGTTTGGTAGATCCTCTCTACAAAAGATTTTGCCTTTCAGGAAGAATCTTTGACTAACCTTACAATTTATTTTATTATTATTTACACAGTCATGTTTCCCCTTTAAATAAATTGGTTAATTTATTTATATTTTTTAATTCATTTCACTAGATTTTAAAATTTATTTGTATAATTTCACATAGACATAATTTGGCAGTTCTTACTGCTGTGTATGTATAAGTAGTGTTTTCTTTTTGGACTTGTTCAAACTTTCCATAGTTTTGTCTCTAGCTTATTATTTTATTCAAAGAAAGCTTTTGATTTTATTATTATGCCTATAGTTTTCTTTCAGGGTGGTGCTGGAGTAGGAGGGATATCCTTCCTTTTTGATTCTCAATATTTTTCCTTTTTATAGAGTCTTCTGTTAGATTTTTAGTTCATATGTTTTCTTATTTTTAATATTCAAATATAGAAAATTATGGTTATAATTTTTCTTCTTACTACTTTGTCAACCATCTACAAATTTTTTATAGTACTCTCATTATTATTTTCTAAATATATTTAGTTTACATTTGAATTCTTAAATGAAAGATTTAATGAAAAGATATAGTATAGGGGCCCCTGGATGGCTCAGTCTGTTAAGCATCTACCTTTGGCTCAGGTCATAATCTCAGGGTCCTGGGATCCAGCCTATCATTGGGCTTCCTGCTCAGTGGCAAGCCTGCTTCTCCCTCTCTGTCTTCCTCTGTGATATCTTTTCTTGCTCTCTCAAATAAATAAATAAAATCTTAAAAAAAATAAAATATTAATTATTATTAATATTAAAAATACATATACATATAATTTACAAGATATCTTATTTTATTTTTATTTATTTATGACAGTCTCACACACACACACACACAGAGGCAGAGACATAGGCAGAGGGAGAAGCAGGCTCCATGCACCGGGAGCCCGACATGGGATTCGATCCAGGGTCTCCAGGATCGCGCCCTGGGCCAAAGGCAGGCGCTAAACCACTGCGCCACCCAGGGATCCCAATTTACAAGATATTTTAAAATTTCTTAGGGGATTATTTGTTTTGCCTACTTTTCCACTAATTTCTTTCTTTCTTTTTTTTTTTTTTTAAAGATTTATTTATTTATTTATGATAGACACAGAGGAGAGAGAGAGAGAGAGAGGCAGAGGGAGAAGCAGGCTCCATGCCGGGAGCCCGATGCGGGACTCGATCCCGAGACTCCAGGATTGCGCCCTGGGCCAAAGGCAGGCGCCAAACCGCTGAGCCACCCAGGGATCCCCTTTCCACTAATTTCTAATAATATAGCATAAATTCTGTCATTAAGAATTTATTGATTTCTTGAATTTTTTTCTATGATGTAATATTTAGGCAATTTGGGGGAAAACACATAGGTATTTGAAAAGAATGTCACTTTCTCTCTTGGGGAGTACACTGCTTTATAAATTTATTAGTTTAAGCTGATTAGGTGTGTCATTCAAATTCTCTGTAGCATTATATATATTTTGCTTACATAATTTTGCAGTTTCTCACATCTGGACTTACTATTTACTTTTTTTTTTTTTTTTGTAATTATAACATGTTTTTCTTTGATATTTTGAAACTATATTGCTAGATGAATAAATCCCAAAGTGTTTTTTTTTATTTTATTTTATTTTATTTATTTTATTTTATTTTTTGTTTATTTATTTATTTTTTTTGGTTTTTTTTTAAGTATATTTTTAAAGCATTTTTCTTATAATGGTTTTTTAAAATTTGTAATTTTTTTTAGGATTTTCTCCAAGAACAATTATGTTGTTTGTGAACGGGGACAATTTGACTTCTTTCCTTCCAGTCTTTTTTATTCACAAGAGACACAGAGAGAGAGAGAGAGACAGAGACAGAGACAGAGACAGAGACACAGGCAGAGGGAGAAGCAGGCTCCATGCAGGGAGCCCGACGTGGGACTTGACCCTGGAACCCCAGGATCATACCCTGGGCCAAAGTTGGCGCTAAACCACTGAGTCACCAGGGCTGCCCCCTTCCACTCTTTATGTCTTTCATTTGTTTTATACTGATAAGTGGGGCCAACTTTCCTTTGTTCTTGACCTAGATGAAAGTAGTCAAGATTTCAGCATAGATTGTTTGTAAGAATCTTTTATGAGGTTGAAAATATGTCTGTTTCTAATAGTTATGAACAGATGTCAAAGTTTGCCAAATGCTTTTTTCCATATCAGTTGAAATGATCATATCATTTTTTCTTTTATCCTATTAATATGATAATTTACAGTGTCTGCTTTGTAAATGTTAAACCATCCTTACTTTTCTGAAATAGACCCTACTTTGTTATGACATCCTATCATGTATGTGATATAAATGTCACATATATTAAGAAAACATATCAACATAACTTCACTGTTGATGTCACTATAAAAGTGTTTTTCAGCTTTTCTCCATTTGAAATTATTTCTTTCTCACTTTCATACCTTGATAGTGACTCACTGTGTATAATTTACACTTAAGGAGTTTACCTCCTTGAGGATAAAGAATCTACCTAAATTATTTAGAATTCTTCTCTCAGGCAGGTGTGTTTATTCTTCCTCATTTATTTATTCAATCATATATTTATAGCATGGATATTTATCTTATGCCTTAGATTATAATCCAATGCTACTTTATTTTGTTGCAGGAATTGTTTCAGCTTTGGCCACCGAGAGCTTGTTTATTTTACTCCTGTGTCCTTTTCACATATCTCATCGATTTTTTTTTTTTCTCTCATCGATTTTTTTGAGTGCTTCCATACTTTCTTTTACTAGTGTTCCAGGCTCCTCTTGCATTTTCCTCCTCTAGTCCCAGAATCCACTATTTCTCTAAGAAGTCCTGGTTCATTTTAATAGTGACTGCAATAGAAACCAAGATGTGAGTGCTATGCGTGCTTTCGTAATGGGATGTCATCCCTTTCAGGTATTTTATGCTGACAGACCAAGGATATATATATATGTGTTTACTTACCCGTGTATATGTGTGTGTGTGTGTGTGTGTGTGTGTATAAATATTTTGATATGTAACCATCTTAATCTTTATTAGATAAGCATGAGTTACACTGATGCCTGATGCCTCCAACTCTAGTCCATTATAACATGGATCATTCTAGGCTTTTTTTTTTCTTGCCTATCTGTAAGTTTATACACCAACAGTGAGAAACTTGGCTCTTTGCATTGTCATTCATTTGCTTAGTTGTTCAGCTCCTATATACATGTATAGTGCTACCAGAAGTGTCATCCTTATCTCCATGGAAAACTACTCTTATCACCTAGAGTACAATGCTCTTTAGCCCTACTGACTGTACCTATTTCCAAAATCACTTAGATCAGTACTTTTTCCTCTCACCCTCCTCAGTGAGATTGTTTCATACATTTGCAATACAATTAGATTGTCTTGTAACATTGTGCTTTTCACCCTGGGATCCCATGACCTCCTAAAATTTTTTAAAAAAATATTCGCATACATTAAGGTTCATTTTTTATAATCTAAAGGTTTATGGGTTTTAACAAATGCAGAGTATTCTGTATCCACTAACACATATCAAACAGTGGATTCACTGTCCTAAATGCCCCCCTGTACTTCACCTATTCAACATCCTCTCCCCACAAGCATGGCAACTACTGAGCGTTTTATCATCTCTATCTATAGTTTTACCTTTTCCAGATTATTATATAATTGGAATCACAATCTCTGGCTTTTTCAGACCAGATTTTTTCACTTAGTAACATGCACTTCGGATTCATCCTTTCTTTTTTTTGGGTGGTTTGACAGCTCCTTTCCTCTTATCAATGAATAATAATATTTCATTATACAGATGCAACTTGGTTTGTTTATCTATTCATTCCTTGAAGGAGAGCTCCTTTGCTTCCAGATTTTGGTGATTTTGAATACAGCCGCTATAGATATTTATGTGTGTACATAAATTTTCTAATCAGTTGGATAAATACCAAAGAGTTCAACCCTTGAATTGTATGGCAAGACAATGTTTAGCTTTGGAAGAAAATGCCAAACTACCTTCCTAAGTAGCTGTGTCCTTTTGCATTCCTACCAGCGACAAATGGGGTTTCCTGTTGTTCTGCATCATAAACAGCATTTGATATTATCAACTTAAAAAAATATTAGTGATTTTAGTAGATGTGTGTAGGTGTATTTTTTGGTTATTGTTTTAATTTTTAATTTCCTAATGACAAATCATGGTTAGCATCTTTTAATATGCTTTTATGCAACCTGTATATCTTCTTTGGTGAGACAGCTGTTCAGATCTTTTGCCCATTTCATTGGATTGTTTACTTTCCTATTGTTGACTATATGAGCTCTGTGTATATTTTGGGTTCGAATCTTTTACCATATACATGTTTTGCAAATATTTTATTCCAGCTAGAGCTTGTCTTCTGATTTTCTTCACAGTGTCTTTTGTAGAGCAGAAGTCTTTAATTTTAAGAAAGTCTAATTTATAACTTTTTTCTTTTATGGATTATATTTTTGCTGTTGCATGTAAAAACTGATCACCAAACTCAAAATTAAGTAAATTTCCTTTTTTTGAGGGTAGAAATATTACAGCGTGAATTTTACATTTAGGCCTATGTCTCATTTTGAGTTAATTTTCATGAAAGGTATGAAATCTGTGTACAATTTCATTGTGCATATGGATATACAATTGTTCCAGCATCATTTATTGCAAAGACAACCTTTTCCCCACTGAGTTTCCTTTGCTTCTTTGACAAATATCAGTTGTCTATTTTTTTCTGGACAATCATAATCTATTGACCTATATTTCTATTTTTCTCTATATTTAATATCATGCTGCCTTGATTATGGTAACTTTTTTTTTTAATTTTTATTTATTTATGATAGTCACACACAGAGAGAGAGAGAGGCAGAGACATAGGCAGAAGGAGAAGCAGGCTCCATGCACCGGGAGCCCGACGTGGGATTCGATCCCGGGTCTCCAGGATCGCGCCCTGGGCCAAAGGCAGGCGCCAAACGGCTGCGCCACCCAGGGATCCCAGATTATGGTAACTTTATAGTAAGTATCGAGATCAGTTAGTGTCAGTCATGCAACATTGTTTTTCTTCAATATTCTGTTGGTTGTTCTAAGCTTTTTGCTTTTCACATAAATTTTAGGATCAGCTTGTTGATATCTATAAAATAGCTTGCCAGGATGTTGGTTGAGATTGTATTGCATCTTTAGGTCAGAGTGCTGTGGCGCCACGGTGGAAATGGTCAAGAAAGAATTCCTGAGACCTTTTCAATGCAAAAGGGTGTTTTTATTAAAGCACAAGGACAGGACCAGGGGGCAGAAACAGCTGCACTGTGATTGTGAGTAGTGATTGATTATATATTTTTATGTTGCGGGTGGTGGTAGTGGTAGTAGAGATAAGGAAGTTTTTATTTTATTTTATTTATTTATTTATTTATTTATTTATTTATTTATTTATTTAGATAAGAAAGTTTTTAAAGGGATTTTCTTTTCTTTTTTTAAAAAAAGCTTTTATTTATTTATTCATGAGAGACACAGAGAGAGGTAGAGACATAGGCAGAGGCAGAAGCAGGCTCCCTGCAGGGAGCCTTATGCGGAACTTGATCCCAGGCCCCCACCCCACCCCCATTGTGACCTGAGCCAAAGGCCGACACTCAACCACTGAGCCACCTGGGTGCCCTCTAAAGGGATTTTCACATGCTAAAAAAGGATTTACAGGATCCTGGAGATTTGGCTATTGTCAAACTAAGGTTGCTTTGTCCCTCTAGCAAGGTATTACCATTAAGGCAGCAATGAGTTTCTGGAGGAATATCACACTCTGCATATCTCGGGAATTTATCAGTGGGATGCAGGGTTTGAGGAAATTCAATGTTATCTACATTTCTTTTGCCTTTGTCCTTCTCATCAAGAGTATTCCCAATTCTTCTCTCTTGGTTTGGATTGTATTTTTAACCCCTTCTCCCCATCCTATGTTAAAGTTCTAACCCTTAATGTCTCAGATGTGACTGTATTTTAACACAGCTCCTTTACAGAGGAAATTAACCTGAAATGAGATCTTTAGGATTGACCTTATGGCAATGACTGGTGTCTTTACAAAAGGGAAAATCTGAAGCACACACATGCAGAAAATGGAGTGTGAAGATGAAGGCAGGGATGTAGGTGATGGTTCTACAAGCTAAGGTACACCAAAGATTGGCAGCAATCCACCAGAAGTGAGGTGAGAAGCAAGAAACAAATTCTTCCTCACGTCTTTCAGAATGAACCAATCCTGCCAATACCTTGATCTTGAAACTTCATCCTCCAGAACTGAGACAATACATTTTTGCTGTTTAAGACACTTAATTTGGGGTGCTTTGTTAAGGCAGCCCTAGCGAGTGAACACAATCCCATCTCTTATGACATTGATACCATTCCTTTTACTGACTCCTAACTTTAGTTATCCATCACCCAATGCATTATTAGTTTTCCCTTAAGAATAAGAAACATTTTAAAAAGTTATTTTATCTTCATTTATTCTTTCTCTAACACTCTTCCTTTTTTTTTTTTTTTTTATGTCTATGCAAGTTTCCGATCAACATCATTTTCATTCTCCCTAAAGAACTTCTTTTTAACATTTCTTGTCAGGCAGGTCTGCTAATGATGAATTCTTTCAGCTGGAATTTGCTGGAGGAACGTCTGTATTTCTTTAATGCTTAACGGATAATTTTGCTGGATTTAGAATTCTAGGCTCGTGCTCTTTTTGTCTCTTTCAATACTTGTTTAGATGTATCAATCAGCCTACTTATTTCCTGCTTTCTTGGTTTCTGACAAGGCTTGCACTCTAATTCTTAATTTTTGTTCCTGTCTTGTTGAGAAATTTTTCCTTCTGACTGCTTTCAAGATTTTTCTCCTTGTCTTTGGTTTTCTGTTGTTGACTATGATGTACCTGATGTGGGAAACAAAGGCAAAAGAAAAATTAAATTTCCTTACAACCTATAGTCAATTATAAGTCAATTATAAGTCCTTGAAACAGGCAGAGTGACCTTCCTCTAGGGACTCAACTGCTTGATGTTCATACTTTGCTAAGGGCAAAAGACAATCTTAGCCCAACCCCCAGGATCTTGTGAGTCTGTCTACTTTAACATATAAAAATTCCTTTGGAAACTTCCTTTATCTCTACCCTCTCAAGATACATGTTGGCAATCATTCCCCAAGCATATGACCCACTGATATGCATATGAAAGTTTTCATACTAAAATTTGATGAGACAGTAATAAATGACCTCTTCCCAACAACAGCTAGTCCCCTTATGGTCCTGGACACCTTGCTTCCAAAATTTTTTAGAGACTTATGCTCTCCCTAACCCCCTCCCAACTTGAAAGTATATAATGGGCCACTCCTCATGACCCTGGTGCAGCTCTTTCTGCCCTCCGGTCCATCCCCGTGCTTTAGTAAAACCACCTTTTTGCACCAGAGACATTTCAAGAATTCTTTCTGGGCCATTGGCTTCAAACCCTAATATCTTTCCTACATCATACGTAGGTATAGTTTTAAACATTTTTGGTATTCTGTTTGGTGTGCTGTGACCTCCCTGGATCTTTGGCTTCGTATATATCATGATTTTTAGAATATTCTCACCCATTTTTATTTCGGGGACTTCTTATACTTCATTTTGTTGCTCCTTGTGGTATTTTAATTGTGTGTATATTGCACCATTTAGAACTATATCCCAAAGTTTTTGGATGCTCTGTTCTGTTTATCTCTGCCATTTCAATCGTTTGCATTTCTGCTTGCATTTCAGCTGACCTATCTTTAAGCTTGCTTGTATTTTCCTTGGCTGTGTCCCTCCTACTGATGAGCCCATCACAGCCTTTCTTTATTTCTGTTACAGTGTTTTGGACTTCCAGCATTTCACTTTCATAATTTTATAAAATTTCCATCGCTCTCCTTACATAACCAACATGTTCTTGCAGGTAGCTCACTCTCTCTGTTGGGGCCTGTAACATATTAATCATAGCTGTTTCAACTTCTTTACTCAGTTATTCTACTATCTGTGTGACAGGGGAGTCTAGTGCTTACTTTGTCTCTTCAGACTGTGCTTTTGCTTGATTTTACATCCTTGTGACTTTTTTGTTGAAAACCAAGCATAGAATATAGGAATAATAATAATAATAATAGGAACTGAGGTAAAGAAATCTTAATATGAGAATTTATGTGAATCTGGCTAGTGGTTGCAGGAGTCAAGATTTCAAGTTACCCTGTGGTCTCCCACATTGCCTTTAGGCATCCTTAAGTACTTGTTCTTAGAGAGTCTGTACCTTGTGGCTGCGTTAGCTGTAACCCACTGTTATCACACTGATGTCGTTTTGGAACGCAGGTGAGATTTGGTGGGATAAGGTCCGGGGTCCATGACCAAGAAAGACTTCTTGAGATGTCTTTGGCACAAAGAGATGGTTTTATTAAAGCACAGAGACAGGACCTGTGGGCAGAAGGGTTGCTGTGCTAGTGTTGTGGGGGTGACTGATTATATATTTGGAGGAGGTAACAAAAACAGAGGTTTCAGAAGGATTTTCATATGTTAAAGAAGACTCACAGGAGACCAGCCTTGCCATTGTCAAATTAAGGTTGTTTTGTCCTCTAGCAAGGCATTAACATTAAGACAGTTGGGAGCTTCCTGGAGGAATGCCACCTCACTATCCCATCCAGGAATTGGGGTGGGGGTGAAGGTTGCAGGTGTCAGCCTGTGCTTTGTCTTCAGCTTGCCTTCTGCTCCCTCATCAACACTGGAGCCCGGTTGACAGTGGAGGTGAGGTCCCAGAGGGAGGGAAGCATTCTATAATCTTGTGATTAAACTTTAGTCTTTAGTGGGCTTGTGTCCTACACTCACACCCTTAGGTTGACACTGAAGCGAGAGAGCTAGGTTCTTGTTTCATGGAGTTGAAGAATGAATCTTGTAGACAAATGAGAGTAAAGTGATGGAAGATTATTAAGCCAGGATACAAGAAAAGCTCTCAGAAGTGAGAAGGGTCCCGACAGCATTGCCTACAGGAGCTCCACTGGCAGTCTTTTATTTAGAACTGACCAGGGAGCTTGTGGCCTTATCATTCTTGTGATAATCTTGGTTTGAGTAATGACTAGGTGATAACATCTTTAATGGCCTACTTCTTTTTGGAGTCTGGTTATCCTTTGTTGGTCACAGGGGACTGTCATAAAAAAAGACACCTTCCTCCTCCCACACACACCTAGGCCAAGGTGGTCTGGTGTGTTCCCTCATCTCTGGTTTCCTTCACCTCCTCATTTTGGGAATTTCTGTGAGCTTGACCACATAGCCCCTATCTATCTCTCCCTACCTAGCCCCGCCTGTCACTTACTCAACACAGCAAGGCTATAGGGTGCTAAAGTGGGAGAAATGTCCTTTTCCCAAGTGGGAGATGGTTCTAGTAATATCTACTATCCTAGAGAATAGGTATTTTTAAAAAAGATTTTATTTATTTATTTGACAGAGAGAGAGAGAGAGAGAGAACAAGCAGGGGGAGCAGCAGAGGGAGAGGGAGAAGCAGACTCCCCGCTGAGCAGGGAGCTGGACCTGGGGCTCCATCCCAGGACCCTAGGATCATGACTGGAGCCAAAGGCAGACGCTTTGAGCAATTGTGCAACCTAGGCACCCCAAGAATAAGAATTTTTTATGGAAAATCACCTAGGCCAGTTCCACACTGCTAGTGCCAGGAGAGTATCTCTTTTCACTCTTCACTGTGGAGATAGAGCCCTTGAAAGTGTGAGGTTTCCCTAGGAATGCAGCTCCCAGGAGTCTTGGGCTACCATGCTAGTCTACACTCAGATTCCAGCAATTTGTCAAAATTGCTATTTAAGGGCTCTTGCCAGTGTTTGACTCCAGCAGTCCTGCGTCAGGTAGGCAAGTCTTTGCTATGATTCTCCCTTGCTTCCCTTGTGTCTCCAGGTTTTGAGGGAGTGTTTTGCCTTGTGACCTTCTGTTCTCTAATGGCTCCGAGAAGAGTCATCGCCTTTCATTTTGCTTGGCTTTTTCTTGCTTCAAGGGTAAGAATATTGATTTCCAAGTTCTTCATATGTTTTAGGTACAACCGGAAATCCCAACTTTGTGTATTTGAGACATTTGATTAACATGAGGATGAGATAAAATGATGATAAAATCCATAAAAATAAGATAAGATAAAATCATTACAATTAAGATAAAATAAAAAGATCTCATTAAAATAAGATAAAATGGAGATTAATAAAGAAAATCAGGGAAGCATGGGGTGAACCTGGCAAGTTTGAGTAACTTGAAGTAGCTCGGTATGCTAGATCATAGTGTGTGTGTGGGGGTGCTACATACAAAATGACAAAACGGGGGGAGGGTGGGCAGGTGTCAGGGTGAAGGTCCTATGCAGAGTATGACACATTAGATCACTTGTGTCTTATTTTTTAAGATCCTTAGTGTTTAATGTAGTGCTTAGTAAACAGAAGATGCTTAATAAAAGCATATTGAATGAAGAAAGAACTAAGGAAGGAAAATATAATTGAAAAGTCATACTTAAAATTAAGTGTGGAATGATACTTCACATTTCTCTTAAACAGTATGAAGAGATTAATTATAGAATTCTTACAAATAGCCAGCTTTCTCAGTATCTTTGAAAAATACTTAACTCTATAAAAACATCCTTTCTATTTTTAAGGTTTTCAAAGGTTGAGGCAGGTTTTGCATTTAACTAGTGATTTTTTTTACCTTCAGTTAATATTTATGGCCTTCTCTTGCTGCTTCTCATATGAATAAGAAATTAGTCTTTGGATGATATCCCCCAAATTAGCAGTGACATGCAAACTTCTCAGGGGGGGGGTTTCAATATTTTAGTTGCCATTCCCTGTATTTCCCCGGGGACTGTAGTTTCTTTGGGTTTCTTGCAGCCACTGGATACGAAGCTCCTTGTACCACATGTTTTCTTATCTGGCTTTAGAGAAACAGTAGTTCACAACCCTTATTATGTCCAAATATTTGGCCAGTGGGATTTTTTTGTGTTTTCTTAATAAAGGTCACCTATAGTTATAAAATATTAGACTACAGGAGACCTTGCAGGCATTTTGGCTAGTGTACATCCTAGATGAGGGAAATGAGTATGAGTCTTAGAGAATTTTCAAAGATTGTCCCTGTTTGTGCAGCTAGCTGGCTACTGGGAGAAGTGAGAGTCACTCCCAGGGTAGAAGTTTTGTTTTGTTTTTTTTTTCTCTGCATATCAGTTCTCCACTTTTGAGGACTATTTTTGATTTTCATGAATTATAAATAGTATCAGTGTTACTCTGAGTTTTATATTCTTGGACTTTGATTGCACCAGTATATGATGTCCAAGTACTTGGTTTCCTATAGAACTACTTAAAACATTTGTCTTATACTAAATGAGATGGGGAGAATTTCCCAGACAGGGTAGGGGAAATTATTGCAGAGAAGCTGATGGATCCCATGATGAATATGTCCGCTTTCCTCAGCAGGTTCACTTACCAGGTCATATCAAGCAGATGAATCCAACAAATCATACCCAGGTGACAGGCTTTGTCCTCCTGGGGCTCTCTCAGGTATGGGAGCTCCGGTTCTTCTTCTTCATTGTCTTCTCAGCTGTGTATCTTATGACTGTAATGGGAAATCTCCTTATTGTGGCCATAGTGACCTCTGACCCACGCCTCCACACAACCATGTATTTTCTCTTAGGCAATCTTTCTTTCCTAGACTTTTGCTACTCTACCATCACGGCACCTAGGATGCTGGTTGACTTGCTCTCAGGCAACCCCATCATTTCCTTTGGTAGCTGCCTGACTCAGCTCTTTTTCTTCCATTTCATTGGAGGCATCAAGATCTTCCTGCTGACTGTGATGGCGTTTGACCGCTATATTGCCATCTCCCAGCCCTTGCGCTACAGGATTATTATGAATAGAACAGTCTGTGGGCTCCTCGTGGTAGCCTCCTGGGTGGGGGGCTTCATCCACTCCATTGTACAGGTTGGACTGACTATCCAGCTGCCATTCTGTGGGCCTGACAAGCTGGACAACTTTTACTGTGATGTGCCTCAGCTGATCAAATTGGCCTGCACAGATACCTTTGTCTTAGAGCTTCTGATGGTGTCTAACAACGGCCTGGTGACCCTGATGTGTTTTCTGGTGCTCCTGGGATCCTACACGGCACTGCTGGTCATGCTCCGAGGCCGCTCCAGGGAGGGCCGCAGCAAAGCCCTATCCACTTGTGCTTCTCATATTGCCGTAGTGACCTTAATCTTTGTACCTTGTGTCTACATCTATGCAAGGCCATTTCGCACCTTCCCTATGGACAAGGTGGTCTCTGTGCTGTACACGATGGTCACTCCCATGCTGAATCCTGCCATCTATACCCTGAGAAACAAGGAAGCGATCATGGCCATGAAGAAGCTGTGGAGAAGGCAAAAAGACCTTCTGGGTCCCCTGGAGCACTGACCTCCCTGCCCCCCCAGATTAGCAGGGGCAGAGCCTGAGAATCTGAGAGCTGCTTCAGTGTAGCAGCCTGATTGAGAAGACCTACAAAGTAGCCCAAACTACTTGTCTATTCTAATACTTGCTCTACTACTTGCTTCTCTATTGTTCTTAGCCTCAGTCAAGTTCTGGTGACCTGAACTTTTAACACAGAAAATGAAATGAGCAGGGGATTCCTGGGTGGCTCAGTGGTTTAGCACCTGCCTTCAGCCCAGGGCATGCTCCTGGAGACCCAGGATCGAGTCCCACATCTGGCTCCCTGCATGGAGCCTGCTTCTCCCTCTGCCTGTGTCTCTGCCTCTCCCTCTTTCCATGTCTCTCTTATGAATGAATAAATAAAATATTAAAAAAAATAAAAAGAAAATGAAATGAGTATCCTAGAACTTCTCCCAAGTGTTTCTTAGAGAAAAGGTCTTAGGTGCTATGCAGAAATGGTTTTTGGCTTAGGTAGTCCTTGCCTATGTGATGATGTTGGCTCTACTAAGAAAGTTCCAGCTGCAGTATGCATGGAGATGGTACATCTGGTGTTTCTTTTCTGATATTTCTTCTTGGACACAAAATATATATGACGAGCTCAAAACAACTATAAACTTCCTGGAGATAGGAGTGATCTAGAGGTTAATCTAAATGTGGGACACTAAGTTCTGATTTTGAAAGGCTGATTGAATTTAATGTCAACAAAGAGAAATGGACTTGTTTTGGGAAAATTACTTCCTTCTTGTAATTTCTTAAGGCACTCACCATCATCATGATCTTTTTTTTTTTTTTTAAGATTTTATTTATTTATTCATGAGAGACACAGAGAGAGAGACAGAGACAGAGGCAGAGGGAGAAGCAGACTCCCTGTTGAGAGCCTGATGCAGAATTTGATCCCAGGACCTAGGGGGCATGTCCTGAGCCAAAGGCAGACACTCAACCACTGAGCCACCCTGGCATCCCACCATCATCATGATCTAAATAATAATTTGTTAAGAGCTTACCATGTACCAGGCATGGTCCCAAGTCATTTACATTTACTATTTATTTTAATTCTCTCAACATTCTTACAAGGTAGGTATCATCTTCATTTTAATGATGAATCAGTGGCAACTGAGAGACATTAAATTATTTAAGTCTTTAGAGCTTGTTTCTGGAATCCAACCCAGATCTGTTTAACTTTAGAAGGCAAATTCTTGGTCATATCTCAAATTCCTACTAAGGGTCACTCTGTTTTTGTGAGTTTGTGCAAGTTAAACTGGCATTATGGGTAGAGATAATACATTCTAACTTGGTCTTGGTCTAGTGTAGACGAGGGAGTGAAATGGACTGGATTTTGGAATGTGGGGAGATGGAGTAAAAAGATAATTTGTTGACAACTGAACCCAATGGAAAAGGCATAATTTTTTTTTAAGATTTTATTTATTTATTCATGAGAGATCTACAGAGAGAGAGAGAGAGGCAGAGACAGAGAGCCCGATTCAGGACTCAATCCCAGGACTCGATCCCAGGACTCCAGGAGCACACCCTGGGCTGAAGGCAGGCATTAAACCGCTGAGCCATACAGGGATCCCCCCAGAATTGGGTTTAATGTGGAAAAATAGATTACTTGCTGGCCCCTAAATAAGGAGTGGTACAACTGCCACAAATACCTAAAGTGGTAACACCAGTACCCCTAGAAGCTCTACTGCAATTTAAGAGGGAATGGAGAGATGCTCATGGTCTTTTCTTACATCATCTCTCTAATACTCCCTCACAGTTTAACTCTCTGATCCACATTCTTGCGTCTCCTACCACCAAGTCAACCATTTGGCTTCTTATTTTTATCATAGGACCTGCACCTTTTTTTATCTTCACTCTCATACCTAAGAATCTATTTTAAAATAAAAACAATGTTTTGTTTATTTATGTTAAATGTTATTTAATCAATCGGTGATCCCTACCATGGATGTGGGATGGAAAGAGGATGATATTTAACAAATGTATTTGCAATCTTAGCATTAAGTCATTACTCATCACTTATATCTTAGTAAGTAAGTTAGTATAAGTGAAGTTCCTTTCCATAATAGTAGCCGGTTGAGAGGGAATGTGTAGTATACAGGGCTTAGAGCATGGGTCAAACTGGAAAGAGGAAAGGCTTAGGTTTAAGGAAAAGGGAGCTGGAAGGTTTTGGAAGAGCAGATAGGACAGCATAGAGGAAACATGTAAGTTATTTGAAAAGAGTATATTTTAGTGGGAAGATAATTTTGGAATCAGAAGAATTAAGTCGGGGTTCTCTTTCCATGTGGTTTGGTTTAGTAGCAAGAGTGTAATTCTCTAGCCACTATACTTTGGACTTGTAGAAGGGTAGCATGTTTATTTATACAAGTCATAGTGCAAATACACTGAAGAGGACATATATGTGCAAATAATATGCAGCTTCTTTATTTTTCAATAACCAAAATGATTTTCCTTCTAATTGCCATATTGCTGGATAGGAAGAGAAAAGAGCTCAAGTTTAGGCAGATCTAGTACACTTACTTTTTTTTTTTTTTTAAGATTTTTATTTATTTATTCATGAGAGACACACAGAGAGAGGCAGAGACACAGGCAGAGGGAGAAGCAGGCTCCATGCAGGGAGCCTGATGTGGGACTCGATCCCAGGACCCTGGGATCATGTCCTGAGTCAAAGGCAGATGCTCAACCACTAAGCCACCCAGATACCCCTAGTACACTTACTTCTATGCAGAAAAATGCACATAGTCCCCTTATGTAGGTCGTCATTCCCTTCAGAAAATACCACAGTCTCCCTTAGGAGTCTGCTGTTTCCCTCTTGACCCTTTACTAGCCTGGCTCTTTCCTAGGCTGTAAGATCTATGTAGGTAGGTAGAGGGTTCGTCTTATCAAGCTTGTTTCCAAACTACATATTGTCCATTTTTCTCAGCCTCCACTGCCAATTGTAAAGTCATAACTAGCACATCTGTCCCCTAGGCCATGCAGTAGCTTCCTACTTGATCCTTTAAAATCCACTCTTCTTTCTAACCAGTTGTCCCCACAACAGCTGATTGATTTTTAAAAATACAATTAGATCATTTCCTCACTTAAAACCCTTCAAAATCTTTACATTGCCTTTACAAAGGAAGAAAGATCCACATAAAGCTTATAGATAAGGTCCTGTCTGAACCGACCTCAGCCCACCTCTCCACTTCGAGGCCTCTTGTACATTTGTTTCTCCCAGTCCATCTTGTCTTACTCTGGGACCTGGCAAATGCTACTTGCTCTTTCTGGAATGCTCCTCCTCTACTTTTTGCCTGGATAACTGCTCCTCAGTCCGAGGCCTCGATTTAAAGCTCATTTCTCCAGAGGTATGTTCCTGAGTCTTTAATCTAAATTATTTTTCCTTATTAGCTCCTCTAACAAAACTCAACTCTTTTCTCAAAAACATTTATCACAAATTGCAGCTACATACTAAGATGTGTATTTAGGTTTTCTTGTTTGTTTTTTTGTTGGTTTGTTTTTTTGGGGCACAAATCCCAACTATACTATAAGTAGGATATTGTAAAAGTGAGGGCTATGTCTACTTTGTTTACTACTAGACTAGTAGATTCACAAGCAACAAAAAAGCAGCCTCGGGTGTAGAATTGAGGAGGCATTCACTCCCAGGTTTGTGCATAGCCCTACCCTGCTCTTGCATGACCAACAGCGTGACCAAGAGGGTGTACGTCTCTTTATTTTTTTTTATTTTATTTTTATTTTTTATTTTTTTGGTGTACGTCTCTTTAAAATTTGTGCCCCACACATCTCCATTGGCCCAAGACATTACCCTAGTCTCATCCCTGCCTGGCTCAGTGCCTTAAACATACTAGGTATTTAATAATATTTCTTAAAGGAATGATTGAATAATTGTCCTTGTATTTAGACTTGGGAATTTGGGATATCCAAATAATTTGATGGTCACAGCATTCTTCCTTTATGCGATCCCTATTGGAGCTGCAAGTCACATAAAGAGCAATAGCAATTGAAAATCCAAGAACCATTTATTACCACAGCCAAAATTTAATTTTCTGTATACAGGTTCTGGTTAATCTTGTTTGTAATACTCAGTCTAGGTGGAAGGCTGCAGAAAGCTTCTTACTCCTTCCCCTATAAGCTCCTTATCTGAATCTCCATGTCTTAGCATCTGCTGGTTGGCTTCATGATATAGGATCCTGAAGCTGTAATAAGTGTGCTGAACACAGGTGAGGAAGAAGAGTAGCGGTCTCCCTGCATGAAGGCCACATCCTTACCTGCCCCAAAGTAAATGTGTCCTAACCAGAATTTTGAAACTTGACCAATTGGATCAGCCTTCTCTAGGAGGGATCGAGAAGGGGAGGCATCAGGAAGATAGGAGAAAGGAAAATGAAGGCTTGCTCCCTATTTTATATTGTATATTTATGAAGACTTTTTTTAGATTTTATTTGTTTTAGAGAGAGAGAGCACACGTGCATGTATGCAGGAGGGGCAGAAGAAAGAGAGAGAATTCTGAGCAGACTCCTTGCACAGCCTGACTTGGGGCTCAATCCCACCATCCCAAGATCATGACCTGAGCTGAAATCAAGAGTCAGATGCCTAACTGACTGAGCCACTGGGGTGCTCCATATGAAGACTATTTTTTAATTGTCTGACAAAAGTGCAGGGTGTTGCTTGAGTGATTTGAACTTCAAACCCAGTCTTAAAAATTGCATAAATTGGGACATCTGTGTGGCTCAGTGGTTTAACACCTGCATTCAGCCCAGGGTGTGATCCTGGAGACCCAAGATCGAGGTCCACATCGGGCTCCCTGCATGAAGCCTGCTTCTCCCTCTGTCTGTGTCTCTGCTCCTCTCTCTGTGTGTCTCTCTTGAATAAATACACAAAATCTTAAAAAAAATTGCATAAATTTTTAATCTCCTAATCTAATATATATATATATATATATTTTACTTGTGATCCTCATAGTCTCTCATTGCCATGATTCAGTGCCACCTCAGGGCATCTCTCAGGGCCTGCTTCACCTTATCATTGCGGAGACTGAAGATGAATGGGTTCAGGAGGGGTGTGATGATACAGCTCAGGACTGAGGCACCTTTGTTGAGCAGTGAGGACTGAGCCTCCGACACACGGATGTAGAGAAAAATGGAGCTGCCATAGACGATGACCACCACAGTAAGATGTGAGACACAAGTGGAGAATGCCTTCTTCCGCTCGGCAGCTGTGGGGGCCCTGAAAACTGTGGCAAGAATGCAGGCATAGGAAACCAAGGTCACCGCCAGTGACCCCAGTAACACTGCCGTGGAGAGCACAAATGCCACCAGCTCCAGTAGGCGGGTGTCTCCACAAGAGAGCCTCAGCAAAGGCCAGCTGTCACAGAAAAAGTGGTCAATACCACGGGGGCCACAGAAAGGTAGGCTGGCCATGAGGATGGTGGGACAGAGCACCCAGAGGAATCCAGCTAGCCAGGAGGCCAGAACTAATTGGGAACAGACACGACCGCTCATCAGAGTCTCATAATGGAGGGGGCGGCAGATTGCCAAGTAACGATCCAGAGACATGACAGCTAAGAGGAAGAAGTCGGTGGTGTCAAGGAGGAAGTAGAGGTAGGATTGGAGGATGCAACTGGCAAATGAGATGGAGTGATCCCCTGTGAGAATGATGACAAGCATTTTTGGAACCACAACAGACACAAGCAACAGCTCCAGAAAGGACAGGTTCCTCAGGAAGAAGTACATCTGTGTGTGTAGGCGTCTGCTCACCCAGCTGAGCCCAATAATGAGTAGGTTGCCTGAGGCCGTTACAATGTAGGTCACCATCAACCCCAGGAACAGCAGAGACTGTAGGATGTGGCTTCTGGGGAAACCCAAAAGGACAAACTCTGTCACCTGAGTCCAGTTTTCCAGACTCATCTCCAGTGACCTGGAGGAGAAATGAAACAGAATTTTGTAACTGGTTCCATAGCCATAAATTATCATTTAATGGATCAACAGAATAATAAGCACCTGGTGCTTCCTTACATCCTGAGATTATATTCATCTTTCTGCTTAGGAGTGACTTACAAAAAAAGAGAAATAAGATATGATAGCAAGCTGTATATCAGCAATAACATGGATGATATTATGATATTGAACATTAATTATGTATTAGGAAATTTGGATGCAGTATCTCCTCTCACAGTGGCTCTTAAAGATAAATATAACTATTCTCTCTTCTAGGTAAAGAAAGGATGACTGAAGAAGTTCAAGGAACTTTTCAATGATCAAATAGGGAGCAGGTGGTAGAGGCAGGATTTCAAACCAGATTTCTGGGGCTCCCATGCACATACTTCTTTCTGTTTCACTTAGGCTGGGTATCACATGAGTGGGGTCCAGAAGAGTGGAGGGGTCAGAGAAGACTTTACAGAATAAATGAACTATGAGCAAAATCATATTGGGATCAAGAACTCTCAGTGCTTGTGGTCCTTCTATGTCCTGGCTTAACACAAGATAACAATAAAAATCACGGCTTTCAGTGTCTTTAGAGATTTTATTTTTCTTAATCAGCCAGAGTGTCACAGGTGATGAAACTGTGGAGAGTCCAAGTCCTTTCTGGTTTGTTGTTTTTACCAACTCTTCCTTCTCTGGGTTATGGGAAATCCCTCTTCCAGGTGACTAGCTTCCTCTCATCCTCAGCTCTCCCAACGTGTTTGTGGCATAAGGTGAAGAGGGGGAAGGAAGCTTACCCAAGGAGATAGGTTGTAGCAATTTGCCTCTTCAACTATTACCTTCATTTGGAGATATGTTCATCTTGTCTTTAGAACTTTCGAACTTATGAAATTTATCCATAAGTTTTGCACGGTTCAGTTTCACTAGACATCTTGGTTCTAGGATCCTTTTGTCACATCCAGCACCAAATATGCAGAATTTCATAGATTTTGCCTGTCAATTTCATTGTCTGAAAATGTTGGAAAACATTCTAAGACAGAAAGAATGCAAATTACCATCAAGTTGTTTAATTGACGAAGAATGAAGTGTTGAGAGCTTTTGCAAAGTTTAATCCAGGAACATCTATTACTCCAGACTTCCAGCATTAAAGATGGGGAACATAAATATTTTCTCAAGTCTGTCTGGAGAAGTCTTAAGAAAAATTATCAGCAGAGGCAGAGAATCTTGGTTCCAAGGCTGAAAGAAAGACCTTCAGGGCAAGTTCTGGTTATGTCAGTAAGAAGTAAATCCTGGGATTAAGTAGCTAGCTAATAGTAAAGCTTTATACCTCCAAAGTCAATTAAATACCTCAATAAAGCTCAGAAAAGGATGTTAGAGTATTTAGGGATGACATAATCATTTCAGATAAGGAAAATATGTTAACTATGGATTTTCCCAAAGTATTGGGTAAATATTGTGTTTAAAAATAGCTTATAAAGCCTAGCTGGCAAATTTTTAATATTAGCTTTTATCTACTATTATAAAACACATATACTAAAGTCTATTATACAGCATTCCATTGGCAGTTAACCTACTGGCTACTTGCAAGTTTCTGAGTAATTTCCAGTTGGCTGGCTGTCGTTCTTATTATTCCACATAATAAAAATATAATCCCTATATATATGTGTTTAAAATTTTGTCATTTGGGGGATGCTGGGTGACTCAGTCAGTTGTGTCTGACTTTGGCTCAGGTCGTGTTCCCAGGGTCTTGGTATCCAGCCCCATTTCAGGCTCTGCACTCAGCTGGGAGTCTGCTTCTCCCTCTCTCTCTCCCCCTCCCCACCACTCATGCTCTCTGTCTGTCTCAAATAAATAAATAAAATCTTAAATTTTTTTTTCTCATTTTGAACCTCCAAATAATGTTGTTGGTTAGTTAGCCTAATGTCTAAGAAGTCTTGCATAAACTCATAGTTAGAAGTTGTTAACATTATTGGAAATGATTTCTTGTTCCCATCTACTTCACACTAAAAATAGTGTTTGGCAAGGTGAGAGCCAATGGAGGGAATTAGAGCTATGAAGGACACACATGTACACACATTTTCAATTCTATCTGCACTATAACTTAATCTACACAATTAGGTAGCTACTGTTGTTGTCCACTTTATAACTGAGCAAATTGGAGCACATCAGGTTAAAAAAACTTCAGAGGTAGAGCTAAGATGAACATTTAAGATGATCCAACCCTGATGTCAGACCATGGCACTACTAAATATAACTATTTTTACTTGAAATTTGAACCTGCCAGAGGGAAAAAGGACATTGATTTGAAGTGCTGCAATATAATAATGCCTCATAATAATAACAGCATTTACTGAGTAGCTGTAATATATTAGGAAAGGAATTTTTCATTCATTTCATTGTTCAATGTTTCAGCAACCAGGCAAGCTAAGCATTACTTCCATTCTACAGGCAAAGGAATTATGTAGAAAGTAAGGACCCGTATCTAGCGAGTAGAAAAGTTAGGGACTGGAATTTTAGGAAGTTTGACTTTAGAGACTGCACTTGTAACTGCTCAGCCATAATATCTTAGGCGGGAGAGAGTTCGTGACTATAAATTTGATTTGACGTCAACTTCCAATTGTCTCCTTGCTTCATTTGTGGGTTAATGATAAGAATTGTGCATATGGAAATTAGTTATTGTAGTTTAAAGCTTTGGTCCTAAAAAAATAAAACTATCCCTCAGAATGTGTGCTAGACTGAGCCTTATCTCGGAGGCTTTCAGCTTCTACAGAGAAGTGAGATTGGGTGTTCTGGCCCCAATCACTACTCTCCATCCCCAGAAGGACTCCCTTACCTGAGTATATCCTAGAAACTTGTCCTCCTTGTCTTTCAAGTTCTATTACAGGGTATGCTGGATCTATATCATGTAGAAAGCAGAGCATTCTGCTTGGGTTGCTTATAGATCTAGAATCACATACAGGTACTTAGCTACTTTCCCATTCCCAATAAGGACTCCTTCATGGCATTACACATTTATTATATGGCTTATTATTCTAAATCTGGTTGGAATCATCAAAACTCTCCCATCTCCCTTCTGAAATATAGGACCCTCCTGCCAGAATTTACCATAAACTTAGGCTATGAGACCTTTTCTTTCTTTTTTTTTTTCTCTTTGTCTTTAGAGAGAGAAAGCATGTGAGCTGGAGGGGGTGGGTAGGGGCAGAGAGAGAGGGGCAGAGAGAATCTTAAGCAGGATCCACACTCAGTGTGGAGCCCAAATTGAGGCTGTATCTTATGAGCCTGAGATCATGATGTGAGCTGAAATCAAGAGTTAAATGCTTGAACCACCCTGGTGTCCCTGAGATCCTTTCTCAATCCTTTCACCCACATGGACCATTTGGTCTTGCAAATTTCCCATTTCCAGGATGTATGTCCACGTCTCTGTTTAGTCCTCCGGCAATCCATTCAGAGCTCCTCTCCTGTTTCCCTTAGCCAAATCCTTCTCATTTCCACTGGCAACACATTTGCATAGCTAGTTTCTCTTTTTTTCCTCTTTAGGTATACTCCTGGTATCTTGAGGTTTGAATACATTTTATACTTTATTAGTCAAGGGAGAATCTAGGTTTATTGAATTATTTCCTCTGAGCATGGAAAACTTGCGCCAGAATCATCTAGTTTGTTGATTAAAAATACTGATTTCTAGGCTCTACCTGTAAAAATGCAATCATCCTCTGGGGATAGGGCCGAGGAATACAGATTTTTAACAATTTATCTGGGTTATTCTTATTTACCTTAGAGTTTGAGAAATGCTGGATTTAGAGAGAAAGAAGAGAGTTGGGCTTTTTGAGCAAGGTTAGGAAAAAGGGCTGAGATATTAAGAGGAGACTAAATGCTGGATTTAGAGAGAAAGAAGAGAGTTGGGCTTTTTGAGCAAGGTTAGGAAAAAGGGCTGAGATATTAAGAGGAGACTAAGTAGTAGGTATGGAATAGAAGAGCCCAGAAATGACAGGCATAGTTTTCTAAACTAAAACCATCACCAATGTGGTGGAAAGCTAACTTTACAGATGACCCAGAGAAGCCATAAATCCAGGCTATTAATTCTTACAACACTTCAGATGGCTAACCCATGCCCCAGTGTGCCCACAAATATGAGGGGATTATTCCTTTCAGGCCTGGGCTAACCAAGTACCCCATGCGAGTACCCCCATACATATGAGACTAGATACAACCTTGAACACTTTGTGCCAGGTATTTTATCAGGTACTGGAGATAAAAGTTGAATTGCTACGGAGCCATAGTGTAGTAAGGGTTAGATATATTGATTGCAAATTGTAAATTGCATTAGAATTCATTTAAGGCTGTGATAAAAGTAAAATCAAAGTCATGTAGGGGCGGAGAAAAGAAAGGAACAAATTTTGTGTATGGAGCAGCATGGAATACTTAAAAGGTTAATAACATTTAACCAAACACTTAAGGAGGAATTGTAGATCCAGAAAGGATATGAGTCTTCCAGGTTTAAAGTAACCCAAAATACCAACTTTTGAGTTTTTCAATAGGAAAATGAGATTATAAAGATTATTCATTTTTTTTTATTATCAAACTACGGTTTAAAATACACTTATAATTATTATGTAAGTATATTTCTTCTTAAAAATAGCAAGACCAGGGCATACTATTTCTTGGATGAAGAATGACTCAAACCTGATGGACTTAAAGGCTCTAGGAACATAAACTGGCTCTTGAGACAGATGAAATTTAATTGGATCCTTCCCATCTCTGCTAGTAGGCCTTTATATACTTATTACACAGTATTCTTGCTTTTAGGTAATTATCAAATAATCATTAATGTGTTAATTTAAAAAGAAATGTGACTATTTTGGGTTACTTCTTTTTTTAAAAAAAGATTTTATTTATTTATTCATGAGAGACACACAGAAGAGAGGCAAAGACAGGCAGAGGGAGAAGCAGGCTCCCTGTGGGGAGCCCATCTTGGAACTTGATCCCAGGACCCCAGGATCATGCCTTGAGTTGAAGACAGATGCTCAACCACTGACCCATCCAGGTGTCCTCAGTTACTTCTTGATAGAAATAATTTAGTTCTCAAAGGTTTGAAGTTAGAATGACTAACACAGTAACTGTTGAATGAAAAATTTCCCGGAAATTATGCTATGTTGGGCAGGGTACTTTGTCTTGTGCTATCCTACATACGATAGGTTACCCATTACTTCTCTACATGCAAAACTTGATCTTTACATGAGACTTCAGTAAGAATAAGGACAAAGTTTTCCAAAAGCTGGAGGTATGGTGTTTGAGGCCTTAATAAAAGAGAAAGTTGTTAGTCTAATTAACTCGTTATTCAAAACACAAATATCAAAGCTTCCCATAGTACCTTACTTTATTGGCTATGTGTGTAGAACTCAACAGCCAAAAGTAGCAATGGAGAGTTCTCATTCCTCTCTTCCTTCAGAGAAACAAATTGTTTTACTGTGTGCAATGAAATATGCCATATTTGTAGTACTCTAAAACTATAAGCCTTAACTTCTGTATACACAAGACTTAATTCTAACAAGCTCCTTTCTAAGTCAGAGTAAGAATAAATTCTGAGCATACAAAGTTGCCTGAGAGAAGAGGCTGATATAAATTGGCTTGTACCTGTTCTAGTACTGCACTTCTTAGGCTTCTTCTCCTGGCCAATTTGAAGAATGTAAAGTCAGAGGATCTATAGGGCTCCTCCTGTTCATGGTCATTGAAACACACAGAAGGCTTCTTGTATTGACACCTGTTTGCTCCCAGTGATACTAAGCAAAACTCCACTGTGGTGTTGAAAGAAAAGTTCCTTTAACTTCGCATGATTAATTCTTGCCATAACTGATCAATTAAAATTTACTTTAACTTGCTTTAAACTTGCTTTGAAACCCCAAAAGGGAACAACTTTGACCCAACTTGTTAAAAATAAACAATGTAATTAGTCCTTTGAGGCTACGGGAAGTAAGTTGTTTGAGTTTTGTCATAGAGTGGCTGCATACTTCTTTAAAAAGAAAAATAAAGCTATTTCTTGAGTACAGGGTAGAAGAAAATTTGCCACTATATTCAAACTTCAGGAAATACTTTTGAACTTGGTAGTGACTCAGTGAGGTCTTGGCTATCTTAATAATGTAATGAAATTATAAAAATTAAATATCTATATATTATCAGCACTAATAACAAAATAAAACTATTTTTAATAAATACTAGATATTGACTCACATACTAGTTGTGACACAATTTGTGGCATGAACTTGAATATGTTATTAAATTCTCTGAGTGTCCGTTTCCTCACCTGGAAAATGAGTTGCACAGGACTTTCAAGGGAATGGGTTGTATATAATTTGCACTAAGATAATCAATAAAGATTAGAAAAATCACTTAAATTTTTTTTAAAGATTTCAGTTATTTTATTTACGAGAGACAGAGAGAGAGAGAGAGAGAGAGAGGCAGAGACCCAGGCAGAGGGAGAAGCAGGCTCCAAGCAGGGAGCCTGACGTGGGACTCGATCCCAGGTCTCCAGAATTATGCCCTGGGTTGAAGGCGGCGCTAAACTGCTGAGCCCCTGGGCCTGCCCAAATCACTTGAATTTTTATCTCATTATCCAGCAGAATAAAAATTCTCTTCTCATTTATATAATTTCTATAAGCTCAGAGTATCCATTTTTCTCTGCTTACTCTACCCCCATCCCCTGAATGAATGTTGAACTTCAAGTCCCTTAAAATGACTGTGAACTGTCATCAAGAGCCTGCCTCTTTTTAGATGTTGTTCTACTGAAAAATTTTGCATACTCTGGAGCACGAAGTGAATTGTGAATACTATTGGTTTAGCAGAGATATGATAAAATCAAAAGAACATATTTAAAAATTCTATGATGGTTGTCCAACCTTGGTTGGAATTAGGAAATATAGTCATGTCAGACTGTGCATTGGGATTTTTTTTTAAGATTTTATTTATTTATTCATGAGAAATGCACAGAGAAAGAGGCAGAGACACAGGCAGAGGGAGAAGCAGGCTCCATGCAGGGAGCCCGATGTGGGACTTTATCCCGGGTCTCCAGGATCATGCCCTGGGCCGAAGGCAGGCGCTAAACTGCTGAGCCACCCAGGGATCCCCTCGGGATTTTTATTTGTAGCTAATTGTGGTTTTTTTTTTTTCCTCTCTTCTTGAAAATGGGAAGATATTCTATGATACTCTTAGGGATTCACAGGCTAAATAAAATATAGTTTAAAATATACAATGGATAAAAGATAATTTGGCACTGATCATAGTTGTCTGTCTAGAGAAGAGGGATAGAGCACAAGCAGGGGGAGGGACAGAGAGAGAGAGAAGTAGACTTCCCACTGACCAGGAAGCCTGAAGCAGGGCTGGATCCCAGGATCTCAAGATCATGACCAGAGGCAAAAGCAGACACTTAACTGACGGAGGCACCAGGTGCCCCTATAAAGCCATCTAGTTTTGTTATGGGAAAGTGAGGAGCCAGGCTTGCTTTGATTTTCAAGAATCAGAGGAAGTGTGCTTGAGTGTTGAATGCTATGGTGGTTACTGTGGGTGAGCTGTTCCCACCTTCATTCTAATCTCCTCAGTGGGTTGGATCTGGACCTGCAGAGAACTAGGAGTCCATCCTGGAATCCCAGTCTAGGATCCATTTCCTAAGCACAGCTGATGATTTTGTAAGCACTTAATTCCCTTTAATCCTCTTTGCTTAAAAATCCTTGAATAGTTTGTTTCCTTCACTGAAACTTAACTGTTAGAAATTCTAGTTAGAGTGGGACTTCTATAAAGCTTGGCAGATAATCACCTTCCTCCAAGGGTGTTTTGTGCCCTACTTGACCCCAAAGCCAAGTGTCATAAGAACAGGCCAAGAAACAAGAAATGAATCCAAGTGGGTTGTTCAATAACACACCTGGTGATATCTATGTTCATTCTGAGAAAAAAAGGTCCTTATGATAATATTTCATCTTAGAATAAAGATGGAATATTATTCTGAGGGGAGATTACATAACTGCTATCTTTTCCCCAAAAATGGGCATGTCCTCTTCTCTTTTCTTTTTTTTCTCCCTTATACCTGCTTACTCTGGTGAATCAATGCAAATGATTAGGGAAAATTGAAATGTCTATTGGCTGAGTTAGCTCAGAAACTACTCCATAATAACATTAAATTATATGAGAAATTGCCCAAGTTGAAAATATGTGTGAAGTATGTGAAGGTTGTCTTTGATACTTTCCAAATCCTTTTCTGGAATCTGATCGTCTTCCTCCTCAACAAAATCTTTTATTGGCTATTTGAATACTCTTGTAGGGGTACTTTTTGTCCTTTGCCATACAAATTCACCCTCACTTGTTATCTTAGTAAAGCGTATGCGAGAAAGATATATATATATATATATGTACACAAGAGCAGTGGATTACTGACTGCGCTATTTCAATTCCAGAGTTACTAGCATAAAAAAAAATTCAGAGATTAGCCTAAAAGAGTACCAGATTGGTGAAGTTTCAGGCAGCTTCAAAAATGAATGAAAGAACATCCTACACTGTGGGGATATCTGTGTGGTGACTGGGTTGTGCCTCAAAACCAACAACTCAAATGATAAATATTTTAACTTATTAATAAAATTTTAATTTAATTACAAGTAGAAACTGAGAGAGACTTAATTTGAATTCAGGGAGAATATGTCATCTAGAGATGAATTGTGCTTTTATATTTTGAGGAAAACAGGAAGGTAATACATAGAATAATAATTTAATAACAATAATATTAGGAATATTGATATTAATTGTTAACCTATTATTATTAATATAATAGTAATAACATCATTATTATGCCAGTGCATATTTATCTAAGTTTCAGTAAGTATACTAAATTATTTATATTCATTAACATACTCCAATCTCCCAACAGCTCAATACAGTAATAATGACATTTGAGGAGTCCTTTCTTTGTAAACCAACTACTTGTGCCAGCAGAATCTTCTTTAATCCTCAACACTGCTATGAGGCAGGAACTACTTTGTCTCTATTTTATAGATTAGGAAATTGAGTTGTAGAGAAATCTGCTTGCCTAAGGTCAGCCAGCTAACAAGACGACAGAAGATTTAAATATGGTCATTTGCCCCAGGATCCAGGCTCCTACCCACTTTATTACACATGTGTGATTATTTCACAAATACCAGACGAATATAATCTGATGGCAGCATCCGTCACTGATATTTATGGAGCACCCAGTTTGTGCCAGACCCTGTTTCCTACCACTTCAGAAATATTTATTCTTTCCTCTCACATTTCCATGGAGGAAAGGACTTCCTTTCTTCTCCACATTCTGGAAATCTTGGATTTTTCCCGTTTTACCTGATTTCCTAACAGAAGAGGAGCCTTTCATCTGGAGTCTAAAATTCTTTGGGCCATACCTTTACCAGTAGGTGGAGCTATCATGCTTCAAAAGCAAGAAGGCAACTCCATCCTTTTCTTTGGACCAGTTCATTTATTAATAGAAAAATGACTCTTTTTGGCATCATCTCGTCACCCTTACTCCTGCAAAGTAAATAGACTGATACATAGAATCGCTTTTCTGCTGGTGAGGAATGTCCACAATTTTCCTTTTGTTGATTTAGGGCCAGAGAGAATAAGTAGGAAGCCTCATTTGGCTTTAAGATTAAAGATTTTTCCAATCTAATATTTACTAGAGAGTTCTGCTTTCTACAGATAATGACCCCCTTGCCATTGCTACAGCTGGTTTGTATCTTATTTGACCAGAGGCCTTTGTGCATATTCTTTACTGATTAGAACTTAGAGAAGAAGAATTAATCTTAAGATGAACTAACAACTTCTAAAAAAATTGCTTAAGATTTTTAGTCAGCCTTTAAAAAAAGAAAATTCTGCATTTGGGACAACCTAGGTGGACTTGGAGGACAGTATGCTAAGTGAAATAGGGCAGACATAAAAAGACCAATACTGCATGATTTCACTTATATATGTAATCTAAACATGTCAAACTCATGAAAGCCTAGAGTAGAATGATAGTTGTCAAGGGCTGGGGAGTGAGCAAAAGGAGATACTCTCTAAAGGGAAAAATGTTACAGTTCTGCAAGATGCATAAGTTATGGAAATTTGATGTACAACATTGTAACTATAATTAATAATACTTTAATATATCCTTGAAATTTGGTAACAGTTGATTGTAAGTGTTCTCATCACAGAGAATTCATAATTATGTGAGGTAATGAATATGTTAAATAGCTTGAATGTGATGATCATTTTACAATGTATGCATATATCAAAACATCAGGCCCCGGGTTAAAATACATGATTTCTTGCATCTTTAGAAAATATAGCATCACATAAAGCTTTAATTACCACTGACTTTGACAAGTTAGAATATATTGAACTTGAGTTACTTAAAAAGGAGTGAGGTGGGGTACCTGGGGGGGCTCAGTGGTTGAGCATCTGCATTTGGCTCATGTCCTGATTCCCGGGGTCCTGGGATCATGTCCCACAGCCTGCTTCTCCCTCTGCCTGTTTCTGCCTCTCTCTGTGTCTTCATGAATATATAAATAAAATCTTAAAAAAATAAAAAGGAGTCAGGTATGAGCAAGAAGTGCTGATGTATGTCAGAGAAAACAAGACCATTTAATGTTATAACTGAATTAGGCTAAGGTGACCATTATGTAGAATGGGAGAAAGGAAGGGAGGGAATGAGGGTTTTGCAATGTAAGGATAAGCCAGAACCTCCCTATCTTCATTCCACATTTGCCCATATTTATGCGGTTTATATTAAAGATGAAAGAATGACTTTCAGCTGTAGCTTAGAGCCTTAGCATAAGATCCTTCTTGCAATGTGATTTGATATGTTTAGAGGGAGTATTTCTAGTTATTGTATCAGCTAAGTAAGAGTTTGTAACTTTTCATAGAGAACACCTTTTCTGGGGTCGCCTGGGTGGTTGGCTTGGTCAGTTAAGCACCTGACTCTTGATTTCATCTCAGGTCATGATCTCAGGGTCATGAGCTCTAGTCCCACATTGTGCTCTGTCTCTCCAAAAAAAAACAAAAAACAAACAAAAAAAACAAATCAGAAAAAGAAAACACATTTTATGGACCCTCCCAGGTACTCATCACTGTTGTAGCCTAAGGAATGTCTATCCAGTTGGGACACTATTCAAATTTGGCCTGAGGCATTCTTAGCTGCCTAGTAATTTTGAGGGGTCTGAGAAAAATAATTGGGATTCATTTCAGTAATGGTTTGGTTTAAAATTTTCTTAAATATAAAATCCACAATTGGAAGATTTCTCAAATTCTTTTCTTGCCCTTCTGCTCTTTTTTTCTCTTTCTTTTCTCTCCCTGAGTTTACCTAATCCCATGGCTTTAGCCTCAAAGGAAACGATGCCCAAATCTCTTTCGCATGTACTGACCTTCCTCCTTATATTTATTTAGCCTTCATTGGACATTTTCCTAATGCGTACTTCTGCTTGGATGTCCTGCAACAATCTCACCATGTTCAACACTGAATGTATACTTCTCATAAATATTTCCAATCTTTTTGAGTTCCTTCTGTTTGTAGTAACAGCATAAGTTAGCAAAACACCTAAGCTGGTGTCCTTTGGATTTTTTTTTTTTGTCTATTTCTTTCTATCTTCTTTGTTAGAAGAACTGCTGACTCTTCCTTTGCAATGTCTCTTGAATATATTTGTTTCTTGGAATTACTCACAGCAGCACTATTATTTCAGGGCATTTAAAAATTATCCACAGTCAGTGGATGTTGTGATTGCCTCCCAAAGCTTGACCCTGCCTTCACTCCATCTTATACCAGTCCATCTTGCTGGTGTGCACCATGTTAATATTCCTGAGTCCGCATTTTGATTATTTCAATCCTGTGCCAAAAAAGCAATAAAAACCCTGAACAGTTCCCATTGGCCTCCCATGGTGAGCTGACCTGGAGTTGGGCATTTTAGTGCTTCCTAAACTAGATCCAAATCTGTCTTTTGATCTGAGTCTGTGCTGCAGTCCCTGGAGGGAGACTTTGGGCCCTCTGAGTGCCTGTGGAAGTCCTCAATGTGACACTAAGAGGAGGAAAATGATATTCTTTCTCTGAGTTCAGTAACTTTGATCTGAAGTGCTCCTCCATGACCACCAGGAGTTCAGCAGTGGCCTTCACATACTTCACTGGTATTTTTTTTTGTTCCACACTCAGGGTGTGAAGAAAAACATTGACATTACGCAAGGCTTTGCCTATAGAACAAGACCTCTGTTGCATTTAGTAACTAGTATAGTTCCCAGGAAAGATGGAAAAAGGATTCTCATTCATTTATCTAATTAAAAAAATATCTAGTCAGTACTGACTGTATATGTGTCAAATTACGAAGCTGCTACAGAAATAGTGCTGAAGAAAACAGACATAATCCGTGTCCCTTTAGAACTTAAATTCAAATGTACGTGAGTGTATTAATGTGTGTGTATGTGTTGTAGGAAGACACAGTGAACAAACAATGTATAGTATTTCGTATGGCAGTGGGTGCTATGGATGCAGGAAAGATCATCTGCTTTTCTGTTTGGGGATGTTGCCTTATTTGACAACACACCAAAAGGTGTTATAATGGTATTTTCCAATATGTCACTGTTACTATAATGAACTAGGCTATAAATGCAGAGTAGGTAATTTATTTTTGCTATAAAGCCTGATCTCTGGGGAAAACACTGGGAGAACAGGTCTTCCAGTTTTTAATCAGGTCCCTAGTATTTCCTAACTCATGAAAACCCCTGGGATCATATTAGCATGGGGGCTCTTTTGGCACCAGAAGATGATATTTACTACCTACCCCCTAGTCTGGAGAAAAACACTTTTGGCAAAGCCACTATCAGAAATCATGTTCTGCAAGTCGTGGCTCCTCAGAGGTCTGTGCTCTGGTTCCCTTGGTCCAAAACTCACTCAAAACAAAAACTGTAATGAAGAATATCTGTTCTTGGCTGCTCCCCTCTAAAATTCATCACAGCCACTTGTGCCTCTTTGAGAAGGGAGAAAAATGAGCAAGGCCCAGTATTGAAGTCCCAGGGCAGAAGGGTGAGTATTGAATTTTATCTGTCCTGTTCTTCTTCCTCCCAACCCTGAGGAAGCTGAAGATCTGGAGTGGCATTATTATCTCCTCTCTGCTGAGACAGCCATTGGTCATCAAATGGGGCTGGTAGACTGTCAAAGCAGAAGTGGAGCAGAAATAATGTCGTCTTGATTGGCCACAGGATAACTCAGTCTTACCCCTACAGCACTAGCCTGTTAGTGTTTTTGATATACATCTTTAAACAGTCGCTCAGCCTTTATACAGTGGAGACGACCAAGGCACACAGCAGGGTGGGTTTGAGTTCATTCTTTCATTCTGGGTCTCAGTCTCATTATGGAGGAATTAGGGAGAGACAGCCGGGTACTCATTTTAATGTCACCGTTTGTCCTGTTCTCACAGATACGCCCTCGGGAAGAATGGCCATAGGAAATGACTCTTCAGTGACCGAGTTTATCCTGCTGGGTTTAACACAACAGCCAGAACTCCAGCTGCCTCTCTTCTTCATTTTCTTAGGATTCTATGTGGTCACCATGGTGGGGAACATGGGCTTGATTTTTCTGATTGGTCTGAACCCTCACCTGCACACTCCCATGTACTACTTTCTCTTCAACCTTTCCTTCATTGATTTCTGCTACTCGTCTGTCATAATCCCTAGAATGCTGATGAGTTTTGTAAAGGAGAACATCATCTCTTATGCAGAGTGCATGACACAGCTCTGTTTCTTCTCTTTCTTTGTTATCGATGAGTGCTATGTTTTGACATCAATGGCTTATGACCGGTATGTGGCCATCTGTAAGCCCCTGCTCTACAAGGTCACCATGTCCCATCAGGTCTGCCTCATGCTGATGGTGGGAACATATGTGATGGGGTTTGTGGGTGCCATTGCCCACACCGGTTGTATGCTGAGACTCAGCTTCTGTGATGGCAACATCGTCAATCATTACATGTGTGACATACCTCCTCTTCTCCAGCTCTCTTGCACAAGCACGTATATCAATGAGGTTATGGTTTTCATTGTGGTGGGCATCAATGTAATAGTGCCCAGTCTCACTATCTCCATTTCTTACACCTTGATCCTCTCCAACATATTCCATATCCGTTCTACAGAGGGCAGGTCCAAAGCCTTCAGTACCTGTAGCTCTCACATAGTTACTGTTTCTCTCTTCTTTGGAGCATCGGCATTCATGTACCTTAAGCCCTCTCCTGCTGGGTCTCTGGATCGAGATAAAGTATCCACAGTTTTTTATACCATCGTGGGGCCAATGATGAATCCTTTTATTTACAGTCTAAGGAACAAAGATGTTAAAATTGCACTGAGTAAGACTTTGAAGAAAAGGGTGTTCTCATAAATGGAAACTGTCTTAGTTCCAGATTCCAAATCCTAGCAAGGGCATACAGTGTATGAAGCTATGGAGGGAACAGTAAGAAGTCAAAGTAGAAATGCAAATGATTCAAATAATAGGGTAAATTAATTATTTATAAATCACTGCACACAAACAATATAAAGAAGAGGGATCAGTCCTTTATCTTTTCATAGAAGGTAAAAAGGAGTTCACTTGTCATTCTTCTGCTTATTTTCAGAAGTCATTAAGTTTTAAGTATAAAGGGTTGTACGTTGGTAAATCCAGAAATGGTAAATTCTGAGATTTTTGGCTGAGGCATGCTTGGAATTCCTGTGAAGCTTTGTCATGGATATATAGACTTTGGTGGACTTGAGATTTGGTTTTTATTCATTCATTTAATAAACCTTCATTGGGGGTGAAAAAAAAGGCTGTGGGGGAGTGAGAGTTGTCTATTAGACTGCTGTAGGACATTTTGTTTAGGGAGATTCTTTTGTTTCCCCAAAGAAGATAAAAATAGAAAGATTCCCTTTTCCCTCTGGTCTCTGGTCTCAAGGGAGTGTGGTAAAGGGAGATTTCCTTCTGATCCTAGATCCTAAGGACAAGAAATTAAGGTAACTTTTTAGAGCTATCAGGAATAAAAGGAACACTGGGTTTTGCCTCTTGGGATTTCAGGGCAGGAAATATAGATAATGGGAGAGGCTGTATTAGTAGAAGAATTTTTGTCCTTTTCGCAAATAGTCCTAAAAATCTTAAATCCTTTTAGCAATCAGCATTTTCCCTTTATTATTTCCACTGTCCCTTTTGTCTCAGAAGTTTAATGGCACAAACAATACAGTAATTTCATCAACAAATAGATTCTGAGCACCTATCCTAGACAAGCTCTGTTGTTAAACATCGTGGATATAGTGGTAAGTAAGACATGCAATGTCTGTGCTCTCACAGGGCAGATAGAGTTGTTTTCTCAGTCTTGAGTTTTGAGATTTCTTGATATATTCTGAATGCAAAGTATATCAGACATGTGGTTTAAATATTTTCTCCTAACTTATCTTGTCTTTTCATTCTCTTTTTTTTTAAAAAGATTTTGTTTATTTATTCATGAGAGACATGAGAGAGGGGCAGAGACATTGGCAGAGGGAGAAGCAGGCTCCCTGTGGGGAACCTGATGTGAGACTAGATTCCAGGACCCCGGGATCTTGACCTGAGCTGAAAGCAGGTGCTCAACCACTGAGTCACCCAGGTGTTCCTCTTTTCATTCTCTTAATATTATCTTTCAAAAAGCAGAAAATCTTAATTTTGATGAATTCTAATGTCTCAATTTTTATTATGGCTTGAACGTTTGGGGTCATATTTAACAGGTCTTTTGCTTATCCTAGAGTTCCAAGGATTTCTCTGTTATGTTTACTTCTCTAAGTAGTATGGCATTTAAGTCCATGATCTGTTTTGAATTACTTTTTCTATATGGTGTGGGCTGTTGATCGGAGTAAATGTTTTTGCATATGGATATCTAATTATCCCAGCATCCTTAGTTGAAAAATAGTTCAGACTCAAGTCAACAAAGATATTTGGATCCAGAGGTAGTAGTGGAGAAGGGGAAATGTGTGGCTCTGGCGCTGCTAGGTACTGATGAATGCCTTTGTGCTTCTGAGTGCATTAAATAAAAGTTTGGGAAGGGAATTACTGGGCGAATGGAAAGTCTATGTTTAACTTTTTATGAAACTGCTCAATTGTTTTCAAAAGAGACTCTACTATTATTATATTCCCACTAGCAATATTTGACAATTTTTTCCATATTTTTTGCCAACACTTGGTAATGTCTGTCTTCTTAATCATAGCCGTCCAGGTGGTGCAGTAGTATTTCATTTTTTAAAAAATATTATTTATTTATTCATGAGAGACAGAGAGAGAGAGAGAGAGAGAGGGAGAGAGAGAGAGGCAGAGCCACAGGCAGAGGGAGAAGAAGGCTCCATGCTGGCAACCTGTCGCAGTACTGGATCCTGAGTCTTCGGGATCACACCCAGGGCTGAAGGCGGCGCTAAACTGCTCAGCCACCCGGGCTGCCCTCATTTTGGTTTTAATTTGCACATCCTTAATGAATAACACTGAGCATTTTTTCATATGCTTATTAGCCAATTGTATACCTTCTTTGAAATATCAGTTTAAATATTGTGTCTATTTTCTTTTTTCTAATTGAAATGTAGGTGATATAGAGTTTTATATTAATTTTAGGTGTACAATGTAATGAATTGATAATTCTATGTATGATGAAATGATCATCATGGTAAATATAGGTACCATCTGGAACCATACAATGTTGTTAACAATATTATTGACTATATCCCCTATGCTATTCTTTTCATGTCTGTGAGTTTTTCTGATTAGGTTATTTCTCTATTCAATATTAAACTGTAAGACACAGTTAAGAAAATGAAAAGTCAAATCATAAACCAAGGATGTATATATTTGATAATTGACTTGTGTTAAGAAAATATAAACAACTCTTATTAGTTCTATGGTTTATTATTTTTCATTCTTTTACTTTCAACCTACTTTCATTGTTATATTTGAAGCAAGTTTCTTTTAGGTAGCATGTAGTTGAGTTTTTAAATGAACCTTGAAAATCTCTGCTTTTTAATTGGCCTCTCCATGTAATTTGTTTAGACTATTACTGATCTCTTGATGTCTGAGGGCTGACTCTAATATTGCGTTATTTTCTCTTTGTTTCCACTGTTTCTTGTTTCTCCGCTTTTCTTGCCTTCCTATCAATTATTTGACCTCTCTCAGAATTCAACTTTGATTTATACTTAGTGATTGGAGGAAATATCTCTGTCTATATACTCTAGATAGCACAGTATACTATGTTACATATAGTACATATATGTAACTTATATGGTCTAGTGGTATTGACATTTTATGACCTGGAATAAAGTGTAGAAAACTTGCTTCTATTTACTTCCCTTTACTCTTTTCCATTAAAAAAAAAAAAAAAAAACTGTCTTTAGGGCAGCCCTGGTGGTGCAGCGGTTTAGCGCTCCCTGCAGCCTGGGGTGTGATCCTGGGAGCCCGGATCGAGTCCCTCTGCCTGTGTCTCTGCCTCTTTCTCTCCCTCTGAATAAATAAATAAATAAATAAATAAATAAATAAATAAATAAATCTTTAAAAAAAATTGTCTTTAGTATTTTTTTCTACATAGAGTGTCACGTCAGATGGTGTAATTACTTTAGCTTCAAATGTCAAAAAATTGTTCTAAAAAATCATGAAGATAGTCTTATTTATCTCTATTTTTCCATAGTCAATAGTTCTTCCTTCCTGGAGTTTCAGGCTTCATCCTGAGATCATTCCTTTCTGTTTCATATACTTTTGAACCATTCTGAAAGGGTCAGTATCTTGACAAATTATGTTACATTTCCTTCATCTGCATAGGTATTTATTTCCCCTTTATTCCTGAAGGATATTGTTAGTGGATATAGAATTCAATATTGATGTTGAGTTTGAGAAATTCTTTATAGATTTTGGATACTAACCTTTTATTAGGTCATTTGCAAATATCTTCTCCCATTCCAAAAGTTGTCTTTAGGCTATGTTGGTTGTTTCCTTCACTGTGCAGAAGCTTTTTATCTTGATGAAGTCCCAATAGCTCATTTTTGCTTGTTTTCCCTGCCTCAGGATATATATCTAGTAAGAAGTTGCTCTGGCTGAGATCAAGAAGTTGCTGCCTGTGTTATCCTCTAGGATTTTGATAATTTCCTGCCTCACATTTAGGTCTTTCATCCATTTTGAATTTGTTTTTGTGTGTGGTATAAGAAAGTGGTCCAATTTCATTCTTTTGCATATTGCTGTGCAGTTTTCCCAACATTGTTTGTTGAAGAGACTGTCTTTTTTTCATTGAATATTCTTTTATAAAACTCAACTTATAAAACTTATAAAGCTCAACACTTGGGGTGCCTGGGTGGCTCAATCAGTTAACCATTTCCAACACTTGATTTTGGCTCAGGTCAGAATCTCAGGGTCCTGAGATCTAGCCTGGCCTTGGGGTCTGAGCTGGGTGTGGAGCCTGCTTGGGATTTTCTTTCTCCCTCTGCACCTACCTCTGCTCAAACGTACACGCTATCTCTCTCTCTCAAAACAAAAACAAAAACTCAACACCAAAAAACAATCCAGTTTAAAAATGGGCAGAAGACATGAATAAACATTTCTCTAAAGAGGACATACAGATGACTAACAGACACATTAAAGACGCTCAACATCATTTATCATCTGGGAAATGTAAGTCAAAACTAGAGTGAAATATTACCTCATGCCAGTCAGAATAGCTAAAATTAACAACACAGGAAACAACGGATGTTGACAAGGATGTGGAGGAAGGGGAACCCTCTTGCACTGTTGGTTGGAAATGCAAATGGGTACAGACAGTCTGGAAAAGAGTATGGAGGTTCCTCAAAAAGATAAAAATAGACTACCCTACAATACAGCAATTGCACTAATAGGTATTTACCTAAAAGATACAAAAACACTGATTTAAAGGGATATACACACACCCTGATATTTATAGCAGCATTATCAACAATAGCCAAATTATGGAAAGAGCTTAAATGCCCATCAACTGATGAATGAATAAAGAATATGTAATTAATATATATATATAGTGAAATATTACTCTCTATATATTCACTATATATAGTGAAATATAGTGAAATATTACTCAGCCATAAAAAGAATAAATTCTTGCCATTTGCAGTGATGTGGGTAAGCTAGAGTATACTATGTGAAACAAAATAAATCAGAGAAAGACAAAAGCCATATGATCTCACTCATATGTGGAACTCATTGTAGATACAAAACAATGAACATAGTGGGGAAAAAAAAGAGAGGCAAATCAGAAAACAGACTCTAAACTATAGAGAATAAACTGAGAGTTTCTGGAGGGGAGATGAATGGTGGAATAGGTGAAATGGGTGATGGGGAGTAAGAAGGGCACTTGTAATGAGCACTTAGTGTTGTATGTAAGTGTTGAATCACTAAATTCTGCACCCGAAAATAATATTACACTGTATGCTAACTGGAATTTAAATAGAAACTTGAAAAAAAAAGAATTCAAAATTGGTAGTTCCTTTATGCTGAAACCCCATTCTTCTTCATTATTTCGGTTGGCTGTCATCTTAATCATTATATCTCTGTAGGTTACTTGTCACTTCTCTCTACCTTCATGGAAGATTTTGTTTTGTTTTCAGTTTTTAAAAATTTGACTATGATGAGCCATGACATGGATTTCTTTGGATTTATTCTGTCTAAGGTTTGCACAGCTCTTGAACTTCTGTTGATTTTGAGAAAATTTTAGCCACTATGTCTGTTAATTTTTGTTTATTTGTTTCAAGTTTTTATTTAAATTCTAGTTAGTTAACATATAGTGTAAAATTGGTTTCAGGAGTAGAATTTAGTGATTCACCACTTACATATAACACCTAGTGCCCATCACAACAAGTGCCCTCCGTAATCTCCATCACCCATTAATCCATCGCCCCCCACTTCTTCTCCAGCAACCCCTAGTTTGTTCTCTCTAGTTAAGAGTATGTTTTACGGTTTGCCTCTCTCTTTTCACCCTATGTTCATTTGTTTTGATTCTTAAATTGCCCATATGAGTGAAATCACATGCTATTTGTCTTTCTCTGACTTATTTCACTTAGCATAATACATTCTAGCTCCAACCATGTCATTGCAAATGGCAAGATACTCTTTTTGATTGCTGAGTAATATTCCATTGTATATGTAAACATTGAGGTGCATGTGCCCTTTCAAATTAATATTCTTGTACCCTTTGGGTAAGCCACTATGTCTTTGAATATCGTTTTCTGTGTTACTCTCCACTTCTTTTCGTTCCGTGACTCCAAAGACAACAATATTTGTTATTGTTCCATAGGTCCCTGAGGCTCTGCTTACTTTTGTCTAGTCTATTTTTTTTCTGTTATTCACATCATATAATCTCTCTTGATTCACATTTGAGTCCACTGTTTCTTTCCTCTGTTGCTTTAATCTACTCTGAAGTCCATTCTGTGAGTTTTTTATTTCATTTATTGTTAATTTTAGTAAAATTTCTCATCTTTTTAAAATAAAATATAATTTGTTTTTAAAGAAGCAATTCAGATATATCAAGTTCAAAACATTAGTGACACTAGCTGACATTTATTAGGTTAAGATATATATTTTTTAAGATTTTATTTATTTATTTGAGAGAGAGAGAGAGAGACAGAGACAGAGACAGAGACAGAGATACAGGCAGAGGAAGAAGCAGGTTCCATACAGGGAGCCTGATGTGGGACTTGATCCCGGGTCTCCAGGATCACACCCCAGGCTGAAGGCAGTGCTATACCACTGAGCCACCCGGGCTGCCCTAGGTTAACATATTTAATCAACTCTTTTATTTTTTAATTTTTTAAAAGTTTATTTATGTATTTTAGAGAGAGAGAAGGCATGGGGAAGGAGGGGCAGAGGGAGAGAGAGTCTTAAGCAGACTCTGTGCTGAGTGCAGAGCTAACCGGGCCTCCATCTCACGACCCTGAAAGTATGACTGAAACCAAGAGTCTCACACTCAACCAACTGTGCCACCCAGGTGCCCTAATCAACTATATTAAATACGATATTGATACATAACTGAAATTACAGTCCTTTTTTCCCCCCTCAGTCTTTTTTGATTAAAGTTTTTATTTTGATATGATTATAAATCCATATGCAACTGTAAGAAGTAATAAAGAGAGGTCTGATGTATCATCTCCCCAGTTTCTTCCCCATGGTAACATCCTGCAAAACAGCATTACATATCACAACTAGGATCTTAACATTACCTTTCTATAGTTATACTCACTTCTCTCTCAATCTCCCCTCTTTCTCGACACCTATCAATCATGAATTTGTTGTTATTTATACAATTTTGTCATTTCCAGAATGTCACATAAGTGGAATCATATAGTAGGTAACCTTTGAACATTATTTTTTTCACTCCTTGTAGTTTTCTGAATATCATCCAAATTGTTGCAAGTATTAATAGTTTGCCTCTTTATTACGGGATAGTATTCCATAATATGTAAACACAATAATTTGACCATTCACACTGGAAAGGAAATCCCAGCTGTTTCCAGTTTTTGGCTGTTATGGAAAAAGATGCTATAACATTTGTGCACCAGTTGTTGTATGGACATTTCTAGGATAAATGCTCAGGAGTGCAATTGCTGGGTTGAGTGTTAGTTGCATGTTTAAGCACTTTGAGAAAGAAAAAAAATTTTGCAATTTTGACATAGATGGACTTTGAGGGCATCATGCTAAGTGAGACAAATCAGAGAAAGACAAACACCACGTGACATGACTTTTATGTAGAATCTAAAAAAGCCAAGCTAATAAAAACAGAGTAAAATGGTGGTTACCAGGGCCTAAGGGATGGAGGAATTGGGCAGACATTGTTTAAGGGTACAAACTTCCAACTAATAAATAAATCTTGGAGAGCTAATGCACAGCATAGTGATTATAGTCAGCAATTCTATTATAAACTCCAAAGTTGCTAAGAGGTTAGATTTTTTTTTTAAATTTTATTTATTTATTCATGGGAAACACAGAGAGGAGAGAGAGAGAGAGGGAAAGACACAGGCAGAGGGAGAAACAGACTCCATGCAGGGAGCCTGATGTGGGACTCGATCCCGGGTCTCCAGGATCAGGCCCTGGGCTGAAGGTGGCGCTACACCTCTGAGCCACCCGGGCTGCCCAAGACATTAGATTTTAATTAATCTCATCACACACACCAAAAGAATTATGTGATATGACAGAGGTGTTTGCTAATGCTATGGTGGTAATCATATCACAATTATAAATGTACCAAATTAACACATTATACACTTAAAAACTTTCACAATGTTATATGTTAGCTATATCTCAATTAAAAAAAAAGAAAAGAAAATGAATTACCATTTTTACATTCCCTCCAGCAATATATGAATGATCCAGTTTTTCCACACCTGTGCCATCATTTCGTCACTATATATTATTTTGGTCATTCTGATGGATGTGAAATGATATCTCATTGTGGTTTTAATTTTTATTACTTTCATTCCTGATGATACTGAGCATATTTTCATGTGACCATAATACCTCCAGTGACCCGCCTCTTCATATCTTTTGCCCATTTTCTAAAAGGACTGTTTTGTTGTTGCTGTTTTGACCACAGTTTTGAGAATTCTTTCTTTCTTTCTTTCTTTCTTTCTTTCTTTCTTTCTTTCTTTCTTTCTTTCTTTCTTTTTTCTTTCTTTCTTTCTTTCTTTCTTTCTTTCTTTCTTTCTTTCTTTCTTTCTTCTTCTCTTTCTTTCTTTCTTCCTTTCTTTCTTTCTTTCTTTCTTTCTTTCTTTCTTTCTTTTCTTTTCTTTCTTCTTTCTTTTCTTTCCTTCTTTCTCTTTTTCTTCCTTCCTTCCTGTTGGGTTTTCTTTCTTTCTTTCTTTCTTTCTTTCTTTCTTTCTTTCTTTCTTTCTTTCTTTCTTTCTTTCTTTCTTTCTTTCTTTCTTTCTTTCTTTCTTTCTTTCTTTCTTTCTTTCTTTCTTTCTTCTTTTTCTTTCTTTCTTTCTTTCAGACACATAGAGAGGCAGAGAGCCAGACAGAGGGAGAAGCAGGCTCCTCGCAGGGAGTCTGATGTGGGACTCAGTCCCCAGGTCGGGATCGTGCCCTAAACTGAACGAAGGCAGATGCTCAACCACTAAGCCACTCAGATGTCCCTCTTTCTCTTTTTAAAAATACATTCTAGATGCATTCCAGGAAGTCCTTTGTTGGGTGTGTGGATTACAAATATTGTCTATGGTTTATATATTTTTGCTCTTATCTTTGTTATTTCTTTTTTTCTGTTTTTTTTTTTTAAGATTTTATTTATTTATTCATGAGAGACACAGAGAGAGAGGCAGAGACACAGGCAGAGGGAGAAGCAGGCTTCCTGAAAGGAGACTGATGTGAGACTCATGATCCCTGGGATCACGCCCTGAGCCAAAGGCAGATGCTCAACTGCTGAGCCACCCAGGCATCCCTTTTTTTTCTTTTTAAGATTTTATTTATTTATTCATGAGAGACACAGAGACAGAGATAGAGACATAGGCAGAGGGAGAAGCAGACTCCATGCAGAGAGCCCAATGTGGGACTTGATTCTGGTACTCTTGGATCATGCCCTGAGCTGAAGGCAGATGCTCAACCACTGAGCTACCCAGACATCTCTTTTTTTAAATATTTTATTTATTTATTCATGACACACACACACACACACACACACAGGAGAGAGGCAGGTTTTTTTTTTTTTTTTTCTGTTTTCTTTGGACTTCTGCAACAAGGATTTGTCCATTCTCCTTATTTATTTTTTATTCATTCATTCCATCATTCATTTATATCATGATGGACGATGGACATTTATTTTGTATTTTATTATTTTTATTATTTTTATATATTTTTTATTTTGTATTTTATTTTATTTTTTTAATGATTTATTTTTGTTTATTTATGAAAGACATAGAGAGAGAGAGAGGCAGAGACACAGGCAGAGGGAGAAGCAGGCTCCATGCAAGGAGCCCGATGCGGGACTCGATCCTGAGACTTCAGGATCACACCCTGGGCCAAAGGTAGGCGTGAAACCGCTGAGCCACCCAGGGATCCCTGTATTTTAAATTATAATCCATTACTGCTTTATTTCTTTTGTTACTCAAATTATTCAAGTTTCAGCATTGAGAACCCTTCAAATTGGCTCTTCTGTTTCTTTCTTTCTTTCTTTCTTTCTTTCTTTCTTTCTTTCTTTCTTTCTTTCTTTCTTTCTTTCTTTCTTTCTTTCTTTCTTTCTTTCTTTCTTTCTTTCTTTCTTTCTTTCTTTCTTTCTTTCTTTCTTTCTTTCTTTCTTTCTTTCTTTCTTCTTTCTTTCTTTCTTTTTCTTCTTTCTTTCTTTTTTAAATATTTATTTATTTGAGAAAAGAGAGGGAGGGAGCAGAGGGAGAGAATCTCAAGCAGACTCCCAGCTGGGTGTGGAGCCCCACACAGGGCTCGATTCCATGACCCTGAGATCATGACCTGAGCCAAAATCAAGAGTCAGACACTTAACCCACTGAGCCACCCAGGTGCCCCAGCCCTTGTGTCTTTTTGATATAACCCTGTGTGTGTGTGTGTGTGTGTGTGTGTGTGTGTGTGTAATTCAGCACTTCTTTGCCTCTGGCACCACAAGATGCTTCAGGCTTAGCTTTCCTGCCCAAGTTCTTTTCCTAGCTTCTTTCAATTGATAACATAATGAGAAACCAACATCTGGGCATGTAGTATATTTGGTGCTTCTAGGGTATCATTGTTTCTGGGCCCTTTAAGCTGACAGAACAAGGAAATAATGTATATACACATATTTATAAATATCTCCATATGTAATAATCTGTAGCTATATTAAGTCAAACATGAATCCATACTGATGACTCCAATTCTAATCCATTACCACTTGCTTTCTCTCCTTGCTTGTTTGTAAGCTGCCAATTTTCATAGCAAGATACCTGATTCCTACCATCTGCTATTGATTTACCCAAGAGTTTAAGAAATATTGGTATTAATTTTTCTTAAAATGTTTGGTAGAATTAATCTGTAAAGACTTCTGGTCCGGCTTTTCTTTGTTGGGAGGATTTTGAGTACTTATTTAATCTGCATATTTATTAATAGATGTATTCAGATTTTCTACTTCTTCATGATTAAGTCTTGGTAAGTTTTATGTTTCTTGGAATTTATCCATTTATTCTACATTGCAAAATTTGCGAATCTATTTTGTTCATAATAGTTCCTCATGATCTTTCTTATTTCTGGCCATCAGTTTTAAAGTCTATTATTCTATTTCTGATTCTATTTCTTTGAGTATTCTCTCTCTTTTTTCCCTTAGTCTAGCTAGAGGTTTGTCAATTTTGTTTATCTAAAAAACAAAAAAAACAAAAAAAACAAAAAAACTGTTAGTTTTGTAGATTTTTTCCTATTGTTTCCCTGTTTTCTATTTCTTTTATTTCTACTCCAATTTTTATTATATCCCTACTTCTGCTGACTTTGGAATTCGTTTGTTCTATTATTTGCTCTATTATTACTAGATGTATGAGGGAACAGAATATAAAGAACAATAGGTAAATTATTTGGAAGTAATGTTTCCTGAGGGATACTTAGGGATGATACTATACCCATGTTAGTGGCAGCAACCATGTATATAGATTGTGTTCTGTTAATTCTTTTCTATGCAACAAAACATTACAAAATTTAGTATCTTAAAACAGCAATCATTGATTTGGTCGCAAGTCTGGAATTTGTGCCAGATATGGTGAGAAAGGCTCATCTCTTCTTCACTGGTATTCTCCGGGGCAGCCTGAAGTTAGATGGCTCAGTCATACGGCTGGTAAGCCCATACTCATGGCTGTCTCTGAGAACTTAGCTGCCCAGGGCCCAGGGCTTAACACCTCTTCATGTGGGCCTCTCCCCACATGGTCCATGGCTGTCTGCCCTTCCTCAGAGGACCATGAGTAGTTCCAAGAGTAAATGCCTTCGAAAGCCAGGGTGAGATTGCATTGCCTACAGTGATCCAGCCTGTGAAGTCATCTAGCATCTTCCAAATTCAGAGGGGAGGGGAATGAATGGACGTACTACCTCTTGATGGGAAAGTGTTATCATTTCTTTTCAGGAAGAATATTTGGAATGGATAATGCTGTTGTGGTCATCTTTGGAAAAATACAGTCTGCCCCAATATGTTAGAATTTAGTAAACCTTTGTTGAAAGGTTTGGGGGAGAAAAAGAGAGAGAAGCTGAGAGAGAGAGAGAGAGAGAGAGAAAGAATGAGAGAGAATGATCTAAGTTTAAGGAATGCTACTCAAACTTTGGGTAATCCTTATCTCAAAGTGAACTCCCCTTAATTAAAGAGTGGTAAAACCAGTTCTTGAACATCTGACTCCTAAGCTTACACATTTCTACAACATTCTGGGCAAACATTACCTTGTCATAGCTTCTCTAAGTCTGTGCTCCCCTAGTTTTAATATTTTCAGATATTTACCCTATTACATAGTAGAACTTTTAGCAATCATTAAAATGGGAAGTGAATTTAAACTTGGCAATAAATAAAATAAAATAAGTAACAAACTATTTTGAAAGAAATGTTATTTTATTCAATTCCACTACTGCCGGTGAGGGGGACACAATTATATGTTTTACATATTTTCACATTATTTTAAAAAAAGATTTTATTTATTTATTTGACAGAGAGAGAAAGAGAGAAAGAGAGAGAGAACACAAGCAGGGGGAGCGGCAAAGGGAGAGGGACAAGCAGACTCCTGACAACGTGAAGCTTGATCCCAGGACCACAAGAGCCAAAGGCAGACCCTTAACCAATTGAGCCACCCATGTGCCCCAGATTTTCACATTATTGAAACAACATTATTGAAATCATATATCACTTGCATTTTCATTACCTGAATGTCACTGCTGCTGTGCAAGCCCTTCATTCTATGGGACTCCTTAGGTCACCTGATCACATGGTTCACAATTTCCTTTGCACGTTCTACCTTCAGGAGTACTGGTGAACTTCTTCCTCAGAAGCTCCATGCCATAGATGACCAATAATAAGAATTCTTAGTCACTCTTGTAGCATGTCTTTCTCTGTCAATTATCCTGCCTACATAATGCTTTTGTTTCCTGTCCCTTTGCCATATTCATTAAAAAACAAACAAAAAAATCAGTCTGTGCCCTATTTGCATTGCAGGGAGCCTGGGAGAATGATAACCTTATGGAGTCGTCCTCCTTTTGTGAAGTATTGTTTTCACTTTCGTTAATACTCAGTAATTCTCTAGTCTGTTTCCCTTAAATTTCAAGTGAACCTGTAGTATTATAAATGATATTATTAATACACCAAGTCTCCTAAATCTAAAAATGAAACCTAAAGATCAAAATACCTAAAAGGAGAAAACAATCAGGAGGAACAAATTGTCTCCTTTCCCCACTGGATGAAAAAAAACCAATGTTCTGACTTGACACATTTATTATGAAGAACGGAGAGTGTCTTGGATTTTCAGATCTTGAATATTGAGTTGAACCAATATTTTATAGTTGATTTTTGGGACATATAAGAGGTATAAGAACTTTATATGTTCTTAAAGTTCTTATAGTCTAGTTATACATGTGACACATTCAATAACTATGTAAGACAGGATAGCTTTAGTGCCATTGTGAAAGTTATAATAGATCAATGTGATGAAGAATCCATGCTGACCAGGTCAGATATGAAGATGGAAGAGTAGAGTTTGAGAGAGTAAAGGATGCTCATCGGGTAGACAGGAATAACATGGTTAGAGCCAAAGTTGAGAAGGGACTGGAATGGCATAGGTACAGTCTTCTTCTGTGATTTATCCTACTTCAACAAAGCAGCCATTTGAAGGGATAGAGGAATGCTTTAGAACAGGACCATGGCTTGTTTTTTTGCACTGCCTCCCATTCTATGTTTGGCTCTCCCTCTATTCCACTTATGCTTAAAACTTACTCTGTGGGAATAATGAATTTATCTGAGCTCCTTTTGGCCTTCCCACAGATATATTAGTAACAAAGGAGATTAACTCTGAATTTTGACTGAGTGCTGCATCTTCTTTCTCTCATTTCTCTCATCATTTCTTTCTCTCTCTCAACTATTATTGGTTCTGTGACCTTGGAAAAGTTATGTCACCTCCTTCAGTTTCAGTTTCCTTATCTGTATAATGTGATCTATAACAGTGTCTTAAAATATAATTCTAAGGAGGAATAATATAAAGTAACAGGCACAGTGCCTTGTACATACATGTGCTCGAAATGATTATGGTTATCATTCCAATTCTAACACCTTTCAGTTTGTTCCCTTTACAATACCTCTACCATCATTCTGTAAAATGCCTCTTCTTCTCCAATGATAACACTCAAGTTAAATACCATTTCTCTCATGTCTAGGATGTTATAATGAGCTATTAACGGGTCATTCTACCATTTGTCTCTTTTCCTCTCTCTTCTCACTTATCCCACATTTTAGCATTTAAGAATGTGACTGCTTCTTCTTCCTATAGAAGAACAGGAGAAATAAAGAACTGGCGTATAATCCAAACTCTTTAGTTTGACATTCAAGGCCCTTTTCAGTCCATAGAGTAGTTCCAGGTCATTTACACACTTTTTTGAACACGGCATGGCTCCACTCACTTATATGGAAAGGTGCTCTAACTAAAGCCTTGACTTACTGTTACCTTGGAGTCCAGAAATATAGATATATTTTGTGGTTGCTTCCTCTGTGTTCAACGAAGATGTCAAAACCCTGCCGATTCTTCAGAGATACTTTGAATCTTAGCTTGTATAATAAGCTCTATCCTTGGCCTGCTTGGTAAGAAATAGGAACATTTATTTTGCACTAGGCATTTAACATTATTATATCATTTAGCCCTCATAAAATCCTACAAAGTAGTTATTTTTAACCTTATTATTAATAGAAGACATTGAGACCCCAAGTATTATAAAATTTGCACAAGAGTCTCCATCTACTGACTGGTGGGGTCAAGATTAGAATATACATAGGTCTAACTGGCTTCAAAATCCACCTTATTTCTACTACTTCATTATATTCCATCTTGAGTGCAAGAATAAAGATAATGACATTTTCTAAGTGACCCTGAGCAAGTCACTTTTCTCTTTGTAGTTGTATTTTATCATCTTAAAAATGTGATTTGCTCTCTTAAGTTAGGTGATACACAAGTAAAGTTTCATTTATTGTTTGCTTATTACATTTCTTTTATCGGTATTCTTCAACATGTGCTTTATACTTAACCAGATTATTGCATATAAAATGAAAATAAATCATTTACTAAAACAAACGAGGGTATGAACAGCACTTCACATACCTCTGAGCCATAGAACTTAGATCTTGAAGCTACTCTTTGAAGTCACCAAAGCAGTGTTTCCATTTGATAGATGAGTTTGTGACTGAGACCTTGAGAAATGCCACTTGGCCAAAGGGAAGGGGAAGAGTTGTTGGCTGAGCTGAAGCTCGGTTGCAATGACTCCCACTGGAATGATTTCCCTCTCCCCATTTTGCTGTGGGACCGGTTGCTTTCTTGGCAGGCAAATCAAGAGTCCCAGCGCAGGTCAGGGGGGCGGGCTGCCTGCCGGGGACTCCCGCGGGCCTCGGCTCAAAAGTCTTTGCAGAGCCCGCTTGACCTCCTTGTTGCGCAGAGTGTAGATGAAAGGGTTGAGCATGGGAGTGACGATTGTGTAGAAGACCGCAGGGACCCCCGCTCCTGCCCCCCCGGAGCGAGGCTGCAGGTAGATGCAGACAGGTGGCACGTAGTACAGCAGCACCACGGTGAGGTGAGAGGTGCAGGTGGAGAAGGCCCTCCGCCGGCCCCGGGCGGTGCGGATCCGCAGCACCGCCGCCACGATGAAGACATAGGATACGACGATGAGGATCAAGCAACCTGCGGCCACGACGCCAATGTTGGCAAGCATGACAAGCTCATTAACGGAGGTGTCGGCGCAGGCCAGCTTCAGCACCGGGGGGATGTCGCAGAAGAAGTAGGCAATGTGGTGAGGACCGCAGTAGGGCAGGTGGAAGGTGAGGGAGGTGTGGATCGCCGAATGCACAGCACCTACGGCCCAGGTGGTGCCAGCCAGCCCCGCACACATCCGGCTGTTCATGGCCACTGGGTAGCGCAGGGGTTGGCAGATAGCTAGGTAGCGGTCGTAGGCCATGACCGTGTATAGGAAGCACTCAGTGCTGGCCAGGAGATGGAAGCAGTAAAGCTGTAGAGCACAGCCCTCCAAGGAGATCACCTTCCCATCCACGGTCAGGAGGCCTGCCATGACCTTGGGCACCGTCACTGTAGACAAACAGGCATCCAGGAAGGAGAGGTGCCCCAGGAAGTGGTACATAGGGGAGCAGAGGTGAGGATCAGAGCCCACAGTCAGGAGGATGAGGAGATTCCCAGTCAAGGTGATGCTGTAGGTGAGGAGGAAGAGGAGGAAGAAGAGGCTAGGTTGTTCAGCTGTGTACATCAGCCCCTCCAGGAAGAAGTGGCTCACCACAGTCTGGTTGGGGTCCTCCGTCTCCATGGCCGTCTGCTCACACCCAGAGCGGTTAGTTATCCCCTTTGCAGCAAAACTGACATCAACAAACATAATAAACAGTCATTCCTCTTTGCTGAAATGTCATTGGTCACTGGGCTATGCCAGCCAGCTTGGTCTTGCCCCATAAATGGGAGAAAGATATACAGATTCATTTCACTCTTTGACCTGTTCTAGTGTTTTCTTACTACTGTTTCAAAAATAAATCTTTCAATAGGAGGGATCCACAATCTTTCTAGAAGCACATAAAGGCCTATAACAATTGTTTGGAGAAATGCATTCCCTAAATAACAGCAATAGAACTATGGATTGGGAGTCTTACTCTCAGGGACCATCTCTTTTTTGCAAATATTCCAGAATTGTGATGCCTTCAATCTCCTAATTTACTCTGCCATAATGCAGATATGAATAAGCAGGCTTTTATTGCCATGTGCCACCAGGGAATTGTATCCCATCTTCTGGGGAGGCTTGCCCAGAGTTTGGGTACTGTTTAGTCAGCTGGGAACCCAGCAGTTCCATCCTTCCCTCACCCAGAGGGAATTCTTTGGAATTAGCAACTACCCATAACCAACTCTCCGGTGTATGACAATGAAGCCTTAGAGAATTGACTGAATAATTACAAGGACAAATTGTTAAGTACATTTCTTGCTCTTCCTGTAAATCTTTGTTTCAACCTTTTGGGAGATGTTTTCCTGTGCTTTGATTGTTGAGGTGGAATTGAAATCTAAGAATTTTCTTTGATTCTTTCCATCCTTTACCTCCTAAATCTAATTAGATGTTGCATTATATGAAAATTTTCCTTAAACTCCTAATTTCTAGGGGCCTCTGGATGGCTCAGTTGGTTAAGTATCCACATTCAGTTTAGGTCATGGTCCCGGGGTCCTGGGATCAAGCCTCACTTCCGGCTCCCTGCTCAGTGTGGAGTCTGCCCCTCCCTCTGTGCTCTCTCTCTCTCAAATAAATAAATAAATAAATAAATAAACTAAAACCAAACAAACACCTCCTGATTTCTATTGTATCTTCAATTCCCATGGACCTAACCCTGCACTTGCATATTTTTTTTCACTTGCATATTTTATACCTACCTTTTCACAATGGTTTTATGTTCCATCTCTCTCTCTCTCTTCCTGAATGTATCAAATGGTTCTGTATTCAGCTTCTTTGTCAATCTTCTTATAGCAACATTGTTTAACTTATCTCTGTACTTTATGGTTCTCCACTGCCTAAGGCATAAATTGCATTCTTGTCTGATATTCAGAATTATCTATACATTGTTTCAATTATTATCACAAAATCTTTATCTCCTGCAACCCCCTAAAGAAATCTCTCTTATCTAGGGATGGCTTTGCCTCATCTTCTCTGCAATTTGCCATAATCTCTCCCTGATCTCATCACTGCATTCCATTATTGAACACGAATGAAATTCATTTAATCTCTCACAAATCTACTCTCTATAGTTAAGTTTGAACATTAATTCCTCCATAAGTCCTTTATTCATTTCTAATACCTACGGTCTTCATGATAATTATGAACCAATACCTAAGCAGGTAGGTCTTGACTACTTTAGCGTTCCATGTGCATATGTCATGTCTTCCCAAGAAGAACACAGGGAAAATATCTTGTGCCTTCTCTAGTTTCCCAAGAACATTTTGGGAAACAGTAGAAATATTTAGGAGCCAAGTTTATTTCGATTTTTATAAACTTAAGTTTAAATCCCTGGTCAGGCACTTATTAGCTGAAGGAGAGGGATCATGGTGCTTTGTTTCTCTGTTCCTCCATTTGTCAAATAAAAAAGGAGACTATTGGAACATCCGGGTGGCTCAGTGGTTGAGTGTCTGCCTTTGGCTCAAGGAGTGATCCCGGGGTCCAGGGACCGAATCCCTCATTGGGCTCCCCACAGGGAGCTTGCTTCTCCCTTTGCCTATGTCTCTGTCTCTCTCTGTGTGTCTTTCATGAATAAATAAATAAAATATTTTAAAAAATGGGGTTATCATCATCTGCGGTAATTATTATTTTACTTAGAATGCAGCAGGACACATAACATATGGCCTTATATTTCTTCACATGCACTAATTTATTCAATGCAATAATATTTCCCATGATGCTTCTAACAAAAAATGATATAGCATCTGTTTGGACAAATTCAGTAATGGAGTAATTAATCCTACTTCACAAGAAAGTTCATTTCAATGCTGGGTGAATCAATATACCATAATGTCCTTTATATCAGTGTATCCCTGATAGCTCAGTGAATTTAGTTTAGAATTTCTCTCTTCACACCCACTTGAATGGATGTGATATAAAGAAAAAAAGACAAATGGTAACAAGTATTATTGAATGTAGAGAAACTGAAATCTGTATACATTGCTGGAGAAAATGCAAAGTGGTCTAGTCACTTTGGAAAACAGTTTGGCAGTTACTGAAAAAGTTAAACATGAATTTACCTAAAGATTTGGCATTTCCATTTTTAGGAATCTACACAGGGGAAATGAAAACTTATGTCCATATCAATGTGAATGATTATAGAAGAATTACTTGTAATAGCCAAAGCCTTGGAAACAATCATGTTTGTTGTTCAATGACTCATGAATAGATTGAAAAAAAGAGAGTATATTCAAACAATGAAATATAATTCAGCAATAAAAAGGAACAAAATACTAATGTAGTTCATAAAATGGTTAGACCTCAAAAAGAGTGTGCTAGGGGTGGTTCAGCTCAGTCAGATGAGTGTCTGACTCTTGATTTTGGCTCAGGTCATAACCTCAGGGCTCTGAGATCAAGCCCTGCATCAGGCTCTGTGCTGGGCAGAGATTCTTTCTCTCTCTCTCTCTCTCCTTCTCTCTCCCTTTCTCTGTTCCTCCCTTGCCTCTCTCCCTTTCACTAAAAAAACAAAACAAACAAAAACCAGTGTTCTAAGTGAGAGAAGCAAGACACAAAAGGTCACATATTAGATGCTTCCATTTTGATGACACATCCTGTGAAGACAAGTCTATAAAGCAAAAAAATAGATTAGTGGGTGGCTGGGACCCAGCTGAGACAGAGAATGACTACAAATGGTTAGAAAGTTCTTCCTGAAGTGATGGAAATGTTCTAAAATTGAATTGTGGTAATAGTTGTGCAACTTTGTAAATTTACTAGCCATCATTGAATTGTGTACTTAGGTTAATTTAATGGTTGCAACATATATTTTAGTAAGCTGTTGAAAAAAAGAAATATTTTTTAAAAAGGAAAAATTTGTTGAGTCAAAACATGATTTAAATAAATGGAGAGACACTGTTTGCTCAAGGATGAGTATCATAAAAATATTTACATTCTTTCTAATTTTTAAAACTTTATTTTGAAATGTTAAATTTGCAGAAAAGTTTAAAAAACTGGATGACATAGTAATAAAAGGCACAGCATAGGGAATATAGTCAGTGTTTATAGTGTTTATGGTGACAGATGGTAGCTATACTTGTGAGCATAGAATCAACAGATCAACTCCTTGAATCACTATGTTGTACACCTGAAACTAATGTAACATATTGTATCAGCTATACTCAAATAAAAAAAAAATAGAATAGAGCTCTCTTATACTTTGAGCCAATGTCCCCTAATGTTAACAATTTATGAGCTGTAGTAAAATTATAAAAATCAGGAAATTGCCAGTCTTATACTATAAACTCAACCTCAGGTTATACTGAAATGTCATCAGTTTTCCCCCAGTTTCCTTTTTCTACTCCAGGACCCAGCACAGGATTTTTATCTTCTCAAGTCTTTTCCAATATAGTCCTTATTCTTTCATTGTAGTTGATAAGCTTTACCATTTTGATGAGTACTTGCCAATTATTTTATACAATGTCTCTCACTTTGGGTATGTATATTGCTTTCTCCTGAGTAGTTTGAGCCTATGCATTTTTGGCAATAATGACACAGAAATGATGTTGTATATTTTCAGGGCACTATTTCAGGGTATAAGTGACATCAATGTCTCATTATTGGTAATGTGAAATGTCTTGGGGTGGAGGGAGATATTTGAAACTATGCTTAAATTCTATTTCTTGTCAATTTTTTACTCACTGATTTTAGAATATATTCATGTATATGATTATTTGTGGTTTGTCTAATGGTGATTAAAAAACCCACCTTTGATCTTTTACAATATTATTTGGGATTTCTGTAAAGAAAAACTGTTTCTTCTTCCCCACTTATTTATTTATTTAATTATTTATATTGGTAGGGACTCATGGATATATATTTGGTTATGAGATTAACTATAACCCAATACAGTAGTTACTTATTTTGGTATTCAAATTGTAGTTGCTTTGGTTATTTGGAGATTCTTTACTTTGCCGCCTGTGTCTTTTTGACATGCTCCATCTTTTTCATATACTTCCTTATTTTCTGGCACAACAGATGTTTCAGGATCCTTTTGCACAAAAAAGAAAGAGAGAGAGAGAAGAAAGAAAGGAAAAGAAAAAGAAAAAAGGAAGCACAAACATTGGCAAGAATGGTAGAAAAATTGGAATCCTCATGCATTGTTGGTGGGAATGTAAATTGGTGCAGCTACTATGGAAAATAGTTTGCAATTTCCTCAAAATTGAGAGGAAAACATAGAGAAAAAAATATAGAGAGTTACCATATGACACAATGATTCCATTTCTAGTTATATACCTGAGAGAACTGAAACATGGTCTCATGAAAACTTACATACAAATATTCTTGGCAGCACTTCTCATAATAGCTGAAACATAGACCCAATTCAAAAGTCCATTGACTGGGCAGGTTCTCTTACATCAACTGCCTAAGAGTCACGCTGTAAGAAGCAACAACCTCTCCTCTTCTCCGCCACCCACCCGGCAGCCGCCAAGCAGCAACCATGCGTGAGTGTATCTCGATCCACGTTGGCCAGGCAGGTGTCCGATCGGCAATGCCAGCTGGAGTTCTATTGCCTGGAACACGGCATTCAGCCCGATGGCCAGATGCCAAGTGACAAGACCACTGGGGGAGGAGATGACTCCTTCAACACCTTCTTCAGTGAGACCGGCGCTGGCAAGCATACGCCCAGAGCAGTGTTTGTAGACCTGAAGCCCACAGTCATTGATGAAGTTCGCACTTGCACCTACCCCCAGCTCTTCCACCCTGAGCAGCTCATCACAGGCAAGGAAGATGCTGCCAATAACTATGTCCGAGGGCACTACACCATTGGCAAGGAGATCATTGACCTTGTCTTGGACCGAATTTGGAAACTGGCTGACCAGTGCACGGGTCTTCAGGGCTTCTTGGTTTTTCCACAGCTTTGGAGGGGGAACCGGTTCTGGCTTCACCTCCCTGCTGATGGAACGTCTCTCTGTCGATTATGGCAAAAAGTCCAAGCTAGAGTTCTCCATCTACCCTGCCCCCAAGGTGTCCACAGCTGTAGTAGAGCCCTACAACTCCATCCTCACCACCCACACCACCCTGGAGCACTCTGATTGTGCCTTCATGGTAGACAACGAGGCCATCTATGACATCTGTCGTAGAAACCTCGATATTGAGCCCCCAACCTACACTAATTTAAACAGGTTGATAGGTCAAATTGTGTCTTCCATCACTGCTTCCCTCAGATTTGATGGAGCCCTGAATGTGGATCTGACGGAGTTCCAGACCAACTGGTGCCCTATCCCCGCATTCACTTCCCTCTGGCCACGTATGCCCCTGTCATCTCTGCTGAGAAAGCCTACCATGAACAGCTTTCTGTAGCAGAGATCACCAATGCATGCTTTGAGCCAGCCAACCAGATGGTGAAATGTGACCCTCGCCATGGTAAATACGTGGCTTGCTGTCTGTTGTACCGTGGCGACGTGGTTCCCAAAGATGTCAATGCTGCCATTGCTACCATTAAGATCAAGCGTACCACCCAGTTTGTGGACTGGAGCCCCACTGGCTTCAAAGTAGGCATTAATTACCAGCCTCCCACTGTGGTACCCGATGGAGACCTGGCCAAAGTACAGCGAGCTGTGTGCATGTTGAGCAACACCACAGCCATTGCTGAGGCCTGGGCTCGCCTGGACCACAAGTTTGATCTGATATATGCCAAGCGTGCCTTTGTTCACTGGTATGTGGGTGAGAGCATGGAGGAAGGAGAGTTTTCTGAGGCCTGTGAGGACATGGCTGCCCTGGAGAAGGATTATGAAGAGGTTGGTGTGGATTCTGTTGAAGGAGAGGGTGAAGAAGAAGAAGAGGAATACTAAAGTCAAAAATGTCATAAAGGTGCTGTTTTTACAGGGAAGCTTATTCTGTTTTGAACATTGAAAAGTTGTGCTCTGATCAGTTAATTTGTATGTAGCAGTGTATACTCTCATATACAATTACTGACCTATGCTTTAAAACACAACGCTTTGTTACAGACCCAAGCTGTCCATTTCTCTGATGGGTTTAAATAAACTATTCCCTGCCTTAAAAAAAAGTCCATTGACTGGATAAACAAAACATGAAATATGTACAGTATGTAATACTATTCAGTATAAAAAGGAATGAAGTACCGATATGCTTCATATGTGGATAGTAACTATTGTTAAAATAATGAGCCCAAAAAAGAGTATGACTGTGAATGTGAATGGACCTCAAAAGCATGCTAACTAAAAGGAAGTCAGACACAAAAGATCACATATTCTATTATGACATGTATGTGAAATGAACAAGGCAGAAAGTAGATTTAGTGGAAACTCAAGGCTGCAGGTGGGAACGGACTCATCGCAAATAGGAATAAAGTAATAGAAACGCTGTAAAATTAGAATGCACAACTCGTGTAGACTTAAAAAAATTGAATTATATGCCTAAAATGAGTAAATTTCACTCAATAATCTCTTTTTAAAAAAGAAGAACACGACATGAAATCTTCTGAATGAGATGGCATCCCATGTAACAAAGGGATTATAGCTGATGCTCCCCAAGGCACTCGGATGCAGTGAATGAGTGTGTGTTCTGGAAAGAAATAGACTTGTGTTCAAATCCATGCAAGCAGAGTAGCTTGTTGTGAAGTCCCTTGAAGTTTTTGAAACTTAGTTTCCTCAAATGTAAATTGATAAAAAAAATACTTAAGCCGTAAGGTTATACAAGGTTTCTAGGTGTGCTATAGCAACTGCTGAATAATTTGCTCACTAATGGGTCACTATTTATAATTCTGCATCTAATATTCTAAGACTTCATGCCCATCTTTGAATTAGCTCTACTATGTACCTTTCTATTTTCTCTAAAAACACTTCGGTTAATAATGTAAATACTCACACTTGATATATTTTCATTTCTACTAATTGGTCACACTTAGTATCTCACACTCCTCTCAATATTTCCATATGATGCTTTTGCACTGACCATTCTTGATTCTCCACTTAAACAGTGGAGATTGCACCATCTGAAGCACAATCGACACTTTTCAAGGCAGCCGAGGTCCGTCTCTGTCAACCTAGCATTTTCCTTCTGTGTGAATAGCCAATTCCTCTTGTTAGTGCTTTATGCTGCATCTGGATCTATGTGTATCTCCTGAGGGGCCTAGCAATATATGTCTTTTATATTTTAGATACTTGATAAAAATAGTTTAGCAACGCCTAACAGATGCTATGCTTACAGCAGTGATACAAGAAGAGATTCAGGGGATAAGGTGAGCTTTATAATGAGCCCACAGTCATTAGCATGAGAGCTTCTCAATCACAGTGACACTGGATGTGCTGCTCAAGAGGAAGGATTCACCTGCTTGTAGTTGTACCATTCATCCCCATGACCATCTTTTCACTTGGGGTAGCTGGTTACTTGCTCCTCTTTTTACCCACCTGTGTCCAAATTTTGCATTTTAACATTTGTTTTTTTAAAGAGGTCACCTCCAAGTGCCATTTCCTTCATGGGACATGTAAAAACATATAACTCTGCAGGTCCTTAAAAGTCAGAGAACTTTATTATTGGCTGCTTCCTGTCTGTATGAATCCCTCAGTAGAGAAATTGCTCATTGCATTCCACACACAGAGTATAGCCAGGTGGAGAAAGGACTAACGTCCTATCTGAGTAAATGCATTATCTCCAAGAGAGCCTGGAAAATCCAACTTCTACTGAAGGTGGGGCAAAACTTGATTTCTTCCAGACTTTTACTATCCTGCCTTTTTATTGTTATTGTTAGAGAGAGTGTATGTGTCCATGTGAGGAGAGCGGAGTGGGGGTGAAGGGGCAGAGGGAGAAAAAGAATCTCAAGCAGGCTCCAAGCCCAGGGCAGAGTTTGATCTCATGACCCCGAGATAATGACCTGAGCTGAAATCCAGGAGTTCGAAGCTTAACCAACTGAGCCACCTAGGCACCCCTCTCTTGCTTTTTAAAAGGTTTTTAGACTGCAGATGTGATGGGCTAAGGCCTTATTTCTCAGAGGCATGGAAAAGTTTATTAAACTTGTATAAACTATTGCTTGGAGTCTGCATTTTATTACGTTGGGAGAAACATAATGATCCCAATTTGTACACAATCAGAGTGAGCTCTTTGTAGCTCAAGCTGTACAGACTCTCCCAAAGCTTGGGATTGTGTATTCACTGAATGATCAGAGAGTCAATTCCCGTGGTTCATGGTATGCTCTTCTATGGATTTTGTCTCTTCAGGTTTTCAGAAATTGTCTTTCTGCACACCCCTTGTCAGTCTCTTCAATGATCAAGCCCAATACAAAGTTCTCTTTGAGTTTTTATTTTCATTTCAGTCTAACTAGCCTAATGTCTCTCCATCTGTATCTGCCTCTTAATTTTTACAACATTTACCGTTATTCTTTTATTTCATCCTCACTGGATGATGAGAATAGTCGCCTACAAGGTTTCCTCAATCGTCACCTCTCCCCTTGAATGAGTCACTCCACCCCGCATGTCACTGCCAGATCAAATCCCAGCCAGGGGTATCTCACTGCTCCCCCTTGAAATGTGAACCACTACACCCCCACATGCTTCCTTGCTGTGCTCCATAATGTTTTCACTTCACAATTCAAGACTATCTAAAATCTGACTATTGTCTCTTTATTCTTTTTTCCTCCACCCTTCCTCTATTCAGTAGACTTCTCTATTCAGGTAGATTTCCTCACGTCTCCTAATCACAATTTCCTCCTGTTCTCCTCACTCTGCTCTAGTCCACCTTGAAGAAATCGACTCTCATTTTCATCTGAGAATATCTCCAAAGCTCCTTAGACCTTCACATGTGCATGTGAATCCCCTGAGAATCTTCATATACAGAATCTAATTCAGCAGGTGTGGAGTAGGGCCCACACCTTAATCCTCCCCTGTGATGCCCATGCTGCCTTTCTTAATCCTCCCCTGTGATGCCCATGCTGCTAGTCCATGGGTTGGTTGCACTTTGAGAAGCAAGAATCTATACCACTATTGGAGCTTAAGATCGAGATTTTCTCCTCCAGAAGATTTTCCTACTCTGTCTAAGAGTGTCCTGGCTCCTCTGTGAACTCCAGGTGCAATGACAGTGTATTGTGTTGGGGATCCTATTCTAAAACTGGCTTAGTGGACTACTTCACCCTTCTCTGTGCATGCATCAGAGCCCTCTAGGAAGAAGTGCTGTGCTATGGATTTTTGTGCTTCCTGTGAGCATCTTTGAGAGAGTATAGCACAAGGAGCCTGAACTTTGGAGTTACATGGATTTGAGTTTACAATCTATCAACATCACTTACTGGCCAGATGGCTCAGTTTCTCACCTCACGCTCAGTATGTCAACTCCACTTCTCTAAAATACTTATACATAATGAGTATTCTGTTAACAGTAGCCATTAACTGTGGGACATGTGACATAGCACAACATCCTCACTTTTACTGGACCAACCCACCAATATCTCCATGACCCTTTCCATATGATAATATACTACTTCACAGAAAAGCCCATTACACTGTTGGACAGTTCATATATATTAGAATATTCTTTACATGCAGTTTAAATTAAGATACCTCATTTCCATCAGTTAGCTCTACCCTGACCCTTTGAATGCAATGAAATAGTCAAATTATGCAGTAAGTGAAAACAGAAACAAAGTTTTGATAAAATTGTCCATACTATATTTTGTTACTTCTGGCATATAAATGACGACTGAAAAAAAAATCAGGCCAGTGGCTGTCAGTCTTTGATACTTTATGATTCTTCTTTTCCTATCTCTCTCTCAAGAACATTTCCTACATACACCAACTTTAAAAATATTTCATGGTAACAGTGGTAATGGGACAATTAGAGATCTTTTGAATATCAAAACAGAAGGTAGCTTAGAGATTGTATGTTGCTTAACTTTATTTTAAAACTAAATGATGAAGAAAATGAGTTCTAGAAAGGTGAAGTGAAATGGGTAAATTGAAATGTTCTCTAGGAATTTAAAAGTAAGCACAATCAGATTTCTTGTGGAATATTAAATTAAAAAATTGCTACATAAGTGATTTTAACAGATATATACAAACACAACCTAGAGTGACTATTAGATCATTACAGCAAAACATATAAATCAAGACATTTCTAAATAATATAATATATACTACACCATAATACAGAAAATATAAATTATAAAATATGTATAAGTCCACCTAAATAACTATAAGCTGGATATAATCCAAACATGAATAGAAAAGATGGGAGAGTAGTCCTACTGGGTATTTCAAAATATTTTTAAAATGCAGCTATTCAAAAAGTTTGTGCTAAGAGACATATTAATGGAATCTGCATTTTGTGTGTGTGTACGCATACATATATATAAAGGATATTGTGAAATAAGATCAAATAATTGTAAGAATCTAGTATATTTAAAAGGTAGCATATTAAGGATATGTGTATGTGTGACAAATATTTAATAAGTGTCATGTGACAATTAGCTAGTCATTTGGGAATGAAAGCTAACACAATTTTCTAATTTGCATCTTTCTCTAATATAAAACCCTACGTGGATAAATTACTAAAACTTTAAAATATGAAGCCAGAGAGTTTCTTGAATTTTAAAATATGAGCCAAATTTAGAAGGAAGCCAAGGCATACTGAATATTCAAACTCTAAGCAGTGGTATGTTCTGAGTTTCCATTTTTAACGCTGGAGAAACATTCAGGCCGGTACTTTCCCTCCACTTTATTTATTCCCACTCCCAAGCCTAGATAACCTCAAAACAAACTTGAAAACAAAACACCCTCCCAAGAGGTGAAGTTCCATAGGAAACATTACTCCCCGTGGTTCCTTCTAGTGAAGAGTTCAAACTCTAGACTCAGACTTAGGTTCACCCATCAGCTCTGCTGCGGCTGTAACTGTGGTTGGAGGCTACAGTAAAATTTGTTGTGTTATGTTTTTAGATGTCTTTTTTTAAATTGAAGAAACATATATTTCTCTGTTAAAAGTCAAACAACAAATGGAATTTTTGATGTAAGCCTTCAGTTTTGTGGATGATGTGTCATCCGCCTTAACGGGAAGAGAAGTCCTTATGTTTGCTTTCATCCAACTTCTAGGTGGTCTGTTCTGGCCCAGAGGCTTATTCAATTCAGCCTCCTCTTGGACTGTGGGATGTTGAGGTGCCCATGACACCCGAGTTTGTTTGTGTGCCAAGTAGAATTTGTAACTGCTTTTCCTAGCCCCAGGGCTTCTCCTCCTAAAATAGGTAACTAGACTTTTCTAGAACAATTCTCTTAGGATTATCCTTAGGGGATTTTTGTTTTTCCCTTCACACAAAAACTTCTATCTATTCTTTTCTTCTAACTGAGTAGATTTTTCAAGACCTTCAAACCATAATGCCTGCTTTACAAAATCTAGACCCAATGCCCTTTCATTGTCCCCTTTTCCTGAACTACTACGTACTTATTGTACATCTCTGCCCCCTTTTCCTGAACTGTACCAGTTGTTCCTTATTCATTTTCTTGTCATAAATTTTATTTCTATGCTCAGATACAAATGCATTTCCTTCTCATAAGACTATAAACTCATTTGAAACAGACGACAATGTCACATTTTGTAAGTTACACTGAATACATTCCTGTTGAGTTGAACTGGCTTGCCTCCTCACGCATAGTTAGGTGTGCAAGCTTGCATCCCTGCTCTTACAGCAGACAGCAAGAAAAGCCACTGACCATAGAAATTTCATCTCTGAGAGTTTCTGCTCCATAGTTCTTACTCATTATCATAGTTTTTTTTTTTTTTTAACAATTGGAATTGGTTTTAGAGACTATAGTGATCCTTTCTGGGTTGCACTCTCTCACATACATCCGAAACAATGAAACCATGTCTTGCAGCCTGTAACCCATAACCTAGGAATGAAGGGCTTCCACTACATACTAGCAATATTGTCACAAGGAAAACCAACAGGACTGGCTTCAGATCATCATCTCGCAACCAGGTCTATGCCCCACGCCATCCTGCTCCTCATTCATGCTCAACAGTTGTGGGAAAATGCCGGAATGCGGTAGCACATACATTCTCACACCACCTCATATGATCTGTTTCACTGTTGTCCATGGAAACACCAGGGGATCTGGTCTATGTTTGTGGAGAGATAAGCTTATCCTTGACATACTTCCCTCAGTTTTACCAAAGTGGAGCCCTGTACAACCCACAAAGGCTAGAACTGGTGAGGTAGTGATGCAGTGCACACAAATGGCTCCCTCACAGTGTGGTGGAATTGCCTCCTCAAGTTCAAGTTCATCAACCATTTTTGTTAAAGTAAAAGGCTGAGAACAGGAAATATGAAAAAACCACTCCATCCCCTGGCTTCAGTTTCCCACAGCTACATGGGAATAATAATAATACCTACCTCATATAATTGATGTCAATGTCAATCTTCATGTTTTGCATGAAGGTTATTTATAACATGTAAAAAGCAACATGGCAATCAGCTCAAGGATTAGAAGCAATAATAACATGTAGATTGATGCCAGAGAGAAACAGACTTTTTATGTGTATGTTTACTTTTCTTGGATATTTTCTGCAAGCTTCCATCCTTGCTAAGCTGCTTTGCTTGATTCTCATTAGATTTCAAGGAAGAAATATGGAAAAAATTGTTTTGAAAGCAGGAAATAATCCAGAATATCTATCTCTGCCCCTAGGAGTCTTCTAGCGTCTGCATGGATCCTTCTTTCCTTTCTGTTTTAAATCTCCCCAGTTATTCGTGTCCCAGTTGGTGTCCTAAATTTTAGTGTCTTCTGCATGTCTGCAATACATGAGTCAGTGAGGCTGCACATCCTTGCGGCCTCCCAGCCTCCACAGTGCTGCTTTCATCTCTTTGTTGCGGAGTGTGTAGATGATGGGGTTAAGCAAGGGAGTGATGACAGTGTAGAAGACAGCAACCACTCCATCCAGAGGTTCCTGAGAGCCAGGACGGAGGTAAATGAAGGTGCAGGGCACATAGTAAACAATGACAACGGTCAGGTGGGCAGCACAGGTGGAGAAGGCATTGCGACGCCCATCAACTGACTGGATTCGCAGAATGGCAGCCACTATATAACCATAGGAAGTAAGGATAAGCATAAAGCAGGTGAGGGCCAGAAATCCAATATCTACAAAGGTGACCAGCTCATTGATGGTGGTGTCAGCACAGGCTAGACGCAGCATGGCAGGAATGTCACAGAAGAAGTAGTCTACTCGGTTTGGGCCACAGAAAGGCAGGCGGAATATGAAGCTGGTTTGGAAAAGTGAGTGGAGGGTGCCTCCCAGCCAGGTACCCAAAGCCAGGAAGTTACAGATGTTACGGGTCATAATAGTGGCATAATGTAAAGGCTTACAAATGGCCAGGAAACGATCATAAGCCATAAGTGTGTAAAGGAAGCATTCAGTACAGCCCAGGAAATGGAAAGAAAAAAGTTGGATTACACAGCCTCCAAAGGAGATAACCCTGCTATCCTGGAGAAAGCCAGCTAGCATCTTGGGGACAATGGCAGAAGAAATGGTCATGTCCAAGAAAGAGAGGTGACACAGGAACCAGTACATGGGGCGGTGGAGCCGGGTGTCCACCAAGACGGTGAGGATGATGAGCCCATTGCCAGAGACAGTGAGGGCATAGATGACAAGGAAAGCCAGGAAGAGTGGCACCCCCAGCTGTGGCGGGTGGTGCAGGCCCACCAAAATGAAATGGGACACAGAAGTATGGTTTCCACTGTGCATTTCCTTGCTGTTCACATCTGCCAGAAGAAGTAGCAGAAGGGAAAGCTCAAGGCCCTTTAAACTCTCTAGGCATAGAACATATATTCTGTGTCATCCTCAAACATGGACAGAAGTGTTTCAGAAAGAGAGATCATGCTCTAGCTCTCATCCTTAATCATTCCGCCACCCTCACACCCAACCACCCCTCATCCCCACCCACCTGCCCAACCCTTGATTTTGGGATTCTGCTTGATTCCAGGAAGAAATTGTTTTGTCCAAGATTAAAACCTATGGAACAGATTATGTGTCTGTAATTCAGGGCACTGAAAAAAAGACCATATACAGAGGTCTTCACGTCAGAAAGAAGCAGTCATATAAAACCTAAATCAATCCATGAAAAAATAGCCATTTCATTGTTTTCCTTCACTTTGATCGCTAATTGATATAGCAGAAAGATAAGTAACAACTTATTCATTTTTTTTAACAACATGAGAGTTGGTATTATATTTCCTAATGTAGGTGTGCCCAATAAAAATCAGCATAAACTTTTAAACATGCATTATTTGGGCTACACATTGAATGAAGTTGTAAGTAGAAATTACCATTTTCATGAAGTGCATCTCAAAATCACACATGCCATTTTAAATCTTTCAAGATAGTGAAGCAATACAAAATCACATTCACAAGACACCTATTGTCATCTTTTCTCTCTGCTTTTTGATAAATGCAGTCTGTCAGTCCATCCATCCATCCATCCATCCATCCATCCATCCATCCATTCACTAAGGAAGAATGTTTTATATCCGAAGAGCATGCCCTCAGAGGTCAGACCAGAATTAAAAATCCTAGCTCTTCCACTTATACTCATATATTGGTAAATTTGGAAATGCCACTTCCCCTTTCCTTGCTTAATTCTATAAGTGGGAACATTCATTGTGCTCATTTCATGGGATTGTTGTAAGGATTAAATAAAATCACATAATCTATAGCAGCTCTCCATCAACATTAGCTATTATCTTCCATCCACTATATGGCATGGTCCTCATTATTAGGCAAATTCAGTCATTGCATTTGTGCCTGAGGTCTGAAGTGGACCTGTAGCTTCCTGTGGGTTGTCCCATAGCAGATTTGAGTCCCCAGATTTGAAGCAGCATGACAAAGAACCTTTTATCCTAGGACTACTGGTGATTGGCACCAGCAACAGTGAAAGGTAGAAATCAGGGATATGACCAGAGCTCTTTCAGATGCTGAGGGCTTATGTGAGGGGATCCTTCCTAGTATCACCTTCTTTCTATGCAGTTTTGCTTTAATAATCTGTTTACCAAGTGGAGGCAAGCATTCAAAATGATGTGGCACCTTCCAGAATCATTCAGAAGGCTTCAGTGGGTGTGGAATGAAATTTGGTTTCCAGTTGGACTCTAAAAGGGTAGAAGACCCAACACTGTAACTATGGCTGCCATCTGGCTACTTCCTCTCTCCTATAATGTGAATCATTATGTATCCAGAATCTTAGCCCTCCTCATCTTCTTCAGTGTCACAGAGACTACTCTTACAGTGCAAACAGGTTTCTGCGGGCTGAGAAATTTTCTGTCATGAAAATTTCCTTGTTAAACCTAGAAGAGTCCAGAACAAACTGAGACAGGTGGTCACCCTCAGGAAGGGTCTAAATCACAGAGAAACTAAATAATCTCTTACTATAGAGGTAGAGAATCTATTCTGAAAGAATTTCAGAGGGAGTTCTTAGAGATTTCTTAGACACTTCTTTGCTTACCAGCCTTACTGGCACCAAAGCACCTAAGGGCAAGTGCAAAATTACTAGCATGGCCTAGAGAACAAGGAGCTTTGTGATATGGTGTTGATTTACTTCCCTAGCCTCCCTTTTCTGCTCCATCCCGCTAATTTATGCTATAGCCAAACATTCTTTCCTGTTTCCTTAAACATCAATCTCTTTAATCCAGAAGGCTTTGTTCTAGATGCCCCCACATTTTCTGGTAATCTTCCAAGTCTCATTCATGTGTGATCTACTAAGGAAATCCTTTCTTCCCTTTTCCCCAGATGGTCACTCTATCTATGTAGCCTCCACAATCCTTCACGTTTCTATGGGCTCACGAAGCATGCTGCAATTTACCCTTCTGAGTGCCTGGATTCCCCTATTAGACTGTGAGCTCCAAAGGGACTTTGTCTCATTTTCTTTTCATCCCATGTTTGTGGCATATCTTGCACTGGAAGATTCTTCTTCTTCTTCTTCCCTTTTTTTTTTTTTTTAACATTTATTTATTTATTTTATAGAGAATGGATAGAAGGGAGGGAGGGAGAGAGAAACCCAAGCAGACTCCACACAGAATGCAGAGCCCTACCTTGCTGGTCATGACCCTGAGATCATGACTTGAGCCAAAACCAAGAGTTGGACACTTAACTGACTAAAGTCCCTATGCACCCCTTGCACTGAGATTCTTAAATCCTATTGAATAAATTCATTCTCCTCTGTCTGGTTGTCCCTGTTGTCTAAATACTGAATCCAGGATAATATTGGGTAGGTCTTAATCCTGAGATCATAAGAATTACAGTGTCGAGTGTCCCTACTTCTTAGTTACATTATTTTGAACAAATCACTTAATATTTTTAATCTCAGTTTCTCTTTTGTTAAAAAGGAGAGAGAGAGAGAGAGAGAGAGAGAGAGAGAGAGAGAGAGAGAGGGGAGGTGACTCCTGCCTCCCAAAAAGAAATCACAATCTCTCCTGCATCCATATAAATTACAATTTTAAATTTAGTTTCTACATATAGATGATCAATTTTCCTGCTAGCCCCAATTCTCTTTTGTATTGTACTTTTTCTCTTGTCTCCCTGCTGCCCTGCCATCTCCATTTTCATTCATTTTTATAATATCTTGTTCTCTCTACACAGAAATTATAATTTCTCCCCTAGGAGAACCAAGAAATACCCTCCTTTACCCATTAGAAACTAAAACTGCTCCAGTTGCATGGTGTATACAGTTTAATCTGGGTCACACGATCTTATCAACATATGATATACTCATCTTTGTGTTGAGAAAAAGAAGCAGTCTCCACAATCAGTCCTGGGATAAAGGACACCAGTACCCATATACTAGCATTCTTTGGCCATTTCAAATCCTGAATGAGCTGAACTAGGCTTGAGGTAGGCCCCGAAACTCATGTAGCTCAGAAAATTCTGAGAGGTGGTGAGCAGAGCATAAAGTTACCTCCACCCCCACCCCCACCCCTGTGTATTTGTAAAGCATATGCTGTTAGGAGATCTTGGCTGTCCTGGCTGTTCCCAGCACCTCTCACATACTTCTAATAAATATGTGTGTCAGAAGAACTTCCATCGCTACACCCCTGCCTGCCTTCTGGAGTCTTCTCTGCTGAGGGCCTCTACCTGGCTGTGAGTCTGCCATGAGACCATGGCCTGCTGCTTGCTTCAGCTCCTTGCTCTTTGCTGTTTCTTGTGGAAGTCCCTTTCTGAGTTGGACAGGGTCCTTGGGCTCCTCTGACATGCCCGAGCTTGATTTTGTCACTGTATTCCTTCTGTACACTTCTCTGAGCATGTCCCTCCTCTTTGTGGCCTTTTTGAAAGTGTTGGCAGTGATGTCTCTGGGCTTTGAGCTCTGGAGTCTCACTTTCTGGCCAGTAGCTTCTTCCTTCCTGTGGTCCCCATGGGGTGGGGGCCGAGGCTGACATCACTTCTGCTTCATCCTTCAGGGGCAATTAACTTGCATGAAAACAAGTTGCAGTGGGCTTTATTAGCAGCAATATGTGAGCTAGGGCAAATCCAGGAAGTTTATTTAGTAGAGTTCCTGAAGCATAGGATCCTGCTAAGACCATTCATTTGATCAGGAGTCAGGGAGGATCACTCCTCTATCTAAATTGGAGCTAATGTTGCCTTATCTGTTTATCCCATAAAAGTGGGGGAGGGAATATGAAAGAACTTTATTTTATTATTTTTTTTTTTAAAGAAATCTTTTTTTTTTTTTTTAAAGATTTTATTTATTTATGAAAGACTGAGAGACAGAGAGAGCCAGAAACAAAGGCAGAGGGAGAAGCAGGCTCCATGCACCGGGAGCCCGATGTGGGATTCGATCCTGGGTCTCCAGGATCGCGCCCTGGGCCAAAGGCAGGCGCCAAACCGCTGCGCCACCCAGGGATCCCTGAAAGAACTTTAAAGCGGAAGATGCTACATGAGTGCCATACACTAATCACCTAAAAGTGCCCTTTGAATTCCACTCAAATTCAAAGGGTAAATTCTTAAGACAGACAATACTGTTTCAAGCAGAAATGTCTTGATCATCCAATATGCAAATAAGAGACCAAGGTAGATGGAGTATGAAATTTTGGTAATCCCTTAAAAGTGAAACACACTTAGAGCTGGAAGGCCCTTTGGAGAAATGATCTAGAGCACACCCCTATTTTACACTTGAAAAAAAAAAACAGTTCTAAATAGGGGATCCCTGGGTGGCTCAAAGGTTTAGTGCCTACCTTTGACCCAGAGCATAATCCTGGAGTCCCGGGATCAAGTCCCATGTCGGGCTCCCGGCATGGAGCCTGCTTCTCCCTCTGCCTGTGTCTCTGCCTCTCTCTCTCTCTCTCTCTCTCTCTCTCTCTCTCTCTATGTCTATCATAAATAAATAAATAAATAAATAAATAAATAAATAAATAAATCTATCTTAAAAAAAGAGAAAAAATAAAATAAAGAGAATAGGTTCATAAGTGAAAGATTGTACTGTGTATGTAGTAGATACAATCTCCTCTAAGTCTATGTAGATATATAATAAGGACTATATCTGTGAGAAGAGAGGAACGTGTAGTTCTGGAATAGTACTGGTCAAACTATAGATCAATAAAAATTAGTTGAAAAAGTTTTTGTTTCTTAGCATGTTTTAATTATTTACTTTGAACCACTGTTGGTGCGTAATTTTAATGTAACATGCTGTGAGACACAACTTTGCAATTGCTTTATTTTTTGACTGAGCCATTCTCCACTTAAGAAAATCAGCATCAGTTGATTAGTACATTCCCTTAGTATAAGGACACGATTCCCTAGTTTTCTATACTTCCTCATGATATAGATTTTAAGTGAGATTTAGGGTTCTGCTGAGAGAATTCTACATGTAGAAAGAAAGATGGAAGGAACTTAGACTCCAGACACCTCATTCCTCTGTCATAGAGGGATTTTAAACTTTGTGGTATCCCTGATGGGAATAAATATTTACCTAGAATAATACCAGGCAAAAGAATACTTGATTACTAACTGGGGCTTTGGTTCTAATTCGGATGTGGATTCTTGGCCTTGGAATGTCAGGAAAGACCTTTTATCCATGTTTAGGGAGCCTACGTGGCTGTTTTTCTATTCTAGAGCTCCCTTTGCCTCCCATTTGAGTTTCTTTATGGATGGGGCCATGGAAGGTCTCTGGGAGGGAGGTAGGAATTTCTCACGTAAGTGACAACTTACAGGGAGGGTCTGAGAATCTCCAATCTGCATCAGTTCAAATAAAGAACATACTGAAGCCCAGTAGCCTTCTATTATAAATAATACTTTATTTTGTCATGGAGCAGGGATGAAATAGTGGAAAACAAAAACAAAACCCCACATATGTTGATGGTGGATTTTTAGCTAGAATATCAGATGAACTTCCTTGCTTGCTAGTGCTGTCATGTAAAATTAGGGAATGACTAGAAAGAACAGAGCTCTAAGAGATGAACTGGGAACTGGTGGTAGGATTTGGAGGAGGTCATGCCTGAATCTCCAATCCCACAGCGAACCTCCCTACTGAGAAGAATCAAGCCCTCCTGCTCCATCTGATGAGGCTGTTCTTGCCTTGCTTGGAAATCCACGAGGCCTCTCTTTTAGGAGGAGGGAAGTTTTGCTCAGTCACACACCTCAAGTGCCCTTTCTCCCTCCCCAGTCCACCACCATCAGCATTAGTTTTAGTCAGGTGAACATGAATTCCAAAAGAATTTGACTGAGGAGAAAAGACTGCCCTGCAATATCTGGGTAAATGACCATGATGAGCCTTCCAGAAGTTCTGCAGCCATCGTGCCAGTTTCATCAGACGACAGTAGCCTTACTCTTTCTTCTTACTGATTGGTTGGCTGACAGTTGGACTCAACAGTGGCTTATGCTAAATAATAATACAGGGAAAGGAATCTAATGACTTGAGAAACTGGCAATATGGAAGTAGATTTATCATACCTTCAACTTGCCAACTCATGTGTAAACAATATCCCCTGAAAGGGCCAAGAAGATATTCCCTTTAACAAGACTCTAAGAATGACATTGATACAGGATATGATCAGGAGCCAGATACTGGCTGGAATTATTGTGATTGAAATGAGCTTTTAATTTTTACAGTATTTTTAAGGATCATAAGCAGTGGGTCTTAACTCACAGATGAGAGGTGGGGGTGGTGGGGTGGTGGTATTTAGCCAGCCCAAGAAGTCTATTCTTATTAACATAACAAAACCCACATAAAGAGAGGCCAAAATTGAGCCACCACAGGTATAAATGCTCTTACCCAATTCCTGGTTGAGCCAGTTCACTGATTTAATGCCACTTTGGAGAAGGAAAGACACAAATTTCCCTGCAGTTACAACATAAGTATATACTGTGCATATTCTTGCTATCTTTCTCCAAATGGACCTGTATTCCGTACAGGAACTACGCAGGAAAAAATAATCAGACCAACACATTTATTGAACTTTGCCTTGTTAGGTGATAAACAGTTCTCTGAACCAACAAAATTTCAAGCTTAACGAAGTATTGAGTAATATCACAGCTCCAGATCTAGATGTGGTCTTGTTAGGATATATCAGCACAGCCATCAGCACATCAGTGTCTCCAACTGATAAATACATCTGATTTGTAACTGTTTCCAAATATGTTCCACATTTTTGTATGTTGAAAGTTTTAATGTACACCTATGTATTCGGAAACTTTTACAAACTAGATTCATATGATGCATACAAAATACACATGAATAAATACTTATAAAACAATATGTGTAACCATGATCGAATTTAAGAATAAAATGTTACAAGAACCACTGCATCGTCTTTGTGCTTTTCTTCCATGGCATCCTCCACTCCTCCTACGACAGATAAGAGAGAGAATATCCTGAAATTTGTTATTTCTTTCCTTGATTTTCTTTTGTCAGTTTACCAAATATGTGTTCATTTCTATTTTGAACTTTATATGAAGGGCATCATACTGCAGTATTCTTACCTAAAAGGTGTGTTTTGAGACTCACTGATCTTCATGGCTGTGGTTAATTCACTTTTTTTTTTTTAAAACCTCTGTGGTATCATTTTTGTGAAAAAAGCATATTTTTCATCTCTCTCTCTCTTTTCACAATGTTCTCTTTCCAAACAACATTTGAGCTATGAACATTTTTTGCTGCCCGCAAGCAGAGCTGCTAAGGATATATTTATATATGGTAGGAAAACAGATGTACAAAATCTATTAGGTCCCTGGAGAAGATTCTGCTGGACCACACAGTATGCAGATCTGTAACTGTATTGGAGATCTCGTGTTCACACTGATATTCACATTAACTAGGAGCTTAAGGGCTCTTACAGTCTACGGTCTTGCTAGTACTTCGTATATCAGAGATGGCATTTTTCTTAATCTGAACTTGAAAACATAAATTTATATACTATTGTAGTTTAAATATGCATTTCTGTGATTACTAAGGATTTTGAGCATGTTTTCTTTGGTTTTTCAACGTTTCTTGTTTTCCATTTCTCTGAAAAGTCTGTGTATGACTTTTGCCTATTATGTTTGTTTTCTTTACTTCCTGATTTAATATTTTTTCTATATTAAAACTACTAATACTTTTTGCTTTCCATTTATTTTATGTATATTAAATACCTTTTCTCAATGTATAACTTAACCTTTTCTCTACCTTTAGAATGTCTTTTGATAATTCAACTATATCAAATTTGAGAATTTCTACTTAATTCATTTTGTGCCTTTTATTTTTATTTTATTTTATTTTTTTAAAGATTTTATTTATTCATGAGAGAGACAGAGAGAGAGAGAGAGACAGACACAGGCAGAGGGAGAAGCAGGCTCCACGGAGGGAGCCTGACGTGGGACTAGATCCCGGGTCTCCAGGATCAGGCCCTGGGCTGAAGGTGGCACTAAACTGCTGAGCCACCCGGGCTGCCCGATTTTGTGCCTTTTAAAGAGAAAGCCTTCTTTACACCTTTCATTTTTTTATTGAAAGGTAATTTTTATTTCATATGTGACAGGTATAGTTTGAGATCATGCTTTTTGTATAATGATTTAACTATAGTGACTTGTATGCTCACCAACAGTCAGGATATTATGTCAGTTAACTATACTGGTGACATCACACTAATAGGAGCTGGTGTGCAGGAAATTTCGAGAAGATAACTCAGATGCCCTGCAAATTCATATGTGTACTGCATTGTGGGAATAAAACCTACAGAAACAAACTACCATTTCAGTGACAGTTCTGTTAGGATACGTTAGACTAGTCAACAAAATCCAGTCCAATTTGATAATGTTCAGCAATGTCATCTTGTACTATGCTCTAGTTTCTTCTATTTCATTTTACTCCTGAAATACCAAATAAGTAGTTCCAAGGATCTATGTGATGTACTGACATCGGATGAAGGACACGACTTCCCTTGCTATTCCTATTTCCACATGGAGGGGCTCTCCAAGGTTTCATTTTCTTGGCCCACTATGTGACGAAAAATATTTGCCCTGTCATATGACATAAAATGTAGAATTGCTGGCATTTATCCCCCGGCTGAAAAAGTATTTGGGCAAACATGTAAGGCAGTAATTTGTCTACTTTGCTTTCTTCCTGATGCAGGCAGTGAAGTTAGGTGATTCTATGGGAAGCCCCTGCATATAACTACATCCAGACATAAAAATTAATCATAAATGACTGCAGCATATATTGCAAGATCAAAATTTGGCAAGATCAAAACATAGTTGTGCCTTGCAGAAAAAATGGTGTGATTCACCCCATCGGTAACATTGATATTCTGAGTTTCCTGATAAGAGGATGTGTTGAAGAAGACAGAAGTCTTTAATGCTAGCTATTTCCTCATAACCAGTTGCAAAGTAAGTCTTGTATTTTCTAAATATATATCTGCATTACTTTGGCATGTATGTACTGCCATTTTTTTACTTTCCTCCCTTTATTTATTGGATTTTCTTATGGAAATTGTGTTCATGGAATTTTACTAGTTTGTCCATAAGGCACATGGTGTTGAGTTAGAATTGTCTCAGACTAGAGATGGAACTGACTTTACTCAGAGATTCCAGGTTTGGATCTGGATGGAATAAATGGGGATGTATCAGAATGGCTCTTTGTGTGAAGGAAGTGACATGAAGAATACAGCTGCTCTGTAGCAGGTGCTGACATTGTGTGCATGTAAATAGGCAGGAGAGGATGTATACAGATGGTGTGCAGTCAGTGCCGTGGTCAGGCATGGATCTTTATTGGCACGCTTATTTGTTCATATACTTTGCTTATGTATCATTTAAACCCTCTTGCAGTAAGTGGGCCTGCATTTTGCTACAGAAACAGCAATACCAGATACTTTCCCATTCCCTCTAGTAAATATGGAACATGGTCATGGGATCTGGACTGACCAATAAGATATATCAACCTAGATTTTGAGTCAGAAGTAAGGGCAATTAAAGGCACATGCAAGAGAGGATGATTTGGGTGATGACCATGACAGGATTAGCAGCATAGAGATTTGAAAGGTAGGGTGATAGCATCCTGCAGTGTGTTAGGGGGTTCATGCCCCTTAACACATGGTGGTGTTAGTAGCCCCTGTGGTGGTGATGGTAAGCCCCAGTGGATTTCACCACACATTGATGGTCAGTGGACCTTCACCACTTATTTATTAAGCATGATCTTTGAATAATTCTACTTTTTCCTATTTCCTGTTCTTTTCCAAGTTTGATTCTTTTGTTTTTTGTAGGTGTTCTTTACTAGAGTTCATGTTGGTGTGTGTGCGGGGAAATGTGTTTCCTTTTTTTGTGTGTGTGTGGGGGGAATGTGTTTCAATTGAAATATAAAGTTTTGTTTAGCTTGCTTTTTTACTTAAAATATATAATGTTGCTGTTCCTGTACAGGTCAGAAGATCAAGATCCAATTCTTTTATTTCTGGTTTTTTAGGCATACAATAACAAATAAAATTTTAAAGTAATTAGATTACATCATATGTTATATTATTATTCTCATTTTTAAAATATATTTTGTCTGTTTTTCTCACCACCACTTTTCCACTCCAGATTAATAACCTCATCTATATCCTTCTACTCCTTTCTTATATTCCTGTAATATAGAGTTTGTGATTATTTGCTTTATAAAAATGGCACAATGCTGACCATACTTCTGTCTCCCCATTGACAATATCCCATGAAAGTCTCTCAGAGGTAACTGGTGTGGTTATAATTCAATCTTTTAGTAGCTGCTTAAGATTTCATGATGTTCCAACTGCATAATTTATTTTCTCTAGGGTTATTCACTTGGTTTTCAATTGTGTTGCCACTAAAAACCACGTGTCAACACATATTTGAATAAAGACCCTTTACCCTGGTGCTTTTTATAAATGTGAATATGTTCCTGGAATGGAATTACTGGAAATAAAGTGTACATAATTTAAACCCAATAACTACTGTTATATTGCTTTTCTAAAGAAGGTGCTGTAACTATACAGATTTGTACCAACACTCTGTGGGATGATGAAGCTTTTTCCTTCATCCAAGCCAGCAATAGATGTTGATATTAGTAACTTGAATTAGTTATCTTAATATGTAAAAGTTCAAAATGCTAATAAGCAAAAGACTATTACCTTAAATCAAGAAATCAATACAATTCATGAAAAGCTTATTTACAAATGAAGATCCACTTCTATATGTCAAGTGTTTACACACAGAGCATAAAAATTATGACAGCAATGCAATCTACTACATATACAACTGGGAAATAGTTAAGTATCCTTAGGTACTTCTTTCAGAAAAGCTGCTCTAAGACTCTGAACAACCTAAAAAATTTAAGACTTATGTTTTAAACACACCTTAAAAAGATAGTAGGCAAGAGAGTGGCATGAGATAGAGAGTGGGACCAGTTGAGACCATTTATGGATTCTGGACAATTTTGAGTTAAGAGTCCTGGTTATGTGTTTATATACATTACTGTTGAGGGAAAATGGTGACTGGGTCCTCTTTCCTTCCTCCTAGGTATAGTATATGGTATACACTAGGTATAGTATACTATATAGTATATAGTATAATGCTCGAAGCGAGCACTCCTTCCTCCAAGGTATAAATACTATTTTCAGAAAGATGTGACTTCTTCTCAAGAGGGTTCAAAAAGCAAATACAGTGGGAAATATATGCATTATTAAAAACCTTTGATCAGTCTCTTCTTCCTGTTTTTCTGCTTATCAAGGGAATCTGAATACCCAAGAGGAATCCCATCCCCTGAGACACTAAATCAAGTTAAGTTCCTATTCATCTAGCTACGTTAGTTTCCATTCCCTGCAGTTCAACGAGTTGGGTCTTAAATCACCAAAGAATCATAGTAAATGCAAAGTACAGTCTCAATAATGATAGTGAAAAACTGGAAGAAAGAAAACACAGATGAGTTTTATACCAAAATGAAGCACATACTGTAAGGTGAGTTCGTAAAATGGTAGATTTCTCTTAGTGTCCTTGCTCTCCCTCTTGAACTTCCACTGAGAGATAGGATGCTTGGGCACTGTCAGACCTCCTTTCACCTTGGATACCAAGTCTCACTTTGCCACTGTCTCTGTCTATTCTCTCTGTTCTCTCTGTCTCCTCTCTTTGTCTGTCTCCTCTTTCTCCCTTTTTTTTTCTCTCTCTCTCCACACACATACACTCAAAATTATTAATTAAAGGCCTACAAATAGAGACTAAGTTGCTGCATCATGGGCAAAGAACTGACAGCTGACAACTGACAGCTCTAATTGATAGTCCTGCCTTAAATCTCAAGCTATTTGCAATTCATATTATGAAAGGTTCCTATTTGATCTAATCTGAATATGAAGTTATCCTGGGTATGGGATACTCCTGGTCAAGTAGAAATGTCAGATGCATTTATTCAAGTTTTTGAATTCTGATATCAATATAGGTGATTATAATAATTTTGTCTCTGTTATATATTCTCTGATTTGAAAAATATGCTTCCAAAATCTTTTTGGGTGTATAGTTGACACAATGCTACACTAGGTTTAGGTGTACAACATAGTGACTCAATTTCTCTGTACTTTATGCCCTGCTCACCACAAGCATAGCTACCATGGGTCACCATACAATGCTGTTGCAATACAAACTGTACTTCCTATGCTGTGCTTTTTTTTTTTAAAGATTTTATTTGTTTATTTATTTTACAGAGAGAGAGAGAGAGAGAGACAGAAACAGACTCCTGCTGAGCAGGGAGCTAGACTCAGGGCTTGATCCTAAGACCTTGGGATCTTGACCTGAACCAAAGGCAGATGCACAATTTCCTGAGCCACCCAGGTGCCCCTCTCTGTCGTGCTTTTATTCCCATGACTTATTCATTCCATACCTGGAAGCCTGAACCTCCCACTCCCTTTACCCATGAAAATTATAGCTTGGTGTAGCTTGAGCCACATTGTCTAGACACGGGATACATTTTGTCTAAGCTTTGCCGAGAACAGAGATCCTCATGTTCTCTCATACTGTGGAGCCAGTTACATAGTCTTCCCTCAAATAATAATAACAATAACAATAACAATAATAACAATCCTTAACTCAAGACTAATTTGGGTTAAATAAAAAATATCAATTCTGCCTCACTTTTTATTATACAGAGTCCCAACATTTCTTGACATCAATCTGGCACACATTCTTTCCTCTGGAGTTGGTTCTGTTCTTCCTGTCTCAGGTAGTAGGTCATAAATAAAAGCCATACATTTGATGGGGAGGTCTTCTTTTAGAAGGACATTGCCTGAATTTATGAATATGAGGAGTGGACGGTGGATGGAGGGATATTATCTCAAGATATGGCAAATTAGAAAATATCCAGATATTTAAGATGGAAAGATATAAGTAGAAAACTGCCAGTGGATTGTGTTCGGGAGAACACATGAATTTTACGTTCTTAGAACCTAGGAAGGATAAGCATGGATAAGCATGGAGCCAGCAGTATACAAGTCTTGGAATTTTCTGGATCATATGGAAGATTACAGGGACCATGTCATGGAGTTGAGTTTCTCAACTTCCTCTAAAGGAGGTCCCTTTATAAGTAGCTGGTGATTATAGTGAGACACAAGTCCCAATACCAGTGATGAAGGGCTCCTCAAAGATCTAGCTTTGAAACTGAGAAATCTCTACAGCACAAAGAGAATTTATTCTCCTCTCATTCCTCCCTCTCTATAGATAGATTGGTATATAGGAGACTAGATAGGTAAGTATATAGAGAGGGAATTTTATATCACAAGGCAACAATTTTGTATGATTCATTATAATTTCTCAAGCAGTTCTCAAGTGCCAGACCCTTTATTAAGGACCCATCTCTTGCCTTATTTAATACTTATAGTTTTTTTTAACCTGTATTACTGCTGCCAAGTTATATATGACGACCACCCAAAATTATTCAGGTGTACTGTACATTTAAAGTGTGCAGTGGTATCACAATTAAATTCTTGATTCTTTAAGTTACCATATGAATTTTGGAGAGACAACAGAATTCCAAAAGTCCCTCCACCCCCCCCCCCCACCCCTGCCGCTACCCTGTAGTGTACACTCTGTTAAATCTTCTCCCCTTGAATTCAGGTGAGACCTGAGAATATGATGGGAAAACACTCGGGAGGCATTCTTTTACATCACACTTTGTACAGCAAACTGAAGAGAGGTTCTCCTACTGGCTTTGAAGCAGTACGCTGCTGTGTTATCAGATGGTCAAGTGGTTAGGACTTGAGGGTGGGTTCTAAGGCTGAGAATGATGATCCCTGCTAACAGTCAGCAAGACATACAGACACCTCAGTCCTAAACTGCAAGGAACTGAATTCTGCCAATGATCTCCACAGGCTTGGAAGCAGACCCCAAGTCTCCCATGAGATTCCAGACTCAGCTGACATCTGGTTTCAGCCTTGAGCAGAACACCGAGCTCACCTGACTCAAATACTGTAAGAATGGAAATTTGCATTGTTTTATGTTGCTACATTTGTGGTCACTTATAATGCATAACAGGAGATTAAAACAGTGGATACCTAGGATTTTCTACCACATAGATCTGAGTGTTCCTCAGTTTCTGTGTGCATGCCTTTGTGTGTATGTGCAAGACAGAGACAGTACATGCGGGAGAATGATGATGATAATTCTATCATCTTTACCAAAAACTTTTGTAAGAAACAAAGTTGAGTCTAGAATTATCTACCAAGGATGATGCACTTGCCACATGAAAATGGATTTCAAGTTTTTAATTAATGCTGGGTGTCCTCTCAATTCCCATAGGGAGAGACATCAAGGCCCTGGAAAATGACAAACATGAGCTTTGTAAGTACATTCATCCTCATGGGCATTCCCCATGCACCAGCCCTGGACATCCCCCTCTTCACAATCTTCTTAGTGATTTATGTACTCACCATGATGGGGAACCTCCTCATCCTGCTGGTGATCAGGGTGGATTCTCACCTCCACACCCCCATGTACTACTTCCTGACCAACCTGTCCTTCATTGACATGTGGTTCTCCACAGTCACTGTGCCCAAAATGCTGATGACCTTGGGGTCTCCAGGAGGCAGGATGATCTCCTTTCACAGCTGCATGGCCCAGCTCTACTGCTTCCACTTCCTGGGCAGCACCGAGTGTTTCCTCTACACAGTCATGTCCTATGACCGCTACCTGGCCATCAGTCACCCACTCAGGTATGCCAGCATGATGAGGGGGAGAACGTGTGCCCTCCTGGCCACCAGCACGTGGCTCAGTGGCTCTCTGCACTCTGCTGTCCAGACCACGCTGACGTTCCGTTTGCCCTACTGTGGGCCCAGCCAGATCCAGCATTACTTCTGTGATGCCCCTCCCATCCTCAGGCTGGCCTGTGCAGACACCTCCGTGAACGAGATGGTGATCTTTGTCAACATCGGGGTGGTGGCCTCGGGCTGCTTCCTTCTCATAGTGTTGTCCTACGTGTCCATCGTCTGTTCCATCCTGAATATCCGCACCTCAGAGGGGAGGCACAGAGCCTTTCAGACCTGTGCCTCCCACTGCATTGTGGTCCTTTGTTTCTTTGGCCCTGGTCTTTTCATCTACCTGAGGCCAGGCTCCAGGGATGCTGTGGATGGGGTCGTGGCAGTCTTCTACACGGTGCTGACACCCCTTCTAAACCCTGTGGTGTACACCCTGAGGAACAAGGAAGTGAAGAAAGCTCTGCTCAACGTGGGCAGTAAGTCAATATTCACCCAATGTAAATAAAGAAGAAAGACCAGATGTGGCTAGCTTCTCTTTTATTTATTTAGAACTAAATTGAACCACCAACCTTGAACATTATACTTGTAAGGAACATTTCAATTATCCAGTCTTAATTTTTAAATTAAAATTTAATACATATTTAATTTTCCCTCTTAACTGCTTGCCAGAACCCCAGTATAAGCAGTCATTTATGGTGACAATCTAAGAAAGGATGATGACTTATTTCTTCCCTTTTATGTTCTACCAAGTAAATCATCAGAAAAGTGGTTGCTCCTATACTCTGATGAGTATTTTCCAGAATTACTCTTCAGTACAATATATCTATATTTTATTTTGTCAATTTAATTAAACAATCTAAAAATCTCTTTCAATTTTTAAATCTTTATATTGTAAAACATCACATGTAATAATTGCAATTCACTTTATAATATAGTACCTAAAAGATGAAATTTTACATTATACAATATCACACCAAAAATACTTGATTGTCAAGAATGGCTTTATTCAATTTTATGAGATAATTACAAAGTAGAACTCTTTAATTTTTTCACTTTGACTTCCAAGATTTTTTTTCCAAGATTTTTTAAAGTACATATTTGTCTACCTTTGTACTTTATGCAATATTTGTACTGAATTGGTCACAGAAATGACTATTTAGATTGTTGTTAAATATTTAAAGAGCTCCTTTTATCTTAAATGCAAAGTTCCTAATTTCTGCAATCTCAAAATTAGTTTTGTGAGTAAATAAGGGATGAATAGAAAATATATGAAAAATAAGAAAATAATCTTAGATACAAAAATATGCTACCAATAAATATTGAAAGTCTCTACCAATTTTAGAAGCAGATTCTAAGTGTTACTTACATGGACTTATTGTTGTCTGTGGGTCACGTTTGTTTGACTTAAAATGTAAAATGGACTTGGATCCCATAATTGGGAGATAAGGTTTCGGCCATGAACCTCAAAGAAGTCATTCAAATATGTACCTATACTGTTAGTGCTTAAAGTAATTTTTCAGAAAACAAATGGTTTGAGTCTCACCTGTATCCTGTTAATGCAATAAATGCCAATGCCACCTAGCGTACCAAGAAAGAAGAGAAACCTGGCAGATTCCTGTTAGAACTGGAGATTACTTGTCAGACTCCTCAGACTTACAGCATCTGCCTTCCAGGGACCCGTTAGCAAGACAACCCATCTGTGCTAGGATATATATCTTGCTCTAAGTAAGTTATGAAACTAAGCTAGGGAGAAAATTGCACCATCTATAAAGGCATGATCAATATAAACCATGATACCGTGATCCATTTAAGAGGTCAGTTACGGTGTTCATTTCAATAAACCAGACTGATATGGCCTTATCTATAACCTTATTCAATTTATAAAGGAGAAAATTGAGGACAAGTTAGATCAAAATTACTTAGCCACTGGGGTCACTTAGATTCTTCCAAGTTTCTTGTAACATCCTACTATTTTACTTATTCATACTAGCACAAAATATTATGGGACATTTACTGAATGTTAAGTCATGTGATAAGCAATAGATATACCAAAAGAATAGATGGATTCTGTATTCACGAAGGTTGTTACCTGGAGAGGGAGAAAAACAAGTATAGTATCATCCAGGGTACGTTGTGGTAAGTATAGTGCCTAAGGAGAGACCTATTAATAGTTTTAAAGTGGAAATATGGTAAACGATTAAAAATTCTGTAATAATATATGTTAAACAAACCATGTTGAAAGTAATTAAATGTTTAATGAAGATATGTAAGATAAATATCAGTGTCATTTTTTGGTTGAAAATATTATTAAAATAATTGTAGAATCATAAAAAGTTTAACCAATAAAGTGAAGACATCCACTGCATAAATACATGGAGTTTCCCCCAATGGCAACAATTTGTAAAACTATAGTAGATATTGGTATTGATTTGATACACAATTTGTATTCAAATTTGCCCAATTTTATTTGTACATGTGTTGTATGTGTGCGTAGGTGTGTATTAATACCTGTGTGGTTTTGGGTATCCATCACCACAGTAAAGATTCTGAACAGTTGCAAGACTGTAAGGATGTCTTCTGTGAGGATTTTTAGCTAACATAAATATTACCTCTGAACAAAGCTATCAATTATTAGTCGTTTAATTGTTGAAGGGCTAGATAAACAAATCAAAAGTTGTTTTACCACCCTCTAACATTTTTTGTTCTCTTTTTCCTCTTTCCTGCCTAAATCCACCCACTTATCCATTCAATATACAAATATGTATTAAATCCTAGACACCATAGGCATAAAGATTACAGAGTCACACACATCCCTTCAAGGAGCTTATAGCCCCAATATAAAAATGCATAGAGGCATAAGAAGAGGAGTAGGAAAAATTAGACAATAAGAAAAGGACTTTCATCTTGCACATTCTGGAAAGTTATTAAAATACACAAATGTGACAACAATATGATGGCATTTCCATTTTGAGACATAATAGCAACAAGGAAGATAGTTTAGAGGAAGGCAAGCTTTAGGGGAGAAACATCGAGAGAGCCTTTTCAGCTGCATCTCAGAAAAGAAGAAACACACACTCATGATGATCCAGGTGAGGCAATAACAGCAGACACTGAGAGTGGTGTAACAGGTGGCACGTGGTAGCCAAGTGTGTGAGGAGGTCGAGTTTGATGGAGAAGTTAGTATGCTCTGACAGCTGTGACATAACTCGAGAGTAGAGAAAGTAACAAAGGTGAGTTCTGGAGGTAGAATGAAAGTCTCATTTTGGAACTGTTTGGGCTAAGTACCTGAAGGGGCTTCAGGTGAAATTATCTGGCTGACAGTGTAACTTAGGAGACAAGACAGGTAAAGCCCATGAGGTTAAGTAAGCAAGAGGACTGGTCACTACATTCTCTGGTCTGTTCTGGCCTTAAACATCTGTTTCCTCCTCCCATTCAATGAGTGGCATAAGGAGGGTCCGTATAAGGAAAGGGTAACCTCCAGCTTTCTTACTTTTCCAAGTAAGCCCAAGAAGCACAGTCTTTGGGAGATTTGCTCAAATCTGTTGCTGAACCTTACAGAACTGTTTGTCACAATAACACCCAAAGACTTTTATAGAGACTGTAAATTTAAAGAGCCCCAGAGACAGTGCTTCTAAGAGCAGCTACTTCTTAATAGCATGGTCCTGGGAGATACCAAGGCATTGAAGGTCCCAAATTGCTGTTCTTCCAGTTTGCTAATGCTATTGAACTATTCTGCTATAGAGATTACATGTAAATAGCATCATAAGCATATCTAAAGCAGGTGAGAAGGATCTAAGTACAAGAAGGAATAAATAGGACTGGAAAGGGAAATTATAGGTAAATATAAAACACTGTTCACTTTTTAGCAGTGTTGACCATTTAAAGCACCAATAATAATATCCTTTGAGGTTTATAACATACATAGAAATAAAATATAGGACAAAATATAAAAATATATTAGCTGTTACATGGAGTTAAATGATTGTAAGAGTCTTGGATTTTTAGGATTTGGTAAAAGTACTAATGTAAGTAAGTTATAATACTAAAAATTATATTGAATATCATAAAAAGATAATGGAATAATGAGATAAGTTAAATAACAAAAAATATAATGATGGACTCTTGTTTTATACATTAAATACTTTGATTAATACAAGGCAGACAGAAAAAGCACAGGAATAAAGAAAAAAAGTTTAAGGTATGCATTGAAAACAAATAGCAAAATGTTCCATTTAAATCCAACTATATCAGCAAATCAGATATATTAACCATCTCAAATAACATTAAAATGTTGCAAACAGACATAAAAATTCTTAATTATCTAGTTTATAAGGAGCTTCATTAAATACAAAGAATGGAAACTTACAAATGGAAACAGAGTGGAAAATATATGCAAAAACACCAGGAAAAAACCCAAGTCTATATTCATATAAAAAAAAAAGTGAACTTTAAGGTAGGAGGTAAGAAGTGTAGACATATTTAAATTTTTTTCTATTGAAGTCTAGTTGATTTACAGTATTATATTAGTCATGGTGATTCGACAATGATCTACATGAGGAAATGTAGGATAAGTGTAGTCACCATCTCTCATCACAAAAAATTATGTATTTTCTGTACTTCTAATTCCTGTGACTTATTATTTGATAACTGGAAAATTTTACCTTTATTTCTTGCACCTAATTTGGCACTGCCCTTGGTTCTGTATTTGTTAAGCCTGTTTCTGTTTTATTGTTTGCTTATTTGTTTGTTTTGTTGTTTAGATTCTATGTGTAAGTGAAATCATATGCTATTTTTCTTTCTGTGACTTATATCACTTAACTACACTTGTTATCACTTTCGAGGTCCAACCATGTTGTCACGAATGCAAGATTACCTTTGTTTTTGTCGGTGAGTATTAAGCTTATTTTATAAAGATAACAGAATCAATTTGCTGTGGTAGGATGATTCAGTCAGTTAAGTATCCACTCATGATTTCTAATCAGGTCACGATTTCAGGGCATGAGGTCTAGCTCTGCATAGGGCCCTGCACAAAGTGAAGCCTACTTTGGATTGTCCCTTTCTCCCACTGCCCCTTCCCCAGCATACACCCTTTCTCTCTCTCTCTCTCAAAAAAAAAAGAATCAATTTAACAGGAAGATATTAAAATCCCAGATTTTTTGTAGTAGCAAAACAGTTTAAAAATATATGACTTGTGAAAATTGCTATTAGTAAGTTATTCTTCAGTGAAATATTTTAACAGCTGACAGAGCCTTAGCAATGATACAAATTGACAAATATTGACATAAAGTGCAAAGAGTGTGAGAAGATAAATGCCAATCAAGAATTTTATGCTAATAAATACAGAGAACAAACTGGTGGCTGCCAGAGGGGCAGGGCTGGGAAGGGGGCGAAGTGAGCGAAGGGGACCTGGAGGTTCAGGCTTCCAGGTATGGACTGAGTGAGTCATGGGAGGAAAGGCACAGCATAGGAGGTACAGTCAGTGATATTGTAACAGGGTTGTAGGCGACAGAGGAAGCTACACTTGTGGTGAGCAGAGCGTAATGCATAGACTTGTGGAATAATATATATTGGACATCTGAATTATTATACATTATGTGTCAACTATACTTCAATAAACATAGATACAATTCAGGGTTGAGCAACTATAAACTATGTGTGAAATAATGATATTTGGAGATGTTAAAAAAATGGAAAGTTTTTACCACTACTACAACCATATCTAGTAACTTAAATATATATAACATAATAATAAAATTAATCCTGAAAGGAGTATTTGAGCTATAGGAAGGATCAGAAAGTTTAAAAACTCAGACATATAAACAAATCTGAATAAATATTATATCATTAAAAATGTTCAGTTGTTGAGCTTAAGAAGTTGTGATTAGTGACTTCTGGTTTTATCTCTAGTATTAGAAAAGGCTTGGAAGCTGTCCCTTGCCTTCTTTAAAACAAGACAAATTGGGACATATTGAAAATCAAGGCTTTCCTTGGACCCAGCAGAAAGCTGAGGTCACAGGGCAAATTGGCCCATGTCAGTGATGGATTAATTAACGTGGCAGGCTGCCCATTGTACATTACTCTTCTGTGTTGATTTTATGGTTTGTTCACCTATGAATGGTTGGTCACATTTCATTAATGATTTTAAATACTTTCATATCACATCGACACATGTGTGAATATACAGCCTGCAGGCACCTTTTAGAGGACAACTAACTAGAAATTCTTGCATGTCTTACCTAATAATATCTCACTCCACAAGAGCCCTTGCCATCTACTTGTATCTAATGATCATTAGTGCTATCATTAGGGCATCTGACTCCCTGAGACTCGCTGCACAAATTTCCATATTTTCAAAATTCTACTATGGCTTTCCACAGCCCCTGCTCTGACTATGGGTGGACTGGAGGAATAGAGTGATACCGAATCTGTAAGGTTTCACCAATGTCTTTTCTGATCTAATATGTACACCCCCTCCCTGGTCACTTCGATAGTATGAATATCCAAATATGAGAACAAGGTCTCTGAAAATACTTGATACTGACAACTTTGATTAAGGATATGACCCTCTCATTCCACTAAGGAGGAAAAGATATGAATTTGTCTTAATTTTACCCACAGTGAGAAGAATAGGATCAGACTGCAAATATTTGAGTTAGACCTTAGTCTTGCTTAATGAAGTCCACCTAACACATCCTCATCTCTACCAGAGGGACATGGCAGGAATATACCTTCTGGCCTTCCTGTGGTTGAGAGTGGGCAGGTTGTGGTCAATACATGTGCATGGTCTGGATGTAAAGATTGTCAAGCAATAAAAATAAATGTGAAATGCCTTGGGTTTAATCTCTTGGGTCCCAATTCTCTACTTGTTAGAACTAAAAGAATCAACATGCATTATGACTTGGCCTGGAAAACAGAAGCTCTGTGAATGTGGAGCAGACTCCAAAACACATAGACTGAAATCATCTTTGTATTACTCATACTCTGTATGGACTAATTATTATGAGTTATGTGGTTGAAGCAAGCGTTAGTTATCTGTATATGCTATTTTCTTTATTTCTGGGTGTAATTCACTGTACTACCTCATCTATGTTAGATGTCATGATGTTTTCTGTAGCACCCAATATATACTCTAGGACACTAGAAGATTCTTTTTATCTACTTATGTGTCTCCCATTGGAGTCTGGAGGTCTGGAGAACATATACTGTCTTCATGCCCTGTGTTTCCTGTATCTTAAATAGAGGGGTCATCTAATTTCAGTTGTTGAAGGTATTATTGCATTGATGATTTATTTGAGGTAGCAGGAGTCAATGAACAAGTATCAGCATTGGGATCATTATAAAGTCCCCCTCTTCATTCTGGATTTGAGCCTGATTTTTCCTAAATTAGTTATTTACTCCTTATAATTCACTTACTACTTTTATAAAACAGACCATTGTTAACTACTAGTGAACTCAGAAGATAAAGCTTCAAGGAGCCGATCAGATGCATCATAGTATTACCAGACAATATTTTAAAGTTCAGCTTAAAAATGGAATGGCACCAGTAATAACAAGCCTCAGGGGACAAGTTCAATACACCAGGGCTGCTATTTTGAGAAGAAACCCAGGAGAATACATCAAAATCTTGCACTATGTGATGAGACATTTGCTCAGATTTCATCGTTCCCTATGTGGAATGCCTTCATTTTCTCATGTTTTATAATAGCAAAAGCTATTTTATAGGGCTCTTATAATGATTAATTTAGGAAGTGTTTGGCATGTTCCAAGCTCAATAATGTTATTATTTTGCCTCTGAATTATTCTACAATTATTTAATTCATTATAATTTTAATGCTTCAGGTATTTTTTTAAGGTGAAATTCCTTGAAAACCAGTAAATATAGATGTAGCAAATTTATCAAAATAATTAATGAACCAGAATGATTACATTGCCTATAATTAGCTAGAGTAATTTATTATCTATAATTTAAGATGATTTTTAAAAAAGCAACAATCATGCATTCAAAATGCTATTTTTGGTTACTGGGAATCATTGACATAATGTTTGAAGGCAAATATTCTGAGAATCAGGCTACCTGACAGATGGCCCCAGGTTTGAACTTTAGAAGTTTAATTAAGAATTTATAATGAATCAGTATCACTCAAAACAATTGTATACATCCATCTGATCCTCATAACAGTTTTTTGAGAGAGGGTCATTTTTTGAGATGGAAAATTGAGGTACTGAGTATAAAATTATTATCAAAGGATTTGAGCCAATATTTGTTTTGTTTGGATGCAAGTATAGCATTTCATCTATTACATGTGGATGCCCGCAAGTAGGGGCAAGGTAGCTACTAAATAGCTTTTTTTTTTGCAATTTCAGCAAAATAATTTTATTTTCTAACACATGGTAAACATATACATCCAATATGCACTCATCTTGCACATTTATTCACAAATGACTTCCAAATTACAACTGCTTTGATATTGAAGAGTGTACCAACAGTTATCTTAGATGAGATATGAAAAATGCTTTTAGATATATAACATCCTGAATATATTGGTCACAGCAGAATTTGCTTTAGTTAGATTAGTTCTATGAATTCTGAAAAGCTACTACTTTTGCATCTAATTCTCCAGATGAATAGGATGGAGGAATATCAGCTTGTATTCCAGAGAAGATTCCTTAGTTTTTCTGGTGATGGAACCACTTATCCACATCTGTTGGTACTGTGCAGGCAGACTGCACGGTGGCGGTATTTTCAGGGTGTTTTGTCCTGGCTAGGGTTTTTTTCTGATTTGCAAAAGAAATATGTGGAAATCTCATGTTGACACATTACTTAAATATCTTTTCAATTTTTATCTTTCACGTAGGAAACATCATTGGTCCCAGCCTGCAATGTGGGGTGCTCTTGTCCCAGAGCAGGTTGTAGTTTGGGGCAACTGAATTTCTAAGACCCTAAGATGGTGAGAGCAGGGGGACCTGGCCAGATGACCAGCCGCCACCAGCTGTGGCACAGCATCCAGCATGGAAAGGTTTGGTACCAACCGGGGACATGTGTCAGGTAGCACAGGAGACCCAGGTCAGAATATGTGATGGAGACTAGTGGTTTCTGCCCTTACCTTCCTGCTGCTCCGCCTCACCCAACCTGGGAACCTGCAGGGCTCTGGCAAGATGGCGGATGTTGGCAGTTCCTGAGAGGAACGTGTCAGCACCACAGCCTGTCTTGGCTGACCCCCCAGAGCAATAAGGAGCTGCTCACAGCTTAGAACTCATTCAGTGTGGGAGCAATGAACATGATCAGGATGTGCCATGAAGACGAGTGGTCACACGGGGACAGACACACACACACACACACACACACAAAGCCATACACTGCCATTGATAAACTGAGAAGGTAGTCACACAGTTACAATCATGAGTAAGCGACACTGATATCTGCTGTTGTCCTTGGACACTGTGACTAGGAGTGTAAATTCCCAAGTTGGGTAGATACGCTTTAAGAAAAAAAAGATATAAACTTAGCTATATGAAAAATACAAACCTTTGCGTCAAAGCTCCAACCAGAATACTTATTTTTAAGAAGGCAAAACAATGGTATATGTCAATAGTAGCTCAATAAGGTGGAAGAAAACAAAATAAACCATTCATGAGCAATAGATAAATCAGAAATAAGCAAGCTCAACATCAGTAAAACTTTACTTCTTTTTTTTTTTTTAAGATTTTACTTATTTATTTATGAGACGCACAGAGAGACAGAGGGGGAGAGAGAGAGAGAGAGAGAGAGAGAGAGAGGCAGAGACACAGGCAGAGAGAGAAGCAGGCTCCATGCAGGGAGCCAGACGTGGGACTCAATCCTGGGACTCCAGGTTTGGACCCTGGGCTGAAGGTGGCACTAAACTGCTGAGCCACCCCAGGCTGCCCCAAAAGCTTTACTTCTGATATAAAAAATCCTCAGACCACTTTGTGCAACAAATATTCGTGAGTGGATGATTTTGAACAACATTACCATGTAGAACTATACATGTAATAATATTGCATGTTGATGACTGAATATATCACTTTTTTATTTTATGAGCACATCTACTTTCCAGTGTTTATTTGCTCTGGGACTGTGTTACTTTGTCTTTAAGCTTCAACAGAGCTTTCTTCACTTCCTTGTTCCTCAGGGTGTACACCACAGGGTTTAGAAGGGGTGTCAGCACCGTGTAGAAGACTGCCACGACCCCATCCACAGCATCCCTGGAGCCTGGCCTCAGGTAGATGAAAACACAGGGAACAAAGAAGCAAAGGACCACAATGCAGTGGGAGGTGCAGGTCTGAAAGGCTCTATGCCTCCCCTCTGAGGTGCGGATCTTCAGGATGGAACAGACAATGGACACATAGGACAACACTATGAGGAGGAAGCAGCCCGAGGCCACCACCCCGATGTTGACAAAGATCACCATCTCGTTCACGGAGGTGTCTGCACAGGCCAGCCTGAGGATGGGAGGTCCATCACAGAAGTAATGCTGGATCTGGCTGGGCCCACAGTAGGGCAAACGGAATGTCAGCGTGGTCTGGACAGCAGAGTGCAGAGAGCCACTGAGCCACGTGCCGGTGGCCAGGAGGGCACACGTTCTCCCCCTCATCATGCTGGCGTACCTGAGTGGGTGACTGATGGCCAGGTAGCGGTCATAGGACATGACTGTGTAGAGGAAACACTCGGTGCTGCCCAGGAAGTGGAAGCAGTAGAGCTGGGCCATGCAGCTGTGAAAGGAGATCATCCTGCCTCCTGGAGACCCCAAGGTCATCAGCATTTTGGGCACAGTGACTGTGGAGAACCACATGTCAATGAAGGACAGGTTGGTCAGGAAGTAGTACATGGGGGTGTGGAGGTGAGAATCCACCCTGATCACCAGCAGGATGAGGAGGTTCCCCATCACGGTGAGTACATAAATCACTAAGAAGATTGTGAAGAGGGGGATGTCCAGGGCTGGTGCATGGGGAAGGCCCATGAGGATGAATGTAGTTACAAAGCTCCTGTTTGTCATTTTCCACAGCTTTGGTGTCTCTTCCTATGGGAATAGAGAGGGCACCCAGCATTAATTGAAAACCTGAAATCCATTTTCATGTGGCAAGTACATCATCCTTGGTAGATAATTCTAGAGTTAATTCAACTTTGTTTCTTACAAAAGTTTTTGGTAAAGATGATAGAATTATCATCATCATTCTCCTGCATGTACTGTCTCCGTCTTGCACACACACACAACGGCATGCACACACAAACTGAGGAACACACAGATCTATGCAGTAGAAAATGCTAGGTATCCACTGTATTAGTCTTCTGTTATGCATTATAAGTGACCGCAAATGTAGCAACATAAAACAATGCTAATTTCCATTCTTACAGTGTTGGAGTCAGGTGAGCTGGATGTTCTGCTCAAGGCTGAAAACCAGATGACAGCTGAGAATGGAATTTCATCTGAAGCTGGGATCCTCTTCCAAGCCTGCGGAGATCATTGGCAGAATTTAGTTCCTTGCAGTTTAGGACTGAGGTGTCTGTCTTGCTGACTGTTAGTAGGGATCATCATTCTCAGCTTTAGAACCCACCCTCAAGTCCTAACCGCTTGACCATCTCCTTCAAAGCCAGTAGAACCTCTCTCCAGTTTGTTCTGAAAAAGTGTGATGTAGCAGATGCATCAAGAGTGTTAACCCATCACAGTCTCAGATGTTACCCATGATTAAGACATTCAACAAGAATTAGACATAAGTGGGTAACTATCAGGGGGGCTATTAGAATTCTATTTTCTCTCCTAAGTTCATGTGATAACTTGAAAAACCAAGAATTTATTTATTTATTTTTAAAATAAATTTATTTTTTATTGGTGTTCAATTTAAAAAACCAAGAATTTAATGTTGATAGCACTACACACTTCAAAAGTCTACAGTACTGAATTTTATCTCGGGTCCTCATATGTAATTCAGCAGTAGTAATACCAGCTGAGAAATGGTAAGTTAAATAGGATAGTAGCTGTAAAATCCTTAGTACAATGTCTGGCACTTGAGAACTGCTCAAGAAATGATAATGAATCATAGAAAATTGAGCCTTGTGATACAGATCTGCCTGCCTATCTATATCTAACCATCTATCAGATTGGGGAAATGCGTGAGAGGATAAATTTTCTTTGTATGTAAGGAGTTCTCAGTTTCAAAGCTAGATCTTTGAGGAGCCCTTCATCACTGGTATTGGGACTAGTATCACACTACAATCACCAATTGGTTAAAAAGGAAATTCTATCAGAAGAGGTTGAGAAACTCAACTCCATGACATGATCCTTGTAATCTTCCATATAATCCAGAAAATTCCAAGCCTTGTACATTGCTGGCTCCGTGCTTCTCTTACTAGGATACTAGGCTATCCTTTCTGAGGCCCCAGGAACATAAAATTCATATGTGTCCTCCCAAACACAATCCACTGGCAGTTTTCTACTTATATCCTTCCATCCTAAATATCTGGATATTTTCTAATTTGCCATCTCTTGAGATAATATCCCTCCATCCACTGTCCACTCCTCATATTCATAAATTCAGGCAATGCCCTTCTATTTTTTTAAGATTATTTATTTATTCATGAGAGAGATACAGAGAGAAAGAGAGGCAGAGACACAAGCAGAGGGAGAAGCAGGCTTCACGCAGGGAGCCCGACGTGGGACCCCATCCCGTGTCTCCAGGATCACGCCCCAGGCCCAAGGTGGCGCTAAACCCCTGAGCCACCCAGGGATCCCCCCTAGGCAATGCCCTTGTAAAAGAAGACCTCTCCATCAAGTGTATGGCTTTTATTTATAACCTACTACCTGAGACAGGAGGAACAGAACCAATTCCAGAGGAATGGATGTATGCCAGCTTGATGTCAAAAAATGCTGGGACTCTGTACAATGAAAGGTCAGACAATATTGATATTTTTTATTTAATACAAACTTGTCTTGAGTGCAGGATTCTTATTATTATTGCTGTCATTGTTATTATTTTTTTGAGGGAAGACTATGTAACTGGCTCCACAATATGAGAGAAGCCATGATTTCTGTTCTCAGCAAAGCTTAGACAAAATGCACCGTGTTTAGACAATGTGGCTTAAGCTAATCAAAGCTACAATTTTCATGGGTGAAAAAGAGTGGGAGATTCAGGCTTCCAGGTGTGGAATGAAGAAGTCATGGGAATAAAAGGCACAGCATAGGAAGTACAGTTGATGGTATTGCAATAGCGTTGTATGGTGACTCATGGTAGCGACGTTTGTGGTGAGCATAGCATAAAGCACAGAGAAGTTGAATCACTATGTTGTACATCTAAATCTAGTGTGACATTATGTGAAGTATATATACAAAAAAGTTTTTAAACGCATATTTTTTAAATCAGAGAATAAATAAGAGTCAAAATTATTATAATCACCTAATGGATATCAGAATTCAAAAACTTGTATAAATGTATCTGACATTTCTACTTGACTTGTAGTATCCCATTCCCAAGATAACACCATATTCAGATTAGATCACATAGGAACCTTTCATCATGTGAATGGCAAATAGCCTCAGATTTAAGGCAGGAGTATCAATTAGAGCTATCAGCGTTTGACTTGTTTGCCCATGATGCAGCAATTTAATCTCTATCTGTAGGTTTTTATTTAATAGTTTTGAGTGTGTGGGGGGAGAAAAAGAGAGAGAGAGAGAGAGAGAGAGAGAGAGAGAGAAAGAGAAGACAAAGAGAGGAGACAGAGAACAGAGAGATACAGACAGAGACAGTGGCAAAGTGAGACTTGGTACTCAATGTGGAAGGAGGTCTAACAATGCCCAAGCATCTTTTATCTCAGTAGAAGTTCAGAAGGGAAAGTAGGAAGACTAAGAGAAATCTACTATTTTAAGAACTCACCTTACAGTATATGATTCATTTCTGCATAAAACTCAGCTTAGTTTTTTCTTTCAATTTTTCACTGTCAAGGCAGTAGTTCACAAGTTATTACTCAAAAAACCAGTACGCCTATGATTCTTTGGTGAAAAAGAATGACTCTTTTCTATTCAAGACTCAGCTAGTTGAAGTGCAAGGAATGGAAACTAAGATGGCTAGATAGACAGGAGTTTAACTTGATAAAGTGTCTCAGGAGATGGAATTCCTCTTGGGTCTTCAGATTCCCTTGATGAGCAGAAAAACAAGAAGAGACTAATGACAGGTTTTTGATAATCATGCATATATTACCCACCGTGTTTGCTTTTTGAACCCTCCTGAGAAGAGCTCATGTCTTTCTGAAACTAATGTTTATATGTAAGAAAAAGAAAGTAGGACCCAGTAACCCTTTTTCCTCAATGTTAATGCAGATAAACATACAACTGGTGACTCTCAACTTAAAATTTTCCAGAATCCATAAATGGTCACCACCTGTTCCCAAGTTCCATTTTAAAGCAACTCTCTCTTCCACCATCTTTTAAAGTTTGTTTAAAATATCTAAATTTCCAAACTTGTTTTTGTCGTTTAGAGATTTAGAATATCTTTGCTGAAGGAAATATCTAAGGATACATAATTATCCCTAGTTGTATAATATTAGATTGCATTGCTGTCATAACTCTTATGGTCTTATAAGCATGTATGAACACATGACATATTGAAGTGTATCTTATTTTGTAACGTAGCTGCGTAGCTGCGGGAAACTGAAGCCAGGGGATGGAGTGGTTTTTTCATATTTCCTGTTCTCAACCTTTTACTTTAACAAAAGTGGTTGATGAACTTAAACTTGAGGAGGCAATTCCACCACACTGTGAGGGAGCCATTTGTGTGCACTGCATCACTACCTCACCAGTTCTAGCCTTTGTGGGTTGTACAGGGCTCCACTTTGATAAAACTGAGGGAAGTATGTCAAGGATAAGCTTATCTCTCCACAAACATAGACCAGATCCCCTGGTGTTTCCATGGACAGCAGTGAAACAGATCATATGAGGTGGTGTGAGAATGTATGTGCTACCGCATTCCGGCATTTTCCCACAACTGTTGAGCATGAATGAGGAGCAGGATGGCGTGGGGCATAGACCTGGTTGCGAGATGATGATCTGAAGCCAGTCCTGTTGGTTTTCCTTGTGACAATATTGCTAGTATGTAGTGGAAGCCCTTCATTCCTAGGTTATGGTTACAGGCTGCAAGACATGGTTTCATTGTTTCGGATGTATGTGAGAGAGTGCAACCCAGAAAGGATCACTATAGTCTCTAAAACCAATTCCAATTGTTTAATAAAAAAAAAAACTATGATAATGAGTAAGAACTATGGAGCAGAAACTCTCAGAGATGAAATTTCTATGGTCAGTGGCTTTTCTTGCTGTCTGCTGTAAGAGCAGGGAATGCAAGCTTGCACACCTAACTTTGCGTGAGGAGGCAAGCCAGTTCAACTCAACAGAAATGTATTCAGTGTAACTTACAAAGTGTGACATTGTCGTCTGTTTCAAATGAGTTTATAGTCTTATGAGAAGGAAATGCATTTGTATCTGAGCATAGAAATAAAATTTATGACAAGATAATGAGTAAGAAACAACTGCTACAGTTCAGGAAAAGGGGGCAGAGATGTACAATAAGTACGTAGTAGTTCAGGAAAAGGGGACAATGAAAGGGCATTGGGTCTAGATTTTGTAAAGCAGGCATTATGGTTTGAAGGTCTTGAAAGATCTACTCAGTTAGAAGAAAAGAATAGATAGAAGTTTTTGTGTGAGGGGAAAAACAAAAATCCCCTAAGGATAATCCTAAGAGAATTGTTCTAGAAAAGTCTAGTTACCTATTTTAGGAGGAGAAGCCCTGGGGCTAGGAAAAGCAGTTACAAATTCTACTTGGCACACAAACAAACTCGGTGTCATGGGCACCTCAACATCCCACAGTCCAAGAGGAGGCTGAATTGAATAAGCCTCTGGGCCAGAACAGACCACCTAGAAGTTGGATGAAAGCAAACATAAGGACTTCTCTTCCCACTAAGGCTGATGACACATCATCCACAAAACTGAAGGCTTACATCAAAAATTCCATTTGTTGTTTGACTTTTAACAGAGAAATATATGTTTCTTCAATTTAAAAAAAGACATCTAAAAACATAACACAACAAATTTTACTGTAGCCTCCAACCACAGTTACAGCCGCAGCAGAGCTGATGGGTGAACCTAAGTCTGAGTCTAGAGTTTGAACTCTTCACTAGAAGGAACCACGGGGAGTAATGTTTCCTATGGAACTTCACCTCTTGGGAGGGTGTTTTGTTTTCAAGTTTGTTTTGAGGTTATCTAGGCTTGGGAGTGGGAATAAATAAAGTGGAGGGAAAGTACCAGCCTGAATGTTTCTCCAGCGTTAAAAATGGAAACTCAGAACATACCACTGCTTAGAGTTTGAATATTCATTAGGCTTTGGCTTCCTTCTACCTTTGACTTCATATTTTAAAATTCAAGTAACTCTCTGGCTTCATATTTTAAAATTTAAATAATTGATCCAATTAGAATTTTATATTAGAGAACGAAGCAGATTGGGAATTTAACTTTTATCCCAAATGACTAATTGTCACATTCCCTTATTAAATACTTGTCACACACACGTATGCTTGCTGAATATGCTACCTTCCAAAGGTACTAAATTCATACATGTATCTAATCTTATTTCAGATATCCTTTATATAATATGTACTATATATGCATATCCTTTATATATAGGTACGAATAAATACAAATTTCATTAATATATGTCTGTTAGCACAAACTTTTAAATAGCTGCGTTTATTTATTTTTTAAATTTTTATTTATTTATGATAGTCACAGAGAGAGAGAGAGAGAGAGAGAGGGGCAGAGACACAGGCAGAGGGAGAAGCAGGCTCCATGCACCAGGGGCCCGACGCGGGACTCGATCCGGGTCTCCAGGATCGCACCCTGGGCTTAAGGCAGGCGCCAAACCGCTGCGCCACCCAGGGATCCCTAAATAGCTGCATTTAAAAAATACTTTTAAATATCTAGTAGAACTGTTTTCTATTCATGCTTAGAATACTTCCAGCATTTTCTCAGATTTATTTCAGTGGATATACAAATATTCTGTATTATTAAATATGTTATTTATATCTTGTGTTTTATAGTGTATATTATGTTATTGTAAATGCATTGACTTATATGTTTTGCTGTCATGACCTAATAGTCATTTTAACTAAGTTATGTTTCTATATTTCTGTTTATCACTTATGTAGTAATTTTTAAATTTTTTAAAAAGATTTATTTATTTATTCATGAGAAACAGAGAGAGAAAGAGAGAGAGAGAGAGAAAGAGAGGCAGAGACGTAGGCAGAGGGAGAAGCAGGCTCCATGCAGGGAGCCTGACGTGGGACTCCATCCCGGGACTCCAGGATCATGACCTGGGCCAAAGACAGAAGCTAAACCACTGAGCCACCCAGGGATCCCCATGATTTCTTAATTTTAATATTCAGCAAGAAATTGATTATCCTTACTTCTAAGTTCCTAGAGAACATTTCACTTTACCCCTCTTTCACTTAATCTCTCTAGAGCTCATTTTTATTACCTGTAAAATAAAGTTAAGCAACACGATCTCTATGCTATTCTTTATTTTGATATTCGAAAGGTCTATCATTCCTCTATTCCCAGGCTTCTATTAATTGCTCATGAAAATTGGCATATGCAGGCAATGTTCCTTGACAAGAGATAGGAAAAGAGGAATCACATAGAAATATGAGAGATTGACAGTTACTAGCCAGATTTCTTCATATGCCAGAAGTGATAAAATATACTATGGACAATTTTATAAAAAATTTGTTTCTGTTTGCATTTATTGCATAGTTTGATATGCAAAGGGCCATGATAGAACCAAATGATGGAAATGAGGTATCTTGATTTAAACTGCATGTAAAGAATATTCTAATATATATGAACTGTCCAGTTGTGTAATAGGTTTTTCTCTGAAGTAGTAATATCTCATATGGAAAGGGTCATGGAGAAATTGTTGGGTTGGGGAACCAGTTCAGAAAAAGTGAGGGTATTGTGCTATGTCACATGTCATAGAGTAAAGGCTACCATGATGATGATGATAGGTTGTAAACCCAAGTCCAGCTAACTCCCTGCGGGGCGCCTGATGTGGGACTCAATCCTAGGATCTCCGGATCATGCCCTGAGCTACAGGCAGAGGCTAAACCACTGAGCCACCCAGGCGTCCCATCATAGATACGTTTCAATGGAACTTTTTTAAAGATTTTATTTATTTATTCATAGAGACAGACAGAGAGAGAGAGGCAGAGAAACAGGCAGAGGGAGGAGCAGGCTCCATGCAGAGAGCCTGATGTGGGACTCGATCCAGAGTCTCCAGGATCACGCTCTGGGCTGCAGGCGGCACTCAACCGCTGCGCCACCGGGGCTGCCCTGGAACATGTTTCATGAGAATACTGGTATCTAACTAGGAGAGGAATTGCCATGTCATATGGTAATTTAATTTTTTTAAAATTTAAATTTAATTAACATATACTGTATATTACTTTCAGAGGTGGAATTCAGTATTTCATCAATTGCATACAACACTCAGTGCTCATTACTTCAAGTGCCCTCCTTAATGGCCTTATGGTAACTTGTTGGAGAGATTCCAAACTGTTTTCCCAAGTATCTGCACCATTTTACAGTTACACCCACAATCTATGAAAGCTCCATTTTCTCCACCATTTTTTCCAATATTTGTAGTTTTTTTTTTTTTTTAAAAAAAAAAGAGAATGAGGGAGTGACAGCATTCAGGGGAGGAAGTGGGGCAGCGGGAGGGAGAATCTCAAGCAGGCTCCATGCCAGCACATTGCCCAATGTAGAGCTTGATCTCATGACCCGAGATCATGATCTGAGCCAAAATCAAGAGTTGGATGCTTAACCAATTAAGCCACCCAGATGTCCAATATATATATATTTTTTTTATTACAAGAGGATCCTGGAATATCTTGTTGTGTTAGGAAATAAGGAAGTCTTTGAAAAAAATGGAACATGTCAAGAAGATAGAGGTGACAAACTGAGGATCTCCAAATAACCAAAGTGAGTACAATTGAATAACAACATAAATAATTATCATATTGGATTTTATTTAATCTCAGAATCAAATATGCATGAATCCTTACCTATATAAATAATTGAATAAATAACTGGGGAACAAGAACCAGTTATTCCATACAAAAATTCCAATTAATAATGTAGAAGATCAAATGAAAATTTCTTTAAAGTCACCACTAGACAAATCAACAAAGTAATAATATTTTTAGGCAAAATACAGGAATGAATTCTAAAATCAGTGAGTGATAGTTTGGCAGGACATGGAATTTAAGCATAGCCTCAAAGTATCTCACCCCAAGACATTTCACATAACCAATAATACGACATATTGACATCATGTATGCCCTGAAATGATGCCCTAGAAGGGATATAAAATTATTTCTGTGGTATTATTGCCCCAAATGCATAGGCTCAATCTACCCAGGAAAAAGCATCATGCATACCCAACATGAGAGACGTTGTATAAAATAATTGACCCGTACTCATCAAAATGGTAAAGCTATAAACAAAACAAAACAAAACAAAACAAAAGAAACAATGGTAAAGCTCATTAACTACAATGGATGAATGAGGACTGTCACAGATTGGAAATGACTAAGATCCTGTGCTTGACTCTGGAGTAGAAGAAGAATATTGGGGGAAAACTCGTAATGTTTCAACATGGTGTGTAGTTGAGTTTATAATATGATACTGTCAATTTCCTGATTTTTGTACTTTTATTCTGGCTTATAAATTGTTAACATTAGAGGAAGGTGGCTCCAACTATATGTGATTCTACTCTTTTTGAAAAATTTTATTTGAATATAGTGGACATAATATGTTACATTAGTTTCATGTGTACACCATAGTGATTCTACAAGTTTACCCGTGATGCTATGCTCACAAGTATACCTACCATCTGTCACCATAAACACTATTACAGTACCACTGACTATATTCCCTATGCTGTGCCTTTTATTTTCATGACATGTATTTTTAAAACTTTCTTGTAAATTTAACATTTCAAAATAAAAATTTGTAAAACTCAGGAGAAATTTAAATGTTTTATTATACTCATTCTTGAGCAAACATTATCTTTCCATTTACTTAAATGCTGTTTTTTGTCACTCCGTTGACTTTCCTTCTTTAGATTTCTTTCTTTTCAGCAGCTTATTAAAGTATATATTGCATACCATAAAATTTGCTTGTTTAAGTATACAATTCAATGATGCTTAGTGAATTTACAAAGTTGTGCAACTATTACCACAGTTGAATTTTAGAACATTTCCATCACTTCAGGAAGAACTGTTTGACCATTTGTAGTCATTTCCTGTCTTAGCTGGGTCCCAGGCACCCAGTAATCTACATTTTCTCTTTATAGATTGTCATCATAAAGGAAGCATACAATATGTGACTTTTTGTGTCTGGCTTCTGTCTGCTTCTTTCACTTAGCACACTGTTTTTGAGTTCCATCCATTTTATAAACTGCATTAGTGTTTTTTTTTTCTTTTTTATTGCTGAATGCTATTTCAAGGTTTGAATATGCTCTCTTTTTTAATCCATTTACCAGTCAATGAATAACAGACTTAATTGTTTCCATGCTTTGGCTATTATGAATAATTCTGCTATGAATTCATGTTTCTATGGACATAAATTTTCATTTCTCTTGTGAAGATTTGTAAAAATGGAAATACTAGATCATATGGTAAATTCAAGTGAAATTATTTGAGACAGTGCCAAATTTTTTTCCAAAGTGGCTATACGTTTTTGCTTTTTTAGAAGCAATGTAAAGAGATTTAAGTTTCTCTACATCTGATAACACCTGTTACTGCTTGTTCTTTAAAAAAAAAAATTTTTCACTAGATGTGAAGAGAGATCTAAACTGAATTGGTTGAAATATCAAGGATACGTATCTACAAGTAATGTGAGGGACATTATAATATATAAAAACATTGATCTGAATCAAGTCCACCTTAGCAGAATGTGAAATTACCCTGCAATTATTTCCTTGTTCACAAGTGTGAGGGTGGAATTGGTGTTCTCAGCAACTGAGAGAATCTCCAGATAGGCTTCCTGATGCTGGGGTAAGGAGGGACTATTTTTTTAAAGATTTTTATTTAAATTCCAGTTAGTTAACTGGAATATTAGTGTCAGATGTACAATATAGTGATTCAGCAATTCTATTCATCACACCATGCTCATCACAACAAGTGCACCCCTTCATTCCCATCACCCATTTAACTCATCCCCTTACTGACCTCTCCTCTAGTAACCATCAGTTTGTTCTCTACAGTTAAGCATCTGTTTCTTGGTTTCTCTCTCTCTCTCTCCCTCTTTTTCCCCTTTGCTTTTGTTAGTTTCTTAAATTCTACATAAGAGTGAAATCATATGGTATTTATTTTTCTCTGACTGACTTATTTCACTTAGCATAATACCCTCTAGTTGCATTCACATCATAGCAAACAGCAAGATTTCATTCTTTTTTTAATTGCTGAGCAATATTCATATATATACATATATATAGATATATGTATATATATATATATAAGCTCTTGTGGTCCACATTCTTGCTAGTACTTGGTATATTCGCAGATGACACATTTTTTTCCACCAATCTTAAAAGCATAGATTTACATATTGTTGTAGGTTTTTAAAAAGATTTATTTACTTATTTGAGAAAGAGAGAGGGTGGAGAGGAGGACCAGAGCAGAGGGAGGGATAGAAACTCAAGCAGACTCCACAATGAGCATGGGGCTTGATGAGGGCCTTGATCTCATGACCCTGAGATCATGACCTGAGTCAAAACCAAGAGTTGGATGCTTAACTGACTGTGCCACCGAGGTGACTCTATTATTGTAGTTTTAATATGCATTTATATGATTACTAAGGAAGTTGAGCATGATTTCTTTGCTTTTTCAACCTTTCTTATTTCCCATTTCTCTGTAAAGTCTATATGTGACTTTTGCCTATTATATTTGTTTTTCTTTTACTTCTTGATTTAAATATTTTTCTATATTACCACTAATACTTTTTCTTTTCTCTTTAGTTTATGTGTAGTAAGCATGTTCTCTCAAGGTGTAACTTACCCCTTGCTCTATCTTTAGAATGTTTTTGATAATTCATCCTTATCAAAATTAAGAATTCCTACTTAACTTTTTGTGTGTCTTTTTAAAAGTTGTTATCTAAATTCCAGTTAGTTAACATACAGTGTAATATTAGTTTCAAGTGTACAATTTAGTGATTCAGCATTAAATACAACACTTGGGGCTCATCAAAAGTGCACACCTGAATACTCACCACCTTACGTTCCAGCAATCACTCTACTAGGTATTTACCCAAGGGATTCAACAATACTAGTTCAAAGGGACACATGTACCCCATGTTTATAGAAGAACTATCAACAATAGCCAAATTATGGAAAGGGCCCAAATGTCCGTTGACTGGAGAATGGATTTTATCACATATATGACAGGTACAGTTTTGGTTATGTTGGGTAAAGATTTAGCTGTAGTGACTCATGCACTTATGGACACACAGAATATTATGTCAGTTAACTATACTGGTGACATAACACTAATAGGAGCTGGTGTGCAGGAAATAGAAGATAACCAAGATGACCTGCAAATTCATATCTGTACTGATTTGTGGGAGTAAAACCTACAGAAACAAACTGCCACCTCAATGACAGTTGGGGTCATCTAGTTGTCTTGGGATGAGTTAGGCTAGTCCACAATATCCGGTCCAGTTTGATAATGTTCAGCAATGTCAGCTTGTACTATGCTCCAGTTTCTTCTATTTCATTTTACTCCTGAAATACCAAATACGTAGTTTCAAGGATCTATGTGATGTACTGACATAGGATGAAGGACACGACTTCCCTTGCTATTCCTATTTCCACATGGCGGGGATCTCCAAGGTTTCATTTTCTTGGCCCATTACATGATGAAAAATATCTGCCCTGTCATCTGACATAAAATGTAGAATTGCTGGCATTTATCCCCCGGCTGAAAAAGTATTTGGGCAAACATGTAAGGCAGTAATTTGTCTACTTTGCTTTCTTCCTGACGCGGGCAGTGAAGCTAGGTAATTCCATGGGAAGCCCCTGCATACAACTACATCCAGACGTAAAAGTTAATCATAAATGACTGCAGCATAAATTGGCAAGATCAAAACATGGTTGTGTCTTGCAGAAACAATGGCATGATTCACCCCATCGGCAACATTGACATGCTGAGTTTCCTTATAAGAGGATGTGTTGAAGAAGACAGATGTCCTTAATGTTAGCTATTTCCTCATAACCAGTTGCAAAATAAGTCTTGTACTTCTACATATATTTCTACATTACTTTGGCATGTATGTGTTTACAGAGCTTCATTCCTCTTCTCTATGCAGTCCATTATTTTATCTAAGATGTGTTCACAGAAATTTTACTAGTTTGTCCATAAGGCACACCGTGTTGAGTTAGAGTTGTTTCAGACTAGAGATGGAATTGACATCACTCAGATCTGGATCTGGATGGAATAAATGGTGATGTATCAGAATGGCTCCCTATGTGAAGGGAATGATGTTAGGAATACAACTGCTTTGTAGCAGGTGCTGACATTGTGTGCATGTAAGTAGGCAGGAGAGGATGTATACAGATGATGTGCAGTCAGTGCCATGGTCAGGCATGGATCTTTACTGGCACACTTATTTGTTCATACACTTTGGCTATGTATCATTTAAACACTCTTGCAGTAAGTGGGCCTGCATTTTGCTACAGAAACAGCAATACCAGATACTTTCCCATTCCCTCTAGTAAATATGGAACATGGTCATGGGATCTGGACTGACCAATAAGATATATCAACCTAGATTTTGGGTCAGAAGTAAGGGCAATTAAAGGCACATGCAAGAGAGGATGATTTGGGTGATGACCATGACAGGATTAGCAGCATAGAGATTTGAAAGGCAGGGTGACAACATCCTGCAGCATGTTCATGCTTGTGGTGGGGGTATAAGCCCCCGTGGACAGTAACTCTCCATGGAAATGTCAGTGGACCATCACCACAAACTTATTAGGCACAATTCTGAAATAATTCTTCCTGGTTTTCCTGTTTCCTGTTCCTTTTCCAAGTTTAATCAAACTTGGCTTTTCTAGGGGTTTGTTACATGAGTGTGTGTGGGTCGTGGGGAGAGGGAAAGAATGTATTTCAAGTGAAGTATAAATTTTAGTTTAGCTTACTTTTTACACTTAAAATATATATTGTGACCATCACTGCAAGTCAACTGATCAATTTCCAAATCTTTAATTTTCTGGTGTCTTTAGGCACATAACAATGTACCTAATTTAAATTAATTAGATTGTATCATATATGATATATTATTGCTCCCATCTTTAAAATCCTTTTGTCTTTTTTTTTCAACATCACCTCTTAACTGCAGATCAATAATCTCATTTTTATCCTTCTGCTCCTTTATCTATCTCCTACGATATACAAATTGTCATTGTTTTCCTTAAAAAGATGGTACAGTGCTAACAACACTACTGTGCATTATTGAAAATATCTCATGAAAGCCACACAGAGTTAACTGGTGTAGTTATAATCTTTCAGGTACTGCTTAATATTTATGATGTAGCAGTACCACACTTTATTCAGCAATTTCTCTTTAAGGATATTCACTTGGTTTTCAGTTGTTTCATCACTAGAAATCATGTATGAACACACACTTTTAAATTTTTTATTTTTTTAAGTAATCTCTACATCCAAAGTGGGGCTTGAACTCATGACCCCAGGTTGAGTCCGAGGCTTTTCTGACTGAGCCAGCAAGGATATCCAACACAATTGTTTGAAATAGGCCACTTCTGATTAGTGTTTTGTTTTTTTTTTTTACCAATGAATAGATTCCTAAAGTTGAATTATTGGAATTAAGAGCATATGAATTCTAAACATCAATAACTACTGTCATATTGCTTTCCTAAAGAAGGCTCTGTAACTGTATAGATTTGTACCAATATTAGTAGGATGAAGCTTTTCACTGTATCCAAGCCAGCAACAGCGTTGATATTAGTAACTTAAATTAGTTATCTTTTTTGTAAAAGTTCTGACAAACCGATAAGAAAAAGACTGTTGCCTCAAAACAAAGAAATCAATAAAGTTCATAAAAAGCTTACTTACAAATTAAGAACTACTTTAATATATCAAGTGTTTACACATGCTTATAAGAACATAAAAGTTGAGACATCAATGCACTCTATTACTTATACAACTGGGAAATAGTTATGTGTCCTTAGGTATTTCCTTCAGTGAAGACACTCTAAAACTCTAAACAACAAAAAACAAGTTTGGAAATTTAGATGTTTTATCACACCTTAAAAAGATGGTGGAAGAGAGAGTTGCATTGAAATGGAGCTTGGGAACAGATGATGACCATTTATGGATTCTGGACAATATTAAGTTGAGAGACACCACTTATGTGTTTATCTGTATCCCTGTTGGGGGAAAAGGTCCTCCTTCCCTCTACTTAGGTATAAATATCAGTTTCAGAAAGAAATGAACTCTTCTCAGGAGGGTTCAAAAAGCAAACACAGTGGGTAAAATATTCATGATTATCAGAAACCTTTCATTAGTCTCTTCTTGTTGTTTTTCTGCTCATCAAGGGAATCTGAAGACCCAAGAGGAATCCATTCCCTTAGACACTAAATCAAGTTAAGTTCCCGCCTATCTAGCCATCTTAGTTTCCATTCCTTGCACTTCTACTAGCTGAATCTTGAATAGATATGAGCCATTCTTTCTCACCAAAGAATCATAGGTGTACTGGTTCTTTGAGTAATAACTTGTGACCTACTGCCTTGACAGTGAAAAATTGAAAGAAAGAAAAAACACAGATGAGTTTTATACAGAAATGAATCATATACTGTAAGGTGAGTTCTTAAAATAGTAGATTTCTCTTAGTCTTCCTACTTTCCCTTCTGAACTTCCACTGAGAGATAAGATGCTTGGGCATTGTTAGACCTCCTTCCACAGTGGGTTACCAAGTTTCTCTTTCCCTTTCTCTGTGTGTTTCCCTCTCTCTCTTCATACACACACACACACACACACACACACGCACATTGACACATGTGATTGAAAGTCTGTGTTAAGTTTTAGGCTACTTTGCAATTTACCCAATGAAAAGGTTCCTATTTCATCTAATCTGATTGTGAAGTTATCCTGAGTAGGGGATCCCACTGGTAAAGAAGAAATTTCAGATACATTTGTACCATTTTTTGAATTCTGATATCCATATGGGTGATTATGATAATTCTGGCTCTGTTATTCTCTGATTTGAAATATCTGGTTTCAAAGTGTTTTCATGTGTATAACTGACACCATATTACACTATTCTTAGGTATACAAGATAGTGATTCAACTTCTCTGTACTTTATGCTATGCTCACCACAAACATAACTATCATGGGTTACCATACAACGCTGTTGCAATACCATCAACTGTACTTTCTATGCTGTGCCTTTTATTCCCATGACTTCTTCATTCCACACCTGGAAGCCTGAATCTCCCACTCTTTTTCACCCATGAAAATTGTAGCTTTGATTAGCTTAAGCCACATTGTCTAAACACAGGATATATTTTGCCTAAGCTTTGCTGAAAACAGAGATCATGGCTTCTCTCATATTGTGGAGCCAGTTACATAGTCTTCCTTCAAAAAATAATAACAATAACAGCAATAATAATAAGAATCCTGCACTCAAGACAAATTTGGATTAAATAAAAATATCAATATTGTCTGACCTTTCATTGTACAGAGTCCCAACATTTCTTGACATCAAGCTGACATGCATCCTTTCCTCTGGAGTTGGTTCTGTTTTTCTTGTCTCAGGTAGTAGGTTATAAATAAGAGCCATACACTTGATGGAGAGGTCTTCTTTTAGAAGGGCATTGCCTGGGGATCCCTGGGTGGCGCAGCGGTTTGGCGCCTGCCTTTGGCCCAGGGCGCGATCCTGGAGACCCGGGATCGAATCCCACATCAGGCTCCCGGTGCATGGAGCCTGCTTCTCCCTCTGCCTGTGTCTCTGCCTCTCTCTCTCTCTCTCTCTCTCTCTCTGTGACTATCATAAATAAATAAATAAATAAACTTAAAAAAAAAAAAGACTATTATTTAAAAAAAAAAAAAAAAAAAAAGAAGGGCATTGCCTGAATTTATGAATATGAGGAGTGGACGGTGGATAGACGGATATTATCTCAAGGTATGGCAAATTAGAAAATATCCAGATATTTAGGATGGAAGGATATAAGTAGAAAACTGCCAGTGGATTGTGTTTGGGAGGACACATATGAATTTTATGTTCCTGGAGCCTCAGAAAGGATAGCCTAGTGTAAGAGAAGCATGGAGCCAGCAATGTACAAGGCTTGGAATTTTCTGGATCATATGAAAGATTACAAGGATCATGTCATGGAGTTGAGTTTCTCAACCTCTTTTGATAGAAGTTCCTTTTTAACCAATTAGTGATTGTAGTGTGATACCGGTCCCAATACAGTGATGAAGGGCTCCTCAAACATCTAGCTTTGAAACTGAGAAGCCTCTACAGCACAAAGAAAATTTATTCTCCCATCCATTCCCAGTCTGATAGATTGGTAGATAGACAGATTGGTAGATATAGATAGGCAGGTAGATCTGTATCACAAGGCAACAATTTTGTATGATTCATTATCATTTCTTGAGTATCTCTCAAGTACCAGACTTTATTAAGGATTTTACAACTACTGTCTTATTTAACTTATATCTCAGCTGGCATTACTACTGCTGAATTGCATATGAGGACCCGAGAACATTATTCAGGAGTACTGTAGACTTTTGAAATGTGCAGTGCTATCAACCATTAAATTCTTGATTTTTTTTTTAATTTCCCCATGAACTGGAAAGAAAAGATGATTGCAAAAGCCCCCCACCCCCACCCCATTGCTGCCCCTTAGTGTACACTCCTGGCTGAATCGTCTCCCCTTGAGACTGTCCTGGCATAACACTCTTGATGTATTCTCTTACATCACAATTTGTCACAGCAAACTGGAGAGAGGTTCTCCTACTGGTTTTGAAGGAGCTTACTGCCACTTAATCGGGTGGCCAGATGGTTAGGACTTGAAGGTGGGCTCTAAAGCTGACTAATGAACCCTGCTACGAGCCAGCAAGACAGTCAGACACCTCTGTCCTAAGTTGCAAGGAACTGAATTCTGCTAATGATATCCAGAGACTTAGAAGAAGATTCCAGACCTCAGATGAGATTCCAGACACAGTTGACATCTTGATTTGAACCTTGAGCAGAACACCCAGTTTACCTGACTCAACACTGTAAGAATGGAAATTTGTGTTGTTTTATGCTGCTAAGCTTGTGTTCATTCATGATATATACCAGAGATTAATATAATGGATTTCAAACTTTCTTCTACATGTAGCTGTGTGTGCATATATTTGTGTGTGCCTGTGTTTCTCTGTGTGCAAAGAGAGAAAAAGAGAGAGAGGAAGAGAGAGAGAGGATGATGATGAAGACAATTGAGTTAAATTCTAGAATTATCTACCATGGATGATGTACTTGCCACATGAAAATGGTTTTCAGTTAAGTTTTCAGTTAAATGCTGAGTACCCTCTCTATTCCCATAGGGAGAGACACCAAAGCTGTGGAAAATGACAAACAGGAGCCTCGTAACAACATTCATCCTCATAGGCCTTCCCCATGCACCAGCCCTGGACATCCCCCTCTTCACAATCTTCTTAGTGATTTATGTACTCACCGTGATGGTGAACCTCCTCATCCTGCTGGTGATCATGGTAGATTCTCACCTCCACACCCCCATGTACTACTTCCTGACCAACCTGTCCTTCATTGACATGTGGTTCTCCACAGTCACTGTGCCCAAAATGCTGATGACCTTGGGGTCTCCAGGAGGCAGAATGATCTCCTTTCACAGCTGCATGGCCCAGCTCTACTGCTTCCACTTCCTGGGCAGCACCGAGTGTTTCCTCTACACAGTCATGTCCTATGACCGCTACCTGGCCATCAGTCACCCACTCAGGTACGCCAGCATGATGAGGGGGAGAATGTGTGCCCTCCTGGCCACCGGCACGTGGCTCAGTGGCTCTCTGCACTCTGCTGTCCAGACCACGCTGACGTTCCGTTTGCCCTACTGTGGGCCCAGCCAGATCCAGCATTACTTCTGTGATGCCCCTCCCATCCTCAGGCTGGCCTGTGCAGACACCTCCGTGAATGAGATAGTGATCTTTGTCAACATTGGGGTGGTGGCCTCGGGCTGCTTCCTCCTCATAGTGTTGTCCTATGTGTCCATTGTCTATTCCATCCTGAAGATCCGCACCTCAGAGGGGAGGCACAGAGCCTTTCAGACCTGTGCCTCCCACTGCATTGTGGTCCTTTGTTTCTTTGTTCCCTGTGTTTTCATCTACCTGAGGCCAGGCTCCAGGGATGCTGTGGATGGGGTCGTGGCAGTCTTCTACACGGTGCTGACACCCCTTCTAAACCCTGTGGTGTATACCCTGAGGAACAAGGAAGTGAAGAAAGCTCTGTTGAAGCTTAAAGACAAAATAACACAGTCTCAGAGCAAATAAACACTGGAAAGTAGATGTGCTCATTAAAAAAAGTGATATATTCAGTCATCAACATGCAATATATTACATGTGTAGTTCTCCGTGGTAATGTTGTCCACAATCATCCACTCATGAATATTTGTTTCACATATTGGTCTTAGGAATTTTTACACCAGAAGTAAAGTTTTATTGATGTTGAGCTTGCTTATATTTTGATCTATAAATTATTTCTTTGTGAAAGTTTTATTTTAATTTTTTCCACCTTATGGAGCTACAATTGACATATACCATTGTTTTGCCTTCTTAAAAATAAGTATTCTGGTTGGATCTCTGACACAAGGGTTGTATTTTTCATATACCTAAGTTTTAATACCTAAGTTTTTCTTAAAGCTTATGTACACAACTTGGGAATTTACACTCCTAGTCACAGTGTCCAAGGACAACAGCAAATATCAGTGTCACTTACTCATGATTGTAACTGTGTGACTACCTTCTCAGTTTATCAATGGCAGTGTATGGCTTTGTGTGTGTGTGTGTGTGTGTGTGTCCCCGTGTGACCACTCGTCTTCATGGCACATCCTGATCATGTTCATTGCTCCCACACTGAATGAGTTCTAAGCTGTGAGCAGCTCCTTATTGCTCTGGGGGGTCAGCCAAGACAGGCTGTGGTGCTGACACGTTCCTCTCAGGAACTGCCAACATCCGCCATCTTGCCAGAGCCCTGCAGGTTCCCAGGTTGGGTGAGGTGGAGCAGCAGGAAGGTAAGGGCAGAAACCACTAGTCTCTATCACATATTCTGACCTGGGTCTCCTGTGCTACCTGACAGATGTCCCCGGTTGGTACCAAACCTTTCCATGCTGGATGCTGTGCCACAGCTGGTGGTGGCTGGTCATCTGGCCAGGTCCCCCTGCTCCCACCATCTTAGGGTCTTAGAAATTCAGCTGCCCCAAACTACAACCTGCTCTGGGACAAGAGCACCCCACATTGCAGGCTGGGACCAATGATGTTTCCTACGTGAAAGATAAAAATTGAAAAGATATTTAAGTAATGTGTCAACATGAGATTTCCACATATTTCTTTTGCAAATCAGAAAAAAACCCTAGCCAGGACAAAACACCCTGAAAATACCTATGTAATGACTACCTTGCTCATACTTGTGGGCACCCACATGTAATGGATGAAATGCTATACTTGCATCCAAACAAAACAAATATTGGCTCAAATCCTTTGATAATAATTTTATACTCAGTACCTCAATTTTCCATCTCAAAAAATTACCCTCTCTCAAAATACTGTTATGAGGATCAAAAGGATGTATACAAGTGGTTTGAATCACAATGAATTCTTTTTTAAAAATATTTTATTTATTTATTCATGAGAGACAGAGAAGGAGAAGCAGATACATAGGTAGAGGGAGAAGCAGGCTCCCTGGAGGGATTCCGATGTGGGACTGGATCCCCAGACCCCGAGATCATGTTCTGAGCGCAAGACAGGCACTCAACCACTGAGCCACCTCGGTGTCCCTATAATAAATTCTTAATTAAGTTTTAAAGTTCAATCCTGGGGCCACCAGTCATTAGCCTGATTCTCCGAATCATTCCCTTCGCACATTATGTCAATGATTCCCAGCAACTGAACTGCATTTTTGAAGATGCATGAATGTGTGCTTTTTTAAAAAAAATCACCTTAAATTATAGATAATAAATCACTCTAGTTTATTATGGACATTGAAATCATCCTGATTCATTAAATATTTTAATATATTTGCTACCCTTGTATTTCCTAGCTTTCAAGGAATTTAACTATAAGAAAATACCTGGAACATTAAAATTATTATGAATTAAATTATTATAGATTAATTATGAGACAAAAAGTTACATTATTAAGCTTGGGATATGCTAGGCAATTTATAATTTAATCATTGCAAGAACCCTATAAGATAGTTTCTGTTGTTATAAAAAAAATTAGAAAATGAAGGCAGGTTAGATAACTTGAAAAATTTATGCAAGAGTAAGGAATATGATCAAGGTTTAATTTCAGGCTATGTGACACCAAAGCCCATGGTTTTAAAACCTACTGTACATTATCATCACTAATTTCAAGAAAGTTTCATTTTGGAGGAAGCAGAGCAGTATCAATGGATATCACTAACTATTGCAGTAACAAAAACATAGGTTTTTGAATAGTTATGTGTATTTTATAAACAAAATGTAGGATTTTTTTAGAAACTACATATTCTCCCCATAGATTATGAAAAGTGCCTTCTCTACCTCCACTAACTGATATTGCAAATGTGTCATCACACAGTATCATCCCATCTGTTTACTTATGTGTTCCACATTAAACTGTGGTTCCTCTGGGAAAAATACTGTCATAGGGCTGTACTAATCCACTACATTTATATTGGTCTGATGTATTTAGAATGTTCTCCCTGCTACAGACCTTTTATATTTCCAAATATTTACTTTTTGAGGGACTCAACTTCTAATCCACACTCAATAATATTAGATATCTATTAGATATCATTCCTACACAGAGGCCATCTTTTTTTTTTCTCCATGCTGCTCTTATCTTCTTTGTTCAAGTCCCTGATGACTTGAGTTCTTTTGATATTTCCATTTGAAGATAAAGCTATCACATCAAACTTCGTCTAAACCAAAACTTTTTTTCCTTCTTCTTCCACATTTGTCTCTCTAGGGATATGATTGGCCTGACAAAATTTACTCTGAAACTCCGAAGGTCTTCCTATAGTCTCAGCTCACATATTTCTTCTTTGTGCAATTAAAAAGGGTTAAGAGAAGAAATAGGGAAAGAGGACAGAGGCAAGATGGCATGAAGAAATTCCAGAAAATAAAGAAAAATGTTGGATAATTTTAATTCTTCAATAATGAATGTTTTACACTATCAAATAATGGTTGGGAAAAGCTTATTTTGTAAATACTCCATTGTGTTGTTGGTATGCTTCCAGAGCCATTAGAAGTTTTTCAGAAGAGGAAAATAAAAAGAAATAAAATAGTGGAGAACTGATGTTTGCATCCCACGTAAGGAACGGTGAAATCTGAGCAAATGTCTCATCACATTGTGCCACATTTTGATGTATTCTCCTGGGTTTCTCCTCAAAATAGCAGACCTGGAGTATTGAACTTGTCCCCTGAGGCTCGTTATTAGTGGTGCTATTCCACTTTAACCTGAACTTTTAAAATATTGTTTGGTAATAGCATGATGTGTCTGATTGATTTCTTGAAGCTTTATCTTCTGAGTTCACTAGTGGTTGAAAATGGTAGTGGCTGAATTTTAAGAAGTAGATGACTAATATGGGAAAAATCAGGCTCAAAACCAGAATGACAAAGGGAAATTTATAATGATCCCAATGCTGATACTTGTTCATTCACTCATGCTATCCGAAATAATCATCAATGCAATAATCCTTTCAACAATTTAAATTAGGTGACCCCTATTTAATATACAAGGAACACAGGGCGTCAGGATATTATCTGTGCTCCAGACCTCCAGATCCCAATTGGAGACACATAAATAGACAAAAGAATCTACTAGCGTCCTAGAGTATATATGGGGTGCTACAGAAAACATCATGACATCTAACAGAGATGAGGTAGTACAGTGAATTACTCCCTGAAAATAAAGAAAATAATATTTACAGATAACTAATGCTTACTTCAACCACATAACTCATAATAATTAGTCCATACAGAGTATGAGTAATACAAAAATGATTTCAGTCTATGTGTTTTGGAGTCTGCTCCACATTCACAGAGCTTCTGTTTTCCAGGCCAAGTCATAATGCATGTTGACTCTTTTAGTTCTAACAAGTAGAGAATTGGGACCCAAGAGATTAAACCCAAGGCATTTCACATTTATTTTTATTGCCTGACAATCTTTACATCCAGACCATGCTCATGTATTGACCACGACCTGCCCGCTCTCAACCACAGGAAGGCCAGAATGTATAATCCTGCCATGTCCCTGTGGTAGAGACAAGGATGTGTTAGGTGGGCTTCACTAAGCAAGACTAAGGTCTAATTCAAATATTTGCAGTCTGATCCTATTCTTCTCACTGTGGGTAAAATTAAGACAAATGCATATCTTATCCTCCTTGGTGGAATGGGAGGGTCATATCCTTATTCAAAAGTTGTCACTATCAAGTATTTTCAAAGACCTTGTTCTCATATTTGGATACTCATACTATCGAAGTGACTGGGGGATGTACATATTAGATTAGAAAAGACATTGGTGAAACTCTACTGATTCAGTACCACTCTATTCCTCCAGTCCACCCATAGTCAGAGCAGGGGCTGTGGAAAGCCATAGTAGAATTTTGAAAATATGGAAATTTGTGCAGCGAGTCTCAGGGAGTCAGATGCCCTAATGATAGCACTAATGATCATTAGATACAAGTAGATGGCAAGGGCTCCTGTGGAGTGAGATATTTAGTAGGTAAGACATGCAAGAATTTCTAGTTATGTCCTCTAAAAGCTGCCTGCAGACTGTATATTCACACATGTGTCGATGTGATATGAAAGTATTTAAAATCATTAATGAAATGTGACCAACCATTCATAGGTGAACAAACTGTAAAATCAACACAGAAGAGTAATGTACAATGGGCAGCCTGCCACGTTAATTAATCCATCACTGACATGGGCCAATTTGCCCTGTGACCTCAGCTTTCTGCTGGGTCCAAGGAAAGCCTTGATGTTCAATATGTCCCAATTTGTCTTGTTTTAAGAAGGCAAGGGACAGCTTCCAAGCCTTTTCTAATACTGGAGATGAAACTAGAAGTCACAAATCATAACTCTTAAGCTCAACAACTGAACATTTTTAATGATATAATATTTATGCAGATTTGTTTATATGTCTGAGTTTTTAAACTTTCTGATCCTTCCTATAGCTCAAATACTCCTTTCAGGATTAATTTTATTATTATGTTATATATATTTAAGTTACTAGATATGGTTGTAGTAGTGGTAAAATCTTTCCATTTTTTAACGTCTCCAAATATCATTATTTCACTCATATTTGATAGTTGCTCAACATTGAATTGTATTTATGTTTATTGAAGTATAGTTGACACACAATGTATAATAATTTCAGATGTACAACATATATTATTCCACAAGTCTATGCATTATGCTCTGCTCACCACAAGTGTAGCTTCCTCTGTCGCCTACAACCCTGTTACAATATCACCAACTCTACCTCCTATGCTGTGCCTTTCCTCCCATGGCTCATTCATTCCATACCTGGAAGCCTGAACCTCCGGGTCCCCTTTGCTCACTTCACCCCCTTCCCAGCCCTGCCCCTCTGGCAGACTCCAGTTTGTTCTCTGTATTTATTAGCAGAACATTCTTGATTGACATTTATCTTCTCACACTCTTTGCACTTTATGTCAATATTTGTCAATTTGTATCATTGCTGAGGCTCTGTCAGCTGTTAAAATATTTCACTGAAGAATAACTTACTAATAGCAATTTTCACAAGTCATATATTTTGAAGCTGTTCTGCTAATACGGTAGAGTTTGGGAGTTTAATATCTTCCTCTTAAGTTGACTCTTTTATCTTTATAAAATGCCCCTTATACTCAGCCACAAAACAAAGGAAATTTTGCATTTGTAACAACATAGATGGACCTAGAGGGCATTATGCTAAGTGATATAAGTCAGACAGAGGAAGACAAATACTATATGATTTCACTTACATGTGGAATCTAAACAACAAAAGAACAAACAAGCAAATAATAAAACAGAAGCAGGCTCTACAAAGAGCAAATTGGCTTAAATAGAAAACTAACTAATGGTGTCAAAAGAGGATGAGCAAAGTAGGTGAAAGAAATAAGGAGATAAAAACTTCCTGTATTCAAATAATAAGTCATGGGGATTAAAATACAGCAAATACATAATTTTCTGTAGTGACAGATGGTGACTACACCTATCCTACATTTCCTAATGCAGACTATTGTCACATTACTATAACCAATATAATATTGTAGGTCAATTAGACTTCAATAAAAATAAAAAAATAACTTTATGCTTCTTACTTCCAACCTTAAAAATCACTTTATTTGATGTATATAGACTTGGGTTTTCTACTGGTGTTTTTGTGACATATGTTTTCTACTGTTAGTTTCCATTTTTAAGTTTCCAAGTTTCCATTCTTTGTATCTGATACAGTTTCTTTTAAAGTAGATAATTAAGAATTTTACACTTGATCTTAGCAAAAGGCCGAGAAGCGATAGATAATTAGGAATTTTTAAGTCTGTCTGTAATACTTTTATTTTATTTGAGGTGATTACTGTATCTGTAATTGCTGATACAGTTAGATTTAAATTGAATATTTTGCTACTTGTTTCATTCTACCTTAAATTCTTTTTTCTTAAATGAGTGGGAAATATCAGAAAGGGAGACAGAACATGAGAGACTCCTAACTCTGGGAAATGAACAAGGGGTGGTGGAAATGAGGGTGGGCGGGGGGTGGGGGTGACTGGGTGACGGGTCATTGAGGGGGGCACTTGATGGAATGAGCACTGGGTGTTATGCTATATGTTGGCAAATTGAACTCCAATAAAAAAAATACATTAAAAATTCTCTTTCTTTATTCCTGTGCTTTTTCTGTTTGCCTTGTATTAATAAAGTATTTAATGTATTAAACAAGAGTTCATCATTTTATTTTGTTGTTATTTAACTATTCTCATTATTCCATTATCTTTTTATGATATTCAATATAATTTTTAATATTATAACTTACTTACACTAGTACTTTCATCAAATCCTAAATAATCCAAGACTCTTACAATCATTTAAAGCCATGTAATATCTTAAATATTTTTATATTTTGTCCTGTATTTTATTTCTAATTATCTTATAAACCTCAAAGGACATTATTATTGGTGCTTTATTATATAATTCTTTTTTATTATTAATGTGCTTTAAATACCTAATAGTGTTTTTATATTTACCTATAATTTCCCTTCTGATCCTATTTATTCCTTCTTGTACCCTGATCTAGGATCATTTTATTCAATTTTGGAATTTCTTTTAGTAATTTTTATATTTTATTATGCAGTTCATTCTTTTTCAGAGGTAGGTTATATCTGACAGCTACTTTGTTACGCTTGTATAAAAATAATGGCTTTCTTTTTGTTTTTAATTTGGATTTTTTTTTAAGATTTTATTTATTTATTCATGAGAAACAGAGAGAGAGGCAGAGGTTGAAGCAGGCTCCTTGCAGGGAGCCCGATGTGGGACTCCATCACAGGACCCCTAGATCATGACCTGAGCCAGAGGCAGGTTCCACCCAGGTATGAGCCACCCAGGTATGGCTTTTTAATTTAGAATTTGACTTATTTGCTTGCCTGCTTTGAAAAAGCAACCTTACAAAGGTATAATTTGCATATGCTGAAAGTACCCATTGTAGGTGCCCACTTTGATGCTTTAACAAATGTTGGTTACTTCCACAATCAAGATAAAAATCTTTCCATCATCCCAATGGAATCCCTGTGTCCTTTCTGTTGTTCTTCACCAGTCTGAGATGCAGACTGATCTACTTTCTCTCACTGCAGATGACACCTGTGTTTTTGGAGTTTCCAACAATAGAATCAGAGAGTACTTACACTTCTGTGACCAGCTTCTTTCACTCATCCATCTTCTTCTCCCTCATCTGTGTTTGTGCCTATCAATAATTCATTTCTCATTGAATGTGGTCTATGGTGTCAATATGTCACAATTTATCACCCATTGCTTAACATTTGTCTTGTTTCCAGTCTGGGCATATTATTTATAAAGATGTTATGTAGAATCATTTGCAAAATTTGTGTGGACATATGTTTTCAATTCTCTTGAGTAAATATCAGATGGTGGAACTGCTAAGTGAAATGATAAGTCAAGTTACAAATGCATGTTTAATTCCTTAAGAAACTATCTGATTGTTCTGCAAATTGATTGTACCTTCTATATCTCCACTGGCAAGACAAGAGTTCCAACTGCTCTGCATTTTATGCATATTTGATGTTGTCAATTTTTAAATTTTAGCCCTTTGATTATGTGTGGTAGTATCTTACTATGGTTTACTTTAGATTTCACTGTTTATTAATAACGTTGAGTATTTATTCATCTTCCTGTTGGCCACTCACATATTTTCTTTGTGAAGTGTGTGGCCAAGTTTTATGCCTGTTTCTCATGAGTCATTTGTTTTTGGTTATTGACTTGTGGGATATCTTTACACCTTTTGGGGTTGAAGTTTGGGCCTTCCGTCCCTTGGTATCTCCCAGGGCCATGTTATCAAGACGTAGATGCTCTTAGAAGCACTATCTCTGGGGATCTTTAAATTTACAGTCTCTATAAAAGTCTTTGGGTGTTATTGTGACAAACAGTTCTGTAAGGTTCAGCAACAGATTTGAGCAAATCTCCCAAAGACTGTGCTTCTTGGGCTTACTTGGAAAAGTAAGAAAGCTGGAGGTTACCCTTTCCTTATACGGACCCTCCTTATGCCACTCATTGAATGGGAGGAGGAAACAGATGTTTAAGGCCAGAACAGACCAGAGAATGTAGTGACCAGTCCTCTTGCTTACTTAACCTCATGGGCTTTACCTGCCTTGTCTCCTAAGTTACACTGTCAACCAGATAATTTCACCTGAAGCCCCTTCAGGTACTTAGCCCAAACAGTTCCAAAATGAGACTTTCATTCTACCCCCAGAACTCACCTTTGTTACTTTCTCTACTCTCGAGTTATGTCACAGCTGTCAGAGCATACTAACTTCTCCATCAAACTCGACCTCCTCACACACTTGGCTACCACATGCCACCTGCTGCACCACTCTCAATGTCTGCTACTGCCTCACCTGGATCATCAAGAGTGTGTGTTTCTTCTTTTCTGAGATGCAGCTGGAAAGGCTCTCTCGATGTTTCTCCCCTAAAGCTTGCCTTCCTCTAAACTATCTTCCTTGTTGCCATTATGTCTCTAAATGGAAATGCCATCATATTGCTGTCACATTTGTGTATTTTAATAACTTTCCAGAATGTGCAAGATGAAAGTCCTTTTCTTATTGTCTAATTTTTCCGACTCCTTTTCTTATGCCCCTATGCATCTTTTATATTGGGGCTATAAGCTCCTTGAAGGGATGTCTTTGTCTCTGTAATCTTTGTATCTGTGGTGTGTAGGACTTAACACATATTTATATGTTGAATGGATAAGTAGGTGGATTTCAGCAGGAGAGAGAAAAAAAGAACATAAAAAATGTTAGTGGTCTGGATAAAACAAATCCAAAGTTGTTTTATCCAACCCTCTATCAATTAAACTACTAATATTTGATAGCTTTATTGAGTGGCCAATATGTATATTAGCTAAACATCCTCACATCAGACATCCTTACAGTCTTGGAACTGTTCAGAGTCTTTACCTATCACCATAAATGGCAGCTTCTACTGGAGTTCTGGCAAGCAATGCAGAAGTAAAAATTAAACATGGATTAAATTTTAATTAAAAAATTAAGATTGGATAATTTGAAATGTTCCTTACAAGTATAATGTTCAGGTTGGTGGTTCAATTTAATTCCAAATAAATAAAAGAGAAGCTAGTCATATCTGGCCTTTCTTCTTTATTTACATTGATCCAACACTGACTTTCTGCCCACCTTGAGCACAGCTTTCTTCACTTCCTTGTTCCTCAGGGTGTACACCACAGGGTTGAGAAGGGGTGTCAGCACCGTGTAGAAGACTGCCACGACCCCATCCACAGCATCCCTGGAGCCTGGCCTCAGGTAAATGAAAAGACCAGGGCCAAAGAAACAAAGGACCACAATGCAGTGGGAGGCACAGGTCTGAGAGGCTCTATGCCTCTCCTCTGAGGTGCGGATTTCAGGATGGAACAGATGATGGACACGTAGGACAACACTATGAGGAGGAAGCAGCCCGAGGCCACCACCCCAATGTTGACAAAGATCACCATCTCGTTCACAGAGGTGTCTGCACAGACCAGCCTGAGGATGGGAGGGGCATCACAGAAGTAATGCTGGATCTGGCTGGGCCCACAGTAGGGCAAACGGAACGTCAGTGTGGTCTGGACAGCAGAGTGCAGAGAGCCACTGAGCCACGTGCTGGTGGCCAGGAGGGCACATGTTCTCCCCCTCATCATGCTGGCGTACCTGAGTGGGTGACTGATGGCCAGGTAGCGGTCATAGGACATGACTGTGTAGAGGAAACACTCGGTGCTGCCCAGGAAGTGGAAGGAGTAGAGCTGGGCCATGCAGCTGTGAAAGGAGATCATCCTGCCTCCTGGAGACCCCAAGGTCATCAGCATTTTGGGCACAGTGACTGTGGAGAACCACATGTCAATGAAGGACAGGTTGGTCAGGAAGTAGTACATGGGGGTGTGGAGGTGAGAATCCACCCTGATCACCAGCAGGATGAGGAGGTTCCCCATCACGGTGAGTACATAAATCACTAAGAAGATTGTGAAGAGGGGGATGTCCAGGGCTGGTGCATGGGGAAGGCCAATGAGGATGAACATTGTCACTACACTCATGTTTGTCATTTCTTCTCACATATGGAGTTCTGTCCCTATTGGAAGGAAAGCAAATTCAACATTTACTGAGATCATATTTTATGGCAACTACATTTTTGCTGATGGAAAAACACAAGATGTAATTGTCATTTATGTGTTATATGGCATTTTTACTTTACATGGGGCTTTGAGGAGATTTGGTCACTTCCTTATTACAGTACCCAAATCAGCCAAATAGAAAAGAGAGGTAAATTGTGTTTTCTGTTTTCTGTAGAATTAGAAAAGCTATACCCAAACCAACAACTTTCCAGAGTTGGCATGCTCTTTCATGGATAAGTCTTTATCCAGGTGTCTCTCTCTCTCTCTTTTCCTCTCTAACCATCACACCCCCCGCTAGAAAATACACATAAATACACACGTGAACATGTACACACACTGGCATATATACAGATTTAATCTCTTCTCATCAGATAATTTCCACTATAAGTACAGATTTCTAAAGAAAGCTTCATCCATAGTGGCTGAGAAAACTTCCCTCCTAAAGCTCTCTGGTCAGCAGCAGATGTGTCAGGGCAGGACCCTAGCAAGGTTTTAGCATCACAGGTTCATCAGTCCTACGCTGAGCCATGATCATAACCCCCTAATCAGTTGTGAAGTCTGACCCCTACTTGATGCAGTAGCGGTCAGAGTACCATCACCTTCCCCACCTCCTCTTATCCTATGTTTATTTCTATTTATAAATTTTTATTATTTCTCTCTCCAGAGCTTTAAGCAATCAATCATCCTCCTTCTGGAGTGTCATCAGATCTTCTCAGAGTATATTTTGAGGTGTCCATGAAGCATTAGGTCTGCTTAATTAGTAAAGAGGACCAAACCGCATATTTGAGTTTTGAATTCCAAGACCAAATATTTATGTTTACTGTAAGACAGACACCAATGTTCTTTCAAAAATAAAGGAAAAGTATGTAGTGTTATTCCACAGCTCAGACTGCAGTTTTCCTCCCTCCCTCCCTTCCTTCCTTCCTTCCTTCCTTCCTTCCTTCCTTCCTTCCTTCCTTCCTTCCTTCCTTTGTTTCTTCCATAGTTTCTTTCTTTTGAGTGATCTGAAAGTCCTTGAAATTATATGTCCAAAGAGAAAACAAAGAGGGATGAAGAAGTGAAGAGAAATCTGATTCCACACTTGGAACTCTCTGATAGCAAAAGAGCACTTTTTTAAAGATTTTATTTATTTATTCATGAGACACACACACACACACACACACACACACAGACAGAGAGAGACAGAGACAGAGACACAGGCAGAGGGATTTTTTCCTTGCTTCCTGCAGGGAGCCCGATGTGGGACTTGATCCCAAGACTCCAGGATCACGCCCTGAGCCGAAGGCAGACACTCAACCACTGAGCCACTCAGACATCCCAAAAGAGCATTTGTTTACTAATTTTTAAGGTGCTTCTGCCATACAAAGTCAAGTCAGAAACATGTCTCCATTCTGGTGCATCTGATAAAAACAGACTTTTCCTGTTGTAATGTTGTAATTACAACTTTTTCACAGATGTAATGCTGTTTTATAGAGAAGGCACTGTATTGACCATGATTTTAGAGAATTTTGCGTGTTTTATTAAACTGCAAACCTGGTCCTGCCACCACAACCAAGCAATATAAGCCAAAACAGAAGAAGAAAAGCAAAAAGTTTTTAAGAGCAAAATTATGAATATAAATGCATCACAATCACCACAAAATTCTCAACAATAAAAAGTGCTGAGGGTTAGCAAATTTTTGGTTTAAGGTTAGCAATTTTTGCTACATACCAATTGTACAACTAAGTTTTGGATCATAAGCCAAAATTCAAAATTTAAAGCAACTCTCAGTCTTTGATGAGTAGGATGCTTCTTTTTCTTGCATAGATAAAACCGCAGGAAGAATAATCAATAGAGACAAACATTTTAAATAACAGAGCTTAAAATTGATTTAATGTTTCAGAAGATACTGCCTTGACCCCTGAGTCTTCATGGATGAGGATAATGCTTCCCTATCATGATAAATACTCAGAATTTTTTCCAAATGCCTTTGTTTAACTTGATTTTATATATGATGGGCCACCATTCCAGAAAACATTTTATTTAGCCAAAAATTAATTCCTAAATAAAAAACCCTGACACTCTGTGACCCTGACACATTTTCTAACCAAAATGCCTTATCCTGATGATGATACAATTACGGTTTTTTGTTGTTGTTGTTGTTTTTCTTTCAGAGTAAAGAACAGAAGAACATTTAAGGAAGAACATTTCTTCTTTAAATTCAAGGTAGAAAATATGGGCCTTCATCCCCAAAGGGACAATTCTCTAATGAGGTTCATAGTCTCCTTGATGAATCTTTACTTTCTGGTGATTGTGGCCAGTATGAACCAGAGCTCTGGAGCTTTTTTGCTCCAGGGATGATCAGAGTATTACTCCTCCTAGATAAACATTTTACTAATTAAACTTTCTCCCTCCAGGCCTTGAGACAGTGCAAGTTTCTAATCAGGAATATATGCCACTTCATCTTGTCTGATTCAGAGATTTTCTTTTTTCAGGGACTCCTGCCTTTGTTCCTTCTTAGAACCTGTTTAGATTCTCTGTGAAAGTTGATGTTTTTAAACTTGAATCAATATAACTGAAGAGGGGGAAATACACTTTTCTTCTACAATTAATGTATGTCCTCGCAGGAAAAGGGCTTTATGAAACAAAGAAAACCTGATCTAATGCAGCAGAAGCCCAAAGCACTGCTGGTTTTGGAGAAAGAAAGTTGTAGCTTTACTAGCCTTTTGTTGCTAGAATAGCTCACCCATGTGTGGAGGATATCACCCTTCGTAGGATGGATTTTGAAGAATTGAAGTCCTCCAAATTAATATTTCTATCAGGTAGCCTATCACATTACACAATTTTCTCATATTGATTAATCACTTTGTATGAGGCATATATAATCACCGTGAAGTCACAATGCTATCTTGAATGGCTACTTCAAGAATTATTTGCAATTTAGCTCCAGTTAATATATTCTACAGTCACCTTATAAAATACATACCAATAATTTTATTACTTTAAACTCATCAATTTCTTTTATATGTTTTTATGAAAGCTATTAATTTCTATTTGATTCTCTTTAGCTATATGGACATACAATCATATTTTTATAAAATATGAATTTTCTTTTCCTTTCCAAAAGTAGACACCCATTAATTTTTTTCTATCTTACTGCATTGGTCAAAACCACTATTGTTGCCCAGCTTTTATTGCTCAGGTATTACTTAGCTAGATGTGCTAAACTAGATGTGTAACTGTACAATTTGTTCAGTCCCTATTCCTTCAGGAAGTAATGACATTTGTTGACTTTTACCTTCTTCAGGAATGAGAAAGGAGTGATCTACCTTTCTGGATTATATTTCACTGAAACCCAATAGTGTTCTAGGTGATAAATGAGCCAGAACTTCCAATGTCATTGAAAATTCTGCACTGATAGTCTTTTGCACACAGGAAAATTCACAGCTGAGACCACCCACACATTCTTGGGACTTCTGTTAATATTTTAACAAAGACTAGGAAAAGGCGGAGCCCCATGCACTTGTGTTTGCCACCCCTCTTCTTCACTGGGCCTGTGCTGCCAATGAACTACTTCTCCAACATCATTATTTCTAAAAAAATGTCTTTGCTGTTCAAGGTCTTTTGTATGTCTGTATAAATTTTAGAATAATCTTATCAATGTGTACATATAAAGCCCACTGACATTTTCATTTGAATTGCATTGAATCTATAGATCAATTTGAGAGAATTGACATCTTAGCAGTATCTGACCATGAATACTGGGTATCTCTTCCCTTTCTCTCAATAGTGTCATATCACCTTCCTGTTCTGGGCCTAGTACATCTTTTGTCAGACTTATCACTATATTCTATTTTGATGCTATTTTCAATGGTTTTAACACTTCCAATGTCTAATTATTCATTGCTAACAAATAAAAATACAGTTGATTTTGTATAATATTTATATCCTACAACTTGTCTGAACTCATTTATTTGTTCTTGTACCTTTTTCAGATATTCCATCAGGTTTAGTATATAGATGATCCTGTTGTCTACACATGTAAGACTGTTTACTTCTCCTTTATAATCTGGATGACATTTATTTCTCTTTCTTGCCTAATTGTTCCATCTAGAAACTCTAATATAATGTTGAATAGAAATGGTGAGTGTGAACGTCCTTGTCTTGCTCCTGATCTTAAGCATAAAATGTTGTTTTTTTAAACATGGAGTATGATGGAAGGTGTGAGTTTATGTAGTTTTTCAGTTTTTTCTCTTTAATAAGTTGAAAATGATACCTTCTATTCTTAATTAGCTACAGGTTTTTTTTTTTTAAATCAAGGATGTATTTTAGAATTTGTCAAATGTATTTTCTGCAACTATTGTGATGATCACAAGTTAATATGGTGAATTATATTGCTTGAGTTTTAAATGTAAAACCAAGCCTATGTTCCTGGAATCAACCCTACTTGATCATGATGTATGGTTGTTTTTCATATATAAAGGACTTAATTTGATAAAATTTTGTTAAGAATTTTTGTATCTAGGAACGGCTGGGTGGCTCAGCCCAAGATGGAGTTCCAAGTTGGGCTCCTTGCAGGGAGCCTGCTTCTCCCTCTGCCTATGTCTCTGCCTCTCTGTGTGTGTGTTTCTCATGAATAAATAAATAAAATCTTTAAAAAAAAAGAATTTTTGTATCTATGCTTATAAAGGATATTAATTAGTACCTTTATTCTTGCAATGTCTTTTTTTTTAAGATTTTATTTATTTATTCATGAGAGACACACAGACAGAGAGAGAAAGAGAGAATGAGAGAGGCAGAGACACAGGCAGAGAGAGAAGCAGGCCCCACGCAGGGAGCCTGATGTGGGACTTGATCGCGGGTCTCCAGGATCTCGCCCTGGGCCGAAGGCAGGCGCTAAACCGCTGAGCCACCCAGGCTGCCCTCTTGCAATGTCTTTGACTAGTTTTTGTATCAAGGTAATGCTGGAATCATAGGATGTGTCGGAAAGTTTGTCACTTAATCAATTTTCTGAAAGACAATTGGCATTCAATGTGAGTATCCCCTTCATGTATCGTGGTCCGGTAGGTGTCTCCTAGCAGAAGTGCTCATTGCATTTGTTTTTCCTCTGTCAGGAGTTACAGTCTTATTGACTGTTGTCTAATAGGTGAAAATACCTGTTTTCATATTTTTTGATTTAGCTTTATATTTATTGCTGAAGAATAAATACAGCCCCTATTATCTTATCATAGGCCAGAATAGAAAATCCTAGTTCAACAGTTTTTATTTTTAATTTATTTAAAATTTTATAAAATTAAAAAATTTTATTTAATTTCTAATTTAGTCATTTGCTAGTGTTGTGAAATATGACTTACATATATAAAGGCACATAGGCATAAATGTACAGTTAGAATTTATTGTAAAGCAAACACTATGTCACCACAACCCAAATTAAGAAATTAACTGTTGGTCGCAACCTAGAAGCCCTCACATATCCCTTCCTTGAAGCCAATCCACTCCATTCAACTATCATGATTTTTACAGGAATTCTAATTTCTTATTAATTTTGAAGTTACAACTAGACAGTTGCATAACTTTGTCTTTTTAAAATTCATATTCATGGGATCATGTACTACTACTTAATTTCTAGTTTCTATTATTTAAAATTGTGTTTGAATGAAATGTACATTTTGATATGCATAGCTGTAAATTCATTCTTTATATTAATGTGTATTATTCCATTGTAAAACATACTCTTGGTAGATATTTGTGTGTTTAAATTTTAGCTATAGCAAAAATTCTGCCTTGATTACTCATGCATTATTTTGATCCACATGTGCTTGGGTTTCTACAGAGAAATTTCTGTATTATAGGTAAAATATCTTCCACTTTATACAAAAATGATAACTATTTTCTAAAGTGGTTTTATAAATTTATACTCCCTTTAGCAATGTGAAAGTTCTAGTACTTGATGATTTGGGCATCTAGTTTAAGCAAATTTTATTACAATTTTAATTTTCATTTCCTATTTCTTCAGGTGATGGAGCAGATATTTTGTTGTTTATTGGTTATTTGTATTTCTTCTTTAGTGAAGACTGGTCAAGTCATTTACCTGTTTTAAAGTTGGATTTCTTGTTTTTAAAATATACTTACTATGGCCACCTAATCTTTGACAAACCAGGAAAAAGTATCCAATGGAAAAAAAGACAATCTCTTCAATAAATGGTGTTGGGAAAATCGAACAGTCACATGCAGAAGAATAAAATTGGACAATTTCCTCACATCAGACACAAAAAATAGACTCAGAATGGATGAAAGACCTAAATGTGAGACAGGAATCCATCAGAATCCTAGAGGAGAACACAGGCAGCAACCTCTGTGACCTCAACAGCAGCAATTTCTTGCTAGACACATCTCCAAAGGCAAGGGAAACAAAGGCAAAAATGAACTGTTGGGACTTCATCAAGATAAAAAGCTTTTGCATAGCCAAACAGGCAACAAAACCAAAAGGCAACCGACAGAATGGGAGAAGATATTTGCAAATGACACATCAGATAAAGGGTTAGCATCCAAAATCTGTAAAGAACTTATCAAACTCAACACCCAAATAACAAATAATGACGGGCACTGGGGGTTATTCTGTATGTTAGTAAATTGAACACCAATAAAAAATAAATTAAAAAAAAAAAAAGAAATGGACTGAAGACATGAACAGACATTTCTCCAAAGAAGACATACAAATGGCCAACGGACACATGAAAATATGCTCAACATCATTTGACATTAGGGAAATACAAATCAAAATGGCAGTGAGAAATCATCTCACACCAGTCAGAATGGCTAAAAATGAACAAGTCAGGAAACAACAGATGTTGACAAGGATGTGGAGAAAGGAGAACCCTCATCACTGTTGGCAAGAATGCAAGCTGGTGCAGCCACTTTGGAAAATAGTATGGTGGTTCCTCAAAAAACTGAAGATAGAGCTACCTTATAACCCAGCAATTGCACTACTGGGTATTTACCCCAAAGATACAAATGTAGTGATCCAAAGGGACATCTGCACCCCAATGTTTATAGGAGCAATGTCCACAATAGCCAGACCATGGAAAGAGTCTAGATATCCATCAACAGAGGAATGAAAACAGAAACTGTATTATATACATACAATGGAATTCTGCTCAGCCATTACAAAAAATGAAATCTTGCCATTTGCCATAACATGGATGGAACTAGAGGATATTATGCCAAGTGAAATAAGTTGATCAGAGAACGGCCATTATCATATGATCTCACTCAAATGTGGAATTTAGGAAACAAAAGAGAGAATCATAGGGGAAGAGAGGAAAAAATAAAACAAGATGAAATCAGAGAGGGAGACAAACCGTAAGAGACTCTTAATCACAGGAAGGAAACTGAGGGTCATTGGAGGGGAAGTGGTGGAGAGATGAGGTAACTGGTTGAAGGTCATTAAGGAGGGCACATGATGTAATGAGCACTGGGTATTACATAAGCCTGATGAATCACTGAGCTCTACCTCGGAAACCAATAATATGTTATACGTTAATTAATTTAATTTAAATTTTAAAAATGTGCATAAAAAGTATTTACTGACCAATCTACATTCTTAATTTGTTACCCTTGAGTGTTAGGAGTTACCAAAAATGAATATTAATAAACAGTGGGTTGTCAATTGCTTATGATACATCTTTTGCAACTTCTAAATGTTATTGCAAAATGCTGGTGAAACTGGCTCTCCTAAGCATTACTCCCAACAAAATAAAATAATTTGATAATAATCTTAAAAACAAAGTATTAAAAAAAAACCCCAAAGTATTCATAAATGACATTTCTATTTAGGTTAGCTTTTTTTTCTAGAGAATTTATCTATTTATTCAGAGAGAGAGAGAGAGTGTGTGCAAACAGGGGTCCGGGCAGAGGGAGAAGGAGAAAGAGAAATCCCATCCCAAGCAGACTCTGAGCTGAGTGTGGATCTTAATCCTACAACCCTGGGACCGTGACCTGAGCTGAAACCAATAGTCAGTCATTTAACTGACTGAGCCATGCAGGCACCCCATAGGTTAGCTTATTTTTAATAAGGTCTCAAGTATGGATAACTGTATGAGTTAAGAGGTTTATCACAGTGTGCTTTATGTATATACCTATCTATCTACCTACCTATCTACTTTATTTATTTTGGGAAAGATAAGGATATAAAGATAACTGTTAACTTAAAAATTGAAATTAAAAGACAAACATACAAAATTACATATGTGGTATGATTGTAAGTTGTTAAAAATATACCATAACCATGTTGCTCAGTGATTGGAAAGAAACTACTATACTGTTAACATTGGTAATGTTAAGGTAGAAGAACAACTGTATATTTTCTTGCCTTTGGGAAATTTACCAAATAGCATATAAAGTTGCAATGCTACTTTTTAATGAATATATGTTGTTATGAAATAATGAGATATATAATGGAAGAGGGGTATGAGGGAAGAGAGGAAGTCCTTTAATTATTCCCTTTGTTCATTCATGATCCATAAGTCTGAGTATTAGGCCACTGGGGATATTGTCTCAAAAGAAACTCTCCAATTCGAAAACATAAATCCTGAATTTCAGGATCAGACTACACAGCAGAGCTGAGTGTAGAATCTAAGTGTCTTGGGTTTAAGAGCAGATGGTGCAAAACCTTGGCTCTATGTATGGCATCTTACACCAAAATAAGATTTTATTTTTAAGAACACATTCTTCTTGCCTAGAAACTAGAAAAATCTCTCATGTTAGATGTGTTTTCCATTAGCTGGTATCCATCTAAAACTTTGTCTGCTTCTCTTTAACTTTTGTTCTGCTTATATGACTCCTTCCTCTCTCACTACCCTATTTCTTCTTTGTATTTGTCCTGGTCATTTTCCCTGCTCAACTGACTGAAGAAGGAAAATCCCGGAACTTTAGAAAATTCTTATATGTGGCTGAGTTCAGCGACCCATAGTAAGTCTCCACCCAGAAAGAAATGAAGGGGATTAAAGTGTGCTTGTGTAGCAGGAGAGTGGCTGGTAGGGGGAAGATGGTGAAACTGAAGGGGATAGTCTTTATTTATGAATTCTGTCTTGCGGATGGTATAAAATTTAGAAATTATCTCTGCTCTTAACATCTTATCAGTATCAATCCACTCTTATCAATATGAGAATTTCCTTTTACAGGCATGTTTTCATTCCTTCATTGAAGACTAAGGCTTTAAAATGCAAATTTTAGTGAATGGGGTGATAGTGAAACACAAAATTTATAAAAAGCTAATAATATAAAATTTTAGAATTTCCAGTTCGAGGAAAACATCTCATCTACCTTCCTTTGCAGGAGGATAATTCCTTCATTCATTTCCCCAAGACATGAGCCTATAGATTCTGCTTGAAAATCTTCTGCGATGGAAATTCAGTACTTTTCCAAATAACTTTGTGATTATGCAACATCTGTTCTTAGAAAAACTTTTTTTTTTTTTTTTTTTGGACTGATGTCACATTCTTTCTTGAGAATAGGTTTGGATGGAGATGAGTCATTGAATGCAGACTGCAGGGGAGGACTGAGAAATATTTTGAAATTGGATCTAAGGTAATTTGTGAAATTTACACTTTTGCCTAGGGCAAAGCTTGGACCAGACACCTTTGTGAATTTGGTTGCTGAGCTAGAAACAGAAAGGTTCAGATTAACGGGAGAGTTTATGCAGAGATCTTTTAATTCTGCTGGTATATTTACCTAATACTTTCCTAATACTTTCTTGTGGGTCTAATGAAAATAACATTTTCCTAACCTGAGTATTTTTCTCTCTTCTTTCTTAAGGAAAGACTTTATTTTTTTTTAAGAAAAATTTTAAGTTCACAGCACAATTGAACAAAGAGTATAGAGATTTCCCTTATATCACAGTTGCCTGCACATGTACGGCCTGCCCCATTATTAAACATTCCCCCCAACCAGGTGGTTCTTTGTTAAATGATGAATCTCTATTGACATATCATAATTACTCAAAGTCCATAGTTTATATTAGGGTCCACCCTCAGTGTTGCACATTCTATGGGTTTGGAAAATATATAATGACATATATCCACCAGTATAGTATCACACAGAGTATTTTCACTGCCCTAAAAATCCATGCTCTACTTATTCATCCTGCCCCTGCCCTCAAACCCTAGCAACCACTATTTTTTTTTTTTTACTGTCTCCAGAATGTCATATACTTGGAATTATATATGTAGCCTTTTCAGATTGGATTCCTTCACTTAGTAACACACATTTAAGTTTCCTCCATATCTTTGCATGGCTTGATAGCTCATTTCTTGCTAGTGGTAAATAATATTCTATTTCTGGATATACCATAGCTTATTTACTCATACATGTACTGAAGGATATCTTAGTTCTTTCCAAGTTTTGGCAATTATGACTAAAGCTTCTATAAACTTCCATGTGCAGGGTCTTATGTAGAGATGTAAGTTTTCAACTCCTTTGAGGAAATACCAAGAGCATGATTGCTGGATCATATGGTAAGAATATGTTTAATTTTTAAGAAACCGCCAAACTGTCTTCCAAAGTGACTCCACCAGAAATGAATGAGAGTTCCCATTGCTTCACATTCTCACCAGTATTTGGTGTTGCCAGTGCTCTGGATTCTAGCCAATCCTGATAGGTTTGTAGCATATTTCATTGTTTTACTTTGCATTTCCCTGATGGCAAATCATGGAAAACATCTTTTCATATGCTTATTTGACATCTGCACATCTCCTTTGGTGAGGTGTCTGTTAAGGTCTTTGGCCCAATTTTTAATTGGGTTGTTTGATTTCTTATTATTGAGTTTCAAGAGTTATAATGGTACTTTATCTGGTATTCTTTTATAAAGTATTTTCTCCCACTCTATGCCTTGTCTTCTAATTCTCTTGACTATCTTTTGCAAAGCAGAATTTTTAAAAATTATAATGAAGTTCAGCTTATCAACTTTTTCTTTCTGGATGGTGCCTGTGGTGTTGTATCTAAGAGGTCATTGACATACTTAAGGTCATCTAGCTTTTCTCCTATGATACCTTCTAAGAATTTTATACTTTTGCATTTCACATTTATGTCCATGATTCATTCTGAGTTAATTTTTGTGAAGGGTGTAAAGTTTGTGTCTAGATTTTTTCGTTTTCATATGGGTGTACTGTTTTTTCAAACACATTTGTTAAGAAGACCATCTTTTCTCCATTGTATTGCCTTTGCTCTTTTTTCAAAGATCATTTGATCATATTTATGCTTTCTCTGCTTTTTCAAATCTCACAGATCTTTTTCAAATCCATTTCTAATTATAACTCCATCACATCTCTTTTGTTGTTACTACGTTATCACCTACACTATCACAGTCTTATATTTAGTTGCTAAATTAATATTGAACATTTACTACTAAGTGCCAAGCACTGAGCTAAACATTTCATGTTGATTATCTCACTCAAACCTCACAAAGACCTTCTGAGGCAGATAGTACTATGACCCATTACTCTTTTTCCAGAAGATGAGGCCCAGAGACATTAAGTATATTGCTTATGGCTCCAGCATTAGAGATAGGGCCAGGGTTATAAACCCATTTTATATAACTCTAGGGCTAGGTTTTACAGAAAGAATATTTCATTTTATTCATCTTTATATTTCTTTATATTTCTATCAGTTAGATTAAAAAATAAATGTTTGTGAGATTAAATTGCTTGCTATGGCCTAAACTCAATGCTTAAATTATATTTTGGGCTGGAAAAGAGTCTTTTTGTCTTCCTGTCTATCTTTGCTTGGATAAAAGTCTATTCAAACATTTTGAACAAGGCCAGCTTTATATAGGGGTGTGGTTGTATGGATGATTTTTTTTATAATAAATCTATTTTTTATTGGTGTTCAATTTGCCAACATACAGAATAACACCCAGTGCTCATCCCGTCACGTGCCTCCCTCAGTGCCCGTCACCAATTCACCCCCCACCCCTCGCCCTCCTCCCTTTCTACCACCCTAGTTCATTTCCCAGAGTTAGGAGACTTCATGTTCTGTCTCCCTTTCTGATATTTCCTACCCATTTATTCTCCCTTCCCTTCTATTCCCTTTCACTATTATTTATATTCCCCAAATGAATGAGAACATATGATGTTTGTCCTTCTCTGACTTATTTCACTCAGCATAATACACTCCAGTTCCATCCATGATGAAGCAAATGGTGGGTATTTGTCGTTTCTAATGGCTGAGTAATATTCCATTGTATACATGTGCACATCTTTATCCATTCATCTTTCGATGGACACTAAGGCTCCTTCCACAGTTTGGCTATTGTGGACATTGCTGCTAGAAACATCGGGGTGCAGGTATCCCAGCGTTTCATTGCATCTGTATCTTTGGAGTAAATCCCCAACAGTGCAATTGCTGGTTCATAGGGCAGGTCTATTTTTAACTCTTTGAGGAACCTCCACACAGTTTTCCAGAGTGGCTGCACCAGTTCACATTCCCACCAACAGTGCAAGAGGGTTCCCTTTTCTCCGCATCCTCTCCAACATTTGTGGTTTCCTGCCTTGTTAATTTTCCCCATTCTCACTGGTGTGAGGTGGTATCTCATTGTGGTTTTGATTTGTATTTCCCTGATGGCAAGTAATGTGGAGCATTTTCTCATGTGCGTGTTGGCCATGTCTGTGTCTTCCTCTGTGAGATTTCTCTTTATGTCTTTTGCCCATTTCATGATTGGATTGTTTGTATCTTTGGTGTTGAGTTTAATAAGTTCTTTATAGATCTTGGAAACTAGCCCTTTATCTGATACGTCATGTATGGATTGATTTCAAGAATGGTCTGAAAACTCCTGTTTTCTCTACTTCTTAATTCTTGCTAGAAATTCTACTTATTGAGATTTTTATCCATAACAAAGTTCTTTAACCTTGTGAAATGGAAATAATGCAGGAAATAGTAACAGAGCAGCCATTTAAAGCTGGTATGAAAATATTTATCAGATGATTTCCTATGAACAAATATTGATCACAGAGTTATATTCGATGACAAATATTTATATGGAAGGCTAACATAAAATGGGATACAAATGAACAGAAGAAGGTATTGTCCTTCTGAAAATATAATTGAGGTTTTATTTATGGTTTATCGACCAACGTTCATTAATAAAGCTAAATGATATTAATGTCATTGGAATTTAGATTTGGAGCTCTATAGTATAGAAATAAAATCTATCTGCAGAGAGATATGTTTCTAGTGGGATATAGTATTTCTATTACCTTCTATCACCTAGTGCCTTCTTCTAGGTTCAGTCCCATTTCTGTATGTGTGTGGGTAGGTTATAAATATAAATTGTACACTTATTTGTTAAATATAAACACTGGAGAATGGAAATAATATTGTTGAAAGTAAAAATGAGTAGTTAAGTGTATATCATTTCTATGTTCACGTTTTTATATGTATATGTGTGGGTAGTTGGCCTATTTACCACCGACTGATTATGACTTGGCTGATATTAAAATAAGATTGCCACCTGATGACAAATCTTCCATGGAGAAGATGATTCTGAAATGTGCCAGTTTGTGTGACAATAAATCATATTGGGAGAAACTACATAAAACTGGTAATAAGAGTTGATTCCTGCAAGAGGTTTGCCAACTATAAAGATAACATTCCTCTGCTACTTAATTTAACACATGAAAAAGGAAGCCAAATGTGACACATGACTTAGCTCCAGGACCAGATGTAGTGTTGGTCTCCTTTCTCTTTTTTTGGTCTCCTTCTGCCTGTAGCCAGTGCCTCATAAATAATTTGACTTGGAAGATATTTTTGCAGTTATTTGTGGTCTTATATCATGATTATTGCTTTACTTCTCCAGGACCCTCTGATGCATGAACATGCAGAACTACACTTCTGTGATGGAATTCATCCTATTGGGAATTCCCAATACCGAAGGGCTGGAGAACATGCTGTTTGTCTTATTTTTGGCCTTCTATCTCTTCACCTTGTTGGGAAACCTGCTCATTTTCCTCACCATTCTGGTCTCCTCCAACCTGCACACCCCCATGTATTTCTTCTTGGGAAACCTGTCTGTGTTTGATATATTTTTCCCTTCTGTGAGCTCCCCCAAAATGATGCTCTACCTAATGGGGCAAAGCCGGACCATCTCATACCAGGGCTGTGCCTGCCAACTCTTCTTTTACCACTTCCTGGGTGGCACTGAGTGTTTCCTGTACACCGTGATGGCCTACGACCGATTTGTGGCTATTTGTCACCCTTTGCGATACACAGTCATCATGAACCGCAGGGTGTGCACTGGCTTGACATTGGGCACTTGGCTGGGCGGCTGTCTCCATGGAAGTATCCTCACCTTTCTGGTCTTTAAGTTACCCTACTGTGGCTCCAATGAGGTGGACAATTTCTTCTGTGATATCCCAGTGGTGTTACCCCTGGCCTGTGCAGACACCTCTCTAGCTCAGACAGTGAGTTTTACTAACGTGGATGTTGTGACGCTTACATGCTTTTTCCTTATCCTTACTTCCTATGGTCACATCGTCCTTTCTATATTGAAAATCAGCACTGCGGAAGGCAGGCGCCGAGCTTTTTCAACCTGCAGTGCCCACCTGATGTCAATCTTCTTGTTCTATGGGCCGGTGATGCTCATCTATCTCAGGCCTGCTTCCAGCCCCTGGCTAGATTCTGTTATTCAAGTGTTGAATAATATTGTCACTCCTTCTCTCAACCCTTTGATTTACACCTTAAGAAACAAGGATGTGAAATTGGCTTTGAGGAAAGTATTCACTCAAATGGTCCACATTTCTGGGGTATAAGGTATAGGGGCAATTCCTCTCTGAAATTCTTTGGGGGAGTTGCTTCAGATCCACTATTCTTATAATGAGATTGTTGCCAAATAGTGAGCTGGGCAAACTACCAGTAGTTTCTTAGGAATACTGATAGTCTCGTGGTAAGTGTCAGCTGAGCCACTGATTTAGTCCTACATGGAAAGGACTGGGTTAATCAGGAAAAATTTCCAGATTAACCCAGCCTTTTCTGTTTTTAATTTGCCAAAACAATGTATCTTTTCTGCCTCACACAGTCTGTACTTGTTGGAACTATGTTTTGACCAATTACCATAAAGCTTCAAGTTTCTAGAAGCCATGGACTGTCTTCCTTTCCTCTCCCCCCGTTCTTCTCTTCCTTCCTTCCTTCTCTCCTCCCTCTTTTCTTCCCTTCCTTCCTTCCAAAATGTGTGCCTTACTCAATTCTACTACAATATCTCTCTGGCCATTTAACAAAGCTGGTTTTCATGGTCAACACGCTATAAAATTTAAAAGCATGATGGTGGTACAGTTTGCTTAAGTTTAAACTTAATTTATAACTTTGGCTTTAATCATATCTTCCTATTAAAGAATAATTCCATTTGGAGCTTTATTCCTTTGGCCTTCAGAGATGTCTGGCATTAGTCTTTATTCATTATATCTCAAGTGAGAAGCTGGCTATTAATCTATTCTTATAAGACAAGAGAGTAGATTCCTGCAAATTTTAGAGGAGAGCCTTTTTGAGCTAGAATTCTCTATACACTGTAGATATTTTCTGTTTCTAATATATCTGTAATTAATTGAAATTGAACCAGTAAAAATATTTACTATTTATTTTGTAATCTTTTAACATTTACATTTTAACATTTAGTCAAATAAATTTCAGGCTGATCACCTATCTGCTCAGTCATCCAGTTCAACTTAGAACAATAGTTAACATTTAAAATCTTCTTATTATGTGTATGATGGTATCCTAACCCTTTGCATGTATTGACTAAATTAACTCACAAAATCCTAAGAGGTAAATACTGTGATATCCTTCTTTTATAGATGAATTATGGGCAGAGATATATTCACATGAGGGAAATTGAATCCAGAGTTAAACTTTTACTGCCTTATAAGAAGAACTAAAAAATCACAAATTCTGTATTATCATAGCTATCCCTATATCTTGCTTTTAATATATCATTGACAGTTCTTTTTTTTTCCCCTAAGATTTTATTTATTTATTCATGAGAGACACACACAGAGAGAGAGGCACAGACACAGACAGAGGGAGAAGAAGGCTCCACGCAGGGAGCCTGAGGTGGGACTCGATCCAGGGTCTCCAGGACCTCACCCTGGGCTGAAGGCGGTGCTAAGCCACTGAATCCCCTGGGCTGCCCGACAGTTCTAATAATTTGCACATTGACATAGAATATTTTGGACCTATTAACTAACGTAATCTAAATAGCATCTCTATTAGGTGGAAACAATTACTCTCTTCAGTTATATGTGAGAAAACGGAGACACAAGGAAGTTATGTTAAATAATTTCAGGATAGGAAAACAGTGAGACATTGGATGTAACAACAGGAGCACTCTCGGTGACATAAGTTGAAATAAGAAATGATGGGAGGGCAGCCCCGGTGGTCCAGCGGTTTGGCGCTGCCTTCGGCCCATGGTGTGATCCGGAATCGAGTCCCACCTCGGGCTCCCTGCATGGAGTCTGCTTCTCCCTCTGCATGTGTCTCTGCCTCTCTCTCTCTCTCTCTCTCTCTCTCCCTGTCTGTCATAAATAAATTAAAAGAAAGGAAGAAAGAAAGAAGAAATAAATGATGGGAAATAAGAACTTCAACTCTTTTCAACTCTACCATAATCCATTCAGCCAGTTAGTCACAGACTAACTTAAAACTGTTTATCTGACTACTGTCAGATGGGATCAGAACAATATCCACTAAATTATCTATACAAAAAAGTAAAAGGGAGGGAATATTTGTGAGAGCAACATCTACCTGCCTATAATATAAATCAAGCATTTATATACAACTAGCTGATTTTCTATAATAGTTGCTAATATAACTACTTTATCATTCAAGGGCCACCTTATTTACCTTATTTGAATGGTCTTTGATCCTTGGCACTATCTCTGGTATTGTATTCATTTGTGTTATAGTACAACAAAAAACTGACACTTAGCAGTTTAAAACAAAATTATTTATTGTCTCACACAGTTTCTGAGGGTCAAGAATCCTGGAGTAGCTTAGGTCTGTGGTCTTGGCTTGGGATCTCTCATGAGGTTGTAGGCATGCTCTTGGCCAGGGCTGCCTTCATCTGAAGGCACGATTGGGGCTGCAGGACATGCTTCCAAGATGGCTCATTACATGGCTGTTGGCAGAAGGCTCAGTCTCATTCAGTACCTGGGCCTCTCTTACATATAGTCATACATATAGTCACCTACACGTCTTCACAACATGGCAACTGGCTTCTACCAAAGTGAGCAATTCAAGAGAAAGTCTAAACAGGAAGTTGCAAAGCCTTTTGCGACCAACCCTCCAAAGTCATATACCATCATTCCTGCTTTTATTTTCTTTCTGTTAGAAGTGAGTTACTACATTTAGCCCATCCTTAGTGTGAAAGAAATCAGGTGCCACCTTTTGAAGTGAATGTCAAAAGATCTACCCCATCACAGATACATGTCCACCTTATTTAAATTTTTTTTTCCTATTGTAATTCTTCACTTAGAATGACTTCATATGCTGAAGACATATCCTGCATTATATATTTCTTTACATAGTTTTCTTGGTTTAGAATGTCCATTATAATTTTTTCTGCCTTTAGGAGAACCATGTATCTTTTGGATTTTTGTTCATCCTTAACCTTTCCATAATACTCTTTCCAAACATCCCATTCTGCAATGATTTTTTTTTTTTTTACCAGATGTTGATACTTATTGCTGAAATTATTTACTTGTCATTAAGAAATACAAATTATAAGAGTTCTTATATCATCATTTTGGGTAGTTACATGATTCACAAGTTATTATTTAACATTTCAATTAGTGACTAGCCCAGAATACAATTAAGTCAGAAGGACAGGCCTCAGGGTAACATCAAATATTTATTGTCTGTTTACTATGTATGTATTTTTTTTTTTTTACTATGTATGTATTTATGTAGTGCTATCCAAAGAGGATGGAGTAGTTAGCAAGATAGGTATGATCTCTTTCCTTACAGAGCAGAAGACATATTGGGCAAGTCAGACATGGAGCAAATACTCAATATATGATTGGAATAAATGTTCTTAATAAAAATAGAAGAGACTGAAAACTCAGGTCTTGATGAAAGTACCAGGACCAAGGAAGAAAGAAAAATAGAAAATTCAACAAAAAAGGGAACCCACAGCACTTGCCTGGAGACAAGGAGCATCAACTTTATTATTATATATTATCCAATTTCTGTTTCTGTAATGCTGAACTTAGCTATCTTGAACACTATCGCTCTTCCTAGCTGGCACTGTGAAATAAATTGAAATGGCACCCTTACAATGAATGGAATGGCACTTTAAAAAATGAAGTCTTATGAATATTGTTCAAAATATTTTCAAAATGCCTTACGTACCAAGGTGATCAGTAACTTGGAGCACCTGTTTTCCAGGAAAAAGAAGGCTCTCCACTGACAGGGAACTTCCTTGTAACAAATATTATTTTAAAAAAGAAAATAAACAGTTTAAATGAATGATCTACCTTTTCAACTAGTCTCCAACCTTTCTGAGATAAAAATTTATACCTAATATTTCTCCATCTCTCTACTGTGCCTTGCACAGTGCTCTTTGCATGGTAGGTACTTTCTACAATCTGTTTTAGACTTTAGAAATTCTATCCCTATTCAAACCAGTGAAAAAGCTAGCAGCTACTATCTCTGAATCAAAGTTTAGAAAACCATTTCCCTTACCCTTGGGAAAATTCAGCTCACTTAAACCCGTAAGGGATAAGTATGTCACAGGTGCCTCTGCAACTGCTGGACTAGAGACTCCATTCATTTTTTGCCACCTCAATCATGATCTTTTATATCAGCCCAATATAGTCAACTCACTGCCACCCAAAAGTTTTCATAAATTCATCTTATACCCTCATTGATTTTTTTCCCCCTGAACCACCCACAATTTAATCCATTTCTTTTTTTTTATCCATTTCTTATGCAATTGTCAACCTGGAATGTAATCTACTTATTAATGTGTGGTGGGACCAACTTATAACACTCTCAACTTCCCTTCCAAGTCCAGAAACAATTGAGATAAAAGACGAAGGTGTTAAACTACATCAAAATAGCAACCTGATTACTGATAATTAAGTTATATTACCAAATTAAGAAACATGGCTCAGGGCATCTGAGTGGCTCAGTCGGTTAAGCATATACCTTCAGCTCAGGTCATGATCCTAGGGTCCTGGGATTGAGCCCTGCCTAGGGCTCTCAACCCAGTAGGGAGGCTGCTTCTCCCTCTCCTTCTGCCCCCCACCATGTGCATGTGCACATGTGTGTGCATGTTCTCTCTCTCAAATAAATAAATCTTAAAATAAAAAAAGAAATATGGCCCAGATCTGTGGCCAAATATGTTTCTTAATCTTTTCCCCAGTGAATGCATTTGGTTTCCCTTTTTTTTCTGTCTCAGGAATCTTTCTCAGAGAATTTAGTTTATGTTTCCCATTTCCTTACATGTTGACATGGGCAAAGCATCCCTCTGTAGCTGTTAGCGGGATTATCAGTTTCTATGACATGTGGTGGCATGATAGCTCAACCATTAACTAGTAAGGGAGGCACAGAGGCATCCTTCTCCATCTGCTGCTGTGGTGTGAGGAAACAAGCAGAAGAGCAAAGAAGACCCCAAATTTCAACACAGTGACAGCTAACATTTCAAAGTGAAGTATTTCAACTTCCAAAACTGTTGTGGCTTCAAGCTATTTTGAAATAACTTATGTCTGAAAGATATTAGACAGTCCTAATATGTGCCCTATGTATATAACATACTGCACAAGGCTGATCCGAAGGATCAGGAAAAGAGACCTCTTTGAAACAGGAAGCTGTAAGAATAAACACATGAGTGTGAGATTGGGTGTCTATCAAAATTATTCTATAATTTAGTGTGATTTTATGAGGATTATCACTAATATCAGAACGAAGATATTGTGATAATTTTAACAAAATGTCAAAACATGTTTTAAAGTCTTTGGTGATAGATGAAAAGGGAATGGATACACAAAAAGATTTGTATGGGATTGGCCATAGGGATATTATTCATAGTATTCAAAACATTAACAACACAGGAAACAACAGATGTTGGCAAGGATGCAGAGAAAGGGGAACCCTCTTGTGCTGTTGCTGGGAATGCAAACCGGTGCAGCCATTCTGAAAAACAGTATGGAGGATCCTCAAAAAGTTAAAAATAGAACAATCCTACGATCCAGCAATTGCATTACTGGGTATTTACACAAAGGATACAAAAATACTAATTCATAGGGATATATGCACCTTGATGTTTTTAGCAGCAGTATCAACAATAGTCAAACTATGGAAAGAACCTAAATGTCCATTGACTGATGAATGGATAAGGAAGGTGTATATATACACAGTGTGTATATATATATATGTATATATACATACATATATATACATATACACATATATATATGTATATATATATACACAACTTATATCACATCATATATATGTATATATATGATATAGATAGAGCTAAGCAAAATAAGTCAGTCAGAGAAAGACAAATACCATATGATTTCACTCAAATATGGAATTTAAGAAACAAAACAAATGATCATAGAGGAATAAAAGAGAGAGGAAAACCAAGAAACAGACTAACAGAAGTCTTAACTACAGAGAACAAACTGATCATTACCAGAGGGGAGGTGGGTGGAGAGAGGGTTGAAATAGGTGATGGGGATTCAGGAGTGCACCTGTTGTGATGAGTACTGGGTGATGTAAGGAAGGTGTTGAATCACCATATTGTAAACCTGAAACTAATATTACACTGTATGCTAACTAACTGGAATCTAAAACAAAAACAAAAATAAAAACAAAAACCAAGACCTCTGGTAACATCCTAAAGGCCCATCATCTAGTGAAAAGATAAACAAAATGTAGTATCTTCATACTCTGGCATATTATTTGGCAATAAAAAGGACAAACTATTTTTACATGTTACATCATGGATGAACTTTAACAATATTAGGCTAATAAAAGCAACCAACTTCAAGAGGCTACCTATTATTTCATTCCATTTATATGAAAGGCCTAAACAAGACAAATTTACAGAAACAAAAACCAGATTGGTGGTTAATTTCCTGGGGAGAGGAATAGGAGTAGAAATTGATTGCACATTGGTTCCAGGGAAATTTGGGGGGTGATATAAGTATTCCAAATTTTGACATTTGCATAACTCTATAAATTTACTAAAACTATTTAAATCATACACTTAAAACTGTTGAATTTTCTAATATATAAATTAAACCTTGGTAAAGCTGTTGAAAATAAGGCAGAAGTAAATGTTGAACAAATGGATCATATATTTCTTGTGTCCAGCAGAGAGGAAAAAGCAGCTGACAGAGACATTTCCACCTGCTTGACGAGCATACTGATATGGTAAATAAAAGTTTGTCAAATTACTCTAGCAGAACACTTGATTATAATCATCCTGTTCACTCTGACTTAACTCTACACTTAGTAACATCCTCCTGAGAGAGTATTTTGTTTTGAATGTAAAATTTTACCCTTTGGAAACAAATATGCTGACCCATAAACACATACTTTCCAATAAACATGGGGTTTTATTTCTCCTTGTAAATTTATACATTGACATTTATATATAATGTGTAAATCATATATCCATAAACTCATGTATCAGCCACATGTATGGTGGTCTTTTGAAAGAGAATGTCCTATGACATTGACTGGCTGGGTGACAAGTGAATTTCTGCAACAGATACTTGTTGAATGAATTAATGATATAGGAAGCTTAGGAAAAACATTTCAATATAAGGAATGATATAATCTTGGGCTATTTTGTTACTTGTTACTTGATGACTCTTAAGATTTTGTCAAAACAAAATCAAAATGAGACGGTATACACAGAAGCTCATTATGTTGTATCTTTTCCTAATGTGGATATATTTTGGGGTGTTTGGGTGGCTCAGTCAGTTTCACGTCCAACTCTTGATATCAGCTCAGGTCTTGATCTCAGGGTTGTGTATTGAAGCCCACACTGGGATCCATGCTGGATGTGGAGACTACTTAAAAAAAAAAAAAAAAAAGAAGGAACCTAATGTTCCTTATGTGTGTTTGTTTTAATGAGTTGTAGTGATAGTAATTATGAGATGTATAAACCCCTTGAAGAATTAATTCATTGAATTATTTATACATTATATATTTATTATGTATAATAAAAAGAAATAAAATCAAGAGAAGTAGATTTTGAAAAGAAAAAAAATTCATGGAGGGGCACCTGGATGGTGAAATGTCTGCCTTTGGTTCAGGTCATGATCTCAGGGTCCTGGGATGGAGCCCTGTGTCAAGATCCATTCTCAGTGGGGAGTCTGCTTCTTCTACTCCCTTTGCCGCTCCCCCTGCTGATGCTCTCTCTCTCTCTCCCAAACAAAAAATAAAATATTTTAAAACAAACAAACAAATAAATAAATATTAATGGAAATTAAGATTCTAAGGAGTTCTACATTAAGCTTATACATCCTGGTTAAAATATATTATTTGAACCAAGCTACAGTAATTAAAGTATGCTAAGATTAACATTGGTAGCAGTCTTAAAGGACAATGAAGAGAAGAGTTGTTAGAAAATGTTAAGCTATAAATTCAGGCAGTTGAGGAAGTAATAATGAGGCATTAAAAAGCTAAATGTAGAAAAAAAACAGTGGATGTGTTTGTTTTAACACCGAATGGGGTTATTGCCTCTTTTCTTTGAGCGGCTCCTTGGTTAACCCACAGCCCCTTCTTCAAACTCATATCTTCCAAGCCCAAGGTCACTGGGCAACTCAAATCTCTGACCCCAATGGAGGGCTCTCTGCCAGAGGAAAAAATACACCCAAGAGCTGCTGCCAATCAGAGATTTAAAAACAGAATATAACTAAACACCGCTACCTAATTACATTCTCATCTAAGAAGTAATGAGGTAGAAGCAAAGGGAGGGAGGAAAGGAGTCCCCACTTTAATGGTTCCCTCTGCCCTACAGATGTTCTAGTCAGTGCCCACTGGGAAGAGGGTCCCAAAGGAACATGGGAGACATTTATTCTCTGTGGAGGGTGTGAATGCTGTTCCTTTACTCAGAGAACAGAGGTGCTATTGCATCTTGATTTTCACACCTGAGCGAATAAGGCTGAGAAAGAGGAGAGTTTGGCTTTTCTGGCCTCAGAGCCTGGGCCTCATGTTCTACAGCATCTAAAAGCAACGAAACAGAGGGTGGATGTGGGGCCTGGCTTTCAGCTCAAGTTGGCTATTTCCCTTCAGTCTGGTCTGTAAGTGCTTTCTCTCTAGAGTGCTTTTTTTTTTCTCATCTACTGGGGTGTACACACCAGAGGAAGGTGGGAATGTGGGAATTGGCTTTATTGGTGTTGGGGCTAATACTGCCTTAGCTGACTTCATGGTACTTTCTTAAGATAGTCCCTGACTAATGAAGCTCAACCTTAAAACCTTAATGGTGATTGCATTATTGTCATATTGCAGATATAATCGCTTTTCAGAGATTAAATTTCATATTGAAAGAAGACGGTTGTTGTTAATATTTTTTGTAGTCTATTACTTTTCCCTACATTAAGCGTTATCTTTTCCATCCCATTTTACTGTGTTCCCACTACACAATTCTGTTTTCGGCTGTCTGGCTGATGATGGAGAAAGCATTTTGTAAATCATTTACAGCAAAAGGTCATCCCAGAACTTCTGCAAGTCAACTGAACAGATAGAGTATGTGGAATAAAGACTCATTAAAACCAGAATATTACTATTTGGAATGAATTTTTTCAACAAGGGTGGGTAGGGTCAGGACAGAGATTTTATATATATGAAAGAATGAATCCTCACAAGAATTGCAAGACATTATGCTATGTATACAGATACACAGGAGATTTAGAAATTTTTTTTTCCAGTTATCCACAGGCACAGAGCAGGCAGTGGATTTGACATTTAAACTCAGACTTAACTGTCAGCTATATGCTCCACCCTCTATTCCATTCTACCTCTTGTGTAATCTCTTTATTTTCTTTCTAAAGAAAGAGGAAAAATAAACAAATGACTTAAAGTCACACACCAATTAATGACCAAATTGGAAAGACTCCTATTCAGGAGTTCTTTATAGAACTTTTAAAAACTTATAAAGAACTTATAAAAAAGTTATAAAAACTTTATAAAAACTTTTATTTTTTAAAAAACTTTATAAAAAGTTTATAAACTTTATAAAGTTCTTTATGGAACTTTATAGAGGCATTGTCAGTTTCCAGCGGGTTCTCTGAAGACATCAGTATTTTGGGAAAAGTTCATCTCAGCAAGGCCATTCTTTGATCTTCCAGGACGAATTAGACGTGGCGATGAAGAATCACACTCCTGTAACCGAGTTCCTCCTGATGGGAATCCCTTACACAAAAGGGCTGGAAAACATGCTCTTCGTCTTATTTCTGGCCTTCTACTTTCTCACTCTTCTGGGGAACCTGCTCATTCTTCTGGCCATCCTCACTTCCTCCAACCTGCACACCCCCATGTATTTCTTCCTGGGAAACCTGTCTGTGTTCGATATATTTTTCCCTTCAGTGAGCTCCCCCAAAATGATGCTCTCCCTAGTGGGGCAAAGCCGGACCATCTCTTACCCGGGCTGTGCCTGTCAGCTCTTCTTTTACCACTTCCTGGGCTGCACTGAGTGTTTCCTGTACACCGTGATGGCCTATGACCGCTTTGCGGCCATCTGTCACCCTCTGCAGTACACAGTCATCATGAATCGCAGAGTGTGCACCATCATGACGCTAGGCACCTGGGTGGGGAGCTGTCTGCATGCAGCTGTACTCACATTCCTCATCTTTCACTTACCCTTCTGCGGCCCCAATGAGGTGGACAATTTCTTCTGTGATATCCCAGTGGTGTTACCCCTGGCCTGTGCAGACACCTCTCTAGCTCAGACAGTGAGTTTTACCAATGTAGGTATTGTTGCACTCATCTGTTTTCTTCTTATCCTCACTTCTTATATTCGCATTGTTGTCTCTGTATTGAAAATTAGCTCCTCAGAAGGCCGGCGAAGAGCTTTTTCAACCTGCAGTGCCCACCTGACTTCCATCCTGCTCTTCTATGGACCGGTGGTCCTCATTTATCTCCGGCCTGCCTCCAGCCCCTGGTTGGATTCTGTGGTTCAGGTGTTGAATAATATTGTCACCCCTTCCCTGAATCCTTTGATATACACCTTGAGAAACAAGGATGTGAAGTTGGCTCTGAGGAAAGCACTGATCCAAGGAGTACATACTTGTGGGGTGTAAATTCTTAGGGCATCATCTGTCCCTTCAACATTGCCTTGTCTTTATCTGGGACAACGAGTCCCTTAGAGTTGGTGTGACTGCCAAGTAGGGGTTTGATGTCTTATGATAGGCATTTAGAGTACAAATTTTCCTCACAAGTAGGTGAGGTTGGATAGATTCTGGTGTGATTTGTGTGTATATATTTAAATAATTAATTATTCAACAAAATGTTTTACGAGGCTTAGTAAGTGTCAAGCAGTATTCTTTGCACTTTCCAAACACTGGCATGTGTAATTACCACAATTATCACTCAGAATAGATAACATGACCCCATTGACTGAAGAGGATATGAAGGCATTGAGAAGTTAAGACACTTATGCTGAGCTAGGATGTGAATGGAATGGTCTTAATCTGGGCTAATGCTGGCCCAGTATTGAAAGGATTATAGCATAAATACATACTTCTTCCAGGAACTTCTTGTCAATTAGTTTTCATCATACAGGTCTTTCACTTCCATGGCTAAATTAATGATAAGGTATTTTATTCTTTTGGATGCTATTATAAGTAGGATTGTTTATTCTATACCCATTTGAGAATTTTCATTGCCAGTATATAGAAATACAGTTGATTTTGGATATTGATCTATCCTGCAATCTCACTGAACTTTTTTATTAGTTCTAATAGGTTTTTAGTGGATTCTGTTGTATTTTCTATACAATCATGTCATCTGCAAATAGAGATACTCTTACTTTTTCCTTTCTCATATGGATGCGTTTTAGTTCTTTTTTTTGCCTAATTTCTCTGGCTAGAAATTCTAGTACAATGTTGAATAGAAATGCTAAGAGTAAGTATCTTTGTCTTGTTCATCAAACGGGGTGGGGGGGAAGTATCTAGTATTTTATCATAAAGTATACTGTTGGCTGTGGGTTTTTCATACATGCCACTTATCACATTGGAGAAGTTTCCTTCAATTCTTAGCTTGTTGAGTGTTTTTATTATGGAAATGTGCTGCTTTTGTCAAGTGATTTTTCTGCATCTATTGACATGATTATGTGATTTCTGTGTGTGTTTTTTTGTCTTGTTCTTCTAATACGGTGTGTTAAACAAATTGGTTTTCAGATGTCAGTGCACACTTGCATACCTGCAATAAATCCCCATTTGGTTACGCTGTATAATTCTTTTGGTATATTAATGGATTTGGCTGGTGACTATTTTGTTGAGGATTTTTATATGCACATTTATAAGAAATGTTGTCTTGTAGTTTTGTTTTCTTGTGATATCTTTGGGTTTTGGTATCAGGGTCATCCAGGCTTCACAGAATAAGTTAGGAAGAGTTTCTCCTTATTCTAATTTTTGGAAGCATTTGTGAAGAATTAGAATTAATTCTTCCTTTAATGTGTCATGGATTTCAGTAATGAAGCCATGTGAGCCTGGGCTTTTATCTGGGGTAGGCTTTTGTTTACTAATTCAAATATTTATTTCTTAATAGGATTATACAGTTTCTTCATGAGTCTGTTTGGATGGCTTATTATCTTTATAGGAATTTGTTCTTCTAAATTATCTAAGTTATTGGTATACAGTTATTGCTATTATTCTTTTATAATCCTTTCTATTTCTGTAAGGTTGGTAATAATGTTCCATCTTTCAGCTCTGATTCTAGTAATCTGAGTCCTCTCTTTTCATTTAATTAATCAATCCAGCTAAAGGTTTGTCAATTTTGTTGATCCTTTCAAAGAACCAGCTATTGGTTTTACTGATTTTCTCATTGTTTTTTATTCTCTATCTCATCAGTTTCCACCATAATTGGTATTATTTTTCTTCATTTCGCTACTTTTAGAGTTAGTGTGCTCTTTTTCAGATTCTAAGGTGAAAAGTTAGGTTATTGATTTTATAATTGTCTTATGATAGGCATTCAAAGTACAAATTTTCCTCTAAGTACTATTTTAGCAGCATCACATAAGTTTTGTTATATGGAATTTTTGTTCCTATTCATCTCAAAAGTATTTTCTAATTTAGATTTTGATTTTTTCCTTTGATATACTGGTTATTTTAGTGTATTGTTTAATTTCCACCTATTTGTGAATTTCCCAAATTTCCTTCTGTCGCTGTTTTCTAAGTTTATTTCATTGCAGTTAGAGAACATATTTTGGATGTTTCAATTCTTTTAAATTTACTGAGTTTTATTTTATCGAGTAGCATGTGGTCTATTTTGGAAACTGTTCCATGCGAACTAGAGAGCAACTGCCGTTGTTGGATGGCATTCCATAGATGTCTGTTGGGTCTAGTTGATACAGAGTTGCTAAAATCATTTATTTCCTTGTTGATCTTCTGCCTAATTATTTTGTTCATTATTGAAAGTGAGACATTGAATTTTCTGTTCTCTTCATTCCCCCGGTTTTTGCTTCATGTATTTTGATATTGTTATTAGACACACTTTTGCTTGTAATTGTTATGTCTTCTTGATAGATTGACTCATCTATCATTATAAAATGTCTTTATGTCTAGCAACATTTTGTTTTAAAGTCCTTTTTGTGTGCGTTGGTCTAGTCACTTCAAGGTTCCTGTAGTTGTTGTTTGCGTGAAATATCTTTTTCCACACCTTTACTTTCATTTGATTTGTATCTTTGAATCTAAAGTGTGTTTCCCATAGATAGTGAGTATTTGGAGATACACACACACACACATACACAGTTTGACAATTTCTGTCTTTTGATTGAATTTTTAATCCATTCACATTTTAATGTTGACATTGATACAGTTGGATTTACATGGGCTATTTTACTTTTAGTTTTCTGTAGGTCTCATGTCATGTCTGTTTTTGTTTCTCTATTCCTCCTTTGCTTTTTCTTTTGGATTAATTTCTAATGTTCATTTTAATTCCTTTAATGAGTTTTTCATTATATTTTTTGAGTTGTTATCTTAGAGGTTGCTCTAGGATTTACCATCTTACATGGTAATTTGCCACAATCAGCTTCAATTTATACACAATTTATACACAATTCCAGAGCAGCACTACTACTTCTATGTAGTTGTAGTCCTTTCCCCTCATTTCATGCTACTATTATAGCATTCATATTACATTTATGAATGTTACAAATCTAACAATGCCTTATCATTATTACTTTATATAATTTCATATCTTTTAAAGAAGCTAGAAGAAAGTAAAGCAAATATTATATTTATAGCCTTTGTTGTAATTACCTTCTTACTTGTCATTTTTGTTCTCTTAATTTGTTTCTGTGAATTTGAATTACTAACTGAAGCCATTTCCTTACCTCAATACAGCTTTGCTCTAACTCTATACTTTTGCTGTTATTGGCAAACATAGTACATTTCTATATGTTGTATGGCCAATAATACTTTACATACATATCATTTTTATAAAATCATTTAAAAAATAAGTTTATGGAAATCAGAAGAAAAAAAAAAGCGTGTATACTGCCTTATAATCTCCTTTACCAGTGCTTTTTTTCATGTGGATTTGGATTACCATCTTGGGTTACGTGGTTTCAGCCTGAAGAACTTCATGTAGTATTTCTGGTGAGGGGCAACTGGTGGAAACAATCCTCTCAACTTTTGTTTTTATGAGAATGTAAGTTTTTCATTTTTATTTTATTTTTTTTAAAGATTTCTTTTATTTATTTATTCATGAGAGACACACACACACAGAGAGAGAGAGAGAGAGAGAGAGAGAGAGGTACAGGCAGGCTCCATGCAGGGAGCCTGATGTGGGACTCGATCCCAGGTCTCCAGGATCACACCTTGGGCTGTAGGCGGCGCTAAACCACTGTGCCAGGGGGGCTGCCTCATTTTTATTTTTAAAAGATAGCTTTGTGGCACATAAAATCTTGGTTAACTTCTTTTTCCTTTGAGCACTTAGTTATCCCACTGCCTTCTGACCTCCATTAGTACTCATGAAAATTGAACCATTTTTCTTATTGGGGTCTCCTGTAAGTGATGAGTCATTTTTCTCTCAATGCTTTCCATATTTTCTCCCTCTGTTTGGCTTTTGTTATTTTTATCATTATAAGTCTGTGGATCGCCTGTGCTTATCCTGTTTATTGAGCTTTCTGGATGTATAGGTTATTGCTTTTCTATAAATTTGGGCATTTGTAAAATCCATTATTTCTTTGACTATTTTTAAGGCTCCTTTCTCTCTCTGCTTCTCCTGGAACTCCTATGAAGCATATGTTGGTGCACTTGATAGTTTCCCAGATTTCTCTGAGGTGCTTTTCATTTTTCTTTCTTTCTTTTTTTTTTTTCCCCCCCTCTCTCTTCTTTGGCTTGCATTCTCTCTATTGCCTTATCTTCAAGTTTGCTCATTCTTTCTTCTGCCAGTTTAAATCTACTGTTGAGCTTCTCTACTAAATTTTTCACTTCACTTACTGTATTTTTCTACTTCAAAATTACTTTGTGGTTCTTTCTCATAATTTCTATTACCTCTGTGATTCAATACGTTCTTCACACATTTGAAGTATTTGCTTATTAAAACCTAACATTAGATTATTTTCACAGGCAGTTCATTTAGCTTAGTTTTGATTTTTTCTGATGTATGGGGCATGTTTTCCTGTTTCTTTGTTTTTGTTGAAAATTGTACATTTTAGATAACATATTTTATTATCTATGCTGGGTATTAGTTCCTGCCTCCCTCCAGAGCATGTTATTGTTATTTGTTTGTTTAGTAACAGTCTGGTTAATTTTGGTGACATCTATTCCTCTGCCTGCAGTATGAAACCTCTGATGTTGCTCCTGAGGGTGAGGAACAGCCTGAAGCTGTCATCCTCATGCTAGACTGGCATTGGCAACGCTCACCTTGGTGGTCTCTTTCCTTGACCACACCTGGCTGTAGAGCTCCACTAATTGCTGACTGATTGTTTTATTAGGTTTCAACAATTTCCTGGGACCTCAATTGCTTACAGACAAATCCAATCATACTTCAGGTTCTTGTAAGATCTAGTTCCATGAGGTCAGGGTTTAAGATTTGTTCTGATCCCAGGCAGGCTTCTTTTGGTTGTCTCTTAATTATTTCCCCAGACATAATGTCTGAGCCAGAGCTCCGAAGCTGGGAGTGGAGACAGTGGTGTGCTTCTCTTTTATACCTCCACTTGAAGAGCTGTGCACACAGCAAAATTGAGGGATAAACAATAGCTTCACATCATCTCAGCTTGTGGCTCTGGGTATGGAACCATCACCTTATGAGATCGGCAAAGTCAGTCAGGGCTTCTATATTCTCAGAACTCTCACAGTCAAGGTAGAGCCTCCACTTCATAAATGGGAGCTGAGCAGAATAAGAGATTCTTCACATCTGGCCTCAGCAACAGGTAGTTGGCAACAAGATGAGAAATGCTGACATCCTTCTCTTCCCAGGAAGATAATCTGACTGGGAGCTGAGGAGAAAAACTGGTTCTTGGCTGCACCAGTCTAGAGTACAGTCTCTATTTCACTGGACTGTACAAATTCCACAGATATTCTCTGTTATTGTTATTACCAACTTATAGCACATTTTCTTGAGTTATTATTATTATTATTTTCCACATATATCCTTAGGGCCATTTTCCAAGACTTTAAATAGTTTTTTATTACAATTTTTTATCAGTTTTGCCGAAAAGAGCTTCACAGTTCTTCACGCTGTCCTGCCAAAAACCCCTCCTCACAATAAAATGTTAATAGGCACATTTTTAAAGGCTGCAAAATATTTCATTTTAACAATATAATCATCATAATAATTCATGTAACACCAAACTTATAATATGACCTTTTTCCCATTAGCCAATATCCTACATGAATAGTTTTGTGCTTAAAGTTTTCCATATACATTTCATATGTGTTTTTAGTTGTGGTATTACTGAGTCTAAGAATATAAGTTGTTTTAATTATTTGTTTAATGCACCCTGTCAAAATACTTTATAGAGATGTCTATAACCACCCCCCAAATATATATTTTCCCTTCATAAAACTCACAAAACTTGTTAATAATTCATTGTTGGAGTGTTCATTGTTATTTCAAATGAGGCAGTAGAGTTTTATATATTTATTTGGATAAACTTTTTAATATAGGTTTGGGGAATTTTCTTATTATTTTGTGTTCTTTATAAATGGAGAATATTAACTTTTCATATGTGTTATATTTTCACTTATTATTTATCTTTTGTTTTCATTTGCCATATTTTATGTACAGAAGTCTTTATTTTATATGTAATAAAATTTTTCAATATTTTTCTGTTTATTTTTTCCTTATTTTGTGTAAACTTAGAAATTATTATAATCCTTTTAAATAAATGTTTAATAATGAGTTATAGCTGTTTCTTTTAAAAATAAACTTGAGGGGCTCCTGGGTGGCTGACTTAATCAGTTAAGTGTCTGTCTTCAGTTCAGGTCATGATCTGAGTCCTGGGATTGAGCCCCATGTTGGGCTCTCTGCTCGGTGGAGAATCTGCTTCTCCCTCTCTCTCTCTCTCCCCTCACCCTACCTTGCTCTCTCTCTCATATAAATAAATAATATCTTTTTTAAAAATGAGCAATAAACTTGTTAATATACTTGGAATTTACCTAATTAAAATTTGGGAATTTAATTTCTGTTTATCTTTTTGATAGCTAATCTATTGTCTTATTATTTAATATTTTAATGCATTCCCAATATTAATCTATCTGTGAACGCTTAGAATAAACTAAATAGTCACTGATTTTGGGCTTTTTAGTGTTTGCTTGGATTTCATTTGTGTGAACTTTATTCAGAGGTTCACATGTATCTTAATTATGGATTTAGTGGCATGTTTTTAAAATTAATTTTTAGTCTCATCTGTTACCTTTATAAAATAAATCAGATAAATGTACTGATTAAATTTTGTATGCTCTAGAAAAGAGAACACAGGAGGATTATCTATTTATTCAAATAGTCTATAATGTCATTTGGCTGTAATGTGATTTTTATAAGTAATATTTGGAAAATGATTTTTTTCTTCAGAACCATTAATTTATTCAGATTTCTTATTTTTCTCTTGAGTTGTTCTTGTGATGAATACTTTGCTAATGAAAATTTCATTTTATCAAGTCAGTGGCTTTGCTATTTTAGCTACTGTAAATCACCTTGAGTCTGTGGGATTAGAGATTGTTATTTAAAAATGCAGTTCCTGGGGGATCCCTGGGTGGCGCAGCGGTTTGGCGCCTGCCTTTGGCCCAGGGCGCGATCCTGGAGACCCGGGATCGAATCCCACATCGGGCTCCCGGTGCATGGAGCCTGCTTCTCCCTCTGCCTATGTCTCTGCCTCTCTCTCTCTATCTCTGTGTGACTATCATAAATAAATAAAAATTAAAAAAAAAAAAAAAAATGCAGTTCCTGTGTGTCATCCTCCAGAGATTCTGATTCATAGTCTGAAAAGAGGACCAGAAATCCGTATTTTTAACAAGCACACTCAAGGGATTAATTTGGGCTTTCAAGTTTATCAGAATAACTACAATAACTTTTTTCTTTGTATCCGTTGTTACATTCCCATTTTCACTGTAATTTTTGTATGCACTTTCTCACTGTCTACATAGATTTGTCAAAAGTTTGTCTTTTACTCAGTTACTTTTGGAATGAAAAGCTTTTAAATCCATTTGTTAGTTATCCTGACATTTGGTTTTGAGGTGAAAGATGTTGGATTGTATCTTTGCTACTCATTCATTCCAATATCATTAATATCTGTCTTTTTTTTTTTTTAGCTTGGGTCTTTTCCTTTGTATAAAATTATAAGTATATATGTATATATATATATATATATTTTCACCCACATGGTTAATTATAAAGAGCTATAGTTTTTTTTTAACTTTGCTTCTTAAATTATTATTTTATACATTATTTAGAAAATATGTTTTGTAATTTGGAATTGATTAATGATATTTTAATATTCTCACATATGATCAAGTTTTGTCACTGTCCATATCCCAACATCAAAAACAGGATTGTTATTATCACATTTTTAAATTTAATCACATTTTATCAATTTAAGCATTAGATTTTTTTTGAACTTCACAACTTTTTGTTTTAGTATTTCCTGATACTATAATATTTAATGGCTTTAGCATACAAAATTATGGTAATATGCAACCTGGGGTATAGAAATTATTAATGTTCATACGGTAATTGAGGAGAGGGAAAAGCCTTTAAATTTTACCACTGAATTTCTAACTGGGAGTTTTTGTTACTTTTTATATTAAGTAAGCTCCTCTTCATCTAAACTTGGTGTCTCTTTAACTCCTGTTTTCCTCTTACTAGGGAGCCTGTGTTTCTCACTTTTATCACCTACAGTATATTAGTTACAGATTTTTCTCCTTATTTGTCCTACTCGTCCAAGAAACTGTCTCTTTTCTCCTTCTAACTGCAGCTCTCCAGCAATGTTGCAGATTAGAAATTGCTATCTGCAAAGAGCTGTAGACAGGAACATTGATGGGGAAGAGTGTGTATGGGAAGATGGCATAGTCAGAGTCAGGGTGGTGGAATTGGGTACCAGACACAAAGACTTACTCTTCCCCATTCTTTCTTCTTCTTAACCTGCATTTAATTTTTTTTTATTAGAGGTCAATTCATGGTTAGGTCATGATTTCCAATCTCTCTTTTTCTCTCTTTCCTTTGTTTCAAAGAATACCTGTGTACCTATTATTAGAAAACTTCCCCAGATTCTGAGATATCTTTTTCAAAAGATTTTATATCATTGGTTTCTGGCATGATTACAAGTTTTGAACATCCTTATGGGCAATTAGGAGATACTGTATGAGATATGTCTAGAATGACACCAGATCAATTCATAACCTCCCCAAATGGAAACGTGTTATAAAATGTGTCCGCTTCCTGGACTTATTCCATATTGGTTGACTTACACTTGTAACTTAGACTTCTTGTCTTAATAATTTTGGACTTACTGCATTTTGGTTTTGGTTTTGTCAATTGTTTATGCCAGAATATAGAATTTTTTTCAGAATATAGAAAATTTTCTATTAATATTTAGAGGGTAGTCTTCCCAAGCACGTTATTAGATCGTCTGTGTGTGTATGTGTGTGTGTAAACTAAAAGGAAATGGGGAAAAAAACCTCATTAATCTGTTTCTTTTACATTTTTGCATTATATTTAAGGTTGCTTTTCTAAAAATGAAATTAAACTCATTATAAAGGGTTGATCCATTTTGATGGAAATGACATTGGAGAAGCCACATATGTGAGTTAAGTTAGCGACCCTCTCGATTCGTAAGTTTCTGTTGTGAAACGAATAGGAAATCTCAACCATTTCTCACTCTTTAGCTATTGTAGAAAAATGCCTATTTCCTCCGTTTTAAAAATAATCATAAACAAAAACAGATAATGAATATAAAACAAATGTGTTTTCTTAAGCCAATAGTGTTTGAAAACTCATAGTTTTTGTGAATAAAATTCTACCTTTGGGAATCACCTGAACTTTTAAACTATAGAGGTTCTAGCTTTTTTCCTTTTAATGATTTATTTATTTAATTGAGAGACAGAGTGTGAGAGTGAGTGAGCATGAACACAGATGGGGGCAGGGGCAGAGGGAGAGGGAGAAGCAGGCTCCCCACTGAGCAGGGAGTCCAATGCAGGGCTCAATCCCAGGACCCCGGGATCATGACCTGAGCTGAAGATAGACGCGCTTAACCGACTAAGCCACCCAGGGCTCCCCAAGGTTTTAGCTTCTATTAACCTCAGTCCTTCACAGATCAGGCTATTTTCTCCTAGTTGTACCAAGCCTCCAATACCACCTCTTTGCATCTGCATAAAGCCTTGGGTCCCTTTAATCCTCCCATGACTCTCATCCTAGTTATTTCCAATCACTATACATGCAAGCCCTCCCTCAGCTCCACGCAGAAGCTCTGCACCTTTTGCCATCCTCACATATTCAATCTGTGCTACACTTCCTCCACAGTGCTTCTCCATGCACTTCCGACCTCTCCTTAGCCCTTCCTATTGCTTTCTGTAAAAACCTACTTTCACATGTGGCTTAACCTTCTTATCTCAGCTGAAAGAAGATTCTTTCTTTCCGGAGAATATGTATTTGTTTTATCTGAAAATTCCATATGTAGAAAAACCCCAACTGGGTTAGTTGCCATATTGTTAATTAAGTTAAGTGTTGATAGCACCTCTGATTTTTCAAATCATCTAGAAATGCAGGTGTTTATGTAAAGCTTTCCAATTTTTAAATCGTGCAAGTAACTTAATAGAAAAATTTATTATCCAAAGGCTCCTCACAATGTCAGGTTTGAACTACTTTAGTTCGTTACTCCTGTTCTGCAAAACTTTTTCTCCAGTAGGAATCCAAATAGGTCTCATCCTCTATCATCAGTTATTCTCACAATCATGCCTAACCACTTGCTGAAATCTTTGGGAGCAAGCGAACTTTCTCTAACACAAGTCTACCTCAATCCTGGGTCTTCAGTGATGAACCATTAATTGCCCCAGCCTCAAACTTCTCATGTAGATGCCTTCCCCTCCATTCTAGAATCCCAACCTGGAGTCATTCCTTGGAACCTGCCATCTCCCTTACCTGTCCCACTTCTGAACTTCCAAACTTGAACGCTCCATTCTGAATATAGTCTCCTGTCTTCCAAGTTTGTCACCTCGTTCTCACTAGATTTTAATTTCTACCTCATTGAAATCTCTCCATAATTTCCCCCACGGTTCTCTCTTCATTTAACCTCCTTCTTTACTCATTTTTTTCCTTCTTTACTAATTTTTTAACACACAACTCTGATGCGTCTTCTTTCTATTGTGTTCAGATGGGTTTCTTGGTGCCCATTCCCATCATCCTCAGTTCCCTTAGCCTAATCTTTTTCCAGCATGCTCTTCCCTAACTATTCATAAATTTATCACACATACAAAAAATATGACGTAAGGTTAAATGTTCGAACCTCTCAGTGGACCAGCTTCCTTTTTTTCTGTCAGTTCCCACACACAATACTGTGTGTGAGACCGCTCACACACACCCACACCCCAGCCAATTTACCTTACTGAAACCCCAAGCGAGCTATGATTTGTGTCTCTATATTGTTCCATAAACATCCATCACTTTCCGTCCTAACCTCCCACATTATAGATATGTTGGAACAATTGTATGAGATTTGGAGACCAGAGATTGTGGCTTCTTCAGGTTCTAGCCTCTTCACTGTGTCAGGGATATTATTGTAAAAATGGTGTAAAAACACACATCTGTAAGATTCTTTTGTAAGAATTAAATGAAATAATGTGTACAAAACATCTTATGCAATATCAGGACCATGGTAGGCTTTCAGAAAGGTGTAACTTTCTATCATTCCCATTCTTACCAGCACAGCTCAATTATCTTCTATTCTGGGAAGCCCACCCTAATCTAGTTTAACTGCATTGATTTCACCTTGCTCTGCACTATCGCTGTGTCTAATACATTATTACTGGTGAATTAAAATGGCAATTTGAAATTTGTTAATGTAACCCTCTCCAGCCCGCATTCACATACCCACTAGCATGTAAACTGCACATGGACAGAGACTAAATCTCAGGCACCTATCACAGTACATAGGAACATAGAAGGAGTTAAATATATTTTTAAAATAAATTGAATTAATTGTATCTTTAAATAATGCTCCAATTTTTTTGTTTTCTTTCATATTTTCAGGTCCAGTAATCAGTATTAATGTTATTCTTAATAAATTAATTTGCTTAAGAAGCATAATTGCACAACACATGTTGACTCATTTCTTTTAGTTAACAGACCAAGGTCTTAGATCTTACATACAATATTGTGAATAACCCAAACTATCTGTCTACATTCTCCCAATTCCAGGGTTGTGTTTCCAGGGCTGCACTCATTGTTCCCAATCACACATTCAGCTCTATGTCATAGTTACAATCTATAGCTTCAGTGAGTAGCTGGGCCACAGTATATTGAGAATGGGTTTCGAGGTCAAGTTTTAGAGTGAGGCAAGCTCAATTTCATGTGGGCAAAGTTCGCTTGGGCAAAGAGAAGCCTCTCACACCTTCTGAAATTCCCCAATACATGTGTTATGCTAAGGAATTTCTTAATCCAGGCAAAAATTTTCATTTCAAAATTAGATTGCAAGATGCAAACTTTTGGGATTAATAATCAATGTATAATGAACATAATGATGCCCTTGTTGCAGAAAATATGTGATATTTTTACTTTAACTTTAATCTAACACTTAATAATTGTGGGCCTTATAACATTCTGATCCCCATTCTTAGGATGACATGAGTAGTATCTTTAGAAGATTGCACTGGTCTGCAATGGGTTGTGATTCACAATTTAGCTCCAAATTTTATATTTAGGAGATATTCTTCTAAATGAAATAGTCTGTATGTCATTAGTATATTTCAGTCTTCCTGGGCATTTTTTTTTAATTTTTGATTTTTCATACTTTATGGGAAATCAGTAAAGGCTAACTCAGAGACTGCTATCTGGATCTTATTTATTTATTTGTTTGTTTGTTTGTTTATTTAAATATTTTATTTGTTTATTCATGAGAAACAGAGAGAGAGGCAGAGACACAGGCAGAGGGAAAAGCAGGCTCCATGCAGGGACTCCATCTGGGTCTCCAGGATCACATCCTGGGCTGAAGGCCCTCTAAACCGCTGAGCAACCCTTCCCCCCGCCCCCCCCCCGCCCCCGCCTTTGCCCCGGGCTGCCCTGGATCTTATTTAAAATCACAAATACAGAGATGCCTGGGTGGCTCAGTGATTGAGCATCTGTCTTTGGCTCAGGGCATGATCCTGGGGTCCTGGGATTGAGTCCCACATTGGGTTACGCACAGAAAGCCTGCTTCTCCCTCTGCCTGTGTCTCTGCCTCTCTCTGTGTGTTTCTCATGAATGAATAAATAAAATCTTAAAAAAAAATAAAATCACAAATCTGTCCTGACAATTAATACAAAGAATAACCTATTGGACATAGTTATGTGTATATAGAGAAGAGAAGAGAGAAGAGGTAAGAATATAGAGAAGAATATAGAGAAGAGGTAAGAAGGGTGAAATATTTCCCCATTGTGCCAGGATGACATATCTTTGTGGTTTTGAATAAGAAGAAAGGAGAAATGAATTCCTAATGAAAATCTTGTAGAAGAAATGTTATCAAATATTTCAGTGCATAAAATAATTCTGGTACCATTTAATTCTCCCTATAGTCGATTCCTATATGGTGCTAATTCCTGAGATCCTACTTTTACACCTCATAAACTGATTTAAGTTATGTTCAGGGTAAAGTATGCATCATGCAGAAAAACGGAATTAAGACTCTTGATTTTGAAAACCTGCCATTGAGATTGCCCTCTGAATTAAGGTGAAATGCCCCACCATGGTCTGCAGATGGCACCATTGGGACATCGACAAGCTAGATTCATTTCTGCATCTTGAGAGGCAGCTAAAAAGATCCTGGAACTGAATCGAGAGGATAAAGAAAGGTTGAAATGATGATTACGACCACGTGAGAGCGGACTGGGAAGCTTATGGTTTTCTGATGATACCACCGTGAATAAATATCTTTTTGGAGAAACAGCTTCAAATTACTGTCATTTTTACCTGCAGGTGCCGCTATATGCATTGTTCTGTGTGCCACAGAAGGAATTTAGGTGAGAAGAGAGAAAGTCTTGATGGGAATATGGCTGGGAAAGGTTACAGGAGCCCTTGCCTTTGCAAACTGCAAAAGCACTACTCTGATGCTAATACCTGTACCTGTGTTAGCCCATAGCTTCATTATTCTCCCCCTCTTGGCTACTAAAGGAGGAAGAGTATTGGATATTTTCTTTATCATAAAAAGAGGTTTCATCCCCTTTATCAAGAATCCCCAGGGATGATTTTAGCCTAGAAATTGAGTGATGATAACATGTTACCAAATTTTAGTTTCAACAAAAGGAAAGGATGGAGTTTCTTAGCTACAGGATATTATCACCATTCCTTGACAGTAACGGTAGCAATCTATACTGTTGGGTGTTGTCAAGTCCCTTTTGATAAAATGATCAATGAAAACATTCACAAAACTCCAGGTCTTGAGAAAACGTATAGTGCTGTATTTCTGTCTTTGATTTTTATAAAATTGCCCCTGTAAGTGTTGCTTTAACAATGTGAACGTTTAAGACACCCACTTGGACTGGGGAAATTGTTCTATGTCCTCTGAAATGAAACTTTGGCTGCCTAAAACCTCTGGTTTCCTATTTGGTGACTTTGGTTGATAATTTGTTGCATTGATTTTAGTACCTAAATATGCTTGTAGGTTTCCTCAAGTATCACTACTTGAAAAATTCATTATCAGGCAGGATTGTTTTCCTCTGGCCGGATCTTATTTAAAATCACAAATCCAGAGATGCCTGAGTGGCTCAGTGATTGAGCATCTGTCTTTGGCTAAGGGCATGATTCTGGAGCCCCGGGATCGGGTCCCATGTCGGGCTCCCTGCATGGAGCCTGCTTCTGTCTCTGCCTCTCTCTCTCTCTCTCTCTGTTTCTCTGTGTCTCTCATGAATAAATAAATAAAATCTTTTTTTAAAAAATCTGAAACTGGGCCCCATACACATTGCTTTCTCAAGGCTGTGTACCTGGGGGCAGCTTCTGGGAGTGGGGAAGGCAAGTGGGATGCACATTCCAAGGACAGGAGTGGGGGAGGAGCCTCAGATTGCCAGGTTCAGCTCAAGGTCAACCTGTGGTCACATCCTCTTGATGACCTCCTCCAACACCTCTTCTCCATGTATTCATAAAGGTATAATATAAACCTATTAGCCCAGGGTGTTTCTTATTTAAGCAAAGTCTTTGAAACCCTTTGGCTCTTTGTGGTTAACACAAGTCATACTGGGTGGCTAAGGAACCTGTGTCTCTTTCATTTTGCTCTTGGAAGACCATGAATAACCGTGTAAGCAATGAAGGAGCGGTGAAAGTCTGCTTTCCTCCCCACACCCTCAGCTCATACCCCTGTGGGAAAGGCTAGCTACAATTTTCTTCCTTTCAGGCTGTCCCTCTAAATAGCCTCTGTTTGAACTGCTTGGTTTTTAACTTTGAGTTTCCTTTTTTTTTTTTTTACCATTTTAGAATGCTCACTCCCAAATTTTATAACTCCCCCCCCCACTTGTTTTGAGGTGATAAAATTAAAGATTTCCCTTTTAAGATAATGCAAAAAATATTCTGGGAGAAGATATGAGATTAAAGCTATGTTTTCATTGTCTTCCTAAACCAGGGAAGAAACTAAGGTTATACATGTGTGGAGGAAATAGCCCTTATAAAGTTAGTTGTCTCAGTCAAGAGGATTAAACATGATGGTTTATGATAGTGAACAGTTAAGAAACAGTATTTCCATTAGTGGGTTAAGTACATTCTGAGGTCATAACATGGATTTTTTTTAGTAGCTACTTTACTTGAGATGGCTATCTATCTATATTCATTGATGTGGAAAATGTTTAGGGAATAGGAATATTAGAGTATAGAATAGTAACTACAATATTATTTCATTTGTGTAAATTTTTATATATGTGGGCATACATATATGTGCTTGGGGGAAGATGTCCACCAAATTATTATCAGTGGTTCTTTTTTTTTTAAGATTTTATTTATTCATTCATGAGAGACACAGAGAGGGAGAGGTAGAGACACAGGCAGAGGGAGAAGTAGGCTCCCCACAGGGAGCTTGATGCTGGACTCAATTCCAGGACCCCGGGATCACGACCTGAGCCAAAGGCAGATGCTCAACCACTGAGACACCCAGATGCCCTCTTTTTTTGTTTTTGTTGTGTGTGTGTGTGTTAAGCTTTATTTGAGAGTGAGAGAGAACTTGTGAGTGTGTGTGTGTGTTGGGGGAAGCGCAGAGGGAGAAAATCTTCAAGCCGACTCCTTGCTGAGCATGGAATCCCAGCACCTCCCCCCCCCCCCCCCGCCCTGCATCTCACAACCCATGAGATCACAACCTGAGCCAAAACCAGGAGTCTGATGCTCAACCACTGAGCCACGGAGGCACCCCTTTTTATCAGTGGTTGTTAATGGGTAGTGGGATAAAAAAATATTTTTATTTGGGTGTTTCTTTACTTATGACATCATTAGCATCTTATTATTTAAAAATTACATAGTTTTTAAGAGGAAAAAATAATAGTCCTCTTCAATAAATCTTCTAGTAATTGTTCTCACCTAACATAACTGGAATCCACTGACCCCACTATATAAAGCTAGATGAGAGGGAAGGAAGCCCAATAAGTTCTCAACATACTCCCAAAGGAAAAATGATAAAACCAAAAGAAGACTTCCAAGGGAGGATGTAAAATAGGAATCCGAGGATGGGGAACTAATAATTAGCACAGCTAATTCTAGAATTTCAGAAAAGCCATGAACTAACTTCTAAGAGAAAAATGCTAAAAATTATTGATTTTACATTTAAATTTTTTTTTGTGTGTGTGTGCTACATTCTGGATGATTTCCATAGTTAAATTTCTGGTTCAGCAATTTATTCTCTTTCAGCTGCTCTTCAGTCATATATTGTTTTTTTTTAATTCAATAATATTATTTAGGGCAGCCCGGGTGGCTCTGCGGTTTAGCGCCGCCTTCAGGCCAGGGCATGATCCTGGAGTCCCGGGATCAAGTCCCACATCGGACTCCCTGCATGAAGCCTGCTTCTCCCTCTTCCTGTGTCTCTGCCTCTCTGTCTCTCTCTCTCTCTCTCTGTGTCTCTCGTAAATAAATAAATAAAATCTTTAAAAAAAACTTTAAAAAATAATATTATTTATAAGATTTCTATTAGTTTCTTTTCATAACTTTTCTGGTCCTTATCTCAAAATTTATTGTTTTGTTTTATAATAAGATTATTGCTTTAATTGCCTCTATTATATTTTAAATTCTTTTAGATGCCCCATTTTAAAATTTCCAATGACTTTTTCTGATTATTTTTTTATTTTTTTTGTATGTCTTTTCAGAGTACTGGTTTCCTTGAATAGTTGATGAAAACTCTTGAAACAGTTCTCAGTTGTGAGTCCTCCACTGTGTGCTGATTATTTTATGGGTGTGGCTCTGGCCTGGAGCTGGCTTGGGTTGTCCAGCTCTGGTCTGAGCCTAATTTGGATAGGGCGGCTCAGGTCCCCAGCCTCAGATGGGTGCTATGGGTGTCCTGGCTGAGTATTTTCAATTTCTTGTTCATAGAGAATTCTTTCTACCTGTTTTCATCTGCAGTTATATATTTGTTATAGTTTTCTATAAATGCTCCGTGTTTAGAGTAAGAGATCAAAGTTTCGGTATATATTTACTCTTTCTTCTAGAACCAGATATCCAAGATTTAATTTTTTACTTTATAACTTCATAAGCTTTTTATACTTCTGCTTTTCTGACCACCCTGTAATGATCCATGATAAAACCTTTGGAATGAAGAGGAAGTAGTGGTAGAATTAAGTGGAAGAGGGTTTGACTCACTGGAGCATAAATACACTGGGAAATTTGTGTCTTTTCACATTCTCTTCTGCCAAAAGAGAATAAAACCCAGATTGGAAAAAGTGAAAAGTGAGAGTTAGGAATAAAAGTGGACAGCAGGTTGATTTTATAGGGCTTTTAAATAATTTAAAGTAGATGTATAGCAATAGATGCATAGCAAGCAGTATCAGTATCAAGAAGTGGCCCAGGACAGTACTAATGAGCCGGAGGCCAGTGTGCACCCCCAAGAGCATACACTGGCAAACATCACAAACTGCTCCAACATGCCACTGTGAGATAATGGTGTGTGTCTTAAAGAGATAAGAGGAAATGGGCCTGCAGGTCTAATCAACATTCACTATTTGACAAGATTATTTCAGTTTCCATCAGATTATCATTTATCTCTGACGACTTTCCTGCCCTTAATGTCACTTATGATTAGGTAAATATTCATTTCTGACCACCTCTCTGCTTATTTTGTTCCTATTTAGATTTTGCTACAATTATTAAGAGTTCTTTGGTGATCTGCTACTGTTGACACAATAACTGTCTTTGACAGCATCTTCACTCTTCTTTTAGTGAAGGTAACTTTATTTCCACTGAGAAATTCTACTGAGTCTTTTGACTGGGTGGAAAGAAGAGAAAAAAGGGATAGGTAAGGGCATAGGAAGTGTAATCTCGAAGTTCTTTCACTATATTGTAGCTGTGAGATCCTTAGGCCACAGCCCAATCCATGTATCAGGCTTCCCTCTCTCTTGTTGGGTTGTCTTCCTCAGGACGTACTAGCAGGGGAAGGCTTGTCCTCCTATCTTATCTCTGTTTTCCTCCTGGAAGTTGTCCCCCAAGGACTTCTGCTGCTTCTAAGCTCTGTGATGGCCTCTGATCATTTCAACGCCTGCAACTCTTAGACAGAGTCCCTAGAGAGACTGTTTCTCTCTCAACGTGGGTATTCCTGAAGGAGACAATGTGAATGAATTGCTACCTGTAAAGCTTTAAGGACTTTACAGTTTGATAAACTCACAGGACCAAGCTCATGTGGCTTTAGACACTGATGCAGGAGAGGAAGCACGGCATTCCTAGTGAGAACTCAAAAAATAGCCAGGCACAGCTTCCAGGCCCCATCACTGCACAGGAGATGTATGTATGTAAAAGGTGAGGCAACATGTATCGGCATGGCATTCCCTAGCACAAGGAAGTTGGCCTCCCTTGTTAATCGTATGGACCCTTGCTCTCAGTTTTCCTGCTGCTGGATCACATCAATTCTATTTTGCAATAGAGAATCTCAATAACCAGTTTCCGGTTGCTCTGAGAAACACTGCAAAGAAGCAGACAACCTTAGAAATATGCCTCAAATTATGATCAGTTGATGATAATTCTTTGCATAAGTCGTGTGATCCATTTTCATCTCTGGGCCTGGAAGGGGTGTTTGATAGTCTGGCTGGGAAGCCCTCTCCTTCCAGTGGGGCAGGCCACACTTCTTCCTATTTCTTTTCCTTATTCTCTATGACATGCCCCCACAAAGTTGTGAGGCTATGCCAGACACTTAAAGGATTTACAAGATAGAAATCCACACTTCAATATTAGTATTTTCATAGGACAGGATTAATTCACTGAAGAAGGTAAACCCTTTGTGGAGGAGTCCCCTTCTTTTGGGTGGAAGTTCCCAGTTCACAATCTTGTTTCACTCTCCTCAGATCCCCATCCTTCTGAAAATTCTAACTCTGTCATCTGGTCATCAAATGTCTAAAAGCCGAATTCCTACCCAATCTCCATCGCCCCCACCTTCCCGAAGCCCTGTCTCCCATCTTTCAGATATTCCTCTTTGCTTATCTTCATGTCTATAAACTAACTGTTGAATCCGAGCCTGATAAACCTCCCCTGTCAAAACATTAATTTTCAGGCTTAATGCAGTCTATTTCGAAGAGAAGGAAGAAATATATATTTTAAACTGTGACAGTTTGCAAGATTGTCTCTTTCACAATGAAGTTAGTATTTTGCATTATTAGGTAGAACCTAGCAATTTTTTCCTACATTCTCCCCTTCAGTCTGTTTCATTATTTGTAATGAAAATAAGCAACAGCCTTAATGGTGAGTCATACAATTTTCAATTGCTTCATACTGCGCTGCTTTGAAAGTATATGATTAAATCCTCAGGCATCAATGGCTAAATTATTTCAGTAATAGAGTCAGCATGCATGAAAAAATACCATTTTCTTTAAGTAATCAAGAGTCCTTGAATTTTTCTCTATTTAATAGAAAAGAACTGGATAGAAGATAATATAATTCCCACCCACACGAACATAATGCTATACTATCCTATTGTGCCCACTGAGGTGATCTTTTCTCTAGATAAGGGGGGCTTTATAAAAAAAAAAGAATTACCTTATCTATTTTTGTTTCATATATAGGAATTGGAAAAGATTTAATTTTTAGTAATGTTCCTCTAAAAAACATTTGAAAACCAACATTCTTAGATAAGGGAGAGATGCAATTTAGTGAATGTTTTGCAGTAACATAGTCTCCCTTCTTGTGCTTTCTCCACAGAAATGAGAAAAGAATAGAAAATTGTTTGGTTTTGAGGAGGGAACAGCAAAAGGGGGATAGCCATTGAATATCTGGCATTCTTATACTGAACTATATGCCAGTAAATACCCACAGTATAAAATAGGATTTAGGAATGAAGTTAAAGACAGTATTGGTTAAAGCATAGTTCCTTAAATGTGGCTAAGAAAAACTAAAGATTCCTCTAGAAGTCTTGAGTCTTCTCATTTATTTTTGTGAATAAAGTTTGTCTTTTAACTATTTTATTTGGAACCTGAGTTCGATGAGGCAGTCACACAAATTGAGTAGCCAAATCACAGAATAAAGGAAGGCTCTAGTTCTGGGCTTTTGTCCATGGCCACAAAGAATTGCAGGTTGATGGGTTGAGAAAGCATCATGCGTGTCTCCTCGGCTGAGAGAATTTTTGGTATTACAGTTCCATTGCAAATATGAGAATAATGGAAATAGGAGGGTGGGGGTGGAGACCAACATTAGGAAAATGTACCCTCTCGGGTTGTTTGCATGGGTCACAGATTAGCTTCAAGAATGTTCCAGCAATGACAGCCCATCTCTTTGGCACTGGATTAGGGTAACAGTAAGGTGATGAGTGAGGAGATTCACACATAACCAGCCTTCTACCCAGGTCCCTGTGACAAGTAGCATATATATCTCATGCCTCCTGGGGATCATATATTGCAGTGGGTAGCCAATGATGGCAATTTGGGGGCACTGCATCACTGTGGACAGAAAAATCTCTGTACATGAGAAAAGAAAAGATGGGCCACAGAACCCCTAAAGTGCATGACCTGTCTCTGCTTGCAAGGCAAGCCAGTCACTGAACACAAACTCTTGTCAAACATTAGAAACATTTTTCAAGGCCAAGTAAAGGGGGTGGTGTGAAGCCCAAAGGAACAAACACTAACTCAGAATATAACATTTCCCAAGAGGATATGTAACTAAAAAGAGAAAGGCAGGATAATAAAATACAGTTGCCAACCCTTAGCTATTTGTAGTAGGATAAACTCAGACTTTACTCTGTGACTTTGTATTTTAGGGAAGAGTCAACAGAAGAATGCCAATGAAAAAAAAGTTTTGCTTAATATAAATTTATTAACATATAATATATAAGATCCTGTTGAAGAAACCATTTTTAGGCATAAGAGATAGAAAAGCCATGCAAGGCACTGTAAATTTACATTTTGGATCTGTAGGCCATTCTTCTTTACCATGTCTATCTTAAAGTTAAGGTGACTAATTGCAGGAAATCTTCACTTGCCTTTTCCTAAAGAGGAACTGAAGAGTCTTGGATTCATTTTTTCCATGTGTTTTCATCTTATAAATCTTCATAGAACCAACATATAACATTCTTCCCTGTTCTTCCTTTGACCACTCTGGACCAGCGTGATCTGTGCCCATTAGCTCCTGCCTCCACTCCAGCATTGCTCTCATCTCTGTGCTTATCTGAATTCATTAAAATTATAGACCCTTCTCTAAGAATAATTAAAAAGTCTTCACATAAGGACAAGAGGCCTATTTTATCCTACCTCAAAACTCGTCTCATTACATGGGAGTATCAAAGATGGAGACAAGAACACTGTCTCTAACAAATTATAGAGTAGCCAGAAAGTGTCATTTTTAGGATCCACACAGCAGAAAGTCTCTCACAAAACATCTCATCCAGATTTTGATAGGTATCCCAGTTTCTACTTATCTTGCTTTGAAAGAAACAAACCTTCTCCTAGTCCCTGAAAATTTACTCAGTCTTGATCTTACTTTGAGATTTTTTTTTCTCTGTATAGTCATAGCTCTTGTTAGGAAAATATTAATTGATTCTTATTGTAAACTTTGGTAATAATAAAACACGCAATTCTGGGTTGAAAACTGTTAATGATTTCCTTGTAGAACCAGTTTTAATTAAAGAATCGTGACTGTTGTCAGAACAATTTAGTTGGTGTGTGTCATAATATGACATGTATAATCATTTTACATGATTCTTGTTTCTCTGAGGCTATTTTTAAGTTACTTTGTATCTCTAAAAGCACACAAATTAATTCGTTGGATATCATAGTTAATAAGTGTTTGGTCATTGACTCTGGTTTATAAATGTATTTATTGACATATTTCGTTACTGAACATTTACTGAACATCCGTATGTGAAAGCATTGTATTAAGCGCTTAAGATTTATAATTGCATCAAGGAATCTTTACAACTTAGGTGAGAAGGAGATGAAAGGGGAAAAAAGAATTAAAAATTACTGTGCTAGTGGCACCTGGGTGGCTCAGTGGTTGAGCATCTGCATTTGACTCAGGTTGTGATCCCAGGATCCCGGGATCGAGTCCCACATCAAGCTCCCTGCAGGGAGTCTGCTTCTCCCTCTGTCTGTGTCTCTGCCTCTCTCTGTGTGTCTCTCATCAGTAAATAAAAAAAATCTTTAAAAAAAAAAACTGTTAGCTCTAAAAGCCAGGATCATGATGGGTGCTTAGAATATTATATAATCCTGCCAAAGTCCACATGAGGGAGGTGTTATTATTCAGAACTGAAGGGAAAGAAACTAAGGCCTGGAAATTTTAATAAGGCCAATATCATGCAGTAAGTGTGAGAATTGAACCCAGGTCTGTATTTCTCACTACCCCTAAAGCATGATGCTGAAGGAAGCCTGTCAGTAAAAGTGCATGCATGTAGACAGAGGAGAAATCATCTTCTCCAGGCTGCATCATGGGAGAGATACTATTTGAGAGAAGTCTAGATTGAACAGGTTAATGGTGGTTCATCAAACATTCCTAGATGGACCCACAGCATGATGTGTTTGAGAAAATCACAACTCAATTTTGTATATGGTCATGTGAATAGAAAGTTCTGTGGGCATCAAGCTGTATAGGGCCTTCTAGGATGTGCTAGAAAGTCTGTACTTTCTACTGTAGACTATAGAGTGCTGTTGGTGAGTGAGGTGACCTGATGGAGTTATAAGAAGGGAATATGAATCAGCAAGGACAGGCAGCTGGACTCAGGTCATGGTAGCACTCAGCATTCCATTTGGGAGGCCGTCAGAGTGTGATGGAGGTGTGAAAAGAGGTGGTGGCCATTTGGAGAGAGAGTGAATGATAATTAGCGGAAAATAATTAATTTGAATAGTGGAACTTCATGGGTGATTCTGAGTGAGAGTGTGAGAAGGTAAAGTGTGTTCTCTCTGACTTGGGGATTTGGGCATGTTATAATGTCATTACTCAAAAGATTTGAAGGGAAGAAAGGAGGTGTTAATTTCTCTTGTGTGCTATTTTAATCACTTAAAAAGGCATTGATTTTTTTTGATATATTATTTATTTATTCATGAGAGACACAGAGAGAGAGACAGAGACATAGGAAGAGGGAGAAGCAGGCTCCCCACAGGAAGCCTGATGTGGGACTCGATCCCAGGGCCCCGGGATTATGACCTGAGCCAAAGGCAGATGCTCAACCACTGAGCCACTCAGGTGCCCTGGCACTGATGATTAATAAAGAATTACTTTCTTTGTCTTGTTCTCAGTATAAAGCTTAGCTTGCCATGCACTTGGAAAGCATTTGAAGATGCTTCTTTATACATATCAGGCCAAAGTTAGAATTTTAAATATTGAACCACACTTCACAAGTTCATGGATTCACCTGCAAGCAAGTTTGGGCTAGTATCACAACAACCCGAAGATAAAATAATGTAATAATATATATTGAGGGAACCTATCAATCATCTTTCTGCCTACTTCCTCATGTCTGAGTGCTAAAATTGATGGATACATCTAAGGATCCATTTGATGGTCAAAATAAAAAGTTGATTTTATTACTAGTAAAAGTGGATCGATAATGCAAGACAATAGCTTATCTGCCTCTAAAACCTTGGGACCAGCAGCATCTTTGATTTGCCCTCTCCCTTCTCTGGGGGCAAGCAGTACACCTACTTCAGCCCGCTGGTTGCCTGGCAACCTAGAGAGATCTGCCTGGATCATCCAGCAGCCTATCCTGCTGGTCTCTTCACAACAGAACAGAAATTGATTTAATAGCAAGGACACACTGCACCCTCAGCCAAAAAAGCATTTTCTAATCTATTTCTCATCAAAAATTATGTCTAGCCACGTTTTCCAATATAGCTCAAGAGAAGAAGCTGTAAAATGAGCACTCTTCACAGTGTGAAAATATGCCAAATAATATAATGCTAACAAATTAAACTACGTATGGATGTCAGTTCTGAATATGAATCTTCTTATTAAAATTTCAGAAAGAAATTAAAATATAAATATGAAAGGCCCTTTGGTTGTAGATTAAAGTACAAAGAAATAAGAGTTCAAATTTTTCTTCACAATTTCATATTCATCTTATTCTAAGGTAGAGGAGCCTCAGGTCATGGTACCTTCTTCTGTGGCTAATTTCTGGGTTCTTTCCTGATGAGGTGGGATGAGCCTCCGTTAGTGTTTTCCAATTTGAATTTCCCTACCATGGAGGCTCTCAATTAATTTCTATTTTCCCACTTGGAAATTTATCATTTTCACAAAACCAGCCTAGTACCTAAAACGTTAAAAACAAAAGCATTCCTAGCCATATAGTAATATGCCAAGCAAAATAATATTCCCAGGACTTAGTACATGATATAACTTCAACCCAACTGCTATTCTAAACAAAAACTATGTAAGAGAAGGAGGTTCTCTGGGGTCAGAGTGCAGGCAGAGAAATGTGAGAGAAGAGAAGTAAATCTTCACATTAGCTATCAGAATGCCAGTCAGCCTGTGTAGGTTGCCTGGAGCCCATAAACTGTGGATTTGGACTTCATATTCAATTGTGAGAAGTATCTTACTGCAAGGTTTATTATGGTATTGGGCTGCCATATCCTGGGGAAGAATTCACAGAGAGATACTTCTTCTTTAATAGAGGATTTTCAGGTATTCCTGTTTATTGCAATATTATAAAAATGTACACTGGTGACCCCTAATTTCCAGGTCTTTCAGCAGTTTTCCAGAGGTAAACTTACTCATTCCTATGTTATTATGAACAGTGGTGATATTTAATGATATTTAGTGGCGGTATTTAGGTCCAAGAACCTTGCATCTTCTGTCTTGCAAAATGTTGTCATTGTCTCTGTAATGTATCCTCATTATGCCACTTGTCTTCTATATCCTTAAAATAAATAAATCCAATTATTTGGTTGACTGGTATCCTTGGCTTGTGTTTAGTAGCTAGTATTTCAATTTTTTAATATATTTTTTAAAGATTTTGTTTATTATTTATGAGAGACACACAGAGAGAGGGGCAGAGACACAGGCAGAGGGAGAAGCAGGCTCCACGCAGGGAGCCCAACGTGGGACTCGATCCAAGGTCTCCAGGATCACGCCCTAGGCTGAAGGCAGTGCTAAACCGCTGAGCCACCCGGACTGCCCTAGTAGCTAGTATTTCAACTAGCTAGCACCAAACAAGTGAAAGAGGAATTTTTATTGTTGTTGTTGTTATTGGATAATTCAGCAAGGATTCATATGAAGAAATACTTATTTATGTCTCTTTGTCATCTCTCATTTGCATTCCTTTCTCTATCCATACTCCCATTTACTCAACCAGAGAAGTTGGTCCACGGTTACAAGATAGCTTTTTTTTTAAAGATTTTATTTATTCATTAATGAGAGAGAGAGAGAGAGAGAGGCAGAGACACAGGCAGAGGGAGAAGCAGGCTCCACGCAGGGAGCCCGACGTGGGACTCGATCCAAGGTCTCCAGGATCACGCCCTAGGCTGAAGGCAGTGCTAAGCCGCTGAGCCACCCAGGCTGCCCCACAAGATACCTTTATGAAATCACAGAATTCGTATTTCAGAGTTGGAAAGAACATGGAAGTCATTTAGCCCAATGGAAGAACCTTATTTTGATATCTTTTATATCTCCTTTCTTAAAAAGGGATGCGGCTCCTCAATAAGATATGGTCCTAGTATGATCATTTTATCCTATGGTCCTATCCTTTGTCATATTCTCAACAAGATAGATGCTATATGCTTTATTCAGTCTGTGAGAATGTCATTCTTACATAAATAAGGAAGATAAGAAAGCTCTTCCTTATAGTAGAGAGCCAATTAGTAAGAATAATAGGAATGATTATATTGGAAAATCATTATTTGGCAGCCATCATAATACTTGATTCAGGCAAGAACCACATATGGATGCTAAAACTAGCAGGTAAAAATTTAAGGAGTAACAGAATATTTACATAATCTCAAAGTACACTTCTTCCCCATGAAAGATCACTATTGATTAGGCAAGTAAAATAATAACTTTGTACTTGAGTCATCTGGCAGATACTACCTTAATCAAATGTTCAAAATTAACCTCATTAGTTATAAGACAAAGAGCCTAAGCCAAAGCAAAAGCCTCCTGGTATGATACGTTGGGAAGAACAAAGCATCATTTCTGAGTTAGTTCCTCCCAAAATACATAACCTGAACCTAATGAGGAGGAAGCATCAGACAAACTCAAATTGATGGATATCCTACAAAATGCCAGGCATAAAATTTTCAAAAACATGAGTATCTTGGAATATAAAGCATGACACAGGAACTATTCTTGATGAAAGGAAACCAGAGAGAAATAACTTTATGCAATGCATAATTCCTGGAAGTTTTTAAACTATATAGGCCACTATTGGAATAATTAGTAAAATCTAAAGAATGTCTATAGATTAGATAGCAGTACTGTATTAACGTTAATTTCCTAGTTTTAATAACTGTATTATAGTTATGTAAGGGGGTGTCCTGAGTTTTAGAACACACTCTAAATAAGGTATGTAGGAAAAAGGCACTATGTCTGCAACTCATCATATCTACAACGAAATAGCTCAGAAAAAAATGAATATACACACCTATGTGTGTGTATGATATATATATGTATATTTGTACTTATAAATAGGGAGAATAAGGCAAATATAATGAAAACAGTTTTGGGAATCTGAGTGTGGAGTGTACATGGATTTTTTTGTACTAATTCAACTTTTTGTTAAATTTCGATTATGTCTAAATTTAAAAAGTCAATTTAATGGAGCTTCTATGGGTGCTTCATCACAACAGGAAAACTAGACATCTTTTATATTAGAATTTTTTTTAGAATTTTTTAATGTTAAAACCTTTGTATGTTTTATGTTAGGAGAAATAAAAGTTCAGATTCACTGGAGATGCCTCCTACAACAAAATGATGAATTATGTTTTATTTTAGTAGTTTTATTGTCCTGATGACTTGCCTAGAAATTAACCAAAGTTCTGTAGCATCGAGATCATCCATAGATTTCTCAGTTAGCATTTATAAGTTTGCGAGATGAAAAAGAACTGACCTGCAAATCAAAAAAACTGGATTCTACCTTTGGTTTTGCCAAAGAAATATCTCAGCCCAGGCTCTTTAGCCTATAAACCTGGCTCTTCAACAGAAGGTGAAGAAATTCGAAGAAAGAAGAGATACAGGACTGGCTGGTATTACATTTTAATACACATTGTAGGAAAACTGTTAAAATTCAACCACTGCAACTTTACAAGTGTTCATTATCTTTTAGTATTGCCATGTGTTTCTTCACAGTGACAAGTGATAAAATGCTTAAAACGTGTGTTTCTGTGTGTGTGTGTGTTTTAAGAACATGAGTAGAGGTTTTTTATTTAAGTATTTTTAAAAAAATTTTTATTTATTTATGATAGTCACAGAGAGAGAGAGAGAGAGAGAGATTGAGAGAGAGAGGCAGAGACATAGGCAGAGGGAGAAGCAGGCTCCATGTACCGGGAGCCCGATGTGGGATTCGATCCCGGGTCTCCAGAATCGCACCCTGGGCCAAAGGCAGGCGCTAAATCGCTGCGTCACCCAGGGATCCCATGAGTAGAGGTTTTAAAACATATGCTTATTTCAGCACTTGCCAAGGGGGTAGTTCTGGGAAGAAAATGAAAGTGTTCACATTTAGGAAGATGGAAAGCTAGGAGCACAAATCTTTGGAGTCTGGAGGAAGAGAGAGGTGAAGGAGTATGAATGCTACTGACAGCATCATGGCAGAGCTTAAAGAACTGGGTTAACTCTTGTGTTTTCCAATTAACAGAATATTTTAAATGATAGCAACTTTCCTATAATGGAAGTTATTAATTTTGGTGAAATTTATAATACAGTGATAAGGGAAAATCGAACCATGGTTTACATTTTATCCTTTAACATTTGACATGTTTATTATTTCAATTCAATTGTTCCTTATCTGGATAGGCCTTCCGTGAGTGTAACAAAGGTTGCTTGAAATTTGATTTTTAGCCAGAGTGACCACTTAATTGCTTGTAAGGTACAATTACAATATCTCACACTAGAGAATTTTATATAGCAAACCACAAAGCACTGGTGATTGGCATTTCTGTCACTGGAGTCCATTCAATATCTTCTAACAGCTCACACCACAGTGTGAGGCTATACCTTCTACCTGGAGAACTTATTTTCAAGCATTTGCTGATAAACAGGAACTGAAGATAAGGAAAGGAAGAAAATAATCATTCTATTATGAAGAATGCTGTTTTACTCCTAAAATACAGCTTGTTTGCTTTCCCTCTCTCCCTCTCTTTTTCTATTTCTTTCATTCTCTTTCTTTATTCCTTCCTCTTCTTTCTTTCTTTCTTTTTTCTTTTTGTTTTAGTGCAAAAAGGAAGGATATTGAGTTCTGATATTCTATTTTATTCTGAGCTTTCTTGACTTTCTTTCCAACCTTCCCTCTTTCTAGATTTTTGTGAATGTGCTTTTAACTGAGATTATGAGATTATGTTCTCTTAATTTTCAGAGATTAAACAACTAAGAAATGCTTTAGGGATGACGGTGGTTCTGGGAAAGAATTCCATGAAGTGTAAGAATCAGCTCATTCTAAATAAAGTGACCCTATTAATCATCTTTCATTATAAAATAGAGGGAAACAGGAAACAGGCACATATTTTAAAACTTAGTGAAGTTAATTAGTAGATTGGCTCAGAGTATATTTAATTTAAATACCTTGGAACCTGCAAATGGGAATTTGTCCTAAGAAATGGAGAATCAAATTTTGCCCAGCAAAGCTTTAGGTTTTTCTCACTTATTCTCCACAGCAAAGCCTCTCTTATGAAATACATTCCTCAGGGCTGATTTTACATCCTTATTCCTCAGGCTGTAGATGAGTGGGTTCAGCATAGGGGTTACAAGATTATTCAATATCTGAATTATTGCACTGAGCAAGGCACTGGGATTGGGCTGGAGATAGATGATGATTACTGGTCCATAAGCACAAAGAATTGCAGTGATGTGGGCACTGCAAGTGGAGAAGGCTCTCTGCCTGCCTTCTGCCGAACGGATTTTTGATATGGAGATCCCAATGTGAGTGTAGGAAACAAGGATGAGAAAAAAGCAAATGAGAGACAGAAGACCAACATTTGTGAAACCTACCCTCTGGGCTAGAGATGTATCACCACAGGCTAGAGGTAGGACTGCAGGTATGTCACAGAAGTAGTAGTCCACCTCATTAGAGGCACAGTAGGTCAACTGGAAAGTGAGGGAGGTTAGAATAATGGCGTGAACACAACCACCCATCCAGGTCCCTGTGGCCAAGATGGAGCAGACCCTGTGGTTCATGATGACCATGTATCTCAAAGGATAACATATGGCAACAAAGCGGTCATAGGCCATCACTGTGTACAAGAAACACTCAGTGCAGCCCAGGAAATGATAGAAGAAGAGCTGGGACACGCAGCCCTGAAAAGAGATACCTTGACTCTGCCCTGAAAGGTATAACAGCATCTTGGGAACAGTTGTTGAAGAGAAACCCAGGTCGAACATGGAAAGATTTCCCAAGAAAAAATACATAGGAGTGTGCAGCCGAGAGGAAGAGACGATAGCTGTAAGGATGAGCACATTTCCCAACAGAGTGCATAAGTATAACGAGGAGAACAGGAAAAAGAGGACAGTCTCTAGGCCCTCTGTCTCAGGGATTCCCAACAGGATGAATTCTGTCACCAATGTGTGATTTCTCATTTTTATGGAGGAATCAACTCTTGGGTGTCTGTGGAAAGAAATCTGTGGTTAAATTTAATATGTATGTAAATTAACTGTGTTTAATTCAATGAAGTGGAAAAGGAGCCAAAGGATCCAGATGTTTACAGAGTAGTGCTTGATCTGCCTGCTTCTATCTCCATATTGGGTATCTTTCTGTAGGAGCAGTTTCTATTTGGATGCCCCTTACTACAGTCTCACCAAGAAGCCCTATCTGACTAGTCTTCCACTACTCATGTATGCTACCCAATTGCTTTGATTCCTAGTGCTACTTTGTGATTCTAAGAGGACAACTATGAAGACTCAATGTCTTTGTCACAAACGAGGTCCCATCCAAGTTTCTTATATTCATCTAAGACAATTTGGTCACATTAGCTCTCCAAAAATCATTTATGAACTGATAAGTCATACGTACAAAAGATACAGAATTTTTTCCCACATCATCTCCTTAGGTATGAGGTCAACAATGGGAAACTATCCCAAAGAAGGTCTCAAATAGCTCTTCATGAAGCCAAGATTATATGAACAGGCTCCGTGTGCTCTAGGTTTTAGAGCATGTAACTGGTAGTCACCAATCCAGTCTCCAGAGTCTATAATTGTCTAATCAGACCCCCGTTAAGGAATAGCCTAATTTTATGGCAGCAGAAGGCACAGGGGTGATCGTTAGAAGTTCCTATCCAATTTCCATATTTAAAAAAACTCTGATATCTTTTTCAACTTTTCAACTTGTTTTAACTTTTCCAATACAGTGAGATCTTTAAGTTATAGATCAACTTGTGAATGCTGTTGCCTAAGCCCTTTACCTACCTATCTATCATCTACTTTTTAATTTTTTGGTGATTGTGAGGGGAGAGAAAGAGTGAGAGCCAAAATAAGAGAAATAAAGGGAAAACTCTGGGCACTTACATGGCAAATGGGGAATATAACTGGCTGGTGCTACTGAATGCACTCCATTGAAGGAAGGAGCCCTCCTCTGCTAAACCGTCATCTGCTTAGAGTTTGCAGGTGGATATCCTGAATTCTTCTCTTCTCAGTCACTTCCAATAGAGAATGTCACAGACCTAAATGTGCTTTAACTCCCTGATAGACTTCTCTCTGACTCTAGGAATTGCTATCATTCCCAAATACAGGCAATTTTAAATAGCTTTGTCTTCCTTTGGGTATTAATCCCTCAAGTCTGGGACCCTATTGAACAGAAGAGCAATTAGCTACTTAGACTAATTGGACCTTAGAGATGGGGTGGGGCAGGGAAGAAAAGTTACTAAAGGTGAAATCTTTCATGATTTCCATTGTAAAACATACTTCAGTGGAATAAGAATTATAAAAAATTCATTTGGTGCATGTATTACACATTTTACATTTACATTTATGTATTTCCTACTCTTTCATGTGTATGTGTTATTGTAATAAACAAATTATGTTATTTTCTTGCACTGTATGAAAGGATTGACTGAGTGCAAACAACAGCTAGGTGCAAACTGGAGTAACCTAGAGAATAAAATCAATGAGTGAAAAACTAGCCTCATGGAAGTGTGGAACTAGGGTAGCTCCAGGGCCCTCAGCAGTAGGAATTTGTGGAGCAGCCCCCGGGGAATCACCACCAGATGATTCAACCTCAGCTGCCTTTTGCTTGCACATGCTTCAGCTCCAGATTCAAATCTGATTTCCTTGGCTGGGTCACATGCTTACCTCTGTGGCCAGGGTACAGAGTACAGTGAAATGGAGATGAGCAGTTCTCCAAAGGGTAGTGGAAAGGCTTATTGCCAGGAAATAGGGGGAAGAAGCATGCTAAGAGGCTAAGAGAAAGTTTAGCTATCACTCGAAGCATCTGTCTCGTACCACTTGGCATTTGTTCAAGTTTCCAAGTTAAATGCCTTTATATGCTAGAAGTATTTTTTTGGCGGGGGTAGGGGGTGGCTTACCAAATTCCTCATTAAATGCTTTCATTCATTTGCTTATTTGCGCATACATGATTCATTTATTCCAACAAATACCAGTTATGACAGGCAGGGCATCAATTATTGGAAATCCAGAAAGGTCAGGGAAGGAGTGGTCAGATATAGACCTTCTGCTCAAAAAACTTAAGCGTCTGAGAGACAGTGTTTTATTTAAACCTCATAAAACTCTGATGAGTCTTCTACGGATGAGGAAAGTTAGGATCAAAAAACAAATCATGAAAAAAAAAACAAATCATGAAGCTCGCCATATAATTTTTGATCTTCAAGATTCAGTGTTTAAGAAGTGTTTAGGTAGATACAGTATTCCACATACTTCTGAAATTTCGATGTGAAAAGTAAACTTAGTGTCTTTTTTTGCACATCTACCTAATGGTAAAGGGGTGTAAAAGTTCACAATTCTACTATTCTGTTTATTCTTGTCTTTGATGTTTTGAGGCATGACAACTGCCTTGAAAAAGTAATGTGTACAAATAGAAAAGATGGTTTAAAAAAAAGATGGTAAATATGCCTTTGAGTAGGAAGTGAAATACCATTAAATTTGTCTTGGTCTGGTAACAATTTATTCAGGGAAGACATACGCCATGGACTGTCATAGATATCCAACCCAAACATTGAGAATCAAGATGATCTTGTGATAAATTAATATCACAATCACAGTGAAAACACAAATAGTCTACATTCCCAAAAGGTCAGCTGCTTTCAGTGATGATACCTATTACAGAATGGTGATCAGATCTCAATAGGACAGACTTTCATAGAATAACTTAGGAAGTTTTCTTATTTTTCCTCCAGAAAGGGTAAAGATGTTCTAGAATTATCATAAGCCACAAAAGTATAATTGCAAGTTGTATTTCTTCTGCATTGTTTTTTTTTTAAAGATTTTATTTATTTATTTATTCATAGACACAGAGAGAGAGGCAGAGACACAGGCAGAGGGAGAAGCAGGCTCCATGCCGGGAGCCTAATGTGGGACTCCATCCGGAGTCTATAGGATCACACCCCAGGCTGTGCCAAACCGCTGCGCCACCGGGGCTGCCCTTTTATCTGCATTGTTAAGCAAAATTTCTATTTGGTTTTTATTTTAATAGATTGTTATTTAAGCTACTAAATTTTGTGGTTGCATTTTGCGTAGCAATAAATAACATTAATTCTTGGCCTTGAGGCTACATCTGTAAAAGCAGCTTTTATTCTTCTTTGCTTGTTTATTTTGTTGTTTGCTTTTAAAACATTTTTTTGTTTGAATTCCAGTTAGGTAATATACAGTGTAGTATTAGTTTCAGGTGTCCAAAATAGTGACTTTACACTTCCATACATCACCTGGTTCTCATCACAAGTGCCCTCCTTAATCCCCATTGCTGATTTTGCCCATCCCCTCACCCCACTCTCTCTGGTAACCATCAGTTTATTCTCTATAGTTATGAGTCTGTTTCTTGGTTTGCCTCTCCCTCTCTCTAGGATAGAACCTAGCAGTTGGGTAGTAGTCTATGTGCTAAGCCTATAAAAACAGTCATTCCAATAGGGCATGAGAGCAACCCCAATAAAGAAAATTAATAGGATTGCTAGCAAACACTTGAGATAGGTAACCATGAATGTATAGTATTGCTAAACTGCCTGGTTTGTGATTTTTCTCTAAGAAAGCCTAACAGGATGGTTTTAGGAATGGAGCAAGTAGGTGGGATCACTGAAGACTGGGTAGGAAGACATGATGGAGGGAAGGGTTTGAGTACTTTGGAACTATTTATAATAATAATAATAATAAATCTAAACTAATAAGAAGCTAAGACAAGAAATGTTGACAGGAGGAAAGAAAGTGACGTAAACAAATGAGAAGTTTCAATGACGTCATTTATTAATTCCCCCCAAATTTAGTAGCAGCTGCAGTGATGTGCTAAAACTGCTAAGTTCTGGGGCACCTGGGTGGCTCAGCTGGTTAAGCGTCTGATTTTGGCTCAAGTCATGATCCTCACTCGATCCCATATGGAGTCCTGAGATCATCCCATATCGAGTCCTGAGATCAAACCTCGTGTCTGGCCACCTGCTCAGCAGGGAGTCTGTTTTCCCTCTGCCCCTCCCCCCCACTCATTTTTTCTCTCTCTCTCTCTCTTTCTCAAATGAATGAAAAACATAAAAATAAAAAATAAAACTACTATGTCCTGGTGAACAGGGATTGTCCTTGGTCTCTGCCCTCAGAGACCTTACAGTCTAGTAAAAGAAGAAAGACATTAACCAACTAATCATACATAACATAATTATTTAATAAGGCAAATGCTAGGAAGAAAAGTTCAATGGATTGAAAAGTGATAATGGGAGAGTATTTGTGTTCGCTCACGTTCCTCCTTCCTGTCAGTAAACATGTGTGCACATTAGGATTTGTAGCTCCCTGAAGGTTGGGGAGGACTTCCTTGGGAAAATGTTATCTGAGCCGAGACCTGAAGAGTGAGTAAAGGTGCAGGAAGGGGAATTCTAGGTGGGGGGCAAAGCACATGCAAAGGCTTTGAGCCCATTTGAGAAACTCAAGGAAAGAGAGGAAAAGAACTGTGAGATCAGGCTTTAGAGGCCGAATGGGAAATGATTACCAGGGCCTGGCCTGTCACTGTAAAGACGATGGAAGGTTTCTATGAGGAGCTTTAAGAAACAGCAAGAGGGTTTTCAGCAGGATTGCATTTGAGTTTTATGGGAGTGAGGGAATATGAGGAGATAATCCCAGCTATTGAAGTGAGCGAGAATACACTGAGGGCGATAAATAAGGAAGATCTTTGCACTACAGAATTTAAGATACTTGGTCAGGAAAAAAGGAGAAAAGACAGTCAACTAGTTCAGTGAGATGTTTACTGAGATTGCGTGTGGACTAATGCCTTGCTTTAGTTTAATCTGACAACATGAGAACAGAATTCATTTTTTGCTTTTTAAGTTTTTGTACCTGAACATACACCAAGAACCAAAATTTGATTCTGATAATCAGGTAAAGCACCCACATGTGTATCTTCTGGAAACAGACGATTGTAGCCAACTGAGGACAGAAACTAATGAGGAGGGGAAAAATAGAACCACAATCCATGGGATTAGAATATTTTATTAGAAATTAGTTTGGACACCATTTAACAACATAATATAACATAATACACACTACACCACTGGTTTTAGAAATGACTGGCCATTTTTTTCCTCCAATGTAATTATTCTTTTTTTTTTTTTTTTGCCTTAAAACTTTCTGGTTTGAATAATCATCCTCACTTGATCCCATAATAAGGTGTCTTTTTTCTTTTTTCTCTTGAACATAGCTCTTTTTAAAAACAAATGTTACAATCTCATTGCAAAATCATGAGGGTAATGCAGAACCATAGAGAAGAAAGTGGAAATCACCCAAAATTGGATTATTCATTTTTATTATTTGGGTGACTACTCTTTCAATCATCCATTTATAAACAGATACATTTATATAAAGATAAAAAATAAGGTATATGTATTCACAATCTTTTTGTTATTTCCACTTGCCATGGGAATTTTGTCTTTGCCCTATTCCCTGGGCCTTTGTTTCACAGAGTCAATATACTGGGTAAGGAGAGGGCTAGAGAAGCTAGAAAGGAAAGATTCATGAAAAATAGAAAAGCCCCCGAGTAACTTGTGGAAAACAAAAGGAAAAGTTACAGTTGGTTAAGAGAAGGGATTTTTGGAGAACTTAAAGACAGAAATAATAAATAATGTGGGACAGCTCTCATACATCAGAAATAGTAAAAGGAAAAAAACTGGAAGATTTTTTTGGGCTGTGTGTGTAGAAGGTCAAATATTTATTCTCAAAAGTTTCAGCGAGGGACAGATGGGTGGCTCAGTGGTTGAGCGTGTATGTCTTCAGTTCAGGTTGTGATCTTGGGATTCTGAGATCGAGTCCCTCATCGGGCTCTACCTGGGGAGCTTGCTTCTCCCTCTGCCTATGTCTCTGCCTCTCTGTGTCTCTCATGAATAAATAAATAAAATATTTAAAAAAAGGTTTTAGAAAAATCGCTAGACTATGTACAGCTGTGTGAAGATGTGAGCTAGAATCCTAGTTCTATCTATGAGCAAACTGTGACTTAAGGGAATTTACCCGACATCCCTAAACCTTATTTCACCTTTTGTAAAATGATCTCCACATTCTTACATAGATAAATTAGATAATATACACAAACCAACTGTACAGAGCTTGGTAGGGGGTAAAGACTCAGTAAATGGCAACTTTAGGCAGATCCCCTGAAGGCTACCTTAAGCTACATATCTTCTCTGCCCACACCAAACTGAGGTATTTAGCAATTAAACTATGATCTGAGAGGGTTCAGCAGTATATGTAGTTGCAAGACAAGAGAGAGAACCAGAAAACTCAAAAACCATAGGATAGGTGAAAACTGGATAAGCAGATTTATTTTAAGTTGTGGTAAATTACACATAGCACAAAATTTGCTATCTTTGCCATTTTAAAAAATATTTATTTATTTATTTTAGAGAGAGTGAGTGGGCATGAGCAGGGGAAGGAGGAGAGGGAGAGGCAGGGGATGAGAATCTCAAGCAGATTCTGTCCTGAGCCTGGAACCAATACAAGGTTCCATCCCACAAGCCTGAGATCATGACCTGAGCCAAAATCAAGAGTCGAGGCTTAACTGACTGAGCCACCCAGGCGCCCCTACAGCATTTGTAAGTGTACAGTTTGTTAGTGTTGAGTGTATTTGTACTGTTGTGTAACCAATCCCCAGAATGTTTTGCAAAACTTGTTGTGTAACTGAAACTCTATACCCATTAAACAACTACCCATTTTCCCCTCTCCTCGCCTTTGGCAACCACTATTCTACTTTCTTTTTCTATTAGTTTGACTACTCTAAGTGCCTCATATAACTGGAATCACACAGCATTTGCTTTTTTGTGACTAGTGTATTTCACTTAACATCCTTGAAGTTTATCCCTGTCATAATATGTGTCAGAATTTCCTTCTTTTTTAAGGCTGAATAATATTCTGTGTATGTATATACTGCGTTTTGTTTATCCACTTGCCATCAATGGATACTTGGATTGCTTCTACTTTTGGCTATTGTGAATGAACATGCAATGAATATGAATATCTTTTCAAGACTTTGCTTTCAATTCTTTTTGATATATACTCAGAAATGGAATTGCTGGATCACATGGTAATTTTAAATTTATTGAGGAAGCACCATACTATTTTCCACACTGGCCACACCATTTTATGTTTATACCTACAGGGGACAGAGTTTCCAATTTCTACACATCCTTGCTAACAATTATTATTTTCCTTTTTAAGTAACAGTCATCTAACGGGTATGAGGGGATGATTCATTGTGAGTTTGATTTACATTTTCTTAATGATTAGGGATACTGATAGGCTTGTTGGCCTATGTATGTCTTCTTTGGAGAAGTGTCTATTTAAAAATGGAGCTACCCATTTCTAGATCAAGTTATTTGTTTTTGTTGTTGTTGTTGTTGATGAAATAGGATTTTTCTTGATGGAGTAAGATTTTTAAGAAGTGGTTTGCACATGTGTATGTGTACAGATGTTTTAAATAAAATGTCACGTTGAATGCTTGGCTAAAGTTTTAGATATAGGAAAGATTTAAACTGTTTTGAATGTTTTGTTTCTTTTTCCCCAATTTCAAACAGTCATTACAACAATGATTTAGAAGTGATAAAAAAGTGATCAGAGTTCATTCACATGTCACCTTAAATTATATACCTTTAATTTTACTTAAATGTGGATCTATGTTTAAACTAGTGCCTGTTGTCATGCATTCTGATTATTTCACTCGTGTTCTTTCTGTGTGAATAAATATGTAATATGTCATAATTTGAATGGTTAATAGTCTTCATTCATTCATTCATTCAACAAACTTACACTGGATGCTTACTATGTCATTGGGCTATGTTCTGAATACAAAACAGTGAATAAGGCAGAAAATAAATCTATTGAATGAGTATCAATATTAGTGTGATGAATATATGTCTGTCAACACCATCCAGGCTTTACCAGATATTATAGCATCATAGCGAGTTCTTCCACCAATAGCTAGCATTGATGGGACAGCACACTAATACTAGAATTGCTTGGATCCAGCATATTATCTAGGATAGGTATTTTCAAAGTGTGGGAATAAAATTCCATGTGATCTAAATTTTAGTTAACCAGGTTAGGAGGCATCATAGGACTCTTCTATTGTACCTTAAATAATTTATTTACACTTAAATAGGCTTCTTTTTGTCTCGTGCCTTTTGTAAGGGCAGCAATATGTTTTATTTGAGATTTTCACTTTTTTTGTTTTGTTTTAATGGTTTCAAATAAGATTTGTGAGTAAAAAGGGAATGCACAAACTACAAATCACTAAAGAGTTATGAAAACTAAGAGGTAGTATGTCCATGAGCTCTCTAGTAAATAATACCTTCTTTCTCCCTAGATTCTGGAAAAAAATTGAAAAATAATTATCGACTCCGGTATTACTGGAGATCACGTTGGAAAATGTAAGTTGGTGGGAGAACCAGATGATCATGGTAATTGAACCCCATAATTAGATCACCTTCTTTTCAAACTACACAGGACAGGAAGATACCCAATACCCACTTTCCTAATCCTTTTACACTAAGGAGTAACATTGGGAGGATGGGGTAGTAGGAAAACCAGGACAACAGGCGTTAATAGGGTTGGTCTAGGCCTGGCTTTACTATAACTAGATGTGTTACAAAGGGCAAGATAATTATTACTATAGCTCAGTGTCACTAATCACATATGGGAGAATGGGTAGTTACAAATAAATGGATAATGGTGAAGTTGACAGACAAACACGACCTTTGTCAGTGCATATTTTCCCAGTTATTTATTTAACACTTTCTATGTATCATGAGCTCTGGAAAGGGGTAATGAGGTTGAGTAAATTGCCAAGCAGGACTTTTAGGGGAGTTATGTAAATGAGGAATTAAATGTAGAGCCTTGGGAGTTAACTGGAGTTCAAGTTTGATGTACTACTTACTGTGCAATGTTGGGACCATTATTTAAAATCTTTAATCCTCAAAGCTGTTTTTGTTTGATTGTTTTGTTTTGTTTTTACAAAATGGAAACTCTATTATGTGAAAGTGATTATAATCATCATAATGCCTGGAAAGCAGATCGTGCTCTATAAATGTTAATGAATACTATTCTTGGCAACACGGAGGAACTTAAATGTTTATAAGCATAAAAGAAGAATATTCCAAGCTCAGAAAGAGAAATGAAATGAAGAGTGATCTGGCACAGAGGTGGACTAATGAGGTGTGTATCTTGGACCACCACAGATCCTCACTGTCCTCAACCAGACAAAGTTGGCTGCCCATTAGAAAAATAAGAAATCTATCTCCAGCTGCTTGCTATGCCCCATGGATTCCTTATCTAAGAATAAGTCGCTGAGGATGACATTGATTGTAGACCTATTTATAGGGCCCCAGGGGTTGCAGAGACACACAAACCTAGAAAATTTTATTAAGCAAAAATTACAATGCTTTTAAGGCAGCATTTACTACTATTTATTTGAGAGGAGGAAATATGCAGATGATATTGAGAAATAAATTTCCAAAATCCATTTTAAAAAGCCCATAATTTATTCCAGAGAAATAAATACTAGATGGCGGAACACTCTTTTTAGGGAACTTTTCACTTCTTTGTTTCTTAAGGAATAGATTAATGAGTTCAGCATGGGTGACACAATATTATTTAATATCTGTACCATAGCCCCAAGCAAGGGGTTGGGTGTGGGCTGCAGATAGATGATGATCACAGGACCATAGGCACAGAGGATTGCAGTGAGGTGGGCACTGCAGGTGGAGAAAGCTTTCTGCCTGCCCTCTGCCGAGCGGATTCTCAGAATGGCAATCCCAATGCGCGTGTAGGAGACACAAACACTGAACCAGAGCATTAAAGCCAGAAACCCAACATTAGTGGAGCCCACTCTCTGGGCCAGGGAGCTGTCAGCACAGGCCAGGGGTAAGACAGCAGGAATGTCACAGAAAAAGTAGTCCACCAGGTTGGAGCCAGAGTATGTTAACTGAAAGGTGAAGGAGGTCAGGATGGTGGCGTGAAGACAACCCACCAAGCAGGCTGCCATGACCAAGCCAACACAGACCCCAGGTCTCATGATGAGCATATACCTCAGGGGGTGGCAGATAGCCACAAAGCGGTCATATGCCATTGCAGAATAGAGGCACCCTTCAGTAGACCCCAGGAAATGGTAGAAAAAGAGCTGTGCAACACAGCCCTCGTAAGAAATGGCGTGACTTTGGCCAGAGAGATAGAACAGCATCTTGGGACAGGTTACAGATGGAAACAACATGTCAAAAATAGATAGGAGTCCCAGGAAGAAGTACATAGGGGTGTGAAGGGTAGAGGAAGAAACAACTGCTGTAAGGATGAGTAAATTGCCCAGCAAGGTGAAGAGGTAAATAAGTGAGAAGATGACAAATAGCACAGTCTCCATTCCCGCTGTCTGAGGTATTCCCAGTAGAATAAACTCACGGAGCTCTGTGTGATTCCTCATGTTCCTGGAGCAGACAAGATGGTGAAACCATGAATGTGGAGGCTGACTCATGGCAGACACAATACCAACACATTCATCACCATCAATTTTTTTTTAAGATTTTATTTTTGAGTAATCTCTACACACAACATAGAGCTTGAACTTAGAACCCCAAGATCAGGAGTCCCATGGTCTGCCAACTGAGCCAGCCAGATGCTCCAGCCTTTGTTTAAATATAAATATGATGCTGAAATTAAGAATTCAGGATTCTGCCAAAGACATTTAGGGGATGGTAAAGCAAATCTATGCTTTTATATCTCAAGATATCATCTTCCTTCATGAATATGGATACAAAGCAATATGAAACACCACCATGGTGAAATACTGGATGGGCTAAGGGGACCAAGACCTCAATATCAAACTATGAACGTAATTTAATTAATATCCATAACCAATTATACAGCAATAAATGCCTCCAAATAGACTAGCCTGGAAGTCTCATCCTCCTGATTCCTTTTCAGAACATGCCTGCAGTAATTCAAAGACATCATCCAATGCCCTGAGTATTCATCAAAGGTTAATGTGGGCACCCACACCTTTGATGACAGCAATGGATTGTGATTCAGTGCAATGAGCATTAGTGTTTGGATTGTATTAATATTATCTTAATTGAGTATATTCCTTAATCTGGGCATTTTCTTATTTGGCGATGCTCATTTGACTGAAAAGAAACTGAATCTGGATGTCATCTTGGGATTTTAGGTGGTTTAGAGATTAGCAGCTAAGTTGTATTATGGAGAAGGTAGGTTTTAGTGAAATTATATCACATATAAAGATGTAGCTATGGGATATTTAATCTTTGCTAACAATGAGAATTTTGGATCCTTAGTGCAATAAAAATATATCAATTTTGCAACTGTTTTGTGTTTTCCACTTTTTATTTGTTTATTTTTGATTCTGGTAAGAAAATTTACAATGAGACCTACTTTCTTAACAGATTTTTAAGTGTACGTTATTGTTAACTATAAGCACGATATTGTGCAGCAGATCTCTAGACTTTATTCAGTTTGCCTTACTGAAACTTTATACCCTTTGATCTGCTCCCATTTTTTCTCTCATCCCTGCCCCTGGCAACCACCATTCTGACTCTGCTTCTATGAGTCTAAGTGTCACTTTAAAGGGAAAAGTCAGTGTGCTGAGAATCTGGAACTGCCGCTAGGGCGTGCTGTGGGCAGCTGTTACAGTGCCGGAATTCAAAGGTATTTATGAATTGTTCCCAAAGAGATGATGTTTTCACTTTCGGTTTTTACTTTCATGATTCGTTTTTTTTTTCTTGAAATCCAAAATATATGAAAACTGTCAGTTATAATTTCCTAACTTCTAATTATAATTCCTGATTGATTTCTCCGATCCTGTTTTATAATTAAGCTACTAATTGATCATTTTATCTTCTAAAAACATGACAAGTGGTAAGATAGGTTAGTACTATTCATAGATACCAAAGAAATTCCAAAGGAACTAAATTTAGGTTCCTTTAGATTGTAAAGCCTCTGAGAGTAAACACCTTAATTTGCCACTAAATCTGCAGTATTTATCACAGTGCTTGTAAATGGTTGGCGTTTAAATATTTGTTAGGTAGGTAGATGAACAAAAGTTGGAAATTAGTTTATGAATATAGTTTGGTTGTAAATTCAATGAAGAGACTGTGTCTATTCTTGTTCAGCACTTTATCTTTAGAACTTAGAAAATAGTAGTACCCAATAAATGTGTTTATTTGAATAGAATTTTAGAATGCTCTGCAATGAGTCCTTTTGTCTTTAGACTACTGTGAGCCTTTTTTATTAACCCTGGAAGTCAATGGCTGTAGTGAGCCTCCTTTGGCTTGAGAGTCCATGCCTAATGAAAGAAATTCAGGTACTCAGTGAAATGTAGAGTACCTAATTCTCGACCTAGAAAAGAGAAGATGTACCTTGAACATTTTCATAACTGCTGGCAACTCATCATTGTCTCTTGCTGGGGGGGGGAAATATGTAAGTGATAGACAGAAGTAGAGAGCTAAGGAAGAAGACCTTCCTGAAAAGAAGGAAAAGGAGTAAGATATGACTGGTGGAACATTCTGTAGCAAAAATAAAAGGACATAGAAAGGAATTAGTGCAAAAATACTAAAATTCAACAAAAATAATTCACACAACCGTAAGTTCTAGATTTGGATTATGCATCTTAGTTCACGTGATAATTAGAGTGAGAACAGCATTATCATAATATATTAATGCAACTGATTTACTTTGTTACTACCATCTTACAGTATTGAGTCTCTAGAGAGACTTGTATTGAGTTCTTTGATTCATTGGGTTTCTTGCTGGAGGAAAGCCAGTATGCCTCACTTTTTTCCTAGATGACTTTTGGGTGCTTCCAATGAGCACTCAAATCTGAACCTGAAGTCAGTTTGTACTTGTGTTGAAGCTGTTACAGGAAGACTGCATGGCCACGGAGGGGGGGGTCCCATGCTCTGGATTAGCCATCTCTTTACATAGGCACCCTTGTAAATTTCAGAACAATTTTGGTCAGGTTCAATAAACAGAGAGGACTAGTAGAATAGCTGCTGTGAGGGAATGGTGGTAAAGAAAGACAAGACTTTTATGCCAGATAGATTTAATTTTAAATCTAGTCTCTTGGGGCACCTGGTGGCTCAGCTGGTTGATCATCTGATCCTTGGTTTCAGCTCAGGTCATGATCTTGAGTCATGAGACTGAGCCCTGTATCAGGCTCCATGCTTAGCATGGAGTCTGTTTGAGATTCTCTCTCTCTTTCCCTCTCCCTCTTCCCCTACTCACACTTGCTCTCTCTCTCCCTCTTAAATAAATAAATAAATAAATAAATAAATCTTTAAAAATATAAATCTAGTCTCTTGCTTACTGATCTTGGGACTTTTCTATGTTTCATTTTACTAATCTCTAAAATAGGAATGGTATAATATTCTAAGTATTGTTGGGTGGATTAAGTGGGATAATGCAATATGAGGCTTCTAATGTGGTGTCTTATCATATTGTAGGTACCCAGCAACTGTTACTGATTTCTATAATCTGGGCAAGAGTAAAAACACTCTTGTAGTATACTGACTTAATATTAATATGAGCATAGCTAATGTCAAAGAACTCACGGTTTGGAGGAAGTGTTTAGAAAATATCCCTGGGTACCCATGGTGGTCTCCCCTAAATTCTGCTGAGGTACAAAAATAAAACATGTGAGGGAAAAAATTGGAACCATGCCTTAAATGTCTGCCTCATCCCTTATACCTCATATGCAAACACCCATCTCTCTAAACCATTCAAAACATGGTAAAATATGGATCATGCTAATTCATGATATCAGTGATATGCAAGATAAAGCATGAGATGTTTCTGTTGATTCTAAAGCAGTTTAAATATTTCTGTAGCATAAAAACTGAAAGCAAAGAAAAATTATGAGAAATATCTCCTGAAAATAACACTATTTCAGATTGAGATTTTATTTACCATATTCTAAAAAAATTATACCTATAGCTTCAAATGTTATTTTTTAAAATCTTAAACATTCGAGTTCCTCACCATTTCTAGCTCTGCAACTAGACAGGCATCAAAAATGCACATGGAGTCAAGAAAGATAAATCAAATAGCAATTTAGAGTTGCACCCCTAGTAGATACAGACACAACTTTCTTAGACAATTCAGCTCAATACAAACATTTATCTAGGGCAGAGGCCATATTGTTACAAAATTTTTATTCCCTTGGTGCCTGCAGTTCTTGGTCATGCTGCTTCGAAGAATGGAGAAGGAGACCAGATGAATGTGGTGGGCAGCAAGGCAAAGTTTATAGAGCAATAGTACAAAGCTTCTGGAGAGGGAAGGGGCCCAAGAGAGTTGCTGTTTTGGGGTTCAAATTGAGGGGTTTTTATAATTTCTTTTGGGGAACTATCTTGAGCATCTGCGGGTGGGCTTTGTAGATTGGCTGCTAAAGTGTGCCAACCAGGGTTTTGATCATGTACCTGTTTACCTATTGGGTTATTGCTCACATGTTGATGGTTTTTGAGCTAACATCTGGAGACTAATTGCCTCAACTCGTGATAGTGATCAATGTTTTATGATTAATTATTTTGTTTCAGGGTGTTTTGCAAAAGTTATCTCTGCAGAGGCTACTAGACAGAATACTATTGTGGTCTTGTCTAAGCTATAAAATAGGTGCTTGTGCAGTTTCATCTTGGCTGTCTGGCTTTCTATTTTCTTGTTAGAGATCCTGGTCCTGATTACCTAATCTGCCTAACTGCCCAACTAACTCCTAACAATGTGATATATTAAAAGAACTTGGATTAGAGGTCTAAAGACTGAAGTCCAAGTTTTGATTTTTGGTAGTGTGATTATGGATAGGAAACTTAAAATTTCTGAACCTCATCTTCTCATCTGTAAAGAAGAGTAATGAGAATGTAAACATTCTCTGTACCAGTAAACTCAACCTAAATTTCTCATTCTAACTAGAACATTTTTGAGAGTCAAAGAGGTCATTATTAATAATTAAAGCAGGACAGTATGAGTAACATAGGAAACTTCCTGCCACATCACTGAGTAATCTCCTTAGCATCATGCCCTTCATTTGTGTCCCACATATCTGGATTTGATATGCACCACTAAAACTGTGCTCCTTGAAATGTGGGATATTTTTCTCTTTTAAGGAGGCTACATGCCTAGTGTGGAGCCCAACATGGGGCTTGAACTCATAACCCTGAGATTAAGACCTGAGCTGAGATCAAGGGTCAGATGCTTAAGCAACTGAGCCACCCAGGTGTCCCAAAATGTGGGATATTCTTATAATTGTGCTTGGTATATAGTGTATACTCACTAAATGTTTTTGATTAACTGAGATAATATTTATTTCATGGAATTTTTGTAAAGATTTAATATGATGATGTTTATGAAAGATCTTGATACATAATAAAGTGCTATATTGTGGTTAATTATTATATATACTATAGAGAGTCTTGTGCTAAAGAATTTGGGAAGTTCTTACCTGTATGAAGAGGATAGTCAATGTCTTAAACTTGAATGAGGTCACTCTGGGAAACACAGTAAAGGAGGCCAAAAGAGGTGTGGAGGCCAAACCTTGAGAAATACTACATTTTTTGGAAAAGGAAAAGGAAAGGGAGTATGTAAGAAGAAATATATCCATTCTCTGAAGAATTTAAAAGATAACTGAGAGAATGTCTTTTATATATGTTTGTATCAGAAGGATTATTTTCTCCATGCCATAGAAATATATTTTCTGGAACTACCTGGGTGGCTCAGTTGCTTAAGCATTAGATTCATGATTTCGGCTCAGGTCATCCTCTCAGAGTCATAAGATAGAACCCCACATTGGGCTTTGTGCTCAGTGGGGTGTTTGCATCTTTCCCTCTCCCTCTGCCCCTTCCCTCTCAAATAAATAAATAATTCCTAAAATAAATATATTTTCTCCATGTCAGGGAATACATCGAATTCTTTAATCCTAAGCAACTATGTGGTGCTTGGAATATGATAGATGCAGAATTAAGTCTTGATGAACAAAAGAAAGAGTAAATGAATGCATTCCTGCATGCTATTTGATGGAGTGAATGGACGTAAGGATTATAGTCATTGCATGAAATGAGAAGGAAGCCCTTGGCTGTGATTTCTTCCAACAGTCCTTGCTACTCAAGACTCTAGAGTGACAGTCAAAGTAAAAAATTGAGAAAGATGGGGAGATGCTCTGAGACTTACGTGGTCAAATGATCATGACTGCCTCAAGTAAGGAAAACAAAATTTTCCTTCCTTTTATTTTCAGTTTCTTCTATAGAGGTGTGGGGCTCTCCATTTCAAACGTCTGTCTTCCCTAGGTGGCATGGAATTGGACTTGGATGCTCTAACTGTAGACCCCAAATGGTCTTTTTGCATTCAGACTCACACAGAGGGAGGATGCTATACATTTGATGAACATCCTATTGCCTAGTGTGATTATATTATCTCAGAGTTAGCAGAAGTAGAATGATCTCCTACCTTTTAGGATTTTAAATTATCTCATAGTCCCTCTGGAACCCTATCCATGATGTATTACAAGATTCAGGGAAACAGAAGCCCTCTGAGCTTAGGGAGCAATTAAATGCTGGGTGCTGAGAGAATTTAAGAGTGAAAAAATAGTACATGGTAATCAAGATAATCTTGAAAGGAATTAGGAGTCAAAGAGATCCCCTTGACCACCCTTTTTTTCTTTTTCTACTTTGAAGAGACTTCCCATGGAATCTCTTTGTTCTTTACAAACCTCAGGGATTAGACCTGCCATTCCTCACCCCCCAATTTCTACCTATTCCTTTACCTCTTTTGGTTGTAAAAGAAATTCTAAGATAGTGAAAAAAGTATCCACCTTGGAGCTTCTGGTGTGAAGAACAGGCTTGTTTCTCAATAGCTGTAAGTCCTTGAGAAGGTCAGTAGTCCTTTCTGAATCTTAATATACCCATTTATAAAATGGGGTTATAATAGTATTTCACAAAGTGATTGTGAGGAGTTAATGAAATAATGCTTATACATATCCTAACACAAACTACTCACTCCTATGATTATTATTGAAAATAGATGGAATGTTAATTTTATTAATAGAATCCCTCCCCCTTATTCTGCCCTACCTAATATTAGGATGAAGTTTTGTTTTCTTTGTTGGCTTAGTTCTTTTTTGTTTTGTTTTGTTTTTAGTCTTGTCTACATGTAATAACAGTGAAAGACATGGTGAGTAACAAAAACAAAAACTAATTTTTCTAGAGTCATTAAAAATATAAGAAATCTAGTAATGCTTCTAATAATCCTTCTCTAGAGAACAGAGAATTTAAATGGTATAAAATTTCCAGACTCTCAAGATTTAACCAGGGTAATCCAAGAAAAGGAGAAAAATCCCAAGAAAGGGAAGGTGGAACTAACATTTAAAGAGTGCCTACTTGTGACAGATGTCTTTAAAAATCATATTTTATTTAATCCTCACAAAATATATATAGGGTAGGTATTATTAGTCTACTTCACAAATGATGGTATGTATCACGAGAGAAGTTGTTTCCTCGAGATTACACAACTACTAAGTAATAGAGGTAGGAATTGAGCCTAGACTCATAGACTGAATTCAATAGCAAAACCAAGTCGATATTAAAACATCAGAACCTGGGATGCCCGGATGGCTCAGTGGTTGAGCATCTGCCTTTGGCCAGGGTATGATCCCGGGGTCTGAGGATCAGGCTCCCTGTGAGGAGCCTGCTTCTCCCTCTGCCTATTTTTCTGCCTCTCTCTCTGAGTCTCTCATGAATAAATAAATAAAATCTTTAAAAAATCTATCAAAACCTGATTCCTAGTTTTCTGTACAATTTTTGCCTCTAGATGAGGAAGGTATGCTTTCTATTGATCCTCAGGGATTCAGACCCATGAGCTTCATTCTGCTTCTCTCCTTTGGTACTTATTTGTCCTTATTTGCCCAAAGTATGTTTGCTTGTAGTTGATGGCAATTATTACTCTTAAACAATAGTCAGCATCTTCTTTTTTTTTTATTTTTTTTTTTTTTTTATTTTTTATTTTTTTATTGGTGTTCAATTTACTAACATACAGAATAACACCAGCGCCCGTCACCCATTCACTCCCACCCCCCGCCCTCCTCCCCTTCTACCACCCCTAGTTCGTTTCCCAGAGTTAGCAGTCTTTACGTTCTGTCTCCCTTTCTGATATTTCCCACACATTTCTTCCCCCTTCCCTTCTTTTCCCTTTCACTATTATTTATATTCCCCAAATGAATGAGAACATATAATGTTTGTCCTTCTCCGACTGACTTACTTCACTCAGCATAATACCCTCCAGTTCCATCCACGTTGAAGCAAATGGTGGGTATTTGTCATTTCTAATAGCTGAGTAATATTCCATTGTATACATAAACCACATCTTCTTTATCCATTCATCTTTCGTTGGACACCGAGGCTCCTTCCACAGTTTGGCTATCGTGGCCATTGCTGCTAGAAACATCGGGGTGCAGGTGTCCCGGCGTTTCATTGCATCTGTATCTTTGGGGTAAATCCCCAACAGTGCAATTGCTGGGTCGTAGGGCAGGTATATTTTTAACTGTTTGAGGAACCTCCACACAGTTTTCCAGAGTGGCTGCACCAGTTCACATTCCCACCAACAGTGTAAGAGGGTTCCCTTTTCTCCGCATCCTCTCCAACATTTGTTGTTTCCTGCCTTGTTAATTTTCCCCATTCTCACTGGTGTGAGGTGGTATCTCATTGTAGTTTTGATTTGTATTTCCCTGATGGCAAGTGATGCAGAGCATTTTCTCATATGCATGTTGGCCATGTCTATGTCTTCCTCTGTGAGATTTCTGTTCATGTCTTTTGCCCATTTCATGATTGGATTGTTTGTTTCTTTGGTGCTGAGTTTAATAAGTTCTTTATAGATCTTGGAAACTAGCCCTTTATCTGATATATCATTTGCAAATATCTTCTCCCATTCTGTAGGTTGTCGTTGAGTTTTGTTGACTGTATCCTTTGCTGTGCAAAAGCTTCTTATCTTGATGAAGTCCCAATAGTTCATTTTTGCTTTTGTTTCTTTTGCCTTCGTGGATGTATCTTGCAAGAAGTTACTATGGCCGAGTTCAAAAAGGGTGTTGCCTGTGTTCTTCTCTAGGATTTTGATGGAATCTTGTCTCACATTTAGATCTTTCATCCATTTTGAGTTTATCTTTGTGTATGGTGAAAGAGAGTGGTCTAGTTTCATTCTTCTGCATGTGGATGTCCAATTTTCCCAGCACCATTTATTGAAGAGACTGTCTTTCTTCCAATGGATAGTCTTTCCTCCTTTATCGAATATTAGTTGCCCATAAAGTTCAGGGTCCACTTCTGGATTCTCTATTCTGTTCCACTGATCTATGTGTCTGTTTTTGTGCCAGTACCACACTGTCTTGATGACCACAGCTTTGTAGTACAACCTGAAATCTGGCATTGTGATGCCCCCAGATATGGTTTTCTTTTTTAAAATTCCCCTGGCTATTCGGGGTTTTTTCTGATTCCACACAAATCTTAAAATAATTTGTTCTAACTCTCTGAAGAAAGTCCATGGTATTTTGATAGGGATTGCATTAAACGTGTATATTGCCCTGGGTAACATTGACATTTTCACAATATTAATTCTGCCAATCCATGAGCATGGAATATTTTTCCATCTCTTTGTGTCTTCCTCAATTTCTTTCAGAAGTGTTCTATAGTTTTGAGGGTATAGATCCTTTACATCTTTGGTGAGGTTTATTCCTAGGTATCTTATGCTTTTGGGTGCAATTGTAAATGGGATTGACTCCTTAATTTCTCTTTCTTCAGTCTCATTGTTAGTGTATAGAAATGCCACTGACTTCTGGGCATTGATTTTGTATCCTGCCACGCTACCGAATTGCTGTATGAGTTCTAGCAATCTTGGGGTGGAGACTTTTGGGTTTTCTATGTAGAGTATCATGTCATCGGCGAAGAGGGAGAGTTTGACTTCTTCTTTGCCAATTTGAATGCCTTTAATGTCTTTTTGTTGTCTGATTGCTGAGGCTAGGACTTCCAGTACTATGTTGAATAACAGTGGTGAGAGTGGACATCCCTGTCTTGTTCCTGATCTTAGGGGAAAGGCTCCCAGTGCTTCCCCATTGAGAATGATATTTGCTGTGGGCTTTTCATAGATGGCTTTTAAGATGTCGAGGAATGTTCCCTCTATCCCTACACTCGGAAGAGTTTTGATCAGGAATGGATGCTGTATTTTGTCAAATGCTTTCTCTGCATCTAATGAGAGGATCATATGGTTCTTGGTTTTTCTCTTGCTGATATGATGAATCACATTGATTGTTTTACGGGTGTTGAACCAGCCTTGTGTCCCAGGGATAAATCCTACTTGGTCATGGTGAATAATTTTCTTAATGTACTGTTGGATCCTATTGGCCAGTATCTTGTTGAGAATTTTTGCATCCATGTTCATCAGGGATATTGGTCTGTAATTCTCCTTTTTGGCGGGGTCTTTGTCTGGCTTTGGAATTAAGGTGATGCTGGCTTCATAGAACGAATTTGGAAGTACTCCATCTCTTTCTATCTTTCCAAACAGCTTTAGGAGAATAGGTATGATTTCTTCTTTAAACGTTTGATAAAATTCTCCTGGGAAGCCATCTGGCCCTGGACTCTTGTGTCTTGGGAGGTTTTTGATGACTGCTTCAATTTCCTCCCTGGTTATTGGCCTGTTCAGGTTTTCTATTTCTTCCTGTTCCAGTTTTGGTAGTTTGTGGCTTTCCAGGAATGCGTCCATTTCTTCTAGATTGCCTAATTTATTGGCGTATAGCTGTTCATAATATGTTTTTAAAATCGTTTGTATTTCCTTGGTGTTGGTAGTGATCTCTCCTTTCTCATTCATGATTTTATTAATTTGAGTCTTCTCTCTCTTCTTTTTAATAAGGCTGGCTAATGGTTTATCTATCTTATTAATTCTTTCAAAGAACCAACTCCTGGTTCTGTTGATCTGTTCCACAGTTCTTCTGGTCTCGATTTCGTTGAGTTCTGCTCGAATCTTTATTAACTCCCTTCTTCTCTTGGGTGTAGGATCTATTTGCTGTTTTTTCTCTAGCTCCTTTATGTGTAAGGTTAGCTTTTGTATTTGAGTTCTTTCCAGTTTTTGAATGGATGCTTGTATTGCGATGTATTTCCCCCTTAGGACTGCTTTTGCTGCATCCCAAAGATTTTGAACGGTTGTATCTTCATTCTCATTAGTTTCCATGAATCTTTTTAATTCTTCCTTAATTTCTTGGTTGACCCTTTTATCTTTTAGCAGGATGGTCCTTAACCTCCATGTGTTTGAGGTCCTTCCAAACTTCTTGTTGTGATTTAGTTCTAATTTCAAGGCATTATGGTCCGAGAATATGCAGGGGACAATCCCAATCTTTTGGTATCGGTTCAGACCCGATTTGTGACCCAATATGTGGTCTATTCTGGAGAAAGTTCCATGTGCGCTTGAGAAGAATGTGTATTCAGTTGAATTTGGATGTAAAGTTCTGTAGATATCTGTGAAATCCATCTGGTCCAGTGTATCATTTAAAGCTTTCGTTTCTTTGGAGATGTTTTGCTTAGAAGACCTATCGAGTATAGAAAGAGCTAGATTGAAGTCACCAAGTATAAGTGTATTATTATCTAAGTATTTCTTCACTTTGGTTAATAATTGATTTATATATTTGGCAGCTCCCACATTCGGAGCATATATATTGAGGATTGTTAAGTCCTCTTGTTGGATAGATCCTTTAAGTATGATATAGTGTCCCTCTTCATCTCTCACTACAGTCTTTGGGGTAAATTTTAGTTTATCTGATATAAGGATGGCTACCCCTGCTTTCTTTTGAGGACCATTCGAATGGTAAATGGTTCTCCAACCTTTTATTTTCAGGCTGTAGGTGTCCTTCTGTCTAAAATGAGTCTCTTGTAGACAGCAAATAGATGGGTCCTGCTTTTTTATCCAGTCTGAAACCCTGCGCCTTTTGATGGGGTCATTAAGCCCGTTCACATTCAGAGTTACTATTGAGAGATATGAGTTTAGTGTCATCATGATATCTATTCAGTCTTTGTATTTGTGGACTGTTCCACTGAACTTCTTCTTAAAGGGGAATTTTAAGAGGCCCCCTTAAAATTTCTTGCAGAGCTGGTTTGGAGGTCACATATTCTTTTAGTTGCTGCCTGTCTTGGAAGCTCTTTATCTCTCCTTCCATTTTGAATGAGAGCCTTGCTGGATAAAGTATTCTTGGTTGCATGTTCTTCTCATTTAGGACCCTGAATATATCCTGCCAGCCCTTTCTGGCCTGCCAGGTCTCTGTGGAGAGGTCTGCTGTTACCCTAATACTCCTCCCCATAAAAGTCAGGGATTTCTTGTCTCTTGCTGCTTTAAGGATCTTCTCTTTATCTTTGGAATTTGCAAGCTTCACAATTAAATGTCGAGGTGTTGAACGGTTTTTATTGATTTTAGGGGGGGATCTCTCTATTTCCTGGATCTGAATGCCTGTTTCCCTTCCCAGATTAGGAAAGTTTTCAGCTAGAATTTGTTCAAATACATATTCTGGCCCTCTGGCCCTTTCGGCGCCCTCGGGAACCCCAATTAAACGTAGGTTTTTCTTTCTCAGGCTGTCGTTTATTTCCCTTAATCTATCTTCATGGTCTTTTAATTGTTTGTCTCTTTTTTCCTCAGTTTCCCTCTTTGCTATCAACTTGTCTTCTATGTCACTCACTCGTTCTTCCACCTCGTTAACCCTCGTCGTTAGGACTTCTAGTTTGGATTGCATCTCATTCAATTGATTTTTAATTTCTGCCTGATTAGCTCTAAATTCTGCAGTCATGAAGTCTCTTGAGTCCTTTATACTTTTTTCTAGAGCCACCAGTAGCTGTATAATAGTGCTTCTGAATTGGCTTTCTGACATTGAATTGTAATCCAGATTTTGTAACTCTGTGGGAGAGAGGACTGTTTCTGATTCTTTCTTTTGAGGTGAGGTTTTCCTTCTAGTCATTTTGCTCAGTGCAGAGTGGCCAAAAGCAAGTTGTATTGGGAAAAAAGAGAAAAAGAGAGGAGAGAAAGAAGGAAAGAAAAGAGAAAGAGGAAAAAAAAGGGAAGAAAAAGAAAAAAAAAACGAAAAAAAAAAGGGAAGAAAAAGAGAAAGAAAAAGAAAGGAGAAAAAAAGGGGGTGGGGGAAGGATACAAATCAAAAAGCAAAATAAAACAAAAACAAAAACAAAAACAAAAACAAAAACAAACAAACAAAAAAAGAACCACCGGGGAGTATCTTCTGATTCTGTGTACTTTAAGTCCCTTGGCTTCTCCTGGAAGTTGTCCGTCTAGCTGGTGTTCTGGGGGAGGGGCCTGTTGTGCTGATTTTCAGGTGTTAGCAGTTGGGGGAGCTGCTGTGCCCCTGCCTGGTGCAGGGCTCAGTGGGGGTTGTTTACCCCGTGAGGCCGCAGGAGGAACAGCCCCAGTGGCGGGGCAGCTCTGGAAACCTGGATTCAGCTCCGGCAGGAACTCCGTCTGCAGGGCCTGGAGGCTCCGGGGCGGGGCCGCTGATCTGCTCAGCTGGGGCAGGAGCGTCCTCGCTGTCCTGGGCCCTCCCGGCCTCTGCCTGTCCCGGGGGAGGCGGGATCCTGGGCTGTGTCCCGGCGCCCTGTGCTCCGGAGCCTGCGCTGGTGGATTCGCGCTCCCGGGCCGCGCAACCCCCTCCGCGGAGCCGCCGCCCGAGCCCCCCGAGCTGCTCCTGGAACCGCGCAGCCCCCTCTGCACGGAGCCTCTTCCTCTGCCCGAGCCCCTCCGAGCTGCTCCCGGGGCCGCGCAGCCCCCTCCGCGGAGCCGCCGCCCGAGCCCCTTCAGCTGCTCCGGGTCCCGCCGGGTCCCGCCGTGCGCGCTGCAGCCCTTAGGGAGCTCGGCGCACTCTCCTGGGCGCGCAGTTGCTGTTACTGTCCCCGGGAGCCCGAGGGCATCCCCGCCCTCCTGGGTCCTGCTCCACCTCCCCGCGAGCCCCTTTCCGCCCGGGAAGGTTGGTGCAGCTCCTGCTCCTCCGGGACGGGGCTCTCCTGTCCTGGGGACACTCGCCCCGGCCTCAGCCCGGCTCCTCGCGGGGCCCCTCCCCCTTGGAGGCCTTTGTTCCTTTATTTCTTTTTCCCCGTCTTCCTACCTTGATAGAAGCGCGAACTCTTCTCACTGTAGCATTCCAGCTGGTCTCTCTTTAAATCTCAGGCCGAATTCATAGATTTTCAGGATAATTTGAAGGTTTTCTAGGTAGTTTGGTGGAGACAGGTGATTTGGAGACCCTGCTCTTCCGCCATCTTGCTCCTCCCCTCCTAGTCAGCATCTTCTAAAGAGTTTCTGACAAGCAGGTAAGAGGTTTTGTGATGACAGCCATTATCCCTGTCTGAAATGAAAGCTGTTCATCTTACTGTGTAAATTGCTTGACACTGGTTTCTAACAAGAATTCAATATCTAGTAGCTAGATCTGTATTTTTTTCAATCCATCCTATTTATTATCCATCCATCTATGGTAAGTTCCTTTTGGGCTCGGTTTTCATGTGATCTCTTCAAATATAAAATTTGCAAATTACCAGTGATTATATAGAAATGAGTAAGACTTGTGTACAGGGGTGCCTGAGTGGCTCAGTCGATTAAGTATCTGCCTTCAGCTCAGATCATGATCCCAGGATCCTGGGATGGAGCCCTGTATTGGCCTCCTTGCCCTGCAGGGAGCCTGTTTTTCCTTCTCCCTTTTCTCCTCCCCCTGAATGTGCTCTCTCTCTCTCAAATAAATAAATAAATAAATAAATAAATAAATAAATAAAATCTTTAAAAAGAAAGATTTGTGCACATTTCTGAGCATTTATTCATTTGATCTTTTGAAATCTATCTTACAATGTCTACTATGGATAGCAATCACAAGACCTAAGCATATACAACCATCAGCATTTATATGTATCTATTCATGAATCAAATAATTTCATGCATGTTAGGCATTTCGTTACTTAAAGGTTTGAAAGTTTTAAGAACACATAACGGGCTCAAGTATGATAAGAACAATACGAGGGCTTAGATGAATCACTAAGGAAACATCAGAGGAGAGAGAAAAACAGAACAGGAGACTTATAAGAAATCATATGATGATAGGAAAGATAAAGAGCAGCAGGAAATGAGGGGATGAGCAAAACAACTTGTTCTGAGCTGTACTAAGTATTTTTTTTAAAGATTTTATTTATTTATTTGAGAGAGAGAGAGAGAGATTGCATGAGCAAGGGAAGGGGCAGAGGGAGAGGGACACACAGACTGTCTGCTCAGCACAGTGCCCGACATGGGTTCAGTCCTAGGACCCTGAGATCACAACCTGAGCCAAAGTCAGACACTTCGCCAATGGAGCCACCTGCCCTGTACTAAGTATTTCTATGCAGTAACACAAGCAGCTCTTCTTTTAGGAAGGGAAATGACCTTAAAAGAACTGGATGAAAATAAGTAGCATTTAACACACACAGGCATAAGAAGGGCATATGTGTGGCCGTGGTAGGAGCTGAAATGAATCAGACACTGTTATACTTACGGACCTCTCTTTCCATTTTATGTAAATATGCTTTTCACATTCAAAAGAATATTGTTGGCTTTAAAAGTTTACTCTTCTTATTGATCATAATTAGGTATTAGGTAGGATACGGAGCGCGTGGCAGAGCCCAAATAACTGTTATGAATCATAGAGAAATTCATTACTTTCTCCTGTAGAAGTCGGTGCTGTTATAGTGGTTCTACTCGGTGAAAGCCTCAGGGACTTAGGATCCTTCTGTCTCGTGGATTCTCCATTTTTAGGGATTTTTGCCCAATGTTCATAGTCTGGCTATGAACCAGACTCAGAGTATATCTCCATTCCCATCAGTGAATAGGAAGAGGGGAAAGTGAGGACGAGGCCATACTTTTCTTTGAAAGGTGTGATGTGATGTCACACACATCATGTTTTGTTTCCCATTGGTCAGACCTTAGTCCTGAGGTCACATCTAGCTTTAAGGGAGGCTGGGAAATGTCTTTATTCTGAATGGCCAGAGACTTGGCTCAGCTTGGGCTAAGCTTGAGGATTGATATTGGAAGATACTTAGCCACATGCAGTCATGAGGACAGATTTTTGGGTGGGGACATCTAATCTAAAGTAGCTTGTCTTTATTCTCTAGTATACTACACATTTTGTTTTCCTTAAGCATTTATACTACCAGATGTTTTCTTATTTATTTCCTTGCTTATTTGTTTATTGACTATTTCCTCCCCCTGCAATGTAAGCTACAGCTAGGGAAGGATCTTTGTATCTTGTTATTGTCACAATGCCAATGTCTAAGACAATGCCTTGCCTACAGAGGAAGCCCGATATTTATATTGGCTGAAAGAATGAATTACATGTTCTCTTTCAAAATTTGATCACTGGATTCATTTAACAGGGTATATGCCAAGAGTGAAATTATTCATTGTGTTTACACAAATTGTGAATAAACAGATAAATAAAATGTATTCATATTTTTAATAGGTATAAAGGTCTGTTTAGTTATGTGTATTGTGGGGATCCTGGGTGGCTCAACGGTTTAACTCCTGCCTTCAGCTCAGGGTGTGATCCTGGAGACCCGGGATCGAGTCCCGCATCGGGGTCCCTGCACGAGGCCTGCTTCTCCCTCTGCCTGTGTCTCTGCCTCTCTCTCTCTGTGTCTCTCATGAATAAATAAATAAATCTTTTAAAAAATCATGTGTATTGTGCCAGGTTCAGAGGCTTTTCATATAAGCATCCTTCCAAAAACCAGCATCGTATGTATGTTTTCTGATTCAGTTCCTTCCACCCCAACCACCATGTATATAGTCTGTGGCAGACCTGTAGTTTTGATCACTCTGGTCTAGTCAGATGATAAACTCTGCCAATGTTCCCAGCATCTCCCTGTTGTTGACCAGGCACTGTGGCCAACAGAGGTTATAGTCAGGAGAAACAATACCAGGTGTGATTTCTACTGAGAGAAAAGGATCATTCTCTCTCACAATTAGTTTGGTACATGTAAAGAACATAGCCCTAAAGCCTAATAATGATAAATTAGAATCTGTTCTTATATTGTGCTTTACTACGTGTGTTTATACGCACATACACACAGACATCACATCCATAAGATCCATAGGATTTTAAAAAACAAGCCAGGGAGCAAGAGAGGAAAAAATAAAACAAGATGAAATCAGAGAGGGAGAAAAACCATAAGAGACTTTTAATCATAGAAAATAGACTGAGGGGCACTGGAGGGGCGGGGCTGGGGGGACAGGGTAACGTGATGTAATGAGCACCAGGTGTTATATAAGCCTGATGAATCACTGACTCCTACCTCTGTGGAGTCAATAATGCATTATATGTTAAATTAATTGAATTTATATGTTAATAAATACAATAATAAATTATATGTTAAATTAATTGAATTTAAATAAAATTTTAAAAATAAGTAAAAACAACCTATGGAGGTAGGTATGCCATTATTTCTCTTTTATAAATAAGACAACAAACTCAGTAAATATGACTGACATTGCAGAGAGCAAGATCAACCTGAGTTTTTATACATATTACCTTTACCTATACATATTCTCAATAGCAATATGATTTTATCTTTAAGTCTCAGATTTGAATATCATTTTGAAATAAACAAGACATAAGAAACTTGAGCTTCTAGTGTCCTTTAGCCAGGAAAATGAGGATAGATATTCTCACTTACTTACATTGTTACCCTCGCCATCAAAAACCGTCCCCCCCAAAAAACCCAAAACCAATCACCTTAATTTTATGATCCTTATGCAAAACCCATAAACCACCCATGACTGGAAGACTTGGTCCCTGTGGGCATTGCCCTGTCTCCTTGTCCCAACCCCCAGCCCCATGCTGTTAGGAAGGATGCAATCTTGGGACAAATGACTCAAATTAGAGATGGAGAGTTGATAATACAATGCCCATACAGTTTTGGGCCTACTGCACTGTATTATTAGCAGGGCCTAGTGCACAGCAAGCCCTTGATAATTGAATGTGTTACAGAAATATGATGTGACTTGATGTGATTGTTGATGTTACCGTTCAAGCATTTCACTGGTTTAAAAAAAAAAAAAAATCTCTTCCCTTTATCTACCCTCTGTTCCTTCCCCAAATGAGGCAAAGGAAAACAAGCAAACGTTCTAGGGTTGAAGAATTTTCCGTTGATCCCTTAATGAAGTGGTCGCTACTTTATAACCGGTCCCTAGAAGGGGCAGGTCTTCCTGGAAATTTTGACAGCAGCTGTTTGCTTCTGGCTGTGACTCGGAGCCCTCAGCCTGCGGGAGAAGGTAGGTGACCGGGCAGCCCACTCGGCCCCATCCCACCTTCTACCCTGACGGCTGAGATCTGCCCTTCCTCTGCCCCAAAGCTTCTGGGGCTTGTTTGAACTGCAAACCCAAGGGATGGGGGATTGAGTCCTGGTGTTCGGTCCCTGGGGGGTTTTCTGCAGTTTAGGGGAATCTTATGGGCGCTGGGAAAGGGATTTAGGCATCTCCTGATCCTCTCGAGATCCCCCCCCCCTTTTTTTTACTTTCCTTCTCTTTCCTCTTTCTTTCCTCTTTCTTTCTTTCTTTCTTTCTTTCTTTCTTTCTTTCTTTCTTTCTTTCCTTCCTTCCTTCCTTCCTTCCTTCTTTCTTTCCTTCTTTTTCTTTCCTTCCTTCCTTCCTTGTAGAAAATTGCTGTTTCCTCAATTTTATCTAATTTAATGATGTGGAAATGAAGTTTAAAACCTCCCCCTCCCGCGCCCCCAGCGGGATTGCAGCACCCTTTCGTATAGATATTCAAGGGGCTGACTCTGATGCCCCTGTTAATGCTTGGACGCTGCAAATCTAGGGCTGAAATTTTAAAGATGCAATCACTTTGCGTTTCTCTCCAAGCCCCACTGCGCATTCAAATCGCCTGTTGGGCTGCATCACGAGTTTTCCAAGGGTCCCCTGCAACAGGCTGCGGGGAGTGGCTCACTGCGCCGCTAGCGCTCGGCTCCTCCCTCTCCCTGGAGGGCGGCTGAACTGCAGGGTGCAGAGACTTCTGGATCCCTGAAGGGCCCCCTTAACACGCAGCCCCCAGGCTCAGTGAGCAGCCCCCCCCACACCCCCCGCCTTTCTCCCAGCTGTCTCAGATTCAAGGCTTTGACCTGGGTCACCTCCCTCTTTGCCTACCTGTTGCTGGGTGCATTTCTGAAATGCCATCCCGAGGGACAGAGGACTGTGACCCACCATAGTTTATACTGCGAAGGGTCCAGGAGAAGCTGCAGAAAAGCAAATTTCCCTAAGTGAGGGGTTTGTGCTGGGGTTAGAATCAGGACATAGGAAAAAAAAAAAAAAAAGAATCAGGACATAGAGCTGTTTCTTGGTAGGAGACACCCCTCTGCTTCTGTGTCTTTACCTGAAAGCCACCATGGGTGAGTATTGCCACCCTTTGAGCTTTGGCTGTGGTACCCCTGGCTCCTGGGGCCTTCTGTTTTTCAGCTTCCTACTGATGTTCGAGATTCTTCTCTCCCCCAGCACCAGCCTGTTCCACCAGAGATCTTACCCCAGTCAAGTGTCTGCAGGATAACCCTTTTCCTGAACACTCTCTCCTCTCCCCACAGCTGCTTGACTACCCTGTTTCTGTCAAATGTGAGCCATATTGCCACAGTTGGTTTTTAATCCAGTTCTTCAAAATAACAAACACGGACAAAAAACCTGATTAATTGGTGCTGACCTGTGGAGATGGGGGATGGTATATAAGAAGCACCATTGCTATCAGACAGATGAGCAACATGGACATTGCTCTGGATTGGGGTAGGGTGCGAGGTTTTAAGTGGTGACTGGGATGAGCACAGAAGGCCTGCTGAAAGCTTTCGGAATCCTCAGTGGGGGTGGGGGCGTTGCTCTAGGAGGGGAAGTTGCCTCTCTCCAGAGCCTATATGTTTTTCTGGCCTGTGGATTCCTGAATGAAAGTTGGGCTTTCCAGTGACTTATCTGCCCCTGGAACTCTGGATAAGGACATTAGTTTCACTTTCCTTCAGCATTCTCTGTGCACCAGGCAACTCCATTTTAGCTCCTGAAGGGGTATTTTCAGTGAAAAGCCCCCTAACTGCTGCTGGGGGTTGCAGATCATGTCACCCTTTGACAGAGCAGGGAGAGGCAAGGTCACAAGTGATTCTATTCAGAATGGTGGGAGGGCAGCTTCCAGGGGCCCTAGGACCAATGATTAGGACTAGACCTACATGTTGATTCTCTGGATGAAAGAATCATAATGTAAGTCATGATCTAGGTATGTCAATTTATCTCCTTGTTACCATATCACAAGAAGTGGTTGTCTAGTGGGACTCCTGGGGGGCTCAGCGGTTGAGCATCTGCCTTTGGCCCAGGGTGTGATCCTGGAGTTCTGGGATCAAGTCCCACATCGGGCTCCCTGCATGGAGCCTGCTTCTCCCTCTGCCTATGTCTCTGCCTCTCTCTCTCTGTGTCTCTCATGAATAAATAAATAAAAATCTTAAAAAAAAAAAAAGAAGTGGTCGTCTAAGATCATAATAAAATTTGGAAGATAACAGGATGACGTGATTGAAAATAGAGGATGTGTTACATATATGATATTTATTTATGCATATTAGAATATCTTGGACAGGGATCCCTGGGGGGCTCAGCGGTTTAGCGCCTGCCTTCGGCCCAGGGTGTGATCCTGAAGACCTGGGATCGAGTCCCACATCAGGCTCCCTGCATGGAGTCTGCTTCTCCCTCTGCCTGTGTGTCTGCCTCTCTCTCTCTCTCTCTCTCTCTCTGTCTCTCATGAATAAATAAATAAAATCTTTAAAAAATTAATGAATAAAACATTAAAAAAAGAATATCTTGGACAGAGGAAGCCAACAGTGGTTTCAATTATGAGCCCCCAAAGAAAGTCACAAAGTAAGTGATCTAAGTTGCAGGGGACCATTTTGGATCAAGCCGGTCTCTGGATAGCATGATCCAAAGTAATAGCCAAGGTCTATTTAACAACTTTAACAATTAAAACAGGAGCAAGACTAGTTTATTATCATTCATTAAATGCTTCCTGTAAGCCAGGTACTATTTTAGGGACTTCATATATAAAAATTTACATATGCGTCTAAGACAGATAGGTATATGGTTTTCATTTACAAAGAGAATGTTGAGGTTCACAGGGGTTAAGTGCATTACACCTATTCCATGTAGCTAAGGAATGGTATATTAAACTCGACTTTGAAAAAATGGAACTGGTATTTGAACCAGCCTCAGGGTGTTTCAGAGACTTCCTGTTTAGTGGGGACTTTCCCACTTGGGTCTGGCATTTAGAAGGAGCCTTACTATTGACATCTTTGTCCCCTTCTTTACAGCTACTTTCTCCTTCCCAGCTCCATTATTAATCCTGAGTATATTCTGCTGCTGGAGAGAAGCACATAAGTCTGGTATTTGAATAGATAATCCCCACCATATCACTGTATTCATGGTGTGTCTTTTCCACAGTAGCCCCATGGCGCTCCCTGGTGGTTTACTAACCCGCGGTGAGGAGCCAGGTAAGCTTGATTCATGACCCTTACTTGCCACTGTCCCTTTGGCATCTTGCCCCATGCCTGGCTGGCAGGAGGACTTCTATTAAAGTTTGTTCACCTCTTGTACTCTGGTCTATCTCCAGTACCACTGAAGAGCATCAGTGTAACCTTGTCCATTCGTGAGTTTGTGGCTGGTGTGTCTGCCACCTTAAACTATGAGAATGAGGAGGAAGTTCCTTTGGAGACCTTTTTTGTGTTCCCCATGGATGAAGACTCAGCTGTCTACAGCTTTGAGGCCGAGATTGATGGGAAGAAAATTAAAGCAGAATTAAAGGATAAGAGGAAGGTACTCGGGATGAGTAGATTATCTCCTCCCTCCCTTTATTTCCTTAATATATATGCAGGATCTCTACACACCTTCATTAAAAATGCTGATGTTGAATGCTTTCTTCAATTCCCTTTAGCTGGTATTTTCCTAAAATCATCTGGGGTGGGGAGCAGGGGCATCAATCAGAGGCATTCAAAGTTTAGCTGTGAGCCTGGCAGGCCTGATCGTAGGCCTTCTCCATTAATTTCTGTTTTCTGTACTACTCATCTCTTCATTCAACCAAGCCACCTTTGATATTTCCTCTCTTTCCCCATTCTCCTTAGGCCCACAGCATCTATGAGAGTGCCTTAAGCAACCGCCGCCAAGCTTTCCTCCTGGAGGAGGACAGGTACTCCAGGGACGTCTTCTGTTGCAATGTGGGGAACCTGCACCCTGGGTCAAAGGTGGCACTCACTCTGAAGTATGTGCAGGAGCTACCCCTGGAAGCAGATGGGACCCTACGCTATGTGCTCCCAGCTGTCTTGAATCCTCGATACTGTCGCCCTGGTGAGTATCCTTTCTTTTCGAATACTGGTGGTAGGTGATATAATTTGGGAAACCCTTCAAGGGTGTAGAGGTGCTAAGAAGTGTGGGAAGGGGAAACAGAACTAAGGTAACTCTTTGTAGGATCATCTGAGGACAGTTGCCTAAATATGAAGACTCCTGTAGTCCCTTTGGAGGAACTGCCCTATACATTCAGCATGATTGCCACCATCAGTTCCCAGCATGGCATTGAGAGGATCCAATCCAACTGCCCCTTCAGTCCTATGGAGTACCTTGGAGATGATAAGACCTCTGCTCAGGTAATTCATAAGAAAGCACTGTTGTTGCTGGCACCTCTATTCTTTGGGTTCTGATCTTGTTTCTCAGTCCTTCCAAAGTGTTCCCTATTTTCCCTATTAACTAGAGGGAATCGCACTTTGTTCCTTCTTTATCCTTGTTTCTTCTCCAGAGCCTTCTCTATTCTTGCCGCTGCTCCTGACCACGCGCTCTCTTGTGGAAGAAGCCTACAGTGCTCAGTTCTAAACTCAGCCCCATGCAACAAGCAGTGATAGTTCTAACATGGATCTTTTGCTTGTTTTCAACTCAGGTTTCCTTGACTGAAGGACACAAATTTGATCGAGATGTGGAACTCCTGATTTACTACCGTGAGAAGCATACCCCCAGTGTAGCCGTAGAGATGGGGCAGGCTAAAGACAACCCAGGTATTCTCTTTTTTCCTTTGTAGTTAACCTCTTAAAAGGGAACTCCTGTCTTGGAATTGTTTTGTTTTTTTCTTTTTTTCCCCTTCTATCCAGTAGTGGGTAAAGCATTCAAATAGCTTATATTTTAGTGTGCAAAAATGGTTAGATACAATGAGTTTCACGCGATTGTGTCATGTAGACAAATGTAAGTGGATCAGTAGGTAACTGGATCAAGGACATGGACAAATAATTCACAAGAGGAAACACAACTAGTTTACAAACACAAATGACAATGATCAGTCTCTGCAAGTATGGATAAAAATGAAATAAAAACAATGGAAGCTTGTACCTCTTAAATCCCTTTTATCTATTTCTATTCTATTCTATTTCTATTCTATCTCCTTAACTATTATCGATTGTACTAAGAGGTATAAACTTCCAGTTGCAAAATAAATAAGTCACAGAGATGAAAAGTAGAGCACAGGGAATAGAGTCAGGAAGATTGCAATAATATTGTTCGGTGGCAGATGCTGACCACACTTATTACTGGTGAGTGCTGAGTAATGTAGAGTTGTTGAATTTGAAATACTATAATACTTGTGTTAATTATACACAAGTGTTTATTATTATCAATAAAAAATTAAACATTCATTTGCAGGGAAAAAATAAAAATAATGATGTGACATTTTCAGTTTTTAAATTATCAAAGACTTCCAAATCTGATAATGCCTCATCAATCCATCTTCAGAGATTTTTCATCTCACCCTAGTATCTTAATTTCTAAGACTAAGTTTAGTTTTGTAATAAATTTAGTTTATTGGGACATCTGGGTGGCTCAGTGGGTTGAGCATCTGCCTTTGGCTCAGGTCATTATCCTGAGGTCCTGGGATCCAGCCCCAAATCAGGCTCCTTGCTCATCAGGGAGCCTGCTGCTCCTTTTCCCTCTGCTTCTCCCCCACCACTCACACTCTGTCCTTCTCTCTCTCTCAAATGAATAAATACATTTTAAAAAATCAAAAAAAATAATTTAGTTTTATTAATTTCTTTAATTTCTCTTATTTTCTAAATTTTCTTGACTACATGTGCACTTTTCCTTATTACTGCTATCACCCATGTCAGTCTGTTGCTCTCTTGAAGCCTTCCTAGGCAGCCAGCCTTGGATTTCAGGGATCCTGAAGCCTCACTAGAGAGATACTTCTGAAGCATTTTCCACATTGGTGGAATGGAAGGATGTTTGGGGACAGTCATACTCAAAATACTATAGCTTGGATTAGGTTCCTTACTTCTGTAACTACAACTACTATGAAGACCATTTCCTGTAGTTGGTCCTTCATAGCCATCCTCTCTCATTGTTAATGTTTGGCCAAGATTGCTGAGAGCTCCTTAGTTTGTACTCACTTGTTCAACCATTTTTCCTTCATGCAAGCTGTCCATGCTAAAGCCCTTGGTGGGGCTCCATCTTAATCAGGTTTGCTCCATCTCCTCTTCCATGAAGCTCCATGCTCTGTCTTTATACATTAGTTTGGTCCTTTTGTACTGCTTTTGTCCTTTCCCTTTTGTGGGTTCTCCCTTGGGTGCCCATGAAATACTCCCACTGAAGAACTAGTCTTCTGTTAGGATTATTTTAATCCACCAGAGAAAGTTTTATAATGCTGAATCTTAGTAGGTATGAATTGAGATTTCAATTCCTTTCCTTCCAAGAAATTCCCTTGGCCCCCATGCAGAATTCCTGATCTGTTCCTGTGGTAAGCCCTGTAGGCCAGAGGGGAGAGCAAGGGCAGCCTTTATGATCTTGTGACTCCCTTCTAGCAGGGCCACTCAGATCATATATCTGGTCAAGACAACCTGCTGTTCCCATCCATATAAAGAAACAAATGACAACTGGGAGCTGAGGTCACTAAAACCATTGAGAGTTCTCAATGAAGCATACCACTATGTGATGAAAATACAAAATATGTATTTATGTTAAGTACTTAGAATGTACTTAACTAAATATCAAGAACATGATTTTTAAAAATTGTATGTATAATTCAATAAAATAACCTAAAAATTATAAAGAATTTTCTAGAATTGTTATTAAAAGTTTAACCTGAGCTAAGCCCTAGGTTGAGTCCCTTACATGTATGATATCACTTAACCCTTAAAATAATCATGAGGCAGATATCACTAATTGGATTCTTCAGATGAAGAAACTGAGGTTAGCAAACACAGGAGCTAGGGCCTGAAGTGCCTTATTTAAAAATGAGGAAGCAGAAACTAGTGAAGGTGAAAATAATATGAACCAAGCCAAAGGAATTATAGTAGAAATATCCAGATAGTACATACTGTGTATCTGGGATTATCCTAAACACATTAGATATATGTACCCACTTCATTGTCATGGCAACCTTTCTGACTTACCAGTCTAGCACCAATTCCACTACAATCAGCTGTGTCTTAAAATGGAAAGCAATTTACCTTGCCTATTAAGAAAAGCTACTCTTCCACCATATATGCAGAAATCTGGAAGGTTTAGAACTTATCCTTGAACCAGTGGTCAAACAAATATTTGCTGAGCTGCACCCATTTTATTTGGAAGCCAGTTTGGTTGTTGGGGTATCCCAGGGCAGGAGATTAAATGGAGCCGTATCCTTTAATCATACTGAATCCCAAGGCTACTGAGAATTTAAAACTATCATCCTGGACCCTCTTTATAAAATAGGATATTGGAATTCAATTCTTTGTCAACTAATATTTTCTGAGCTGCAAAACGAGTGGATATAACCTAGGCATTCTCATTTCATCTCTATCTCAATACTACCATTTCAATTCCTGCAACAGTTTTCACTTATTTCTCAAAATAAAATCAAAACGTTGACAACTCGGTGACAAAGGTCAAACTCTCATGGTTTCCTTCACAGTATTGTTTGGGTGATGCTATTAGAGTCTAACACACATCCCAGTTCTGGAGAGTATCAGTGAGTATTTCATACCCAAAGCAGGCAAACTTTCCTTGGTATGAATGACCCTATACTCTCAGCTTTTGCAAACTGTCAACATATGAATTGCCCATGAGCTTCATTTTTTTTCAAAAGTGTAAAGACTTAAACAAGGACCCGTGTAATAGATTTCCCATTGATTTGAAGGGAAGGTGTCTTTGCAAATAAATTAGCTTCATTCTTCTGACAAATGCTGGAACATTTTCAATTCATGCATTTCACTCATTTACCTAGCTGCTAGGAAACTAGCATATAATTATATATTTTAATTATTGTTTGTGCCTGGTAACCTCTACCTCCTTTTTTCTCTTTCATATCTTTTCTGCTTCTATATCTTTTATGTTTATAACTCACCTCAAATCCTTTGCCAGCAGATCCAGTACGAAGATCAAACAGTGTTATAGATTTGGATTTTTTCAACTCCTTATATAACTCACTACAATTGATTCTTGAGGTCTTTAGTATTCTTGAGTTCCTTTTCATGGTAAAATGTTCTTATCCTTTCACAGTAGATGGTTTGATGAAGGATCCATCTGTGATGGTGTGTTTCTATCCAAACATCCCAGAAGTTGAGTCACCAGTTATCTGTGGAGAATTTGTCTTCCTCATGGACCGCTCAGGAAGTATGCATTGCCCCATAAGTAAACAGGATAAATCTCAGCTGCGCATAGAGGCAGCCAAGGTAAAACTAGTTACTTCCTTTTTCTGGTCACATGCACAAATGAGGATGAATCTTTGGGGTTAAGTTAGGGTCCATCTGGAACTTTGAATGTGTTCACCATCTGCACTACATCTAACATGACCATAACATGCTAGCCTTGTTATATAAGGGCCTGGACTCAAGAAGTGGGTGAAGGCCCACCCTCACCCCCCTCAAGAGTCAGATTGACAGCATCTGTGCCTGAGAGGATCCTCTCTCACTATCTCCTCCTCTCTTCCTTCAGGAAACACTGATTTTGCTGCTGAAGAGTTTGCCTATAGGCTGTTATTTCAATGTCTATGGATTTGGAACTTCCTATGAGGCATTCTTTCCGTAAGTTTCTAGAAAGTCCATAGAGAGTCCAAAAAGATACTTTAAAGAAAGGACTAGATTGTTGAAGGGGGTTACTGTATGGTTGACTTTGGCATTGGGCATTTCAGGTGAGGTTGTTTACAGTGGGGGCATCTCGATTCAGGGACTCGATACTATGTGATTTTGAACAGCTATCACATCACTGGGCGTGTTTGTTTTTCTCAGGAATAGCGTGAAATACACTCAGCAGACCATGGAGGAAGCACTGAGGAGAGTTCAGCTTATGCGGGCTGACCTGGGGGGCACAGAAATCTTGACACCACTCCAGATCATCTACGGGGAACCTTCCATCCCGGGCCACCCCCTACAGGTAGGACCTGGAAGAGAGCTAATAGAAGGAAGAGGAGAAAATGAAATCTCTGTTCAAGAATCTGTTCCTGAGCTTCATTGTAGGATTGTTAAAATATGACATATAATTCAGGGCCTCCTATCATATCATAAAGAGAAAAAAGGAGGCATGTAATAGAATTCCTCTTCCTTAGCTCTGTGCTGTGGCCTGTGGGTGATGGAAGTCCTTTTGCAAAGTGCCACAGAAGCCTGCGGTGAGACGAGAAGGGAGAGGTGAGGAAAATCCCAGGTGCCCAACAAATTTTGGGAGAACATGGTGCAAGTGACCATGGAAAATTAGGGACCTCATGCCAGTCTGCAGAGGCATCGATCTCTGGAATGAAATGGTTGATTTTTCCCAAGGGTATACTGTGGTATCTGAAAAATGGTCTTCACAGAGATTTGACGAATGTCTTCTTCTTTTGACAGCTTTTTATCTTCACAGATGGAGAAGTTACTGACACATTTAGCGTAATTAACGAAGTCAGGAGGAACAGGACGAAGCACAGGTATGAAGAGAATGTGATTTCTGGATAATTGACCCATCTAGTGCCACATGTAATCTAGTGCCACAAGATCCCAGTGTTGACATTCCTTTCAGAGGACAGAAGATTCTAGAAGTTTAGTTTTACTAGCCAACAAGCTTTTTCTACATCATTTCCCCCTCTCTACTAAAAGATAAAAGTAATTTTCTAAATAATGTCAATAATGCCACAAAGTTATTGTCCCTTATTCTTTCTAAACCACAATGGAAACCAAAATTGAATAATATGAGGGTTTTTTTTACCATAAACATTTCTATCAAAGTAGAGCGTACACAAAGCTATACAAATCTCAAGGATACAGCTGGATGAATTAGAGTTGGTCACAACCAACTTTTTCCTCTCCAAAGGAAATAGCTTTCTTAACTTAAAGCACCATGGATTATTTAATCTTTACTCTGGGAAAGATCCTCAGCTTTTCATTATCTTTCATGACACTGATATTTTCAAAAAGTACTAGCTGGTTATTTTTGTATATTTATTTGACTATTTAAATTCATGTTGAGGGTAATATTAAACATTTTGGGAAAAATACTTATATTGTAAGTATTTTAAAAGACTTCAGAGGGAACATGTTCAACACTGCATCAATAAGTGTGATTGTTGACTATAGATTTTTTTGTAGATTCTTTTATCAGATTAAAGAAACTTTGCTTCTGTTTGGAGGGTTATCAGATTAAGGAAATTTTATTTCTGTTTTGAGATTTCTTTGTTCTTTTTTTTTTTTACAAAAATAATGAATGTGGAATTATATCAAAGATACCTTACGTATATATTTAGATGAATGTATGATTTTATCTTTTTTATTGTGTGAATTTTAATGACCAGTGTTAGACCAATTTTGCATTTCTGAAATAAAACCAAATTAGTTGTGGTCTATTAACCTTCTCTATGTATTTTTGGATTCAGTTGGCTAAACCTGTTTGGAATTTTTAAATCTGTTTTCATGAGAAATATTAACATGTATTTTCTTTTCTTATAATATTCTTGTCAGGTTTTGATATCAATGTTACACTGGCATCATAAAATAAGCTGAGGAGAGTTGTCTATTTTTCTATTATCTGAAAGATTTTCTTTATTAAATGTTTACTAGAAGTTGCCAAGAGGCTGTTCTTATGGGAAAGTTTTTAAATCTCTTTAATTGAAATGGACTATTCATACTTCCGTATGTTTTTGCTTTTTATGAGAGTTTGTATATTTTATCTAAATTTTCAAATTTCTTTTCATAAAATTCTCTTGTGCTGTATTATCTTATGCTGTTGTTAAATTTTGCAGAATCTGTGATATATTAGCTTTTCTTTCCTGATGTTGATTATTTGTGTTTTCCCTGTTTTTCTCCTTGTCCTAAATGCTTGTCAATTTTAATAATCCTTTCAGAGCACCAGTACTTTTAAGGTTTTAAAATCCTCTCTATTGTATGATAGTTTTTTCTATCAATAATGCTTTCCCCCATCTTTATTATTTCCCTTTAAATTCACTCCTGTATTTATTCATTTCCCTTTAAATTCTTTGGGTTTACTGGCTGTTCTTTTTCTAATCTCTGGAGATGGATACTCAGGTAGTTGATTTTGAGACTTCTTTTTCTTTTCTAATATATGTATTTAGAACCTTAAATTTAAGCATATCTACATCTGAATCTTAATTCTAGATCTGTCACTTTCCATTGACATCCACTTAAGATTTTCTAATTACCATTATGATTTTTTTAAAGCCTATGCTATTCAGAAGTTTAGTGTATAATTTCCCATTTGGAGACTTTTCTATTCTCTTGTTAGTTGTCAAGATATTTTATATGAAAAGCCATAGAAATTCTTAGAACCTCTAGATGATGTTATCTTCCCTCTGTGAGGATGTACTCTGCTTCTGATGGGTTGCTAGACTAGAAGCAGATAATCTGAGTCCAATTAGAGTCAAATGACTGAAGCTCATTTGATGGCTAGTTTATTTCAGATCCCTCTCTACCTCTGGGCTGTAGTTCTACAGGGTTGTATTAAAAAACCTGGGGTATCTATAAAGGCACCTTTTCTTTGGAAAGTCCAAGTCTGAAACTGCTTGGCTTCTTAGTCTTTGAGCCATCCATTTTGTACTTGACACTAGCTTCAAGGGTAACAGGATACCAGATGCCACGCCCATCACTCTTGGCCTCCCTCCTCTCCATGTCATGGCCCATAGATTCCTATAGTTTTGGTAATCATTTGATATTTTCAAAAAGATTATTAAGAATATTGTATAAAGCTTTTCCAGTTCTCTACTGGCTGAAAGAAATTTGGCATTGCTGTGAGCAGAATGGTGTTCTGGTGTCCTATGGTGTTCTACTCTAAGTCAAAAATCATGTAGTTAAGTTCCACTTCTGCTGCTTGCTAGCTGTTTGGATACATCAAGTAAACTCCCTAAGTCTTAGTTTCCTCATTTGAAAATGGGAATAATAACAGTACTTACCTTATGGGTTTACTGTGAGGGTTCAAAGGGTATACTTACGTAAAGCATTAAGAACTGTGCTGGACACAAAATATGTGCTATATGAATTTTTGCCATTATTATAATTATTATCCTTATTATTAATATACAAAGAAGCACTTCAGTTCTAAGCATATTGTTAGAAATCAATAAACATTGCTTAGCTTTAGTTTTATAAATAAAACACTTAAATATACACATAAATGCCCTTTGGAAGCCATAAGAAATGTAAGCTACAGTTGTAGGATCTTGTTGGAAATTTGAAGGTGTTAATATCAAGATGTGATCTCTAGGGGGCACTGTCATAGGTAGGTTATCATAATTAGAAATTCGGTTCTTAGCCCTACAATTTTAGAGTATTAGTCCTGTTGCTGACATCATTAGAATTGGGGATGATGATTCACATTAACTCAGTTCAAAAGAGACTGATACAGAAGCCAAAATTCCAATGTATTAATTTACAATGAGAAATCTCATTGTCATGCCTTCTAAAAATGCTTCTATTACTATTATCAACACATTCTGTCTATAAACAGTTCCATCTGGGAAGCAAATTGTGATTACAAAGCTATTTGGTGCACATAGACTATGGCAGGGAGAGAACTCTCCAGTTAAAACCCTTTCCTACCCTAAGACTAGTCTTGCCATGGCAGATGGGGTTCCAGTACAATATTAGTCAAGCATTGATGATAGGGGCTATTTTGTCCTAACTCAGCACTGTCTGATGAACCAATTCTTTGGATTTATTATTGAAATAATTGATGAGGCTATAGTCCTGTGGTTTTGTTTTTGTTTTTTTTTTTCTGCCTCTAGAATCAGTATAATATATATTTTTACCAGGGGGCTCTTACGGTCAGATAGACCAGTACTCAAATGTTATCTGCACCGTAGTAGGTGTGCGATCTTGGACATATTTCTTAAATTCTTTGGGCTTCAGTTTCATATCCATAAAATGAAGCATAAGCCTGCCTCTTAGGAATCTTGTAATGATTAAATTACATCATTAAGGCATTTGGTCTCCTGAAATATAGAATCTGCTCAATAAATTGTAGCTATTATGCTTTTGGTCAAGGAAAAGACTATCTCTTTAGGTATTCTTGACTAGTATGTATTAATGTTATAATTTCACTCTAAGCTCTTATCCTTGTACAATTGCAGATGTTTCTCCTTTGGTATTGGAGAAGGAGCCTCTACCAGCCTAATAAAAGGCATTGCCCGTGTAGCAGGCGGCACTTCAGAATTTATCACCGGCAAGGCCAGGATGCAGTCCAAGGTGAGGGGCAGGCCTTGTGTCCAGAGGTGGTGATCCAGAGGGAGTGTGGAGCAGAGGGGACATTGCCACAAAAGCAGAAGCAACAGCTTGACACTAGGATTCATATTCTTTTTTTTTTTTTAAAGATTTTATTATTTATTTATTCATGACAGACAGAGAGAGAGAGGCAGAGACACAGGCAGAGGGAGAGGGAAAGAAGCAGGCTCCATCCAAGGAGCCTGACGTGGGACTGGATCCTGGATCTCCAGGATCGCGCCAAACCTCTGAGCCACCGGGGCTGCCCGATTCATATTCTTATACCCATAATGCCTTGGGCTGTAATACACAGTGGGGCTACTTTTGGCCTTATGTAAAAGGGGCCCACTATAGTTTCTAGAGAAATGGCCTCTGATCCTACTAGTTGGAAGTCCAGAGACAAGATACTGGAAGAGGTTAGGGTTTTGTGTATAAGAACAGAAATGGAGAAAAAAAGAATTTTGACTGTCATGATTTAGATCCTACAAGTGTGCTTGAGGAACTCTTTTGGTTGGCTATATCCTATCTTCCATGCAAATGAAACAAAGAAAACAAGAAGGAACAATGTAATATGTCTGGTGGATTGGTGAGGTGGTACACTGATACTGCTTTTGGTTAGTACACACAAGGGAAGGCGTCTTTGACCTCTGCTGCTACTTGTGAGTTCCTCTTTCTTGGGTGGTGTCATCCTTTACCTTATCCTCCCTTACCATGTTCTAGTAGTATTAAGGAATAGACATAGCATGTACTGTGTTGCATAGAATCTGATGTATAATAAATGTTCAGCTAATAGTGGTTATTATTGCTATTATTATTTTCTCTGCTTACTCTGTTCTCTTTCCTCCACCAGGCTCTTAGTGCCTTAAAACGTGCTCTACAGCCTGCAGTAGAAGATATTTCTGTGAGCTGGGATTTGCCTCATGGCCTGTCTGCTAAAATGCTTTCACCAGAACAGACTGTCCTCTATAGGGGTCAGAGGTTAATCATCTATGCCCTTTTGAGTGGGACCATGCCGGTGAGTTCCTATTCTTATTTGTTCCTCTCATCAGAGTAGCTACTTCCCTCAACTCTGCTCTGGACAATTTTCTTAAAACTGGTGGAGTCTCATCAAGAGATCACACTTGCCGGGTAGAGCCTGCTAACACTGTTCTCCATAATTTCAGGGTTCTGATTTCCTCAGCAACCTGGTTCCTAGTCAGACATTTTCATGTGTTGGGTTGGGGTGTTTCCTCAGCTATGACTTTTACTTGGTGACTCTCCCTTCCATTGTGTCTATTCTTGTCTACTTTGTAGCCAGCAGATGGGACAGGAGAAGTCTGCCTCAAATACATGCTCCAGGGCAAGAGTTTCGAGAATAGGGTGACATTTTCTCTGCAACCCAAGCCCGATGACAAGTGAGAATTCAGTTGCTTTGTTATTTTTGTTCTTTTGTGTTTTTGTTTTGTTTTGGTCTCTGCTATTCTTGAAAGGCTTGGTTTCCTTCCTCTTAATTTGGGGGGCTCAGTTGTGTCCCTACAATCACTTTGCCTTTCTAACCCATTCAAGTCTTATATATCTCTTTATCTGGCTTTTTCCTCACTCTACTCATGCTAACTTTTGAGGGCCCTGAGTAACGGGATGATTTTCTTTTAGCTTCACCATTCACCGCCTTGCTGCTAAGTCCTTTCTCCAGACCAAGGATATGGGCTTCAGGGACACTCCAGCAAAAGATAAAAAAGATGTGCTGAAGGTCAGCATTGACTGTGGAGTCATAAGCTCCCAGACAGCCTTCATTGCCGTCAACAAAAGTCTCAACAAGCCAGTTCAGGGGCCTCTGGCTCGTAGGGATGTTCCAAGGCCAATTCTGTTGGGTGCTGCTTCAATGATACCACGATTCTATGGAGGTGGTGAGTTTTACCCCATACCACGATTCTATGGAGGTGGTGGATTACATTCAAACTCATGTAAAATAAAGGGCCCTGGATTTCTAAACACATCATTTGAAGCAAAAGCGTGTGACAGTGAATTTTTTCCCTTGTCTCTCCATACTTAGGATTTCTGGCTGGTTTGGTGCCTTTCTGGGGAACCAAGGAGATTCTAAATAATCCAAGGGGGAAAAAGAAACAAGGAAAATTAAAACAGAAAGTGTAAATAAATATTGAGTATTCAAACTGTCTCAATATGAAGCTGATTTATCCTATGGATAATTGGATGATTAATGATGATACAGGTGGCTGATGGTAATGGTCTGGGAGTGTTAGGGAATGGGTGTCCCAAGTGAAACCCAAGCAGCCTTGAGAATAGATATGAGGGGCTTAGTTAGAATAAGGTAGAGAAATTTCCTGGGCAGGATTCTGTGGCTGGAGGGGAATGTTTAATGTTTGTTGTAGAGACAGGCTTCAAGGTGAGCCCAGATTTTTGTTTGGACAACTGCATGTATAATGGTTCCATTTATTTAAATAGAGTAAGAGAAGAACAAGGTCAAGTTTAGAAGGTAGCATGTTGAATTATTTTTGAGTGTTTTGAACTTGGGATCCTTATGGAACATCTATATGAAGATGTCCAGTAAGAAAACAAATAGATGGGTTTGGTGCTCAGAGGAGGAGAGTTGAGGGATAAAGATACACATTTGGCAATATTTAACATCTAGGTTGTAACGAAAGATGCTGTCCCAGTATTGCCAAGTAGTTTGATTCTAGTTTACAGGCTGAGGAGCAAGAGCTTAGAGTTTCTGTCTGATGAGTTTTCAATAGTTTTAGTGAAAGAGCAAATATAACTAATGAGTATGAAACAAGACATTGTAGAATAGAGAGTTTGAGGAAAGGATTTGAAAGATGGATGATTGGAGGGTGAAATTCCAAGGGAGAAATAAAGCATTTGCCAAGAAATGTTGAGCATGCGGTTTAATTCTGATACCTTGACTTTTTTAGTGGCACTAAACTAAGGGAAGCCGAGCCCATGTGGTTCACTATAGCAGGACTCAGCAGCTTTGGTGTAAGAACAAAGAGGGTACAGTGTTGGCTCTTTTTTGAGGTTGGGATTTTGCCTGGTGTGTGATGAAAAGGAAATCAGGTACTTGGAATTGGAGAGACTGGAGAGAGAATGGTGAAGTGTTGGACCCAGGATTGAAGCTAAATAGAAAAGATACTAAATATGGAAGGAAGTGGATTGTAGGGAAAAAGCAGAGGAGACACAGATTTAGAGGTCCAGATGAAGTCAAAGACCAGGTAAAAGAACTTTGAGTCAGAAGGCTTCAAAAATTGGATATTATATGTAAAAAGTAGGATTGCTTTTTTTTTTTCCCCCAGTTTGTTTTTTACAGGTGGAACAATTCTGCTGGATAACAAGATTCTGGCTTGGGAGGGAGTGGCTGAAGTAGAATGAAGGCTGAAACCATTTGATTTGAGGAAGTCAAGAAGCTTTGAATGAGAGTGCTGGATAGGTTACCTACAAGGGTACTGAAATCTCTCAAGAAGATGGCAGGCCTTGAAATGAAGTAGAAGTCTAGAAACTATATCTAGATACTTTAGTGCATAATGGGAAGTGACAGAGAGGTGGGAGGCAGCCCTAAATGAATGTGAGGGAGGCAGTCCAGATGGGGGTGGAGCAGTAATGAGCTGGATGCCACAATTGGAACTGAAGAGGTTGCCCATCTTACCTTCCAAACCTGGGTGCTTGGGCTGTGGTACCTCAAGAGAGCACCCAAAGAGAGAGACAGAGGGATATAGGGAAAATGGTTTTTAGAAGAAGAAATTAGTTTTGTTAAGATAAGTAGTTGGAAAAAGACTCCTGTAATGAAAGGAAAGATACAGGAAAGATCATTGGCAAGTATCAAGGGTTCCAGAGGACACAGTAGGAAAGGCTCAGGGGGTGAGGGCATGTGCAGGAGGTGGGCTCATGGGAGAAGAAAAAAATGCACAGTGAAGATGGTAGCTGAGGCAGACATGGATAGGAGGGCATGTGGCCCACATTCTCAGGGCCCTTTGCCTGTAGCAGAGAGCAGAGGATATCTCAGTCTTAATGTCTGTACTGGTGTTTTTCAGCTCATTCAAAGCCCTCATCCTCCTACTCTCCTCCTGCATCTCAGCCCACGCGGACCAATCATTACCCAAGCGTGTCTTATCAGCAGGATGATTACAAACCCTGTAGGCCCATGATTAGCAAGGAGATGTGCGCTCTAGGTGAGCATCTTTCCAGGGATTTTTTTCTCACCCATATTTGTCTGTCACATATATAGGACTAGACAGGTCCCCTGCTCCTGATCATACACTAAGGAAGAAATGCATGTCTCTCAAAGAGGCCTCTCCTGAGATAGAAAGGGCTCATTCTTCCACCAACAGGATGAACTTGGAAACTCACCCAACAGGTAAGATGGGCCTCAATTCTCTTCTCTGATCTGTGGGGACTGAAGAACCAATCTTCTACGCTCTGCTTCCTTTGGCTTTCTCTAGCCAGGAGGTAATCTCTTTGAAAAGTGTCAGGCAGAGGGTGAGATTTGTCTAGCTCCTATGTTTCCCAGGGTCAGCCCACCTTCATTAGTCTACAGTGAAACCTACCGAGCAGAGCCTGGGTTAAGCCCTATTAAATGCACCCCCCTTACCATCTCAGCTCAACCAGCAGGCCTACAAGCTGGGCCCTCCCCTCCCCCTGCAGAACTCTGCTGCTGCCTTCTTTGAGCCACCTGCTACATTGGGTTTGAAAAGGGACCTTTCCATTGCTGGCTAATGACTCATTCTGTTGCCAGAGGGTGTTCCTTGGCCATTACCTTGTGTTCCAAGCAGCTGGGCTTCTCCTGTATGTGACAGATTGAATCAAAGTACATTTTACCACCAAGAGGTGCCTTTTCTACTCTAATGGTCTTAAAGGCAACTTCTTTCTAGTCTCCAGTTTTTGTAGCAAGATTTGTCATATACAGTTGTTTAATTGTTTAAACATCTTATTTGCCATTTACCCTCTTTGTATTCATTCTCTTTAGGTTGGTAGTTAAAGAGAGGGCATCAGTGTCTCAGGTGGAGTCAGATCTCTGTCCTCCAATTACTGTGGGGTTTTAGGCAAATTAATTCACTATCTAGAGCCTTAGTTCCCTCAGGTGCACAACTACCCACCTCACGGGGCTGTCATAAGAAAATTCTGAATGTTAGCCACAGAGTAGCTTCTGACTTTATGTTAGTTCCCTAGGCCTTCCTAACTTAGAATAACCCAGCTCTGACCTCTCTCGCTTATGAATCCTCTTACCCAAGTAGAGAGAAAAATTACTCAAGAGTGTTAAACTTCTGTTTTTTGTGAACTAATTAGCAACTACTTTTTGTAGGGAGCCAACAAGGGGCCTTCTTGGTACTTTGCATTCTTCCTCATGCAATAGGCATTGTTAGCTCCAGTTTACAGAGAAGACTGAGATCCCCATTTGTTATATAACCATTGCGTTTTGAGCATTAGCAAAGCTGAGATTCAAACTAAGATGATTGAAATTCAGAGCCTTAAATTTTTTGTTCCCATTAGAGTAGAATTGTTTTTTCTAGTTATGGTTATTCTTACCTGCTAATTTTTAAGTTGCTATAGGTACATCATCATATATGACAGCCAGATGTGAAATACTTTGTGTGGTTTTTAAGCAATTGTCCAACCACCAGGATTAGACACTAGACTATTCTTTGAGGTACATTGCTGAAGCTTCCTTTATATCTGCGTTCTTTTGATTCTTTTTGTAATTAACATTTGAGATATACTGGTCTAGAATTTTTAAATATATGTCAAGTTTTAAGGCCCATTTACATAGAACTGGATAAAACTTTAAGCAGCATTATCACTTCCTTGTTGCTAAATTTTTAAGTCCAGCTCCCCTAGAGATAGTATATCACTCAGGTGGCCTACATTGTCACAGAGAAAATATAGGGGAAGGACTATAACAGGTATCTTGGTAAGATCTGCTTCGTTCTACGCTCTTGCGATAGCCTGTCTCTGAAGTCAGACCTGTCTTTCTCAGGTATGCTAAGGGGTCAGTGGCTCCTAATTTCTAATACTTTCTTTTTTTCCTTCCCCAAAGTCTTTGGGGATAATCATCTTGTACAGCTGATTTCCCTCCAGAATGCAGATGGTTCCTGGTATCCAGATGAAAATCTGGCTGGGATCCTAGGTAGAAGTTTAGAAGACCTACTGGCTGCAATCCCTGTCAAGGTAAGATTCAGATAAGAAAAAAGAATATGCATGCTTTTGAGAGGTTGAAGTCAGTAATGAGATTTGGGGTGAATCATGATTCAACTGAGAAAGGAGAATAGAGAAGGCCATAAACTAAATTAATTTCTCATAAATAGAGGTTGAAGATTTTTTCTTGGAATGTTAGAGCAGAAAGAACAAGAACTAATAACCTAGTTGATGGGAATCGACAGTTGACAAAGGGAGATCAAGCATCCTCTTTAAGTTTATATTCCTTGCCAATCATCTAAATTTTTTGAACAATTACTCTGTGCCAGACACTGGCTAAGCACATAACTTCCACTTATTTGTTCATCACCATAATTAAATAAGGTAAATCCTATTTGCATTGTTGTTTATAGAGAACTCTAATAATGCATCTGAGTTTACCCAGCCAGTCAGTTCTAGACTCAATTCTAGAACTGTTTTCAGGACCCACATTGCTTCTCTTCAAAATAAAGGACGTGGTCCATAGCCTGGCAAAATTTTTCTGAAGTCAGGATAGGTGACATATTAATAGGGATGACTTAGTTATTTCAAATGTGTTTGACTATGCTGATGAGGACAAGTTATACTCCACAATTTCAAGGTAACTTACCAAATCTTCTAATTGAGAAATTGTTAAATATGCGCAAAATGCCAAAAACCTGAAGGATGGGTGTCATTCTGAATTTTCAAAATGTGAAAGATATTTAAATAAACCTCAGAAATCCTAGAGCTGCATCACCAATACAGTGTCTACTAGTCATGTGGCTCTTGAGCACTTGAAATATGGCTAATGCAAATGAGAAGCCAAATCCTTAATTGAATTCAAATATCCTATAACTGAAACACATGCTGATTTAAAACTAATGTAAAAAATGTAAATATTCATCAATAAATTTTATATTGATTACATGTTAAAATCACATTTTTAATATGTTAGGTTAGATAAAACATATTGGTAAAGTAATTGTACCCATTTTTATTTTTTTACATGTGGCTACTAGGACATTTAAGATTATATGTGTGTCTAGCATTATATTTCTATTAAAAAATATTGTTCTAGACCAAATAATTAAAAGGATAATTTATCAACAAACACAAAAATTATGACATTCTAACTTGGTTTCATTGGGAAACCAATGACAGGTCAGACTAACATTTCCTTCTTTGACATGGTAACTGGGCCAATAAATCCAGGGGCTCAGAAACCCTGTTGTACCTGAATTTCAGTGAGGAATTTGAATTTTGTAAATGATGAGTATATGTACTGAGAACCAACTCATTGAAAAATTCATGGCACTGAATAATGAATTTATTCAAATTCAAAACAGATTTTTAGAGCAACTAGGCTCTGAATTCTCTGGAGGTTTATATTTTCAGTAAAGATTCAGATCCCATGCTTTCCTGGTTGTAAATTTGCCAAAACTGGGAGATGAGGTATTAAGAATAATTGAGATCCCAAAAGACCTTGAACAATGAATGATTTGCAATTTTTTGTGAAACAAAACAAAACTTACTAGTAATCAAAATGCTGTTTTTGGTTCTAAAGCCTCAACTATTTAAGTAGAGATACAAGCAAAATGACTTCAGAGCTGTTGCACAGGGAGATTTGAGGTGGTTGTCAACTGCCTGTGAACCAGCAGACATGATACATAATCGTGTATCGATGACAATGGGGTTGTGAAAAGAGCTGCTGTGTGTGTTGTATATTTTGGGCTGTGGTCATAGAATTTCATAAGTACACTGACCTTCAGATATGACCATTTAAGGAGATGTAGTTTTAAAACCATGTTTCTAGGCTAGGTCAAGCATGGGGATTCTCACTGCTTTGACATGAGCAGTCCTCTTAAAGAAGAATTAAAGGAATTGAGAATTTTGGTTAAAACAGGACTCCTAAAAAAAAAAAATAAAAAATAAAATAAAATAAAATAAAATAAAATAAAATAAAATAAAATAAAACAGGACTCCTGCGGGCACTGAGAGGGGCACTTGACGGGATGAGCACTGGGTGTTATTCTGTATGTTGGCAAATTGAACAGCAATAAAAAATAAATTTATTATTAAAAAAACAAAACAAAACAAAACAAAACAGGACTCCTCAGAGAGGACCCGATAGCTGTTTACAGATTTTAAAGGTCATGCCATAAAAGAACAATTTTTTCTTGATCTGTTGACTCCCAAAACTGAGGTTGGGACCATGGGTGAAAACTCACAGAAGACCGTTTTCTGTTCTGTGGCTGAGACTCTGTCTTGAGTGACATGAGCAGTATGACTCGAATCAGAATATTGGGGCCTCCAGGCCCAGCCGTGTTGTTTGCTAGAAGGCTAACTTTGGGCAAACCATTTCACTTTTTGTGAGAATCTCTTTTCTCTCTTACAAAGGCTATTATTGATAATTCCTCTTTTTTTGTTTGGCAAAGATTCAAATGAAGATCTATTATACAAAGTGATTATGCATGTGTTTCATTTATCATAGCTTAGTTATCCTTGTTGGGGATGTTGTAGGACTTTTAAGCACCATCTTGATGGTTAAGCTGGATTTAGAATTTAAGACTTTTCTACCCTAAGACTCAGGGGATTGATTATTGCCCTGAGGTTCAGGGCCTGGCATTATGCCTTGCAAGGAGGAGAGGAGGTATAGAGAGAACAGGTCATCACATTTACCAGCAGGGCAAATGGGGGCAGAGCAATGAGGTGGGGAGGGAGCTGTTTGCATCCCCTGAGGGGCTGCCAGCACCCACGTGGACGCTTCAGGAAGTCTCTCTCTATGGTACAGGATGCAAATTCCTCAAGCTGGGCCACAGTCCTAGCAATGGTCTGGCTGCATTCCAATGCTAAGCAAATGAAGTGCGAGTGGGAACTTCTGGAAAAGAAGGCCAGAACGTGGATCCGCATCCACGCAGGTAGGAGTTCAATTGTTAGACCCCATCTCCTTCCCTCCAAAGGAAGGCAGCCATCTCCCCCAGCATTGAGCCCCCAGGCCTGCTAGAAGGTGACAGGGAAGGAGTTCCTGAAGTCCCCTCCCCAACAGTCCTGGGTCAGATCTTTTCTGATCTCCTAGATAGTTCTTTCCTTGGCAGGATGAGGGTGCCATCTTAAATTGAGGGAGGGTGGAGGTGAGTAAAGAGGCAAAGGGATATGGGATGCGGACTGTGAGTTGTGAGAAGGACATTAAGTGGCCTTTGTTCTCCTTGCTGTCTCACTACTATACTGAGTACAAAGCTGGACTGGAGCTCTCACTCCTTGGGGGTCTATTATTATCTCACAGCTGCTGAGTATTTCTGGGGCCTGAGAAGATGAAAGGGAGTCTAGGCAGTAGGAAAAGCAGAGCCAGGGGTATTGAAGAAAGACAAGAGCAGGAGTCAGGGGCGATGAGCAAGCAGGTGTAGGGGAGGCTGGGGGATGAATATTTACTCTTGTCATGGTTCATCCACTCTAATTCTTGTTTTCTCCTCATGGCAGCCTCCATCATGCAAGAGCTTGTGAAAGCTGCTATTGCTTTTACCAAGTCATCCGTGGACCCCGCCATCTTTGCCCTCTGAGGAGACTGTCCAGAAAAACAAGTGCCTCTTGCATGCTCCTGCCCTTTCCTTTACACTCTCCTGCTGTGGTGTGTTTTTGTATTTTACCCATATCCCATCAGTTTCTTGCCATAGGAGTGAAGGATGTCCCCCCACCCCCCGCCACCTCGCTTCTCTGTTCCAGGTTCCCTTTGGGTAGGATGATCTACCTTCTCCAGAATATACCCTCAGCCCAGTGTCAGTGGTCCCAGAGACTGTTCCCTTTCTTGGAGGAATTTAAAGCATTCATAGGCAGTGATATCCCTCCTGGGTTTTCCAGAGTGACCACATGAAAGACAGGTGGCGTGGACTCCACACTATAGGGTACAAGAATGATGTTAGGGGGATACTTGAATAAGAGAATGCTGTGCATTTTGTCTATTCCCTTTGATCTTACATATTTATCGGGACCAGACTAGTGAGCTATCCAATTTTCTATTCTAAGATAGGGCAGAGAATTGGAGGGGAGGTTGGAAGTCAACATCAGGATGGATATAACCCCAAGACCACAAAGAGAGAGACTCCAGGGGTCCACTGTGAGAGGTGGCACTTCTTGCTTGATCCTGCTTGGATTTTGCTCCCCAATACTGCATGCCTTTCCTCTCACTGCCTACAGTACTGGATTGAATCATACCCATTGGAGACAGATATTTCTCCTTAATTGTTTCTTAGTAAGAAGGTGATAATGGAATCTTTAGCCCTGGCCTGAGCCGGTGAGGCCTCTAAGTCTGGCTCTGATCCGTAATAAAGGAAAAAGTGGGTTGAAAGGCAGCTTTGCCTGAGACCTGGGCCTGGATCATTCAGCCCATGAGGAAGAAAGGAACTCCCTGTGATTGTTTCTGATCTTTGTCCCACATACTCTATCCTCGTGGAAATGACCTTGTTCCATATGCTGTCCCCTAAAATACTATTGTGTCAATATTAAAATGACTGTCTCTATACTGCATTTTCTTGTATCTGAGCTTTTGTACATTTAATGTTTGAACTTGTGTTGGTTTTATTATCCTTTGTTTTCCTTCCCAACTTTGCTGACACCTGCACCCTACACACTGTGTTCTGTCCCCATTATCTTCTGCTGTAGGCTCATTTCCTATCTTAAGTGTCCTTAAGTAAAGGACTCAGAAAATCACTATTAGAATCCTGATAATAGGGATGCTTGGGTGGCTCAGTGGTTGAGCATCTGCCTTTAGCTCAGGTTGTGATCCCGGGAGTCCTGGGATCGAGGCCCACATCAGGCTCCCCTCAGGGAGCCTGCTTCTCCCTCTGCCTGTGTGTGTGTGTGTCTCTCCCTGTCTCTCATGAATAAATAAATAAAATCTTTGTAAAAAAAAACAAAATAAAACTGAATCCTGACAATATTCTTAAATAGTTAATTGATGAGGAACAAATGATTTAACCCCTGGGAGCTTAGTGTTCCTATTTGTAAAAGTGGGATTACACTAGAACTCCCTTATCACTTTCATCTTGAATACTCAAGAATTCTGAGCAGAACCTCCGAATATCTGTTTACTTAGGTAGAGAATGGCCTAGACCTGAGTTCTGTTAAGCTGTTGAGTGAACATTAGCCTGACTTGCAGAGTGGAGACTGATTTCCCAGGATCTTCTTCTAAGTTGGCTTATGGCTGAGTCTGACCTGTGCAATAGGGCTGTGGCATCACCTGGAAGCTTGCTAGAAATGCAGAGTTTTAGGCAACCCCAAAAACTACTCTATCAAGGTCTGCCTTTGAAGTTAGACTTATTTAAAATCTGCCAATTACCACCTTCCAGGTAGTTCGTGTGCACATTAAAGTTTGGGGGCTCAGTCTTGAGTCTTGTGCTCACAGCTGCCATCTAGATAGATCCTATTAATGCTATGACAAGAGACAGCTCCCTAAAGACCATGCAACCTGTAGAACTACCATGTGCACATAAGGAGATGGTCCTTTACATTTATTACATGGATCATTTTTCATTACATTCATTGTTCCTTCCCTTTTTCTTATCCTTCAGCTGGCGGACTAGGCCAGGGCTTGTGGACTTTGAGAGCAAAAAACAAAACAAAAAATAACAACAAAAGCAACCCTACACCGGTCTTCTTTAAAATGCAGAACCAACCACAGTTTTAAAGTAGCATGGTTTTATTTTTTCCATTCGGGCTCGTGCGATAAAATGTTGTGCCAACTGTAAACCCCTCAAATTTAAACAAGTGTCGGTCTTCGTAATCAACAAGTATGTCTTGGCACATTTATCGAAGCCCACTTTCAAGGCTGGTGCCTCATGTTTTCAGAAAATATAAAGCACCATCTGTACTTTCAGGAACTGATGATCTGGGCAAGTTGCCCAGGAGAGAGAGCTGAGCTCAGCTCCCATTGGTTGTCTACACCCTGCAGCTCTTTCCTGGCTGCAGAGACTTGGCCATTAGCAGGATAGCACTGCCTCGAGATGCTCCCACTCAAGCTGGGCTCAGTACCTCCAGTTCGGGGGTACCCTGCTGCACATGCACTTATTAATGAAACCCGGTGCCAATTTTCCCCAGATCCAGCGCAGATACACTGGGGATCACTTAGCATGTCCTGTTCCTCTCCCAACCTAACCATTGCTTCCTTAAAAACAGTCCATGTGTTTCTCATATCTGATTGGAAGAAAACCAAGAGAAACCTCATGCATGAGATAACCCCAGGTGTTGTTTCTCCTTCCCGCTTCATCGGTTTTTGCCTCACATATTTGTGATGTGTTCTTGTTAGGTGTACACACATTTAGGATTATTATTATATCTTCTTGGAGAATTCACCCTTTCATCATTATGTAGTGCCTATATCTCTGATAATTTTCTTTGTTATGAAATCTACTTTCTCTGAAATGAGTATAGCCCCTCTAGCTTTTTTTTGATTAGCGTTAACATGGTATATGTTTCTCTATCCCTTTACTTGTAGCCTACCTATGTCTTTATATTCCAAGTAGGTTTCCTATATAGACAGCATATACTTAGGTCTCATTTTTTTTATCTGCTCTGACAATCTATTTTAATTGATGTACTTATTCATATTTAAAGCAATTATTAATGTAATTTGGTATATTTCTACCATGTTAAACTGTATTCTATTTGTTGCATCTTTTCCCCATCTTATTTGCCTACTCTGATAATTAAATATTTTATGTGATTTCCTTTTACCTCTACTCTTAACATATCAATTACATTTCTTAATTTTTTTAATTGGTGCCCTAGAATTTGCAATATACATTTGGAACTAGACTGAAGTCTATCTTCAAATAGCACTGTACCACTTTATATGTAGTGCAGGTACCTTATAACTGAGTTTTCCTAATTCCCCCTTCCACTCATTATGGCATTGCTGCCCTTCATTTCTCTTACCCATGTATTATGATTATCCAATGCTTTTTATGGCTATTGTTTAAAATTGATCTTTTAAATCAATTAAGAAAGAAAAGTTTTATTTCACTTTTATTCATTTATTCTCCAACACTCTTTTTATGTTAATCTTAATATCTGACCTAATATCATTTTCCTTCTTAGTGAAGGATCCCTTTTAACATTTGTTGCAGAACAGGTGTGCTGGAAATGGATTCCTTCAATTTTTGTCTGGGAAAGTTTACAACTCTTCTTTAACCTTTGAAGGAAAATTTTGCTGGAAGAATTTTATATGCTATACTTTAAACATTTCAACACTTGAAATAATTTCACTCCACTCTTTTCTTGCTTGTATAATTTTTGACAAGAAATCTGCTATAATTCTTGTCTTTTTTTCTTCTTCTTTTTATAATGGACAAGATGTTTTCCCTCACTCTGGCTTGTTTCAAGATTTTTGCTTCATCTTTGGGTTTTCTTTCTATGTATGTTTTTTCCCTCCTTTTGTAGGGATACTCTACTGTATCTTCTAGGATATCTGTTGCTTACTAAAAGCTTTACTCTTTCTGAACCTTGACCTATTTGTCTGCTTATGCCATGGAAATTGGATACTGTAGTTTGCTTGGCAAATGGGGCTCTATCTCAGACCCTGCTAGAGTTGTGTGATCTTTCTGCTGGCATCTGTCTGCTCTCCTTGATCCAGGAGCTGTTCTAATATTCTAGCCTGCTGTGGCTCCCTGAAGACTTTGATAATGGGAATGGGAACCAGATAGGAGCAAGAGAAATCACTTAGGAATTGGTGATGACGGAGGACATCAAATCATTCAAGAGAGATCCAGGGGTTCAAGTCCCTGATTTTTTTTTATCATGCCCATCTCTTTGCCACCAAAATGTAGCAAATATGAGTTTTATTCCTACATTTGTTACTTTAACTTCATCTGTAGGTAGATCGCGTCTCTTTCATAGAAATTAAATTGTCAAGAAGTTAAGCAAAGAAATTGAGCACTGTCCCACTAAGAGAAAGAAACAAAGAGAGAGAGAGAGAGAGAGAGTAGAAATAGCAGCCTAAGAAATTTATCACCCCTTAACTAGACATCATCCTGCTTTTTTTCATTTTGGCACATAGTCCAATTCTTTTCTTTTCTTTTCTTTTCTTTTCTTTTCTTTTCTTTTTTTTCTTTTCTTTCTTTTCTTTTCTTTTCTTTCTTTTCTTTCTTTTTTCTTTTCTTTTCTCTTTCTTTTCTTTCTTTTCTTTTCTTTTTTTTAAAAGATTTTATCTATTTATTCATGAGAGACACAGAGAGAGGGAGAGAAGCAGAGACACAGGCAGAGGGAGAAGCAGGCTCCATGCAGGAAGCCCGGCGTGGGACTCAATCCCGGGACTCCAGGATCATGTCCTGGGCCAAAGGCAGGCGCGAAACCGCTGAGCCACCCAGGGATCCCTATTTTCTTTTTTTTTACACATGATGTAAGAACCTCTATTTACTTATTTTTCTTTTCTTAAATTTTTTTTTAAATTCTAGTTAACATATCATGTAATATTGACTTCAGGAGTAGAATTTAGTGATTCATCACTCATAACACTCAGTGCTCAACACAAGTGCCTTCCTTAATACCCATTACCCATTTACCCCGTCCCCTGCCCACCTCTCCAGCAACTCTCAATTTGTTTTCTGTAGTTCAATTCTTCCCCAGAGTTTTTGAAGTAAGGGAGGAAACTTTGGCTTGGCCATTCCCCCCAGGCCCCAGTCCTGCCAACAAACACGAAAGCACCTGCCACTGGACCAAGAATACCTAGACTTAGCCCTGCTATTTATAATCAGAAAGCTCTGCTGAATGCTTAGTTGAGAAACCAGTTGTTTCTGGAATATGCCAGAGACTTACTTAAATTCCTGGAGTAGAGGGAAAAGGAGTTAAACAAGGCAGGTGATTTCCTCTGATTAAAACAAGGATGATTTCAGTATAAGGGTAATTTCCCTGCAAATATGCCATAGCTTGCTTATGAAATATCTACTGAACTTTCTGGGATTTATTCCCTATGAAACAGAACATGAGTGAGCAAACTTCTCTCTCTTGCTCTCTCACTCTCCTTCATAGTGTAAGGCCATAATCTTGTCAGATAATACAAGATAAAAACAGTAATGACTATGAGGGATACATAAGGCTCTTCTAAATCTCTAGGATGAGTCTACTAATAATTCCTCTCTCATACAGGGCCAGCTGCTGTGTGTATTAAGTCATTTTTGGAAACAATAATGATATAGTGGAAAGAGGGCTAATCCTGGGAATGCCTGGGCTCATTTACTGTCTAACTTTAGGAAAATCACAGTTGCTCTGAGTTCCAATGTTCTCATTTGCAAAATGGGTGTCATAAGGGCCCAAGAAGCTTACAAAGTTCTTGATAGAATTAATTAAGATGACATAAAAGTGCCCCAGAGAACTGAAGCAATGACAAAAGTAAGGTGATATTAGTTATGAATGAGTATTTGAAAGTCAGAATTAGTTATGAACATTTTTCTTTATGTCTCAAAGGAAAGAGTCATATTATCCTGGATTTCAGATAGAGCTCTACCATTAACCAACTTTATTACCTTGATTAAATTGCTTAAACCCTTTGAACCTGAATTTCCTACTAGAAATGGGGGAAATAATAGATTTCTGATGAGAACCGGAAGAGAGAATATATGTAGGGCACTCAACACAATTCCAGCATACAGCAAATGCACAATAAATGTTAGCTGTTATTAAAACTGTGGTCTGAGAATAAAATAAAATAATAAAACAAAAATTAAAATTGAATTAAATTAAAAAGTAATAAAATAAACTGTGTTCTACTCACTAAGACATCTCAACAGGCCACTCTCATCTTGTGAGACCTTGTCTGAGTAGCATCTGGACTCCCTTCATGACTTGTTTCTCTTTTTTAAAAATGTTTTCACAACAGCCTTGGTATTACAATAGTTACTTTTGTAACCATATTCATAATGTCTTTTGCATAGGAATTAGAATTATCATCATTAAAGAAAAAGCCCACTTTTATTGTGCCAGGTCAGTATCATTGAAAAGTTTTGCAGATTTTATAAATAAAACCAGATAATTGTAGAATTAGAATATTAATTCAAGTTATTAATTAAAATTGAGAATATTCTTAATGGCATACCTACAAGGTGATTCTCTCCACACCTTGGATATTTCCAGTGACAAGGAGCTAATCACATCATAAGCCTACATTTTCATCTACGTACATTTTCTAATAATTTAACACTTTCATTCTTCTCTGAGAATAAATCTGTCATCTACCTCATCCACCCTTAATTCCTGAGTCATCACATGGAGTGGCCACATATCAAGACCATCAGCCCTGCAAGCACTTGAGGACCACATTATATCTCCATTTTAGTTTTGGGTACAAAACTCAAATCTCTGGAATTCATCACAACACAAAGCTTTAAGGCATTAGCTTAGTAATTACAGTCTCAGTTCAATCTCTTTCTAGCTGTGTAAACCTCAAGCTATTTCATCTACTTTTCAGTTTCTTTTTTTTAATTTTATTTATTTATTCATTAGAGAGAGAGAGAGAGAGAGAGAGAGAATGCACAAATGGGGGGAGGGCAGAGAGAAAGAATCCCAAGCAGACTCTGCACTGAGTGTAGTGTGCAATGCCCGGCTCGATCTCACAATCTCAAAATTATGACCTGAGCCAAAATCAAGAGATGGATGCTTAATGGACTGAGCCAACTAGGCACCCTGACTTTTCAGTTTCTTTGTCAAATAATACCACTTTATAAGGTTTCTACTGGAGATTAAATGTAGTAATAAATTTAAAATTTTGTGTAGTACTTAGCTCATGGTAAATTCTTACTATGGATTAACTGAAGATTAGCTAGTCATTTTTGTCAATCATTTTGAGAAAGGTTATAGCCAGTTCCTTTATTTATACCAGTCATCTGCTACAGATGTCCAGTATAAAAATATTTCTCTTTAGGAGTACCAACCTGAAGGACATATAATGATAGGAAATTCATAATAAATAATTACTAACTGATTACATTTCTGTCTCAAATAGTGATGTTTATTAGAAGTAACTATGTAGTCGCATGAATGTATAGATGACTTCAAAAGCAATTGACAGATGATATCATAAGCAAAGCCTTGAAGGTGTATAAGGCAACCAAATAAAGGGATAGAATTGGAGCTCATTCTACTATGTGAGTGATCTTGAAGGAACAGGTATTTCCTGCTTTAAAGCATCCCTTTCCGATGATCTTACTGCTATTATTTCATAGCTGAATGATAAATAAGATTGAAAAACTAATTGCTCCCTGAGAGCTACCTCCGTGTCCCAAGTAGGGCTTAAGGGAGTCCGAAAAAAACTTCCAAGGAAGCAATCCAGAGAGAGTGAGTATGTACCAGTCTTGAGTGTACAAACCCTATGGGACTCAGTTCTTTATAAGTAGGAGAATTGAAGCTCCTTTGGCTAGAGCACTCTGTGCTCTGCTCAGAGACAGTAAAGGTGAGGTCTTGTTACAACACTTTGGAAAACTTGACTGTGCTCTCAGATGGACTGTGTGACGTCCAGACTACTGCCTGTGTCTCATTGTTAGCCTCTGCCTCTCACACACCAGCAGGTCCACACACAAGGGTTTTTCTGGTCCCTGGGAACTTCTTTTTCCTGAAATAGACTTATAAATCAAACAGGATTACAGAATTATATAATATCTGATTGTAGGCAAGGACCACAGACCTCTGAGAAACTTTTTTGATCAAGGAGAGGTGATCCAGAGCTCACAAAAATTTGCTTTGGTTGGGGACACTAGTCTGGTGTGAATAGAATTAGTAACAAGAAGCAGGTTAGTAGCAGCAGTTCTCTCCCAGAATGTGACTCTTCTCTCTTTGCTGTCTTCAATTTTGCTCAATTGTAGGGTGATGTATGAGTGACTCATTTTGGCTTGGTCATTCTCTTTGACTTTTTTAAATGTTACTTGCCACAGCTTATGATTGCAATCCCCATATTGAATGTGATTCTATCACTTGAAAGCTTCTATATTGGGGTTGATATTAAGGTCTAGTGTCAAATGGATAGAGAAAGCCTGTCTCTGATTTCCAAAACTAAATTAGCTATTAACTAGGTGTGCTATGAAGTCAAGATTGGAAGTAACCAGGAAAAAGTAAGACAAGAAGGTGTTTCCCTTCCTAATATAAAATGATGACGTGAACCCATCTAGGACAGTGTCTTGCCTAGTAGTGGAAAAGGCTGTCTTCGAAAACAGAAGCCAAAGGCAGTTTTCCTAATGATTACTTGTATGAAGCACAAACATGAAGTCTGGATGGAACAAAGCAGGAGGTCAGCTGCTGGGTCTGGGTCTCAGCTCTATCACATGTAAGCTTTGTAATGTTGGGCAACTTGCTTAATTTTTCCAAGCTTTAATTTCCTAATTTGTAGATGAAAATGATAGTAGTGAAAAAAAAAAAAAAGAAAATGATAGTAGTGGCTTCTTCTTACAGGTTTACTTAAAAAAAAAAAAAAAAAAAAAGGATTATCTTTGGAGAGTGTTGAGCCCAGTTCTTGGAACATAGTAAACATTCATTAAATGGTATCTCTCTCTCTCTCTCTCTCTCTCTCTCTCTCTATATATATATATATATATATATATATATATATATATGTCTATGTAGTAGTATTATTAAATAAGTAATGGGAGGAAGAGGCCTCTGTGTCTTCCAGGTACCATATCCTGCTCTTGCATTGTGTGAGCTGTTCTTTGACTTCTTGCTATAAGGGTCCCTGTATTTCTTCATCACAGTAACATGAAATTGATGCTTTCCTCTTGTTATTATTTCTTTTGCTTAATATTACAGGGTTGCCTCTAGTCTACTTAGAAAAGGTTAAAAGCACCAGAAGAACCAGAGCAATATCTCCTGATAGAGATGGGGATATAAGACATCTTAAGTCTGGAGGAATGTAATCAGAAGAGGATATGATTGAAGTCTATTCAATAATTTGTTTAGCAAAAATTATTTACAAATAATTGCAGAATGCCAACATTAAAGGAAAGCACTTAAAGAAATAACTTTAAGAGGCATAAAGTAAAGGAACACTTTTCATTAGGATTTACGTTTTTGCCAGAGACTCCTACAGACACTTCACAAACTTTACTAAGATACCAAGGTATTTTTCTTGTTGATACTGTTGTTATAATTATGATTTTCATTTTGTAAGTGATGAAACTACATCTAGGAAAGATGTAAAAGTGGTTTTAAGTAGTTTAGCCAATAAGTGGCAAAGCCAGGATTCAAATGAAGTGCTCTGATTTCTAATGCAATTTTTTCCCCCTGGCTTTTCTAGAGGAAAATGAATTAATGGAAGTTTGTTACTCAAAGATTTCATGAGAGTTCAAAATACAAAGATGCCTAGAGAGAGGAAATTCTAGAGAGAGAAGTGAACAGCTGTATAAAGATTTCTCAACAGGAGAATATTTTGGATATATCTCTAAACTTCTGATCGTGTCACACACGACAACCATCAGCCTCTGCAAAACATTTCTCCCAGGAGTGGGATGAAGTGTGGCTCTGATGTTGGCATTACTTATTATCTGATATTTTTATATACATCTTGCCATTCATAAAAAGGCTGTTATTGCTTGTTAAAAACAAAACCAAACACTCATCAGTGAAAAGCTTGATAGTTTGATGTTGGTGTTCAGACTTTGGTGTCTTGGGTTCCTTTTTGAGGTCTGACTTTCTCACAGCGATGAGGAATCTATCAGTAGTGACTGAATTTATCCTGCTGGGCATCCCACACACCGAGGATCTAGAGACTATGCTCTTTGTCCTGTTTTTGTGCTTCTATATCTTCACTCTTATAGGGAACCTACTCATCCTACTGGCGATTATCTCCTCCACTCGGCTTCACACTCCTATGTACTTCTTCCTGTGTCAACTGTCTGTGTGCGACATATTTTTCCCTTCTGTGAGTTCCCCCAAGATGCTCTTCTACCTCTCAGGGAACAGCCGGGTCATCTCCTATGCAGGCTGCGTGTCCCAGCTCTTCTTCTACCATTTCCTGGGCTGTACCGAGTGCTTCCTGTACACAGTGATGGCCTATGACCGCTTTGTCGCCATATGTTACCCTCTACGCTACACGGTGATCATGAACCACAGAGTGTGTGCCATCCTGGCCATGGGGACCTCCTTTTTTGGCTGCATTCAGGCCACCTTTCTAACCACTCTCACCTTCCAGTTGCCCTACTGTGGCGCCAATGAGGTGGACTATTTCTTCTGTGATATCCCGGTGATGCTGAAGCTGGCTTGTGCTGATACCTCAGCCCTGGAGATGGTGGGCTTCATCAGCGTGGGCCTCATGCCCCTCAGTTGCTTCCTTCTCATCCTCACCTCCTACAGTCGCATTGTTTACTCCATCCTGCAGATCCGCTCTGCAGAGGGCCGACGCCGTGCCTTCTCCACCTGCAGTGCCCACCTCACTGCCATCTTACTTTTCTACATGCCAGTGGTCCTCATCTACCTGAGGCCAACCCCAAGCCCCTGGCTGGATGCAACTGTTCAGGTCCTGAATAACCTGGTCACCCCTATGCTGAACCCCTTGATCTACAGCCTCAGGAATAAGGAAGTAAAGTCATCTCTGAGAAAGGTGCTATATCACTTGGGCTTCCTTCCTGAGCAGTTGTAGAGAAAGAACACTAGCTAAGGCATCAACTACACTTTGTAGCTTATATAAAAATTTTATGTGGTTCTCATAGATATTTTTGAATCAGAATGCACAAGTATTATTACAATTATATCTATTTTACAGTGTGGGGACAAAGGTTCTAGGAGCTTCAAGTGACTTATCAAAGGACACATAAAAAGTGAACGGCAGAGTGAAGACTCTAGGGTGGTTTTTCTGACTCTGGGACTTGTGCTCTCTTGAGAATCTCATACTGATGATGAAGAAAGGAGGGATCTCCTTCTAGGAGGCAGAATGACCTGCACCTTCTGCTTCCCAGTATTTATTTTCTGTCTCCTCCTACCTCCCTTCCTCCTCTTCCTTCCCCCTCATCCTGGCACTTCTTCATCCCTGCTGCAGTGATTGTCTCCTTAAATGTCTGCATTGGTTAAGCCCGACTTTTATTGGTCTAGGAGTTGCTGAAAGAAAAATGAGAGAGGCTTCATGTGACACCCTAAAAATAATGAAGTTGTGGAAAGAGAAAGTCTTCTGGCTGGGGGCTGAGGCAGGTCTCTGAGTGAAGCAGAGGTACTGACTCGTGTCCTGTCTGCTACCAACCCTATCTGCTGGGCTGAGACCTGCAAGCAGACGCTGGCGGTGGTGCAGCAGCATGCGGATGAGAATGTGGACGTACTATTTCTGTATGGTGAACTAGTGTTTTCATGGCCGAATGCAATGAGGACAATATTCCACTTGGGGAATATAATTGCTATGAAATTTATTCTCACAGTGATATATATAGAGAAGGCCATCGGGAGGAAGGTAATGGAAGAGGAGAGGCAGAGGCAGAGACCAGATCTCTTCTCCTGTCTGTACTCCTTAGAAAGAGGGAGCAGCCAAGGAACTTACCAGACCAGACCATGGCTGCTGGGTCTTGCCTTCCAACACTGGGGTGAGCCAGCACCTGTTCTTGCAGCAGGGACAAATTCTTGTCACCTCTCTTCTCTTAAGCTCCCAGAAACCCTCCTAGTGCTGTTTCTCCCTTGTTTCTCAGTAAACAAGAGCCTAAAAGAGAAGGCAGTAATACATCTGGAGTTATTTCAAATCTAGTGGGTCCCAAACCCTTCTCAAGCCTTTCTGAGTTCATTTGAAGATTTCTTCCCTTTCCTCAGTTTCCTTGTTGTAGCTGCTCAGATTGTCAAAGTAGAATAACTTGGAAGAATAAAAGATGAGACCCAGTTCCCTTTCGTTTTCACTCATTCATATGTCATATGAGGGATAACTGTGTGTGTGTGGTGGGGGGGTTATGGAATGCAGAGCTGAGCAAGACATGAGTCTACCTGAATGAAGTCAGAATCTGCTGGAGAAAATCCACAGACTTACAGCTAATGAGAATATCCCATGATAAATACTGTGATCAAGGTATGAAATTAGGCAGAAAATGAGTACATTTTCCCGGGACTGGGGAGGGACCTCACCGAAGAGGTGCTGAAATCAAAGCGGTTTTTGTTTGTTTGTTCCCCACCTCCCCTGCGATGAACAATGATTTTTACAAGGAGAAGCAATACAATTCTCAATCCTTTGTTTTTTGTGTGTGTGCGTGTGTCGGGATGGGGTGGTGGTGGTGAGAGATTATTCCTTGGGTGGGTATCTCTTAACTATTTGCCATCTATGAGTTCTTGCAGGAAAAATAAAATTGATTTCACCTGTTTTTAGGGTTCTTTCTCCAGCTCAGCTCTCCGTTCCTAGCTTGGAGGACTGCCTTGCACAAAAGGACTTTATCTCTGTTTCCTTAAACAATTGACTTCTCCAGTTGTCCCAGAGGTTCTGAGAGATGTTGGCTGCTCTCACGTCTCTGGGTAGTGTCTGACATCTTTCTGCCTAAGAAGGAGTCTAGCCTGGGGGTGGGGGACCAGGTTGGGTTTGATGGTGGAATGTGACTTTTCTGTATTCTATAATTAAAGGGACAATGTAAGAGGAATTGGGGGAAAAAATGTCAATTTGAGAAACCCCAAATGGAGTAGACCCCTTAGCAGAGTCTTTAATCTACAGGGGCAAAGCAAACACAGAATTGATATCCAAGAGCAAGGAGGCCAGTGAGGAACAAGTGTAAAGCAGAGGTTCAGAGAACATTTTGAGCAGAGTAGCTACAGCAGCAACATCTCCAGAAACACTGGATTCAAGTATGGTCTAGGAGTAGCATCCAAGATCTGACTCCAGGTGGATTCTAGATTCTTCAATGGCATCCCTGTCTCTAGTCACTGTTCCTTTTGGCCCCTCTCTAAATTTGTTATATGACCAACGCTTGTGCTCAATTTCACCTATGTATGTTGTTTTACATACAGCTCCTGGAGAGAGAAACTACGATGTGAGCATCAAAAGTGGACACCTATGACTTGGACACTAGCAGTGGAGCTGAGATGATGGCTCTCACCCAGTGTAGGGGGATTGTGAGGACAAGTGTTCAAGGGAGTGTTCACAGGAGTAGAGGCCCATTCTGTGTACTCTTTGCTCTCCCTGGTACTCTGTTGATTTGTTCTAAATTAAATTGATTGGAATGAATGAATGAATAAATGGTTGGAAAATAATGCTTCCATCATTTGATTTGGAATTTTCAGTGGGTCAAAAACACTGGATTTACCTTTACAAAAATAATTATTCAAGCTTAAAAGAATAGCATTATTTATGTTTTTGTAGTTCATCTGGGGTAAGAAGAACAACAGTGCCTGTGGTTATTGGAATGCTAAATTGGTGAGAAATAACATAATGAGAATATCAAATGACATCATCATCAAGGACAACATCAAAAAGACATCACCACCCTGTTGGATATATATTTTACAGTGTTTTTATTAAATAATAAACCATAAGAAAATATGTTAATTAAATATGTAAATTATAATGAACTCTGATATAATGAACACCTGGGTCCTACTACCTAGTTTAAGGAAGAGAGCTTGGATGTCCTCCCTAGACCCCAGCTCGATTCCATACTCTCATTTCCTCTAAAAGCCATGACTCTCGTGAATTTTATGCTTATTATTCTCTTATTTCTCTTTAAGTTTTACCCCATATGTTTGTGTCTCTCAAAACCATATTGCAAGTTTTTGAACTTTATATTATTTTAATTCTATTGAAATTTGCCATTTTCCCTTGTGTTACTCTTTTGACATTTATGTCTTTGCAATGTGTCTGAAATTAGTTCATTACTGCCAAAGTGCAAATTGTGTGACTCTATTAAAATTTATCTTCTGTTGTTGTTTTACTTATAAATAAATGTGAATTTTCAGAATATAAGAATCCTTTTAAACAGCCACAGTGTTTTCGTGGGTTCTTTATACCTTTCAATATATAGAGAGATGGCACAAAGATACCATCTGCAGCCTCCCTTTAAGACACACCTCTTTCTATAGGAAAACGAGAAAATGATGATTTTATTTAATTTGGATTTTTCTAATAGGCAGACTCTAAGACAAAGATTTGAGGTTAAACAAATTTTTTGGAAGATTATTCCAGGAATCATGATTAAAAAAAAAAAAAAAAAGAGGGAAAGTGGCACAGGGAAAGGATGATTAAGCAAGTGTCAATGAATAGGTTACCACTGTGAGGAATTGGGATTCAATTGCACCTGGGAGCCTCTGAAAAATGGTGTATAGCAACCTCCAAGTTGTCCTAGTGAATTGCAAAAGTACCTGGGGTGTTTTTGTACCAATTCCTGACCCACATTGGCTGGTGGATCTTCTTGGGAGCATTTATTGTCAGACATGTCTGGCCTGCTCCATATATATAGACTGAAAAGACTTCCTTGCCAGAGACTACTTCTGGAAGAAGACATAGGTAGTCCACAGGACGTAAGGACACTGTCTGAAGGTGATATTTGGATTAGGGTGAGGGGATGCAGACCAAGGTCCTAAGCACTTTTATGGTCCTAATTCTTTTACTTCTAAAGTAGTATCTTGGGACACATTGGGTGGCTCAGAGGTTGAGCGTTGGCCTTGGGCTCTAGGCGAGATCCCAGAGTTCTGGGATCAAATCTGGCATCGGGCTCCCCGTGGGGAGCCTGCTTCTCCCCCTGCCTGTGTCTCTGCCTCTCTCTCTCTGTGTCTCTCATGAATAAATAAATAAAATCTTTAAACTAGTATCTTTCCAAAATTCAAACCACACAATACTATTCTGATTCTACACTTGATCTTAGCCAAAAGGCCGAGAAGCTACTCTGATTCTTTAGGATCTCCAACAATTGCTTGTTGCTTATATGCTGAATTAAAATAACTTGGGGATCCCTGGGTGGCTCAGTGGTTTGGTGCCTGCCTTCGGTTTAGGGTGTGATCCTGGAGACCTGGGATTGAGTCCCACATCGGGCTCCCTTCATGGAGCCTGCTTCTCCCTCTGCCTGTGTCTCTGCCAATCTCTCTCTCTCTCTATGTCTCTCATGAATAAATAAATAAATAAATAAATAAATAAATAAATAAATAAATCTTAAAAAATAAAATAACTTGGTAACTTAGTAAAGTATCTGTAGAATTAACAATCAGATCCAACCTATCTCTTTAGTCTCCTCAAAGCCATAGGTTCACCCAGCGACACATACCTCTCTCTTACATACACTCTCCTTTCTAGCTAGACTGTCCTTGCCATTCCCTAAAGGTATCTCTTTGCACTATTTATTTACTGTCTTGTTCTTTTGGCAAACACATATGTATTGAGTATTTACTATCCTAACCACTGGAGTTACAAATATCTGTAAGTCATGTTGTTAAGAAGCTTATAACTAAACATGGGAGGCAGCTATACACATGATTAAAGTATAAAAAGAAAGAGGGAAACAAACCATAATAGATTTTTAATGATAGAGAAAAAGTTGAGAGTTTATGGGTATTAATGACACTTGTTATGATGAGTACTGGGTGTTGTATGTAAGTGATGAACCACTGAATCCTACTCCTGAAACCAATATCGTACTGTACGTAAACTAACTAGAATGTAAATAAAAATTTGAAAGTAAAATAAATGCCATAATTAATGAAAAATATAAAATAGACTAGTAAAATGAGAACAGAAATGATTAATTTTGTAAAAATGTTCAAGAAGCTTTCATAAAAACATTTCAAATATACTCACTCATAATTTTGTGCCTTTATAAATATATTCTCTCCTCTTGGGATGCCTTTCTCTGATTCCTCTGCTAGAAAAACTTCTACTTATCCTTCAAAACCCAAATTGAATGGTCGTTTTCTTTGTGAAATTTCTTTATCTCAGACACAATTAAGTTCTTATTTCTCTGTTTCAATTTTGTATTGACATAAAGTATCAATTCATCATGTGAAAAAAAGACTGACAAAGTGACCCTAAAGGATAAACAGCTAACTAGGTGCAGAGAGGTGAAGAAAGGGAGACAGTTGGGTACTAACAGCTCAGAACTATCCAACCTCTCATTTGTTGGGTTAATAAATTGAAGTGTGACTTCTGGATGACATTTTTAAAAAAGATTTATTTATCTTGGGGCACCTAGGTGGTTCAGTCAGTTAATTCTGGCTTCACCAGGGTCCTGGGATTGAGCCCTGCATCAGGCTCCCCGTTCAGCTATTCCCCTTGCCTTATGTACTCTTCCTCTCTCAAATAGATAAATAAAGTATTTCTTAAAGATGATTTACTTGTTTTATTGCAGAGAGAGAGAGTGAGCATGTGAGTTGGGGGAGGGGCAGAAGGAGAGAGAGGATCTCAAGTAGACTCTGAGCTGAGTGCAGAACCTGACGTGGAGCTCCATCTCACGACCCTGACATCCTAACTTGAGCCAAAATCCAGAGTCGGCCACTTACCTAAGTCACCCAGGCCTCCCTCTAGATGACATTTTATTATTGGCTAGGACCTCAGTGTATATATGTTGTTAGATGTTATTAAGCATCTGCTAGGAATGCTCATGCTCTGCTTTGAGAAAATAGTACTAATTTATGCTGACAGAAGTAACAGAATTAGGTGATGTGGTTTAACTTTTACCTTAACATGTACGCGCTGTATTAACAAGTCATTTAACTAATTTAAATGGTTATATTTTAATAGGTAGATGGAAATAGCTTTTTTTAAAGATTTTATTTGTTTATTCATGAGACACACACACACACAGAGAGAAAGAGAGAGAGAGAGAGAGAGAGAGAGGCAGAGACACAGGCAGAGGGAGAAGCAGGCTCCATGCAAGGAGCCCAATGTGGGACTCCATCCTGGGTCTCCAGGATCACACCCCATGAGGCAGGTGGCGCTAAACTGCTTCGCCACCCAGGCTGCCCTAGATGGTAATAGTTAAGCCTACTTCATTGAATTGTAAACATTGACTTAGATGTTTCTTTAAATCACCTAACACTGTATCTTGAACATGATAAATGCATTATCTTCCCCTTTTTGTTTCTTAAAAAATGCACTTTTTAAAGTAAAAAATAGATAATACAAAAGCAGTGTTCAGTTTAGAAGATTTTTCTTTGGGAACAATTCTTCAAGACAATTAGTGGCAGAGAGCAGTGTTTAAGAACAGTGTTTGAGAGTGTGCTGGGCTTTGTAGCCAGACAGATTGGAGTTTAAGTGCCCTCTCGGACACTTGTCATTTGTATAGTGTTAGGCAAGCTCCTTTCACATGTATTTTGAGAAGGATGTAAGTACCAAACTCACAGGGTCACTGTGAAGATCAAATGGTGTTATCCATGCAAGGCTTAGCGTATAATAAGTACATGGTAATAGCCCATATTGTGTATAATATGACATTTTAATTTAATTTAATTTAATTTAATACATTCATTTTATACCTTAATTTATAATTATGTAATATTTTGGGTTGAGGCAAAATTGATGAGGCTCTGTTTCCCATTACAGTTCTCATCACTGAAACGCTGAATCCTTGAATGTATGATCCTCAAAATCTATAGATGATGGAATTAATATTGGAATTACACAGTTTATCTCAACCTAACATCTATTTGGGCTTTAGCTAGAGCTAACAAATTGTAGGCAGATATAAACAAAAGACTTAGGAAAGAAAACAAAACAAAACAAAAGATCCTGTTCCTAAATTGTCCCAAAGAGTAAACAAGATACAAAGTTCTCAGGAAATATCAGAAATGCTGCTGCTGCTTCTAAATACTACCAGAAATTGAGAATCTGCCAAAGCAATTTAAAGAAGCAAAAATACAAGATTAAAGGTTATATTAAAATGAATGGGACTTAGATTAAAGAAGTGAGCTGATCAACTTATTACAATATAACTATAGGTGGGAAGGATAAACTGAAACTTCCATCAGAAGTGTTTGAGATACCAAGAAAACATAAAAGTTCATTGTGATTAACTAAGATTTATAGAGCATTTCTGATGTGCTGAGCACTGGGCTGGGTCCTCTGCATGTCCATTGCAGTTCATCCTCATAGTAACCTAAGAAGTAAGTGCTCCTTTTAAAAAAATATTTTATTTATTTGTTTGTTTATTTATTTTTTAGATTTTTGTTAATTCATGAGAGACACACAGAAAGAGGCAGAGACATAGGGAGAGGGAGAAGCAGGCTCCCTGTGAGGAACCTGATGCAGGATTTGATCCTGGGACCCCAGGACCATGCCCTGAGCCAAAGGCAGATGCTCAACCACTGAGCCACCCAGGCCTCCCATGTTTTATTTATTTGACACACAGAGAGAGATGGCCAGAGAGCACAAGCAGGGGGAACAGAGGAGGGAGAAGGAGAAGCAAGCTCCTCAACTGAGCAAAAAGCCCTACATGGGGCTTAATCCCAGGACCCTGGGATTATGACCTGAACCAAAAGCAGAGGCTTAGCTGACTGAGCCACCCAGGGACCCCAGTAAGTGCTCCTTATTATCCCTATTTTATAGTTCAGAAATATGAAATTGAGATCTTGAGCAATGTGGTCAAAATCACACTTATACTGTGCGCATGCTCCAGCCCTAAGTGTTTCTTATCTCTGTCATGGGCTACATTGTCTTCTCCCAAAATTCATATGTTGAAGCCCTAACCCCCAGGACCTCAGAATGTGACTGTGTTGGGAGCTGGGACTTTATAGAGGTGATTCAATTCAATGAGGCTGTTAGGGGTGGGACCTAATGCAATGTGACCTGTGTCCTTATGAAACAAGAAAAGCTAGAGACACAGAGACATCAGGGATGCACATGCAGAGGAATGACCACAGGAAGGGACAGCAGGAGGATGACCATCTACAAGCCAAGGAGAGAGGCTGAAACAGATCCCTCTCTGTCCCCTCAGTGGAAACCAAGCTTTCCAACACCTTGATCTTAGGTTTCTAGTCTCTGAAACTGTGAGAAAATAAATGCCTGTGTGTAAGCCACCCAGTCTGTGGTATTTTTTTTTTTGATAGTCCTGGCAAATTAATACACTCCCAAGTCCGTTTCTGCTCTAATGCCCCTCCTGTATGATTTGTGTGAGTGATAATAAATAGCATGTGCTTTTTGTATTCATGCCTATTAGCATCATTGTTTGAAACTTGGAAAATGGTCCTTGCTTCTCAAAGTGGGTCATGGAAAGTTCCAGAAAAGAAACAACATCTATAAAACTTTTCTTACATTCAAGCTGTGAGATTTCTCTAAGGGAGTCATTGAGAAGAGAACTTTTTAGCTAATTAATGTCAAAGGTATTCATTCCTAGGAGATGCTTCTCATGCTCATTATGACTTTGGCTTTGCTGCTCTCTAATTTTTGTTCCCCAGTTGTGAGCAGCGTAATAGGGCAAAGTGAATTAATGAGACTGGAAATTGGCTTAGGAAGTGCAAAAGCCTTATTAAAGTATTTGCAGTCTTGAGTTCTCTCTGCAATTATTATTCCAAGGAAAAAACCAAGCCTGAGTACCACACATGTAACATGTGTGTAACACACATATAATAAATTACAGCCTTTTTTCTAAGCACATACTCATGCACAATTTGATTCACATCCGTTTTTCCAGCATTTCCAACATGAGGCTGATTCTTCCTAAATTCTCTGCACTGAGAGAGAGAGAGAGAGAGAGAGAGAGAGAGTATGACATCAACTTCCTCGTGAGAGTTAGTTATAAAATGTCACTTGCCAGTTAGGATGCGGTTAAACAGTCTTTGCAGAACAGTGAAAACATGGTTTTTAATGTCCAGGTATTAAGTGGCTACATATTCTAAGGGTGGAATCTTCTTTCTCCGGGAAGCATCAGTGGAATCTGTCAATCACATGCCAGGGCTCAAAGCCACCTTCGCCCAGCACATGGAGAAAAACATGAATTATAACAAGGCAGTTAGACTGAACAGCAGGACCAGAGTAAGCAATTAGAGACTGAATTTCCAGCGGGAATGTGGGAGGCTCAATTTAGCAACCATGACAGTTCTCATGGCTTAAATTAACTGAATACTTGCTGTTTCCATCAGTGCATGCTGTGAAGGGTTTTCATGGCTCGCCTCACTGCCCTGCCAATTCTGAAATCCAAGATTTAGGAGAGCTTTACATTCTTAGTTATTTTTAGGGCACTAAAGAATATTTAATTACCTAAACACACACAAAGAAACACACACCTGCCCACACGCATAACATAATCGATGGGAATAACTGAATGACATTTTTTTTAAATTTTTAAATTTATTTATTTATGATAGTCACAGAGAGAGAGAGAGAGAGAGAGAGGCAGAGACACATGCAGAGGGAGAAGCAGGGTCCATGCACCAGGAGCCCGACATGGGATTCGATCCTGGGTCTCCAGGATCGTGCCCTGGGCCAAAGGCAGGCGCTAAACCGCTGCACCACCCAGGGATCCCCTGAATGACATTTTTAACTAAATGTCATCAAAATATTTTTAGGGCCTCCAGTAAATGAACCATTGCTATCAAAACAAAGAGATGAATTCTTATGTCCCTTTGGGAGGATAGACAGGGATGAGACCTGAACTATCACATAAAGTAATTACCTCATTTTATACAAGGTGAAACAACCGGATCCAGGGAGGCCAAAGGACATACATAAAATAACACAGAATAAGTGAAAACAAAGTGAGGTGCTCTGCTATACAGAGTTACTTCATTTAAAGGGATAGATTGGTGTTTGATCTAGGATTTAAATCTTCTGTTGATCTTATTTGCCTTAGAACAAGCTTTTACAACGATCTTTGTATTTGTTCCATCCATCTCATAGACTGCTGAGTCCCTAAGAATAGGCCCTGTATGCCCCATTCATCTTGTATCTCTGATCCCATTTTTATTTCCCCTGCAGTGGTTCACCATGGGCCTAAGCACAGCTGAAAGACTTTCAAAATTTGTAATATTTAATTGGATATCCACATGTAAATGATATCCATGTGTATCCTCAGTCCTCTGCCAATTCCATTATTTACAGACTTAAGCTTATCTACATGGAAGCTAATGGCAAGTGAGACTAAAAGGAAAAATTTAGACTGGACCCCACAAACAAAGCTAGTCTAAATGTATCACAATTATATCTTATTTTTGTTTCACCATCATTAAATAGAAACTTCGTACTGGAAGGGACCTCAGAGATCCCTTGTAGAAATATTTCTTCCCAAAAATGAGGAAAGAGGCCTATGTACCTAAATGATGGAATGGAAATGAATGTATTAACTGGAGAGTTCTGTTCTCCATCCAGGGATCTGAAGCCTAAATAGGTTTTCTACCCTTTTAATTGAGTGAGGTATTAATTTAGTAAACATTCTTTGAAAATCTATTAAGTCATTTAGCTAGATGCTATGAGAATAAAAAAGTGAATGAGACAGAGGTCTTCATATAATTAACTTATAAAACAAATTATAAATTACCTGTCAAGAAAAATACAGTTAAAATACTAAGTAGATTCAAATGACAGAGGTTAATTTGTTCTGAGAATATTAGGGTGAGTCTAAAGGAGGAGACAACATATAAACTGAATCTTATTGGCTAAAAGGATTTAAAAATTTGGGCATGTGGTAACCATTGGAGGGGAATGTAGGAGAGGTTAAGGCATACAAATGTCAAGAAAATAAGAAAAATGTCACTTTTTTTCTTTAGCTAAAAAATCAGTAATATATAATATTTAATATTATGTATTTATAATATTGTATCTCATTATAAAATAATGTGAATTATTATTATATGTGGAATTTCTGTAGATACAATATATGTATACATATAATAATATTCTAATTTTATTTTATACTAAATATAGATAGTATTTTTATAGTATTTAAAATGTTTATAGCAAAAAAAATAAAATGTTTATAGCATAATGTTATATAATATAATTATATTCCTTTGGTGTGAGCCATGCTAACAGCATTGGCTCTATTGTCAGAATCTAAGGAAAAAACCCCAGCAGGCTTAAAATTAATTGTTAGACTATCTCTCTGTGTGCTTCTTTCTACCTTTGGTTTCCATGGAGACCTTTTCGAGAGGACCCTGTGAGTCAGCAACAGACCAAAGCTGGTTTGCTAAACCCTGTGAAATGAGGTATAAGCTTTAAGGTCAGTGAAAATGTTGCAAGTAAAATAACACACTGGTCAGACAATTTCCAAAGTCCATTAAACATAATTAGGCCTATTATCTTCCCTTGTAATTCTCTGCTTAGCCATCATGCTCACAGGCCTTTGATTTACTCTCTCTCTCTCTCTATATATATATATATGGTTGATGTCACTGTCTGTTTCTTGTGGAGCCACAATTTAAGGTGATTTCAAACATACTGAGAGGATACATGGAGGGTAAACTATGGTTCATATGCTACAAACTTCCTTTGTGCATATGAATGTGTGAAATGTCACTTCCTTTATTTTTCCATAATTAAGCTTATTTTTATCTTGAACCTCCATTTTTACCAAATGCTAGGAAAAAATATTCTACTTACATTCAAGTTAGTGACATTCAAGTTATGTTTGTTTTTAAAATTTTTTATTTTATTTATTTATTTAAATTCAATTGATTAACATATATTGTTGGTTTCAGAGGCAGAGGTCAGTGATTTATCAGTCTTATATAATACCCAGTGCTCATTCTATCACATGCCCTCCTTAATGTCCAGCCAGTTACCTCCTCTACTTCCCCTGGCCCCTCCAGTGACCCTCAGTTTATTTCTCATGATTAAGAGTCTCTTATGGTTTGTCTCCCTCTCTGATTCCATCTTGTTTTATTTTTTTCTCCCTTCCCCAATGATCCTCTGTTTTGTTTCTTAAATTCCATTAATGAGTGAGATGCTATGATAATTGTCTTCATTTGACTGACTTATTTTGTTTAGCATAGTACTCCCTAGTTCCATCCACATCATGGCGAATGGCAAGATTTCATTTTTTTTATGACCAAGTAGTAGTCCATTGTATATACATACCACATCTTCTTTATCCATTGATCTGTCGGTGGACATCTGGGCTCTTTCCATAGTGTGCCTATTGTGGACATTGCTGCTATAAACATTGAGGTGCAGGTGACCCTTTTGATCACCACATTTGTATCTTTGGGGTAAATCTCTAGTAGTGCAATTGCTAGGTCTTAGGGTAGCTCTATTTTCAACTTTTTGAGGAACCTCCATACTGTTTTCCAGAGTAGCTGCACCAGCTTGCATTCCCGGCAACTGTGTAAGAGGGTTTCCCTTTCTCTGCATCCTCGCCGACATCCGTCGTTTTCTGACTTGTTAATTTTAGCCATTCCGACTGATGTGAAGTGGTATCTCATTGTGGTTTTGATTTGTATTTCCCTGATGCCAAGTAATGTTGAGCATTTTTTTCATGTGTCTGTTGGCAATTTGCATGTCTTCTTTGGAGAGATGTCTGTTTCAAATTACATTTGTTATATTTGAGTTACAAAATTGTTATGTTAAAGTTCCAAATCCAGCTTTTCTTTTCTTTTTTCTTTAATTTTTATTAAATTCAATTTGTTGACATATAGTGTATTATTAGTTTCAAGGTAGAGTTTAGTGATTCATCAGTTGCATATAACACCCAGTACTCATTACATCAGGTGCCCTCCTTAATGCCCATCACCCAGTTACTTAACACTACAGCATCGGTGGGAGGAAGGCCCACTCCCCCACTTTGATACACCTTCTCTTGGTCTCCTCGAATATGCATGATGCCCTGTGATGGCACTTGTCATCTATATCTGTCTCCATATCTGCTGAGATTGACTCATTCCTGTTACCGATTTTTTTTAAAACAGGCTTTAATTCACTTTATTATTATTTTTTTAAATAAAGTTATGTGATGGCTATAGCTGGAGCCTGGGTCCTCTGCATGGAGACTCTAGTGTGGGTCTTTACAAGATGGTCAGTGAATTCCTGATAGGGAGGCTTGGTGAACACAGTCTTTTTCCATAGGTCAGGGGTGAGATGGCTTTAGGTCCTGACAATGACATCAGAAGTAGCCTTGGCGAGGCTGCCCAGGGTGCAGTACAGCCCATAGCCGAGGTATACCAGTTGCCAATACAGACCATCATCAGTAGCCTCTTGGGCATGGGGGCTGAGACTATGCCGTTTCTCTGGGGGCAGAGATGAGGAGCCCCAACACAGAGCCACAGCAACCTGTCACCTTGCAAGGGACTGTGTGGGGCTTGCTGATCTCGTTCCTCAGAAGCCTCCACAATGACATCCAATACAGAGACTGCTTTGGCTTGATGACATTCCTTCAAAATTTAATTGTCATTGTTACTTTAAAATTTAATTAATGAGCCAGTGAACACAATACGTTGATCATTTTAAAAGGTCATTTTAAAAAGAAGTAAGTTTACAACAAAAGGTAAGATTTAAATGATGTTTGAATATACCTTGAGTTTTAGAATCAAGCTGACAAAACATTTAAGATTTTCAAATCTAATGTTTTTATTTAATTTAATTCAGCATCAACCTCATAATCCTTTAGAACAAATGAACAATGAACGTTATTAGAATCGTATTGGTTCTATGGGCTTTTTTTTTTTGTCACTGAAGAAAGGTTGTAAGCAAGAGTTCATATCCAGTTTTATATTTGAGATAATATAACACATAAGAAATGTATGAGTCAACATGAATATTTTTTCCTTTCTGTTGAAATCAAGTTGAATCACCAGTAATCAAGTTGAAATACCAGTTGTCCAGATATAACACTTCACATCTAGGTATATCCTCAAGAGATCTGAAAACGTATGTTCACCCAGAAATTTGTACATAAATTTTCATAGCAACATTACTACTAATAATTGAAAGTGGGAACTAGCCAGGTTCCCATAAGTGGATAAGCAAAATGTGGTATATCCACACAGTGGACTATTGATTGGTCATAATGTCCCTTTGGACATAGTACAGTCAGGTGGATGAACCTTGAAAACATTACACTAGCTGAAAGAAGCCAGACACAAAGGATGACATAATATATGATTTTATTTACGTGAACTGCCAGAAAAGACAAGTGCACAAAGATTAAAAAAGCAAACCAGTAGATTCCTGGAGCTAAGGATGAGAACTAGTACTGGCTACCAATAGGCATGAGGGATCTTTCTGAAGTGCTGGGATTGTTCTAAAATTAGATTGAGGTATTGGTTGCAAAATTCTCCAAATTCACTAAAAATCATTGAATTGTACACTTTAAAAGGATGAATTTTGTGATATGTGAATTATATCTCAATAAACTTATTAAAAATGCCAAAAGTCTAGGTCTCTTTAAGAGTTATACCCACCATTTCTAATAGTATATATTAAAAGAAAAATAATCAAAGTAGTGATAATGTTTCATATTTACGTTTACAGAGAGATTTACATTCCAAAAACTGCTTTGCACACACAATATCTCATTTGAAATTAGCAAAAATATCATGTGAGGGCAGGGTGCCTAGGTAGCTAAGTTGATTGACTGTTCAGCTCTTGGTTTGGCTCAGGTCAGGATCTCATGGGTCATGAGATCGATCCCCACGTCAGGCTCATGCTCAGCAGGGAATTTCCTTGAAGATTCCCTCCCTCTGCCTCTCCCCCTCCCCAACCCTCATGCTTTCTACAATAAATAAATACACTTTAAAAAAATTATAAATATACAATGTGAAAGGTATTATCATCTCTATTTTACAGATCAAGAAATCTGGTGATCATCCGACAGTTTAAGTTAATTGTTCATTCTTATATATGTCATTGCATGGCTGGGACTTGAAATCAGTCTTTATAATTCAAAATATCATGCTCTGTTTCTCATACAGAAATCATGAGCCCTGTGGTTGGTTTTGGGAAGAAACAATCATTGAGAATTCTATTAAAGTGTCAGGAATAAATGCTTTTTAAGTAGCACTATCTCTTTGGTTTTCAGAGATTCTATGTGGAATGTTCTCCAAGGTATCTGATAGCTCTTCCAGAATAGTCTTGGGAAGAAGTTTCATCATCTGTGTACAAGTATTAGTTGGCTATGTTCCATTCTGAGATAATAATAATTTAAAAGATAATAAATAATTATTACTTTCTCCAAACCTAATTAGTAAGAAAATGATGTTACCTCTAAGTCTTAGGGACTCCACACAGACTCCAGGGAACCTGTTTGAGCCTGTGATTGGGAGTTTATTTTCACAGACACTGACTAGCTCAAGGGTAGAAACATGGAAACATAAAGTAAATCTAAAGACCCCAGGACCAAGCCAGTCTCTAGGATCTTTTCTTTTTCTTTCTTTTTTTTTTTTTAAGGTTTTATTTATTTATTCATGAGAGACAAAGAGAGAGAGAGGCAGAGACACAGGCAGAGGGAGAAGCAGGCCCCACGCGGGGAGCCAGACGTGGGACTCAATACCCGGTCTCCAGGATCAGGCCCTGGGCTGGAAGCGATGCTAAACCACTGAGCTAGAGGGCTGCCCTCTAGGATACTTTCCTGATAAGAGAAGCATCCATAAGTGATTCCAGAAGAACAGAAGAAAAGCCTGCATTTGACTTGGACCAGAAGACTGTTTACATGCTGGCTGTAAGCTTTCTTTGTTTCTTTGGCTCTTCCTTCCTTCCTTCCTTCCTTCCTTCCTTCCTTCCTTCCTTCCTTCCTTCCTCTTTCTTTTTTTCCTTCTTTCTTTTTTTAGAGAGAGCACATGAGCAGGGGGAGGAGCAGAGGGGAAGAGAAAGGAAAGGGGAAAGAAGCCCAGGTAGACTTCTTGTTGATTGTGGAGCCCAACTCAGGGCTTGATTTTACGACCTTGAGATCATGACCTGAGCTGAAACCAAGAGTTAGATGCTTAATTGAGCCACCCAGGTGCTCCAAGCCTATATTTCTATTACATATTTTGCTTTCTCTCTTTCTCTCATTTTATCTTTCCCTATTGCTCTCTCCTCTCTGCCCTTTCTCTGTTTTGTTCATTGTTTGCTCTAAGTGAACTAGTAACAATATTTTCACTATTCCTTTATAGAAAATAGTAAAGAAAAATGTAAACAAAAATGTAAACAAATAAGTAAACAAAAATTTCACTTTGGCATTAACCTGGTTAATTACAGATGTCCTGTTATCATTTTTCTAGGTTGGGTAGTGATTCTTTACCGTTTTGATGGTTATGAACTCTTTTAAGAACAAAAGAATACTATTGAATATTTCCCCAGAAAACTGTGTGTGTGTGTGTGTGTGTGTGTGTGTGTGTATGTTTGTGTATGTATCTCCTTCTTCATAATAATTCTGGAAATGATGTCAAGGGATTAGGTATAACTGGTTCAGAATCACACCTACTTTGGACCTAAATTCTGATCCTGAATCTATGACATTGGGCAAATTTCTTTGTTCTTGATTTTCACCTCTTCATGTAATATTTGAGGCACAAGCTGAGATCATCTTTTTGCTTCCTTCCAGAGTGAATAATCTAAGATTTATTCTGCATGAGTTCCAATATATAAGCCTACTCCATGGTCCTCTTTTGTCTTATGATGGTAAGGACATGTCTACAGTTAAGGAATTGTACTATAGGATTAACTATTGGAACCTTAAAATTTAGGCTCCTGGATTGTTATCCCTTGGCGTACATAATTGTTCCCATGGATTTGGGTACTTGCTGAAGAGAAGAAGTTTGAAGTCACTGTCATAACATACTTACAGCCCTTATTTCTGGAAAGTCATGCACAAGACTAGCATTACTTAATGTGTCATTTTGTGAAATTCACTTCAATACTATCTTACACGAAGTTAACACTCATCTTATAGTCTTCTATGTCCAGTGAAGTATTTGACTTACCCTATGAAGCTGAAGCCACACAACTGTATAAGGCTTTTCCTTTTCCTCTCCAACACAGAATCTGGACTGAGCTCTAAAAAGCTTAAAGAAATCATATCCTAAAATAGACCAACCATAATCACATGTCTCACACTTAGCCCAAGACCTCATAAGATCTCTATTTAGCTCCAGAAGTTACTACCTGATAATCTTTTTTTTAAAAAAAAAAGATTTTATTTATTTATTCATGAAAATACACAGAGAGGAGAGAGAGAGGCAGAGGCACAAGCAGAGGGAGAAGCAGGTCCATGCAGGGAACCCGACGTGGGACTCGATCCCGGGTCTCCAGGATCACACCCTGGTGTGCAGGCGGCGCAAAACCGCTGTGCCACCGGGGCTGCCCAATACACTGATTTTTAAAATTAAATTCAAATTGCAAACATACATATAGCACTCAGTGCTCATCCCATCAAGTGCCCTCCTTAGTGCCGGTCACCCAATCACCCCATCCCCCCATCCTCCTCACTTTCTGCAACCCTTTGTTTGTTTCCCAGAGTTAGGAGTCTCTCATGGTTTGACTTCCTCTCTAACTTTTCCCCACTCAGTTTTCCCTCCTTCCCTTATAGTCCCTTTTAGTATTATATTCCACATATGAGTGAGACCATATGATAATTGTCTTTCCCCGATTGACTTATTTCACTCAGCATAATACCCTCCCCAGTTCCATCCATGTCGAAACAAATGGTGGGTGGGTATTCATCTATTCTGATGGCTGAGTACTATTCCATTATATACATAGACCACATCTTCTTTATCCATCCACCTGTAGAAGGACATCATGGCTCCTTCCACAGTTTGGCCATTGTGGACATTGCTGCTATGAACACTGGGGTTCAAGTGTTCTGTTGTTTCACTACATCTGTATTTTTGTGGTAAATACCCAGTAGTGCAATTATTGGGTCATAGGGTTGCTCTATTTTTAACTTATTGAGGCTCCTCCACACAGTTTTCCAGAGTGGCTGTAGCAGCTTGCATTCCTACCAGCAATGCAAGAGGGTTCCTCTTTGTCTACATCCTGCCAACATTTGTTGTTTCCTGTCTTGTTAATTTTAGTCACTCTAACTGGTGTAAAGTGGTATCTCATTGTGGTTTTGATTTGTATTTCCCTGATGGTAAGTGATGTGGAACATTTTTTCTTGTGCTTGTGGGCCATGTAATACACTGATTTTAACAGTGCATCTGAGTTACAGGATAATCTGGGGAGTGGTAAGAGGAAGAAATGAAAAATGGCCTCAGAACTCCCCACAATTCTCAGATGCTCCCAGCCCTTTTCTTGTGTTTTATCTGTAGCACTCTTCTACTTTGTACATTCAAGGAGTAATCTTCCACTCTTCGGTTACATGTCTACCCCTGAGCTTCTTTTTAGTTTCAGAGTCATACATCCAACTGCTTTTGAACATCATCAGATTTAAATTCTATAATTCACTTAATTCCATATCTCGTTTAATAGCACTACCATCCACGTAGTCTTTTTTAAAGATTGTATTTTTTGTTTTGTGAGAGAGAGTGTGAAGCAGAAGGGAAAGGGGAGGAGGAAGCAGACTCCCTGCTAAGCAGGGAGCCTGACATAGGGCTCTATCCCAAGACCCTGGGGTCCATGACCTGAACAGAAGGCAGATATTTAACTGAGCAACCCAGGTGTCCCTAGTCTTTCCATTATTTACTAAGACATTAATTCACTTCATAAGTATATGTGAATTTATTATTTCTTCCTCCCTTGCCTGAGTGGTTGCTTTAGATTTTCATCTTGTCTCTCTAGCTCTAAACTATTCCCCCTGTAAAACCCTATACATTGCTATCAAAGTCATTTATCTTAAGCATGAAGCTCATACATTTGCATCGCTGATTAAAATCCAAAGATTTTATTCCTTCATATAGTGCCTCTTACAGTACACGCCCTGGATACTCTGTGTGAAGACTTTCCTCAAAACTCCCAACAGGAAGTATGAATCATATTTTAACTATAATAGACATATATCTTTAATGCTATAATTATTACACTGTATCATATTTATTTAATTGTTTGCATTGATTTTTCCCTTTAGTCTGTGATCCTTTTTTTAAAGATTGATTATTTGTTTATTATGTATTTATTTATTTAAGAGAGAAAGAGAGTGAAAAGGAGAGAGAAAGCATGGGTGGGGGGAGGAGCAGAGGAGAGGGAGAAGCAGTCTCCCCACCCTGAGCGGAGAGCCCAATGCGGGGCTCTATCTCAGGACTTTGAGATCATGACCTGAGTCAAAGGCTGATACTTAATCGACAGAGCCACCCAGGTGTCCTTGTGTGATCCTTTTGTTTTCATTTTTAGAAATATTTTTCCCTTAAGTTTATTGTATTGTGGTCAGAAGACTTATCATGAGATCTACCCCTTTAACAGATTTTCAGGTGTGTAATACAGAATACTGAGTATGGGTACAATGCTGTACAGCAGATCTCTAGAACTTATTCCTCTTGCTTACACAAAACTTGATGTGGTTTGATTAGTAAATCCCCATTTCCTTCTCCCTACCTGGCAATCATCGTTCCACTCTTTGGTTCTATAAATTTGACTATTTTAGATTTTCATGAGAGTGGAATCTGTTTGTTTGTCCTTCCGTGAATGGCTTATTTCACATAGCCTAATGTCCTCAAGGTCCAATCACGTGGCCACATGTTACACGTATCTCTTGTTTTTTAAAGGCAGAAGAATATTCTATTGCACGTATGTACAACCTTTTCTTCATCCATTCACTTGTGGTGGCTATTTATGTGTGTGTGGAGTCTTTCAGGTTTTCCATACAGAAGATCATGTAATCTACAAAATGTTACTTATTCTTTTCCAAATTGAATGTTTTGCTTTTGTTGTTTTTGTTGTTTTTTATGTTATTGTCTATTTTTATTTTTGCTTTGTTTTGTTTTTTTGCTTAATTGTCCTGGCTACTTTGTTCTGCTCTTAGAGGAAAAGAACACAGCCTATACTGGATGACAGAATCAAAATCCACAAAAATGCTTTATGTAAAAAAAACAGATTTTATTTGAGAGAAAGAGAGCCCAAGCAGGAGGAGTGGCAGGGAGACCAATGCGGGGCTTGATCCCAGGACCCCAGGATCATGACCTGGGCTGAGGGCACTCTTAACTGACTGAGCCAACCAGGCGTCCCAACACAAAGATACTTTAATAGGCTCAGGTGATGTGTAAATACTAAAATGATGAAACTGGAAACCTTTAAGCCCATATATGTAAGGATCTGTGATTTTGCAGAAACAAAATAAAACAACAAAAAAGAATGGTTCCAGCACTTAGCAGAAACCAGGGTGAAACTCTTCCTTGTAGTTTGACATATGAAAAAGTTCGATTTTAGGTCAGAGTGTTCTCAAAGTTGCTTTGATTGTTCTTGAGATGTTTGAGCACATTGACTGAAACAAAGAAGCAATGACAACCTTCCTTGTTGCATAGCTGTCTGAACTGTTGAACAATAATAGACAAAAGGATAGAATTAACCTAAGAATGATTAGAAAGGAGTTCAAGGACCACATGGCAAGGACATTTACGGAGAAATCCAAATTAAAAAGTCAGTGATTGAGCTAAATTATCACTAAGGCCCTTTCAGTTCAGAGAATACATTGATTTTTCTTTTATCTGCATTTCTATAGTTATTTTTTCCTTTTTTCCAGTTATGGTGTAATGCATTTAGAACCCTTGGGTCCCAATTCTGGATCTGTCATGATCTGTATCTGAGAATCTGAGCAAGTTATTTAACTTCCCTGAATCATCATTCCATTATCATCTATGAAATGGAGATATTACACTTGACTTCGAGGATTCTTTTAAAGCTCCAGAAGCAAATGGTTATGAATATTCTATGTAAACTATAAATGTGTCTAATTTGTTTCCTCCTCTTTTCTCTATCTTATTTTCTTTTCCTTCTTTTGTCTTTCCTCTTTGTTCTCAGTTCTCAAAACGTCTATGCTCTTTGTATTTTGTTCTTCTCCATCTGATAATAATAAAATAATACCTGTCTATGAACCAGTCAAGTTGCCTGCATTGTGTCCTAACCCCAGAGACCACACGTCCTCCTGAGGCATTTGCTGCCCCCAGTCCAAATAACTATACATATTATCTTTTCACTGATAGAGCATATGATTACATTTCCTTTTGTGAATCTACTGGTAGCAAGCAGTACGATTTTATTCCTTGGGCCACTAACTTATTGTCATGTTTCCTCCTTTCCAGAATAAAGTCTAACTTCTATGGAAGTGAGGAATCACACTTTGGTTACAGAGTTCATCCTGCTGGGCATCCCACACACAGAAGGGCAAGAAACCATGCTCTTTGTTGTGTTCTCTGTCTTCTACCTCTGCACCCTACTAGGAAATCTGCTCATCCTTGTGGCTGTGATGTCTGACTCCCACCTCCACACTCCTATGTATTTCTTTCTTTGTAACCTCTCTGTGCTAGATATTGGCTTCTCTTCTGTGAGCACGCCGAAGATGTTGGCCAACCTGCTGGTGAGGAACCGAGTCATCTCCCTGGGGGGCTGCATGTCTCAGGTCTTTTTTTACCACTTCCTCGGCAGCACTGAGTGTCTGCTCTACACGGTGATGGCGTATGACCGGTTTGCTGCCATCTGCCACCCACTGCGTTATACCACCATCATGAACCGCTGGGTGTGTGCCTTGCTGGCTGCTGGAACCTGGTTTACTAGCTCTTTTCATGCCACAATTCTCACCACTCTGACCTTCCAACTGCCCTACTGTGGGTCTAATGAGGTAGACTATTTCTTTTGTGACATCTTTCCTGTAGTCAAATTGGCGTGTGGTAATACCCTCATCATTGAGACAGTGAGCTTCACCAACATCGGCCTTGTGCCCATGATGTGTTTTCTGCTCATCCTTGCCTCTTACATCCGCATTGTCATTGCAATCCTAAAGATGCACTCTGCTGAGGGGAGGCGCAAGGCAGCGTCTACCTGTGTCTCCCACCTCTCGGTGGTCACACTGTTCTTTGGGCCCTGTGCCCTCATCTATACCCAGCCATCTTTGAGCGAGGTACTCGTAACCCCAGTGCAAATCTTTGGCAATGTAGTCACCCCCATGCTGAACCCCACAATCTACACTCTGAGAAACAAAGATGTCAAAGGAGCCTTGAAAAAACTGGCTACGGGCCAGATAGTTTCAGGTCACTAGTCCCCTTGTGGGTAAAGCTGATGTTTTTGTCTTCTCCTTTGTATGTTAAACTAATTTAAAAACATGTATCTATGACCGTTGTAAGTCTTTCTGCCATGAAGACAGCTGAGCAGCAATTCAACTGATACAAACCTGTGACATATTCCCATTTAATAGACCAGGGATCAGCAAACATTTTTCTCTAAACGTTCAGATAGTATATATTTTAGGCCTTGAGGACCATATAGTCTCTATTGTGAATACTGAACTCTACTATGGTAGCATGAAAAGTGCCATAGAAAAATATATGAACAAATGGATGAGACCTGTTCCAATAAAACTTTACTTACACAATCAGGTAGCAAATGAGATAATGCCCCACCGGCCATAGTTTGCTGATTCCTATCACAGAGGTTAGTGGAATTTGAGAACCAGTTTTTCAAGGACATGTTGATAATGATTTAAGAGTGGAATTTGACATGGGCTGGGTCTCACCACGGTGCAAGGTGAATTTCTGATCAGGGGTAAGTGGTGAAAAGATGGATGTTAAGGGACAAGGTACGCACATCTGTGAGAGGACTGTGTAGCACCTCGAGTACATCTTCTGAGAACTCTTCACTGCAACAGGGCCATCTGGATGTGATCCATGCGGATGCCTAGACATTCCTGATACCTCTGCTCCTTATATCCTTATGGCCAGTTTCCAAAGGCATGAAGGTAAACGAACACTATTCTTGCTCATACAAGCAATCTCCATTCCCCTCCGAAGTTACTCAGCTTCCCCCCTGCTAGCATCAGTAACTGCATTCGTTTTCTATCCACAAAACACCAAGAGCAATTGGGTAGGCACCTTGGAATGTGATTTTGACAAGTCTACCAAAATCTGTCACAAGATATGATTATTGCATCGATTTTGCATCAATTTAGCAGGGTACTAGACAGAGTGAATCTCCTCTTGCTGCCAGTGGTCTGACTGCTCAGTGGTGTGTATGCCTGTGAGTGACTGCAGCTCATTTAGTGGTGGGACCAGACCCTCTGAGAATAGTGCCAGAAATCATGGAGCTTTGTGCTCCCCCTATCTTCACAGAGAAACAAACTCTGTTGGGCAGTGGTGATAGTTCTCTGGGTGGGACCATCCACCTGCATGTTTTAATTATTTCCTATCTACTCTGGGAACTGACTCTAGTCAGCTAGTTCTTTTTTTTTCTTTCTTTCTTTCTTTTTTTTTTTTCTTTCTTAATTTCATGAGAGACACAGAGAGAGTGGCAAACATATAGGCAGAGAGAGAAGCAGACTCCTCAAGGGGAGCCCGATGCAGGACTCAATCCCAGGATCACGCCCTGAGTTGAAGGCAGACGCTCAATCACTGAACCACCCAGGTGTCCCCCTGACTAGTTCTTAATAAGGAATTGGGCCAACTGGGCTATTAGAGTGGTACTAGCAACTAGAGCTGTCCTTGGCCTGATGGATAGACAGATCACCTTCTTTCTAGCTATATTGGGCTAACTTCTCCTTTCCTAGTTACCCATAAAAGCAACCCCCTAAATCCCCATGTGCCAAGCCTCCAGAACTTTCAAAGGACTTAGTGTAATGAGGTTCTTCTTTTGCCATTTCTAATTCCCTGGATGAATGTAAAATACATATTTATTTCAAAGGACAGAGCCAAAAGTTACAGCATACTTCAGCATAATCACATCAATTACTAATTTTGACCTTTTCTAGAAAGGTTGTCATGAATCATGGCCATTTTGGGCTTATGTAGAATCTGTAATTACCCTAAGCTGTTTTTGTCCATTTCTATGCCCTAACATATAATGAAATTTTAATCTGTATTTTAAAATATATTTGGTAAACAAATCAAAAATAATAAATCCTGTTAAAATTATGTATCAATAAATTATGTGTTGTTTTCCATAATCAATAAATTAAGCTGACTGCATTCTTTTTTGATTGGGAGTAAATATATATATTATCTATTATTTATATTTTTACAGTATTCAAAACAAATTTAATAATACATTCTTATTTATTGCAGTCTTAAAAATTATTTTTGCTGTGAAATATCTTTCATATTTTAAAAATATTATAAAATTTAAAGAATACTAATAGATATCTGTGTACTTTTCAACCAGTACAGGAAATAGAATATAATCTAGAAGTTTCTTTTGTGTGCTTCTGTCATCCTTATCCTCACAGTAGTTATTAGCAAGCTGTTCTTGTTAAGGAAATATCTTTATTTTATTTATGGATCTAGCACTATGTATGAATCCCTAAACAACATATTATTTAGTTTTTTTCTGCTTTTGAAATTTGTTAAAATAGACTCATACGTGATTGCCTTTATTCCGTTCAAACTTGTTTTTGAAATTCATTGATTTTGATGCATATGGCTGAAATTTTACATTTTATTATTTTTTAATTCATTCTATTGTTTTAAGACATAGATGGCTCCTAATTTGTTATTATGAACATTCGTTTGCATGTCTCTAGAGCACAGGTCAAAGAGGTTTCTCTAGAAGATGCATTCAGGAGCAGAATGGCTGAAATGGAGGGAATTCAAATAGCAGATTTGCTAGGTGATGCCAAACTGCTTTCTGAATGATTCTAACAATTAAAGCCACATCCTCAGAGGATGAGAATTCATGGCACATCTCATGACTGTCAACACTTTGTAATGATCTTATTCTTAATATTTGCCAATCTGATGATATGAAATTGTGGCCACTGTATTTTGAAATCACAGTACTTGATTACTAATAAATTTAAGCAACTTCGTATCTGTTTAATGACAGTTTGGGTTTCCTCCTTTGGGAGATTTATGTAATTTTCTTAACTCAGTTTTCTGTTTAATATTTTGACTTTTATAAAATTGATTCACAGTGGTTCTGTATGTATTCTAGATACTAGTCTTTTATTGATAATATGCATTACAAATATCTTTTCCTAGTCTGTGGCTCCTCTGTCTTTTTTTAATATAAAATCAATGTGTTCATTTAATGTGAATAATTTATCAAACTTTTCCTTTATAATCTCTTCCAGAGATGATTGCATCTTGTTTAGAAATCATATATTATACTTAATTTGTGTCTTTAGGGTTTTCATAGAGTTAGGGTGCCTGGTGATATGGGTGGCAAATAATTGCATGAAGAGTGGAGCAACAAGCAGGACAGACTTTATTCACTCTCCAAGGGATGAGAGAGGCCAGACATCTAGAGAAAGGTCAGCCCTGAGTTTCTGTTAGGCTGGGCCTTTTAAAGGGTTTTTAGGGATATGAGAGGGTTGCAGTTGACCCCATGAGGGTGGTGTGTGGAGGGCATAGACTCTTGGCCAGGTAGAGCAAGCGATGGCAGATTTCTTAAGGTACTCTGTCCAGGGCTACACTGGGATGTGGGTTGTGGGCAGGCTAGAGAAGAATATGTTTTGTAGTTGGAGTATACTGAGACTATAGGGCACCGCGACCTAGAAAAACAAAGAGTTACAGCCAAGTGCAGACAACTGTGAGTTTTGTCTCCTTCTGTGGGATGGGGAGGGACTTGGAATAGATTTCTTTCACAGTCTTGATTTTCACTTTTAAGTCTTTAATCCATCAGGAATTGACTTTTGTTTGTGATGAGATAAAAATTCAATTTCCTTCTACTTAAAAAAAATATGAATATCCAATTAATTGTCCCAGCATCATTTATATTCTATTTCAACATCCCCTACTGGCCTGCAATGCCTCTCTAATATGGCCTCCAATGACCCCCATCTTCTAGGATTCATGCTTTTGTGCAATCGGGTCCTTAGTTTTAGTGACTTGTTTTAGTGAATACAGCATAGCAGAGGTGATGGGATATCACTTCCAAAATTACATTATAAAAGACTATGTTTGGGCACCTGGATGGCTTAGTAGTTGAAGGTCTGCCTTTGGCTCAGGTCATGATCCTGGGGTCCTGGGATTGAGTTCCGCATTGGGATCCCTGCAGGGAGACTGTTTCTCCCTCTGCTGGTGCCTCTCTCTCTCTCTTTCTCTCTCTGTCTCTGTCTCTCATGAATAAATAAATAAAATCTTTAAAAATAAAAGACTATGGCTTCAATCTTGGGTGAATGTGCTCTATTTTACTGTCTTTAGGATTGACTGCCTTGGGAGAAGCCAGCTGCTATATTGCAAGGCAGTCCTATGGACAGGTCTCAGATCTACCAATAGCCATGTGAAGGACCTTGGAAGCAAATCCTTCTCCAGGCAAGCCTTCAAAAACAGTGTAGCCACAGACAATGGTTTGCAACCTCAAGAAAGACTCTGAGCCAGAGGCACTTAGTTAAGCTGTGTCTGGATTCCTGACCCAAATAAACCAAATGTCAGTTATTTTAGGTCACCAAGATTTGGAATAATTGATTATGCCATAGAAACTAAAACATCTATCTATTCATATTTTCTATATTTTTGAGTCTGTTTTGATAAGTTGTATCTTTTTAAGATTTATTCAGTTTATCATAGTTTTCAAATTTATTAAAAATAAACTTTTATTTATTTATTTTTTTATTTTTTATTTTTTATTTTTTTATTTATGATAGTCACAGAGAGAGAGAGAGAGGCAGAGACAGAGGCAGAGGGAGAAGCAGGCTCCATGCACTGGGAGCCCAATGTGGGATTCGATCCCGGGTCTCCAGGATCGCGCCCTGGGCCAAAGGCAGGCGCCAAACCGCTGCGCCACCCAGGGATCCCTAAAAATAAACTTTTATATGTACTTTCTCTCTTTTGTCCAATAATCATCTTATTAAAAATATATTTTATTAATTTTTTTGAGAGAGAGAGTACATAAGAAAGAGCACAAGCAGAGGGAGAGGCCGAGGAAGAGGGAGAAGCAGACTCCCCACTGAGCAGGGAGCTGGATGCAAGGCTTGATTCCAGAACCCTGAGATCATGACCTGAGCCAAAGCAGATGCTTAACCTACCAAGCCAGCCAGACACCCCTTTAGCAGTCATCTTTATAGAGGTATACCCCTTAGTCTTTTCAGAGAGCCAGATTTTAGCACTCTTGAGCCCTTTTCCTTTTGCCTTCTTTACTTCATTCATTAATTAATCTATTTTGGTTCTTTGAAAACTTATAACCCTTTTGTATATGAAAGATGAACAATTCTAACATTATAAACATCTGGTCTCAAGTGGCAAGGTTCTCGACACCCTTCAAAAAAGAAAAAGAAATTCCAGATTCAGCAAACATGTCTTGTGCATAGTTGTATATATCCTTAATAAATATGTGTTGTTTTATATATTAATACAATTCTGGAAAAATCACGTGGAGAACAAGTGCTAGTTCAGAAAAGCCAACTCTGCCAATTGACAAAACTGCTTGTTGGAGAATCTAATCATGGAAATTTTATTTCCAAATCAAAATACTGCATCTCAAAAGTAGGAGAAGAGCTAAGGAGAACAATTTGAGATAAAGTGTTTGAAATTGGATATTTAAAAGCATGAGATATATAGTTGTTCTTCTCATTCTAATATTATATCCTGAAACTAAGAAAATGTTTTCTACCTATATCCTAGGATTGAGTTGTACCTCTCAGCCTTCGTCTCACTTCTCTAGATCAACCACAGAAATAGAAAGTGTAGACATGGTTCAATCTCGTTCACGCTGTAGTAATGACACAAGGGGGAACATTAGCATATTCTGTTTCAACTAGATCATTTACTTACTTGTAATTACTCCCTTTGTTCAACAACCCCCTTGAATCAGAAATCACTCAGGAATGGGATCCCAAAGGCCTCCAAGGGCATTTAAATTTCCACATAAAAGAAAACAATGTAGCTATTAGTGTCTTGGAAGCAATCTTTGGAGAGGACAGAGGTACACTCAGCTTTACTTCATTTAGCCTGAGTTTATTTCACTAAGAAAGAGCTTTCCAGATCATGTGAGGAGATCCCTGACCCTTATTTACCATGTGACATCAAAGGCAAATCGAGGCAAAAGATCCTATAGAGACAGATGGTGAAAGGATCAAATTTCCTCCTTGTAAGTCACGTGAGTGCCACCTTCATCTTTTTTCTTTCTGCTCTGTTTTTGTTTTTCATATGCCTCATGGAGAGGAGAACTTGGAGTCTTGGTTTACAAATGGTTTCTGAGTCTAGGGTGAATAGGAGCATGGAGCTACTAAACACAGAATAGGATGTTATTTGCTTTGTTTGTCCTTCACCTCATCATGTTGGCCAACCAACTCAAAAACTCCTTTCTTATTATTGTCCTGTATACCCAGGGATTTGGACTTGATTCAAAATGATTAAAAGACTGGACATTCCAAATGAGACTTCACCTGGATATACTGGGCCAATTCTTTCTGTAATGTGTGACTCTTCTTGATAAAACATCCAGGGCTTTTGGTGGGGGGGGGAGTAGATTGCATAAGAATAAGTAGTTCTTATTTTGGGTCTGGCCACCTTTTAGAGTACAGTACAGAGCTTCCTCCTGGGTACAGATGCCATGAAGGTAAAGAGCGAAATTCTAAAGATTCAGAAGAATAAGGCCAAACAGGAAGAAGTGGATGATCATGCTTCTTTAGAAGGTTGTGGATGAAGACTTCTATCCAACAGTATCATCTAAGTCCTTATATAAGATAAAATACTGAATGTTATCCAGTTTTGTCAGTCATTGAATGAGTCATTTGACTACTTCATTCATCAAGCATTTATTAAGAACCTGCTCTGCGCCAGGCATTGTTTTCTGCACTAGAATATAGCAGTGCACATCAAACTTTATAACTTTATGTGTATGTGGTGGTGGTGGTGATGGTGGTGGTGGTGGTGGTGGTGGTGTGGGTGGGGAAGGACAGGTTGGCTTTCCATTGCTTACTAATGAGGAGAAGGAATATTTTCCTAGCCTGGTGACATCAACAAGAAAAAACATGAATAACACGGAGGCAAAATATGAGAAGGCTAGTAATGTCACAGTCCACCATAGATGCATACATTGGAAAGACTGATGATGTCAGGAGAAAAAAAAAATAGATCCCTAGCTCTACCATTCTAGCTATCTCAATCTAGGAGAGTTGCTTCACCTTTTTAATGTGTGGCTGTTTTCTTCTCTATAGATTTATCTCAAAAACTTATTGTGAGGGTTACTAAACTGAAATCATGTTGTATCAGCATTTCCAATGTAAAGCATTAATTGTTCAACCCTTATGTCTCTCTGAAAAGTCAGAGAGAGAAGAAACAATGTTGTCAGTAGTGGTGGTCCACAAATATGGTGATTAAAAAATATATAGTGATTCTTAAGTTGTAGTTCCTATCTTGCCAAATGAAAAAGCCCCTGGTTGATTCTGAAGATTTGAGATCCTTCCTCTCTGAAGGAGCACACGTTTGTGTGGGCTCTGTCCTTCCCTTTGAAAAATCTTTCCTCTAAGATGCTTTTCTTTTTAAAAAAGTATTGTTTTAATAAGAGATGTCTGCATTTAGAATTGATATAACAAAAATACTTGGCACAAAACTATTAAATTTTCTATGACAACTACATTCCAGTTAAAATGCCCTGTAATATGGGTCATAAGCAACTTTTCCTTAACTTTGAACCAGAATGCTATCCTTTCAATGGCATATTTCATTTGCCCAGTATGTTCACTGCCATCAAGCCAGGGCATCTGTCCATGTCCTCTGCTTCCTTTTCCTCCCCTAGGACACTTTCTCATGGAGAAGAACTGCTCGGTGGTGACTGAATTCATCCTGCTGGGGATTCCACACACAAAGGGGCTGGAGACTATGCTTTTTGTCTTGTTCTTACCCTTCTATGCCTGCACCCTGCTAGGAAATGTGTCCATCCTCATGGCTATTCTTTCTTCCACTCGCCTTCACACACCCATGTATTTTTTTCTGGGGAACTTGTCTGTGTTTGACATGAGTTTCTCTTCTGTGACCTGTCCTAAAATGCTGTTGTACCTCATGGGACTGAGCCCACTCATTTCCTATAAGAGTTGTGTCTCCCAGCTCTTCTTCTTCCATTTCCTTGGCAGCATTGAATGCTTCTTGTATACCGTGATGGCCTATGACCGCTTCACTGCTATCTGTTACCCTCTGCGGTACACAGTCATCATGAGTCCTAGAATCTGTGGGGCCCTGGCTGCAGGCACATGGCTGTTAGGGTGTATCCATTCCAGTATCTTGACTTTCCTCACCTTCACTTTGCCATACTGTGGTCCCAATGAAGTGGATCACTTCTTTTGTGACATTCCGGCACTTTTGCCACTGGCCTGTGCTGATACATCCTTAGCCCAGAGGGTGAGTTTCACCAACGTTGGCCTGGTGTCTCTCCTCTGCTTTCTCCTAATCATTTTATCCTACACTCGAATCACCATCTCTATCTTGCATATTCATTCAACCGAAGGCCGCCGCCGGGCCTTCTCCACTTGTAGTGCCCACCTCATTGCCATCCTTTGTGCCTATGGACCCATCATCACCGTCTACTTGCAGCCCACGCCTAACCCCATGCTGGGAACTGTGGTGCAAATTCTGATGAACCTCGTAGGACCAATGCTGAATCCTTTGATCTATACCTTGAGGAATAAGGAAGTGAAAACAGCCCTAAAAATAATTTTGCACAGGACAAGCCACATTCCTGAGAGCCAGTAAGAGTGGATGGATAGGTATACAACATGGAATTTCTTTCTGGCCCAACATGCAAAATACCCTTCTGGAATCCTCATGTGTAACTTTTCAGCACACAATGAAGAGCATGGCTGACTCTATCATACTTCATTTTTTTGTCTATTTTATTTTTTTGGTTTACCGAAGTACACTCTCCTAGCTTCAAGATAACAGTCTGGGTTGCTGTTGTTTTGTTTTTCTTCTGTGGAGAACCTCCTGCCACTAAAAGGAAGAAAGATGATCTTGCTCCTGCAGCATTTGTCTACATTTTTCAGCTCATGTCCCTCTAAACTATGTGTCAGACCAAGTTATAAGGAAGGCAATCCACAGAAAAAAACGATTGTAAATAACTGATTGAGAGTATGATAAGATCTTCTCTCTTTCTATATTAACAGACTGAATGTCAGAAGCAAAATCAAATGTTTTCTCTTTATCCTCAACTGTACAAAAAAGGAATAACTTAGAATTTATCAGCAAAGATATTTTCCTCTCCATCCCATGATTTTCCTCATGCCTGTTTTCTCTGCTCGTAGGTCCTTAGGCAAATATGATTACCTCCCAACTGTGTAAGGAAAGTGAAAATTTTGTGACTAATGTCCTAAAGTAGAGGTGTCCATTTCACTACTAGCTCATAGTGTGATTCTGAGTGTGAAAAAGCAATTGGTTTTATCAGGTCAGGTTGTTAGACTAAACCAGCGGTTTTCTAAGAAAGACTCAAAGAGCCCAAGGACTCCAGTGAATTTATTCTAAGGCTTCCAAGTTATGAATAGTGAGGACTTCCCTTATTCCTGCTCTGTGTATTAGATTTAAGCACAAAATTTCATTGGAAAAAGCGTTATAGCCTCCGGAGTATGCAATTTCCATGGCATCTTCCAGGACGACAAACAAGATGTGTGTTGTTTTCTTCTACCCGTAACTTTAAAGGTGTTGCTGCTTCTTTAGCACCTGAACCTTTACTTTCCTCTTCAACACTCACATGGACTTGCTACATTTGGTAGAGCTCCAAGGTTCATGCCATCACCTCCCAAACAATTCTGCTCTTCCAATAAAGATAATTACAAATGAAATATGTATTATTATACTTGGTCTTATGTGATCTCTTCATTATTTGATATGCATCAAAGATCTACTTTGGCTCACAAGTGTCTACATGGAAGCTCTGTGTAAGACACTGATTAGATCTGAAGATAAGAGTTTAGATTTGATTTTGCTGGGTCCATCATGTTAACTGCCTAGAATATACATCATTTTACACTTTGCACCTCTGACCTAAGCACTGTACTATTAAAATTCCAACTTGAAAATGTCTTGATTCACTGGGATATTATACAAGTTCAGCTCCTAATAGCAAAGATTCCTTCTAGAACTTTCTGAATCCTTGGAAATATCAAGTATATAATTGTTTTAAATAACCTCTTGACCCATTTGTTCTTCAAATTTTTGTCTTTGGGCCAGTATTGTGAAGATTATTATTTATAGAGTTCTTACTTATTGTCAGGTATTATGCCAAATGTCATACAAAAAATTATCTCATTTAATCCTCAAAATGATCTGGCAACATTTGTGTTATTATTCCCATTGTATTGATGAATTCCTAAGGCTTAGAGAAAAAAAAATAAGTTCCTCACTCAAGATCTCACAGCTGGAATGTGATGAGGCAAGGTTATGAAACAACGGCATTTTGCTCTTAAAATATTAAGAAACTGTTTTTCAAATGCTTGAGAGTCTTCCAGGTAAGAACAGATAAAGTACTAAGTAGGAGCACTTACCTTTGTTAATGCCAACCCACAAAGATAGGATATCCCAGAAAAGGACATTTTTTGTCTTATTCCTATAAAAGAAATGGTAACCAAGATAGGCAGTGCTGGTTTAGCACTAGGACATAGGTGGTAGATGAGCGAAGATCTCTGGCCCCATAGTGAGACATGTTGGCATATGCCAATTAGGGACTACTTGGGACACAGCAACAGAAAAGTGAGCAATTCGAAGTTCCACATCATTCTCCACAACTTTTTTCTGGAATAGAAGGAGTGCAGGGACTATAAATGAAGGAACTGGAATCTTTGATTGTATCATCTGGGCAAACTTGCAAAGAGAAGATGATTGAAGTTATAAGAGAAGCAAGAGCTGAAGAGAAAGCTAAGTCTCCGAACATCCACCTGATGCCTCCTTCTATCATCTGTGACCTCAATCCTCTTTTGGGGAAATTTTCCCTAACCATGAAAAGAAATGGATATTAATTTCCTAGTATTGATTTTTCACTGGATCTGGGCCATGGCCCTTTGGCCTAGCAGCTCACAACCCTCCTTTCGAACAACAATATTGCTTTGCATTGAGCCTGATGAATTCACCTTCTGAGGAATCTCAGAAACATCCCCAAAGGTATTACTGGGGAAAGGAACATCCCCTAAAAGACCCAAGAAACCCCATGGTGGCTTCAAATTTACTCAAGGCCCTAGAGAAATGATAACAATGGGACTGAATTTTCTCCTCTTCCTCTATTTTAATACAAAATGAAAAAGTGAAGACAAATGCCACATCCATTTTTAAAGGAATACTAATCCATTATCACATCTCTTTTGCTTTCGATTACTATGTTAACTGACTGATTTTACTCACAGCTTGTGCCAATTAATTTTGATCCCATTTTCAACAGTAGAAGCCTTTGGGATTTTAAAAGTTTCTTATTAATGAATCATTAATTAGTAGCTTGGTGTTACTAGGGTTAAAACATCTAAGGAACATATTTCCTGCAACATTCTCTTAAACTAGGTTTCCTGTACAAATCTGTTTGAGGTTGTTCACAATCACAACAGAAGACTTCCTTTGTGTTCCTTGTTTCAGTTTGCTTGAGAGTGACACTCTATGCTTTGACCTCTCCTTCCTCTGTATTTCTTAATTAGAAATAAAGTTTTCTGTAGCAACCACCACTTTGGCTCTCCTTTCAGCTGAGCTGTTCACTTTATTCAATAATTATTTAATAAAGAAGAATGGGACCTAGCAATGCCCAGAGATTTTCTCCATTCCCTCTCACAATACGCTTAAGCAATCTGAAAGCTTTTAAATTAAAAACAAGTTTTGCTTCAGGAATATTAAAATTCATGTTAATAAAATATTTACAAGATAAATTTATTTAGCTTATTCAAGAATTTCTTCTCTGAACCCCCAGTTAGGAGATGGTGGGAGGCCTGAGGCCTCACAGTCTATGATGGAAACAATAAAATATAGCCTAGTCATGCTCCTTAAAGAGGTTTCAGATCCTGTGAACCCATCAATATTCTTACTACTATAACAAGGGGAGGGGGCACAAACTGTGTACATCAAGCCACCTTTAAAGTCTCCATAAAGCTGTCCTCTAAATCATGTTGATCAGAGCGCCTGCTCCAAAGTATTTTATGTTTTTCATGCCAGGAATTTACCATTAAAAAATGAATTGGGTGATGGGCATTAAGGAGGGCCTTTGATGTAAATGAGCACCAGGTGTTCTATGAAACTGATGCATCACTAACTCCTACTTCCGAAACTAATAAAAAATAAATTAAAAAATAATTTTCTTCCCAAATTCTATATTCCCTTTTCAAAAGCAAATTCCCCTGGAAGTAACAGAAATGAGTTGATGTCCACGGTTGAGGGGAAAGAGAAACAAAAAGGCAAGTAAGAAAATTCATGGATACAGGTCTCTAGGTTTCAATTTGGCTAAAGTTCAGCCATATGCCCTCAAATTTCTTTTCCAGCAAGACACCTTGGAGAAGTAATTCAGTGAATATTTATTAAACATCAGTTTTGCAGCAGATGCTATTCTCATGCTAAGTCTGTAAAGATGAAAAAGGTCTCTGCCCTGAAGGAACCTACCATTTCATGTTAGAATCAGAATAGAATTGTCCATGATAAAATGTGATGTGCCAACAGAAAACACTTCTTACTACATGCTAGGTATTTTCATAGGCACTTTACATATATTAACTCATTTGACCCTCACCATAATCGTATTAAGTAGTAGTAGTAATACTGCATTTTATACATGAGACACTAAGTAATTTTCCCAACTGGTAAGTCACAAAATGAGAATTAAAAGTCCTACAATCTGACTCCAGTGGCCTTTATTTTAATAATTTAATGACAGGGATCCCTGGGTGGCGCAGAGGTTTAGCGCCTGCCTTTGGCCCAGGGCACGATCCTGGAGACCCGGGTCGAGTCCCACGTTGGGCTCCCGGTGCATGGAGCCTGCTTCTCCCTCTGCCTATGTCTCTGCCTCTCTCTCTCTCTCTCTCTCTGTGACTATCATAAATGAATAAAAAATTAAAAAAAATAATTTAATGACATGAGCAACATAAACACAGAGAAACTATAAAAGCTTGGAGGAGTGGGTAACTATTTCTACTTAACAGTCTTTGGGAAGGCTTTGCATAAAAGGTGGCCTGTGAGCCAGGCTTTGAAGGATGAATGATGTGGGAGGATGAATAAATGTCAGACAGAGGGTCGGAAAGTACATAGGGTAAGAAAGAAGGGGACATTTCATGGAAGCAGGGATGTGTGATGTGTACACCATTTTCTGGGAAAATTAAATTGGTAAAATAATTGGAAGCCTGAATGGAAGTGAGGAGAGAGGACACTAGGAGACAAAAGGGGATGATGAAAAGGAGATTAAGCAAGTTATTGGATTTCACATCTATGTAGGAATGCCTATGTTCATGTTTACCAGGGGAATTTGTGCATGATTGTTAATGATACCTATGCTCTCAATAGTGTTCTGACTTGTAAAATAAATCATGTGGACACTGAGGCCCAATCAAAGTGTGGAGGCTTGGTATGACCTAAGTCTGCCAAGAATATTTGCCAGTCCAGCCAGTGCCAGGCATATCGCGGGCAGGCCACTTCATTAACAGAGAGAACTCTGCTCTCTTTACACTCTGATGTGAGTCATTTAACACTTAACACTCACTAATCTTTGCATTATCAGATGTAGGTTGTCCCACTCAGGGACTCGTCTCCCCAGGACCCTTTGTCCTCCCTCATCTGAGCTCATGCAACAACTTCATGGTCTAAGTAGGACTGGATCAAAGCCTTCTAGTTCCTCTGTCCTACATTCTGTCAAGTATAACCACTTAGATTTTTCTCAAATGTGAGCGAATAATGTTCTGTTTTTTTATATTATTATATAGAGTTATATGTATTACAGGTTCTTAACTTTCCAAACTTAAGCAAATCGTGTTTCAGTATCTATGCATGCTCATCCACATGAGTTGGTCTTTGTGACTAGAGGTTGAGGGATAAGACACAGTAAAACTGAGTGCCTCTCTGAAAATAAGCTCCCAAATCAAAACGACTTCCATCACAAAGGATCAGATAAGGATATGTTTTGCATTATTAAGTGGAACATCTCATAGTCAGTAGGATGTGGTTGACATTTAGGCTCACGAGGCTTATGACCAAGAAGGGTATGAGAAACTCCAAGTTATCTGCTCACAGACCCACTGATCATTACCACTGATCTTTCTACTTCCAAACTTTTCCAGTCATGGGTCTGCAATCTCCAGATCTACTTATCCATCACCATTTTCTACTCAATCAAAATTATTCTTTCTAGCAACATCCAAATAAACAGATATGAAGGCTACTCCCAATGTTCTCTTTGCTTTTAGATTCTGTGACATTATGATGGTTTGCTTCCAATTCTCTCGTCAGAGATTTTCTTTCTCCTAGATTAGCTATTTGGGAGGTTTGGTCCATATTCCACTACTTAATCATTTCCCCCAATAATCCCATCTAATGAAGTGACTTTAAAAGAAGGTAATCAATTAGAGCTGAATTGAGTTATGTAAAGGACAAATGGGGATGCCTGGGTGGCTCAGTGGTTAAGCATCTGCCTTCAACCCAGGGCATGATCTGGAGTCCTGGGATTGAGTCCCACATTAGGCCCCAGAATGGAGCCTGCTTCTCTTTCTACCTATGTCTCTGCTTCTCCCTCTCTCTCTGTGTCTCTCATGAGTAAATAAAATCTTAAAAAAAAAGGACAAACCTCTCTCTCTCTGTGTCTCTCATGAATAAACAAAATCTTTAAAAAAAAGGACAAATATAAGAAGAAGATCCCTATAGTTAGTGAGTATTTCAAATATTCCTATATTTCTTGAGTCTCTTTTCTTTTAACCTTCAGGATGACCTTTTAGTGCTCTGAAATTTTATATTTCCCACCTATGTTTAGTGAGCTCTATATTCCCTCTGGTTCTTAATTGCATTTCAGTCATCTTTTATCATTACAGTAAGATTAAATAATAGTGTTACCTATTTTGGCCATATTTTCTAGCTCGTACTGAGGACATTTTGTTGCTTCCCTTATTTATGATGTTTAGATGCTAAATACTGAGGAAAACTTTTATGGATTGATGCTGGTTGATGTATGCTAAATAGGTCAAGAGCCCCCAAAGAATGGGAAGATCACCAGATGTGACTCCTTAAACACACCACTCTCCCTCAGTAATGCCCCCAAATGGTTTGAGCTCTTAAGGTAAAGGTAAAGAGAAGAACTGGTAGAGAGCTGTGAAAGGTATTGTACTGTAGAAAGAAGGATTTGCTTAGATGAATTATTTGTATAAGCTTATTTTTTGAAGCTGGGTTTGAGGTATTATAGTACCTTTCCCATGTGGCAGAATTTTTTAAATTTAAATTCAATTTTCCAACATATAGTGCATCATTAGTTTCAGATGTGATTTTCAATAATTCATCAATTGTGTATCACACCCAGTGCTTATCACATCATGTGCCCTCCTCAATACCCGTCACCCACTTACCCCATCTCCTTACTTCCCTCCCCTTCAGCAACCCTCAGTGTGTTTCCCAGAGTTAAAAGTCTTTCATAGTTTGTCTACCTCTTTGATTTTTCCCCACTCAGTTCTCCACCCCCCTTCCCTTATGGTTCCTTGCACTATTTCTTATATTCTGCATATGAGTGAAACCACAGGATAATTTTCTTTCTCCAACTCATTTCGCTCAGCATAATACCCTCTAGTTCAGTTCATGTCATTGTAAGTGGTAGGTATTCATCCTTTCTGATGGTTCAGTAATAATTCCATGGTGGAATTTATATGTGTAAATATAAATCTTCTTTATCCATTTATCTGTCAAAAAATATCTTGGCTCCTTCCAGTTTGGCTATTGTGGACATTGCTGCTATGAACATGGGGGTGCAGATGTCCCTTCGTTTCACTACCTCTGTATCTTTGGAAAGAATATCCAATGGAAAAAGAGACAGTTTCTACAATAAATGGTGCTGGGAAAATTGGACAGTCACATGCAGAAGACTGAAACTAGACCAGTCTCCCATGTTGCAGAATTTGTGTCAAGTTCTCCTAAGTCTATCAAGAGTATCACACTGGACTCTACCTTTGTTATTTCTACCTTTGCTTATATCCTGCAGACCACTAAGAGAGAGCCCAGGTGATGAGTTCATTTATAGAGTGATAATGTATTCTAACTTTTAAGGAATTTATTAAATATTGAAGACCAATATTCCAACAGATGAAGAATGCAGTTAATTTGATTGTAGAAACTTGAGCAGAGCAAAGGGAGTGATTTCTTCAGCTTAGTATGTATGCTCTACATTTTATATTCTAACTATAGCTCTGTTGAGTTACCCTAACCCATATTACTCCTCTGTCCCAGGAGTATTCCTTATTCTCATTCCCTGGTTTACATGATATGCCAGGTAGCAATGATATATGTAATTGATCTTGGCTTGGGCCTCATTCCTGCCTTAGTCACTGTACTGTGTGAAAATCCAGAATTGAGGTGTTACCATATAGTGTAACAGTGTAATAGTGATTGGTGAAACTAGGCCTAGATTCCTTTCTAGTCTATAACCTAGACTCCTAGGTTGTATGATGACTTGGACCAAGGCTGGAGACATAGGTTGCTTTGAACAGTCTGCCCCTAGGTGTCTGTGACTTCTGAAGACATCATTTTCCTATGACTTGAAACACACAGAAACAAGACTGAATCAGGTAGTGAGAGTGGTCAGAAGGTTTTCTCCATGAATCATATCAGAAAATCTTGAGACTTTGTACTCTCCCAGGTGATATTTGTACTCTCCAAGGAGCTATGATACTTGTGGTAGATTCCATCAGAGGTTCATTGAGCCACAGTCTTCCTGACTCCAAGGAGGACAATAGTATGGGCAGGGAACTGCAGAAAATAGACCAGGTCAACCTCGCATTCTTCCTCTAACACAAGTCAACACACCTGGACCAGGTGAGGGACGGCAGGAGCTAATGCTTATCAAGCTAGCTAGATTAAAACTACTGTGCTCTCTGTGATGCTTAGTTGTGACTCAGCCATTGCCCATTTCCCCTTGAGCTCATGGACAGAATCTCTGGATGAATTATAAATTTTTTAAAGAAAAATAGCAAGTTTCAAGTCCTGTTCTTTTACAGAGGAAATGAGGATAGTAACTCTACCTCCCTTATAGGATTATTGTGAAGATCACATGATGAAATATTTAAATCACTTATCAGAGTGCCTGGAACATATTAAACAATTAAGCAATATCAGCTATATTTTTCTGCCAGAGAATCTTAAAGATTTTTAAGAACATCTACTAATCTTTACTCACTTTCAAATGAGAAATTTGAGACCTAGAGAGAGGGAGTTGTGAGTCCAAATCCTTATCATATAAAACATTAACTAAACTATATATCTATTGAATTTATTATATGAACACCTATTCTATTATATAAAATATAATTTAAAATTTATTATTCAAGGGAAGATTATAGATTTTCAATAAAAATGATTACATTGAAGTTGACACAATTCCTAAAACTTGTCCTTATTTGAGCTTTTACCTGGGAAGAACAGATCACTAAGGGAAAGATTTAAGCTCTGTAATTGAAAAAAGAAAAGGCAGAGGGTGAGGAGTAACATGGAAAAAAGGAAAAAGATTAAAACCTAGAAGATTTAGTGTGTCTTATATTTGTGTAGAATGTCTTGATTTATAATGTACAAGGTTAATGGACATGATAATTATTTTAGACACATTGATGGGCAGGGAAATTGAGAACCAGAGAGATCGAGATATCCTAACACCAAACAAGTAGCGATATAGGCAGGATTAGAGGAATGCTTACTCTCATGACCTGTTAAATGGTTTTCCAGTCATTTATGGAGTCTAATGATTTCAAGTCAATTCAAGCTCAATGAGTAAAATATAAAATAATTTATCTTAGTCCTATAGAAACATACAAATCCAGAAAAACAGAAACACACACACACATACCTTTATAGGTATATGCATTTAAACATACATACATTTATAACTTGAGTGACAAATTATCAAGGGCTACAGGTGGAGTTCATGAGAGTTCTCTTGCCTTTTTTTTCCCAATTCTTGTTCGGATTCCTCAAGTATACGTGTAGAAAGCTCTGGAAATGGTGGCACCAAAACTAGAAACCAGTCTCTTTTTTTTCTTTTTTAAGATATTTTATTATTTTATTTTATTTTTTTGTGATTTAACTTTTTTTATAAATTTATTTTTTATTGGTGTTCAATTTGCCAACATATAGAATAACACCCAGTGCCCATCCCATCAAGTGCCCCCCTCAGTGCCCATCACCCAGTCACCCTCACCCCCACCCACCTCCCCTTCGACCACCCCTAGTTTGTTTCCCAGAGTTAGGAGTCTCTCATGTTCTGTTTCCCTTTCTGATATTTCCCACTCATTTTTTCTCCTTTCCCCTTTATTCCCTTTCACTATTTTTTATATTCCCCAAATGAATGAGACCATATAATGTTTGTCCTTCTCCGATTGACTTATTTCACTCAGCACAATACCCTCCAGGTCCATCCACGTCGAAGCAAATGGTGGGTATTTGTCGTTTCTAATGGCTGAGGAATATTCCATTGTATACATAGAGCACACCTTCTTTATCCATTCATCTTTTGATGGACACCGAGGCTCCTTCCACAGTTTGGCTATTGTGGACATTGCTGCTAGAAACATCGGGGTGCAGGTGTCCCGGTGTTTCACTGCATCTGTATCTTTGGGGTAAATCCCCAGCAGTGCAATTGCTGGGTCGTAGGGCAGATCTATTTTTAACTCTTTGAGGAACCTCCACACAGTTTTCCAGAGTGGCTGCACCGGTTCACATTCCCACCAACTGTGCTGGAGGGTTCCCCTTTCTCCACATCCTCTCCAACATTTGTGGTAGAAACCAGTCTCTGTTCCTTGTAGGACCACCTGTTTAAGATCCTTTTCTCCTCATATGTTGGTGATTCTCCCCATGTCTCCCTTTCCTATAATTGGTAGATCATTCTCTGGCCATTGGCATAAGATTAGTCAATGTAGAAAATGATGATGCTTCAACAGGGTCATATGAGCCAGGATAATGTAAGAGGTAGAACCTGAATGATACATAGAATGGATACAAGTTGGTCTGTTGAAGAAGAATATCAGACTTGATCCAGTAATTTAAATTTAATTTAAATAAAAAAGATGCCCATCACTGGCATCTCTGGCGCTTATTACAAGTGATGATAATAAACCCAAATAGTTGCACAGTCATTTGTGGTTTGCAAAGTTATTATATACAAACTATTTTATTTTATTCTCAAAATAAACCTGTGAGGTTGGTAAAGTATAAAGTAGATATTGTTATTTGCTTTTAAAACCAGATGCCAAAGAAAAATATTCACAAATAATTGAGGAAGGTAAATAGGTCACTCTCTGAAGCTAATATTTCATAATCAAAATGTATATCAGAAAAAATGAACTTTAAGAAACAATGTATTTTGGTCCATCTGGACTTGAGTATAATCTGAATAACCGTGTTTATCCAAAATACAATGTGTTAATTAGTATCTTAGTTCACGTGGGCTGCTATACCACCAACAACAACAACAAAAATCCATGGACAAGGTGGCTTAAACAATAAGCACTATTTCTCACAGTTCTGAAGGATGCATGAGTGCCAGCAGATTCAGCATCTGGTGAGAGCCTGCCTCCTGATTCATAGGTGGCCATAGTCTCACTGTGTCCTCACATGGTGAAAAGGACAAGGGAGTTCTCTGAGTTCTCTTTTATAACAGCACTAATTGTATTCATGAGGGCTCTAGCATCAAGATCTAATACCATCACATTAGGAATTAGGATTTCAGCATATGAATTTTGGAGACACACAAACATTCAGCCCCCAGCACCTGGGCAGTGTGTAGAAGCTGGGTAGGAACTCAGAACCATTAAAAATATATATATTTAAGACAAATACAGCTAAGATAAACCTGAGAGGTAAAAAAAAAAAAAAAAAAAAAAAAAAAAACTAAACAAATGAACTGATGAATTCCAAATATTCTGGTCTCAGAGTCAAGCCAACCCTCTTGTAGAAAGGGATAAAAGAAGTTGTAGTCAACTGATTCTAAGTGTTACCAGCCCATTGGAACATTACTAATACAGAGAGATGAATGCAATACCTATTTAAAATATCTAGTTTGGTGATTTACTAACTCTGGCCTAGGGAATAGCATGAAAGTACAATAAAATTTCCACCAGTCAATGGCAAAAATGAGATTTTAACATTAGCATTTCCTTTCTTTGGAAGGAATACATTTTTTTCCTTCTGAAATTATATGTCTCTCCTCCCTTTTTAAAAGATGGTAGTTCTAGTGCTATATTTTTAATGCCTTTACTTGCCAAAATAAGGAGGTAACTCCATATGTAGCCCTAATTGAAATTTTTTTGTATTTGCTGACAAATAAAATCCAAAACTGGAGTAAAGCCAATTCTGTTCAACAATTTGATCCAATCCACCAATTTTCCTTCTAATTTGGCTTCTTACTAAGATCTTGCTGAGAGAGACTGCAGGCTTTAGATTTTGCTAGGTAGTGTGACATTTAGGATTCACATTTTAAATTGAACTTTGGACACTCAGACTTCCCATGTGTAGCAGTATTTTCCTTAACAATTGTAAGTATTCTGGATTCATGATAAATTAATAAATTAGGATTCTGCTTTTATGCCTCAGCTTTATGTGCTGGTTAATGTGAAATGTCCCCTGTGAGAGATAATCCCCCCTCCAAGTGTAGAGAAAATTAAGTTTCCAAGACTACCGAACTGAAGGTCAGACGTCTAGACTGTGAGAAATTCACTGAGGTCATAAATATCAGTCTCTGTCGTCTCTTGGAACAGCTGCTTGGCTTTTTCCCGGTGATGCATCAATATCGATTGCTGAGTTCCACACTCTTACCTTTTTTATACTGATGAGGAAAAATAACACAAAGGCATTAAACCCGAGGCATGGAAATGAAATAATCTGGGTGGTTCTGGTTTCCAAATATAAGTCTTCTGATTCTTGGTCCTCATCATATGCTATTAGCTGGTGTTTCAACTGTTCCTTTGAAGCAACTCTAAAGGGTGGGAAGAGAAGATTCTATAGGATGAAATGAAGTTGGGAGGGAACTGGGGAACTGGGGATGGTGGGGGAGGACAGTTAACTTCTAAATAAATTTTCTAAGCTTCCATTTTATGTTGTGTTATTTAAAAATCTGATAAATGAATATTTTATATTCTATTCCAAAATGAGTTCTATTTTTTTCATCTTCAAAATTTCAAGTCATTCAGACTTCATAAGCCCACCTCGGATTAATCCTTGTCCACATAACACAGTGTTTTTTTTTTTTTTTTTTTTTTTTCACATAACACAGTTTGAAAGGCAGGGCTTTACCTTGTGTTGTTTCCTCTTGATGTGGTCATTTTAAAAGAAATTTGCTTTTCCTATTTTCCTTTTCTGTCTTTCTCTGTCTCTTTCTACATGCATACTCCAACCTATTCCCTTATCTTCTTCACCTAGTCTTCAGGGTTCCAGTCTGGTATTAAATGATTGAAGGTTTTGCCCTGCAACTCAGTGCCCTTGATCTATCCTTTTCTCATCCACTGGTCTCAAGAAAGCTTCTCTGGCCTATATCATGAAATCAGTTCTGAACATTAAAAAAAAAAAAAAAAAGTATGTACAGCGTTGCCCAGGTAGCTCTGTCAGTTGAGTGACAGACTCTTGATTTTGGCTCAGGTCATGATCTCAGGGTCCTGAATCAAGCCCCAAGTCAGGGCCCATGCTCAGTGTGGAGTCTGCTTGAGATTCTCTCTCTCCCTTTCTCTTTGAGCTCCCATCCTTGCATATGCTCTCTCTCTCAAATAAATAAATATATCTTTAAAAGGTACGTACACACATATTTGAAAAATAAAGAACATTAAGTACAATATTGAACTAATTATGGCTGATGTGATATTAGAAAGAAATATTTTTTTCTTTGCATTTGTCTATATTTCCCTATTACATGCATTGGTTTCATAACCAAAAACAGAGAGTAAGAGTTGCTATTTAAACACAAGATCAATTTTGGAGAAGAGAGAAACCATTATAATTCCATTATTGGAAAAATAGAAAAAGAGAAGAAAAAACTGCCCCCCCCCACCACAATAAAACTCTTTCATGTTTCCATACTTAAGTGTACAGTTTAGTGGTATTAAATAGATTCACACTGGGAAGCCATAGCCTCCATCTATCCCACAAGTCTTTATCATATAAAACTGAAATTCCATGTCTATTAAACAGTAACGCCCCCATCTTTCCTCCCCCCACCCCCCAGACCCTGGCAAATACTATTATATTTTCTGTCTTTATGGCTTTGACTATTCTAAGTACCCCATTTAAGTGGAATCATGCAGTTTTTGTCTTTTTGTGACTGACTTATTTCACTTAGCATCATGACTCATGTTGCAGCATCTAGTAGAACCTACTTCCTTTTTAAGGCTGTACAATATTCAGTCGTATGCACGTACCACATTTTGGTTCTCCATTCATTGGTCTATGGACATGGATTTCTTCCACATTTTAATTACTGTGAATAATGCTGCTATAAACATGGATGTACAAGGATCTCTTTGAGACTCTGCTTTCAATTATTTTGGGTATATACCCAGAAGGGCTGGGTTCATATGGTAGTTCTAGTTTTAATCTTTTGAGAAACCTCTGTATTGTTTTCCAGAACACCTGTACCACTTTACATCCCTACCAACAGTGCACAAGGGTTCCAATTTCTCCACATACCCTCTTAATGTGAATTTTTTTCATAATTGACAAACTGTGAAATCCTATTTTTCCCTTAATAGAATATTATAATATTTTCTAGATTGATAGAATTTTCAAATTTCTTATTTAATAATACTTTTTTTGCTTTTGTGATGTTTATACAGATTTCCATTGAATAAATGTATCTGAATATATCCTCTTTTACTCTACGAGTGACTTGCCTATTAAATGACTTAGCATGCCATGATATTGTGATTTATAAGAAATATAAATATATTTTGGTTATTTCTCATATGTATTTGGTCTTTGTCTCCAATTCCTGGCTTACTGGTCCCAAAACCCTTGGAATTTCCTGGGAGATGAGAGCAATGGGATCATTTTTTGTTATAATATTTGGTTTCTTCTCCACAGTTCCTGAGGTCACTTCAGAGCAGAAAGGTGAACCGGGCATCTTGTTATTCATAACAAGCCCCTTTCCACTACACCTGGGTTTATGTTAATGAGATGATTTTTGGAAAGTGCCTAAGGATGGGGACTGGTTACCAGGGGAACAGACAATGAATGAAAGGTTGCAACTTAGGGGGGATCAGCGGTTTAGTGCCACCTTCAGCCCAGGGCCTGATCCTGGAGACCTGGGATAGAGTCCCACATCAGGCTCCCTGCATGGAGCCTGCTTCTCCCTCTGCCTGTGTCTCTGCCTCTCTCTCTCTCTCTCTCTCTCTCTCTCTGTCTCTTATAAATAAAATCTTTAAAAAAAAAGTCACAACTTTGAGTCTCACCCTCTGATTTCTACAGAGGGAAGAGGGCTTAGAGGTGGAAACAAACCTGGCCCTTAATCAATCATGACTATGTAATAAGCTGACACAAAACTCAAAAGGATCAGTTTGGAGAGCTTCCAGGTTACTGAATGCATGCAGATTCAAGGAGAGTGGCCTGCCCAGAGAGAGTGTAGAAACTCTGCTCTTTCCCTACACCTTACTCTATGCATCTCTTCCATCTGGATGTTCCTGAATTATATCCTTTTATAACAAACTGGTCATCTAGTAGGTAAAATACTTCCCTGACTTCTGTGAGTTGCTCTAATAAAACAATTGAACTCAAAGAAGAGGTCATGGGAACCTCTCACCTGTAGTCAGTAGGTCAGAAGGCCAAGTGACAACCTGGACTTGCAATTGGCATCTGAAGTGTGTATATGTGGGGGGGCTTAAATTGTGGGGTCTGAGGTTATCTCCAGGTAGGTAGTGTCAGAATTGAGTTGGATTGTAGGACTCCCAGCTGATGTCAGAGAATGGCTTGGATGTGTGAGCACATCCCTCCCCCTTTTTGGAAACTGAGTCCACAACAACTGTAATAAGACAAACATCAGGCATTTAATGCTCTTCATGCAAACATCTTAGATCCATTTCTACTTGCTGTACCAATGCCTGCCTCCAGCCTTTTGATCTTTTTTCTGTTTATCAATATTTCAGTTCCCTTAGAGTTAATATTTTTGTTTGTTTGTTCACTCTGTCTGACTTTTAGACTCACTCCAAGGACTTGACTCATACTTGTCTTATGGGAGATTATTGCTTTTTCCTCTCTTGAGCAAAATGCTTAATGCAGGAGTACATCATGTTCTCTACCAGGCTCAGAGCTGCATATGAACAGGAAAAATTTAGCTATCTTTCTAAAATCAGTCTATCCCCATGGTCTGGTGCAGGGACAGTTAGTAGGTAGTCAAGATATTTTGTTGATTTTGATTAATCAAGTGAATGCTTTTGTTTGTTTCATTTTCTTTGTTTTTACGAAATCCATTTTGTAAAAAAGATGTCTGTTGTTATAGCAACATGTGCAAATTATCATGGCAACATGCTCCGGCATCAATTTCAATTACCCGTAAAATAGAAATGCTTGTCTGATTTAAAATAAGCAAGAGAGTTGGACTTCTACTCTCAGGTTCTATGTTCTCATGCCTCTTACCTCACCTCTGGCAACAACTCAACTATCAATATTTTTTTAAAGATTTTATTTATTTATTCATGAGAGACATGGAGAGAGAGAGGCAGAGACATAGGCAGAGGGAGAAGCAGGCTCTATGCAGGGAGCCTGACTTGGGACTCAATCCCAGGACTCCAGGATCACGCCCTGAGCCAAAGGCAGATGCTCAACAGTTGAGCCCCCCATGTGTCCCTCAATTTCTAAAACAAAATGTATTAATCTGAAAGACTTGTCAAATATTTTTGAGCAACTAAAGAAATCTGTTGACTTTCAGATCCCTCAATTTGTGAATGAGCAGTCAAGGTGACATTTTTGGTAAACCCTCTCTTGATGGACATAAAATTAGAGGTGGATTTACGAATGAAATTCAGAAACCCTGCTTGGGTAGTTCGAGTGTTCCTAATGATCCTCAGGAGTGTGTTTAACATTCCTGTCCAGGAAGAACTGACTAATGCTGGCTCTGAATGTTCATCAGGGGAGAAACCTGTCAGCTGATATGACAGGTAGAATAATGCTTCCCAAAGATGCCTATGTCCCAATCCCCAGAGCCTGTGAATATGTTAGGTTACTGGCAAAGGGGAATCAAGGATGTAGATGGAGTTAGTTGCTGATTAGCTGACTTTTAGAAAAGGAGAATCTCCTAGATGATGGTAGTAGGCCCAGTGTGATTACAGATGTTCTCACAAGTGGAAGAGTGAGGCAGAAGAGGAAAACAGAGAAATGGCAGCAAAGGAAGAGCCCAGCCCTATCAATACCTTGATTTTAGCACAGTGAGACTCATTTTGGACCTCTAGCCTCCAAAGTCATAAGGCAATAAATTGGCATGGTTTTAAACCATTACATTTGTAGTAATTTCTATTTTAAAATTTATTTATTTATTTATTTATTTATTTATTTATTTATTTGAGAGAGAGCATCCACACACGCCTAAGCAATTGAGTTGAGGGTGAGGGAGGAAAGAGAGGGACAAGCAGAAACCATGCTGAGGATGGAGCCCCACGTGGGGCTTGATGTGAGGCTCAATTTCATGATCCTGAGATCATGACCTGAGCCGAAATCAAGAATTGACCACCTAACTGGCTGAGCCACCCAGGCACTCGTATTTGTGGCAATTTCTTACAGCAGCAATAGGAAACCCATACAGAGGTATGTCTCTGAGGTTCACCACTGATTCAGAAGCTTCACTGGGACTCTGCTCTCCTGAGCAAAGTTGTGAGACCTAGGCTCTGAGGAATATGTGGACTGATAAGATCCTGTAAATACATAAGCCTTGCAGGAATATTGGTACATAGGACTAGAAGCACACAGGGGGATGGAAACCCTAGATGCTCAATGGGACAAGTCCTAGAAAGACACCAGGGTAAACACTTAGCTCTCACCTGCCCCAGAACTGCAATTGTACATTGATCTTGAGCAGATGTTCCTCAGCCTCACAAGACTCTTGTACTTTCAGTGCCAGAGGTCTGGACTGAGAGAATATGAAGAAGAAGTCTTAACAAAGATAGTAATAAAAATTATATTACTTTGTTTCCATTTTTGGAAAACAAAATTAAGGTTGTGGAAATTTAATTTAAATATGTGGAAAAGCTGAAATGCTTTTATGTCTCAAATTTCTCTTATTCTTTAAATTCAGGATGGGGAAAATGATTCCAAACAAGACACGAGTCAAAAAAATTTCCATTGTATTTAGGCCCACTAATAACTGTAGGAGCAAAACTTAACTTCAGTGTAGCATACATATGTATATGTGTGTGTATATATATGAATCTGTATATATAGAATGACTCTTATAAAGATGCGACATATTTCTCTATATATACGGAGATAGAGATTCTCAGGGGAGGAAATCTTTACACATACCTAATTCACAAGGTGAGTTTGAAAGTTTTATGTTTTGATTCTTAGCAATGTCAGGAACTGAAGAACTTGGAATTTTCCTTTGACCAATATGTAATAGGTCATGTAATAGGTCATATAATAATCCATAGTAATAGGATTTAATCCCCTCCTTCTTTTAAGTCTCCAGTTACTGTAGTGGAAGCAAAGGGTTGGCCACATTAGGCTGTGTGCCTCCAGGCTGTACTTAGGTAGTCTGTTTTACAAAATCAAAGGAATGTAAAATGCAACAAGTTGTAGCTCCAAGGTCACAGTAATCCCACTTGTGACCTACTTCATCAAAATGAAAATACATCACTGGGTGCACCCTCCATGTGTAAATCCGAAAGGTGGAAGAATGGGTAACTCACTTTTGTACTTTTCCTTGCATTTTGGGCTTGTGATAAAAAAGAATGAAGAAGCATACAGAGTCTCTTCTAGTTCTTTAAATCATCCCTGGATCTTTTGACCTGTTCAGCGGATTTCTCCCTGCTTGAAGATGGCAGCTATGGTCACTTTCTCCTCTTCGACATATATTAGCTTTACAGATAACAGGGATTTTGGCAGTATCTTGGATCTGTGGTGCAGTCTACTATGTCAATAACTCTAGACATAAATTCCTCCACTCTGGACACCACCAAAACATTTGAATTTGGCAAAGTGTGCTCTGTCGCCCTCTGCTGGATGTAGAAACATCTCCCAATCAACCCTGAGTTGAAGGTTCTTGACCAGCACTCATCAGGATATTTGACATTGGAGGGGCAAGAAAACCAGAGGAAACGTGTTTTATGAATTACTTGATAGTTTGGAGGAGATGACAATCTCTGCGTCAATATTTATGTACAAAGATGTTCCAGCATCACGTCATTTAAAAGATCTTTTTCAAAAATTGCAATCAAAATATTGAACAATGGTGTTAAAAATAATTATATCCAATTAATTGGATTATGAGCATTTCTGACATGAATTACTTTAATTACAATAAATATGTGTGATTATTGTTATAATCTGAAAAATGCTTTCTTTACATAAGACTGCCGAATAAAATAAAATTAAATATTTAAAAAATTGGTTTTATCTGTTATCTTGTCAAAAATCCAGAAATAGAAAAAAATTAAAACCATCAAATCAATAAATAACATTTAGTGAAAGTTTACTATGCATGTAAGAACTGCTCACAAACTAGGAGCTTCAAATTCAAAAATTGATATGAAGATTAGGGGCATGAAGTTATAGGATGACTTACCAAGTGAAAAATAAATAAGTTGTTTAATCTTGACAATGATTGGTAATTACAAAGGGGGTTTCCAAATGGTGGGAGATTGATGAACAGTGATTATTTCATACCATTTTTAGAAAGGGAAGTTTAGGGGTTTTTTTATGATTATCAGAGCATTTATAAGAAATAATCTAAGTTCCTGAAATAAGCTAGATTTAGTTTTGCTTTCACTGCTTAAATAGTTTTGTCTGCTCAGGGAATTTTCAAGTCTAGTCTTCATTTTGTATTTAATGTTAACAATGTAAAAGTATTCCTGTGTTTTAAAAATTTTTGTGTCTGTCCATTTATAAACTTTAAATTAAAATAAACTTTTTAATATGAACATAATGGTTTTTATAATCTGGCTGTACCTAAATGTCCAGCCTCATTGTCCCTTTATTTCTCCTTCAGTCCAAATTGCCAAACTATTTGTCAATTCTTTGAAATGAATTCTATCAAAATGTTGTGCCTTCGGATATGCTATTACCTCTCTGTGAAATGCAATTCATTCCTTTTTCATTTGTCAAAATTTCTCTGTAAAAAATCTGACCTGATTCCCACAAATTACATGTTCTCTTTTTGCTCTAATTTTAGATGCTGAATGCCATAATATTACATGTCACATTTTATTGTATTCTTTAAGCTCCTTGGAAGTCTGGACTGTGTTTCTGATTTCTATATATGTCAGGTTTTGTAGACAGAGTTAACTTGGCTTATAAAATAGATTGGTATGTGTTTTACATTATTTCTTCTTAAAAGTTTTAGGAAACTATCTAAACCTCAAGCTTCCTTTACAGCAGTTTTTTGTTTGTTTGTTTGTTTGTTTTATTTTGTTTTGTTTTGTCTTTTTTTTTTTTTTGGTATTACAAATTCAATGCATTTGATGGTTAGAGAAATAATGTGATTTTCTATTTTATTCTATGTCAGTTTTTGAAAGTTATGCTTTTTAGGGAATGTGTAAATTTTGTCTAAATTGTTAAATTTATTGGAAAAGTCAAATTACAATTAGAAAGCTAAACATACCAGGGGTCCCTGGGTGGCTCAGTCAGTTAAGCATCCAACTCTTGGTTATGGCGGTGATCTCAGGGCTGTGAGATAGAGCCATGCGGCAGGCTCCATTCTGGGTGTGGAGACTGCTTAAGATTCTTCCTCTGGATCCTCTCCCCCTCTCAAAAAAACAAAAACAAAAACAAACAACCCCCCCCCCAAAACAGCAAACATTTCTGCTCATCAGAATCACTTAAAAGAGTCTGATTCTGATTAAGATGAAGTAATCATACCCCATCTAATCTCTCAAACCGAATGCATGAAGTTGCTGCCTGAAGATTCTGAAAAGTAAATGGTAGCAGGAAGATGGGGGACAGAAACTGGGACTAATACAGCAATGAATTTCCTGTCCCCCTCACTCCCAGTGTCCTCTAGCCTGGGTTTAAGGGCAGATTGAAACCCGAATCACATCATTTTACAGACAGAAAGAACTTGGAGAAGCACTTTCTGATTTGAAGAGTGGGAAGGGAAATTCCAAGGGTCAGGGAGAGGATGGTAAGTCCCTGGATGTTTCTGCTGTGTGTGTGTGTGTGTGTGTGTGTGTGTGTGTGTGTGTTTTCTTTTCAAAAGATTTTATTTATTCATGAGAGACACAGAGCGAGAGAGAGAGGCAGAGACACAGGCAGAGGGAGAAGCAGGCTCCCTGCAGGGAGCCTGACATGGGACTCCATCCAGGAACTCCAGGATCAGGCCCTGGGCCAAAGGGGGCACTAAACCGCTGAGCCACCTGGGCTGCCCTGTTTTCTATTCTATCCTACTCCTCTGCTCCCAGGAGATACTGAGGCAGAGGTAATGGTAGCAGTGACAGGGCAGTGGCAGCCCAGCAAGAAGACAGAACTCTGGTTTCAAGAATGTGGGAAGAATCTCTGGTTCATTTTCTCTCTTTCTTCCACTTTCCAGAAAGGCAGATGCCATCACAGAAATACACAGCAGAGTTTAGAAAACTAAAGTTCCAATTTTCTAGTTGGAAAATGAGTAACTAGAGCTAAAAGGGCAGCTCTCTAAGCATGTAGAAAACTAAAACATGGTAATCAAATAAAACTTGTATATGAACTCTTTGGGCTCATCCCTTGGATGTATATTCATGATTCTAACCAAAAATAGCACATCAAATATTTGGATAACTGAAGTATGGGGTACACTGCTCAGGTCCCAGACTTGCATGAGGTGGTTCACATAAGGGACAGACCCAAATAACAAGGCAGATGCTTCCAAAACTGAACTTAGTGCCATAACCCACAGAAAGCAAGCATAAGCTTATAATAACCTGTATGAAAAAAGACCAATATTATAAATGATCAAAATTTGCCTGAGAAGAGATAGGCAATCTGAATATCTATTAAAGAAATTAAATCTGCAAAAAAAAAATCCACAAAAGGGATTTCCAAGCCCAACTGAGACAAAAAGATCACTAATACTCACTGAGTTTCATTTTCTTCATCTATAGAACAGGACTCACAATTCATACCAAGACTTCACAGGGATCCATCAATTTTAAATAATGCATGAGAATGTGTTTTTACAAGTGGCAAATTGTGCACAAATGAGAGAAAATAAGTAACTGGACAGCCTGTCACACATGTACAGCCTTTTGGGAGAAGCAGAACATTCTCAGAACCTGGAAGTATCTACTATGTCAGTAATATGTTTTCTCCCTCCCTCTCACCGACAAGCCTGTTTCTGAACACAGTAATTCAGCATGTAGAGGCCAGCCTGTGGCCTGAAGTGGACATGAAATGCAGATTCTGGGCTTCTTCAGCTAATCCATCACCCACCTAAAACTGAGAATAACAGCATGAAAGAGTCTCCCTCTCCGTGTGTAATGAGGAAATGAATGCCTGCAACAGCAAGAAAGAGGAAATTTGCTACTACTATGGATGGATATGCTGATGTTTGTTCTAAATGTAGAAATTAGATGGTCACAAATGGAACTGACTTTAAATTAGCTCTCGGGACTCCTGGATGGCATAGTTGGTTAAGCGCCTTATTCCTGGTTTTGGCTCAGGTTGTGATCTCAGGGTTGTGAGATCGAGCCCCGTGTGGGGCTCTGCACACAGTATGGAGTCTGCTTAAGACTCTGTCTCCTTCTTCCTCTGCCCCACTTCCCTGTCCTCTTGCTCTCTCTCTCTAAAATAAATAAATAGATCTTTAAAAATAAATAAATAAATTAGCTCTCAAGAACAGAAATTGAGTCAAAATAAAGACATCTTGCTATATAATGATAGCCACTGACAATAATTTAGATCGGGATAAATAACCCTTTTCTGACTCAAACTCAGACCCTGAGACAATTAAATAAAGTCTGTGGGGTTTATGACTAATAAAACTCCAGATTTATTTTCCCTCAATGATCAACTCTTTTAACACCTTCTAAGAATTCAAGAGAGACAGCACAACTTTTTAATTAACCTCAAGTTACTCATTGCCTGAGAGCACAAGCCAGAGTTCTGCAGTGAACCACTTGAAACACACGTCTTGCAGGTGAATTGTGGGTTTTGGATAGGGTATATTTTTGGTCCAAGGAAATAACAGCTGAGACTGGATGCAGGAAAATGGAGCAGGAGTGATGGAAAGACCCCACCTCAAAAATATGAGAAAAATTCTTAGAGGCACAAAAAGAAGAAGAGTCCAAAAACCAGTCCATTATCTCTAGGCAGAAGTGAAAATTAAGTCGTTAACTAGAATCTTTTCAAGCTTTTCAAGAAAGACATTTATATTTTCTGTTAGCATCTAGATCAGTATGTGATAGTCTTTAAGTATATAATCGAATCCCTTTTTCTGTACATTACAATTTTCTTAAAACTTGAAAAAAATGGAAAGAACCTTGGAGCTAATACAGTTCATTTTTCTATGTTGATAGCAGTATACAATAAAGAATACAATAAAGAACATTGAATCCAGACTGAAACCTTGTTTTTTTTCTCCCTTCCTCTTGGTGTCTTTATGTAAAATTATGAACAAAGGTGAATGGCTTTGCTATGCCCCTGCCCAGGCTAGATCACTGGGCTTTGCAAGGCTTTCAGTGGACCAACCACTTCCTACTGGAAACATCTACCTTGACTTAATGACCTGTTATTTTTGAACAATCTAGCTTTTATACCATACATGTGAGACTCTTAAACCCACCTAGAAGTTAACAGAAAATCATGGATCAGCTTCACTCTCGAGATGTCAACTTGTATCTTTTAAGTAATGGAATGTCTAGATGCCACCAAGTTGTTGGTTGGTGCCTGTAAGAATTATCCTGACTCACCTTCACTGATCGTTATTTCTATAGCTTCTATCAATGAAAGCCAATTAGACGAATTCCACAAATATAATATGGGCTCAGATAAACCATAGTTTTCTAGGTATTCATAGTCACAGATCTTAACAGATCATAGAATTGAAAGATCTCAAGAAATCATCTGCTTCTGACCTTTATTAAACAGATTAAAACCAAACCAAACCAAACCAAAACAGCTGTGGCTGGAGGAAATAATCCTAATTTTTAAAAAAAATTCCCGTCTGATAATTCCAGTATTCTTATCATATCTGAGTTTGGTTCTCATGCTTGTTTGGTGTCTTCATGTTTTCCTCCTGCCTCCTGACATGTCTTATGACTTTTGTTGAAAGTGATTCATGTTTTATCTCTTAATAGGGACTGAAATAAACTGGCCCTCATGTGTGAAGATTTATATGAATCTGGCTGGAAATGAGGCTGTGTTTAATGTTTGTTGTAGTTCCAGGGATCAGACTTCAGATTTCTCTATTGTCCTTGTTCTTTTTTTTGTTTGTTTGTTTCTTTCTATTGGAGTTCAATTTGCCAACATATAGCATAACACCCAGTGCTCGTCCCATCAAGTGTCTCCCTCAGTGCCCGTCACCCAGTCACCCCCATCCCCTGCCCACCTCCCTTTCTACCACCCCTTGTTCGTTTCCCAGAGCTTTGGGTCTTCTCTATGTCCTGCTCAGAGATAAGCTGTCTTGAAGCTGTTTAAATTGTAGCCCACTGTTATTGTGCTTCAGGGTTGATGGAGTGGTTGAAGGCATGTCCTATAATCTTCTAATTGAGTCTCAGTCCTTTAGTGGGCCTGTATCTCATGGATGTGGCCTTCAAAAGTGTTTTGTTTATGTCCTTCTATCAGTCGCTACAACTTTCTTTCCCCTTGTCTCCCACTCTCTTACCTAGGGGCATCATTTTCAATCTATTTTGGAAGATCTCTACCATGTTGGCTTTTTTTTTTTTTTTTTAAATAAGATGAGAAAGGAAGACCAAACTGGGGCATAATTCCTGTCTCTGACTGGGGAAAATGTTTCAGATTTGCTATCTATCAAGTGCTTTCCCCCTGAAGGTTAGGTCTTCATTAGGGAAAACAAACTGGATGGGTTTCAGGATGAGGACTCTTGATTCCTGGCCAGAACCAACAGAGGATCTGTTTCATCTCATTACCAGGAGAACCTTGTGGATTGCTACAGAGCAAGCCTGTAATATGGGGTCCCCATATGACTGAGGGCCCCAGAAGTTTCTCACAGTTATGCTAGTCTTCACTCAGCCTCCTGCAATTCATTAAAATAATATTCGAGTGTTCTTACAAGCTTATGGAGTTATGAACTTTTGCTTCAGGTAAGCACATCATGACGGCTGTTTCTCTCTGGTACATTGGTCTCTAGTTTTCAGGCTGGCAGTTTGCCCTGCAACTCTGTTCTCTGATGGGCCCAAGAAAAGCCATTAATTTTTAGTTTTCCTAGTTTTTTTCTTGCACAGACAGGAATGACAACTTTCAGTTTCTTTACATGTCCTAATTCAAACCCTTTGTTATCATACAAATCTTCACAACTGCTGTTGGCTAGTTTAGTACAGAAAGTAAAGTGCGAGGGTGCCTGGGTGGCTCAGAGGTTGAGCACCTGCCCCTGGATCAGGGTGTGACCCGTGATCTCAGGATCAAGTCCCACATCAGGCTCCCTGCCGGGAGCCTGCTTCTCCCTCTGCCTACGTCTCTGCCATTCTCTCTCTGTGTCTTTCACGAATAAATAAATTTTAAAAATCTTTAAAAAAGAAAGAAAGTGGGCATCACCAGGACATGATTAACAAGAACATCATTATACAGTGATATAGCACCCCTATATAGTGTAGACAGGAACAGATAAAAAATGGTAGGGATGTGGACTTAGTAGAAACTTTGAAAAAGAAAAGGGGGTTGGTGAAATGTGAATGCTTAGTGTAGCTGCAGCAAATAAACTAATGTTTAGAATAATTTTCCTAGAAATTCCTTTGAGTCTGTGTTAGCCGAAGTGCTTGAATAAAATAATAACTAAATTTTTCTGCATATTTGTCATGTCCAGTGTTATTTAATCTTTGCAGTCCTGTGATTCAATTCTGGCTATAAATTCATGATATAAGTACCATGTTATTAAGCATCACTTTAACCATTAAGAAACTGACTTTTACTTTTAAATTCGGCCACTTTTCCTGTGTCACACAGGTGGTAAGAAGTAGAAGAAGGGCTAGAACCATGATTCATGTGACTCCAAACTTCCTGTTCTTAATCAGTAGTGTAGGTCCTCCCAAGGAGATAAAAAAAGTATTCTAGAAAAGAATCCTATGATTGATATATATGACTGACCACTTTAAGGTCAGGAGAAGCTTGAAGGCATCAGTTTATAGGTAAAATGTGAATTGCTAGTCAAGCTACATATGTTACCTTGCAACACCTTTTCCTTTTAAAGGGAAATTGATGTTGCCAAGTCAGGGCGGACCCACCAAAACGGTCAGAATGTTGAAAGCTTGAGAAATACTCCATGAAATGATAAATGAGGAACATTTGGTGGAAGCAGATGTTTGCATTAAGAGGTGTGGGTGCCAGAAGTTCCCCACGTCTCTTCAACTTCACTGTCAAGATGGATACAACTTTGGGACTGACCTGCAGGGTCAAGGCTATCACCCAAGTGGTCACCTCTAAGTATGCACATACTTAAATGCTTGAGACCATAATTGGCAGTCTCATAGCACAACGGACCTGTTTTCCTTAGCAATTATCACTTTTACAATTTACTTTTATTTCATCAGCTTCTCCCTCTTCCACTGAACCAGCACTATCCAATTAAATTTTTAGAAATGATAGTAATATTCTATGTCTGCCATTGACTACATGTGGCAATTGAGTACCTGAAATGTGCTGAGGTAACAGAGGAAGAGGGTGGCCACACAGGGATAGTGACTATCATTTTGGGGAGCATAGCATAGCATTAGACAGTAATCCTTCTATATTTAATTTGCTCACCATTGTAACCCCAGGACTCAACATAAAGCTTTATGCAAAACAGGAAGATAAGTACTTTTGAATGAACAAATGAGTGAAGGAATGATTTTACTAGTCTTGGGCCTTAGCAGAAATTCAGATTTTTCTAAGTATACGGCAACCATTAGGTTTACCAGGCATGATCTTTGTTTATGCCAGTTGTAGCATATCTATTTATAAAGTCTTTATAAATCTTTCTGTGCTTCAGTTTCATCAGCCTTGAAATAAGAATAATTCTAATAGATATAAATATATAAGTATGAAGCAGGAGAGTGCTTAAACTATTTGACACAAAATAAATGCTATAAAACTGTTCTTTATGCAGTAAGCTCACAATTGTAGACTTATTTAAAAACATACAGCTTGCATTTTTTGAGTTTATTTCCTGATGAAGGAAATTTTCAAATTTTAATGTTTGTGGGCCCTCTTCCTGGGCTCCCAGGGAAGCTACATTTTAACTTTTACTAAGGTCAAAATGATTTAACCGAACTTCAAAGCACGGGATCTATTTTCTGCCCTGAGCACACATTTTACATCTGAGTCCTTAGCAAATAACCTCAAAGAAACATTTCAAACTAAAGGCAGGAGCAAAAATTTTCCTAAGTTCTAACCCTACACCTCTAAAGCCTGCAACCTTGCACATACTGAAAGTTTGTAATTTTCTGAAATGTCCTTTGTCATGATGATTTGTAACTTTTTATGAAACATAAAACATATATGACCCTGTATTAAACATTCCTTCCCCTGAGCACTCTCTTCTTTGTGAAGATTGTGTATCCTGGGCAGCTGTCCTCACTTGGGCTCAAATAAAACTCTCTTCCTTTTAAAAACAAATTCTAAAAATTTTGCTCATTTTGTGCCAACAGTTCTAACACATGTTATGGTATATTTCATGTCCATTGAAGGAATATTTGATCGAATACTTTAAAATATGTGATATACCAGATGTAACCATTTTATGAGCAAATTTACTATGTTGGTAAGTTTGGACAAATGACTTAATCTTTCTTGCTTCAGATTCCTTATTTTTAAAATATTAAATATATTGTTAAGTTGAATCATACGAAATTGCTACCTGATTCAGCCTCATATTATCTTTTACATTGAGCTGTTGTGAAAAATGAATAAATTAGTGAAAGGAACAAGATTAGAATTGTATGTGGTTAAGTATTCAATAAATAAATTCTGGCTATTATCATCACTAACAATGATTTATGCACACAAAAATATGGTATTTTGAAAACTAAAGAACAGCCATCACTAATAATCGTACATATTTAACTATTTCTCCAAACTTTAGATTAGCAGCAAAAGATTAAAATCATGATTTCAAATATTTCAGAAATTATATTCAGGTAGGAAGCTGTTGTCATAAAGACTTTCTAGGCCAATGTATGCAAAGCTTTAATTTCTAGCTCTTAACCAAATGACTGTCTACTATTCCTACACCGAGAGAGAATATTATACATATGGAAACTAATGAAAGCATCAACAAAAGATTTTTTAGAAAGTAAATTTTAATTGCTTCTGTGCCCCAATAACTTATCCCTGGTGAAAGGAAGTCTCACGGGAGCTTCTGTGTATATATCTTTGATGCTGTTACTTATATATTACCCTAGGTAAAAATAAGTCACTTTGGCGAGTGGCTCTGGTAGCATTATGAGGAAGCTACAGTAGGGAACCATGGTTTTTGATACATAATACTTATGTGAACTTCTCAGTAATTGAGACCTGCCTTTGATCTCCTAAGTAGAAGAAAGCCCAGAAATTTCTATTTTGAACAGCCTCTACTGTGATTCTCAAGAGCTATTTCCCTTAGAGGATACTTGGTCTAAATAGTACATATAACCCAGACTAAGGTTTCCAAGTAAAGGGTGAGTATCTGAATTCTATATATTGTAGGAATTTTAATCCCAGAATGTTGAAGGAGTCTAGCTTCCTCACATTATAGGAATTTCCTAAAGCTTCTAGAACATGGTTACTCTTTTGCTATAACACATCTTTTGCTATCACACATCCAAAGACAGAAAATCAGCTTTTTCAATGAATGGATAAAGAAGATGTGGTCTACGTATACAACGGAATATTACTCAGCCATTAGAAATGACAAATACCCACCATTTGCTTCTATGTGGATGGAACTGGAGGGTATTATGCTGAGTGAAATAAGTCAGTCGGAGAAGGACAAACATTATGTGGTTGGTCTCATTCATATGGGGAATATAAAACATAGTGAAAGGGAATAAAGGGGAAAGGAGAAAAAAATGAGTGGGAAATACCAGAGAGGGAGACAGAACATGAGAGACCTCTAACTCTGGGAAACGAGCAAGGGGTGGTAGAAAGGGAGGTGGGTCGGGAGTGGGGGATGACTGGGTGACGGGCACTGAGGGGGCACTTGATGGGATGAGCACTGGGTGTTATGCTGTATGTTGGCAAATTGAACTCCAATTTAAAAAAAAAAGAAAATTAGCTTTTTCATAATTCAACCCATACCACTTTCAGGCACATTTAGATGGTTAGAGAGATATTTGACGTTAAAACAGGTAGTTCATTGGCCATAGCTCTTCCTTTTAAAGTAACATACTGTTACTAGTCATGTAGCCACTTGGTGCAAATTATTTTGATCCAAATCTTCAGATTTTATACTATAGTTTGTAAATTGCCATAATGAAATACTGCCCTCAGAACTCAACACAATTTACCAGATGAAGTTTATCTTGTGTGACTATCACTTTGCTCATTTTAGATTTCTATGTTCCTTTTAATTAAATAGCATTCTCAGGTAAAACACCTAAGATCAGGATCTTTTGATCCTGATCTTTTCAACACAAGGCCAATGGTTCCCAATTTTGAATGTTTGCAGACCTGGCTTATTCCTAGTTATCCTTTAAGATTCAGGTTTCTTTTGGAAGCCTTCCTGGACTCCCATTTGGGGTTAGCACCACATTCACTGTGTTCCTGTAAGACTTGTGCAATCATGTATTAATCACATTGCCTTGTCTGCCTCCCTACTTCTACACTGTAACATTCTGAAGAGCAGGAACTTTATCCCATTCATCTCTCTAACCTGAGTGCTCACAACAAACTTTATGCTTATAAATTCCAGTTAGCTAACCTACATTGTAATCTTAGTGTCAGCTGTACACTATAGCCGTTCAACACTTCTTTTTTTTTTTTTTTTATTTATGATAGTCACAGAGAGAGAAAGAGAGAGAGGCAGAGACACAGGCAGAGGGAGAAGCAGGCTCCATGCACCGGGAGCCCGATGTGGGATTCGATCCCGGGTCTCCAGGATCGCGCCCTGGGCCAAAGGGAGGCGCCAAACCCCTGCGCCACCCAGGGATCCCCCATTCAACACTTCTATACAACACCAGGTGCTCATCACAAGTGCACTCCTTATTCCCCAACACCTATTTCACTCACCCCCCCACCTCCCCTCTGGTAACCATCAGTTTGTTCTCTATAGTTAAGAGTCTGTTTTCTGGTTTGCCTCTCTCTCTTTTTCCCTCTATGCTTGTTTGTTTTGTTTCTTAAACACACATACACTACACCACATATGAGTGAACACACACCACATATGACTGAAATCATGGTATTTGTATTTCTTCAACTGGCTTATTTCACTTAGCATAATACTCTCTAGCTCTATCCATGTACTGCAAATAGCAAGATTTCTAAATTCATTTTAATATCAGCCTAGATTCACAACCTAACATTCTCTTCTTAGATTATTATCATCATACAAGTCTTTATTACTCTTATCTATGTTAACATTATCTCTGAATTCTGTAATGTCTTCTATGGCATCATCCAAGTTATTGATAGAATGTTTTTCAAGACAAGACTAAGTATACAGTCTTATGGAATAAGAACTTAAAATTTCTCACTTTGTCATTAATCTTTAGATGTTCATTGAATTCATGGAACTATGATGTTTGTTCTGTATTTTTACCTACTACACATAACTTTGTCATGTCCATAGACTATCACAAGAAATTTAGCAAACACTTTAAAAATCAAAATAACCTAGGAGTGACCTTTTTTTTTTTGTCTATTAATCTAGTAAAACTAAAGAAAAAAAATCTGGGCTACCTTAATGATCTTATTCTGGCTATAAATCATAACATTTCTATTTTAAGAACTCAACATTTTTTTTTCCTTTCCTAAACTGCTTTGATGTTTTCCTCAGGACCCCTTCATCTCTAAGATAGATTAGGCTAAGAAAAGGGAAGACCATTGATGCAATGTTGGGAATTCTCTAGGGGTTTCAGTCATGGGCCTTCAAACAGACAGGTAGCAGGAAATAATGGAAACTCTGATCATGTGTCAGAGTCACACTGCAGAGGGAGTTGGTCACCCATTAGAAGAGCTTAATACAGTAAAAATTATAAAAATTAGACAAGGTATAATGGAACATCTGTGATGACCAAAAGTTTTTAGTGGGTCACTTTTGTGAAGGGCTAGGAGTACAGGAGAAACAGTTGTAAAGAGTCAGAAATATGGAAGGACACCACAACTCAGCCCCTTTATTACAAGTAAGGAAAAAATAGAGGATGGATTAAAATAAATAATTGGGATTTTGTAAAAAATAATGGGGGGAGACTGCCATTTGGGGTTTATGAAACTGGCAACAGGTTTGGCTTGATCATGAGTTGACAGTTTTGTGCATTAGACATACTTAAATTCCTCACAGTAAGATATAGAATTGACCCAGAGCCAGGGATGGTTGGTTTCTGCTGGAGATGGCAAACTTTCTGGTTTTCTGGGAGTAAAAGGAAGGCAGATACCAGGCAGCAGCAAATCACTGGGTACCTCACTTAAGTCTCCTGGGTATTTCAGGCTTACTTTTTTTATACTTGTCGATTTTTTCTCTAATGAAGACATAAGATAAAGGTAGAAAGCATTTTAAATAGAGTATATTTCTTTAATCTGTAATCAGAAAGAGACTATTATAATTGTAAAATATAGTTATAATTTTTGAGCCAATATTGCACAATTTTTTGGAGCGAAAGATCTCACTGTTTGAAGAAACATTTAATGGGCATATTTGGCATAAATAAAGAGACATACACTGGCATAACCTAGAGGGTGGAAGGCTTGGAAGGCCATGGCAAATTAGCAGGAGGTGGTGGAATATTTTGAAAAGTAAGTATGATATTATTATCATTTTGTTGTGGTTGTTTTACTTGTTTATAAAAGCTTTACTGATGTAATTCACACACCACAAAATTCACCCATGCAATGTGTACAAATCAGTGGTTTTATTATATTCATAGAGCTGAATGACCATCACCACGTCCTACAGAACATCTTTATTACTTCAACCCTCTCCGCCACTCCCAGAATAAAGGTCTGTGCTCATCAGGAGTCACTTCCTTTCTCCCCTGCTCCCAGCCCCGGGAGGATACTAAACTACTTTCTTTCTACATAAATTTACCTTTCCTAGACACTTCATATAAATGGAATAATACAGTATGTGGCTTTTTGTGTCTCTTTCACTCTCCATAATGTTCTCAGGTTCATCCATGATGTGGCATGCCTCAAAACTTTATTACTTCTTATTGTGGAATAGTTTTCCACTTTATGCGTATCCACTCATCATTGTTTATCCACTCATAATTTTTTATCCACTCATCATTTGATAGACATTTGGATGGTTTTCCTTCTTTTGACTATTAAAAGTAATACTGCTAAGCATTCATGTATAAATTTCTATGTGAACATTTGTTTTCAGTTTTTGTGAGTATGTAAACTCTGGGTCATATGTTAAACTTTATGTTTAACTCTTTCAGGAACTGCTGGACTGGTTTTCTAATAAGCTATATCATTTTGCAATCCCACCAGCACTATATGAGGGTTCCAATTTCTCCAGATCCTTACCACTACATGTTACTGTCTGTCTTTTCGATTATAGCCATTCTAATGTGTATGAGGTGTTATCTCACTGTAGTTTGGATTTGCAGTTCCCTAATGACAGATGATGGTGAACCTCTTTTCAGGTGCCTATTGGTCATTTGTATATCTTCTTTGGAAAAATGTCTACTCAAATCCTCTGCTTATTTTAAAATTGTGTTGTCTTTTTATTGCTGAGTTATAAGAATTTTTATATTTTTGGGGTACAAGTTGTTAGATATGTGACTTGCAGATATTTTCTCCCATCTGTTGGTTGTCTTTTCATCTTCCTGGATGATATTATTGAAATACAAGTTTTTATGACATTATTTATTTTTTCTATAGTTATTTGTGCTTTTGATGTCTTATCTAAGAAAATATTGCCTATTCCAAGGGGACAAAAACCGATTCCTATATTTTTTTTAAGAGTGTTATAGTTTCAGGGGCACCTAAGTGGGTAGCTCAGTCAGTTAAGTGTCTTACTCTTGAAGTCAGCTCAGGTTTTGATCTCAGGGTTGTGAGTTCAAGCCCTGTGTTGGTCTCTGCACTGGGTATGGAGCCTACTAAAAAAAAAAAAAAAAAAGGATTGTTATGGTTTTAGCTCTTATATTTAGGTCTCAGACCTATTTTGAATTAATTTTTGTGTATGTTGTGAGGAAGGGATCTGACTGCATTCTTCTGCATGTGGCTAACCAGTTATTGAATAACCATTTGTTGAAAATATTCTTTCCCTATTGAATTGTCTTGTTATCCTTGTCAAAATCAATTCACCACAGATGTATGTGTTCATTTCTTAACTCTAATTTCAATTTCTTTTATCTATATGTCCATTATGTCCGTTTTTATGTCAGCAACACATTAGCTTAATTACTGTAGCTTTGTAGCAAGGTTTCAAATTAGGAAGTCTGAGTCCTCCAACTTTGTTCCTCTTTTTTCCAGCTTTTTTTAAAGATTTTATTTATTTATTTATTCATGAGAGACACACAGAGAGAGAGAGAGAGGCAGAGACTCAGGCAGAGGGAGAAGCAGGCTCCACGCAGGGAGTCTGATGTGGGACTCAATCCTGGGACTCCAGGACCATGTCCTGGACAGAAGGCAGGAGCTAAACCACTGAGCCACCCAGGGATTCTCCCCCCCCCCTCCTTTTTTTGGCTATTCTGAATCCTTTATATTTCCACATGAATTCTAGGAAGAGCTGGTTAATATCTGCAAAAACAGCTACGATGTTGATAGAGATTGCATTGAATCTATAGATCAGTTTGGGGAGTATTGACATCTTAATATTAAGGTTTTTGATTCATTAACATGGAATGTCTTTTCATTTATGTAGGTCTTCCTTAATTTTTTTCAAAAATGTTTTGTAATTTTCAGTGTATGTGTCTTGTGGTTCTTTGTTTAATTTGTTCCCACATATTTTATTATTTTTTGTTGCTATTACAAATGGAATTTTTTCTGGATTATTTATTGCAAGTGTGTAGAAATACAATTGAGCATTATATGTTGATATATTTTTCAACCTTGCTGAACTTGTTAATTATTTCTAAGGTTTTTAAAATAAAGTCCTTAAGATTTTCTATGTGTTACATCATATAATCTGTGAATAGAGATAGTTTTACTTCTTCCTTTCTAATGTGGATGTCTTTTATTCCATTGTCTTCCTTGATTGTTGTTGATAGAATCTTCAGTATAAGGCTGAGAAGAAGTGGTAGGATGGCCATCTTTATGTTTCTCATCCTGGGGAATAATATTCAATCTTTCATCATTAAGGATGATGTTTGTTGTGTTGTTTTTTATGGATGCTGCTGAGGTTATTTAAAAAATAAAGCAATGTTTTTTGACAGAGCATATGCTCTTCAAATTGCATCATAACCTCTTATTTTTTTTTAAATCAAAGTGGCCCTTTGAATAATTTATGTTTGAGAAATCTTTAGGGCATTATGTTAAGTGTAATAAGCCAGTCACAAAAATATAAATGCTGTATGATTACACTTATGGGAGATATCTAAAGTAATTAAATTCATAGAAATAGAGTAGAATAGGAGTTACCGGGGCCTGAGGGAGAGGGAGAAAAAAGGATTTGTTTAATGGGTATAGAGTTTCAGATTTACAGGATGAAAAAGTTCTGAGGATCTGTTTCAAAACAATGGGAACATATATAACACTACTGAATTGTACACTTAAACTGATGACATGACAAATTTCATGTTATGTGATTTTTTACATATATATTAGTATATTATATGTAGTATATATATTAGTATATATTAGTATAATATACTATATATAATATATATACTAGTATATATACTAAATATATATATTAGTATATATATACTATATTATATAGTAATATAGTATATATATAGTATATATATTATATATACTATATTATATAGTATATATAATATATTATATATAGTATATATATAATATATATACTAGTATATATACTAATATATACTATATAAATAACATATATATATTATATATACAACATATACAGGATATATATCCATTCATCAGTTGATGGACATTTGGGATTTGGGCTGTTTCCATAATTTGGCTATCGTAAGCCTTTTAAGTTTCATCTAAATATGCATACCCTTGTTTTTGATACATGAATAATTTGTGATGGCATCTCTTGGATCTCTTTCTTTTGGAGATGGAACAATCATCACAGCATAACTCTGCCTCAAATCATCAGTTTTTTTTCCAAACCTATATCCCAGAGACAGAAAGATATACATATTCTTTCTGCTCTCGTTTCTTGTGCCCCTGAAGGAGTGCTTTTAAAAGCTCTGGTTCAAAGTGGAGTATAAAGACAGTAAGACAATGTGCACATTGTTGTTATATAAGGTATCCTGCAAGATTGACATTCTGCAGCTCTGTTTCCCCAGAAAATAAGTTCCAAAGGTCACAGACCACATCAAATCATACACAGCACTTAGCTCATGCTGAATATTCTATAAATGTTTTTGGAATAAATTAATTTGGGCTTCAGTGTTTCAGATTTCTGAAATCCTCGTTAGAAACCTTATGTCCTTCCTGGATGTGGAATTCAAATTGATGATAGACTTATTGTTAGCTCTCCAGTTACTTTCAGAGCCACTATTTCTGTATTTTTGAAGAGGTGCCCATAGTCAAGGTACTCAGGGAGTATAGGATACAAGGTACTACAGGGAGTCTAGACTGGACCAGTTGTCAATGCACTATTGTAGTACTTAACATAATTTTTTCCTTCACATTAATTGGCTTCTTTGATATGACAAAGAGACAGCGATAGGGGAGCAGACATAAGTAGCTAAAATGAGATAGGGAAGGTGAGAGAGACAGTTCTTACATCATATCCTTGATCATTTACTTATTACATACTTAAGGATAAGCAAATATCCAACCATTATAACCCTCTGTTACCTAATATGCAAACCAGGCATACTAGTATTTGTTCTGTTCTGCATAAGAACTGAGAATAAAAAAACAAAAACAAAAACAAATCATGGAGATTTTTATAACAAAGTTAACAAAGAAGTTCTTTGGATGTTCCTGGACTGGGCAATACTAAGACCCACTTTATTATCTTTTTAAATTCTGGTGTAACGGTGTTATATTAATTTCAAGTGTACAATATAGTGATTCAACAATTCCATATATAATTCAGTGCTTGTTAAGATAAGTTTACTTTTAATCTCCTTCTCCTATTTCATCCATCCCCCACCTACCTCCCCTCTGTTGTCTGTTTATTCTCTATAGTTAAGAGTTTGCTTTTGATTTGACTCTCATTTTTCCCTTTGTTCATTTGTTTTGTAAATTCCACATATAAGTGAAATCATATGGTATTTGTCTTTTCTCTGACTGGCTTATTTCACTCAGTCTTATACTGTCTAGATCCATCCATGTCTTTAAGCACTAACATAGAGATCACGGACAGACATCGAACTGGACCTACTTGGTTGAAAAGACAGATTTTGTTTCATACCACCTTATGCGATAGGATAATGAATATCTACCACAAATTTTCTTCTTCTCTTTCTACATAAAATTCCCAGAGGAAAATGGGAGCAGAAAATCACTCCACAGTGACTGATTTCATCCTTGCTGGGCTAACAGAGAAACCAGAACTCCAACTGCCCCTTTTCTTCCTCTTCCTAGGAATCTATGCAGTCACAGTGGTGGGGAACCTGGGCATGATCATGCTGATAGGGATCAGTGCTCACCTGCACACACCCATGTATTACTTCCTCAGTAGCTTGTCCTTCATTGATCTCTGCCATTCCACTGTTGTTACTCCCAAAATGCTGATGAACTTTGTGACAGAGAGGAATTTTATCTCCTATGAAGGCTGCATGACTCAGCTTTACTTCTTCCTTGTTTTTGTTATATCAGAATGTCACATGTTGGCTGCAATGGCCTATGATCGCTACGTTGCCATCTGTAACCCATTGCTTTACAATGTCACCATGTCTTATCAGGTCTGTTCCTGGCTGGTAGGTGGGGTGTATATCATGGGCTTGACTGGTGCCACAGCTCACACAGGCTGCATGCTAAGAGTGCTTTTCTGCAAGGCTGATAGAATCAACCATTACTTCTGTGATCTCTTCCCACTATTGGAGCTCTCCTGCTCCAGTACTTATATCAACGAGGTGGTAGTTTTGTGCTTCAGTGCAGTTAATATCCTTGTCCCCAGCCTGACGATCCTTGCCTCCTACATCTTCATCCTCTCTAGCATCCTCCGCATCCGCTCCACTGAGGGCAGGTCCAAAGCCTTCAGCACCTGCAGCTCTCACATCTCAGCTGTTGTTGTCTTCTTTGGATCTGCTGCATTCATGTACCTGCAGCCATCATCTGTGAGCTCCATGGACCAAGGGAAAGTGTCCTCTGTGTTTTATACCATCATTGTGCCCATGCTGAACCCCCTGATCTACAGCCTGAGGAATAAAGATGTCAGAGTCGCCCTAAAGAAGATCCTTGAAAAAAGAAGGAAAACGGTATTTTGCCTGAGCAAAAATTTTTAATTCTCCAATAAGTTTCAATAAGGAAACACTCCGTAGACAACCATGTATATCCATCCACAAGATTGTTGTTACTACTTGATAATTTGGAAAAATAGTGCGGGGGCTTGGGGAAGACTAGATTCACAATACCAGTCGCATGGAAAGCATCACTATACAATAGAGTGTATTGGACATAGAACTGGACGCCATATGGACACCAGAAAGCACCAAGTGTATTGGAGTTAGAAAGCAAAGTGCAGACAAATAAAATTTGTAGAATTAGGATATCTTCTAGAAATAGAATGCACAAAAATGGTTATTTGCTAATTAAATGGGTGAAATAAATACAGTTCCTTTGATAATTCTTACTGAATTATCTTTTAATATGCTTTTCAAGACTTTTAACTTCTACTAGTTATTTGAAAGGACAATGTATTGTAATGATTGTCATTATCATATAGGGTTCAAGAACCATTTTAATTTTACAATGTTTGGCTTGAAAACTTTGACTAATCATAACAGATAGCATATACCACTGGCCAGAACTCTATGGTAAGATCTTCCTGGTATGCTTTTCTTTCTCTCTCTCTCTTTTTTAAATTCAAATGTAGTTGACACACAATGTTACTTTAGTTTCAGGTGACTCAACATAAACATAGTGACTCAACATGTCTATGTGTGATGCTGTGCTTGCCACAAATGCAGCTACTATCGGTCACTATACAACATTACTTTAATACCATTGACTGTGTTCTCTATGCTGTGCCTTTTAATCTCATGACTTACCCATTTCATAACTGGAGGCCTGTCTCTCCCACGCCTTTCACCCATTTTGCTCATCCTCCCCTACTCCTCTTCCTCTGGCAACCAAAGTTTGTTTTCTGTATTTATGAGTCTGATTCGTTTTTTTGTATGTTTATTCATTTGTGTAAGTTCTTGATTCCACATATGAGTGAAATCATATGGTATTTGTCTTTCTCAGTCTGACTTAGCATAATACCCTTTAGGTCCATCTATGTTGTTGCAAATAGCAAGATCTCATTTTTCATGGCTGAATAATATTCCATTGTATAGATATATCCTCTTCTTTATCCACTCATGTAATGATGGACACTTAAGTTGTTTCCATATTTCAGCCATTGTAAAGAATACCGTAATAAGCATAAAAGTGCTTGTATCTTTTTGAATTAGTGTTTTTGTTTCCCTGGGTTAAATATCCAATAGTGGAATTATTGGATCATATGATATTTCTATTTTTAACTTTTTGAGGCACCTCTATGCTGTTTTCCAGAGTGGCTGTACCAGTTAACATTTCCAGCAACACTATACAAACAATCCTGTTTCTGCACATCCTCACCAACTCTTATTTCTTTCTTTTTGATTTTAGTCATTCTGACAGGTGTAAGGTGATATCACATTGTGGTTTTTATTTTCATTTCCCTGATAATTAACGATACTATCTTTTTCTGTGTCTGTTGGCCATTTATATATCTTCTTCAAAAAAGAAGGTCCCCTGCCCATTTTTTTTTTCCCTGCCCATTTTTTAATAAGATTGTTTGGGAGTTTTTTGGTGTTGAGTTGTAGAAGTTCTTTATGTTCTTCGTATATTTTGGATATTTACCCCTTGGTGGATATATAATTTGCAAAATTTTTGTCCCATTCAGTAGGTTGCCTTTTTGTTTTGTTGATGATTTCCTTCACTGTGCAAAAACTTTTTTTTTTAATTTAAGGATAGTTGACACACAATGTTACATTAGTTTCAGGTGTATAATATAGTGACTCAACTTCTCTATACATTATGTTAGGCTCACCACAAATGTAGCTACCATGTGTCACCATACAACATTATTATAATATCATTGACTATATTTCCTACTCCAGGCTATTATCAGATACACATCTGGTTCATCACACATACTATAATAATGATATCTCTTCTGTTGTTGTTTACTATTAAGGCATGCTTGTGGATATTATCTCTATCAAAATTGTCAAATTCTTCAGAAGAAAAATTGTGTCTTGCATTGTGCCATATTTTTTGTTCTAAGGTTCGATTGTTAATAAGCAACATTTTCTATAGGCTTTATAAATTATTCTGTTCTAGGTTTTTCTCTTTTCATAGCAGTTGGCAAAAATACCTTTACAAAAAGGTTGAAGCTCCATTTTTAATAATTTAAAGCATTTAATAGTAAATTTGATTAAGAAAGTTTATTTTTATTATTGTCAAAATCATATAACATTCAATAAATATTTTGAAAAAATATTAACTCCTAGCCCTTCTTCCCTGGTACCTACACCGCGGCCCTCCAACTTATGAGATGCTCAAGGAGGAGCATGAGGTAGCAGTCCTTGAGGCGCTCCAGAGCTCGACTCCCGTGATGACCACTATGATCAACATCTATAGTGACAGGCCATGCCTGACCACATTTTCTGGTCCCTGTTCAACACAATCTTCCTGAACTGGTGCTGCCTGGGCTTCGCGGCCTTTGCCTATTCTGTGAAGTCTAGGGGCAGGAAGCTGGTGGGTGACATGACTAAGACTCAGACTTATGTTTCCACTTCCAAGTGCCTGAACATCTGGGCCTTGGGCTTGGGCCTCCCTCTAACCATCACCTTCATCATTTTTTTGGCCACTAGCTCACTGATGATTTTCCAAACAATTTCAGAGATCATAAAACATGGAGGGTACTAGTAGCTGCCCATGGCCTGAGGCTGTCACTCCTGTCACAACATTTTATGTATGTGTCACCCTACCATTCGTGGCAATAAAGCACTTGTGTATGAGAAAAAAAAATTAATCTCTAGAGCACATATATTTCTATTGCTCCTCATCATTTCTCTTTTAGTTTTAAAAACATACGGTCATCATCTCTCCTTCTTACTCTTGTTGGGAATTCTTCAGGGGTTTGTGCAATATTTAGCAAATGTTTTCACTTAGGCCACAAGTTAAAACATTCTAAGCATCATTGTTTTCTAAGTACATTATGAAATCTAAATATAATTAACAGAGGTTAAGGAGGGACACCTGGGTGGCTCAGTGGTTAAGCATCTGCCTTCAGTTCAGGTCATGATCCCGCGGTCCTGGGATGGAGTCCCTCACTGGGCTCCCTACAGGGAGACTGCTTCTCCTTCTGCCTGTGTCTCTGCCTCTCTTACTGTGTCTCTCGTGAATAAATAAATAAAATCTTTAAAAAAAAAAAGAGGTCAAGGAAAATAAAATATTTCAGAATTTACCCGACCAGTTGTTTTCCCTGGTTTCTTACTTTACCCCTGTGGGAAACAACTTTAGAAAAATTCTTTAGGACAGCCCGGGTGGCTCAGCGGTTTAATGCTGCCTTCAGCCCCAGGGCCTGATCCTGGAGACCCGGAATTGAGTCCTACGTCGGGCTCCCTGCATAGAGCCTGCTTCTCCCTCTGCCTGTGTCCCTGCCTCTCTCTCTGTGTGTGTGTGTGTGTGTGTGTGTGTGTGTGTCTCATGAATAAATAAATAAAATATTTTTTTAAGGAATTCTTTAGGGTCTGTCTTAAAAATTTCCTGAAATTCTGCATTTTAAGATGGCTTGGCATGAAATTCACTGGCATCCTAACAACATCTCTAACATCCTCGGTTCTGATATGTAACCTAACAAGAACAATGAATTATACCTATGTTAATACTCTTAAGCACTTGAGAACCAGTAGAGAAAGGGAAATTCTAATAGTTTCTTTTCCCAAGAGTGGATACTTGTGGGATAAGATTCTGGTGGGAGGCCATTATCATTGTTTGTTCTTAATCAGACACTTAGTGTCTATACCCAGAGTATAAAATCCTGTCATCACATCAACCAACATTTGCAGGGGGACAGATGGCCTTGGGCATCAGCTTCATCAGAGATCAAGATCAGTAACTACAATCGCCAAAGGAGACTTTAAGCTATGAACATCTCAACACTAAGGAGTCCTGCAAGGTTGGTACTCAGAACTATCCACCAGCATCATCAGGTCATTTTTCCCTCTACAACAATGAAGATGAAAAGTACATGGCATTGAACTCTCTGGGAAGAAAGAGAGGTATGTCTGAATCTCAATCCTTGGCTTTTAAAATCTTAGTCTTTCACTCAAGCTCCTTTTACAGTGCACATAGGGGTGCATGTAGCTATTTATACATATACACCTGTCCTCATTCCATTATTCACACTCTAATGAGGACATGCCCCTTTATTATCTCCCTGTTCCCTCTAGTATAAAATTATGGCAAATACTTTTCTGTTTACTCTATTTCAACTCAGGCAATGTGAAGGCCTTGTTGACTTAGTCTCTGTTAACTTACCACTAACCTTCTTTCATAATTTTATTAAACGCATATCAATTGAGGATCCCTGAATGAAAAGCCAAGTAGTGTATTGAGTATACAGTCTAGCAGAGAAGGGAAACCAGTAAATAATTCATCCTACTTAATACAAAGTTAAATAAGTGCTTATGTAAATGTAGGAAATGTATTCATGGGCACACACAAAAAATGGTAATGTCAACTGGGGCTGTCATATTAAACTCCTTAACTAAATGATCCTAATTTGTATTATTGTGTATAGTTTTAGAAATTTATTATCATTATTATTTTGAATACTTATCTATTTATTTTAGAGAGAGAGATAAAGAGAGGGAGAGAGAGAGGGCAAGCAGGGGGAGGGGCAGAAGGAGAGGGGAACAATCTCAAGCAGACTCCTCGCTGAGCACAGAGCCTGACTCAGATTTCAATCTCATGACCCTGAGATCATAGCTTGAGCCTAAATCAAGAGTCCAGTGCTTAGCCACTGAGCTACCCAGGTTGTCCTATTATTTTTTTATTTTTATTTTTATTTTTAATGTAGGCTCCATGCCCAGCGTGGAACCAAACATGGGGCTTAAACTCATGACCCTGCAATCAAGACCTGAGCTGAGATCAAGAGTCAGACACTTAACCGACCAAGTCACCTAGACACTTTGTTGTGTGTATTCACAGAAACAAGATATGCTGAGGAAAAAAAATTTAAAACTCTGGTTTTCATTATGCGAATGACAATGTTGGGTGAATTAAAGATATAACAGAGAGATATTCAAAACATTACAATTAAAACGGTTAACATTTATTAAGTGCCAACCAAGAGCCAGGAACTGTGCTAGGCACCTTACGGGTATTATTTAATTTAATTTTCACATGAGAGAAAAATTAATATTTCCATTTTTCAGAGGAGTAAGGCAAGCATAGGACTGAATTGTTTGCATCCATGACCTTAAAATCAAGACCTATTAGAATGATACAGTCATGAAATATTGGAATTTAAAGAGATATTAAGGATAACTTAATACAACCACTCATCTAGAGCTTGCTTCCATAAACAATATCTGCTAAGTGGCCCTTTAGGCTATGCTCTAACATTTCTGGCTATAAGATCAGGGTCTGTGTGACTGTTGTAAGCTTCTTTGATGTGAAACCGGATAGTTCTCCCTATAGTTTCAAGCAGGTCATTTTACCTCACTTTCTTAGAGACATAAAATGAACCCAACACCTTTTAGATACAGCAATATATTGAACATTTGACCATAACTGTCATGTGCCACATGAATTTTTTGTTTTCTGCTAATTAAAAATCCTCAGTTATTTCAACCATTCATCAAAAGACAAGATTTCTGGATAAATTTTCTGAAATTTTCTAGTTTTTCTAAATCACATATAGTATTGTACCTCAAATTCAAAACATTATTCCAACTATTACTTGAGTGTTAAGAAAATGAATTTTCATTTCTAGAATCTAGTTTTCTTTGCAATGTAAATAAAATATATATTAGTCTTTTTTTAAAAAAATCACACTGTTGACTGGTATTGAATTTAAACTAAAATTTCTAGTTATATTTTGCATGTGTTCTAATAATCCATATCTCTTCCATCTTAAAATTCTGTAAATTCTGTAAAGTACATGCAAAATACATGATAAGAAGATACCTAGTGTTTTTCTTCCAAAATCATTCTCATATTTTGAGAATAAGAGTAGTTTTCTGATCACCAACAGATGAAGTCCAACTAACAGAAACTATTCATAGTCTTCTGCTTCTCTGGTTACAGAGTTAGAATACATGATCTAAATTTCAGCCATTGTATCACTCCCCTGAGAGTATTTAAGTTATAAATGAAGGAAGACAATTTTCACTCTTGGAGAAGTTGTTGAGGTATTGGTATGTTATGTTCATACCTGCGAGGTAGTAGGCCTGGGTGAAGAAACCTAGGACAAGCAGATTAGCAGAATTCCAGGTGGAATGATATTGATAGTTGCTGAAAATTTCAGGTATTTTGAGCAAGAATTCTAGTAAGGAAAATGATTCAGACCTAATTAATAACTTTTCACAGACTTTTTAATTATAGAAACATGTTATTCTTTCTTATTTTCAATTGAATGGAAATTTAATTATGCCATTTGATAAACACGGCATTAATATATACATATAGGATATCCCATAGAATATAGGATTATTATATACATATGGGAAAGAGTCATTAGAAATAACAGTAGTTGGGGATCCCTGGGTGGCGCAGCGGTTTGGCGCCTGCCTTTGGCCCAGGGCGCAATACTGGAGACCCGGGATCGAATCCCACGTCGGGCTCCCGGTACATAGAGCCTGCCTCTCCCTCTGCCTGTGTCTCTGCCTCTCTCTCTCTCTCTCTCTCTCTCTCTCTCTGTGACTATCATAAATAAATAAAAATTTAAAAAAAAGAAATAACAGTAGTTGAATCACCATATTGTACACCTGAAACTAATATTAATTACATTGTATGTTAACTAACTGGAATTTGAATAAAAACTTAAAGAGAAATAATAGGAATAACTTCCCTATTAACTGACTCAAAATATCTAAAACTTGCTATTTTCTATTAAGAATTAGAAATATCGGGATCCCTGGGTGGCGCAGCAGTTTGGCGCCTGCCTTTGGCCCAGGGCGCGATCCTGGAGACCCGGAATCGAATCCCACATCGGGTTCCCGGTGCATGGAGCCTGCTTCCCCCTCTGCCTGTGTCTCTGCGCCTCTCTCTCTCTCTGTGACTATCATAAATAAATAAAAATTAAAAAAAATAAAATAAATAAAAATATAATTTATAAAAAAAGAATTAGAAATATCTTAGTTACAAGTTTCTTGGATTTTCCTCTGGTTAGCTGGAATCATTGGTTGTCCTAGAGTGATAGAAGAGATTCAAGAGATATCTTCATGAAGAATGGCCTTTGATGAGGAATAAAATAATGATCTTCATAAAATTATTCTCTCTCTGCCACACATACACACATACATATGTATGCACAAATACACACACATACATCCCACACGAGTACACTCATTTTCTGTTTTTTTAAGTTTAGAACCCTTTGAGAGAATAATGGACCCTGGAAATCATTCCATAGTGACTGAGTTCATCCTCGCTGGGCTAACAGAGAAACCAGAACTCCAACTGCCCCTTTTCTTCCTCTTCCTAGGAATCTATGTGGTCACAGTGGTGGGGAACCTGGGCATGATCATGCTGATAGGGCTCAGTGCTCACTTGCACACCCCCATGTACTACTTCCTCAGCAATTTGTCCTTCATTGATCTCTGCCATTCCACTGTCGTTACCCCCAAAATGCTGGTGAACTTTGTGACACAGAAGAACATCACTCCCTACTCTGAATGCATGACTCAGCTCTATTTCTTCCTGATTTTTGCCATTGCAGAGTGTCACATGTTGGCTGCAATGGCTTATGACCGCTATGCTGCCATCTGTAACCCTTTGCTTTACAATGTCATCATGTCTTCTCAGATCTGCTTCTGGATGACAGTGGGAGTTTATATTTTGGGCATCGTTGGATCTACAATCCACACGGGCTTTATGATGAGACTCCTTTTCTGCAAGAGCAATGTGGTTAATCATTATTTCTGTGATCTCTTCCCAGTCTTGGAATTATCCTGTTCCAGCACCTACATTAATGAATTACTGGTTCTAGTCTTGAGTGCATTTAACATTTTGACTCCTGCCTTAACTATCCTTGCCTCCTACATCTTCATCCTCTCCAGCATCCTCCACATCCGCTCCACTGAGGGCAGGTCCAAAGCCTTCAGCACCTGCAGTTCTCACATCTCAGCTGTTACTGTCTTTTTTGGATCTGCTGCATTCATGTACCTGCAGCCGTCATCTGTGAGCTCCATGGACCAAGGGAAAGTGTCCTCTGTGTTTTATACCATCATTGTGCCCATGTTGAACCCTTTGATCTATAGCCTGAGGAATAAGGATGTCAAATTTGCCCTGAAGAAAATTCTGGTTGGTAGAAAATGTTCATAAATAGAATTAATATCATGATGTCATAACAGAAACAGTTCTTTGACCTGCTAAGATATATAATGTGTTAAGTTTATTGTTCAAATGTTTGGAAGTTCAATGACATTTCCCCATATAACACAATCCTAAATTCTCCTTCAGTCCACTCCTTTGAACCTTATTACAGTGATTATGTGTAGAGTAATACTAAGAATAAAATCAAAGGCTCTTGAGTATGAAAGGAGTCTTAGTTTTATTTTTAACAATAATACAAACAACAATAAGAATAATGCTGATGGTGATGAAGATAATAATTGTAACATATGTTATTGAGATTTCATGAAATATCAAGTACTGTGCCCAGCACTTTAAGGGAACAACTTTATTTAATATTTACAGTATTCCCTCAGGGAAGGCTCTAGTATTATTTCCCTTTGAAAGACAAGGAAATAGAAGCTTATTTAGTTTGATTAAATGCCTGGTTCCAAACATAATAAATCATCAGCCTACAAAATTGACTATGGGACCCATAATTTTATTCAAAGTGATCCTTTGGTTCCAGGTGACTGTGGCTAGGTCTAAGACATCCTTGAGAATTTCCTTCTACTCATATGTTATCCCCAGTTCCCTATGGGATTGATGCCTTTCTATAAATAATTTCAATGCTTTTATTTCATTTAATACAATAAAAATAATAAAAAATCTTTCTTTTTTTAAAAAACAAGCTTTTTTATTTTTTTTAAAGATTTTATTTATTTACCCATGTGAGACACACAGAAAGAGAGAGACAGAGACACAGGCAGAGGGAGATACAGGCTCCATGCAGGGAGCCGGACATGGGACTAGATCCTGGGTCTCCAGGGTCACACCCTGGGCTGAAGGCGGTGCTAAACCACTGAGCTACCTGGGCTGCCCTAAAAAATCTTTCAAACCTGTACTGATCATGACCAAAAATTAGCAAACATGGAGACTCATTGCAGAGTCTAATTATAGGGACTCATTATAGAGTTTCAAGTATTACACTTGAGAACAACTTTTTATAAAAGCATCCCAAACATTATCTTATTTACCAGTGATGCTGCAGCTCTTTATGAAGTAACTGTAGGGTAGTCAAATATCCTGCTCAATTGTATCATTTTCATGTGGTTCATGTTCTTTTGCCCAATCATTTAGAGTTGCCATTTTATGTCAATTTTTTCTTTGAAACATCTCTTCTTTCCTTTCATATTTTGTCCTTCTGTTTTGGGACATATAACATCTTGTAACTATGGATTTACATAATATTCTAGACACTCAGTTGTCCTTTGTCTCTTCCCTATTCAGACCATCCACCGCATTATTGTTATGTCAATGTTCTTAGGATAGAATGCTGTGTTGATATAACAAGTTGCAGTGTTTACCTATATTTTTAAAATCTAGGACAGAAATATATATATCTTTAACACCCTTGTATTCCATTATCCATTCATTTAATGACATCAAACATTCATTTTCAAAATCCTCATATTTATTATTTGACTTAATTTTCATCAGTTCTATGATGCAAGGGAAAATGGCTACAATTGCAACTCTTAGGTCTGACTCCTAGTCCAGTGCTCTGTCCAGTAGACACAAATGGACTCATGAAGTGCAAACAAAAGGAGTCCTAGTGGGTAGACCCTTTATTTATTGGAGCTTAAGCTTCTATATAAAATACAGATTAAGTTTCATCAAGAAAGAAGGGAAAAGCCTCTGTAAACCCAGAAACTCATGTCATATTTTGGTAATATGGTAGAGATATAAAAAAAGAAAAGTAGACAAAAGACTGTTCATGAATCACCTCTGGATGTATGTAAGACTTCACTCCTTATTTTAGTGACAGAAACCGCTAAATGTTTTTTAAGCAGGGAAGGGAAACAGTTTTGCATGTTAGTAGTATCATACTTAAGTTGGTGTGGAGGATGGATGGAAAAATAATAAGGCTGAATTAAGGCAAGTCAGCGACCATTTGTTCTTTTTTTTTAAGAGATTTTATTTATGTATTTGAGAGAGAGTGAGTGAGCAAGTGAGCACATATAAGGCAGGGGAGGGGCAAAGGGAGAGGGAGAAACAGATTCGCTGAGCACAGAATTTGAACCAGGCTTGACAACGGGCTCAATTCCAGGACCCTGAAATCATGGCCTGAGCCAAAGTCAGATGTTTAACCAATTGAGCCACCCAGACACCCAACCATCTGATTGTTCTAAGCAAGAGGCTGCATGCAGTGACAGTGGGGCTAGAAAGGAAGGAGACTCTCAAGATATCTTTGAAAAGTGGATTGTTTAGACATCGCGGAACTGAGGTGAGCAAAGTACAGGAGATTATGAGGATGAACAAAAATTTCTAGTTTGGATTATTAAATAGAAGGAGAAAAAAAAACAAAAAACAAAGAACAAAAAAAAAAAAAAAGAAGGAAGAGGACAGAACTCTAGAGATGGAGCTCACTAACCCTAGGTAACAATTCATAGCAATACAATTGGAACACATATGTCTTGGTAACATTCAAACTTTGTCTCCCCGTTTCTCTTTCTTATATATGTATTCTCTCTGGAATCAGTACATATACACTCACAGAATGGAAACTGTAGCTTCTATGAATCTCAATAATTTTCATTATTGTACAATCATTTATGGAAATGTCTGTTCCTGCCCTTCCCATTCTTGGCGTTAACCAAGTTCCAATTCTTTTCCCACTTCTTTTATTCAGCACACTGAGGAAACAGCCTAGGTCTGTTCACCTGTAAAGTGGCTTTCCAGGCACATAGTATTTGCCCATAAATATCCCAAAATCCTACAGTCACTGCTATTCCAAAGCTAAAAGAAGCTTTGTGATGCATGGACATGTGAGAACTTGCTTGAATCTGAAAGAATTATGGTGGGAAGGATTTGAAATAGAGATCATCTAACACCTTGTTCCTAAGGCTGTCTATAGACCAGCTGCATTGGAATAGCCTGAGGATTTATTGAAAATGCATAATCTTAAACCATACACTAGATTCGCTAATTTAGAATCTGTATTTGAACAAGATTCTTGGGTTATTCCTGTACACATTAAAGTTTGAGAAGCTTTTAACAAATATTGATATTTGACCTCAGACTTTAAAATTTAGATTTAATTGATATGGAGTGCACCCTGGGTATTGAGATTAAAAATAAAAATCTTTTGATGTACTGAAATGTGCATCTAAAATTGAGAAACACTAATGTAACTCAATCTTAAGTTCCTTTAATGAGAATTGAATCTAATATATTTAGCCATATTTTAGAGTTCCCCCTCTCTTGTGAACATCAAATTTACCATGATTCAAACTGAGACATTTTCAAATATTCCTGTTTGTGAGGGAAAAAAAGTGTGGAAATATATAAGAAAGAAAAAGGAATATGAAACATAGATGCCTAATAATAAAATATTTTCTTTAAATAAACAATTTAGCATGTGGGATTATTAATAACGAGGACCTCAAAAAGGCATGTATTACATCAATATTCGGAATTCTTGTCCCTTAACCCTCAAAATTGAATTGTACATTCATTTGACTTTTGAATCAAGGAGGTATATTGCCTACTCATGCATAAAAAAAATATATTTTCTGCAAGGGAATAAATGGTTTAATTCATTATCTTAAAAGTTGTAACCCTATCCAGAATAAGATACCTTGTTAGAATGTGCCTGCATCCTCTAAATCCTGCTATTCACAGTATGGACTATAGACCAAAAGCCCTCACTAAGCATTTGTAAAAAAAAAAAAAAAATGCAGAGTTTCTGCCCTTGTGTGACATTTTTGCTACTGAACAACTTCTCATCTTAACCTCAGTGTTCTATTGCCTGTACCATCAGGGCAGAAATGATTAAAATATTACATCATCTGCTTAAGAGGCAGATTGAGGAAGGAAAGTTGAAGTATACAGTGATCATAAGGCAAAACCTAAACTTTTAAAGAAAACTAACCCAATTGACCTATGTGTAAAAACATTCCTTTTTTTTTTTAATTAAAAACATTCCTTACATTGTACAACCAATACTGTCTACAGTGTCAGCCAGCTTTCGTAAATAGCAAATAGATTACAAATCCTCCAGGAAAGTGATAGTATAAATAAAGGGCAGAAGAGGAAGAGACCAGTTTCTGGAATAACCACGTGGAGAATCATTTTATGTACTTCCATCTAAAAACATACTTACCACTTTGGAGACAAAAAATGTAAAAGAAACTTCCTTATGTATGGTAGGGACTCAATTTGCTTGACATATTAAAAAAACAGAAATTAAGCTTTGCACAGTGGCAGTATCATAGCCAATGAAGTTTATCCAAGGCATGATTATTGCTAATTAAAAAAAAGGAAATTATAGTGGACCTTTTGGTAATAGAAGTAACAGATTTCTGAGTATGGCAAAAAGTTTTAAAAATCCTACTACGGACATTTTTGTAGAAAAGTCTTATCCTTCAGAAGCCACTGACCATGTCCAACCTTCCCAACAGGTATGTAATTTAAAAGAACCTACAAATTAGTCCATTATAAAACAAAGCAGAGAGCTCATTTGGAAGCACTGTTAGTAAGATATTTCGTACATAGTAGTAGAGAGTTTTTTTTAAGTTTTTTGAGTTAAGGCCTTTGAAGAACCTAACTACACTGGGATATAAATGTTTTGTTTTGTTTTCCAGAATAATCTTTAAAATGCCGTATAATTTATGGCTTAAGAATACACTGACAGACAAAAATGCTAACAGGAAACAATCATTGTATACAATTTACCACTGTCTCAAGCATTCTGCTACCTTTATCTCCATAGCAGTAGATATCTGGAGTGTATTTTTGGAAATTGTGGGGACTTTTGGATAATACAGTGATGGGGGCCCACTACTGGATGTCAACTAATCCATGGGACAGTTCTGTCCAATAATGAACAAAGAAGAAAAAAAAAAGCAGAATCTCAATCCCGGGATCCCTGGGTGGCGCAGCGGTTTGGCGCCTGCCTTTGGCCCAGGGCGCGGTCCTGGGGACCCGGGATCGAATCCCACGTCGGGCTCCCGGTGCATGGAGCCTGCTTCTCCCTCTGCCTGTGTCTCTGCCTCTCTCTCTCTCTCTCTCTGTGACTATCATAAATAAATTTAAAAAAATGAATCTCAATCCCACTCAGATCTGCTGGATCAGAATCTGCATTAAAAACAAGAACAACAACTCAGGTGATCCTATGAACAGATTTTTATCATAATTAATAAATTCAGAACTGATAAAGAATCCCTCTGGAAGGAAAAAATTAAAACAACTGGGAAATGCTAATGCAAGTGCTTCTTTTCTCAAAGGCTTCTTTCCTGAGACATGGAAATCCTCGAGAGTATTTGTCTCCACGTTATTTGGTGCCTGGCATGCCTGAATCTAGAACCAATCTTCAGAGCGCAGCAATCAGAACTTGACTTTTGAATCAAGTAAATATATTACCTACTTATGCATAAAATAGATTAAGCATATTTTCTGAAAGGAAATAAATGGTTTATTTTTTTAATGGTTTAATTCAATATTTTAAAATCTGTAGCCCTATCTAGCATTAGATACTTTGTCAGGATGTGCCTTGATCTTCTATCATATGGAGATGAGGTGTTTGCTATGCTGAAGCTGGAGACCTACAATTAGAGATGCTGGCCTGTGACACAAACCAGCTTTGAAGGTGGCTTTGAGACCAGAGGCTGTGCCTGCCCTCCCAGCACTAAAGATATGAGGAATGCTGCATCCCTAGGACTCCCAGCACCAGCATTAGAGCATCCTCTAAGAGCATGTTATAAATACAATTTGGCAATGAGGTTTCCAGAAAGAATAAAGGTGAGTGTGCTCATCTTACCCTTGTGATTCGAGACTACTGAAGTCTGGAAGTAATTACTTTGGAATTCAGGCCAATGTCCCTTCATACATTGATTGATTAATTGATTGATTTATAAAATGCTTTTTGCAATCCTCCTACACTGTGCCAAACATTGTGCTATTTACTTGGGATACAGACAAGGCTCAGTTTGATTTGCTCCATCTGATGTATAGCGTAATTCAGGTCTGAAAATGTGCTATTTAGAAATGACAGTTCTCTGAGCATTTCGTTGAAAGGTCCTATCAATTACAAAGAATTGGAAAGCTTCCATAATTATTTCAATTTTAATGAGATTTGAAAAGAGAAATAATATTTAACAGATAACAGAGAGACAAAGAGTTGGTGAAACCATTTCATGTGAAAAAATAGAAAATGAAAAGGTAGGCAGTTAAGAAAACATGACATATAAAAAAAAAAAAAAAAAAAAAGAAAACATGACATATTCCAGGAACTGAAAGAAGCCAAGTGTTTTGTAGCAGAGGAAGATGATACTCAAGAACTAAGAGTGGAGAGGGGCAAAAGAGTGTGGATTTTTGTACTTTATTCTAAATTCAATTAAGAACATCTTTTCTCCAATGTCCCAGAATGCGGATCTTCATCTGGCTTATGGTTGAGTATATTTTATCACTAACAATAAATAGCTCATTCCCTTTCTAATAAATGTTAGAATAGTTTTTTTCTTACATTGGCTAAAGGGAATATTTCTAAATGTTTTAAACATATATACAAAATAAAATCTCTTCCCATTTGCTTTTCTTAGGATATATAAAGATGCCTGCAAGTGATCCCATTACCTTAAAATATTTCCCAAACTCTTGATAGCTACTGTATGCCTTCCTCATAAAGGACGTCCATAACTAATGCAGAACTACCGATAAAAGTGTAGCACAGTGCTTCCTAGCCTCATGCTACACAGAGAATATTTAATAGTGATGTGGCCTAATGGGGTAAGTGGATGAGACACTTTGTGGCTGTTGGTGACCAGCTAAGAGGCTCTGTAAGTCTTAGCTATCCCCACTAACCCAAGGGCTAAAACCTATACCTCAGGACCATTGTGATCATTTCAGGACAATCCAATTCTATGGAACTTGAGCTGCACAGGGGGAGCTCAGTTATAGATCTTATGTGGATTATTCATTCATTATCATAGTCTAGCAGTTTTATAAGTGAAATCAAAATCTCCCATTTCCTTTTTAAAAAAAGAACTTTATTTATTTGAGAGAGAGAGAAAGAGAGAATGAGCATGAGCAGGGTGGTCAAGGGTAAGAGGGAGAGGGAAAAGCAGACTCTCCACTGAGCAAGTGCCCTGGCTCCATTCCAGGACCCCAGGATCATAACCTGAGCTGAAGGCAGATGCTCAACTGACTGAATCACCCAGGTGCCCCTCCTGTCACCATTTGTATCATCCACTATTCTATGGGCTTTATTGATTTAATAAGAAATATGCCTATTTTATGTTTTCATAGGAATTATACTCAAACCATGTATCTCGTATGTGAAGAATTTTTTTAAACTGACATTAGAACTTAACAATTATTTTCTCCACCAAATTTTAACTTGTTTGTTTGGACTATTTTCAGTGTCTGGATGCATTGTCCTGGTAATCCTTTAGGGCAGAAGTTATAGTAATGTGGGAGTATTGTTAAACCACAGGATTTACATGATACCCTGGAGAATTAGGAATTTCTAAAACCTAGCTGAACTCACAAAAGAAAAATTCCAGAGTTTAATTTCATAGTGCTATTTCCAACTATCTTTTCCACCATGACTACTATAGTTCAAGTAAGTAAAAGAGTAGAAGGAAAAGCTTTCAATGTTTATGATGTTCAGTGGCCTTATCTCATTTTTTGTTACATGATTTACAATCTTAGTTAATTAGCTCTGACCAGACTTTGCCACTGTCATATAGGCTCAATTTTTAATAACCAAACTTGAATATAATAGAATATCAAGCCTCATATGCTTGATTTGTCCTTTTGTTTATAGGGAGCCATAGTTCGTTCACAAGCAAATATGTTTTTCAGAGCCTCATATTGAACCTATGGACATAAGGTTATGATAAATAAATAATGGAAAAATATTTTTAAATAAATAAAAATCAAACATACCTTAGGTTCATAACTCTGAATCAGAGAAACCATTCAAAATTTTTATTTCTCTCTGACTTCCCTCTGATTTTTATGGCCACATTATGCTTAATTATAGTGACTCTTAGACCTCCTTAAAATGAAATCTCTATACAATATTTCTCTACCTGTTAGCACAGGACTTTTGGGTCGTGTTAACAATCAATTTCATTCTTGATTAGAGGCTATTCCTCCCAATTTTATTTAATCTGTAAGTTAGATGATCACAAAATTTACATCTTAATCTTTAGAAAGTGTTGAGAAAATATGTGCCAGAATAGAAATTAGATTTTGAGTGCTATTAGACCAGGATATGCATCATTTTATTTTTTTACATTTCTATTACTCAGCTCAATGTCTGACATTTTGTTGTCTCTCAGTAATGCTTACTCAGTTAATTTTTTAAAGAAAAGAAAGGGGGGGGAGGGGAGAAAGTCCTGAAGTTCTCTATTTAAACCAGTAGGCTGACTTCAATTTCTTTATCTAATTATTTCCAAACAATTACCAGAATTACTTTGAGAGTTTTGTTTTCTTCTAATCTTATTTTTAGAAAGTTCAGTTCTGTAAACTTTCTTACCCTCAGAAATTTTGACTCACAATGCCTAGGATAGAAGTAGAAATTCTGTATTAAACAAACAAAATCTCTCCAGATGAGTTGAGAGAATTTTGGAAGTTATGAATAAAGAGTTTTGAGAATATTTTTAAAGATCTAAAAGTGATTAAGAAAACATAAAAAAGAGGATCTAACTACCAGATATCAGAATGACAGAGAAGGGGGTGGTCACCACTTTAACTTTTTAATAAAAAGTAATTCCATTTATAATCTGGAAAGTTTATTTAATGTTCAAAGTTGTCAAGTCTAGAAATAGCAATATGAACAAATTATTTAGAGCTGTGGAGGTAAACTTTAGAAAAAACTTTATCAGTGCTCTTCTGTAGAAATTAGGTCATCTCTCAGGAACAGGGCTAACCAGGAAGGGTGGATCAAAGAACTCCTGTTTTTCATTATAATCACATTTACATTCATCATTTTTTATTTTTTTTTTACATTTTTTAAATTTATTTTTTATTGGTGTTCAATTAGAGATCTCTGTTCAACCATATTGAGAAATCTCTGAACATTCTGTGTTCAAATATGGTCATCTATATCTGACTATAGAGCAACCAGCCCACAGAACTCTGTTACCTATGACCTCACTATTATTATTACCTGTGTCAATTGCTTATATGAAATAACAATAAACCATGTCTTTGTCATATTCAAGTGAACAACTGAAGTATTGACCTTGATGCAAAATTCCTTTGACTTGGACAAGTTGGATTCCAGAAAGGAAGGCATTTACTGATCCAATATGTGTACATCAAGTGAACACAGATACAAGGAGGAAGGGATACAGAGCATGAAAGCTAGCACATTAAAATGTGCTTGAGTCTCTAGAGTTTTAAGAAAACATCAAAAATAGAATCTAACTACCAGATATCAGAATGAGAGAGAAGGGGGTATAATCTATTGAGAATCAGTATCTTGATTGTCTTCCAATATCAGACTAAACTGATATTTTCTATAAATCTATGAGATGACCAGAAGTAGCCAAATGATGAATTGGTGTGTTAATGTATTGATTATCTGTTTAGAAGTTATATCTAAGAAATGAAATATGTTGATCTATCCCTATATTTGGGAAGGATATCTTTACACTATTACTAGTCTTCTAATCCATACATATGGTAAATCTCTCTCCTTATTAAGATTTTCTCTTGTTTTTCTCAAAGTTATTTAAAAGTTTCAGTAAGTAAACATTGCACACATTTTGTTAGATCTGATGCTAAGTACTTGATGCTTACCTGTTGCTATTTTATGTGATTCTATTTTAAAATAACTGTTTTATTTGTTGCCTCTTTCAACAAATACACAGAAATACTAAATAGATGTAAAATTATATGCTCTGCAAACACTAGCCAAAAATAAATCTCATGATAATGTATTAATATCAGATAAAGAAGACTATAACCAGGACACATTATTAAATATAAAAGGGGCCATTCCATAACAATACAGATTTTAATTTAAGTCCTGAAGGGAAATATAGACAAATCAGAAACTTTGGTGGGAGACACTGACACACTTATCTCAATAACTATTAGAATAACAGATAATAAAAAATCACTATGCATATATAAGAGCTAAACAGCATTGTTAATAAAGTGGATATAATTGAAATGATATGCATGATAGGACCTACAAAAAACAAACAACATATTTTAAAATGCATTGGGAATACTTATAAAAACTGACCTTATGGGGGACCTGGGTGGCTCAGTTGGTTAAGCATCCAACTCTTGATTTTGGCTCAGGTCATGATCTCAGGGGTGTGAGATCAAGCCCCACATTGGGTTCCACACTCAGCACTGAGCCTGCTTGAGATTCTCTCCCTCTCCCTCTGCATCTGCTCCTGCTCATGTGCTCTCTCTCTTTCAAAGAAAGAAGCAAATCTTAAAAAAAAAAAAAACTGACTTTATGCTTCAATATAAAAAATTCTGAGCAATTTGCAATACTTTAGATCATTCACAGTATGCTCACTGACCACAATGAAATTAAGACAAAATAATTAAAAGTAGGGCTAGCTAAAAACAAACAAACAAACAAACAAACAAACAAACAAAAACAAGCCTAACTTCTGGAAAGGTGACAATTCACTTCTCCATAATCTTTGCGACAATGAAAAAATGAAATAGAAATTATATTTTAACTGGATGATACTGTAAATTTGATATATCAAAGCTTGTGAGATGCAGCTAAAATGGGGCTTAGAGAGAAATGTACAACTTAATATGTACATGTCAGAAAAAAAAAGCTGAAGATATTGATGCAAGCTTCCATTTCAAGAAGTTAGGGAAAGAATAGGCAATCATGATAAAGAAATTAGCAAAGAATAAAATAGTTATTAGAAATAATCTAAATAGAAAATAATCATATATTTCACAAAATCAACACAGCCAAAAGTTGCTTTCTTTAAATTAATTAATAAATTTGAAAATCTTCTAGAATGAGAGATCAAGGAAAAAGAGAAGTACCACAATTTGCTGATTTCAGGAGTGAATAAGCAGAAATTTTCGCATAATCAAAAATATTTTTTAGAGATTTTATCTATTTCAGAGGGAGAGACAGAGTATGTGAGGAAGGGGAAGTTCCCAGAGAAGTAGAGAGAGAGAGAATCTCTAACAGATTCAGTGCTAAGCACAGAGCCCCACATTGGGCTTGATCTCATGACCCTTGGATCATGACCTGTGCCTACTCTACTTGATCTTATGACCCTGAGATCATGACCTGTGCCAAAATCAAGAGCAGGACACTTAATTCACTGAGCCACCCAGGCACCCCTGCAAAATATTTTTTAAAATTAAAGAATTATCACGAAAAACCTGATACAACACATTTGATCATTTTTAAAGTGTTGAAATTTCATTTTAGGAAAACTAAGAAGAAAGATAAAATCTGATATTTATTAAATAAATCCAATCCCTTGCTAAAAATTCTCACACAAAGAAAACCACTATTCTAACTACCCTAATGAATATTTCCAAACTTTAAAAGTAAATTTTATGCAATTTATTTCAAAAAACACAATGTTTTTGAGATTTGTGTTATTGCATGTATTTGTGATTTATTTCTTTTTAAATGCTGAATTGTATTCCATTCTATGTATGTATGTATGCACATATGCATATGTGTATGTATGTATGTATATGTGTATGGATGTATTTTACAACTCATTCATCTATTCATCGGTTTATGAACACACATTTGAGTTGTTTCCAATTTGGAGTTGTTAGGAATCAGCTGCCATGCACATTTTTGCACAAATTGTTGTGTATACAAATGCTTATAGGTAGGTAATATTATTTCTCTTTTACAGATTTAGAAGCCAAGACACAAAGAGATTGTTTGACTTATCAAAGCCAAAACTGTATCAGCTAGTAACTAAATGATCGTATCAAACTCTGAATTTAAGGCCTACCATTTAACCACCACTCATACAGCCTTTTCAAGCAAAGACAGAAGTACTTGGTCCAGGACACGAAACCACTAACTGTGGTCCAGTCTGGGTGGGAAACACCGTGGTACAATGATAGTTGCAGGTATTGTTTAATCTTAAGAAAAATATTTAAACATTGGAAGATTTTATATAGAAATTGGAATTTCCTGATAATTATTTTTAAAATTGAAAGGACTGAAATTAATAAGGCCTCTGTGCACTCCTACTAAAAGTTAATCGCAGACCATTACTCTTAAGTATCCTTTGTACCCAAGTTGTCATGAAGCCAATATTCCTCATTTACCTTGACTTCTCTAAATATTTAAGTTTCTAGGTCTTCACTTAGAAATATTGGCTTGATGATCATTGAAATGTTCAAAATAGGAAAATAGACACTTAGCAAGTTTTCAGTGATTAGAAACATATCTATTTTTACATGAAATATATTTATTATATTTGGAAATGAGGCTTAATAAACATTAAGTCACAATGAATCCTACTTAATGCAAATTAACCTCTGGGTCAATTACATGATCGTATAGACCAAGAGAATATCTAAGTCATGAATCATCTACACGGATGATTACTCTAGATAGAGAAGAATAATGAAATTTTCTCAACAACAATGGTTTTCTCTCTCTCCTTCAGAAACTACTCAGTGGAAAATGGTAGCGGGAAATCACTCCACAGTGACTGAATTCATCCTCGCTGGGCTAACACAACAACCGGAACTCCAGCTGCCCCTTTTCTTCCTCTTCCTAGGAATCTATGTGGTCACGGTGGTGGGGAACCTGGGCATGATCATGCTGATAGGGCTCAGTGCTCACCTGCACACGCCCATGTATTACTTCCTCAGTAGCTTGTCCTTCATTGACCTCTGCCATTCCACTGTCATTACCCCCAAAATGCTGGAGAACTTTGTGACAGAGATGAATGTCATCTCCTACCCTGAATGCATGACTCAGCTCTATTTCTTCCTTGTTTTTGCTATTGCAGAGTGTTACATGTTAGCAGTAATGGCCTATGACCGCTATGTTGCCATCTGTAGCCCCTTGCTTTACAATGTCATCATGGCCCATCAGGCTTGTTTCTCCCTGATTTCAGGAGTGTATATTATAGCCCTGGTTTGTGCATTTGTTCATACAGGTTGCATGTTTAGGGTTCATTTCTGCAAATTTGATGTGATCAATCATTATTTCTGTGATCTTCTTTCCTTGTTAAAACTCTCCTGTTCTAATACCCATGTCAATGAGTTAGTGATTCTAATCTTTAGTACAGTTAATATCCTTGCCCCCAGCCTGACGATCCTTGCCTCCTATGTCTTCATCCTCTCCAGCATCCTCCACATCCGCTCCACTGAGGGCAGGTCCAAAGCCTTCAGCACCTGCAGTTCTCACATCTCAGCTGTTGCTGTCTTCTTTGGATCTGCTGCATTCATGTACCTGCAGCCGTCATCTGTGAGCTCCATGGACCAAGGGAAAGTATCCTCTGTGTTTTATACCATCATTGTGCCCATGCTGAACCCCCTGATCTACAGCCTGAGGAATAAGGATGTCAATGCTGCCCTGAAGAAAATCTTAGAGAGAAGAATATTCTTGTGATCAGAAATAACAGGATCTTTTACTAGCCTAAGTCATTGTCTCTTAGGTTGTATGAATTGATATGTTTAATTTTAGCCCATCTGTTAGTATACATCCTCACTGAGTGGAATTCTATTGACAGGATTTCTTACTCCCATGGCTTTTGATGCCATTGCTCTCTCTGAATTTTGCTCTCATGAGTATCTCTGAGACACAGATTAGAAGTACTAAGGGTGATCTGGATTCATGGGCCCACAAATACCATTGCCATCACCTCTTCCCCCTGTCCTTTGTACAACTGATAAACACTCAGTTCTCAACCATAGTGAAAGTATCTCTTAGCAGTGGTTAGCAATCTCCATTTTTCTGTGCAAAGACAATTAAAAATGACAGCAATATAATGATGTAATATTTAGCTTTTGTATATCTCTTGCCTAGGAAAGCTTCTTTCCCACCATATGTCATACCTAGAAAAAACCTAACCAGAACTTTAAAATATAAGCTACAGACTCACGTATGTGTTGTTGTTGTGCCCAATCCAATATTCTCCTGCTTTGACCTCTAGTATTCTAGTTTGTAATGGTCTATTTATTGTCCAAGTCCACACTAGACTGTAATCTCCATTAAGTAGATCCCTGTACCTATGGCTCACTGCCATATCTTCAAATAGCAGAATGTCTGCTACGTAGTAGGTCCTTGATAATTATTCTTGATATTCATTTTCCCTCTATAAAACATTTATATAAAACCCAGCATTTATTCCATGCGGTCTTCATGCATTAATCCCTTAAACTGATATCTGTGGCTTTCTGGCTTTAGTTTAAATCAATGAAATGGAACTTTGGAGAATTCTTTAAGGATCTTTAAGATAATTGGTAGCATCCTTTGTTGCAAGGATTAAGAAATATTATTCCTGAGTTTGTTCTGTTGTGCATTGCAACAAAGAAATGGTAGCTTGTAAATACCTGATTTTTCAAGTCATTAAGTCCTGTCAACAACTAAGAAGTCCCTGAAGCAAGTCTAATTTATTCTTGAATTCAAGTATGCAGCCTTAGAGACTAAACAAAATTAAGTAGACTTGAAATCTGATGGGTCAACACAGGAAATCATTGGCAGAATGATATCTGGGACCCAAACAATCCCATCTAGGCCACTCTACCCAAAGAATTTCACCTATCTTGGCAGAGGGGATATTTATTGCTACTAAGTATTTAAATATAAGACCTTGATTACTGCCTCCAGCAGATACATTTTACTATTTTAACTTTTGTTCTTTGATCCCTTTTTTATTTATTTTTATTGTTGTTTCTTTTTTTTTTTTTAGTATAGTTGACATACATTAGTTTCAGGGGTACTACATAGTGATTTGACAACTCTGTCCATTACGTTATGCTCATCATGAGTGTAACTATCATCTTTTACCATACAACACCAAAACAGCAACACTGACCATATTCCCCATACTGTACCTTTCATTCTAGTGATTATTAATTTAATAACTGGACACCTGTACCTCCCTTTCACCTTCACTCATTTTTTTCATCTGCCACCTTCTCCCCTCTGGCAACTATCAGTTTGTTCTCTGTATTTATGGGTCTATTTCTGCTTTGTTTTTTCATTTGTTTTGCTTTGTAAGATTCTACATATAAGTGAAATCATATAGTTTTTTTTTCTCTGACTGACTTATTTCACTTGGCATAATATATCCAGGTCTGTCTATGTTGTCCCAAATGGCAGGATCTCATCCTTTTTTATGGCTGAGTAATATTCCAGTGTGTGTGTGTGTGTGTGTGTGTGTGTGTGTCCACCTAACTGCAAACCCCAGACCAGTTATGCTTAGAGGCCTCCTCTGCCCTGTAACTTACCTCCTAGGCCCTTTCTTTTTCATTTTCTTTTTCCTTTTTTAAAAAGATTTATTTATTTATTTGATAGAGAAAGAGAGAAAGAGAGAAAAAACACAAGTAGGGGGAGGGGTAGTGGGAGAGGAAGAAAGAATCTCAGATTCCCTGATGTGTGCAGAGCCTGACACAGAGCTTGATCCCTGATCCCACGACCCTGAGATCATGGCCTGAGCCAAAATCTTGTGTTAGACACCCAATCAAATGAGCCACCCAAGCACCCTTCTCTTTTATTTTCTAAACTCAAACAATAAACATGTGGTGAAGTTAGGGAAAAATCCTAAGATTTCTGTTTTCTCTATTTTCATTCTTTCTGTTATAGCAATAACTTTTTGCTCAGTCAGAATTATGTTCTCTTCTGCTCTATATTACCATGCTGACTACTAAACCTCTGGAGTTCTTTGATTTTCTAAGCTTAAACGCACAGGTCCTTGTGTATGTTAGTCTATATACAAGCTAGAAAGTGAGAAAGGTAAAGAGGTAAGCTTCAGGAGAAACAGAGAACCTCCTTTAGAAAGTGATCCCTAAATATGAGACAGGAATCCATCAAAATCCTAGAGGAGAACACAGGTAGCAACATTTTCGACCTCGGCTACAGCACTTCTTGCTAGACACATTTTCAAAGCCACGGGAAACAAAGCAAAAATGAACTATTGTAACCTCATCAAGATAAAATCTGCACAGTTGGCAAATTGAATTTAAATTTAAAAAAATCTGCACAACAAAGGAAACAGTTAACAAAACTAAAAGGCAACCTGCAGAATGTGAGAAGATATTTAAAACGGGCATATCAGATAAAGGGCTAGTATCCAAGATCTAAAAGGACTTCTCATACTCAACACCCAAAAAACAAATAGCCCAGATAAGAAATGGGCAGAAGACATGAACGGACATTTTTTGAAAGAAGATTTACAAATGGCTAATAGCCACATGAAAAAATGCTCAGCATCACTTGGCATCAGGGAAATACAAATCAAAACCACAATGAGATACCACCTCACACCAAAGATTTACCCTAAGTATACAAATGTAGTGATCCAAGGGGGCATGCACACCCCAATGTTCATAGCAGCAATGTCCACAATAGCCAAACTGTGGAAAGAGCCAAGATATCCTTTGACAGATGAATGGATAAGGAATATGTGGCATATATATGCAAATGTAATATTACTCAGCTCTCAGAAAGGATGAATACTTACCATTTACATCAACATGGATGGAACTGGAGGGTATTATACTGAGTGAAATAAGTCAGCTGGGGGAAGACAATTATCATATGGTTTCACTCGTGGAAATATAAGAAATAGCACAGAGGATCATAGGAGAAGGGAGGGAAAACTGAATGGGAAGTCATTAGAGAGAGAGAAAAACCATGAGAAACTCTTAACTATAGGAAACAAACTGAGGGTTGCTGGAGGGGAAGTGAGTGGGGGGATGGAGTAACTGGGTGATGGGTATTAAGAAGGGCATGTGACATGATGAGCCCTGGGTGTAACATGCAACAGATGAATTATTGAACTCTACATCTGAAACTAATGATGTACTATATGTTGGCTAATTTAATTTAAATAATAGAAAAAGAGGAAAATACCCTAGTTTGAGTGAGTTTGAGACTCACAACAGTCCCTGGAAGAATCTAGACCAATCCTGGAAGAGCAGATAAAGAGATACTTTATCTTATCGAATGGACAAATTTGGGATTAGCTGGATGTGAATGACACGACACCCATGCACATAAATCACAACACCACTGGGCTCATGACCAGTGAAACACTGAGAATCTCAAAGTCATCTGTTCGCAAGCCCAAGTGATCATTATCACCGAGCTTCCTTCAACCACCAGCATTCTTCAGCTGGTGCTCTGCTATCTGTGCAGCCATTTATTTTATGTCCCATCCCAATGTTAGTAAAATCTTCTATGCAGTGACATCCAAAAAACCAAATACAAATGCTTATCTCGAGGATCTTCTGCTCAGACTCCATGACATGACCTTGTGCAAGGTGCCCTTTACTTCTCTGCTCAAATCTTCGCTTTGGATATCTCCCCTCCTCCACCCTATCCCACAATGGAGTCTTTAATCATTCTCCCAGTCATATCATGTTTTGGGAACTATTTAAAAAGGGGGCATAAAAGTGAAATGAAATGAGGTATCTAAAGTGCCAATTTATGGGGTAAAAGTGTATAGTCAGAGAATATTACAAACCCATACTTTGCTCACTTCCCTTACTTGAGTTTCCTAAATGGAGTTTATAACAAATAAAAATCCTCTGACCTACTATAATTCATTATCCAGATTTAGTGACATTCTGAATTTCCTTCAATTTTAGGTCATTTTTAAATTGCGTTTTTTTCTTAAAGCTATGTGATACTTAGGTAATCTTGAAGTTTGCTTTATTTTTTATCTGTAGCTACAGTATATTCTAGAAAACAAGTATGATTTTATTTCATATGTTTGGCACCAAGATACCAAGAATACAGGCTTACCATTATAATGTTAATATGCTCAGTGTTACAGGAGGAACAGTGCTATCTTCTTATGCACTGAATTTTGTATTTGGGCCCAGAACAATCATGCTCAGAGGTCTCTTCTTCAGGGATCTCATTTCTTTTCACCAGAAGAACCATTTGTTAAGCTTTATTGTATCTTCTCAGATATATTTGAAAAGATGAACAACGTAATAAAATCAAAGAATCTCAAAATTATAAAGGACATTAAGGATGTATGTAGGATAATCTTGCATTAAAATAAGGAGTACAAGGTCATCACAAACCTGCAAGAATGTCATCTTACTCATACGTAAACCCTAATAGTGATAGAAATTCAATCCTTCACAAGGCATCTTATCCCATTAATTTTTTTCTGTACTAAAATGAAATCTAACTTATTAGTTCCATTCTTTTTTTTTTAACTGGTTATTTATCATGGAAAAGCACACAAAAATTCTGTATAGCAGCTCCTATAGAAATGAGTTTCTGCCTTTCTAATCAAAATGTCCCAGGAGTTCTCTCAGCAGAAGTGCTTGAGGCTTTGGTCTGGAATCAGACTTGGGATTTATTCTCAGCTCAGTCCTTTTCTAGCTATGTGATTAAGTTCTAAATTCTTGGTGCTTTTATTTTTTTACATTATTTAAAAAATTTTTATTTATTTATTCATGAGAGACACAGAGAACAAGGCAGAGACATAGGCAGAGGGAAAAGCAGGCTCCCTGCAGGGAGCTGGATATAGGACTCCATCCCAGGACCCCGGGATCACAACCTGAGCCAAAGGCAGACACACAACCCTGAGCCATCCAGGTGCCCCGTGGGTGCTATTATTCCTCTCCTACTTAATAAGGTTGTTTTGAGACTTAAATTGAAGCATAAAAGAACATAAAAATAAATTAGCAGAGTAGCTGACAAATGCTCAATCCATATCACTGTTATTTTTATTAAACTATTTTCATATGAGGTTATAAAGACACTTTACCAATTTATAACCTTCCTTTAAATGTACTTAATTTATTAATGCTGTTTTGTAAGGTGCATTTGTTAGAAAAAACATATAATAGTTAAATAATTCCTTATTGTTTATTACATCTTGCCTACAACAGTGATATTCATTGTAGATATCTACATAGTTCTAAAATGTTTACATACTAGAAAATAAAGTGTTGTCATATTACCACATGTAAGGATAGGCAAGTATGGGAAGCAAAATAAAAATAAAAATAAAAAAGGATTTAGCCTAAAGCCTTGAAGTCAGTATTAGAGTCCATTCTCCAGATAAGCACACTTGGAAGGGATATAGATATTTTCATTTCAAAGCATCTATTATTATTTTGCTTGGGGAGTCAATGTGATTAACTTTAATATAATTGCTCCCTCAGAGCTACCACTGACTGCATCATGAGAAATGCCCAAAGGGATCTGAAGCAGATGAACCAGAGGGAATGAGCATGTCCAATTCTTGATGGTATATACTCTTGGCACCTTCTTTTATAAACACCTAATCTCAGTTCCTGTGGCTGGGATATGCTGTGTTCTTCTGAGAACCAGAGAACAGGACTTGGGTTGTCTTGTTATACTGCAGAAAATTCCACCATGTTCCCTGTGAACAATGTGAGTGTTCAGATTTTTTCTCACCGGTCACTGACACTTTTTGCTTCTTACCCACTGAAGTATTGGGATCCACTTATTGGGACCCGCTAGATTTTCAGTTCTTAAAGATGATTCTTATTTGAAAAGGACTTAGAAATCAAGAGGATCATGGACTCGTTAGAGAAAGTACCTTTAAGGGCAAATTAATCATTGTCCCTGGTCACAGTCAAGAATCAATGAACTCTGAGTCTTCACTGACCAAAGGAGGAAGGTTACTAGGGGGAGGTTATGATGAACCTTCTTCAAGAACTGGGTCTAATTAAGCCAGAAGTTCACTCAGAGAATCTTTTAGCATGTCTAGAGTTTCTTGTTGCTCTAGTAACAAGCTGCTGCTAGTAAACACAGATGACTTTTTATTTTTTTTTTCAGGATATCACTGACTCTTTGGAGTCTTCATTTTTCTCTGCATCTAGCATTGTAATTACATGTTGGTTTGGGTTATTTTTTCTCTCTTCCTTTCCTTAAGTTAATAACTTATTAAAATATAACAAACACTTTGAAATACATCATAAATATATATCCTGGTAAGTCTGTTCCTACACAAATATTCTATCCCTTTCTCTTTTCATGTGAGAATCTTCTCTCCAGAAATTGGAATTTGTCTCCAAATTTTTATTGCTCATACTGCTGCCATGTAATTTCCAGAATTGCCTTGGGGTTAGGCTGGAAGAAAAGAAGAAAGAGAGGGAAAAAACCCAGGTATTAACCTCACACTTTTTGAACCTGTGAACACCTTCTATTGGGTTCTCCAGTCAAAAAGATGGGTTATCTATTGGAATTTCCTCATTTGGGGCAGTCACCACACAAATCCGTAATTGTCACCCTTTCCCAACTCAAAAGCACAGGAGAAAAGAGGAAAAAGTAGAAACACATCAGTGTGGGCTTCTCCAGATTTTGTCTCCTTTTCACAATCTACTTCTTTCTATTTACTTTCCAGAGTTTTTAGGTAAACACATTTTGTACTTTATCTAGAGTTGTTTTTTTTTTTTTAAGTTTTGTTTATTTATATAATCTCTACACCCAGCATGGGGCTTGAACTCACAATCCTGAGATCAAGAGTGGCGTGCTCTTCTGACTGAGCCAGCCAGGTGCACCTCCAGAGTTTTTAACTGTAATCTGTGAGAAAGATAGATACAGTGAACTTAATCTACTTTGGCCAAAACCAAAGTTTTCCAGAATACAGTCAAGAATTGTTATTGTCTATCTTTTTACGTCCTTGCATAAAGAAATGCAAGAAATGTCCTTGCATAAAGTTGATTGTTGACTGTTAAAACATGAGACCTACCCATTCGTCAAAGAGCTTCTTAGTTTTACATCAGCGTTCACACTTTGGATACTTCCATTCTTTTGTGAAGTCCAACATCAGACAAAGATGAGGAATGCCTCAGTGGTGACCAAGTTTATCCTGCTGGGCATCCCACACACCGAGGGTCTGGAGACCACGCTCTTTGTCCTGTTTTTGAGCTTCTATATCTTCACTCTTATGGGGAACCTGCTCATCCTACTGGCGATTATCTCCTCCACTCGGCTTCACACTCCTATGTACTTCTTCCTGTGTCAACTGTCTGTGTGCGACATATTTTTCCCTTCTGTGAGTTCCCCCAAGATGCTCTTCTACCTCTCAGGGAACAGCCGGGTCATCTCCTATGCAGGCTGCGTGTCCCAGCTCTTCTTCTACCATTTCCTGGGCTGTACCGAGTGCTTCCTGTACACAGTGATGGCCTATGACCGCTTTGTCGCCATATGTTACCCTCTACGCTACACGGTGATCATGAGCCACAGAGTGTGTGCCATCCTGGCCATGGGGACCTCCTTTTTTGGCTGCATTCAGGCCACCTTTCTAACCACTCTCACCTTCCAGTTGCCCTACTGTGGCGCCAATGAGGTGGACTATTTCTTCTGTGATATCCCGGTGATGCTGAAGCTGGCTTGTGCTGATACCTCAGCCCTGGAGATGGTGGGCTTCATCAGCGTGGGCCTCATGCCCCTCAGTTGCTTCCTTCTCATCCTCACCTCCTACAGCTGCATTGTGTGTTCCATCCTACAGATCCGGTCTCCTGAAGGCAGACGCCGTGCCTTTTCCACCTGCAGTGCCCACCTCACTGCCATCCTCCTCTCCTTTATGCCAGTGGTCCTCATCTACCTGCAGCCCACCCCCAATCCCTGGCTCAATGCAACTGTTCAGGTCCTGAATAACCTGGTCACTCCTATGCTGAATCCGTTGATCTACAGCCTAAGAAATAAAGAAGTAAAATATTCTCTGAGGAAGGTGCTACAGCAAGTAGCCTTCTTTCCTGAGAAGTGATGGAGATTGGTAGCTACACTTTACTAGCATCACATTGTTTACAAAAGGTATTTCCTTTTGTGTGATATAGAGCACAGTTATTATCAAGGCCCCTTTTGCGGATACAGAAGCTAAGGTTTGAAGCCATAAAGTGAATTGTTCAAGGTCACAAAACTAATAAATTATCTTGCCTAGGATGAATTCTCTCTTCCCAGTTGGCAAGAACGCCTAGTCCTCTGTTCTTCACTCTGTTTTCTTCTCCTGTTTTTCTCCTCCCACATCTTCTGCTTCTTGTGCCTTTTCCCTTACTCTAGCACTTCTTCATTTTGGCTGGCATGATTATTTAATTATACTCTCAAACACCTGGATCAGATAAGCCACCATTTGTTTTAAGATTTCATTTATTTATTCATGAGAGACACAAAAAGAGAGGCAGAGACACAGGCAGATGGAGAAAGCCAAAGGCAGATGCTCAACCACTGAGCCATGCAGGTGCTCCATAAGCGACCATTTGATGGTCTAGGGATTGTTAAAAAAAAATGTGCGCTTCAACCGCATGGGCCTAGGTGGCATTCTGTAACTATCAGAAGTAAAGAAGCTGTGTCAAGGAAAAGAGCTTCTGGATGAGACCTGAAGCAGGTTTATGGGTGAATCAGAGGTCACCCCATGAAACCCGTCTGTTAGTCTTGGACCTAGAAACAGCCTATGAGGAACTGAGGCAGTAGATAAAAGAGAATGTAGAGAGACTAAACAGGCAGTCTGTGAAAGGGTGACTAATTCGGTTGTTTTTCAGTATCTGAGTTTATCTTTGAAATGCACAGCACAGCCAATGATCAATGCAAAGTCCAAGCCACTACTGCTCTATGGTTTTGGATTCCCTGCTTACTGAAAGGCTGTGACTTGAATGCTTTTCCCTAACATTGCTTTGTTCCTTTGCCTAATGAGCTTAACATAAGAAATGTATCTTTCCAATCCAAACAATAATTTGAAGAAAAGAAAGAAAATGAGAAGGAGGTTATGGGAAGAGAAGGGGAGGTGCGAAGGGACGTGGTGGAAGAAAATAGAGGTAGAGATGGGAAGAAAAAAGGGGTAATGGCAATGGAAGAGGGTGATAGGAAGGAAGGGGGGTGATGGGCTGAGAAAGGGGGTGATGGGAAGGAAGGGAGCAGAGGCAAAGACAAGTCTTCTCTCCTCTTGCTTCTTTCCAGGATCAGAGTTCAGTCAGGGAATCTGCTAGACTTAATCAGCCATTACATTGTGTTTGGGGCCTCATGGGAGGGTGATGAGAGGTGGATGGATGAGATGGATGGATGTTCTTGAAAGGAAGAACATTTTTCTAATTTGTCTAAGGACAAAGATTCAGTTGGGGATTGACAGTACCAAACTGACTGTTTGCTGAACAGATGAAGTTCTGAATCCCAGATGAGTTGTGGTAGTGGTTGATGAAGCAGTATCTGTCACTTATCTTGTACCTCTTAAATATCTCCAAGGTATTGAGAGCAGATCAATCTTCAGGCCCTTGGGATGAAGCTTCAATGATAGCTCTTGTCTTTTAAAGAGCTTTCATCAAATAGAGGAAACATGGCAATAGTCATATTTTCTATTTGTTCAAAAGATACACATTTATAGAGCCCTCCATTGGGCCAAAAGCAGTGCAGTTGTATAGTCAGGAATAGAGCATCACTCGATGAAGTGCGGTAAATGAACTCATCTTGACCTACTGAGGAGACCAAGACCCTTTTAATATACTCCTTTCTTCTCCTAGTTACTTAACTTTTGGTGCAAAGGAAAATGAGTTGTTTGAGGGTAAGGAAATCTTCAAGAAAACTTTAAATTACCACTTAGAAGAAAGAAAGCAGGGCACTTAGTAAGGAGGAGAAGGAAAGATCCATCTAAATTGTGTTCACCGTCCTTTACTAGTAGGGAGCTTTTGTTTACTTCCTCTGGAACATAAAGGTAGTTAATACTTTTCTTGCAAGTGCCATTGTACAGATTGAATGGCACAAAGTACTCATCTGACTTATTGTAGGTACTCCAAAACCTTAATTATATGTATTTTCTTCTATTTTTCTTGCTATTTCTATAGCTTATTCCCTCACTTCACAAAGTCCTTAATGCTCAAATGCCACTACTACAGAGAGGACTTCTGCAACCACACTGTTAAAACGTTCACCTACTGCATCGCACATATATTTCTATTTATTGTTTGTCTCCCTAACTAAAAAATCATCATGAACGTAGGAATTTTTCTTATCCTGTTTGTTGCTGTACCTCTAGAACCTAAAGTAGTTCCTTTTACATGGAATGTCTTTAAAAAGATGAATTTCTGAAAGATTACCCAAAATGCCTACTCCAAAACAATAGATTACTCTTAGCCTTTTACTAAGTCTTCTACTTAGTTGTAGCTCTTATTCTGATAGCAACAAGGTATTTAGCACAGCTGGTTAAATGAGGCATATAAAACTCTAGAAGTCACGTGTGAAATAGAACAATGGCATGACTATTAGTGTTAGAACCAATATACTGAAAAGGGAAAGACAGGTCCTATTGTTTAATTTCTGACTATGTGCCAAGAAGTTCTCTTTGAGACTTTATATAGATTATTTTATTAAACTTTCGCATCAACATATCAGAATATATATTATAATCACCATTTTTTTCAGATGTAGAAACTGAATTCTAGTCTGGTCAAGGTAACATCCCTAAGAGAAATGTAATTGAAGGTAGAATCTACATCAGTCTAAATTTAAGATTTTCCTCATATATTTTGCTGATTATATCTAAAAGGCTATACATAAATGAAGTCAAGTTGAAGCCAGAAAGAATTACGTAAATTTTGTCCATAACTTTTTATTTCTGTAATTCCATGAGGTCAATCTTCTTAAGAGTTTGCAAAATAAATAAATAATATAAATATCAAAATAAAAGTACAGGATTACTTTATATTTACATCAAAGTCTTAGTGAAGCCATACATGGAGGTATATATAATTTCATAACTAGATAATTTTTTAAAAAGTAACGTTTTAGGGTATCCCTGGGTGGCTCAGCGGTTTAGCGCCTGCCTTTGGCCCAGGGCGCGATCCTGGAATACCAGGATCAAGTCCCACATCGGGCTCCCGGCATGGAGCCTGCTTCTCCCTCCTCCTGTGTCTCTGCCTCTCTCTCTCCCTCTCTCTCTCTCTATGTCTATCATAAATAAATAGGTAAATAAATCTTAAACAAAATTTTAAAAAGTAACTTTTTAAAGTACTTACTAGTATGCTAGCCAATATTTCAAACACTCCACTTGGTTTGCTGATTTGATTTCATAAATACTCCATGAAGTTAAAATTATTGCTATTCAAATATAAGAGATAAGGACACCAACCTTTAGGAAAATTAATTTTAAAAACTCATCAGTGATATCTATTCAGCCTTTGTTTTTGTGGACTGTTCCACTGAACTTCTTCTTCTGGGACACCTGCACCCCGATGTTTCTAGCAGCAATGGCCACGATAGCCAAACTGTGGAAGGAGCCTCGGTGTCCAACGAAAGATGAATGGATAAAGAAGATGTGGTTTATGTATACAATGGAATATTACTCAGCTATTAGAAATGACAAATACCCACCATTTGCTTCAACGTGGATGGAACTGGAGGGTATTATGCTGAGTGAAGTAAGTCAGTCGGAGAAGGACAAACATTATATGTTCTCATTCATTTGGGGAATATAAATAATAGTGAAAGGGAAAATAAGGGAAGGGAGAAGAAATGTGTGGGAAATATCAGAAAGGGAGACAGAACATAAAGACTGCTAACTCTGGGAAACGAACTAGGGGTGGTAGAAGGGGAGGAGGGCGGGGGGTGGGAGTGAATGGGTGACGGGCACTGGGTGTTATTCTGTATGTTAGTAAATTGAACACCAATAAAAAAAAAAAAAAAAAAAAAAAAAACTCATCAGTGGTCAAAATTAGGAAGTGTAAAAACTTGTCAAACAAAGGTGTGTCTAAAAATAATGTTGAGTACACTGTAAACTGTCTTTTATACTGTACTATGTCTTATCTTAAATAAGCTGAGAGAAGAAAATCATCACCTTCATTTTTTGCTTTTTTTTTTTTTAAGGTTAAAGGAGGACAAATGTTTGTTATTAAATAGGAAAAGTCATTTTTCAAAATCTGATAGGTAAAATTAGAATGCAGCAGATGAGGTTTCCTGGGTGGCTCAGTGGGTTAAGCTTCCAACTGATTTCAGCTCAGGTCATGATCCCAGGGTCGAGGCAGAGCTTTGCAACAGGCTCTGTACTGGATGTGCAACCTGATGAGGACTCTCCCTCTCCTGCTGCCCCTCCCTGCTCATGTCTGCAGGTCACTATCTCTCTCTCTCAAAAAAGAATGCAACAGGAGAAATGATTAAAAACAATACATCAGGGATCCCTGGGTGGCGCAGCGGTTTGGCGCCTTTCTTTGGCCCAGGGCGCGATCCTGGAGACCTGGGATCGAATCCCACATCAGGCTCCTGGTGCATGGAGCCTGCTTCTCCCTCTGCCTGTGTCTCTGCCTCTCTCTCTCTCTCTCTGTGACTATCATAAATAAATAAAAATTAAAAAAAAACAATACATCAAAGACATCATATGAAATTTGAATAACCATAATGTCAATGATATTACACAGGGATCAAAAGTAAAAGGAATAATTGCTACAAAACTCCTAAAACTTGCTCACTCTATAAGCTACAGAAAATTGAAGTGATGTGTATATATAAACACTTTTAATATACTAAAAGGCATAGGACTGTGATGCCTGAGAGAAGGAAAAACAATGAGATGAGACTTACACTCGTTCTGGCCTCCTGCTTTGAGACAATTCCTAGACGTTGGCAAAGAAGGATGTTAAGTCTTGCTGAATTGATGGGCAGAAGTCAGAGTTCCAGTTGTTAAAGTGGAAAGAACTTGTGAGGCAGAGCACTAGAGTGGAGGCAGCTATTCACAGAAATCAATAAGGGATCCTCTTTAGAAACGATAAATACCCACCATTTGCTTCAATGTGTATGGAACTGGAGGGTATTATGCTAAGTGAAGTAAGTCAATTAGAGAAGGACAAACATTATATGGTCTCATTCATTTGGGGAATATAAAAAATAGTAAAAGGGATTATAGGGGAAAGGAGAGAAAATGAGTGGGAAATATCAGTGAGGGTGACAGCACATGAGAGACTCCTAACTCTAGGAAATGAACAAGAGGTAGTGGAAGCGGAGGTGGGCGGGGGGGACAAGGTGACTGGGTGATGGACACTGAGGGGGGCACTTGATGGGATGAGCACTGGGTGTTATACTATATGTTGGCAAATCAAACTCCAATAAAAAATATGCAAAAAAAAAGATTTTATTTATTCATTTGAGAGAGAGAGCCCACATGTAGGGTTGAGGAGGCAGAGGGGAAGGGAGAAGCAGCCCCCATGTGGATGGATCTACATGGGGGCTTGATCCCAGGACTCTGAGATCATTACCTGAGCCCAAGTCAGATACTCAACTGACTGAACCACCCAGGTGCCCCAGCATCGGATCCTCTTGCGTGTGTGGCTAAACACTAATTTGTGAATGCATAGGGTGAAATCCCACAAGGCCAGGCAAAGAAAAGTTCTGAAACAATTATTACAAGTAGGGGCTGTAAATAAAAATATTCAAGAACTTGCTTAGAACTAAAAATCATTCAAGTTCCTACCTTCCTAAGAAGATACAAGACATTTAGTAGAGATCTAAAAAGGTCACAGGTTAGGTGTGTGGGGGCTTAATTGGCCCTAAAGTAAAGCTAATTTAGGCACAGAATAAAGAAACCTGAAAACAAGACCTTTATTGATTAAGCTGATCCAGAATTAACATAACTGCCTGTCAGAACAAGAACTGTCTCTCTAAAGAAATACATCAAAATACAGCACTCCCTGGAAGACACTAGAGCTAAGAATAGTTTGATATTTCCACTCTCAAACGTGGAAAACCTTTGCGTTATACGAGGCATTGAGTAAAGTATTTATGAAGATTTTGTCTCAGTAGTGAAACAAAACTACCAGCAGAAATAAAGTTAATCAGAATCTACTCAAAAAAGCTTAAAAGCAAGTCTTGAAAGAATCAAACTTTTCCTACTTAAGTGCATTATAGAATCAAAAATTTCCAGGTATATAACACTTATCATGATGAATACTGAGTAATGTATAGAATTGTTGAATCATTATATTATACACCTGAAAGTAATATGACACTGTATGTTAACTATACTGGAATAAAAATAAAAATAAAAAATTTAAAAATTTTCCAGACATACAGAGAAATAGAAACACAAGGCCCATAATTATGATTTATTTACTTTTTTTTTTTAAGATTTTATGTATTTATTCACAGAGAGAGAAAGACAGAGAGACAGTGGCAGAGACACAGGCAGGGGGAGAAGCAGGCTCCATGCAGGGAGCCCCACATGATCTTGGCTCTCCAGGATCATGCCCTGGACCAAAGGTGGAGCTAAACTGCTGAGCCACAGGGGCTGCCCCATAATTATGATTTAATAAGTCAATATTCAAATAACCAGAAAAGTAAAATTAGTAGACAAAGACATTAAAACAGTAACTTTTAATTATATTCCATATTTTCAAAAGGTAAAGAAAATCATAGGCATTATGAAAAATATGGATAAAAAATCACCTAAATCAAAATTCTAAAGATTAAAATATAATGTCTAAGATGAAAAATTCACTGGATTAGAGCAGTAACAAGTTAGGCACTGCAGAAAATTTGTAAATTCTGTCAGCAATGGAAATAACCTAAATGAAATACAGAGAGAACTATTGAAAAACATTATGGGCAGAGCATCAGTGAGGCATGGGACAATTTTAAGCAGCCTAATAATATAAATATAATTGGAGTCCCCAAAGGAAAGAGGAGAGGGAGAGAAGAGAAAAAATATTTAAAGGAATAATGACCAAAATTTTTTTTCAAAGTAAGATGGCAATTATAAGTCAAAAGAACCAAGAACTCAACAAAAATTAATCCAGAAAATAACTGAATATTTGGAATGGCTTAAAAAAGAAATTGAAAGAGAAAATAGAAAGTATTTTGAGCTAGATAAAATAAAATAAAATTGTATGGGATATAGCTAATGCAGTACTTACAATGAAATTATAGCACTAAAATCATACTAGAAAAGAAAGGTATCAAAGCAGTTACCTTAATTGCCAACAGAAGAGCATATTAAACATATGCAGAAGAAATTAATAGAGAAAAGCAGAAATTAGTAATATAATACAGAAAAACAATAAAGGAGGTCAATGAAAATAAAAATTAGTTCTTCCATTGCTTGGCTTCTTGTGGTTTCTCCAGTACAAGGGTGGAACTTCTTCAGAATTTGGCTACCACTCATTTTCTCCAACTTAACTGAGACAGTGTGGCATTGCCAGGAGTTTCAGATAGAAAGAACCTGCAACCCAAAACCAGATCACTGTTTCCCACACCTTCTTCTTAGCTGGGGGCATGTGCATATTTCCTGGGTGTCCCGCATGGTAGACCACCTAGCAGGCTGATTCTCAGTCTTTAACTCATGCAGCCAGCCCAGAACCACCCCAGCCCAAGATGGTCATGAAATTGCACTAGACTCCTACATAGGATGGCCTCTCCAGCACCTTATTTCACCAGCGTCCAGAAATGAGCAGCTTTCTCAGGATCTAGTGAGTTCTGAGCCTCAGTACTTCCCCATACTTGGCATCTTGGAGAGTAAGTTTCCAGCAGCTGGAGGCCCTTTGGTCATTTCTCCACCATATAATAAGTCAAGGCAATGACGTCACCATGGAGTTCTAGGTCTCAGTCAGGGAAGGGAAGGACTCTGTCTTTCATGTTCTAGGTCACCCCAGACAGAGTTTTGCTCATGTCTACTACTCATATTTTTTAGAATTCTCCAAAGCTCTCAAGAGCCAAATTCTTATAACTTTAATCCCTAATGAAAAAATATTTATATTAAACTCTTCCTGTTTAAATCATTGTGTGATTTCTCTTGATTAATATATGTTTTCCACCTAATATCAAGAACAAAGAAAGGTGCTTGCTCTCACTACTTCTCAATATTGGGCTGAAGGCTCCAGCCAGAGCAAAAATTCAAGAAAAAAGAATGAAAGGCATCCATATTAGGAATGAAGGCATAATGGTCTGTATTTCCAGATTTGATGATCATTTATGTGGAAAATCCTATAGAATCTACCAAGAAGCCACCAAAAGAAAGAGAAAAAAGAAGAAAGAAAGAAGAAAGAAAGAAAGAAAGAAAGAAAGAAAGAAAGAAAGAAAGAAAGAAAGAAAGAAAGAAAGAAAGAAAGAAAGAAAGAAAGAAAGAAAGAAAGAAAGAAAGAAAGAAAGAAGAAAGAAAGAAAGAAAGAAAGAAAGAAAGAAAGAAAGAAAGAAAGAAAGAAAGAAAGAAAGAAAGAAAGAAAGAAAGAAAGAAAGAAAGAAGTCAGAAAGAAGGAAAAATTTAACAAGGTTTCAGTTTTTCCACAGACATAACAACTATACCATAAAGTGCAATTGTGGTTTTTAGGGGGATATATATTTTTTTTTTATTTTTTTATTGGTGTTCAATTTACTAACATACAGAATAACACCCAGTGCCCGTCACCCATTCACTCCCACCCCCCGCCCTCCTCCCCTTCTACCACCCCTAGTTCGTTTCCCAGAGTTAGCAGTCTTTACGTTCTGTCTCCCTTTCTGATATTTCCCACACATTTCTTCTCCCTTCCCTTATTTTCCCTTTCACTATTATTTATATTCCCCAAATGAATGAGAACATATAATGTTTGTCCTTCTCCGACTGACTTACTTCACTCAGCATAATACCCTCCAGTTCCATCCACGTTGAAGCAAATGGTGGGTATTTGTCATTTCTAATAGCTGAGTAATATTCCATTGTATACATAAACTTATGAAATATTATATGGACTTTATATATATCATAGTATATATTATACAGTGTACAGTATGAAGTACTAATATTTTTATATTTTATGAAAAGTAGAACACCATTAACTATAAGAGAACTGTGAAGGTTTAAGGATGTACCTACCAGTATTAAAGGCAAAAATTTGCACATGTCCCTTTGCAGTCAATCCTCAAACACCCCCAGCCCAGGCAGCAATTAATCTGCCTTATGTCACTATATATTTGTTTTGCCTTTTCTAAGATTTTATATGAATGAGATCTATAATGTAAACTCCTTGATGTCTGGATTCTTTCACTTAGTACAATGATGTTGACATTCATTTATGTTTTGGTCTATATTTGAAGTCCCTCCATGTTAATCGTTCAGAAATATGCCATCTCATGAATAAAATACAATTTATTTATTTGTTGATCACTACTATTTCAGTTGTTTCCAGTTTTTTACTGTTTTGAATAAACCTGCCATGAACATACACATACGTCTTTGTCTAGACACATTTTTCATTTTTCTTGGGTAAATACAAAGAGTGGCATTGTTGTATCTTATGTAAATATGTATTTCACTTTACAAGAGGCAGTCTAATTATTTTCCGAAGTGGCTATGCCATTTTATAACCCCAATGGCAATGTATGAGATTTCTACTTGCATACTAACAGGTGGAATTTTTTGTGTTAAGTGCTTAACATAATGCTTTGCAGAATGTAGGCACCATAAATGTTAATAGGATTTATTGTAATAGTATATTTTAACAGATGTATATGATACATTGTTTTATACCTCTTATATGTAAGTATAAAAAATGAGCAAAGTTCTGTTTCTTATTATAATCCTATTTATTTTTCAACATGTGATACTCTTCATCCGAACTACTAAAGTGCTAAAAATTTAAACATGATTCCACACACACAAAAATGATGTTGGGATTAGTTTATGTCAACATCAACATGTATTTGAATTTAGTCAAAATGTGCCAGTTGTAAGGAGAGAGAGTTTTAGTATGAAGCTTCATTAATTAAGGAAGAAGAAAGAGAAGGGAACATGTAGGATCCAATCCCCAATTTCCTGTAGTAAAATAAGGGCATAAAGATCTTAGGAAAGTAGAAGTGACCATGATGTTGTTGTAATTACTGCGAGGAATCAGGGCTCTGTCAAAGTAATTTAGCGAAAGAAAAAATATAATATGCTACGTTAAATTGAAGGCAAATTTAATAACAGAAGTCAGCTGACACACTTGTTTAAATTTACCTGTATTTTTTTTAAAGATTTATTTATTTATACATGAGAGACACACAGAAAGAGAGAGGCAGAGACACAGGCAGAGGCAGAAGCAGGCTCCATGCAGGAAGCCCCATGCGGGACTCGATCCCAGGACTCCAGGACCACGCCCTGAGCCAAAGGCAGACGTTAAACTGCTGAGCCACCCAGGGATCCCCAATTTACCTGTATTTTGGGCACCTGAGTGCCTCAGCGGGCTAAGCCTCTGCGTTTGGCTCAGGTCATGATCTGGGGGTCCTGGAATCAAGCCCTGTGTGGAACTCCCTTCTCAGCGAGGAGCCTGCTTGTCCCTCTCCCTCTGTCATTCCTCCTTCTTGTGCTCTCTCTTTGTCAAATAAACAAGTAAAATCTTTTTAAAAAATAAATTTTTGCTGTATTTTGAAGCAAATAAACTAAAGATCTATCATTAAGGGAGAGCTTGAGATATGAAAAAAGAAGTAAAATTTTGCTATAATGATATGAGATGATAGCTAATCCTTATAGATCATTTCACTGTGTAAAGCTCTGCATTAAACTCTTTGCATTTATCACTTGTTTAATACTGTATTTTCATGAAGTAGGGATGGCTCTCATTTTACAGATTTGAAAGCAGAGGTTGATAAATTCAGGGATGCACTCCAAGTTATACTTCTGCTTAATAGTAAAGCTGATACTTGCCCCCAAATAGGTCTTATTTCAAAAAGCATAGTCTCTACACTGTTATGATAGCAACCACATACGACATGTGATATCTAAAGTTAACAAAGTATGCTTTCTAGGTTCATTTCAAAGTGACACACAAACAATCAATACCATACAGATTAATGCCGTGTCAATAAGACCAAGAAAAAGTTCCTTGTTTCTTAAAATTACAACCATGCAAACCTTTACATGAAAAGTAAATTTAACATAAATCTGTTACCAAATATCATCCTATAAGAACTCCCTAAATTAGGTAATCTCTGAAAAACTAACTTTTTGGTTAACTAATTTCAGAGGTCTTCATTCATATGTCATACAGAGTTTTGTAATGGCACAAAGTGGATTGATCACCCTGGGGATTGGGTGAGGCAATTTTGGGATTTTTGTTAAAATGATGCACTGTTGACTTCTCTCTGGTAGTATTCTTTTTTTTTTTTTTTATGATAGTCACAGAGAGAAAGAGAGGCAGAGACACAGGCAGAGGGAGAAGCAGGCTCCATGCACCGGGAGCCTGACGTGGGATTCGATCCCGGGTCTCCAGGATCGCGCCCTGGGGCAAAGGCAGGCGCTAAACCGCTGCGCCACCCAGGGGTCCCTCTCTGGTAGTATTCTAAGGCAAAACTGAGCATCAGTATAACACACACACACACACACACACACACTCACATTTAACTCAGTCATTACAAATAAACACATACACCATTCACATTAATTTCCCTAGCACCTCCAAGGTGGAATTGATTCCTTCTAATCGCCACATTAAAAAGGAAAGGTGAAATCTTGTGGCATTTACCTCTCATAGGTGTTAGTAATAAAAATGCCTTACATAAATTTCAACCACCTTTTATTGACTTTGACTAAATGCAATGGCGAAAAGGAATTATTTGATGCCAGGGCTCCAAATGGTCACATGTTCTGAGTTGTAATTTCACCACCAAAGAGCATCAGTGAAATCTGCCAATCACATTTTTGTTAGGCATTCTTTTTGTTCAGAGCAGCCTGTGCCCAGTGCATAAAGAAAAATAAAATTAATAAAGAGGAAGTTAATCTGAGCAACAGAGCCAGGGTGAACTATGTGAGCCTCAGAATGAACTTGGAAGAGGATACAGAGCACTATATTTATCAACTGGGCAACACATTCATCTTATATTTGCTGGTTCTATCAGTATATGTTGTGTGGACATAGCTCAGCTCATCCTCAGTCCTCTGAAATATATAATTCAGGCACATATTGTGTGTTTAGTGATTAAAAAGACTTATGGGGTCTTTTCTTAAAAGTATTCTACCCCTATAACTATTACCTTGAACAACAATGACAAAACCACACACAAACTCAAACATACATACTCATACAGGCAAACTCACTATACCACAGCAGAACTGGGAAAGAGAACAATGTTTTTAATAATATATCTATGAAATATCCACTTTAATAAAATATCATAAAATCCTATAAAAATCAGTGGAAAATATGCCATCTGCATGAAAATAAATGATTTCTCATATCCTCTTAGCAAACTGGAGGTGCATGGAGCTTGACTATCATATAAAACAGCCCCTGTATATTTCTCTAAGGAATTAGAAGATCCGGGGAGGCTAAATGGCCTTTATAATATAACATGGAAAGCCGGCAGAAGTAAGAAAATAAAAATGAGATCCCCTTTCAGCCATCCAGTGTTATTCCTCATAAAAATTACTATCTAACTTTAGAGTAAAAATTCTAATGATCTTGTCTGTTTTAAGAAATGGATGCTTAATATTAAACAGAGTTGATGCCTTTTAAACATTTTTTTAAATTGAATTATGTATGCCCAACTCGCCGAAAATTACATCATTTGTGAGCTGAATCTTACCAACTTAGCAGCAGTAGGGAGAATGCTCAAAGACCAATCTCTGCCAATAAACTTAGCTTACATGGACCTTAACTATATTGCGTTTCTATTTTGGACAAATACACATATTTAGTATTTTAAATCAAACAGTTCAGTGGCATTTAGTATAGTCACAAATTTGTGTACCCATCACCACTCTATTTTCAGATCTTTTTTTTTTCACTCCAAAATACTCCCCATGACCTCTTTCCCAGCCCCTGGCAACCATTAATGTACCTTCTGTCTCTATGGTGTTGACTGTTCTGGGTATTTTATGTAAATTGAATCATGCTACATATGGTCTTTTGTGTCTGGCTCCTTACACTTAGCATAATATTTTCTCTTTTTCTCTTTTTCTTTCTTTCTTTCTTTCTTTCTTTCTTTCTTTCTTTCTTTCTTTCTTTCTTTCTTTCTTTTCTTTCTTTCTTTCTTTCTTTCTTTCTTTCTTTCTTTCTTTCTTCTATCTCTTTTAAAATTTAAATTCAATTAATTAACATATTATTAGTTTCAGAGGTAGAGTTTAGTGATTCATCAGTTGTGAATAACACCCAGTGCTCATTCCATAACGTGCCCTCCTTAAAGTCCATCACCCAGTTACCCTATCCCGCACCCCCTTCCCTCCAGCAATCCTCAGTTTGATTTCTATGATTAAGAGTCTCTTATGATTTGTTTCCCTGTCTGAGTTTATCTTGTTTTATTTTTCCTTCTCTTCTCCTATGCTCCTCTGGTTTGTATCTTAAATCCCACATATGGGCGAGATCCTATGATAATGGTCTTTCTCTGATTGACCTATTTTGCTTAGCATAATACCCTCTAGTTCTATCCATGTCTTTGCAAATGGCAAGATTCCACTATTTTTGATGGCTGAGATTATATACAGATATTACATCTTCTTTATCCATTCATCTGTTGATGAACATCTGGGCTCTTTCCATAGTTTGGCTACTGTGGACATTGCTCCTGCTGGGGTGCAGGAGCCCCTTCAGATCACCACGTTTGTGTCTTTCACTCAGCATAATGTTTTCAAGGTATATCTATGTTCTAGCATGCATCAACAATACACTTTTTGTTATTAAATGGAAACTTGGAGTTTAAAGGGACTTAATTTATCACCTTGTATCTTTGACCTAAACAAAATTAATAAAAGAGAACCTATTTAGTCCCATTGAGTGTTAGTGCAAGGACACATGATCTTAGGAGTTCCAGACCAGTCTGGGTTGCCAGATTTAGAAGTAAAAGTAGAGAAAGCCCGATTACATTGGAATTTCAAAAAAAAAATTATTTTTAATGTAAATGTGTCTCAAATATTATTTATTCAAAATTCAAATTTAAGAAGTTTCCTCCTTCCACTTGTTAAAGATGAAGAATAGGAAGAATGATATGAAACCATCACCACAATCAAGGTAATAAACTTACCTATCATGTTCAAAAGTTTCTCCTCCCGCAACCCTCATTTTTTTATGGTACGAGCATTAGCTGATGTGGCTCTGCAAGGTTGAGAAATGGCACAAATCCTGAGGTTTATCTTCCAGGAGGAAGACAAAAGAGTGGAGCAAGTCTCCACAATCCTTGGCCTATCAGTTGTTCATAGTGTTCCTCTATTATCCTTTTAACATTTGTAATGTGTGTACTGCTATTCCCTTTTTCCTGATTTAAAATTTGTGTTTTCTCTCTTTATTTCTTGATCATTATGTCTAGAGTTTTTATTAGTTTTATTAATTTTAAAAGATAACTCACTTTTAGTTCTTTTTTTTTTAATTACTGTTTTTCTCATCTAAATTTCCTCGATTCTCTTCTTTTCCTTACTATTTCCTTCCCTCTGTTTACTTTGGCTTTCATTTGGTCTCTCTCTCCTCTCTCTCTTTCTCTCTCTCTTTTTTTCTTTCTTTCTTTCTTTCTTTCTTTCTTTCTTTCTTTCTTTCTTTCTTTCTTTTTCTTCTTTCTTTCTTTCTTTCTTTCTTTCTTTCTTTCTTTCTTTCTTTCTTTCTTCTTTCTTTCTTTCTTTCTTTCTTTTCTTTCTTTCTTTCTTTCTCTTTGTAAGTAGGCTCCTTGCCCAGCATGGAGTCCAGCTCAGAGCTTGAACTCACCACCCTGAGATCAAGACCTGAGCTGAGATCAAGAGTAGGACACTTAAACAACTCAGCCACCTGGGAGCCCCTGGTATCTCTCTTTTTGAGTTTTATAGTGGTAGCTTAGATTATTGATTTGAGAACTTTCTTCTTTCTTGACGTGATAGACATTTAATGTTCTAAGTTTCTAAGCTCTTTCTTCACTATATCCCATAAAATTTGTATCCCATCAAATTTCATTGTCATTACATTTAAAATATTTTCTGTCTAATGTCCCTGTGATTCTCTTTTCCCATGCACTATGTAAAAATGAATTGTTCAGTTCCCAAATATTTGAGGATTCTCCGGATATCCTTTAATTCCTCTATTTTAATGTTTATGTTCTGATAATACATTTTTATAATTTGAGTCATTTTAAATTTATGAAGTTTACTTTCATGGCTCTGACTACATTCCATCTTGGTAAATAGTCTATGTGCTTCTGAAAAGTAAGTGTATCAAATTACATGAATTGTTCTATTACTGTCCAGTAGGTCAGGTTGATTAGTTACAATTTTTCAACATTTTTGTCTTTACTGATTTCCTGTCTACTCTCCTACCAATTACTGAATGTACAGTATTGACATCTCCAATTATTACCGTGGATTTGTATATTTCTCTTTTTTATATCTACTAGTTTTATATTTTGATACTGTCAGGTGCATACATTTATGTTTTTATATCTTGTTGGAGAATTGACCTCTTTGTTGGTAAACAATGCCCTTTTTATTCCTGGTTCTGAAATGAATTTCATCTGATATTTGTAGAGCCAATACAGCTCTCCCATGTATACTATCTTTTTACTTCCAAGCTATTTATGTCATTAAATCTAGAGCGTGTCTCTCATAGACAACATATAGTTGCAACTTATTTTATACAATATGACAAATTCTGTCTTCTTACCTGCATATTTTATGTGTTCTACTTTTTATCATTAGTTTTCTCTTAAATGTTAAGTGAAACAGTGATGTAACCTCTAAGCCTTTGTACTTACTTGGCTTCACACTCAAGCCTCTCTACAGGGAAAGAATGAGTCATGCAGATGGCATTATGCAAGTTCCTGTAACAAACAGAGTTCTCTTTTTGAATTAATACACTGGCCTTCAGGTAATGAACTGATCTCCCACGTAGATGACTGCATCAGAAGACTGGTAATATCTCCAAGTGTCCTGATTTTATTGTAATTTAAAAAAAAAAAAGTAGCATTCTGCTTGCGCACATCAGCTTGTTAAGCTTTGTTATTGTGAAATCCATTCCCAAAAGAACAATTTCCTGTCTGCCCACAGACAAAATTAGGTTTCTAAGCTGGCAGGGCGGAAGGCAGATTCTAGACCATGATTAATACACCAGGGTCGTGACTATCACACTGTAGAGCCTCTTGGAACAGCCTGTCCCTTCTCCTAATGATGCACTTTATCGATACAACAGAATCTCTACACAATTATGTTGATGGAACAGTGGACAAAGGCTAAGGCATTTTCTGATGGAGGCAGATTTCAGATCCAAGTCTTCTAAGTCTGGGTCCTATGCTCTTCAGATAAGTCTTAAAATTTTCCACTAAGTAACTCTGCTGGCAGACGAGAGAATACTAGCGACATGGCGTGAGGAGAGGAAGGTAGTTTAAGGTTGCTGTAATTTTTAAGAAGTTTCATATTCTATTTCCTACTAGATCTGCAATTTTCAATATAAAAATTCCTGTTTTTTTTTTTTTCACCATCACATTTTTAAGCAGCTAGGTCTTCAAGAAAATGAGTCCTGTTTATTTTTTACTTAAAGCCTCAAATTGCTTATGGCCCTCAACATGAGAAGCATGTATTGTTTCTCCCTGGACATTAGAAAAGATACCCTTTGTGGGTATGTTTGTGAGCGATACATGACGTGGGTGATGTTACCGTTCCTAAATAGATCGTGCATGTGGAAATGTATGTGCACTCTACATATATTTGATGTGATGTTCCACTACCAGTAACTGTTTCCCAAAATGACAATATATTGAAATTCTTCTGTAAACTAAAGAATTATAGTCATAAAACAGATTTTCATGAGAGATGAGTGCCCACCTTATTTGAATCTTTTTATTTTATTTTAAGATTTTAATTATTTATTTATGAGAGAGAGAGAGAGAAAAAGACAGAGACACAGGCAGAGTGAGAAGCAGGCTCCCTATAAGGAGCCTGATGCAGGACTCGATCCCAGAACCCCTTTGACTCAGGTCATGATCATGACCTGTGCCAAAGGCAGATGCTCAACCGCTGAGCCACCCAGGTGACCCATTTTGTATCCATTTTAGATAAGAAAATCCAAGCCTCTCAACAGAGGAGAAATAACAAATGACGATGTGTCAAATTGGTAGCAATTCATGCACACTCTAGCTCATTTTACTTTGACAATTATCTTAAAATGCAGGAAGCATTGGAGTTATATGCCTTCCTCACTGATAAGGACATTCAGGAGTAGCATCTCACCAGTGAATCTCACCAGCCAGATTTTCCTGTCTCCCAATTTACTGAGGGCATTTTTCCTAAGAAAGTGGGAGACTAGAATGATGGCCAGCATAGCACGGAGTTCTTGAAATCTGGTATCCTGGGCACTTGTGTCAAGCTAATTCTGTAAAGTTAAATTCTCTGCATTTGTTTATTGGCCATTGGGTTTCTTGTTCTGAGAAATGTTGTTTTTATCCTTTGCCTGTTGTTATATTTCATTGTTGAGCCCTCTCCTGTTAATTTGTGGAGGTTTTTTTTTTTTTAAAAAAAGGTTTTATTCATGAGAGACACGCAGAGAGAGGCAGAGACACAGGCAGAGAGAAAAAGAGGCTCCCTCTGGGGAGCCTGATGTAGGATTCAATCCCAGGACCTTGGGTTCACACCCTGAGCTGAAGGCAGATGCTCAACCACTGAGCCATGCAGACGTCCCTATGGAGGTTCTTTATAATTCTGGTTATGAATTCTTTGCAGGTTATATGCGTATCAATTAATCTTTCCCAGTTAGTAACTTGTCCTTGTCCTCCGAAAGGCACTATGCCTTTTGTTGTGTAGATTTTTATGTAACCATATTTATGAGTCATTTTCTTTAAAAATTATGCTCACTGAGGGTCATGTACCCTTCTATATTTTCTTATTTTTATATAATACCCATTTTTAGATAATTACAGTAAAATAAGCAAGTATTTATACAATTCAATGAATTTTGAAAAATGTATTCAGTTGAGAAACTAGCACATCTATTAAGATACAGTGCAGATGGGGTGCCCAGGTGGCTCAGTGGGTGCCATAAATGATATTGCCGGGTTCAGCTTGCCTACTGTTTGTTAAGGATGTTTCTTTTTTCTTTTTGAAATTGTCCTCATCTGGTTCTGGATAGGGTGATTCTGGTTTCATAAATTGAGTTGGAATATGTTCCTTCATCTACTGTTTTCTTAAATACTTAGCTTAAGACTTAGCATTATTTCTTCCATAAATGTTTGCAAATATCTGCACACTAAATCCTGTAGGGCAGGATATTTCTTTGACAGAAGGTTTGTAATTACAAATGTAAATTATGCGTATAGAACTGTCAACTAAATCTATTTTTTATTGTCTATTTAGTAAATAGTGTCTAAGAAATTCCAGTAACTATGTCAATAGCTATCACTAGCTGGTAGTGTGGAAGACTGGATGTTCAACTAACCTGAGGTCAGTTCAATTTTCTTAAACTTACGGCTTAGTCACATATGAGGTTAACACTTGGCAGAGTCTAAGTAATCATCTCTCACTTTGACTGTGAGATGTAAGAGAGAGCTCCCACAACTGGGGGGAAAATACAGCAGGAGTATCCCTCAGTGTCTACTGTTCTAAAGAGTATAACTCTCCGGTATAACTCCTTCCTAAATAAATAAGTATATATAATTGTGTGTGTGTGTGTGATGGAAAAAGCAAGAAAATACTCCATTCAAGAAAAAGTATCACCAGGAATGGATCTACAGAGAAGCTGTCTATTGGAACTATCAGAAAGTGATACAAAAATATCTAATAAATATATTCAAGAATTTGTAGGAAAAGTGCAAAAAATAGTTGAACCAACACGGAAATCTTAGGAAAACATATTTATATAAATTCACTTTTACCCTGAAGATTCCTGTCTTTTTCCAATTTTGGAAAATTATCATTAGCTATCTTTTCAAATCCTGTATCATCAGTCCCTCCCTCCATCACCTTCTTCTGGCATACCAATTAGACTAAAAAATGGGCATGAGACATGATTAAACATTTATCAACAAAAGACATACAGATGGCCAACAGGTTCCTCAGAGAGTTAAAAATAGAATTACCACATGATCCAAGAATTGCCCTACTAGGTATTTACCTGAAGAATAGAAGTGGAGGCTCTCAGTGTATCTTCTCTGTCTCTTAACTGCCTTTTTTTGTTTTTTTTAATCATTTTTTTTTCTCTCCTTTATGCATTCTAGGTGAATCCTCAGGACTCATTTTCCTGATTCTCTAATTCCTCAGTGATAATGTCTAGTTCTCTAAATATGTCTTCAACTATATCCAATCTAGAGTTTAATCCAAACACCAATTAATTTCTATTTCAGTGACTATATTTTCATCCCTAAGCATACAGTTCACATTTATTTCTTCTAGTTTTTATTACGTTTATTATGTTTTCTTTTTTATTTTTTTATTTTTTTTTAATTTTTATTTATTTATTTATGATAGTCACAGAGAGAGAGAGAGAGAGAGGCAGAGACATAGGCAGAGGGAGAAGCAGGCTCCATGCACCGGGAGCCCGACGTGGGATTTGATCCCGGGTCTCCAGGATCGCGCCCTGGGCCAAAGGCAGGCGCCAAACCGCTGCGCCACCCAGGGATCCCATGTTTTCTTTTTTAAAATGGAAATTGAATTTTTATATATTTTAACAGCTAGTACGTTTACTTTAAATCTCATTTACTATAAATAAATTACAATGTCTAGTATACAATATTCTAAAAAAATATTAAGTAACCCACAGCAAATCAAGAAAGGGAATCAGAGGAAAGAGAAACAAAAGAAAAAAAACAACACAAATAATAAAATAGCAGATTTAAGCCCTAACATACCAATAATCAGTTTATTTGTAAATGGTCTACATTTGACAATGTCCACTGAATGGCTAAAAAAACAACTAACTCAACTCTATGCTGTCTACAAGAAACCCACTTCAATGTTAGGTAACATAGACTTCAGAGTAATAAGGGAAAATATCAACACTAATACCAACAAACTAATACAGTTCATTTAGTTCAGAAAGGGAAAAGTAAAAATTTTTAATGATACGTGATTGTGATTGTCTAGGTAGGTTGGGGAATGGGGTTACTGGGTGATGGGTATTAAGGAGAGCACTTGATGTAATGTAATGAGCCCTGGGCGTTATATGAACCTAATGCATCACTGAATTCTACCTCTGAAACTGATAATACACTATATGTTACTAAACTGATTTTTTTTTTTAAGCTACTAAACTGATTTTAAATAAAATTTAAAAGTAAAAAACAATCATTATATAAAAATCCATCATTTTCAATAATTAAAAACGAACAAAAGGAAACTAAACTTTAAAATACCATTTGCAGGCACGCCTGGCTGGCTCAGTCGATTAAGCACTAGCCTTCAGCTCAGGTCATAATCTCAGGGTCCTGGTATGGAGCGCCGCATCAGACTCCCTGCTCAGTGGGGAGTCTGCTTCTTCCTCTCCCTCTCCCTCTGTGCTCTCTCGCTCTTTCTCTCTCACTCTGTCAAATAAATAAAATCTTTAAAATAATAATACAATAAAATATCACTTGCAAAAGCACCAAACACATGAACTCCTTAGTGATAAATCTGGCTTAATATGTGCAAAATCTTTATAAACAAAACTTTATTGAGAGAAATTAAAGAAAACCTGAATATACTGTATTCTTGCATTAGCAGACTCATTAATATGATGTTAGTTTTCCTCAAATTTGTTCATAGATTCAATATAATCTTATTCAAAAGCCCAGTAAGCATTTTGTAAAGATTGATAAACTGTTTCTAAAATTCATAAGGAAATACAAAAGGCCTGGAATGAAAGAAAAGAACTTTGATATAGAAAAACAATGCTGGAGGGTCTACATTACAAATTTCAAGACATGTTCTGAAGCTACAATGAATAAGAGAGTGTTCTATAGGCATCTAGTTAGATGATAGATAAATGGAGTAAAATAAAGAATTAAAAAATAGATCCACACATAGACTATTGATCTCAACAAAATCATATGCCAAGGAAATCTGACAGTGCCAGAAAAATTAGACATTCTTATGCCAAAAGAAAAAGAAGAAAAGAAAAGAAAAGAAAGAAAAGAAAAGAAAAGAAAAAAGAAAAGAAAAGAAAAGAAAAGAAAAGAAGAAAGTAAGAAAGAAACTATTGAGGGGATCCTGGGTGGCTCAGTGGTTGAGTGTTTGCCTTTGGCTCAGGTTCTGGTCTCAGGGTCCTGGGATCAAGTCCTACATTGGGCTCCCAGTGGGGAGCCTGCTTCTCCCTCTCCCAATGTCTCTGCCTCTCTGTGTCTGTCATGAATAAATAAATAAAATCTTTAAAAAAAAAAAAAGAAAGAAACTATTGATACACATAAGACCATGAGCGAATCTCAAAATAATTATGCTGAATAAAAGAAGTCAAGCAATGAGTATATATAGTATGGTTCTGAAGTATAATATTCTTGAAAGTGCAAGCCTCAGTAACAGAAAATAGATTCCTGGTTGCCTTGGGAAGGGGTGGAAGAAAATTAAGAGGGAAGGGTTGCTAAGGGAGTGAGTATGTTCATTTTCTCAATTTTGGTGTTGGTTTCACAGTTAAATATTTGAAATTTACCCAATTGTACACTTTTAAAAAAATTATTTATTCATTCATGAGAGACACACAGAGAGAGGCAGAGACATAGGCAGAGGGAGAAGCAGGCACCTTGTAGGGAGCCAGATGCTGGACTCCATCCCAGGACTCTGGGGTTACGAGCTGAGTTAAGACAGACCCTAATTTTGCACTTTAAATATATGCAATTGATTGTGTGTCAGTCATACCTCATTAAAGCTGTGAAATTTTTGATAAATAAATGAAAGGACAATTCATGACAGTGTAGACTGGCAAAAATATCACAGATTTGAAATTAGGAACAACCTGGAAAATTGCATGGACATATGTTTTCCACACCCTTTGAAATCACAGAAAGGAAACAGGTCACTTATTCTTTTTAGAAGATATATAATCTTCTAAAATGGTTAGATGAGTTACAAATAAAAAATTCTTCTATGTGACAGATGATGAAATGGTTAGATAAGTACAAATAAAAATTTCTTCCATGTGGCAGATGATGAAATGGGTTTGGCTGGATGATAGAAAATCAAAAATGCTACAGAAAAATCTAATAAAATTTTGTGGTTTTGACAAGGTAATTTAATTTTTAACACAGCATTAAAAGTTTGATATCTGCTATGGAATCATTATTAATCTTAACACTTGGGAGAAAAGTTTGGTGTTTATCGTAAACCCCCATGGATCAAGAGGAACACTACTATATTGCCAACAAACATGTCCTTTGTAATTGTTTCTTCCCTATAGAGTCCAACCACAGGAGTGATAAGCCCCAAAGGGGAATTTTGCTTCAAATCATCTCCTTCAAATCCAAATAATTTCAAATAAATCTTTCCTTTAATAATAGAGGACTGAAGGTCAGTAGAATTACTTTCCTTGCTGTGCTTAGTTGGTCATAAACTGTTACTTTTCATCAATACTCCTTGTATTCTTATGCAGAATCAACTGTATGATTTTGACAGAATTAGAGAGATTGTGGGCCATTAGTGTTTGGTGATACAATTGTCTTGTAAATGTGTGTGTGTGCGCGCATGTGCACACATGAACTCTATGAGACACGTAGGTCCAGCATCACTTTACCTGGTGGTAATATTCAGGTAAGTTATAAAATTCTATCTACCTTTGATGAAATATTATAGTTGAAATTGAATTTGGGAGAAAGTTAAAAGTTCTCACTACCCATGTTATTTGAACAACACCGTAGGGGTGGGCAGTGTCTGCTTCAAGACAGGTGGCCACAGAGAGTGCAACACACAAAGACCATTTCTCCTTCCACTAGGTGTCTGCTCTTATAACCTCAAACTCTTACTTTTCTTCCCCAAGACAAGTCCAGCTCTATTGATATCTCTCATTTATATTGAATGTTGAAGTTTACAGTGCATTTGCACATGCATTAATAATGTAATATTACAAGGCATAGTCAGGAATTCCTCCTTAACTAAAAGGACATTGGCATTAACCTACTTGCTATCCAACATCTCTGGGCTAGCAACGGGTCAACCTATGAATAAAAACTCTAGCTCCTGACTCCTAGCCCACCTCCTAAAGTGCTATACTCAGAGTCAAAAACTATGTCCTTTCCTACTTTATGCTTTTCCAACAGTGGATTCACAAGAGTCCCCAAAACCAACCTTAAAAATAAAAGGAAAAAACTTCTGGTATTGTCTCTGAAATTTTTATTTATTTATTCTCCCTGTTTTTCTCTCCTGGTTGTAATTCTAGGATGAGAAACCTATTCCAGAGAAACCTATTCTAATAAAAAGAACATTGATTTTTTTTTTGAGGCTTAAACATTCTGATCCACAAAACTCTTCAAACACCCATACTCCTCAGAGACACCATCACTCAGAGTTCATATTGTATTAGGAGTCAGCTGAAGATCTTTGAATCTACTTCTTAATCTCCTTCACCAATTTTGCCCATTCTCTCACTCCTTTCTCCTCTGGTAACCTCTAGTTTGTCCTCTGTATTTATGAGACTATTTCTGGTGTGTGTGTGTGTGTGTGTGTGTGTACTTACTACTTTGTCAAGGAAAGATAAATCAAATTATTTCTGTTACTATCAGTCCACACAAGTATATATTTGGGGTTTTGTTTATTTTTAGAAAGAGAGAGTGTATGTGTGTGTGTGTGTGTGTACATCTTGGAGTGGCGGGGGAGGGGAGATGAAAGAGGGAGAGAGAGAATCCCAAGCAGCCTCCATCCTGAGCATGCGGGGCTTGATCTCCCAACCCTGAGATCATGACCTGAGCTGAAATCAAGAGTTGGATGCTTAATCGACTGAGCCACCCAGGCATCACCCACACAAGTATATGTTTTTAATATTTATCTGAATTTTAAATTTGAAATAACACCCATCAACTCACATAGTTACCAAATCATTTGTGAGTGATGAGAACTTCTAATATCTATTGTCAACAACTTTCAAATATGTGACACAGTATTGTCAACTAGGGTTCACTGTGCTGTACAGTATATGATCAGGACTTATCTTATAACTGAAAGTTTGTACCTTTTGACTGTCTTCACCCATTTGACCTAGAAAGAAACTTTTATGCAGATACTGGCATGGCTGTCTGTCTGTTGGTTCACAAACTGGCCCCTGGGCGCAGAGGGCATGGAGAGATGGTAGAAAGAAGCAGACCACTCCAGATAGGTAGATGGTCATTTAATAAACAAAGGAGCTTACTAATGCGGCTTGCCTTGGGCAGCCTCCAGACACTGTGTCTCTGTACTTGCTTGCCGGAATCTTAAATTTATATAGAGACCTTAACTGGGTTCAGTCACATCTACTGTCCAGATGGTCCCAACAACATGTAACTCTTAAGGCTTCATCCTTAAAAATGACTTCCACTGGGAGTGGTGGACAGAACATTCCAAGGACAGGGCTGGGGGTCAGGGGCCACTGATTACCTGGCTCCACCTTGTTTGTCAACCAGCAGTCACATCTTCTCAATGACGTCTTCTAACAGACTCTCAGTTTATTCAGGACTCAGCTTAAATGTCACTGCTTAAGAGTCCTCCCTTGATTACCTCTATAATTATCAGCCTTTGCTCTAACATTGCTTTATTTGCTTCATAGTATGTCTCATCGCTTGAATCTAAATTGTGCATCTATTTTTTTGTTGGTTTATTGACCTCCCCAATTACAATGTAAGCTTTAGGAGAGTGTATGTATCTTCAGAACACAGAAGACTCTCAATAAATAGTTGTTGGGTGAAAGAATGAACTGTTTCAAAAATATATATATAGCAGGAATTATTTGTTTTATGGATGAAGAAACTGTAGTTTATGTAGGAGAAGTAACTTAGGGTCACAAAGCTAGGAGAGGATCATGCCTAAAAATGAATCCAGTTTGACATGATGTAATAAACTCAGCTCTTCATCACCTCACAATGACTAAACCACAACTATACTATAAGAAGTTACATTATATGCTGTGAGTCACAGAGTACCTTCAAGGAGAAAGAAGTCAGAGAAAGAGAAGTAACATGGAATCAGAAAAAGTTTCATGAAGGATGACATTTTTTTAAGCCATAAAATGAGATTTAGTGAATTGCATGATAAAATTTTAAAATCCATGAGTTGATAAAAACAAATATAGCTATTTAAATTTATTTTATTTTTAATTTAATTTTGATTCCAGTATAGTTAGCATACAGTGTTATATTAGTTTCAGGTATAGAATATAGTAATTCAACAACTCCATACATGACCCAGTGCTCATCACTACAAGAGCACTTCTTAATCTCCATCACCTATTTCACCCATTTCCTCACCCACCTCCTTTCTGGTAACCATCAGTTTATTCTTTGTAGTTAAGAATCTGTTTCTTGGTTTGTCTTTCTCTCTGTTTTTCCCCTTTGCTTATTTGTTTGTTTCTTAAATTCTACATATGAGTTAAATTATAGGGTATTTGTCCTTCTCTGACCGACTTAGCATTATACTCTTTAGCTCCATCTATGTCATTGCAAATGGCAAGATTTCATTGTTTTTTTTATGACTGAGTAATATTCCATTGTATAGCGATACCATCTCTTCTTTATCCATTCATCAATAGACAGTTGGGTTGCTTTCATATTTTAACCACTGCAAATTATGCTGTTATAAACATAAGGATGCATGTATTCTTTTGAATTAGTGTTTCTGTGTTTTTTGGGTAAATACCCAGCAGTGTAATTACTGGATTGTAGGCTAGTTTTATTTTTAACTTTTTGAGGACCCTCCATACTGTTTTTCTAGATCAGCTGCACCAATTTGCATTCTCACCAACAGTGCAAGAGCGTCCTTTTTTTTCTCTATTTCCCTGCCAACATCTGTTGTTTCTTATGCTGTTGATTTTAGCCATGCTGACAGGTATGAGATGATATGGTTTTGATTTGCATTTATCTGATGATGAGTGCACTCTACTCTCACCACTTTTATTCAACACAGTACTGGAAGTCCTAGCCATGTGACATAACAAAAAGAAACTCTGAAGATTCCACCAAAAAACTGCTAGAGCAGAAGATACTTTTAAAAATATTTATTTATTTATTAATTTCAGAGAGAGAGAGAGTGACAGTGACACTGTGGTGGGCAGGGCCAGAGGGAGATGAGAGAGAAAATATCAAGCAGACTCTCCACTGAGGGCAGAGCCTAATAATGCAGGGCTCCATCTCAGGAGCATGAGGTCATGACCTGAGCCAAAACCAAGAGTTGGACACCTAACCAGGCACCCCCAGATGGTACTTTTAAATTGGTTTTGAGAAAAGGTGGGTTTTCATCTTTCCATGCTCAAAGGAATAAGAGCAAAATTACAGATAAACATTAAGTGGTCTATAATTTATCAGTGAAACACTGATAAATCTGATTTGACCAGACAGAGCAACATTTTGGTTTGGTTTTGGAAATGGTAAAGAAAAAGTTGCTCCCATAACATCCAAGGAACCTAGAAAGGGCTTTTATATTTTTATGTACTTGCTACTATGTTTTGTGGCCCTCATGGAGCTTTAGTATCCTTGGCCCTGGTTCATTCCACCCTTTGTAACTGGAGGCCTATTGAAAAGCTAAATGGAAGGATTTGCATGGTCACACGGTTGCGGTTATTATCTAACAAGTTCATACTTTTAGGAATTGGATAATGGGACTTGTTTAAACACAGAATAACATGTGTGTTTGTGTGTGTGTAAGTGTGCACATGCAAATCTTTCCTTTCTGTTTTCCAACTTAAAGCTATTGAAGGAGCAAGATCATCTTACTTACACATGAGGATAATATCCTTTAAATGCTTATCAAAAACTACAGCATATTGCTCTAATTTTCTCTTTAGAGGAAAATATCAGAGTAAGGGATTTAACAGTAATAATAATAATAAAATAAGAATAACAAAGCTGCATGGAAGTTACAAAAATGTCAGAAAAAAAATGATTCATAGGGGACATTGTTTTATTTGTAGTAAAACAGACAGAGATAGGAGTTCTGACTTCAACACTTACTAACTGTGTAAGCTTGGAATATTTGCATAAACTCATTTGTACAATAGTAAAATAACATTGCATTCATGTTTGGTGACTTAGGACATGTATTTATTTAACTTCTTTGTCTCTCCGTTAATCTACAAAATGGATATAATAACCATATCTATTTCATGAAATTGTTATAAAGTGTAAATGAGATCATAAATAAAATGTTCTTAACATTGTGGCTGGCACATGATAGGGACTCAGTAAATGCAAGCAACTCCTGCTGTTACCACTCTTCCTTCTCCTCTTCCTCCAGCCCATCATAACAGCTTCCCTTCTAGCACTGCCCTGTTCCTGCCATCTCCAACATGCCTTCATTCCTCTCCTATCTGATTAATAACATGAGTAGCAAAAAGAAAAGTCAAAACCGGCAACTCAGAGGGAAGATGGAAAGCTTGGAGGAAACCAAAGCTTTGTGAGACTGGGGTCCAAGACTGAATGAGCAAACTGAAGATGCCAAAGCCACAAAGGGGAAATCCAAGGGATGCCAGCAAGGGAAAGGTTAAGCTCCAAGACATCTGAAGAGAGCACAGATTGCTGCAGACTGAAGACCAGCAAAGTCTGTGGCATCTCTAAAGCATTTCTCTAAAGGTGACTGAATAACACAAGAGTTAGTTTACATTTATTGGAGAGTCTAAAAGTGGGAGTAATGAAATGGAATGAAATGAAAACTGAAGCCAAATGAACAATCAACATCTTGAAAAAGGCTTCAACTAACAGTAGGTTTTAGTCTCTTGGTTTCTGGAAATTCTGTGTCACTTAGAAATTATCTCATTCATCAGATCTTGGATCACTAAATTCTATCAGATGGCAATGTTTGTCTATTAAGAACCTCTACCCTGAATCCCTCAGTCTATCATAAGTGGGAGAATGGATACAGAAAATCATTCTTCAGTTACTGAGTTTATCCTTGAGGGGTTAACAGACCAGCCTGGACTCCAGCTCCCTCTCTTTGTCCTGTTTCTACTTATCTATATGGTCTGCATCATGGGAAATATGGGCTTGATCTTTTTAATCAGAATCAGTTCTCAGCTTCATATGCCCATGTATTATTTTCTCAGTAATCTGTCCTTCATAGATCTCTGCTACTCCACTGTCATAATTCCCAAGCTGTTGGTGAACTTTGTTTCAGAAAAGAATCTCACCTCCTTTCCTGAGTGCATGGCTCAACTCTTTTTCTTCTGCTTCTTTGGTATTGATGACTCCTACATGCTGACAGCAATGGCATATGATCGTTATGTTGCTATCTGTAACCCCTTGCTCTATAATGTCACCATGTCCAACAGAATCTGTTTTCTACTGGTCACCAGTGTGTATACAGTGGGCGCCATTGGAGCCTTAGTCCACACCAGCTACATATCTAGTCGATCCTTCTGTGGAACTAATATCATCCACCATTACTTCTGTGACATCCTTCCTCTTCTGAATATATCTTGTTCAAGAGACTCCACCAAGGAACTCTTGGTAATGATTTTGGTTGGATTCAATGTATTTGCATGTGCTTTAGCCATCTTTATCTCTTATGCCTTCATTCTTTCCAGCATCTTATGCATCCACTCAGCTGAAGGCAGGTCCAAAGCTTTCAGTACCTGCAGTTCCCACCTTGCAGCTGTTGGGGTCTTCTATGGCTCCATCATCTTCATGTATTTTAAACCATCTTCCAGCAACATAATACAGGAGAAGGTGGCTTCTGTGTTTTATACCACAGTGATTCCCATGCTTAACCCCCTTATCTATAGCCTTAGGAACAAGGATGTCAAGGAATCCCTTAAAAAAGTCCTAAATAATGGGTTACTTTCTCAGTCTTCATAGGAAACAGCACTTTTAATCGAAAAGAAATGGCAGCTTTGAACATAGATCTTATCTGAAGTTTTATTTCTTCTTGTTTTTAAGAGGAACCAATTAGTTTAGAAACATGGGCCATCTTAAAGTAAAATATCTGAAGGATTTGGTTTTGGTGACCCTCATTTCTTCTTTAGGTGCCCCTACCTACTCCCAACACCCAGTGTTCTTTTACTATGTCTAGTCAAGCCATTCAAGAAACAGACTTCTACCCTACACTTTTGCACCCTCTAAACATATATACAACAGAAACCTTCCTTTCTGTAAATTGTCCTTCTAAACTGAAATCTCCTAATCAAACTTATTTTAAAGTTGTATTGTCTAATAATGGTTGAATGTGTAAATCCCCTCAGTTTATACATTTTAATACTCAAGAGAGTTGTATAAGCAACGGACATTTCTTTAATAGAATTTGAAGGGAATTTAGTCGCTAGGAAACAAGAAGTAGTATTTTCATATGACTTCTAGCTGTTGTTAGAATCATCAAAAATAATATCTGTCCTATGGAGGTGTCAAATGGGGTGACAGTTGGGTGGGGGATGGCAGAAAGGGACAAAATGATTTCTCATTTTTAGTTTTCACTATAATTTTAATCTACATATTATCTTTCCAATTTACTGCATACCTTGACTCCTTTCTGTTGGATCTCAAGATGACTTCCCTTTGGATAACTCCCTTATTATTCACTATTTATTCTCCCATCATTCAGAATAATCCCTGAGCCTCAATATACCATTAAAATTCATTCATTTAGTAAGTCCATCAATAGTATTTGCTGGGAAACTTTGTGACAGACAAAAAAATTCTCTCTTCATTAGGAGTATTTTGCTCCCATAAACCAGTGGACAAGAAAATACATACTATATCCAATAATGATCAGTGCTTTGGAATAAACTAAAGCAGAGGAGGGTGTTGGGACTGGAGGGAGGAGAGGCTTGCCCTTTAATACATGGAGGTCAGACTCTGAGAAATCTAATATTTACCGGAAACCTGAAGGAAGTAGGAAATCAAGCTATATGACCATGAGAAAAAAAGTTAAGGCAAAGCGAACGTCAAATATAATCTCTGAAAGAAGAGCATGTATGGGCACTGTTAAGGAACTGTAGTTTAAAGACCACTGTTTAAGGAGGGTGAAGGGGCAGAGGCATGAGAGGTGGTATCAGGGGAATGGTAAGGGAAGGAGGCAAAACCTGCCAGTCCTTAAGGCAAGTTTGAAAGGTCTAACTGTTTCTCTATGTGAAGTGGGAAGGAAGCCATGGAAGGGTTTGAACAGAAGAATGACATGATCTGATTAATAGATTATTCTTATTCTTTCCATCAAATGGGCCTAGAAGCAATGAAATCCAAGTAACAAAGTTCATGCCTATTATCCTATAATAATTTGGTTTCTATCACACTCCACTGACAGAAACCAGGACTTCATGGAGAAATGGCAGATTCCAGGGTGAGGGTACCTAAAATTCAGGATAAGCCTAGAATATTTTAGTATTCCACAGAATAAATAAGTTCCCTAAATTTACAAAAATGTGTCAAACAGAAAGACCTTCTTCTGGACAAATTTAGGACATCTTGAACATCAGAATGGGTAGTTTATGAAAATCTACAAGTCCTTACTGATACAAAAACAATAATGACAATTAAAATGAAAAGTAGTAGAAAAGGGAAAGGCCTTCACAGAAATATCAATTAATAAATCCAAAAGAATTTATATAATTAGAAACTCATAAGATTGCAATGACCATACTAATGATTGAATTGGTGAGTGTCATCGATGGAAACTCTTATGTAGTCTTGGTTATTCCTGAAGGAATAAGAACTGAAGGAATTCTTATAAAGTAATTTTCTTCACTTAGATTATATGAAAATAAAGGACATGAAGTTTTCTAGGCCTACTTTATGCCTAAACACCTTAGAATTTCCTACCTAGTATGTTAAATAAGCTGGATATTGTCAAAATACAGAAAATCCCAGAAAAATAATGCAGATCTCTAATGGTAGTGAGGTATATCTAATCCAATTTACCACTTTCTTAGTGATAAAATTTAAAACTCAGAAAGGTTATTCTTTCCCTCTCCATTTTCTCTTCTCCTAAGTTTTATTTCTATTTGTGTTTTCCCAACTCTGCATATTCACTCTCTCATAGAACTCCTCATCCCTTCTCACCCCAACAAGTTCTCTAGTGTCCATTTACATACTACTGAAAGAAAGAAACAAGAATGTGAACCTGATTTACCAGTAAGGATGACAAATAAACACAAATTACAGAATTACTGATCTAAGTACAAAAAGGAAAATACAATAAATGTATAAAATAAAACAAAAAAAATAATCCAAGAAATTAACATCAAAATATGGTAGTGATAAAAATTTGTATTTACAAAATTGTGGGAATTCTTACTAATGCCATCATTTTAGAGGTAAACAGACTGAGGCTGAGGACAAATCTATATTCCCCTTCCTTTTATGACTGAGACTACAAATCACCATTAGGAAGATATTACAAATGTGGAAGAGATTAAGAAGAGATATTACATACAACCAGTGCTGACTCTCTAGAATGTAAATGCTCCTAATCCCCTTTTTTGGATCAGAGATCATTTAGGTGGCCAGATGAAGAATTAGATTCTTTCTTAGAATAATGTTTCTAACTGCATAAAATGCATATGACTTAACATTATAATAAACTATTGAAATCAAAATAGTTAAAATAAATTTGTGATTTATCAGTGAATTAAGTCACAGGATCTAGTAGCAGATCTAATAATTACTATAATTTGAAGTAGTGATGGTTATAAATGTTCATGATGAACTCCATTATACCCTAAGAACCTTTTTGACATATGTACAACTTTATATGTTAGGAAAATATATGTGATTCTGTTGATAAGAAAGTCATAGATTATTACATATTTCAACATGATCAGTTACTAAGATTCTGACTTGAAGGTAATGTTAAATTTTAATTTAGAGATTAGAGACAATAAACTTTCTATCCAAGTTTCCAGACCCATAAACTCCAATTTAAGAAGTGCTTTTCTAATAGAAGCAAAGTCTCCAGAGCTTCATACCCAATTCTAGCAGTGAGCTGAATTCTAAGACTACCCAAATGGGCATAACTTCCTCTCTTGAGTAGGTGGAGTGAATTTTGACTCAACACATAAAACAAAATCCCAGGAAAAAGCACAAGACCCTGTTCATCAAATATGAGGTACACACAAAATTCTCTCCTCCATCTGCCCCACACTCCCAAGTTAAAGAAAAGTGGTTAAAAACATAACAAGTCCTTAAATTATACCTCAAAGAAGAGAATGAACAGCTCTCAGATGATCTGGAAGAGGATTCCATGTGAATTCACACACTATATATACCAGAGATATACAGAACTGACTACATTGGGAATGAGCAAATGAAAAGATACCACATAGCACCTTCAGCCATTGCAAAGAAAATAAAGGAAGGAAGGAAAATAAGAAAAGTGAACAAAATAAATGAAACCATTATTTTTTTGTCAAGGACTACTGCACATATCCATGAACACCTCTTCTTTTTTTTTTCCAAAGATTTTATTTATTTATTCATGAGAGACACTGGGAGAGGCAGAGACAAAGGCAGAGGGAGAAGCAGGCTCCCTGTGGGGAGCCCGATGAGGGACTCGATCCCAGGACCACAACCTGAGCCAAAGGCAGATGCTCAAATGCCCCACCTCCTCTCTTTCTAAGGAGACAGCAGGTACCTTGTTCAGCAGAGACATGAAACTCCCATAACACCACAGATACAATATCATATAGGTTATAATAATCAAAAGCTAAGCAATTTCTTCCATTTAAAATTAGGTTATTCTGGGTTGCCTGGATGGCTCAGTGGGTTAAGCATCTGCCTTTGGCTCAGGTCATGATTTCAGGGTCCTAGGATCAAGGACCTGGTTCAGGCTTCCTGCTCAGTGAGGAGTCTGCTTAACTAACTGAGCTACCCGGGTGCCCCCATCGTATGATTTTTCTTTTTCTGGTTTCATATTCCCTACTACCTGAAGCAAATGACCAGGTGCAATTATTCCAGCGTAACTGAGTTTGTCCTTGAAGGATGAATAGATCAACCAGAACCCAAGTGGCTTCTCCTCCTCTCATTTCTAGGGATATATGGGGTCACTGTAGTGTGAAACTTTAATATATGATCCTATAGTCTCTTTCAGTTCCAAGCTCCAATCTCCCATGTATTTTTTTCTCTGGAATTTGTCATTCCTAGATCTTTTTCACCGCTAAGTTGTGACCCCCAGACTCCTGGGAAGTTTTGTATGGGAGCAAAAGGATGTATCTCCTATTCTGGTTGTATGATATAGCTTTCTTTTTCTTTGTATTTTTGCTCTTGCCAAGCAAAAAATCTCCTCACAATATCTCTAGGTGAATTCAATCTGTTGGCAATAGCTAACATCATCATCTCTTACACCTTCCTGTTCTCCAACATTCTTAAAAAAAAAATAGAAGACTTTTATTATTTATTTGAGAGAGAGAGAGCGAAAGAGAGAGAGAGAGAGAGAGAGAGAGAGCAAACCGTGGGAGGAGCAAAGGGAGAGGGACAAGCAGACTCCATGCTGAGTGCAGAACCTCACAAGGGGCTTGATCCCATGACCCTGAGAAGCTACCTCTTCCCTCATTTAATCCTCTTCTCCCTTGCAAGTGTTGCTTCTCTAAGATTACATCTTGTATACTATGCCTACTTTTTAGATTTTTTTTCCTCTAGTTAATGTTCTGGTCTACTAGGTCTACTTTTTCAGTATTTTTTGTATGTAAGATAGACTTAATTCTCAGGGACCAATACCTTTGCTTGTTTCTAGTGTCATTTTTTTCTACTTACAGATAATTTGAAGTTGGTAGTGCTCTCTATCACCTAGCTGTGCTGAAGGAGAGGTGTTTATGTGGTTTTACTTGTTCCACTAGTTGATCTATATAGCTTTGAGGAAGGCAAACGGAGAGATTCAAATATAAGCAGGTATCATTACCTCAGCTACCCCCAAGTTCTGGACAAAATACTTTACAATGAAAAAGACATAGGCAAGTAGCCAAGTAATATATGGTGACATTTTCAACATAATTGGACATTAGGGAACTGCATATAATGAGATACTATGACATGTTCACCAAAAAGATTAAAAGTGAAAAAAACTCACAATACTATATGTTGACAAGGATCCAGAGTAGTGGGAACTCACATACATTGCTGATGGCACTCTGGCATTATCAACCACCTTGGGAAACAGTTTGGCCCTGTTTTCTAAATGTAAATATTGTCTAAAGCTAAATAACCTATTATACAGCTCAGTAGGTATATGCCGAGGAGTGGCTATATACCCAAGAGGAATGAGGATATATAGCAACCAAAAGACAAGTAAAAGTATATTGATAGAAGCATTAATCATAATAGCTCCAAAGGGAACATATTTCTGAATGTCCCTCACATAGGAGAATGGATAAAATATATTTTATTCATACAAATGGAGACTACAGAAACATACCACAACATGCACAAGTCTTTTTTTTATTTATAAATTTATTTTTTATTGGTGTTAAATTTCCCAACATATAGAATAACATCCAGTGCTCATCCCATCAAATGCCCCCCTCAGTGCCCATCACCCAGTCACCCCCACCCCCCACCCACCTCCCCTTCCACCACCCCTAGTTCGTTTCCCAGAGTTAGGAGTCTCTCATGTTCTGTCTCCCTTTCTGATATTTCCCACTCATTTTTTTCTAACATGGATAAGTCTTCTAGAAAAATTCTTGAGTAATATAAGCTAGATACAGAAGAATATACATGGTATGATTCTTCATATGAAGTTCAAAATAAGGCAAAACTACTTAGTTGTGCTAGTGCTGCCTCTTGGAAGGAAGTGGATACGACTGGGAAAAAGTATGAGGAAGCCTTTAGGTGTGAGGCTAATAGTCTATTCATATCTTTATCTGGATAGTCACTAAATAGGTATAAACATAATTAAAAATTCAAGGATTTGTATTCTTAGTGCATTTTGTGTATATACACATATAAAAATTCATGAGATACAGTGGAAGAATGTCCAAAAATGCTTAGAGGAGAAGAGAGACTCCTCCAGTACCCCTGCACTCAAAACAGACACACACCAAAATGACTTTGGAATCATCCTTAAAATATTATCCTTATTCATTTGTATGCTATATGATTATTGTAGTTGGAAAAGGAAAAGAAAGATTGTTAATGCGTTAGAGAATTTTTTTATCCCAGTGAGTCATGTATGTGCATGCCATTTGCCATGCATGTCTTTTTAAATTTCAATATACATTGGATATGATCCCAAGTATTATTTTTGACTGCTTTTTCTATTGTATATTTATACTATGTTTTATTTCAGCTTATATCTGAGCGTCATTTAATTCATTTTTACAATTATCAATAGTACAGCAATAAATATCATTGTAGCTCTGTCTTTGCCAATATGACTTTTATTTTTTAAGCATACATGCCTAAGAATTCAATAATGTGGTAAAAGCTCACAAAGAATTTACAATTCAATATATTTAATATATACTATCAACTATCTGATATAAAGTAATATAGATATTTAAATATGCATATTATTTTGTTTTATTTGAACTTTTATTACTACTAATAGAGTTGGACAAATTTAATGTTCTAATTTGGATTCATATTTTTTATATTTGTTCACTGAATAATTTTTGTCTACTTTCCTATGGAATATGAATTTTTTTGTATGAATTTATAAGAAGATTTTATATATTTTTATTTTGGTCAGCTAAAATCCTTTTGTTCATTTCTATTGGTTCTGACCTTTCCTTCTGGAGGAAACAATAATCCTAATAAGTTTATGAATATTTGCTGTGGGCTTTTCATAGATGGCTTTTAAGATGTCGAGGAATGTTCCCTCTAAATGTTTTTAACCATAAAGATGGTCTTCTGTCATTTTTTATAAGACTTAGAATTTTTGTCATAACTTAATTTTGAATCTTCTATCTGTCTTTATTCTATTTTTATTCAGCACAGACTTGCCTTTTTCTTTTCCTGAATTGATTGGAATGTGTTTTTCTAAATTCTAGAAGTCCATGAAAAGGGAATGAGACACCCTTCCTTCATTCTTGATATTCTCATCCAGAGGAGGGAATATCTATTACTCTAACACTCCAGATCCGTTTCACACCCTAAGTCACTCCTCCTAGGGAGGTACATTGACTTATCTGACTGCTGAGTTTCAGAAAAGAAATGATTTCTTTCTTTTTGAAAATTAGCATACTTTCAAAAAGAATATATTCTTGGTTACTCTTTCCCATGCAATTCAACCTCTTTGTGGAGACTTGCAGAAATCCTGTCCTTTCTATGATTAGGAAATAAGTTTGCCAAATTCTAGAGCTTAGTTTTGAAAAATTCATCTGCCCCAAAATATATCTTTACTACTAATAAAGATGTAATAAAGATATTTTGAAAAAAATAAAGATATTTCGATCTTCACTCAACAGATTGCTTATTTACCTTTTCTATTAATGCAGAACAAGCGCTATATATTTTACTTTCTCAAACTACTGTATTTTGTATATTGGGTCATGGTTATAAAGAAGCTAACAGGAGAAGTAGATTTAGGAGCAAAAGTGCACATAGGAGTTCTGGGGTTTTGATAGAGGGGATTTTGATTCAGTGGCATGAAGTCACACATATTTTGCAATATTTTATAGTTTATAGTTTGTGCATAACTTTAATAAGATCCCAGCAAATGGTTATGAGTCTAAAGCCCTCACAAGGGGGAATCCTAACCTTCATAGGTGCAATATGCAGCAGGTTTGTTCAAAGGTGAATGAATAATTTTCTGCAGGTGTCCATTCACTTCTCCAGAGGCCACACTGCGAGTGCTGAGCCTTAAGCAAAGACAGAGGAAAAGTCCCTTGAAAACTGTGAGTTAAGCAAGCCTCCACAAAGCCCTGTGTCCTATGGTCCTTGTCAAATGTAGGTTGGTAAATTAAGCCAATTTCACCAATTGCACAAGCAAATACTGCTGCAGCTTCAACTTGGACATACAGAGGAAGCTTTTTCCCAGACAGGTAATTATTTCATTATAGGGAGAAGAGAATCTTTTCATATAAACTTTTATTGGACAATTAATTGTTGGTTTCACTCTATCTTGAAGCCATGTCTTCAAGAAATAGTTCCAAGATTAGTATGACAGGGTTGTTAGGCTGCTTTAAATTGTATCACTCTTTTATGTCGCCTCAATTTGCCTTTGTGATCCAGACATGGCACTGTGGAGGACCTAACCTTGAATTCTTGTGGCTTATGCATAGGCTCAAGAGTCAGCTTCCACTGAATGGGCTCAACTTGTCCCTAAACTTCTTAAATACAAAAGTTCTGACCAGGGCTTTAGCTTCTTGTCTCTAATCAAGAGCTTTCCTTTAGGATGGTAGATTTCATTAATAAACCAATAAAAATGGGCTGGGATCTTACCATAAAAAGGATATTGTATCTTATATTGAGAAAGAAAAACAGCTCAGTGAAATTATTGCAAACCTAAAGACTAAGGAGGTAGCCTAGGGATCCTGGGTGGCTCATCGGTTTAGCCCTGCCTTCGGCCCGGGGCGTGGTCCTGGAGTCCTGGAATCCGGTCCCATGTTGGGCTTCTGCATGGAGCCTGCTTTCCCTCTGCCTGTGTCTCTGCCTCTCTCTCTCATGAATGAATAAATAAAATCTTAAAAAAAAAAAAAAAAGAAGAAGAAGAAGGTATTCTAAAGATCTGGATGAAAGATTCTACTTATAGGAATCAAGTCTGCAGAGGAAATTGAATTATTTGTAAAGGTTGCTTCTGCATAACAGAAATACTATAAAAAAGAAATAAAGTAAAACATTTAATTAAACTAGAATAATAGAGGGAGATAAATAGAGCAAGGGGACAGGAGGGAAGGATAGGGAAGGGATTCTAAATCTTTGTGGTAGATAGGACGCCTGGGTGGCTCAGTGGTTAAATGCCTGCCTCCAGCCCAGGGTATGATCCTGGAGTCCTGGGATCGAGTCCCACATCAGGCTCCCTGCATGGAGTCTGTTTCTCTCTCTGCCTATGTCTTTGCCTCTCTCTCTCCTGTCTGTCTCCCATGAATAAATAAATAAAATCTTTAAAAATAAATAAATAAATACATAAATAAATAAATAAATAAATAAATAAATAAATAAATAAAGCAATCTATGCGGTAGAAAATAATTTGAAGGCCAAGAACCTGAATCCAGGAAACTATTCACTGCAATATCAAAACCACTAAAAAGCAGTAAATAGTACATGTTTGCTTTAAAGACAGAAAAATCTTAAAGGGTGGCAATGTCTGAGTAGACACAGACATTACCTGGATCCTGAGAAATCATGAAAGAAATATATGGAGCAAGGCATAGGGAAGAGAAGACATATTAAGGAACAGGTGGCCAAGACCATGGTAAAGTTCAGGATCTCATTAAACAAACCAGTGGGAAGGTGTATTCTTGGTGGGGATGGTCAAGAGGAGGAAGCTGAAGATAAATAAGCTTTGTTAGAATTTGGCAGTGAAATTTGGGCAGATCTAGACCTACTGATTTCACATTTCTCAGGTAGAATGATTTCCCAAGATGAAATCTAGAGATTTTTTTTGGCAAAGGCAAAAAAAAAAAAAAAAAAAAAAAGTAAAGGGAGAAAGGCAGCTAATTTCAACTGCTGGTTAAACATGTAACAGTGAGTGAGGAGAAGCAACATGAGATGGAAGTTAAAATTCTAGAAATTCCACAGAACATTCCTTAGAGGTAGAGGAAAGCAAGTGAGGACTGCAAAGCATCAGAGGCATGTTTCATTATAGCCTCCCCTCCAAACAACAAACAAACAGAACACATGAGACCTAAAATGTATGGAAATCCAGGAAAGACATCATCTAGAGTGTGTGGTACTTACTTGTGCAGTGAGGGCACAAGCTCAGAAACATCACAGTTCAGTTCAGGAATCCACTGAGAACAATCTCCAACTGAAACAAATGTGGGGGTTACCCTCTCTGTGGGGCACGTTTCACAAACTTTATTGCAACAGGTAGTGGAAACCCCACACAGCCCTGAAACTATCTGCCCAGAGGTCCCTTAGTACAGAACCATTGTATCATGAAAGAAAGAGAGAGAGAGAGAACAAAGAAATGGAACAGAAATGAAGAGATTCTGAATATGCTGAATTAAAAAAAAGTAAGAGTATTTTGAGTGAGACTTACTGACTAGAATTGCCATTCTTGTTCCATAACTGTTTTTACAAACTTCTTTCTTTCTTTCTTTTGCCTATTTGTCTCATTCCCTCAAGAATTAATGGAGATCTGGGATCAAGTTACATATCTATTAGCATTCTTGTCAGGGAACAACTGAGCACCACCTACACAGCAGGTATTCCATAAAGCAAACACAGGATGTTGGGGGGGTGGGGAAGACTAACACTGGAGAAAATAAGAATTCTCATTCCTCTTCTACCACAGTAAGTTAGGAAAAAATAAAACTGTCTAAACCTCAGTTTTCCTGCCCCAAAATAAGAACACTAAAACTTGCTTTACCAAACTCCTTTTCATTTCATTGAGAAAATGGAATCAATTACAGATGGAGAAGTATTTTAAAAGTCCAGATAGTATACATATCATGACAGGCTAACAAGGAAAAATGAACAAAAAAGGACATACTTTGTTGAAACCTTAATTTCTCCCACCTATAAATCTCCAAAAGCAAGACTCATTTCTTCACCAAAACCTTCCTCAATGCTTTCTTGACATCCTTGTTTCTCAGACTGTATATTAAAGGGTTCAGCATGGGGATCACTGTGGTGTAGAACACTGAGGACACCTTCTCTTGTTCCAGGGAATTACTGGAAGGGGGCTTGAAATACATGAATGTGATAGACCCAAAGAAGATCCCCACAGCCATGAGATGAGAGCTGCAAGTACCAAATGCCTTGGACCGGCCCTCTGAGGATCGGATTCGAAGGATGCTGTAGAAGATGAAGGCATAGGAAATGCAGACGGCCAGAGTGGGTACCAAGGTGTTAAATCCCGCAATGATAAAAAGCAGAAGCTCATTGAGGTGTGTATCGGAGCAGGAGAGATTGAGGAGAGGAAGAACATCACAGAAGTAATGGTTGATGATGTGGGATCTGCAGAAAGACAGTTGCATCATGGCACTTGTATGGGCCACGGCGGAGAGAAAGCCCAGGCTGAAGGCAACCAGCACCAGCAGTGAGCACACTCGGGGGGACATGACCACACTGTAAAGTAGGGGGCTACAGATGGCAACGTAGCGATCGTATGCCATCACGGTCAGGAGGTAACCCTCAGCCACTACAAAGACCACGAAGAAAAAGAGCTGTGTCATGCACTCAGAATAAAGGATCATATTCTTCCTCCCTAAGAAGTTCACCAGCATTTTGGGGGTAATGACAGAGGAATAGCAGAGATCGATGAATGATAAGCTGCTGAGGAAGTAGTACATGGGGGTGTGAAGGGAAGGGCTCAGGGTAATCAGGAGAATCAAGCCCAAGTTCCCCACCACCGTCAGGATATAGATTCCCAGGAACAGGAGGAAGAGAGGCTGCTGGAGCTCTGGCTGCTGTGTTAGACCCACTAACACAAACTCGGATGCTGCAGAATGATTTCCTGCAACCATTCTTCTTTAGAGATCTCTGTGGAATTGGAAAAGAAGAAGTATATTAAAGTGGATCTTTACTCTCTGTCTAAACAAAACCAGACCTGCAAAAGGAAAGTCCAGAAACAGATACTGAATCACAGCTTTCATTATCTCTGGTCCTGTCTCCCTAAAGCACCCTGTCCTGTGTTTATATTAGTATGTACTTTTTGTTTTCCTTTGTTTCCTATGTTTATATTAGTATGTACTGTTTATTTTCCCCTGTTTCCCCCTTCCATTCATAGAGCCTTTAATTAACTTCTTTCCAGTTAACTTGCTATGCTTGTATATATTACACATGCACACACATACACATTTTGTAATTTGCTTAGAATGTAGAATACTATTATTAACACAATTTATTTTTGCATCTTCCCTTCTCAATTAAAAAAAAATTCTTACAACATTCCTTCAAAACAACTGATGAACATAAACAGTGGTATAATATTCAGTGGTGTAGATATACCACTAACTATTACATCTTCTTATTGATAAGTTAACTTTTTCCTGGATTAAAAAATGCTACTATCAAATACATTGTCATTTAAAAGTGTACATACACATACCAGTGTTTTATTACCGTGAAGTAATGTCCCAAGGGAGATATTTATGGGTCAAAGAGATTATAAATTTTTACTTCATATAAATAGTACAATGTTGCTTTCCAGAAAACTATAGTAATATACACTTTCTGTAGCAATACATGAGTGTCCTTTTTCCTGCATCCCCACTAGCAATATGCATTAGCCATTTTTGCCAATGTGTTGATTGTTGTTACATGATGAATCATTATTTATTGATTTGTCCTTTTTTATCTTCTAATGAAAATAAACAGATTTTCATAGGACACTGGCCATTCGAATTTGATCTATAAATTGCTAATTGTGTTATTACTTTCTTCTTAAATTGTCTATTACAGAAGTTAAACTGTCCTCTGAATCCTTTCTTTCAGATTTATTGCTTAAGAATTGTTTTCACTTGTGGTATCATTGCTGTATACATTTTACAATCTTTAAATAGCCACATATATTTGATATTTTTAACTTATAGATTCCAGATTTTCAGTCTTGATTGAAAATATTTCTATAAGTGAAATTTAGAGAACGTTGATGAGAAAATGAAGTTCTAACAGTAGCTTGAGAATGTAGAGATGTGCAGGAGATTTACATGAGGTACAGGATGGTCAGAGCCTAATTATATGCACAGAATCATCATATATCTTTTAGTCCTCTTGGTTAAACCACCAGTATCACAGTGCTAAATTATTTTCTTTAGGAGCATGAAAAATAAATCCACCAACTTAAGAAATATTACCATGCTAATATTGTCCCTGGAACATAGTATGTACTTCACTAAATGCATTTGTTCTTCATAAAAAAAATCTGGTCAGAATATTACTCAATTAACTTCTCTCGCCAACATGTGGCCCACAAATTCCTCTGGGGGTCAGAAAAAGAGTAGAGTCTTAGGTGATGTGAGAACAAGCCAAAGTCATCTGAGAGCCAAAGAATGTGAATGTTTCAATAAGGAAAGTAGGGAAAGAGCCCAGGCTTGGGGTCAAAGGCTTATTGGTGGGAAATTTCCAAAAGGAACTCCTGAAATGGGCCCAGGATGATGTCTAATAGTCATTACTGAACAGCAAAACAGATTGTGCTTGCTTAGAAAGCAAGACAGAAAATGATTCTCCTGAAATGCTCTGTTGCCATTTCTTCAAGGGGAATGAAATAGGCTTCCTATTGACAACTACTGAGGATACATGTTTGAATTTTGTGAGGGCATTTATAATACCTAGAGGAGGTAGTCTTCCTACAGAAAAGGAGACCAGAGATGATAATGATTATTCTTCCTCTTCCTCGTTGATTGTATATTGCTTCTAAGTGCTTTACATATATTATCCTACTTAAGTTTTCAAGAACCCTTGAAATAATAGGTACTATTTCTAATCCCTATTTTACAGATAAAATACTGTGGTGCAGAGAATTTAGGAGTAAAGTCAGGAATTAAAACTAGGGAATCTTGTGCCAGATTCCATGTTCTTTTCCACCAAGCTCTTCTGCTTTTCCTTAAAGGATGGACTAAATCTATTATTAACATCTCTTGCTTTCTAACTTATTACAAAGCCTTAAGAGACAGACAGACAAGGAGATTTGGACATTATGAGATGTTATAGATGGATGTTATAGATGGTTCAGATTTCAAAACTTCCAGGAAAGGACAAATCTTGATGATGTGAAAGAACAGGAGCATAGGGTTCATGTGTTGTGAAGAACATGGGGACAGCATACACCCTGAAGTAGTTTAAAACAAGCCTAATAGAAATCCAATGCAAACTTCTGGATCTCATAATTTTACCTAACACTGACTGTGGCTTAAAGGAAATACATAAAAGAAAAACATTTATTTTTGGCATTTGAAGAACCTGCTATCTAATAGAATACTGAGTGTACTCAAAATTATTTAAAGGACATTTTCCATAGCACCCTTAATGGGGCACATTGTGGCACTCTGTTCATAGCCTAAGGCAACATTTCCCAGGCAATGCTCACAATGTCTTGTGAAGAAAAAGAACAAAAGAAACCCAATAGATGTGCTTCCATTTTCAGATATTTCCATCTGCCTCTCTTGGAGGTCTACTATAAACATATGTTCATTAAAGGCTCTGAATAGTGCAGTAGAAAGAAATCTGTTCAACTATGTTAACTCAGTATTTATATTTATTTGATAATGAAATTGTTTTAAGCTCCTTTAGGAGCTTAACAAGAAAGAACTTAGATCCTGTTCAGCAAGCCAGTGAAAAAGCTTTGATATCAAAGGAGGCTTATATTAAGGGCTGACCTCACTGTAGATCACTTTCCAACATGAGGCAAGTCATTTAACATAAACCTCAGTGTTTCAATCTGTGAAGTGGGAATGATAATACCCACTTCAAAAAAATATTGTGATAACTAAAATAATGAATTGAAAGGTTCATTATCTAAAAACACTACGGTTGTCTGGTGGTGCAGTTGGTTGGGTGACCAACTCTTGGTTTTGGTTCAGGTCATGATCTCAGGGTTGTGAAATTGAGCCCCGTGTTGGGCTGCTCACTTAGTGCGGAGTCTGCTTCTCCCCCCTTCCTCTCCCCCTCCTGCTTGTGCTTTCTCTCTTTTTTAAATAAATAAATCTTTAAAATAAAATAAAAAGGCTAATTAAAATGTAATTTTTTAAAAAAGAAATATATTCACTATAGAAAGGAATACAATACGAAAAGACAGAAATATACTGCCTTGGCATGAAGAAAGGCATGTGTTTCTTCTTCATCCTAGATCTTTCACCTTGGTATGATAGTGAAAATATTTTAAGCATTTGGAGTGGTTAGGTTTTAAAACATTTGTGCCTCTAGATTTGGAAATTTTGAGAGGGATTGGAAGTGTTAAGTCATTCTGGGAGGGAGCTGGAGAATAGAAGGCTCTTTATCTCAAAAGGTGTAAAGCACTTTGGCAAGTGATTCCAAAACCAGCAGGAAACAGAGCATTAACTAAACAGGCTGAAAGAGCTCTTAATCTATCTTATACTGGCATGAGAATACTCCTTCAAGATATATGAGGGGTAGGGAGGGATGTTTAATATTCTGTCCAATAATTAATACTCTACCTGCAGTTGTATCTGCCTTTGTATCTATAACTCTAAGAGACTTGTTGTGTGGGCTGGTGTATAAGAAGACAAGGAAAATGAATAAATACATAGATAGGAAGCACTTCAGGAAAGGAAAACCGTCAGAGTCCCATGGAAAGTCCAGTGACATTCTCCACACAAGAGCTGGATGAACTTAGACTGGGAATCATTTCTGCAGTAGGTTGTGATCCAATTTATAAAGAAGAAGTGACAAGGCAACATGAATGGAAGACATAACCAAGTAGAAAGAATAGTGGGGCAAGTGCTCCTGGTAAAACCAAAACATTGCATATGGTTAGCATTGCTCCTAATCACTAACTACCCTTCTATTAGATGGAGTACAACTGCCACAAATGAAACTGGCCACTTACCTGGTTCCGAACAAAGATTGAAGTTCTTAGGCATTGTTTATTTTGCTCATAACACAGATCTGTGCTATAGCCAAGAAAGAGAATAGCCTCTTCTGTTGTCTAACATGCACATTTATATGTCAATGACTGAATTATTTGATTGGCTGAAAGTAAAAGTCGAAATTCAACTGGTATTACTAACTCTCTGGATCTTGAAGCAAATCCTACTTAGCTTCTCTAGTCCTAAAAGCAAGAGGGTAAAGTGAGATGCAAATTTTATTTGAGGTTTATTAAGCACACAGATATCAGTAGAAATACTTAACTCTCCTGCACACGCAGGTCCCTAAAGACCTACTGAGCCTAGAGATTACTGCTGTGCTCACTATTTAATAACCCTTTGCAAAAATGATATTATCTTCTCACCCTCCTCCCATTGCTATATTTCCCAAGAGTAGTAAATGTGCTTTCTTATTTTATGTTTTCAAGTTACCAATGGGGATTCTGAAACACAGAGAAATTGCATCGATGATTCTCAAAAGTCTGCAGGCAGTTACTGGTTCTTCACTACTATTTCATCAGTCGGTTTTTTTAAAAAAGGAGAAAATAATGAAATGTAATTTTTCCCTAATGCTAAATTGATTCAACTTTTTGTCCTTTATTTCATTTATTTATTTTTTATTGTAGTACATCTATCTATCTGACACAAAATTTACCATTTTAAGTGTACGGTTCAATGGCATTAAGTACATTCACACTGTTATGTGATCATCATCCCCATCCATCTCTAGGAGTTTTTTATCACCTTCATCTGAAACTCTGTGTTCATTAAGAAATAATACCCCATCCTCCCTCTCCCAGCCTCTACCAACCACTTTTCTACTTTCCGACTCTATGGATTCGATTACTCAAAGTACTTGCATATGAGTGATATCGTACAATATTTCTCTTCTTGTGTTTGGCCTATTTCACTTAGCATAGTGTCTTCAGGATTCATCCAGGTTGTAGCAAGTGTTAGAATTCTTTTTTTTTTTTAATTTATTTTTTATTGGTGTTCAATTTACTAACATACAGAATAACCCCCAGTGCCCGTCACCCATTCACTCCCACCCCCCGCCCTCCTTCCCTTCTACCACCCCTAGTTCGTTTCCCAGAGTTAGCAGTCTTTACGTTCTGTCTCCCTTTCTGATATTTCCCACACATTTCTTCTCTCTTCCCTTATATTCCCTTTCACTGTTATTTATATTCCCCAAATGAATGAGAACATATAATGTTTGTCCTTCTCCGACTGACTTACTTCACTCAGCATAATACCCTCCAGTTCCATCCACGTTGAAGCAAATGGTGGGTATTTGTCATTTCTAATAGCTGAGTAATATTCCATTGTATACATAAACCATTCTTTTAAGGCTGAAAAATTTTTCATTGTATGTACATACCATATTCTGCTTATACATTTATTCATTGATAGAACTTGGGTTGTTCCCAGTTTTTGGCTCTTCTAGATAATGTTCCTTTGAGCATGGGTGTATATAATGTTCTTTTGAGAAAAGTACTCTGTGTTACTCTGAGGAAGTCAGTGAGGCTCTCTGACACTCAGTTTCGCATCAATAAAGTAACAGGACTTAAGCAAAATATTTTTCAAATTTCTTAGTGCTATAACATTAAAATAAGGAAGACCTATTCCAAAAGCAGAAGGTCATTTTTTGTGATTCAGCTAGCCTTTTATTCAGAAGTCATGTTAAATTTTTTTAAAGTTTTTATTCAAATTCTAGGTAGTTAACACACAGTGTGATATTAGTTTCAGGAGTATAGTATAGTAATGCAACACTTCCATACAATACCCAGTGCTCATCACAACAACTGCACTCCTTAATCTCCATTACTTATTTAACCCATTCCCCCACCCAATTTCATTCCAATAATTGTTCATCATGAGGATGTAGAAAAAGCCCTGGGTTGACATTCAAGAGACTCCAACTCCAGTCGTGGCCTGTGATCTGTGTTTAATTTTCTCATCTGTAAAATAACCCTATCTGTTTCACAGGGAAGTCATAAAATGAGATATGACACAAAATTAAAATTTTGTAAATTATGAAGCACTATAAGTAGGAATTAATAAATTCTACAATGCAACTCAAAGATAGCCCAGGACATATCAATAATTAATCTTCTGCCATTCGTATATATTCTCTCTTCTCATCCATGCAGATATCTTCCTGGACAAAATTATTCTGCATGAAAGCAGTGGTGGAGATGAGTTGCTGGCTAAGTATGTCACATAGGACCTACTCCTGCTGTCTTAGAAACTACCAAAATAAAATCAAGAAGGTCAAATAAGGGGCACCTGGGTGGCTCAGTGGTTGAGCATCTATCTGCCTTTGGCTCAGGGCATGATCCTGGGGTCCTGAGATCAAGTCCGGCATCAGGCTCCCTGCAGGGAGCCTGCTTGGCCCTCTGCCTATGTCTCTGCCTTTCTGTGTCTCTCATGAATAAATAAATAATCTTTTTTTAAAAAAAAAAAAAAAGGTCAAATAAAATGGAAGAGACTCTACTTTTAATCAATCCAAGGAATCAAACAATTCTGTGAGCAAAAAGAAGTAAGATCATTATGACTGGTTCCAGTACTGGTACTAATTACTAAGAACCCATCAATGCCCCTAATGAACCTTTAGGATATAGAATATGAAACAAAGATATCATTTTTATATATTGACAAATTTTGATAATAGGTTAGACTCAATAAATAACCTTTCTCTGGGCATTTAGACATGTATCCGGAAAGAATTACAGTAACATTTTGTGGTTTTATGACTAAGAGAATTTGAGCCATTTTTTCCATGCTATTGCTTCAGCCAGACCTCTAAGAATTCCAGACAGAATATATAATTTTAAACTAATCTCATAGATCCTTGTTTCCTGAAGAGCCTGTGGTAGGCTGAAAAATGACTCCCACGGATATTTACCTCCTAATCCCTGAATACTGGGAATGTTACCTTATATGTCAAAAAGGACTCTGCAGATGTGACTTAATTAAGGATCTGGAGATGGGGAAGTATCCTGGATTATCCAGGTAGGCCCTAAATGCAATCAAAGTTGTGCTTATGAAGTAAAAGCAGAGGGAGATTTTTCACAGCAGAAGAGGAGGCAATATGACCACAGAGGTAGAGATTAACGTGATGCAACCACCATCTAAGGCAAATGGTGGCACCGGAAGATGGAAGGGGCAAAGAACAGATTCCCTCTAGAGTTTCCAGAAGGAACTAGGCTCTGCCAACACCTGATTTTGGTCCAGTAACACTAATTCGGATGTCTGATCTCCAGAACTAGGAGAGAATATATTTCTGTTGTAATGTGTTACAGTAAGGTCATGAAATTCATACAGGGCCCAACACATTCCCACGCATTTCATATTCCTAGGTATAAGCTGTGTATGGATCAAAAAATTAGCAAACTGAGACTGGAGGCAGTATAGGATCTCATCCCACATACAAATGGTGGGGGTATGGAAATGTGAAATGTGAGAAAAAGTCACTTAATTTGAGAAAAAGTGTGCCTCTGTGTAACTTTCTCCCACTTAACCTAGTTATGCCCTATGGCAAAAACAAGTTCCACAGCTAAAAACCTCAGCCCTTCTATCTGTAAGCTAACTATACCCCCATGTATGTTTTTAAATCTCTATCCTCTTATTGTGATTTTTTTTTAGAAAGCATTCCAGGATATTGCATTTTTGTCTCCTTGTTTATCGTCTTTCTATGAAATGAAATCTAAATCTAATGAAGGAAAGGACTTTGTGTTTTCTGTTCATTCTTTTATCACCTGTAAGACAATATTGTCAGACATGTACTGGGCTTAGAAATATTTGTTAAATGAATGACGGAGAGAATGAATACATTAATGAATGTAAGATTTCAAGTCTTTCATCATGGCCATCCTCCTGAGAATACACAAGGGGTCAGTGGCCCTTGAAAACTGGTAGCCACTGAATAAATTGCATTTAAACGCAAGTTATCTGATCACTTTAGTACAAATAATGACTAGGATTTTTCTCATTCTAAAGACCAAAGTGCACCTAATATAAACAAGATAACATTAACTTTTTTTACTTATATTGATTTTATTGGCATCAAAACCCCTTAATTTTCTGCAATTAACCACTTTCTCCCTTACTTTCTTCATTTGTGTTGAAAAAACTATGGAATCTTATATTACCCATGTGCATTTTAATCTTCTTAAATATATCCATCACTCCAGTTTCCAGAGGTCTTTGTGAATCATGACTTTGTCATCCATTAAATTAACTGTTCTCACAGCTTCACAGATCTGCAAGACTGATTAAAAATTTATTTGATATTCTCAGGGTACTGAGTGGCTCAGTCAGTTAAATGTTTGACTTCTGCTCAGGTCATGATCTCAGAGTCCTGAGATCAAGCCCCACATCAAGCCCAGTGTCAGGCTCTGGCACTCAGTCGAGGGTCTGCTTGTCCCTCTCCCTTTCCTTCTGCTCCTCCTGCTGCTCGTGTTCTCTCTCTCAAATAAATATATAAAATATTTTTAAAACCTTCTTTGATGTTCTCATTTAAGTCATTGACAAAAACCCCAAATGCTAAATCTTATGCTTGATTCTCAGCTGCTTTATGCACATACCTCCCAAGGGAGAGTTCTATTTTCCAGAGTAGAGTGATCTGGAGGTTTCTAATGCCTGGAAGGCTGTCCCAATGCAAGAAATCACCAGGGAGACTGTGTTTCTGTTCTCTGAGAAGGTTGAGTCCCTGAACCAAACGGAAATGTTGGACATAGCCAAAATCACAGGATCAAAATCTAGGACTCATAGAGAGGGTAGGAAAAAGCTATAGAATTTAGGGAGAAATAAATACCATTGTCATTATAATTATTATCCTAATACAGTGCTAAAAATTAGTTCAGCTCTCCAAATTAGAGCCATACTCTCCTAGACTGTGTGCCAGATAGTCATAGTCTAAGAAATGGCCTTCAAGAGAGGCAATGTGGGACTTCAAGATAGTTACTATTGATCTGTACTGAATGTATATATGTTGTTAAGACTAAGATAATGACATCTCTTCCCCTAATCTTCACCCTAAACTAGTCTCCCCTTTCTTTCTCTCCCTCCTCACCACCCCACCATCCTCTACACACACCACAATCCAGCTACAAGTTGTTCTTCACCCTGAGTACTACAGCCCTCACAGCTCTGTCTTGATATTTTCAACATCTCACTATAAAGCCCTATGGGCTGAAAACAATCCCTTCTCTGAGTAAATTTAAATACAACCTTCTCTCTTTTTAGAATATTTTATTTCAATTAAATTTAATTAACATATACTGTATTATTAGTTTCCGAGGTAGAATTTAGTGATTCATCAGTTGCATACAACACTCAGTGCTCATTCCTTCAAGTGCCCTCCCTATGCCCATCAGCCAGTTCCCCCCATCCCTCCGTTCCCCTCCCCTCCAGCAACCCTCAGTTTGTTTCCTCTAGTTAAGAGTCTCTCATAAGGATTGTGTCCCTCTCTGTTTTCATCTTATTTTATTTTCTTTCCTTTCCCCTATGTTCATCTGGAAGAAAAAAAGAAAGAAAGAGAGAAAGAAAGAAAGGAAGAGGGAAAGAAAGAAAGACACTTCTCCTCCTGCTCTCCAGTAATTTTTAATCAATTAACATCACACTTCTTCAAATACAACCCTTAACTCACTCTATTGTTATTATGAACTTTCAAAATTAATATTGAAAATAGTATTAATAATTACTACCTTCAAGATACTCTCTTTTATTTTGATTTGTTCTCCCTCTTCTGTCAAATTTTGTTCCTCTAATACACACAAAATCTCCAAGGATTAAATTGACTACAAAAAAATTGTATTGTTTAATCATCTCTAAAAATGCTTCAATTATTCTCAAGTATAAAATGTTTGTTTTGTAAATAATGGTAAATTTTACCACTGGAAGAGAGAAATTAGATGGAGCCCATGACCACTTTTCATCTGGTTCATTTTTCTCTTGCTCCCTCTGAGAATGCCCTTTGTCAGCATGACTACCTTCCCCCAACCACCTTTCTCAGTGCATTCTTCACATCTTTATTCCTCAGGCTGTAGATCATGGGATTCAGCATGGGAATCACAGTGGTGTAGAACACTGAGGACACCTTCTCCTCTTCCATAGTATTGCTAGAAGGGGGCTTGAAATACATGAATGTGATAGACCCAAAAAAGATCCCCACAGCCATGATATGGGAGCTACAAGTGCCAAAGGCTTTGGACCGTCCCTCAGCAGAGCGAATACGGAGGATGCTGGAAAGAATGAAAGCATAAGAGATGAATACAGCCAGTGTAGGTGCTAAGGTATTAACTCCTCCAATAATAAACAACAATGTCTCATTGATGTGGGTGCTGGAACAAGAGAGAGTCAATAAGGGGAGAATATCACAAAAATAATGACTGACAACATGAGACCCACAGAAGGACAACACTGACATGTGGGTAGTATGGACAGTAGCCCCAAACAAACCCAGTGAATATACCACAGCCATAATTATGGAGCAGACCCTATGGGACATGATAACATTGTAAAGCAGTGGGCTACAGATGGCTACATAACGGTCATACGCCATGGCGGTCAGAAGGTAGCCTTCTGCAATTACAAAAATAAGGAAGAAGTAAAGCTGAGTCATGCACGCCAGAAAGGAGATAATGTTCTTCTCTGACACAAAGTTCACCAGCATTTTTGGCGTAATGACAGAGGAGTAACAGAGATCAATGAATGACAAATGACCAAGAAAATAATACATTGAAGAGTGAAGTTGAGAACTGATAGCAATTAAGAGGATCATGCCCAGGTTCCCCACCACTGTGACCACATACACTCCAAGGAATAGTAGGAAAAGTGGAAATTGAAGCTCTGGGCATTTTGTTAACCCCTCAAGGATAAATTCAGTCACAAAGGAATGATTGGAAGTAGCCATTTCTTAGAAGATATTATCTGTAGAAAGAAATAAGAGAAAATAGGTGCATTAGAGGGTTTTTTTTTCTGATTCCCAAATCCAAATGATATACTATGTCTTGAACGGTTCCATCCCTCATCTGCCTCAAGACTTGATCCTTTCCAAGGATTTAAAAGGTCAAGGACAAAGACCGTAAGTGTAACCCAGAGTCTTGTTTCCACCCACCATTCTCAAATGCTCCTAAGTCAGAAACTTTTCATTTTGCACCCAGGCTTAAGTCCCTAACAGCCTCAATTTCAAAGAAAGCACAAACTTTCAAAACCTAATTACTTTTTCATTAATATCATTAAAAGAAGATTGTTCATCCTCTTTCTCTGAGCATATATTAACAGAAACTCCAGTCTTGGTTGCAACATGGCTTTGAGGCAAGCTCTGATGATGAAAAAGTAGTCTGTTTCAATTTTTCAACCCATCTATATGTATCAACATGATGAGTATTCTCTAAAACTGAGAACTTAGAAATGTAAAAAGCTGTTATAGCGATGATGTAGACAAAAGGCAAAATTGTAGAAATAGCTCTAATCAGTTCAGAACCTGGTTCTCCCACTCTGTGCAATGGATGGAAAACTTCAATTAGCCAGTAAATTCCTTTCAATGTAGATGAAGTTGACAGAAACATGGGGCCAAAGGCTATTCTTTTTTTTTTTTTTTTTAAGATTTTATTTATTTATTCATGAGAGACACAAAGAGAGAGGCTGAGATATAGGCAGAGGGAGAAGCAGATTCCCTGAGGGGAACCAGATGTGGGACTCGGGATCATGACCTGAGCCAAAAGCAGATGCTCAACCGCTAAACCATTCAGGTGGCCCCCAAAGGCTATTGTTAGACTATATTTTAAACCTTTCATGTTCAAGAAACAGCAAAGAAAATTGGCTTTCACATGTAGTTCCTAAATGATCAATGAAATGCTGCCTCCCTCCCTCCTCTTTCCTGTTGTCCATAATTAAAAGCCAAACTCTCACTGGCCTTTCTCTAAAAACTACAGCTCAGAACTGGAAGATCTCTCATTCCTGGACTTAGTTTTCCCTAAAGTGAAAGCAGAGGATCCAGGGAAAAGGATTTCCTGCTTTCATGTGATATGTTCTTATTATCTGAGGAATCAAGTTTGATCATTTTTCACTGAGGCATGTTGAATGGTACAAAATGTTTCCTTAATTCATGATACTCAAGAGAGATTATATGCAGTATCTAGACCTTGATATGACTTTAAATTCCAATTTCTAAAATGAGAAAAAATATCAATAGAACAGGGCTGCTGGGTGGCTCAGTTAATTAAGCCTCTGACTTCAGCTCAGGTCATGGTTTCAGGGTCCTGGGATCGGGCCCTGCATCGGGCTGGCTCTCAGCTGGGAGTCTGCTTTTCCCTCTCCTTCTGTCCCTCTCCCTGTTCATACTCTCTCTCTCTTTTTCAAATAAATAATTAAAATCTTAAAAAAATATATATCAATAGAGAAAAACTCCAGAGTGATATATAGTTTGCTTTTTATTTTGCGTGAAAAATATGCAACATGTGATCATCTTCCATCACAAACAAAAATCACAAACAAAAATTTATGAAACTTTGCTGCAGTCTATTTTTCTATGACTTCCACAACATAAGAAGGGTGTTCAATATGTGTGGATTTAAAGGCTTAATTCTTTAGGGTGTTATTAGCTCTAAGAACATATGAGAAGAGAGCTATGTTTCTGAATTCAGGAAATTAGATAATAACCTAACAGAAACCGAGTGGGAGTTGTCAGGATACATCTCTATGCAGCCCAATTAGCAATTAGCAATGGTGATAAGATGTGACCATCACCAGATAAATGCTCTGAACTTCTCCAAGGATCCATGAGAATAAGACCAATGTCTTAGGTTGTCATTACTCATATAGAAGACAATACTCCATGGAAGTGAGCCAGGAGAAAGGTGGGGGATTTGGGGTTGAGATTCACTTAGTAGATACCATAGTTTTTTAATAGTTTCACACATAAACTACTAAAATTCCTTCTATAATCCCAAATAATGTGGAAATTATGACCATCAGGGTGGGTTTTCCAGAGGTCAGAACCAGGACAGACCTATCTCTCTCTGACTGTAGAGGTATTCCTGCTGATTTGGAGACTAAAATTGCTGATGTGTCAGCGCAAACAAAGCCCTTTAGGTTAGGTTTTGAGGAAGCTCAATAGATGGAGGAAAGCAACAAATGTGAAGTAATATTTCACCTTTCTGGAGATATTTATGTAGTGACTTAAATTTTTCAATATTGCCAAAAAACTACATGCAAGCAAAAACACCTTGCAGACATCAATATAAATGTCATAATAGCCATTTATTACAGTTTGCTTGTTCTCAGCTGACATTGGTCCTCTCAGTGCCCTATTATTTTTAAGAAATAATTTTTTAAAGATTTTATTTATTTATTATTTATTTATTTATTTATTTATTCATGAAAGACTCACAGAGAAAGAGAGAGAGAGAGAGGGAGAGAGAGAGAGAGAGAGGCAGAGACACAGGTAGAAGGAGAAGCAGGCTCCATGCAGGGACTCCAGGATCACACCCCGGGCTGAAGGTGGCTCCAAACCGCTGAGCCACCCAGGCTGCCCAAGAAATAATTTTAACAAACATGGATGAGATCAGAATGAAGGCAGCAAGTTTAAAAGAAGGGAGACATGAGAAAACTGTTTTTAAAAAGCTGAGGATAGCAAGAACAGTTTAAGAGTAAGAAAAGAGGCCTCCAGAAAACCATCTTAAAAAAAAAAGTAAAAAATATTCCTCACACTGCATAGTTACCTAGGAATCAGGAAAATGTGAACACATAAAAACGTAGATACATGGGGTGCCTGCGTGGCTTAGTACTTTAAGCGTCTGACTCTTGGTTTTGGCTCAGGTCATGGTCTCAGGCTCATGAGATGGACCCCTGGCATAAGGCTCCACACTCAGCATGGTGTCTACTTGTTTCTCTCCTTCTGCTCTTCCCCTTGTTACCTTTTTCTTTCTCTCTCTCTCTCATAAATAAATAATCTTAAAAAAAAAAAAACACAGGCACATACACAAAATAGTTCTTGTGCATAAAAATGATTGCTCTGAATCACCAAAAGAACATTTATTTATTTTCAGTTTCATCAACTGAAAAAGGCAAGGGAGCATGAAATGAAATATTTAAATTTCCTATCAAAGTAATTCAGTAAATGAAGCACTTTAAAGTTTGGCAAGGATAATAAGGTATTTACATATGTGAGATATCACTGAAAATGAGAGGTTATTACACCAAATGAAGGAAAAGAAAGACACTATTTTGTTTACCTCCCAATTTTTCTCCCCTGTGGTTAGTGGCCTACAATGCTATTGTTATTGAGGTTTTAGAGTGTGGGGGTAGTGTAGTGGGGACAGAAAAGTGTCAGCTCCCATCCTTGAGAAGCATAAATGAATATCTAAGGAAAGTACCTAGTGTTTTAAGGATATAAGAATATTACTCAACAGATCCTTTATCAAATTACCAATAAAACATCCAGGATTAAAATATAAATATATATTAAGTATATATAATATATAATGTATAATAATTATAAATACAAATGTGTGCCTAAATTAAATTTTAAAATAAAATTTTATTTCTTTTATTTAACAGAGATATGTAAATCTCAGACAGTTCTTCCTGCATACTCTTACTTTTTAGATATAGTTATCTATATAAATCTGAGATGACATCTACTGAAATAATTTGTTGTAGGATCCAGAATAAAATGTTATAGTTATTGGAGAAATCCCACTGTTAGGTTCCTCTCTACAATGTAACTTTATTCAAAAAACAATAGGGAATCCCTGGGTAGCTCAGCGGTTTAGCGCCGCCTTCAGCCCAGGGGGCGTGATCCTGGAGACCTGGGATCGAGTCCCACATCAGGCTCCCTGCATGGAGCCTGCTTCTCCCTCTGCCTGTGTCTCTGCCTCTCTCTCTTTCTCTCTGTGTGTCTTTCATGAATAAATAAATAAAATCTTTAAAAAAAAAAAGAAACAATAATGAAATTTACTAGATACCAAATATTATTTACTACAGTCTCAAATATTATTGGGAATGTAGCAGTCTTTTGAGCTCCAATAAAGTAGATATTTTTGTTAAGAAAATAGAATTCATAAGGTTCAATCTTCTGGATTTAGAGAATAAAGTTTAATTTTTCATAGAATTCAAACACTGAGGAAAGGACATATTCCTGTGTTTATTAATTTATCCAAAGTAAATGTTACAGAACATCTGTATGACTTTCATCAGAATAAAATCTTTGTTAATTTCAAATCATTTACCCTATGATCCTATGGTGACATAAGTAGAAAGGCATCTTATTTGGAGGTAGAATGGGCTAAAAGAACTCAGTTTAGAGTCTGTGTGACTAGATTTATCCTCTCTGAATCTTTGTTCTCTCTCCTACAAAAATAGTAGTTGCGAAAAAAAAGGTAGTTATGAAGATAAAAAGATCTGTACTGAGCTTTGAAAAACCTTAAGCCACTATGTAATTATCAGTTACTATTGTTTTTATTTTTTTATTATTTCTTACATTTATAAAGTACTTTCCAAGTTTACTTTGTATCATTCCAAAGATCCCCAAAGCAGTAGGCACCCTTACCCAGGGAGCATAAATGGGAGCTTGGGGGAATGTATTCAATGAGAAAAACAGTGTTTGTTCTTGGGTCTCATGGAGAAGAGCACTCTCTACTAGAAAAGCAAAAAAAATTTAAAAGTCATAATTCAAGAAGCAAAGGGGTCTGGAGAGTCCCAGGGTTCCTACAGCAAACTTGGAAGAATTGTCTAGAGCTGGGTGCTTATTAGTGGCTATGAATAACAGGATATTATGATTTAGATTTAAGAAGGAGCTGTATTGGCAATTATGCCAACTCTGTTTTCGCTCTCTTTAGGAAGAGCTATGGCATTAAATTGCCCAGACCAGCAGTGGGAGCAACATGAGGATGAGGTCATTAAATGCTGTCAATATAAGTGAATACATAGACCTTTCCACATCTAAATATCTTTACCAATTTCTTAAACTCTAACAACCAGGGGCTAACAGCCCAACAGCTTAAGTTTGACAAGTGAGTACTACATTTGCAGATTATGCTTTTGATTGGACACCATTTAACTAGCAAAATCCATCTGCATAAGAAAGATCTTGCAGTTAAGCCAACACAACAGATTTCAGGACAAAAAGGCATTCAAATATTGGGCTCTGTGGAAATTGTTTGGCTCACTGATAGGAAACATCGAAACCCAACGCAGATAACGGGAAATCAAATTAAGAAAATTAAGTCACCCAGTGTACATGTAATGTAAATAAATAAGTACATCTAAAATTCAAGATTACCTACTCCAGGCAAACTTTTCAAAGCAAACTACCCATCTTGCAATGTAATTTTTTTTGCAGTTGTTTAAAAAAGCAAATGAATAGGGGCGCCTGGGTAACTCGGTTAAGTGTCTGCATTCTGCTCAGGCCAGGATCTTGGGGTTCTGGGATTGAGCCCTGAGGCTGGCTCCCTGCTCAGCGGGGAGTCTGTTTCTCCCTCTCCCTTTGCCCTCCTCCCCGCCACCTGCTCTTGCTCTCTCTCAAATAAATACATAAAATCTTTTTTTTAAAAAAGTAAATGAATGCACCCTCAAAAAAAAAATGAATACAACAACATAGCGATTAGAACTTTAATACCATTCTAGAGCCAGTCTACCTCAGATCAAATCTTGGCCTTGTCATTTGGAGTTGTTGGACTTTGAGCAATTTATATAACCTATGTTTCCATGTCCTCATCTGTAAAACCCATCTTACAGAAATGTTTTCTCAGTTAATGGAGATTATTAAAAAAAAAAAACAACTAGTACATATTTAGTGCCATATAACTGATAATGTTAATCTACTATTTGGAAGAAGAATGATTAGAGGATTTAAACAGAGCCAATCCAAATCTGTAGAGCCTTTTTCTCTAATCTACCAAGAAGATGATATCCACTTACCTTGAAACATTCAAAAACTGGACCCTAATACTATCTGCAAATGTGGAAGTGGAGCTTAAAAACATACAACTAATTCCCAAAGGTTGACAAATCTCTCAAGATTTGGCTCTGTGTACATTACACAATTAATGAACATGAAACAAAACAAATTAGAGGTCTGTACAATCTCAAAAATATCTCATTATGCAAGGGATTGGTCCCTGTTAGTAAAAATCAATAGTAAAAATATACTCTACAAGAGCTTAGAACTTACAAAGGTTTTTGCCAAATATTATTCTTCTTAGCAAATATTTTTGCCTGAACTCTTGATGTTCTCAGATAGCCCCCAAAGAATTTGTTGTCTGGGAAAGCCCCTGAATTTTTTTTTCTATTAAATAGTCCATCTGTTTGCTGTCATAAAATCAATAAGGGAACATAGGGCCTTAAATACAGCTGGTTCTGGAACAGATCTAATTAAAATACCCTTTTGATGACTTCAGTATTTTAATTAGCTTATGCCACCTGTTCAAAACCCAACTTCATACTTTGTGACAAAAATGCCAGAGAGCTTGAATAATTCTGTAAAATGCGAGTAAATTTCTAACCCTTCCAAACATGTGAGGTCTCCCTTTAATATTCCTTTCTCATACTATTCTCTTATGGTTGAGATATGAATGGTATTGTAACAGTTTGAGAGAGCTAGCCCTCTATTTTTGCTCCACAAAGATGTTCACATAAGTTAGAGATAATCTATTTTTGTATTTATGTGAGAACTTAAATGTAAAACTAGTTAAGCATTTTTGGAGAGAGAGATTTCAAACTACTAATCTGATTTCTTTACTGCTTAGGTGCTTGCTTCGGCAGCACGTATATAAAATTGATTTCTTTACTGCTTATAGGTTTATTCAGACCTCTTTAAATGAGTTTTTGATAAGTTATGTTTTTACACAAAATTACCCACTGCATCTGTTTTCAAATTTTTATGTAAAATTCATGGTGTCCTCAATATGTTTTTACTGTATCTGACATTTTAAGTTATTTCTCCATTTTTGATGCTTAATATTTATTTGCATCTTCTTATTATCAAGAGCTATTGATTTTTGGACCTTGCTAGAAATTTTTTTATTTTATTTGTTGTTTAAATAGTCAGCTTTTGTTTTTTTTGTTTTTTTTTTTTCAGCTTTTGTTTTTGCTGTTCCTCTTCACTCTCATTTCTTACTATATTGCTCTGCTTTCTAATACATATTATTAACGTATTATATTACTATATTGGTAATATTATCTTATTATTATAGTGTTTTTCTTTGGATTTATGTTAATTTATACATTGTAACCTAAGCACCTTGATTTCAAAATGGCTTCTTAAACAAGGTTAATTTAAGGCTTTAATGTCTGTATACTCTAGAATTTACCTCACATGTCTTGGTATATGTGTTTTAATTATCATTCAGTTCCAAATAATTTTTATTTTTTAATCTTTTGCTCTATGAAATATTCGGAAATGTTTCATAAAATTCCAAAGACAGGAGGGGTGAGTATATTTTTCTCTTTTATTTCTATCTGCACTAAACTTTAATCAGAGTATTTTCTTACTTGAGACTCAATCTGAGGACCAGTCCTTAAGCGAATTTTGAAGCATATTCTGCATTTGCTTAAAAAGATAATATATGTTTTATTGACAAATGCAAGGTCCTATGCATAATATCTACAGGTCCAGGTTGTTACTTTTCTTGCTGAAATTGGCTATTTCCTTTTTAGATTCTGCTTGATGCATCAATACTTGAGAGAAGTGCGTTAAAATCTGACACTATGAGGGGATCCCTGAGTGGGTTGGTGGTTTGGCGCCTGTCTTTGGCCCGGGGCGCGGTCCTGGGGTCCCGGGATCGAGTTCCGCGTCCCGCGTCGGGCTCCTGGCGTGGAGCCTGCTTCTCCCTCCTCCTGTGTCTCTGCCTCTCTCTCTTTCCATGTCTATCAAGAATAAATCTAAAAAAAAATTTTTTTTTAATCTCACGCTATGATTCTGGATTTGTTGATTTCTTTTTGAAAGTGTGTTATATTTTGTATGATATATTTTGAAGCTTTGTTGGTAAGTTTATACAAGTTTAAAACTGTTATATCCTGGTATTTGTGTCATTATGTAATGGCTTTTTAAAATCTCTAACAATCATACTTAAAGTTTACTTTGCTTTGTATTAACTTAGTTAAGCTGGGTGTTAGATGTTTGCCTTGTGTGTTTCATGTCTAGTCTTTTATTTTCATTTTTCTTTGTCTTTTAATTTTATAGTTGTCCCTTCTAAATAGTACATGGCTGGATTGGGGTAAGGGTTGGGAGTTGTGTAAGTTTCCCCCCCTCTAGTCTGAAAGTCTTACTGTGGAAGGTGTGTACTGATTATTTGAGACTTTGTTAATTTAAGTTCACATGGTAAAATCTGAGGACAATCTCTAAATAAGTAGAGATAAAATCCATAATTTGCAATGAAGAGAGGAGAAGAATAAAGAAAACATGATTAATGCAATAAAAGGAAGGAAAGGAAAAAAGGCAGCAGAACAAAAGCATAGTAAAATAGAAAGCAAATAAATAAAATAGAAAGCAAAAAGTAATAGTAAAAATCAATTTAAATATGTAAGGGTCAATAATAAATGCAAATTAAATAAGCCTGTTATTTAAAACAGTAATAAATTCCAATTAGGGGGCATCTGGGTGGCTCAGTGGGTTAAGCATCTGCCTTCAGCTCAGGTCTTGATCTCAGGATCCTAAGATTAGGCCCTGGGTGGAGATCCCTGCTCAGTTGGAAGTCTACTTGTCCCTCTCCCCTTGCTCATACACTCTCTCTTTCACTCCTTCTCTCCCAAATAAATGAATAAAATCTTTTTAAAAATTTATTCATTTATTTCAGAGAGAGAGAGGGAGAGAGAGAGACAGAGAGAGGGAGAGCGAGGGCACAGTGGAGGAGGGGCAGAGGGAGTGGAAGAGGGAGAAGCAGACTCACTGCTGAGTAGGGAGCTCCATATGAGGCTTGATCCCAGGACTCTGAGATCATGACCTGAGCCAACAGCAGATGCTTAATTGACTGAGACACCCAGGTGCCCCATAAATAAAATCTTTAAAAATAATAATAAACATTAGAAAAGAGAACAATAGAGTTAGAGATGAGAGCAAAGAAGAACAGCAAAATCAAAAGCTGGCTATTAAAAAAAGAAGTTCCAACTAGTTTTAATTCAAATTTCATCTGTTATTTTTATTTTTATTATTTTAAACGTTTTATTTATTTAAGTAATCTCTACACCAAACATGGGGCTCAAACTCACAACCCTGAGATCAAGAGTCCCATGTTCTCTGACTGAGCCAGCCAAGTGCCCCTATGTGTTATTTTTAAATAATATCTTGCTCTCTTTAGTGTTTCATTTTCTTCTTTCATGATTTTAATCATTTTTAAGAGATTTTATTTATTTACTCATGAGAGATACATAGAGAGAGGCAGGGACATAAGCAGAGGGAAATGCAGGCTCCTCGCAGGGAGCCCCATGTGGGACTCGATCCCAGGACCCTGGGATCATGCCCTAGCCAAAAGGCAGATGCTCAACCACTGAGCCACCCAGGTATCCCTGATTTTAATCATTTTAAACCAAATGTTTTTGTATTCTCTAGTAAAAGCTCAAGAATATAATACATAACATCACTCTTTTTCACTGAGCTCTAAACTGGTAAGAAATAAAATGTATTGGAGACAAAATGAATATTTTAAAACACAAGTTTGGTGTTGAAGGCAGTAACATGTCTTAAAATTAATGAATTTGTAGCAATTTCTACTACGTGATTAGTTACTGATCTGATCACCAGGTTAACTATGCCCAATAGAAGAGGGACTAATGAGCAATTTTAATTTTTTTCCCCTGGTATCCAAGGGTTATTGCCTGGAATGAAGGAACAAAAGAACTACAAGGAATGGGATGACATGAAGCAAATGTACAAAGGTAAGAGATATTGGAAATATTAGTGGAGGAGGGGAGTTTTAGAATACTAGAAGGAGGTAGTATGCCAAGAGAAAATGCTAGTGTTTGGATAGGCCAAATTATTAAAGGCAGTATTCCTAATGGCATTTACTTCCAATATGCATACACATTGGCTGCCATTTTTAATTTTTGCTATATCATCTTCTGCCAACTTATAAATTTCTACATGGTATATATTAGTTGACTTGCTTTTGGACAAATATAAGAATTACATTTAATATAAAATATCAATATCCTGGATGATGAATTTAGAAGTGTTGGGACTTTTATGATAGTTTTCAAAATAATTTTCTTTTACACTGTGAAATAAGCATATGTTTTAAAGCAAACAGCTACCTTTACCCTAGAGATATATCACCTGCAAACTGCTACCAGTGTTAATAAAACATCTCTTGCAGTTCTAACACTCTTTTAATTTCTTTCTGCTTTTTTTTATCCTCAATAAAGTTTCTTGCTTTCTGTTCCTCTGCACAATTTCTCTTGGGAATGAGAAAAGCAATACACTGACCATGTGTTAATATTTGAAAATCAGCTTCTTATTTCAAATCGACCTCTAACACAAATACCATTTACCTAGTACGTTGCAAAGTAACTGGAGTTTTCTCAGAAATTAGCAAATACTTGCATATATTGTATTTGTGCCTTAAGATATGTAACTGAAGCAATTTTAAAATTATTTCTAATAAATTCATGCTCTCAATCCATAAAAATAAAAAATAATTATGATTTATCTTGATTTCATGAAAATTTAAAACTCACTTTTAAAATTAAAAATTTTTAATTAAAAAGAACTAAGATTAGAAGCAAGGATAGACATTTTAGGAACTTTATAAGCACTTTATTTATTTGTCATATTTTTTATTAGGCAATTTGTGTATCTTCACCAAACTGCATTTTGCAGAGAAAACATCAACCTTTATGTTTCAGAAGTGAGAAATATTATGACTTTATTTATAGTACAGTATTAACAAAATCAAATATCTAATGGCTTCAGTACAAACTTTCTCAGACACCAGGGATGCAAAGGTGAAAAGATGGAGTCTGTGCTCACCAAGAATTCATGATCTATTAGGGGTAGCAGAGAAATTATTATTATTCATGATGAATTGTATCAAATGGTATAATAGAGTTAACAAAAAGATACTTAGAACTATGAAGGAAGATAGATTGATGCTAGAGAACTTGAAAGCAAATTGTAAAAGGCAGTATTCATCACAAAATTTATTTTCAATACATGCATGCACTGGCTGCCATTTTATATTTTGTCCTCTCATAATTTCTAAAGGCTAACAGAAGTTGGTAAAAATTTTGCTATTATTTAAAAAAAACAAAAAAGTATGGAAGTGGTAAACCACAAAATCCCATGTTCACTCTCACTTTTGTGGGAGAATTTGGAATTGTGTCTGTGTTATATGTTTCACTACTGATACCAAAGACATACTTAGAAAAGGAGAGTCGTAAGACTACTAGACACTTTGGTGTAAAGATTGATATTTTGTGATGTTATTCAATTAATTAATTATAGTACCTACAATATTTGTCCCAGAGATAGATGCCATATATAGCAAAAGACAAAGTAATAATAATTTCTTTTTCCCTAATGTTGCAATTACATAATTATACTTGTAAGAGCTAAGAGGAGGGTGGCCTGGATGGCTCAGTGATTGAGCATCTGCCTTCAGCTTGGGGTCCTGGGATTGAGTCTGGCTTTGAGCTCCCCATAGCGAGCCTGCTTCTCCCTCTGCCTATGTGTCTGTCTCTCTCTCTGTGTCTCTCATGAATAAATAAATAAAATCTTTAAAAAAATAAAAAAGCTAAGAGGACAAGGAGGAGAAAAAATTGAGGAAAGAAAGAATGAATGAATTCAAGCTGTAGATATATGAGTTTGATGTGAACCCAAAATTTATATCAAAGACTGATGCCACTTTCCTGATTCATAGACACTACATTAGAAGGTTGGAGGCACATGAATCCTACTGCCCAAAGAAAAATGAAACAGCCATTAATGGGAATTACAGGTTCTGAATGAAAGCTTTAGCCCTGACCTCTGTAGAGCTGATGTGGAAGGTTCTGGTGATGATAAAAGCATAGGAGATAAAAGCAGTGCTGATGGGCATCAAAATGTTCATGTCTATTAGGACAAAGACCATAATCTCATTGTCGGTCCTGGTGCAGGAAAGCTGACTGAGCACAGAGAGTATGTCAAGATCGTGGTTGACGATACTGGCATCACAGAAGGGCAGTCTCACCATAGAGAGTGTGGGCTAGGAAACCCAGACATCCCATCACATATGCTCCAAACTCCAACAGAGAACAGGTCTGAAAGGACAATATAACACCATACAATAGTGGCTTGCAAATGACAACATAGTGATTATATGCTATGCTGTTGATACATAACATTTGGAAATGACAAAGAAACAAAAGAAATAAAGGTGCATCAGCCACCCTGGATAGGAGGTTTTCCTCTATACAATGTTCGTGAGTATTTTGAGGGCAAAGACAGAAGAGTGATAGACATCGATGTCAGAGAGACTAAAGAGTAAATATCATATGAATGTATGAAAGTATGTATTTAGTGAAATTAATATAATCAAATTCAGCCTGAGAACCACAGCCACCAGATAGATCTCTAGAAATAGGAGGGGGAGCTAAAATACTCTGGCTTGTTAGATAAATCTTGAGGATAAAGTCTGTCACCAGGGAGTAATTTTCATCTATCATTCTCCTGTAGGAGTCAATCTATGGAGATGAAGGAAGAGCCAATTAGAGGAAAACTGACCTGAGCTATTTCTCACTCATGAAATATCACACAGGCTGGAATTCTCTGAACCTTTGAAATCCCAGGATTTGCATCAATAACTTCTACCTACAGAAGGGCTACAGTGAGAAGAATACTAAGTATATCTTCACTTTAGAAGAAAGTTTACTAATAAAATGGAAAGTCTAAAGAGAGAAATCTTGAAGTTGGTGATTTGACCAGTAGAAATTGTCAAGAAAAACACAAGCAATATGAGGCAAGGTATGGAGGCAGAAAAACATAAGGTACTTTGGAAGAGGAACAGCCACTCTATTTTAATTGGGACCAAGGGATTTGATTGCTCTTTCCTAGAACTGGCCTTTAACGTTATGAGGAGTCATTAAAGAATGTTGGATAGCAGAATTACATAATTAAACTACTTTTGCAAAAGAAGAAAGAAGAACCACAACCACCACTATGGAGAGGTACAGATTGAATCAGAGGAGAACTTGAGACAGAACGTCAGCAGAAAACCTATTTAGTAAGGTAGCAAGGTCATTGTAAATTGGGAGACACAAGAAGACTTCACATAACATGGAAAATATAAGATACAGATCATGAGGCAGAAGTTCAAAATGACCATGTTTTTTGATTTTTTGGAAAGTAGGAGAATGGCATTTTCATTAACAAAAATGAGAAAAAACTAACAGCAATGAGTTTGGGAGAATGTTGGTGAATTAACTTGATGTGAAGAAAGAGGACACAACCCTCATTCTGGTGTGTACCATCAGATACATGAAAATGCACCCCTCTTCCCATCCCAACACTGTTAAGGCTGCTCCTTTAATAAGTGGGCAAGTTTTAGCAAAATATAAAAATAAATTAATGTTCTATAGACCCTGGGGAAAGACCTCTTTGATAAAAAATAGTGAAACATAAGTAGACAAATTCTTAACCTACTTTGAACTCCACATGCCTGTTATCCTCTCAAGAAGACTTCAGTCTTCCATCACGGAGTTGGACTCCCCAGCCGCAGCATCCATGTGTTCTACACCACTGGAGAAACTTTCTACAGTGTATTGAATTTGCCTGTGTGTTTGCTTTACTGTCTCTCCCTCTAGGCTGTAAGTTTTTTCATAGAAAAAAAATTGTGCTGTGTTCAAAGAATCTGATAAGGTATTTGTCATACCACAGAAACTTATTAAATGGTTATGATGGTGGTAGCTGTAGTGATAATGGAGTGGTGATGGTGAGTTGGAAAGAACAGGGCCAGCAAAATAAAGAGGAAAGTTGCCTTAATAGAAGTGATTGTTGGAGTTATATAAGGTGAATGAGATCATTACAAAGCGTAGAGAAAGAAGAACAAATGGCAAGTGGAGATTTAGATGACCCCTACAGTGGATGGACCTACCATAGCCAACAATACATTCTGGCTCTTTCTCCCTAATTTGTCAATCTCACAAACCCAATTTCTCTTCCTCATGCACAATCTATCAGTTGGATGGATGTTAGATCTACTACATCCTTGTTATTATATTCGAGAGACAGAAAGAGACCCATAACAGGGGAAGCAAAGAAATAATAATAACTGTTACAAATTAAACAAGTAAAATATATACTAACTGGATGTTGTTCCTAACTAGATAGCAGGACTCCTAATTAGATGCAAGGTAACAGGAGTTACTTATGAAATATGTGCTATTTGAAAAGACATACTCCATAGGCCTACTGTTTTCATAATAGAGATTACAAAAATTTGGATTCTGTAAAAACCTCTTATTTTCTGGGTACATGAAGAAGAATTTAAAATATTTCAGGGGACACAGCTTTGAAGGGTGGAGAAACACTGACTAGTTGCTAAGCTCTGAGAAGGCCAGGACCTTCTGCTTTCCTCATGTATCTTTGTACCCAGAACCTAGAACACAGGGCTAGTTACATAGTGATAAATAGTTAAGAAGTGCTGAATAATTATTATTTGAGTGAATAAATGAATGCATTTCTGTATGCTAATTTATTAGTATATATTGCTCTGAATCTTCTGTTATAAATGTAATGATTATTTAATTATCCCTTATGTCTCCCTATTTGTTTTTTTTTTATTTTTTTTATTTTTTTTTAAATTTTTTTTTTAATTTTTATTTATTTATGATAGTCACAGAGAGAGAGAGAGGCGCAGAGACACAGGCAGAGAGAGAAGCAGGCTCCATGCACCGGGAGCCCGACATGGGATTAGATCCCGGGTCTCCAGGATCACGCCCCGGGCCAAAGACAGGCGCCAAACCGCTGCGCCACCCAGGGATCCCATGTCTCCCTATTTGGCCAACAAACTATCTTTTCATTTAATATAGTATAGAGATTGATAGCCATAACATTCTAGAAATAACTAATATGCAGTCTGGTTACAGGCTCACTAACCAAGGGAAAGGTCAATTAATTTTAACTATGAAATAACCATCAGACAATAAGAAGATTTAACAAATGATGGAGAAGGAGGCAAGAAAGAGTAGTAGTCTGCTAATACCCAACCCTTGATTGTGGAACTTTCTTTTAGAATTCCCTCTCCAAATGCAGTTCATCTAATGAGTCCCTAATGTTTATTCCCAAACCCCTGTGTACAACAGAAGATCCAATATTATTCAGCAAACAAAAACAAAAAAGAACCCTACAAGGTAAGTCTCATTTGTGTCCTGAAGGGGATGAATACTTCATGGATTTATTCTAAGTTTTTGTTTCCACAGGGAATTTTTGAGGCCTCTTCTGTAAATGATGCAAGATGCAGAGATAATTCCTTTTCCATTTCAACTTCCAAAGGGATTCCATCTCAAAGAAATTAAATTTGCAAGAAATTGCAAATTCTAATGTTCAAGTGAAATGAGTGTGAGAGCTACTTTTATTTTCTATTTCCTAATGAGAAATTTCTTTAGACATTATTATTTTCTTTATTAAATTCTTCCACAACATCTATCCCTTCTGCTCCCTAAAAGGAGCCTCACCTAAGATGGGGTGAATGTCAGGGAGGTAGAATAACTCTTCCTACCTTCAGGAGGCTTCACTCTAGAGAACTCTTATGATGAACAAGATTTCAAGCTCCCACAATTTTCAGGACCCATATGTTATTTTTGTCAGTATACACCAAAACTATGAAAGATTCAGTTACCTGGATCACAAGAAACTAATGAATGAAGGTAAATGCCAACTTATTAACTTCTACTGAGAAATATAACTGTCATGTTACAAAATTTTAGGCTGTTGATGATGATCATAGCATGACTCAGAGAAATAAAATGACTTGCTGATTCTGCATAGCTAACAAGGGCTGTAGCTGAGTTCTGATTGTTCAGGATTTCTTCCATTATATAAAATGCCCTTTCCTCACCCCACCCTGGTTCCTGGACTCCTTTTTCTAGTTCTCCATTCTCATTGACTTGTAAAGATTCTCCTTAAAAATGAGATTTGCATGTGAAGTGTTTTTTTTTTTAAGATTTTATTTATTTATTCATGAGAAACACAGAGAGAGGCAGAAACATAGACAGAGGGGAAAAGCAGGGTCCCTGCAGGGAGCCCGATGCGGGACTCGATCCTGGGACCCCGGATTCATGCCCTGAGCCCAAGGCAGGTGCTCAACCGCTGAGCCACCCAGGCATCCCCCAAATGTTACATTTTAGAGTAAAAATGCTCCACTGGTCAATGCTGCTCTGAAAACAAAGTCCGTGTATTGTTACACAAAAATACAGTTATAACACAATAGAGTTGAACAATAAGTGCTGTAAGTAGAGTTTATGTGCATTGATGTCTGTTGTGCACTGAGCTCATTTTAGGCCCTTCAGCATAATATTTATACCTGAAACAGTTATGGAAATGTATGATAGCTGTGTTGTCCTGTATTTATTGTATTTCTTTATTTTTATCATATAAAAATATGGCACAGTGGTTATTTGCTACTTAGCCTTTATTTTTATCATTAAGAGCAAATCTTTGACAATAATTCATCCCACAAAACAGGAAATCCCCTTGGAGACTTAATTTCCAAGAGTGCCTTCTTAAAGAAATGCTGGGTGCCTTGTGGGGGATTTGGGGGTGGAGAATCACAGGTAATTCACTCATGGTTAAATAAAGTAAATCTTAAATTGCACAAATGGATTCAATATAAGCACTATTAGGGGCACCTGGGTGGCTCTGTAGTTGAGCGTCTGCCTTTGGCTCAGGTCATGATCCCGGGGTCCTGGGATTGAATCCGACATGGGGCTCCCCACAAGGAGCCTGCTTCTCCCTCTGCCTATGTTTCTGCCTCTCTCTCTCTCTCTCTGTGCCTCTCATGAATAAATAAATGAATCTTAAAAAATATATGAACACTATTAAATAGATCTATTCGTTAGGGCACATTTGCTGTCCACCACTTTCACACAAACTTGTCAAATTGCATACGTTCGGTGATTTAGGAAAACTAAGCATCACTTCATGAAAAATGTACAAAATGAATTTTCATTGAGTTGCATTATTAGTATATAAATTAGGATGTGAATGCCCAAGTGGGGCACAGGTACAGTCCTAGCTACAGGCTTCCTGCTTTCCTCCCTCTGAAAGCCCTTCTTTCACAGTAAATGGAGTTTCCCAGTCATTCACCACCGGTGCTGAGCATTACAAGTCTATGCCCACAAAGCCTCTGACCTCAGCTAACCTAACCCCCTGTCACCTCAGCACCCATTATGGTTTATTTTAAACCTTCCCCTCCCTCTCCAGAGGTCCCATCTCTTTACCACCACTAGTGGGTGGTAATCCCTTTCTCTTATTTGATGGAGAAAGACAAAGGGATGGAGGTGTTGAAAATAGTACCAAAGGCGTCCACTCCCATCCAAGGATAATCCAGCTTCCTACATGATCTCCTGTGCCTGCAGGATATGTTACTCAGGCAATCGTCCCTGCTCATTCTCAAGGCTCAGCTTCTCCCTTCTCTACAGGCTACTTCCTCGCAGCTTATCAACATGCCCAACTAAGTCCCTCAATGTAGTTCATGTAGTTCTATTGCTTGTTCATCCTCTAACATCTGCCTTGTCTTTCCTTCTCCTCTTAGCACTGTCTTCTTTCATGTTTAATAGACTTCATTTTTTAGAGCACTTCTAGGTTCACAGCAAAGCTGAGTGGAAAGTGCAGCCCATTTGTGAACCCAGATACCTCTATCCATGCACATACACAACCTCCTCCATTGTCTACATAGTGCACTGCAGTAGTGTACTTATTACAACAGGCAAGCCAAACCGACACATCCTTATCACCCCAAGCCCATACTTATATTAGGGTAATTTTGTATTGTGATGCTATGAGTCTGATAAATGTATAATGGCATGTAACTACCATCATAGTATTAAGCAAAGTAGGTTCACTGCCCTAAAATTCTCCTGTGCTCCACCTATGCATCTATCCCTCCTCCCAAACCCTTGTGGTAACTACTGATATTTTTACTATCTCTGTACTTTTGCCTTTTCTAGATTGTCATTCATTTGGAATCATACAGTATGGAGCTTTTTCAGATTGGCTTCTTTCACTTGGTAATATGCATTTATGGCTGTTTCATGTGTTTTGTACATGACAGCACATGTCTTTTGGTGCTGTACCACAGTTTATTTATCCATTCACCTTTTGAAGGACATCTTGGTTGCTTCCAAGGTTTGGCAATTATGAATAAAGCTTCTGTGAACATCAGGTGAGGGTTTTTGTGTAGACATAAGTTTTCAGTACCGTTAGGTAAGTACCTTGAAACACAACTGCTGAATCATATGGTTCAAGTATAATCAGTTTTGTAAGAAACCACTAAATTGTCTTCCAAAGTAACTATACCATTTTCTATTTTTACCAGTAATGAATGAGGGTTCTTTTTGCTCCCCATTCCTGTCAGTATTTAGTGCTGTTAGTGTTTTGGATTTTAGCCATTCTAACAGGTGTCTAATTATTGTTTAAATTTGCAACTCACTAATGACATATGATGTTAAGCATCCTTTTATACTTATTTGCCATCGTATATCTTCTCTTGAGGTTCAAGTCTTTTGCCCATTTTTTAAAACCAAAGTGTTCATTTTCTTATTAAGTTTTAAGAATTCTTTGTATATTTTGGGTAAGTCTTTTATTGGATATGTCTTCTACAAATATTTTCTCCCAGTCTGTGGCTTGTCTTTTCATTCTCTCGGTGGTATATTTCAAAGAACAGAAATTTTTAATTTTAATGAGATCCAGTGTATCAATTCTTTTTATGTAGATTGTGCCTTTTGTGTTGTATCTAAGAAGGCATTGCCAAACCCTAGGTCATCCAGGCATTCTCCAGTTTTATAGTTTGCATTGTCATCTTATAGGGTTTTTGTACCTCTCTTTCTAAAACTAATACATGACCATTGTGGAAAATATAAAAATAATACAAAGTGCAATAGTTAATCTCAGTAAATCTGCAAATTTTCCAAGAAAAAACATGCATATATACATAAGTACATAATATATATGTGTGTATACACATATTAATACATTACACACACACATATATAATGCATTTTTTTGAAAACTGAGATAATCTTCTACATAATATTTGCAATTTGCTTTCTTTACCATGCAATGTATATAGTACATACACATTTTTTCATGCTAATGTTTTCTACAATATAAATTTCAAAATCTACAGTTTCTAACTGAATGCTTCTTCCATGCTGTTTAATCAATTGTCTACTGTTGAACATTTATGTTTCTCCTTTCACACAAACAATACTTAGATGAATGTCCATATATATTGTAATTTATTCATTTAAAAATTTTTAAGTTTCTAGAATATGCCACAGCCTAACATCTTCATCCCTGTTCATACGTTTTAGACTTAATTATTATAATTAAGAAATAAAGGGTGAAACAGTCAACGTACTTGCCTGCAAATTAATTATAGCTTACTTTTTTTGCCACTACAGCTGGAAAATCCCAGGAGGAATTGGGAAGAAAAGAGATGTAGAGATAGCTTTTAGCTATCAGATAAATATTAAGTAAAAAATGTCGCCTTCCATTTCTCCCCTTGTTTAATATATTTCCTGTGGTTTGGAATGGTTACTGTATTCTCAGACCAATAAAAAGTTGAATAAAATTCCACAATAAGAAAAGAAGTCTGTTTAAAATGTAAGTAAATGTTAAAATGTCTATTAATAAATGAAAATCATAAGTTGATTTCAACAGTAAATTTCATGAGTACACAATTTCATGGTGTTTTATTAATTTGGTCATGGGAAATCCTTTATAAATGAATTCTTCTTTAAAGTATTTTATTTATTTTTAGAGAGAGAATGTGCAAGCAGAGGAGAGGGGCAGAGGAAGAGGAGAGAGAGAATCTCAAGTAAACTCCAGGCTCAGTGCAGAGCCCCATGTGGGACTCAATCACACAACTCTGAGACCATGATCTGAGCCGAAATCAAAAGTCAGACACTTAACTGACTGAGGCACCCTAAATGAATTCTTTACAAATGAAGTGCCAGAATGACAGTCTGGTTTGCATACTCAGTCACATCAGGAAGGCATTCATTCAAGTTCCCCCACAACTAGTAAGGAAATCTTTGTACACATCACTCATTATATTGTTGGACTAAAGTCCTAATGCTTAATTGCTGGGTCAAAGAGTGAACAAGCATAGGGTTTTTTTTAATACTGTCATCCAAAATAAATCATACATTTCATTCCTATTACAAGTACACAACATGCCTTTTGTCTATAGTCCCATCCAGTACTGGATCTAGTTTTTTGATCTTTGCTAATTTGATAGAATAAAATTACATCTCACTGTTGTTTTAAATTTACATTTTTTTGTTTCTATTAAGGCTGAATTTTTTTCTTGTATTTGTTAACCATACTTCATCATTTGCCATTTACTTATATGCTGAGAACATTGATCTCTTAGTTTAACCTGACACCACAAAATCTCCTTTCCAGTAAAGTTTATAAGTGCCCACATATTCCTTTGTCCAGAGACAATTTTAGAATCACAGAATGTTAAGAGTGGAAAGTTCTAAATCACCAGTTATCTACACAAATAATATCATAATCATTTGAAAATAATCCTAAGGTGCATGTTCCTGAATCCTGCCCACAGACATATTCTGATTGAGTAGGTCGGAGATGGAACCAAGAGATCATAATTGTAAATGTTTCCTGAATGATTCTATCACATACCCAAGTAGTAAATTATTAATCCAGTTCAATCCTATTAGTGTGTAAGTCAACAATTGAGACACAATTAACACAGATTTTTTAAATAAATAGAATACCTGGCATAATCCAACCAAGCCTCTTGTCTTGCAGGTTACTTAATCTGAGGTTCTGAAATGAAATGGCGTTACTATACGGTGACGAACACTGAACTACACCCATGTACTATAGTTTGCATCCCAAGCAAAAGGATAACAAACTTTGCAAAAACCCTTTTAAATAAATACTATTATTTTTCTCATTTTAAAGTTGAGGAAATGGATATCTTGAAATGTTAAGTAACTTTTTCAGAATCACATAATTAGCAAATGACTGAGCTGAAATTTAAACCCAGGTAGTCTGACACCAGAAACTGTGAGCTTACTCTACTTTGCTGCTAGAAGTCTGCCCAACTCCTCCCCCAGTTCCTTCCCTGCCTCCCTTCCCCCAGTTCCTGCATACATACAGCCATCTAAATAAAACCAAATCAATCTCTGTTTTTTTTTTAATTTTTATTTACTTATGATAGTCACACAGAGAGAGAGAGGCAGAGACATAGGCAGAGGGAGAAGCAGGCTCCATGCACCAGGAGCCCGACGTGGGATTCGATCCTGGGTCTCCAGGATCGCGCCCTGGGCCAAAGGCAGGCGCTAAACCGCTGCGCCACCCAAGGATCCCTCAATCTCTGTTTTTCATCACTGTGCTTTAAGAGAAGATGGAAAAGAAAAGCAATATGAAAGCAAAGTATTAAGAAAATCACTCTAGGAGGGAGAAGTGCTAACAATTCTTTGAGTGACTCTTCTCCCCCCAAATCCCCTTTTTGACTCAAAATTTAAAATCAGATAGGCCAGCATATGTTTGTCCCACCAATACTTGCTGAGCTTTCACTAAGTGCTATACACTCTGCTACCCATTACGGGTATAAGAGAGAATAGATATACATGGTGCCTTTCCTCACAGGGAAGACATATAATCAGACAATTACAAAAGCATATGAAAATTGTTCTCATTACTGTGGCAGGCCTGACTACTTCACTCTGGGAAATACAAAACAGAGCACTTAAACTTTATAAGATGGGTTAGGCGGTTGTTTTCCTTCAGGTGATACCTGAAGTATAAACAGAAAACGAAGAGGGTTAGAAACAGGTAATGAGAGTGTGCTGGAAAAATAGAAATAAAAAGATAATAGATAGATGATAGATGATAGATAGATAGATAGAGATAATAGATAGATAGATGATAGATAGATAGATAGATAGATAGATAGATAGATAGATAGATAGAAGGATAGCCAACCAACCATGGAGGGACCATGAGCAAAAATGAATTTTCAAGGAAAGATAGGGAAAGATAAGAAGAAACCTCCTAAATACCCTAAACATTCTCAAATGTTTTTCCTAACATTTTAAAGAGTCCAACTTGGATAAATATGTCTTTCTTACATAACCTACTCCATTGTGGTTAACTATAAATTTTCCTGCAAATGACTTTCTTAAAGTTTTCTTATAATTAAGTAGAGTCAGATTGTACATTTCAAGGGAAAAAGAATATGAGTACAAAGGGATCCATACCTCAATAGGGTCTACACAGAATGCTACCAGCATATATCTGAAGGTCATCTAACATTACCTTCTGTCCAGAAAGACTTCCCAGAGGTTCTGGATAATCTAATACCTAAAGGATGGACAGGCTGAGTGAGGCAAAGAGGGTACATGAGGGTGTTCCTGGTAAGAGCAGAGCTTGTAGGGAAGCATGCAAAAGAACAAGCATTTATTAAATTTGGAAAAGTTCATTGTGAGTTTAGTAGACTACTAGAATAAAGGCATGGAGGTGATGATGACAGAAAGTCAGGCTAGGGATGTGACCAAGATCAAGATATGATCCTTGTTTGGCATAATGTGGAGCTTTGTTTTACCTTGAAGACAACTGCAGGAACAGAGTAAACTAAGGTACATGAGATCTTATGGTAAGCATGGAAAGAACACTCTGGTTGCAGTGCAGAGAACAGATTTCAAGGGATAAAGACAAGAGAGGAAGTGACTTGTCAGGAGGCCAGTTTTCAGATGATAAATGATAGTGTCATGAGGAGAACAAGAATTGTCAGTACTTATAAATTGGATATAGAGGACAAGCAAAGAGAGAGGAATCAAGGAAGACACCAGTTCGGAGTCTGAGCAGTTGAGTAGAAGATAGTGCCATTCATGATGACAGAGATCGCAGGAAGATAAGACAGTCTGTGAATGTTCTCTCTATGGGATAAGAGGAAAACAATGGGAAGAAAGAAAGAGGGAGGTTGAATAAGTAGGAAGAGAGGAGAGAACATAGTATTGGGCCCCCAATACTATTCTACAAACATCTATTTGCATTAATTTATTCATCCCAATAACACTATAAAGTAATATGATGCCCCCCATTTTGCAGAGTTTTCACCCTGGGCCTTCAAATTCCATGTCCAACACTCTTTCTATTATACTTAATTTCTTTCAACACAAAAAAACCTCTATAAAGGAACAAAAACAATTTTAAAAGAAAGCCATGTTCGTTCTCTTATAATAATTAATACTATTCCAGCTCAGGAAAATGTTTTTCTATTCAAGCTTTTTTTCAGGGCAACCTTAACCTCCTTATTCCTGAGGCTGTAGATCAGAGGATTGAGCATAGGCACCACAATGGTATAGAAAACCGTGGACACTTTCCCCTGGTCCATGGACAAAACAGAAGAAGGATGAAGATACATGAATGCCCCTGACCCAAAGAAAACAGAAACAACAATTATATGTGAGCTACAAGTGCTGAAGGCTTTGGACCTTCCTTCCATGGAACGGATACGGAGGATGCTGGCAAGGATGAAAGTGTAGGAGACAATGATAGTGAGGCTGGGCACACCAACATCAAAGCCCACAACAATGAGAACCACCAGTTCATTGAGGTGAGTGTTTGTGCAGGAGAGCTCCAGGAGGGGGAGGATGTCACACATGTAGTGATTGATGCTGTTGGCATCACAGAAGGTCAACCTCAGCATGCATCCTGTATGGGCCCAGGCACCAATAAATGCCCCCACATATACAATCATAGCCAGCAGAGAACAGACCTGCGGGGACATGGTGACTGTGTAGAGCAGGGGCTTGCAAATGGCCACATAGCGATCATAGGCCATTACTGTCAACACATAGCACTCTGCGCTAACAAAGAAGCAGTAGAAAAAGAGCTGCGTCATGCATCCTGCGTAAGAGATGGTGTTCAGCTTTGACACAAAGTTTACCAACAGTTTTGGGGTGATGACGGAAGAATAACAGAGATCAATAAATGATAAATTAAAGAGGAAATAGTACATGGGGGTGTGAAGGTGAGAATTCAGTCCAATTAGAGCAACCAAGCCCAGGTTTCCTGTCACAGTGACAATGTAGATTCCTAGGAAAAGGAAGAACAGGGGCAGCTGAATCTCTGAATATTTGGTTAAACCCACAAGGATAAACTCAGTGACTAAGGAACTGTTTCCCATATCCATGCTCTTCCAGTAGGATCTGAAAGATAGGAGAGTAGAATCACATTGAGAAAGAATCCATATTTCCTATGCAATCCCATGCCCAGTCCAATCCGGAGCCAAAAAGCCAAAAGACTCTGCTGAAGTTTAGCTGTTTTACAGAAAGCTGGATCTGGCTCTGCTCATACAAGGAAGACAAGTATCTGGGAGGCATCAACATACTTTCAAGTAACAATGGGAGAATTATTTCAAGAGGGGAAGAAGCGCAGAAATTTGTCATCTTTTCTCTGCTTTAGTTTGTCACTTGTATTTTTTATTCCTTCATTTACTCCAGTTTGTACTTTTGATCTTTAATCAGCACACACTGGCTACCTGTGCTGGCCACAGATCCAGATCGGACACTGTGTAGGAGATCATGAGTGCAGAAACTCTGGTTTCCCAAGCACACACAGTAAGAAAAGTCATTAAGTCAGGAATGGAAGCTGGGTCTCCTTCATAGGAAATTCTCTAAGGGGCAGAAAAGATTGGAGACAATCCTTCTGCAAACCCCATTAGCTCAGCACTATATCTAATCTCTACTTTCTTCCTATGCAGATCCTGTGATCAGCTGTGCCCAGGGCCAGAGCTGGTAATAGCAGAATAGTTTATTACTTTCCATAGCTCTGGGTTTTGAAAAACATAAAAACATAAGGGTTCAATGCTCACTCTTCTTTCCCTAGTGGCATCACAGCTACCTTGTGGTTTTCTCTCCAGCACTGATCTCCAAAAAGAAAGTTCTGCTACTATGGATGGCGATAGAGCCCAACCAAATACTTTGACTTCCATTTGTGTGGAGGGCTCAGAGCATTTATAATCTCAGTCTTCAACTTGCTCTGAGACTCATTCAGACAAAGATCATTATTTTTAATAATGATTTTACCCAGAGGTGATCATTAAACTACAAAAATAAATAAAAGAATATTAACAGCTCTCTTGATTTTCAACATAATAACAGAGAGCATCATGTATATGATCTTATTCTGAGCTTGGAGGTCTCAGGGGTTTGATACAGGGACTTTCCCAGGAGACTCCATAGTTTAAACCCTTTGGGAAGGGCAGGTGTATAAAACTGTACATGGATGAAGATGCTTATATCTTGATGTCTTTGGAAGCTCATATTGTACTCAAAATTGCATATTCTTCTGGAATAAATGAGGTAGAGATCTTTTTTCTCTCTCATAGTGCCTCTTTGGCTGTTAGAGACAAATGCTAACACATAGCTAATTATATTTTAAATACCTATAAAAATAATACATGTACATACATATCCTTCCACACATATATATTGTTAACATCATGGCATACTTGATCATATGATTAATGGTTTGTATCTTTTAGACACCATTGCCTTCTGTTCCTTTTTCTTGGCACTCTCTTTCCTGTTTTAGCTCCCCTTCATCCATCATGCCCAGTCATTTATGTTTACAACTTACAACATCATTCCTTATTTTCCTAAATGCTGATATAACCAAATAGATTTATAAGGGCTTTCCAATTGACTACAAACTACATATTTTTAAAAATTTATTTATGAGAGACACAGAGACAGAGAGAGAGAGACAGAGAGAGACAGAGACACAGGCAGAGGGAGAAGCAGACTCCATGCAAGGAGCCTGACATGGGACTCGATCCGGAATCTCCAGGATCACGCCCTGGAATGAAGGTGGCGCTAAACCACTGAGCCACCCGAGCTGCCCAAAACTACATATTTTTTTTACCTTTTGCTTTTGTCATTTAATAATATTTCATTAAAATCTCCCAAAATTCTATGTTTGGACATGTCATAACTTTAACAACAATACCACATTGATAGAATTCTATAATTTTTCCATTTTTATCACCAAAAGCAATGATAAAATAGTCATGATTGTGCATACATTTTGATATACAATACTTTTATTTCAGTGGGAAAGATTCCCATAATATTCTTTTAATTAATTTCATATGTTTTTTCCCAAATACTATAATAATTCATATCTCTGCAAGCAATGTATAAAACTACTCCCCCTCCCCAATTACATTAATGAACAGATCATTTAAACTGAAAGTCAACAAGGGAACAGTGGCCTTAAATGATACATTGGACCAGATGGACTTAACATACATATTGAGGATATTCCATTCTCCAACACCAGAATGCATATTCTTTTCTAGACCACACAGAACATTCTCCAGAATAGATCACATATTAGCCTACAAAACAATTCTCAATAAATTCAAGAAGATTAAAGTCATACCATGCATCCGTCCTAACAACAATGCTATGAAACTAGAAGTCCACCACAAGAAAAAAATCTGGAAAGACCACAAATACATGTAGGTTAAAGAACATCCTACTAAACAATGAATGGGTCAACCAGGAAATAAAAAATAAATAAAAAATGGATGGAAATGAATGAAAATGAAAACGCCATGGTACAAAATTTTGGGGATGAAGCAAAAGTGGTCATAAGAGGGGAGTGTATAGCAATATAGGAAAAAGCAAAAAAAATCTCAAGTAAACAACCTAACCTTATACCTTAAAGGAGCTGGAAAAATAATAAATAAAACCTAAAGCCAGGAGCACCTGGGTGGCTCAGTAGTTGAGCATCTGTCTTTGGCTCAGGGTGTGATCCCGGGGTCCTGGGATCAAGTCCCGCATCAGGCTCCCTAGAAGGAGCCTGCTTCTCCCTCTGCCTGTGTCTCTGCCTCTCTCTCTGTGTCTCTCATGAATAAATAAATAAAAATCTTTAAAAAAAAACCCAAAAACCTAAAACCAGCAGAAGGAAATAAATAATAAAGATTAGAGCAGAAAGAAGTGTGATTAAAAAAAAAAAAAAGGAAAAAACCACCAATAGATCAATGAGACCAAGAGTTGGTTCTTTGAAAAAATAAAATTGATAAACCTATAGCCAGGCTTATAAAGAAAAAAAAAGAAAGGGCTCAAGTGAATGAAATAACAAACAAGAGAAGAGAAATAACCACATCATGAAAATACAAAGGAGTATAAAGGAATATGAAAAATTTTATTCAACAAATTGGATAACCTAGGAGAAACAGATAAATTCCTAGAAACATATAAACTACCCAAACTGAAACAGGAAGAAATAGAAAATTTGAGTAGACCAAAAACCAGCAAAGAAATTGAATCAGTAATCAAAAAATTCTCAATGAAAAAAGTCTAGGACTGGAGGACTTCATAGGCGAATTCTACCAAACTTTTAGAGTTCTCCTCCTCCTTCTCCTTCTCCTTCTCCTTCTCCTTCTCCTTCTCCTTCTCCTTCTCCTCCTCCTCCTCCTCCTTCTCCTTCTCCTTCTCCTTCTCCTTCTCCTTCTCTTTCTTCTTCAGATTTTATTTCCTTATGTGAGAGAGAGAAAGAGCACAAGCAGAGGGAGAAGCAGAAGGAGAAGGAGAAGCAGACTCCCCACTGAGCAGAAAGCCTGATGCAGGACTTGATCCCAAGACCCTGAGATCATGACCTGAGACGAGGCCAGACGCTTAACTGACCGAGCCACCAGGTGCCCCACTACCTATTCTTAAACTATTCCAAAATATAAAAAAAGAAGGGAAACTTCCAAATTTATTCTATGAGTCCAGCATTACCTTGATACCAAAACCAGATAAAGACACCGCTTAAAAAAGAGAGAGAGAGAAAAGAGAACTACAGGCCAATATCCCTGATGAACATAGATACAAAATTCTCAGTAAAATACTAGCAACCCGAATCTAACAACACATTAACTGAAAGTTATCTGAGGGGAGGTAGGTGGGGGGGATGGATTAATAGATGATGGGGATTAGGGTGTGCACTGGTTGTGATGAGCACTGGGTGTTGTATGAAAGTGTTGAATCACTATATTATGAACCTGAAACCAATATTACATTGTATGTTAATTAACTGGAATTTAAATTAAAACTTTTTTTAAAAGTGGGTTGCATCTCATGCTGTAGTTGTTTCATAGTAATCATAAAACACAAGACCTGAAGACAGTGTGTGTGTGTATGTGTATAGGAAGGCAGTATAAAGAGAAGTTGATGATGGAGATCTAAAAATTTGGGGTTCAGAAATTAAGGGAACATGGAACTCAAAACCCTCTTTACTTTTTTTTTTTAACAGTCCTTAACTACAGTGCACACTGATCATTCCAAATTTAATCCTAAACAGCAACGGCAGCTTACTTAGAGAAAGTGTCGATTAACCAAAATCAGGATGTAATCAGGGAACTTTCTTTAACTAAGAGGACCGTGTTCTGTTAGGCCTTGAAACTCGAAGTGTTCACACTGACTTAGAAACAGCTCTTAGGGATCCCTGGGTGGCGCAGCGGTTTGGCGCCTGCCTTTGGCCCAGGGCGCGGTCCTGGAGACCCGGGATCGAATCCCACGTCGGGCTCCCGGTGCATGGAGCCTGCTTCTCCCTCTGCCTGTGTCTCTGCCTCTCTCTCTCTCTCACTGTGTGCCTATCATAAATAAATAAAAGTTTAAAAAAAAAAAAAAAAAAGAAACAGCTCTTAGTTCACAGGCACAGGTGAATCTCGTGGCTTACCTGTTTAATGCTCAGCTGTCCAATTTCAACACAGTCATACATACTTTCATTATTTCATTAGTGCCATTCAGATAACTCAAAAAAGCAAGAATTGTTAAGGAAAACTCTACATTTTACGTGTAAAACACCCTGACTTGATTCCCTTCCTTTGAGAGAAGTCCAAATAGACACAGGGAGCTTGATTTCTAACTAAAAGTTATAGTTAAGTCACTTTATTTATTTATTTTTTTAAGATTTTATTCATTCATTTGAGAAAGACAGAGAATGAGTGGGGGTGGAGGAGGGCAAAGAGAGAGGGAAAAGCAGACTCCCAGCTGAGCAGGGAGCCTGATGGGGGCTTGATCTCAGGACCCCAGGATCATGACCTGATCCGAAGGCAGACATTTAACCAACCGAGACACTCAGGCCCCCCTAAGTCTCTTTCTTTTAAACTTTGCCAAAATAGATTTTACAAGTTTTATTTAAACTTTTGGTAGTTACTTTTTTCAAAAATAATCTAAGAAAATGGACACTAATTTGAAAGAAATTTTACCTTCTCTAAATGCAACAGATTTAATTTGTATTTTCAGTCCTCTTGAATGAAAGTTTAGTGACCAGGTTTAACACTTTCTTGGGGCCACCTCAAATAGTGATTAAATATATAACAAAATGGATGCAACTCTGCAATATCTACAGAGGTCCCAAAAATAGCACAAATATTATTTACTTATGTAGATGCACTTCAGTCTCAATAAGGAAAACAATTTTATCAAAAGGGACAGTAAGGTGCTTGGGTGTCTCAGTTGGTTGCACATGCAACTCTTGATTTCAGCTCAGGTCATGATCTCAGGATCGTGAGATTGAGCCCTTCTTGGAGTTCCATGCTGGGCTTGATACCTACTTGGTATTCTCTGTCTCCCTCTCTTCCTCTGCCCCTCCTCCTCCCTCTCTCTCTCGAAAAAAAAAAAGAGAGAGAGAGAGAGAGAACAATAAATAAATCTTAAAAAAAGAATGAAATAAAACACCAACTTAGATCAACCATTTTATATAAATAAAACTTAGATGAAAAGCATATTAATAATGGAGTAAGGAGATGTGGTATGAGAAGTCATGCAAAGCGTAAGTTTAGCAATGCCAAACATCTACAACAAGCAAACATACCAGTCTTGCCAACTTTCACAACATCTACAACTTTTTTTTAAGATTTTAATTTATTTATTCAAGAGAGCCACATAGAGAGAGGCAGAGACACAGGCAGAGGGAGAAACAGGCTCCCTGAGGGGAGCTCAATGTGGGACTTGATCCCTGGACTCCAGGATCATGGCCTGAGCCAAAGGCAGATGCTCAACCACTGAGCTACCCAGGCATCCCTCATGACATCTACATCTTAAGTGGATATTAGAAAGCAAGTAAAATTGTAAATATTATTAGTTATCTTACAAAATGTTGACATTGTCGCTTAGTTTAGATCAAGGATTTTTAGAATAAAAATTTTTGGCCTCTTTTCTCCAAAGAAAAACAACATCCTATAACAGAAAAGACATTGTCATAATTTAATTTATTCACCAAAAGTTTCTTTGAAATTATTGTTGCTTCCCTAATCACAACTTGAGGGTATTATATCTTAAATTCATAAGAAGTAGCATCTAGAAGTCAACAAAAAACAGGAGTGACTTAGTTCTTTTTTTTATGTCCTCAAGTCCTAGGGAGGTTAACTTTTTTTTTTGTTTTTTTAATATCAAATAACTTGAGAAATCCTGTGATCCTCATATTTCTAGGGCCTTCCAGGAAGACATGGAGAATCATAAGAAGGGACTTTTACCACATATCATTTTGCTTTCCAGATTCCTTCTTCCTAACTTGAGTATTAATTACTACTTACTGCTTTATCTTTTGAAATGACCTCTATCTACCTGGTCCCACAAATGTGACTACCGCTTTTACCCTTCATTCCACCAAACACTACTGCTGTATGCTCACTGTACATTATAAATTTTATGAAAGCTTTATAGACTATATTTTTACAGCACAGTATAGAGCAGGATTAAAACTGAGATTGAAATGTGGTTTCTAAATCCTCCATGACCATTCTGTACACCGAGACCTTTTATTTATTGGCCATGTGTCTTGTTGAGCCATGGCCTAATTATATGTTCTGAGATCCTTTCTCTCCTCTGTCTTGCTCGGTGAATTACAAGTATGCATGAACATTCCAAATTCATTTTATTTTTTAAATTTATTTATTTATTTATTTATTTATTTATTTATTTATTTATATTCCAGTTAGTTAATATACAGCATAATTATTAGTGTCAGGTGTACAATATAGTGATTTAACTATTCCATACATCACCTGGTGTTCATCACAAGTATATTTCTTAATTCCTATCATCAAGTTCATTTTATTTTAATTTTGAAAAAGTAACATTTCATTTGAGCCAGTCCTTTCTGAACTGTACTTGCCAGCGGAGCTTCCCCTTTTCCAAGGGGAAAAAAAGAAAAACATCAGAATGTTTTCCTAAACAAATAAACAATCGAAAGCAATACCCATCCTGAGAGAAATTCATGTATCATCCTGGAACAAAGCGGAGTCAGTTTTGAAATCAGAAATGCTTTCTTGTTTTCCATGCTTATGGAAACAAAAAGTAATAGAATAAAGTAGAAGCAAAGTACACTACAGAGTAGTAGATTTGAAACCAGAAGGCTGAGACTTTAGTCTATACTTTTCATTCAGAAGACAGACAGCTGTAAGTCACTAGCTACTCTGAGCTTTACTTTCCAATCCATGCAATAAACATATTCCAGAAAGAAAAATAAAAGTTCACTATGATAAAGAAAAAAAATAGATAATAAGCTTATTTCTTAATATTATTACTAACTGAAAAAAGGGGAGAAGAAAGTGTGCAAATGGAGAAGAAAGAAGCCTACTCTACAAAAAGTAAAAATATGATGTTGTTGGGGAAAAAAAAGTAAAAATAAATTATAGAGAGAAGATTCTCCTTTCCTTCAACATGATAAGAAAGAAATAGGATAAGAAGGTTGCCAATGAAATTACCGTAATTAAAAACAGAAGCTCCCTGTCTTTTGACTAACTAGAGACGCTGTTTATGATCAAAACTGCCTCCTACTCAGAGTTTTTCTCACAGAACATTTAACATCTTTATTTCTCAAGCTGTAAATGAACGGGTTCATCAAGGGAACCACATTGGTATAAAAGACAGAGGAGATTTTCCCCTCATCCATAGACCCAACAGAAGATGGTTTAAGATACATAAATGCACCTGATCCAAAGAACAAAGAAACAGCAATTATGTGGGAACTGCAGGTGCTGAAAGCTTTGGACCTGCCTTCAGTGGAGCTGATGCGCAGGATGCTGGAAAGGATGAAACCATAAGACACAAAGATGGTGACAGTGGGCACAATGATGTTGACGCCCACCACAATGAAAACCACCAACTCATTCACATACGTGCTGGTGCAGGAGAGCTGGAATAGAGGGAGGATGTCACAAAAATAATGGTTGATGGTGTTTGCATCACAGAAGGTCAGTCTCAGCATGCATCCAGTGTGGGCCATGGCACCTGAGAATGCCATCAAATATGAACCAAGCATAAGGAGGGAACACACTTTAGAGGACATGGCAACATTATACAAAAGTGGGTTACAGATGGCCACATAGCGATCATAGGCCATGGATGTCAGCACATAGCATTCAGAAATGCCAAAAAAACAGAAAAAGTAAAGCTGGGTCATGCACCCCCTGTAGGAGATGATATTCTTCTTGGATATAAAGTTAGTCAGCATTTTGGGTGTAAACACAGAAGAATAACAGAAGTCTATGAAGGACAAATTGAAGAGGAAAAAGTACATGGGGGTGTGGAGGTGTGAATTCAACCCAATTAGAGTGATCAAGCCTAAATTTCCCAGCACAGTGACCACATACATGAGTAGAAACAGGCAGAACAGGGGGAGCTGGAGATCTGGTAGGTCTGTGAGCCCCACCAGAATGAATTCAGTCACAAAAGAAGCATTTCCAGGAGGCATTCTTCTCTAAAGGGATCTGTCTGCACAGAAAAACAGTTACATTAAGAAACAACTCAACTCTTCTTGCAAGATCTTATACAAAAGAGAGTGTGTATATTGGGAATGCCTGAGACTAGCCCAACATGGACCCAAAGAATTTTACCACTACCATGATATGAAGGGACTCTAACTCTCCCTTTATTAAAGCCTTTATAAGATAAATATAGCAAAGGGCATCTCAAACTTAGCCTAGAGAGGCAGGTCCAACGACGGACCTCTGGACACACCAATGGAGAAGAGAGAAGTTGGGACCAGGACAGAATTATCCTTCTCACATCTCACCATTTTGTTCATTCACTTCACCCTCTCCTCACCCGTAAAATAAGTGGCAGAAACCGTAGCAACCCTGTGCTGGCCTCAAGTGCAAATTATACTTGATGGAGTGAGAATTAAGAACACTGCTTCTGGGGCAGCCTGGGTGGCTCAGCGGTTTGGCGCCTGCTTTCAGCCCAGGGCATGATCCTGGAGACCCAGGATCAAGTCCCATATCGGGCTCCCTGCATGGAGTCTGCTTCTCCCTCTGCCTGTGTCTCTGCCTCTCTCTCTATCTGTGTCTCTCATGAATAAATAAATAAAATCCTTAAAAAAAAAAAAAGAACACTGCTTCTGACCTAAATAAGGGACCAGAGTCCAGGGGAGGCTGAGTTACTGCCCCAAGTCACAGAGTAAAAGCCATAAATCCAGGAGTGAGAGTTCCATCCCTGAAGAGGGCACTTACTGGTGGAGATACTGAACCCTCTAATCTCTGAATATCCTCTTATCTTCCTCGAACACATTCCCCTGCCAACTTCACTTGAATGTCAATACTGCACAAAATAGGAAAGAGAGTGGCATATCTCAGAGCTCTGAACTTTCATCTCAAAACAAAGAATGCGTTATTATAAATGGAATTCAGATACTCACGCTCCTTAGGTAAGAAAAGCTCCATGTTCTCTTATCCCTGGTATTTACCCCTGTGGTCCTGGAAAGGCAATTTCAGGCTCTGAGGCTTTGGTTCTAATAGGATTCAGCCTGACTTAAATTCGGATATACCCTTGAAATATTTCTGATCATAATTTCTGATTATGACTTCAAGTCTACTTGGGAAGCAGAGAAAAATAAAGATTTTATTATTACCACACTTACTACTTGATTGGACATAGTTTAAAATGTGTTTCAGGATATAATGCACTTAGTTATAAATAGGGTAGAGGCTTGCTTAGTGTTTTCCTCAGGGAACAGATTTTATGTGTAAAAGAATAAGGAGACATGTACCTTGGGCCATGACATGTCTTTAGTTCCTAAGGGACTCAATATTTCACTCATTTTCACTTCTCTCTAGGGATTGTACATCCTTAGATTCAAAGTAAAGTCCCATCTCCCCTTTACCTTCATCTCTGAAGGGAAATCTACTGTGTTGTTCTATCCCTTCTTTGTCCTCATATCCTAAATGGAATTTTTTTCTGAAAGGGTTCTGCCTCCAGGCTTCCTTATTTCTAGACCTCAAAGTTTTCAAGTATTAGAATAACTCACCTGTTCTCTCTCCTGAAGTATCTCTAAAATAATTTGCAAAACATTTTTAACTAAAAAATAATAAATAATAATAAAAAAAATTTGCAATACTATATGTTCCTTCTCAAGTTTACACTTTAATAACCTATTGGAAATTTTTACCTGATCTGCTATCATTTTATGCAACATTTCAGCAACTGGGGTTATCAATTTCTTTTCATCACAGAAAACAATAGGGTCAATGGAGTTAGAGGGTTATGTGTATGAATTCTATCTGCCTACTTCCACTCTTACAGTAATACCTCGGGCAGGTTACTTAATTTCTCTTTCTGTGGTTCATTTTTGTAAAATAAGGATGATAGAAATAGAATTTCTTTCATTGGGTTGGTGTGATAATTAAATTTTTATTTTATATTTTTAAAGTTTTTATTTATTTATTTATTTATTTGAGAATATATTTCATTTTATTATGTTATCTTATAAAGAGCTACTTGTTAATCTGAACATTTATTTTGGACCTCTTTACTTCTATCCTTCTTATACCAATTACACTTAGTTAACATAATACTAGTTTTAGGTGTGCAATATAGTGACTCAACACTTCCATACAACATGGGGTGCTCATCATGGCAGGTGCACTCCTTAATCTCCATCACCTATTTCATTCCTCCCCTCTGAGAATCAGCAGTTTGTTCTCTCTCTCTCTCTCTCTCTCTCCCTTTAGTAATATGGTTAGAACAGTGCCTGGCATATAATAGTCAATAAATGTCAGTGATCATTATTTATGTCCTCATGAATACATCATAATATTCATCAGACATTTTTTCCCCTTAATTCCTATGTTCTCCTATAAACTATACAAGTTCTATAAGGACGAACATCTCCTCTGTCTTGCTTAGTACTTTGCTTTTGGGGTTAAGATCAGTGTAGAGCATGTTGAAGAAATTCAATAATATTTCTGAAAATCATGTTGTTCTTTGGCCTGAACCTTCAGAAAACATTCCACATGTCTCACATGCTAAGCAATGTGTCCACAATGACCTCCGTCCTTGTCCCTCAGCCACCACATATCCTCTTAGATTTTAACTGAATCAGACTGCTCAACTGTAGTACCTCCTATTATTCTAGCATCTCTCCATATAATTCCTCTTATTCTGTCGTGATCCTCTTACACTGTTGCTAGAATAAGCTTCAAAAGCTAAGCTCTGTCTCTCCTTAGTTTAAGAGCCTTCACTCGTTTTCCATTACCCATTGGGCAGTTGAAATTTTGTAATAAAAGTATGAGTCTCAAAATTAAGAATAAGTCTTGGATAAAATTAAAGAAGAAACCGAGTCAGAGTTATATTTAGGAAGCCTTGAAAGAACTATTTTGATTGATTTTTTTTTAATTTTTATTTATCTATGATAGTCACACAGAGAGGGATAGAGAGAGAGAGAGGCAGAGACACAGGAAGAGGGAGAAGCAGGCTCCATGCACCGGGAGCCTGACGTGGGATTCGATCCCCAGTCTCCAGGATCGCGCCCTGGGCCAAAGGCAGGCGCCAAACCTCTGCGCCACCCAGGGATCCCTTGATTGATTTAATAAGTATTTTGCTCACATTAGGTGTTTTCTTTTTAAAGAGTTATTTATTTATTTGAAAGAGAAAGAGAGCATGAGCAGGGAGGAGAGGCAGAGGGAACGGGAGAAGCAGGCTCCCTGCTGAGCAGGGAGCCCAATGCAGGGCTTGATCCCAGGATCCCAGGATCATGACCTGTGCCAAAGGCAGACTCCCAACTGACTGAGCCATCCAGGTGCCCCCACATTAAGTGTTGCACAAACATGTAGCCTTCTTACAAATATAAGAAAAAATATTGGAGGATGTTTCTATTTCAAAGACCATAGGGTATACTGAACAATGATCACAGTCCAGGTGAACCAAAGATAATGGTTAAAATTTACATGTAAATCCGCACAAACTCACCTTCTCATCATGATAAATTACAGTTTCTCTCTTCAGTGTTTCCCAAAAAGGAATAAGAATCTCACAAAAATGTTCATTTGTTTAAGTAACATATTTTTTATTTAATATCCTGGGAATGCAACCTTCAATCTAATTAGAAAGTTTCTAGCTTCAAGTTACAGAATGCCCAATTAAAACCCCATTTTAAACAGGAGCTTATTTCTCTCACCTAGCAATAAGTTTAAAACTAGTTTATCCTAGGTTTGTTCCAGCAACAAATCACTCTTATCAAGAATTCAGTCTCTTCCATTTTCCTGTCCTCAGTTTGTTGGCCTTCATTCTCAGGCTTGTCATCTCATGGTCACAAAAAGGTTGCCATAGCTCCAAGATCACATCTAAACATCAATATATCTGAAGAAGAAAGAAAGCAACAAGCCAAAAGAATTATTTTCATATATCTCTCTATAGCATGAAGTAAATCATCTCCAAATTCCAATAAAATGTTTCTTTGCAGTCATGTGGCTATGGCACATGGCCAACCCAGCTGCAAGGAAAACTGACAGAAATGAGAATCTCCCTTTTCAGCCTCTATAAAAAAAAAAAGAAGAAGAAGAAGTTTTTGTCATTAAGAATACTTGGATCAGGTTGCTTTGGATGGCTCAGTAAGTTAGCACCTGCCTTCAGTTCAGGTCATGATCCCAGGGTCCTGGGGTCGAGTCTCACATCAGGCTCCTTGGCCAGAGGGGAGTCTGTTTCTCCCTCTCTCTCTGGCTCTCTACCCACTCACACACACTCTGTCTCTCAGATAAATAAATAAAATACTTAAAAAAAAGAATACTTGGAGAAGGAATACCTATTGCATAGACCATCCATACAATCTACTACCAACAAAGAGCTTGTAAAAGATATTTATAATAGGGATTGTGTTTTTTGATTTAAATATAGAGTATAATTGTTATTTTTAAAGTGAATTTACAGTTTTAAGCTTTAAATTAACCCAATTGCCTTAGGATATTCAACTCATGTTATAAATATATTGGTATTTGTATGTGGAAAAAGGAACATATATAGCTACATATTTACACATATGCTACTGTATGTATGTGGTGAGGGGAGGAGAGCATCATTTTATAAGAGAGAGTAAAAAAGCATCAGATACTGAATGTTTCAAACTGTGGAAAGTAAAGAGTGCCTCCAAACAGAAAATAACTTGTGCTACCACAATCACAAACACACACACACACACACACAATTTTTTTCCATAACAATTCCTAAAAGAGAGAGATGGAACAGATTGCTAGGCAATAAATGTCTGATGGATCAAAATTAAGATTATACCTTTTGAAATTTTATTTTATTATTTTTTTGGTTTAAACTCACAGATTTTATTTTTATAATTTAAATTCAATTAGCCACTGTATATTACATCATTAGTTTCAGATGGAATATTACACAGCCATCAGAAAGGATGAATATCTACCATTATCATCAATGTGGATAGAACTGGAGGGTATCATGCTGAGTAAAATAAGTCAATCAGAGAAAGACAATTATATGGTTTCACTTATTTGTGGAATATGAAAAACAGTGCAGAGGATCATAGGGGAAGGGAGGGAAAACTGAATGAGAAGTCATCAGAGAGGGGGAAAAACCATGAGAGACTCTTACTATAGAGAAAAAAATGAGGATTGTTGGAGGGGACGTGAGTGGGGAGATGGAGTCACTGGGTATGGGCATTAAGGAGGGCATGTGATGTGATGAGCCCTGGGTGTTACATGCAACTGATGAATTACTGAACTCTACGTCTAAAACTAATGATGTACTATATAGTGGCTAAATAAAATTTCAATTTTAGGTTTCTTTGATATATCTTCTTAGCTTTCTATCTTGTTTAGAATCTTCCCCATATAATATTTGAAACTGATAGACTAAATTAAGTAATAAAAGGGAATTTCATTATGCAGAATTTTAGAAAAAGATTGAAGGTAAACAGAAAATTATTAATTACATGAATTGAGGTTTATTTATTTTTTAATAATAAATTTATTTTTTATTGATGTTCAATTTGCCAACATACAGAATAACACCCAGTGCTCATCCCGTCAAGTGCCCCCCTCAGTGCCTGTCACCCATTCCCCCCACCCCCCGCCCTCCTCCCCTTCTACCACCCCTAGTTCATTTCCCAGAGTTAGGAGTCTTTATGTTCTGTCTCCCTTTCTGATATTTCCTACCCATTTCTTCTCCCTTCCCTTCTATTCCCTTTCACTATTATTTATATTCCCCAAATAAATGAGAACATATAATGTTTGTCCTCTGATTGACTTATTTCACTCAGCATAATACCCTCCAGTTCCATCCACGTTGAAGCAAATGGTGGGAATTGAGGTTTAAATTCTTGCTAAGACACTCCACTTCTTATTATGTTACAAAAAAAAGACTCCGGGCTCCCTTCAGGGATATCCTTGTACCAATCCTGGCTCCCATCTGAAGAAGGTCTGATTAAAAATAAGAAGGCTTCAAGTGGAAGTTATTAAGTATTAAAAAATAGATCAAAAAAATAGAAATCCTGCGAGTAAAGGCAATGAGCAACTGCATTTCTGGAAAATAGGAATCAGAAATGTGCCCTAGCAAATCCTACAGTGTCATGATACATGTATTGTTTAAAGAGAGATGCAGTAATCTGGAGTTCAAGGTATTTGGGTATAACTGTCCTACCAATAACCCACTTAGAGGAAAACTCTTTTTGCCTCTGATATGTGTTAGATCATAAATTCTCTAAACAGTCTAGAACATAACTCATGATAAAGGAGAGAAGGGGGACGCCTTTATGGCTCAGCGGTTGAGTGTCTGCCTTTGGTTCAGGGTGTGATCCCAGAATCTGGGATCAAGTCCCACATCAGGCTTCTTGCATGAAGCCTGCTTCTCCTTCTGCCTGTGTCTCTGTCTCTCTGTCTCTGTCTCTGTCTCTCTCTCTCTCTCTCTCTCTGTCTCTCATGAATAAATAAATAAAATCTTTAAAAAAAAAAAGGAGAGAAGGAACACTAGGTCTGCTCATTTGCATTAGGCATCTTTTGAAAAATAAAAAATGATCCTGGTTGCTTGTAGGAAATAAACTGTAGGAGGCAATGGATGAAGCAAGCATTTAATTAGAGAGCTTTGTGTTAATGCTAGTAAGAGACAACAGTTTCCCAAATCAAGGTAGTGTCATAGTTGTGATATATAGGGTAGTTATGTCTATATTATATAGATGTTTTATGTGTATATGGATATTATGTATTATGTTTTAATCTCTGGTACTCCTTTTCATTTAGTAAATGTCCAAGTTTCAAAATTACCAACAATTTCCACCATGATCTTGTCCCATGTTACATGTCTGTCCTTGTTTTCTTCAACTCTGTCTCTTACTGTTTTTATTCAGTACATTGGCCTATTCTGTACTCTCAATCATGCCAAAAGTATCACCTTAGGAGTTTTGCACTGGCCAATAAACTGCCTTAAAAATATTTTTTTTCCAGGGGCACCTGGGTGGCTCAGTCGGTTAAGTGTCTGCATTTGGCTCAGGTCATAATCCCAAAGTCCTGGAACTGAGCCCCATGGTAGGCTCCCCGCACAGAGGAAACTCTGCTTCTCCTTCTGCCCCTCCTTCTGCTTGTGCTCACTCTTGCTCTCTCTCTCACTGTCAAATAAATAAAACCTTTAAGAAAAGATACTTTTCCAAATATTCACTTTAAACATAACCTTCTCAATGAATCAGGGTCCATGTCCAATTTACCTTTGTATTCTTAATATTTAACACATTTCTTGACATAGGATTTTTTTTTCCTCTCTTCAGATTGCTTCTTCTTAGATGCCAAGTAGCTGCAAGGTGGATACTATGAGTAAGTCTCTTAAAATGCAAGTTTACTTTTACTGACTAAAATATTCTATTTGGAGAGTCTGCTTAAGAGCTACTATTTAAATAAATAATATATATTTATTTTGTTTTTTAAATATTTATTTATTTGAGAGAGAGAGAGAGAAAGAGGTAGCACATACAGGGAGAGGAAGAAGCAGACTCCTAATTGAGCATGGAGCCTGATACAGGGCTCGATCCCAGGACGCTGAGATCATGACCTGAGCTGAAGGCAGATGCTTGAATGACTGAGCCATCCAGGTGCCACCCCACCCCCCCTTTTTTTAAAGAACATATTTTTATTTCAAAATGAGAGAAAATTTATGACTATAAAACTGTTTGGGTTCATGGAAGAACAAAACACATCTGCCTCTTCATTTCTTACTAAGGGAAGCTGGCTGTTCAATATTCATTCTCTTTTAATTCCCTGCTCAATTTACCATTCATTTTTATGAAGTATTTATAACCTATTGTACCTCAGGAAATTAATTTTTAACCAGAAAGTTCTAAATATAGATACAGATTTAGCCTTAGAGTTCTCAGTTAATATTTTGACAACAGGTCTAAGTCAAAATTAAGTAGAGGAAAAGATTGAAATGAAACAATGACCTAAATATGGAAACTCAGTTTATTAATAAAATGAATGTTGTTAAATTTAGTGGCATTTAAATAAAACTAAATATAAAAGCCATGTTTTTATTTTTTTCATTGCAGAGCTGCTAAATGTTTACTAATGCTTATCTGTTTGAATAAAGTCATATATTCTGATTAAGGAGAAAACTCCTGTTTTAAGTCTCATGAATCTCAGTACTTACTTAAAGCTACCAATTAATTCTATGTGCAAAGAAAAAAATCTGAAATACTAAATCAGGAAGCACCACATTAAATTTCGAGTACGCTGACTCAAACGCCACCATCTTGCAACTCACAACAACCACTATACACACCATACCTATAGTTCTGCCACTGAGTAGTCAAATGAATTAGAGGAGCACCTATGAGGTACTAGAAAATGAAGAATTAACAATTAATGAAGTAACCATTACCTCTAGAGATCTTATACTTTAGTAAGGGATGGAGATATTTTCTGGGAAGAGATGCCTAGGATCTTCTTCACTGGAAGCTGAGATTCTTCAATCAAACATCCAGTCACTGAAGCTCACTTGACTGAAATATAAAACTAGCTAAAGTGCTTACATTGTGATCGATTGGTTTGAGTAGAGTCACCAATGCTATTTTGGGAATATAAGAATGTCAAGCAGTTTTTCATATATATGCATGTATATGTATATGTATTTGTATCTATGACTTGTGCATGGACATGTCAGCACATAAATGTCTGGCAAACTTCCACAAATGTCAGGACTATGTCTTGCTAGCCAATAACAATCAAAATGCAAATTAATAGATATCTAATACAACATGATTTGTAGCTGCTGAGTCTGGCCAATAGCAGTAGGTTTCCTGACGAAACAGACAAGACCACTTTCTTGAGACCTTCAGATTGTAGGTCAGCTCCACCCACCATTCTCACTGGACATGTATCTACTCTTCTTAGAGGGGTGAGAAAGTGGAAAGTCTTACTCAACTCCGTTTTCTTTGTTGTGCCTGGAACATAGTTGGTATCAAGCACCAAAACATGGTTTTGTTTTATCCATGCTTCCTGAGTACATGCTCCACACAAAGATCCACTTGTTTTAAGGGGGGAAAAATCCACTTTATTGAGATTGACAAGAGTAGAATAAAAACATTTATAATACAATGTGATAAATGGTATGGTAAAACCAAACACCGATGGGATGCAAGCCAAAGCAGGGAACCTTCATCTAGTCCTAAGGAATTGGAAAATGTTCCTGAAAAAGTTAAGACCAGAGGGTAATAGGATAGGGAAAGTCAGGAGGTAGTGATTTCAGGCAAGAGAAAAAGTATGGGCCAAGGGTCAAAGGTACATCAACTACAATACCAATTTTCCAAGATATGAAAATAATTTTTCATTCTGTACAGTTTAACCCACAATTTAATACATAGAAATTCTATTTTCATTTTTACAAGCTACAATTCCACACTTCAGTTTCAGTAAACAAGATTCACAATTCATTGATACAAATACCTATAACTTGAGGTTTCTTTGAAGAGTAGGAAGAATTTTCAAAATTTTGGGACAAATTAAGTGCTTTTTTTTGGTGAGTGAGTATTAGAAGACTCTTGCCTAACTAAATGAAAAAGCAAATGAAAAAAACACCACTGGGATCCCTGGGTGGCACAGCGGTTTATCGCCTGCCTTTGGCCCAGGGCGCGATCCTGGAGACCTGGGATCGAATCCCACGTCGGGCTCCCGGTGCATGGAGCCTGCTTCTCCCTCTGCCTGTGTCTCTGCCTCTCTCTCTTTCTCTGTGTGTGACTATCATAAAAAAAAATAATAATAAAAAAAAAAGATTTAAAAAAAAAAAAAAAAAAAGAAAAAAACACCACTGAATCACAGCCTGAGTAGACTTTTACTAGTTTGGGAAATCAATTCAGATATTCAAGACTGATTTCTATCAAAGTAATGTTAATCTGTTCATATTTCCTAATCTCAGTATCAAGGAGGAGTGAGCGGTTGGTTTTGGCCCTTATTTTATATAATTGTCCCTTTAGTTTTAGTTTTTCATGTGTTTTTTTTTTTTATCTTTCTTAGCAGTAACTGCCAAACTGCTCATTTTACTGATCTTTTCATCATTACATTTCACCATCACTTTTATAAATTAAATAATTTATACTGAATTCATGGCCAGTCCAAAGAGTAACCTACTTTTAGAAAGATAAATCCCAATTAGAGTATATATATACAAAGATCAAGAGTCATTGATTTATTCACTCTCCACTTTACCTGAATATAACACATTTACACCATCAGACTCAGGTCTATCCTGATCTCCAAGAACAATGCTTATCTAGGCAGGTGAGGTTATAAAATGCTCTCACTCAATATGCTGAGACTCAACACAAAGTTATTGCTGATCATCTCTGAACTTGAATTACAATTGTGATACCTGATTCTGATTCAATCACTATGTTTTATAATATTTCCAATGAATGAAAATATTTTTAGGTCTCTATGCCTAAATGTTGCCATATTTATATATTTTCAAATGGTTTTCTTACAGGTATCAAAAACAATGCTGGAAAAAAAATTCTTTAAGGAAAGATTTTATGAAGAAAGTAGAGAGGATTCAGAAAATGAAGTTATGTGAGATGGATGCTATGGAATGAGAGCTATATTCTCTTTGCCACATCACCAACCTAAGCATAATGACACATGACATACTACAATCCATATAATGGGACTGTATATTCACTCTTACTTCCACAGACACTGATGGAAATTCTTCATGGGTTTATAAATGGTCTCTGCCCTGGACTGGTCTGCATTATTCTGTTAAGTATTACACTACATATGGTAGTTCTTTTCGATGGCAGCCAACCTGTACTCAGAGGGCATCTCAAGACTTCACTCTCATGTTTTGCTTATGGCTTATTTGAATGTTTGGTTTAAGAGGAGTTCTAATCAAAGTTATGTAATTTTAATATATTGTTGAATTTAGCTTAAATACATAAAAAATTCTAAAAATGACATTTCACTAATGATTATAAGATTAAAAGCTTATAATCACCATGCAGACATAAGAATAGAATATCGCTAGCACATACTAGAGAGCCCTCAATTCTCCCTACTTGTTAATAGCACCTATTCTTCCATTCTCCATCCTGATTTTGTAACAATCATCCTCCAGCTTTTCTTCACAGCTTTATCACCAAATAGGGCCTCATTGTCATCTGTACCCAGCTCACAGAAGGTTGAGGAGAATAGGGAAAAGATATATCTTGTTTCTGGGGTGGTATCCATCATGTCTAGAACTCCGTACATGCCACTCTTCACTGCAAGATGGGGATGTAGGTCCTGGAAGAGGAGATGGACAGCTAGCAATCTCTGCCACAGTGAGCTAATCAGAGTAGCGCCTACCAAATACCACTGAGGTCAAGACCGAGTAAGATAATGAAGGTGTGAACCTACTGTTAAACCTGGGACATAGTACACACCTAATGATAATGATTATTATAGGCTCTATGTGCTTCACATGCTTCCATTTATTGTATAGGCCTGTATTAATTAAGAATACCTTCACATTTTCTCAATCAGGCAACAGAACTGTCAACTGTGAAATATGAAAGATACTTTCTGGGCATTTTTCTTATTTGAGTATTTTGTCTTTAGTTTGTGTTAGAAATGGTTTTACAGTGTTCAAGTCTCACTGATTTTTAAAACTATAATAAATTCTGTATAATACAAAGAGCACCCAAGATTTAGAATCAAAACACTCAAGTCATAAGCTCAGCTGGACCACTTATTAGATATGATTTGGAACAAGCCATGGACATCTGTGAGCAGTAGTCTCAACATCTATGAAGTGGGAACTGGATCCTCTTCCTTACTGACCTCAAAGTTCTTCCCCAAGGAACACAGAGACTGACAAACACAACATGCAGAGAACACTGCAATATCACACTCTTCCTAAGAGCAACTGTAAAGTCTTGCACATTTCTTTGTTTTTTAAGTGTATCTATTTGACCTTATGTGAGAGAGAGCACAGGTGATTCCACCAGCTACCCCACCCACTGAGGAAGACAGGAGTCTCTGCCTCCAAGTATAAAACTTCCCACATTGAATGAGATTTTAGTATTTAAAGATGCAGCAAGGCACTGTATGCAAACCAATCACTTCATCTGGCCTCAGACTGAATACATAGTGAAATGTCCCAATACTAGAGAGAAAAACCAAGAAGTGTGCCACTCTTAGAGTAAAATATCATGTCAGTCCCCAATGTGGACATTTGCTGACATAATCAAATTTCAGGAGTAATGTCATTGACCCAATGAGACAAATTTTAGACTTCATCCACATGTAAGATGTAACTCTACTCTGCTGCATTACAAAAATCTGCCTTTATATCAGTCTGTTACTTTGCCATTTTTGGTTGTCACATAGAGCACATTCAACAAGCCAACAAATCGGGATCCCTGGGTGGCGCAGCAGTTTGGCGCCTGCCTTTGGCCTAGGGCGCGATCCTGGAGACCCAGGATCGAATCCCCCATCGGGTTCCCGGTGCATGGAGCCTGCTTCTCCCTCTGCCTGTGTCTCTGCCTCTCTCTCTCTCTGTGACTATCATAAATAAATAAAAAAAAAATTTAAAAAAATAAAAAAACAAGCCAACAAACCACCTAAGCTAAATTTCAAAATACTTAAATATTGAGTGTAGCTGGGAAAATGGTAAATAATGAATATTATTAAAGGTATCTTATAAAATATTTATACTGCACTTTGATATATCGTATTGATGATCTTTAAAATGACATTTTCTTGCCCTTAAAAGAAAAATCCACATTCTTTCCAGTAAAGATATTGCCACTGTTTGGTTTATTCACCAAATGTTTCCTTCAAGTTGTCATTTCTCTCCCAGCTGAAATTTGAAGTTTTGTACCTTAAAATCCATATGGGAATAGCATTATGGAAGCCAAAAACAACAACAACAACAACAACAACAACAACAACAACCCAGAAGTGATTTAGCTGTCCCCAGGTCCTCAAGCCCTGTAAATTTTACATTTTTAAATATCAAATGACCCACAGTTTGATCCTAACCAGAGAAATATTGTGATCTCCATATTTCTGGGGCCTTCCAGAAAGGAAAGGAGAGTCATAGTAAAGGCTTTCCTTATCTATTTTACCTTGTAAATTCATTCCTCCTAACTTGAGTTCCAATTACCCTTTACTATCCTATCCTCTGAAGCTGATGCCCTCTCTCACCCTAGTGCCAAATGTGGCCACAGCTCCCTGTCTTCATTTTGCAAAATACTACTGTTGTAGTCACTGGGTGTTATAATTCTATCTTAGATATGGATGGTGGAATACATGTGTGGTACTTCCTACAAATGATACAATTTCAAAATGTAGTTTCTAATACCCAACATCCTCAGAGAGGGACCTCTTATTTACTGGTCAAATGTCTTGTTGAATCCTGACCTAATAAAACATTTCTGTGCTCCTTTATTTCCCATGTCCTGATCTCTGAAATACAAAAACTTGCAAATATTCCACGTTCAATTTTTAATTATTCTATACTGTATTGTGTACCAAGTATCTTATTCTATAGTACTTTGGTGCCAGATTTTGATGTAATAAAATTTAGCAGTTTAATTTTGCAGATAAGTAATATCCTTATTTGAACCAATCATCTCCACATTATACTAGCCCAAAGGGCCTTCGCTTTCCCAACAAAAAGAAGGAACAATATGGTTTTCTAAGTAAAAAACAAAAATGTAACACCCAGCATGAGAAAAATCCATGTGTCATCCTGGAACAAAGCAGAATCAACCTTCAAACTAGAAATGTTTTTTCACAGTCCTTGTTTTTTTAAACAAAATCTATAAAGTAGAAGCAAAGCATACCACAAAGAGTAGTAGAGTCAAAATCAGAAGATTAAGAGGATACTTTAGATCTTATCTTTCTACAGGTGTGTGACTTTGGGTGAAACATTAACTATTCTGAGCTTCATTTTCCCATCCTTACAGTAAATATGTTTTGTTGATCAGTTATGTGCTACTTTGACTATATAAAAATAAAAACAAAGAAAATCAACTCTTTGCCAAAAGAAGCCTGCTGAAAAAGGTTTCCAGATGCAAAACAGATTAAAATAATGGTTTTTATGGAAATTTCAGTTTCTACCATTTAAAAAAAAGACATATTCTTGGGGCACCTGTGTGGCACAGTTGGTGAAGGGTCCAACTCTTGGTTTCAGCTCAGGTCATGATCTCAGAATCTTGATATTGGGTCCATGCTCAGCACAGAGTCTGTTTGGGATTCTCTCTCCATCTCTCCTTGCCCACCCTTTCTAAAATATGTCTTTAAAAAAAGAAAAAGACTTATCCTTGCCAATCAGAGCAAAGAAACAGGAGTGTACATACACTATCTGATTTGTGTTTCTAATTGCAAATTAGAGAACAACAACCCCAATGGTACAGTGTCACTCTATTATTGCTCAATTCAATTATTTAAGGACTATTCATCTTTTTCTAGCGAAAAAAACAAGTTCAAAATGAAAAATTTTAAAAACTCAAATAATACATTCCTGTTGCTAAACAGGAAAAAAGTGAAGACATTGTTAAATAATGAAAAAAATACCTAGATATAAAGACCGTAAGTAAATTATAGAGAGAAGACTCAAATCTCCTTTACCATGTTCAGAAAAAAATAGGTGAAGAGACTACCACTAAAAATATTTCATTAAACACCTACAAGCTCCCTGTTGTGTAACTAACTGCATAGAAAGACATTGTTTCTGATTAAAACTGTCTCCTACTCAGGATTTTCCTCAAGGCAAGCTTAACATCTTTGTTTCTCAAGGTGTAAATTAAAGGGTTCATCAAGGGAACTGTGTTGGTGTAAAAGATAGAAGAGATTTTCCCCTCATCCATAGACCCAGCAGAAGATGGTTTAAGATACATAAATGCACATGATCCAAAAAACAAGGAAACAGCAATTATGTGGGAACTGCAAGTGCTGAAAGCTTTGGACCTGCCTTCAGTGGAGCTGATGCGCAGGATGCTGGAAAGGATGAAACCATAAGACACAAAGATGGTGACACAGGGCATAATGATGTCGATGCTCCCCACAATGAAAACCACCAGCTCATTCACATACGTGCTGGTGCAGGAGAGCTGGAATAGAGGGAGGATGTCACAAAAATAATGGTTGATGGTGTTTGCATTACAGAAGGTCAGTCTCACCATGTATCCCGTGTGAGCCATGGCACCTAAAAATGCCATCAAATATGAACCAAGCATAAGACTGAAACACACTTTAGAAGACATGACAACATTATACAAAAGTGGGTTACAGATGGCCACATAGCGATCATAGGCCATGGATGTCAGCACATAGCATTCAGAAATAGCAAAAAAACAAAAAAAGTAAAGTTGGGTCATGCACCCCCTGTAGGAAATAATATTCTTCTTGGATGTGAAGTTAATCAGCATTTTGGGTGTAAACACAGAAGAATAACAGAGGTCTATGCAGGACAAATTGAAGAGGAAAAAGTACATGGGGGTGTGGAGGTGTGAATTCAGCCTGATGAGAATGATCAAGCCCAAATTTCCCAACACAGTGACCACATACATGAGTAGAAACAAGCAGAAAAGGGGGAGCTGGAGATCTGGTAGGTCTGTGAGGCCTGCCAGAATGAATTCAGTCACAAAAGAAGCATTTCTGAGAGCCATTCTTCTCTAATGGGATCTGTGAGCACAAAAGAAAAAAGTTACACAGAGAAAAACCCAGCTTTTCCCACCATCTCTCCTCTCCTAAGTGTGGTGTATACACAGGAAAGGTCTGAGACTAGCCCAACCTGGACCCCATAGACTCATTTACCATTATCATGATACTGAGTGACTCAGACTTCCCTTTATTAGTTTTTGTAAGCTAAGTAACAAAGAGCTTCAAAGCTTAGCCTATAGAGTGAAGGGAAATGCTTCCAAATATAAACACCTGTTGGAAAAAAACAAAAGATAAGTGAGAAGTTTGCACCAGGACATAATTATCCTTCTTTCTTCAATCATTTTCATTTACTTGAGCCCTCTCTTCACCAATAAAACTGAAACTTGGAGCTGGCCTCTAATGCAGATTGGACTTGGTGTGGTGGAAACCAAGTAGATTGTTTCTGATCCAAAACTAAAGGGCCAGTATACAAGAAGTTACTGCCCCATGTCACAGAGTAAAAGCCACAAATCTGGAATAGCAAGAGTCTTGCCCATGGAGAGGGAATTTATCAACAGAATGCATTCTTTGACCACCCCCTACAATATCTCTAAACATCCCTTACTCCTGGCAGATTTTTCTGTCAATTTCACTTGGGTCTCAGTGTGAAACTGAGAAAGTGGCAAATTTAGATCCTCAGATTTCAATCTCAAAAAAGGAAGACATGAATAAAAATGAAATTCAGAAACTCACCCACTTTAGGCCAGAAAACACTGGTCTTCATTATCATTGTCATTACCCATTGTCATGGAAGGGCAATTTCAGGCTCTGAGGATTTGGTTCCTTTCATTCAAAGAGAATGCAGCCCTGCTTATTTGCTGATATGCCCTTTTAGATATCTTTTAGAACTATAGATCATAGTTTCTGATTATGACTTTTAGTACCCTCAGCAGACAAAACCAGTCTTTATTATAATCATTTTTGCCGCTTGGTAAGTCACAGAATATTTAATGTGAGTGTAATTATATAATGTACTCAGTTGTAAACAAGGCAAAATCTTGCTCAGTGTCTTCCCCAAGGAAAATTTCTAAGTATAATCAGAAACTGTGGGTTTCTATAAACACCCTGGACCATAATCTATCTTCAGTTCCTCAGGGACTCAATAATTTTCTCAAGTTTTCTCTTCACTGTAGGGATTTTATATCCTCTCAAGGAAGAGCCAAAAATAAACTCCCTTTTCCCATTCTGCAAGATGGTGGAAGAGGAAGCCTTAATACCTCTTTTTCTGATTCAAAAACAATTTGTGTACAGATTCCCTTCATATGAAATCTAGAAACTAGCTAAGAAGGTCTTGCACCCAGTTCATGCATGAAACCAGACATATTGAAGCTGTTAGGGAAATTCAAGATACCCTCTTGTTATAATACCTATTGTTGGGGCCAGGCGGGAAGGGAAACTCCTCAAGATGGCGGATACGCCAAAATGGCTGAAGTTCCTGTCACCACCTCCACTTGGGATGACAGCTTGAGCAGACCCTTACACCTCTCCTTTGGACTTCCTCAACCGAACCCAATGCCCTTCAAACCCCAGAGGAGGAAGTCACCTTTGACTGGTCGAATTGCAATCCTTCCTATGCATAGTGAGGGTCACTCTGACTGGTTGGATTGCAATCCTTCCTTTGCATATGAGCCAACCAATAGGAAACCGTTCTGCCTTACAACGTTATGTAAACCCCCTACCACCTTGTCTTGGGGCGACTTCCTCGACTCACTCTCTTTCCCCCGTGAGTCGGGGAACCTCGCCCGAGGGTGCCTGCAATAAAATCTGTTCTTGGACCCTCGCTTGCCTTGGCGGTCTCATTTCCGTCTAGTTACTAAAAAACTTAACATTTGGTGCCGAAACCCGGGAGGAGATCGAGCCCCTGCAACAGCACGGAGGCTCTCTCCTCTTCCGTCGGACTGGAACTCCGCTCTCTCTCTCTGCTGGGGTCACCGGACTCCTTGCGGTGAGTGTTCCCTGGTTTCCGACCCTCTCCCGGGGCGCCCTGTCCTAATCGCGGCCGCGTCAGGGCAAACCCTCCTCCGCCACCTGGTGGCTCCGCGGTTCCGGGGAGTAAAGGAGACGTCCTTACTCCACGGTGACCACTTCTGTAAGCAGCAGCTCAATTCACAGTCGAGGGGATGCCCTCCTCCAAGTCTTGAGCTGATACGGGAAGGAGCCATGGGAACCTCCCAGTCCAAATTCGATTCCAAAACGCCTTTAGGATGCCTACTGGCTAATCTCCGAACTCTGGAGTTAGACCAGGACTTACGAAGGCGACGCCTTATCCATTACTGTACCGTCGCTTGGCCTCAATATCGGCTGAATAACCAAGCGCAATGGCCACCTGAAGGCACTTTTGATTATCAGATACTTTTTTTTTTTTTTAATTTTTATTTATTTATGATAGTCACACAGAGAGAGAGAGGGAGGCAGAGACACAGGCAGAGGGAGAAGCAGGCTCCATGCACCGGGAGCCTGACGTGGGATTCGATCCCGGGTCTCCAGGATCGCGCCCTGGGCCAAAGGCAGGCGCCAAACCGCTGCGCCACCCAGGGATCCCTGATTATCAGATACTTACGGACCTTGATAATCTCTGTAGACGCCAAGGCAAAATGGTCTGAGGTGCCCTATGTCCAGGCTTTCTGGACCCTGCGCTCCAGACCAGAACTCTGCTCTAGCTGCTCAACCTCTCAGGTACTCCTAGCCCGCTCTCCCCCGCCGACTCTTCCCCACTCCACCTCTAGAGACTCCAACTTGGCCCCTCCATCCCCCCTCGTGGAGCCTCCTGAAGATCTCTCCAGGCCCCCTGTAAGGGCCCCACACCTGTCTCCTCCTCCCTACCAACCCGCTCCCCAACAACCTGTGTCCCCGACTCCTTCCTCAATCTCCGAAACTCCAGGCCCAGGCCCAGCCTCGAGCATACCCTCTCCAACCGTTCCTCTCCTCCCAGCCCCAGAACCTCAACCACCTTCCAGCCCCCTCCCTTCTCCTCCTATCTCTGCCCGTACCAGATCCAAAAACTCTTCCCCGGACCTGGTCTGCCCCTTGAGGGAGGTTGCAGGGGCTGAAGGGGTTGTCCGAGTCCATGCGCCCTTTTCTCTACAAGACCTATCCCAAATAGAAAAACGCTTAGGTTCCTTTTCGGCCAATCCCGACAACTACCTCAAGGAATTCCAATACTTGGCGCAGGCCTATGACCTAACCTGGCATGACTTACATGTCATCCAGACCACCACCCTCACCACTGAGGAGAGGGAACGTATCCAGGCTGCTGCCCGGGGACACGCTGATCAGGTCCACCTTACCGACGCCACAATGGCGGTCGGTGCTCAGGCGGTCTCCGCCGTAGAGCCAGGCCGGGATTACCAAGACGGTCAAGATGGCCGCCGGCGCCGCGACCACATGGTCCGATGTCTCATCGCTGGCATGCGGGCGGCCTCCAATAAGGCCGTAAATTATGACAAGATCAGAGAAATCATACAGGCCCCTGACGAAAACCCGGCTATATTCCTTAACCGGCTGACCGAGGCATTAATTCAGTACACTCGCTTGGACCCGGCCTGTCCCGCGGGGGCCACGGTTCTAGCCACACATTTTATCTCTCGGTCAGCCCCAGATATCCGCAAAAAATTAAAGAAAGTCGAGGAAGGCCCTCAGACCCCCATTTCTGACCTAGTGAGAATGGCATTTAAGGTCTTTAACTCCCGTGAGGAAGCCGCAGAGCTGAAGCGACAGGCCAGACTCCAGCAGAAGGTTCAGCTACAAACCCAGGCCTTGGTAGCAGCCCTGCGGCCGCGGCTCCAGGAGCCAGCAGAGAGGGGGACCCACCCGCACCCCTCGGGGGCCTGCTTCAAAGGCGGGGCTGAAGGCCATTGGGCCCGGCAGTGCCCCACCCCGAGGGCACCAACCCGACCATGCCCTCTCTGCCATTTGATGGGCCACTGGAAATCCGACTGCCCTAGCCTCAGGGAATCCTCGGCGCCTCAGCGCGGGGGAAGACCCGAGACGGTGAGTCCAGCCTTCCAACTGCTCGGGTTGGAGGACGACTGACGGAGCCCAGCCTCGGCCGCCCCTCTCACCCAGGCCGAGCCCAGGGTCATGCTCCAGGTAGCGGGTAAGTCCATCTCCTTTCTGCTGGATACCGGGGCTACCTATTCTGTTCTGCCTTCCTACGCGGGACCTACTCCACCCTCACCAGTCGCTGTTATGGGGATCGACGGGAACTCCTCCACTCCTAGGGCCACACCTCCCCTTACTTGTAGCCTGGATGGGTTCCCCTTCTCTCACTCATTCCTGGTGATTCCCTCATGCCCAGTGCCCCTGCTGGGTAGGGATATCCTCCAAAAGCTAGGGGCAACTATTCATTTGTCCCCCTCTCCTCCCTCCTCACCCTCAGCTCGTCTCATCCTATATCTCTCCACTCCATCTACTCCTACCCCGGATCAATTACCCTTCGTGAACCCCCAAGTATGGGATACCTCGGAACCTGTAGTGGCCTCCCACCACCCTCCCGTCAAAATAAAACTCAAGGACGGTTCCAAGTTCCCCTCTAGACCCCAGTTCCCTATCTCCCTCCTCCATCGCCTCGGCCTCAAACCGATCATAGAACGACTAAAGCGTCAGGGACTTCTGATTCCCATAAGCTCTCCCTGTAACTCCCCCATCCTGCCGGTCCGTAAACCCTCCGGAGCTTATCGATTGGTTCAGGACCTCCGACTCATTAATGAGGCAATAGTCCCTCTCCATCCAGTGGTTCCTAACCCTTATACCCTGCTATCCCATATCCCTCCAAGCACCACTCACTTTACGGTGTTGGACCTGAAGGATGCCTTTTTTACTATTCCCCTACACCCCGATTCCTACTTTCTTTTCGCCTTCACCTGGGAAGACCCAGACACACATACCTCTGGACAATTAACCTGGACTGTCCTACCCCAGGGGTTCCGGGACAGCCCCCATATTTTTGGTCAGGCCTTGGCTGCGGATTTACAACAATGCCTCCTTAAGGCTAGTACCTTACTACAATATGTAGACGACCTCCTCCTCTGCAGCCCTGCCCTCACCATCTCCCAGGATGACACCACCTCCCTACTTAACTTCCTAGGGAGCAAAGGGTATCGGGTCACACCCTCTAAGGCACAACTCTGCACCCCTTCGGTCACTTATCTGGGAATCCACCTGACCCCCACCTCTAAATCTCTTACCGGAGACCGTATCCGCCTCCTACGAGAGCTCCAACCCCCTCAGACGGCAGATGAAATACTTTCCTTCCTCGGGTTGGCTGGCTTCTTTAGACACTGGATTCCAAACTTTTCTATTTTGGCCCGCCCCTTATACCAAGCGGCAAAGGACACTCCCCAGGGTCCTCTCACTGATCCCTCTTCGGTCCGCCGCCTGTTTTCCAAGTTAAGAGACTGTCTCACCGCTGGGCCGATACTAACTTTGCCTGACCCTTCAAAACCATTCCACCTTTACACTGAGGAGCGGTCGGGTTCAGCTACTGGCCTTTTGGCCCAACCGGTTGGACCTACTTACCGGATTATAGCCTATCTATCTAAGCAGCTAGACAGCACCGCCCGCGGATGGCAGCCCTGCCTTAGGGCGCTCGCAGCTGCTGCCTCCTTAACTAAGGAGGCTCTCAAATTGACTTTGGGACAACCCCTCGTGGTTTACTCCCCCCATCGACTTGGGGATCTTCTTAGCCACCGATCCCTGGCCCACCTAACCCCCTCTCGTCTCCAACTCTTCCATCTGCTATTCATCGAAAACCCTCAAATCTCCCTCTCTACCTCTCCCCGCTTAAATCCTGCAACTCTGTTGCCTACACCTTCGCCTACCTCTGAACCCACTCACTCCTGCCCGCAGCTCATAGAGGATCTCACCCCTCCCCACCCTGGACTCTCTGATCAGCCATTATCCAACCCTGACCGTATACTCTTTGTAGATGGCAGCTCCTTCCTGGCTGCGGATGGTCGGAGACACGCCGCCTATGCTGTAGTCACCCCAGAGACGGTAGTGGAGACAGTCCCCCTCCCAATTGGGACTACTTCCCAAAGGGCTGAACTTATAGCTCTCACCAGGGCTCTACATCTATCTAAGGGACAACGAGTCACCATCTACACCGACTCAAAATATGCCTATCTCATCGTTCATACTCATTCCGTCCTCTGGCAGGAGCGGGGATTTTTAACCACCAAGGGGACGCCTATAGTAAATGGACCTCTCATTGCCAAATTGCTTGAGGCCCTTAGTCTGCCCACTGAGGTTGCAATCATTCACTGTAGGGGCCATCAGACTTCTAAAGACATGGTCTCCATAGGAAATAATAAGGCCGACTCAGTGGCCAGGGAAACGGCCTTAAGTAACCCAATATCTCCCATCCTCTTCCTTAATACCCCTCATCGACCTTTCTACTCTATAAAGGAAACTCAAGCCCTCCAGGCCCTGGGAGGAAAGGCAGAAAGTAAAGGATGGATTTACATCCGAGGGAAGATTGCCCTCCCAGAAAACCTGGCCCATACCCTAATTACTGATATCCACCAATCTCTCCATACTGGCCCAAGGGCACTGAACCAGTTTCTCCAGCCCCTGTTTTACTATCCATCCCTACCTAAGGTGATTGAGGCTGTCCATAGGGCTTGTAAAACCTGCTCGGCCGTAAATGCACAGGGAGGAATCCGCAGGCCAGGGCCTAACCATCAGCTCCGAGGCCATCAGCCCGGTGAAGACTGGCAGCTGGACTTCACTCACATGCCCCGCCATAAAGCCTTTCGTTATCTACTGACTTTGGTTGATACTTTTACAGGATGGATTGAGGCATACCCCACAGCCAGAGAGACTGCAGATGTGGTGGCCACAATCCTCATTGAGCACATCATCCCGAGGTTTGGGTTACCCCGGACCCTACAGTCAGACAACGGGCCGGCATTTATCTCCAGTGTGACCCAACAGGTGGCCGAGAGCCTCAACATTACCTGGAAGCTGCACATCCCCTACCACCCTCAGTCTTCGGGTAAGGTGGAAAGGGCCAACGGGCTACTTAAGGCTCAACTCACTAAACTTACCCTGGAGACTCGCCTGTCGTGGCCCACACTGTTACCTATAGCTCTCACCAGACTCCGGGCGTCCCCCCGAGGACCATCAGGTTTGAGTCCCTTTGAGTTACTGTATGGTCGGCCCTTCCTTATCAACCACAACCTCCCGGCCATTCCTCCACCTCTTTTATCCTATCTGCCTTACCTTACCCTCCTCCGGGCCCTCTTGAGAGCCCATGCTGATGCTGTCATTCCGGCCCCGACCGACAATGCCTCCGAGGAAGCCTCTCCACGAGACTTATCCCCAGGGGACCAGGTCCTTCTCAGAAATCTGCAGCCAGGCTCCCTGCAGACCCGATGGACTGGACCTCACACGGTCATCCTCACCACCCCAACCGCGGCAAAATTGCTGGGACATACGGCATGGGTGCACATCAACAACCTTAAACGGGCACCCACAGGTATCGAATGGACCTCCCAGATGGTGGGACCCACCAAACTCCGCCTGGCTAGGGCTCCTTCTCATACTTCTCCTGAGCCCCCCGATCCAAGCGGTAGAATGTGATTGCATGAAAGGCAGCGGTACCTCGCGCTACTTTTCATCTTATACCCACATGCCCAGAACTTGTTACTCAGGGAAGACACCCATCACCTGTACTTCAAGACATGCCGAAGGAACCTTTTGGATGTCTGAACTTTCTCAAACCAGCCGATCCCCTTGCAGCCGGTACCCCAAGACTGGTAAAGTATGCTGGACTTATCTAAGCCATGTGGGCCTCTCTGATGGGGGGGGAGTCCAAGACCAGGCTGGCCAGGAGCAGACCCGACAGAGGGTCATCCACCAACTCCAGACCTCAAACCAGTTGACCTATAAGAGTATTTCCCTTGATGACATCAAGAAAGTTCCCACCACCGAGCAGCTAACGACAGCCCTCCTAAATTCCAGCTATAACTTATGGCGAAATTTCTCCAAAACCGGGGACAGCAACTGCTGGATCTGTTTTCCCTTCTCTACACTCTCTAATATCGTAGGAATCCCTCTCCCAACTAATTGGACGCTCCCCAACTCCACGATCACCAATCAGACAGTCCATATTGGACCTATTGGGGGGAATATACCGATCATTAATTCCTCTAACTCTCTCACTCCTGCAGCTGCCAACATTACTAATTCCTCTCTTCCATACTGCGCCCCCTCGGGAATATTTCTCTCATGCCCCCAGGGCACTTACCGTTGTTTAACTGCTAATGATTCCCTAGACTGCACGTTTATCCTCCTGTCTCCCTCAACCAACATTTACTCCGATTCCCAGCTCCAGTCCACACTATTTCTCCAATACTGGAGAAAAAGGGCTGCCTTTCTCCCCTTTCTGATAGGAGCAGGAATAACTACTGGGGTCGCTACAGGAGTGGCGGGAATGGGAACTTCCATAGACTTTTATTATAAACTTTCCCAAGCTCTGAACGATGACATGGAACGGATCGCTGACTCCCTCACGGCCCTACAGACTCAGGTCACTAGTTTGGCAGCTGTTACCCTGCAAAATCGACGGGCTCTCGACCTTTTGACCGCCGAAAAAGGTGGAACCTGTCTGTACTTAAATGAGGAATGTTGCTATTTTGTTAATCAATCAGGTATAGTTACTTCCAAAGTTAAAGAACTCAGAGACCGAATCCAGACCAGGCGCCAGGGCTCGTCTTTCTGGGGCCTAGACCCCCACACTTGGGTAACATGGCTACTCCCTTTGGCGGGACCCCTATGCCTAATCCTTCTTCTCATCTCTGTCGCCCCTTGCTTGTTTCGATGTTTACAGGAACGCCTGCAAGAACTCACCCGGGTATCTGTCAACCAACTTTTACTTCACCCATACTCTCGCCTGCCCACATCCGACTACCCCTACAACGACGCCCCACCGTCAGCAGGAAGTAGCCAGAGCAGAGTCGACGCCCCCAACACCATTATATAAAACAAAAGGTCGGAATGTTGGGGCCAGGCGGGAAGGGAAACTCCTCAAGATGGCGGATACGCCAAAATGGCTGAAGTTCCTGTCACCACCTCCACTTGGGATGACAGCTTGAGCAGACCCTTACACCTCTCCTTTGGACTTCCTCAACCGAACCCAATGCCCTTCAAACCCCAGAGGAGGAAGTCACCTTTGACTGGTCGAATTGCAATCCTTCCTATGCATAGTGAGGGTCACTCTGACTGGTTGGATTGCAATCCTTCCTTTGCATATGAGCCAACCAATAGGAAACCGTTCTGCCTTACAACGTTATGTAAACCCCCTACCACCTTGTCTTGGGGCGACTTCCTCGACTCACTCTCTTTCCCCCGTGAGTCGGGGAACCTCGCCCGAGGGTGCCTGCAATAAAATCTGTTCTTGGACCCTCGCTTGCCTTGGCGGTCTCATTTCCGTCTAGTTACTAAAAAACTTAACACCTATGTTGACATACCACATGTAATTGGGACAAATTTCCCCAGTTGCAAGCTACTACCTGGAAAAGGAAAGTGGTATACCATATATCCAAAGCCTCAAGTTTTTTAGAAGCTATCCATAAGACTAGATTTTGCACAGTAGGTCTCAGAAAGGTGAAGGGACATGGAACATGGTATAGTTTAGCTACACAAGGTGAGAGAGAACAGAAACAGTATTTTGGGTTGGAACTCACCATACCCATCTACCCACCACTCATACCCCACTGACTCAGCACAGAGCTACCAGTAGAAAACATTTTCCCTCCAATCATGTATATAATGACTCAACTTATTACAGGGCTTCCTGAGGAATTGGCTTTGGTCTTGCTTGTTTTAGGGTGCTGATGGGACCTGACATACTCCGGAAGCCATGGAGAAAAAAAGAACAAAGAAAGTGGCATGGAATGAAAAGAAAAGTAAGAGGCTCCCACCATCTGGCCGGGCTTGTCGTGTGGGTCTTCTCTAGTACAAGGCTAATCCGTGAAGATTAGGAGAGGTGAACATTTTGTCTAATGGCCAGACACAAGCCCAGAGAGTCTAAATATTTCCCAAAAGAACAACATAAATCACCACAAACTGTCCCTAAAGAAATGGAAATATATCATTTATGTGAAATAGAATTCATAATAGCTGCCATAATAATGCTTACTGCAGTCAGGGAACAATACATGAAAAAAGTGAGAATATCAAGCAAGAGACAGAAACCTCTAAAGGATACCAAGCAGAAATCATGTAGCTGAAGAAAAGAATACCTGAACTGAAAAATTACTGGAGGGTTAAAACAGCAGACTAGTTCACACAAAAGAAAGGATCATAGAACTTTAAAAAATGATTTGAAAGTATTGATTAAGGTAGTGAAAAGAAGAAAGAATGAAAAATAGTAAAGAAAATAAGAGAATTATTGGACAGTATCAGATGGAATATATGAATTATAGGGATCCCAAAAGAAGAGATGGAAAATGACCTGAAAGATCTCTCAAAGGAAATAATGGCTTAAAAACTCTGAAATCAGTGGAAGGAAATGAACATCCAGATCTAGGAAACAAAAAATGTCCCCGCTCCCAGCACAAAAAGATGACTTCAAAGAAATCCATAACAAGACACATTAAAAATAAAATTACTGAAAAGTCAAAGACAAAGACAATTTTGAAAGCAACAAAAGAAATGCAACTTATCCCATACAATGAAACCCCCATAAGAATATCAGTGGCTTTTTCAGCAAATTCAGTGGATTTTAATAAAAATCGTGCAGATCAGAAGGGAGTGGGATGATTTATTTAATGTACTGAAAGAAAAAAAAAAGCATCAACCAAGAATTATATAAATAGCAAAAGCATCCTTTTGAAAGGAGGAGAGAAAATATTTTTTCTCAGATGATCAAAAAGCTAGAAGAGTTCATCACAACTAAGCCTGCCTTATAAGAACAGCTGAAAAGAAAGGACACCAAATAGCGTCATGTTAGCTTAAGAAAGTCTAAAACAAATTGATAAAGGTAAACACATAAAACAGTACAGATTATAGTATTATAAAAGTGGTGAGTACATTTTTTTATTTTGATACAAAAGTTAAAAGACAAAAGTATTAAAAAGTAGCTCTAACTAAAAATGTTATAGACACAAAATGCATGTATGTATTCAATAAAGCCTTTTTAAATGACAAAAGCAAGATGTCAGAAATATTTCTTTAAATCAAAACTACAGCCCCAATAATGTATCTAAGTATATGACCAAATAGGAAAATACTTGACAGTGTGTGCTAAAGTTACACGTGTATATTAAGCAAATCTATTATGATGAACACATTTTAAAAAAAGAAGAGATTCTTAAATCAGTAACCTACCTTTATACCTCAAGGAGCTAGAAAGAAAACAAATTAAGCAGAAATACATCAAATAGAAAATAATAGTAAAATTGCTGAAAATAAGAACTGTTTTTTAAATTTTATTTATTTGAGAGAAAGAGCACAAGTAGGGAGAACAACAGAAGGAGAAGGAGAGGTAGGCTCCTCACTGAGCAGGGAGCCTGACATGGGGCTCGATCCCAGGACCCTGAAATCATGACCTGAGCCAAAGGCAGATGCTTAACCGACTGAGCCAACCAGGTGCCCCAACAGCTGTTTTAAAAGATAAAATTGGCAAGCCCTTAGCAAGTCTAAATAAGAAAAAAGAGAGAAGGCTCAGACGAGTAAATCAGAAATGGAAGAGGAGACAATAAAACTGATGCCACAGAAATAAAAAGAAAAGGATCATAAGATTATATGAACATTTATACACCAAAAAGTGGATAATCTAGATGAAATGAATAAATTCCTAGAAACATACCACCTACCAAAAATAAATCTTGAATACACAGAAATTCTGAACAGAACTGTAACTGGAATCATGATGAACTCAATCATCTAAAACCTCCCAACAATCAAAATCCAAGCTTCAAGCATAAGTCTACCAAATACTTAAAGAAGAATTAACACCAGTCCTTCTCAACCATCCCATAAAACTAAAGAACAGGGTAAATTTTCAAATCCATTCTATGAGGCCAGCTTTACTCTGATATTAAATACAGACAGAAACACTACAAGGAGAGAAAATTAGAGCATTCCTGAAGAATTCTGAATTCTTATTCATCTGAAGAATGCAAAGCATGTATTTACATACACACTTAGTAAGGAAGAAAGGGGAGAAGGGCATCATTCTTTACTTATGTTGAGAGAATTCTCTTAGTATTAAAAAAAGTAATCAGATTGAATTTCTCCAAATGTGTAAATTTGAGAAAGAAGAAATGACTCAAAATAAGAAATAGCTCCAAACACGAAACAATGACTTTTGCCTACCACAATTATGGATTTTTATTTTTATTTTTTATTTAAATTCAATTTAGTTAACATACACTATATTATCAGTTTCAGGAGTAGAATTTAGTGATTCATCAGTTGCGTGTAATATCCAGTGCTCATTACATCAAGTGCCTTCCTTAATGCCAACTCTAAAGGGAGAAGGATGGAAAAGACCATGTAGGTATGTGTTAGCCTGTTTGGGCTGCTATAACAAATCCATGGATTGGTGGCTTATAAACAAGAGAAATTTATTTTCATCTCTGATGAGTTCTCTCTTCTTGGTTCATACACTGCTTGTCTTCTTGCTCTGTCCTCACATGATCAAAGAGAAAAGCGAACTTTCTGATATGTCTTTTATAAGGGCACCGATCCCATTTATGAAGGCTCTACCTTCATGACCCAATCATCTACCAGAGTTCTCACCTCCTAATACCATCACACGAAGGGGTGAGTTTCAGCACAGGAATTTGAGGAAGCCACAAACATTCAGTCTATAACAGGTCTTTTAAAGGTCTTTCTTCATTCTCTATATCTATAATAAAGATCTACATTTAAAGTCCATGTTTAGGATCTTTCCAACATACCACATATGATTTTGAAACTTCTATACTCACAAAATTAGGGGATTCAAGATGCAACTATTTGGAAATGGACCAAGGTAAAAAGTAGATTATTAATTATATGAAATGAGGTTAGAAATCTTGCTAGAAAACATGACTACTGTGTGTGGTATTAAAGGAGACACCTCATTCTCTTTGTGGGCATCTTTATAAAAAACAAAACTCCCCATCTCGAAGTACAAATATAAAACTGCAAATGGAAGCTATGATTAAGAGCTGGCTAGCTTGACTTTATTTTTCCTCTTGGAATCTGAGTAAAAATGAAGAACCAGAAAAGGGACCTGCTGATCCATGACTTGTGTGACCAGTACATTTAATGCCTATCCCCTGCTCAAAATAAGTGGCCATGATTAAAAGCTACTCTTTCCTGTACTCAAAACTTGTCATAATATGAAATTTCTGAGCAGATAAAAAGTATAAAAATCTGGGGTGTAAAGGAAATGAACAATTGGGTCTCTGGACAATAGAGCTCAAAAACATGTCCTAGCAAATCCCACACTGTGACAGTATATGTATTATTCAAAGAGAAGTGCAATTGGGGCACCTGGGTGGCTGAGTGGTTGAACATTTGCCTTTGCCTCAGGTCGTGATCCTGGAATCCTGGGATCAATCCCACATCAGGATCCCCACAGGGAGCCTGCTTCTCCCTCTGCCTGTGTCTCTGCCTCTCTCTCTGTGTCTCTCATGAATAAATAAATAAAATCTTAAAAAAAACAAACAAACAAAGAGAAGTGCAGAAATCTAGGATTTACTCTATTTTGAGCATCAACTGTCCTATCATGACACTTCTAGGAAAAATATGTTGCCTCTGAGATTTTCTAATTCATAAATTTTCCACACAATTTAGAATGTAAAAGTGAGAAGGAACACTTGGGTCTTCAGGGGAAAGCCTTCTTACAATCACAACTATCCTAAAAGTAAGAATTTTCTTCTGTATCAAAACCGTAACAGTGTGAAATATTAATTTGTTTTATTTCTCTCTAAGAATTAAGGTATAGAGTTATGTGGTCCAAGGAGGTCCCTACCAATTGGAAATTAATGTTTCGGCGATAATCTAAGTAAACAGCTCCCTCTGATGGGGACTTTTGTCTTAGACAATATTTGAATCAATTTAAAAGAAAAAAAAAATGCTATAAGGAATATCCCAAGAAGGCTTTAGGAATATTTATTTTCTTTTTTCTTTCCAAGTTTTTATTTAATTTCTAGTACGTTAACATATAGTGTAAATTTAGTTTCAGGTGTACAATTTAGCAAGTCAACACTTCTATAAGACACCTGGTGCTCATCGCAACAAGTACACTCCTTAATCCCTATCACCTATTTAAACCATCTCCCATTCACCTCCCCTTTGATAACTAACAGTTTGTTTTCTATACTTAAAAACCTGTTTCTTGGTTTTCTTCTCTTTTTCCCTCCATGCTCATTTGTTTTGCTTCTTAAATTCCACATATGAGTATTTTTAAAAGCAAATTAAGATCCTTGATATATATATATTGGAATATATATATATTCCATATATATATATGGAAACCATGTATAGGAAACCATATATAGGCAAACCATATATATATGTATGTATGTATATATGTTAGTTTCACTTTAAACCTGAAAAAAATATACATTTTAATATGCTGGAAGAAAAATTTGGTAATTATTTTGCATTCTCCTTTCACTTACCCTTATGTCAATGTAACAAGAATTTGAATTTTTTTTTCTTCCAAATTTATCTAGACATAGTGACATATAACACTGTGTAGCTTTAAGTGTACAACGTGTTTATTTGATAAACATATATTTCCATATGATCACCACAGCAGTATTTGCTAACACTTCCATCGAGTTACTTAGTTACCATTTCTTTTTTGCAGTGAGAACTTTTAAGAAAACTCCCTTAGTAAATTTTAAGTATGTGGTATACATACACAATGCAACATTTTTCAGCCATGAGAAAGAACGGAATTCTGCCCTTTACAACACCATAGATCGTCCTAGAGGACTTGCTAAGTGAAATAAATCAGGGAGAGAAAGACAAAATACTGTATGATACCGCTTGTATATGGAATCTAAAAAGCCAGACTCAAAGAAATGGAGAGTAGAAAAATGATTACCAGGAGCTGGGAAAAGTGGGAATTGAGATGACGCTCATCAGACTTCCTGTTAAAAGATGAGTAAGTTCTAGATCTAATGCACATAGCACTGTGATTATAGAGAGTGTTTGAATTCTTTAGAGGAGTGGTAAGGGCTAAAACAAGACATTTTTCAAAGACTAGTTAGTACTAGAGAAAAAAAATTAAGGCTGTTCCTTATTCCTCCCTACCTACCCTCTCTATTCCCTCCGTGTTCATTTGTTTTGCTTCTTAAATTCCACATATGAGTGGAACAATCTTATGGCATGTATTTCAATGAAGAGAATGTAAAAATAGTCCTCGTATTAATGGTCACTTAACTTTCAATATGGATGCCAAGATGTTCTATGGAGAGTCAATAATCTCTTCCACAAATGCTGGAACAAGTGGATGTTCACATTTGAAGAAATGAAATTGGATCCGTATCTCACACAAGAAAAAAAAATTAACCCCAAATAAATCACAGATATAAATATAAGAAGTAGTATCATAAAACTTATGCAAGAAAATATCTATACAAGACATTGTGACCTTGGGTTCGGCAATGATTTCTTTAATATGACACCTACAGCACAAATGACAAGAGAAAAAAATAGATAAATTGGAATTCAACAAAATTACAATAAGTGTATACATCTAATGGAGTAGTATGTGGAAAAAAGAAACCAAATAAAAGCAAAACTTATCAAAACAGAGGTAATATAGTTAAATGTAGTGCTTACATGCAGTTTAGGCACCTAAGTACCTGTACTTGACAAGAAGATATATTTCAAGCCAAAGGTTTATATTTCCATCTCATAAAATCACAAAAAAATAAGCCCCAGGGGCACCTGGGTAGTTCAATTGGTAAAGCAACCAATTGGTTAAGCAACCTCTTGGTTTAGGGTCAGGTCACTATCTCATGGTTGGTGAAATGGAGCCCCACAATGGGCTCCAAGCTCAGTGGGGAATCTGCCTGAAGATTCTCTCCCTCTCCCCCCTCCCCATGCACTTGCGTGCTCTCTCTCAAATTAATACATAAATCTTAAAAGAAAAAAAACCCTAAACATGCAAGAAAAAGTAAGTTATAAATGTAAGGGCAAAAAGCAATAAAATAGGAAACAAAGTACAATATGTAAAATCAATTAATCTAAAACGTCTGTTTTTGAGATCAATGAAAATAATAATCCTTTAGCCAGACTGAATAAGTGAAAAAGAGAAAGGCACATATTACTGATACCACAAAAATATAAGAAGTTGTTACCACAGATCCTATGGACTTGAAAGTAAGGGAATATTATAAACAAATTTATGCTAATAAGTTTGGCAAACAATTAAATGGATAAGTTTGCTGAAACACACAAACTTCCAAAGCTTACTTAAGAAGTAGGTAATTACAGTGGCTTTATATCTATTAAAGAACTTGAAATTTCAGTTAAAAATTTTGACATGAAAAGATGGCGGAAGAGTAGGGTCCCCAAGTCACCTGTCCCCACCAACTTATCTAGATAACTTTCAAATCATCCTGAAAACCTATGAATTCAGCCTGAGATTTAAAGAGAGAACAGCTGGAATGCTACAGTGAGAAGAGTTTGCGCTTCTATCAAGGTAGAAAGATGAAAAAAAAAAAACAAAGAAAGAAATAAAAAAGCATTCAAGGGGTAGGGGCCCCCTTGAGGAGCTGGGCTAAGGCTGCCCCCAGGACAGGAAAAATTTTGACATGAAAAAAAAGCATTAAGTCTATCTAGATAATTTCATTGTTAAACACTTTTAAACATTTCCAGAAGAAATAATACAATTCCAGCAATCTCTCATAAAAATTAAAAAGGAGAAACATGGCAATTCATTTTATACAACATGCAATACCTTGATATCAAAACCAAAATCATTACCAGAAAAGACAACTGTAGAACAATGCCCATCATAATCACAGATGTAATCTTTTAGTTCTAGCACACTGAATCCAAATATATAGAAGTAAAAATATATCATGAAAACTAATGTTTAACCGTGGGAATACAAGCCTGGCTTAATATCTGAATATCAGTCAAATTAACTCATCATATCAAAGGAGTAATAAGGAAAACTATATGATCATCTTAATAAATATTGAAAAATGTTATATAAATTACAATGTGAGTTTACTATTTTACTGTATAAATGTATACAATTATGTATAAAATACATAAGTAAAAGGGAAATTTCTGAACCTGAAAACAGGCATCTCCAAAAAAAAACAACAGCTCATTTCACAAATAAGGATAGATAGTAAACATAATTTATAAATGTAAAACATAAAACCTTAAGACTTTTACAAAAGAAAAAAAAAGAAAAATGTTTATGGCCTATGGTTAGGGAAATATTCCTAAGGCATGATAAGAAAATGAAACATCTATAAAATAAAACATTGTTAAATTGCACATTATCAAAATTAAACAAGATAATATTAAAAGATTTCTTTGTGTAACCTTCAATTTCTTTCATAAGTGTTTTAAAGTTTTCAGAATACAGATCATTTACCTCTTTAGTTATATTTATCTTTAGGTATCTTATGGGTTTTGGTGCAATTGTAAATGGGATCAATACCTTGATTTTCTTTGTGCTGCTTAATTATTGGAGTACAGAAATGCAACTGATTTCTGTGCATTGACTTTGATCTTGTGACTTTACTGAATTCATAAATCAGTTCTAGCAATTTTTTGAAGTCTTTTGGGTTTTCTACCTAAAGTATCATTGCGTCTGCAAATAGTGAGTTTGTCTTCTTCCTTGCTGATATGGATGCCTTTTATTTCTTTTTGGTTGTCTGATTCCTGAGAAGCTAGGACTTCCACTACGATATTAAATAACAGTGGAGAGTGGACGACATCCCTGTCTTGTTCCTGACCAAAAAGGAAAAGTTGTCATTTTTTCCCAACTTAGGATGATAATAGCTGTGGGTTTTTCGTATAAGCAAAAGGGAAATCATTCCATGTTCATGGATTGAAAGAACAAATATTGTCAAAATGGCTATACTACTCAAAGCAATCTACACATTAAATGCAATCCCTATCAAAATTCCAGGAGCATTTTTCACAGAGGTCAAACAAACAATCCTAAAATTTGTGTGGACCCACAAAAGACTCCAAATAGCCTCAGTAATCTTGAAAAAGAAAAACAAAGCTGGAAGCATCACAATTCCATACTTCAAAGTATATTACAAAGCTGTAGTGATCAGGACAGTACGGTACTGGCACAAAAACAGACACATAGATCAATGGAACAGAATAGAAAACTCAGAAATGGACCTTCAACTATATGGTCAACTAATCTTTAACAAAGCAGAAAAGAATGTCAAATGGAAAAAAAAAGTCTCTTCAAAAAATACTGTTGGGAAAAATGAACAGCAACATGCAAAACAAGGAAACAGGACCACTTTCTTACATCATACACAAAAATAAATTCAAAATAGGTGAAAGATCTAAATGTGCGACAAGAAATCATCAGAATCATAGATGAGAACACAGGTAGAAACGTCTTTGACATCAGCCATAGCAACTACTTAGTAGTTAGGTACACCGAGGCAAGAGATACAAAAGCAAAAATAAACTATTGTAACTTCATCAAGATAAAAAGCTTCTTCACAGCAAAGTAAAAAAATCCACAAAACTAAAAGTCAACTTCTGAATGGGAGAAAATATTTGCAAATGATATCTAATAAAGGATTAGAATCCAAAATATATAAAGAGCTTATCAAACTCAACACCCAAAAAACAAATAACCTAGTTAAAAATGGGCATAAAAAGGAATAGACATTTCTTCAAAAACCTACAGATGTCCAATAGACAAATGAAAAAGATATCCACCACCTTGATCATCAGGGAAATACAAATGAAAACTACAATGAGATATCTATCACCTTTCACCTATCAGAATGGCTAGAATTAACACAGGAAACAACAACTGTTGGCAAGATGCAGAGAAAGGGAAACCCTATTATACTGTTGGTGGGAATGAAAACTGGTGCAGCCACTCTAGAAAAGAGTATGGAAGTTCCTTAGAAAATTAAAAATAGAACCAACCTAGGATCCATCATTGTACTACTAGGTATTTACCCAGAGGATACAAAAACAGTGATTTAAAGGGATAAATGCACTCTGATGTTTATAGCAGCAGTATCAACAATACCTAAATTATGAAAAGAGCCAAAATGTCATTGACTGATGAATGGTTAAACAAGTGAGGTGTGTGTGTGTATATATATAATGGAATATTTATTACTGAGTGATGGAAAATAATGAAATCTTGCCATTTGCAATGACCCAGATGGAACTAGAGATTATTACAATTCCATTTATATTCATGTCTTCCTTTTGTGATGGAAGTCCAGGGATCTAAGATGGCACTTTCCCCCCCTCCCCCCAGTTTTTGCAATCCTCACACTCATGTGAAATTGATAGAGGGACCTGTTCAGGGAGAGAATGGTAGTGCAGGGAAGGTTCAGAGATATTATTATGTCCAAAGGATGCACTTTATCAGCCAGTTCCATGAACAGAACTCTCAGTTTGTACATTTGTGGTTTTTACTCTGTGACATGAGGCCGTAGCTTAACCTCTCCTCAACTCTAATTCTTTAGTTTTGGATTAGAAAGAATGTGTTACCTGTTCATCAAGATGGTAGAAGAAGTAGCCCTAGTCCCTTCTAGGCTCCATGAACACGCTGATTCAAAAATATTTCAAATACATATTCCCTTTGTAAGAAATCCAGGTACTACTTAGGGTAGACCTGCTCCCAGTTAAAGCATGACTCTATTCTTATTGGAACTGCCAGGGAAATTTTAGATATTTTCTTGTAACACTTATCGTTGCACAGCCACCTTCAAATTGGGACAACCCCTCCCCCTAATTCTTGGCTTCTCCCTGGGGAGGAAAATAAATATACCATGTGTCCAATGACCCAAGGTCTATCCAAAAGACTGTGTCAGAAGTCAGAGGGGATACAGGACATGGCATACTTTAACCGCCCAAACCAAAAAAGTAGTGGTTTGGGCTGAAAGTCACCAGAGATCCTCCCCTGTCACAAAGATGCTCACTGGAATCAGAGAACAATACACAAACCAAGAGAAAATTTCAACACAGAGCCAGAAAACTTAAACTTATTAAACAAATCATGAAGCTGAAGAACAATATCTGAACTGAAAAATGCAGCGGAGGTTCAAGAGCAAAGGAGATTATACAAAAGAAAATATCACTGAATTTGATTAAAGGTCACTGAAAATTACTCAGTCAGAAGGGCATAATGAAAAAGGAAGGAAATGTGGTGAAGAAACCCTGAGGGACTTATTGGATGCTACCAAGTGGATCAATATATGCATTTTGGAAACGCCAGTGGAGAGTGAGAAAGAACCAAGAAGCATATTCAAAGCAAAAAAAAAAAAAAAAAGGCTGAAAAATTCACAAACTATGGCAACATCCCAATACTGTGACTCATTTATAGAAGGATAAAACCCATAAAAATTGCATAATGAGTATACGTATATACAAAGACCAAGGGTCAACTACTTCTCCACTCTCCACTTTACTAAATGAGCTAACCTCACTTCCGCCTTCAGACTCAGGTCTATACCCATTTCCAGAAAGGATGCTTATAGGCAGGTGAGATATAACATGCTCTAACCCAATATTCTGGGACTCAACACAAAGTTGCTGACTGCTGCAATCACCTCTAAACTTGAATTGTGATTGTGATCTCTGGTTCCTATTTAATCTATGTTTTTTGACACCTCTGGGAGATGAAGCAGTCTTTCCTCTATGCCTAAGCATATCCATTTTTCAATATTCCCAAATTATTATCACAACACAGTTGTCAAAAATAATGCATAGAGAAGTTCTTTAAGAAAAGATTTTATTAAATAAAAAAGAAAATTGTAAACGCAGCAAGACAACAGAAGTCCCTAACTGACAAGGGAGGACAAATAAGATTAGCAGCAGATCTGTCAAGAGAATCTTGGCAAGCTGGAAGAAAGTGGCATGATATGTTCCATATGCAGAAAGGGGGAAAATTGCAGGCAAGAATACCCTATCCAGCAAGACTGTCATTCAGAATAGGAAAGATAAAGTGTTTCCCAAATAAAAAATAAAGGAATTTGTAACCACTAAATCAGCCCTGCAAGAAATATTAAAGGGAAAAAAAGAAATATTAAAGGGGCATTTTGACTGGAGAAGTAAGACCAAAAGTGGCAAAGACTAGAAAGGAACAGAAAAAAATCTCCAGAAACAACATTGAACAAGTAATAAAATTGCACTGAATTCATATCTATCAATAATTACTCAGGGTGGTTCAGTATGAACAAATCAATCAACATGACACACCACATTAATAAAAGAAAGGATAAGAAACATATGATCCTTTTAGTAGAGGCAGAAAGAGCATTTGACAGAATACAAAATCCATTCATGATAAAAATCATCAACCAATTAGGGGTAAAGGGAACCTAGTAAAAGCCATATATGAAAAACCCACAGCTAATATCCTCAAGAGGGGAAACACAGAGCGTTTCCTTTACTGTGAGGAAGAAGGCAGGGATGCCCACTCATTCCATGAATATTTAACATAGTACTGGAAGTCCTAACCTCAGAAATCTGACAATGAAAACAAATAAAAGGCATCGAAACCTGCAAGAAAAAAGTCAGACATTCACTATTTGCATATGATATGATACTCTATAAAGAAAATCCAAAGGACTCCACCCAAAAATTGCTAGAATTGATAGACAAATTCAGTTACAGTCACAGGATACAAAATCAGTATAGAGAAATCCTTTGCATTTCTATACACCAATAATTAAGTGGAAAGAGAAGTGAAGGAATTTATCCCACTTACAATTGCACCAAAAACCATAAGATACCTAGGAATAAATGATAGCAAGAGATAAAAAGTCAGTACTCCGAAAATTATAGAACGCTTATGAAAGAAATTCAAAACAACACAAAGAAATGGAAAGGCATTCCATGTTCATGGATTGGAAGAACAAATATTATTAAAATGTCTATACTACCCAAAGCAATTTACACATTTAATGCAATCCCTGTCAAAATTCCAACAGCATTTTTCACAGAATTAGAATAATCATAAAATCTGTATGTAGCCACAAAAGACCTCGAATAGCCAAAGCAATCTTGAAAAAGAAAACCAAAGCTGGAAGCATCACAATTCCATATTTCAAGTTATATTACAAAGCTGTAATGATCAAGACATTTATAATGTATTTGCTCAAAAACAGGCATATAGATCAATGGAACAGAATAGAAAATCCAGAAATTGACACTAATCTTTGGCAAAGCAAGAAAGGATATCCAATGGAAAAAAAGACAGTTTCTTCAACAAATGGTGTTGGGAAAACGAAATAGTGACATGCAGTAGAATGGAACTGGACTATGGCACGCAAAAATAATTTCCAATTGGATACAAGACCTAAATCTGAGACAGGAAACCAATAAAATCCTAGAAGGGAGCATAGGCAATAACCTCCTTCACATTGACTATACCAACCTCTCAGATATGTCTCTCAAGGGAAGGGAAACAAAAGCAAAAACAAACTTTTGCAACTTCTTCAAAATAAAACGCTTCTGCACAGCGAAGGAAACAATCAACAAAACTAAAAGGGCAGCCTTCAGAATGGGAGAAGATATTTGCAAATGACATGTTTGATAAAAGATTAGTATCCAGAATATACAAAGAACTTTTAAATCTCAGTATCCAAAAAACAATCCAATTAAAAAATAAGCAGAAACATGAATAGACATTTCTCCAAAAACATACAGATGGCCAAAAGAAACATGAAAGGATGCTCAACATCACTCATCATCAAGGGAATGCAAATCAAAAGTACCATGAGATATCACCTCACACAAGTCACAATGGCTAAAATTAACCACACAGGAAACAACAGATATTGGCGAGGATGTAGAGAAAGGGAACTCTCTTACACTGTTGGTGGGAATGCAAACTGGTGCAGCCACTCTGCAAAACAGTATGGAAATGTCTCAGAAAATTAAAAATAGGGATCCCTGGGTGGCGCAGCGGTTTGGCGCCTGCCTTTGGCCCAGGGCGTGATCCTGGAGACCCGGGATCGAATCCCACGTCGGGCTCCCGGTGCATGGAGCCTGCTTCTCCCTCTGCCTATGTCTCTGCCTCTCTCTCTCTCTCTCTCTCTCTCTCTCTGTGACTATCATAAGTAAATAAAAATTAAAAAAAAAAGAAAATTAAAAATAGACCAAATCTGGGATTCAGCAACTGCACTGCTAGGCATTTGCCCAAAGGATGCAAAAATGTTAGCTTTACCTGAGCTTTTATTCTGAGACTTGGCATTTTGATTACTGTAATATTTAATTTAAATACAGGTATAATCCAAGTTTTTCAGCCTTAATTTACCATGAAAATCAGCATACTTATAATTATCAAAGCCTACAAAATATATACTTCAATCATTATTATAAAATGAATAGCTTATAATGACCATGCACCTATAAATAGACCATTCCATGTCCCACAGCCATCTATGTGCCTCTAGATCCTCCCATCCTCCACCTCAATAGGGTTGCAATCATGCTCCAACTTTTGCTCAGAGCTTTACTACTTAAGTGGGTCCTCATGGTGTTCCACGTGCAGCCAGAAAAAGGAGGAAGAGAACGTGGAAATGATTAGTATACTCTACCTTTATGTGTTTCCATATATTGCATGGGCCAGTATAAAATAGGAATATATTTTATATATTCTTAACTAACTTAGGCAATAGAGCTTTCAAATATAAGATGGGAAAGATGCTTTCTTGACATTTTGCTTAGTTTAGCATTTTGCTTTTATTTGTTTTCTGAGACTTTTTATTTACTGCAACCATTTTCATGTTCACATTTTCATATTTTAAAGTATAGTATGTTAATAATAATAATACCCTGATATATTTGGAATCAGAACACCAAGTGCTAGTCTTAGCTCTACCACTTAAAAGTTGTCATTTGAGACAAACCATGAACACATCTGAACATCAATTTCACATCTATGAAATGAAAACTAAGATTTGTCTCCTCTTTATCTCACATGACTTCCCTTGGGAATATAAGAACTGAGAGATGTGACACAGCAGAAAAACTAAAACACATTAAGAGCAATGGTAACACCCTGTCTCTATATTAATATTTGAAGTGGGTTAATTTAACTTTATGTCAGATAGAGACTTCCTACAGCCCCTTTGATACCACCAGCCATCCTACTCCCTCAGAAAGATGAGAGTTCCTCCCTCAGAAAGTAAAACTTCACATAGAGTAGGATTTTAACATTTAAACGTACATAGTTTGTTCAACCAAGCCCTGCAGATAAACCAACTACTTTGCCTGGTGGTCAGCTGATAATACAAGGGAGAAAAGCCAACTATGACAGACTCATGGAAAAATACCATATCTGTCTTCAAACATGGACATCAATTCAATAAAATCAATTTTAAGAACTAAAGTTTGACCATATAAGACTGCTTTTAAAATCCATTTTCTCTGTTGTGTTAAGAAAATCTACATTTTCCATCAAAATCCTAGAGAAGAACACAGGCAACACCCTTTTTGAACTTGGCCACAGTAACTTCTTGCAAGATACATCCATGAAGGCAAAGGAAACAAAAGCAAAAATGAACTATTGGGACTTAATCAGGATAAAAAGCTTCTGCACAACAAAAGAAACAGTCAACAAAACTAAAAGACAACCTACAGAATAGGAGGAGACATTTGCAAATGACCTATGAGATAAAGGGCTAGTATCCAAGATCTATAAAGAACTTATTAAATTCAACACCCATCTTTCGATGGACACCGAGTCCATCGAAAGATGAGTGGATAAAGAAGATGTGGTTTATGTATACAATGAAATATTACTCAGCTATTAGAAATGACAAATACCCACCATTTGCTTCAACGTGGATGGAACTGGAGGGTATTATGCTGAGTGAAGTAAGTCAATCAGAGAAGGACAAACATTATATGTTCTCATTCATTTGGGGAATATAAATAATAGTGAAAGGGAATAGAAGGGAAGGGAGAAGAAATGTGTGGGAAATATCAGAAAGGGAGACAGAACGTAAAGACTGCTAACTCTGGGAAACGAACTAGGGGTGGTAGAAGGGGAGGAGGGCGGGGGGTGGGAGTGAATGGGTGACAGGCACTGGGGGTTATTCTGTATGTTGGTAAATTGAACACCAATAAAAAATAAATTTAAAAAAAATAAATAAATAAAAGTAAAATAAAATTCTGATTTTCAAAAATAAAATAAAATAAAATAAAATAAAATAAAATAAAATAAAATAAAATAAAATAAATTCAACACCCAAGAAACAAAAAATCCAATCACAAAATGGGCAAAAGACATGAACAGAAATTTCACCAAAGAAGGCAGACATGGCCAACAAGCACATGAGAAAATGCTCCGCATCACTTGCCATCAAGGAAATACAAATCAAAACCACAATGAGATACCACTTCACACCAGTGAGAATTGGGAAAATTAACAGGACAGGAAACAACAAATGTTGGAGAGGATGTGGAGAAAGGGGAACCCTCTTGCACTGTTGGTGAGAATGAGAATTGGTACAGCCACTCTGGAAAACAGTGTGGAGGTTCCTCAAAGACTTAAAAATAGAGCTACCGTATGACCCAGCAATTATACTATGAGCGATTTACCCCAAAGAAATGAAATGCTGGGACTCCTGGACCCCAATGTTCATAGCAGCAATGTCCATAATAGCCGAACTATGGAAGGAGCCTCGATGGCCTTTGACAGATGGATGGATAAAGAAGATGTGGTCTATGTATGCAATGGGATAGTACTCAGCCATTAGAAAGGACGAATACCTACCATTTGTTTCGACATGGATGGAACTAGAGGGTATTATGCTGAGTGAAGTAAGTCAGTTGGAGAAGGACAATCATCATATGGTCTCACTCATACAGGGAATATAAAAAATAGTGAAAGGGAATAAAGGGGAAAGGAGAGAAAATGAGTGGGAAATATCAGAGATGGTGACAAAACAAGAGAGACTCCTAACTCTGTGAAATGGACAAAGGGTAGAGGAAAGGGAGGTGGGTGGGTGGATGGGGTAACTGGGTGATGGACACTGAGGGGGGCACTTGATGGTATGACCACTGGGTGTTGTACCATATGTTGGCAAATTGAACTTCAATTTAAAAAATGGAAAATAAATAGATAAAGTAAGTGTGAAAGTTAAAAAAAAACTACATTTATATTCTTCCCTCACTATGTCTTATTTATATTAGTGACATACACCCCAATGCTACACATTGCTGGGTACTCAGAGGTACAAAATGCTTTGTGTGAGCATGCAACTAAATGTGCATGTGTGTTAGTACATATGTGTGCACATGTGTATGTGTATGTGTGTTTCCATGAACAAACAAAAGAATAAAGCAGCAGCCACTTCCTTTTCCTAGATTCATAAATACTTCCTGCTCAGCCTTTCCTCTCAGAAGGTGGGACCAGGAACCATCTACCAGAAAGTGGGTTGCATACCATGCAATCATGTTAGCAATGATCTCTTAAAATATCTCAAAGAATATGACTTGTACACTGTGTGTAGGGGTGTGTGTGTGTGTGTATGTGTGTGTGTGTGTGTGTTTAAGGAGGCAGTGTAAGGAGGAGTAGAGAAGGAGGTTCAATATGTTTAGGGGTTCAGCAACTAAAAAGATAGGGAATTCAGAACCCCTTGCTTGCACTTCTGCTTTTTATGACACCTTAACCTCCAAGTACCTTAATCATGCTCATTCCAAATCTGGTTCCAAACAACCATAGCAGCTCACTTACAAGAACTTTACATGAAACAAATCCAGAATGTAATCAACTTTGCTTCTGGTTCTGAACAAGGAGGATCATTTTCTGTTATTGCTAAGAAAGTTCAGGGAGAGCTCTGTCCTTGACACAGGTACAGACAAATCCCATGACTTACCTGCTTGACTCTTAGCTGTGATCATTTCAATAGACTCATATTTTCCCTCATAACTTCCTTTATGTACATGCACATAACACAAAAAAGCAGAAACCATAAGGGATAACTCTCTGTTGTGCATGTAATACATCTGACATCTGACTTGGTTCTTCTGAAAAAAAAAAAAAAATAAGTCCCAATACATAGGTAGTGCTTAAGCTACAAATCAGAAAGCTGTCAACTAAGTTGTTTTTAAGACAACTTTGTAAATCTTAACTTTAATAAACTGTCTTTAGAACTTTTATAACAATTTTAATGAAATTTTCCCCATAACCTGAAAAAAATGGAATTCAGTCCAAAAGGTAGTTTATCCTTTCTGCAATAAAAAATTATCATTTCTGAAAGTGAACTGAAATTGAAGATTACATTTGTATTTTGAGGCTTCTCAAACGAAAGATTAATGACCAAGTTTAACATATACTTTAGCTTCCTCAAGGAGTAATAAAATATATAAGAAAGTGTATGCCCCTTTGCACCATCTATAAGGGTTCCCGAATAGCCAACCTCATTTACATATTGACAAACTTTTATCAGTAATCAAAACAATTTCATCAAAATGGACAGTAAGTAAAGGAAAACAAACAAACAAAAAACCCCCACAGAAATTAAACCAACTATTTTATACAAATAGAACTTGTTAAATGGAAATCAAGCATCTTGATATGGAATTCAGGGGATGTGGTGTGAGAAGTCATTTAAAATCATATGTCAGGGAGGCACCTGGGTCTGCCTTTGTCTCAGGCCATGATCTCAGTTCCTGGGATCGAACCCAGTGTCAGTCTCCCTGCTTATGCTCTTTATCTCTTTCTCTCTCTCAAATAAATAAAATCTTAAAAGAAAAAAGTCAGTAACTGTATGGTGACAGTAACTACACTTACCATGGTGTGCATTTGGTAGTGTATATAAATGTCAGATCACTATGTTGTACACGTGAAACTAATAGAGTGTTGTACATCAACTATACTTCAATTAAAAATAAATTAACTTAAAAAATAAATAAATAAACCATAGTTAAGCTTTTAGTGATGTCAAATATCTAAAACAAAAACAAGCCAACAAACCAGTTATGCTAAATTCACAATACACAAATCTTGAGTGGAAATTAGAAAACTGGTAAAATAGTAAATATTCTTCAAGTATATGAGGATTATCACCTGATTAAGCATTAAGGGTTTTTTTATTTTTAAGATTTTATTTATTTATTCATGAGAGACATAGAGAGAGAGAGAGGCACAGACACAGGTAGGAGAAGCAGGCTCCATTCCATGCAGGGACCCTGACTGGGACTCGATCCAGGGTCTCCAGGACCACACCCTGGGCTGAAGGCAGCGCTAAACCGCTGAGCCACCCAGGCTGCCCAGGATTAAGAGTTTTTAAAGTAGTCATCTTTTTGTGTTTCTTCAAAATAAAAATAATCTAATATCCTATACCAGAAAAGGAATTGTCACAATTTGGTTAATCACCAATGTTTCTTTCAAGTTGTCATCCTCTCCCAGCTGTAATTTCAGGGTTTTTGTAACTTAACATCCATATGGGAGTAGCACATTGAAGCCAACAACAACAACAACAACAAAAACAAAAACAGCAGTCATTTAGCTGTTTCCAGGTCTTCCTGCCTTGCTAGTTTACCTATTTAAATATCAAATGACTGCAATGTTATCCTACCCAGAGAAATCCTGTGATCTCCCTAATATTTCTAGAGTCTTCCAGAATGGAAGAGTCACAGAAAGAGTTGTCTTTTTCCCATCATTTGCCTTCTAAATTCCTGCACCTTAATTTGAGTTTTGAAGACCACACACAATTTAATCTCCTGAAATTTCTGTCCTCTGAGCTCCTGATTCCTCATAAATGTGGCCCCAGTTTTGGTCTTCATTCCCCAAAACACTATTAATATAGTGACACTGTGCCTTTTAAGTTTTATCAAAGCTGTATGAACAGTGTGGGTAGGGGGGATACGGAGATTACAGTACTCTAGAGACCAGGATACAAATTTATTAGATTTAATATGGTTTTAAACCTCATAATCCTTTTCTACAGAGCAGTTTCCTGTTTATTGTCCATGCGGTTTTTGGGTCCTGACCTGTTTGTTGCTGGGTTCCTCTCTCCCATACCCTAGCCTCTGAATTACAAGCACCTGCAAACATTCCAAAATCTTTTTTATTATTATTAATTTGCAGGGAAAAAATCCCTGTTGTTCCAATCCTCTCTCAAGCATCCTAGCCTAACAGGGCTTCTTTTTTTACAAGCAAAAGAATTATCAAACTATTTTCCTAAAACAACCATTACCCTGAGGGATATTCATGTGTAAGCCAACAAAGCACAGTCACTTTCAAAGTAAAAAAAAAAAAAAAAAAAAGTTTTTTCTCACATTTCATGATTACCAAAATAAAAGAAATGAAGTGAAAGAGATAAAAAGTACACTTGAATGAGCAGTAGAATAAGTAGCCTCCTGAAATAAAGAGGCTAACAGTTTATCTAGGTTTTTCCTTCATAAGCCTTATGACTTAACTCATTACCCTTTCTCAGCTTCTGTATCATATCTACAAAACAAATATATATTGATGATCTATTATATGTCCTATGGGAAATATGAAATATCTGCCAGAAGGAGCTTAATGCTTAGTGCTTACAACTAGAAAGTGGATTGTATTTTAAAGACATTATGGAACCCGCAATACTGTGAAATACTGGCATTTTAAGGAGGCACATTACAGGCAAGTGGAAGGTGTAGATAGAAGTACAGATGATGTGAATCCTGATTCCAAAGGCACAGTACAATCAGCAAGTGCAGCTCCCCACAGTGATGCAGTATCACCCTTCCGTTACTTTATGTGATCATTTGCAAAAGCATTTATTTTTTTCCAGAAGAAATAAAACCAACTCTATAATGACAATGTACAAAACCGATAAATTTCTTGGTTAATGTTATTCTTAAAGTGTTAAAGTGATAAAGAGGAGAAGACATTGTAAAAATGATGAGGAAAGAAAATATATTATTAAAAAATTGGGAAAAATTGGGCTCTCTGCTCCTCCCCATCTGAAATAGTCACATCTTCTGGTGCAGTGCCTGCCACATCCCCAAGACAGATAGTGAAAGTCAGAGTACCTGGATTTGGCCATATGGTTGCCTGGTCACCAGGGCTACTATAACTTCTGGTAAAGTGGATGCTGCTGCAATGATTGACCTCATTGACCTCAACTACATGGTCCACATGTTCCAGTATCATTCCACCTCTGGCAAATAACCCATAAAGTCATGGCTGAGAAGAGGAGCTTGTCATCAATGGAGAACCCACCTCCATCTTCCAGGAGTAAGATCCCACCAACATCAACTGGGGTGATGCTGGTGTTGAGTATGTTGTAGACTCCACTGGGGTCTTCGCCACCATGGAGAATACTGGGGCTTATTTGGAAGTGGGGACAAGAGTATCTCCTGTGATGTCCCTGGCCCTTCTTCTGGCAATGTCCCATGTTTATGATGGGTGTGAACCATGAGAAGTATGACAACTCCCTCAAGATTGTCAGCAATGCCTCCTGTACCACCAACTGTTTGGCCTCTCTGGCCAGGGTCATCCATGACATCTGGACTATAGTCCATGCCATCACTGCCACCCAGAAGACAGTTCCTCTGTGATCTGTGGCATGATGCATAAGGGGCTGCCCAAAAAGTCATTCCTGCCTCTGCTGGTGTGCCAAGGCTATAGACAAGATCATCCCTGGGCTGAATGGAAAGCTAACTGTATGGCCTTCCATATTTCTACCTCCAATGTGTCAGTCATGGAACTGACCTGTTGCCTGGAGAAAGCTGCCTAATATGAAGACATCATGAAGCTGGTGAAGCAGGTATCAGGGGGCCCCCTCAAGGGTAATCTGGACTCCACTAAGGACCAGGTTGTCTCCTGCAACTTTAACTGTGACACACACTCTTCCACCTTCCATGCAGAGGCTGGCACTAGTGACAACTGTGAGAAACTCATTTCCTGGTATGGTAATGAATTTGGCTACAGAACCGAATGGTGGACCATATGATCCACATGGTTCTCAAGAGTAAGAGCCCTCTAGACCACCAGCCCCAGAAAGAGCAAAAGGAGAAGAGAGACCCTCAGCTTCTGAGGAGTCTTGCCACAACTCATCCCCCAACACAATAAGAATCCCCCAACCTCTATGTAGCTTCTAACTCAGAATGTCTGAAGTGGGGAAGAAATTAGGGTGCCCTACCTTGTCATGTATCATCAATAAAGTATATATTACTCAGCTCCAAAAAAAAAAGAAAGTAAATTGACAGAAGATTCAAATTTCCTTCACCATGGTAATAAAGACATAGGATATGAACACTCCCACCTAAACTATTCTGATGAAAGAAACAGAATATACTAGTCCTAAAACTACATACAAAGACAGAGGTTCTGATCAAAACACTCTCCTACTCTGGATTTTTCTCAGAGCAAGTTTAATGTCTTTGTTTCTCAAGCTATAAATGAAAGGGTTCATCAAGGGAACCACATTGGTATAAAAGACAGAGGAGATTTTCCCCTCATCCATAGACCTAGCAGAAGATGGTTTAAGATACATAAATGCACCTGAACCAAAAAAGAGAGAAACTGCAATTATGTGGGAACTGCAGGTGCTGAAAGCTTTGGATCTGCCTTCAGTGGAGCTGATGCGCAGGATGCTGGAGAGGATGAAACCATAAGACACAAAGATGGTGACAGTGGGCACAATGATGTTGACGCCCACCACAATGAAAACCACCAGCTCATTCACATACGTGCTGGTGCAGGAGAGCTGGAGCAGAGGGAGGATGTCACACAAGTAATGGTTGATGGTGTTTGCATCACAAAAGGTCAGTCTCAGCATGCATCCAGTGTGGGCCATGGCACCTGAGAATGCCATCAAATATGAACCAAGCATAAGGAGGGAACACACATTAGGGGACATGGCAACATTATACAAAAGTGGGTTACAGATGGCCACATAGCGATCATAGGCCATGGATGTCAGCACATAGCATTCAGAAATAACAAAAAAACAGAAAAAGTAAAGCTGGGTCATGCACCCCCTGTAGGAGATAATATTCTTCTTAGATGTGAAGTGAGTCAGCATTTTGGGTGTAAACACAGAAGAATAACAGAAGTCTATGAAGGACAAATTGAAGAGGAAAAAGTACATGGGAGTGTGGAGGTGTGAATTCAGCCTGATTAGAATGATCAAGCCCAAATTTCCCAGCACAGTGACCACATACATGAGTAGAAACAAGCAGAACAGGGGGAGCTGGAGATCTGGTAAGTCTGTGAGGCCTGCCAGAATGAATTCAGTCACAAAAGAGGAGTTTGTAGGAGCCATTCTTCTCCAAGGGGATCTGTGAGCACAGGGGGAAAAAAAGGATTTCATTAGAGAAAAAGCCAGCTCTTCCCACAATATTTCATCCTACAAGAGGGGATATACACTGAGAATACCTGAGGTCTGAGACTAACGAAATCTGGACACAGAATATCGTCATTTATCCTATCATGATACTGAGAAACACTACCTTCCCCTTTATTAGAAGTTTACAATCTAAATAGAGAAAAGGGCATCACAATTTAGCCTAAAGAGGAAAGTCCAGTCCTGCCACATGCAAACAGGACTGTTTGAGAAACCAAGGAAGAAGGGAGAAGGATGGACCAAAGCACAACTGTCCTTCCCTGGACTCACCATTTCCTCCTTCACTTAAACCTCCCATCAAGTAAAATTGGAAGCAGAGTCACTCCAATCTGGCGCTGGTCTCTAATGCACATTAGACTTGGTATGATGGGGACAAGAACTGTGTATATATTAGAAAACTAAGCGACCAGAGTCTAGGACAGGTTAAGTTACTGACTCACGTCACAGAATAAAAGCCATAAATCAAAAAGAGTGAGAGCTCCATCCATGGAAAGGGAACTTTCTGACAGAGATACTGTATCCCTGTGCCCCTTAAGTCTCTGAATATCCCCTGATCTCCCCTTGAACAGATTCTTGCTCACCTGAATCTCCGAACTGCACAAAATGAAAAAGAAAGTTACATATCTTTGGTCTCTGGATTTCCAACTCACAAGAGGGACATTCATATAAGTGGAATTCAAGAACTCACCCTCCTTTGCCCAGAATATCTCAGTGCTTCCTTATCATTGCTCTTTACCCCTGCAGTCCTGGAATGGTTATTTCAGGTTCTGAGGCCTTTAGTCCCTTTGATTCCAAAAGGATGTAGCATACACTTAATTTCAGATATGCCCTAGAAATCTTTCCAAACTACAGGTCATAATTTCTGATTATGACATTGGGTTCTCTCATGCAACAGAGGAAAACAGTCTTTATTTTTATCTTATTTGCCACTTCTAAGATACAGATGATTTATAAGCACCTGCTTATAAACACAGTAGAAGCCTGCTCAGTCTCTTCCCCTTGGGATTATTCCTGTGTGTAAAAGAAATAATAGGACTGTATTTACACTCTAGACTGTGCATCTGTCTTTAGTTCCTTGGAGACTCTAAATTTACTCAAGTTTTCTCATCACTGTATGGATAGTCCATCTCCCAAGACAGAGCCAAAAATGAACTCCATTTTCCTTGTCTTCTTCATCTCTGAAGGGAAATTTATTATACTGTTTATTTCCCTCTTTATTCCCATATCTTAAATGGAAAATATTCTGCAAAGATTCTGTATTCAGGATTCTTTATGTCTTTTCTTTCTTTTTTAATTTTTTTCTTCTATTTAAATTCAATTAGCCAACATATAGTACATCATTATTTCAAATCTAGTTTTCAATAATTCATCAGTTGCATATAACGTCCAGGGCTCAACATATTGTCTGCTCTCCTTAATTCCCATCACCCAGTTACTCCATTCCCCCACTGACCTCCCCTTCAGCAACCCTCAGTTTGTTGCCCTGAGTTCAGAGTCTCTCATGGTTTGTCTGTCTCCCTCTCTGATTGTTTCCCATTCAGTTTCCCCTCCTTCCCTTATGGTCCACTGTACTATTTCTTATATTCTGCATATGAGTGAATCCACATAGTTGTCTTTCTGATTGACTTATTTCATTTATAATAGTACCCTCCAGTTCCAACCACATCATTATAAATGGTGGGTGTTCATCCTTTCTGATGGCTGAATAATATTTCACTGTATAATGCCACATCTTCTTTATCCATTCATCTATTGAAGGACATCTCAGCTCATTCCACAGCTTGGCTATTGTGGACATTGCTACCATAAACATTGGGGTGCAAGTGCCCCTTCATTTCACTACATCTTTGGGTTGTAGGGTAGCTCTATTTTTAACATCTTGAGGAACCACCATACTGTTTTCCAGAGTGGCTGTACCAGTTTGCATTCCCACCAACAGTGTAAGACAATTCCCCTTTCTCCACATACTCACCAACATCTGCTGTTTCCTGTATTGTTGATTTTATCCATTCTGGCACGTGTGAGGTTATAGCTCATCATACTTTTGATTTGTATTTCCCTGATGACAAGCAATGTGGAGCATTTTTTTTCATGTGTCAGTTGGCTATTTATATGTCTTCTTTGGAGAAATGTTGGTTCATGTCTTCTGCCCATTTATTGACTGGATTCTTTGTTTTTTAGATGTTGAATTTGTAAAGTTCTTTATAGATCTTGGATACTAGCCCTTTATCTGATATGACATTTGCAAATATCTTCTCCCATTCCATAGGTTGCCTTTCAGTTTTGTTGACTGTTTGCTTTGTTATGCAGAAGGCTTTTATCTTGAAGTCCCAGTAGTTCATTTTTGCTTTGGTTTCCCTTGGCTCTTGAGATGTGTCCGGCAAGAAGTTGCTGCGGCTGAGCTCAAAGAGATTGCTGCCTGTATTCTCCTCTAGGATGTTGATGGATTCTTGTCTCACATTTAGGTCTTTCATCAATTTTGAGTTTCTCTTTGTGTATAGTGTAAGAGAATGGTCTAGTTTCATTCTTCTGCATATATCTGCCCAATTTTCTCAGCACCATTTATTGAAGAGACTGTCTTTTTTCCATTAGATATTCTTTCCTTCTTTGTTGAAGAGTAGTTGACCATAGAATTAAGGGTCCATTTCTAGGTTTTCTATTCTATTCCAGTGATTTATGTGTCTGATTTTGTGCCATACCATGCTGTCTTGATGATCGCAGTTTTTTAGAATAGCTTGCAGTCAGGCATTGTGAGGCCACCGGCTCTAGTTTTCTTTTTCAGCATTCCTTGGCTATTTGGGGTCTTTCTGGTTCTATACAAATCATAGGGTTATTTGTTCCAACTCTGTTAAAAATGTTTATGGTATTTTGATAGAGATTGCATTGAATCTATAGATTGCTCTTGGTAGTATGGGCATTTTCACAATATTTGTTCTTTTAATTTGTGACCATGGAATGTTTTTCCATTTCTTTGTGTCTTCCTCAATTTCTTTCAAAATGTTCTGTAGTTTTTAGAGTACAGATCCTTTACCTATTTGGTTAGGTTTATTCCTAGGTATCTTATGGGTTTTGGTGAAATTGTTAAGTGGGACTGACTACTTAGTTTCTCTTACTTCAGTCTCATTGTTAGTGTATAGAAATGCAACTGATTTCTATGCATTGATTTTGTATCCTGCCACATTGCCGAATTGTTTTATGAGTCCTAGCAATTTTGGGGTGGAGTCTTTTAAGTTCTCCACATACAGTATCATGTCATCTGCAAAGAGTGAGAATCTGATTTCTTTGCCAATTTGAATACATTTTATTTGTTTTTGTTGTCTGATTGCTGAGGCTAGGATTTTTAGTACTATGATGAACAACAGTTATAAGAGTTAGCATCCCTGTCATGTTTCTGACCTTAAAGGGAAAAGCTCTCAGTTTTTCCCCATTGAGAATGACATTTGCCATGGGCTTTTCATAGATGGCCTTTAGGATATTGAGGTATGTTTCCTCTATCCCTATTGAAGAGTTTCAATCAAGAAAGGATGCTGTATTTGTCAAATGACCTTTCTGTGTCTACTGAGAGGATCATATGGTTCTTGTCCTTTCTTTTATCAATGTGATCTATCACATTGACTGTGAATGACTTGTGATTGACTTGTGAATGTTGAACCACCTTTGCATCCCAGGAATAAATCCCACTGGTCATGGTGAATAATCCTTTTAATGTATTTGGATTTAATGTAATTGGATGCTGTTGGCTAGTATCTTGGTATTTTGACATGTGTGTTCATCAGGGTTATTAGTCTGTAATTCTCCTTTTTTGATGGGATCTTTATCTGGTTTTGGGACCAAGGTAATGTTGGCCTCATAGAATAAGATTTGAAGTTTTTCTTCCACTTCTACCTTTTTAAACTGCTTCAGTAGAATTGGCATTATTTCTCCTTTAAAAATTTAGAAGAAGTCCCCTGGGAAGCCATCTGTCCCTGGGTTCCTGTTTGTTGGGAGTTTTCTGATTACTGCTTCAATTTCCTTGCTGGTTATGGGTCTGCTCAGGTTTTCCATTTCTTCCTGTTTCAGTTTTGGTAGTTTATAAGTTTTCAGGAATGCATCCATTTATTCCAGATTGCCTGAATTGTTGGCAGACAGCTGCTCATTATATGTTCTTAAAATCATTTGTATTTCCTTGGTGTTCATCTTAATCTCTCCTCTTTCAGTCATTATTTTATTAATTTGGGTCCTTTCTCTTTTCTTTTTAATAAGTCTGGCTAGGGAGTTTATCTATCTTAGTTCTTTCAAAAAACAAGCTCCTAGTTGCACTGGTCTGTTTTTTTGTTTTTTGGGGTTTTTTGGTTTTTTTGGTAAAGATTTTATTTATTTATTCATGAGAGAGCCAGAGACATAGGCAGAGAGAGAAGCAGGCTCCTTGAAGGGAGCCTGATGTGGGACTCAATCCTGGAACTCTGGGATCATGCCCTGAGCTGAAGGCAGATGCTTAGCCACTGAGCCACCTAGGCATCCCTGCACTGATCTGTTCTACTGTTCTTCTTGTTTCCATTTCATTAATTTCTGCTCAAATCTTTATTTTTCTCTTCTGCTTGGTTTAAGATTTATTTGCTGTTCTTTCTCCAGCTCCTTTAGGTATAAGTTTAGCTTGTGTATTTAAGATTTTTCTAATTTTTTTAGAAAGGCCTATATTGAAATGTACTTCCCTCTTAGGACTGACTTTGCTGTATCTCAAAGGTTTGAGCAGTTAGTGCTTTCATTTTCATTAGTTTGCACGAATCTTCTTTTTTTTATGAAAAGAAATATGTGGGCATTTTAATTGGGAGTGCATTAAATTTTTTTTAATTTATTTTTTATTGGTGTTCAATTTACCAACATACAGAATAACCCCCAGTGCCCGTCACCCATTCACTCCCACCCCCCGCCCTCCTCCTCTTCTACCACCCCTAGTTCGTTTCCCAGAGTTAGCAGTCTTTACGCATGAATCTTCTTAATTCTTCTTTAATCTCCTGGTTGACCAATTCATTCTTTAGTAGAATGCTCTTTAAATTCCATACTTTTGAGTTCCTTCTAATTGCCTCATGTGATTAAGTTCAAATCTCAAAGCATTGTGGTCTGAAAATTTGTAGAGAATAATCCCAATCTTTTGGTATTGGTTGAGACCTGATTTCTGACTCAGGATATTATCTATTCTGAAGAAAGTTTCATGTACAGTCAAGAAGAGTGCATATTCTGTTGCATTAGTCAGAATGCTCTGTATATATCTGTGAAGTACATCTGGTCCAGTGTATCATTCAAAGCAGTTGTTTCTTTGTTGATCTTCTGCTTCAATGATCTGTCCATTGCCATGAATGGGGTGTTGAAGTCCCCTACTATTAATGTATGATTATCTATGTGTTTCTTTACTTTGGTGATTAATTGGTTGATGTAATTGGCTGCTCCCAAATTAGGAGCATAAATTTTTACAATTGTTAGATCTTATTGTTGGATAGACCCTTTAGATATTATATAGTGTATCTCCATGCTTACTACAGTCTTTAGTTTAAAATCTAATTAATCTGTCATGAGAATTGCTACCCCCAGCTTTCTTTTGAGGTCCATTTGCATGGCAAATGACTCTCCACCTCTCGCCACCCTGCATTTTCAGTCTAAGGTGTTTTTAGGCCTAAAATGAGTGTCTAGTAGACAGGATATGGATGGGTCTTGTTCTTTTATATAATCTAATACCCTGTGTCTTTTAATTGGAGCATTTGCACTCAGAGTAACTATTGAAAGATATTAATTTAGTGCCATTGTATTACCTGTACAGTCCTTGTTTTTGTAGATGGTCTCTGTTTCTTTCTGGACTATATTACTCTTGGGCTTCCTCTTTACTTACAGGATCCTCTTTAATACATCTTGCAGGACTGGCTTGGTGGTCACATATTCTTTCAGTTTCTGTCTGTCCTGGAAGCTCTTTACCTCTCCTTCCATTCTGAATGACAGCCTTCCTGGATAAAGTATTCTTGGCTACATCTTTTTCTCATTTAGTACCCTGAATATATCATGCCAGCCCTTTTCTGTCCTGCTGGGTCTCTCTGAGAGGTCTGCTGTCAATCCAATATTTCTCTCTTTGTATGTTAAGAATCTCTTGTCTTGAGCTGTTCTCATGAAATTCTCTTTATCTCTGAAATTTGCAAGCTTCACTATTATATGTCAGGTTGTTGATCTATTGTTAATTGGTTTTGAGAGGGGTTCTCGCTACCTCTTGGATATGAATGCTTTTTTTTTCCCCCAGCTTAGGGAAGTTTTCAGCTATGATTTGCTCAAAAATACCTCTGCCCCTCCCCACCACACACACACACTCAGGCACTCCAATTCTGATGTGGGTTCTTTTCATGGCATCACTGATCTTTCAGAGCCTCTCCTCAGGGGCTATTAGTTGTTTATCTTTCTTTTTCTGAGCTTCCTTCCTTTCCATCAACTTGTCTTCTATATTACTTATTCTATCTTCTCCCTCATTTACTGTGGTGTTAGAGAATCCAATTTAGATGGCATCTCAGAGTATTTTTAATTTCAGCCTAATTAGTTCTCATTTCTGCACCACAAGATTCTCTAGTCTTTTATGCTTTTTTTCAAGCTCAACTAGTAATTATAATTATCTTTAATTCCATCTCTGATATCTTACTTAAATGCATATTGATTAGATCTGTGGCAGAAAGTACTACCTCTGGTTCTTTCTTCTGCTGTGAATTCCTCCTTCTAGTCATTTTGTCCAGAGAAGTATTGATGAACAAATGAACAGAATTAATAATATCAAATGACTCAAGCAAAATACACACTAGACAAATTTTAAGAGATCAGAAAACAGAAAAGTGAAGAAAAAGACAAAGACAAACAAAACAAAAACAAAAACAAAAACAAAAAGGAAATAAAGGGGGAGGAGAGGGGGAGGGAGAATATAATCTCATAGAGTGGACAAAAGAGGGTGATCCACTTGGTCCTGAGTGTATTTTGGTCTCTGTTTTAGAAGACACTAAATTCCAAAATTATTTAAAAAAAAAGAACAACTATATATACAAAAATAAAATTGAATACAGGGAAAGGAAGCCAAAAATTAAGAATATATCTATAAAATGTAATTGTAAAAAAATGACAGTTATAAAAAGACTTAAAATCAAAGAGCTAATAAAATAAGTAACTAGTTGAAATACAAAAAAGAAAAAAATGGAAAATTTTAAACTGAAAGATAAACAAATCATAAGAAAAAAAAACTCAAGTTCTGAATACCATCCTCCCCTAGCACTGGAGTTCTGTAGTCCTGTTTGGTCAGTAAACTTGCTGTTCACCTGTTCTTCTCACTGGTCTTCTGGGGAAGGGCCTGCTGTGCTGATTCTTGGGTGTCTGCTCCTGAGTAGAGAGTGGAGTTGCACCATCCCTTCCCAGGGGACCAGGCTCAGTGTAAGCCATTTGCACCTGAGACTGTTTCCTTGGAGCCTTCTAGGCCTCTTTAGAGTGTGAAAATTAAAATGGCCACGCCCTGATCTCCAGCCTCAGAGTTGAAAGATCCCAATGTGTTCCAAACTCTACAGACTCCTATGGTGCCTTCCCACTCTGATCCTCCCATGGGAAGACAGAATGACGCTGATTTGTGCAATTTGCAGGGCCCCAGCAGGGAGAGCATTTGCCTGCTCCTTTGCACACCCACTCCACCCCTTCTGGAGAAAGCAAGGGTTGCTCCATTTCTGTCCATTGCAGGGCCTGGCATGGAGAGTATTTGCCCAGTCAAGAGTGCACCCACTCCGACTCTCCCAGAGGAAGATGGACGGATGCTGTGTTCTAATCTTTTGTAGGGACGTACATGGAAAGCAGTCCCCCATCCCGCCTCGTTTGCAGTTTATGGGTGAACCCAGCTGAAAGCCCCCTCTCAGGGCTCACTGACTTAAACCAGATTCCCTGCTCCGAGGCTTGGGAACTCTGCCAACTTAGGCACCTCTGTTCTTTCTGTGAATCTGGGGATCCTGAGACCCCACTATCCCACCTGGGACTCTTCTTCCTATCACTTTCTGGAAGCTGGCTTACAAAGGCTCCCCCCCGTGCCATTTATCTTCCAATATATACCCTCTATTTCTCTTCACTTCACTCCTACCTTGCAAAAAGTGGTCACTTTTCTATTTTTATAAATCCAGTCATTCTTTTCTTCCATCTCAGGTTGAATTCACAGGTGTTCAGGATGATTTGATAGTTATCTAGCTAAATGAAAAGGACCAGATAAAACAAGGACCTCCCCCCACCACCACTCTTTTGCCATCTTGCCTCATCCCCTCTCTATTTCTTTATCTTGAAGTTTTCAAGAGGGAGAATCTAATGTCTATTGTCTCTTTCCTGAGATATCTCTAAAATAATTTTAATGCCATGTATTCTTCTAAAGTTTTTATTTTTTTAAGGTTTTATTTATTTATCTGAGAGAGAGAGAGAGAGAGAATGAACATGAGTAGGGGAGCAGCAGAGGAAGAGGAAGAAGCAGACTCCCTGCTGAGCAAGTAGCCCAATGCAGGGCTCAATCCCAGGACCTTGAGTTCATGAGCTGAGCCAAAGTTAGACACTTAACTGAGTCACCCAGGCTTCCCTGAAGTTTTTACTTCTAAACATCTACTGGATATTTGTACCTGACCATTCTGCTGGGACTTGTATAACATTTCAGTAACTGAGGTCATCTATTTCTTCTCATCACACACACACAAAATAAATGGAGCTGTGCAAGTTAGAGAATGTGTGTATGAATCCTACCTTCAGTCTTACTAATAATACCAGGGCCAAATTACTTTTCTTGTCCTCTGGTATCTTTGTAAAATAGAATGTAAAAATCAAAACAAAAACAAAACCCGACTTTTCATTGAGTTGTTATGTTGATTAAATGATAAAATGTAACCAAAATGGCTTGAACAGTACCTGTCCCATGATAGTCGACTAATTCCAGTTGTCATTTATATAAATTCCAAGAGATCCTCCATCATCACACTCATCAGACATCTTCTCCTTTAATTCATCTGTTCTCCAAAAATTATAGCTTCTGTAAGAATAAACACCATTTTTTGTCTTATTAGTTAAGCATATGATGTACAATATACACATATGTATGTATATAATACAGCATACATAGTAAGAACTCAAATATTTCTGAAAATAATACTATACTCTGGTTGCAAACCTTCAGAATATTTTCCACAAATCCCACATGCTAAGCAATAGAGTCTACAACCAGTAGGGGCAACGGCTTCCATTTCTTTTGCTCAGCCACCATACAAATTCAGGCAGTTTTTAGGTTTTAACTTAACTCTAATACTAACCTGTAGTTGCTCCTAACTATTTTCTAAAATCTTCACGTACATCCTTTCATTTAACCAGCCACACTGCTGCTAGAATGAGCTCTGAAAGCACATATCTGTCATTCTCTAACCCAAGAACTTTCAATTGTTCTCCAATTAACTTGGACAACTGAAAGTTTGTCAAAAATCTGCCTTAAAACTATGATTCAGCCTTAGTAAAACTAAAGAAGAAACTGAGTCAAAGTTATTTTTTTCTTTTGTCCTCTTCTTTACAGGATATAATTGAAAAATAACAATTTCATATATTTAAGATATATGACTTGGTTTTATAAGTGTAAAGACTCAAATAATTGCCACAATCAAATAAATCAAAATATCTATCACTTTATGTAGTCATTTCTTTCTTTCTTCTTTCTTTCTTTCTTTCTTTCTTTCTTTCTTTCTTTCTTCTTTCTTTCTTTCTATTTCTTTTTCTTCTTCTTCTTCTTCTTCTTCTTCTTCTTCTTCTTCTTCTTTCTTCTTCTTCTTCTTCTTCTTCTTCTTCTTCTTCTTCTTCTTCTTCTTCTTCGTGGGAGAATTCTTCTTTTGTGTTTGGGAGAATATTTAAGACAACTCTGAGCAAATACCAAAATTTTAAAGTATGCAACAAAGTGCTGTTAACTATAGTGACATCAGTGTACATTAGATCTCCAGAACTTATTCATCTTGCATAAAGGGAATATAAGGGAAGGGAGAAGAAATGTGTGGGAAATATCAGAAAGGGAGACAGAACATAAAGACTGCTAACTCTGGGAAACGAACTAGGGGTGGTAGAAGGGGAGGAGGGCGGGGGGTGGGAGTGAATGGGTGACGGGCACTGGGGGTTATTCTGTATGTTAGTAAATTGAACACCAATAAAAAAAATAAAATAAAATAAAATAAAAAAATAAAATAAAATAAAATTTTAAAAAAAAATGCAAAAAAAAAAAAAAAAAAAAGGAAACCTTATGCACCTTGACCAACACGTACAAGGATTCCCTGTTCTCCACAAACTCAACAATGCTTATCTATTGTCTTTTTTTATAATGGACATTGTAACAGACATGAGGTGATATCTCATTAGGGTTTGCATTTGCATTTCCCTGGTGATCAGTGATATTGAGCATCTTTTCATATACTTGTTGGGCACTTCCAAGTTTTCTTTGGAGAAATATGTATTCAGGTCATTTGCCCATTTTTAAATAAAGTTATTTGCTTTGTATTGTTGTTACTATTGAGTTTCAAGTGTTCCTTACATATTTTGGATATAACCTTTTATCAGATATATGGCTACGGACACTTCCATCCAATCCATAGGTTGCTTTTTCATTTTGCTGATTATTTCCTTTGCTCTAAAGAAGCTTTTTTAAAAAGAAATTTTATTTACTTATTTCAGAGAGAGAGAGAAAGAGAGTAGAGGAGCAAAGATAAGGAGAAGCAGACTCCCTAAGCAGAGAGCTCAACATGGGGATCAATCCTTGAACCCTGATATCATGACCTCAGCTGCAGGCAAATGCTTAACCAAATCAGCCACCTGGGTGTCCTTAAAGAAATTTTTTATCTGATGTTATCTCACTTACCTATCTTTGTTTCTTTTGCCTTTATTTTTTTTTTTTTTTATTAAAAATAATTTTATTTCCTTTCAAATTTCTGACAGCTTATCTTGTGTTTTCTCTGATTCATAATTAGATTTTACCAAGTTGTCTATTTTTATTCTTTTCAATGTGTCAATGTTTGGATTAATTTTAATTTCTATTTTCAATGAAGTAATTCCTGTTGCTAAATTTAATAATTCATTTCTCATGGTTCCTTTTGTTTGTGTTTTTAACTTTTTGAATTGTTTTTTTTTGGTGTCATATTAAAGAAAATCTCCAATTTTATGCAAAAGGTTATATCTGTATTTTCTAATATATACCATTGGCCTCTCTATTTATCTTATATTTATTTTTTATATTTGTTTTTATTGATGTTCAATTTGCCAACATATAGTATAACAACCAGTGCTCATCCCGTCAAGTGTCCTCCTCAGTGCCTGTCACTGAGTCACCCCCACCCACAGCCCCCCTCCCTTTCCACCACCCCTTGTTCATTTCCCAGAGTTAGGAGTCTCTCATGTTCTGTCTCTCTTTGGGTTTTTCAAGTACAGCTTTTCCTTATTCTCTTGAGGTAGTTTCCTTCTACTCTTAGTCTGTTGAAAATGTTGAAAATTTTTTATCATGAAAGAATGTTGATTTTGGTCCCATGCTTTTTAAAAATCAATTGACATGAATTGTGTGTATGTGTGTGTTTTCTTCATTTTATTAATGTGGTGTGTTACTTTGATTGATTTTTTTTATTGATTTTTATATGTTGAACCACCCTTATATTGTAGGAAAAATCGTGGTGTATAAATCTTTAAACATGCTGCTGAAATGGATTTGCTAGTGTTTTGTTGAGGATATTTGCATTGATGTTCATGAAGTATATTGGTTTATAGATTTCTTGCAGTGTCTATTTGGCTTGGGTATCAGGGTAATGGTAGACTCAAAGACTGAGTTAGGAAGTGTCTCATATTCTTCAATTTTTGAAAAAGCTTAAGATGGATTGGTGTTAGTTCTTCCTCAAATATTTTGAAGAATTGACCAGTGAAGCCATGAGGTCCAGGACTTTATTTTCCTGGGATATTTTTAATTACTGATTCAATATCCTTACTAGTCATAGATCTACTCAGATTTTCTATTTCTTCATGATTTAGTTATGGTAGGCTTTGAATTTCCAGGAGTTTATCAATTTTGTCTAGGTTATCCAATTTGTTGGCATATACTCATTTATTACAATCTTTTTCATTTCAGTACAAGTGGTAGTAACATCCCTACTTTTATTTCTGAATTTTTTTCTTTGACATTTTTAAACTTTTTAACATTCCAAGAAAACTGTCATATATCTACAAAAGTTGAGAGCATATTACAATTTACTATGCATAACCCATCACCAAGTTTCAAAAATTATCAACTCATAGCCAACCCTGTTTATCTCTACCACCATTACTTAACCCTCTCTTCAGTGGAGTTCCTCTGGGGAAGAATGGAGATATCATATTTTAGAATGTATTTCCAAAATATAAATATTTATTAAAATTCTAATAACAACATTACTTTACACCTAAATTAATATGAAAATGCCTTAATGCTATCAAATGTCCATTAAGTACTTCAATATACTTGATTGTTGGGCTAGGATTTTAGCACAAATCCACAGTATAAGTGTGAGGTACAGCTGTGTGATGTTAGTGGATATACTTGGTCCATTCTGAAAAACTTCTTCTGCAATGTCCTTTTATCATAAATTATTTAAATTGAAGGAGCCTCGGTGCCCATCAAAAGATGAATGGATAAAGAAGCCGTGGTCTATGTATACAATGGACTATTACTCAGCCATTAGAAACGACAAATACCCACCATTTGCTTCAACATGGATGGAACTGGAGGGTATTATGCTGAGTGAAATAAGTCAATCGGAGGACAAACATTATATGGTCTCATTCATTTGGGGAATATAAAAAATAGTGAAAGGGATTAAAGGGGAAAGGAGAGAAAATGAGTGGGAAATATCAGTGAGGGTTACAGCACATGAGAGGCTCCTAACTCTGAGAAATGAAATAGGGATAGTGGAAAGGGAGGTGGGAGGGGGGAGGGGGTAACTGGGTGACAGGCACTGAGGGGGGCACTTGACGGGATGAGTACTGGGTAATATGCTATATGTTGGCAAATCAAACTCCAATAAAAATTATTTAAATTGAAATTGGCTCAAATATAAGCCATAGCTCCCTTGGAGACTCTATAACCAAGCAACTATGATAGTTCCACTCTGCATTTTTTAACTTGCTTTAGAGATACAAAAAGTCAAGGAAATGAGAAAAAAAAATAATGTTCAACTTATCTCAGTCCCTCCAACAAATTGTAGCTACCAATTATGGAATAGGGGGAAATGTCGTATAGAACTGAAAGCTGAGGAGGGGTGAAAACCCTTTTCACACAGAAATAAGGTAGGCATTTTATTCTTTTTATTTATTTTTATTCGTTTCATTTATTGAGTCAGGAAATGCTCATGATCATGTTGTCTTGTCAATAGTATCTTGTTCTGAAGTGATTAATTTGAATCTTTTTTTCCTTAGTCCATTTAGCTAAAGTCTTGTCATTTTTGTTGATTTTTCCAATAAACCAACTTTTGGCCTTATTAATTTTCTCTATAGTTTTTCTATTCTTTATTTTATTTATTTCTGCTCTAGTCTTTATTTCCTTTTTCCTGTTACATATGTGCTTATTTTCATCTTCTTACTTTATTAAGTTGTGAAATAAATAAGGTCATCAGTTTGAGATGCTGAGTGAAATAAGTCAATCGGAGAAGGACAAACATTATATGGTCTCATTCATTTGGGGAATATAAAAAATAGTGAAAGGGATTAAAGGGGAAAGGAGAGAAAATGAGTGGGAAATATCAGTGAGGGTTACAGCACATGAGAGGCTCCTAACTCTGAGAAATGAAATAGGGATAGTGGAAAGGGAGGTGGGAGGGGGGAGGGGGTAACTGGGTGACAGGCACTGAGGGGGGCAGTATATTTATAAATATATAAAGATATATATATATATATCTTTATATATTTATAGCTATGCACGCATAGCTATAAATTTCCCCCATGCCACAGCTTTTTCTGCATCTCATGTGTTTTGCTATGTTGTGGCTTTGTTCTCACTCATATGTAAATATTCCCCAAATTCCATTGTGCTGTCTTCTTTGATCCATTGGTTTCTTTAAAAGAGTGTTGCTTAATATCCACAAATTTGTGCATTGTCCTGTTTTTATTCTGTGATTGATTTCTAGCTTAATTTCAATCTTCTCACTTAACCTTTGGGTTTTACAGCAGTCTTGTTAGCAGATGGAAGCACTGGCTTTCTCTCTGTGGGTGAAGTTTTGAATGCAGCTTATAAAGACTAATGAGGAAATATTCATGTCACTGGATTCATGAAAATAGTAAAGAAAATTCTAGGGTCAAGAACAAGACAGGCTGTCCACTCTCACCACTGTTATTTAACATAGTACTTACTGGAACTCCTAGCCACAGCAATAAGACAACAAAAATAAAAGACATCTAAACTTGCAAGGAAGAAGTCAAGATTTCACTATTTGCAGATGACATAGTACTATATAAAGAATACACACAGACAACAAAAAAAATTACTAGAACTGATACCTAAATTTGGTTATAGTTGCAGGATACAATATTAATGTAGAGAAATCTGTTGCCTTTCTATATACCATTAATGAAAGCAGCATGAAGAGAAATCAAGGAATCAATCCCCTTTAGAATTGCACCATAAACCATAAGATAACATAGGAAAAACCTAACCAAGGAGGCAAAACATCTGCATTCTGAAAACTATAAAACACTGGTGAAAGAAATTAAAGATGACACAAAGAAATGGAGAAACATTTTAATCTTCATTGATTGGAAGAAAACATCTGTTAAAATGCCTGTATCTATTTTTGCTACCGAAAGCAATTCAAACTTAATGCAATCTCACTCAAATTAACAACAGCATTTCACACAGAGCTAGAACAAATAATCCTAAAATCTGTATGGAACCAAAAAAGACTCTGAATAGCCAAAACAACCTTGAAAAAAAGAAAACCAAAGCTGGAGGCATCACAATTTCATACTTCAAATTATATTGCAAAGCTGCAGTGATCAAGACAGTATGGTATGGGCACAAGAACAGACACATAGATCATGGAACACAATAAAGAACACAGAAATAGACCCACAGCTATATAGTCAACTAATCTTTGACAAAGAAGGAAAGAATATTCAATGGTAAAAAAAAAAAAAACCCCAGAAAATAGTCTTTTCAAAATATGATATTGGGAAAACTAAAGAGCTACATTCAAAAGAATGAAACTGGACCATTACCATTTTTTTTACACCATAAACAAACAAAAAAAAAGTCAAAATGGATGAAATATCTAAATGAGAGACAGGCAACCATCAAAATCCTAGAGAACAAGCAGTAATGTCTTTGACAACAGCTATAGCAACTTCTTACAAGATATGTCTCCTGAGGCAAGGGAGACAAAAGCAAAAATGAACTGTTGGGACTTCATTAAGATAAATGGCTTCTGCACAGCAAAGGAAACAATCAACACAAGTAAAAGGCAACCTTCAGAATGGGAGAAGATATTTGCAATTAACATACGATAGGGTTAGTATCCAAAATATATAAAGAACTTACCAAACTCAAAACGCATAAAAACAAATAACCCAGTTTAAAAATGGACAAAGGATGGGACGCCTGGGTGGCTCAGTGGTTGAGCATCTGCCTTCAGCTCAGGGCGTGATCCCGGGGTCCTGGGATTGAGTCCTACATTGGGCTCCCTATGAGGAGTCTGCTTCTCCCTCTGCCTATGTCTCTACCTCTCTCTGTGTGTCTCTCATGAATAAATATATAAAGTCTTTTTTTTTTCAAAGGAGCAAAAGACATGAATAGACATTTTTTTCAAAGAAGACAACAGATGGACAATAGACACATGAAAAGATGCTCAACATCCCTCATCATCAGGGTAATACAAATCATATCTACAGTGAGATATCACCACACACCTGTCAGAATGGATCAAATCAACAACACAGGAAACAGCAGATGTTGGAGAGTATATGGAGAAAGGGGAATTGTCTTACACTGTTGGTAGGAATGCAAACGGGTGCAGCCACTCTGGAAAACAGTATGGAATTTCCTCAAAAGGACAAAAATAGAACTAACCTATAATCCAGCAATAGTACTATTAGGTATTTACCCAAAGAATACAAAAATACTGATTCAGAGGAAGACATACAACCAATGTTTATAGCAGCATTATCAACAAGAGACAAATTATGGAAGGGCCAAAAGTCCACCAACTAAAGAAGATGTAATATATATGTAGATATAGAAGATGTAATATATATGAACAATGGAATATTACTCCGCCATAAAAAGGAATGAAATCTTGCTATTTGCAAATATGTGTATGGATCTAGATAATATTATGCTAAGCAAAATAAGTCAGAGAAAGAGAAATAACATATAATTTCACTCATAGGTGGATTTTAAGGAATAAAACAAATGAATATGGGGGTAGGGAAAGTGAGAGAGGCAAACCATAAAACAGATTCTTGATAACAGAGAAGTAACTGAAGGTTGCTGGAGTGGAGGGGATGGGGAGATGCATTAAATGGGTGATGGGGGTTAAGGAGGGAACTGGTTGTGATGAGCACTGGGTGTTCTATGTAAGTGATAAATCATGAAATTCTACACCTGAAACCAATATTACACTGTACATCAACTAGTGGAATTTAAATAAAAACTTGAAATAAAAAAAGAAGAAAGTAAAGCAAAATAGACTACATAGAGTAATAGACATGAACCAGAAAGCTAAGAACTTAGTCTAAACTTTTTCTTTAAAAGCTGTGTGAAAAAAATAAAAAATAAAAATAAAGAAAATAAAAGCTGTGTGATTTTAGGTAAATCTAACTATACTAAGTTTCACTTTCCCATCCATACAATAAATATATTTTGATGATCAGATATGTGTTGGTTTGACTATACAAAGGTAAAAAGAAAAATCTGTGAAAAGACTCTTGGTATGTGATGTTTACATATGCAAAATGGATTAACCTTGATTGTCATTATAGAATCTTCAACCTCTGCCATTAATGGAGACATATTCTTGCCAATTGGAGGATGGAAAAATGAGAATACGAATAGAGTACCTGATACATTTTTTAATAACAAGTGGCAGATAAGAGTACCCTCAATAATGAATTGTCACCCTCCTGTAACTTAATTCAATACTTTAAAGACCATTCATCATGTTCCAGAGGAAAAAACAAGTTCGAAATGAAAACAGGAAAAGAAAAAGACAATATGTTTCTTACCTAATGCTATTACTAAGCAGAACAAAAAGATGAGGATGATATTGTGGTATTGGTGAGGAAAAGAATAGGACCTACTTTATAAAGACTAAAAATAAAATATGAGACTCACTCTCCCTTTACCGTATTAGGAAAGATAGGAAGATAGCCAATCAAAGTGCTTTATTTACACACAGAATCTCCCTGTGTGTAATAAACTACACAGAGAGAATTTCTTTCTGCTCAAAACTGTCTCCTGTTCAAAGTATTTCTCACAGCAATTTTAATGTCTTTGTTTCTCAAGCTGTAAATGAGGGGGTTCATCATGGGAACCGCATTGGTATAAAAGACAGAGGAGATTTTCCCCTCATCCATAGACCCAGCAGAAGATGGTTTAAGATACATAAATGCACCTGAACCAAAAAAGAGAGAAACTGCAATTACATGGGAACTGCAGGTGCTGAAGGCTTTGGACCTGCCTTCAGTGGAGCTGATGCTCAGGATGCTAGAGAGGATGAAACCATAAGACACAAAGATGGTGACACTAGGCACAATCACATTGATGCCCACCACAATGAAAACCACCAGCTCATTCACATACGTGCTGGTGCAGGAGAGCTGGAGCAGAGGGAGGATGTCACACAAGTAATGGTTGATGGTGTTTGCATCACAGAAGGTCAGTCTCAGCATGCATCCAGTGTGGGCCATGGCTCCTGAGAATGCCATCAAATATGAACCAAGCATAAGGAGGGAACACACATTAGGGGACATGACAACATTATACAAAAGTGGGTTACAGATGGCCACATAGCGATCATAGGCCATGGATGTCAGCACATAAGCTTCAGAAATACCAAAAAAACAGAAAAAGAAAAGTTGGGTCATGCACCCCTTGTAGGAGATAATATTCTTCTTAGATGTGAAGTGAATCAGCATTTTGGGTGTAAACACAGATGAATAAAAGAGGTCTATGAAGGACAAATTGAAGAGGAAAAAGTACATGGGGGTATGGAGGTGTGGATTCAGCCCGATTAGAGTGACCAAGCATAAATTTCCCAGCACAGTGACCACATACATGAGTAGAAACAAGCAGAACAGGGGGAGCTGGAGATCTGGTAGGTCTGTGAGCCCCACCAGAACGAATTCAGTCACAAGAGAAGCATTTCCAGGAGCCATTCTTCTCTAAAGGGATCTGTGAGCACAAAAGAAAAAGTTACACAGAGAACAATTCAAATTTTCCCACCATATCTCCTCATAAGAGTTGGGTTTGTTCTGGGAATATCTGAGACTAGCCCAACCTGGACTCACAGAATCCCCTTTACTATTATCATGAATCTAGTGATATGAGCATTCCCTCATTAGAGACTTTATAAGCTGCATAAGCAAAGACATTCAAAACGTTACCCACAGCAAGAAGGCCGGTGCTTCCATATGCCAACAGGATTGTTGTGAAAACCAAAGGTTAAGGGAGAAGATTGGACCAAGAGAGAATCGTCTTCTCTCATTTCATTTCTTTGACCACATGACCCTTCCCCTAACCAGTAAATTGGAGGCAACAACCCCAGCAAACTGGTGCTGGCTTCTAATGGGGATTAGATTTGATGTGGTGGGAATGAATAACATTCTTTATAACTCAAACCTAAAGGACCTAGGAAAGTTTAAGCTACTGCCCTATGTCACAGAGTAAAAACCATAAATGTACAAAAGTGAGAGATCTGTCCATGGAATTGAATGATAAATTGCATCCTTTGAACCTAATAATGTCTCTGAACCTTCCCTGCACCATCACCCTCCCCTCAAACACGTCCTTCTACCAATTTCAGGAAGTCTCAGGGCTGCAAAACCTAGAAAGAAACTGGCATATCTTAGATCCCTGGACTTCCATCACAAAAGGAAGACATGAATATAAATGGAATTCAGAAACTCACCCTCTTTAGGCAAGAACACCTTGGTCCTTCCTTACCAGAATTAGCCCTGTGGTCCTGAAACGGCAGATTTAGTCCTCAAAGTTTGGCTTGTTTTGATCGTAGGAGCACGTAGCCCACAAGTAATTCTTATGTGTCCTGGAAATCCTTCTGAACCACAGATAGTAACTTCTGACTCTGAGTCCTCTTAAGCAGCACACAGAAATAAACAGCCTTGATTATTATCATTTTTGCCACTTGGTAAATCACAGAAGACTTAAGGTGAGTGGAATGATATAATGTACTCAGTCATAAACAGGGCAGAAGCTTACTCAGTCTCTTCCACAGGGAATGGTTTCTGGTGTAATAGGGTATTGAGGGGATCTATTTACACAAAGGACCATGATGTATCTCTAATTCCTTAGGGACTCAAAATTATACTCAAGGTTTCCCTCTACTGTAGGGATTGGGCATCTCTCAAGGAGGAGACAAAAAGAAATTATCATTTCCTGTTCAGCTAGACAGCAGAAGAGGAAGCTTTAGAACCTCCTAGCCACAATGAACACACTGATTCAAACGTTTTGTGTACCTATTCCCTTTGTAAGAAATCCAGATACTAATTACGGTAATCCTGCCCCCAGTTAAAACATGAATCTAGTCATATTGGAACTGCCAAGAAAATTCTATATCCCCATAGTTATCCTTGCACAGCACTTTCAAACTGGGACAAAACTCCCCAGTTCCTGGCTTCTCCCTGAGGAGGACAAGAAGTACACCGTGTATCCAATGCCCCAACTGTTATTAGGTCTATTCAGAAAACTGGCTTCCAGATAGTCTGTGTCAGAAAGCAGAGGAGAGATAAGACATGGCATACTTAGCTGCCCAGGGTGAGAGACAAAAGAGATGGTGGTTTGGCTGGAAGTCACCAGAAATCCTCCCACTGGCTCAGTATATAGCAAGCAATTGAAAACTCCTTTCTTACAGCTTCTCTTGGGTGAAGGGGAAAATGTACACCACATGTACAATAGCACAAATTATCTGTGAGCTGGCTGAGGAATTGGCTTCAGTGTTGCTTATTTTAGAACACAGACACAACTTAACACAATGGATGCTTGGGGGTGGGAGTGAAGGAACAACTAAGAACAAAGAAAGAGGATTAACCTGCAAAAACTTGAGAGGCCTCCAGAGTCTCTGACCAAGCATATTGGTGGTACTTTCTTGAGTCCAAGGCAAGATCATGAATATTTGGACAGATCAGTGTTTTGTCTAATGTGCAGACACCAATGCAGAGAGTCTATGAAAATGAAGGCAAGTTGAAATACTTTACAAAAAGGAATAAGAGAAATCTCCACAAATTAACACTAAGAAAATGAAAAGATGTGATTTAACTGATAGATAATTCAAAATAACTGTCATAAAGATACTCATTGGAGTCAGAGAACAATACACAAACCAAGGGAAAATTTCAACACAGAGACAGAAAACTTAATATTAAACAGGTGCACATTAGTGCCTCAGTTGGCTAATTGTCTCCCTGGGATCCAGCCCCCTGTCAGCCTACCTGCTCAGCAGGGAGTCTGCTTCTCTCTCTATCCCTCCTCAACACTTGTATTCTCTCTCTCTCAAAGAAATAAATAGGTTCTTTATAAAAGTATTAAGCAGAAATCATGGAGCTGAAGAATACAACAACTCAACTGGAAAATTCATCAGGGAATCAAAAGTAAACAAGATCAAACAAAAGATAGGATCACTGAATTTGGTTAAAGGACACTGAAAATTATTCAGTCAGAAAAGCAAAATGAAAGAAGAATGAAAAATAGTGGAGAAAACATGAAGGACTTATTGGATGCTACCACGTGGATCATTATATGCATTTCAAAAGCCTCAGCAGGAGGGATTCATGGGTGGCGCAGCGGTTTAGCGGCTGCCTTTGGCCCAGGGCGCGATCCTGGAGACCCGGAATCGAATCCCACGTCGGGCTCCCGGTGTATGGAGCCTGCTTCTCCCTCTGCCTGTGTCTCTGCCTCTCTCTCTCTCTCTGTGACTATCATAAATAAATAAAAATAATTTTAAAAAGCCTCAGCAGGAAAGTGAAAAAGAACCAGAAAGCATATTCAAAGAAAAAAAGGCTGAAAAATTCCCAAATCATGGCAGATTCCCAAAACTATGACCTAGAAAAATAAAATGCACAAAACTTGCAATGTGAGTATATGCATATACAAAGACCAACGGTCAACCACTTATCCACTCTACATTTTTCGTAACGGAGCTAATCTGACTTCCACCTTCAGACTCAGGTCTATATCAGTTTCCAGAAAGGATGCTTATAGTCAGGTAAGATATAAAATGCTCTAACTCAATATTCTCAGACTTAACACAAATTTACTGGCTGCTGAATCATCTCTACCTTTGAATTATGATTGTGATCTCTGGTTCCTATTTAGCCATTATGCCTCATAATACTTCTGGTGATTGAAGGAATCTGTTCTCTATGTCTACGTACATCAATCTTTCAATATTCCCAAATTAGTATCATCATACAGTTGTCACAAATGATGCCTAAAGGAGTTCTTTAAGAAAAAAGAAAATTGTAAAAGCAACAAGACAAAAGGAGTCCCTAATTTACAAAGGAAGACAAATGGGATTAGCAGCATATCTGCCAAAAGGAACTTGACAAGCCAGAAGAAAGTGACATGATATATTGGATGTGCTGAAAGAGAAAAATTGCAGGCAAGAATATGCTATCCATCAAAGCTATTATTCAGAATAGAAGAGATAATGTATTTCCAAGAAAAATGAAAACCAAAGGAATTCATGACCACTAAACCATGCCTGCAAGAAATATTAAAGGAGACTCTTTGGGAAAGAAAGAATAAAAGTGACAAAGACTGGAAAGGAACAGAGAAAATCTCCAGAAACAACACAAAACAGGTAATAAAATTCATATCTATCAATAATGACTCAGAATGTAAATGGAATGAATGTTCCAATCAAAACACATAGGGTAACAGAATAGATTAAAAAACATCTATATACTGCCTACAAAAGACTCATTTTAGATCTAAAGATACCTGCAGAATTGAAAGTGAGGAGATGGAGAAATATTTACCATGCAAATTGATGTCAAAAGAAGGGCAGAAAAACAATATTTATATTAGACAAATTAGATTTTAAACCAAGGATTGTAACAAGAGATGAAGATGGGTACTATCTCATAATAAAGGGGACTATCCAACAAGAAGATCTAATTGTTAAGACTTATACCCTCAACATGGGATCACACCATGCATATTTTCCTATCACAACACTGTGAAACTTGAAATCAATCACAAGAAAAAATTTGGGAAGACTGTAAATACATAGAGGTTAAACTGCTGCAACTAAAGCATGAATAGATCATCAAGGAAATTAAAGAAGAAATTAAAAAAAAAACATAAAATAATGATAATGAAAACAGAGTGGTCCAAAACATTCGGGATACAGCAAAAGCAGTCAGAAAAGGAAAGTACAGCAATACAGGCCTACTTAAAGAAGCAAGGAAAAAAAAAAAAAAGAAGCACGAAAAACCTCAAATAATCAACCTAACTTTACACTTTAAAAAGCTAAAACAAAACAAAACAAAACAAAAACAAAAAAAAAAACAAAAAAAAAGAAACAAGTGGAGCCAGCAGAAGAGGGAAATAATAAAGATTAAATAGAAGTAAGTGATATAGAAACTAAAAATTAATAGAACAGATCAATGAAACCAGTATGTGGTTCATTGAAAAAATTAATAAAAGTGACTTATCAAAAAGAAAAGAGGACTCAAACAAATAGAATCACAAATGAGAGAGGAAAAATAACAACCAACACCACAGAAATACAAATGATTATAAGAGATTGTAAAAACCTATATGCCAACAGACTGGACAATCTGGAAGAAAGGGATAAATTCTTAAACACACGTAAACTAACAAATCTGAAACAGGAAAAAATAGAAAGTGTGAACAGACCAATAACCAGCAAAGAAATTGAATCGGTAATCAAATATCTCCAAACAAAAGTCTAGGGGTAGATGGCCCCACAGGCCAATTCCACCAAACATCTAAAGAAAAGTTAATATCTATTCTTCTCAAGCTATTCCAAAAAGAGAAATAGAAGAAAAACTTCCAAATTTATTCTGTGAGGTCAGCATTACCCTGATACCAAAATCAGACAAAGACCCCACTAAACTACAGGCCAATATTCTGATGAACATGGATGCAAAAATTCTCAATAAAATACTTGCAACGTGAATCCAACACTACATTATAAGAATCATTCACCGCAATCAAGTGGGATTTATTACTGCACTGCAAGGTGGTTCAATATTAACGAATTAATTGACATGATACACCACATTAATAAATGAAAGGATAAGAACAGTATGATCTTCTCAATAGATGCAGAAAAAAGCATTTGACAGAGAAAAATGTTGATTCATGATAAAAACCCTCAACCAATTAGGAGTAGAGAGAGCATTCCTCAGTATAGTAAAAGCCAAATATGAAAAACCCACAGATAATATAATCTTCAACAGAGGAAAATCTCTGCTTTCCTCAGGAGCGAGAAACAATTCAGGAACAAGAAAGGGATGTCCAGTCTCACCAATAATATTTAACATAGTACTGGAAGTCCTAGGATCAGCAATCGGACAACAAAAAGGAATAAAAGGCATCCAAATCTTCAAGGAAGTTGTCATTCACTATTTGCACATGAAATGATACTCTATATAGGAAACTGAAAAGATCCCACCAAAAAATGGCTAGAACTGATACACAAATTCAGTTAAACTTGTAGGATATACAAGCAATATAGAGAAATCTGTTGCATTTCTGTACAACAATAATGAAGCAGCAGAAGAGAAATCAAGGAATTGATCCCACTTACAATTGCACCAAACCATAAGATACCAAGGAATAAACCTAACCAAAGAAGGATGCCTGGGTGGCTCAGTGATTGAGCATCTGCCTTCAGTTCAGGGCATGATCCTGAGATTCAGGATCAAGTCCCACATCGGGCTCCTCCCAGAGAGCCTGCTTCTCCCTCTGCCTATATGTCTCTGTCTCTCTCTGTCTCTCTCGGTGTCTCTCATGAGTAAATGAATAAAAATCTTTTTAAAAAAACTAACAAGGAAAAAAATAAAAATAAAAAAACTAACAAGGAGATAAAGATCTACACTATGAAAATTATAGAATACTTGTGAAAGAAATTCAAAACAACACAAAGAAATGTAAAGACATTTCATGCTTATGTATGGGAAGAAGTATGGTTAAAATATCTATACTGCCCAAAACAATCTACACATTTAATACAATCCCTACCAAATTCCAACAACAGTTTTTACAGAATTAGAATAAACAATCCTAAAACCTGTGTGGAACCACAAAATAACCAAAATGGCCAAAGCAATCTTGAAAAAGAATCCCAAAGCTAGAGGGATCACAGTTCTAGCCTTCAACTCACATTACAAAGCTATAGTGATCAAGACAGTATGGTACTGGCACAAAAGCAGGCACATAGATCAATGAAAGAGAATACAAAATCCAGAAATGGACCCACAACTATATGGTCAACTAATCTTCAACAAAGCAGGAAAGGATACCCAGTGGAAAAAAAAAACACTCTCTTCAATAAATTATGTTGGGAAAACTGGACGGTGACATGCAGTAGAATGAAACTAGACCACTTTCTTACGTCATACACAAAAATAAATTCCAATTTGTTGAAAGACCTAAATGTGAGGCAGGAAACCATTTAAATCCTAGAGAAGAACATAGGCAGTAACCTCCTTGACATTGGTTGTAGCAGGCTTTTACAAGATGTTTCTCCTGCAGCAAAGGGAAATAAAAGCAAAAATAAACTATTGCAACTTCATCAAAAATAAAACACTTTCACTTGGAGAAAGAAACAACATTAAAAGGCAACATTCAGAATGGGGGTAGGTATTTGTAAGTGACATGATAAATGTGTGGGAAATATCAGAAAAGGAGACAGAACATAAAGACTCCTAACTCTGGGAAACGAACTAGGGGTGGTGGAAGGGGAGGAGGGCGAGGGTGGGGGTGAATGGGTGACGGGCACTGAGCGGGGGGAACTTGACGGGATGAGCACTGGGTGTTATTCTGTATGTTGGCAAATTGAACACCAATAAAAAATAAATTTATTATAAAAAAGGTTTAGTATCCAGAATATATAAAGAACTTATCAAACTCAACATCCAAAATATAAATAATGCACTTAAAGAATCGGCAGAAGGCATGAATAGACATTACTCCAAAAAACATACAAGTGTCCAACAGACACATTCTCAACATACTCAACATCACTCATCGTCAGGGAAATACAAATCAAAACTACAAGGAGTTATCAGCTCACCCCAGTCACAATGACTAAAATTCACATATCAGGAAACAACATATATTGGAGGAAGGGGAACCTCTTATACTACTGATGGGAATGCAAAGTTGTGCAACCACTCTGGAAAACATTATGGAAGTTCCACAAAAAGTTAAAAATAGAACAACCCTAGGATCCAGCAATTGCACTACTAGTTATTTACCTGAAGGACACAAAAATACTTATTCATGGGATATATACACCCCAATGTTTGTAGCAGCATTATTAACAACAGACAAATCATGAACACATCTGAGCATCAGTTTCACCATCTATGAAATGACAACTAAGTTCCCTCTCTTCCTTATCTCACATTACTTCCCTTTGGAATATATAAATTGACAGGCATGACAGGCAGAAAACACTAAAACATGTTAAGAGCAATCATAACACCCTGTCAGAGAAAGACTTTCAATAGCCTCTTCCTTTGATGCCACCAGCCATCCTACTTACTGAGGAAGAGGAGAGTCTCTTTCACACGGAGTATGATTTTCCTGTTTAAGATACGTACGTTGTACACAAAGCCCTGCATATGAACCAACTGCTTCACCTTGTGGACAGCTGATAATACAGTGAAATGTTGCAATGCACAAGAGAAAAGCCAACTATGCCAGACTCAGGGGAAATACCATGTCTGTCCCCAAACAGGGACATTGACTCAACAAAATCAATTTTAAGAAGTAATTTTGACCACATAAGGTTTCTTTTAGAATTTATCTATTCTATTGCTTTAAGAAAATCTACATTTATGTATTTCTCTAACTATGCCTTACTTATATTTGTGACATACACCCCAAAGCTGGGTATTCAGAGGGACAAAATGCTGTGTGTGCATACAAGTAATGTGCACGTGAGTGCGTGAGTACACAGGTGTGTGCATGTGTATGTGTGTTTCTATGAACAAGCAAATGATAAAAACAATAACTATTTCCTACATTTACCTGCTCAGCTCTTCCTCTCAGGAACTGGAACCAGGGTCCATCTACCTGAAAGTGGGTTGCATACCACGCAACCAATGTTAGGAAGTGATCTCATAAAATACGACTTGAACACTGAGTGTAGGCATGTGTGAGTGTGTGTGTTTGTGAATGAGAGATAGTTTAAAGAGGCAGTGTAAGGAGTGAACAATGAGGTTCAATACATTCAAGAGTTCAGCAATTAAAAAGACATGAAACTCAGAATCCCTTGTACTTCTGCTTTTCAAGACACCTTAACTTCAGTGTACCTTGATGATGTTCATTCTCATTCATGCTCACCTGGTCTGAGCAACAATAGCAGCTGCTTACAGAATATTTACATTAAACAAATTCAGAAAATAATAAACTTTGTTTCTGGTCCTGAACAAGGAGGATCATTTTCTGCTATTGCCAAGAAAGTCCAAGCTTTTATAATGATTCAGGACAACTCTGTCCTAGGACATAGGTGCAGACAAATCCCATGACTTACCTACTTTATTGCTAACTGTGACAATTTCAGTAAACTCTTCCGTTTTTCCTAATTTGTTTTATGGCCATTCATATAGCACAGAAATGCAAAAACCATAAGGGATAACTATGTTGTGCACGTAACACACCAGACTTGGTTCTCCTCCTTTTGAAAGAAGTCCAAAACATGCATACTGAGTAAGTAATTAACCAGGAAGCTGTCAGGTAAGTTGTTTTTACAGAAACTTCTCAAACTTCAACTTTAATAAACTGTCTTTAGAAGTTTTATACCAATTTTAATGAACTTTTCCCCCAAATAACATGAAAAAATGGAATTTAGTTCAAAAGGTAGCTTTTATCCTTTCTGCAATAAAAAATTATCATTTTTAAAGTCTTTTTCTGAATTTGAAGAAGATTACATTTGTATTTTGAGGCTTCTCAAATGAAAGATTAGTTTGACACATACTTTTACCTACCTCAAATAGTGATAAAATCAATAACAAATGGATGCATCTTTGTAATGTCTCTAATGAATCCTGAATACCAGCATCACTATTTATATCTTGACATACTTTTTTAAATAATAAAAACAATTTCATTAAAACAGGCAGTAAGTAAAAGAAAACAAACAAACAAAAATGCAACCAAATCCAACTATTTTATATAAATGGAAGTTGTTAATTGAAAATCCAGCATGTTGGGGCACCTGGGTGGCTTAGCAGTTGCCTTCGGCCCAGGGTGTGATCCTGGAGTCCCAGGATCGAGTCCCACATCAGGCTGTCTGTATGGAGCCTGCTTCTCTCTCTGCCTATGTCTCTGCCTCTCTTCCTCTGTGTGTCTCTCATGAATAAATAGATAAGTAAAATCTTTTTTAAAAAATCAAACATGTTGATATGGAGGTTAGGGGATATGGTGTGAGAGAGCATTTAAAACCATGTCACTGAAGAAAAACAAAAAAATATAAGAACATATTATGAGCAACTTTATGGCACAAATTAGGCAATCTGGAAGAAATGGATGCATTCCTGGAAACTTATAAACTACCAAAACTGAAACAGGAAGAAATAGAAAGCCTGAACAGACCCATAACCAGCAAAGAAATTGAAGCAGTAATCAGAAAACTCCCAAAAAACAAGAGTCCAGGGCCAGATGGCTTCCTGGGGGGAATTTTACCAAATATATTTTTTAAGATTTTATTTATTTATTCATGAGAGAGAGAGAGAGAGAGGCAGAGACACAGGCAGAGGGAGAAGCAGGCTCCATGCAGGGAGCCTGATGTGGGACTTGATCCCAGGACTCCAGGATCATGCCCTGGGCTGAAGGCAGGCTCCAAACTGCTGAGCCACCCAGGGATCCCTCTACCAAACATTTAAAGAAAGATTAATACCTATACTTCTGAAGCTGGTTCAAAAGATAGAAATGGAAGGAAAACTTTCAAACTCATTCTATGAGGCCAGCATTACCTTGATCCCAACCAGACAATGACTCCAACAAAAAGAATTACACACCAATATCCCTGATGAACATGGAATGCAAAAATTCTCATCAAGATACTAGCCAATAGGATCATTACATTAAAAGGATTATTCATCATTACCAAATGGAATTTATTCCTGGGCTGCAATGGTGGATCAACATCTACAAATCAATCAATATGATACACTACATTAATAAAAATAAGGACAAGAACCATAGGATCCTCAATATATACAGAAAAAGCATTTGACAAAATGCAGCATCCTTTCTTGATTAAAACTCTTCACAGGGATGCTTGAGTGGCTCAGTGGTTAAGCATCTGCCTTTGGCTCAGGTAGTGATCCCAGGGTCCTGGGATCAAGTCCCTTATTGGGCTCCCTATGGAAAGCCTGCTTCTTCCTCTGCCTATGTCCCTGCTTCTCTCTGTGTGTCTCTCATGAATAAATAAATAAATAAATAAAAGCTTTAAAAAAAACCTTCATAGTGTAGGGATGGAGGAAACATACCTCAATATCATAAAAGCCATCTATGAAAACCCCACAGCAAATATCATTCTCAATAGGGAAAAACTGAGAACTTTTCCCCTAACATCAGGAACATGACAGGGATGCCCACTCTCACCACTGTTGTTCAACATAATACTAGAAGGTCTAGTCTCAGCAATCAGACAACAAAAAGAAATAAAAAGCATTCAAATTGGCAAAGAAAAAGTCAAACTCTCATTCTCCGCAGATGACATGATACTGTATGTGGAGAACTCAAAAGACACCTTAAAACTGCTAGAACTCATACAGCAATGTGGCAGGATACAAAATCAATGCACAAAATCAGCTCCATTTCTATACATTAACAATAAGACTGAAGTAAGAGAAATTAAAGAGTCAATCTCATTTACAATTGTACCAAAAACCTTAAGATACCTAGGAGTAAACCTAACCAAATAGGTAAAGGATCTCTACTCCAAAAACTACACAACACTACTTATGAAAGACACTGAGGAAGACACAAAATGACTAGAAAAGATGAATGGATAAAGAAGATGTGGTATATGTATACAATGGAATATTGCTCAGCCATTAGAAACGACAAATACCCACTATTTGCTTCAATGTGGAGGGACCTGGAGGGTATTATGCTGAGTGAAATAAGTCAGTTGGAAAAGGACAAACATTATATGGTCTCATTCATTTGGAGAATATAAAAATTAGTGAAAGGGAATAAAGGGAAAGGAGAGAAAATGAGTGAAAACATCAGTGAGGGTGACAAAACATGAGAGACACCTAACTCTGGGAAATGAGCAAGGGGTGGTGGAAGAGGAAGTGGGCAGGGGGTTGAGATGACTGGGTGATGGACAATGAGGGGGGCACTTGGCAGGAGGAGCACTGGGTGTTATGCTATATGTTGGCAAATTGAACTCCAATAAAAAAAAATTTAAAAAAAGAAAATATTCCATGCTCATGGACTGGAAGAACAAATATTGTTAAAATGTCTATGCTACCCAGAGCAACCTACACATTCAATGCAATCTCTATCAAAATGCCATGGATTTTCCTCACAGAGTTGGAACAAATAATCTGATGATTTGTGTGGAATCAGAAAAGACCTCAAATAGCCAGAGGGATGTTGAAAAAGAAAACCAAAGCTGGTTGCATCACAATGCCTGACTTCAAGCTCTATTACAAAACTGTAATTATCAAGACAGCATAGTATGGCACAAAAACAGGCACACAGGTCAATGGAACAGAATACAGAATACAGAAATGGACCATCAACTCTAGGGTCAACTACTCTTTGACAAAGCAGGAAAGAATATGCAATGGAAAAAAAGTCTCTTCAATAAATGGTGTTGTAAAAATGGGACAGCCACATGCAGAAGAATGGCACTGGACCATATTCTTACATTATACACAAAAATAGACTCAAAATGGTTGAAAATCCTAAATGTGAGACAGAAATTTATCAACATCCTAGAGGAGAACACAGGCAGGAACCTCTTTGACCTCACATACAGCAACATATTCCTGGACATGTTTCCAAAGGCAAGGGAAACAATAGAAAAAATGAAAAATTAGGGCTTAATCAAGATAAAAACATTTGCAGAGCAAAGGAAATAGTCAACAAAACAAAAATCTGGTGACAGAATGGGAGAAGATATTTGCAAATGTGTTATTAGATAAGGGGCTAGTGTCCAAGATCTATAAAGAACTTATCAAACTCAACACCCAAAGAGCAAAGAATCTAATCAATAAGTGGGCAGAAGACATGAACAGACATTTCTCCAAAGAAGACATACAAACGGCCAACATAAAAAAATGCTCTACATCACTGGATATCAGGGAAATACAAATCAAAACCACAATGAGGGGATCCCTGGGTGGCGCAGCGGTTTGGCGCCTGCCTTTGGCCCAGGGCGCGATCCTGGAGACCCCGGATCGAATCCCACATCGGACTCCCGGTGCATGGAGCCTGCTTCTCCCTCTGCCTGTGTCTCTGCCTCTCTCTCTCTCACTGTGTGCCTATCATAAATAAATTTAAAAAATAATTATTTAAAAAAAAAACACAATGAGTTACCACTTTACACCAGTTAGAATGGGTAAAATTAAGAAGACAGGAAACAACAAATGCTGGCGTGGATGCTTAGAAAGAGGAACCCACTTACACTGGTACAGCCACCTTGGAAAACTGTGGAGGATCCTCAAGAAGTTAAAAATAGAGCTACCCTTATGTCTCAGCAATTGCACTATGAGGGATTTACCCCACAGATACAAATGTAGTGATCCAAAGAGGCACCTGCACCCCAATGTTCATAGCAGCAATCTCCACGATAACCAAGCTCTTGAATGAGCCCAGATGTCCTCCAGCAAATGAATGGATAAAGAAGATGTGGTCTATATACAATAGAATTTTACTGAGCCATCAGAAAGGATGAATACCCACCATTTACATCAATGTGGTTGGAGTTGGAGGGTATAATGCTGAGTTAAGTAAGTCAGTTGGAGAAAGAAAATTATCATATGGTTTCACTTATATATGGAATTTAAGAAATAGTGAAAGAGACCATAAAGGGAAAGAGGGGAAACTGAATGGGGAAAAACCACGAGAAACTCTTAACTCTGGGAAAGAAGCAGGGTTGCTGAGGGGAAGGGTGGGGGGGGGGAATGGAGTAACTGGGTGACAGGCATTAAGGAGGCCACATGATGTGATGAGCCCTGGATGTTATACTATATGTTGGTAAATTGAATTTAATTTTAAAAAGAAAGAAAAAAATCTTCTCCATGACAATGGAGTTCCCATCTATCACTACCCAGCCCAGTTACTGTCATATGGCATTTATTTATTTATTTATTTATTTATTTATTTATTTATCTATCTATCTTCATAATTTATACTTTTAATAATTCAGACGTATTTCTCTAATTTAGTTTAATTTAGGTATCACTATGTATTTTTATATTTTGATTTTTAAAATATTTTAAATTTGAATTCTTTTAATTAACATATAAAGTATTATTAGTTTCAGAGGTAGAGGTCAGTAATTCATCAGTCTTATATAATACCAAGTGCTCATTACATCACATGCCGTCCTTCATATTCATCATCCAGTTATCACAACCCTCCACTCCTCTCCTCTCTAGCAAACCTCAGTTTGTTTCCTATGATTAAGAGTCTCTTGTGATTTGTCTCCCTCTCTGATTTTGTCTCATTTTATTTTTTCCTCTCTTCCCCTATGATCCTTTCTTTTGTTTCTCAAATTCCACATAAAGGAGATCATAAATTGTCTTTCTTTGATTGAATTATTTCACTTAGCATAATACCCTCTAGTTCCATCCATGTCATTGCAAATGGCAAGATTTCCCTTTTTATGGTTAAGTAGTATTCCATTATATATATGCACATCTTCTTTATCCATTTATCTGTCGATAGACATCTGGGCTCTTCCCATAGTTTGGCTATTGTGGCCATTGCTGGTATAAACATTGGGGTGCAGGATCTCCTTTGAATCACTGCATTGCTATCTTTGGGGTAAATACTCAGTAGTGACCACTTTGTTCTTGTCAACAATATCTTGTTCTGATGTGATTAATTTGAATCTTCAATCTTTTATTCTTAGTCCATCTAGCTAAAGTTTGTCAGTTTTGTTGATATTTCCAAAGAACCAACTTTGGGCTTTATTGATTTTCTCTATCGTTTTTTTATTCTCTATTTTATGTACTGCTGTAGTTTTATTTCCTGCTCTAGTTTTATTTCCTTCTTTTGCTAGATTTGTGTTTAGTTTCCTCTTATTTTCCTACGTTACAACTGCATAAGTTGTAAAATAGGTAATGTCATCGATTTGAGATATTTCTTGTTTTTTTTAAAGCCTGGGTGGCTCAGTGGTTTAGCATCTGCCTTTGGCTCAGGGTGTGATCCCAGTCCAGGAATCAAGTCCCACATCAGGCTCCCTGAGTGGAGCCTGCTTCCCTCTCTGCCTATGTCTCTGCCCCTCTCTCTCTCTCTCTCTCTCTCATGAATAAATAAATCCTTAATAAAAAATAAAAATGTATTCAGTTGAAAGAAAGAAAGAGAAAGAGAGAGAGAGCCATAAAAGGGGCAGAGGGAGAAGGAGAAGAGACTCCCAACTGAACAGAGACTCCCAACTCTACTGTGTTTTCCTCTTTGCTCCATTGTTTTGTTTTGTTTTGTTTTAAGGTAGTACTGCTTAATTTCCAAAAATTTATGTATTTTCTCATTTTCCTTCTGTTGTTGATTTCTAACCTTATTCTGTTGTGGTTGAAAGCAATACCTTGGGCAGCCCAGGTGGCTCAGCGGTTTGGCCCCGCCTTCAGCCCAGGGCCTGATCCTGGAGACCTGGGATTGAGTCCCACGTTGGGCTCCCTGCATAGAGCCTGCTTCCCCCTCTGCCTGTGTCTCTGCCTCTTTCTATGTCTCTCATGAATAAATAAATAAAATCTTTTTTAAAAAAGAAAGCAATACCGTCTATGATATTTCTCTTTCCGAATCTACAAAGATTCAATTTGTAGCTTAACATACGATTTATTATGGAAAATACCCATGTACATTTGAGGATATGGATAGTCTGCTTTTATTAGGTAGATGTTTTTATATGTCTGATAAATATAGTTCATTGTGTTATTCAAGTCCTATATTTCTTTCCTTATGTCTGGTTGTTCTATTATTAAGGATGGGAGATATGGTGGGGGGAGCTAAAATGACAGCATAGTGGGAGGACCCTGTGCTGGTCTTATCCCTGAGCACAACTAGATAACTATCAAATCATTCTGAATACTCACAAAATTGACCTGAGTACTGACAAGATAAACTTCACAACTAGAGGGAGAGAAGAGGCCATATTGAGGAAGGACTAAAAGTGACAAAGATTAGAAAAAAAATAAAGAAAATATCTAGAAACTATAAGTCAAGTAATAAAAGGGCACCAAATTCATATCTATCAATAATTACTCAGAAAGTAAATGTACTAAATGCTCCACTCAAAAACTTAGGGTGTCAGACGGATAAGAACACATTCATTCATGATAAAAACCCTCAACTAATTATGGGTAGAGGGAACATACCTCAACATAGTAAAAGCCATATATGAAAAGCCCAGGTAATATCATCCTCAGTGTGGGTAAAGTGGAGCTTTTCCTTCATACTCAGGAACAAAGCAAGGATGCCCACTCTCACCATGAATATTTAACACAGTACTGCAAGGCTGAGCCTCAGCAATCAGACAACAAAAATAAATGAAAGGCATTCAGATCTTCAAGGAAGAAGTCATTCTTTTACTATTTGCAGAGCAGCATAGTACTCTACATAGAAAACCCAAAGATCTACAAAAAAACATTGCTAAAATTGATACATGAATTAAACTCCTAGGGTACAAAATCAATGTAAAGAAATCTGTTATATTTCTATATGCCAATAATGAAGCAGAATTAAGAGAAATCAAGGAATCTGTACCATTTACAATTGTACCATAAATAATAAAATACCTAAATCACACAAAGAAGTAAAAGATCTGCACTCTGAAAACTGAGACACCAATGAAAGAATTTAAAGATGACACAAAAAAAATGGAAAGACATTTCATGCTTCTGGATTGGAAGAATAAATATTGTTAAACTGTCCATTCTACCCAGAGCATTTTACACGTTTAATGCAGTTCCTATGAAAATACCACCAGCATTTTACACACAGCTAAAACAAACAATCCTAATATTTGGATGGAACCCCAAAGATCCTGAATAGCCTAAGCAATCTTGATAAAGAAAAGTGCAATGCATCACAATTCTGTTCTTTACGTTAAATTACAAAGCTGTAGTGATCAGGACAATAGAGTACAGACACAAAACAGACATGTAAATGAAAGACATAGAACTGAACACCCTGAAATGCACCCACAATTATATGGTCAACTAATCTTTAACAAAGCAGGAGATAATATCCAATGGGAAAAAAAAAGACAATCTCTTCAACAGATTATATTGGGGAAAAGAGGACAGCAACATACAAAAGAATTAAACTGGACCATTTTCTTACACCACACACAAAAATAATTCAAAATGTAAGAAAGATCTATATGTGAGACAGGAAACCATCAAAATCCTAGAAGAGAACACAAACAGTAACCTCTTTGACATTTGCTGTAACAACTTCTTACTAGATATGTCTCCAGAGACAAGAGATACAAAGCAAAAATGAACTATTGAGACTTCATCAGGATAACAAGTGTCTGCACAGTGAAGGAAACAACCAACAAGTAAAAGGCAACCTTCAGAATGGGAGAAAATATTTGCAAATGATAAAGGGTTAGTACACAAAATATATACAGAAATTATCAAAATCAACACCCAAAAACAAATAAACCAGTTACAAAATGAACAGAAGCCATGAATATACATTTTTTCAAAGAACACATACAGATGGCCAACAGACACATGACAAGATGCTGAACATCACACATCATCAGGGAAATACAAATCAAAAGTACAAGGAGCTATCACCTCACATCTGTCAGAATGAATAAAATCAACAACATAGGAAACAGCAGATGTTGGTGAGTATGTGGAGATGATAAGGGGAACCCTCTTACACTGTTGGAGAGAATGCAAACTGGTGCAGCCACTCTAGAAAACAGTATGGAGATTCCTCAAAAGGATAAATATAGAACTAACCTACATCTTACCAATTACACTACAAGGTATTACTGAAAGGATACAGAAATACTAATTAGAGGTATACATGCTCCCCGATGTTTAGAACAGCATTATCAACAATAGCCAAATTACAGAAAGAGCCCAAATATCCATCAAGTGATGAAATTATAAAGGATATGTGGTGTGTGTGTGTATTTTTTTATTAGCCATAAAAAAGAATGAAATCTTGCCCCTTTCAAAGACATGAGTGAACTAAAGAGTATTATGCTAAGTGACATAAATCAGTCAGTAAAAAACAAATACCATTTGCCTTCACTCCTATGTGGAATTTAAGAAACAAAACAAACGAACAAAGGAGGAAAAAAAGAGAGGAAAACCACAGAACAGATTCCTAACTAAAGAAAACAAACAGGATGCTGACGGGTAGGTGTGTAGAGGAATAGGTTAAATGGGAGATGGCAATTAGAGAAGGAACAGGTTGTGATGAGCACTGGGTGTTGTATGTAAGTGATAAATCATAAAATTCTACACCAAAAACTAAGGTTTCACCATATGTTAACTAATTGGAATTTAAATAAAAACTCAAAACAAGAGAAATGAAGTAGAGCAAAATAGACTACAAAGAGTAGTGGATGTGAAATCAGAATGCTAAGAATTTAGTATAAACTCTTAGTTTATAAAGCTGTGTGACTTTAGATAAATCTTACTACTCTTAGCTTCACTTCCCAGCCATACAATAAAAATATTTTGATGTAGGTTAGTTCTACATTTATCCTTTTGAGGAATCTCCATACTGTTTTCTAGAGTAGCTGCACCAGTTTGCATTCTCTCCAACAGTGTAAGAGGGTTCCCCTTGTCATCTCCACAACTCACCAACATCTGCTGTTTCCTATGTTGTTGATTTTATTCATTCTGACAAGTGTGAGGTGATAGCCCCTTGTACGTTTGATTTGTATTTCCCTGATGATGTGTGATTGGTTTAGCTGTACAAAGGTAAAAAGGAAAAGTCTGCCTAAAAAATCTCTTGATATGTGATGTCTGCATAAGCAAAATGGATTAACGTTGATTGTCATTATGGAACCTTCAACCTCTGCCATTCAAAGGAGTCGTATTCTTCCCAATAATAGGATGGAAAAATGGAAATACAGAGTATCAGATATATATTCTAATACCAAGTGGCAGAAAGAACAACCAATAATATAATGTTACCCTCCTGTTACCTAATGTAATACATTCAAGATCACTTACCATGTTCCAGAAGAAAAACAAATTCAAAATACAAATGGGAAAAAGGGAGACAACATGTTTCTTATTTAATGCTATTAGTAAGCAGGAAAAAAAGGGGGAGAAGATATCGTGGTATTGGTGAGGAAAAGAAGACCTATTTCATAAAGACTAAAAATATTGTATGACTCACTCTCCATTTACCATATCAGGAAAAATGCTAAGAAGATTGCCACTAAAAGCATTTTATTTAAACACACAGAATCTCCATATATATTATATATGTAAACAACTACAAAAAACTGCAAAGATAAACACTGTCTCTGATCAAAACACTCTCTTACTCAGAGTTTTTCTCACAGCAAGTTTAATGTCTTTGTTTCTCAAGCTGTAAATGAAAGGGTTCATCATGGGAACCACATTGGTATAAAAGACAGAGGAGATTTTCCCCTCATCCATAGACCCAGCAGAAGATGGTTTAAGATACATAAATGCACCTGAACCAAAGAAGAGAGTAACTGCAATTATGTGGGCAGTACAGGTGCTGAAGGCTTTGGACCTGCCTTCAGTGGAGCTGATGCGCAGGATGCTGGAGAGGATGAAGCCATAAGAGACAAAGATGGTGACAGTGGGCACAATCACATTGATGCCCTCCACAATCAAAACCACCAGCTCATTCACATACGTGCTGGTGCAGGAGAGCTGGAGCAGAGGGAGGATGTCACACAAATAGTGGTTGATGGTGTTTGCATCACAAAAGGTCAGTCTCAGCATGCATCCAGTGTGGGCCATGGCACCTGAGAATGCCATCAAATATGAACCAAGCATAAGGAGGGAACACACATTAGGGGACATGACAACATTATACAAAAGTGGGTTACAGATGGCCACATAGCGATCATAGGCCATGGATGTCAGCACATAAGCTTCAGAAATACCAAAAAAACAGAAAAAGAAAAGTTGGGTCATGCACCCCCTGTAGGAGATAATATTTTTCTTGGATGTGAAGTGAATCAGCATTTTGGGAGTAAACACAGATGAATAAAAGAGGTCTATGAAGGACAAATTGAAGAGGAAAAAGTACATGGGGGTATGGAGGTGTGGATTCAGCCCGATTAGAGTGACCAAGCATAAATTTCCCAGCACAGTGACCACATACATGAGTAGAAACAAGCAGAACAGGGGGAGCTGGAGATCTGGTAGGTCTGTGAGCCCCACCAGAATGAATTCAGTCACAAGAGAAGCATTTCCAGGAGCCATTCTTCTCTAAAGGGATCTGTGAGCACAAAAGAAAAAGTTACACAGAGAACAATTCAAATTTTCCCACCATATCTCCTCATAAGAGTTGGGTTTGTTCTGGGAATATCTGAGACTAGCCCAACCTGGACTCACAGAATCCCCTTTACTATTATCATGAATCTAGTGATATGAGCATTCCCTCATTAGAGACTTTATAAGCTGCATAAGCAAACACATTCAAAACGTTACCCACAGCAAGAAGGCCGGTGCTTCCATATGCCAACAGGATTGTTGTGAAAACCAAAGGTTAAGGGAGAAGATTGGACCAAGAGAGAATCGTCTTCTCTCATTTCATTTCTTTGACCACATGACCCTTCCCCTAACCAGTAAATTGGAGGCAACAACCCCAGCAAACTGGTGCTGGCTTCTAATGGGGATTAGATTTGATGTGGTGGGAATGAAGAACATTCTTTATAACTCAAACCTAAAGGACCTAGGAAAGTTTAAGCTACTGCCCTATGTCACAGAGTAAAAACCATAAATGTACAAAAGTGAGAGATCTGTCCATGGAATTGAATGATAAATTGCATCCTTTGAACCTAATAATGTCTCTGAACCTTTCCTGCACCATCACCCTCCCCTCAAACACGTCCTTCTACTAATTTCAGGTAAGTCTCAGGGCTGCAAAACCTAGAGAGAAACTGGCATATCTTAGATCCCTGGACTTCCATCACAAAAGGAAGACATGAATATAAATGGAATTCAGAAACTCACCCTCTTTAGGCAAGAACACCTTGGTTCTTCCTTACCAGAATTGACCCTGTGCTCCTGAAACGGCAGATTTAGTCCTCAAAGGTTGGCTTGTTTTGATCATAGGAGCACTTACCCCACAAGTGATTCTGATGTGTCCTGGAAATCTTTCTGAACCACAGATAGTAACTTCTGACTCTGAGTCCTCTTAAGCAGCACACAGAAATAAACAGCCTTGATTATTATCATTTTTGCCACTTGGTAAATCACAGAATTCTTAAGGTGAGTGGAACGATATAATGTACTCAGTCGTAAACAGGGCAAAAGCTTACTCAGTCTCTCCCACAGGGAATGGTTTCTGGTGTAATAGGGTATTGAGGGGATGTATTTACACAAAGGACCACTATATATCTCTAATTCCTTAGAGACTTAAAATTTTATCCGAGGCGTCCCTTCACTATAGGGATTGGACATCCCCCAAGAGGAGCCAAAAATAAATTCCAACTTCCAGGTCAAAAATATGGCAGAAGAAACCCTAGAACCTCCTGGCCTCCATGAACACTCTAATTCAAAATGTTTCACATACATATTCCTATTTTTAAAAAAATCCAGACAATAGTTAAGGTAGTCTGTTCCCAGTTAAACTACGAATCTAGTCACTTTAATACTGTTACAGAAATTCCAGATGTCCCCTTGTTTTAACACTTATCTTTGCACAGGACCTTCAAATTAGGAAAACTTCTCAGTTCCTGGCTTCTTCCTGGGGAGGATAAGAAGTACACCATATGTCCAATGCTCCAAGTTTTATTAGGTGTGTTAAGAAGACTGGATTCAAGATAGTCTGTGTCAGCAAGTAGAGGGGATACATGACATGGCATACTTTAGCTGCCCAGAGAGAGAGACATAAGAGATGGTGGTTTGGGTGCCCAGAGTTCCATCACCTGTTTCAGCATAGAGCAAACAATTGAAAACCCCTTTCTTACAGCTTCTCTAGGGAGAGGGGGAAATGTGCACTATGTGTCTAGTAACTCAATTTATCTGTGGCTTCCTGAGGAATTGGCTTCAGTGTTGTTCTTTTAGAATACAGACACAACCTGGCACACAATGGATGGGGGTGGGGCCTTGAGAGGAAGCAGGGGGAGGGCTACAACTAAGAACAAAGAGACTTGAGAGATCTTCAGTCTCTGACTGAGTTTGTTGGTGGTGCCTTCTCTAGTCCAAGGCCAGTCCATGAATATTAGGACAGATGTGTGTTTTGTCTACTGTGCAGATACCAATGTAGAGAGTCAATGAAAATGAAGGCAAGTTGAAATACTTTCCAGAAAGGACTAAGAGAAATCTCCACAAAGTGACACTAATGAAATGAAAAGATATGACTTGCCTGACAGAGAATCCAAAACAACTGTCACAAAGATGCTCATTGGAGTCAGAGAGCAATACAGAAAGCAAGAGAAAACTTCAATACAGAGCCAGAAAACTTAAAATTATTCATCAGAAATCATAGAGTTGAAGAATGCAATTTCTGAACTAAAAAATTCAACAGAGGTATTCAACGTCCCTGTAAATTATTCATTCAGAAGGGCAAACTGAAATAAGAAAGAAAGAAAATAGTGAAGAAAGCATAAAGCACTTATTGGATGCTACCAAGTATATCAATAAATACATTTCAGAAATCCCAGCAGGAGAAGAGAGTGAGAAAGAACCAAAAGCATATTCAAGGGGAAAAAAGACTGAAGATTTCACAAAGCTTGTCAACTTCTCAATACTGTGTCCTATTTATAGAAAGATAAAACCCAGAAAAATTGCATAATGAGTATATATGAATACATAGACCAAGGGTCAACTACTTACCACTCTCCAGTTTGCTTAACTGAGCTAGCGTTACTTCCAACTTCAAACTCAGGTCTATTTCTATTTTGAAAGATGTTGCTCATCCAGGCAGATGAGATATAAAATGCTCTAATCCTATATTCAGAGACTCCACATAAATTTACAGACTGCTAAATCACCTCTAAACTTGAATTATGATTGTGATATCTGGTTCTGATTCAATCATTATACTTTTTAATACCTCCGGTGATTGAAGCAGTCTTTTCTTTATCCCTAAATATATCCACTTTTCTATATTCTCAAATTATCACTACAGAGCTGTCAAAATAATGCCTGAAGAAGGTCTTTAAGAAGAGACCTTATCAAAATAAATTCTGAAAGCAGCAACACAAAAGAAACCCCTAGCTTACAAAGGAACACACATAAAGCTAGCTACATATATCTCAAAAGAAACTTAGATAGCCAGTAGCGAGTGGCATGATATATTTTCCATGCTGACTGGGGAACATTGCAGGCAAGAAGACTCTATATAGCACTGCTATCATTCAGAATAGAAGGAGAGTAAAGTCTCCCAGGCAAACAAAACCTAAAGGTAGTTCATGACCATAAGTCAGCCCTGCAAGAAATATTATACAGAAATCTGACTGGGAAAGTAAGACCAACAGTGACAAAGACTAGAAAGGAACAGAGAAAACCTCCAGAAACAATGACAAATAAGTAATAAAACAGCACAAAATTCATATCCATCAAGAATTACTCTGAATAAAAATGGCTAAATGCTCTAATAAAAAGACATAAAGGGTCAGAATGGATAAAAGAAAAGCAATACCTATTCTTTTGCAACCTCATTTTAGAGATTCATTTTAGACCTAAAGACACCTGCATATTGAAAGTGGGAGGATGGAAAATATTTACCTTGTAACTGGATGTCAAAAGAAAGCCATAGAATCAATACTTACATCAGACAAACAAGATTTTAAACCAAAAACTGTACCAAGAAATGAAGAAAGGTACTTATATCATAATAAAAGGGATTATCCAACAATGCTCTTACAATTAAAAGATTTATACCCCCAACATGGGAGTATACAAATATATCAAACAATTAATAACAAATGTATAGGAACTCATTGATGATAATACAATAATAGTAGGGGACGTTAACACCCTAATTACATCAATGGACAGATCATCTAAGAAAATCAACAAGGAAACAATGGCTTTGAAAAACATACTAAACCAGATAGACCTAACTTATGTATTCAGAACATTTCACCCTAAAGCAGCAGAATACATAGTCTTTTCAAGGGCACATGGGACATTCTCCAGAATAGAAAACATACTAGATAAAAAATCAGACCTCAACAAGTACAAAAAGATTGAGATCACAGTATGCATATTTTCTGACCACAATATTATGTAACCTGAAATCAACAACAAGGAAAAAATTTGGAAAGACCACAAATACATGGAGGTCAAGCAACATACTATGAAACAATGAATCAGTTAACCTGGAAATCAAAAACAAACTTAAAAAAATATGGAAACAAATAAAAATGAATACATGACAATCCAAAACCTTTGAGATGCAGCAAAAGTCATCATAAGAGGGAATTTTATAGCAATATAGACCTACATCAAGAAACAAGAAAAAGCTCAAATGAACAACCTAATCTTAAACCTAAAGGAGCTAGAAAAAGAACAAACAGGTGAAGCTGAAAGCTAGCAGAAGAATAGACATAATAAAGATTAGATAGAACTAAACAATATAGAAACTGAAAAACAATAAAATAGATCAATGAAACCAGGAGCTAGCTCTTTTAAAAAGTTAATAAAATTATAAAACCCCTAGCCAGACTTGTCAAAAAGAAAAGAGAAAGGATCTAAATAAATAAAATCTTAAAAAAGAGCAATAAATGACAACCAATACCACAGAAATACAAACTACTATAGAAGAATATTATGAAAAACTATTATAGAAGAATATTATGAAGAAAGAGATCAATTCCTTGAAAAGTATAAATTACTAAAACCTAGAAGAAATAGAAGAAATAGAAAACTTGAACAGATCAATAGCCAGTAAAGATATCTAATCAGTAATCAAACATTTCCCAACAAACAAAAGTCCAGGGCCAGATGACTTCACGGAGGAATTCTACCAAACATTTAAAGGAGAGGTAATACCTATACTTCCCAAACTATTCCAAAATATAGAAATGGAATGAAAACTTCCAATTTCATTCTTGAGGTCAGCATTATCCCGATGCCAAAACCAGAGAGATATTCCACTAAAAAAGAGAGTTACAGACCAATACTCCTGATTACCATGAATGTAAAAATTCTCAACAAAATACTAGCAAATCTAATCCTTTAGACTAGTAAGGACTAGCAAATACAGTCCTTTAAAGATTTATTTTACTTATTTTAAAGAGAGAGAGAGAGAAAGAACCTGAGGTTGCCAAAAGGCAGAGGGGGAGGGGGAATCTCAAGCAGACTCTCAGCTTTGCACAGAGCCTAATGTAGGTCTTGAACTCATGACCCTGAGATCATGACATGAGTGGAAATCAAGAATCAGATGTTTAATTAACTGAGCCACCTACATGATCTAAAAAAAGTACCTTAAAACAACCATCACCATGATCAAGTAGGATTTATTCCTGGGTTGCCAGGGTGGTTCAGTATTTGCAAATCAACCAAAATGATACACCACATTAATAAAAGAAAAGACAAGACCATAAGATCCTTTCAACTGATGCAGAAAAAGCATTTAACAAAATACAACAACCATTCATAATTTAGAAAAAAAAACCCTCAACAAAGTAAAGGTAGAGGTAACTTACCTCAACATAATAAAGGCCATATATGAAAAACTCACAACTAATATCATTCTCAAAAAAAATTCTCAAAGTTGAGAGCTTTTCCTCTATGGTCAGAAACAACACAGGAATGTACTCTTCCACCACTGTTATTTAAGAGTACTGCAAGTCCTTGCCTCAGCAAGCAGACAACTAAAGGAAATAATAGGCATCCAAATCTGCAAGGAAGAAGTTAAACATTCACTACGTGCACATGACATGATATGTTATATAGAAAAACAAAAAGACTTCATGGAAAACAAAAAGAAAAGTAAAAAGAAAAAATTGCTAAAAACTGATACACAAATTCAGTTTAAAGTCACAGAATACAAGATCAGTGTAGAGAAACGTGTTGTGCTTCTATAAGCCAATAATGAAGCAGCAGAAAGAGAAATCAAGGAATTGATCCCACTTACAATTGAACCAAAATCCATAAAAATACATTGGAAAAACCAGACCAAAGAGGTACAAGATCTGTACTAATGAAAAAAATTCAAGACAACTTTAAAAAATGGAAAGATATTCACGCTTTTGGATTAGAAGAACAAATTTTGTTAAAATGTCCATACCAAATGTATGCATTTAAGGCAATCTCTCTCAAAATACCACTAGCATTTTATCACAGTTAGAACAAACAATCTAAAACTTGTATGGAACCACAAAGACCCTGAATGGCCTAAGCAATTTTCAAAAGGAAAGCAAGCTGGAAGCATCACAATTCCATACTTCAAGTTATTGCAAAGCTGTAGGGTACTGACACAAAAACAGACACATAGATGAATAGAACTGAATAGAACACCCAGAAATGGACCCACAACTGTATGGTCAACTAATCTTTAACAAAGCAGGAAGGGATATTCAATAGAAAAAAAAGTCCCTTCCACAAATGGTGTTGGGAAAACAGGACAGCAACATGCAAAATTATGAAACTAGACCACTTTCTTACATCAGACAGAAACATAAATTCAAAATAGATGAAAGACCTAAATGTGGAACAGAAACCATTTAAATCCTAGAGGAGAACACAAGCAGTTACCTCTTTGACATTGGCTGTAGCAACCTCTTACTAGATATGACTCTGGATTGAGGCAAACAAAAGCAAAAATAAACTACTGGGACTTCATCAAGATAAAAAACTTCTGCACAGTGAAGGAAAGAATCAACACAACTTAAAGGAAACCTACAGAATTGGAGGAGATATTTATACATGACATATGCAATAAAGGTTAGTATCTAAGATATATAAATAACTCATAAAATTCAACATCTAAGAAACAATCCAGGTAAAAAACAGGCAGAAGGCATGAATAGACATTTTTTTCAAAGTAGACATACAGCTGGCTAACAGATACATGAAAAGATGCTAAACATCACTCATCATCAGGGAAATGCAAATAAAAACTACAACTGAGATTTCACCTCACACTTGTCAGAATGGATAAAATTAACAACGCGGGAAACAACAGATTTTAGGGAGGATGCAGAGAAAGAAATTCTCTTACGCTTTAGTGGGAATGCAAACTTGTGCAGCCACTCTAAAAAACAGTATGGAGGTTCCACAAAATGTTAAAATGGAACAAAACCCACAATCCAGCAACTTTACTACTAGGTATTTACCCAAAGAATACAAAAATACTGATTTGAAGGGATACATGCCCTCAATGTTGATTCAGCATTATCAACAATACCCAATTTATGGAAAGAGAAAGAAGAAATGTGATACACACACATGAATATTAGAGGAGAAAAAAGAATTCCAAAAATAAATTCTTAACTACAGAGAAAAACTGGTGGTTACCGAAGTGGAGGGAGGATGAGTTAAATAGGTGATGGGGATTAAAGAGGACAAATGTAATGAGCACTGGGTGTTTTATGTAAGTGATATATCACTAAATTCTATACCTAAATCTAATTTCACACTATATGTTAACTAGCTGGAATTTATTTTTTTAAAGATTTTATTTATTTATTCATGAGAGACACAGAGAAGGAGAGAGAGAGGCAGAGACACAGGCAGAAGGAGAAGCAGGCGCCGTGCAGGGAGCCTGACGTGGGACTCCATCCAGGGTCTCCAGCATCAGGCCCTGGGCTGAAGGAGGCACTAAATCACTGAGCCACCGGGGCTGCCCAACTAGCTGGAATTTAAATAAAAACATGGAGAAAAAAAGAAAAGAATGTAGAGGAGTTAACAAAATGAAATTATATAATATGTTATGAGAACAATCTCCTCTTTAAATCATCTATACATAATGACATATAGCCTACTATAGGCCTATACAATGGGGCTCTCTATGGACTTTGCTCCTCCTACAGACACTGGTGGAAATTCCTCACTGAGTAGTAAAATCATTATCTCTGCCCCAGACCAGTTTTGATTACTCCACATATTACTTCTAAGGGTTTCTTCTGTGTGAGCCGTTCTGTACTTGGAAGGCTGGTAGCTTTACCTGAACCTTTATTCTGAGTCTTAGCTTTTTGATTACTGGAATATTTAATTTAACTACAGGTATAACCCAAGTTTTTCAGTCTTTATTGTGTAGGTCAGCATGAATACACATATCAATGCCTACAAAATATACACTTCAATCAATATTATAAAATGACCAGCTTATAATGACCATGCAGATGTATAAATAGACTATTCCGTGGCCCAGAGCCATCTATCTGCCTCCAGGTTCTCCCATCCTGAACCTTGATACTGTTGCAATCATGCTCCAGCTTTTGTTCACAGCTTCATAACTTCAGTGGATCCTCATGGTGTTCCACCTCCACCCAGAAGAAGGAGGAAGAGAACATAGAAGTGATTAAAGAAGTCTACCCTTATGTGATTCCAGATATTGCATGGGCCAGTATAAAATAAGAATATATTCACACACCCTAACTTAGGCAATAGAGCTTACAAATATAAAATGGGAAAGATACTTTCTTGACATTTTGCTTAGTTTAGCATTTTGGTTTTATTTGTGTCCTGAGACTTTTTATTTACTGCAACCATTTTCATGTTCACATTTTCATATTTTAAAGTATAGTATGTTAATAATAATGATACCCTGATATATTTAGAATCAAAACACCAAGTCCTAATCTCAGTTCTACCACTTACAAGTTGTAATATGAGACAAACCATAAAGACATTTGAACATCTGTTTCATCATCTATGAAATGAAAATTAAGATTCCCTCTCTTCTTTGTCTCACCTGAATTCTCTTTGGAATTCATAAACTGAGGGATGTGACACAGCAGAAAAACTGAAACACATTAAGAGCAATGGTAACACCCTGTCTGTCTCTATATTAATATTTGAAGTGGGTTAATTTAACTTCATGTCAGACAGAGACTTTCAGCAGCCCCTTTGATACCACCAGCCATCCTACTCACTGAGGAAGCTAAGAGTATTCTTCAGAAGGTAAAACGTCACGCAGGGTATGATTTTCATCTTCAAAGGTACATATTTCGTTCAACCAAGCCCTGCAGAAAAACCAACTACTTCACCTGGTGGTCAGCTGATAATACAAGGAAATGTCCCAATGCACAAGAGAAAAAACTAGTATGTCAAACTCAGATTAAAATACCATGTCTGTCCCCCTTCATGGATATCAATTCAACAAAACCAATTTTAAGAAGTAATTTTGACCACATAGATTTATTTTATAATCTATCTACTCTGTTGCATTAAGAAAATCTACATTTATATCCTTCCCTTACTATGCCTTATTTATATTTGTGACATATTCCCCAATGCCACACATTGCTGGTACTTAGAGATACAAAATGCTGTGTGTGTGTGTGTGTGTGTGTGTGTGTGTGTGTGCATACAAGTGACTGTGCATGTGTGTTAGTACAATGTGTGTGCATATGTATGTGTGTTTCCATGAACAAGCAAATGATAAAAGCAATAATCATTTCCTTTTCCTAGATTTACAAGTACTTCCTGTTCAGCCCTTCCTCTCAGGAGCTGGAACCAGGAACCTTCTACCTGAAAGTGGGTTGCATACCATGCAATCATGTTAGCAGTGATCTTTTAAAATATGACTTGAACAATGTGTATGTGTGTGTCAGTGAATGTGTGTGAGGGTGTGTGTGTTAAGGAGGCAGTGTAAGGAGGAATGGAGAATGAGGTTCAATACATTTAGGGATTCAGCAATTAAAAAGACATGGAACTCAGAATCTCTGTACTTCTGCTTTTAAAAAAAAAAAGTTTTATTTATTTACTCATGAGAGACCCAGGGAGATAGAGACATAGGCAGAGGGAGAAGCAGAGGGACAAGCAGGCTCCTTGCGGGGAGCCTGATACAGCATTCGATCCCAGCACCCTGGGATCACAACCAGAGCCAAAGGCAGATGCTCAACCACTGGGCCACCCAGGTGTCCCATACTTTTGGTTTTTATGACACCTTAACCTCATTGTTCCCTGATCATGCTCCTCCCAAACTTGGTTCCAAGTGACCATAGCAGCTCACTAACAGAAAGTTTACATTAAGCAAATTCAGAAAGTAATCAACTTTGCTTCTGGTCCTAAACAAGGAGGATTATTTGAAGTTATTGCCAAGGAAGTCCAAGCTTTCATACTGACTCAGAGACAACTCTGTCCTAGGACACAGGTGCAGACAAATCCCATGACTTGCCTATTTGACTCCTAGCTGTGACAATTTCAATAGACTCATATCTTCTCTCCTAACTTGTTTTATGGCCATTCACATAACACAGAAAAGCAAAAACCATAAGGGATAACTCACACAAAGTCAGGTGTGTATGTGACACACCTGACTTGTTCTCCTCTTGAAAAATAAAAGTCACCAAACACAGATAGTGCTTAAATTACTAACCACAAACTTGTCAGCCAAGTTGCTTTGACTAAAATATTGCATATCTCAACTTTAGTAAACTGTCTTTATAATTTTTTAAGTTTTAATGACCTTTTTCCCAAATAACATGAAAAAAATGTAATTTAACTCAAAAGAAAGTTTGTTCTTTCTGCAATAAAAAATTATCATTTCTCAAAGTCTTTGTCTGAAATGAGGATTTCACTTGTATTTTGAGGTTTGTCAAGGGAAAGATTAGTGACTAGGTTTAATACATACTTTTAGCTACCTCAAATAGTGATAAAATATATAACTCAGTGCACACATCTTTGCAACGTCTATAAGGGTTCCTGAATAGCACAGACATTATTTATATATTGACATTTTTTTCTCAATAAAGAACACAAGTTCATCAAAACAGGTGATAAAACAATAAAATATAATGAAAATAAACTATTTTGTATAAACAAAACTAGGTAAATGAAAATCAAGTAAGTTGATGTGGAGGTCAGGGGGTGTGGTGTGAGACGTCATTTAAAGCCGTAAGTCAGTGACTATATGGTGACAGTAACTACACGTATCACAGTGAGCATCTCATAGTACATAATGAAATCAGATCATTATGTTGTATACATGAAATTAATACAATATTTATGTTAACTATACTTAAAATAAATTTTCTTTGTGAATACATTGGACTCCAAGTAAAAACATGAATAAACAAATTAATTTTAAAAAATAAATAAACTGTAGTCAAGGTTTTAGTGACATGGAACAACTGAAAAACAAGCCAACAAACCAGTGATGCTGAATTTCACAATACCTAAATCTGAGTCAAAATTTGAAAAATGGTAAATTATCAAATATTATTATTTTCTTAGAAATATTTAAATTATAATTTGATTAAGGATTATGGTTTTTTGGTTCAAGTTTTTATTAAATTCTAGTTAGTTAAAATACAGTGTAATATTGGTTTCAGGTGTAGAATTTAGGATGAAGTCTCTTTAAAGTAGTCAGTCTTTTTTTTTATCAAAATTTTATCAAAGCTCTATGGACAGTGGGGAATATTACGGTACTCTAAAGAGCAGGACACAAATTCAGATTGAAATGAGGTTTTTAAATCACATCGTCCTTTTCTTCAGAGCAGTTTCTTGTTTATTGTCCATGTGGTTTTTGGGTCCTGGCCTAATGTTTGTTGCTGGGTTCCTTTCTATGCCATGCCCTCATCTCTGAATTACAAGCACCTACAAACATTCTAAAATCTTTTTTTAAATGATTTGCAGAAAAAGTTCCCTGTTGCGCCAATCGTCTCTCAACCATCCCAGCCTAATAGGACTTCTCTTTTACAAGAAAAAGAACTATCAAACTATTTTCTTAAATAAAAAAAAAACACTACCCTGAGAGATATTCTTATGTAAGCCAACAAAGCACAGTTAACCTTCAAAATAAAAAAGTTTTCTTATATTTCATGATTATTGAAATAAAAATAATAAAATGAAGTACACAAGTGTATTTGAAAGAACAATAGACTTGAAATTAGGAGGCTACACTTGATCTAGCTGTTTCCTTAATAAGCTGTATAACTTAACTCATTAACTTTTCTCAGCTTCCACAATTAGGTCTATGCAATATATATTGACAATCACTTATATGTCCTATGATAAATATGAAATCTCTGCCCAAAGAGGCCTAACACATAATGTTTAGCTGGAAAGTGGATTATATTTTATGAATGTCTGGAAACTGTGTTATCTGTGAAACACAGACATTTCTTTTTTTTTTTATTGGTGTTCAATTTACCAACATACAGAATAACCCCCAGTGCCCGTCACCCAATCACTCCCACCCCCCGCCCTCCTCCCCTTCTACCACCCCTAGTTCGTTTCCCAGAGTTAGCAGTCTTTACGAAACACAGACATTTCAAGGAGGTACATTAGAGTCCAGTGGAGAGTGTAGTCAAGAGTACAGATTATCTGATTCCTGATTCCAAAACCCCCATATGTACAAGATCACTCTACCATGAAAACTTTACATTATCATTTACAGAACTGTTTATCCTTTTCAAGGAGAAAAAAAATGAATTCCATAATGACAATGTGAAAAACAAAGATCTATATACTCATTAACCCTATTCCTAAATGGCTGAAGTGGTGAAAAGGAGAAGATATTGAGGAAATGTTGAGGAAAGAAGATCTACTATTAAAAATTGGAAACAAATTAGGCTCTGTGTTCCTCCGTGTCTGACACACAGCCACATCTGGTACAGTGCCAGCCACATCCCCAAACTTGATGGTGAAGGTCAGAGTAAGTGGATTTAGTTGGGCAGCTGATCAACAGGGCTGCTTTTAACTCCAGAAAAGTGGATGCTGTTGCCATCAAAGACCCATTCATTGACCTCAGCTACATGATGTACATATTCCAGTATGATTCCACCTATAACAAACTCACAGGCACAGTCATGGCTGAGAACAGGAAACGTGTCATCAATGCAAAGCCCATCTCCATCTTCCAGGAAGAGATCCCACCAACATCAAATGAGGTGGTGCTGGTGATGATATGTTGTGGAGTCCACTGGGGTCTTCACTACTATGGAGAACTGTGGGTCTTACTTGAAGGTGTGGACAAGAGGTCATTATCTCTGCCTCTTCTGTTGGTGCTCCCATGTTTCTGATGGGTAAGAACAATAAGAAGTATGAAACTTCCTCAATATTGTCACCGCCACCAAGAAGACTGTGCACAGGCCTAATAGGAAGCTGTGGTATGATGGCTGAGGGGCCGCCAGAACATTATCCCTCCTTTAACTGGTGCTGCCACAGCTGAAGGTAAGACCATCCCTGAGCCAAAAAGGAAGCTCTCTGCATGGTCTTCTATGTTTCCACCCCTAAAGTGTCAGTTGTGGATCTGATTTGCCACCTGGAGAAAGCTACCTAGTACCATGACATGAAGAAACTAGTGAAGCAGGCATCAGAGGGCCCCCTCAGGGGCATATGGGGCTCCACTGAGGACCAGGTTGTCTCTCACAACTTTAATAATGAAACCCACTCTTCTACCTTCAATTCTGGGGTTGGCACTGCCCTCAGTGACCTGACTATAGCAAGCAGGTGGTCAACTTTATGGGCCATATGGATACCAAGGAGTATAAGCCCACTGGACCAATAGCCCCAACCAGAATAAGAAAGGAGAGAAAAGCTCTCAGCTGCTGGGGAGTCCTTGCCCCAACACGTACCCACAACACACTGAGAATCTCTTGACCTCTATATGGTTTCCATCCTATACTCCCTGCAAGGCAGAGGCTTGGGGAGCCCTATCTTGTACCGTCAATAAAGTATACATTACTCAGCCAAAAAAAATAGAAAATAAATTGACAGATGACTCAAATTTCCTTCACCATGGGAACAAAGATATAGGATGTGAACTCTCTCACCTAAACTATTCTGATGAAAGAAACAGAATATACCAGTCCTATAACTACACCCACAGATAGTGATTGTGATCAAAACATTTTCCTACTCTGGTTTCTTCTCAAAGCAAGTTTAATGTCTTTGTTTCTTAAGCTGTAAATGAAAGGATTCATCAAGGGAACCGTAGTGGTGTAAAAGACAGAAGAGATTTTCCCTTCATCCATAGACCCAGCAGAAGATGGTTTAAGATACATAAATGCACCTGAACCAAAAAAGAGAGAAACTGCAATTATGTGGGAACTGCAGGTGCTGAAAGCTTTGGATCTGCCTTCAGTGGAGCTGATGCGCAGGATGCTGGAGAGGATGAAGCCATAAGAGACAAAGATGGTGACAGTGGGCACAATCACATTGATACCCACTACAATGTAAACCACCAGTTCATTGACATACGTGCTGGTGCAGGAGAGCTGGAGCAGTGGGAGGATGTCACACAAATAGTGGTTGATGGTGTTTACATCACAGAAGGTCAGTCTCAACATGCGTCCTGTGTGGGCCATGGCACCTGAGAATGCCATCAAATATGAACCAAGCATAAGACTGAAACACACATTAGGAGACATGACAACATTATACAAAAGTGGGTTACAGATGGCCACATAGCGATCATAGGCCATGGATGTCAGCACATAGCATTCAGAAATAGCAAAAAAACAGAAAAAGTAAAGCTGGGTCATGCACCCCTTGTAGGAGATAATATTCTTTTTGGATATGAAGTTAATCAGCATTTTGGGAGTAAACACAGAGGAATAACAGAAGTCTATGAAGGACAAATTGAAGAGGAAAAAGTACATGGGGGTGTGGAGGTGTGAATTCAGCCCAATCAGAAAGATCAAACCCAAATTTCCCAACAGGGTGACCATATACATGAGTAGAAACAGGCAGAAAAGGGGGAGCTGGAGATCTGGTAAGTCTGTGAGCCCCACCAGAATGAATTCAGTCACAAAAGAGGAGTTTGTAGGAGCCATTCTTCTCCAAGGGGATCTGTGAGCACAGGAAAAAAAAGGATTGCATTAGAGAAAAAGCCAGCTCTTCCCACAATATTTCATCCTACAAGAGGGGATATACACTGAGAATACCTGAGGTCTGAGACTAACCAAATCTGGATCCAGAATATCATCATTTACCCCTATCATGATACTAAGAAACACACTAACTTCGCTTTTATTAGAGGTTTATAAGCTAATGATAGCAGAGAGTACCGCAATTAACCCTAGAGAGGAAATACAGTGCTACCATATACATACATGACTGCTGGAAAAACCAAGGGAGAAGGGAGAAGCAGGATGAACAAAGACACAATTGTCCTTCTCTGGACTCACCATTTCCTCATTCATTTAAACCTCCCATCAAGTAAAATTGGGTGCAAAGACCTGAGCTCTAATGCACATTAGACATGGTGTGGGAAGAACCTAGAACATTGTTTCTAATCTAAACCTAAAGGACCATACTCTGGTTTCTCTTCAGATCGTATAAACCTAAAGGACCAGGGTCTAGGACAGGCCCCATGCCACAAATAAGTCATAAATCAAGAAGAGTAAGCGCTCCATCCACGGAAAGGGAACTTCCTGACAGAAATACTATACCCCTGAGCCCCTTAAGCCTCTGAACATCCCCTAATCTCCCCTAGAACAGATTCTTGCTCACCTGAATCTCAAAACTGCACAAGATAAAAAAAGGAAGTGCATATCTTTGATCTCTGGATTTCCATCTCACAACAAGAGAGACATTAATATAAATGGAATTCAAGAACTTACCTTTCTTTGCCCAGAATATCTCAGTGCTTTCTTATCATTGTTCTTTACCCCTGCAGTTCTGGAACTGTAATTACAGGTTCTGAGGCTTTAGTCTCTTTGATTCCAAAAGGATGTTGCATAACACTTAATTTCAGATATGCCCTAAAAACCTTTCCAAACTACAGATCATAATTTCTGATTATGACATTGGATTCTCTCAAGCAACAGGGGAAAACAATCTTTATTCTTATCTCATTTGCCATTTGATAAGATACAAAAGATTGAGTTGAGTTTAATGACACAATGCACCTGCTTTTGAACACAGTAGAAGCTTGCTCAGTCTCCCCCCCTTGGGATTAGATTCTATATCTAAAAGGGAAATAAGAGGATTGTATTTACACCTTAGACCATGCATCTGTCTTTACTTCCTTAGGGACTTCACATTTACTCAAGGTTTCTCATCACTCTAGGGATTGTCCATCTCCCAAGATAGAGCCAAAAATGAGCTCCAATCTCTTTGTCTTCTTCATCTCTGAAGGGAAATCTATTATGCTGTTTATTTCTCTCTTTCTCCCCATACCCTCATTGGAAAATGTTCTCCAAGAGTTCTTTCTCCAGGATTCTTTTTGCCTTTATCATAATCTTTAAAGATATATCTCCTGTCAATTCTCTTCCCTGTGATATCTCTAAAATAATTTGCAATGTTGCATATTCTTTCCGAAGTTTTTACTTCTAAATATCTACTGAAAATTTGTACCTGACCATATTGGGTTTTTGCAACATTTCAGCAACTGAGGCCATCTATTTCTTCTCATCACATACACAAAAAATAATGTATGTATAAGAACCTTACCTCCACTATTACTAATAATACCTTGGATAAATTACTTAATCTCTGTCTTCCTCTGATTTATCTTTGTAAAATGGAATAGTGAAAAAAAAACAGCTCTTCATTAAGTTATTATTGTAAGTAAAAACAAAAATCTAAATACAATGACTAGAACACTATCAGTCCCATGGTAGTCAATTAATGTCAGCTGTCATTATATAGGTTCTCATAAATTCCAAGACATCCTCCATCATCACACTCATCAGATATTTTCCCATTTAACTCCTGTATTCTCCAATAAATTATAAATTACAGAAGAAAATACATCATTTTTGTTTTATTTGCTAACTACAGTACAATGTATACATAGTAGGAACTAAAAGAAATATTTCTGAGTATGAAATTGTACTCTAGTTGCAAACCCTCAGAATATTTTCCACATATCCCACATGCTAAGCAATAGAGTCTGCAACCACAATGACCTCCACCCCTTTCCTCAGCCTGAATTTCCATACAAATTCAGGCAGTTTTTAGGTTTTAACTTAACTTTACTATTGAACTGTAGTGGCTCCTATTTTCTAGCATTTCCACATACTTCCTCTTATTTAACCATCCTCACTGATGCTAGAATGAGCTCTGAAAGCACAGAAAGTCATTCCCTAGTTAAAGAACTTGCAATCATTCTCCATTATCTTGGGCATTTGAAATTTCGCCATAAATCTATGTTTTAAAAATATGATCAGGGACACCTGAGTGGTTTAGGGCATGGTCCTGGTCAGGGAATTGAGTCCCACATCAGGCTACCTGTGAGGGGCTAGCTTCTCCCTCTGCCAATGTCTCTGCCTCTCTCTGTGTGTCTCTTGTGAATAAATAATTTTAAAAAAAAGGTATGATCAGCCCCAGTAAAACTAAAGAAAAAATTGAGTCAAAGTTCTTTTTTCCCCATCTTTATGGAGTATAATTGAAAAATACTAATTTTATATACTTAAGGTACATGACTTGATTTTTATAAGTGTAAAGATTGTCAAATAATTGCCACAATCAAATTAATCAAAATATCTATCACCTTATGTAGTTACCTTTCTTTTTCTTTGTAGTGATAACATTTAAGTTCTACTCTCTTAGCAACTTTAAAAGTTGGCCATAAAATATTGTTAACTATAGTGACAATGTTGTACATTGGCTCTCCAGAACTTAGGTGTCTTGCATGAAGAAAACTTTGCACACCTTGACCAATACTACACAAAGATTCCCTTTTTTCCACAACTCACCAAAGTCTATTGTCTTTTTGATAAGAGCTATTCAAACAGACATATGGTGATATCACATTGGGGTTGGCATTTGCATTTCCTTGGTGATAATGATACTGTGCATCTTTCCATATACTTTTTGGTCTTTATAAGTATATAAGGAATACTTATATGTATTCTTCAGAGAAATGTGTTTTCAGGTCCTCTGCTCATTTTAATAGTTATTTGTTTTGTGAGTTTCAGGTGTTCCTTACATATTTTGGATATGAACTTTTATCCGACATGTGGCTTACCAACATTTCCTCCCATACTATAGATTGCCTTTTCATGTGGCTGATTGTTTCATTTGCTCTAAAGTTTTTTTATCTAAGGTAATCCCACTTACTTATTTTTGTTTCTTTTGTCGGTTTTTGGCATCATATCCAAGAAAATCTTCCTATTATGCAAGAATTTATATCTGCATTTTCTCATGTATTCCATTGGGCTCCCTGTACATCTTTATTCCAACACCACACTGTCTTGGTTACTGTAGCCTTGTAGTAAGTTTTGTAACCAGAAGTATGAGTCTTCCTGCTTTTCTCTTTTTCAAGATTGTTTTTGCTGTTCAGTGATCCTTGAGTTTCCACATGAATTTTAGGATGGGTATCTCTATTTCTGCAAAAAAAGTCATTGGAATTTTGACTTGGATTGTGTTGAATCTGTAGGTCATTTTGGGTAGTGTTAACATCTTAATAATAGTAAGTCTTCCAATCCATGAACATAGAGTATGTTTCCATTTATTTATGCCTTTTGTATTTTCATTTTAGCACTGTTTTCTTTGCTTTCATTTTACAAGTCTTCTATCTCCTTGGGTAAGTATTTGATTCTATTTGATGCTGCTATAAATGGAATTGTTTTTTCTTAATTTTATTTAAGGATTGTTAATTGTTAGTGTTTATAAAGGCAACTGATCTTTGTGTGTTGACTTTGTATCCTAACCAAACTTTCTTAACCTCCTTTGTGGTTTTAATTTTTTGTTGACTCTTTAGAATATTCTACATATAAGATCCCAACATTTGAGAAGCTAGATTATTTTCCTTCTTCTTTTCCAACTTGGATACTATATATTTCTATTTCTTGTCTAATGTCCTGGCTAGAAATTCTAGTGCTGTGTTGAATAGAGGCTGTGTAGGAAATATCAGAAAGGGAGACAGAACATGAAAGACTCCTAACTCTGGGAAACGAACTAGGGGTGGAGGAAGGGGAGGTGGGCGGGGGGGGACTGGGTGACGGGCACTGAGGTGGGCACTTGACGGGATGAGCACTGGGTGTTATTCTATATGTTGGCAAATTGAACACCAATAAAAAATAAATTTATTTAAAAAAAAAAAAAAGAATAGAGGCTGTGAGAGTGAGTGTCCTTCCCTTGACCCTGAACTAGGAGAAAAAGCTCCCAGATTTCACCATGAGTATAATGTTCCCTAGATTTTTCAAATACAACTTTTATTCTGTTGAGGTAGTTTCATTCTAGTCTTAGTCTGAGGAAAAATTTTATTATGTGATGCCTGGATGGCTCAGCGATTAAGCATCTGCCTTCTGCTCAGGGTGTGATCCTGACGACCCGGAACCGAGTCCCACATTGGGCTCCCTGCATGGAGCCTGCTTCTCCCTCTGCCTATGTCTCTGCCTCTCTCTCTCTTTCTCTGTTTCTCTGTGTCTCTCATGAATAAATAAAATCTTTAAGAAATAAAAATTTTATTATGAAAGGACGCTGAATTGGCCCAATGCTTTTTCTGAATCAATTGGCATGATTTTGTGTGTTTGTGTGTGTGTGTGTGTGTGTGTGTGTGTGTTTCCTTCATTTTATTAATATGATGTGTCACTTTGATCAGTTTCATATGTTGAACCACCTTGCATTCCTGGAATAATCTCATTTTGTATAGTCCTTTAAAAATGCTGCTGCATTTGATCTGCTTGTATTTGTTGAGGATATTTGCATTAATATTCATGAAGGAGATTCGTCTATAGATTTCAATTCTTGTAGTGTTTCTGTCTGCCTTCAATATCGGGATAATGGTAGCCTGAAAGACTGAGTTAGAAGTGTGCCATACTCTCACATTTATGAAAAGCTTGAGAATTATTGATGTTGGTTATTCCTTAAATGTTTGGCTGACCAGTGAAGTCATGAAGTCAAGGACTTTTCTTTACTGGGAACTTTTTAATTACTGATCCAATATCCTTACTAGTCATAAGTCTACTCAGATTTTCTATTTCTTCAGGACTTAGTCATGGTAAGCTTTGAATTTCCACATATTTATCCATATTCTCTATGTTATCCAATTTATTGGCATAGTTCATAGTACTCTCTTATAATCCTTTTGATTTCAATGGAAGTGATTATAATATTCACACCTTCAATTCTGACTTTTTCTTTGACATTTTGACATTTGATGTTTTAAATTATATGAAAAATGTCCTACATATACAAGAGTTGAGAGCATGTTATAATTTACTATCCAGACCCCTTCACCAAGTTTCAAAAATTTAATATTTCATAGCTAATCCTGTTTACCTATACCATCATTACTCAACACACACACACAACTGGGTTATTTGGAAGAAAATCCCAGATGTCATATTTTAGTATGTATTTCCAAAGGATAAATATTTATTAAAATTATAATAACAAACTGCTTTGCATCTAAATTAAAATAATAATGTCTTAATACAAGACACCTGAGTGGTTCAGTGGTTGAGCATCTGCCTTTGGATCAGGTCGTGATCCTGGAGCCCTGGGATCGAGTCCCGCATCAGACCCCCTGCAGGGAGTCTGCTTCTCCCTCTGTCTATGTCTCTCTCTGTTTGTGTCTCTCATGAATAAATAAAATCTTTTTAAAAATAATAATAATGTCTGAATACTATCAAACGTCCAATCAATATCTCAATTTCCCTGATTGTGGACTAGGATTTTTTTTTTTGTGGGCTAAGATTTTAATACAGATTCATATTAAAATTGTGAGATACAGCTGTGTGATACAGTTAGTGGATATAGTTGGTTGATTCTGAGAAATCTGCCCTGCAACATCTTTTTATCATACATTATTTAATTTAAAATCTGCTCAATTATAAACTATTTACCCTGGACACTCAACAAGCAGGCAACTATTACAGTTCCATTCTTCATTTAACATAACTTATCGATACAAAAAGTAAAGGACATGAAGAAAAAGTATAGTTCAACTCCTTACCTCAGTCCCTCCAACAAATTGTAGATATCTATTGGGACAAGGAGGAAAGTATTTTTTTTTAATTTTTATTTATCTATCTATTGGGACAAGGAGGAAAGTATTTTTTTTAAATTTTTATTTATCTACAATAGTCACACAGAGAGAGAGAGAGGCAGAGACACAGGCAGAGGGAGAAGCAGGCTCCATGCACCGGGAGCCCGACATGGGATTCAATCCCCAGTCTCCAGGATCGTGCCCCGGGCCAAAGGCAGGCGCCAAACCGCTGCGCCACCCAGGGATCCCAGGAGGAAAGTACTATAGAAAGAAACCTAAGAATGGGATATAAAATCTTTTCCCAGCAACAATAAGGTAGACGTTTATTCTGAGCCGGGAAATATTATTCATAATAATGTTGTTCTTGACAATAGTATCTTGTTCTGATATGATTGAGTTTTTTTTATCTTAGTCCATTTATAGTTTTATCAATTTTGTTGATTTTTTCCAAAGAGTCAACCTTTGGCCTTATTGATTTTCTCTATTGTTTTATATTCTCTCTTTTATTTATTTCAACTCTTATCTTTATTTCCTTTCTCCTACTAGATCTGTGTTTATTTTGTTCTTATTTTCCTACTTCTTTAATTTGTAATGAGTAAGGTTATTGATTTGAGATCTTTCTTGTTTTTTGATGTAAGCCAACATGGCTATAAATTTCCCCCTAACCACTGCTTTTGCTGCCTTTTCCCATGACTTTTGCTATGTTTTGGATTTGTTTTCACTCATACTTAAATTTTACCAACTTCCCCTGTGTTTTCTTCTTTTTTCCATTGTTTTCGTTAAGAGAGTGTTGTTTCATTTCCACAAATTTGTGCATTTTCCTGTTTTCTGTCTGTGATTGATTTCCAACTCTATTTTGTTGTGGTCAGAGGAGATACTTTCTATGTTTCTCTTTTCAAATCTACTGAGATTCAATTTGTAGCCTCACATATGGTCTATTCTGGAAAATATCCCATATGCATTTGAGAAAATGTGTGTTCTGCTGTTTTGCGGTAGATGTTTTATATATGTATGATAAAACTATTTGGTTTATTATGTTATTCAAGTCTTCTATTTCCTTCCTTATCTTATGCTTGGTTGTTCTATCAATTACTGAGAAAGTGGTACTGAACTCTTCAACTATTATAAATACTATTTTAAAGGACAATTTCGCCAGTTTTTGCTTCATATATTTTCATGGTTTCATGTTTACAACTGTTATATCTTCTTACTTTATTGGAATCTTTCAATAAGTATAGTTTCTTTGCATCTAGCAAACTTCTTTTTTAATTGTTTTTAATTTTAATTCCATTATACTTAACACACAGTGTTATATTAGTTCCAAGTGTAAATATAGTGATTCAACGATTCTATGTTACTCAGTGCTCATCATGGAGTGTACTCTTTAATCCTATTTAATCCATCACCTATTTCACTCATCACTCCCTACCCTACCCCCCCACCCCCGCCACCTCCCCTCTGGTAACCATCAGTTTGTTCTCTGTAGCTAAGAGTCTGTTTCTTGGTCTCTCTCATTTGTCACCCTTTGTTTATTTGTTTTGTTTGTTAAATTCTATATATGAATGAAATCATAAGGTATTTGTCTTTCTCTGACTTATTTAGCTTAACATTATACCCTCTAGCCCCATCTATGTTGTTGCAAATGGCAACATGCTTAATGTTCATGCTTTGTTATGGCTGAATAACATTCATATATATACATATGTATATATATGTATATTTGGAGATATATATATATAAGAATGTTATGTCCGTATATATGTGTTATATATATATATATATATATATATATATATATATATATATATATATATATATCCTCTTTATCCATTTATCTTTTGATAAATATTTGGGCTGCTTCCATAGTTTAGCTATTGTAGGTAATGCTACAATATGTAGAGCTGTATATATCCTTTCAAATTATTGTTTTTGTATTTTAAAAAGATTTTATTTATTCTTGAGAGGCAGAGACATAGGCAGAGGGAGAAGCAGGCTCCCTGGGAAGAGCCTGATGTGGGACTCAATCCTTGATCCTGGGATCAGGCCCTGAGCTGAAGGCAGATACTCAACCGCTGAGACACCCAGGTGTCTCTGTTTTTGTATTTTTTAGATAAATATCCAGTAATGAAATTACTGGATCATAGGATAATTCTATTTTTAACTTTTTGAGGGAAATCCATACTATCATTACAGTGGCTGCATCAGTTTGCGTTCCTAACCAATAGTGCATAAAGGTTCCTTATTCTCCACATCCTTTTCAACAGTTGCTGTTTCTTATGTCAATTTTATCCACTCTGACAAGTGTGAGGTGATATCTCATTGTAGTTTTGATTTGCATATTTCCCTGATGAACAGTGATGTTAAGAATCCTTTCATGTGTCTGTTGGCTGTCTATACGCCTTCCTTGGGGAAATATCTACTCATGTTTTCTGCCTATTTTTTAATTGGATTATTTGCTTTTTAAGCGTTGAGTTGTACAAGTTCATTATATATTTTGGATATTAACCGTTTATTGGATATGTCATTTGCAAATATCTTCTCCCACTGCATAAGTTGTCTTTTAGTTTTGTTGACTGTTTCCCTCACTGTGCAGAAGCTTTTTATTTTTATATAGTCCCAACAGTTTATTTTTTATTTTGCTTCTCTTGATTCAGGAGACATATCTAGAAAAATGTTCCTATGGTGAAAGTCAAAAATTACTACCTATGTTCTCTTCTAGGATTTTTATGGTTTCAGGTCTCACATTTAAGTCTTTAACCCATTTTGAGTTTATTTTTGTGTTTGGTATAAGAAAGTGCTCCAGTTTCATTCTTTTGCATGTAGCTGTCTAGTTTTCCCAACACCATTTGTTAAAGACTATCTTTTTCCCATTGCATGCTCTTGACTCCTTTGTCAAAGATTAATTGATAATATAATCAAAAATCTGTTTCTGGGCTTTCTATTCTGCTCCATTGATCTATATGTCTATTTTTGTGCCTATATCATACTGTTTTGATTAGTACAATGTTGTAATATAACTTGAAATATGGGGGCAGCCTGGGTGGCTCAGCAGTTTAGTGCCGCCTTCAGTCCAGGGCATGATCCTGGACACCCGGGATCAAGTCCCACATCAGGCTCCCTGCACTGGCCTGTTTCTCCCTCTGCCTGTGTCTCTGCCCCCACCCCATGAGTAAATAAATAAAATCTTAAAAAAATATATGGAATTGTGATACCTCCAGCTTTGTTTTTCTTTTTCAAGATTGTTTTGGCTATTCAGGGTCTTCTGTGGATCCATACAAATTTTAGGATTATTTGTTCTAGTTCTGTGAAAAATGCTATTGGTATTTTTATAGGGATTGCATTAAATCTGTAGATTGCTTTGGGTAGTATGGATACTTTAACAATACTTTTATTCCAATCAATGAGCATAGAATACTTTCCATTGGTTTGTGTCATCTCAAATTTCTTTCATCAGTGTTTTATAGTTCTCAGAATACAGGTGTTTCGTCTCCTTGGCTAAGTTTATTCCTAGGTATTTTATTATTTTTATGGAATTGAAAATGAGATTGCTTTCTTAATTTCTCTGGGTTTTTTCATTATTCTTGTATAGAAATGAAACACATTTTTATACATCGATGCTGTATCTTGCAAGCTTACTGAATTCATTTACCCATTCTAGAAGATTTTTCATGGGGTCTTTAGGATTTTATAAATATAGTATAATGTCATATGAGAATAGTGCAAGTTTTACTTCTTCCTTACCAATTTGGTTGCCTTTTAGTCCTTTTTCTTTTCTAATCGCTGCCCTACAACTTCCAGTACTATGTGGAATAAAAATGGTGAGAGTAGATATCCTTACCTTGCTCCCAATTTTAGGGGGAAAGCTCAGTTTTTCAGTATTGAGTATGATGTCAGCTGCAGATTTCTATAATGGCCTTTACTATATTGAAGTATATTTCTTCATGAATGAAGTTTCTATCATGAATGGTTGTACTTTGTCAAATGCTTTTTATGCATGTATTGAAATAATCATATGGTTTGTATCCTTTCTCTTATTGATGTGATATATCACGTTGATTGATTTACAGATATTGAACCTTGAATTCTGGAAATAAATCCAACTTTATCATGGTGAATGATTTTTTAATACATTATTGGATTCAGTTTGCTAATACTTTGTTAAGGATATTTGTATCTATTTTCATCAGAGATATTAACTTGTTCTCTTTTTTGCAGGTCTTTATCTGGTTTTGGTACCAGGGTAATGCAGGCCTTGTAGAATAAATTTGGAAGTTTTCCTTCCTCTTCTTCTTTTGGGATAGTTTGAGAAGAGTAAGTACTATCTCTTCTTTAAATGTTTGGTAGAATTCATCTCTGAAGCTGTCTGGTCCTAAACTTTTGTTTGTTAGGAGTTATTTGATTACTGATTCAGTTTCATTGCTGGTAATTGATCTGTCCAAGTTTTCTAATTCTTCTTGATTCAATTTTGGGAGATTATGTTTCTATGAATTTATCTATTTCTTCTAGGTTGCTCAATTTGTCAGCATATAATTTTTCATAGCATTCTCTTATAATCCCTTGTATTTCTGTGGTGTTGGTTGTTATCTTGCAAATTTCTTTTATTTAAAGTTTATTTGTTTTATATCAATATAGCAACCCTTGCTCTACTTTGGTAGAAAGTAGAAAATTTTTGGCTTCCTTCATTTTCAACTTATTAGGGTCTTTAGGTCTAAAGTGAGTCTTTTAGATATAGCATATAGTTGAATTCCTTTAAAAAAAAATCCATTCTTCCTGTCTCTAGTTTTTGTTTAGAGATTTTAAGCTATTTATATTTGAAGTAATTATTGATAAGGAGGGATTTACTTCTATAATTTTACTATTTGTTTTCCACTTGTCTTCTAGCTCTTTGTCCCATATTTCCTGTAGTACTCTTTTGTTGTTGGTTAGTTGCTTTTGTACTGAAAGGTTTAAATATTTTTCATTTACTTTGAGTATACTCTATAAATATTTATTTGTACTTACCATGGGAATTACATTGAATAGCCTACCATTTTAATACTCTAATTTGAATTTATACCAATTTAACTTCAATAACATGTAAGAATTGTATGCTTTTACAGCTATACAACCTCCTTTCAGTGATTGAGACCACAAAATTACATCTTTATTCATTATAGAACACCCAAAACATAAATCAATAATTAATTTACATGCATTACTATCTTAAATTATGTAGGAAACTAAATGTGGTGTTACAAACCAAAGCTACAATGTTAGCTTTTAGACCTTTACTTATTTTTTAATGCACTTGTCTCTTAAGTCATGTAGAAAACAAAAAAAAACTAGAGTTACATACCATTGTTATGATATTACCTTTTAAATTGCCCTTGTACTTATTAATTGAAAACTTCATTTCCTTATGAGGTTTAAAGTTACTATGTAGTATCATTTCACACTACAGGACTCCGTTAAGCATTTATTACAGGACAATGAACTTTTTAAGCTTTTGTGTATCTGGAAATATCTTAATTTCTTCTTCACTTTTGAAGAAAAGTTTTGTTGGGTATAGGATTCTGGGTTGACAGTTTCTTTAGGAGGTTAACTTAGCACTTTGAACATATTAGCCCACTGTCTTCTTGCCTCCAAAGTTTCTGATGAGAAATCTGCTAAGTTTGTTAATGAGCTCTTGTATGTGATGTGTCGTTTTCCTCTTGTTTCTATCAAGATTCTCCCTTTATTTGGTCTTGCAAAAGTTTAATTTTCACGTGTCTAGGTGTGAGTTCCTTTGACAACTTTCTTAAAATTCAATGCACTTCTTGGATGTTTATATTCATGATGTTCATTATGTGGGAAGCTTTAACCTTTCTTTTTTTCAAATATTCTCTCTCACACTTTCTCTTCTCCTGGACTCTCACAATGAGTATGTTGGTGAGCTTGATGTTATCACACAAATCTCTTAGATTCTCTACACTTTTTTCAATCTTTTTTCTTTTTGTTCCTCAAATTTTATAAATTCCATTGTTCTACTTTTGAGTTCACTGACTCTTTTTGCCTGTTCAAATATGACTTTGAATTGCTCTAGTGAATTTTTCATTGCAGTTATTGCAATTTTCAGTTCCCGAATTTCTTTTTTGGCTTCATTTCAGGTTTTCTGTTTCTTTACAGACATTTCCATTTTGTTTATAAATTGTTTTACTGACTCTCTTGTCTTCTCCTTTACATACTTCAGCCTCTTGAAACAGTTACTTTAAGTCTTTATTTGGATGCCTGGGTGGCTTAGTGTCTGGTGGTTGAGTGTCTGCCTTCTGCTCAGGGCGTGATCCCAGGGTCTGGGGATGGAGTCCCACATCGTTCCCTGAAGGGAGCCTGATTCTCCCTTTGCCTATGTCTTAGCCTTTCTTTCTGTGTCTCTCATGGAAAAATTAATAAAATCTTGAAAAAAAAAGTCTTTGTTTAGTAGATCTGCCATGAAGTCTTTTTTAGGGACAGTTTCTGTTGATTGCTATTTCCTCTAAAGAGCCCAAACTTTTTGCTTCATTATATAATTTGTGATTTCTTGTTGAAAACAGAACATATGAATTTAATAATATGGTAACCCTAGAAATTGGATTTCCCCCTTCACCAGGGTTTACTGTTTTATTGTTGTTGTTTGTTTGTTTGTTTTTTTAAATTGTTGTAGAGTGTATTGGTGCCAAGCATCAGTCTGAGGTGTTAACTTAAGGTCTTTTCAGATTTTTCAGATGCAGCCCATCTCCCTATACATTTGCAAAGAGTTTCTAATTTCTCTTGTGTATACAATGGCTTTTGAAAGTCCTTGTTTTTAAAGGACTCTCAAAAGGCTCTCAAAGGCTGAAAAAAGGAAGCCAAAAAGAAAAGGGGTAAAAAGGGCACTGGTATTTAAATCTACTGGAAGTCAATTCAGTAAGAAGGGAAGGAGCTTTCCACAGTGGAGGAGTGCAACAATAAACACTACTCATCTTTTCATCTGCACCTCAGAAATTGGAAGTAGCAATCATTAATCAGAGGATGTTTCCCCAACATATTTGGAGTACAGGGTCTTATTTACCCACTCTAGTTCCTATAATTTGAATGCAAGCTGATTCTGGAGACATGGATGGCTATCTGCCACAAAGTTAGAGTGGAGGATGGGAGCTTCTACCGTACTAAGAACTGAAATTGAAATTAACTGGAATATACCATCCAAAACTTTCCTAGAAATTACAAGCCTTCAGTAGACTCTAGAGTTCCAAAATGGTTACATCAGAAAGACTCTACAAGTGCAATTTTTGTTGAGAAGGAGAGAGAGATTTCTGGTGTATTGTACTTAGCCATTCTCCTAGATTCCTCTTTTCTTTTTCTCAGCACTCCCTTTCCATATTCAGCTCCCCTCAACTCATCAATGACATTTATTCATGTTTAAACCTAGCACACACCTTCCCACAGTTCCATACTTGCTCATACATTCAAATGCATTCATAGGAGCCATGTCCTGTATTTATGAAGAAATATTTTGTTAACCTATCACTTTTGTCATTTAAAAATATTCCATTGAAATGATTTCAATGTTGTATGCTGTAGATATATCAAAACTTATCCATTTGCTCCATACTGATAGAAGTTCACTATCTTCCAGCTTTTTACCATCAAATCAATGCCATCACTATTATACATACATCTTTATATGACAGTAACTTTATTTCAATGAGATATGTTCCCAGAATATTGTCTTTCATTTTGTACATTTATATATTGGATTTCCCAAAGACTATTGCAATTCATATTCCCATGGATAACTTATGAACTGTATCTCTTTTCCTAGTATTTTTAAATTGCATTCCACTAAATATTAATGAGCTTGAGTATTCTTTTATAAATCTATAAGCCTTTGAAATTTGGCTTTCTGTGACTTGTCTGTTAATGTCTTTCCTTCATTTTCTCTATGCCTAAATATTTCCATATTTCTACATTCCCAAATTCTTTTCATCACAGAGCTATTAAAAATAATTCCTGAAGAAGAAAAATAGAAGACTGTATGAAGAAAGTAGAAAAGGTTAATAAAATGAAATCATATGATATGGAATAAGAACTATATCCTCATTACCATTACCCTAAAAATAAATGACATATAACCCTCTGCAAATCTATACAATGGGATTGTACATTGACCTTCTTCTTCCCTCAGACACCAGTGGAAATTATTCAAGTATGGTAAAGGGATTGTCTCTGCCCTGGACTGCTCTGGATTACTTTGGAAGTGTTATTTGACCTCCACTGATTTCTTCTGTGTGAACCAATCAGTACTGTCAATGAAATGTGAAAGACACTTCCTGGACATTTTCTTCTTTGAGTACTTCGTGTTCTGAGTCATTTTAACTCACTAAAACCACTGTTCATGTTTTACAAGCTTTAAAAGAATGGCAAATTTTAAAATAATTTTAAAATTTCTGATAGATTTAGAATGAAAACACCTGGGTCCCCAACTCAACTTCTACCATTTATAAATTGTGATTGGGAACAAGCCAATGAAATCTGAGAATCAGTTTCATCATCCATAAGTTGGAAACTGGATGTCCTTCCCTATTGACCTCCCAGTTCTTTGCTGAGAAGGACATGGACTGACAGATGTAACAGCACAAAGAAAACAGTAACACTACACACTGAGAGTGATTTTAATGTTCAAATATGCATTTTTCTTTTACCACAGAGCCCTGCATATAAACCATCTGGTGCTTAGCTGAATGTATAGTGAAATGTCCCAATGCTAGGGAGAAAAACCAACGGCACCAGACTTTTGGAAAAATACCATGACAGTTCCCAACATGGACAATGATTCACCATAATCAATTTTCAATAATAATTTTGACTATATAAGACAGATTTTATATTCTATCTATGTGTAGCATGTAACTCTTCTGTGTTGTTATACGAAAATCTACCTTTCTATCCTTCTACCTTATTTATGTTTGTGATATATCACACATTGCACACATCACTAAATACTTAGCAGGTGTAAACATATTTGCTCCTGCTGCTGTTATTGTTGTTATTACATAATTAAATGAATGACTGAAACAATAACCATTTCCTCTTGCAGGATTCAGCAGCATGTCCCACTCAGCCCTGCCTCACTGGAGCTGGAAACAGGACCCATGTACCCAAATGCTCTTGCAAAGATTGAAAGTGGGTTGCATCCCATTCACGAAATGTTGGTGGGAATGTGAACGGGTACAACCACTCTGGAAAACTGTGTGGAGGTTCCTCAAAGAGTTAAAAATAAAGCTACCCTACGACCCAGCAATTGCACTACTGGGGATTTACCCCCAAAGATACAGATGCAATGAAAAACTGAGACACCTGCACCTCAATGTTTGTAGCAGCAATGTCCACAATAGCCAAACTGTGGAAGGAGCCTCAGTGTCCATTGAAAGATGAATGGATAAAGAAGATGTGGTCCATATATACAATGGAATATTACTCAGCCATTAGAAACTACAAATACCCACCATTTGCTTCGACGTGGATAGAACTGGAAGGTATTATGCTGAATGAAGTAAGTCAATCGGAGAAGGACAAACATTATATGGTTTCATTCATTCGGGAAATATAAAAAATAGTGAAAGAGATTAAAAGGGAAAGGAGAGAAAATGAGTGGGAAAAATCAGAAAGGGTGACAAAACATGAAAGACTCCTAACTCTGGGGAACAAACAAGGGGTAGTGGAAGGGGAGGTGGGCAGGGGGATGGGGTGACTGGGTGACAGGCACTGAGGGGGGCACTTGATGGGATGAGCATTGGGTGTTATACTATGTGTTGGCAAATCGAATTACAATTTAAAAATATACCAAAAAAGAAAAAAAGAAATGTTAGGCAGAAATCTCATAAGACTTAAATACACTGTGTGCACGTGTGTGTGTGTGTGTGTGTGTGTGTGTGTGTGTGTGTAGGGAGGCAATATAAATATGAGTTTAACAAAGCTGGGGTTCAGGAATTAAAAACACTAGAATTAAAACCCCTTTTATATCTGATTTTTGCCAATTCTTAACCACAGCACAATCTGGTCATGCCCATTCCAAACCTAATCCTGAGTAACAATAGTAGGTCACTTACAGAAAGTTCACATTAAACAACTTTACAGAATCAGGAAATTTTCTTTATGGTTTGTCTAAGAGGACCACTTTTTATTATAGCTGAGAAAATCCAAGCCTTCACACCAAATTACAAAAATCCCCTTCCAAATATACAGGCACAGGTGAATCCTATGGCTTACCTATTTGACTCTCAGCTGTGACAACTTCAGTAGCATTATACTTCCTTTCAAAACTCCTTTTATCACATTTCATATAACAAAAGAATACAAGACTACAAAGGATAATCCTATGCTGTGGATGTAAAACACCTGACTTGTTTCCTTTAACATATTCTTCCCTTTGAAAGAAGTTACAAACAGCTTCTTAGTACTTAAATTTATTAACAATAAATAAATAAATAAATAGCCTCTACTAAAACTTTACCACCCTTAAATTTTACAATCTGTCTTTATGTCTGTTTTTCTTATTGTTTCCAAAGTAATCTGAAAGAATGGAACCTAATTTTAAAGAAAGAATTTTTTCTGAAATTGAAAGATTTTATTTGTATTTGAGTGTCATCAAAAAAAAGATTAATGACTTTTAAATCCACTCTTTGGGCCACCTAAAATAGTAATAAAATACATAAAGAGCGAATGCACCTCTGCAATGTCTACAAACTATCTCAAATACCACAGCTATAAACTCTTTTCCAATATCTCAAACAATTTTATCAAAACATTTAGTAAAAGAAAAGCAAAATGAAAACTCCACCCAAGATCCGCTATTTCATATAAATAGTTAAGTGAAAATCAAGCATATTAATATTGAGGTAGAAGAAGGGGAACAGTAGTCATTTAAAAACCACAAAAAGCCAATAATCTAGCTATGCTAACTTTCAAAATACCTAAACATTTAGTGAAGATTAGAAAACATTAATATAGTAAATGTTATTAAAGTTATCTTAGAACTTGTTTAAATTATCACTTCACACATCATATTAAGGATTTTTGAATAATCATTGTTTTGCCCATTCTCTCAAAAGAAAAACAATCCACATCCCATTATAGAAAAGACATCATCACAATTTCATTTATTCATCAAATAGTTCTTTCAAATTGCCATTGTTCTTCCAGCTTTTGCACTTGAAAATCCATACGGGAGTAGCATATGGAAGCCACAAAAACAAGAGTGATGTTATTGTTTCTAGTTCCATCACTGCTATGAGTTTAACTTTTTAAAATCAAATAACTTCAGCTTTTACTCTATCCAGAGAAATTCTATCATCCACATAATATTCTAGAGCCTTCCCAAAAGTAAGTTACAGAAAGCTTTATTTTCCCATCATTTTACTTTCTTTTCTTTTCTTTTTTCTTTTTTTCATTTTTTTCTTTCTTTTTCATTTTTTTTCATTTTACTTTCTATTCCTTCTTCCCAAATTGAATTTTGATCACCATCCATTATTTTATCTCCTTAATATGCTGTCCTCACTTTACCTGGTTCCCCACAAATGTGGCCGTAGTATTGATATTCATTCCCAAGACCACTATTAATATATGGTCATTGTGTATTATAACTTTTAATGAAAACTTTATGGACAGTGAAGGATAATGACACTATTCTATGGAACAGGTTACAAATTCAGAATGAAATACAGTTTCTAAAAATCCCATTGTCCATTCGTTACTGATGGAGCTTTTATTTATTGGCCATATATCTCTTTGGGTTATACACCAATGGCATGCTCCTGGGAAGATTTTTCTCCTGTATCTGGTTCTTTGAATTACAAGACCCTGAAAATATTTCACATTCCTTTTTTCTTACAAAAAAAGTCAGCATTCAAAATGGAAACATTTTCTCATATTTCATGTTTACTAAAATAGAAATAAAATTAATTAGAAAGTATACTAGAAATGGGGCACCTAGGTGGCTCTGTCAGTTAAACATCGGACTCTTGGTTTCAGCTCAGGTCATGATATCATGAGATGCAACTCAACATTGGGCTCTGGGCTCAGCGGAGAGTCTACTTGAAGATTCTCTCCCTCTGCCCCTCCTCCCACTCATGCACATGTGTGCTCTCTCTTTCTCTCTCTAAAATAAATAAATCCTTTTTAAAAAAAAAAAGAAAGTATGCTTAAAAAGAGTAGTTGGCTTGAAATCAGGTAGCTAGTAGCTTATTCTAGAATTCTTCATGAAAAGCTGTGTGACTTGAAGTTAACATTAATGTCAATATATAGATGTGTGAGGGTTCCCTTTTCTCCACATCCTCTCCAACATTTGTTGTTTCCTGCCTTGTTAATTTTCCCCATTCTCACTGGTGTGAGGGAAATATCAGAAAGGGAGACAGAACGTAAAGACTCCTAACTCTGGGAAACGAACTAGGGGTGTTGGAAGGGGAGGAGGGCGGGGGGTGGGAGTGAATGGGTGACGGGCACTGGGGGTTATTCTGTATGTTAGTAAATTGAACACCAATAAAAAAAATAAAAAAAAATATATAGATGTGTGACTTTAAGTGAAAAGAGGTAAATATGAAATCTTTACTAAAGAATTTTAATGTATAGGGTTTACATCTGCAAAGTGGAGTAAAATTGATAGCTGTCATGGAATCTGTTAGAATTGTGAAACACTGACATTTGAAGAAGTCACATTCCACAGTAGAAAGGAAAAAAAAAAGAGTACAGACAGATTATCTGATTCATGTTTCCAACAGCACATTACAGATGACAGTTAAGAAACCCCACAAGGCACAAAGTCATACTGGTGTTATTTTATGATCTTTGCAGAATCATTCATCTTTTTCCAGGAGAAAAAAAATCCATTAATGACAATAAAAATAGAGATGAATTTCTTCTTTACTGTTATTCTTAAATTGGAAAATAAGGGAAAGGAACAAAAGTTGCAAAAATGATGATGAAAGGAAGCAGACCAACCCTAAAAAAATTGGAACCAATTTAAATCAAATTTCCTTTACCACAGTGAGAAAATAATAGGATAAGGCACTATCAGTAAAAGTATTGTAAGTAAACACATGGAATCTCCCTGCCCTGTAACTTCCTGCACAGAGACACTGATTCTGATCAAAACGTTCTTCTATTGAGGGTTTTTTGCAAAGCAATTTTAACATCTTTGTTCCTCAAGCTATAGATTAAAGGGTTCATCATGGGAACCACATTGGTATAAAAGACAGAAGAGATTTTTCCCTCATCCATAGACTCAGTGGATGATGGTTTAAGATACATAAATGCACCTGACCCAAAGAAGAGAGAAACAGCAATTATGTGGGAACTACAGGCACTGAATGCCTTGGACCTGCCCTCAGTGGAGCTTATGCGCAGGATGCTGGAGAGGATGAAACCATAAGACACAAAGACGGTGACACTGGGCACAATGATGTTGATGCCCACCACAATGAAAACCACCAGCTCATTCACATACGTGCTGGTGCAGGAGAGCTGGAGCAAAGGGAGAATGTCACACAAATAATGGTTGATGGTGTTTGCATCACAGAAGATCAGTCTCAGCATGCATCCTGTGTGGGCCATGGCACCTGAGAATGCCATCAAATATGAACCAAGCATAAGGAGGGAACACACATTAGGGGACATGGCAACATTATACAAAAGTGGGTTACAGATGGCCACATAGCGATCATAGGCCATGGATGTCAGCACATAGCATTCAGAAACAACAAAAAAACAGAAAAAGTAAAGCTGGGTCATGCACCCCATGTAGGAGATAATATTCTTCTTGGATGTGAAGTTAATCAACATTTTGGGTGTAAACACAGAAGAATAACAGAGGTCTATGAAGGACAAATTGAAGAGGAAAAAGTACATGGGGGTGTGGAGGTGAGAATTCAGCCTGATAAGAGTGACCAAGCATAAGTTTCCCAGCACAGTGACCACATACATGAGTAGAAACAGGCAGAACAGGGGGAGCTGGAGATATGGTAAGTCTGTGAGCCCCACCAGAATGAATTCAGTCACAAGAGAAGCATTTCCAGGAGGCATTCTTCTCTGAGGAGATCTGTGAACACAGGAGAAAATGGTTGCATTACAGAAAAACTTGCTCTTCTTGAAACAGCTTATCTTGCAGGAGAGTGTGTACACTGGGAATGTCTGAGACTAGCCCAACCAGGACCCATCGAATCTACCTTTTCCATTAGCATAAGACTAAGTGAGGGAACTTTCTCTTACTAGAGTCTTAATAAGGTAAATATAGCAAAGGACATCACAGACTTAACAGCAGAGGGAAAGCCAGGGCTGTCATATGTAAATGTCACTGCTGGAAGGCCAAGGGTCAGTAAGAAGAAGCATGACCCAGGATAGAATCATGCTTCCCTGATCGCACTATTTCTTTATTCACTGGAACCATCTTACCAGAAAAATTGGAGGTAGAGACCCTAACAACCTAAAGCTGGTCTCTAATTAGCCAGATTAGACTTGGTGGATTGGAAACCATGAATATTGTTCCTAATCCAACACCAAGGGACCAGAGTCTAGGGGATATTGAGTTACTCTCCAATGTCACAGATAAAAAATCATAAATCCAGAAGATTGAGAGCTCCATCTATGGAAAGGGAACTTACTGAGATACTGCATCCACTGTACCCCCTGATCTCCAAACATTCTCTAATTTCCCTGAAGCATATCCTCCTCCCCATTTCACTTGAGTCTCAGGACTACACAAAATGGGAAAGAAAGGGGCTTATCTTAGATTTTTAGACTTCCATCTCAAAATAAGGACATCGATATAAACAGAATTGAGACACTCACCCTCCTTAGACCAGAAAACATCAGTACTTCCTTATCTTTAGTATTTATCCCCGTGGTCCTCGAAGGGCAATTTCAGGCTCTGAGGCTTTGGTTTCTTTAATTCTAAAAAGATTTAGCCCAAACCTAATTTCAAATATTGCTGGACTTCAAATCATTATGATTTGAAAGATTATAACTTTGAGTTCTCTCAAGCACCAGAGAAAAATAGTCTTTATTATCACATTTGCTACTTGATAAAAGACACGGAAGATTGAATGTGAGTTGAATGATAAAGTGCACTTGGTTATAAAAACAGGGTAGAAGTTTGCTCAGTCTCTTCCCCGAGGAATAGATTCTATATGTAAAAGGGAAACAAGGGGATTGATTGCTTTTACACCCAGGACCACAATCTCTATTTAGTCCCTTAGGGACTCAGTATCTAATCAAGTTTACACTCCACTCTCAGGATTGTACAGCCCTCAAGGCAAAAGCAAAAATAAATTCCTTTCTTTCTACCATCTTCATCTATTGCATAGGTTTGTTCTTTCTTTCCATATTCTAAATGAAAAATTTCCATAGGATCTGCCTACAGGCTTCTATATTTCTCTACATGAAATATTTCAAAGATTCCAATAATTCAATTCAGTTGTTGTCTCTCCTGGATTACTTCTATAAAGAAAGGTTAATGCCTTTCTCTCTAATAAAGATTTTTTAATTTCTTATTTCTTTATTCCAGTATAATTAAGGTACAGTTTTATTAGTTTCAAGAGTAGTGATTCAACAATTCTATACATTACAAAGTGTTCATCACAATAAGTGTGCTCTTAATCACCTTCATTTATTTCACCCATCCTTCCATCCACCTTCCCTCTGGCAACCATCAGCTTGTTCTCTATTTAAGCGTCTGATTTTTTTTTTTTAATTTATGATAGTCACACAGAGAGAGAGAGAGGGAGAGAGAGGCAGAGACACAGGCAGAGGGAGAAGCAGGCTCCATGCACTGGGAGCCCGCGTGGGACTCGATCCCGGGTCTCCAGGATCGCGCCCTGGGCCAAAGGCAGGCGTTAAACCGCTGCGCCACCCAGGGTTCCCTGATTTTTTTTTTTAATGACTGATTTTTTTTCTTTGTTTTGTTCTGTTTCTTAAAATCCACATATGAGTGAATATGGTAATTTGTCTTTCTCTGGCTGATTTATTCCACTTAGCATTATACTCTCTAAATACATCACTGTTGTGGCAAATGGCAAGATTTCATTCTTTTTTTATGGCTACTATTCTATTGAATTTACATACCATCTCTTCATTCATCCATCAATGGACACTTAGGTTGCTTTCATATTTTAGCTTTTATAAATAATGTGGGTTCATGTAACTTTTAAATTAGTGTTTTCGATTCTTTGGGTAAATATCCAGTAGTGGAATTACTGTATCATAAGTAACTCGATTTTTAACTTCTTGAGGGACCTCAATACTGTATTCACCAGTGACTGCACTAGTTTGCATTCCCACAAACAGTGCATGAAAGTTCGGTGTCCTATGTTGTTGATTTTAGCCATTCTGACAGTTGTGAGATGATATTCCTCACCTCACAGTGAGTGATTTTTTTAAATATTTATTTATTTATTTTTTATGATAGTCACAGAGAGAGAGAGAGAGAGGCAGAGACACAGGCAGAGAGAGAAGCAGGCTCCATGCACCGGGAGCCTGATGTGGGATTTGATCCCGGGTCTCCAGGATCACGCCCTGGGCCAAAGGCAGGCGCCAAAAGGCTGTGCCACCCAGGGATCCCTAAGTGAGTGATGTTGAGCAAATGTTCATGTGTCTGTGGGCCATCTGTATGTCTTCTCCTGGAGAACTGTCTACTCATGTCTTCTGCCCATTTCTAAATTGAATTACTTTTTGTGTGTTGAATTATATACGTTCTTTATACATTTTGGATACTTACCTCTTTTTTTTTTATATTTACCCCTTGTTGGATATATCATTTGTAAATGTCTTCTTCTGTTCAGTATTCAGTGGGTTGTCTTTTTGTTTGCTGTTTCCTTTGCTGTGCAGTTTTTTATTTTGATGTAATCCCAATAGTTTATTTTTCTTTTGTTTCCCTTGCTTCAAAGAGACATAACTAGAAAGATGTTGTTTTGGCCAATATCAGAGAAATTATTCCTTGTGCTCTTCTAGAATTTTTATTGTTTCAGGCCTCGCATTAAGGTCTTTAATCCATTTTATGTACATTTTTGTGTAGGCTGTTAAGAAAATTTCTTTTTTTTCTGTAGCTGTCCAGTTTTCCCAATACCACTTGTTGAAGAAACTGTATTTTTCTGTTGTATATTCTTGCATCCTTGGTCTAAGACTAATTGATCATATAATTATAGATCTATTTCTGGAGACTCTACTCTCTTATACTGATCTATATTTCTATTCTTATGCTAGTATCATACTGTCTTGATTACTACAGATCTGTAGTATAACTTGAAATCTAGTATTGTGATACCTACGGCTTTGTTTTTCTTTTTTTTTAATTTATTTTTTATTGGTGTTCAATTTACTAACATACAGAATAACCCCCAGTGCCCGTCACCCATTCACTCCCACCCCCCGCCCTCCCCCCTTCTACCACCCCTAGTTCGTTTCCCAGAGTTAGCAGTCTTTACGTTCTGTCTCCCTTTCTTCAAGATTGTTTTAACTATTTGGGGTCTTTTTGGTCCCACACAAATTTTAGTATTAATTTTTCTAGTTTTGTGAAAAATGCTGTTGATATTTTGATAGAAATTACATTAAATCTGTAGACTTCTTTGGGTAGTATAGAAATTTTAACAGTATTTGTTCTCCCAATCCATGAGCATGAAATATGTTTGCAATTGTTTTTTGTCATCTTCAATTTCAGTCATGTTTTATAGTTCTCAGAGAACAAGTCTTTTATCTTCTTGGTGAAGTTTATTCCTAGGTATTTTATTATTTATGGTGCAATCATGTATGGGATTGTTTGTTTAATTTCTCTTTCTGCTACTTCATTATTAATGTATAGAAACTCAACGGATTATGCATATTGATTTTGTAGCTTGCAACCTTACATTTATCAGTCTAGTAGTTTTTTGGTGGAATCTTTAGGGTTTTCTATATATAGTATCATGTCATCTACAAATAGTAAAAGTTTTACTTCTGCTTTACCAATTTGGATGCTCTGTATTCCTTTTTCTTGTTTGATTGCAATTGCTAGGACTCCCAGTACTATGTGGAATGAAAGTGGCAAGAGTGGACATCTTTGTCTTATTCCTGATTTAGGAGGAAAAGCTCTCAGTTTTTCACTATTGTTTATAATATACTAGCTGATGTCAGCTGTTACTTTATTGAGGCTGTTTATTATGAATGGATGCTGTACTCTGTCAAATGCTTTTTCAGCATATTGAAATGAGGATATGGGTTTTTATCCTTTCTCTTATTGATGGGATATATCATGTTAGATGTTTTGTGAATATTGAACCACCTTGCATCCCAGTTATCCCAGGAATAAATCCCACTTGATTGTGGTGAATGATTTTTTAATGTATTGTTGGATTCAGTTGGCTAATATTTTGTTGAGGATTTCTGTTTCTATGTTCATCAGTGATATTGACCTATAGTTCTCTTTTTTTGTAATGTCTTTACCTGGCTTAGGGATGAGTGTAATGCTGGCCTTGTAGGATGAGTTTGGAAGTGTATCTTCTATTTTTTGGAAGAGCTTGAGGAAGAATAGGTATTGATTCTTCTTTAAATATTTGGTAGAATCTGGGATCCCTGGGTGGCGCAGTGGTTTGGCGCCTGCCTTTGGCCCAGGGCGTGATCCTGGAGACCCGGGATCGAATCCCACGTCAGGCTCCCGGTGCATGGAGCCTGCTTCTCCCTCTGCCTGTGTCTCTGCCTCTCTCTCTCTCTCTCTCTGTGACTATCATAAATAAATAAAATTAAAAAAAAAATAAAAAATAAATAAATAAATATTTGGTAGAATCTGCCTGTGAAGCCATCTGGTCCTGGACTTTTGTTTTTTGGGAGTTTTTTGATTATTGATTCTATTTCATTGCTGGTAATCCATCTGTTCATATTTTCTATTCTTCCTGCTTCTGTTTTAAGAGGTTATACATTTCCCAGAATTTTTTCCATTTCTTCTAGTTTGTCCAATTTGTTGGCATATAACTTTTCATAATATTCACTTGTACTCTTTTGTATTTCTGTGGTGTTGGTTGTTATTTCTCCTCTTTTATTTCTGATTTTGAGTTCTCTCTCTCTCTTTCTCTTTCTTCTCTCTCTCTCTCTCTCTCTCTCTCTCTCTCTCTCTCTCCCTCCCTCCCTCCCTCCCTCTCTCCTAGGAGTCTGGCTAAAGGTTTATCAATTTTGTTGATCTTTTCAAAGAATCAGCCCATGGTTTCATTGATCTGTTCCATTATGATTTTTTAGTTTCTATTTCATCTATTTCAGCTTTAATCTTTATACCTCCTTCTTTACTGATTTGGGATTTTGTTTGTTCTTCTTTTTCTAGCTCCTTTAGGTATAAGATTAGGTAGACCTGTATTGCTATAAACTCCACTCGTAGAAAAGCTTTGCTGCATCCCAAAGGTTTTACACCATCGTGTATTTATTTTCATTTGTCGCTATGTATTTCCAATTTCCTCTTTGAGGTCTTGGTTGTCTCATCTTTAGTAGCATGTTATTTAACTTCCATGTATTTGTGGTCTTTCCAAATTTTTTCTTCAAGTTGATTTCTATTTTCATAGTGTTTTGGTCAGAAAAGATGCATGGTATGACTTCAATTCTTTTGAATTTGTTGACACTTGTTTTGTGTCCTAATGTATGATCGATTCTGGAGAATGTTCCATGTGCACTTGAGAAGAATATTTACTCCACTCTTTTCAGACACAATTTCTGAATATATCTGTTAGATCCATATGATACAATATATCACTCGAAGCCGCTGTTTCCTTACTGATTTTCTGTTTAGATTATTTATCCATTGATGTAAGTGGGGTATTAAAGTCCCTTATTATTATTGTATCACTATCAATTATTTCCTTTTTATTAGTAGCTACTTTGTTTATTTGGGTGCTCTCGTGTTGGTTGCATAAATATTTACAATTGTTATACCTTCTTTGTTGGATTATTCCCTTTATTATTATGTATTGTCTGTGTCTCTTATTACAGTTTTTGTTTTCAAGTCTATTTTGTTTGATATAAATATTGCTACCTTTGCTTTCTTTTCACTTGCACTTGCATAATAAATGCTTCTCCATCCCTTTACTTTCAATCTATATGCATCTTTAGGTCCAAAATGAGTCCTTTGTAGGCAGTATATAGACAAGTCTTGTTTTGTTTTTATCCATTCAGTCACCCTACATCTTTTGATTGAAGCGTTTAGTCCATTTATATTCAAGGTAATTATTGACAGGTATGAACTTACTGCCATTTTGTTACTTGTTTTATGGCTGTTTTTATAGTCTTTCTCTTCCTGTCTTTTCTCACAATTTGCTGGATTTCTTTAGTGGTATAATTAGATTCCTTTCTTTTTATTTTTTGCTCATCCATTACTGGGTTTTGATTTGTGGTTACTATCATGTTTGTATATAATACCTTATGCATATAGCAGTCTATATTGAATAAACAGATGTTTAAGTTTGAACCCATTCTAAAAGCACTAAATTTTTACTCCTCTCCCCCACCATGTTTTAGGTAGATGGTGTCGTGCTTGATCTCCTTTTACCTTGTGAACCCCTTGACTGATTTTTATAGATATGTTTATTTTACTATGTTTGTGCTTCCCACTTTTCTTACTCCTGCTTATGGTCTTTCCCATACACTCAATGAGTCCCCTTTTGTATTTCTTGGAGGGCTGGTTTAGTGGTCATGAATTCCTTTAACTGTTATTGTCTGGGAAACTCTTTATCTTTCTTTCTATTCTGAATAAAAGCCTTGTTGGATAGAGTATTCTTGATAGCAAGTTGTTTTCTTTCCATACTTTGAATATGTCATGCCATGCCCTTCTAGCCTTCAATGTTTCTACTGGAAAATCACCTAATCTCCTTATGGGATTTTCCTTGTATACAACTGGTTTTTCTTTTTTTTCTCTTGTTGCTTTTAACATACTCTTCATCATTGCTTTTTTTTTTTTTTTACCATTTTAATTACTATGTATCTTGGTGTGGACCATCTTGAGTTGGTTTTTGAGGGTTTTGTGTGGCACATGGATCTGGATTTGTTCCCTTCCTTAGATTCAGGAATTTTTCAGCTATTATTTATTTAAATAAATTTTCTGCCCCCTTTTCTCTCTCTTCTCCTCCTGGAATCCCTAAAATACAAATGCTATTATGATTAATAATGTCACTGAATTCCCTTAATCTATCCTCACTTTTTGTTATCTTTCTTTCCACTGTTCAGGTTGACTGCTTTTCATTATTCTGTCTTCTAGGTCACAGATCCATTCTTCTGCTTCCTCTAGTCTATTTTAAATTTCAGTTGAATTCTTCACCTCTGACTGGTTCCTTTTTTATTTTTCCTATTGTTTTGTTGAGGGACTCACTGAGACTCTCCATTCTTTCCTCAAGTCTAGTGAATACTTTTCTCAAGTCTAGTGAATACTTTTATTAACATTCTTTTAAATTCTGTATCGGGCTTATTATCTCCATTTCATTTAGCTCTTTTGCTGAAATTTTGTCCTGTTCTTTCATTTGGGACATATTTCTCTATCTATTTATTTTGTCTAACTCTGTCTGTTTCGATGTTTTAGGCAGCTATGTCTCCTGCTCTGGAAAGTAGTGACCTTATGAATAAGAGGTCCTGCAATGTCCCCTATTCACCAGAACTTGGCACTTCAAGAGTGTCTCCTCTTCATGTTACCTGTTATGTGTTACCTGTCTATTACCTGCTATGTGTTACCTCCTCTGTCTATTGCCCTACTGTTGTGGATCAGGCATGTTCGCCTTTGGTCCAGTTGTCTGCAATGGTTCTCCTTGCCTGTTGTGGGCAGGGTTTAGTCCTTCTATTGTTCATGGGCCAATCTGGAGCCACCCTGGGCTTGAATGGGGTAGACTTGGCCTTTGCCAGCAGTCTGATTGCATGGAACTGCAGGCACTCTCTTGGTTCCTTTAAGAAGCTTTCATTGGTGGATACGGCTACCATCATGTCAGATATCTGCCCCCAGCCTACTGCTGGAGCCATAATTGAACTGATGTGTTTATCTTGCCCTCTCTCCAAGGCAGGAGTCATTTGGAGTGGTATTGTTCCATGTCAGGATATTTGTCTCAGGTCAGTACCATACTTCCATGGTTGTGGCACTGATTTGGATGGGCTTCTATCAAGGGTGTGTTGAATAGGGTGGATCAACAAGAGAATGCAAGTGCAGGGCACATTGGCACATTTTTTTCTATCATATTTTGTGAATTACACAGTTACTGATCAGGAATTCTTAATAATTATAGCCATAATTTATTTTACAATCACCATAATTCAAAAATTATGAACATAAAGGTAACACAGAGTCTGAAATCATTTTTTAATTCAAAATTTACAATTGAAATCATTCAAATAATGAAAGCTTTTTTCTTTCATTGAGATTTAATGGTAAAGCAATTTAGAGCCAATTTCATGTTTTCATTTCAAATGCTTCAAAATAACAAAGAAGCCCTAATTTGAAGAAGGCTTGTACATTCTTAGAGCAACCGCACTAGTTTAAATGGTACTAACAGGATACATCAGCTGGAAATTGTCAGGAGTATCTGAAATGAGGAAACAGATGTTGGTCATCTTTCTGAAGCAACTTCAGGATTTCCTGCCTGGCTTCCCACTACCATAGACAGCAGTACCTATGGGTGCTCCTTGGGCACCTAAAACACAAACTTCTCCAGTAGCTCCATGAGTCTCATGTTCCTTGTCCTGGAGACCTCACTGCTGCTAGACCTTCTACTCTACAATCCTGAGGGGTCAAAGTTTCTGACTAGGAAGGAGGCAATATCCATCAGCAGAGCCCTCAGGCTTTGACATTGCTAAAAGAGGTATTCTGGAGAACAGGCCATGATCTCTATTTGAGAATTGCCCAGAAGTCCTCTTAACTTGCAAGGCCAAAAACAATCTTATATGAACTCCAAAACAACCAGTTGACTCAAATGGAAATCTATTCCATGACCTGTAGTTCTGAGAAAATTTATTAGAAGCACAGAAAATTATTCTCTCCCTCATTATTTCCTTCCAAGTTAAATGAGTTCCACTGAGGGTAGAAATTATTGAGCTCGTGTTCATATTCTGTGTCACAGGTTTAGGATTGGATCCTTTGAGACTCAATATTTTGCTCAGGTTATCATTTTACAATAGGAATTCCTAATCCCCAATGCAGAGGAATGAGTGCCTCCCTTTATCATTTCCTTTATCATCTTCTGGAGTCTACACAGTGCTAAGAGGAAAGTCTGGGGCATAGTCACTTGCCATTTCTAGCACTTTCTTAAACTCTTGGGGACTGCATGAGTAAAGTATTAAATCATACCTTTAGCACTATCCAAGCATGGGGATTTCACTTCTGTAAAAGGATGTTCTGCAAAGTGGTTAAGAGAGTAGGAGTGGACACCCAAGTCAGACTGAGTTTAAATCTGGACTTTAAAATCCTCAATTGTGAGGCTGAAGACCATAATATAAATTCTCTGGCCCTTGTATGTATATTTTTATATCTAGATACACCTATGTATATCTATAAAATGAATTTAAAGGATCAATCATCCCATATGGTTGTTGTGGGGATTAAATGAGTTAAATCATATAAAGTGTCAGAAAAAAGACTGACACACAAAAAAGAGCCTGATAAGTGTTGATACCCCTCCCCTGTTCCCAAACCATAGTTATTATATCAAGGTTCTTCATTCCTGGCACTACTGACATTTTGGACTAGATAATTCTTTATTGTGAAGCTGTCCTGTGTATCATAAGATGAAAGCATCCCTGGCCTCTACCCATTAGATTCCAGTAGTAACCCCCTCCACCAGGTGTGACAATCAAGATGTTCTCTAGACATTGGCATGTGTCCCTTTGGTGGCAAAATCACTTATATTGAGAAATGCAGATCCATATATAGATCTGTATCTACATGTATATGGACTTCCATAAATACCCCTCAGAAAGTTCTATATTATGTCTACTTACATGCCTTAAGCCCAAAGTGCCCAAAACTAAAGTCAGCATTTTCTGATGATTCCCACTGCTCCTCCTCCAGGTCATCATTTTCCACATTATTTTCACCATCATCCAGGCAACTAATCTACAAACTAAATTCAAGAAACTTCTTGCTTACCATCTTCATCCAGTCTCCAAATCCCAGAGAATCCAACTCCTTGAAAGATTTGGCCTTCCCTCTTACACAGCTTCTATATTCTCTCTTCATCTCCAATTCAGATTACTCTAATAATTTTCTAACCTGAACTACTACCAAGATGAGAATTTGTAACTTTTCCAACCTGTACCATCATTGTACAGACATGCACATCCTCTTCTTGCTCTCTATTCCTAATTCCTACTATTGTATGATTATAATAATAAATCAGGTGAATGGGTGCCATTTTAATCCCTTTTCTGTCATGTTAGTGATTTCAAAAAGAAATAGAGACAACTTGCTTACATTAGTCTTTCATCCTTAACCAGAGTCCTCCACTGTACTTTTAGGATGAAACCTAGGAGAACACTAAGTCCACAGGAACCTGAAGCCTGGAATTTAATGTTCTAGGTCTTGAGAGTTCTATTCTACCCAAAGTAGATGGTACATGAGTGCTAAAACTCCATAAATAGACACTCTTTATTTTAGAGGTCTTCCTGGCTCATTTCATTTAATGAACAATTTTTGAGCATTTAGACTGCAAGACAGACTGAACACACACAGAATGAGGTATAGGCCTTGACCTTATGATTTCTCAGTATAATTAGAGAGAAATCTAAGGACATAGATTTATACCACTATTAGTTATTGTTAGCTAGTCACAGTGCTAGACTCTTTATCCACCTTCCCTCATATCCTCCTTGATGCCCATCCTCTAAATTAGGCAGGAAGGATTAATTGACTGTTCCATGTTCAAAACAGCAACTGCCAGAACAAGATTCATATTTTAGTATCTATGGATCCAGAATTAATTTCTTTTACTACTACATTATGCAGAATTATGTGGTATATGTGGAATATTTTGTAGATTACATTAAGAATATATGTTCTCATTCATTTGGGGAATATAAATAATAGTGAAAGGGAATATAAGGGAAGGGAGAAGAAATGTGTGGGAAATATCAGAAAGGGAGACAGAACGTAAAGACTGCTAACTCTGGGAAACGAACTAGGGGTGGTAGAAGGGGAGGAGGGCGGGGGGTGGGAGTGAATGGGTGACGGGCACTGGGGGTTATTCTGTATGTTAGTAAATTGAACACCAATAAAAAATTTAAAAAAAAAGAATCCTTCAAATTAAGTGACAGAAATTCAAAGTGAATCTAACTAAATAAGCCAGCCTATGCCACAAAACTGGTAAATGAAATCAGTAAATTGAGGATGTACATGGCTTCTTGTATGGATGTACAGGACCAAGTCATTCAAGTGTGTGTCTCTCTTCCCACTTTTTGTTCTGCTTAGTTCTACACAGTTTTAATCTCAGAAAGGTTCTCCCAAGGTAGCAAAAAGAACCAACAAAATTCCTAGACTTAATCTTAACAACTCAGTAACTCTAGGGAGAAAAGAAAGGTTAAAAAAATAGTTATGGTAGAAAAGACAAATCAAATGTCTACTATTGACTAATCACTGCCATTGAGGTTTGGAATGTGTTGATTGGACAAGATAATGTCTCCTAAAGTAAGTAAATCCACCTATAAAAATCACATAAAATGTACTACCTGTATCAGACACGGTATAATCAGAAAAACAAATGGCATGATATGTGCTTCCTATAGAGTGTATTTACTTAATATCTTTTTTTTTTTTTTTTTTTTTTTTGCTTCAACGTGGATGGAACTGGAGGGTATTATGCTGAGTGAAGTAAGTCAGTCGGAGAAGGACAAACATTATATGTTCTCATTCATTTGGGGAATATAAATAGTAGTGAAAGGGAATATAAGGGAAGGGAGAAGAAATGTGTGGGAAATATCAGAAAGGGAGACAGAACGTAAAGACTGCTAACTCTGGGAAACGAACTAGGGGTGGTAGAAGGGGAGGAGGGCGGGGGGTGGGAGTGAATGGGTGACGGGCACTGGGGGTTATTCTGTATGTTAGTAAATTGAACACCAATAGAGTGTATTTAAAACAAAGAATTGGTTTATACAGATATTGTAAGGGGGGGAGAGAAAAAAGTTGAAAAATATAGACTAACTACAGAAAATAGCTACTGCTCTCACAACTGGTAAAACACATGAAAAGAGGAAGTATAACCAGATTCTAGAATCTCCTCATCTAGAGGAGAAGCTCTATATGCCTGTGCTTGGATGAATGGAGGGTTTCAAGGTGCCCCACATATGGTGCTTGGACCTCTGAAGTAGAGGCTCAACCCAGGGTGGGGCCCAACATGGAAGAAGACCAATGAGCAGGCCTAACAAGTGCTTAAACCTCTCAAGTGGCATAGCCCATGCAATGAAGCGAGGGACGACAGTATAGCTGCCAAGAGAGTGTTGTGCAGCTACTGACTACACATCTAAGGAGATGCAGAAGGTTAAACACATTTCCATTGGCTTATCGGCCATTTGCATGCCTTTTGGGGGGATATGTCTTTCAAATCATCTGTCCATTTATGAAATATTATTTTATTGTCAAGGCATCTTTCAGTTTTTAACTTGTTATATATTATGGTTACAATACCTTTATCAGATAAATGTATTTGAAATATTCTTCAAATCTGTGGTTGCCTATGAATCTTTTTGGTAAACAGATGCTCTAATTTTAATGCAGTTTATTTTATATTTGTTTTTTTTCTTTTGAGACTAGTGCTTTCTAGAATATGTTTTAGAAATCTGTCTACACCAACATACTTTTTTATGTTTTCTTCTAGAAGATTTATGTTTAAACTTCATGTGTGCAGTGTGATCCATTTAAAACTAATCATTGTATATGGTGTGATATGGAGATGGTTTTTCTCAAGAACAGCATTTTCAGCATGATTGCTTTAAAAAGTTTCCTATCCCTATGAATTTACTTTGTTGCCTGGTCAAAAATCAATTGACTATATAAGTAAGGGTCTCTTTCTGAACCTTCTATACTGTACCATGACTTATCTATCTTTATAACAAAACCAATCTATCTGCATTATCAGAGGATATACTTAAGTGTTAAAATCAGTTAGTGTGAAGTGTAAATTTTCTGTGTCATGTAGAGTTCCACAAGAAGCAGATGCCAAGAAATAATTACACCTGCAAGACATTTATTGTGAAAGAGTTGTGAAGGATAAAATCAGAGAGAGAGGGAGCCAGTGATAAAGGCCTTCAGACTGAGTTGAAACTCTGACACCTAAGAAAGAAGAGAGAAAGGAAGGACACAGTAGGAAAATCTCGGACTATAGTGCAGTCCTAAAAACTCTCTATTTAGGATGACAAGAAGTCCCTATGAAAAGATTGCCTATCAGAAGACACCTGTGTTATATAGATAATGGCCAGCTCCTGTATGACTCATCATGCTAAGCTACTACCTGGGGACAAACATCTCAGAGTGAGCGTGGACTCTACCTGAACACGATGGTGAATCCAAAGGAGTATCAGCTTTGGACTATCAGTCAACAAAGAGCTGAGCAATACCTCTCTATGATTGCCACAATCCACTCCCAGAAGCAACTTATACCCCAAAGTTCTTTCTGATTTATTTATTACTTTATTATATTTTATTAATTATTATTTTAGCAATAAACATTGTTATTCAAGCAAGATAATCTAATTCTTGTCCTCCCAATATCTGACATTCTAAATATACAAATGAGAAAACATTGAGAAATAGGAACATTATGGGAAACAGAATCTACTTTAAATGCTTATTATCTTATTCATGAGACAAAGTGCTATGGTCAAATATTGAAATCCTAACCCCCAAATATATTAGAATGTGGGACCTTTGGGAGATGCGTAGGTCACGACAATGGAATTCTCATGAGTGTGGTTTGTGCCTTATAAAAGAAGCTACATGGAGATCACTAGTCCTTTCACCATGTGAGGACATAATGAGAGGTCTGCAAACTACAAGAGTGCCCTTACCTATTCCACCAGGCACCTCGATCTTGGACTTAATGGCTTTCAGAACTGTGAGAAATAAATTTCTGTTTATAAGCCACCAAGTCTGTGATATTGCTATAACAGCCAAATGGACTAAGACATAGGTGTAAATAAGCTCAAAATGTTGTTAGAAATAAAGTTTATTATCATTAATATATACCCTTTTTTCATGGAAAACTTCATTAAATAAGTAAAACAATGTCTGTTTCTCCCAATATGTGGTATTTTCTTTTAAGTGATAAATAACAGACTACAGTGAGAATTTTATGCTCTTTTTCAAAATATTTGATGTTATTTTAGATAGTAATGAAGACAAGCCTTATAATACATCAGTCATCCCCCCATATTTGGATCCTGAGATATATATTATTCCCTTAATCATACTATGCTAATAAGATTGTTGGCAATAAAAGGTGGAGTCATATGTATTCAATTCAATATTAAATGAACTGGACTGATTGAAATTCTCAAAAGCATGTGGTATGTAGTATAGATTTTACCATTTTCAAGGGGAACAAGAAAGAAGAGAATAACAAAAAGAAAAGTTGACAAGAAAATAGAAAAAAAGAAAATAGAACAAAATGCAAACATCAGAGGGATTTGATTACACTTTAAGCTATATACACAGTTTGTAACAATATGGAGAATAAGAATGTTTCTATAGTATTTGGCACTTTTGTGTTTAGGGGAGCAAGCTGTGATTTCAACTTCCTGTGACTTATGAAGCTTACCATATTTGTCCAGATTAGAAATAGCCTAGAGACAGAAACAGTAAGGGCAAAAAAAAAAAAAAAAAAAAAAAAGAAAAGAAAAGAGTCAATATATTTATTCTTTTCATACACATGTTATTAGTTACTTAGTTACTGGTATTAGTTAGTTAGTTAGTTAGTAAACTGGTATCAGGTACAGAAATATGGAAGCAAAAAATGAAACAAGGTAGCTATAAGGAAAATGATTAAGTCTATTAAACCACACATGACACAATCCACAGAAACAATATTGGTAATGCTCAAAACACCTTCTTGAAAAACAATAATAAAAATTTTTTAAACTTGAATTTCTTTACATTATAACTTCTAATGAAAACATGTTTCTACTCTGGATTTTAAGCAAGGTTTTCTGCAGTGTAACTTTGATATCCTTGTTCCACAAACTGTAGATCAGGGGATTGAGCATGGGTATCACATTAGTATAAAACACTGAAGAAATTTTTCCCAGGTCCATAGATCCAGAAGAAGAATATTTAAGATACATGAATGCTGCTGATCCAAGAAAAAAGGCAAAGAGCAATGATGTGAAAGCTACAGGTACTGAAGGCTTTTGACCTTCCTTGAGCAGTTTTGATGTGAAAAATGTTAGTGAGAATGAAGACATAAGAAATCAGAATGGTAAAACTGGGTACTGTGATATTAATTCCCATGACTATCAGAACTACTATCTCACTGATATAGGTGCTGATGCAAGAGAGTTGGAGGAGAGGAAGGATGTCACACAGGTAATGGTTGATGATATTGACATTGCAGAACGTTAGTCTAAGCATGCACCCCGTGTGGGCAGAGGCTCCGGCAAATCCCATCATATATGCAGCAACAGTTAGCAAGGAACAGACCTGATGGGACATGGTGACCTTATACAGCAATGGATTACAGATGGCCACGTAGCGGTCATAGGCCATCGAGGTCAACATGTAGCATTCTGAGATGACAAAAAAGAGAAAGAAGAACAGTTGAGTCATGCACCCAACATAGGAGATGATATTGTCCTTTGATACAAAGTTCATCAGCATCTTGGGGGTGAAAACAGAAGAGTAACAGAGATCAATGAAGGATAGATTGAAGAGGAAATAGTACATGGGGATGTGGAGGTGAGAATTGAGACCGATGAGGATGATCAAGCCAAGGTTGCCCACCATGGTGACGATGTAGATCATCAGAAACAGGAAGAAGAGGGGTTGCTGGAGCACAGGGGATGGAAGAACACAAGGAGGGTGAGGCCCTTATCCAGAAAAAGAGGCCCAAGCCCTGGTTCTCCAAGCAGGATCCAAAATGATGCAAGAGGAGGTGGTGGTCACCATGTACCCAGAACACAAGCAGCAGCAGACTACGTAGCATCTCTTCTGAAACTCAGCCACTGCCATGGCCCAGCTCTACAAAGACCAAGTGTATCAGCAGCCTGAACTTTCTCTCTGGATTGCACTGCCATCACCAGCCTCTACAAAGAAGCATGGATACCCATCAGTGAAATTTTGACATTGACATCAGATTGGTGGTCAGCATAGCAATAAGGATGTATTCATTGGCCTAGGTTATAAAGCTCAAAACTGTTGATAGAGATTTCATCAGCTTCCTGTGTGGAAGAGCTCCCCCACCAAGAAACTCTAGAGACACCCCAAGACTGACTAGTGTCCCCCAACTTAGCTACTTCAACAAAAACTAGCTCATCAGTACAGACTGATTTACGACCCTTCTGGAAGCCCTGGCTCTAAGTGTTAAAACTGTTTAACATATTTCAGTGGAAAAGTGATGAAGAGTGGACCCACTTTCACATTTAGGTTTAGATCCGGGTAGACATTGTCTGGTTTTTGTCTATTATACTATGTGCTCTAGTAATGCTTAAGTAGAATGTAAGCTAAAAACTTATGTGGGTAATTTTTGAGTGTTAGCTAGCCTACCCTAAAAAGAGCAGAAAGTGGTTTAGTTTAAGCTTATTGCTGTCACAAAAACAATTTTGCAACACCGATTAGAATGTATTGCTTTAAAAGAAACAATCCAATCATGAAATGGGCAAAAGACATGAACAGAAATCTCACAGGGGAAGACATAGACATGGCCAACAAGCACATGAGAAAATGCTCCGCATCCCTTGCCATCAAGGAAATACAAATCAAAACCACAATGAGATACCACCTCACACCAGTGAGAATGGGGAAAATTAACAAGGCAGGAAACAACAAATTTTGGAGAGGATGTGGAGAAAGGGGAACCCTCTTGAACCGCTGGTGGGAATGTGAACTGGTGCAGCCACTCTGGAAAACTATGTGGAAGTTCCTCAAAGAGTGAAAAATAGATCTGCCCTATGACCCAGCAATTGCACTGCTGGGGATTTACCCCAAAGATACAGATGCAGTGAAATGCCGGGACACCTGCACCCCTATGTTTATAGCAGCAATGTCCACAGCAGCCAAACTATGGAATGAGCCTTGGTGTCCATTGAAAGATGAAGGGATAAAGAAGATGTGGTCTATGTATACAATGGAATATTACTCAGCCATTAGAAATGACAAATACCCACCATTTGCTTCGACGTGGATGGAACTGGAGGGTATTATGCTGAGTGAAATAAGTCAATCAGAGAAGGACAAACATTATATGGTCTCATTCATTTGAGGAATATAAAAAATAGTGAAAGGGAATAAAGGGGAAAGGAGAAAAAAATGAGTGGGAAATATCAGAAAGGAAGACAGAACATGAGAGACTCCTAACTCTGGGAAAAAAACAAGGGGTAGTGGAAAGGAAGGTGGGCGGGGGGTGGGGGTTACTGGGTGACGGGCACTGAGGGAGGCACTGGGTGTTATGCTATATATGAACTCCAATAAAAAAAATAAAAAATATTAATTCTGCCAATCCACGAGCATGGAATATTTTTCCATCTCTTTGTGTCTTCCTCAATTTCTTTCAGAAGTGTTCTATAGTTTTGAGGGTATAGATCCTTTACATCTTTGGTTAGGTTTATTCCTAGGTATCTTATGCTTTTGTTACCCAGGGCAATATACACGTTTAATGCAATCCCTATCAAAATACCATGGACTTTCTTCAGAGAGTTAGAACAAATTATTTTAAGATTTGTGTGGAATCAGAAAAGACCCCGAATAGCCAGGGGAATTTTAAAAAAGAAAACCATATCTGGGGGCATCACAATGCCAGATTTCAGGTTGTACTACAAAGCTGTGGTCATCAAGACAGTGTGGTACTGGCACAAAAACAGACACATAGATCAGTGGAACAGAATAGAGAATCCAGAAGTGGACCCTGAACTTTATGGTCAACTAATATTCGATAAAGGAGGAAAGACTATCCATTGGAAGAAAGACAGTCTCTTCAATAAATGGTGCTGGGAAAATTGGACATCCACATGCAGAAGAATGAAACTAGACCACTCTCTTTCACCATACACAAAGATAAACTCAAAATGGATGAAAGATCTAAATGTGAGACAAGATTCCATCAAAATCCTAGAGAAGAACACAGGCAACACCCTTTTTGAACTCGGCCACAGTAACTTCTTGCAAGATACATCCACGAAGGCAAAAGAAACAAAAGCAAAAATGAACTATTGGGACTTCATCAAGATAAGAAGCTTTTGCACAGCAAAGGATACAGTCAACAAAACTAAAAGACAACCTACAGAATGGGAGAAGATATTTGCAAATGACATATCAGATAAAGGGCTAGTTTCCAAGATCTATAAAGAACTTCTTAAACTCAACACCAAAGAAACAAACAATCCAATCATGAAATGGGCAAAAGACATGAAGAGAAATCTCACAGAGGAAGACGTAGACATGGCCAACATGCACATGAGAAAATGCTCTGCATCACTTGCCATCAGGGAAATACAAATCAAAACCACAATGAGATACCACCTCACACCGGTGAGAATGGGGAAAATTAACAAGGCAGGAAACAACAAATGTTGGAGAGGATGCAGAGAAAAGGGAACCCTCTTACACTGTTGGTGGGAATGTGAACTGTGCAGCCACTCTGGAAAACTGTGTGGAGGTTCCTCAAAGAGTTAAAAATATACCTGCCTTACGACCCAGCAATTGCACTGTTGGGGATTTACCCCAAAGATACAAATGCAATGAAACGCCGGGACACCTGCACCCCGATGTTTATAGCAGCAATGGCCACGATAGCCAAACTGTGGAAGGAGCCTCGGTGTCCAACGAAAGATGAATGGATAAAGAAGATGTGGTTTATGTATACAATGGAATATTACTCAGCTATTAGAAATGACAAATACCCACCATTTGCTTCAACGTGGATGGAACTGGAGGGTATTATGCTGAGTGAAGTAAGTCAGTCGGAGAAGGACAAACATTATATGTTCTCATTCGTTTGGGGAATATAAATAATAGTGAAAGGGAATATAAGGGAAGGGAGAAGAAATGTGTGGGAAATATCAGAAAGGGAGACAGAACGTAAAGACTGCTAACTCCGGGAAACGAACTAGGGGTGGTAGAAGGGAAGAAGGGCGGGGGGTGGGAGTGAATGGGTGACCGGCACTGGGGGTTATTCTGTATGTTAGTAAATTGAACACCAATAAAAATAAATTTAAAAAAAATAAAAATAAAAAAAAATAAAAATAAAAAATAAAAGAATTTATTGCTTTCTAATGTACATATTTTCTTACTAATCTGAGTCAATGGGAAGTTCCTACATCTTAGTAATTCTATTACATTTATAATTGCCTGTAGGGCCTGACCAATGACAGGCAAGTAAGGCAGATTAATTGTTGGGTTAATTCTCATGGGAACTCCCTTTGATACTCTACATTATTGAGTGTGCCTATAAAGGGTGAGAGTTGATGGCTCATCTTGGTATGGACAGATGTAAGCATAATTAACTTCCCTTATATCCACTGTCCCTTAGGCCCTTGATTTGATAACCAGGATGGTCAGAGGACAGTCCATCTCCATCTTTTTAGGCCAGATATACCATAAAAAGCCATTCTTCACTAAGAGGTTTAAGTATTACTGGAGAAACCTGGGGTAGGTAGTCAACAAGTCTCTTATTGTTTGTTCTTCTCTAATAAAGATTTCCAAATAGAGCTGGTACTTCTATTGGACAGCATTTAATATTTCTGTAAAAATAAAACAACAAAATAATAATACTTGGTTGAAACTACAATGACAACATTGATGACTAAGGCAGGTGACTAAGAAGATAGATAATTAGTGAGTTAGGTCACGAGTCCTGTTAAAAGTGAACAATTCTGGACTATAGTATAAGTCATCTAAAACTCAGTGTACAGGTTGAAAACACTGGGCTTCTATAACATTGAAGCTTTAATGCTTATGGAGATTCCTATCCTCTTTGGCAGACTTTGGTTCTTTACCTAAAACTCCCAATCATATATAGGATTGGAAAATAGTGTTCTTTTTTCCCTCCTGACAATAAGTTTGTTTATGATAAGTTAAAAACACCAAAAAAAAAAAAAAAACACTTATAGCAAGGAAGTCCCTGAAGTGTGGATGCAGTAATTAAGATTCTTTCTAATATAGTGCATAGTCATACCACCAGAACTTCCGAAAACTCAGACAAAAAAATATTGAATTGTACCTATTTAATTGTAGGGTCAATATCTTTTATCATTAAGTTTGGAACAAATGACTAGAAGTGTGCAGTATGCCAGGTGACTTTCTCTGCACAGTTGAGCTGGATATAATTGTCTCTCTTTAATCATTCTGATTTTCTTCCTTTATTATCAAGATTTATTCCATATTTCTCTTATTAAGCTATATTTTTTCTGTATTATACCATACTTTAAAAGATAGTTTTAAGACAAAGAAATGCCACTCCTGCTATAAAATCTTAGTTGCATACATTATAAAAGGCGCCAGCCATACCCTCCAATTGTCATTACATTTGCTTAAATTGACTGTTTAACCTGTGATTTATTATTTAACTTTTGGAATTTTAGTAACAATATAGATTTAGGAAGGAACTTTATAGGTTTGACTTATGTTTAGATTATGAGGGTTTGAAAATCTTTAATTATAAAGCTGTATAGACAATTAGTCTTTAACTTTAATAAATTTATTAGGTAGAGCCAACCCTGAAAGAGAAAGAGAGAGAAATGATATCTAACATACATATTAAATTTTGTTTTTAAATCATGAATCTCTCATCAGAAACCATGAAAGTTAGAAGGAAATGGAGTAGCATTTCTCAAGTGCTAAAAGAAAAGAACTGTCACCCATAATCTGATAGTCAGGGAAAATATTCTTTACAAATGAAGGGGAAATCACAACATTTTCAGATAAAGACAAGTGACGGAATCTGTTGTTAGCATCCTTCCCTTAAAGAATGGCTAGAATATAAATAATAGTGAAAGGGAATAGAAGGGAAGGGAGAAGAAATGGGTAGGAAATATCAAAAAGAGAGATAGAACATAAAGACTCCTAACTCTGGGAAACAAACTAGGGGTGGTGGAAGGGGAGGAGAATGGGGGGGGTGGGGGTGAATGGGTGACGGGCACTGAGGGGGGCACTTCACCAGATGAGCACTGGGTGTTATTCTGTATGTTGGTAAATTGAACACCAATAAAAAATAAATTTATTATTTAAAAAAGAAATACTAAAAAAAAAGAATAGCTAGAAGAGGTTCCATAAACTAGAGGCAAATGATTTTTTAAAAATTGGAACACCAAGAAGTAAGAAAGTATATGCAAAGCAAAAATAAAGGTTTTCCTTATTGTAGTTGGTTTCATTCTCCTCTTGAATTTTCTAAATTACATTTAACAGTTAAAGCAAAAATTATATCATCATCTCATGTGATTCCAAGTAATACATAGGAGAAATGTTAAAGATAATTACGACCAAGAGAGGGCAAAAGAACATAAACAAGTGTATACTTCACTTAAATTGCTAAACTATGATATGCATACTTAACTCAATATCTAGAAAATTTATTTTTAAATGCTATCCAAAGAGATAAACATAAAAACACTACAGACAAGTCAAAATGGAATTCTAAAACTAGTTCCAGTAACCAACAGAAATGCAGGGGGAAAAAAAAAAGAAACAAAACAAAAAGAAGAAAAAACAAACAAAAACCAAAAGATAAAATGGCAAGTGTAATCCCAAATATAACAATAATTATAGTAAATATAAAATGACCTAAACACACCAATTAAAAGTCAGAGATTAGAATCATGAATTTAAAATTTAAGCCGATTAAGAGGCACCTGGGTGGCTCAGTTGGTTGAGTGTGAGACTTAGTTTTGGATCAGGTCATGATCTCAGTCATGGGATGGAGCCCTGCAATGGGCTCTGTGCTCAGTGTAGAGTCGGCTGGAGATTGTTTCCCTTTCCCTTTCCCTCTGTCTCTGATCTTCCCCCTGCTTATGCTCTCTGTCTCTGTCTCTCTCTCTCTTTCCCTAAGGTAGATAAATAAAATCTTTTAAATATATATATTTATATATATATATGTATCCCAAATTAAGTGCTGTCTCCAACATATTAACATATTGACTAAAATAATGACATAAGGAAGTTAAAAATAAAAGAATGAAAATAAGTATATCTGTAAATATCATAAAAAGATGAAAGTAGGAGTGGCTATACTTATCAGATAAAATATACTTCAAAAAAAGAAAATTACCAGAGATAAAGATACACATATTATATAAGGATAAAAATGTTAATCTACCAAGAACACAAAGCAATCATAAATGTGCTTAAACAAGGAACAGAGCTTAAAATATATGTGAAATAAACTTGACACAACTGAAAGGAGAAATAGACATACACACAATTACAGAGATGTCCATTCTTCTCTCAACAACTGATGGACAAACTAGACCAGCAAACCAGTAGGATATAGAAAAACCCAACAAGACCATCAACCTACAGGATCTAAATGACATTTATAGAATATCTACTCAACAACAAAAGAATATATATTATTTTCAAGTGTCTGTGGAGCATATAGTAATATTTCTCATTTCCTAGGTCATAAAATTAACATCAACACATTCTCAAAACATGACATCATATAGGCTGTTCTAGAACTACAATGGAATCAAACAAGAAATCAATGACAGAAGGGCGCCTGGGTGGCTCATTCAGTTAAGCATCTGTCTTTGGCTCAGGTCATGATCCCGGGATCATGGGATGGAGCCCTAAGTCAGGCTCCCTGCTCAGAGGGGAGTCTGCTTCTCCTTCTCCTTCTGCCCTTCACCTCACTCCTCCACCCCCACTCAACGTTCTCTCTCCCTCTATCAAATAAATAAATAATATTTTTTAAAAAATCAATGATAGATAACAGGAAAATCTCCAAAGACCCGGAAACTAAATAACATACTTTTAAATGATCCATGGGTCAAAAAGGAAGTCCCAAGGGAATTTGATAAATATATTGTAAACTGGTTTCAGATTAGATATGTAAAGAGCTTAGAAGATGACATTCCTGTCATTACAACAAGAAAAAGTTAGATAAGCTGAGATCAATTACTTTTCTTGGATCCATCAGAGAACTGAGGTTGAGAGAATATTGTCACTGTGAAGTACGGAGAGATAGGCTCATCTGGAGAGACACAGCCAAGATCAGTTTACCTGGAGCAACCACTGATACAATAAACTTGTAGACACATGTAAGTGGTGTTTTTGGTGAGTTTCTATGGGTTGAGTGTGGACTATGGTGACAATGAGGATTTTCTGAGAACCACAATTTTAGGGGCACCTCCACACTTTTTGGACTCATCTCCAGCAACACCACCTGGTTTTCATAATGAAGATCTGAGAAAGAACCATCATGGCTCTTGAAGGAGAGGAAAAGAGTAATAATAATTATGAAATATTCCCTGCACCTTTGCCTTAATGCTCCATGAGAAAAGAACATTATGTATAAGTACTAGGCCCACTTATACACTGAGATTTATTCAAATGATTATGAAATGTTCCCATATACCCTACTACCACACCACAAGGAATCTAGTATAATGATGGCTAATTATAGCTAAGAGACTTGCAAGATGCAGACACTCTCCAAAGAGGCCTACTTATCTAAAACACACAAAAAACAAAGACACTAGAGAAATTTGAAGACTCTGGCCCCTATACTTACTACAAAATTAAACATAGCCAAAATCCTAGCCAGAATGGTCTCACACTAATGGTCATTGACCTGTTGTTAGTACCTGATACAGCATGTCTGTCATGCAACAAAAAATTGTAAGACATGACAAAACACAAGATAAAAATGCAACAGTCTGAAGAGATAATGCAATCCCCAGAACCAGACTCAGATTAAGAAGCAGATGTAGGAATTATTAAATAGGAATTTAAAATATCTATATTGAGAATGTTAGGGCCTTAAGGAAAAATAGATAACATGCAAGAGTAGATGGATAATATGAGCAGAAAGATGGAAACTCTAAGAAAAAATATCAAAAGAAAATGCTAGAAATAAAAGGAACGGTAACATAAATAAAGCTCTTCTGTTGCTCATCAGAACTCAACACAATTTAGAAAGTGAGCTGATGGGCAGCCTGGATGGCTCAGTGGTTTAGCGCCGCCTTCAGCCCAAGGTATGATCCTGGAGACCTGGGATCAAGTCCTGCATTGGGCTCCCTGCATGGAGCCTGCTTTTTCTCCCTCTGTCTGTGTCTCTGCCTCTTTCTCTCTGTGTCTCTCATGAATAAATAAATAGAATAAAAAAAGGAAGAAAGTGAAATAAAAACAAAAGAAATATAACAAAATTTAACAAAATATAACAAATTTTAAATTTAATATAACAAAAAAAAAATAAAACAAAAGAAATAAGAAACCCCCATAATATCCAGTAACTTGATGGAGGGAGACAGAATATCCAATAACTTTGGAAAAGTAATTTGGAAAACTAATTTCAAAAAGGAGAAATACACATAATTGGAATATCAGAAGGATAAGAAAGGGTGGAGCAGAAGAAATTTTTGAAATAACAATGGCCAAGAATTTTCCAAAATAAATATAAATTTTCCAAAATAAATAACAGATATGAAACCACAAATCTAGGAAGCTCAGAGAATGCCAAGCAAAATAAATTATACACACACACACACACACACACACAAACACACACCCCAAAACACACACCCCAAAACACATCATATTCCAACTGCAGAAAAATCAAATACAAAGAGAAAAATCTTGCAAGAAGCCAACAGAAAAAAAGTATTTTCCCTGTAGTGAACAGGGATAGGAATTACATAGTGGAACTCTCATCAGAAAGTATTCAATCAAGAAAAGAGTGGAATAAAAAGTTTTAAAATGTTGAAATTAAAAAAAAAACCCACTCCAGAGTTTTGTATCCAATGAAATTATACTTCCAAAGTGAAATAATGACTTTCTCAAACAAAGTATGAGAATGTATTGCCAGCAAATCTGTCTTGCAAGAACTATTAAAGTTCTACAAGCCAAAGGAAAATAATGTAGGTCAGAAGTTTGAATTAACAGAAAGAAAGAGCACTAGCAAAGGAATAAATGGAAGTAAAATAAAATATTTAATTTTCTTCTTCTTAACTTATCTAAAAGATAACTGTATTTTAAATAATAATAGTTAACAACACATTGGTGATTACAGTGAGGATCAGTGAAATGACTAACAGCAATGGCAGGGAGGAAGAAGTAGAAATATTCTGAGGTAACTAATTGTACTATACATGAATTGGTAGACTGTGTGAAGGTGAACTTAGAGTAATTTAAAATGTGTATTGTAAACTATAGGGAAACCAGTGTAAATATTTTAAAAGAAGTATTTGATAATGCTGAGAGGAAATAAGATGGAATAATATAAAATGTTCCGTTAAATCTGAAGAATAAAAAAAGCAGAAAAGAAGAGAAAAAGAAACGTGTGCACTAGTAGAAAGCAGGTTAGGAACAGATAATAATCCAACTACATTAATAATCACTTTAAATGTGAATGGTCTAGATATACCAATACAAAGACAGAGATTTTCAAAGTCAAAAAACCCCAACTACATGCTGTCTCTAAGAAAGTCATTTTAAACGTAAAGACTTAGGTTAAAAGAAGGAAGAAGAAATATATACCATGCTAACACTCAAAAGAAAGCTGGAGTAGCTATCTTAATTTCAGTAGGGTGATATAAGAACAAGGCAGCTTATCAGGGACACTTAATCTTTATTGAAGAGTTATGAATTCATAAAAATCACCCAGGCTGAAAAGTCAGTAAGGATAATATCACCTGAATGGCAAATCAACTTGATCTCATTTAAATTTACAAATTTAGGAGATGAAATGGCATCCACCACAGCAGTAAACACATTTTTCTCAAACTCATATAGAACAAGGAATGGGTTTCTCTCTTTCTTCCACCAAAGCGCTAATAAAACCAGCATAGTTTGGATGCCTGGGATCAGCTAAAAACAAAAGGAGAAAGCCAGCAGATTGCTTCAGCCCAGAACTGAGACTGGCTTCTATCCCAGAAGGGAGAGGAGTGGAGCATGCCTCCGGTGTCCTTGCCTATAACCTGGGTTCTAGTAAAATTTGCTCAAAAAGCTTTAATTCTGGAAAAACATAAAAATACTTTCTGACATCTCGATGAACACTATTTTTGATAGTCTTGAAATGCAAAGTGAATTAAAGAGATGATTCAATTAATCGACTGATTACTTTCAGTAAAAGTGAGATTGGTAGGTATGCCTTTTTGACCATTAAATTTGATAATAGCTATGTGTAGCAGGGCATTTTTTAAGATTTTATTTATTTATTCATGAGAGACACAGAGAAAGGCAGAGACATAGGCAGAGGAAGAAGCAGGCTCCCTCCAGGGAGCCTGATGTGGGTCTCAATCCCAGGGCCCTAGGATCACGACCTGAGCCAAAGGCAGATGCTCAACCACTGAGCCACTCAGGCACCCCAGGTGGTATAATATTTATTTATTTGTTAAATAAATAAAATATGTTTAATATTAAATCAAACATTTATACCATGAATCCAACTCTTAAAAAGTATTTCATAGTGTTAAAAAGAAAAACATGGACTCCAAAAGGTGTCACTTAAACCAAACCAGGGCTTATACCAAGCCAGGCGCCCCAAAAACCCTTGCATTTTTAATAACTCTTGGGTACACTCCTCTATTTACTAGATGGGACACTGTCCATTAATTAGTCATTTAATAAAGACAATTAGACCTCTAAAATTTACTCAGTTGAGGGGTGCCTGGTTGGCTCAGTCGGTTAAGTGTCCAACTCTTGATTTCAGCTCAAGTCATGATCTCAGAGTTGTGAGACTGAGCCCAGCAACAGGCTCCCCACTGGGTGTGGAGCCAACTTGGGATTCTCTCTCTCTCTCTCTCTCTCTCCCTCTCTCTCTCTCTCTCCCTCTACCCCCCCATGCTCACTCTCTCTCTCCCGGTCTATAAATAAATAAATAAATAAATAAATAAATAAATAAATAAATAAAATTTACTCAGCTACATTTTTGCTACTTATACTGTATAGTGTATTTTTATTACTTATAGTACTTAGTAAATACATTCCTGTTTAATAAATTTCATGTTTAGTAAAAATCATATATATATTGTTTTGCTGGGGCTACCATAACAAAATATCACAGACTAGGTGTCTTACAGAGCAGAAATGTATTTTCTCACAGTTCTGGAAGCTTGAAGTCCAAGATCAAGGTGTTAGCAAGTTTGAGTTCTTCTGAGGCAACATCCCTTGGCTTACAGATGGCTATCCTTTGCCTATATCCTCACATGGTTTTTTCTCCATTTGCACACATTCATGCCTTTAATGTCTCTCTGTGTCCAAATTATCTCTTCTAAGACATTAGTCAAGTTGGATTAGGCCCCATCCTTCTGCCCTCATTTTAATCTCCTCTTTAAAGATTTTATTTCCAAATACAGTCACATTCTGAGGTACTGGAGGGTAAGGTATCCACATGAATTTGAGTGACCACAGTTCAGCCCACAACAACCATTATTAACTAAACAAGGTAAAGATAATTTGAGGTTTTACTGAAATTTTAATGTTGCTGTTTGTAAGACATGACATTGGGAGGGGGGGCTTGCATGCTAAGAAAAAAAGACTGCCAACTATATAGTGGCATGATAATCACATGCCACTTAGAATTTCCTTTTTATACTTAATAAAAGTATTCTTCTAGCAGTTTCTAGACATTACAAAGAATTCAGCAATCCACCCTGTCTTCAGTTACATTGCTTTTCGTGTTATGATGTTCTTTTGCATGTGTCTCGGTAATGAAATATGATCCAGCTTCATTGACTTGTGGGTATCTTACTTTCTTAGGGCCTATAAAACTCTTTTGCTATTGTTTTACAATAAATAAATAGAAAAGACAGATGGATGAATGGATAAATGAAATTGTGGCCATTCCACCAATGAAGTCTAATTACTTCACTATTTTCTAATTTACACCCACTGCTCCTGTTTCCATATATTTCTGATCCTTCTGCATACATGATAACTTTATACTCAGTACTATATAATAATGATAATGTAACTTAAATTATAGTTATAAACACTATAGAATTAAATTTTTATATAAAATATATATTTAAAACTGAAGAATTTTAAATGGCAATTAACCCCATACATGTGTTACCAATTCTAACACAGTTGCAATGACAACAGCATGAATAGCTGTGATCAAATTTGCACATGCATGAGCAATGACTACTACATCACAACTGCCACAAGCCAACAACAAAGGTAAGACAGTACTGATAAGATGCATACTAATTTCAGGGAAGTTACATAAAAAGATGTGTACATCTTAGATTTATTGGATTATGATTTTTAAAACATGAAAACTATGTAGCATCTTTTAAACATTTCATTTAATCTGCAACAGAGCACTTTGAAATATTAGCCATGAAGAAACTAAGGCTGAGAGAGCTAGAATACAACAAATTACAAATAAGTGGAGCCAAACCTGATTACATGGTTCTAAATTCAACAGTCTTTCTATTTTGGGACGTTTGTATCTAGTCGGTGAAAAGACAAGATCAAGGGTATTTCCATCTAATTCATACTCCTGTTTTAGATGACATCCTGTAGGCTTTGGTTCATCTTCTTTAAGCAAGCAAAATTAGCAGGAGAAAAAACCCTCATGCAGGAAATGGCAATCTGGTGTTATTGAAGGTATACTGCTTCATGGGTTTCACTAGAAATCAGTTAGGGAAACCTGAACTTTTCTACAGGGTTATTTAGAAATAATGGACAGGGCCCCCCAAGAAGAGGAGAAAGCAGACATAAGGTCTTTTGTGTGATTAACATCACATGGATTTTTACAGTGCTTAAGATAATATCCACTTTTTTCAAGGCTTGCACAACCCTGATTCTCTATCCTTATTTCCTAATTCTTTCACTATGTACTACATATACTTCCTAATACTTATACTTCTACCCCTATGTCACAGTCACACTGGCTTGTTTTTCTGTCCCTCAAGCTCACCTGTATGATTACTTGCCAAAATTCCCTTGGCCTGGAATGCTCTACATATGGCTATTCTTCTTGTCAGTGAGATCTCAGCTGAAATGTCACCTCTTCAGAAAAGCCCTTCCACCCAATCTAAAGTAATCACACAGTTACTCTCTGTACCATTACCTTAACTTAAGACTCTGCAAAGCAGGGACGCCTGGCTCAGTTGGTTAGGCATCCAGCTCATCATTTCGGCTCAGGTTATGATCTCAGGGTCATGAGATCAAGCCCAACAGTGTGGAGCTTGCTTGGTATTCTCTCTTCTCCCTCTGCCTCTCTACACTCACACTCTCTCGCTCTTAAAAAAAAAAAAAAAAAAAAAAAGACTCTGCAAAGCATTTTTCTGATCTTTTCACATGTGCTCATCTGTCTCCTCTTCCTGTCCATGTGCACCCCAGCTCCACCTTCCTGTAGACTATGAACCCTATGAGAGTGCATACATTGTCTCTCTTATTCACCACTGTATCTTTTAATGTTTAAAAACAGCATCTGGTACAGGATAGGTGTTTCTATTTGTTAATTAAGTAAACCGTATCTTTTGTAGCATAAGAACTTGAGACAAAAGGGATAATGAAAATAATAAAGGGAAGATGCTGAGTGCTAATGAATTAGAGCTGTGAAAGCCCATTTCAGTAAAGAACAAATATTCCTCTGTTAATAATTGGTAAATATTCCTAGTAAAATTCTTCCCACTGAAGACATAGCAAGTCCTATTTCCTGTCTTAAAGTCCCAAAAGGTAAAATCCAGTGTAGATTCCTTTCATTCTTGATGGCTCTAAAAGGTTATCTCAGTTTCCTGTCCTTAGGAACAGGAACCAGACGGAAATCTTGCTTTACCACATTCCCTTGAGACTAAAGTGAAAAGAGACCAGAGACCAGAGTGACAGGAGCATATACCCATTCTTACCTCCTTTGAGGAGATAAAGGAATCTCCTGAAACAAAATATTAACAACACTCAAAAAAACCTCCTTCAGTTCCTCAAACTCAATGGTCTTTCAGGGGAGGTTTATCGAATGAATAAATAAATGGCCAAATCTAAAGTCCACCAAAGTCCATGTAACCATAACAAAATTTCGTAGGAATTCCAGACATGCCTCAGTCAAAAAAATCTCACAATTTGCCATTTCTGGATTTACCTCCGTTCTACCTTTTATACTTAAAACTTTATAACTTCTGAAAATAAGCTGGAGAATGACAAATGAACTCCTTTACCTTCTATGAAAAGATAAAGCACTGATCCTTGATCCTCTTCTTCCTTATATTGTTTGTGTAAAGTGACTTATAAATAATTAATTTACCCTGTTATTTGAATCATTTGCATTTCTATTTTGGCTCCTTACACTATGTGCCCTTGCTAGGATTTGGAATCCATTTATGAGAACACCCTTTTCTTCAAAGTCTTACTCAGTGCAATTTTAACATCTTTGTTCCTTAAACTGTAGATAAAAGGATTCATCATTGGCCCCACGATGGTATAAAAAACTGTGGATACTTTATCTCGATCCAGGGACCCAGCAGGAGAGGGCTTAAGGTACATGAATGCCGATGCTCCAAAGAAGAGAGAAACAGTAACTACGTGAGAGCTGCAGGTACTGAAGGCTTTGGACCTGCCCTCTGTAGAACGGATATGGAATATGTTGGAGAGGATCAAGGTGTAAGAAATGGAGATAGTGAGACTGGGCACTATTACATTGATGCCCACCACAATGAAAACCACCACCTCATTGATGTAGGTGCTCGTGCAAGAGAGCTGGAGAAGAGGAGGTATGTCACACATGTAATGATTGATGATGTTGCCATCACAGAAGCTGAGTCTCAGCATACATCCGGTGTGGGCCATTGCACCCACAAACCCCATCCCATATGTTCCTGCCATGAACATGAGGCAGACCTGATGGGACATGATGGCTTTGTAGAGCAGGGGCTTACAGATGGCCACATACCGGTCATAGGCCATTGATGTCAAAATACAGCACTCACTGATAACAAAGAAAGCGAAGAAACAGAGCTGTGTCATGCACTCTGGATAAGAGATAATGTTTTGTTTTACAAAACTCATCAGCATTCTAGGGATTATGACAGACGAGTAGCAGAAATCAATGAATGAAAGGTTGAAGAGAAAGTAGTACATGGGAGTGTGCAGGTGAGAGTTCAGCCCAATCAGAAGAATCAAGCCCATGTTCCCCACCATGGTGACCACATAGAATCCTAAGAAAATGAAGAAGAGAGGCAGCTGGAGTTCTGGCTGTTGTGTTAAACCCAGCAGGATAAACTCGGTCACTGAAGAGTCATTTCCTATGGCCATTCTTCCCTAGGGCGTATCTGTGAGAACAGGACAAACGGTGACATTAAAATGAGTATCCGGCTGTCTCTCCCTAATTCCTCCATAATGAGACTGAGACCCAGAATGAAAGAATGAACTCACACCCACCCTGCTGTGTGCCTTTGTCACCTCCACTGTATAAAGGCTGCACATCTGTTTAAAGATGTATATCAAAAAGCCATAAAAGGCAATTTCCATAGGGATAAAATTCAGGAACTCTGTTGTAGCATGACTCTGCAGCATCCCTACTGCACTTATGCTTTGACAGTCCACTAGTCCCACCTCAGAGACAACTGCCATCTCAACGGAAGATGTACCATTTCAAGGAGTCTATGGCTCTCATAGAAAATATTTGGAAAAAGAATAGCAGGACAGAAAAAATCCAATACTCACCCTTCTGCATCTGAACTTCAATACTGGACTTTGGCTCTGATGAATTTCAGGGAGTGACAACCCAAAAGAGAGATTTTTTGTTTTCAGTGAGTTTTGGACTAAAGATGCCAGAGCACAGACCTCAGTACCACAGACTCTGAGGAGCCATGAGTTACAGATCATAATTACTGATGGTGATGGTTTGCCCAGTGTCCTCTCCAACTAGAGGGTAGTTGCTGGTGCAACTGCTGGTGCAATATCATCTGCTGGTGCCAGAAGATCCATCTGCTAATATGACCCAAGAGGTTTTCATGAGTGGGGAAATCCTAGGGACCTGATTAAAAGTTGGAAGGCCTATGTTTTCCCCAGAGATCAGGGTTTGCAGTGGAAAACAATTTTTACCTAGTCTGCATTTACAACTCAGTTCATGATAATAACATTGACCACTGGAAATGTATCATTTTATACACATTTTAATTTCCTACCAAGTGGAGTACATTCTCAAATAGAAAAATATGATGATCTTTCCTGCATCCACAATAGTTTCTTTCTAGCCCCTATCACTATATGAAATACTACACATTTATTCATTTATTGTATGTTCCCACCACATATAAACATACACTCATGTACCTGCTTACATTTAAATCTAAGCTCTAAATGTGCCTATTTTCTTCAGTGCTATCCCCATAGCATCTTAGAGCAATACTTGGCAAGGACAGTAATATTCAATAAATATTTGTATAAAGAAGAATAGATGAGGATCCTTTTCCCATCTTGCCTGGAACTTATATTGGATACTACAACAGAATTCCTTTGCCACACAGGCAAAGGCTTATGTAGTGCCAATGTTTTTTCTGTGTAGACCTGAATGTGGGCTGGAAAAAAAAACCTCAGTAACAAATGTAAAGGACACTGCTAAATTCTTAGATACCATCCAGATGAGAGCTACTGAGCTCAAAGAAAGAATGTAATTTTCCTTCTCCCTGAATGTCACATAGAGGACATAGCTTCACAGGCTCTCCAAGAGGTCCCAGTGCCCCCACAGCCCCGACCACCACCACCCCTCTCTGGATTGCAGCATGAAGTCAGATCAAAAGTCAGATTTGGATGAGTATAGGAAGCTTTCAAATGCCAAAATCAAGGTCAGCTTATTATAAGAGGTCATTAAGCCACTTAAGATTTTTATTCCTACTTTGGCTCAGGATAGAAATAATCAAAGTGCAGACTTAGAAGGATGAATATGGTGGAAACCAGCAGGATGCACTGGTATAAAAGAGACTGGAGGCAGGATGAACTATAAGAGGCAATTATAATGCAATGTTATTATAAACAAATATATAATAAATAAATGAATAATAAATATAATGCAAAAGATGTTGTAAGGAAAGATTCATCGGGACTTCTCACAAAGGGGATGAAAACAGACAAGAAATCCCCAAAGATACTAGCATTAGGTATTTGGATAAACTATGGTGTTACTATAAGTAGAGAATTCAGGAAGAGTAGAAATATTCATAAAACATATACATTCAGTGTATATGTGGTGGACTTGAGTTGCCAACTGGACCTTCAAGTAGAATTATACAGCCTACTTAAGGCTAAATAAAGTTTAAATCGAAGACCAGAATATGAAAAAAAAAGATTTGGAGATTATTTCTATAAAGGTTAAAGCCATGACTTTATGTGAACGCAATGAGAGAGAGAGTAAAGAGAAAAAAAGCAGAGGTCAAGAAAAATATTTGGGAAATCCCTCGTATGGGTGTTACACTTAGGATAATTTAAAACCCAACCATTACTAAAATGGGTTCTCATTATCATTCTCAGACTCCTCAAAATTACAAGGGTACTAAACATTCCTCAGAGCAAATTTGAAATATATCCCACAAGATAGACATTCCCTGGGCTGCAGCAGTGATGAGGACCTTGGAGATTCATTAAAACATGTGTTTCCTATGGAAATGTTAAGAACTCTTATTTAGGTGATGTAAGAACCAGAAACACTCCCTCTGAGTTCATATTATATCAAATCATATTGCAGAAAGAGTTTATGCCAAGATTCTAAGCAAGATTTAAAAGTCATTCTTTCACATTTAATACAACCAATATTAATGTCTGCAAATACAGAATGAGTGTAGAGAGACACTGAGCTTATTCTTACATAGCAAAACTATCCCATTCATTTCCTTTGTTCCATCTACATAACAGTCACCTTAGCCTAATTCAATTATATCAAAGTATATGAAATGGTCATCCTTTTCATGATATACCAAACCATCTCTTTTTTTTAATAATAAATTTATTTTTTATTGGTGTTCAATTTACCAACATACAGAATAACACCCAGTGCTCATCCCGTCAAGTGCCCCGCTCAGTGCCCGTCACCCATTCACTCCCACCCCCCGCCCTCCTCCCCTTCCACCACCCCTAGTTTGTTTCCCAGAGTTAGCAGTCTTTACGTTCTGTCTCCCTTTCTGATATTTCCCACACATTTCTTCTCCCTTCCCTTCTATTCCCTTTCACTATTATTTATATTCCCCAAATGAATGAGAACATACAATGTTTGTCCTTCTCCGATTGACTTACTTCACTCAGCATAATACCTTCCAGTTCCATCCACGTTGAAGCAAATGGTGGGTATTTGTCATTTCTAATGGCTGAGTAATATTCCATTGTATACATAAACCACATCTTCTTTATCCATTCATCTTTCGATGGACACCGAGGCTCCTTCCACAGACCAAACCATCTCTTAACTCCTTTGTAAGCAACTCAAGCCCAGCATGTTCTAATAGGTCAAAGTTAGTGATGATAATTTAAGCCGTGGAGTACATTATCATGAAGATGCAGAAAAGGAAAACTTATTTTTAACTAAATAGATTTTTAATTTGTAGGATTATGTCACACTGAGCTAACATGCTATAAACACCCAGAAACATTAGCTAATATCTCTTTAAATGTAAATATATACCTGAGGTAGTAAAAAGAAAATTAAATCTTCAAGTTCTAGGAGGGAAAAGGGAAACCAGAATCTAATTCAATAAATCTGAAGTGGGGTACTAGACTTTGTACTTCTAATAACTTCCCAGCTAATGCAGAAGCTGCTATTCAGATGACCATATCTTGAGGAGAAAAACTTTAGGTCACCCAGTGTTTAGACTGTGGCAGGTGTCTGCAGCTTATCACAGTTTTTTTCACAGGTGAATGCCTATTTCAGTACAGACAGAGCAACATGGTTCTGAGTCTCGATAAAGGTGCATGGGCTTCAAAAAAGGGAATAAAGCAAAAATCCAAGCCAACTTTAAGAAACAAAAGGGCAGTGGAAACAGAGAGAGATTTGGGGGAAAGGTAATCTGAGCAGGTAATCTGAGCAAATACCCCCTACACAGACCCTGACAGCCTGGAATGAAAGCAAATGAACAATTACTATATCTATGAACAAGAATAAATACCAAACATGATTCTGAATTAAAAATTCAAAAGGAAAAAAATCAAAAGGCCAGGCACAGTATGAAAACATAAATTTTTAAATATATAAAACTACTCTGATTGTAAATTATTGGTACATATATAGGTAGTAAAATTATAAAAACTGTATTCTGAAGTGAAAAGTTTTCTCTTCTACCTCGTAAGGTCCTCCAGCTGGGTCTAAGAATTAAACTGTCTTAAGACAGATTAATAGGGAAAAACATACACCTTTTAATTATTTTTTACATGTGCATGGGAGCCGTGATGAGAAAAGTGAAGAGTAAAAAAACTGCTTAGAGCCAAATGCTTATGATGCTAAGTTGGACAAAGAATAGCAAATTATGGAAACATGACAAGGCAAAAAGACTTAAGCAAGGATAGCAAATTGTGGAGAAGCAACTAGAAAAATAAGGTTTAATGAGGTTTATTTGTACAGATTTCTCAGTCTTGACTCTCCCATCACTGGTGATAATTTTTGCCTCATGATAGAGGGAGAACATCTTTTGGATAAAGTTTGTAGTATAATTTTTTTCTGAGGAGAAGCATTGCTGCACCCTCCAACATGTCATGTTTTTAATATTTTTTAGATCTTATTTTTAAAAAGTTTTCTATTTACAGAAAAATCGACACGATAGTACTAAGTTCTCATATATCCTTCTGCACACAGCCCTAATATTAACATTTTACAATCATACAGCACATTCATTATAATAAATGAACCATTTTTATTATTTTTTTATTTATTTCATTAGATTTGGCTTTTGCCTAACGTTTTTCTTTCCAGGATCTCATATTACACTCATTTGTCATGTCTCTTTAGGCTCCTGTTGACTGTGACCATTTCTCACACTTCCCTTGTTTTTGATGACCTTACAGTTTTGAAGAGTAGTTCTCAGGTATATTATAAGGTGTCCCTCTATTGGAATTTGATGACTTTGTAATGACTACAGTGAGGTTATGGGCTTGGGAGAAGCAGGTCACAGAGGTAATGCCATTTTCACCACATTATATCAAGAATCTGTACCATCTTTTTTTTTATATTCTAATTAATTTTTGTTTTTTTTAATTTATTTTTTATTGGTGTTCAATTTACTAACATACAGAATAACCCCCAGTGCCCGTCACCCATTCACTCCCACCCCCCGCCCTCCTCCCCTTCTACCACCCCTAGTTCGTTTCCCAGAGTTAGCAGTCTTTACGTTCTGTCTCCCTTTCTGATATTTCCCACACGTTTCTTCTCCCTTCCCTTATATTCCCTTTCACTATTATTTATATTCCCCAAATGAATGAGAACATATAATGTTTGTCCTTCTCCGACTGACTTACTTCACTCAGCATAACACCCTCCAGTTCCATCCACGTTGAAGCAAATGGTGGGTATTTGTCATTTCTAATAGCTGAGTAATATTCCATTGTATACATAAACCACATCTTCTTTATCCATTCATCTTTCGTTGGACACCGAGGCTCCTTCCACAGAATCTGTACTATCTTTATGATTTACAAATGTTCATTGTGACTTTGATCACTTGCCTGAAGTATTGTCAGGTTTCTCCACCATAAAGTCATGCTCTCCACACCCCAACTACCATACTGTTCCTTTTAGGAAGGAGTTACTATGAGCAGCCCACAGTTAAGGAAGAGGAAGTTATTAATTTACTGAATAATTTATTTACATCAATTTAATCATATGGATATTCACTTCATACACTGAGTTATAATCCAATGCTACTTTGTTTACTCAGATTTTCCAGCTCAAATTTTCCAGTGGAGCTCTTCCAGTTGGCTCCTTTGCCCCTTTGGAATACCCTCATCAAGCATGTGAGCATTTCCTTAATCTGTGGAATTATGAGATGCTCCAGGCTCATCTTGATTATCTCTTGCCTTGGTCATAGAATCAGCCATTTCTCCAGGATATGGCATTAAATTCTTTTTATTAAGGAATGGTACTAGAAACCAAGATTTCAATGCTAGTGTGCTTGTTCTTAAAAGGGTGCCATTTTTTAAGGCCCTTTCAGTTGACAAGACAAAGAAATATGTTTGTATACTAACAAATGTATATACACAAATCTGTGACTATGTCTATATGTAACCATCTTTACCTCTATCAAGCTAAATGCGAGTTCTTACTAATGTCTTCAACTCAATCTATGACCATATCCATCGTTCTAGCCTCCTGTTAATTCTACTGACTTGTAAATTCCCATTCCAACAGCAAGAAATGTGGCTCCCGCCCTTCACCATGCATTTGATTGTTCAATTCCAGTAAACATGTACAGCAACGTCAGAATTCTTAATCCATACCCCCACAGAAACCAAATGCATCAACTAGAGGACAGTGCTTATGTGCAGTTCCTTTGCTTTTATCCTTACAAACTTCACTCATTTCTAGCACCTGTCTCCCTTAACCTCCTTGCTGAGGTTGTTTCATAAGTTAGTAATACACTAAGATTCTCTTTTCATTATCTGTGTTCCTTCCTGGGATTGTGCTGACTCCACAAATGATTTTCCAGACTTTCATACATTAAACTTTATTCTTTATAATATTCTTTTTTTTTTTTTTGGTATGACTTTTTTTTTATTTATTTTTTTATTTTTTAAATTTTTTATTGGTGTTCAATTTACTAACATACAGAATAACCCCCAGTGCCTGTCACCCATTCACTCCCACCCCCCGCCCTCCTCCCCTTCTACCACCCCTAGTTCGTTTCCCGGAGTTAGCAGTCTTTACGTTCTGTCTCCCTTTCTGATATTTCCCACACATTTCTTCTCCCTTCCCTTATATTCCCTTTCACTATTATTTATATTCCCCAAATGAATGAGAACATATAATGTTTGTCCTTCTCCGACTGACTTACTTCACTCAGCATAATACCCTCCAGTTCCATCCACGTTGAAGCAAATGGTGGGTATTTGTCATTTCTAATAGCTGAGTAATATTCCATTGTATACATAAACCACATCTTCTTTATCCATTCATCTTTCGTTGGACACCGAGGCTCCTTCCACAGTTTGGCTATCGTGGCCATTGCTGCTATAAACATCGGGGTGCAGGTGTCCCGGCGTTTCACTACATCTGTATCTTTGGGGTAAATCCCCAATAGTGCAATTGCTGGGTCGTAGGGCAGGTCTATTTTTAACTCTTTGAGGAACCTCCACACAGTTTTCCAGAGTGGCTGCACCAGTTCACATTCCCACCAACAGTGTAAGAGAGTTCCCTTTTCTCTGCATCCCCTCCAACATTTGTTGTTTCCTGCCTTGTTAATTTGCCCATTCTCACCGGTGTGAGGTGGTATCTCATTGTGGTTTTGATTTGTATTTCCCTGATGGCAAGTGATGCAGAGCATTTTCTCATATGCATGTTGGCCATGTCTATGTCTTCCTCTGTGAGATTTCTCTTCATGTCTTTTGCCCATTTCATGATTGGATTGTTTGTTTCTTTGGTGTTGAGTTTAAGAAGTTCTTTATAGATCTTGGAAACTAGCCCTTTATCTGATATGTCATTTGCAAATATCTTCTCCCATTCTGTAGGTTGTCTTTGAGTTTTGTTGACTGTATCCTTTGTTGTGCAAAAGCTTCTTATCTTGATGAAGTCCCAATAGTTCATTTTTGCTTTTGTTTCTTTTGCCTTCGTGGATGTATCTTGCAAGAAGTTACTGTGGCCGAGTTCAAAAAGGGTGTTGCCTGTGTTCTTCTCTAGGATTTTGATGGAATCTTGTCTCACATTTAGATCTTTCATCCATTTTGAGTTTATCTTTGTGTATGGTGAAAGAGAGTGGTCTAGTTTCATTCTTCTGCATGTGGATGTCCAATTTTCCCAGCACCATTTATTGAAGAGACTGTCTTTCTTCCAATGGATAGTCTTTCCTCCTTTATCGAATATTAGTTGACCATAAAGTTCAGGGTCCACTTCTGGGTTCTCTATTCTGTTCCATTGATCTATGTGTCTGTTTTTGTGCCAGTACCACACTGTCTTGATGACCACAGCTTTGTAGTACAACCTGAAATCTGGCATTGTGATGCCCCCAGATATGGTTTTCTTTTTTAAAATTCCCCTGGCTATTCGGGGTCTTTTCTGATTCCACACAGATCTTAAAATAATTTGTTCTAACTCTCTGAAGAAAATCCATGGTATTTTGATAGGGATTGCATTAAACGTGTATATTGCCCTGGGTAACATTGACATTTTCACAATATTAATTCTGCCAATCTTTATAATATTCTATGGGTTTTTGATAAATATACGATCTCACTTATCTATCATTATGGTATCATACAGAATAGTTTCACTGTCCTAAAAATCCCTGATATTTCTTTTATTCATCCCTCCCTGCTCCTTCCAAAAACCTGACAACTACTGATCTTTTTACTATCTCTATAGTTTTGCCTTTCCCATAATATCATACAGCTGTAAACATGCAGTATGTAGCCTTTTCAGACTGACTTTTTCACTTGGAAAAATATCTTCAACACTCCTACGTATTTTTTCATGGCATGATAGCTCATTTCTTTTTATCATTGAAAAATAATCCCCTATACCGGTATACCAGGTTTATCTCTTCACCTTTTTTAAAATATTTTTTAAATATTTATTTTATTTGAGAGAGAAAGGGGAGGTGAGGGGCAGAGAGGGAGAGAATCCCAAGCAAAGTCTGTGCTGGGCATGGAGCCTGACGCAGGCATGCTCCCAAGACCCTGAGATTGTTGCCCGAGCAGAAACCAAAAGTCAGATGCTTAACCGACTGAGCCACCCAGGTACCCCTGTCTATTCACCTTTATAACATCTTGTTTGCCTCTTGTTTTTTGGCAATCATAAATAAAGCTGCTGTAAACATTCACATGAAGGTTTTTATGTGCATATGAATTTTCAAATCAATTAAGAAATATCTAGGGGCATGACTCCTAGATTGTATGTGAAGGCTATTTTTGCTTTTATAAGAAATAGTCAAACTGTTTTCCAGAGTAGTTGCACCACTTGGCATTACCTTGGGGAGACCTGATCTTACTTTAAAGTATACACAGTTTGAAATGGGTTTCTTTGAAAGCTGCTGCCTATAATAGCGACAATATTGTTAAAAATGAGAGTTCATGTACTGTTTGTCACTTCTGTGTCTAGATCAGTGACACTTTAATTTTAATTTTATGTAACTGATAAAATTAACCGTATTTGTCCAAGTTAAGAGTAGCCCAGAAACAAAAGTAGTATAAAAATTATTTTAAACAACAGTGCATAGTTCCTATTTATAAAATATATTAGTTATTTAGTAAACTTCCACAAGGCGATGGAGATACAAAAGGAAAAATAAGACATGATCAGCTATCAGGAAAATGATAAATCTATTAAACCACACACAACCTATAGAAGCAACATAGTTATGGACACAGTCACATCTTGAAAAATACCAATAATTATTAAACAAAAACTGAACTTCTTTATATTGTTGCTGCTTCTAGAATCTAATGTTTCTCTTCCATATTCTAATCAGAGCTTTCCGCAGTGCAATTTTGACATCCTTATTCCTCAAACTGTAGATCAGGGGATTGAGCATGGGTCCCACATTAGTATAGAACACTGAAGAAATTTTTCCCTGCTCCATAGATCCAGGAGAAGAATATTTAAGATACATGAATGCTGCTGATCCAAAAAAAAGACACAGAGCAATGACGTGAGAGCTACAAGTACTGAAGGCTTTTGATCTTCCTTGAGCAGATTTGATATGAAGAATGCTAGTGAGGATGAAGACGTAAGAAATCAGGATGGTAAAACTGGGTACTGTGATATTAATTCCCACGACTATCAGAACTACTACCTCATTGACATAGGTGCTGGTGCAAGAGAGTTGGAGGAGAGGAAGGATGTCACACAGGTAATGGTTGATGATATTGACATTGCAGAACGTTAGTCTAAGCATGCACCCCGTGTGGGCAGAGGCTCCGGCAAATCCCATCATATATGCAGCAACAGTTAGCAAGGAACAGACCTGATGGGACATGGTGACCTTATACAACAATGGATTACAGATGGCCACATAGCGGTCATAGGCCATTGAGGTCAACATGTAGCATTCTGAGATGACAAAAAAGAGAAAGAAGAACAGTTGAGTCATGCACCCAACATAGGAGATGATATTGTCCTTTGATACAAAGTTCATCAGCATCTTGGGGGTAAAAACAGAAGAGTAACAGAGATCAATGAAGGATAGATTGAAGAGGAAATAGTACATGGGGGTGTGGAGGTGAGAATTGAGACCGATGAGGATGATCAAGCCAAGGTTGCCCACCATGGTGACGATGTAGATCATCAGAAACAGGAAGAAGAGAGGTTGCTGGAGCTCAGGGCGGTCTGTTAATCCAGCAAGAAGGAATTCAGTCACTAAGGAGTCATTTCTAACCAATATTCTCCTCTTTGGAAATCTGTGAGAACAGAAGAAAATCCCATTAATAGAAAACCCAGCTCCCTCCTTACACGCTGTCATTTATGGGAAGACACAGAATTCAAATAAGTTCTCCTTTGCTTCACAGGGTCAGAATGGACTACCACATGCCCCTCAACATTAAAATCGCTCTGTCTTTTGTTGCATGAGCTGCATGTGACAAACAAATGCTCCTGTTTTTACTAGAAGATACAGGGATGAAGTAGCTAGGATGAAGGATACCTGCTGGTGAGCTTCAGCAGTGGGGAGTATCCCCATCATGCCCTCCCACTCATCTGATCCTTCCCTTTCTAGTTCCTGCTCATGTTTCCATTATCCTACCAGATACCGCAGTTCCCCTGTGATGACTATCATGAAAGAGAGGATTCCTCTTAGGCAGAGACTATATCACAACTGTGCTTCCTAGAAGAGAGTCCCTACCAGTCTGTAGTGTTTTCAGATAACATACTGCAAAAATCCATGAAGTCAGTAGTTGATAACAAGTATTGAGAAGAACCTTTATAGCCTAAGATTTATAATTCATCATATACTCCGCTGTTTCTATACATTCTCCTTCTCTGTTCCACCCTCGCTGGACAGAATGAATAAAGGAAGGTGGATGTGCTTTCCTTGGTTTTGTAGAAGGGCTTGGAAAAGAAACATAATTTGAGTACTGATTAAATTAGTTGTTAAGTTTGTGAAAAATGTATCAAGCTTCATGCTTATAACACATAAACTCTTTTACAAGCCTATTTCAATTAAAAACCTTATCTTAAGAAAGAGATAAATCTCTTCCTTTGATGCTGTTATACTCTGCATGTGTCACTTAGTACTGCTATAACTATGTCACTACCAGACCAAAGATGAAGCCAACACAGAGGAGATACGCTCAGAATAATGCAAGTGGTATAGTCAGAGCTCCATACTTTTGAGTTTCTTATAATTCAATATAACTTTTTTCCTCATTTTCAGGAACAGAGAGTATGAGAGATAAATAGAAACTTGATTAACTCACTCTCCTTCCATTGAAAGAACTGTGCTGACCCTTTATGTGGGTCTCACCTCCACTGGAAGAACTGGCTTTTGAGATATCAAAGCTGAGCAAATTTAGTCACAGTCTTCTTCCTTAATAGGCAAGAGAGTCATTTCAAAGATTCACAGTCTGAGTGTTCCAGGAGTCATTCTTGTCATTATAAATTTACTAAGAAAATATTAAGAGCAACTACACACTTGACACCTGAGTCTGTGTCAGAGACCTCAAGGCATTTGCTTAAGGCTTATATATTTTTTAATCTGATTAGAAATCCAGGTACCCGTAGGTTTCCCTTAGGACCTTCCCATCATGATAAGCTCTGCAGGGAAGAAACTAGGGTCTCTGTTTATACCCTAATTGTGACAGTAAATGTTAATTTCCCATCAGGGATTCTACATTCCCTAGGGAATATAAGAAGGGATCCTATGCTGTCCCTTCTTATTTTCAATGTTATTGAAAATTTCTCTAATTATATTTCTAGGTAACATATTAGTTTTAAGGATTTAAATTAAAAAAGATTTATGAACATTTCAATAAAGTATATTTATTTTGCCTTTTTAAAATATTTGAGTCTTTTTAAATATTCAGTGTGTGAGCAAACTATATAGACACAAACAAAAGGAACTTTTTTTTTCTATAGAGGGTTAGCTTCTTCTTTTTTTTTAATTTTTATTTATTTATGATAGTCACAGAGAGAGAGAGAGAGAGAGAGAGAGAGAGGCAGAGACACAGGCAGAGGGAGAAGCAGGCTCCATGTACCAGGAGCCCGACGTGGGATTCGATCCCAAGTCTCCAGGATCGGCCCCTGGGCCAAAGGCAGGCGCCAAACCGCTGAGCCACCCAGGGATCCCCAAAAGGAACTTTTTAACTCATTTCAGAGATTATTATTTAATAAAAATCATTTAATATAAAATGATCCATTATTTCATGGAAATTTAATTACCTTGGGTAGTTCTGACTCAATATGTCTTTGCTCTTAATATATTATATCAAATCTATCAGAAAAATACTGTTAAGAAGCTTCTATTTCAAGAAAATATGGCTTTAGAATTCCCAGTTACATATTAATTTATAATCATTCTGGTGAGAAGGCACCTAATTTTTCTTTATTTTGAAATTATGACAGATTCACAGAAAACTGCAAAATAATATATACAGTTCCTTGAAATCAACCCAGCTTCCTACCACAGTAACATCTTTAATAACTGTAGCATAATAGCAAAACAAGAAATTGACATTAGTAAAATAACATTCACAGAATACAGGACTACAATTTTTCTAGTATTTAGCAATTCTACATATACTGTGTGTTTGTGTTATGTGTGTAGATCTATGTGATCTGACCATGTTGTCTGTAGCATGTGAACAAGATCATTACTATGTGATCATGACCACAATCATGAAAGAGGACTGTACCACCACCATACAGGAACTCCCTTATTCTACCTCTTTACAGTCACACTCATCCCCTCCTCCCCTTTTTCTGTGTCTTCTGGCAACCACTAACCTTTTCTCTACCTCTAGAGTGGAGTTATTTGAAAGCCTCAACAAATAAGATTGCACCATGTATAACCTCTGAAACTGGTTTTGTTCACTAAGCATGATGTCGTTAAGTCCATCCCAATTGTTGCATGCATCAATGCTCCATTTCTTATATTATTGAGTCACACTGAATTTTTTACAACCCATATTCTTTCAACCTTCTATGGTAATTTAAAAATAATGAGGCAGTTGTTGAATACAAAACTAAATCTGTTTTATTAATGGAAAATGTTTCAGGGGCAGAGACAAGAAGATCACAGTTGAGACTGGTTCTTGCAATGTTCTTTTTTTTAATCAATTTTATTGAATTATAACCTGAATGCAACAAAATGCATCCACTTCACAAGTACAGTTCAATGACTTTCAAAAAATAATGCAATCATGTAACTGCCACCATAATCAAGACCTAAAGCATTTCCATCATACTCAAAAGTTCTTTCTACTCTTTTGCAATCCATCTCCTGTCCTGTTTTAATAATGAAAGGATGTTTAAAGTTGTCAAATGCTCTTTCTGCATCTATTGAGAATGATCATATGATTTTATTCTATTAATCTGGGGTGTTCCTTATATTGACTGGTATAAGTTGAACCATTCTTGCAACCCATGGATAAATCCCACTCGATAAAGGTGTACAATCCTCTTAACGTGCTACTGAATATAGTTTACTAGAATTTTGCTTGGATTTTTTACATCAATATTCATCAAAGATAGCAGCCTGTAGTTTTATTATAGTGTCCTTGCCTGGTATTGGTGTGAGGGTAATTCTGGCCTTATACAATAAATTTGAGAGTGTTCTCTCCCTACCATTTTTGGAAGAATCTAAGATTTGGCATTAATTCTTCTTTAAATGTTTGGTAAAAGTCACCCGTGAAACCATCAGGTCCTGGGCTTTTCCTTCTTAGAAGGTTTTTGATTATTTATTTAATGTCTTTATTTGTTATTGGTCTGTTCAGATTTCCTATTTCTTCATGAATCAGTCCTGTGGGCTCTGTGGGGTTTTTTTTTTAAGATTTTATTTATTTATTCATGAGAGAGAGAGGTGCAGAGACACAAGCAGAGGGAGAAGCAGGCTCCACACAGGGAGCTTGATGTGGGACTTGATTCCGGGTCCCCAGGATCATGCCCTGGGCTGAAGGCAGCACTAAACTGCTGAGCCACCCGGGCTGCCCGGTTGTGTGTTTCTAAAACCATATCCATTTCTTCTAGGTTAACTAATTTGCATATAATTGTTCATCATAGTCTCTTATGATCCTTTGTGTTACTGCAGCATCAGTAATAATGTCTTCTCTGAATATCATCATCATGATATCATCATCTTCTTTGTCTATGTGTCCTAAAAGCTGAAGTAAGTTTCTTGTAGGCAAGTTGGGTCTTGTTTTTTGTTTGTTTACCCATTCAGCCACTCTATGCCTTTGGATGGGAAAATTTAAACCATTTACATTTTAAGTAATTATTGACAGGCAGGGACTTATTAATGCCTTCTTAATTATTTTCTGGCTGTTTTGTAGTTCCCTGGTTCCTCTCTTCCTCATTTGCTTTCCTTCTTTGTGACTTGATGACTTTCTATAATGGTATGCTTTCAATTCTTTTTTCTTTATCCTTTTGCATCTACTGTAGGCTTCTGTTTTGTGGTTACTACGAGACTTACATAAAATATCTTGTAGACATTATGGTCTATTTTAAGATAATAACTTCAATCACATGTAAAAATTCTTTTCTTCTCATATTGTTTTTGATGTCACAGTTTACCTTTTTATGTCATATATCCTTTACCAAATTCTTTAGCTATAGTTATTTTTAATCCTTGTGTCCTTTAACCTTCGGTTGAGTTAAGTAGTTCATCATATTGTAGTACTAGAGTATTTTGAATTTGACTAAATATATTTATATTTACCAGTGTGCTGTTTATTTTCTAATTTTTTCATGTTACTAGTTAGTGTCTTTTTTGCTTCAGCTCAGAGAACTCCTTTCAGCATCTCTTATAAAGAAGGTGTAGTGGCAATGAATTACCTCAGCTTTTGTTTGTTGGGAAAGTCTTTATCTCACCTTTATTTCTGAGAAACAACTTTACTAAGTAAAGTATTCTTGGTTGACAGTTTTTTCTTTCAGTATTTTAAATATAACATCCTAGGATGCAAAGTTTCTCCAAAGAAATTTGCTAATAGCCTTATGGCAGTTGCCTGGTATGTAAGGGTTATTTTTATCTGGCTGTTTTGAAAATTCTCTCAATTATCTTTTATTTTAAACAGCTTAATTATGATATGTCTTAAGGAAAATCACTTTGGAAATATTGGAGTGACCTATTAACTTTATGAAGTTAGAAGTCCAAATCTCTCCCCAGATTTAGGAACTTCTCAGCCATTATCCCTTTAACCAAGCTCTCTTGCCCCTTTCTCCATCCTTCTTTTTCTGGAATTCCAAAAATGTCTACAGTGTTTCTCTTAATGGTATCCCAAAGGTCCTGTGGGCTTTCTTTATCCCTCTTCATTATTTTCCTGTATTCTCACTGCATAATTTTAAAAGTCCTGTCTATTACTTCACAGACTCATTCTTTTGCTCCAGCTAGTCTGATACTGATACTCTTTCCTGCATTTGTCATTTCATTCATTGTATTCTTCAGCTCCAGAATTCCTGCTTTCGTTGTTTTAATGTTAAACTTCTAATTTTGTCTGTGTATTGTTTTCATGATTTGATTAAATTGCCTTTACATGTTTTCTTGTAGCTTGCCATGCTTCCTTAGAACAGCTACTCTGAATTCTTTATAAGACAAATCACAGATCTCCATTTCTTTGGGATCTCTTTCTAAAAAATTATTGTGTTCCTTTAGTGTGCCGGGTTACATGATTTTTCATATTCCTTGAAGACTGCTGCTATCTTCATATTTGAAAAAACAGCCACCTCCTCCAGTCTTCCTGATTTGCTTTATGAGAAAATTACCTTCTGTTACCCCTGGTAGTGATTCTGAGGCTTTCTCAGACCTTTTCTATGGTTATTACTGCTCCAAATGTCTTATTTCATCTTATGGCAGAATTATTAGACTTGTATGCCTTCCCTCAATCCTACAAAGCTAGGTTAGTTGCTGAGAACCTCCTTTTTGTTCTCCCTAGGGTACGACTGAATGCTCGAGTGTGTGATCTTTCCCCAGCCTGTAGAATCAGGCCATCTTTCTGCATGTGCTCACTAGCCATCTACAAAGGCTTTCTCTCACTGGAAGCACATGTGGAAAACCATCCACAGGATGGGGGTATGTGTGGGTAAGGTGCACAGAGTGGGCAGGTACCCATGACTACTTGAGGGCACCTCCAGTGGCTCATTAGCAAGCTTCCTGAAGGAGTCTATGGCACAATTAGTAGGATTCACATCCCTTTGATGCCCTCCAACAGCCCTACCTGCTACCTTCCCAGACACTCCCACCTTCAGCCACACAATATACCTCAGCAAGCTGAATGGGATGAAAAGTGGATCTCTTTGGTAGTGTGTCTCAGAGCTGAAGAAACCAGGCATTCACTCTCATGCTCTCACTTTGTGCAGTGAGAGGAATCACAGTCACAGGTTATAAGAACACCTCTTTTGGCACTGAGCTACGCCTTAGGGAAGGCAGGACATAGGTAAAGTGAAACTATTCCTCTTACCTTCTTCAAATGCATCCAATCTTAGAATTTTTTGCTCCAAAAACGTGGTCTGCTGGGTACCTGCGGGCAAGGACTGCTCCTACCTCATGGTGTGCCAGGACCCCGTGGAGCAGTGGGCTGGGGCTCAGGCACCACCATACTCTGTCCCCTGCCCTTGCCTATTCAAGAACAAGCAGTTCTTGGGACACCTGGGTGGCTGAGCGGTTGAGTGTCTGCCTTTGGCTCAGGGCATTATCTCGGAGTTCCGGGATCGAGTCCCACATCGGGCTCTCTGCCTGGAGCCTGCTTCTCCCTCTGCCTATGCCTCTGCCTTTTCTCTGTGTCTCTCATGAATAAATAAATAAAATCTTGAAAGAAAGAAAGAAAGAAAGAAAGAAAGAAAGAAAGAAAGAAAGAAAGAAAGAAAGAAAGAAGAAAGAAGAAAGAAAGAAAGAGAAAGAAGAAAGAAAGAAAGAAAGAAAGAAAGAAAGAAAGAAAGAAAGAGAAAGAAGAAAGAAAGAAAGAAAGAAAAACAAAGAAAGAAAGAAAGAAAGAAAGAAAGAAAGAAAGAAAGAAAGAAAAAGAAAGAAAGAAAAAAGAAAGAAAGAAAGAAAGAAAGAAAGAAAGAAAGAAAGAAAGAAAGAAAGAAAGAAAGAAAGAAAGAAAGAAAAGAAAAGAAAAGAAAGAACAAGCAGTTCTCCTCCAACCCCTTTCTGGGTATAGCTAGGGATGGGCCTGTGAACATGCGCCTGTCAGAGGATGCCAGGGATCCTTCATGAAGCTGGGGTAACATCATCCATCCAGACTGAGTTTTACTGTGCTGCAAAGCCTAATGCTCCTACTGCCCACCAGGTGCTAGCTGGAACTTTGGCTAGAGGAGAGAACCAGATCTGTCTCAGCTGGCATCGGCTGGGCAGCCTCTCAGGGATCCTCTGTGCCCTGCCCCCTGGCCTGCACTAACCCTACTGCAATTCTTAAGAGAGGCATCCTTTGGGTCTGGCTCCATCTCTCCCTCAAAAACTACCTGCAACCAGCTCTTGCTTCCCCACCACAAAAGGACAGGCCACCAATAAAAGCTGGCGGGGGCGGGGGGGTGGGCAAAGAAAAATGAGAACCCAAGCAGGGCAAAAAGCGAGACCTCACCAATTGGAGTGAGGATGGGAGAGAAAAGGCCGTGAGAAGGTGTGAGGTCCTGAGTTAGAGAATGGTGCTGCCAAGAGAATAGTACAGAGGCAGCAGAGTGAAGAAGCAAAGGAGGAGGCTGTGAAGAGAGGGGAACCCTGAGAATGCAGAAGCCCCAAACACGAGGTCCTGAGAGAATGCGGGGCGGAGGCACAAAAAGATGGGCCCCCCTGAAAGATGGAGGACTAAGGCACCAAGAGAGGGTTCCCTGAAGTGAATGGGGACCTAAGGGGGTGGAGGCAGATGCACAAAGAGGTGGCTGAAGGCCCAGAGGCGCTGAGAGAGGACGGGAGTTGACCGGAGCAAGGCGTGGGGCCCTGAGGAGCTGGAGCCCAAGGGCGCAAAGGCATCCCCGGAGCGGTCAGCTGGGCCCCAGACTGCGGCCCCAGGCCCCGGGGCTCTGGCTGACGGTCGGGAGCAGGGATGCGGGCACCACCACCACCCCCCCCCCCCCGGAACTGCTGGGCCAGAAGCCTGAACTGCTTGCTCGCCCCCCGACGTAGCCGGGATCCCGTGACCTTCCCCGCCTCGCCGCCCGGGGCGCCTTCCCTGCCGGGACCCCGGAACGGCTCCTTTACCCCGGCGACCCCAAGGGGCTGCGGCCTCTCCGGGCACCCGAGATGGCCCCGCGCCTGTCCCCGTCGGGGGCTGCACGCCCCGGGTGGGCGGCCTGGCGCAGCGCTGCGTGGCCTCAGGGCGCCGCAGTGCGAGGTCTTGGCCTTGGCGGAGGCCGCAGGTCCCACGGGACGCCTGTCTCCTGCGGCCGCCGTGCCCTGGGCAGCCGCCGGGGCTCCCAGCTGCGGTCCTGCGGGTCGCGGCCCCGTCCTCTGCGCGCCGCGCCTCCTTGGGGTTGCAGCACCGGCCGAGGACCCGCAGGCGCCAGCAGCCGCCTCCCCCACTGCGAGACTCCCCGGAGAAGGTAAGGGACAGGCTGCCGCTGGGCTCGGGCTCGGGGGCCCCGGAGCACCCGCCCCTCCAATGCAGGGGGGCTTGGGGGAAGGGCCCTTTGGCGCCAAGCGGAGGAGGCGCGGGAGCAGGCGCAGAGAGGAGGCTGGGCCCGGGGTGCGGGGTGGCCCCGGCCTGTAGCTCCACCTCCCGGAGCAGCGGGGGGGCCAGTCGCGGGGCCCAGGTCACCAACGACTTCTGCACCGTCGTCGTCGTCTTCTTCTTTCTTCTTTCTTCTCTTTCTCCTTCTCCTTCTCCTTCTCCCTCTCCCTCTCCCTCTCCCTCTCCCCCTCCTTCTCCCTCTCCTTCTCCTTCTCCTTCTTCTTTCTTCTTCTTCTTCTTCTTCTTCTTCTTCTTCTTCTTCTTCTTCTTCTTCTTCTTCTTCTTCTTCTTCTTTTCTTCTCCTTCTCCTCCTCCTCCTCCTTCTTCTTCTTTCTTTCTTTCTTTCTTTCTTTCTTTCTTTCTTTCTTTCTTTCTTCTTCTTCTCCTTCTTCTTCTTCTTTTCTTCTTCTTCTTCTTTTCTTCTTCCTTTTTCTTCTCTTCTTCTTCTTCTTCTTCTTCTTCTTCTTCTTCTTCTTCTTCTTCTTCTTCTTCTTTCTTCTTCCTTTTTCTTCTTCCTTTTTCTTCTTCTTTCTTCTTCCTTTTTCTTCTTCTTCTTCTTCTTCTTCTTCTTCTTCTTCTTCTTCTTCTTTCTTCTTCCTTCTTCCTTCCTTTTTCCTTCTTATTCCTTCTTCTTTCTTCTTCCTTCTTCCTTCTTATTCCTTCTTTCTTCTTCTTCTTCCTTCTTCTTTCTTCTTTCTTCTTTTCTTCTTCCTTCTTATTCCTTCTTCTTTCTTCTTTTTCTTCTTCTTTCTTCTTCCTTCTTCTTCTTCTTTCTTCTTTCTTCTTTTCTTCTTCTTTTTCTTTCCTTCTTCTTCTTCTTCTTCTTCTTGTATATTTTTTATTGGAGTTCGATATACCAACATATAGCATAACACCCAATGCTCATCCCATCAAGTGACCACAGTCTTCTTCATCATAAGCAGATCGGCCCGGGAGAGACGTTGCAGTATGACAAAATTTCTATTGTTTACGATTTATTTTCATTCAATCAATCCCAGTATGCATGTAACCGAGTTTCAGAGCTGCAAACATACTCCTGTGAAAAACAAATTGAGCAGCAAACATACAATGTTATATACATTGCTTTTTACCATAAACTTACAATATATAATCAAAGAGGTTAAAAATGGTAGATGATGGAGCCATGTTTCTCATTGCCAGAGAAATAAGTTACACATACGCAAAAGAGGAAGACTATAATGAACCCTGTGTTGCTAGACTAGCGTCATTAATTCGGGTTTCTATTATATAGTAAGATATAGGAATAACTAGATATGAAGATACATAGAAAACTTTGAATATATATACATTTTTCCCACCTCTTTTCACTGAAAGTGTTACCTAAACCCAAGTGTGCTGCCTGTCACTCAAAAAAACAATACTCAAGAGTTTTGATTGAAGGGCCACCTGGGTGGTTAAGTGGATTAAGCATGGGCCTTCAGCTCAGGTCCTCACCTCCTGGTCCTAGGATCCAGCCCCCCCGGGGCTTTCTGCTCAGTGGAGAGCCTGCTTCTCCCTCTCCCTTTGCTCCTCCCCCCCTGCTTGTACTCTCTTTCTCTCTCAAATAAATAAAAATTTTCTTTAAAAAGAGTTTTGATTCTAAAGGAATATGAGCCTTATTCAGGAGGCCAGCCACTTGGAATGAAGACAGACTCTTGTTCAAAGGCCAACTCCAAGGTTTCTGCCTGGCCCAGGGGTTTTTCAAAGAGTTTAGGAAAATTAATAAAAGGAGTGCCAGTGGTCCCTAACATTTCTCCATTACATGCCCTTGGTTATGGGGATTGTGCAAGGGGGTCGGGTTTCTGGTTCCTTACCTACAGAGGCACTCTGTTCTTTCTAGGAAAGAATGCATGATCTAGGGCACCTGGGTGGCTCAGTGGTTGAGCAACTGCCTTTGGCTCAGGTTGTGATCCCTGGGGGGCCTGGGATCAAGTCCCTCATCAGGCTATCTGTGGGGAGCCTGCTTCTCTTTCTGCCTGTGTCTCTGCCTCTCTCTGTATGTCTCTCATGGATAAATATTTTTTTAAAAAAAGAATGCATGATCTATAGATAAACAAATAAAGGTTAGTTAAACACAGGGGCTGAAGGTGCTTGCTAAAGCTTAAAGACTACTAGGCTGGCCGGATGGCTGAGGTAGCTTCAAGAGGGCCTGGAAGTAGTGATACCCTAGTAGCAATGAACACATCCAAGCACCCAGGTCTTACTTCTAAATAACATTCTGTGATAATAAGAACTAGGGCTCTTTGGAGAAGTGATTCACTTTAGAGCTGGAACAAGGAAATTACAAAATGATTCTGAAGCATCTCATAATGTCAGAGAGTAAAAAAAAAAAAAAGATCTTTAAAAAGAAGATGGAGTCATAATCAAAAATTTATAGGATTCAACCTGGGAGCTCTTAAGGACCAAAGCTAGAATTATTTGGAAAACAAAATAAATAATGGTAGTATTGGATTATAAACCAAAGGATAAAGTAAATATTCATGAGTCTGTATGACTTTCAAAAATACATATCTAGATAATTCCCCTCCAGGAAGTAGAGCTTAACTCCTCTCTCCTAAACATAGTGACTTGCTTCCAAAGAATTGAGTACGAAATATAGTAATTGGGGAAAATAGTAAATTTACAGTGGAAAGGAAAAACAGTAAATTTACAATGGAGAAAACTGACAGACACTACCTTCACCAGTTAATCAGAGTTAGCATTGTTAGTGGTAAGTCATGTTGATATCATATAGACTTTGTTATGATGCAGTAGTAAAGACTCTTCACTCGACATTATTCTCCAGTCTGAGCATGAGGAAATATTATACAAAACCAAATGGGGGCATTCTACAACATATTTTACCTACAGTCTTTAAAATTGCTATAGTCATTTTAAAAAGACAAAGACTAAGAAACTGTCACAGATCAGAGAAGACTAAGGAGATGTATCATCCAAATGCAACATGGCTTCCTAAGTTGGATCCAAGACAGAAATATGGCATTAGTGGAGAAACTGGTAAAGTCCAAAACAAAATCAGTATTTTCATTAGCAGTGTTGTACTGAAGTTAATTTCTCAGTCTTATGAAATGTACCACAGATATGTACAAAATTTATACTAGGGAGAATTTGCATGAAGAATATACACAGGTATTCTCTGCACTGTCTTTATAACTTTTCTATAAATCTACAATTATTTTTTTAAGAGTTTATCTTTTTATTCATGAGAGACACACAGGGATAGGCAGAGTCATAGACAGAGAAAGAAGCAGGCTTCCTGCAGGGAACCCAATGTGGGACTCAATCCCAGGACCCAGGATCATGACCTGAGCCAAAGGCAGATGCTCAACCACTGAGCCACCCAAGTGCCCCTACAATTATTTTTAAATAAAAACTTATCTACAAAAGCACAAATTGCTCATTACCACAAAAAAATGTAGTATTTAATTTTATGTAAACCTCTCTATAGATTTGAAAACATAATTTCTTCTTTTCTATAAATAGGAAAGCATGTTTGCACACATACCTGTCTCCTGGGAAGATGGAAGAGAGTCCCACTTCATGACTTAGATAGAATCCTCATCTTGCATCATCTTGGTGGGATGTAGTAGTGCCCAAACTTCCACTATAGAATCCAAGAGGGAGGAAAAGCCTCGGTAGCAAACAGAGGACAGGCACACTGACCTACCCTCAGTCAATCCCATAACTCTTATCTAAGATTTTGACCTGGAACAAATTACACAAACACAGTGAGACAATTGGGAACCATTCGTGTGGCTGCAGCTGTATCCAAGGGCTGAGTCACTGGTGTGAATAGAGTGGAACTTCTGCAGAATCAAGGCCAATAATGTGGCCAGACTATTCTTCTGAAATACTTCCTGCCCTTCACCCCTGCAGTTGGCTTGGTTTTACCTCTTCTCCAAATTTGGTTTTACAACCTCAAACCAAATCTTTTAATTCCTAATGTCCTTTCTATTAACGTTTTTCTGTTTAAAGGAGCTAGAATCACTTTTTTCCCAGTTTAATTGAAATGTTATTGACAGCACTGTATCAGAGTCCATTTCTATTCTTTCTCTACATAAACCCTTATACGATATATTTTCCCACATGTGTAAGCCAAAATACAGCTACCTGACAAAACATGCATCTGTTAAATGGGTTAAATGATAAATTATAAATATGACTAAACTTTAAAATGTAAGATAGTAGGGTGTTTAAATTAACAATTACTGAAATTTGTGTAATCTTTGTACTTCCCAAAAGACAAGAATCTAGCTTCCTCTTTGGCAAGCAATATCACTATTGACTTTCTCAGTAATAAGTCAGGACTTAAGAAACAAGTTTCATATCATATCAACTCATTTGCTACAATTTTGGATTTTTCCACCAAAAATTATTAGTCACACAATTTACATTTTTTGAAAAAGATGGGTAGTTCAAACTGAAAAGAACCTCAGTGGAACGTCCAGCTACAGCTGAGTGAGAAGATCAGCAAATATAAAGTTGGACAGAATTGGCAAAATGACAATTCCGACACTCTGAAAACCAACCAAACCTGAGAACTGGTGATGCTTCAAGAAGTGTTGAACTTTATGTAAGACAATGGGATTCTGTGATGTTTTGCTTAGAGCTCCTTCCATCAACATCCCCTACTCCCAGCTTTGTAGATGCAGGGGTTCTGCAAGGGTGGACCACACCACGAGGGCTAGAAGCTCCACTGCCACTGACAAAGAATGCTCACTCAATCCTGAACAGTAGGTAACATCAGTACCCACATCATGTAACAAAGTTGTGGGCATGACATTAGTGTGAAGAAAGCAGAGAAAGCCAGTGCCTCCACTAGTCTGAGGTTGTGGTTTGTTGTAGCAAAGGGGTGAAAGGAGTGACTCCAGAGGGCCTCTGCACTTCCTGTGAGATTTTAAACAATTTACATAACCTCTTTCAGCCTTGATATCCACATCTGTAAGATAAGAATAATTTTTGTTTGGGTTTAGAAGCCAAAGAAAATGGCACCTGCTTAGATGTGCACCTGCCATACCTCAGGTAAAAGTAACACAAAACAATAAGAAGAACAAATAAAACTCAATAAAAACAATATAATCACAGTATAATCCAAAGACAGAAAATGCTCAAGCTTCAAAATAACTTTAATATGAAAAGAAGAAACTTCAAGTCCTAAGGAGCAATCTCTGAGTCCTGCTCTGCTTCAAGCTTTTGCAACAAGCAAGGGCAAGTGGGGAAAAAAACAGAAAGAGAGAGGAACACAGTTGTGATGGATCTAATTGAATCTACAACACAGTCAGAAAAAGTAGGTGCACACTAACTATGAGAAAAAAAAAATTTTGCCTTGATAGATCAGAGCAAGATATACAGGAAGGGAATGAGAAGGATATGCAGTTTGAAGTGACACCTCTGGGTACCTTGAGAGAAGAAAAAAAAAGAAAGATCTGTGTTTGGACTGTGGCTCCACCATTAGTTGCTGTGACTTTGGCAAACCCTACCTTTGGCATTTAACCCTACCTTTGGTTTCTTTATATGTGGAACAGAGATGCCTGCCTCAGATAGTTGTGAAGATTGTAAAGGACAAGTTAATAATAAGAATTGAGTATTGTGACTAGCACCAGTTATCTATAAATTGTACAATAGTTGGTTTCTTTTGTTGTTTCTCTAATCAAACTGAGAAAACCAAGGGGCATCATCTGTGTCTTTTTATTTTTTGTGTTCAGAGTGCCTTGCAACTTAAGTCCTCTAAGAGATGTTTCTTGAATAAAATGAATCAGTAAAACTTCTAAAATAATCAGATAATTTGTTTGTGAAGGATTTTAAACCTTAGGGACAGTATCCTTCTCTAAGCAAGGACAAGGCGCTTTTTGCCAGTGAAATTATTATTTTTATGCTCCCATAAAAATTCACCCTAAAAATTCAGCAATAGGACTTCTGATTAGACATAGCAGATTGAGCCCATGTATTTAACTACTCTTACTTTCTGAAAGCTCATTAGAATGATTGTAAAGGCATTGGAAGGACAGTCATCATATTGTTTCACTCATATGTGGAAAATAAGAAATAGTGAAAGGGACCATAAGGGAAGGAGGGGAAACTGGGAAAAAAATAGAGAGGAAGACAAACCATGAGAGACTTTTAAGTCTGGGAAACAAACTGAGGGTTGTTGGAGGGGAGGTCAGTGGGGGGATGGGGTAATTGGGTGATGGGCATTAAGGAGCTCACGTGATTTGATGAGCACTGGGTGTTATCCTATATGTTGGCAAATTGAATTTAAATTTAAAAAATAAATAAATAAACGTATTTTTGTTTTAGAAAAAAAATAAAGGCATTAGAAGTCAGGAGCACAATTATGTTATGTTAACCCACTGGGACAAAGAAAACAATAGGGGGAAGAAGAGTGGGAAGAAATTTGGAACACTAGAAAGCAGAAAAATGGTCAGTAATTGACTCAGTAGTCCCCAGGAAGCTCAATTCTAAGCTATGTGGTAGAAGCAGATATGACACATTTCATCATCTCTTGTATACTCAGTAATTTGGTGGCACAAATCACTTCTGAACATAGAGGTGAAAGAAAAGATAAAAAGAGGAGAGCTCCATGTAAGTCTTAAAAAAAAAAAAAATCCCCTAGTGAATGTTTCTCCTGAAACAGAAGACTGGGGGTTGTTCTGTAGAAAGTATAGAATGGAGGTTCTGTGGAAGAAGGGCAAGTGAATATGGTCATACTACACTAAAAAGAAGAGAAATAGTTGGAAGTTCACATATTGAGTGTGATCATTTAAATATGAGTATGAAACAAAGATACTTTCAGACATCAGGATGGGGTTAAGACATGCAAGATATGGATAGGCCCGCTATCCAAAAACTCTTTTTATCTTCTTCTTGGTCACAAGACATTTCCCTGGGAAATGTAGTCTGAAAGGGAATTTCAGTTAAGTACAACCTGGTGACTAAGTTCTAAGGAATGGAATATGAGCAAAAGTTATGTGTGCCAGTTCCAAACCCACAAAACTTCACTTTGAGAATCTCTCATAATGTTTCTTCTTTGGCCAACTCAGTGTAAAAGAGTATGTGTTGAAGGAAGCTATAAGAAGGAAGGATCTTAGGTCCAAGTTTATTGTTTTTAGGAAGCTGGCTATGATTTAGAAACCATATCTTGGGTTTCCCATGAGTAAGATGGAAACTTACTGTATTTTAATTATGTATATTTGATTTCGAATGCTTAAAGTTTTTTAAAGTATTGGAAGATAATTTAAACAACTGAGGGAAAGTGTTGAGGTTAATTATAAGTACATAGAAAATTGAACCAATAAAAGAGGTTTGTGACGGAAAGGTAATCAGCATATTTTACTACTTAGACATGCAGAGCATAGGGGCTTCTGGGTGGCTCAGTCCATTGAGCATCTGCTGGTCATGATCTTGAGGTCCTGGAATTGAACTGAGCAGGGAGCCTGCTCCTCCTTCTCTCTTTGCCCCTCCCCCCAATTGTGTGCATGCTCCCTCTCTCTCTCAAATAAATAAATAAAATCTTTTTTAAAAAAGATATGCGGAGCATGTACATCCTTATAAGTCATGTAAATACTGAATATTGATCTAACTAAAAAAATTACTATTGGGAAAATGAAAACACTGAGAAGTGTATTTGTGATGATGGAAAGTGAAAACTGACTAAATCTCATTTCCCAAACTTAAAGTCAGTTGACAAAGCCTAATACTAACAAGTTGAGAAGCAACTGCGTGTTATTTAGAAATATGGAATTAAAAAATAAAAATAAAAATAAAAAATAAAATAAAATAAAATAAATATGGAATTAAAGATGGGAGGAAGAGAGGGAGAAGGAAGGAAAAAGTCTTTTCATAGTAGCTTGGATGAAAATGAGTGGGATTGAATCCTCACCCTCTAGGAGGGTACAGTCTACGTGTAATGAAGATACATGGGTAAGCTTGTTGTGCATAAGTGGGAGCATGCACGAGATACCTCAGCAGCATACAGAGAAAGCACATCTGCTGAGAGTAGGGACAGGGGAAGAGATCAGAAGAGATGTTTTATCAGAAATGAGGACAGGACTGAGTCTTAGAGAATGAGTAAGTTGTATACAAGTGAGGAAGAAGGGAGAAGGCACTTCAGGCAGATGAAACAATAGAAGCCAAAAAATCATCAAAATGTAAGAAAGGAACATCAGTATTACTGGAGAGTACAATTCAAGAAGTGGAGACATGGGAGATAAAGCTATGGATGCAATTAGGAAGGAAACTCTAAAGAGCTTTCAATGACAGGATGAGAGGTTTCACTTGTGTTGGGAAAGAAGTGAAAGGGTTTTAAGCAAGGGAACATTGCATTCTCTACACATAATTCTATATAAAATGTGTGAATAGATTTCCAAAGAAGATGGTTGTGGTCGGTAGAATTCTAAAACATGACTCCCCAATGATTTTTTCCCTTGTATGATCCTCTCTCCTTTGAGTGTGAGGGGAACCTGTAAATATAATGAGATAGCACTCTAGTGCTGTGCTATATGTACAGCTGACCTTAAAATAGGGCGATTATTAGGGTAGGCCTAACCTAATAACGCAAACGTTTTAAAGGCAGAGAGTTTTTTCTCAAGCTAGTGGCAGAAAGGGAAGTCAAAGAGTTAAAGCACAAAAAGGATTCACATGTTGTTTATTGCTCGACTGAAGACAAGGGGGCTACAGAAGGAATGCAGGCAGTGTCTAGAAGCTGAGAGTGACCCCTAGCATAGAGCCAGCAAGGGGATAGAGACCTCAGGGAGCTGAATTCTGCCAATAGCCTGAATGAGCTTGGAAACATTCTTCCCCAGAGCCTCCAGAAGGGAATGTAGTCCTGTAGTCCTGCCTATACCTGATTTCAACCTGGGCAGAGAAACCAGCATCACATTCTCTACCAAACTTCTAACCTACAGAACTATGACTAATAAATGGGTGTTCTTTTAAGTCACTAAGTTTATGGTAATTTACGACACAAGAAAAAGCTAATATAATGGGTGATGGTAGGACCCCAGGTTAAGGAACCTTAGAGTGTTCCAGACTTTGAGGCTCAAAGGCAGTCCAGTGAAGAGGAAGTTAGAAACCAGGGATTTTAAGGAAATGGAAATATGTAAACTTTGAAGATCAGATGCCAATGTAGCGGGAAGGAGGAGTCCAGAATGACAACCCATTTCTAGATTACCTAACTAGGTTAAGGATAGTGCCGTTAACTTAGAAAAGGATAGCAGGAAGATAAACGGTTATGGGACCACAAGGAAATGCTGAATTTGCTGAATTCAATTTAGTGGAGATGTCTAGTAAACACTTGGGTACAGAATTGGGAACTTGGGCAAGAGGTCCATGTATAGATAGAGACGAGGATAAAGAAGAAGGAAAACTAATACTTACTTAGCACTTAACCATATGCCAAGCAGTGTGCTAAATGTGCTAGAGATTATGAGGCATTTAATCCTCAAAGCAATATAACTAGAAACTTTTACTAAACTTACAATGTAGATGAGGTAAAATAAGCTCAGAATGATTAATTAGACCAAGATCACACACATAGTAAGTGGAGGAATTTGAATTCAAGCTTGACTGACTCCAGAGCTCATTCTTTTAAAAAAAAATATATATATATATGTTATTTATTTATTTGAGAGAGAGAGAGAACAAGCTGAGGGAAGAGTGGGGGTAGGAAGAAGGAGAGAGAATCTCTCAAGCAGACTCTGTACTGAGCATGGAGCCCGCCATGGGGCTCAATTTCACAACCCTGAGATCATGACTTGAGCTGAAACCAAGAGTTACATGCTCAACCAACTGAGCCACCCAGACACCCACACACACAGCTCATTCTTTTAATATTTCTCTATAGGTACAAAAGACACCAAAAGATGGATAATATAAAGTTATGACATAATTCTATACCAATCACAGAACAATGGGAAAAAAAAAGTGTTGGGAATGGCAATGGCTCTGCCCCTGAACACTCACTCCTCTTTTATAATTGAGCATGAGCTCTAGGATAACTGGGAACATAAAGGAGGTTACTCCCCCCCTGCACAGAGGATCCAAAGTTTTTAATATGAACTGATGCTTGGAGAACATTGAGTCCCAAAGGAACCTATATTAACTTACTGTCAAAGGATTGTAAACACAGGCTCAGTAATTTCTTCCCTCAGGACCCTGATCAAACTTTGATGCTAAATGAGCCTTATTTTCCAAGCTTCTGAATAAGTTGCTGAGATCCAGAGAGAATAAGATAAATCCACAATATTAGCCTGCTGATGGTTTGGAGATACGAGTTGATACATTTGCTTTGCCCTGAAGATATTTTATGCAAATCCACAAACAGAAGGAATATTGGCTTCTCCATTTTCAGAGCCTTTGTCTGAAGGGAAGTGAAAGGAAAAGAACGCTTAGAAGTCTGGCAGTAGTGAGGTCTCCAGGCGGACGGAAGTTGGGCAGCTGAGTCCTTCTGTTCTGATGTTTTCATTCCCATGGCTACAGCAGTGGTGAAGTGTGGGGAAGTCATTTGTCATCCTTAAACAGTTCATTGTGATTTTGAGGTAAGATTGGATAAAGGGGGGGATCCCTGGGTGGCTCAGGGGTTGAGCGCCTGCCTTCAGCCCCGGGGCATGATTCTGAAGTCCTGGGATCGAGTCCCACGTCGGGCTCCCTGTGTGGGGTCTGCTTCTCCCTCTGCCTCTCTCTCTCTCTCTCTCTCTCATTCTGTGTCTCTCATGAATAAATAACAAATATTTTTTAAAAAAAGATTGGATAAAGGGAATGAATAGGAGAAGTTCACAACAATAGTGGAATTCAAATTCCTCCAGTTATTATATGTGTGATCTTGGACAAGTTACATAATCTCTTTGAGCCTTTTTACCTATTAGCACTTTCACTAAACCAGGTACTAATTTTCTAAAAGATAAGAGGGAGAGAGTGGATTGAGTAGTGGATATTGTGGGTATCACAGTGACTTTGCTGTCTTGGAGCTTCAGGTATTTTCAGAGGAAGTGGTCCCAAGTACAACTGTTGGCTCCTCTATTCTCTACCTGCATGACCTTGACCAGCCTATTCATCTCTTCAAAATACTGCTTCCTTATCTCTCACATGCGATCATCACTTTTGGTATCCATTCTAAAAGACTTCGTCCCGGATTGTGTTAGTCCAGGGGAGGTGAGGAGTTACAGTTGAGATCTGAAAACAGAAGAAAAGGATAAACAAGAAAAGAAAGTTAAAGATGGAGAGTCTGCCCTGGCTCTTCTTTCAGGATGCTGTCCCCACAGCCCCCACAGAACAAGGCCTTACTCGAGAAGCAAAGCATCTGAGTCCCTTCCTGATATGACACTTCTCTCATTTCCTCACAGATCACACCCCTGCAGAATATGGCTATGGAAAATGAGTCTTCAGTGACTGAATTCATCCTGGTAGGATTTACAGATCAATCTCAGCTCCAGTTACCCCTTTTCTTCCTCTTTTTACTGAACTATGTGGTCACTGTGGTAGGAAATTTGAGCTTCATTAATCTAATTTGCCTGAATTCTCACTTGCACACTCCCATATACTTTTTCACCTTCAACTTATCCTTCATAGATCTCTGCCAGTCTTTGGTCATTACACCTAAAATGCTGATGAACTTTGTGTCAGAGAAGAATATCATCTCCTTTACAGAATGCATGACTCAGCTGGTTTTTTTCTGTTTCTTTGCCCATTCTGAGTGCTATGTGCTGACAGCCATGGCCTATGATCGCTATGTGGCCATCTGTCAGCTCCTGGTGTACATGGTCACCATGTCCCCTCAGGTCTGTTCTCTGCTGATGTTTGGTTCTTATGTGATGGGGTTTGCTGGTGCCATGGTCCACACAGGGTACATGGTCAGATTGTCCTTCTGTGATTCCAACATCATCAACCATTACATGTGTGACATCTTCCCCCTCTACCAGCTCTCCTGCAGCAGCACCTATGCCAGTGAGCTGGTGGATTCCATTATTGTGATCACAGTTGTCATAATATCCAGCTCCATTATTTTCATTTCTTATGTTTTGATCCTGTCCAGTGTCCTCCACATCTCATCAGCTCTGGGTTGGTCCAAAACCTTCAGCACCTGTGGCTCCCACATAGTAACTGTTGGTCTATTCTATGGATCTGGGCTGTTCACACATCTCAAGACCTCTCCTTCTGGTTCTATGGGCCAGGGGAAATTCTTCTCAGTATTTTACACAAATATAGTACCCATGTTGAACCCTTTTATCTATAGTCTAAGGAACAAGGATGTCAAATGTGCTCTGAAAAAAACTCTGAAAAGAATTGCAAATTAAGCACAATGAGTGTTGCTGGGTTGTTAGGGAATGTGTGTATGCTGTGTGTGTGTGTGCATGTCCCCATAATTTTCTTCAGAATGAGATTTTTGCTTTAAGTACTTACTTCTCTGTAAACATGTCAATTAAACCTGCAATCATTATTGAATCTCGTGGTTATTCTCAGTCCAATACTGAACTGAGCTTTATTCTTAACAGTGTGCTCCAGATACGCAGCCTAATTCCTACTTCTTTTTAGACCACCTCCCATTTTGCCTCTTTCCATGGACTTTTCATACATAAACAAACATTACACTAGAAAGCTGTCTGATGAGGTCATCCCTCTTTGTTTTCCCTAAAAACAATCACATATGGCCCTTCTGGTTTTCAGCTTTTGGGGAATTTTTACTGTATAAGTTATAAATTTTCCAGAATTTCAGAGTCCTTTTAGTCTTTGTTTCTATACCGAGATTTCCTAACCCACAAATGAGGAAGATTGAGCCTTTGCTTTCTAAAAATTTTTATTTCTGCGGATGGCAAAGAATGAGTGGGGTTCACCAACCTGCCCGCTTTCAAAACCACCCATGGTGAAAATCACAGGCATTTCTTGAGAATCATGGCTAGGTTTCGTAGTATTGAGCAAATTGTCCGATATACTAGAAAAAAGATTGCTACTGTCCTGTCTTCTGATCACCTTTTTTCTCCCAATGTTTTCATAATTCTCAAAAAATATTTTGAGACATATAAGGAACCAAACAAATTTCACAGCTTTAGTGATTGTTGTTGGCCACAAAATAAAGTGTCAGGTTTAACATGAGGCTTCTCTGTCCACATGCACAGAAAGCATTCCCCCTTTGCAAAGGTTGATAGCCTTTCTTGTTCTGTTCAAGACATACAAACAAGAATGAGAAGACCCTTGTCATGGAGGGCTTCATGCTTTCCATTTGTAATGTTCACTTTGGAGGAGACAGAATGAACATTTGTGGGGTTCTTAATGGGAGTTGTGTCTTTTCAAATGTTATCATAATGCACTTCTGAATACCCTGTTTTAGAGACAGAGAATCCAAGATTCAGAAATTCAGCTCAAGATCACACAATTAGCTCAGAGCAAAAAGCCCAGATATGTACCTGATTCATCTAACAACAAATCCTGTATTCTTTCCATGTTATCATGTTGCTTCTCAGGGTGGAAAGGGGAAAAAATAGGAAATATAAGAGAAGGGAAATAAAAAATCTGGAGAATTATTTTAGAATTCACCTGGAAGTGAGGGTACAAATGACACCTTTAGCCTGAAGTCCCTGTAAGTGGAAGAATGGTCCATAAAGGCTTTAATTTATGCTTCTAGAAATGTTTGATATGAATTTTTATAATTATGTAGTATAATACTGATGAGGCATGACTGAATCTCTGTGAATGTTTTCAAAAGGAGACAACTAATTTTATTTTACATTTGGAAAAAGAAAAAATGTAGTCTTTTCATAATACAAAATATCGAAAATTGTATTCTACCAAATTTCTTGTTTTGTGTGATTACAGAGATACAACACTAATTTACTTTCCTCAGTGATTCTCAGTGGGGCCAAAGAAAGACACTCCCTTACATGCTGTATCAGGGACTGTGGTAAGCTCAACAAAGCCTCAGTAGTATCTGTGAGATATTTATGCTTAGTCAAAGGGATCGCAAGCATTAGCTTAAAAGTATGGCATATGTTAATACCAGTTGGGAACTGAGAGAAATGAACATAATTAATTTAAATCAAATTAATCTGGGGACTCCTGGGTGACTCAGTGGTTGAGCATCTGCCTTCAGCCCAGCACATGATCCCAGGTCCAAGGATAGAGTCTTACATTGGGCTCCCTGTGAGGAGCCTGCCTCTCCCTGTCTATATCTCTGCTTCTCTCTATGTGTCTCTCATGAGTAAATAAATAAAATATTTAGAAAAAATCAATTTAATCTGACTTCTGTTATAAAAGCATTGGAGATAAAAAAAATCTATATTATATACAGATGTACGTATATATATCAGACTGTCCTTATTTTGTTGACATCTCTGTCTAATCAAATAGAATTTGACCACTTAGTCTTTCTTTTTTCTCCTATGCATAGTTAGCGTAGAATCTGGAAAAATAAATATTTATGAAATAAGTTTGTGAAATTATTAGATACGAATTTTTCTCTAAGCCAAATTAAAAACTATGTTAATAAAAACAGTAATTTTCTCCCATGAAAATTAGCTTTCTTTAAACGCATGGCTATAACTCTTCAAGACTGAAAAAAGAGTCTAATTGGATACAACAGACAGAAATGCAATTCTTTCTGTTATAATACATGTGTCTTTCAAATTGGCTAATGTTCTAGGTAACCAGCGCTCCCCATTTACAAAATACCTGTTTCTCCTGAAGAACTTGGATTTCCTTTGAAACAAAAAAAGGAACTGTTTGGTTAGGTTACAATATAAATGAGGAAAAACATACAATTTTACTTCAGAAACTAAAATGAAATAGAGTTGTATTGTACTATTTATTATATATGTGCAATTAAAAACCTATCTCCAAAATGCAACCTATGCCTTTGTCAGTAGAAGATAATAAAATCAAGTAAATAAATTAGCTGTGTATGCAAAGTGGCTGTGGAATTTTTATAACATGAAAATTCATCATGGTAAATAAAATTTTGTCTCAGGGTAGCCGCAGAAACAGCACAGACATCTCTGCTATTTTGCATAATCCTCAGGCTTGGCTTGAACCCTGGTAAAAACTGATTGCATTTCAGTTTCCTCATTAGGATTGGCAGTTGCCTTGCCCTAAATCTTAGGCTACTAGAATGCTGGGTATCAGATACCACAACAGGAAAGCACTGTCATTATCGGCTTTGCCAATAATGAGTTCTCTTTCATACAACATGAACATCATTTGCTACAAATTTGACTTTTTACCACCAAAAGCTATTAGAGATAAGTTACAAATTCTGCTTCTATTAAAAACTATGGGGAAGATGGGATCAAAAGAACTTAGTGTACCCAGATTGTCTAGTTTAAGCTATATTCAAAACAAATTTTCAAGATATTTGGTGATCATATAATAGCACTTAGGTGCCTGGCTAAATTCAACATAATATTAATTTCACTCACTATGGACTCTGGAACCTACAACATTTCTTTAAGATTAAAAGTAGAACAAAAGGGAATTAATCCATAAGATAGCATGTGTCAGATAATGTTCATTGTCTCTCAGGCCTATACTCCTCTCCTATGTATATCCAAGGCTAGAAACCGCTGCCTACATATACGGAACACTCTTGAAATCTTGATACAGTGATGAATAATTTGTCTATTGTCTTGTAAGAGCTAAAAGTCTAGAGTAGAGTCTGCCAAGTCAGTGAGGATAATAGGTACAATGGTGCCCAGGAATATAAGATTGGTTTAAGAGATTGTGAGGCTTAACAGAGAAAGTAATGTTAAAAAGAAAACACAGGAAGGAAATCAGTTAATTAAACAAAGGGAGAAATGTGCATTGTCTGATGAGAAGTCAGAAAGAAAACACAGGAAGGAAATCAGTTAATTAAACAAAGGGAGAAGTTTGCATTGTCTGATGAGAAGTCAGGTGGAAGCATGGCAGGGGGAGTGTATTCTAGAAGAACAGTTTGAGGAAAGGGCCAAAGGGGACAGAGCATGATGCATTCCAGGAGAAGCACAAGCATGCAGTGAAGAGAATATGGCAATTACAAATTACGATTGTAAAGAAATACAGCAAAACATTAATAGCAATGAATTCTGGGAGATGTCTATGGTGTGGCCTAGGATTCAGAGTGAGGATTTCGTCAGTCCTAGCAGAGGCTGGAATGCAATCAGATATCCATGACTAAGGCTGGACACCAGTAGAGGAGTTTGGGGGACATTGTAGCAGGTCGAAGAGGATGCATATGCCCACAAAATACTGAGCTGAGGACTTCAGGCTAATGCCCCTGAGGGATGGACATAGGTATCCATATTGTCCATCTCAGTTATTTTCAGCTCAGAAACAAATATGGATAAACCAGTAGAACACAAACCTCAGGACTTGAGACTGTATATAACTGGGAAAACATAGACAGACTCCTTCCTCTCTAAGGTAACCAGCCTGAGAAACTCCTGTGCTCTCCCTCACTCTATTATTCAGAAATAGAGTTAAGTGAATTCACTGCTCTGATCTCTATTGTAGTGAAGACTTTCCTAAGTTGCCTAAAGAAATAGTTCGTGTTTATCCTTTTGATTCGTTCATTCAGTCATTCCACAGATTTTTCTGAACACCCATCATAGTATTTGCTGCACTTGGGATAAAACAGAGAACAAAACTGAGTTCCCTATATTCATGGAACTCACTCGTACTGTGATATAGAATGGTGGCTGTGACCTGGTAAGAAAATGTCCTATTTCCCTGAGTTTTGTGATAAAACATCAAACAGAACAATATGTAAAGAAAAGGAGTAATGTGTGCAGCTGTGCATTTGGATTCACTCAGAGGAAAATGACCCTTTTTCATCTGTGACTGATACTGCTCCTTTTCTTTCTTTCTCCAATTTTTTATTTAAATTCCAATTAATTAACATACACTGTAATATCATTTTCGGGTATAGAATTTAGTGACTCATCACTTTTGCACAACACCTTTTGAAGGCACAGTGCTCATCACAAGTGCTTTCCTTAATCCCTATTGCCCATTTAGCCCAACCCACACCCACCTCCCCTCCAGCAACACTGTTTGCTTCCTATAGTTAAGAATCTATTTCCTGGTTTGCCTCTCTTTTCCCCCTCTGTTTATCTGTTTTGTTTCTTAAACTCCACATATGAGTAAAATCATATGGTATTTGTCTTTCTCTGACTTTTTTCACTTAGCATAATACTCTCTAGCTCCATCCACATTGTTGCAAATGACAAGATTTTATTCTTTTCTGTGACTAATACTCCCTTGACTATATATACTACCTCTTCTTTATCCATTTATCAGTTGGTAGACATTTGGGCTGTTTACATAATTTGGTTATTGTTGATAATGCTGCTATAAATGTTGGGATGCATGTGCCTCTTCATATCACTATTTTTGTATCCTTTGGATAAATACCCAAGGAGGGTTCCCTTTTCTCTGCATACTTGCCAGCATCTGTTGTTTCCTGTGTTGTTAATTTTAGCCATTCTGACTGGTGTGAGGTGATATCTCATTGTAGTTTTAATACTGTTCCTTTTTAATGGAGAGAAAATTTGTTTACCAGATCTTTGCTAAGTATCATCAGGATTACAATTAATCCTGCAAAGATTCTTCTTCTTCCAGCAAAGAAAACCACCAGATGAATGATTTCACTATGAAAGCAGTGATAATGAATGCTTGCACTATGGAGTTTGTGGTGGGATTTACCCTGCCTCCTAGAGTCTCCTCACAACCATTGAAGAAGTAGAGTAAAACTCTTAGCTAAGGTCACCAAGAATATCTTCCTGGAAGAAAATTTTGATCTTCTAGCCCCAGTTTCTAAAACTTTCTCTCCTAAGTAGGAGAGACAAAGTTGAAGGTCAAGACAAAAATCTAATAATGTTAAGCTTGTGGGATGCCTGAGTGGTTCAGCAGTTGAGCATCTGCCTTCAGCTCAGCATGTGATCGCAGAGTCCGGGGATGAAGTCTCCCATTGGGCTCCCTGCAGGGAGCCTGCTTCTCCCTCTGCCTGTGTCTCTGCCTCTCTCTGTGTCTCTCATGAATAAATAAAATCTTTTTTTTTAAATGTTAAGCTTGTATAGTTGGTTGAAAGAACACAGATTTTGAGAAAATTTTCAGAATCTAGGGCTAGACATAGATGTTTGAGACTTAACACCAAAGAGATGATCCATAAAAGGAAAAACTTGTAAATTTAACCTCACCAAAATTAAATGTTTTATTTCTGTCAAAGACCATATTAAGAGGCTAAAAAAAGAAGCCACAGAGGGGAAAATATTTGCAAGCATTTATCTGACAGAGAAGTAGTATCAAGAATATATAAACAACTCTCAGGACTCAACAGTTAAAAAAAAAAAAAAAGTTAGAAAAAGACTTAAACATTTTACTAAAAAGGGCCTGCAGGTGACAAATAATCACATGAAAAGGTATTCTATGTCATTAGGGAAACACAATTAAAACCACAATGAAACAACACTACAAATCTCTCAGAACGGCTAAAATAAAAAATAGCGACACCACCAAATGCTGGCAATGATATAGAAAAACTGAACAGCCCGGGTAGCTCAGCAGTTTAATGCTGCCTTCAACCCAGGCCCTGATCCTAAAGACCCGGGGTCCTGGAGCCCAGACCCTGATCAAGTCCCACATCAGGCTCCCTGCATGGAGTCTGCTTCTCCCTCTGCCTGTGCCTCTGCCTCTCTCTCTCTCTCTCTCTCTCTCTCTCTCTTTGTCTCTCATGAATAAATAAATAAAATATTTTTTTAAAAATAAGAAAAACTGAATCACTCATAAATTGCTGGTGGGAATATGAAATGTTACAATCACTCTAGAAAAAGTTTGTTACCGTTTGCAGTTACTCCGCAGTTAAACTCTTGAGCATATATCTCAGAGCAAGGAAGATTTATTCTCAGACAAAAACTGTACACAAATGTTCATAGCAGCCCTATTTGTAATAGCCCAAAATTGGAAACAACCCAGGTGTCTTCCAATAGGTGAACAATTAAACTGTGTTTATCTGTCCATATCATGGGATACTATGCATCAGCAAAAAAGGAATGAACTATAGATACATGCAGCAACCTAGATTAACTTCAAGGATATTTTACTGAGTGAAAAGCCAATCTCAAAAAATTTTATGGACTGTATCATTCCATTTATATAAAATGAAAGAATTTTAGTGATAGAGAGCAGATTAGTGGTTCTGTATCTTGACTGTGGTAAGTGAATGCACTAGCCTACACACGTGATGAAACTGTATAGAACTAAACACACACACACACGAGTAAAAGTGAAACTGGGAAAATCTGAACAAAACCAATGGATTATGTCACTATCAATATCCTGGTTGTGATATTATACTAGTCTTAAAATGTTACCTTTGGGGGACACTGAATAAAAGATACAAGGGATTTCTCTGCATTGTTTTTAAAATTTTTATAACTAATTTCTACAATAGAAATTGAAAGCTTAATTTTTTAAAAAAGTTAAAGAATATAGGCTTTTATCTCTGAAACATAAAAACATTTAAAGGAATTTTTTAAATTATATACTTTTTTTAAAGATTTATTTATTTATTCATGAAAGACAGAGAGAGAGAAAGAGAGAGAGAGGCAGAGACATAGGTAGAGGGAGAAGCAGGCTCCCCATAGGGAGCCCAGGGCGGAACTCATCCAGGATCTCAGGATCATGCTCTGAGCCAAAAGCAGAGACGCTCAACTGCTGAGCCACCCAGGCGTCCCAAAATTATATTCTTCTTAAAACTGAAATCTTAAGATATCACCTGTTTAGGTTGATTCTATTATTATCTTGAATTTAATTTGAGATGAGCATTTTCAGTGCTATTAATGTTCTACATACTAGAACAGCTCTCTTAAGTGTTGATGTATCCTTAATACCTTTTTTTATGGAGCATCCTATGTCTGTTATGTTCCTATCTGAATGAATTCCCCCCACCAATAGAGCCACCCAATGTAACAGAGATTCCCAAGATTCAAATGGGTCCAGTAGAAATAAATGTGTTAAAGGCTTATTTTGTCCCACATCAATTTAGATGGATAAAAATAAAGTTACACTCAAGCAACTTAGGTTCAATATTTAGAACCAAAAAAAAATTGATCAAATATCCCTAATCTCTTTGTGTCCATTCTCTTTGGATGTATGGGCCATTCATGCCCAACACAGCCAAAATCCACCCTTCTTCCCAACCCCCTTAATACAATTTCTGTATTCAGATACCATTTTTACTTATTCTGCACCTGAGCATTTCTCCAATTCTCTCCATTCCCAAAAGCATCCACATTGTTCCTTTCCAGGAAGCATTCATTTGATTGAAACTTATACCAGCTTTATAGCAACCAAAGCTTCGTACAATCTTGGGCATAAAGGAAAAAAGGAAGGCCAAGGCTGCAAAATGTTCAGTTTCTGAGTTCACTAAACATTTAGGAACTCAGTAAAGATTGTGTTATTTATTCTAGGTAGTGAAATCAATACTTTTTTAGGATTTTATGTATTTATTCATGACAGACACACAGAGAGAGGCCGAGACACAGGCAGAGGGAGAAGCAGGCTCCCTGCAAGGAGCCCAATGCAGGACTTGATCCCAGGACCCTAGGATCATGACCTGAGGCAAAGGTAGATGCTCAACCACTGAGCCACCCTGGGGTCCCAAAAGTCAATACTTCTTAAACAGGATTCCAGGGCAGCCCGGGTGGCTCGGCGGTTTAGTGCCACCTTCAGCCCAGGGCCTGATCCTGGAGACCCGGGATCGAGTCCCACATCGGGCTCTCTGCATGGAGCCTGCTTCTCCCTCTGCCTGTGTCTCTGCCTCTCTCTGCCTCTCTCTCTCTCTGTCCCTCATGGATAAATAAATAAAATCTTAAAAAAAAAAAAAAAAACAGGATTCCAGATAAGCCTAATGGAAATTCATAATGTTTAATGAAGTGGTAGGCTTCACTAATTAATGGTGAGTTGGCCTATTTTGTGTCCATATTTATTTGTTGGGATGGGTGCTCCAAGAGAACCTGGACCATATCTGTAGAGTTCAGTGCTGTATCCCCAGTACATCATAGATGCTCATTTAAATGTTTCTTACATTGATATGTGAAAAAGAAAAAAGGCAATGGAAGTGGCCACCATCCAGAGCAGCAGATGTGTGTGGGAAGTGGGAAATGAGGGACGAAGGAAGTAGAATTCTGTGTCAGGAGCTGGTAACAGAGCCTCAGGGAATGTGTCTTACTCCCATGGACTGTTCTCTGAGCTCTGGCGCAAGGGGCAACAGACAAATGTGACAGAAACTCAGGAGTCCAAGGAGCTGTTCTTTTCCTCAGAGAAGAACAAAAAGAGCAATATATCCTCTGATTAGGGGAGAAGGTGGTGGCAGGAGAGAGTAGTGTGCTGCCAGGGAGATGTGGTTCCTGAGCACAGCAAGATCCTTCTGAAGACTCCCAGAAATTCTTGAGCAAATTTCATAAGAGTTGAATTCCTACATTAGTTAGGGTAAGTGCAAGCAGTTGAAAATTATGTATTTTAATGTACCATTAATGGTTTTTAAATCTTAGAATTAGAGGTATTCTAGTGCAACCACCCCTATCTATGAAATAGCTTTGAAGACACTTCTGGTAATCATTCAGCTTCTCCCCAGACAGTTCTAGCTGTGGTCACTTGAGGGAATGACCACCTCCAGCATGTCAGATTATAGGTATCATGGATCTGACAAAAATATTTTCCCCAAACTGTTAAATGGGCCTCAATCACCTAGAAAGCCCACAAACTTTTTTAAATGTTACCAGTAAGTAAAACAAAAATTGCTTTTAATTCACAAAATGTTAAGTTCCTGTGGGGAATAGGATTATAATTAAACAGTGCATGACATTTTTCTTAACCTCTAAAAATTAATTAACTTTGAGGAGGGACAAATCTTCCAGCCACATTGTTACGAGAGGACCAGTACATGTGGTATTTTGAAATACCTACATTTGTTTAACAAAAAGTTGTGTAATTTGAATAACGGTAGTTATAAAATTCTTATGTCATTTTTAAATATAAAAATAAGTAAATAAAAAAAAAGAAAGAAAAGCCACATCAATACAAGAATGGAGACAACTCACAAGAGAAATTGTAAACATTAAACCAGGCAGTTCAGCCAAACAGCCACCAGGTTGTGCTGGTGACTCAGTGATGTTGTTTAAACAAGATAAAAAAGAATTTTGCCTAAAATTTATATTTTACATATTTTTAGGCCCCTAAACATATAGTCATGGATTTTACATAACTCCCTGTGTAAAAATATCAACTCATTATTAAAACACATAAACTTCTTAAAAAGATGTTCTTTAGAGAAAAATTTAAACAGGTTGAGTATATTTAATTTGCAAAACTTAACTGGGCACTTACTATATTGTGTGATGAGGAAAGAATGGATAAGACATAGCAGTCACACTATAAATAATACACACAAATATAAACAAATATTCTAGTAGAGTGTTACCTCCAAGTACTTTTTGTTGTTATTTTGTTTATTGCTCATCCCCAATACATAGACTATAAATAGGAGTACAAAAAAATAGTCGTTGAGTAAATGAAAGATTTGATGAATTAACAGTTATATAACTGATGTTTTTAGAAAGTGCTATAGATATAAAAATTAGTGTTATTCTCTAGTTTTAAATGCTTACCAATATATGATCTAAATTCATTCCTCTAAAACAGCATTTAAATTATCTTAAAACCACTTGATGAAAGTTTAAATTTTACAGATCGTAAGGATACACCTTGAAAGAATACCCTCATTTGCTCTTCTCTGAAATAAATGGTGTCAAGAAGATAAATTCTATCTTTTGTGTAGTCACACCAGAATATTTTATATCACTACATTGCATTACAAAATCATTTGTACTTGTTTTACTCTCAATATACAATTATATGACAATAAATCTTTTTTTAACCAAACATAATGTCCCTGAAGATTCTGACATATTCCTAGAATGAGGTTAGTCTGTACCCCAATCTTGTGAGAGTTGTTGAAAACAAACCAAAGTTAAATATTCCATTGTAGCTGCTTTTTTCATCTGGTTCTGGACACAAACTTTTAAAGGGTATATGCAAGTGACCATTTTGGAATCTAAACCAATGCAGACTATATCTCACTTATAGGATAGGATACCACTGCTGTGTCTACCCTGTCTTCCATGTTAATTTGCAGTCATTTCTCCAGATTGTCACTTTCTCTTCTCCTCTCTTATTTCTATATTTCATATTCCTATTTCTTTCCATTCCTTCCTAGAAAGCAATGCATATTAGTACCAAAAAAGCAGTGGAGTTAGAGCCAAATAAAGTGGGGTTTAAAAATAGGATCTGCCAAAAACCATGATTATCTCCTTGGATGCAGAAAAGCATTTGACAAAATACAACATGCATTTATGATTAAAACTTTCAGTAGGTATAGAGGGAATGTATCTCAACATAATAAGGAACATATATGACAAACCCGCAACTAACACCATACTCAATGGTGAAAAGCTGGAAGCTCTTCCTCTAAGATCCGGAAGAGGAAAAGGATGCCCACACTCACCAGTTTTATTCAACATAGAATTGGAAGTCCTAGCCAGATCAATCAGGCAAGAAAAAGAAATGAAAGGCATTCAGATTGGAAAGGAAGAAGTGAAACTGTCACTATTTGCAGGTGACATAATACTATATGGGGGTGCCTTGGTCGCTCAGTCAGTTAAATGTTCAACTCTTGATTTTAGCTCCGATCATGACCTCAGGGTCATGAGATCAAGCCCTGACTTTAGCTTTGCACTGCATGGAGCCTGCTTATGATTCTCTCTCTTCCTCTCCCTCGGCCCCTCACCCCCCATGCTCTTTCTTTCTCTCTCAGTCCCTCTAAAAAGAATAAATAAAAATTTATTTAAAATACTATTTATGGAAAACCCTCCACAAAAAAACTATAAAAATCAATAAATGAATTCTTTAAATGTGTAGGATACATAATATACAGAATTCATTGCCTTTCTATTCCCTTTTTTTAGTATATATGCTGCCGAAGCGAGCACCTTTCTATTCACTAATAACAAACTATCAGAAAGAGAAATTAAGAAATCAATGCCATTTACAATGGAATTAAAGAATAAAAGGCCTAGAAATAAACTCATCGAAGAGGTTAAAGACCTGTACACTGAAAACTATGAGGCAATGACAAAAGAAATTGAAGAAGACACAAGTAAATAGATATTCCATGCTTATGGATTAGAAGAATTAATATAGTTAAAATATTCACTTCACTCCCAAATCTATCTAAAGGTTTAATGCATTCCCTGCTGAAATTCAAATGGTATTTTTCACAGAACGAGGACAAATGATTATAAAAGTTGTATGTCACCACAAAAGATCCCAAATAGCCAAAGCAATCTTGAGAAAGATAAATAAGCCAGAGGCCTCATGCTCTGTGAATTTAAATGATATTACAAAGCTATATTAATCAAAACAGTACGGTATTAGATTAAAAGCAGACACATGGATGCCTGGGTGGCTCAGCAGGCAGGCTGAGCATCAGCCTTTGGCTCAGGGCGTGATCCTGCAGTCCTGGGATGGAGTCCCCCATTAGGCTCCCTGCATGGAGCCTGCTTCTCCCTCTGCCTTTGTCTCTGCCTCTCTCTGCATGTCTCTCATGAATAAATAAATAAAATCTTTAAAAAAATAAACATAAATTAAAAAATAAAATAAAAGCAGACACAGAGATCAGTGGAACAGAATAGAGAGCCCAGATAAGCCCACGCATATATGTTCAACTAATTTACAACAAAGAAGCCAATAATATGCAATGGAGAAAGGACACTATCTTCAACAAATGATGTTGGGGGAAACTGGACAGCAACATGCAAAAGAATTCAACTAGACCATGTCTTACCTCATATATAAAAATTAACTCAAAAATATATGATTGGCTTGAAACCATAAACTCCTAGAAGAAAACATAGGCAGTAAGCTCCTTGACATCAGTCTTGGTGATGAGTTTTGGAAGTCAACTTTAAAAGCAAGGGCAACAAAAGCAAAAATGAACAAGTGGGGTTACATCAAACTTAAAAGCTTCTGCACAGCAAAGTAAATGGTCAACAAAATGAAAGGAAGGCCTGCTGAATGGCAGAAAATATTAGCAAATTATATATCTGATAAAGGGTCAATATCTAAAATACATAAAGAACTCCTACAACTCAGTAACAACAACAACAAAAAAAAAACTATCAGACTGACAAGAGGGCAGAGGTTCTGATAGACATTTTCCAAAGAAGACATATAGAAAGCCAACAGATACATGAAAAATACTCAACATCACTAATCATGAGGGAAATACAAATCAAAACCATGGTGAAACATCACCTCACACCTGTTAGAACGGCTACTATCAAAAAGATGAGCTAACAAGTGCTGGCAAGGATATGGAGAAGACAGAACACTTGTGCGCTGTTGCTGGGAATGTAAATTGATGCAGCCACTGTAGAAAACAGTATTGAGGTTCCTCAAAAAATTAAAAATAGAACTATCATATGATCCAGCAATTTCACTTATGGTTATTCATCCAAAGAAAACAAACACACACACACACAAAAAAAAGAAAACAAAAACACTTACTTAAAAATATATATGCACCCCAATGTTCATTGCAGCATTATTTACAATAGCCAAGATATGGAAGCAATCTAAAGTGTCCATCAACAGATGATGTAGTTATGTATATACACACAAAAACAAATTATATGTATATATATGTATATATAACATGTAAAATATTTATAAAATGGAATATTATTCAGCCAAAAGGAAGAATGATATCTTGCCATTTCTGACAACATGGATAGATCCTGAGGGCATTATGTTAAATAAGTGAGACAGAGACAAATAGTGTATGACCATACTTATATGTCTGTATATAGCAAAAATGAAAACAAACTCATAGATACAACATATTAGTGGTTGCCAGAGGCAAGGGTGGGAGGTGGGTGAAATGGGTAAAGGGAGCCAAAAGGTACAAACTTCCATTTACAAAATAAATAAGCCATGAAGATGTAATGTACAACATCATGATTGTAATTAATAATATTGTATTGCAGGGCAGCCCGGGTGGCTCAGCAGTTTAGCACTGCCTTCAGCCCAGGGCATGATCCTGGAGTCCCACGTCGGGTCCCTGCATGGAATGGAGGCTGTTTCTCCCTCTGACTGTGTCTCTCTCTGCTTCTCCCTCTCTCTCTCTCTCTCTCTCTGTCTGTCTCTCATAAATAAATAAATAAAATCTTAAAAAATAGTAATAATATTGTATTGCATATTTGAAAGTTACTGAAAGAGTTCATCCTAAAAGTTTTCATTATAAGAAGGGTGCCTGGGTGGCTCAGTCGGTTAAGACATCTGCCTTTGGTTCAGGTCATGATCCCAGGATCCTGGAACTGAGCCCCCAAGTCAGGCTCTCTGCTCAGCAGGGAGTCTGCTTCCCCCTCTCTCTCCCTCTGTGTGTGCTCTCTCTGTATATATCTATCTCTCAAATAAATAAGTGAAATCTTTAAATAAAAAGTTCTCATTATGAGAAGAAAATTTCTAACTATATATGGTGACAGATGTTAATGAGACATTGTGGTGGTCATTTCACAATATATACAAATCTTGAATCATGTTGTATATCTGAAAATAATGTTATACGTCTGTTAAACTTCAATTTAAAAAAATAGGATCTGCCACATTCTGGTAAGTTTCGGCAGATTCTTTAACTCTGAAATACATTATTCCTCTGTAAAAGATGATAGTCAAGGGATCCCTGGGTGGCGCAGCGGTTTAGCACCTGCCTTTGGCCCAGGGCACGATCCTGGAGACCTGGGATCGAATCCCACGTCGGGCTCCTGGTGCATGGAGCCTGCTTCCCCCTCTGCCTATGTCTCTGCCTTTCTCTCTCTCTCTTTCTCTCTCTGTGTGTGACTATCATAAATAAATAAAAAATTTTTTTAAAAAAGAAAGAAAAAAGATGATAGTCAAGAGAATACTCACTATTTCTACCTTCTAAGAGGCTGAAGACAAATGGGAGTCTCATGGAAAGGTGTTCAGTTCACTCCTAGGAAGTTTCTCTGCCATATCTCTTTCCTTTTCCAAAGAGGAATAAAAGATCTTTATATGTGCTAGGGAGCTATATTTGCACAGTTAAGAAAACAAGGAAATTTAATGTTACAGACAGCCCTTTGGTCCTCAGCTAGGGAAAATATGCTGTATTTTTTGCTCTTACAATTAGGAGGCCCAGAATTTTTGTCCAAAACTTGGATAGCTAGAAAATAAAAAGAACATAAATAAAAATGAACAAGAAGTGCCTTGGTGGCTCAGTCTGTCAAGCATCGGCCTTCAACTCAGGTCCTGGGATAGAGCCCTGCATTGATTGGGCTCCCTGCTTGGGGGGGGGGGGGGGGGGGGCGGGCTTGCTTTTCCCTCTCTCTCTGCCCCTCCTCCTGCTTGTGCTCTCTCTCCATCAAATAAATAAATAAAAATATTTAAATAAATAAATAAAAATGAACAAGATGGCAAAAATGTTACATTTCCCTAATACAGCATGATACTAAGGGCCAGGAAAGAAATTTGACAAATGTAATGTCTCTGTGAATTTTGTCCAAAGAGGGCAGGCAGTTTGATGAGCTTCATACATTGCTAGAAATAGAAGTAAATGAAATAGAACCAACAAGGCTTTAGTTCTAGCTTGAGAGAGAGAGAAAGAAATCCAAACTTAGTATTAGCTCTATCAAGTCCTATTTTATAAGGTGAGTTTAATCAAGATTATATGATAAATTTTAACAAATATCCATTGTTGAGATGATCAAATGATTTTTCTCCTCACTCTGTTAATAAATAAATTATGTTAGATTTCCTAATGTTGAACCATCCATGCAGCCATGAACTAAACCCTCCTTAGATAAATGAGTTAATGATGAGTCACTGTTTTTTTTTCTGCTACTGAAATATCTAAAATTTTATTTAGGATTTTTTTTTATTGACTTTCATAATAAGGTTGGTCTGTAGCTTCCTATTTTGTATGCAATCCTGCCAGATTTTGGCATCAATGTTATGCTCATCTCATAAAAATAATTTTGGAGTCTTTCTTCTTTTTCTAGGCTTTGGATCAGTTTAAATAGTATAAGAACTATTTGTTCTTAGGACAAATTCTTCTGTGAAACCATTTGGGTCTGGGAATTTTTGTAACTCTTTGACAACTTTCTCTATTTGTCCTGTGGAATTAGACTGTATTTTCTAGATGTTTCAGCATTTGTTTTATTAAATTGTATTTTCCTCAAAAATTGTCTATTTCATTCAGGCTTCTTAATTCATTTCAATAGAGCTGGAACAAAGTAGTTTATTTTGCAGTTTTTTTATTTCCTCTATTTCTATTTACCCTTTCTTTCTTAATTTTTGTGTTTGTTTGCCCTCCCTTTTTTTCTTAATCAGAATAGATAGGAGTTGATTATTGTATCAGTTTTGCAAAGAATGCACTATGGAGTTTCAGTATTCATTCTGCTATTGTGTTTTCCAGTTCAATAATTTTTAATTTTAACTTTATTAATCTCTACCCTCTATTCTTATTTAATTTATTATGCTTATTTTCCTGACATATTAAGTGCTTAATACATATATTTTCATTGTTTTGTTTATTGATACAGTATTTAAGGTTGTGAGTTATTTTTCTGCTTTAGCTGTACATATATCCCATAAATTATAAAATGTTGCATTTTCATATTCCTCTTCTAGATAGTTTGCAATTTTTTGAAAGATTTTATTTCTTTATTTGAGAGAGAAAGAGAATGAGAGGGAGAGGGACAGGGAGAGAGAATCTGAAGCAGACTCCGCAATGAGCACAGAGCCGGACATGGGGCTTGATCCCACAAGTGAAAGGTCATGATCTGAGCTGAAACCAGGATCATAGGTTTAACCATCTGAGCCATGCATGCACCCTTAAACAGTTTGCAATTTTGTGTATTTCTGTTCGCCCTCAAGGGACTTTGTAATAGTCAGGTAATTAAGTTTTAGTTTCATTGCACAATGATCAGAAAACATTATCTGTACCAATATAGGAAATGTATTGAGGTTTGCTTTTGTGACCTAATATCCATTTAATTTATGTGGCTGTCTTTTCCTCTTCACAATAAGTTGTATTTCTAATTTCTAGGATACATAACTGCACATACAACACACAAACATATATACATATATTAAATTTGTCTATATCATGGAAATGACATGTAAATTAGATTTATGTAACTGATTATTTTATTTAGACATAGAATTTTCTATCTTTTCTCCTGTATTTCTGTAAACTTGTTTTGTCATAGACTGAGAAAGGTAATTTAAAGTTTTCTTCCACCAGTATAATTTTTCTTTTTACAGCTCCTCATGTTTTACTATTTGGTGCATGGAAAGTCACAACTATTACAAATACATTGTTAATTGTACTCTACAACATTAGAAAGAATTCCTACTTAGCAGTTTTGGCCTGATTTCCATTCTAGCTGATATCCATATTGTTTATTTGTTTATTTGCTAGCATTCACTTAGGACATCATTTCATTCACTTGACCACCATTTTATTTTCAACCTTTTTTGAATCACTTGGTTTGTATGTGTTTCTTGTATGCAGCATGGAGTTGTATTTCTTGTATTTTGCTTATTGATTCAGCCCAAGTATTTTTCTATTAATAGAGATGTTAAGACATTTATATTTATCTCTATAGTATGTATTTGCTTTAATTCTATCATAATATGTCATGGCTTCATATTTTATATTTATATTATTTGAGCCATTTACTATATGGTTTGCTTTCCTTCTTCTTTATTGTGTGAAATTCTGATACTGATGCATGCTTTTATAATTACAACTTTATATAAAACTCTTACTCTATTAGTTCCCCTCTCATTCTTCTCTACCATCCAGTTTTAGTCAATAATATATCATTTCATAGTGTTTACACTGTTAAATATACTTTTTTCATTTTGTTTGTCAGCTTGTAGATACTCTTGTCTTACCTCCAAGGAGATGTCAAATTGTTCTAATTAGGCAAATGTTCTAATTTAGTATTCTCAATTTCAGAAAGCTGTATCAGTTAATATCACTTCTGTTTATCAATTAAGGCACCCGGTTGTACATGTTAATGGAAACATAAGATAGCTTCAGGTCCTAATGATCCCATAAAGTGAAATCTTGAACTTTTTACCTGTAGCTTAGTGAGAATTTAGTGACTATCTGTTGAACCCGTAAATGGTTGGGCAAATTTTATAAGATAAGCAAGTCTTCTTGCTTCTCTGTGATATTATGGATTCTTTAGCCTAATTTTTCTTGTCAAAATACCCTATTAACTTTCAGTGAGCACCTCAGTCCATGGCTCTATTTGGGTTATATTTTGTATATTCTTAGGAACTTTGTTCTTGGTATTGTTTTGAAGGGTAGCAGAATATGCCACTCCAAAACATGCCACTCTTGGCATAAGGATTATTTTGAGCTGAAGACAATTTTAAGAAAAAGTAGATACAAGAAAAACTCTCTTCCTTCCCCCTATTTACCCAAAAGCAAGATATAAATTTGTAAAGGTGTGTCCCCTTCTCTCCTTATGAGGAAGACAGAAGTTAATCACTGGAGACAATTCTAGATACTTCTCAGCCCAGAGACCTCACCAGCAGAATTACATAATAAACCCTACTAATTAGCCCTTACCATCCATTAGTTTCCCCCCATATTTTTACCTTTCCACAGTTTGCCACACACATCACCCCCGCCCCGAGGCTCAAAGTCCTTTTCTTCCGTCTTTCCATTTTCCTACAAATTTATTATTCTTTTGTTAAGATATTACTTAAGCCCAAGTTCTAACTTACCCTTGGAGTTTTTCTTTTTTCTTTTTTTTATAATAAATTTATTTTTTATTGGTGTTCAATTTACCAACATACAGAATAACAACCAGTGCTCATCCCATCAAGTGCTCCCCTCAGTGCCCGTCACCCATTCACCCCCACCCCCCGCCCTCCTCCCCTTCCACCACCCCTAGTTCGTTTCCCAGAATTAGGAGTCTTTATGTTCTGTCTCCCTTTCTGATATTTCCCACACATTACTTCTCCCTTCCCTTCTATTCCCTTTCACTATTATTTATATTCCCCAAATGAATGAGAACATATAATGTTTGTCCTTCTCCAATTGACTTATTTCACTCAGCATAATACCCTCCAGTTCCATCCATGTTGAAGCAAATGGTGGATATTTGTCATTTCTAATGGCTGAGGAATACTCCATTGTGTACATAAACCACATCTTCTTTATCCATCATCTTTCGATGGACACCAAGGCTCCTTCCACAGTTTGGCTATTGTGGACATTGCTGCTAGAAACATCGGGGTGCAGGTGTCCCGGCATTTCATTGCATCTGTATCTTTGGGGTAAATCTCCAACAGTGCAATTGCTGGATCGTAGGGCAGGTCTATTTTTAACTCTTTGAGGAACCTCCACACAGTTTTCCAGAGTGGCTGCACCAGTTCACATTCCCACCAACAGTGTAAGAGGGTTCCCTTTTCTCCGCATCCTCTCCAACATTTGTGGTTTCCTGCCTTGTTAATTTTCCCCATTCTCACTGGTGTGAGGTGGTATCTCATTGTGGTTTTGATTTGTATTTCCCTGATGGCAAGTGATGCAGAGCATTTTCTCATGTGCATGTTGGCCATGTCTATGTCTTCCTCTGTGAGATTTCTCTTCGTGTCTTTGGCCCATTTCATGATTCTGACCCTTGGAGTTACTCATCACTGAGTACTCCTGTATGCAAGATACACGTGTTAACATGCACACTTATGTTTTCTCTTTTTAGTCTGTCTTTTGTCCTTCTATTTTTAGGGCCTAAGTGAAGGAATCTAAGATAGAAAGAGGGAATTTTGTTCCTCCTCTAAAGTTTCCAGTAATCCACAGATCAAGGGGAGAAGATCTAAAAGCATAAAAAAAAAAAAAAAAATGAGAGCTTTGGTTCCCAGAAGTCCCTTATGCTAAAAGTTCAAAGATAACCATCATGTGGGAGATTTAGCAGTAGTAATCACTCATTCTTCCTCCCCAGTGAGATCTAACTAGTGAGAAAGTACAAGGAGCCAGTAGAGGATCAAAATATCATTACAGGCTTTATTAATAGCAAAGCTGATTAGGAAAATATGCCAGGACTCAGAGCCCCCTCCCAGAACCTGGACTCTAACTTCACCCAATAAGGGATAGGAGGAGGACTTGGAAATGAAATAGAACAAATCTCGCTTGTCCCTGTCAAGACTTTGCCTTAATTCAGTACCAACAGGTCAGTAAGGGAGAGACATGGGTACAGTTCCATCATCACCAACTTGTCTCTTTTCCCATCTTATCTGTCAGATTAATCTATCTTCCTCTAGTATAATACAGTAAGTAAGAAAGCAAAAATAGGAGTGGAAAGTGCTCAGTTCTTAACTGTTTCCTCCTGGCAAGTGGAACCAAACCTATTCTTTGATAGAGATTGCTAATTGCCTACTCAATAGCCATTTCTTCTTTCTTAATGAGTAACAAAATCCTAATTCTTTCTTCCCAGGATGGCAATGTCCTGAAGTTAAATGCTAAGTTGCCTAGTCTCCCTTGTAGGTAGGGCTGGCTAAAAAGATGTCAGAGGAGGTCACTCATTCAATAGGTAAAGCATCATCTGCCTTTCTTTGTCCTTGTGTCTTCTTGATGCTTAGAATGTGGACATGGAGCTCTAGCAGCCATATGGAACCCATGAAGCATCTGCAAGAATGAAGTCACTACTGAGACAGGAAAGAGGAAAGAGAGAGGATCTGAGTCTTTGCTGACTCACACTGCCGTATCAGCCTTGGACTGCCTACTTCTAGATGCCTTTTATATTAAAGAAAAATAAATCCTCATGATTTTAAGTCACTGCAGTCAGATTCATGTTATTAGCAGCTGAAGCAATTAGTAAATGATTGATTTCATTTGTGGAAGTGTGAGGGACGAGAGGGTAATGTGTTTTTCTATCTAATACATGGGCTGAGGGCCAAGAATGAGCCATAGTGACAGATATCCTCCCATCTGCTCCACAGAATATAGAGAAACACCTAGGCTGTGCCTCTCAAGCTCTATTCAGTTCTCCTTGACTCTCTCTCCTGCTATTTGGTGTCTATCACTTATCTCTGTGCTTCCCCACCTGTTTATACTGTAGGACAATGTGTAGATATCAAGAACAGATTATTCTTTTTTATACTCCAAAACTATTTTACCATATAATCATTACAAAATTGTATTTGGACATCAACATGAATAACATCTTTATATTTCTAATTTAGAATTGATTATAGATCATAATCATAGATCAAGACCAGAGTTATGGATTTAAGAGTCACAATAAAGTAAAGGTTGTTGAAGCCAAAGAGGCTGAAGAGATGCCTCAGGAAAAGTCAAGAATAGAAGTGAACCAAGGACTGGACCCACAGGAATCCCAGCTTTAATAATGGTTCTTAAAGGGGAAAACTTCCTTTGCTGAAAATCAAAATGTCATGGTATGATCGGGTGACAGCATTTTGGTATTGTGGTAGAGGGATTTACTTGAGGATATCTGACACAGAGTATCAAATTAGGTCTCTCAGTTACTATAAAACAGAAGCTCCTAAATGTGTTCCTGTTTGTTGACCACTGAGAACCAACAATTCCTCAACACCAACCTATAAGGACCAAAGGATGACTTATCCTTGTAAGAGGAGTGAAGGTTTTTGGAATTTGCAAAATATTGTCTTTCCTGTGGGAGCAATAAATATCTCTTGTCTAGCTATTGTAAGAATCAGCAAAAGTACCTCTGAGTTTTGTCATTTCACATCTTCAAAGGGACTGCTTTCCAAAAGATCCAAGCCAGTGTCTCAGTTAGTCAAATTTATGCTATCACCCCTACTCACCCCAATGCGAATATGTAATGAATGCAAGGAAGGATATTTGGGAGACGTAATGCATTTATTTCATAATTATTCCTTTTCATTCATATCCTTATAGTTCTGACTTATTCCTTATTCCTACTCATTTATACCAATGGTAATTTTTTCTTTGTCTGTGCCATAGTATACTTGCTCTTATCTTTACTTATTCTTGACTCTTTCCTAATGTCCCCAAGATCCCCACATACCTAGACACAGACAATCCTCTGGAGAGTAGAAATCAACTAGGCCCAGACAATCAGCAGTTGTAATTGCTCTTTGCTACCTAGTTTCTCATACCAATTCACATTGTACAACAATCTAATTTTATGGAAGAGTTAGAGAATATAAGCAAAGCAAAGTACATCAACTCAGTACTTTATATGACTCTCACCATATCCAAAAGAAAAGTACCAAATACTCTTCACAGGGAGTTTTCTCAAGGACACCCCAAGTTCTAGCCTCTACTCAGCCCCATTCTTCTGGCCATACTGTGTCTCCACCCTCCCATCTCTGCACAAGGGTTGTTCTGGCCCAAGATTCACCTTCCTGCTTACACTAAGGACAGTTTATGAGGTTATATTCCTTGAAAAATGAACTATTTGATATAGAATAGCAGATTCTTCAGCTGAAGAGTACAGAGTGGACTTTGGCGCTCAAGATTTGGATCACTTCCAAATTTCCCTGCAAGTAGAAAATGTAATATGACTCCTCTTTCTTCCTGATTCTCTAATATTTAACTATAACACATACACATATATACACATAAACACACACACACACATATTCTTAGAGACAATAAACTTTAAATCTACTTTAAAGAATAAAAGAATTTTCCTAAACACCCCATAATGTACACAGTATTTCCAGGGCAAGATAGAGATAGCAATTAACATAATCACAGAAATCCATGGAATTTCTCCTTTGTTCTTGCTTTCAGCCTTAGCATACAGAGCCCAAGAAATTGGCCCAATTACAAAACCACCTACGCCATGGTTACCATTCCGAGCCCTAAGAGTTCTGAAACTTGGAAATGAAAGACTTTAGTTTTGCTTTATCCTTACATTTCAAACCATGTAAAGAACTCTTGTGCAAGGCCTTCTCTTGTGTGTATATGTATGTATATGAGATGATTTATGACATCCCTAGACAAGCAACCTCTCAAGAAGCTGGGAGACTATCTTACCTATGGCACCAAGGTATCTACATTTGGTTTTGGTAAAGCTGCTCCCATAACTGAAGAAAACAAATTCACTCTCCTGGACTCTCATACCATTACTTGCTCCATCTTGCAACCAGAGATGTTGCTTGGACAGGGGCACCTTGGTGACTCAGTCAATTGGGCATCCAACTCTTGATTTTGACGCAGGTCACTATTCCAGAGTCATGAGATGGAGCCCTACATCAGGGTCCATGCACAGTGGGGACTCTGCTTGAGATTTTCTCTCTCCATCTCCCTCTGCCTCTCTCCGCACCCACATGCTCCCCCCCCCTCTCTCTCAAGTAAATAAATAAATCTTTCAAATAAAAAGAAGAAATATTGCTTGGACAAACCCATTTATCCTACCAAGAAAAGGATGAAAGGCCTAGAGCTTCATCTTATTCATCTCTTGGATGTAGTATAGAGTCTAGTAAATAGTAGACAATTAATAGATGCTAAATTGCAAGCAATGAACCAATTTACATGGTACAAAGTAGTATAATCTTCAAGAAGAGTATAAGCAAGAAACTTCCAATTTTGTAAAGTGGAGAAAAGACCCTACTTGAAAAGAAAAGATGGAAGGTTCTGTACTTGTAAGTAAAAAGATACTTGAGTGTGAGCTTACCAGTAATTAAGTGATACAAACAGAACCATCAGAGAAGCACTCTTCTCAGGGTTTTACCCAGGGCAAGTTTCACATCCTTATTCCTCAAACTGTAGATAAAAGGGTTAAGCATGGGAACCACATTGGTATAAAAGACTGAGGCAAATTTACCCTGGTCCATAGATCCAGGAAAAGAGGTTGTTAAATAGGTGAATGCCCCTGACCCAAAAAACAAAGCAACAGCAATAATGTGGGAGCCACATGTGCTAAAGGCTTTGGACCTGCCCTCAGCAGAAGGAATACGGAGGATATTAGAGAGAATCAATGCATAAGAGATGAAGATGCTGATGCTGGATATTGTGATGACCACTCCCACAATAATAAAAAACACCAACTCATTGACATGGGTGCTGGTGCAAGAGAGCTGCAAGAGAGGAAGAACTTCACACAGATAATGGTGGATGATGTTGGAATTACAGAACGTCAGTCTCAATATGCTTCCAGTGTGGGCCATAGCTCCCGCAAACCCTATCACGTATGAACCAAACATCAGCAGAGAACAAACCTGTGGGGACATGTTGACCGTGTACAGCAGAGGGTTGCAGATAGCCACATAGCTATCATAGGCCATTGATACCAACACATAGCATTCAGAATTGATAAAGAAACAGAAGAAGAATAGCTGAGTCATGCATCCCACATAAGAGATGATATTTTCTGACACAAAACCATTCAGCATTTTAGGGGTAAACACACTGGCATAACAGAGATCTATAAAAGACAAGTTGAAGAGGAAAAAGTACATTGGAGTATGAAGGCTAGAATTCAGCCCAATTAAGGTGATCAAGCCCATGTTGCCCACCACAGTAAACACATATATCCCTAAGAACAAGAGGAAGAGGGGTAGCTGGAGCTCTGGCTGTTCTGATAATCCCACTAGGATAAACTCAGTTGCTGAGGAGCTGTTTCTTAGAGTCATTCTCTTCCAGGGAGCTGTCTGTGGAAACAAGTGATAAAATACATAGATTGATGAGAGTCACAAGCATCACTGATGGAAGAAGGCTCTAGAAGATGAGCCCATATATGGATGTCCTACCTTTTTACTTTCTTTACTCATCTATGCCTCCTCCCTCAGCCAGGTTGTTGACAATATGCCCATGACTATATCTCAGCTCCCCTGGCAGGAGCTCTCCTGTCCCCCATTGTCTCCACCCATTCTCTGCCTCCCTCTCCTACCATAAAAGGAAAGCCAAGAGTGCCCCCTACTGTCTCTACACATACTACCTTCTTCCTCTAAACCCCTTCGCTCCATCTTACATTAAAATAAGTGTTGAAAGCAGGGAAGGGATCGATATACTCTAGATGTCTGGGTTTAAAAGAAAATCATCAGGAATGATGAGATTCAGACATTCACCTTCCTTCTCCCTGGTCCCACTCAGTGCTGGGCCTTATGCAATCTTTTTTCCCATTAGCTCAAAGGAGAAAATGGTGTTCCTGCATAAAACAAGCAGCCTCAAGTGTTAACTCCTCTGAGTCCCCCAGTGCTGAGAATTAGACCTTTTACAGACCCCAATCACCAAGGTACTCTGGGAATAGAATAAGATTTCTGTTTGTGGATTTTCCCAGATGGTCTACACCAACTTCAGGAGAAAATATAAAATAGCAACTTTCATTTTTACCAGAACCCCAGCTGGCATATCACAGAGAAGTTTATGCTACTTGATCTCAGGGGCCTGCTTAGACACAATTTCCCCTGGGAATTTCTCAGAGACTTGTTTCTGTGAGGAAGGAATTGCACTGTCTTTGTTTACAGCCTGGATTATGCTGCTTCCCTAGCATCTTGGGACTCAGGTATTCTACTCAAACTTCCCTGTTACTCCAGGGATTTCACGCCATTCACTACTGAGTGAGAGAGGTTTATTTTTCCTCTCCATTAACTCTTAGCACTTAAGCTTGACTTTAAAGGAAAATAACCTCAAACTTATTTTAGCCACCATTTCCAAATATTCAAAGGGAATTTGGTAATAGACAACAATTTAAATCAGAGTTGTAGATGCTACAGAGAGCACCTCAGACAAAATGTTTCAAACAGCCTGAGCTGCTCAGAACAGTGGAAACACCACACTATCACCACCACAAGCACCACCTACCCTCAGATCTATTAAGGGCCACAGACAGGCCTTTGCTATATATGGAGATTAAAATATAACAACACATATGCAAGGAAGCACACATACACCTGCATAAAGTTACTCCATAGATACGTGCAGGCCAAGATGTAACAGGAGATGTACCTAAATGTTTTAATCCTGTCATTCTCCAGATGACAAAGCTGCTCTCCATATGATCTGCTACATGAATATTCTAAGAAACATTCAAAGGCATGTCAGCAACTGCATTTGTAAGTTAACTGAGACTGCCTAAAATAATCCCAGTTTTCCTGGAATAGTTCTGATTTACATCTATTATCCCTGTAATTATTAATAGCACACTGTCTCACTCTTAAAAGTGTTTGGATTTGGCTAAGAAATTATATGGTCACCCTACTAAAAAGAGCATAAGCAGCTATTCAGGTCCTCTGGCCCCCACTGCCTCCTAGACCCACTGACCTCCATCCTCATTCTAAGGGAGTATCTTTTACCCTCCTTGCCCTCAAAGTTCTCCTTAACTGAACTTATTCCTCCTGACCAACCAATACTATATCTTCAGTAGATTTATGTTCAAAAATGGGAAGAGCCCTTGCTGCAAGCTGTTTTAGGGTTTCCAAAAACCCTAAAGCAAAGAAATACAAACCCTAGCTACCTTCCTAAAATAGGTAGAAGGGGAATAGAGGGAGAAGAATTATGTAGGTACAAGGATTAAGCATTGGTACAGTTTTACATTATAATCATTGTGATCATAATATGAGTGATACAACATTGTTGAGTATCATTGTTTATGGAACAATAGATTGATTAGTAATATTTAACAAATTTGGACATACACATATATATTGAACAGTCGATTCTACTCCTAGGTGCATACCCAATAAAAATAAATACACATGTTATCTAATGACATGTCAAGTTTCATAGCACCATTATTCATAATAACCAAGAACTGAAAGTAACCCATATTTCAATCAGCTATATGCTGGATAATAAATTGATATTAATAAAAAAGAATTCCGAATAGCCATGAAAGTTAATAAAGATTTTATTTATTTATTCATGAGAGACACAGAGAGAGAGAGAGAGGCAGAGACACAGGCAGAGGGAGAAGCAGGCTCCATGCAGGGAGCCTGATGTAGGATTTGATCCCAGGTCTCCAGGATCATGCCCTGGGCTTAAGGTGATGCTAAACCGCTGAGCCACCCAGGCTTCCCAGCCATGAAAGTTAATAGCATAGATAAAGGTCACAAACTTATTATGAAGCAAAAGAAGCCAAGCATAAAGAGTACACACTTTATGATTCCATTCATATGAATTTCAAAAATAAGGAAACTAATCTGTGGTGTTATAAGTCAGATAGCTGTTATTTGGGATCCCTGGGTGGCTCAGCAGTTTAGCTCCTGCCTTGGGCCAAAAGCGTGATCCTGGAGTCCCAGGATGGAGTCCCACATTGGCTCCCTTTATAGAGTCTGCTTCTTCCTCTGCCTGTGTCTCTGCCTCTCTCTCTCTCTCTGTCTCTCATGAATAAATAAATAAATAAATAAATAAATAGTCTTTAAAAAAGAAAGATAACCATTATTTATGCTTGGTCTTGCAGAGTCTAGTGACTGGAAAAGGATATACTTCAAGGTTGTTGACAATATTCTATTTCTGATAGGGGTACTGATAACATGGATGTGTTCAGTTTGTAAAAATTCATCAAGCTATTTCCCTTTATAAAAAGATTTTATTTATTTATTTGAGAAAGAGATAGTGTGAGAAAGCAAGAAAGACCACAAGTGGGAGGGAGAAGCAGACTCCCTACTGAGCAGGGAGCAGGATGCTGGTCTCCATCGCAGGACCCTGGGATCAGGACCTGAGACGATGGCAGACACTTAACTGAGCCACCCAGGCACCCCCATCAAGCTATATCCTTGTGTTATACTTAAGTGTTAACGTAAGTCGAGAACAAAAATAAATTAATATTTTAATAAATCATCCTGACAAACTACTTCAACACTAAAATTACAAAGCATCTTTGAGCCATTAATTCCCTAATTTGTAAAATGAGAATTTACTGATCTAACAATTCAGTATCATAGCATGTACAAAAAAGACAAAAACAAGGGCACCTGGGTAGCTCAGTGGTTAAGCATCTGCCTTAGGCTCGGGTCATGATACTGGAGTCTTGGGATCGAGTCCTGCCTCAGACTCCCCACAGGGAGCCTGCTTCTCCCTCTTCCTATGTCTCTGCCTCTCTCTGTGTGTCTCTTTTGAATTTAAAAAAAAAAATCATTTTTATTTTTCAGCCATTTTGTATCTCTGAAAACTCCCTTTATTTCTTATTTAAAGGGAGGAAATCAAAGGGCAAAAGAATTTATGGATATGAAACAACTACAGAGTGCCTGGTATTATGCCATTATGTTGGATGTTTTCTAATGTAATATTTATAACTGTACAATGTGCATATGTATAGAAGATTGTTTTGTTTTTTCCAAAGATGACCATAGCAGCACATACCCATATACACACATATACACACATCTGTATCCTACATGTTCTTGGTACAATAGGACTGACACTCCTTAAATAAAGAGATAGGATCTATATTCCCTACCCTTGCATCTAAGCAAGGACTTGGGATTTCTCCAACCAAAAGAGAATAGCAGAAGTGATGTTATCTGACTTCTAAAGTTCAGCCCTACAAGGGTACAGCTTTTACCTCTCTCCCACTCTTTCTTTTTCTCTCTTTACCTCTCTCTCACTCTTTCTTTTTCTCTCTTTCTCTCTCCCTCTCCTGACCCCTTCCACTCTTATTTCTCTTTTATCATCCTCTAGACTTCAGGACAATCATATTGGAACCCTCTGGCCTTGTCTCCAGATATGCCACAGGCCAGCAAGTTTATGGTCATTTACCCAATATTAAGAAGATGCAGAAGCCCTCTAGGACCTGTATGCTAGTTGGTAGACATCAAGGAAAAATACTCAAGGGAAATGGCCCAGGGACTTTTCAGTACAAATTTGAATTACTTAGTCCAGTTCCCCCTTATTACTCAGAATATCTCCTATGGTTCCATATTTAGATGTTTTTAGGCTTACTTTTATGTAGAAAATAGGCATTTCCTTTTAGTACACATAATTTTTCTAGTACACATAATTTCATATCTTCTATATTTCCCCCTTTAAACAACAATTTATCAGATGTGCAGCAATGGCCCAGCAATGAAAGACTGAGAATTAATTATCTCTATTCATTAGAGTAGAAATCAACTTATTAACTTATTCATCATCCAATATGTATTATTAAGCCCAGCTATTTCCAGTACTCTTGAAAACTTTATACTCAGAAAAATCTCTCCTGAAAGAACAAAACTAAGAATTCTGAATAGAACAAAACTAAGAATTCTGGGTAAAATACAAAAATCATCTATCTGCTAATGTTTGAGGTGGCAGAGACTCAATGAATTCCCATGAGAGCAAAAGACAAAAGATAAAGTAATAATTCAGAGGGGTACACAAGCACTGGACCTGGAATTTGCCTTGGGGGAACTAGCAGATTGCCAACGGCCCAGAGTTGGGTTTTAATTCAGTTGCCTATGCAGGACATAAAGGATAAATCCTGGGATAGGTCCATTCATGACTAAACCTTAGCAGCCTGAGAGTTTGGAATCATTACTAACTTGTAATCCTGGATCCCCAAAGAAACATTTTCCATGGCTAAATTAGAGAAATAAAAAAAACTCACACAGGAAGAAGGCAAGATATGTGTCTGATATGGCCTTGGCTCTAGGGAAGAGAAAGAGATAAAATATCTCCTGAGAACTTCTAACAACCTCTTCATTCCAGGTTAAAAAAAAGTCATATTACAAATGTAACCAAATATATATATATTTCCTCTCTGGAAAATATAGATTAGCTCCAGATATCAAAGAATTTCCCCAGATAACTAACTGGGGATCATGAACTTTTAATGAAAAGCCCTAAACAAACACAAAATAAGCCACCAGAAATGAAAATAATCATTAATGATAAACCACAAGCTACAGGACCAGGCCTGCAAAATTATCAGGCTTATCAGGGACAGAATACAAAATAGTTTATTTAATATGTTCAGAAAAAAAGAGCAAAGTGTAATGAAGGCTCCATCAAAACTTGACAGGACAGATTTTTTTAAACAATCAACTAGCACTTTTAGAAATGAAAACATGATAGTTGAAATGAGGAAGTCTATGAATGTGATAGCCTATTAGACACAAGTGAAGAGTTAATAGGTAAAATGGAGGAGGATAGATCTAAAGGTATTAACCAAAGTCAGCATCAGCCACAGGGAAAGACTATGAATTAGAGACATAACTTAAGAAATGTAGAAAGAGAGAAGGTCCAATAGGCATATAGAGAGCATTTACCACATTCTAGAGCCTGTGTTTTGCTCTAAGAATATAGCAACAATCAAAAGAGATACAAAATCCCTGCCCTTTCAAATATATATAATCTAGTTATATACCTAGTACCTAGAATAAACAGATACTTATACATAACTAACTAGAAGTATTGACTGCAACATTAGTCCTCCTTCCATGTTTAGGAATCTGCCTTTATGTGAGCCTTGATTGGAACCAGACTCAGCCTTCTGTGAAGCTTCCCCAAAGAAAGTAAGACTGAACTCAGTCAGTCAGATGTTTCTATGCAGGACTCTAAGTCTGGGGCAAGTGACACAAAGAAACAGGAACAATTTATATTTCATTTTGGCAAAGACAAAGACAGAAAAATTACCAGTGATAATGAGTATTGGGTATTGGTGGTACCAATACAAGGAACCAATGCAGCCTAACCAGATGGTTCTGTGGTATAACTTGGCTGTGATTCCACCACCTGATTTCCCCTAGATCCTGCTGGATTCCAAAAGCTAATTCTCTGGCCTGCTCTATGGGTTTGTTAATAAACCCCAATTAATTCCATCTTTTGCCAAAGTTAACCCAAATCAATTTCTGCTGTTTGCAGTCAATAATCCTGGCTAGTATGATAGGAACTGGACATTCAGGAAGCTGTAGACAAGAGAGTAGAGACAGAAAATCATTTAGGCCATGAGACAAATTTCTCTTATTCCTAGGATGAAGGCAGACACATCTATCAAAATTACCTTCTTAGAGGGATATAACAAACTCTCTTTCAAAGTTTTGCTCTATTTTGAATGATATTCCCCTTTCATGGAAATGTTTGGATATGATTTGGAGGATAAATGAACAAACATTTCCAATTCCACAGATAATTCTTCATATTCCTACACAGTTTTGAAAACTTTCAATTCTTCAGTGACTCATCTTTTCTAATAAACTTCATTACACTGTTTACTGAATGAATAACTTTGCTGGCTAAACAGAAAGGTATTCAATGAATTATCTGGCCAAATTTTTTATGCAATATGGGTCATAGCAAAAAATAATGATAATAATAATAATAAAAGGGATGATATTTAACATCAAAGGAAGCTTATGGCACAATAATTATTTTTATTAATGATTAAATAGCTAGTGTTTGTTTAAATTGGGCAGTGTTATGATAGATTTCTGTTTTTCATGGACTCTATATTCACTTTATTGCCTTTGATGTTTCATATGAAATCAATACATAGAATAGCTTTTTGTACACTTTTTAAAACTCGGGAAATAATTTTCCCCGAAAAAGTCATTATAAAGTATTCCAAAAAGTATATATTTGATTTTTAGCAGGTTATTTTATGCTAGTTCTTTATTCAAAAACATTCTCCAATTATTACATTGTTACTATGGAAATATACAATCTGTTTTATGATATGGTTTTAGAAATGCATTGGTATTAGGCTTAAATATAAGTAGAAGGTTACCAGCAGAGAAAATTAGGAGAACATTCTGAGCAAAGGGAATCACAAAAAATAATTTAAAAGTCCATCAGAGGAAAAAAGCACTGCAAATTTGGGGAATGGCAAATGATATTGAGACTTGAATTGCTGTATACATGGCAGGGAGGGGTGGGAGATAGTTGGGAAAGGTTAATGATGATAATAAATAATATCTCTCATCCATTTCTGATTCCAGAATCAATTGAGAAATTAGAAATTAGTCTAATTTCTCACTCATAGTACAGTAGTTCAGCAGGTCCCACACATATTTATATCAGTTTTGATGCTGATAGAGTTGACTGAGAGACCCAGCTTGGATGTACAAGTAAGACCTTGTAATTTCCTATGGCACTTCACAGACTAAATTAGTGAATATGGGTCTAAACCAAGCTGCACAACAATTGGTATTCTCTTATAACGAAGAAGGATTACAGATGAATGGGAGCACTGAGAATGTGCCTGTCCTAACCAGAAATGGGGCGAGAGGCCATAAGAAGGGGACTAGGACACACTAAGCCACATAAGCTCATTCACCCAATTTCTCATCAGTCCTGTAAACTATCCTCTTCCTTTGAGTTAGAGCAGGAAAGATAAAGGGGAAGAGAAATGGTTGCTTCTTTATTTACCTGCCTGGGATGTAAACATTTCTTCACTAGGGAAAGAGAAGTTTAAAGCATAAACAAGGCTAGAATGTCTAGACTTGCCTTTGACTTCTGATAAAAGATGAAAGAGAAGGATAGAGACCAGAAAAACTGAACTAAGGTAGTGGGAGGAATATGCAGAATTGACACTAAGAATAAATCAAAGACAGAGCTACTCTTAGAATTTAGAAAAGAAATATAGGATCATCAGATGAACATATCACTGTTAAAAAACTCTTTGGAAAGAAGGAAGCAATGTCTTTCTGTGCAGCAAACAGAAATATTTTGTATCATTCCATAGACCTTTTAGCTTTAAATACAATGAATATCATTGAAAATAATGATTTTGATAAAAATTTAATCACATGGAAGGCTGTTTACAATGTGTTACAGAATGAAAAATAAAGTTACAAAATTGTACTTAATATGATCACATCTGTCTCTGTTGTATATATATATATGCATATATATATATCTACATATGTGTGTGTATGTGTATACACACAGGTGTATAGATATATATAGTGTTTGCAAAATGGTCTAAGCCATCACAACTGCACATGGAGAAAAATATTCTGAAAGAGTATACATTAAAATACTAAAAGTAGTTTTCTCTAGGTCATAGAATCATGGTTTTTTTTTTTTTAGAATCATGGATTTTTTTTATCTTTTGCTTTTCTCTACTTTCAATATTCCTATAGTATTCCTATAGTACTTGAGCATTACTTTTGCAAATTTAAGAATTATTGTTTTTAAAAAATAAATTTAAAACAAAACACTGTAGCGGCACCTGGGTGGCTCAGTTGGTTAGTGCCCCTCTCACTCATATTACAGTTCAGCAGGTCCCACACATACTTATATTACTGACCCTATTAGTTCAATGCAATAAATAAGTAGAAAAATCTTTAGGATCTTTCTCTTGACATATATTTTGAGCAAATTTTTCTAAATGAGAGTGAATGTATGAATTTACTTAGCTCAAAGGCAGCAGGAACTTGGACATTACACATGATGAATATATGTGCTATTTCTTACACATACAGATTGAACCTCTGGAAGGCAGCAAATGTTGAGAATATGGGCTCTAGAATCAGGCAGTCTAAATTTAATTGTTTACTCCACCACTTGCTATTGTACAATCTAAGCAAATTCTTTAACTTGTAGAGAAGATTAAATGAGAACTTGTACGTAAAGTCCAAAGGACCTAAAGTTTCCAAAATGACATTATTGGAGTTTGAAGAACATGAGTTTCTTGAGTGTGAAAGTCTTGTCCACCTTCATTCTCAGCTGTAATTCTGGAAATTTAGAATGAAAGGAGAAGGGTAGTCACTGCAAGCAAGGTACAATATGAAGGAAGGAAGCAAATGGGACAAGGAGTCCTATGTTTAAGGAAGCTAGACTGAGTGGCATCAAAACCCAATTGTGTGGACAAGAGTCTCAGGACTTGTTTCCCCTCTCAATCCAGGCCTACTTATTCCTTCTATGTGGTCTCACTGATCACTGATGGGAACCTGATGATATTATCACATGAGTTGGTAAAAGACAGTGAGAAGAAGACCACCTATGACACTCAGGGCTAATGGACTTTGAGACACAGAGTGTTGGCCCATTCACAGAGACCAGGTCTATCACCTGTACACAGACAGGCATCCTCAAGGGAAAAAAACATATAAAAGAATATTTTATAAACATGAATATTCTCTCATTAGATACTTACTTGCAGAATTACATTATATACAGCTCATTTCACCTACCATTCATATTTTGGTTTAAACACAATTTATCTCTAAATAGAACCAATGCTGGGGCAGGAAAGTTACAAAATAAGCCTGAAACATACTGCTTTGCTATAAAGCAACAAAGGCTCAAAATCTAATAGAGATATATTAAAAGAATATAGGAACTAGTTTGAAGAGGCTCCCACTGGATAAATCAGGAACAAACTTAGCAACGACTTAAGCAATGACAATAATGAATCATAACCCATTGGATAAAATTGAAATGCATGAGCCTACAATCATATGAATGAATAAACAGATGAATGAGTGAATGGATAAGTAAATAAGTACAGAAGGAAAGATTTTTTTCTGACAAAGTACCAACTAACAATAATGAAAGCTTGATGGAGTTAGAAAATCTCCACTTTTCAACCATCAGAGTAATACTGATTGAGGCAAGAATTATCAATGGATGCTAAAACTGGTATGTGAAAAATTGAAAAGGAACAAGACATTTCATAGTTCTAAAATATCTCTCCCTAACTTTAATTACAAAGGGAAAAGTAGGGATCCCTGGGTGGCGCAGCGATTTGGCACCTGCCTTTGACCCAGGGCGAGATCCTGGAGACCCTGGATCGAATCCCATTTCAAGCTCCCGGTGCATGGGGCCCGGTGCATGGGGCCGGCTTCTTCCTCTGCCTGTGTCTCTGCCTCTCTCTGTGTGTGTGTGACTATAATAAATAAAAATTTTTTTAAAAATTATAAAAAAAAAAACAAAGGGAAAAGTAGTAATTTTCCCCAATAAAACTACAAGGAACTTGCAAAGTTCCAAAAACTGTATTATCAAATGTCCCCAGAAGCAATTTTGACAGGATATAGAATATATTAATTTGTGACAGTAAAGAAAAAGGAAAGCAGTACTGTGCCCTGCAAAATCAACAAGGAAGAATCGGATTATGGTCTTGGTGACTTTTTTCTAGTTTATCTTTTGAACACAATCTTTCAGGCTTAGTCTGTTATTCTGGGGGAAATGGGAGCTTCGTACATGAATGATTCTTTTTTTTTTTTTTTCATCATACAAGTTGTTCTTTTAATTTGTTGTTTCTCAGATATGAGCGAAAATGGACAGTACAGAGGGAATGCACGATTGTTGGTATTTTATAAAACTGCTTTCAGAGCCAATGTTCAATCAGAGAGTGATTTAGAATTTGCCAGAAAAAGTTAACCATTTTATACAGCACTATGCTTGACTATAAAAAGGAGTGGAAAGTTGGGTTTACAAATCCTAGAGTCTGGCTCAGCTACAGCCACTAGATGTGGAGGATATATCAAAATGGACAACAAGGACCCTGCTCACACAGAACTTACAGTCTGATTTGTTGTGAGGATGTATATAGAAAAGCAAATGAGCAGTGGCCCTGCATTTGGACCAACACTTAACAGGTGAAGTGCAGTGTGCTCTGAGAATACAGGGTAGGGACACTGAAAGAGACAGAGATGTGGGAGAAAGATAATCCAGAAGGATACTTCATAATAAATTATCACAAAGGGAAAGTTCTAGACTATCTTTCCTTCCTTGGACCAAAAAGATTACCAGAGTTATGATGAAGCCAAGAAAAAGCCATTTAAGAAATAAAGGGATGAGGTAAAGCAGAATTTGCCACCTCAAAATGTCTTTTTGGCCTAAGAATGATCTTGATCTGATTCTTTTTAAGAAAACAAAGACAGAAGAAGCTCTGACAGCTGGATAGAAGTTGCTCCCTTTGTGAGGGAAATTTATAAGAGAAATCTCCATTTTTAAGAGTTTCTCCCCCTCTCTACCAAGAAGAGGGAGATGACTAAATCTCTACAAACTGTTATCAATGGAGAAGGTAGCAACTTAAATCTGCGTAACAACCATACCATCATTTACTGGGCTTTGCCTGATAACCTTTTCTGTAAGTGACAACCCTCCCCCGCAACATCTTTTTTTGCCTTTAGCTGGAGATGGTATTTAAGTTGGTGGCTTGGGTTGTTTTTCCTGAGTATCTCCTATATATACAGGATGTATACATGTTATTAAACTTCTCTTTGTTTTTCTCCTGCTAATCAGTCTCTCATCACAGGGGAGTTTCAGTCAAAAACTTAGAAGGAAAATAATTTTCCCTCCTCTACAGGGAATATATAATAAAGAAAAAGAAGACAGAAAAAAACATTCTCAGTTTTGCTCCCACTTTTCTTTATCCATTCAGATACCACAAGTGGTAGTTCATGAAGTAGAAAGGAATAAAAGCTGTAAAAGGAGAAGACAGTAGTACAAACACCACCACTGTCAAAATTAAAGGTAATCAGTTTTTAATGAGTGACACCCTTACTGGTACAGGATCTGGCCAAGAGTAGACCATCTGAGTATGTTTATACTGCTTGTGAGAGTATAAATTGAGATGAACTTTAAAGAAGGAATTTTGGAATAATATTCAACAATCTTATGTCATTCCGTAATTCTGTGTCTAAAAACATATCCTAATTAGAGGAAAACTCAAAGAGTTATTGAATAAGTCTGCTAACCATTGTTTATAATTTGGAAAAACAAAAGTAATATACAGTAGTAAAAAATTGTTAATGAGATATAATGCATGCATATACAAGAATTTTATGTGATCATAAAAATCAAGTTGGAAACAAGAGACCAGCAAAAACAAATTCTGTGAACTGTGTCTTGGGAAACACACTTATATAACCAGAGCTGACACTCCCTTGTTTTCACAGTGTGCTTTTCTCTCTGCCTCTTTTTGGTTATCCACAATCCTTCATATACATCTTTCCTGCTTTTTTATTCACTTATTTATCCAATAACAACCCTTTATTCCCTCCCCTGCATATTAGTTTTCATTGGTAGATAACATGTTAAAGCAGCTGCTCATAGACTTTGAAAACAAGGACAAGGTTGTGTGTATGTATGTGCAGGTGTAACCAAACTCAAGAGGTTTGCCATTGGGGTACACTGAATTGAACACAACTCAAGGAAGTGTTGAAAGCAAAGCACTTTTTTTTGTTTAGAGATTTTATTTATTTCTTCATGAGAGACACAGAGAGAGAGAGACAAAAAGAAATGCAGAGGGAGAAGCAGGTTCCCTGCAGGGAGCCCCATGTGGGACTCAATCCCAGGACCCAGGATCAAGGCCTGAGCCAAAGGCAGACCCTCAACTACTGAGCCACCCAGGTGCCCCAAAAGCAAAGCACTTTTTATTACTTGTTACAAATAAGAAGATAGAAACACGATCTGCCTGTGGGGTTAGTACAGGAAGCTTTTATTTAGCGTATTAGGAGCAGGGACAGGGTCTTGTACATACAGTAAGGAACTTAATACATATTCTCTTACCTAGGTATTTTAGTTCAACTGCATATATCTGGTATGTCAGCATGCTAGTGCATACATTGAATGTTCAAAATACAGTGGAAAACTCTACCCATAAGAGAAAATCTTATTAAAATTAGTTAAAGGTAACTTCAGGACAACTTGGGGGGGGGGGGGCTTCTGCACAGGTCCTCAGCTCCAAATCAGCTCAGACTGGCCTATACAAAGAGCTATCAGGGGAAACACCTAACCTGGCATTTCCTTGGCAGGAACTGCTGGTTCCAGCAACAAAACATATTCCATCCCTGCTTTTTTCCCTTCTCCTCCTCCCTTCTATTGATAGTTTTCAGCCCTCTGATCTGAGTAACTCCCTGTTGCATCTTGGCTAACACAAGCAGCATGCATAGAAAGACTGTCTTAAAACATACAACCAATAAGCAACATTGACCGACCCTGGAGAGGGTACAGAAGGACCAGAAAATTGAGTAAAGAGAGACTTCCTTTCACTGAGTATTTTTTGGTAATAATTATAAATACCATGAACATGTACTGCCCAGTCAATGTATGAATAAATACATATTGTAAATGGGATGTAGAAAGAATACACAAATTCAGAAAGAAATAATTCTCTTAATAATCCTGTGGAAATGACTTCAAAGAGAAAGAGACATCAGGTAACTTGCATGAGGTCACATAGTTGCTGAGTAAAAACTAGGCTCAAATCTGACTCTACCTCTCAATTCCCTACTCTGCTTTTTCTGAGTCTCTATGCTGTTCTTCCCTCCCTTGTCCCAGTCATCCCAATTCTACGCTGGTCCTGTGTTCTGTGCCATCTAAACACAGTTCCCTGGTTCCATTTTTATTCTTTTGAATTCACCCTTACTGATCTGTACCTTCCCAAAGGATGTAACTATATACGCATCCAGACTTCATTTTTACAAATAGAAGAGAATTTTCCTGAAGAGAATCTCATAAATCGAAAGTATTTTCAGAGTCTTTCATATATTGTTGTTTCTCAAAGACATATTTACCACTTATAATTTTCTTTTAAACCAAGAAGTAACTCTGCCTCCCTTTACACAGTACCATTAGGCTGTGGATTTACAAACCTAAACTGTATAATCCTTGCACCCTATACTGGAAGGGTGTGTCAGAGTCCCAGCAGAAAAAAGATGACTCCCGGAAAAATGTAACAAGGGCACTATTTGCATAGGTGTAGGCAAAATGGTGGTTACGAGAAACCAGAGAAGGATGGTAGAAGCAAGCAGCAGCAGCATTACCATCCCTTTGCATAAAGAGACGAAGGAGCAGTTACTGACAATGGCTTAGAAATGGGCAGTTACTATAGCCCACTGGAAGTCAGGGAAATAAATATCACAATATCATGTTCCACTTGTCCTCTGATTTCTTCTGCTGATGCTGCCATTGGCTTAACCCAGCCAGAAACCAGAGGGTCAGGGAGCCCATTGACAAGATCCATTAGGAAATGCCTCCCAGTACTTGAAGTAAGGTACAAAGGAATAGAAAGTTGATCTAGAGAGGCACACAGAGAACACCTCACTCATCTCTATCACATACAGTACCATAACAGTCCGTGGTCGTTTCCTCTGTTGACTGGCTGCTATGTGGTGCTAACCTAATTACTGGCTTGTAACACAAAGTTTCCATGGTTCTGAAATATTCTCCTGATTTTTAGCTGACCACCGTGAGCTTCAGACTTCTCCACCCAGGTTTCAAAAGCACAATTTGAAACAAGGAAATTATTGTGTGCAAAAAATTCCCAAATCCTGTACTTCATGACCTTGATATTTTCTATACGGTTGTCCAGCCAGCATGACCAAATCCCCTAAAGTCCAAGTCCCTGAAGCTCCACACCACTGTCTTAGGAGTAACCATGCTTCCTGCTGTCTGGGTCCCAGCATACTTCCCCCAAGTACTGTGTAAAATTCTTCAAGAATTTGGTCATTTAGCCAAGACCATCTCAACAAAGTTTTATACCTCCTACCTTCTTTGCAAAAATGTGGTATTTAAAATTAGCCCTTGAAAAGTTGCATGAAATTTCTGTAGATAGAACCAGATCTTAACATCCTAGATCAGTTCACATTTGAAATGAAATCTTCCAGTGTTGATGGAGGAAGAAAGTGAGCCATAGTGGAAAACAACTAGTATTAGAAATCAAAAGCCTATATCCTAGTCACAGTCCTGCTGCTGGGTAACTGAGTGACCTTGGAGAAGGTATATAAACTTGTATCTATTCTCAGAAATATGAGGGAACTGAATTAAAGGAACTTTAAGGTCCACTAAATATGAGTACCCTAGATTAAAGAATCTTCTTAAATTAAAGGATGCATAGGGGATCCCTGGGTGGCGCAGCGGTTTAGCGCCTGCCTTTGGCCCAGGGCGCGATCCTGGAGACCCGGGATCGAATCCCACATCGGGCTCCCGGTGCATGGAGCCTGCTTCTCCCTCTGCCTATGTCTCTGCCTCTCTCTCTCTCTGTGTGACTATTATAAATAAATAAAAATTTAAAAAAAAATAAATAAAGGATGCATAAAGTGGAAAGGAGGAAGTTAAAATTTCCTCCATGTAACCAGTGGAACCTGAATCATATAAGGAAGGAAGAAAGGCCCTTTCCTAAGTATTACTCCTTTCTCAAGAGAATGGTTTCTGGCTCAGTGTTTTCTTCAGAGCAATTTTGACATCCTTATTCCTCAAGCTGTAGATTAGTGGGTTGAGCATGGGCACAACGATGGTGTAGAACAAAGAGGACACTTTCCCCTGATTCATAGGTAAAAGAGAGGATGGTTTGAGGTACATAAATGCCCCTGATCCAAAGAAGAGGGAAACAGCAATTATGTGGGAGCTGCAGGTGCTGAAGGCTTTGGACCTGCCCTTGGTAGAATGAATACGGAGAATGCTGGAGAGGATGAGGGCATAAGAAATGAAGATGGTAACTGTGGGCACACCAATATCAATGCCCACAACAACAAAAACTACCAGCTCATTGACATAGGTGCTGGTGCAAGAACGCTCAAGAAGGGGAAGGATGTCGCACATGTAGTGGTCAACCAGATTGTTGGCACAGAAGGTCAGTCTTACCATGCACACTGTGTGGGCCATGGCTCCAGCAAACCCCATCACATAGACACCCAACAGAAGGAGGAAGCAGACCTGAGGAGACATGGTGGCAGTGTATACCAGTGGGTTACAGATGGCGGCGTAGCGGTCATATGCCATTGCTGACAGGATGAAGGACTCAGATACAACAAAGAAGAGAAAGAAGAAGAGCTGAGTCATACACCCTGCGTAGGAGATGACGTTCTTCCTCAAGACAAAATTCATCAGCATCTTGGGAGTGATAACAGTGGAATAGCAGAAATCTATGAAGGACAAGTTGAAGAGGAAAAAGTACATGGGGGTGTGCAGGTGAGAATTCAGCCCAATCAGGGTTATCAGGCCCAGGTTCCCTACCACCGTGACCACATAGAAACCTAGAAACAGGAAGAAGAGAGGAATCTGGAGTCCTGGCTGGTTGGTTAAGCCTGAGAGGATAAACTCTGTCACAGAGGAATTCTCAGCTGCCATTCTTACTAAAGGCATTCTGTGAGAACAAGGGGAAAGAGTCAATTTGAGGGGGGGAGAGAGAGAAAGAGAGAGAGAAAAAGAAACAGAGACACTCCCTCTCCTCCTAGTCACCTCCTATTTGTAAGAACTGAATCCACACAGAGATTTTGAACTTCAGCAGAAAGGCCTCTCAGGATGCCTGTAGGTCTGATCTCAAGGCCCCCTAAGGACTCTGCCACTAAAGCACCCTCTGGAGAATGGACCTTTCTCCATGGTGAGGACAGATGCTGCTGGGAAGAGGGTCTCAAAGATGAGCTGAGGAGTCTCCCAGGTCTTTACTTTGGTCCATTTATTGTGTCCTTCCAACTCCAGCTTCTGCTCAAGGTCGCAAAATCTGGGGCCAGTATCTGGGGAGAGTCCTCTCAGAGGTTGAAGGCAGCCCACCTGTGCCTGGAGTTTCCACCCTGTGGTCACCAAGGACAAAGCAGAAAAGGGAGGTGGTCCTTCCCAAAGCCTTTCTTATGTGAGGCTGGGGACTTAAGTTCTGTCCAGATTCAGTCACTCACCCTCCTTCAGCCTAGAGCCTCCACAATGTACCCTTCAGTCCAAATCTTATCCATGATTGTTCAGACAGATAAATGACTATGGTGCTAACACAGAAAAAGGAACTAAGCACAGACCATTTTAACTCCCGTTCTGTTTAAAGGATCAGAATCTGGACTGCCTTAGAATTTGCTCTGAGCTTAAGAAGATGATGTCTGATGGAGGCTTTACCCCAACGCTATTTCCCAGTTTGTAGAAGGGAGACAGCATCTTAGCCTATAATCATTGCCAGCTGGTGATGGGAGACTAAGGGGTTTTATTCTGGATTTGGGGATCTGGGGACCTGATTAGAAGTAGAAAGCCAAAGGATCCCCCAGGATCACAGCCCTAGAAACTAACTGTTAAAAAAGTAATATTGGCTTATACCCTTGATAATATATGAATGGGCTTTTAGAAACATTATTTAGTTGCCCAATTAATATCTACTCAATAAAATGCAAAGTATTGTACAAAAAATAATAACTTAACCATTTATTGAGGGCTTACGATATGTACCAAGCATTCTTTCTGTCCTAGCACTTGTGTACTGACTCCAGCAGGCCAGAATCCAATATCATTTCACATGTAATATTTCTTTTTAATTCTCTTCCCAAATCCTATGAACTAGGTTTTATCACTCCCATTTTCTTTTTTTTCTTTTTTCTTTTTTAAATTTTATTTATTTATGATAGTCACAGAGAGAGAGAGAGAGAGACATAGGCAGAGGGAGAAGCAGGCTCCATGCACTGGGAGCCCAACGTGGGATTCGATCCTGGGTCTCTAGGATCGCACCCTAGGCCAAAGGCAGGCCCTAAACCGCTGCACCACCCAGGGATCCCTATCACTCCCATTTTAGAGATGCAATAATTCACCAGATGTTAAATTACGAAGGCCATATGAAATCTAGATCCATCTTGCTTCAAATCTGGTGTTCTTAATGATTGTGTTTAGCCTCTCCCTGTGGGAGATAATGAAATATATAAGCAGAGTCCTTGCCCTCAGGGGTCTGACAATCTCCTGGAAAAATTAAGCTAGAACACACTGAACTTAATATGCTGAAAAAAAATGTGCTAAGATCCAGAAAAGTTAAAAATAAAATGCTATTCAAGTTCAGAGAAGGGCATTCCATACACCACTTAAATTTCAGTTCATCACAGAAATTGCATAATATCTAGTCCAAGGAGAAACAGACCTTCTCTGTGATCTCTTGGAACTTGAGTTTGGCAGTAAAAAAAAAAAAAAAAAAAAAAAAAAAAAAAAAAAAAAAAAAATCCCTGTCAATTAAGAACATTCTTTTCCAAAATTGCTAAATTGTTGGAATCCTTGACAGGAGGCACCTGTCCTCCATCCTGTCAGATCTCTTTTAGGAGGCTCCCAGTGCCCTCATATTGACTGTCATGGCCTTGTAGCTTGACCCCTCTTCCCACCAGACCCACCAACATTTGTTTCCCCATTTTGCTTCCTTTGTTCCTTTTCTAACCCTCCCTCATGACAAAAGTTATCCCACTGTGCCCCAATCTCTCAGTCTTGCTTGAGCTCAGTGACAGCTAATTCACAAATTTGGGGCCTCATAGATTTGAGGCAATATTAAAAGTAATCTAGTCCTGAGGTTCACATTGAGTTAGAGTTATCTATGCATTTTAAAAGTACGTATTCTGTTATTCCAATCTAAACATAATAAATCAGAATTTTCAGACATAAGACTTTATAATCAGTTTTTTTCTTCTAAATCTATTCCTCGTGATTGGGATATTTAGCCAGGTTCAGAATTCACTGATCTAACCCTCCTACCCTACATGTTCCAGACAGAAAAACTGAGGCCAAATCAATCACACAGCTGGTTGGTGGTAGAGTCCGAATAAAACATGAATCTCTAACTTCTCCAGTTGGAGGAGGTTTCCAGCTTATCCAGAAGAAGCCTACCTGGTCTTTGATTTGGTTGAGTACAATGCAGAGTACAAGTAAAGGACATAATTTGACATCAAACTTAGAATAGCACCCGAGGGTTGTATTGGGGAGAAACTTAAATGCCATGACAAGAAATGTATAAATCCATGGAACATTTTGAACAGAGGAATGGCATGACCAGAGGAATGACATGATCAGATGTGCTGAGGAAGACCTACCAGTCTTGCGGGTTATTGGGTGTTAATGACTTGATTCAATAGTCCCTCCAGGCAACATTCTATCTTATAATTCAGGCAAGTTGCTTTAACTCCAGCAGACAACAAGATAAGGGACAAAGGATAAACTTTCAGAATGAGAAAAAGGTAAATGGAGCAAAAGGCCTTTCTAGAACTTTTTAGCACATTACAAATCCCTGCCTTTTATAGCCAAGGTGTCATCTCCCCTCCACTCTGAACATTTTTACATATCCCATCACCAAGATCTCTGTGTTGGACACTGTCTCTGCCTCATTTCAGCCCATCTTTTTGGCTTCTGCTGTTGCTGTGGCAGCTGGCTGCATGTAGCTGCAGTCAGAGAGCACAATCCACCAGTTGCACCACTTTTACCTGCTTTCTGCTCTAAGATCCCAGTCTCTGCCTCACACCCAGACTGTCTGTTGGAATGCACCCACCCGCTCTGGTGCATGTGCAAACCTAGAAGTATGAAGGAGGTAATACTCCTTGGGGGTCAATAGATAAATGCTCTGCTCTTCTGTGTCTCTGGTACTTCATTCTTGATTCTTAAAGGGGCCTCAAAGGGATTAATTGTGAATTTCCCATTAAGGTAAACACCTTGGCAGCCCACCTTGGATTAGCTTCCCATCCTTCCCTGCTTCACTCTTCCTCTTCCATGAGATCACTTCCAAAAATAATCTATGTGTACACAGTCCTTGTCCCCAGCACAGCTTTTTATGGAAACCCCAGCTAAGGTGCTCCTAAGATAGTATCTGGAGCAAGTCTGACCAAAATGTTCCTTACTCCACCTGGGAGGAAGCAGCCTCACCCAAACCTATTTGATTCCAGGTCAGGAAACTAAATATATGAGTCACTAAATTTATCAAGTACTAGAAATTCCATATTTCAGAGAATTTATGTCTTGAGTATGTCCTAGTAAAATGACAGACAAAATAGGATCTCAGATCATTACCAGCTCATACCCTTGTGCAAATTAACCAGAAAGTCCTATAGTACCTTGAGCCACTCTCCTCACGATGTTTTGCTGTCTCTGTGATCTCCCGTTTACGTCCATGAGCTTTGATGGTTTGGAACTAGGTTTATTCATGTTTATTTTGAAAATTAAATACCAAACCTGGCTTGCAGCAGCTCACAAAACTGTTATTAATCTCAGATGCCCAACCTTCCTCATCTGTAAAATGAGCATAATGATAATAATCTATAAGGTTTTATGAGGATTAAATTAAATCATAAAATGCAAGAGCCTAGCAAAGAGGCTGACACATGGAGGAGCCTCGATAAATGTTATGGGAAATATACATGAAATATACATAAAATATATATCATTTTAGGAGCAAATGAAGGGGAAAAGAGCTTCTAAGAGTAGAGGAGCCTAAAAAGGGCAAGAGAGAAGCTAATATAGGGAGGAAGAAGAGAGCTGATTGATAGAGATAAGAGAAATTCAGAAATAATCTTTTTTCTTCAAAACTTTATCTAAGGCCCAACTCTCCAGCATAACTTAATCCATGGACAGCATCAGGATCCTTGAGTATTGCAGCAGTTCCTATTTCCTGTCCCACCACGGACACCCTATTTTTCAAATAATCACATCACAAAGGCCAAATTATAAAGTCAGGTAAGGTTTCCTTCACAGCCCCCAAACTTCTCTTTCTGTACCCATTTCTAGTTTTGATAAACATTCCTCTTCCCCAAACATCACAGTCCTAATGTTTGCTCTACCTTTGATTTTCAAAAGCAGTTCTCAGGAAAGATGTCGCAGATTGATCAACACAGTCTATTAAGAACTCGTTGGGGGTCATCCACATTCTACACCCTCTTCCAGGACTTATTTTTTTTTTTCATGAAGACAAATTCTATAACCAAATAATAGATCTCTATGAAATTTGAAACAGCACTCAATTGATTGTACATTTTAGTAGGGATGGGGCAGCTGGAGTCATCATGTGGTGGGTGTATAATCAGAATCACTTTGGCAGCTGTCTGTCCTCCACTTGGCAAGCTAGTTACAACTCCTATATCAGTCCTGTGTACGTGCGTATGTCTTTTGTGTGTGAGTGTTGGATGACATTTGTGCATTCCCACTGCTTGCCTATACTTCACACGAGGGATATATATTTAATCTCTTAAGGCCTCAAGCACAAATCTTACACTTAGAAATTTGCCACTGCTGTGGTGGTGATTACAATAAATCCCAATCTCTCCTCTCATTCCTACAGTTATCAACTCACAATTAAAGAAAATAAATCATTACTACAAACCTGAAATAAGACCCACAGGAAAAGGACTCCATGAGCACAGACAGCAAAGAAGACCCAAGCTTCATTAAAAGTTGACTTTTCTTTAGGAGCCTTAGAGGATTCTTGTTTGGATGACAGAGAACCAAGAAAAGTTCCTTTGGATTTATGTCACCTCAGAGCCTGTTGCCATGGGAACTACATTTCAAAATCTTCTCAACTGGGGCTTCACTAAAGTCATGTTCCTTGAAGAGCAGATGAAGCCCAAGCAGGAAGCAGTGTAGGAAGAACTATTCTTAACTGTATTCTTTTGTTGCAAAGTTGCCCTCTTTCCAAAACTTGAATCTCTATATAGTGCTTCTTTATTTATTTATTTCTATTTTTTTCCACCTTTTTTTGTCATTATAATCTATTTGTGTCATTCCATGCGTGGTACCTGTAAATGCAATACAATGTCTCTCATGCATTAACCCTTAGACTTCTTGTGCCACAAGGCTTGTCCCAAGTGCATTGACCATCACCACATACCAGAGGAGTCCAAGCACAAATGGCACTTCCAGAAGAAGAGATACATACAGAACCTCATTGAAGAGAAGAGATGGCAACAGAAAGAGCTTTATTGGAAATAGCCACAGTTAACTTCTGAGAAAGCAAATATCAAGAGTTATATGGTTCTGCATATATTTATTTTTTTATTATTTTATTTTTTATAATAAATTTATTTTTTATTGGTATTCAATTTGCCAACATACAGAATGACAACCAGTGCTCATCCCATCAAGTGCCCCCCTCAGTGCCCGCCACCCAGTCACCCCCACCCCCCGCCCTCCTCCCCTTCCACCACCCCTAGTTCGTTTCCCAGAGTTAGGAGTCTTCATGTTCTGTCTCCCTTTCTGATATTTCCTACCCATTTCTTCTCCCTTCCCCTCTATTCCCTTTCACTATTATTTATATTCCCCAAATGAATGAGACCATATAAGTTTGTCCTTCTCTGATTGACTTATTTCACTCAGCATAATACCCTCCAGTTCCGTCCACGTCGAAGCAAATGGTGGGTATTTGTCGTTTCTAATGGCTCAGGAATATTCCATTGTATACATAGACCACATCTTCTTTATCCATTCATCTTTCGATGGACACCGAGGCTCCTTCCACAGTTTGGCTATTGTGGACATTGCTGCTAGAAACATCGGGGTGCAGGTGTCATTACACCTGTATCTTTGGGGTAAATCCCCAGCAGTGCAATTACTGGGTCGTAGGGCAGCTCTATTTTTAACTCTTTGAGGAACCTCCACACAGTTTTCCAGAGTGGCTGCACCAGTTCACATTCCCACTAACAGTGCAAGAGGGTTCCCTTTTCTCCGCATCCTCTCCAACATTTCTTGTTTCTTGTGTTGTTAATTTTCCCCATTCTCACTGGTGTGAGGTGGTATCTCATTGTGGTTTTGATTTGTATTTCCCTGATGGCAAGTGATGGTTCTGCATATATTTAATCTCAATTTATTTTATTAAGCATCTTTGCCTCCTTAACATACAAATATCTACATAAATAATAAACATATTTAACATAGAATCCTAGAATCTAGACCTCGGAAGTCTATATGGGGGGGCAATAATTAACACATATTGAACACTATGCACCAAGCTAGCGGGTTTTACATACATTATGTCATTTATAGGAAATGTATAATCTTCAGAAAGTACAGACTTGGCATGCTTAAAAATATCATCCCATGGATTCAAGAATATTAATGCTAGTACTAATATTTTACATTTTTAAGTGCTTACTATGTCCCAGGAACTATGCAAAGTGCTTTACACAATTAATTCAGTTAGTTTTTACAAAAATCCTGTGAACAGGTATTATTATTATCCTGCTGCACACAGGAACGTTTCCTTGAGTCAAAGGAATCAGACATGCTTATGTCCTAGTTAGACAGCCTGGTCTCTCTGAGCCTTCAGGCCTTTGTAGCAGTGGAGGAATTAGCAGGATTTGCTAAATTAATGATCATGAGGGGAAGAATAGAGATGAAAGTTCCAGTATCAAAGGTGACTAAGATTTCAATTCCAGAACACAGAAAAAGGGAAATAAAGAGGGAAAATAAAGAGCTAGAATTTAAACCTGCATGTATTATGCTAGAAGTATGTCTAGGAGGGATGATCAGTAAGGAGCTGTTCCTATGAGAGGGGAGCTTGGAAGATCATGGAGACTTGTATTGGAAAATCATGTAAGTAGAAGATCCCAGAAACCACAAGTCAAGGGTAAAGGATGGAACCTTTCAACACAAGCTAGGAGAAAGTCATTAGTAAATGTGTCAGTGAAGACAAATGTGATGGTTCTGAGCAAGCTTTGTAGCCAGATAATCTGGGTTCTGATCACATCACTCACTGGCCAAGTACGCTTATGGTATTTGGTATTTGTGTGTTGGCAACTCCATCTATAAGCTTAGATATTAATACCTAACATATAGGATAGTTCTAAGGATCAACTGTCATAATGTTTAATAAGTACAGTTGACCCTTAACCAACATGGATTTGAACTGTGCAGGCCCCACAGATTTTTTTCAATACATACAGTACTGAACTATAAATGTACTTTCTTTTCATTCTGATTTTCTTAATAACACTTTATTTTCTCTAGCTTACTTTATTGTAAGAATACAGTATATAGTACATATAACTAACATACAAGATATGTGTTAGTCAACTGTTTATATTATTGGGAAAGGCTTCTGGTTAGCAGTAGGCTCTGAGTAGTTTAGTTTTGGGGGAGTCAAAAGTTACACACAGATTTTTTACTTCATGGGAGTTAGTGCCCATAACTCCTGCATTGTTCAGGAGTCAATTATAATTTTGAATTAATGAAGTTTCACAGACCCTTATTCTTCTATTTCTTTTTTTATCCACTTGATTAAATTCTGCCTTTTATCCACTGCTTCAGGAGTGAATTTCCGGAGCCCCAACTATATTACAAGCACAATCATATGTTGAAATACTGTCTAATTTACACACCCAGTATTGAACACAATGATGAACACACATAATGTTCCTTAATATTTACTAAGTTCAGTATAAAGAAATATAAATATGGTTCAATAAAAGCCCAGATGTGAAAAACTGATCAATTCAGGGATACATTTATTTTCCAAATACTGAAGGAATTTGTTAGAAGTGTCCTATCAATAGTTATGTAAACTCTTTTGTGAAAAAATAAATAATGTAGGTTCTATATAACTGGTTTCACTGTAAATATTTTTGACATATTAAATATACTAATGTTGACACTGACAGTCATGCTAGGTGACGTGTGCCTATTGGGTGTGACTTCCAGGATCAAGATATTTACAGAATAGAGGAAAGCTTCCAATATTTTGAGGACTGGCAAAGAAAAGTTACTCAGTGACAGAAAGAGCTTCTGAGCCTTCCCAAGTCCAGAGCTGCCCAGAGCTTAGTTTCATCATAGCCCACAGTTTGTTGCTCTTAAAATAGGAATCCATTTTTAAGTGACATTTAACTCAGCAATATATGTGCTATAAAAAGCAAATTACACTAACACTAGCAATGTAAAATATATGATTTCAAGGTGTGTTAAGGGCATGCCATGTTCCAATATCATGTTCTCCCCAGAGGGGGCAAATACAAGGAGATAACACAGCCTATTTAAAGGCAGTTTGATGGAAGGGAGGTTATTCTTGGCATTAGTGGAGATGTCTCAATTGATTTAAAAAAATAAATCCTAAAAATGAAGATTCACCAATCCTGTAGGAAGCAACAGACTTAACTTGTTGGACAGAGATGTCTCAGAAATCCTAATTGTAGGATGCTAAAGACTCTCTGTTTTTTAACTTGTCTGAGCAGGAAAGCCACAAAACCACTGTAACGTTTTCTTGCACTTTTCAAAGGTTTCTCTAGTGAACTTCTCTAAAGACTAGTTTTAATCAAGGAGCAACATTTATTTACCTTGTGATATTACCTATAGTACACCAGATGCCTTTCCCTGCCTAGCATTAAATGTTGAAGTACCTCGAATTTCCAACCTCATCTTTCTTTTCTCCTCAAACTGTAATTCCACTCATTCCTCAGGTTTCAATACCATCCATTAATATGTTAATTAACTTTAATTGCCTTAAGTATTCAACTGCTAAAAGAACTCACGAGATTCAAACCCTTTTCCTCTAGTAACAGCATTATCTCAAGTAAAGGAGAATGCAGTAGCCAATCAAAGGGGTCCAGGTATTTCTGGCGCAGGCTTCCTTGCTCTCCCACCACTGGGTTACACAACTTTGTTTTCAGGTCTTGAACCATCACTAACTATATGGGAAATTTCTTGGTACCTAAAAGTACAAAGTCTGCTACTCTTAGAGCAAGAGGCCTTGTAGGTATCATCAACCTCTGTTGAAAACCCTCAGGTTCTGCTGAAACCAGATGCAATTATTATTGTGGTGGTGGTGGTGGTGGAGGTTGTTACTGAATTATTATAATCTGCTTGTTATTACTAGACAATGTTGGCAAGCTGTCATATACTGCCCCAAACAGGATGTGACCCATAGTTATAAAACACCATATATCTTCAGGAAATACATTCCATAGGATTAGCTAACAGTGAGGACACTGCCCTAGGGAGCTCTGGAAGATAATCAGGCAGTCAGTCACTCATACTGGCTAAGATTAACCCATTCTATACAATTGATAGCTGCCAAATATATTTGTCTAGTTTATACTTGCATCCTGTACTGTCAATAGACTATCAGGCTTCTCCACTTAAATGTCTTGAATAGACATCTAAAACTCAGCCATGTGAAATTTATTTATCCTCTTTCTAAAACGTTCTCTATCTCCTAGGTTCTTTAATGAAGGCAAAATACAAAATTAACAACCCAAATTAGCACAACCTTCTTATTCTTGTATGACGTCTCCACCTAGCCCCAAATCAGAAGTAAATTGATTATTAAGCTGAAATTTCTCAGCTGTGCTTTTTGGGGAAGGAAAAATTATCCTCTATTCCTCAAGGTCTTCCGGCTGGTCAAAGAATTAAATGGACATGAGACAGATTAACAGGAGAAAATTTAATTTTGTATGCACAGAGGCCAATAATAAAATTGAGACGCAAAGAAATGACCAAGCCATGCAGCTTTTTTATATATTTTAGACAAAGTAACACAAAGCTATGAGAAATTCAAAGGACAAAGAAAACTTATGTATGGAAGTTTCAATTAGTAAGAAATTCTAAACAGAATTTGGGCTGAGGTAGTTAATTAATAAAAACAACAAGATTTGTTTACATAGACTTCTTTGGCACTGAATTCTGTGTCTCTGATAATGAGGATGTCTCTACCTCCTGGTACGGGGAAGGTACTGTTCACATGGGAGACTTATTTCCTGCTTTCAAGGGGACAAAGGAGGGTCAGATTGTCCATGTTGCCCTGGATATTTCTCTTTTTTTAGGATTTTATTTATTTATTCATGAGACAGAGAGAGAAAGAGAGGCAGAGACAGAGGGAGAAGCAGGACTTAGGGAGCCTGATGCAGGACTCAATCCCAGCACCCCAAGATCATGACCTGAGCAGAAGACAGACGCCCAACCACTGAGCCACACCCAAGTGCCCTGCCCTGGCTATTTCTTAAATAACTTGAATTTAAAACAATCAGTATGCCAAAGTGGCATATTTTGGGGAGGCCTTCCCCTAAACCCCGTCAAATTAAAAAGCCTCTCACTCATTAGTTCGTTACCCTATGCAAAGCAAAACTAGCTATTCAGCATGGATGATCAGAGAGCTACATCTTTCTCTTCTTGATCACTTAATTTCATATATAATATACCCACATATATATGCATAGCTTTGCATTAGTGCATAAATGCAAACATGTGTGATTTTTTGTAAATGTGTGTGTGTGGGACAAGACCTAAAATTAAGGCCCAACATTATGTGTTACCTCAACATCTGAGGGAAACCAGAACAGCCTCGAGTGGCATGACCATGAATTCTCCTCCTGACTCTGGTCCCACTGATGAGGTCTCCCACCTACACAATCCTCCTTATTATGGGGTCCAAGGGATGATCCCTGCCAATCCCTGAGTGTCCTAGAGTTTCAGCATCCCATCAGCTTCAGAAACTATTCAAAGAAGTCAATGAATAAGCCACTGAATAAACTATTCAAAGAAAGCCAAGGAAGTTCTCCCATTGGAACAAATGGGTACTTAGTCCTCTCAGTACTAGAAAGCCCGCCTGTCACGGCCCCTGGTTGGTCACGCTGTTCTTGAGTGTAACCCCTCATGGACCTGCATGACCTGCCATGTCTTCCATTCCTGGGTTGTGAGTGTATGTGACTAGTAAACTTCTGTTAACCTGTCTGTCCATCACTGAGTGTTGTGTGTTCAGTCAACCCCATAATCATAGGGTGGGGAGGCCTCCCTCAACAAAGTGAATAGGATATGATAGAGCATATAGAGCAACCCTTTTGAAAAGTTTTTGAGAACAGCCTGGCCACGCTGCAGTTATTATAGATGTGGTATATAAAACAAGGAAATTTTCCTATTATCCCCTTACTCCATTAAAGCTGATAACTTCAGATTCAACTAAAATGGGGCTTAGGTGTTAGCAAACAATGCTTGTTTCACCCAATTTTTGCTCCCTATTTCAGTTGTTAATAATTTCTCCCTAAACTCACAGAAGCCCCTGCCATGGTGGACCAAAAACCTTTAAGCCCAGGGAATAATTAAAAATAAATCCAAGGGCAGCCCTGGTGGCTCAGCGGTTTAGCGCCCCTTCAGCCTGGGGAGTGATCCTGGAGACCCGGGATCGAGTCCCATATCAGGCTCCCTGCATGGAACCTGCTTCTCCCTCAGCCTGTGTCTCTGCCTCTCTCTCTCTCTGTCGCTCATGAAAAAATAAATAAAATATTTTTTTTAAATAAATAAGTAAATAAATCCAAGGGGAGCCCCGGTGGCTCAGCGGTTTAGCACCACCTTCAGCCTGGGGTGTGATCCTGGAGGCCCGGGATCGATTCCCACATGGGGCTCCCTGCATGGAGCCTGCTTCTCCCTCTGCCTGTGTCTGCCTCTCTCTCTGTGTCTCATAAATAAATAAATAAATCTTAAAAAAAAAAAAAAAAAAAGCAAGAGCAGACACTTGTACCTCACTGTAGAGTTTGAAACTCGCTTTTCGCCATGTCTTAATCAATCCTTTCAATTCTGGGAGAATGGACTATGTTCTTACTTTTACAGAAAAGAAAACTAGGGCACAGATAACCTTTATATATAACCCCAGTGGGGATTTTTTGCCTTCGAATTTCAAAGTTCGTGATCTAGTATTTTCTTTTCTTTTCTTTTCTTTTCTTTTCTTTTCTTTTCCTTTTCTTTTTTTCTTTTTTCTTTTCTTTTCTTTTCTTTTTTTCTTTTCTTTTCTTAGTTCTGCCCTAACTTTTCCAGGACTCCGAGTCCAACAGAAAACTGTAACAATGAGAGTGAAACGTTTTGGAAAAAGATCAAAGTCAAAGAGATAAAACGTGTACCAAATGCAAAGCAGTTTGGGGAAATAAATCTAGGGCCCAGAGCCAAACATCTCTGGGACAAAGTATACTATAAGTGGAAGCAATCCTAGCTGAGTTTTGGATCTCTGTTCCCACCCCAAACAACAAAATGCAGGCCTTTGATGCATTTTTTTTTTAAAATCAAACCAAATTCCACACCAATTAAATGGGTGGCCTGGCCCCACAGCACTCTCTCTCCCCACACACCTCATTAATGAGAGAGCAGCATAAAACCACAGGACTCCACCTACTTAGAGACAGCAAACTGGCACCACTCCCAGGTAAAATCCCAATCTCTGCATCCTCTACCAGCAAGGACATATTCAAGGTCAAGTCTCCCTATAATTACCAGTGTTCTGGCCCATGGCCTCCCATGTTATTTACAGAATCATCTCCTGTTCCTAGCACAGATACTCCCAAGACTGGAACTGCACACACTTTGTGTTCAGAGCCAGCTGCCTGAACCCATTGTGTTCTCACTCTGCCTATCCTGGGATTCCATCTGGACAGCTATGCATGCCCTCACTCAACAATATCATATCACTTGCACACACAACTGCAGAGCACATGCTCACAGGTTCCCCACTGCTTCCTCAGGGGTCCTACCCAAACCTGGTACATTCCTGGTATCTGATGATCATGTTCTGAGCTGTGGGCTTCCCTCCATTCCTGATGGCCCTGACATTTTCCCAAGAGTTTTGGACCACAGTGTTGTTGTCATGGGCCACTTCTAAATTGTAGCCCAATTTGAAAAGCACTTGTCTGAAGATTACAGTTTGGAGACTGAAAAAGCAGGGGGCAAAAGAAAAGTAAGAGAGTTCAGTTTAAACCATAAACATTTCCATAATTTTTCAATCAAAAATCTAGAACAAGCTTTTTTATCTTCAGATCAATTTTTATTAACTTGAAAAATAAAGTTTTAAATCATGTAAGTCTCATGGGGGGGGGGGGGGACATGATAATCGTTTCCAGGATTAGAACCTCAGAAGAAGTTCTTCAGCAAGAGAATTACTGTTTCTGAGCCGTTTCATTTCGCACCTCCAAAGCTATAGATATGATACTGTTAGTGCCTAACACTGCCTGATACATAAAATGTGCTGGGTAAATGTTGCTTCTATTGCTTCTCTACTTTTCTTTCCATCTCATTGTGAGCCCATCCAAACCATGTGTTGTTTGGAGCTCTCAATTTATTCAATAACTTCACAATCCCTGTTAAAAAGAATATGGAACTGCTGGGAGGTGAGACCTGGCCCCATATTTTTTGTGATGCTATTTGCTTACTAAACTGTCCACCAAGAGATCTTCAACCCCACATTACCTGTTTATTTACCATTAAGTGGGGAAAAGCACCAGTTTCTCTATTTCTCTTTCTAGGGAGTGATGATGGGAAAATCAATGCCAAATGCTTTCCACTGTATTCACTTCTTTCCTCCAAAACTTCCAACCTATACCACTCCCCTACATTTAAACTCAACTTGAGACATGCTTGGGTGGCTCAGTAGACTGAGTGTTTGATTCTTGATTTCAGCTCAGGTCATGATCTCAGGGTCATGGGATTGAGCCTTGCATCGGGCTTCATGCTCAGCATGGAGTCTGCTTGTCCCTCTCCCTCTGCTCCTCCTCCTCCTCTCTCTCTCTCTCTCTCAAATGAATAAACAAATCAAATATTTAAACTTAACTTGAAATAGTAAATCCTATAAAACATGTCACCTACCCGAGGAAGTAGACATCAACATGAAACTGCATGAGTGCTAGTGCCAGCATGCACGTTAGCAGACACAGGCCACTGCTGGCCTGTCTGGATCCAACAGCTGTTTGGAAAGAGAACTCCAAGACAAGAAACCTGAGTCAGTGCATATATCTGGAATGAGTGCAGTTCCTTTTTTCTACCATGACACAAAAAGGCTCAACCACAAAACTGGGGCAGAGTGCTTGCCAAATCAAAAATTTGGAAGGAGGCAAGAAGTAGCCCCCAAGACTTGCTGATAGACTCTGTCTCAGCTCCCAATCTCCATTCCAGCAGACGGCTGCCTTGAGAAAGCCCTCCAGTCCCATGCTTCCTATAAGTTTCTTTTCCATAACGTCATAACCAGCAGGATGACTTTGTGGTGAACCCATGTGGAAATCACCCAGCTCACTACAAGCATGATGGGACTGGCCAATACAAGAAGATGCGTTCCATTTTCCTGCATTAGATTCCTTCCTGTCTATCTGCCTCTAGATACCTTCTACCATGTAAGACAACTGTAGCATGACATTCTCTGTTTCATCTGAGTTCCTTTTATTCATGTCATAATCCTTCTGCAAATGCTCAGTGATCTTTGGCTATTCTCTTGAAACTGAGTGCCCTAAGTTGAGAGGACACTCGGCAGGCTTAGGCCACACTCTTAGACTTCACTCTTCAGTGATCTATGTAGGAACCCCCAACATCATTATCTATAGATCTTTCCTCATATGCTGGACAGTTTCCCCAGAAAGGAGATCCTGATCTAATTTAAGAGGTGGAAGGAAAGTGGCCTTACTAATGATGCTGCCAACATTCAGAGAGTTTGGTGATTAACTCCAAGAATGTTGCCTAATCCCTGTCTTTTCAGTTCAGTCCCTTGCCCATAGCTGTGCCTGGTGTCTGGAATCCAGGGGTCCCTGTGGTTCAAATTCTTCAGACAGTAAACCTTAAAATTTCTGCCAGGCTAGAAAGGGCAGAAAAATTGCAAATTGTACCTGTGAGTGGGGAAGAAAAAGAACATATAATGATGTCTCAACAATTTTTCTGGCAAATTAGCTATAAGCAGCAAATTACTTAAACTCTCTAAGCCTCATTTACCTCATCTGTTAAGTGGGGTAGCAGGACCCACCTGCCCTATTGTTTAAGTCAGAAAATGGGTTCATTTTTTTTGTCCTTACACATCATATAGATTTTCAAAAGAAAATTTTGATAAGTTGTAAGTTGAATATGAAACCTCATATTTCCTTTAGGGAAAAGAGGAAGTTTCTGGCATTATGCAAAGTACTTTCTAAAAACTATGTACATTATTCTTAATGGCAGCCATATGATACGTTATTTCCTCTTACAGGTTACTAAGCTGGGTTTAACAAAGTGAAATAACTAGCTCAAGTTCACATGGTTAGCCAAAGAGAAGAACTTTAAACTCATGCCTACCTTACCTCAAAAGATTATGTTCTTACCAATGCACTGGGCTGCAATATAACCAAAGCTTTATACTATAACTCTGATTAGAAATTTGTGGTTACAAATGGGGAGCAGCATCCTTCTGAGGCCTGCATGCTGTTGGATGGCCCCTGCCTGATGTTGACATCAATTAGAAGGCACAAGGGTAAAAAAAAAAAAAAAAATAGAAGGCACAAGGGTGAGGGGAAGAGGAGTCCTCAGGAAGGAACCTGTGTCACATGGTCTAATAACTATTTTCTACCCAGAGGATCTCTTTCCAGCTTCGGTGTAGAATGTTCTAAAGTTTACTGTTGGGGTGCCTGAGTGTCTCAGTGATTGAGTCTTTGGCTCAGATCATGATCCCAGGATCCTGGGATCGAGTCCCACATCAGGCTCCCTGCAGGAAGCCTGCTTCTCCCTCTGCCTATGTCCCTGCCTTTCTCTGTGTGTCTCTCATGAATAAATAAATAAAATCCTAAAAAATAAATAAATAAGTGAAGTTTACTGTTAAAACAATACTATTCCCTTTTAGCACAAAGGCTCTTCTACTCCATGTTTTTTTCACTCTCTTATGAGATTCAGCAAATGTAAAGCAATAGCCAAGTCACTACAGTATAAAATAAAACTTTCATTCATTCATTTACTATCACTCATTTATTCATTCATTTATAAAATTTAAAATTATGTAAAGAGGCAGGCATTTGGGGCCATATAGCAGTTTGAAATTCAGAAAAACTCCTTCTAGTTGAGCATGCATTAAAATGCTGGGTTAAAGAAAAATGCATAATTTTGGTGCATGACTGAGCTGCCAGGAAAGTAAAGAGGTTCCTGGGTGGGAAGAAGAGACAAGAAGGCAGGAATCACATGAGGCAGGTGAAGGCTGGAACCTACATTTGTTCTGGGGAAGCTGCCAAGACAGAGTCATTGTATATGAGGGACTGGAGACAAAGCCTGAGCCCAGGCAGGCTCCATTCCCAGTGAGTGAAGTAGAAAAAAGTGGCCCCGCATACAGTCTCTTCTTAGCATTGGCTCTGGAGGAAGCAGATAGGTTCTCTGGGAATTCCTAACTGCAAGCCCACATTTAGATGTGTTTGGGACTGGAATCCACCTTACATGTGTGCCCTGAAAGCCCCAAACCAAAAGTTTCCCAAAAATGAAGGCTTTTAATAGGATAAATCAGACTGAATTTCTTCAAGAAGAAAGTGAAATTCGGGCAGAAGCTTGAAGAATAAAGTATGTCACTATCTGTCCTATTTGACGAGTCAGTCTTCTCTTACATGAGTCTTAGTTGAATCTCCACACTACGGGAGAAACCAGGACACCTACTCTTAACACACGCCAACAGCAATGTCACCCAACTTTAGGCACTTGGACACTCCTGCTCAGGTCTACACTCCTGAAGCAACTTAGAGTTCATAATGCCAAAGATAGAGAAGACACTTGACAGCTTCCTGCTCTGGAAGGTGGTGATATTAGGGGGTGTCACTGTCAGTGCTCAGTTGCCTGAGGACGAGATCTTAATAGTTTCTGTCAACGTTCCAACCAGACAGTTTCTGCAGTGTGGCCTGGCCGAGTTTCCAGCCGCCTGCCTTCTCCTAACTCTATCTGGTTCTTGGAAAGAACTCTGTGAGGTTAGCCAGAATCAGATACAGTTCTTGCACCTAAGAACCCTGGCTGGCCATAGTGGAAGTTAGCCAGATGGACAGTGGGATGAAGAAATGGGGAGGAAGAAAACGGGCAGGCCGTGGTTGGGTCTCTCACACCTCCGTTTCTGCTCATAAAACTCTTCTACCACCATCTTGGTAATGGGATAACAGAGCCTCCTCTTGCTTCCCACAAAGAATTATGCTCTGCGGAGATTCATTTGTCCCCTTCCAGTGTACTCAGGATAGTGACGAGTACAACCCTACAAATGAGGCCCAAATGCATAGAGAGAATAAAATGATAAAAATGTAAGCTACCAAAATATCCGGTGTATCAGTCAGACAGACTGGGAGCAGCAAGAAGACATCTCCATTCTCCAGAAGGATGAGGTCCATTGAAAACTGTTAGTTTTTGTCAGAATTGGAATAGAGCCAAGGTAAATGAGAAGGAATCAAGTGTTTCCAGCTCTGAATGTCTGGGGAAAAGCAAAGCTAGCAGAAACCAGGGTACCTACCATGAACAGCAAACCAAAATAGCAACCAAGCTGCCTTTCACTGCCAAGGGAGTAATTGATTCCAATGAGCAAAACAAAACTTGACCCAACCTATAGAACCTAGAAACATAAGCTAAGTATACCAGAAAGAGGAAATGCTCCACAAAGAGGAAATAGAGATTTCAGATGTAATGTGTTTTGTTGTTGTTGTTGTTGTTTCTCACTAACATCACACCAGTGACATAAAAATCTCTTTATCCGTTGGGAAGCCATACATTGACAGTACTTCATGATTCTCCCTCAGGTCTCTTTGTCAAATTTTTATGCACTCCAGCTTGAAGTAAATTTTCATAAAATTCCAACAACTGTCACCTGTCCCTGCTTCTCTTTGCCTAAGAGCTTGCCTCAGAATGCTGAAGACTGGTTTGTCTTCACAGGAGACACAGAAGTACCTGAGAATGCGCACTCCTTTGAAGGCAACCTAGAGCAAATGACTGATCACGTGAAGGCACAAATACTCCAGGTCCCTTACCATTAATGAAGTCAACTCCATGGCGGCGTGTGAGACAAACTCAAAGATTATGGTGGTGAAAGTTGACAAAAACATTGAAGTAGAATCTCTGTTTTTTTCAAATGCCACTCTAACAAGGCCAGTTCCTGATGGTGTACACAGGATGTCCTACTTGGGCCTGAGTCACGGTAGGTAGATGGAGGAGATGGAGGAGGCTGAGGGAAGCCTGTACCTGGGATGAAGCAGTAGGAACAGATAACAATCACAGTGGGGAAAATGCACCATTCACTTCTGTTTTGACATGCTGTATGTTCTCTTCAAATGTGTCTAAAATCATAGGCCTGGAAGTCAGATATGGCCCTTTAAAAAATAATCTTCTCAAGCTCCTGGACTCTTCATTCTTTCCTGCACTAAGTAGTTATTAAGCATCAAGTGTATGCCAGTTACTCTCCTGGCATAACTCTCAAGCAGTTTTTAGATAACCAGACAAACACTAAAGACCCTGACCTTGGGACGCCTGGGTGGCTCAGAGGTTTAGCACCTGCCTTCAGCCCAGGGCATGATCCTGGAGTCCCGGGATCAAGTCCCACATCAGGCTCCCTGCATGGAGCCTGCTTTTCCCTCTGCCTGTGTCTCTGCCTCTCTCTCTCTCTCTCTCTCATGAATAAATAAATAAAATCATTAAAAAAAAAAAAAAAGCAAAGATCCTGACCTCGCCGAATTTATATTCTTTTTTTTTTTTCGAATTTATATTCTTGTGTGAGGGTGAGCCACACATAAATAGGCAGTTGGTACATGTTCTAATAGGTTAAGTGAAGGGTGCTATGAAGGAACATAGTGGAAGCACCTAACCTAAAACAAAGAAATGAGTATTTAAGTTACACATCTCTAAACAGCAAAATGTCTTACCTGCTTCACAAAGCCCCATATTTCTCTTTTCGTCCGAATTCAAGGGTGCTCAAACTGGTAAAATTGATGAGACCAAGACTTACTGAAAACACTTTATGTATCCAGAGGCAAAAGCAGGGAAAAAAGATGTGCAATGGCCTTTCACTGCCATTCCTTTAGAGAGGCATGCAAAGAGAAATAATCAAGGTGATTACTTCTTCCGAGCTAAACCCTTTCTAGTACAGCATGTCTCACAAAGAGTAGACATTTCATAAAGGTATTTATCTACTATTGGGAGTGCAAATTGTAATAAATTCACTGAAAAATAAATGACAAATCCAAAACATCATGCCATTTGATACCATCCTTGTGGAGAATATATCCTGAGGAAATTGACATAAATTCAGGCCAAGATTTTTACACTGAAGTTATAGTATTATTTGTTCTGATAAAGCATTGAAGGATCTGAAACAAGAGGACATGAGTCACTAAATTCTGGTCCAGAAAATAATATTATACTGTATGTTAACTAAATGGAATTTTTAAAACTGGAAGCAAAGAGAGAGAGAGAAACAAACAAAAGGACAGGGACAAAATTTTACAAAAAATGATAATCCATATGATGAAATAATATATAGAGAAACTATAATCTAAAGAATAAGGAGAAACAAGGGGAAAAAACTCATAGCACAATAAAAAACAAAAACATTTTGAAACACAAAGTATAGAGTATAATCCTACTAAAAGAAAATGCCTCAAAATGAAATCATACTTTCCTGACCTTTACTCAGTAATCTTAGGGGTAAATTCTTTTCTTCACACTTTCTTACTGTCATACATACATGCTGCATGTTCTCTTCAAATGTTCTCTTAATAAGTTTGTAATACAAACTTATTTAGGGAATTTGGACAGTAAGAAAGTGTAAAGCAAGGAATTTAAGACTCAGAAAAGAAAATGATCAGAACTCTTATTTTTTTTAATCGATAGACTTTATTTTTTAGAACAGATTTAGGCAGACAGAAAATTGAACAGATGATACAGAGAGATCCCATATATCCCTTCTTCCACACTCAGGGGTTCCTCTATTATTAATATCTTGCCTTAGTGAGATACATTCATTATAATATATGAACCAATACAGATACACTATTATTAAACTGGACTTTATGTTAGTTATTGCTCTTTCTGTTCTACGGGACTTGATAAATGCAAAATGTTATATACCCACTGTTACAGTGTCATCAAAGTACTTTTACTGCCCTAAAAATACCTGTGTTCCATCTACTCATGGAACTGAGCCACTGATTTTTTTTTTTTTTTTTTTTTTTTACTGTTTATATAGTTTTTCCTTTTCCAGAATGATTTTTGGTTGGAATCACTCAGTATATAGCCTGTTCAGAAGGGCTTCTTCCACTAAGCTATATGTATTAAAGAGTCTCCCTTGTCTTTTCATGACTTGATGCCAATTAGATAATTTGATTGATAATGTTGTTCAGTTTGACTGTGTCCTTACTGATTTTCAGTCTGCTAAAGTCTTCAGCAATAATAATGGATTCATCCATTTCCCTTTTCAGTTCTGTCAGTTTTTACTTTGTGTATTTTGATGCTCTCTTTTCTGGCGTGTGAACTTAAAAATTGTTATGTCTGCTTGGGGTTTGACCCTTTTATCATTATATAATTCTTTTTCCCTGATAAGTTTCCTTTTACTAAAATCTGTTGTCTGAAATTAATATAGATATTCTAGCTTTCCTTTGCTTACTGTTAGCATGGTACATGTTATTTATGCTTTATAGTATTTATAAACTGTAATATATAAGTATATAATAAATAAGCATAATATGTAAGTGTATTATACAAATATAAGTATTTTTATAGATAGTATATATTTATAATATATTGTTCATATTTTATATTATTTATAATAATCATTTACATTATATTTTAAATGGATTGCTTTGTAGATCCCACATCACTAAGTTTTACTTTTTTAATCCACTCTCTCTGTCTTTTAATTGGCATGCTTAGACTGTTTATATTTAAAGTGATTACTGATATAGTTGAACTAATATCTATAATATTTGAATCTATTTTCTATTTGTTGCACTTGTTCTTTGTTTCTTTTTTAATCTTCCATTCTCTACCTTTTCCAGTTTTAACTGAGCATTTATATGATTCCAGGTTTTTTCTCCTCTCTTAATATCAACTATACTTTTTTTCTTTCAAGATTTTATTTAAATTCAAGTTTCTGGTTTCTGAAGTCTGTTGTAATTCTTTTCCATGGTTTTTTGTTGGTTAAGTAGGTATTTGTCCCCTGGCTTCTTTAGAGATTTTTTTAAATCTAGTTTTCTACTGTTTGAATGGGATATGGCTAGCTGTTGATTTTTTTGGGTATTTATCCTGCTCAACTGCTATTATTTCAGATTTTTCTTCTGTTTCTTTCTCTCTTTTTTTCTGGTATTATTATGTTTATATTACACCTTTTATAATTGTCCTATGATCCTTGGGCATTCCGCTCCATATTTTTTGTTTTTTTTTTCTCTCTTCATTTCAGTTTAGGGAAATTTTGTCAATATGAGTCTTCAGGATCACTGATTCTTTCTTCTGCTGTGCTTAGTCTGCTGGTGAGCCCATCAAAGGCATTTTCATTTTTGTCACAGTGTTTTGATTTCTATAATTTCCTTTTGATTTTTTTCATACAGTTTCCCTCTCTCTGCTTACATTGCCCACTATTTGTGCTTACTGTCCACTATTTCCATTAAAATTCTTAGCACAGAATTGTAATTGTTTTAAATTCCTGACTGGAGAATTCCAACATCTCTGCTATATCTGGGTCTGATACTGTGGTTTGCATTGTCTTTTCAGACTTTCATGTTGCCTTTCAGTGTGCTTTGTTATTTTTTGGTGAAAACGAAACATGATGTCTTAAGTAATAGGATCTGGGGTACATAGGACTTTAGTGTGAGGTTTTATGTTTATCTGGCTAGGAGTTATGCTGTATTTACTACTTGCTGTAGCTATAGGTGTCTGAGGCTTCAATTTCCTCTAGTGGCATTTTTGTTTCCTCTGCTGTCTTTGGATGTCCCTGGACACTCTTAATTAGAGTCTGAGCTTTGTCATTCTTTCCACTCTGTGCCTATTATTGTAAAGATTTGTTGGGTCAGGAAGATGAGATGGGATAGTAGGACCAGGAGTTGGGTATTTCCCTTGCTTTCTCCAACCTTCACCATGAGAACCTGATGGTGCTCCCAGAGGTAAAATTCACAAAAGTGTGGAGACTTTAAGACTGAGTCCTAAAAAAAAAAAAAAAAGACTGAGTCCTTAAGAGTTTTAATGTTTCAAGCCAGTCCATACTCAGCCTCCAGCAGTTCATCAATTATTAGTGAAGTATTACTACCCATATATGTATATAGGGTCCAGCAGCTTCAGCTCCAAATATGCTGTGATTCTGTATTTTCACTTCTTTCTCCAGTTTTCAGAGACAGAGTTCACTCTGTGATGTCAGTTTTCCTTTAGATCTAAGAAGAGCTGTTGGTTTTCAGTTTGCTTAGTCTTTTTCTTAATGTAAGAATGAGTGTGACAACTACCAAGCTCTCACCTCTTGGAGCTAACACCAACTCTTTTTCTTTAATAGATAAATAAACAGATAAATAAACATCTGAATGTTTGTCAAATTGAAAATGCTTGCCATTCTGGCACCTTAAACATTTGATGATGCTGCCCTTCATAGCAATAAGCAAAGTCTTAGGCAGTCATGGGAACAGGATATATGGGGAACAGAAGATTGGGAGAAACCAAAATGTTGCCAGAGCTGAAGCTGCCATGGGTTTTCTATGTTTCCTCTTCTTTTCTACTTACACATCTTTTCACATATCTTGATTTCTCTTCTTCTTGCCCAGCAATGTCCTCTGCTCACTCCTCTTTATCTTCCATATCTATTCACGATTCATCTTTAAGTGCCCTTTTACAGAATTTTAAAATGACAAAAAGGGGAGTCCCTAGATATATAGATAAGTAAATACATAGAAATAAATGTATGCCTATCTGTGATTATTTCTATTTCTGGGACTAGTTACATCTGGGGGAGAATTGAAACAAAGGGAAGGCTTATTATTACTGTATACTTTTTTATACTATTGAATTTTTTTTGCTATCCATATGTATTTTCTAGAAAAAAAACATTACTTTCTAACTGGAAGTAATCACCCACTCTTAATCTGATCATGCTCTCTATAAAAAATAAAATAAAATAAAGCTACAGCAAACACCATATTCAGTAGTAAAAGCCTGAATGCTTTTACCATAAGATCAGAAACAAGACAGGATGTACACTATTTTCACCTCTACTCATCATTGTATTGGAGGTTTTAGAGCATAGAAGAAAATGAAGGATAATTAAGGAGGAATCAAACCTGTCTTTATTTGCAGATGACATGATTATAAATATAGAAATTTTTTAAAAAGATTTCCTATTTCCTCTTTTGTTAATTAAACCAATATGTGAAATATTTAATAATGGAAATTAGCAAAGTAGCTGGTTACAAAATTGATGCTGTTGACCCTTGAACAACACAGGGGTTAAGGCATCAACTTCCACATGATTGAAAATCCATATATAACTTTGACTCCCCCAAAACTTAAATACAAAGAGCCTACTATTGGCTAAAAGCCATACTGATAACATAAAAAATCAATTAATTCATGTTTTGTCTATGTCTTATATGCTTGTTTTGTATTCTTACAATAAAGTAAGCTAGAGAAAAGAAAGTGTTCTTAAGAAAGAGAAAATACATTTACAGTACTATAAAATCTACATATAAATGGACCCACACAGTTCAAACCCATGTAGTATAAGTGTCATCTCTATATAAAAAGAAAATGTATTTCTATATAATAGTAATAAACAAAAATTAAAATTTTAAAAACTCATTTAAAACAGGCTAAAAGGGACACCTGGGTGGCTTAGTGGTTGAGCATCTGTCTTCGGCTCAGGGCATGATTGCAGGGTCCTAGGATGGAGTCCTGCATTGGGTTCCCCTCGGGGGAGCCTCCTTTCCCTCTGCCTAAATCTCTGCCTCTCTCCGTGTCTCTCATGAATAAATAAATAAAATCTTTTAAAAAACAGCATAAAAGATATCAAATTCCTAGAATAAACATAATATCCACTTCAAAACAAGACAAGAATCTTTGTTCTTACCACTTTTCTTCAATGTTGTGCTAGCAGAATACAGAACTTTGGCTCCAAGCCTACTTCTCTCAAACTACTCACATAAGAATATTGTCACATGGTCTTCAAATAGATCTATATAAATACAGCTAATACAATTTAAAGAGAAGATATGGCTTTTCTTTAAATGATTCTAAAGCAATTGAATATATTCATGAAAAAAATAAACTAACTACCTCACACCATACATGATAACTAATTTAAATTGATCAAAAATATAAACATGAAAGGAAAAACAGTAAAGCTTTCAAAAGAAAACATGAGAATATATTTATAACTTTGTAATAGGTAAAGATTAAATAGGACACAGCGCTAACAGTAAAGGAAAAAGTTGATAGATGGGAGTTTCATTAAAATTAAAACATCTGTTACCAAAAAGACATCATTAGGAATGGCCATCTGAAAAGGCAAGCCACAGACTGAGCAAAAATAACTGCAATGTATATGTCTGAAAAAGGATTAATATCCGGAATATACTTTTCTAAAACTCAAATTAATAAGAAAAGACCTAAGGTACTATTTTTGGGTAGGCAAAACACTTGAACAGACACTTCACAAAGGATGATATCCAAATATATACCACTTATAAATCAACATCATTACTTATGAGGGAAGTATAAGAAAAAGACTAAAGTGATATTGCACTACATATCCAAAAGAGCAATTAAAATGAAAAGAATTGAAAACAATGATAGTTCAGAAGGATGAGGAGCATCCTTAAACTGGAAACTGTTGGCAATGCAAATCAGTTTAAAATATTTGGAAGAGGGATCCCTGGGTGGCGCAGCGGTTTGGCGCCTGCCTTTGGCCCAGGGCGCGATCCTGGAGACCCGGGATCGGATCCCACGTCGGGCTCCCGGTGCATGGAGCCTGCTTCTCCCTCTGCCTGTGTCTCTGCCTCTCTCTCTCTCTCTCTCTCTGTGACTATCATGAATAAATAAATAAAATCTTTAAAAAATAAATAAATAAATAAAAATAAAATATTTGGAAGATTGTCTGATAGTATTTGAGAAGCCTAGAAGTATATCTATTCTATAACCCATATATCCACATCTAGATATAGACCCAACATAAATAAATATATTTCAAAGAAACTATACGCTCAAAAATGTTCAGAGTATCTTTATTAACAATAATATTCAGAAACTGAAAACAAGCCAAATATCCATTAAGGCAATAGTTGATATATAAATTGTTCTATATTTATACAGTGGAATATTAAACAGCAATAACCAAGAACAAATATTTATACATATAATGTTATTAGCGAAACTCACACTACACTTTGTATTGAGAGAAAGAAGCCAGACATAAAAAAAGTAAATGTAATATTTACATGAAGTTCAAGAATGAACAAAATGAATCTGATAAAACTAAAAATAGTAGCTATTTCCAGAAAGAGAATTGGGAGTAATATTTCCTGGAAGGGTCAGGGAGTAATATTCTGAAATGATGCAAATCTATTTCTTGGTCTAGGTGATGGTTACATAGCCTTACATATGTGAAAAAATTCATTGACACCTCAGATTTGTGTACTTTGCTGTACATAACTTATACTTCAACTTAAAGGGAGGTGAGGTTTTTTTTTAATTACCAGCATTGTACTGCTTTTCCATCAACCTTTTGACACCCTCAACTCATAAGTAACTCAATGATATTTCCCTCTATAATATTATCTAAAGCACAGTCGTCTCTACACTTGCATTTCTTTTATTACATCCTCATTGAACAGAACCATCATAAAGGATAAAACTAAACATTTATCCTAACTTTATTTTTTCTAATAGAAGAGAACTATCCTTAGAAAAGTTAATAAGTTAAGGTATCTTGCAAACAGTTCACGTTCCATTGCTTCTAAAAGAGCTGTTACCACTAATAATGTATTCAGGCCCCAAAATTGTTCTGATTCTTTACATAAGCTGTGCTTCCATTTAACTAATACTGTGAATATATGACCTGTCCTGACTCCAACATCTCTTTGCCTTACCCTGCACCCTACCATTAAAATATCACAACTATTTGCAATGTCTTAAAATACAATGGCAACTACCTTCTTGATGACTAGTTGGTTGATGCTGCTCTAACGACTCACATCTACCCAAAACTATTACTCAGTTATATCATTCAGACACTTGAAGTAAGCCTCCAAATTCTACCTTTTTAATCTGTAAATAATGAGTGAAGCTTTTATCCAACATTTTTAACTCCCTTAAATCTGTATATCTCTCCATTAGAAGATCTAATAACTAAGCCTGCATCCTTACAGCACTGCATACCACTTCAACAGATACCACACTTGATTCTATAGGGAAATTCAGTCTCCACCAAAAAACCTTAAACCTTAGCATTTTGCAAGATCAAATTACCACATTTTTCACCACTATCATTGTTGCAAAAATAGCATTCCAAAGATTAACTCTTAAAAAGTTGCATATCACTATAAATAAATAAGATTTCTTTAAATGCAAAAATAAAAATAAAAGCTTTCAAATGAAATCTGTCAGGAAATAAGGTACATCACAATAGCATGGCTAAAGGAAATAAGAGCAAAGTGTTTTCAAGGGCCTAGATTTGAGCCCCAGCTCTGGCACGAGGTAAATATGTGCCCATGGACAACCTACAAAGTATTTCTGAGTCTCCAGTGTGTAATGCATAACATGAAGGACTAGGTTAAAGTATATCTTAGGCCTATTCAAGACTAACTCTCTATGACTGTGAAACTATTTTCATAAAACAAAAATGATTAGAATATTTAGGGTAGAATAAAGAGCAGAGGGAACACTTATGCTTAAGAACAAGTTAAAATTTTTCCTCTAGGTATATAAGAAAAAATACTGGTGTTTGTTTCCTTCACTGAAAAAAAAAAAAAGAAATACTCTGATAAATACAGCTTTGGATCTCCTTTCACAATCATTTCAAGAGAAGAGTTTTCTGCCTAATGTTTTCTTCAGGGCAATTTTGACATCCTTATTCCTCAGACTATAAATCAGCGGGTTGAACATGGGTACCACAGCAGTATAGAATATGGAAGACACTTTCCCCTGGTCAAGGGGTAAAATAGAAGGTGGTTTGAGATACATAAAAGCTCCTGATCCAAAGAAAAGAGATACCACAATTATATGGGAACTGCAGGTACTGAAGGCTTTGGATCTGCCCTCAGTTGAACTAATGTGGAGAATACTAGAAAGAATGAAACCATAAGAGATGAAAATGGTCACAATAGGCACCCCAATGCCAATGGTCACAACAATGAAGACCACCAGCAAATTTATGTAAGAGCTGTTGCAGGAGAGCTCAAGGAGGGGAATGATATCACACATATAGTGATTGACAAGGTTGTCAGCACAAAAGGTTATAAACATGATGTTTCCCATATGGGTCACAGCCCCAAACACCCCCATCCCATAAACACCCAACATGAGGAGTAAACACACCTGAGGAGACATGGTGACCGTGTACAGCAGTGGTTTACAGATGGCGACATAGCGGTCATATGCCATCGCTGACAAGATATAGGATTCAGAAAAGACAAAGAAACAGAAGAAAAAAAACTGAGTCACACACCCCGCAAAGGAAATGATGTTTCTCTTTGAGACAAAACCCATTAACATTTTAGGAGTGAGAGTAGTGGAATAACTAAAATCAATGAAAGACAAGTTGAGGAGGAAGAAGTACATGGGAATATGAAGGTGAGAATTCAGCCCAATCAGGGTTATGAGGCCCAGGTTCCCCACCACGGTGACCACATAAAAACCTAGGAACAGGAAGAAGAGGGGCATCTGGAGTTCCGGCTCATCTGTTAAGCCTGCCAGGATAAACTCTGTCACAGAGGAGGCGTTATCTGCAGCCATTGTCCTCTAGGAGGGTCTGTAAAGGAAAAAGAAACAAATCACTGAGACAGAAAGAGGCTACACGCCATGCAAGTGCAGGGGGGCGGATGTGGAGAAGACACAGATGGGAAGGTTCACTGAGTACTAACTATGGGATGGACACTGTCCTAAGTGCCATGTGGCATTATGATTATCCCCAGTTCACAGAGGAAGACACTGAACCTGAGGGACTTGCACAAGTCCCGATGCTGCTGAGTGACAATAGAAGGTGAACTTGGGTGATCTTGCTCCTGGGCTTGAGCTTTTACCCCCTCTGCTATAGGACAGACCAGGTCAGACAGACACTAACCCTGCTTCTGCTTGCAGTCACAGAGCTCTTCTCCATTGGCTCTCATCTAACTCTTTCATGGACACTCAGATGGCCCCAGTGAACAGAAAGTGACAACTCAGAGCTCAGACCCTCTGCTGCTACTTCTACTCTCAGATCCTCTGCTTGGAGGATCAAAACCTCTAATTGTTTTGCTGAGCTCAAGAACTTGATCTCTGAGTGTGGCTTTGTCCCAAGTCTCTTGTCCAAATTCCAGGCATGAGACAGCATCCTTTCCTAATGCCCATGGATAACAGGAGATGAAAGAGTTTTATTCTGGGATTAGAGATCTCCGTGACGTAGTTGTAGGGACTCCCTCAGGATCACTGCTCCAGAGACTCACTTCCCTAAGGAAGAAGAAATGTTTGTTTATGCATTTGATAATGCTTGATGTGGCTTTCAATGACCTAACCTTTCATTCTGGTTACATCTTTGTAAGCACAATTCAAAACAAAGTCTCATGGGAAAAATAGTACTTGCTCCTTGTATTGAGTGCTTACTATGTACCAAACACAGTATAGATCCAGCATCCTTGTACTAAAACCAAGTTTCTAAAGCAATGCACAAAAAATTAATACCTTTTTATTTCTCACAACAGCCCTATAGATTAGATCTATCAATCTCTCCTTTAAAGTAAGGAGCACACATGCTAGTAGGTTCCAGAATCTTGAGTCAAACTCTACTCCGTCCAATTTTAACTTCTTAGTTTTAATCACTAAGCACGCTACCTTCTTCTAAGTGACAATGAAATCTCTGAAGCAGCCATTTTTACTTACTAGGATCTCATGAGAGTCTTTATAGATAAAAACAAGTACTTATATAACTTTAAGGGAATGTAGGAAGTGCTAAAACCAAGAAAGGTAAAATTAAGGGAATCAGACTTTAGAGAAGGATATTCATTATTTCTCAGTCACATCCAATATATACCAAGAATTATTTTTTTAAGATTTTTACTTATTTTTTCATGAGAGACACACAGGCAGAGACACAGGAGAGGGAGAAGCAGGCTCCACTCAAGGAGCCCGACGTGGGATTCGATCCTGGGACTCCCTGGGCCGAAGGCAGGTGCCAAACCACTGAGCCACCCAGGGATCCCCCCAATAATTATTTGATCCTTCTCCACGCTTAAAAATAAACTTTCTCTGAATTTTCTCCACTACTTAACCCTTCATTTTAAGCTTGACTATTAAAAACAAATATTTGTCAGATAACTAAGAACAACTTCTATCAATACCTAAAGGCAGAGAACAGAGTCTTCAATCAATATGTCAGATTATGGGGAGTTGATGAAAGACTTTGAACAAGGATGGCCTTCTTTTATCACCTATCAATTGAATATCTATCCCATTCCTAAAACTTTTCTAAGTCTTGGTGAAAAAACACAAAGTGGTTCCTGCCCTCGTGGGGCTTTTAATCAAGTGAGAAAAGACAAAATACATGAAAGAAAGAAAGAAAGAAAGAAAGAAAGAAAGAAAGAAAGAAGAAAGAAAGAAAGAAAGAAAGAAAGAAAGAAAGAAAGAAGAAAGAAAAGAAAGAAGAAAGAAAGAAAGAAAGAAAGAAAGAAAGAAAGAAAGAAAGAAAGAAAGAAAAGAAAGAAAGAAAGAAAGAAAGAAAGAAAGAAAGAAAGAAAGAAAGAAAGAAAGAAAGAAAGAAGAAAGAGAAAAAGGTAAAATATGTAACTTGAAAAGTTATATGAAGAAAAGGAATACAAGGAATAAGGATAGCAAAGGCAAAGTTTACAGAATTCAGTTTTAAAATAGAATAATCTGACATTCAAGTGATAACTTTGACTTTGAAAGAGACCTAAAAAGTGTTTGCTTGGTACGATTAGTTACTCTAATAAAACACTGGACATTCATGACTCAATCCAGCACCTTTCTACAGCATCACATTTTTATACTGCACTGTAAATGCAATATGTTAACCCAGATTACTTGATCTGAGGGAGGAAATTCTGATGGTAGTAACAAGATAGAGGGCCAAGAGATCTTGCTGAGGTTTTAGACAATCACAAGTCATGCAATATAAATTATTAACTAAGACTGATATAAAGACTAATAAAACTTTGTGCAGCAATTTTTCCAGGGGCTTTATATATAAGTATAGCAAATTTTCCATCCAAAAATGTCTCTTTTGGATAAATTCAAGTGTTAGCAGATGAGTTCCGTTTTTGCTCATAGTTAAGGGATGAAGTCCTCTTGGAGAAGTTAAGAAATCAAAACACAAAGGCAGAGAAGTCCATCTTCCTCAGGCAGAGCCAACTAAAACCACTATACACACCCTCTGTGTGTTTATGTGAGAACACGCATCAGTGAGGACTTGCTTCCCCTCAGCTAAGACTCAATAATAATGGTCCCTCATCTGTGTGTTTACGTGAGAAATTTCCGTGGCCTAGAGCAACTCTAATGAATCCCAATCCCTTTTCTCAATCCCACTACACATTCAAGAAACAGAAAAAGCAATCTATTATCAAAAAATTAAAATAAGCACTACAGTTAAACTCTCCTTAGACCTAAAGGCAATGAAGACCTTAGGGGTTAATTAAATGTTCACTTTCCTCTAGAAATCTTAGAGGGTTCTTGAATGCATGATGCAACACCAGGAAAACTTCTGAGATTTTTGTCACCTCAAAGGTGGTTTCCATGGGAATTTCATTTCAAATGCATCTAGATTTTATTTCAAGTGAACTGGGGCTGCTACAAAGTCATTTCTACTAGTGACTTGTTCTAATACAAGCAGAAAGAAACATAGAAATAAATATTCTTTTTTTTAAGATTTTATTTATTTGACAGAGAGAGCACAAGCAGGGGGAGCAGGAAAGGGAGAAGCAGGCTCCCTGCTCAGCAGGGAGCCCAACAGGGGCTGGATCCCAGGACCGAGGGATAATGACCTGAACTGAAATCAGTCAGTTGCTTAACTGGGTCACCCAGGCACCCCAGAAATAAATATTCTTGATTAAGTTACTTTTGTTGCAGAACTATCTTCCCAAAATTTGAATCTCTGTATAATGGATTTCTTGTTCTATTTATTGCTATCACTAAAATATATGTGAGACATGGATTATAACATACTAATGTGGAAAATATGTATAATACAGTGTCTTTGTATATATACCTCATGCACATGCATTAGCCCTCATATGTCTGGTAAACCTTCAGGCAGCACCAGAGTAGTGTGAGGTCAGTACCCTTCACTCCACACAAGAGAACTACAAGAATAAGCCACAATTCCAACCAAAAAAGTTAGAGAGCCTGCCCAGAGAGAAAAGATGGTAGCTGAAATGTCTTCATTTAATGTGTCTTCAGTTAGGCTCTCAAGATGCTCATAAAATTAAATTCATCTCTCAGAAGTCCTATGATATAGGGGCACCTGGGTAGCTCTGTCAGTTAAGCATCTGACTCTTTTTTGACTTGGGTCATGATCTCAGGGTTTGTGTGATCAAGTTCCGCATTGCGCTCTGCATTGGGCATGGAGCCTGCTTAAGATTCTCTTTCTCCTTCTCCTTATGCTCCTCCCTCCCCCTAAAAAAGAAGTCATATGATCTATATTATACTTAATGTTGAATTAGTTCTTACTCTGTGTGTTTGGCATATTAAATACTATGTACAGGGATTCAAAAGAAATGGTTCTTGCTGTAAAGAAATTTATAGTTTAGTAGAGGCATCTCCTATTCTATCACCTTATTGCCCTCATGTTTCAAATTTTCTAGGGTTCACTTCTCAAGTCTCTGGACCTCTTCTTTCTTAAATGTTTGGTGAGCTCATTCATGACTTCAACAACGTCGTCGGTATGGTTAGCTCTCACATTTAGTTTTCACATTGCTGTGAATTCCCTGTCTTATGTATACAAATTCTTTATTAAAATGCCATCCTGTTGTCACCCTGAACTCAACAAATATAAAATTTAGCACATCTTTTTTGGCCCCAAAACAGACATCTGCCTAGCCTTCCCATTCCTTTATTGGAGAGGAAGTAGAGGGTGATATTAATGGGGTATCATAAGTCCTAGTTCATTTGGATTGGTCCTAATTTACATATGTTTTCCCAGAAAATTTAGTAGAAGCAGATTCTTTCACTATGAAATATATTCTAGTTAAATGAGATATTCTATACAGAATCAAACCAACCTCTACAATTCCTAGCTACCTACTAGCTGTGTAGCCTTGGAAACTTAGTTTAGCCTCTCCTAAGCTTCAAATTATTTATTTTAAAATGGGGATAATAATCATAAATGGTGCCATTTCCATTACTGAAACATAAAAGGCATAATAATTATTATGTTGTTGCTATCATCATCATCATTCAAATCTACACCCTGGCATGAAAAAGATATTTTAGACTGCCCTACTATTCAGGATTATCTAAAACAGGGAGAGAATAAAAACAGGAACATCAGTTAAACTTTTTAAAGTAAAAATAGTGTCAAGAGATAAGATCGGGATTTAATATCTCTGTGGTTTGAGAGAGAAGGAAAGAAAGAACCACAAATCAAATTTGACTAAAATTTTGGTTTCCATGGAACCATGAGTAAGAAGGCAGGAATAACTAAAGAATGGGGAGCATCAGGAGTTAGATTTTAGTCTAGATGACAAAATGCCAGAGGACACAAGGGTCCCCAAAAAACTCTAAGTTATGGCTGCCTCCAGGGCACTGAGGACTCCTCATGCCTGCAACCAGCAGACAAGTGGATTCACCATCCTGGCAAAAATAATTGATCCTAATCAGCAAGAGAAGTAGGGCTGCCTTCACTCATGGGGGCATAAAGGACCATGTGTAGAACCCAGATATTCCATTTGGATGCTCTCTGGTGTTTTTGCGCCATTGTAACTGTAAGTGGATATGGACAGCAAGTCCCAGATGCAAAGAATATAATTGACAAAGATTCAAACCCTTTCATAGTGAAGGGATCCTCTATTTTAGACATTTATTCATGGATCAGTAAATAATGGGGCCTAGCTTTATAATAGTTATCAATAAATATTTGTGGAATTTATTATTTTCACTTAAAATATATGTGGATTCTTCTCTAACACTCTCCCACCCCAGTTCGTGCTCATGTCCATTCAGTTACATTATAATTTTTCATTCTCAATACTTAATGTCCACATTATGAGAACTATGCAAATAACCATCACTATATAAATAATCAGCCAAATACTATATTTTAATTATGTTTCCTATTTGTACTATCTGAAATTTTTCCTGGAATTGATAACGTCCCAATGCCATGTATCTCTCCTTCATATTTTCACATGCTGCATAGTATCTATCAAATACCCATCAATATTAATTTCCAAATGTTCAAACATATGGGACTATCTGTCAATTTCCTTTTTTCCCTGGAGGTTTGCACCCTCTATATGTATCTGGAATGATTGCCTTTTAGACCCAGTGTATGGCCATCAGCCTGGAATTCCCTATGCTGCTCTCTTGTGTTAGATCCCCTCTTTCCTAGATCCCAGCATCAGTGTCTGTGACAAGTCCAGTAGCATTCTCATTTCTGTTCTTTTATATATTATGTGATTCTCTCTCTATCTCTATCTTGTCCACCTCCCTATCCCACCCCATCCTGCCACCACGTCTCTCTCTCTTTCTTTCTCTCTCTCTCTCAAAACTCTTAAGACCTTCATCCACAATGTTCTCAAATCCACAATAATATTCATGGTATGTTTATTTTCTTTCAGAGTGTTCCTTTGATCTAGCAATACAAATCTTCTAGTTCTGGAAATATTTCTCATACTCTTTATTGATAATTGTCTTCCCACACAATTTTTTTTGTTATTTCTTTCTAGAATTATTATTATTCAGATATTGGAGTTATCCTCCTCTTTTTTCCTTTAGCATTTTTCAAACTTTGAGACAATTCATCAACTTTAATATCTGCCACACCTATTTTAATATTTTATTATTGGTCTACATAATAAAGTTCACCCATTTTAAGCCTAAAGTTCAATGAATTTTAGTAAATATATACAGTTGTGTAAACAATAACACAATGAAGATATATAATGTTTCTATCACTCCAAAAAAGCTCTCTCCTGCCTCTTTGAAGACAAACTCCTCACCCCATTTTCTAGGCCCAGACAATCATTTCATCTGCTATCACTATATTTTTGCCTATTCTACAATTCCATGTCAATGTAATTATGAACTATGAAGTCTTTTATATCTACTTCATATTCTTCTAGTGGCTCCTTCTCCATTCTTCAAACTGACTAGGCCTACACTTAAAGCAAGAACTGTCATTTATACTGCATTCTATAGTTTACAAAACCCCTTCACACACATTATGTCTTCATTAATCCTCACAAACCTTGTATCATTTTCACACACTACAGAAAATAAAATTGGAATATATATATATATATATGACCTGCACATAGTAGGAAATTAGCATATCAGTGCACTGATGGAAGTCTTTTACCTTCTGATTTCAAAGTTTATGATCTTTCCACTGCTTTACCATTTCATGCACTTTCCAACTTTTCTAGAGGATTCTGGGAGTTTCAAAAGTAATTGTAATGTAATTGAAGCATTTCAGAAAAAGACGTGGTGGAGAGCAAAATTTAACAACAAATGCAGAGAATTTTAGAGGAATAAATCAGGAATGAGAATTGGATCTATCATGGAGATAAAGACTGTGCTGTAACAATCCTAGTCAAGTCTTGAGCCTCCAATCCCGCCCAAACAACAAAATGAAGATATTCGATACATTTAAATAAACTGAAACTGAATTCAATACTGATTAAATGAAAGCCTCTCTCTCTCCCTCCTTAGTCCCTCCCGCCTCTATACACACTCCTCATTAATATAAGGACAGTGTAAAGCCACAGGGTTCCACCTACTTAGGGAAAGCAGCTTGACATGATCACCATTTGAGTCACATCCACAGTCAAAGGCAAGCATCCCTGTAATTGCCAGTACCCTGGCATGTTATTTACAAAATCATCTCTTGCTCCTAGCACAGATACTCCAAAGGCTGGAACTGCAAACACTCCCGGCTCAGAGCCAGCTGTCTGAATCCATTGTGTCCTCACTCTGCTTATCCTGGGACTCCATTGGGACAGCTATGCATGCCCACACAACAATATCATTATCACTTGCACACACAACTGCAGAGCACATGCTCACAGGTTCCCCACTGCTTCCACAGGGGTCCTACCTCAAGAGATTGTGTCCAGTACATTCCCGGGATCTGATGGTCAAGTCCAAAACTTTGTATTTCCCACTGTTGTTGATGTCCATGACATTTACCAAAGAGTTTCCATGCCAGTGAGTTGCTGCCATGGTCCACTTCTGAATTGTAGTCCGCATTTTGAAAAGCTGTTGTCTGGAGCTGTACTTTGGAGACCAACCAGGAAAGGACCCCAAAAATGTGAGAAAGATCAGCTTAAACTATTATCATTTCCATAAGTTTTCAATAAAAAATATAGAAACAAGCTTTTTCTTAGTATATATATTAATTAGAAGGACCCACAAAAAACAGAATCATGTGGTACAGCAATTGCATCATGACTTTCTCTAACTCATATAAATCTGTTTTAATGTTGCAATGTTATTTTACTGCCCAGTGATCCTTGACCCTCTTCTTGAAACTAGAAGTGTCCTTAACTGATAGAATATGAGTGTACTTTGACCAGACAGATCCGCAAAGGGGATTTCACTCTAGTGGTTGATGTGGGCTGTATTGTTAAGTAACTTCTATTCTTTAGGTCTCATTCTTTCCTCTTGAAATGATCAGTTTCACAAGAAGGGACTCTAGCTTCTTAAGAGGTCAGGTAAGGGTGACCATAATGATCTTAATGAACTCCATTTTATAATGTTTTTCTTACTCTTTTTTTTTTTTTTACATTCAGGAAATTTTTGCCTAACTTGCTATGAGAAAGAATTTCTCCTATATTTTCTTCTAAAAATTTAAAAGCTTTAGCTTTTACATTTAAGACAATGATCCGTTTTAAGTTCATTTATGCAAATGATAATATAAAGGCTGAGGTTCATTTTTTCCCCCATATTGATGTCTAGTTATGCCAGCACCATCTGTTTGTTGAAAACAGTGTCTCTTCATTGAATTACCCTTATACCTTTGTCAAAATCAAACGACTATATATATATGGGTCCATTTTAGATTCTATCCTTTTCCATTGATCTTTATGTCTACTACTTAATTATTATAACTGTATAATAAGTCCTAAAGTCAAGTAGTTTCAATCCAACTTTGTTCTTCTTCTTCAAAATCTTTTTCATTATACTAGATCTTTTCATATAAATTTTGAAATAAACTTATCAATTTCTTTCTTTTAAAAAAAGGCTGTTAGGATTTTAATTGAGATTGCATCAAACCTGCAGATTAATTTGGTGAGGATTGCCATCATTGAGTTTTCTAGTCCATGTACATTGTATAACTATCCATTCATTCTTCTTTATTTTTCCTTTGCAATGTTTTATTTGTGGAGGTCTTTTGTTAAATGTATTCCTTAGTATTTTTAATACTAATAATTGGAATTTTTACAATTTCATTTTCTAATTATTTATTACTAATTTATAGAAATATAGTTGATTTTTGTATATGGATCTTAAATCTTGAGACTTTATGAAACTCATTCACTAGTTCTATTGCTTTTTTGTCAATTCTTTTTTTTTTGTTTGTTTGTTTGTTTGTTTTGTCAATTCTTTAATGTTTTATACATACATGATTATGTCACCCACAGATAAGAATAGATTTATTTCATTTCTGATATGTTCATTAATTATTTGTTTCTTGCCTTATTGTACAAGTTAGAACTTAGTACAATGCAAAAAAGAAATGAAGAGTTTAGATATGTTTATCTTATTTCTGAACTTAGAAGAAATTGAGTCTTTCATACTAAATATGATGTCAGCCATATATTTTTCAGAGATGCCTGAATCCAGTGAGAATGGCCCATTGCTGAAATTTTATATCATGAAAGGGTATTGAATTTTTTGAATGCTTTTTCGCTGCCTTTTAAAAATGTTATATGGTTTTTCTCCTTTTTCCTATTAATATGATGAATTACATTTTTGCTGTCAAGATGTAAAATCAAATATACAATCCAAGAATAAACTTTATCATGATATATTATGCTTTTACACATGTTGGATTCAAATTGTTAATGTTTTATTTTATTAAGGGTTTTTAAATCTTTGTTTACAAGGAATACTGATCTGTGTTTCCTTGTGATATCTTTGTCAGGTTAGGTAATAAAGGCCTCCTAAGAGATTTGGGAAGTAGTCCCTCCTCTCTCCTCTGAAAGCCCTTGTGTACAATTGGAGAATTATTTCTATTTAAGTGTTTGATAAAATTAACTTATGAACAAGCTTGGCTTCAAGTTTCATTGTGGGAAAAATTTCTATTAAAATTCAATTTCTTTAATAGTTACTAAGCTACTCATATTTTCTGTTTCTTCATTTGGTCAGTCTTGGTAATTTTGTCTTTCTCAAGACAAATTTCTTCCTCTACTTTGTCTAATTTAATGGCACAATATGATAACCCTTTATGTTTATGATTCTTTAGTGTGTGTAGAATCTCATTGATATCTCCACTTTCATTCCCTATTCGGTAACGTGTGTCTTCACTATTATTTTTCTTTTTTTCTATGATTTTTCTTGATTAGTATGGCTAGATATTTACCAATTTTATTATTGATCACTTCAAAGGACAGCTTTTGGTTATATTTATTTTTCTCCACTGGTTTTCTGGTTTCTGTTTCATTGACTTCTGTTCTTATCTTTTTCATTTCCTTCTTTCCACTTTTAGGTTTAATTTGGACTCCTTTTTTTAATTTTTCAAGGTAGCAGAAATTTAGATTTACTTACTATTTTCTTTTCTTATGTTGACATTTAAGCTATAGAGTTCCCTCTATTCACTACTTAACTGCTTCTAAATTTTGATATATGTATTTTCATGATTCAACTCTAAAAATTTCCCAACTGTGCTCATGATGTATCCTTTTATATCTAATTATTATGTAGAAATACATTGTTTGATTTCTAAAATTTAAGAGGTTTCCTTTTTAAATTTTTTTGTTTTTTGTTTAAATTATCCAACATATAGCACATCATTAGTTTCAAATGTAAAGCTCAATAATTCATCAGTTGCATACAACACCCAGTGTTCATCATATCACATGCCCTCATTGATGCCCATCACTCAATTACACCATATCCCTACCTACCTCCCCTCCAGCAACCCTCTGTTTGTTTCCTAAAGTAAAGAGACTCTCGTGGTTTGTCTCCCTCTCTGATGACTTCCCATTCAGTTTCCCCTCCCATCCCCTATGATCCTCTGAAATATTTCTTATATTCCACATATAAGTGAAACTATATGATAATTGTCTCTGGCTTATTTCACTCACTATAAGGATGGAACCTCAGTATAAGGAGAATGGAACCCTCCAGTTACATCCACATTAATGTAAATGGTAAGTATTCCTCCTTTCTGGTGGCTGAATAATATTCCATTATATATGTATATATGTATCACATCTTCTTTATCATTCATCTGTCGATGTATGTCTCAGCTCTTTACATAGTTTGGCTATTGTGGACATTGCTGCTATAAACATTGGGGTGCATGTGCCCCTTCAGATCATTATGTTTGTATCTTTGGGGCAATACCTAGTAGTACAATTGCTGGGTCACAGGGTAGTTCTATTTTAACTTTTTTAAATTTTTATTTATTTATAGTCATGAGAGACACAGAGAGAGAGAGAGAGGGGGACAAAAGCAGAGGGAGAAGCAGGCTCCACGCAGGGAGCCTGACGTGAGACTCAATCCTGGGTCTCCAGGATCACATCCTAGGCTGAAGGCGGCGCTAAACCACTAAGCCACCATGGCTGCCTCTATTTTAACTTCTTGAGGAACTTCCACATTGTTTTCCACAGTGGCTGGCTGTACCACCTTGCATGCCCACCAACAGTGGGAGCAGGTTCCCCTTTCTCAGCATCTGCACCAAACATTTGTTGTTTTCTGACCTGTTAATTTTAGCCATTGTGATTCATGTGAAGTGATATCTCATTGTGGTTTAAGGAGTTTCTTTATTATCTTATGCTGCGAATTTCTAATCTAATTCCATTGTGGTCAAAGAACATATTCTGTATTGTTGACTTTGTTAAATTAACTTTTGTTAAGTGGAACACAGAATGCCAGATTATGAGGTTCAATAACAGATCACAGGAGAAGTTGAAATAAAGTTTATTACTCACAGATCCTTGCAGGGCCACATGGGAAGGTCAAGGCAGATTACAGACAGAGCATTATGACCCATGCATACCTTTATTAGGATCCGTGGTACATTGCTTTGGGGATCCCAGACAAGCCAGATTGCTCAGTTTAAACTAAAAGAATGGGATTTTGGAAAGCTCCATAGGGGGTCTTATTTTAAGGCACATTAGGAGAAGGCCCTGGGGAGGCTGGGCAGCTGATTCCTCACAAGGGCTGTTGGGAAAGTCATAACAGGAACTTACATTTGCTTGGTGACTCTGTAGACCTCTGTTTAAGGCATATACTTGCATGAGGGGATAGTGTCAATTTAAGGTGTCTACAGGCTGTTTGGTCAAACAAAATGGATGTAGACACAGCAATACCATGGAGTAGATTGGCAGCATGATTTTCAACTTTAAAAAATCTACTGAAATTTGTTTAATGCTGTGTAGACTATTATTGCAAACATAATAAATGAATTTTTAAAAAATGATGTCTTCTGCCATTGTTGGGTGTACAAATTGTCAGTTATGCGTGGTTGGTAAGTACTCGGCAGATTGTGGATAAAATCATTTATGTTTAGTTTTTCTGTCAATTTCTGTGAGAGATGCTAATTATGATAGTAGAATTATATATATTTTTTCCCTTTAATTCTGTCAAATTTTGTTTCATAGATTTTGAAATTCTGTTTTGGGGAGATATATATATATATATATTGCATTATATATATACATATATATATGTATATATATATAGCATTAGGGAATCATGATATATATACCATGATTCCCTAATGCACTGTTCCTTTTGTCATTATCTTTTAAAAATCTATTTTATCTAAAATTAATATAACTAATCCAGCATTTTCTGCTTCCTCTTTATGGCATTTGTTTTTTCATTCATTTACTTTTGCCTTTCTGTGTCTTTATAAAAAGTGTCCCTTGTTGGGCAGCCCCAGTGGCTCAGTGGTTTAGCACCTGCCTTTAGCCCAAGGCCTGATCCTGGAGACCCTGGATCGAGTCCCACATCGGGGTCCCTACATGGAGCCTGCTTCTCCCTCTGCCTGTGTCTCTGCCTCTCTCTCTCAATCTTTTTAAAGATTTTATTTATTTATTCATGAAAGACAGAGAGAGAGAGAGAGAGGCAGAGACACAGGCAGAGGGAGAAGCAGGCTCCATGCAGGAAGCCTGACGTGGGATTCGATCCTGGGTCTCCAGGATCACGCCCTGGGCCAAAGGCAGGCGCCAAACCACTGCGCCACCCAGGGACCCCTAAAAAAAAATCTTTAAAAAAATGTGTCACTTGTCGATAGCATATAGCTAGGTCTTATTGTTTTATTTATTTGTTTACAATACAAAAAGCAATCACTTCTTATTAATTGGAAAGTTTAATTAAAGTTTAATGTAATTATTGATATGTTTGAGTCTGGTCCCCTCATTTTAATTTGTTTTCTGCTTCCTCCTGTGTTTTTTGCACCTGTTTCTCTTTCCCTGAATTTTATTTGAATATTTTTTACAATTTGGTTTTATTTATTCTTTTTAAAGATTTTTATTTGTTCATGATAGACATAAAGAGAGACAGAGGCAGAGACACAGGAGAGGGAGAAGCAGGCTCCATGCCGGGAGCCCGATGAAGGAATCGATCGGAGACTCCAGGATCATGCCCTGGGCCAAAGGCAGGTGCTAAACTGTTGAGCCACCCAGGGATCCCCTACAATTTGGTTTTACACAAAACACTTGATTTTATATATAATGTGCATCATTTTAATATATAATGTTGTAAGTGTATATTACATAACTATATATTTATATACAAATATATAATGTATAAAATTTTATTTAAAATATATATTTTTACAATTTGATAAACATACAAAGTGCATCTACATATATTATAAATCCCACAATGAAATGTTATAGTTTTATTTAAACAGTATGTGATTTCTAAAGTCGAGAAAAAGTCATATAAATAAAAATAATCTTTTTTATTGTGGTCAAAAAACATATAAAATTTGCTATCTTAACCATTAAGTGTACAGTATAGTGTTAACTGTGCACATTTTTGTGCAATAGATCTCTAGAACTTTCTTCATCTTGCAAAACTCTATATCCTTTGGAAAATAACTCCCCCCCCCCCAAAAAAAAGGAAAATAACTCCCCTTTCCCTTTTCCCCCAGACCCTCTGGCAACCACTCTTCTACATTATGTTTCTAAGAGTTTAGCTACTTTGAATACCTCATGTAAGTGGAATCATGCAACATTTGTCTTTTGTGACTGGCTTATTTCACTTTGCCTAATATCCTCAGCGTTCATCCATGTGACAGCATTTTCTTCTTTTTTAAGGCTGAATAATGTTCTGCTTAATGGCTATAGCCCATGTTCTTTATCCATTCAACTGATGGATATACTGTTGATGGACACTTCCATACTTCTACCTCTTGATTATTGTGAATAACACTGAAGTGAACGCAGGAGTGTGACTGTTTAAGATCCTATTTTCAGTTCTTTTGGGTATATAACCAGTTATTTTTCAGATATTTTCCATTTGGGGTGTTCTTATTTTTATTCTTTTCTTCTTTTTGTTTAAGGATCCAAGTTTTCAACTGATATTTTCCTTCAGCTTGAAGAATTTCTTTCATCATTTCTTACATTGCAGCTTTTCTATTTTCCTCTTATCTAAAAATGTCCTTATTTCACTTTCATTCTTGAGTGTTTTTGCTAAATATAGAATTCTGGGTTGACAGTGTGTTTGTTGTTGTTGTTCTTAGCACTTTAAAGTTGTTGCTATACTCTCTTTGGGCTTTCTGATGAGAAATTAGCCAATGTACTCTATATGCAATACTTTGGTTTCCTTTTGCTGATTTTTATGATTCTTCATCTTTGACTTAAATAGTTTTACTATGATTTGCCTTTATATGAGCTTCTTTATATTACTTCTGTTTGGTATTCACTTAGCATCTTAGACCTAAAAATGTCTGTCTTTTATCAAATTAGGGAAATTTAAAGGATTATTTCTTCAGATATTTTTTGTGTCTCATTATTTCTTTTTTCTCTTTTAAATATTACAAACAAACATGTTTTACCATTTGGTAAATTCTAATAAGCCTCTGAGACTTTGTTCATATTACTCAGCATTTTTCTCTGTGTTTTACCTTCAGTAATTTCTCTTGGTCAGTCTTCAAGTTTACTTTGTCTTCTGTGATGTCCATTTAGTTGTCAAGTACATCCATTTTGTCATTGGGAAATTGTATTTTTCCATTGTAGAACTTATATGTTCTACATAGTGTTAGTATTCAGTGTTTCACTTTATAAGTTGAGATTTATCATTCCTCATCTAAGATTATCATTTATTGAAAACGTAATCTGTTTTACCTTATTGAGGACAGAGATAGGAACTGCTTTAAAATTCTTATCTGTTAGCTACAATATCTTGTTCATCTTGTGGATCTGATACAATTGATTTTTACTTGAGAAAGTTTTCAGTTTTCTTAATTCTATGTCAGGTAATTTTGGTTTGTATCCTGGACATTATGAATGTTAAGTGGAGATTCTAGATTCTGTTATTTTTCAGTTATTTTTTCCCCTGATGCATTTTATTTCCCTTCTTTTATCAGGTATTTTTTTGTCTGGACTTGAAATACATACTCTGCTTCTTGGGCAGTATCTCTAATACCATTTCACGTATTTTGGCTTTGTCTGAGCTTTGAGTCTATTCTGTACATGCATGTTTTAGGGTCAGGGGAATCTACTTTGAGGACTCCTCTGATTCATTTGTTTCCATAATTCCCCAAACTGTATCAGGGTATTGTTCCCTATCTTCCCTCCTCCAACTGAGTGTTTATTCCCTACCAGGTCAGCTTCTCTTCACTTTACAACAGCTTCAGGTAGTTGTTTTGCTTTTCCTTAATTGTATCTAGATATTATTATTATTATTTTTTATTATTATTATTATTCAGGGGTGTCATCTAGTAAGGTCAAAGTCCATTATACCCAGAATTACTTTTTTAAAAATCTGGGGTTTGGGGTTTTTTTTTAAAGATTTTATTTATTTATTCATGAGAGACACAGAGAGAGAGAGAGAGAGAGAGAGGCAGAGACACAGAGGGAGAAGCAGGCTCCATGCAGGAAGCCTGATGTGGGACTCAATCCCGGGTCTCCAGGATCACACCCTGGGCTGAAGGCAGCGTTAAACTGCTGAGCCACCCGGGCTGCCCTAAAAATCCGCTTTTATTCAAATTCCAGTTAGTTAACATACAGTGTCATATTAGTTCAGATATACAATGTAGTGTCAATACTTCCATACAACACCCAATGCTCATCACAAGTGCGCTCCTTAACCTCAATCACCTATTTTACCCATCCCCCCGCCTACTTCCATTCTGGTAACCATCAGTTTGTTCTTTATAATTAAGAGTCTGTTTCTAACACACATGCTTTTCTTTATCTTATACTATGTATAACATACATAAAGTGCAGAAACCTTCAGTTCAACACAATCTGTAATCACTACTCAGAAAAAGATACAGAACATTTCTGACATCCTAGAAATTTCCCTCATGCTGTTCTCCAGTCAACAACACTCTATACCCAAGAAGTTACCATATTCTGACTTCTTTCTTGAAGAACAGGAGCTCTTGCCTGTTCTTAAACCTTGCATGTTTTGTTTTCTGGTTTATTTTGCTCATCATTATGTCAGGAAATGGATTCATTTATGTTGTTTTGTGGAGTAATACTTTGGGGGTTTTGTGTGTATTATTTCTTTGTATTAATATACAACTATTTCCCCATTTCATCTTATGACAGTAGTTATTTCTTAAAAGAATATACTAGGTTATGCTGTTCTAATGAAAATAGAAGAAATATATAATGGCTTACATACTACAGAGATGTCTGTTGATTATATTATTACTTCAGATTTTCTAGGCAAATTTATAGAATAATAAAGGCTGTCAGTGCATCTCCAAATTATTTTTATAGTTCTAAAGCTAATGACATTATTGTTAGTTAATACACATCTAACATACACTTATGTTTTAAACGGTTAATATTATGAGGTTCATTTTTAGTCCATTCAAAGATATCCATTTTTCCATTATTGCACTTAACCACCTGTTAAGTTTCCTTAGTTAATCAGTTCAGAAAGTAGTTCATTGCCCATTTTATAAAATTAGAGAATTAGTTTTTGATGTATAGTAATTATATTTTTAGTATATGGTTCCTTTTTGCTTTTATAACAGATTAATAGCCATATCTTTAATTTATTTTACTTTGAATTTCCATTTGGAAGTCATGCTCCATTATATATTACTATTGTATTGTTACTAGGAAAATATTTCCTAGTTTCCTAGTAACTATTGCATTGTTACTAGGAAAATGTGTTATCAGCTTTATGACATACTAGAAATATATTGCAATGAGTCATGAATAATAAGTAGGTTAATAGCATAGAGTGGAGGAGGGCATTGTAGGAAGACCAATTCAGAAAAACAAAAACCTAGAAGTCCAGTAAAGTCCTGCATATTTGGGCAAACACAAGTGATGATATGGACTACATCACTGAGTGTATGGAAAGGAGATTGTTGCATTGTTAAGGATGATAATCTCGCATCTTACTCTGTGCTCTTTCAGTAGAGAATTAATTGAGATGTGAAACACAGCAACCTCACAAAAGATCAAAAGATCAGCTTTAATACTGATAGCTAACTGGAAGATAAAACTTAACTCCACAGTCACAATGGAATTCTCTCCTTTCCTCACTTCCTTCCCCAAAAGGTCTGATGAACCCAGGCACAGAGAAAATATACCTCTCAAGCCTTCCCTACTAAGGGGGATGAAACACATGGAAGAGGAGACAAGTACTGCTCGAGAGGACAGGCCAGTCCTATAAAAAGGAGGCCTAAAAGACAACCTACAGAATGGGAGAAGATATTTGCAAATGACATATCAGATAAAGGACTAGTATCCAAACTCTATAAAGAACTTCTTAAACTCAACAGCAAAGAAACAAACAAGCCAATCATGAAATGGGCAGAAGACATGAACAGAAATTTTACCAAAGAAGACATAGACATGGCCAACAAGCACATGAGAAAATACTCTGCATCACTTGCCATCAGGGAAATACAAATCAAAACCACAATGAGATACCACCTCACACCAGTGAGAATGGGGAAAATTAACACGGCAGGAAACAACAACTGTTGGAGAGGATGTGGAGAAAGGGGAACTCTCTTGCACTGTTGGTGGGAATGTGAGCTGGTGCAGCCACTCTGGAAAACTGTGTGGAGGTTCCTCAAAGAGTTAAAAATAGAGTTACCTTATGACCCAGCAATTGCACTGCTGGGGATTTACCCCAAAGATACAGATGCAGTGAAAAACTGGGACACCTGCACCCCTATGTTTAAAGCAGCAATATCCACAATAGTCACACTGTGGAAGGAGCATCGGTGCCCATCAAAAGATGAATGGGTAAAGAAGATGTGGTCTATGTATACAATGGAATATTACTCAGCCATTAGAAATGACAAATACCCACCATTTGCTTTGACATGGATGGAACTGGAGGATATTATGCTGAGTGAAGTAAGTCAGTAGGAGAAGGACAAACATTATATGGTCTCATTCATTTGGGGAATATAAAAAATAGTGAAAGGGAATAAAGGGGAAAGGAGAGAAAATGAGTGAAAATATCAGTGAGAGTGACAGCACATGAGAGACTCCTAACTCTGGGAAATGAACAAGGGGTAGTGGAAGGAGAGATGAGCAAGGGGTTGGGGTGACTGGGTGATGGGCACTGAGGGGGGCACTTGACGGGATGAGCACTGGGTGTTATGCTGGCAAACTGAACTCCAATAAATAAATAAATAAATAAATAAAATAAGTAAATAATTAAAAAAAAAAAAAAAAGGAGACCTACAGGGACTAACCAGTGATTCCAGTTCAGTCTCTTCGGTTCTGCTGTAATAAGTCCACTCCTCTTCCTATGGAAGAGAAGAGCAGGAATATGGATAAAAGAAAAAGGGTTCTTCCCATTCTTTACTCTTCTAGGGCAAGGAAAGCTAGGTACTCATTTTAGAGATACCTCTTTTTTGGCCGAAGAAAACTGGCCATTTACAGAAGGGAGGAATCAATTGCTCAAACCAGGTTTTCTCTTGTGAATAAACATATAATTACATATCTTACATATGCGCATAGTTATATGTTAAATTCTTGCTTCCCAAGTTCCATAAATATAGCTCAGAACTGTTTCACTGTTGAAATATTTATTTTTCAAATCATCTCAAAAAAAGCAACTGCAAAATGTGAAGACTACAACTTCTCAAATACTGGTTACCCTTCAGCCCAGCTGTTTCCCTGGACCCAGTTTATTCTATGCAAACTTTCAGCAAATAAACAAAATGGGAGCTATGTAACTTCAAGAAGAGAAAGGGTAGACACTGCTACAGAACAATTCATCAGCACTTCCTATGTGCAATAACATTCCTGAGTTCAGAGAAGAGACAGGACACTCAACTTGCCATTACTTGTGTGAAGGAGGGACAGAGAGATGTGTAACTGCTTTGGCTTTCATTTGTGATTCTGTTCTGTGGGTGGGTGGAGTAGATCAGAGATGACCAGGTGAGGTTTTAGAAACTGGTCCTATAGCCCACCAGCTAAACCCTCTGGGTGCATAAGACGTCAAGGGAAGAACAAACTCAATTTGGTTAGGTAGAGACAACAGGAACTATTTCCAAAATATGCATAGGATTTAGGAAAATCAGAAAAGACTATGCAGTATTCCAGGACTATAAATGAGGCCCTACTACCATTTCTAGGCCTGAATTGGTGACAAAGAGAGTGGGCTGTGTAGGAAGGGCCACTAGACTTCGCTGTGACTCTTGGCGAATGGATACATCCCACAGCACTCCCACAGAAAGGAGGCCAGAGGAATAAATACCAAGTCCTCACTCTTCTTTTCCACACTGCTTGCTGATAAGAGAGAGCAAGAAAGTCAGCTAGCGCAGTCTATATCAATCAGACCCCTAGGGAGAGAGCAGAATGGACAAGCATAGAGAATGGACAAAGAGTACAATGAAAATATCCAGCAGAGGCAGCTATGCAGCCCTACAGTTGAGGCCTAAGTGGTCAGAAATAATAGAATGTTGGAATCTCTGCTTCCAAAGCATCTTCAGGGACACACGACAGGAGAGCAAGAAGCTCCCAATACCCTCTTCATTTGGTGTCAGTTGGGAGCCCCAAAGAGTTGCCAGTACCCTCCAGGAGGTTGAGGATTGTTGAAGAACTGCCAGTTTTGTGTCAGAATAATACTGGGAAGGGATCCCTGGGTGGCGCAGCGGTTTGGCGCCTGCCTTTGGCCCAGGGAGCGATCCTGGAGACCCGGGATCGAATCCCACGTCGGGCTCCTGGTGCATGGAGCTTGCTTCTCCCTCTGTCTGTGTCTCTGCCTCTCTCTCTCTCTCTCTCTCTCTCTGTAAGACTATCATAAATAAATAAAAAATTTTAAAAAAAAAGAATAATACTGGAATAAGTGGGACGGAATTGGTGGCTCCAGCTCTAAATATCTGGGAAGAAAATGGTCAGAAGAAGTCAGGATGCCACTAACAGCAAAACAGACCTCTTCCCTTCCATTATGAGAGGGAATAATTTATTCACAATGAACAAAACCAAAATTTCCCTAACGGAGAGTATAAAGATAAAGACAGATATACTCTGTTATGGATTTTGTTCATAATCATGTATCAAGAGCAGAAAATATTTCCCAAAGGAAGAAAGCTCAGGAGAGAAATGACAAATGGCCAATTCAGATGCAACTTTTCCCTCCTTAATGTCACACCAATAACATAGAAATACTTCTGCCAGTTGAGAGGTGTACCAAATACTTGTTAGTGTTTCACCCACCTCCTCTCAGATCCTGTTCTCATTTTGATGCATGCCAGCTTCAAGTATGCCATCACAAACTCCCAACAGCTAGCACCTGCTTTTATTTGCCTGAGAGCAACACTCAGTATGACAGAGCCTGATTCCCTTGCACAGGAGAGCCCAGTTGCATCCTTGGAGTACCCCTGAGCCCATGACTGATATGTGTCAGGCTACAAAAACTCCAGATGCCTGGCCCTGCTCAGATCGATTCTGAGACATATCACACAGTGTCTTCAAATACTCCTTGTGGGCTTGAGGCAGGGTTGCTCATTATCAGAGTTTGCTTGATGTCGCACAGTTTCTCAGTCTTCCTCCGTCTCACTTCTGCATTCTTAACTGGGTTTAGCTGGTAATGTTTTTTAACAAATCACTTCTACATGCAACTTCATCTCAGGGTCTTATGAGAAACCCAACCCAAGATGGAGAAGAAAACCAAATGGAGAGTATGGGAGAAGACTGCACAAAAAGGAAAAAGGGAGAAAGAAAAACATTTGAGGAAAAATTTTAAATCATTACTTTTTAGAAGGAACATGTTTAGAATTCAAAGTATATTATGAAAAAAATTGAAAATAAGATGCACATATCAGACAAATCAGTATGTCTCTAACTCAAAAGTCTCAGAGTTTTCATGTCAGAAAACCAGGAACTGAGTAGATAGTTCAGCATGGCTACGTAGAAGATAGTAGACCAGTGGTTCTCAATGGTTGGTTCCTAGAGCAACAGTAGCAGCATCACCTGAGAACATGTTAGGAAAGAAATTTCTTGAGTCCTACCCAAGACCTCCTGAATCAGAAATTCTGTGGTGGGGCCTGGAATCTGCATTTCAACAACAACCTCCAAGTGATTCAGATGCATGCTTAAATTTGAGAATCATTGCTACAGCTTCTGGTCCCAGGAAGTAGACTGAGGTACAAGCATTACCTTGATCCAAGAAAAAAGAAATAGCTTTTGTATCTGCCTCAGGAGACAGGAAATGGAGGATGATAGAAAGGATAAGTATGTAAGAGATGAAGATGGCCAATCGTAATGCTTATGACTATAAATTCTACCAACTTATAAAACAGATGATGATGGGATCCCTGGATGGCGCAGCGGTTTGGCGCCTGCCTTTGGCCCAGGGCGCGATCCTGGAGACCCGGGATCGAATCCCACGTCGGGCTCCCAGTGCATGGAGCCTGCTTCTCCCTCTGCCTGTGTCTCTGCCTCTCTCTCTCTCTCTCTGTGACTATCACAAATAAATAAAAATGTAAAAAAAAAAAGATTATAAAACAGATGATGATAAAAGAGTTTGATGAGGTCCGTAGCACATGCAATTTGATGGTGTGGTCACAGAAAGACTAACTACTACCATTGGATGCACTATGACACCACCAATATCTATCTCAATACAAACCAAGTACCAGCAGAGGACTGATGAGAGGGACAGAAATCCCATAGTGACCCCAGGCCACAAGTATTAAAATAGTAACTAACAACAGAGTAGCAGTCACTAAACAACAGAAAAAGCAAAAGAGAAGAGTGGAATCTTGCATTTCAAAATAGTGGTGATGTTCTCTAGTATAAAGTTCATTATGGGGCACCCAGGTGGCTCAGCGGTTGAGCATCTGCCTTTGCTCAGGGCATGATCCCAGATCTCAGGTCTGGAGACCAAGCCCCTCATCGGACTCCCTGCAAGGAGCCTGCTTCTCCCTCTGCCTGTGTCTCTGCCTCTCTCTGTGTGTCTCTCATTAATTAGTAAATAAAGTCTTTAGAATAAGTAAATAAATAAAGTTAGTTATAATTTTAAGTGAAATGACAAAGGAGTAGGAGAGGTCTAAAAAGACAAGCTCATGAGGATGTTGAGGAGAGAATTCAGTCCCATTACAATGACCACACTCTAAGAATAGGAAGAATGTAGGATGGAGCTCTTGTCCATTTGCAAAACAAAAAAGTAGTCACTGTTGAGACATTTCTCACAACTGTGCTTTTCAGAGAAGTTATCTCTGAAGGTAGGAGAGAAGAACCTCTTTCTAAGCCACACAGACTCCATGACTCAGAAATGAGAATTTTTACTGCTATTTAACAGCAGAATGACTAGTCTTAACACAGGGAAGATGAGTGCTGTAGGAATACCTATCTCTTCCTATCTCTTTCTACATTTATGAAACACAGTCTATGGACTTGGCAACTAGTTAAGGTCCTAACACGCTCAGAATGCCAAAGCCCTCATCACGTTACCTTTTGCAGTAAAATCATCTGGAAATCTGCAGCTCCCAAAGACTCTGTGTTATCAAATAAAATGAGAGCTTCCCAAAAAGGGCTTTAAACCTGTACATGAAGAAAAAGAAGTAAATTCTGTATTACTGTTGATTTTATGGAAGCAGTAATGTGCCATGCAGAAACAGCAGGGAAGAATAACACATAACCATGGTGACATTTTTCTAAAGATACCTCACTTTTGGAGGCCAAGAATCAGAGTACATGTTCTCTATTATTTTGGCTAAGGCAGAAGTTCACTATATGAATGATTCATACTTTTATTCAATAATTATTCCATAATTCCATAATTTGTGCATTTGAAAAAGAATATAGAAACTCAATTATACCCGTTGCTGTAAAAAGTTTCCTCTAAAACATGGTGTTAATTAAATGATGGTGCAATTTTTTCTACAATTTACTTTCTTAAAAAATGTTGTATATTTTCTCATAAAAATGGCATGGAATACAGTAGGGTTTATTATGTTATGCTCCTTGTTTCTGTCTGTTAGTTGTTCAGTGTGTGTGTGTGCATGTGTATGTGTGTGTATATGTGTGTGTGGTAAGGTCTCTTAACATGAGATCTATCCTCATTACAAGTCTGTAAATGTACAATACAGTATAGTTAACTAGAGATGCTATGTTGTACAATAGATCTCTAAATAGATCTCTAAGTTATTCATCTTGCATAACTAAAACTTTCTACCCATTGAAAAATTGGAGTGGACATAACACTTTCAAATTCAAGTCAGACAGAGTGACTCCTTCTTCCTGGTAGTCTCATGCTTAAATTTCAGGACAATAATCAAGGCACATAAACAGCAGCTGAACCTAGGTTCAAGGATGCCCTGAAAATCATACATCAAGTCCTCATTGACATGGAAAAGTCAGATTTTGCAATACAAATGTATCTGAACAGAACACTCTGACACTGGGGTACAAAGAGACACGTGAGGGATGCCTAGGTGGCTCAGTGGTTGAGCCTTTGCCTTCAGCTCAGAAAATTTATTTATTTTCAAATAAATCCCTGGGCTCTGAGATTGAGTCTGGCATCTGGCTCCCTACAGATGTCTCTACCTCTCTCTTTCTGTCTCTCATGAATAAAAAAATAAAATATTTTTTTAAAAAGAGAGAAAGAGACATGGGCAAGAAATTACATATACAACATACCAAAAATTAGCATTGAGACTGTGAATGTTGAGAAAAAGCACTGGTTACTCTTCCTAATTGTGGACAGAAAAGAGGGAAGAGAACAGGAAGATCAAAGGAAATTTTTAAATAAATTTTAAGCAGACTTGGTTATGCTTAGAAGCAGGAGTCTGGGGATGCCTGAATGGCTCAATCCATTAAGTGTCAGACTTTTTTTTTTTTTAAGATTTTATTTATTTATTCATGAGAGACACAGAGAGAGGCAGAGACATAGGCAGAGGGAGGAGCAGGCTCCCGCTCCTTCCTCCTCCTTCCTCCTCCCTGTGGGGAGCCTGATGCGGGACTCAATTCCAGGCCCCCAGGATTATGACCTGAGCCAAAAGCAGACGCTCAACCACTGAGCCACCCAGATGCCCCTAAGTGTCATACTCTTGACCTCAGCTCAAGTCTTGATCTCAGGATTATGAGTTCAAGCCCCACGTTGGGCCACGCTAGGCATGGAGCTTACTTAAAAAAAAAAAAAAAAAAAACTAAAATAAAAAGAAGTAGAATAGTTTGTAGAGGTAGAGAGATTAAAGATCTAAGATGAAATTTTGAGGAAATGAAATCCCAAAGATGAAAAAAGGATGACAAAATTCAATATCCATTCATGCTTTTTAAAATACTTATTTGAATATGGGTGTTTGGATGGCTTGTCAGTTGAGCCTCAGACTCTTAGTTTGGCTCAGGTCATGATCTTAGAGTCTGAGATCCAGCCCTGCATCAGGCTCCACACTCAGCATGGAGTCTGCTTAAGATTCTTTTCCCCTAATATCAGAAAGGGAGACAGAACATGAGAGACTCCTAACTCTGGGAAACGAACTAGGGGTGGTAGAAAGGGAGGTGGGCGGGGGGATGAGGTAACTGGGTGACAAGCACTGAGGGGGGCACTTGATGGGATGAGCACTGGGTGTTATTTTATATGCTGGCAAATTGAACACCAATAAAAAATAAATTTATAAAAAAAAAAGATTCTTTTCCCCTCATTCTTCCTCCCCCTCTGCTCCTCCTTCTGCTCATTCTCTCTTTCTCTCCCTAAAATAAATAAATAAAATATCTTAAAATACTTATTTGAATCAAGGAATGATTGATACTTTCTTTTTATACAGTAAGCTTTACACCCAATGTGGAGTTTGAACTCAACAACCTTGAGATCAAGAGTTGCATGCTCTTCTGAGAGCCCCTAAATGTGTCTCATGATGAATGCTTCTTCAAGATGATTAAATATGTAAAGTAAATGTGTAAAACACCAGCAATTTAATTAGAAAATTCTAGAGGCATTACTAATTAGAATAGAAGTAAAGTTGAAATGCCTACAGTCTTCACTATTACTTAACATTGTATTAAAGGTATTAGAAAATGCAGTTATAAATGGGAAAAGGATAAGAGGCATAATAATCAGAAGAAAACAGGTAAAATTATCTTTATTTATAGAGATTTCATTGCATTTTTCAAAACCTGAAAGAATCCATGAGAAAATGCCTCTAAAAAATAAGAATTATATTACAAAATGTAAAATTAACATAGAATTCAGTAGAATTCATATATGCGAATAATAATAAGACGATATATGAAAGATAGAACCCTCATTACAGTAGCAAAAATAAAATATGATAAAATTCCCAACCATAAATCTAATAAGAAATATGCAAAAAGGAGAAGAGGCAAATTATGAAACACTCCCAAAAGATACTAAACTAAGAAGATATGCCATACTTCATGATGGAAGTCTCAAGATTCAAAGATGTCAATTCTCCCTAAGTTTGCTTATAAGAAGTTTAAAATGTAATCACCAGACATGCCGTGAGATTTATTTTTGGTTGTTTTTTTTTTTTTTTTTTTTTTTTTGGAAGCTAGGTAGATTAGTTATAAACATTATGGTTAAAAATGAATAGCCAGGAAAACCCTAAAAAAAGAATAACAATATGTGGGAAGTTATCTTCAAGATATGAAAACATTATGAAGCTCCTATAATTAAAGCAGTGTGGTATTGGCTTATGAATAGACTGGCAGACAAATAGAACAGAACAGAAAACACAGAAATAGCTCAAGTGGCTATGAAACTTAGTGTGTAATAAAGGCAGCAACTCAAATCAGCAGGGAAAAGATGGACTTTTTTTTATAAATGGTGATAGAACAACTGGATAGCCATATGGAAAAAGATAAATTTGGACCCATTCCTCACACCATATACTGGTACAATTTGTAAAAAGATCAGACATCCAAGTGTAAAAAAATGAAATCATACAAACATTTTGAAAAAAAACACTGAATTTCTTTATAACCTTAGAGAACAGACAACATTTCTAAGACTAAAATACCAGAAACAATAGAAATTAATTTTTAAATTTTATATCATAAGGAAAGTCAAAAGCCAAATCACAAAATGAGAAAAAATGTGTGTGACTTATACCTCAAATGAAAAGCTAATATGCCTAATGTGTAATCCTCTTAAAATTGAGAAGATCAAAATGCAGCATAAAATTGAGGAAAAGGTGCGATATAATACCAGCAGCCAAAAATATCACTAGTGTTTACCATTATTACAGAAATGCTCATCATTATTATACTTTAAAACTGTTTCTAGGTTGGAAAAATTGAGATTTTTGAGAATATATTCTGTAGGAGAGACAAAATAAACTAAGCACTCCCATTTATTGCTGCGGGGAAAATAAATGTTAATTCTCCCAAAAAGATTCACATATTCAAAAAAAAAAAAAAAGATTCACATATTCAATATAAACCCAATCAAAATCTCAGCAGATTACTTTGTAGGAATTTATAAAATAATCTTAAAATTCATATAGAAACTCAAAGAACCTGGGACACCTGGGTGACTCAGTGGTTGAGCGCCTGCCTTTGGCTCAGGGTGTGATCCCAGGGTCCTGGGATCGAGTCCCACATAGGATTCCCCACAGGGAGCCTGCTTCTCCCTTTGCCTATATCTCTGCCTCTGTGTGTCTCTCATGAATAAATAAATAATCTTTTTTAAAAAGTTACAGTAATCAAAACTCTGTAGTGTTGGCATCAAAATAGACAAGTAAACAAAAGGAAGAGAATATAAAGAACAGAAACAATTGATTTTTAACCAAGGTTAAAAAAAACAATCACTGGACATCTATGTGCCAACACACACACACACCAAATAGCCACTTTGATCCATACCTCAACTGTATACAAAATAAATTCAATATGGATTATACACCCAAATGTAAAAACCTATAAAACTTCCAAAATATAAGAGAAAATCCTTGTGATCTTTTTTTAAACACGTTCTTGGATACAACAACAAAGCTATAGTTCATAAAAGAAAAAAAGTGATGAGCTGGACTTCTGAAAATTAAGATCTTCTGTTAATACAATGAAAAGATAAGCCATGAACTATTTGAGAAGCTCATATTCAGTACAGGATGTGAATTCAGAATATATAAAGACCCTTGAGATCTCATGAATAAGAAATAACCTATTTTTTTAAAAAATTTTAATTTAAATTCAATTTAGTTAAAATACAGTTCATTACTTGTTTCAGGGGTGGAATTTAGTGATTCATCAGTTGCATATAACGCCCAATACTCATTACATGAAATGCCCTCCTTAATGCACATCACCCAAATACCCCATTCCCTCACCCACTTCCCCTCCAGCAACCCTCAGTTTGTTTCCTAAGATTAAGGATTATGTTGCCTCCCTCTCTGTTTTTATCTTACTTTTTTTTTCTTTCCTTCCCCTTTGTTCATCTGTTTTGTTTCTTAAACTCCACAAGTGAGTGAAATATTATTTGTCATTCTCTGACTTATTTCACTCAATATAATACCCTCTAGTTCCACCCATGTTGATGTAAATGGAAAGTATTCATCCTTTCTGATGGCTGAGTAATATTCCATTCTATACAGATACCACATCTTCTTTATCCATTCAGCTGTTGATGGACATCTGGGCTCTTGACATATGGCTGTTGTGGGCATAGCTGCCAAAACCATTGGGGTGTATGTGCTCCTTTGAATCACTATGTTTGTATCTTTTGAAAAAATACCTAGTAGGGCAACTGCCAGGTCATAGGGTAGTTCTATTTTTAACTTTTTAAGGAACCTCCATACTGTTTTCCTGAGTGGCTGCACCAGCTTGCATTCTCATCAACCATGCAAGAGGGTTCCCCTTTCTCCACATCCTTACCAACATCTGTTGTTTCCTGACTTGTTAATTTTAGCCATTCTGACCAGTGTGAGGTGATATCTCATTGTGGTTTTGATTTCTATTTCCCTAATGCCAAGTGATGTTGAGCATTTTTTCATGTGCCTGTTGGCCATTTGTATGTCTTCTTTGGAGAAATCTCTGTTCATGTCTTCTTCCCATTTCTTGACTGGTTTTTTGGGTGTTGGGTTTGGTAAGTTCTTTATATCTTGGATACTAGTCCCTTAACTGATATGTTATTTGCAAATATCTTCTCTCATTCTGTAGGTTGCCTTTTAGTTTTGTTGATTGTTTTCTTTGCTGTGCAAAAGCTTTATATCCTGATGAAGTCCCAATGGTTCATTTATGCTTTTGCTTCCCTTGCCTCTGGAGATGTATCTAGCAAGAGGTTGCTGCAGCCACAGTCAAAGAAGTTGCTGCCTGTGTTCTTCTCTAGGATTTTGATGGATTCCTATCTCACATTTAGATCTTTCATCCATTTTGAATTTATTTTTGTGTATGGTGTAAGAAAGTGGTCCAGTTTCATTCTTCCACATGTGGCTGACCTACTTGAAAATAGGCAAATAAGTTGGATAAATATTTCACAAAAAAAGATATATGGATGACAAATGATCACATGAAAAGATACTCAGCATCATTAGTTATTAGGGAAATGCAGATTAAAACCAGAATGAGATACCACTATACATCTATTTAAATGTCTTCAGTTAAAAAATGGGCCATGCCAAGTGTTAGTGAGGATGTGGAGAACTGAAAATCTCAAATATTACTGGTGAGAGTGTAAAATGGTTCAACCACTTTGGAAAAATTTCTTAAAAAGTTGAACATACATCTATCATGTGACTTCACCATTCCACTTCTATGTATTACCCAAGAGAAATGAAAGGATATGTCCATACAATGACTTCTACATGCATGTATATAATATATTTTCTTGCAGTAGCCCTAAACTGACAATCAAAGGCCCATCAACAGGTGAATGGACAAACATATGGTAATATATCCATATGACAGAATACTACTCAACAATAAATAGTAATTAATTATCATAAATGTAACAATATGGAAGAACCTCAAAACTGTGTGGAGGTTCCTCAAAGAGTTAAAAATAGAGCTACCCTATGACCCAGCAATTGCACTGCTGGGGATTTACCCCAAAGATACTGATGCAGCGAAAAGCCAAGACACCTGCACCCTGATGTTTATAGCAGCAATGTCCACAATAGCCAAACTGTAGAAGGGTTTGTAGAAGGGTATTAGGCTGAGTGAAGTAAGTCAATTGGAGAAGGACAATCATCATATGGTTTCACCCATATGAGAAATATGAAAAATAGTGAAAGGGAAAGGAGAGAAAATGAGTGGGAAAAATCAGAGAGGGTGATAGAACATGAGAGACTCCTAACTCTGGGAAACAAACAAGGGGTAGTGGAAGGGGAGGTGGGTGGGGGGATGGGGTGACTGGGTGACGGGCACGGGGGGGCACTTGACAGGATGAGCACTGGGTGTCATGCTATATGTTGGCAAATCGAACTCCAATTAAAAAATATACAAAAAAAGAATCTCAAAACACTTATACTGAGTAATAGATACTAGACAAAAAATGAGTACATACTGTACCATTGCATTTATATAAAAATCTTGAGAATGAAAACAAGAGTGTCAAAAAGCAAATTAGTGGCTGCCTCAAAAGCAGTAAGGGAATGGAAGAAGACAGGAAGGAGGGACAAGATTGTGGTAGTGGCTTCATGAATATATACGTGTCAAACTTTATCAAAATTAACACTTTAAGCATTGCAACTAATTATATGCCAATTATATCTTCTTAAACTTTTTAAAACATGAAAATACATGCATAAGAATGAAACTAGACCATTCTTTTACACCATACACAAAGATAAACTCAAAATGGATGAAAGATCTAAATGTGAGACAAGAATCCATCAAATCCTGGAGAAGAACATAGGCAACACCCTTTTTGAACTTGGCCACAGCAACTTCTTGCAAGATACATCTATGAAGGGAAGGGAAACAAAAGCAAAAATGAACTTTGGGACTTAATCAAGATAAAAAGCTTCTGCACAGCAAAAGAAACAGTCAACAAAACTAAAAGACAACCTACAGAATGGGAGAAGATATTTGCAAATGACATATCAGATAAAGGGCTAGTATCCAAGATCTATAAAGAACTTATTAAACTCCACAGCAAAGAAACAAACAATCCAATCATGAAATGGGCAGAAGACATGAACAGAAATTTTACCAAAGAAGACATAGACATGGCCAACAAGCACATGAGAAAATGTTCCGCATCACTTGCCATCAGGGAAATACAAATCAAGACCACAATGAGATCCCACCTCATACCAGTGAGAATGGGGAAAATTAACAACACAAGAAACAAGAAATGTTGGAGAGGATGTGGAGAAAGGGGAACCCTCTTGCACTGTTGGTGGGAATGTGAACTGGTGCAGCCACTCTGGAAAACTGTGTGGAGGTTCCTCAAAGAGTTAAAAATAGAGCTGCCCTATGACCCAGCAATTGCACTGCTGGGGATTTACCCCAAAGATACAGATGCAGTGAAAAGCCAAGACACCTGCACCCCAATGTTCACAGCAGCAATGTCCACAATAGCCAAACTGGAGAAGGAGCCTCGGTGTCCATCAAAAGATGAATGGATAAAAAAGATGTGGTCTATGTATACAATGGAATATTCCTCAGCCATTAGAAACGACGAATACCCACCATTTGCTTCGACGTGGATAGAACTGGAGGGTATTATGCTGAGTGAAGTAAGTCAATTGGAGAAGGACAATCATTATATAGTTTCACTCATATGGGGAATATGAAAAATAGTTAAAGGGATCATAAGGGAAAGGAGAGAAAGTGAGTGGGAAAAATCAGAGAGGGTGACAAAACATGAGAGACTTCTAACTCTGGGAAACAAACAAGGGGTAGTGGAAGGAGAGGTGGGTGGGGGGATGGGGTGACTGGGTGACGGGCACTGAGGGGGGCACTTGACGGGATGAGCACTGTGTGTTATGCTATATGTTGGCAAATCAAACTCCAATAAAAAAATATACAAAAAAATAAAACATGAAAATATATATATATATATCTGTTGAATTGAAAATACTTATAATCCTGGCATCTTCAGGCTTCAAGTGCTCTGTCCCTACAAAGCATCAACCAAATGGAGGAAGAGGTGCATCCAGAAGATCAGGAGACCCAAAATGTTGACAGAGCCCAAGCTGCCATGGTTTTGTTATGTTTTCTTTCTCACTCATACCCTTTCACATTTTTCTTCTTCTGACCTCAAGAAGAACAGTAAAAGAGCTCTTTAACAGGACATAGCACTAACCATAAAAGGCAAAACTGATGAATCAAACTTCATCAAAATTAAGAACATCTGATATCAAGAGATTATCATTATTAATAAGCAAGACATAGTTTGGGAGAAGATATATATATGGAGAGAGCTTAAGATAAAGATGTGTGTATGCATTATATATGTATATGCTACTGATATATATTACACATACATATACATAATATATACGTATATGTACACTTACACATATATGTACTTAACATGTAGAATTTTTAATTCCTTCCAAAAAAAAGAATTTTTAATTCCTTCAAATCAATAGGAAATCAGCTAACAACCCTATTTTTTCAAGTGGTCAAAGACTTGAATAATTACTTCACGGAAGAAGATATCCAAACATTCATTAAAGGATGCTCAACATCAGTAAAATAAAAATGAAAACAAAAGACATTTTGCTTACATACACCAGAATGTATAAAATACAACTAACTACTAAGTGTCAACAAGGATGTGGAGCAAATGGAACTCTTGAACGTTGTTGATAGCTGTGCAAACTGACTCAAATATTTTTGAAAACACTTTGACAGTATTTATAAAAGCTACACATATGCATACTCTACTATCCAGCAAATCCACATCTAAGTATATATCCAAAATGATTTTTATATAATGTTATATTTCCCATTACATAATAATTTATGAACTTATCCTGAGATTACCATCCCTTCCCCATGTCCCCCATTATTGCTATCTGCAATGCCTGAAAATTCAGTAGCACTTTTCCTCTCCTAATAAGCAACTACTTGTTGCTCTGTTACATCCTCCACACCAGTGTCATTTAATAAAAATATAATGCAAGCCACATATGTAATTCTCAACCTTCTAGTAGACACATTAAAAAAACAAAACAGATAAATTATTTTAATAATACATTTTATTTAATGTAATATATCCGAAATGTCATTTCTACGTGTAGTCAATGTGAAAAATTATCAATGAGATATTTTACATTATTTTTCCTATTAATCCTTCAAAGACATAGTATTTTACAATTATATTGCATACTCTCAGTCTCAATGCTCAATGCCATACACAGCTAGTGACTGCCATATTGGATAGTGCAGCTCCCAATTATTATAGACCATATGCAAGGTAACTCTTGAAATAAGACTCCAAATTCTTTCTGTGTTAGTCTTGAAAAAATATATGACACCTCTACCACACCCCATAAAATTAAGTTTCCCTCCTCTGGAAGTTCGAATTCACCTATGTCCATAGGGCTCCACCCACCAAGTCAGTGGACATTAAACTTGCCTCTCTGAAATCTAACATAATTTTCACTTACATACTACAAAATTCATCAAACACTGATCTTGTCATTTTGCCAAGACCAACTCAACAAAATTTTTCACCTCCTACTCTCTTGCAAAATGTGATATATTAAAATTAACCTGTGAAAAGTAGCATGAAATTACTGTGAATATATTCATAATTTAAATGTGCTAGGTCAACCAACATGTGAAATGAAATGTTTCAAGAAAGAGATGAGGCAAGAAAACATGGCATAGGGGAAAACAAACTGGATTGGGATTCAAGCTAGGATTTCAGTCTAAGCTCTGGCACCGGGTAGTTTTATGTACTTGGGCAACATACAAATGCTTCTGACTCTGCAAAGTGTGATGTATGATATAAAAGCACTAAATCACGGCACCTGGATGGCTCAATGTTTGAGCATCTGCCTTTGGCTCAAGTTGTGATCCTGGGGTCCTTAGATGGAGTCCCACATCGGGCTCCTGGCAGGGAACCTGCTTCTCCCTCTGCCTATGTCTCTGTATCTCTCTGTGTCTCTCATGAATAAATAAATAAAATCTTTTAAAAAAAATAAGGGCACTAGATCAAATGATCCCTAAGCCCCCATTCAATGTTGAATATTCTGTAATTGTAGCAATTATTTTTCATAAAATAAAGAAGGAAGAATTGGAGGATTTGAGTAAGGGAGAACAAATCCATTTAAGAAAGTTAAAATTTCCTCTGCCATATAGCATAAAAAGAAAACACTGGAGCTTAGATTCCTCATTGAAAAGTAATAATAACAATAAGGAATAATTATAAAAACACATACAAAAATCCTTGGATCTCTTATCTCAATGTCTAATATTTTTTTCAAGAGAAGGTTATTCTGCCCAAGGTTTTCCTCAGGGCAAATTTGACATCCTTATTCCTTAGACTATAGATTAATGGGTTGAACATTGGCACAAGAATGGTGTAGAACAAGGAAGACATTTTCCCCTGGTCAAGGGGTAAAATAGAAGGTGGTTTGAGGTACATAAAAGCTCCTGATCCAAAGAAGAGAGAAACAGCAATTATGTGAGAGCTGCAGGTACTAAAGGCTTTGGACCTTCCTTCAGTGGAGCTAATATGGAAAATGTTGGAAATAATGAAACCATAAGAGATGAAAATGGCAGCAATAGGCACCCCAATGCCAATGGTCACAACAATGAAGACCACCAGCAAATTTATGTAAGAGCTGTTGCAGGAGAGCTCAAGGAGGGGAATGATATCACACATATAGTGATTGACAAGGTTGTCAGCACAAAAGGTCAGAAATAATATATTTCCTGTATGGGCCACAGCCCCAAACACCCCCATCCCATAAACACCCAACAAAAGGAGTAAACACACCTGAGGAGACATGGTGACCATGTACAGCAGTGGTTTACAGATGGCGACATAGCGGTCATATGCCATTGCTGACAAGATATAGGATTCAGAAAAGACAAAAAAACAAAAGAAAAAGAGCTGAGTCATACACCCCACATAGGAAATGATGTTTTTCTTGGAGACAAAACTCATTAGCATTTTGGGGATGATGGCAGTAGAGAAACTAAAATCTATGAAGGACAAGTTGAGGAGGAAGAAGTACATGGGAATATGAAGGTGAGAATTCAGCCCAATCAGGGTTATGAGGCCCAGGTTCCCCACCACGGTGACCACATAAAAACCTAGGAACAGGAAGAAGAGGGGCATCTGGAGTTCCGGCTCATCTGTTAAGCCTGCCAGGATAAACTCTGTCACAGAGAGGCGTTATCTGCAGCCATTGTCCTCTAGGAGGGTCTGTAAGGGAGAAAGAAACAAGTCACTGAGACAGAAAGAGGCTACACGCCATGCAAGTGCAGGGGGGGGACGTGGAGAAGACACAGATGGGAAGGTTCACTGAGTACTAACTATGGGATGGACACTGTCCTAAGTGCCATGTGGCATTATGATTATCCCCAGGTCACAGAGGAAGACACTGAACCTGAGGGACTTGCACAAGTCCCGATGCTGCTGAGTGACAATAGAAGGTGAACTTGGGTGATCTTGCTCCTGGGCTTGAGCTTTTACCCCCTCTGCTATAGGACAGACCAGGTCAGACAGACACTAACCCTGCTTCTGCTTGCAGTCACAGTGCTCTTCTCCATTGGCTCTCATCTAACTCTTTCATGGACACTCAGATGGCCCCAGTGAACAGAAAGTGACAACTCAGAGCTCAGACCCTCTGCTGCTACTTCTACTCTCAGATCCTCTGCTTGGAGGATCAAAACCTCTAATTGTTTTGCTGAGCTCAAGAACTTGATCTCTGAGTGCGGCTTTGTCCCAAGTCTCTTGTCCAAATTCCAGGCATGAGACAGCATCCTTTCCTAATGCCCATGGATAACAGGAGACGAAAGAGTTTTATTCTGGGATTAGAGATCTCCGTGACGTAGTTGTAGGGACTCCCTCAGGATCACTGCTCCAGAGACTCTCTTCCCTAAGGAAGAAGAAATGTTTGTTTATGCATTTGAGAATGTTTGATGTCGCTTTTAATGACCTGTGGTTACATTTTTCATAGTGATTACATCTTTTTAAGCTATTGATTATAGCAAAGTACCATGGGAAAAATAGTAATTCCTGCCTTGTCATTGAGCCCTTACTGTGTATCAAACACTGTATTGATCCAGTACCCTCATATGAAGAATCCAAAGCCATGCACAAAAAAGTAGTACCTTGTTTATTCCTCACAACAGCCTTATATATTAGACAGGAAGCTTGTTGAGCTTGCAAACACAAGGCATTTAATGTATATTACTAACAACCTCTGATTTTGCCTCCAGACACCACTCCTGGCTACTACCACTGCTGCACACATTGTCAAAATAGTTTTCAAGAAGTGATCTCATTCATATAGAGACTAATAAAGTTTTGCGTGGCTACTTGCACTCAAGGGCCTCTTACCAGGGGCCCTTAATATTAAGGGAGACAGATTTTATACCAAAAAAAGAAATCCTGATTTGGGGAAATTTGAGCTCCAGTGTGCCAGTGGGTTAAATAGGTTTTTGTCCTGGTTAATGACAAAAGTCCTCTTACAGAAGTTATGATGTCAAAACACAAAGGCAGAGAAGTCCATTTTCCTCCAGAAAAGTTCTACTAAAACCACTGGACACACATCTGTGTGTGTTTGCATGTGCACACATATTCATAAGGACTCGTTCAGCCCCAGCTAAGACTCAGCAATGACAATGCCTCATCTTTTGATTTACACTTAGAATTCACATGTCCCAGAATAACTCCAATAATCCCAATCCTTGTTCTCAATCCCACTGAACAAATGTTACAAACGGAGGAAAACAATTCATTAAAATGAATGAAATTAAGCTCTCCTTGAGAACCAAGTACAGAGAAGTTGAGGGTTCTCTGAAAGCTCTAGGGGGATTTTGTTACTTCAGAGACAGTTGCCATGGCAACCTCATTTCCAAATGTATCTTAAACAGAGCTTCTCTAAAGTCATGTTACCTGATGATTTGCTCCAATACAGCAGAGAACAAAAAAGTTGTTTCGTCTTTTCCACTTGTGCAGTACTGTTGCCTTTCCCAAGCTGGAATCTCTAAAATGGATTTCTTCTTATTTTTGTTTCTAACTTAAACTATACATTATAAATACAGCATCACAGAGCATCTGAAGATTTTACGTACAGTAAAACGCCTTAGTATATATGTCTCATGCATGTGCATTGACTCTCAGATTTCTAGTAGTCCATCAAAGTTACACAAGTACAGTCCCAAATAAATCCCTACATATCATAGGATTTCCAGCTTCAATAAGAAACACAAAACTAGCTAGAGAGAAGACTTGACATCTGACTGGCCTTCATGTGAAATAGCTTTGATTAGCCCCCGAGAAAGTAGATAGTATTAAATTCATCTTTCAGTAATATGTTTCTGCACCATAGTTACTGTTAAATTTATATTTTTCAATGTTCCAGGATTTTATTTTAATTATTTATTTTTTCAAATTTTTATTTATTTATTCGTGAGAGACAGAGGCAGAGACACAGGCAGAGGGAGAAGCAGCCTCCCTGCCAGGAGCCTGATGCAAGACTCAATCCCAGAACCCCCGGATTATGACCTGAGCCAAAGGTAGATGCTCAACCCAGGTCCCCCCTAGTTCTTTATTTAAATTCAGTTTAGTTAACCTATAGTGTATTATTAGTTTCAGGGGTAGAAATTAGTGATTCATCAGTTGCACATAACACCTAGTGCCCATTACATCAAGTGCCTTCCTTAATGCCCATCACCCAATTACCCCAAATGATTTTAATGAATGTATTTGGCAATGTAACATGTAAGGTTCAAGGATACAAAAAAAACAAAAAAAAATGAATAAACAAACCAAAAATAACACACACACAAAAAAACAAAAAACATGGTTCCTTGCCAGAAAGAAGCTTACAATCTAATAGCGGCATCACCCATATAGGCTCTTTCTCCTATCCCTGTTCCTTCATATCGCACATTCCCCAGGAGTCAGTTCTCAACCTTCCACACTGTTTCTATTTCCTTAAATTCATGATGAGCTCATTTGTTTCACGGCTTCCACAATCCCTCCATATAAATGGCTCTCAAATTTATGTCTTTCTTTCTCCATTCTCTATGAAGTTCCTTTCCTCTGTACCCAACAGGATTTTTTTTCCTGGATATTTCAAGAGACTGGCCTGTAGTCATCTCTGAGCTCATCAAGTACATAAACACGTGTTCCTTTCTCCAAAAGTAGATGTTCTCTCAACCTCTCCATTATTTATCTGAGTGTAACCAATGGTGAAGAAGAAGAGAGTAGAATTCATAGTTATTCTAAGGCTAGTTTTCCTAGGATAGTCCCTCCAAAACTTATTAATAGCTTTCCCTTTCACTTTGAAACATATCCTTTTGAATGAGAAGTATTCACAGCATAAGCTTCAAAATCTGGTGGACCTCAGCATAAATCCTAGTTCTGTGTCTTAGTTGCTGTGTGATCTTTGGAAATTTGACTTTTCTGTAGGTTTCTAATTTTTAATCTTAAAATGAGGAAAAAGAACTACAACTCAAAGTGTTACTTTAAAGAGTAAATGATGTACTTTCTGTCATAAAGACTCAAAAAGCAATTTATTTAAATGATTTATTTTATGTATATTATTTCTAAAGATTGATTAAATAAATAAAATTTATAGCTATATCCTTGGATGAAAGTAGTTTCAGAATGGGCCGGAATAGAAAGAAACCAAAGACAGGAAAATTAACTTAAAAAGTTTAAAGGAGCATGGGCTGACTTCCAGGAGTGAGGTTTAAAGACTGAATAGTTAGGGGTAAGGTTTGAACCTTTAAGAAATGCCAATAGATAAGGGGAGAAAGAAATTAACCAATAGAAATGTGAAAAAAAAAAGGCAAGTGTAGCAATTAAGAGCAAGAACTAGGGGGCTGGGTGGCTCAGTCAGTTGAGCTTCTGACTCTCGGTTTCTGCTAAAGTCGGGATTTCAGAGTCATGAGACTGAGCCACAAGTTGGGCTCCACGCTCATGGAGGAGTCTGCTGGAAGATTCTCTCCCTCTGCCCCTCTATCCCACTCTCTCTCTCACACTATCTCTCTCAAATAAATGAATAAACCTTAAAAAAAAAAAAGCAAGAACTGGAAAAAACAAACCTAGAATTTTTTTTTCAACAAACCTAGAATTAAACCCTAACTATATTCCTTATTTCCTAGGTGAACCTAAGTAAATAATTTAACCTAATTAATACTTAGTGTCCCAATCTAAAACACAGGCTTAAATAAATAAATGATGAATGAATGAATGAATACATACATACACAGGATAATAATACCAAACTTGCAGACATTTGTGAGGACTGAATATGTTATATTGCTATGAATATTCATTTAGTAAACATTAGTTGAATTTATAAAATGTCACAGAGATCAAGGTGAGAAAAATTTTAAGAGTAAGGGATAAATAGTGTTACCAAAGGTGAAAGGGAAAAGAGAACTGAAAAACAATTGAGCTAAGGCATTCTTATGAAAGCCTATTCACTATTTTTCCATGTTATTCTCACTTTGGTTGTCTAATACAGCTATTCATTATTTCAAGATTATATTCCAGAAACCCCAAGTAGATTAAAAGCTTCTTCAAGGAGAATCCTTAATCCTAAAGCTTTTGGATACACTAACATATCCGCTATATATATCCAATCTGACTTCAAATTTAAACGCTATGGATACACTGCTATTAACTGCTAAAAACTAAGGGAATCGTGTTGCCATGAGTGTTTCCTAAGGAATCTACTAGACAACAAGCTCTAGATAATTGAAATATTAAACAGGCATCAGTAGCATTTAATATTTATTTACTTGTAGATCTAAGATTAGTAGTTGCTAGGGGCTGAGGAGTGAGGGAAACAGGGAGATATTCATCAAAGAGTCAATTATAAGATGAATAAGTTCTGGGGATCTAATGTACGGCATGGTGACTATAGTTATCTAGACACTTGAAATCTGCTGACAAAGTAGATCTTAACTGTTCTCCCCACTAAAAAAAACATAGCAACTACGTGAGGTGGTGGATATTTGAATCAGCTTGATTGTGGTGATCATTTCACAATATAAACATACATCAACTCATATGAGTAACCTAAAAATATTATACAACATAAATATATACAATTGTCAATCATATGTCAATAAATCTGTTAAAATAAAATATAATCAATATAAACAAGGCTAATTATTTTTTAAATGAAGCTTATTCTGTTTCAATTTTTTTTTAAAAAGCAGTTAACTAAAATTAAACAGGTTTCTTTTTCAGAAAATTCAGTGAATTTGGTTTTGGAGAAATGTTTGATACAGAAAGATGTAAAGTCGAGTCTTTATGATAAAATTGTAAATATAATTCATTGCACACAAAAAAACTAATGATGATTGCTGACTACGTTGGTGGTGAGAGATGACAAAAGCGATGATGTTGGTGAAGGTGACAATAATATTGCTGGTAATGAATGATGTGGTCACAGTAACAATAATGATGCTGATGAAGCTAAAAATGTTCCGGTGCTGGCAGTAGGCACCAACCTTCCCAGGCTACAGGGAAACTCTTTCAACAAAAGAAAAATTAACACACGAGGGAGATGTCACTCATGGTACAAAGTGTAAACCCAAAGACTAATTGTGTCCAATGAGGACCAAGTCTCTCCAGTAGTTCTATCCCAGGAGAGGTTCTGCCTATATTTAAACATACCCAACACTCCTCGTCTCAGTGACCCATTTTTATGACTGTGTTGACCCCTTTGACTGGAAATAAATGTAATTCCGGTGACTTTCTGTTTTCTGATATTTCTTAGTTGCTGAAAACAAAGTACCACCTATGATTTCCAGATAACAGTGTTCTAGTTTTCCTCAAACCAGGTATCCAATTACAGTTTTAAAGCAATTATGTAGGATGAGAACAAAATATCTTCCATAAATTTGCATTTCTAATGCAAACATTTTATATATACTATTTCCAATCACTTATTCCCCTTCTCAAAGTGTTTTTCCCCACTTGAAAAGGAAATATGGTTGTCTGTGTAATTCTGAGTGCTGTCAGCAGCAGCAAGTCTGAGCTTCTGGTGACCTAATAAATTTACTGGTAAAATTTTTAGCATCAAGAAATTTGTGGATCCTGTATAAGTTAGCTAGAAGATAACAGGAATAAAACTTAGATTTCTGTTGCCCACAATTTTCTATATAATAGGAAAGGTGCTCACATCAAGAGGCAAGAACACTGTTTAGTAACAGTATTCTGTTTTACAACCAATTTTGATTCCTGGTATTGATATATTTAAAACGGATTTCCTGTTTCTTATCATTTTAGGAGACTCAGATTTGATGGAAGGGGATAAGTAAGATAGCTTTTAAATCCGTTATCCCTATCTAGATGAAATTTATCTCCTTTTTAAAGAATTAAAACACAGCTCAAAATTCTTCTGTTATTAATGACTAATAATTAAATATCTCACTGCCAGTAATTTAAGGTATAAACTTTATGATAATGCAGACATCCTTGTTGTCTCCAGTATCACAACAAGCAGGACAATATTATTGCTGTTGCTGATCAAGCGAGCCAGAGTCTTTTAATGTTATATAAGAAAGCAGCTTATAATCACAACATACACTCTACTTGCTAGATGGGATGCTGCTTGATTCATGATTTATTTAATAAAGTAAATTAGATCTTTAAAAAATGTATAGTATGCTCACTTTGAGTTGAAAAAAAAGCATGTATATTTATACCTATATATGTAAATGCATATATACATAAAAAAAGGTCTGGTAAAATAGACATTACAATTTTAGATTCTTGGTAGTTAGAATATGATTATTTTATTCTTGCCTGCCTGTATGTTGACTTTCCTACAATGCAAATATATTTTGTAATTTGAAAAGAGATTCTGGTAATATGGCAATAATATCCCTCCTTGGCCTTAATGTATTAAATTAAATTTACTTAAATATAAAGGTAAAGGGAGATGCCACCAGAAGAGACCAAGGTATGGCGGAGGACAGCAGACTGATGGTCCCAAATCCTGGATTCTAGGCGAGTTATTCTTTTTTTTACTAGCTGTATAACCTCAGATAAATTGTGTAACATCTTGAGCATCAGTTTCCTAGAGCAGGGATTGGCACACATTTCCAGAAAGGACCAGATAGTATATATTTTAGGTTGCACAGTCCATAGGATCTCTGTTGCCACTACACTGCTCCGCCATTCTAACAGGAATGCATAAAGGAATGGATGTGGCTTTGTTCCAGTGAAATTTTATCCCAAATTCAGGCAGTGGGCTGGATTGGGCTGAGTTTGCCAATCCCTGTCCTGGAGAATAGATAATATAATCTCTTTTCTTTTCCTATGTTCTCCTCGCACAAAGGAATAGAGTAAACCTCAATATTATGCAGCCACACTATTGCGTAGAGCCGTAGGTGTGCAGACTTACAAGTCTACCATCCAGAGGAGAGGGAAAAGCAAGATTTAGGGACAGTAGAATTAGTTTTTAATTTCAAGTCACAACTAGTACGCTCTATTGACCTTTAAGGAAACCTTAAAATCTCAGCACTTCAGTTCTCTATTACTAAACTGAGGATACGAATTCCTGTTCTAAGTACATTCCCTCCTCTCCTAGGGACTTTGGGAGTATGAGACTAATCTCTGAAACAAATGTGTACACAATAAAGGATAACAAAAATGTCGGTAACTATTTGAGGAGGAAGTTAAATTAGCAACGTTATAAATTTTTTCAGCTGAGAAACACACCTCAGAGATAAGATATCCATAAATATCATACCCTATATATTTTGGGTCATGCCTCATATATCTTGGGTCATGCCTAGAGAGCATATCTGTTGTTTGTGTACCTCATCTCTGAAGGCAATAGGGTTATGGTTTGATACTACTCTGATGCTTTAATGAATAATAAGAGATATATCACTTATTATTGGCCAGGTACTGGCACTATGAGGTGCATATTATTATTAGTCCCAGTCCACAGACAAGAATGCTTCGGAGTACAACGGTTACATAACTTGCTTAAGATCACATGGCCAAAGTCAGAGTTGGAATTTAACCCAGCCCTATCTGACTTCTTGAGTCTACACTTTTAACTACCACACTGTCAAATATACTGTTTTAACACAATCATGCTTCTTTACATAAAATATGACCTGTATTAAGGCCACCAGTAAAACAATATATAAGAGAACAGAATAATTTAGTCAATTTTTATCTTTAAAAATAATGCATGCATATGGTTTAAGACTTAAATGCTATTAAAACTAACAGTTATTGCTTCAAGCACCCCTGAGCCCAGCTCTGCTGCCCAGAGGAGCAGCTTTCTAATCTTTTATCTGTTTCCTCTGGCATCCACCTCTGTGTTTCTCCATTATATGTTTACAATGCTCTTTGAGGATTTCACTATTTTTTAGACAGTACTCATAGTCTATAATAACACCTAACTCATAACAGTTACTGATAAATATTTGTTGAATGCATAATGTCTACTTAGATGCTGATTATCTAACACTCCCCAACCCAATTCCTTTCCTTATTCTTCCAAAATGGTTATAATACAATTTTTTATTCTCCATACTTAATGTCAACAGTATTAGATCTCTGATAATGCAGAATGAACCATCCCTGCAGAACCAAATATTGTACTTTTGATTATTTCCTTATTTGTACCATTTGTAATTTTTCCTGGAATTGTAACAATTGGCCAATACTAAGTCTCTCTCCTTTATATTTTCAGATGCTCTGTAATATCTGTCAAATACTTCTTAATATTATTTTCCAAATATCCAAATTTTTGGGATGAGCTACTAACTTCATTTCTCTCCTGAAGGCCTCCATCCTCTGACTCACTCCTCCATTCTGGACTCACTCTACAATCTGAGGCATGACTGTCAACCTACAGTCTCTTTGCTGCTCTCCTGTGTCAGGTCCCCCTCTATCCTGGGTTCTAGTATTTTCACTAAGATATCCAATAATAGTATCTTCATCTCATTTCTGCTCCTTTTTATGCTGTGCGATTCCGTCTCTCTCTCTTATATATTTATGGCTAGATATTTGTCACTTTATTAATATTGTCAAAGACCAGCTTGAGTTTCATTGATTTCTTTCTACTATTTATGTTTCCCATCTCATTGAATTCCATGCTTATCTATATTATTTTCTTCATTCTTATTCTTTTTGTTTGTTTGTTTGTTTGTTTGTTTATTAAGGTGGAAGCATAGATTACTAATTTTAGAATTTCCTTCTGTTCTAAAGTAATCATTTAATGTCAGCTTTCTCTATTAGCATTGCTTTAGCAGCATTCCAAAAGTTTTTATTAATGTACCTTCATATTCACTAAGTTCAAATGTGACTTAATGTGTGACTTCTTCTTTGGCCTGTGTGTTATTTAGAAGTAGGGTGTTAATTTTTGAGGATTTGAAGATTTTTCAGATATCTTTCCATAAATCATTCATAGTTTCTATTTGTTATGGTAAGGGTACGTACTCTATATAATTTCAACTTTTTTGAGCGATGGTGGTTTGTTTTATTGTCCATGATAGGTTTTATCTTGAAATATGTTCCACGTGCACCTAAAAGATTAGGTATTTTGCTACTTCTTGGTAAAATGTTCTAAAAATGTCATTTTATGGATATTTTCTATGTCCTTATTAATTTTTTTACCTCTTTTATCAATTAATGATAGAATAATATTGCAATCTCCAACTAATGGTAGACTTGTCTATTTTTCCTTTCAGCTCTGTCAGTTTTGGTTCATATATTTTGAAACTACTAATACATGAATTTATTTAGGAGTATTATGTCACCTTGATGAATTGATTTCTTTATCATTCTGAAATGTCCATGCTTATTTCTAGTAATACTACTTGCTTTGAAGTCTACTTTGCCTAATGCTGATATGGTTACTACGACTTCCTTTTGATTGAGGTTTTCACAGTATGTTTTTTCCCATCATTATAGTTTTAGCTATCTGTGTCTTTATATTTAAAGTAGATTTCTTGGGAAAACATATAGTTGAGTAATACCTTTTATCCAATCTGACAATTTCTCCACTTTACTTGGAATATTTAAGCCCATAGCATTTAATTCAATTTATATGGTTGTGTTTAAAACTTCCATCCTTGCTATAGGTTTTCTACTTCTGCCAATTGTCATGTATTCCATTTTTTTCTTTCTTTCTTTCTTTCTTTCTTTCTTTCTTTCTTTCTTTCTTTCTTTTCTTTCTTTCTTTCTTTCTTTCTTTTTTCTTTCTTTCTTTCTTTCTTTCTTTCTTTCTTTCTTCTTTCTTTCTTATTTTTTCCTTCTTTCTGACTGATTGAGGGTTTTTTGATGATTTGATTTTATCACCACTATTGGCTTATTAGCTATAGATCTTTTTTAAAATTATTACTTAGGTGTGTTCTAGGTTTTACAATACTCATTCTTTCTAGAATTTCCCACCCAGAAGATGGCATGGAAGATTCCTACAGGCAGGTAAGCTGGTATTACCATTGGCTCATGTTTGTTTCCCTGCTTTCAGGAATCAATTTGGTGCTGCCTGTTGTCAGATGCCTAGAAGATATTGTTTCATATACCTCGTCTGGTTTTCTAGTTGTTTATGGTACAATGACAATTCCAGTAGCCGTTTTTCCTTCTTGGGTGGAAATCTAAGTCCACTCACTAACTTTTAACTATTCAGAATGACCATGTTGTGAAATCCTTCAGATTTAAAAGATGATAGATGATAGATAGATGATAGATAGATAGATAGATAGATGATAGATAGATAGATGATAGATAGATAGATAGATAGATAGATAGATAGATAGATAGATAGATAATAAATCTACATACAGATGGATATCTTCTTCAATTACAAGGAACTTTTCTTCACTCATCCATAAGCTGAAATTATAAAAACTAAGGATTAGAGTTTTTTTTAAGGTCATTTCATCTGTAAACCAATATTGTTTAGAAGTTCAGAAATTTTAGCCAGCATGAGAGGTGATGTTCCAGGGGCTTACATTTACCACTTGATAATTACTCAACAGAACCTATTAAATTACTTCTGACAAGCAATTTATCAGAAGAAAAATATTATATCCTCTTAAAATTATGTTTTCCTCTTTTTTTTTTTCTCATCGGTTTTAAGAAGAAATTAAGAAAAATCATCACAAGAGGATGCAATGCCCCATGACAGGAGTTGCTTCTCCAGACCACCTTTAAATAGCTATTTCAATTTAAAAAACCAAGATTCTTTCCAGGGAGTCTCTTGGGCATCTAAATATAATTACCATTAGCTAAAAATTTTCTCTGCATTGATCATAGGTTGATTTAAGAGCAAACAGTAAGTAGTAATTTGGAAACCAATAACATAGAAACAAAAAAATGGTGAAGCGGTAAGAGAGATTACTCTAGAGGATACACAAAGTAGCCAAGGACAGAGGATTTAGGGCTATGCAAAGACGGGAAGAAGGGAAAGTGTGCAGTTCACACTCAGATTGTTTTGCTCTTGATCTATAAGTTGCAATATATTTTATTTCTACTTCCACCTACTCCTATTCCTGATCCCACCTGAACTTTTCCTGAGTCCTCTCAGCCCAGCAGAGACTAACAGTCTCAAACTGTTCCTCAGCAGCTTCATTTTACTCAGGATAAACTGCATCCCATGCCAGTTTTTCAAGTTACAAAATTATTCTAGTTTCAATAAACACAAAACTTTTTAAAAACAAAAGTTTTGCTTTCTTTAGCTAAACTTCACTGCCTTCCCAGAAACATAGAGCTCAGTGTCAAAAATGCTACAGATCAATAGATCAAAATTAGTATAGGTAGGAATCTGACATCATTAATTTTAAAAGCTCCTAAGGTGATTATTATGTGTAACCAGAACTAAGAATAAATACCCTGGGACCTCAAGTTTAGGACAAATTAGAAGAAATTCCAGCTGCCTAATGAAAATTTATACTTTTGCAGCAACTGAGTACTTGGAAAATAATCAGTTGACTCGGTTAAGTCTCTGCCTTTAGCTCAGGTCATGATCCCAGAGTCCTGGGATCCAGCCCCTCATTAGGCTCTCACATTGCCACACCTAAGATCATCTCAGTGGAAAATCTGCTTCTCCCTCTCCCCACGCTTGTTGTCTCTCTCTCTCTCATAAATAAAATCTTTTAAGAAATAAGCCATTGGTAGAGCTTTAATTATCAGTCCACATTACTTGGATTTGAGATAAGGTGCACATGTTTTCGTTTTATGGGTTTGGACAAATGTATAATGCCATGATCTGTTATATGCATAACCATGAATGTATCACATAGAATAGTTTCTGTGCCCTATAAGCCCTCTGATTTCCACTTGTCCATCCCTCCCTCCCCTAGAAACCCTGACAAGCATTAACCTACTGTCTCCATAGTTTTTTGCCTTTTCAGATTGTCATAGCATTACTTCTTTCACTTATTAATATGCATTTAAGTTTCTTCCATGTCGCTTCATGGTTTGATAGCTCATTTCTTTTTAGCACTGAATAACATTCCATTGTCTGGATATACCACAGCTTATTTACCCATTCACAAACTGAAGAACATCTTAGTTGCCTCGAAGTTTTGGCAATTATGAATACATCTGCCATAAATACCTATGTGCAGGTTTTTCACCTCCTTTGGGTAAATACCAAGGAGCACAGTTGCTGGATTGTATGGTAAGAGTATGTTTAATTTTGTAAGAAACCACCACACTGTGGCTGCACCGTTTCCATTCCCACCAACACTGAATAAGAGTTCCTGCTACTCTACATCTTTCCAATATATGCAGTTGTCAGTGTTTTTTTTTATTTTGATCATTCAAACAGGTGTGTAGTGATATCTCATTGCTTTAATTTACTTTTCCCTGATGATATATTATGTGAGACATCTTTTTATATGCTTTTTTGCCTCTGTCTATCTTCTTTGGTGAGGTGTCTGTTAAATCTTTGACCTATTTTTTAATCAGGCTATTCCTCTCCTTTTTTAATTGAACTATATTTGACATATAACGTTAAGTAAATTTAAAGTGTATAATGTGTTAATTTGATACAGCTATTTTTATAATATATAATATCACTGCCATTGTAGTGATAATTAGCACCTCATCGTGTTACATAATTATCATTCCCGTTTAGCTTTTGAAATAATTGAGTTCTAGTCTCTTAGCAAGTTTGATGATACATACAATATAGCTGTCAATATCCACTATTTTGTGTATAGATCTCTAGGACTTTTTACTACACACTGAAAGTTTGCACCCTTAACATTTGTCCTATCATCCTACTCTCATCCCCTGGTAATCACATTTTAGTTTCTGTTTTTAAGAGTTTGGAATCTGTTTAGATTCCACCCATAAATGATATCATGCAGTATTTTTCTTTCTTTCTGACTTATCTTACTAATCATAATGTCCTCAAGGTTCATCCAGAGATGGATATTTTGTATATTTTGCATAACAGTCCTTTATCAGGGCAGCCCCAGTGGCTCAGCAGTTTAGCGCCACCTTCAGCCCAGGGCCTGATCTTGGAGACTCTGGATCAAGTCCCAGTCAGGCTCCCTGCATTGGAGCCTGCTTCTCCCTCTGCCTGTGTCTCTGCCTCTCTCTCTCTCTCTGTGTGTCTCTCATGAATAAATAAATAAAATCTTAAAAAAAAAAAAAGATCTTTTATTGTCATTTAAAAAAAAAACAGTCCTTTATCCGATATATCTTTTGCAAATATTTTCTTATAAACTGTGGCTTGTCTTTTTTATCTTCTTGACAGTGTCTTTCTGCAGAGTAGAAAATTTTAATTTATTTAAATTAAATTTATTTATTTAAATTTAATTTTAATGAAGTCAACTTTATCAATTCTTTCCTCCATAAATTGTTACTCTGTTACCTAAAAGTTATTGCCACACCTAAGATCATCTATGTCTTTTCCTATGTTATCTTCTAGGAGTTTTAGGTTTATGAATCATTTTGGGGTATTTTTGTATGTCATGTAAGCTCTAATTCTTTTTTTTTTTTTTTTTGCATGTTTATGTCCAGCATCATTTTTTCATAAGACTATCTTTGGTCAGATTTTTTTTTTTTTTTGCCACTTTGTCAAGGATCAATTGACTATATTTATATGGGTTTATTTCTGGGGTCTCTATTCTGTTCCATTAATTTGTCTATTTTTCTGCCACTATCATACTGTCTTACTTACTATAGCATTATAGTAAGTCTTGATATGAGGTAGTGTCAATTCTCCAACTTTTAAGTCAAGCTTACTTCTATTTTGGGTCTTTTGCCTCTCCATATAAATTTTAGAATTAGCTTGTTAATATGCCAAAAATAACTTGCTGGGATTTTGGCTGGAATTGCATTGAATCTGTAAGTCAAGTCCAGAACTAAAATCTTGACATTGAGTCTTCTTGCTCATAAACATGCATGAAATATTTCTTCGTTATTTAGTCATTCTTTGATTTATTTCATCAGGGGTTCATATTTTCCTCATACAGCTCTTGTTCATATTTTGTTAGATTTATCCTTATATATTTCATTTTTAGGGGTGCTAAACTAAGTGGCATTGTGTTTTTAATTTCAAATTCTCCTTGGTCTTTGCTGGAGAAAGCAATCAACTTTTGTATGCTAACCTTGTGTCCTTTCACTTTACTATAAAAAAGACAGTTTTATAACTGTATAACTTAGATTTTTCTTTCTCAATCTGTATAACTTAGATTTTTTTTTCATGTTTACTGCATCCACTAGAACTACCAGTACTACCTTGAATAGCAGTCATGAAAGGAACATCCTTACTCTGTTTTGATTTTAGTGGGAGAGATTTGAGTTTCTTACCATTAAGTATGATGTTAGCTATAGATTTTGTGTAGGTGTTCTTTTTCAAGTAGAGGAAGTTCCTATTCTACAGGAATACAGAAAAGATCTAAAACGGAGAGTTTTTATCAGGAGTGGGTGTTGTATTTTGTCAAATGCTTTCCCTCCACCTATTCATATGATTATGTGATTTTTAGTCTGTTTATTTGATAAAGTACATTAACTCACTTTTGAATGTTGAATCATCCCTGCATAACTAGCATAAATCCCATCTAGTCATGGTCTATAATCCTTTTTATATATTGTTGGATTCTATTTGCTAATATTTTGTTGAAAATTTTTTACATTTTGTTCATGAGAGATAGTAGTCTGTAGTTTGTTGGGGTTTTTTTTTCCTTATACTGTCTTTGTCTGCTTTTAGGATTAAAGTAATGCTGACCGCATAGAATGCTATTATCTTCTAAAAGAAATTGTAGAGAATTGATATAATTTTTCTTTAAATATTTGGTAGAATTCATAAGATGGCCAGAATGGGCTTGAGTTGAGTACTTCCTTTTCTCCATATGGAGGCTGGAGCCAGTAAGAGCTTTCCCCTGTGAGGCCTGCCAAGAAAAGAAAAAAGAAAAAGAAAAGAAAAGAAAAGAAAGAAAGAAAGAAAGAGAGAGAGAGAGAGAGAAAAGAAAGAAAAGAAAAGAAAAAAGAAAAGAAAAGAAAAAAGAAAAGAAAAGAAAAAAAGAAAAGAAAAGAAAAAAGAAAAACCTTCATAATTGCCTATAGTCCGTCCTTAAAGATCACACATAAATTTGGCCTGGAGCAACACTTCTCAGCTCTTAGGGCCTCTCAGCTCTTTCCAAAAGCAAACCACACTGTTGGTATGTTCACTCCTGGGTGGTCAAGCAGAAGCTATATGCAAGGGATGTGAATGGCAATTGAGCATGTGGCTATAGTATTTATAGCTGCATATGTGTAGGCACCTCACATTGTAAGGGAAATGAGAGAAGTAGAGGGAGTAAGCTGTGGTCCATAGCAGGCACCTAAGAATCTGGGTGGCTGTCCCTGTGCTACCACATTTTGGCATGGAAGTTCATAGATTCTCAGGATTCTAAATTTGAATCTGGCCTTCCGGGTCGTGAAAGTAGTTTGTCATGGTAAGAGGTAGGAACATATTTTACTAGGTTTATTTTTTATTAACTTTTTATTGTGACAAAAAAACACCATAACATAAAATTAACCATCTTTACTATTTTTAAGTGTGTAATAGTTCAGGAGTGTTAAGTATATTTTCATTGTGAAACAGATCTCTGGAACTTTTTCATCTTGCAGGTTTGAAACTCTGTACCCATTAAACAATAATTCCCCTTTTCTTCTTCCTTGCAACCCCTGGTAATCACTATTTTTCTTTCTGTTTCTATGAATTTGACTATTTAGATACCTCTATAAGTGGATCATATAGTATTTGTCTTTTTGTTTTTGTTTTTTTAAAGATTTATTTATTTATTCATTCAGAGAGAGCGAGAGAGAGGCAGAGACACAGGCAGAGGGAGCAGCAGGCTCCATGCAGGAAGCCCGATGTGGGACTCGATCCTGGGTCTCCAGGATCACACCCCTGGCTGCAGGCGGCGCTAAACCGCTGCGCCACCGGGGCTGCCCAGTATTTGTCTTTTTGTGATCACTTCTTTCATTTAGCATAATATCTTCAAGGTTCACCCATTTTGTATCATGTCACAAGATTTCTGTACTTTTTAGGGATGAATAATATTCCTAGGTATGTATATGCCACATTTTGTTTCCTCATGCCTCATCGATGGACATTTGGATTGTGTCCATCTCTTAGCTGTAGTCAATTAGAGCTGCAAATATGTCTTTAAGAACCTACTTTCAATTCTTTTACATATATACCCAGAAATGGGATTGCTAGATCATATGGTTGTTCTATATTTAATTTTTTGAAAAACCTCCATATTATTTTCCACCATTTTACAAACCCAAGAATAATGCACACAGGTTCCAGTTTTTCAATATCCTTACCAACACTTGTTTTCTGTTTTCTTTTTTAGTAACCATCTTAATGAGTGTGAAATGATATCTCATTGTGGATTTGACTTGAATTTTCTGATGATTAGTGATATTGAGCATCTTTTCATTTGCTTGTTGGCAATCTATATATGATCTTTGGAGAAATGTCTATTCAAGTCTATCTTAGTCCATTTGAGTTGCTATAATACAATACCATAGATTGGCTGTCTGATAAACAGAAATTATTTTTATTTCTAAATTATTAACAACAGAAATTTATTTCTCACAGTTATGGATGCTAGAAAGTCCAAGATTAAGGCACTAGGAGATTCGGTGCCTGGTGGGAGCTTGCTTCCTGGTTTATAGATAGCTAACTTCTTGCTATAACCCCACATGGTGGCAAGGGCAAAGGAGATTTCTGGGGTCTCTTTTATAAAAGCAACAATCCCATTTATGAGAGTTCTGCCTTAATGATCTAATCACTTCCCAAAGGCCCTACCTCCAAATACAATCCCACAGGATTAGGTTTTAACATATGAATTTGGAAGCCACACATTCAGTTCATAGCAGTCTTTTGCCCACCTTTTAATCAGGTTATTTGTTTTTGTTGCTGTTGAATTGTAAAAGTTCTTTGTATATTCTGAATATTACCTGCTCATCAGATATATAATTTACAAATATACTCTCTTATTCTGTGGTTTGTTTTTTGCTCAATTGATTGTTTCCTTTGATTCACAACAATTTACAAGTTTGACATAGTCCCATTTGTCTATTTTTCCTTTCATTGCCTCTTTACTCCCATCCAGAAATACTGACTGTGTCACCTATGTGAAGTGCATAACAATGCCTTTCATATAAATAGATGCAGGATAATGGACATTTCTATTCCCTCTCCACTTTCTTTTGTTTCTGTTAAGCAATCCAAGCCAAACAAACATAAATAAACTTGGATAGATGATAGATGATAGATAGATAGATAGATAGATAGATAGATAGATAGATAGATAGATAATAGATGACAGATAGATATAGCTATCAATACAGATTTTTTTACATTATAGGTAAATATTTTAGATTGTAACTTAGAAAACACAACGCATATTAAAGAGAGTACAGGTCATGTGGAAATTGAGGTTTTTAAAATTTTAATGCCCTGTTTTCTTACTATGCCTCCTCAAGATGGTTCTTTACCCACTACCTCTTTTTTCAACCACAGATGGGGAGAAGTGTTGCTTCTCCTCCTTTTCTTTATGGAAGATGACAATGGAATGTCAGAGGGTCTCCTTCAAGACCCACTCCCTTCCTGCAACATCATTCTTCTGTCCCATCTCTGTTTCAGAAATTCAGGCAGAAAACCTAAAAATGTCAGCTGACTTAGAAAGGAGTCATCAAATTACACACCAATTCCAAAATTCAAGCTCAGCAGAGACAGCCCACTGCTGATCTGCGTGGGAGTCCAGGGGAACCTTTGAGAGGAAGGAGTTTTTAGACCAGGAAACAGAGTTGGAGCATTTGGCTGACCTATGGCACACAACAAAGTGCTAGCTCCTGTCATATTCTGTACAATTATGGTCCAGCAGTTTCTAACCATGAAAGCAGATTCAAGGGAGAAGGACAGATAAAGAAAATCAGGAAAGTTCTTAAGAGTCTCCACTCTAAGATGATTGCTCCTCAAGCTCCTCCTACTCCTCTATTCTAATTCAGGACTGCCTCAACACTATATTCCTGTCCCAGCATCTGTTTCTCCAAAACCATACCCAGCAAGCTGCCTACATGGACAGCTCTTGTAGGAACTCCTTGCCCATTGCAATCACCATGAGTATGGCTGATCAACATGGCACCTCTCCGGCTTCTCACATTCGAGCAAACATAGGCTACTACCCTGAGCAAAGTGAGAAGACAACTGTCCAAACATTTATTTCCAAATTATTTTCTCTCTCTTTTTTTTTATATACAATCATCCCTCTAATGACTAGCTATCTCTATGTATTTAAAAGACAGTGACAACTTGACTGAACAATCATTGTAATTGGGCTAGACTTGTCAACTAGTGCATTTTGTTTTAAGGAAAGGGTGATCTGTGTGGGCCACTTTCTTTGGGGCCAACCATACAACAATAGTTGTAGTTCTGTTTTCTTGGGTAGGTTCATGTCATCAAAGAAGAGCCCAACAATCTTCAATCTTAGGGAGTCAAGGAGAACATTCATAATCAGGCTGGCTGCAAACATTCTTAGAATCCAGCAGTTGAAAGAATCTTTAGATCTCACCATTGAATACACAGTCATAAACTTAACCCTCCTCTTTTCAGTACAGAGCCATGCCCACCCTGTTCTGAAGAGCTATTGATCCTTCTCTAGATCTCTTTGGTTCAAACTCTCTAGAAGTCAACTTAATTTTTTGGCAGGTAGATTAAGGGAAGAAGAATTGCAAAACCTCAATATCCAAATGGAATGATGAACAGAATCAGTTAACATTTAAATAAAATTTTCTGCCATATTTATTACAAATTGAAAGCTACTTAATATCTCTGAGCCTCCGCTATCTCAGTTGTTAATAATATTCCTTACTTCAGCCTTGAGATATTGAGAAACTCATGAAATGGGTCCTTTTTTATACTTCTTATGGGTAAACCCAAAAAATAGTATCATGCACATAAATTTTTTTCTTATATAATCAGAGGAGAAGATGAAAAAAAAGAAATACAGAAGTGCCTGGCTCTATGCTGCAAGATTACAAACATTATGCAATTTATATTCATAACAACCAATATTCTGGAGGTATTATTTGCATTGTACAAATAAACGCACAGAAGTTACAAAAGATGAAAATACTTAGATCAAAACTGCTTGGTTAATAACAGGTAGGAAATAGATACAAACACATATTTAGACTCACTCAAAAAATCATGTTCTTAGGATGCCTAGGTGGCTCAGTCAGTTAAGTGTCTGCCTTTAGCTCAGGTCATGATCGATCCCAGGGTCCTGAGATTGAGTCCTGAGTCTGGCTCCCTGCTCAACAGGGAGCCTGCTTCTCCCTCTGCCTCTCCCTTTGCTTGTGCTTTCTGTCTCTCTCTCTCTCTCTCTCTCTCTCTCTCTCCTTCTATCAAATAAATAAATAAAATCTTTAAAAATATTCTCTAATGTTTATAATAATGACTAGAAATTTGTGGCCACAAATCTAGGTGAGCTCCAGGTTAAAATGAAAAATTGATTCTCAGAGATAGACAAATCTTGCAGCAGCATCATACAGAGAAGACTATATAGGCTTTGTAACCAAGCTGATTTTAATCCAAACTCTGATGCTTTCATTAACTGCAAAAACAATGAAGTACCCCACACAGGAAAGCACTAGGATTGGTCATAAGACAGAAAGAGAGAGGGGAATTAGAGAAGACACCTTCTGTTTTCTATAAGAAAGAATGGGCAAGGCAGAGTAAACAGGTTTAAGATTGGCACATTAAATAATTTCAGCTGATTCTGAGGCACAGGAGATCTGGAATGGTTACAGTATATGGATAATATCCAGAGTTTTATAGCTTGGTAAAGGCAGTTACAGGAATATGAGTCTTGGATTAGTTGGTTTGCATTTGAAGCCACAGTTAGGGGTTAATGGAGTTAAGCACCATTATACCTGCCTTTAAGAAATGTTAAAAGGAGTTCTTTAAACAAATGAAAGGACATAAATTAATAACATGAAAATATACTAGATATTTGTAAAGGTAAGCATACAATCTAGTGGTATCTTAACCACTTAATTCTAGTATAAAGGACAAAAGCATTAAAATAAGTATATCTACAATAATTTGTTAATGGATACACAATATTAAAAAAAGTTTAATTATGACATCAAAAACATAAAAGGAGAAGAAAAGGTAGAGTTTTGTATGCAATTAATGTTACATTGCTATCAGTGTAAAATAGACTGATACAATTATGTATCTACAAGTTGTTTTATGTAAATCTCGTGGTAACCACAAAGCAAAAACCTACAGTAGATACACAAAAGATTAAGTGGCTCCAAGCATACCACTTTGGAAAATTATTCATAAAGGAAGGTAGCAAGAAAGGAAAAAAGATACAAGGGAACTACATAATAGCCAGAAAACAATTAATAACCTAACATTAGTAAGTCCTTACCTATCAATAATTACTCTTAATTTAAATTAATTAAATTCACCAATCAAAAGGTATAAAGTGGTTTGATGGATTAAAAAAAAAAAACAAAAAACAAAAAAAAAGACCGGGGGCACCTAGGTGGCTCAGTTTGTTAAGCATCTGCCTTCAGCTCAGGTCATAATCTCCAGGTCCTGGGATCCAGCACCACATCAGGCTCTGCTCAGCAAGGGGTATGCTTCTCCCTCTCCCTCTGCCCCTCCACCACCACTCATGTGTGTTCTCTCTCTCTCTCAAATAAATAAATAAAATCTTTTTAAAAAAGAAAAAGATCCAACTATATGCTGCCTACAAAAAAACTATAGCTCAAAGACATATATTGCTCAAAGTAAAGGAATGGAAAAGGATGTTCCGTGCAATAGAAATCAAAAGAGAGCAAGGGTAGCTATAGTTATATCCAACAAAAGAGACTTTAAGTTAAAAATGTTCACAAGAGACAACAAAGGTCATTATATAATGAGAAGGAGTCAATTCATCAAGATAATACAAAAATCACAAAGTAAATGCGCTAAACATATTGATCAAATACTAAAGGATCTGAAAGGAGTACTACATAGCAATACAAAAAGAGTATGGGAAAAAGAGAGAGAGAGAGGCAAACCAAGAAACAGACTCTTAACTATAGAGAACAAATGGATGGTTACAGAGGGGAGGTGGGTGGGGGTAGCAGTTAAATAGGCGATGGGGATTAAGGAGTGCACTTGTGATGAGCACTAGGTGTTATATGGAAGTGTTGAATCACTATACTGTACACCTGAAACTAATATTACATTGTTTGTTAACTAACTAGAATTTAAATAAAAAATTTTTTAAACAGTAGGGGATTTTGATACCCCACTTTCAACAATGGATATCTTATTCATGCAGAAAATCAAAAAGGAAATGTTAAACTGAATTATACTTTAAACCAAATGGACCCAGAAGACTTATACAGAATATACCTTTCAACAGCAACAGAACACATGTTCTTCTCAAATACTCCACAACATTCTCTAGGATAAATCATATCAGATTTTAAACACATCTTAGAAAATTTAAAAATACCAAACTCATACCAAGTATCTTTTCCAAGCACATGATATGAAACAGTGAACAACAGAAGGAAAGCTAGAAAACTCACAAGTACCTAGAGATTAAATAACACATTCCTGGACAACCAATGGGTCAAAGAAATCAAAGATACTCTGAGACAAATGAAATGGAAACACAACATACAAAACTTAGGAAGTTCACCAAAAGCAGTTCTAAGAGGGAAGTTTATGGCAATAAACATCTATATTAAGAAAAAAGAAAGGCAACAAACAGTCAAATAAACAACCTAACTTCACATCAGAAGGGATTAAGAAAAAAATATGTAAGTCCAAAGTTAGCAGAAAGAAAGATAACAAAGATCATCAGGGCAGAAGTAAATAAAATGGAAACCAGAAAAGCAATAATAAAGATTAATAAAACTAAGACCTCGTTTTTGAAAAGATAAAACAAAATTGACAAAAATTTACCTAGGCTAACTAAGAAAAAAAGAGCAGTCTCAAAATCAGAAATGAAAAAAAGGGGACGTCTGGGTGGCTCAGCAGTTGGGCATCTGTGTTTGGCTCAGAGCGTGATCCCAGAATCCAGATCAAGTCCCACATTGGGCTCCCTGTGCAGAGCCTGCTTCTCCCTCTGCCTGTGTCTCTGCTTTTCTCTGTGTCTCTCATGAATAAATAAATAAATCTTTAAAAAAAAAAAGAAATGAAAAAAAGGAGGCATTACAACTGATATAACAGAATTACAAAAGTTCATAGGAGACTACTATGAACAATTATACACCAACATATTGGATAAACTAGAAGAAATGGATAGATTCCTAGAAACATACAACCCACTAAAATTGCATCATGAAGAAATAGAAAATCTAAACAGACAAATAACAAGCACAGAAATTTTATCACTGAGCATAAATCTTCCAACAAAGAAAAAACCCAGGACCAGACAGTTTCCCTGGTGGTTTTACCAAACATTTAAAAAAGAATTAATGCCAAACTTCCTCAAACTCTTTCAAAACTCACTTATGAGGCAGTACCCTGATATAAAATTCAGTAAGGATTCTACTAAAAGGAGAACTACAGGCCAATATCTCTGATGCATATGGATGCAAAATTACCAAAAAAATCTAGCAAACTGAATTCAACAGCACATTAAAAGAACTGTACACCATGATAACATAGGTTTTATTTATTTTTTAAAAAATATTTTATTTATTTATTCATGACAGACACAGAGAGAGAGAGAAGCAGAGACACAGGCAGAGGGAGAAGCAGGCTCCATGCAGGGAGCCCGATGTGGGACTCGATCCTGGGCCTCTAGGATCACACTCCAGGCCCAAGGCTACACCAAACCGCTGGGCCACTGGGGCTGCCTGATAACATAGGTTTTATCATTGAAGTAGAAGGATGATTTAACATGCACAAATCAATAAATGTGATGACACTACATTAATAGAATGAAAGATAAAAATCATATGATCATCTCAATAGATGCAGAAAAACATGACAAAATACTACATCTTTTCATGATAAAAACTCTCAAACACAGTTCTAAACATATTTATCTGTTTTAACAAATGATGCACATGGTTTTTCTTTTTCTGATTCTTAAGGCAACTCATCCTGGTATATTAAGCTATCAAAGTTTCTGATGTATTCTGTACCTCTCTTTACCCAATGTTGTAGATTTAGAAGCCAGTCTTGAGGTAAATTATCACTTTCCCACATAAATCTATATGAAAAAATCAGTGTAATCTGTAATGCCTTAAAAATTCAGTGGAAATTGCCTCTGCTAATAAGCTGCTTGGTACTGACTGCCTTGATAACTAACAGATCCCCCAAATTATCCATTCTTCATTTAGGACATACAGACCCTTTAGTTGATTATCCTAAGCCACAGGTTTCTCCATCATAGCTAGAACACCTAAGCTAACTTTTTTTTTTTAAGCTCTAAATTCTATCTCTTAGTCTTATATAAAACTTTCCACCAGCATCTTTCTAACCCTTAAACCTACAGAAGTCCTAGTCATCAGCCTGGGTCCCTAGGGTTCTACCATCATAATGCTTTACCTGCTTTCTGGGACCTGCATGCCTGCCACCCACACACAGTCTTAACACACTTCTCTTGTCATTTGGCCAAGGCCAACTTCAGTAAATTTTTCACTTCCTACGTTCTTATTTAAAAAATGTAATATTAAAGACAAGAAAGGATCAAAGAAAACCTTCAGAAACAACCACAAAACAAGTAATAAAATGGCAATATATACATACTTATAAATAATTTGAGTGTAAAAACAATAAATAAATAAATAATTTGAGTGTAAATGGACTAAATGTTCCAATCAAAAGACATAAGGTAGCAGAAAGGATTAAAAAACAAGACCCATCTATATGTTGTCTACAAACGACTCATTTAAACCTAAAGACACCTGTAAATTGAAAATGAGAGGATGGAGAAACATTTATTATGCAAATGGAAGTCAAAAGAAAGCTAGAGTAGCAATACTTATATCGGACAAAATAGACTAAAACAAAACCGCGGGGCAGCCCTGGTGGCGCAGTGGTTTAGCGCCGCCTGCAGCCCGGGGTGTGATCCTGGAGACCCGGGATCGAGTCCCACGTCGGGCTCCTAGCATGGAGCCTGCTTCTCCCTCTGCCTGTGTCTCTGCCTATCTGTGTGTGTGTGTGTGTGTGTGTGTGTGTGTGTGTGTGTGTGTGTTTCTCATGAATGAATAAATAAATAAATAAATAAATAAATAAATAAATAAATAAATAAATCTTTAAAAAAAAATAAAACAAAACTGCAACAAAAGGCAATGAAGGACACTATTTAATAATAAAGGGAACAATCCAACAAGAAGATATAACAATTATAAATATTTACACACCCAGTGTAGGAATATCTAAATACATAAAACAGATAATAACAAACATAAAGGAATTAATTTATAATAATACAGTAACAGTAGAGGATTTTAACAGCCCCACTTACAGCAATGGACAGATCAACTAAACAGAACATTGACAAGGAAGTAATGACTTTGAATGACACACTGGACCAGATGGATTTAACAGATATAATCAGAACATTCCATCCTAAAATAACAGAATACACATTCTCTTCAAGTGTGCACGGGACATTCTCCAGAACAGATCACACATTAGCCCACAAAACAAACCTCAACACATCCAGGAAGACTGAAATCATACCATGCACCTTTCCTGACCACAACGCTATAAAACTAGAAGTCAACCACAAGAAAAATCTGGAAAGACCACAAACACATGGAAATTAAGTAATATGCTACTAAACAATGAATGATTCAACCAGGAAATCTGAGAAGAAATTAAAAAGTGATAGAAACAAATGAAAATTAGAACACAGTGGCTCAAAACATCTGGGAAGCAGCAAAAGCACTTCTAAGAAGGAAATTTATAGCAAAACAGGTCTACCTCAAGAAGCAAGTAAAAGCTCAAATAATCTAAACTTGGACCCAAAGGACCTAGAAAAGGAAAACAAGACCTGAAACCAGCAGAAGGAAGGACAGAGTAGAGCAGAGATAAATGAAATAGAAACTAAAAAAAAAAAAAAAAAACAATAGAACAGATCAATGAAACCAGGAACTGGTTCTTTAAAAAAGATCAACAAAATTGATAAACCTCTAACCAGACTCATCAAGAAAATAAAAAGAGAAATGTTTCAAATAAATAAAATTACAAATGAGAGAGCAGAAATAACAGCCAACACCACAGAAATACAATCGTAAGAGACTGCTATGATAAATTACATGCCAATAAATTGGATAGCCTTGAAAAAACTTGAAAAAACTTAAAAAAACTACCAAAACTGAAACATAAGAGAACAGAGAATTTGTACAGGCCAATAACCAGCAAAGAAATTAAGTCAGTAATCAAAAACTTCCAACAAATGAGTCCAAAACGAGATGGCTTCACAGGAAAATTCTACCAAACATTTAAAGAAGAGTTGATATTGATTCTTCTCAAACTATTCCAGAAAACATAAGAGTAGGGGAAACTCCCAAATTCTTGGTTTTATGAGGCCAGTATTACCCTGACACCAAAACCAAATAAAGACACCACTGAAAAAGAGAACTACAAGTCAACATTGCTGATGAACATAGATGCAAAAACTCTCAATAAAATACTACCAAACTGAATTCAATGATACATTTTAAAAAATCATTCACCATCATCAAGTGGGATTTATTCCTGGGTTGCAAGCATGGTTCAACATTCACAAATCCATGAATGTTATACATCACATCAATAAGAGAAAGGATAACAATATGATCATTTCAGTAGATGCAGAAAAAGCATTTGACAAAGTTCAACATCCATTCATAATTTAAAAAAAAAAAAAACTTCAACAAAATAGGTGTAGAGGGAACATACCTCAACACAATAAGGGCCATCAATGAAAAACCCACAGCTAACATCATTCTTAACATTGAAAAACTAACAGCTTTTCCGCTAAAGTCAAAAGTAAGACAGTGGTGTCCACTTTCACCACTTTTATTCTACATAGTACTGGAAGGCCTAGCCACAGCAATCAGACAACAAAAATAAATAAAAGGAATCTGAATTGTTAGGAAAAAGTAAAACTTTCTATTTGCAGATAGCATGATACTCTATACAGACAACCCTAACGACTCCCCCCCACACACAAAATGGCTAAAACTGGTAAATAAATTCAGTAAAGTCACAGGATACAAAATTAATGTAAAAACTCTGCTACATTTCTATACACCAATAATTAGGCAGAGAAAGAGAACTCAAGGAATCAATCCCATTTACAGTTACACCAAAAACCTTAAAATACCTAGGAATAAACCTAACCAAAGAAGGAAAAGAGCAGCAATCCACACATTGAATGCAATCTCTATCAAAATTCTAACAGCGTGTTTCACAGACCTAGAACAATCTTAAAATTTGTATGGAACCACAAAAGACCCTGAATAGCCAAAACAATCTTGAAAAAGAAAAGCAAATCACAATTCCAGACTTCAAGTTACATTACAAAACTACAGAAATCAAGAGAGTATGGTATTGTCACAAAAAGAGACACATAGATCAATGGAACAAGACAGAAAATCCGGAAAGAAACCCACAATTTTATGCTTAATTAATCTTTGGCAAAGCAGTAAATAATAACCAATGGGGAAAGGACAGCCTGTTCAACAAATAATGTTGGAAAAATTGGACAGCAACATGCAAAAGAATGAAACTGAACCACTCTTTTACACCAGACACAAAAATAAATTCAAAATGTGAGACCCAAAACCATAAAAATCCTAGAGTAGAACACAGGCAGTAACTTCTTTGACCTTAGCCATAGCAACTTCTTTCTAGATATGTCTCCTGAGGGAAGGGAAACAAGCAAAAATAAACTATTGGGACTACATCAAAATAAAAAAGCTTCTGCACAATAAAAGAAATAACCAGGAAAACTAGAAGGCAAACTACCCAATAAAAGATATTTGCAAGTGACGTATCTGGTAAGGGGTTAGTATCCAAAATATATAAAGAACTTATCAAACTCAACACTCAAAAAATAAGTAATCCAATAAAAAAATGGGCAGAAGACATGAACGAACATTTTTCCAAAGAAGACATCCAGATGACAAACAGACCTATGAAAGAATGCTCATCATCACTTATCATCAGGGAAATGCAAACCAAAACAACGAGATATCACCTCACACTTGCCAGAATGGTTAAAATCAACAACGCAAGGAACAACAGATACAAGGATCTAAAGAAAGGGGAACTCTCTTACACTGTTGATGGGAATGCATACTGGTGCAGCCACTCTGGAAAACAGTATGGAGGTTCCTCAAAAAGTTAAAATAGAACTACCTTATGATCCAGTAATTGCACCACAGGGTATTTACCAAAAGAATACAAGAACACTAATTCAAAGGGGTACATGTACCCAATATATTTGTAGCAGCATTATTTACAATAGCCAAGATGTGGAAGCAGCCCAAGTGTCCATTGATTAAGGAATGGATGAGGAAGATGTGGTATATATGTACATTGGAATATTATTTAGCCAAAAAAAAGAATGAAATCTTGCCATTTGTGATGATGTGGATGGAGCTAGAGAGTATGCTAAGCAAGATAAGTCAGTCAGAGAAAGACAAATACCACATGATTTCACTCATGTTTGGAATTTAAGAAACAAAATGAACAAGCAAAGGGGGAAAAAAGAGAGAAAGAGACAAAGCAAGAAATAGACTCTTCACTGTAGAGAACAAACTGGTGGTTACCAGAAGGAAATGTGGGGAGATGGGTGAAATAAATTATGGGGATTAAGAAATGAACTTATTGTGATGAACACAAGGTGACATATGGAACTGTTGAAGCACTATATTGTACACCTGAAACTAATCCAACACTTTATGTTAAGTAACTGGAATTAAAATAAAAACTTTTGGGGATGCCTGGGTGGCTCAGCAGTTTAGCACCTGCTGTTGGCCCATGATCCTGGAGTCCCAGGATCGAGTCCCGCGTAGGGCTCCCTGCATGGAGCCTGCTTCTCCTTCTGCCTGTGTCTCTGCCTCTCTCTCTCTCTCTGTGTCTCTCATGAATAAATAAATAAAATCTTAAAAACAAACAAATAAATAAATACTTTTTAAATGAAAAAATGTAATATTAAAAAGTTATTTTTAAAAAATTATTTTTGAGAAGTTATATAAATTACTATAAACAGAATCAGATTTAATTTGCTAAAATAACATACTTTCAAAATGAAATCTGCACTCAATAAAACAAGAAAATGTGGCAGAAAGGAAAACAATGTAGACTAGAATTCTCAAGGGTCTGAATCCTAGTCCCCCTTGTGGAACCATTTAGGTGTATCGCCCTGGAAAACATACACAATATTTCTAAGTCTCCAATGCCTAGTAAATAAGGAAACTAAATAAAATGATTTATAAGCCCCATACAAGATTAAATGATTTGTGGTTACAGAAAAAAGTTCATAAAACAACCTTGGAATAGTCGAGGTGGGCAAGAGATAAAGAAAATAGATATGCATTAAACATTCATTGAAACTTAAAGACCGAAAATTCTTCCTGTACAAAAGAGAAAAAAACTGGAATTTGGATCCGTCATTGAAAGCATACACACTAATAAAGCATTGTATCTCCTTCAAATACTACTGTCTCAAGAAAATATTTTCCTTTCCAAGGTTTTTCTCAAGGTAACTTTGACATCCTTGTTCCTCAAACTGTAGATCAGTGGGTTTAACATGGGCACCACAATGGTGTAGAACAAAGAGAACACTTTCCCTTGGTTAAGGGGCAAAATAGAAGGTGGTTTGAGATACACAAAAGCCCCAGAACCAAAGAAAAGAGAAACCACAATTATGTGAGAGCTGCACGTACTGAAAGCTTTGGACCTGCCCTCAGTGGAGTGAATATGGAGAATGCTGGAGAGAATCAGAGCATAAGAGATGAAGATGGTGACAATGGGTATTCCAATGTCCATGGCCACAAGTACAAAGACCACCAGCTCATGCACATAGGTGCTGTTGCAGGAGAGCTCAAGGAGAGGAAAGATGTCACACATAAAATGATTAACAAGATTGTCAGCACAGAAAGTCAGACTTGCTATGCTTCCCATGTGGACCATGGCCCCTGAAAACCCCATCACATAGACACCCAACAAAAGGAATAAACAGACCTGAGGAGACATGGTGAGGGTGTACACCAATGGTTTGCAGATGGCAACATAGCGGTCATATGCCATTGCTGACAGGAGGAAGGACTCAGAAATGACGAAGAAGCAGAAGAAAAAGAGTTGAGTCATACACTCTGCATACAAGATGATGTTCTTCGAGACAAAGCTCTTCAGCATTTTGGGGGTGATGGTAGTGGAGTAACAGAAATCTACTAAGGACAGATTGAAGAGGAAAAAGTACATGGGGGTGTGTAGGCGAGAATTCAACCCAATCAGGGTTATTAGGCCCAGGTTCCCCAGCAGAGTGACCATGTAGAAACCTAGAAACAGCAAGAAGAGAGGGATCTGGAGTCCCGGCTGGTCTGTTAAGCCTGTGAGGATAAACTCTGTCACAGAAGAGTTCTTAGCTGCCATTCTCCTCTTGGGGATGGGTGGAGGGAGGGCAGTCTGGAGAAAAGAAAAGACAACCAGTTAGACAGAAAGAAACACCAGCACTCTCTCAGTATCTATCCCCCATTCTGGAAAATAGAATGCACAGAGAGAGAGTTGAATGTTAGTATGGTAGGAAGGTTTTATTGTTTGCTGTGGATCCATTTTTACAGCCCAAATGACTTCAACTTCCAGAGAGAACAGTTAGAGGCTAAACTTTGCCTCCAGAGAGAAAGCAGGAATTTATTCATATGCATATAGATGTCTTTTAGATCTTTAAATTAGTCCATTTTCTATGTCCTCTCTCCTGCCTGTGCTTCCATTGCTGAAACCTGGGCCTCTTCCCTGAAGAGGTCCTGTCAAGACACTGACTTCTTAGAACCCTCACCACTGGGTCACTGCTGTCAACCAAGAAGGTAAGGCAACCTCTTTCAGATCCCTCCCAGCTCACATGGTTTAGTGATCATTTTTTAAAGCTAACACTTATTTAAGGTGTTCTTTTGAGAGACTAGGTACTAAGAGCTATGCGACAATATTATTATCCCTACTTTGCAGATGGACAATGGAGTTAGATAACTCGTGCGAGTCTCTAAAATACTGAGGTGCAGCCAGAAGGTGAACTTTGGCAGTCTCTCAGGTTTGCACTCATAACCGCTATGTCACCTGACTCACCAGGGTTAGGAACACACTCATCTTCCTTTAGTTCAGAGCTATAAAACTATTCTCTACCATTTCTTGGCCACAAGCGTCCTGGAACCCAAAAAGGACCATAATAAATAGAAAATGATAGGTTGAGCTAAGAAACTCTCTTCTCTCAATCGAGTCCAAAGAATTAGAACCTCTAAGTTATCTTATAGGCCTTTCTGCACTAAAAACATGATATCTGATTCTTAACTGACCCAAAATCCTCTCTAGCTATAAGGAAGGAGAGAGTGCCTTTTCCTGACCAGAGGATAACAGGAGAATTAGTAGTCTTATTAGGATTACAGATCTCAGTGGCCTGATAATTAAGACAGAGACTCCCTGAAAACAATTTCATCAGAGATTACTTTCCCAAAGGAATACGAAATGTTGGTTTATACCCTTGATATAGCTTGACTTGGCTTGTGGAGACAATTACTTTAACAAACATTTATCCAGTACTATTAAAAGAAAAATCATTGTGAAAAAAATTACTGTCATTATTAAGTCTTGAATACCCAGCAATGAACCTGACACAGAACCCTTCTACTGACTTCTGGCTGCCAAGATCCAAAACACTATATAAGTATATCCTTATTAATTTCTCACAATCAGGACATTCACTTTAAATATAAGTTGCTCACAGAGGCAGTATGTTTCAGAACCCATGTGCTTAGTTCTGTCTGGCTCCACTAGAGCCTATTTTGTATCCACTAGACTAAGCTTCCTCTTGATGAGAGCTACTGAAAATCTATGAAGCTAGGGTCATTGCCTCCTTGGATCTGGAAAACTCTTGGAAAGTAACAAATAAATATGCAACGACTTTAATAAAAAGAAGTGATTAAATTAAGGAAAGATTAACACAAAGGGTTATCATAACTTAGGGTAGAACATTTCATAACTTATTCATATCCCAATTCATTCTAGGAATAATTGCACTACATCTAGAAAGTAGACTTCTCTGATCCCTAACCCTCTCTTCCCACGGAGTATAGGTTTAATGGTAACATTACGTATTAGGTAAATGCTCCCAAACTCTGCCAAGAACAGACTTTTTCTAAATTACTAACTGGTCAAAACTCCCTTTGACTGTCCCTGTCTTCCACCCACTTTTCTTGGAGGACTACTCTGGTGGCTTCCTAGCTTTTGGTGCTCTCAAACGGTATGCTAGTGGATCAGATTCTGGATGTCCAGGGACACATCCAAATTTGTTCTTCCTCTTCAGTTTGCTTTTGTCTTTTTCTATTTTCTACTCTCCATGCCAGCTTCTGCCTTGACTAAAATTGACTATCCTATGACTTGATCTCTTAGAGCTATAGTTACTTTAATACCAAGCCCCCACACTAACAGAATTTTAGACCTGAGGCGATGTGGGAAATTGTCAAATCCAGTATTTCTCAAACCTGGCTAAGCACCCCAATTACCTAGAGTGTTTATTAGAAAGAAATTCTGGGGATCCCTGGGTGGTGCAGCGGTTTAGCGCCTGCCTTTGGCCCAGGGCGCGATCCTGGAGACCCGGGATCGAATCCCACGTCGGGCTCCCGGTGCATGGAGCCTGCTTCTCCCTCTGCCTCTCTCTCTCTCTCTCTCTCTCTGTGACTATCATAAATAAACAAAAATTTTAAAAATACTTTTAGAAAGAAATTCTGGGCTCACCACCCAACCTTCTGAATCACAATCTGTATGTCTATGAGTACAATAGCTGTATTTTTTTAATCTTCCCTGGTGATTATAATGCCAGCAATTTATGAATCTCCAGAATGAATAGTTACACCCATCTTACATACAAAATCATTAAGAAGATCCCAAGAAGTAAAGCCATTTGTCCAAGGTCACAGATCTAATTTAGGTCTCCAGGTTTCCAGCTTCTTCTAGTCCATGGGCCTGTATGCCCTCCTGCTTGGCTGGAATGCAAAGAAAAATTCATTTAAAAGTAAGAAATCAGACTTTGGATTTCAGATGTAAAGGAGTAGCTGATATCACACTACTACCCTCTTACCATAAACTACTACAATATCGGAAAAAATACATAAAGCATCTATTTGAAAACTTTGAGAAGCAGACAGCACAGGGATGAAACTTAAGAGAAGGCAAGAAAATGTAGTAACTACCACATTTCTCTAGGCAATTTCCAAATCAAGCATAGTGAGATGGAGCCCAAGCAGGTGACAGCAGTCTCTACTACTAGAATAAAGACCAGTATTCATGAATGCCAGGACAGCTGGAATCTGTGAGACAACGCATGGAGAGGAAAATGTCAAAGAGAAGAACCCTCAGTCATGTTCATTGAGGACTCCTTTGAGTTCTTAGCTGAACTCTAAACTTCGTACATGTGCATGGCAAGACTCCAGATGTCTAGGATACAACAGCTGTTTGGAATCTAGGAACTGAATAGAGGTCACAGAGCATGCACAGTCCTGGGGAGCTATTAGATGTCTGGCTTAGTGAGAGTGGAGAAACTTTGGTGAACAAACTAGACATTAAGATGAACCCCCTGAAATCCATACCTAAGAGTGAGGACTAAGCCATCAGGCTAAGGGCAAAATGGAACTAGACTCATCATAACAAAGACTAATCCAGATCTCAACAAGATCACGGTGATCTGCTAGTAAATTAACCGCATCTCCAAACAAAATGCAACAATCTATACAGAAGAATAACATAATCCAGTCTCTACAATATATTCACAATTCCAGCATTATAAAATAAAAAATTATGAGAAATATAAAGAAGCAAGATAATATGACCCATCATCAAGAAGTAAAAATATTCCGTAAAAGCAGATCCCCATGTCCTGAATGCTGCAATTAATGAACAAAGAGTTTAAAATAACTACTGATGGGGGAGCAGAGGACTAGCTGAGGACAAAGCACAGGTCCAGGGCAGCACATTGACAAGTCCTTGAAATAGACAGAGGGACATTCCTCTACAGACTCAACTGCTTCAATGTTCATACTTTGCTAAGGGCAAAATCAATCTTAGCCTGACCCCCAGGATCCTGGAAGTCTACTTTAACATATAAAAATTCCTTTAGGAACTTCCTTTATCTCTAAACCCCCCAAGATACATGTTGACAATCATCCCCCAAGCACATGGCCCACCAATAGACAGACATCTGAAGGGTCTCATGACTAAGGTTTTATTAGATGGTAATAAATGAACTTTTCCCAATAATAGCTAGCCCTCTCAAGATCCTGGAAACCTTGCTTCCAAAATTCCTTTGAGAGTATGCTATCCTCAAACCACTCCCAACTCCCAGGTATATAATCAGCCACTCCTCACAGGCCAGGGCAGCAGCTCTTCCTGCCATTGGGCCCTGTCCCCATGCTTTAACAAAACCACCATTTTGCACCAAAGACATCTCAAGAATTCTTTCTTAGTTGTCGGCTCTGGACCTCACCTATATTCCACTTCATCAACTACTATAACCATTTACTGAAATTTAGACAAAAAGAAATACTAAATTGACTAACAGATGGAAAACCCCAACATATTTATTTTTAAAAAATAAAATAAAGGAAAATTACAAAAAAATCTTCAAAACTGACAATATTGGAAATAAGGAAGGCTGATTTCTTAGCAGACCGGCACAGCCAAAGAAAGAATCATTGAAAGCAAAATAGATCAACAATAATCCATATTCAAATAATATAGAGAAAAAAATAATAAAAAGGAATATAGCAACCAAAATATTTAGGACAATGCTAAATGGTCCAACATATATGTAATTAGAGTTTCAACAGGTGAATAGGTGAGAACTGTGAGAAAGAAGATTTTTTAAAATAATAGATGAGATGATCATATTGTTTTATCCTTTCTCTTATTGATGTGATGTACCACCTTGCTTGATTTATGAATATTGAAACACCCCTTGCATCCCTGAAATAAATCCTATTTAACTGCAATGAATAATTTTTTAATTTTTTGTTGGACTTCGTTTACTAATATTTTGTTTAGGATTTTTGGATCTCTGTTCATCAGAGATACTGGCCTGTAGTTCTCCTTTTTCTGTAGTATCTTTATCTGTTTTGGTTTCAGGGTAATGCTGGCCTCATAGAATGAATCTGGAAGCTTTTCTTACTCTTCTACTTTTTGCAATAGTTTAAGAACAGGTATAAACTATTCTTTAAATGTTTAGTAGAATTCACCTGTAATGCCATCTGGCCCTGGATTTGTGTATATTAGAAGTTATTTTTATTTCTAGTAATTAGCCTGTTCAAATTTATTTCCTTCTGATCTAGTTTTAGAAAGTTGTGTATTCTAGAAGTTTATCTGTTTCTTCAAGATCATCCAATTTGCCGGCATATTCTTTTTCATAATTATCTTTTATAATCTTTTGTATGTCTGTGGTGTCAGTGTTATTTCTTTTCCCTCATTTCTAATTTTATTTATTTGGATTCTCTCTCTCTTTTTCTTAATGAGACTGGTTAAAGGTTTATCCAATTTTGTTGATCTTTTCAAAGAACTTTCTCCTAGTTTAATTTATCTGTTCTATTGGTTTTTTAAATCTCTATTGTATTTATTTCTACTCTAATCTATTAATTCCTTCCTTCTCCCAGCTTTGTTTGTCCTTTTTCTAGCTCCTTTAGGTGTAATTTGGATTGTTTATTTGAGATTGTTCTTGCTTCTTGAGTAGACCTGTATTGCTATACATCCCAAAGATGTAGAACATTTGGAGTATTGGTGTTTTCGTTTTTGTTTTTCTTCATGTATTTTTTTTCTTCCACAGTTTCTTGGTTGACCCACTCATTTGTTAGTAACATGTTGTTCAAGCTTCATGTATTTGTGTTCTTTCTAGATTTTTTCTTGTGATCAATTTCAAGTTTTATACCATTGTGATTGGAAAAGATGTATGATATGATTTTAATCTCTTTTAATTTATTGAGATTTGTTTTGTGCCCTAACACATGATCTATCCTGAAAAATGTTCCTCAAGTACTTGAAAAAAATGTATAATCTGCTGTTTAGGGATGGAATGTTCTGTATAAATCTGTTAGTCCATCAAGCCTAGTATGTCATTCAAAGCCAATATTTCCTTATTGATTTTCTGTGAATGACCTAACCAGTCATCCTACTGGATTCTACTGCCTAGAGAGAAAGGGTAGATGTGGTTGTTACTCATTTTCTTGCCTTCTCTTAAGAATTTGTTACTCATTTTCTTGCCTTCTCTTAAGAATTTCTGTAGATCATCTATCCTTTGATCCTGTTACTTTAAAACAACTATGTACATATTTTGTCTAGTTTTTAATTGCTTTTGGTAAGATGGCAAGTCCCATGTAAGTTATTTGCCATGACCAAAACCAGAAATCATAAGTATTTATTTAACTTAATTTGGCTAGCCTTTTACGGAGTTCCAAAGCCTAGAAGGAAGAGCAAGGAAAGACCAAGAGAAACAAAAGAATATACTCATGAGAATATATGCCTGGAATATGGTAAGCACTCAGAGTAAATGATAAGTAATAATATTCATAATGCTTCATGTTCAAGAATACTTGCAGCATATTCAGATTACTAAAGAATATATTTTTATGAATGTTCCTATTGAATATGTCATTTTTTTTAAGATTTTATTTATTTATTCATGAGAGACACAGAGAGAGAGGCAGAGACACAGGCAGAGGGAGAAGCAGGCTTCATGCAGGGAACCCGACTCGGAACTTGAACCCAGGTCTCCAGGATCACACACTGGGCTGAAGGTGGCGCTAAACCACTGAGCCACCAGGGCTGCCCAAGAATATGTCATCTTTGACATATACCAAAAATATATTTTTTTCCAAAGATAAATTCAACAAATATATCCTACTTCTGTAAATATTCTTCAAATTATTATTCTCTTAATATAAATAATGACATAGATGAGATGAACACTGGGTGTTATGCTATATGTTGGCAAATTTAATTTAAATAAAATTAAATAAATTTAATATATATATGTAAATAATGAAAAAACATGTGGAAAATCTTGGAGGATTTGGGGAAGACTGTGTCATGGTTTTTTAGTCTTCCTGGATACTCCCATCAAAAAAAAAAAAAAAAAAAAAAAAACCAGCACAACTAAATAGCAAAGAGGAATCCCATTAACAATGTCAATGACAAAAATAAGGGATATGTTATCCCCTTTACCTCCAAACATAAGCAGATGGGCACAAACCAGCAAAAGCTTAAAATCTGCTTAGTATCAGCATCTGTGCAGGAAGAAACAGAAGGATGCGACAGGACATCTGGCAAACCTGAAATCCAAAACAACTAATCAGTATTCCAAGTAACTCTCAAAGGCCAATTTGAAAATAGCACCTAAGACTGGAAGGGATTTTGCATTCTCCAATAGTGGGTGAATTTAAATGTCTCCATACTAAGATCTGAAGGGGCTACAGTTTGTGCACTATGAACTCTCAAAATAAAGCAACCAAAGCTCTTTACAAGAACAGGAATAAAACCCAAACTAAACAGAACAAATAGAGATAAAAGAAAAAAAGGTCCAGATAAAGGTAGAAAGGGGACAGAGCCAGGAGATCTCAGACAGCAAGTCATCATGTTTTTTCAGCACCTCACAAAAGCAAAAGAATAGAGAATTCTACATGGATAAAGTTAGAAAAAAAACTAATTTGATATAAAAAATGAGCAATAGAAAAGAATCAAAGAAATTCCATATAAAATTATAAGCAAACCAGAGAGACATACTGTTGTTAGTCTGCTTAGGATGCCATAACAAAATGCCACAGAATGGGTCACTTAAGCAACAGAAATATATTTTTTCACAGTTCTGGAATTCAGAGTCCCTACATTGGTGATTTCTGGTGAGGACTCCTCCTGGCTTACAGATGGCTGCCTTTTCAGTGTGTCCTCAAATTGGGAAGAGAGTGAGCACTGGTGCTACTTCCTTGTCTTAAGAATGGCACCAGCCCTCTCAGATTAGGACCCCACACTTACAGTCTCTCATAACCTTTATCACCTCCTTATATACATTCTGTCTCAGAATACAGTCACATTGAGGGTTAAGGCTTCAACATAGAAATTTGGGGGTTGAGGGAACACAACTAAGTCCATTGACTACACATAAATGATAATATTACATATAATACAAATATTATTTCAAAACAAATTAAGGGATCCCTGGGTGGCGCAGCGGTTTGGCGCCTGCCTTTGGCCCAGGGCCCGATCCTGGAGACCCGGGATCGAATCCCACGTCGGGCTCCCGGTGCATGGAGCCTGCTTCTCCCTCTGCCTGTGTCTCTGCCTCTCTCTCTCTCTCTCTGTGACTATCACAAAAATAAATAAATAAATAAATAAATAAATAAATAAATAAATAAATAAATCTTCAAAACAAATTAAAACACATGAAAATGTTACAAGACATGAAAGAACAACAAAAGTCAGAATTAGAAAAACTTATAAATCAGGCAACAGAACCCAAGAAATTATTAGGAATAAAAGAAAAAATAACTTAAGAAATATGACAGAATTAGAAGTAGCAGAAGAGCGAATAAACACAACAGATAATACCTGAGGAGAAATAGAAGGTAAAAAAGAGGGGGTAAGAAAAAGGGAGGGAGATTCTGAAAAAGGTTTGTGGGAAAGCAGCAAATTTAGACACCAAACAGAAAAGATCTAATCCAAATAGAGTAGAAGCTCCAAAAGAGATAATCAAAGCAAGGGACGGAACAGATAACAAAGACTAGAATTCGTGGATCTTTTCCTAGTGTCAAAAAAATTTTTTTGAAGTGATATATTGAAAAGAATTGTTACACCTAAGAAAATTGCCCCAAAACAAGTATCAAAACATATCCCAGTGAAATTGTTGGCCTTTTTAAATAAGAAATCCTTTGAGAACCATGTAACCCCAAATTTCCTGGTTCTTTCTGAAAAGACTTAGAAATAATAACCAAGCCAGAAGCAATGATCCTCTCTAGCACCTAATTACTGGTCTTGAAATACCATTTCACCACTAAAAGAAAATATGCTTCCTGGAGAAATGATTGGTTCAGGTCAAAAGAATGAAATGTATGAGATGACCTCGGAACATCTTGTCATATCAGATAAAAATTAGTATTAGAGACTAGTAACATTCTGTCAAAGACTCAAGAGACAAACTGAAGAGAATTCCACAGGCCAAAGACAGAAAATTTTGAGCAAGGAAAGGATAATAACATTATGTGTAATGACACATAAAATATATTTAAGTTGATGAGAATATAATGATTCTAAAGAAAAATACCTGGTTACCTTTGCAAGATAGTAAGAAACCAAATCATTATTTTGAAAATCAGAAAATGAAGGTCATGTAAGTGTTTTTATCTGAAGTATGGGTGGATAATGAACCTGCTGCATATGAGATAAAATTGCATTGAACTAAATGTACACACACACACAAATGAGTACAAGTAAAATGGAAATCTGAATGAAATCCATGAATTGTGCATGGCAGAATGCATATGCAGTATTGTGGTGTCGCACTATAATTTTGAAAAATGTTACCATTGGGGAAAACCGCATGAAGAGTACACAGGATCTCTCTACATTATTTCTTTCAACTGCATATGACTCTGTGACTATCTCAATATAAAAAGTTTAAAAATCTTCATTTGCAACATTTTCATGGGTAAGATATTGCTGAATATAATCTCTAAAACTAAATTTTCTTATGAACATATTCCCTTTATGCATGAGGAGTTCTTAGAACTCTACCTCTTATGTCCCTCAGCCTCCCGCCCTTCTACAGTGGCCATCGACAAGCACAGCAACAGGGTGACAAGCTCAGTGTTGCTTATAAAGTTAACATCTCTTTACTGAACTTCTGCTTGGTTTTAGTAAAATATTTTAATTTGCTTTAGAAACATTTCAAATAAACATTTTCAGTCTATATGCCTACTGAAGAACAATGTTGAGTAGTAACCAAAATGGTAGTAACCAATGATGATGGTAATGACAAGTGGTAGTGGTGGTGGTGCTAGTGAGGATGGTGGGGTTGTTGGCTATAAGATATTTGAATATTGGCATTAGACTCTAAGTTTCCCAACCTGAAGATGACTCCAAATAAAAGGAAAATTAACACACCTGGGAGACAAACATGCTTCCCAGCACAGGCGTAAACCAAGACGCTAATTGCTCCTCCAACAAGGACTCCAGGCTCCGAAATGACTGCATCCCAGGAGGTTCTGCCCATGTGTTATATAAACAGACCCCCAGTCTCCCAGTCTCGGTGACCCCATAACCGTGCTGGCCCCTCAGAATACATTTAGGACTAGATATGAATCTCTATGGTTCTCTCCTTTCTTGATGTTTATTTCCTGACTACTGAAACCAAGGCATCCCCTAAAATTTCTAAGGGACCATTTTGGTTTTTTCTCACCGCAGGTATTTAATTTCATACTTAAAGCAATTGAGAGAAATATTTCTTCTATGAACTCCTAGTTCTAATGCAGGCTTTATTTCTAACCACTTGTCTACCTTCATCTCTAAGCATTTTTTCTTTGTGTGCTGTGTTCTCGTCGGCAGCAATCCCAAGCCTCTGATGGTCTGGTAACGCTAGAGGTAATCATTGTAGTAACTGATATCAAATATATGGACCATGTTTGCTTATTTTATATCATTAAATGATTATGGGAGTAAAAAATTAACTCTGTGTTGTCTAGGATTTTCACCATCTGCACCACACTGGTGTTTGCACTGCTTTGTTTCGTTTTTGTTTTTTAAAGATTTTATTTATTTATTTCGAGAGCAAGAGAGAGCATGAGCAAGGGGGAGGGGCAGAGAGCCCAACATGGGGCTCCATCCTAGGACCCCAGGATCATGACCTGAGGCAAAGGCAAATGTTTAACCAACTAAGTCAACCAGGTGCCCCTCTGCACTGCTTTGTAAAGCACTTTGATTTCTGGTAATGATATATTCAAGGTGATTTTCTATGTTTCTTATTGTTTTAAGAGGTGAAAAATTGGGTACAAAGATATGTAAGATTTATTTTTAATCTATTGTTATCTAGAAGACATTCGTTTTCTCTTTATAGTAAATGGGAAAAAAACTTAGCTACTTCTGAAACTAGTTATTGTGAAGTGTCGTACCACCAATAACATATGAAGTTTACAATGTACTGCAGATTTTCTTGACTTCACACCACATCTTAAGGATTTAAAGACTCTTATATCTAAGAAAAGAAATAGGGTTAGTGCCAGAATTATTATTATTATAGGAATCAAATGAGACAATATATTATAAAGTACTTTAAAAAATCAGGTTACAAATGTTTTGTAAAAAATTTTTTTGAAAAAAAAATTTTTGTGTTATAAAATTTTATTTTATATAATTTTATATAAATAAATTATAATTTATATATAATTTTTATTTTATATATAAATATATTTTTATTTAATTTTATATAAATAAAAATATATATAATATAAATATATATATTATTTAATTTTATATAAATAAATTATATCTATATATAATTTTGTTATAAAAAATTTTGTGTTATATATAATTTAATTAATTAATTAATTAATAATATATATAATTTTCAAAAATTATATATTATTAAATTATATATTATATATATAAATTATATATACATATATATAAAATTTAGAAAGCTAGCCACTGCCAATATTAGTCTCCAAGTAGCAGGGAAATGGTGTGGTTTTACTTTTGTTTATTTGTAGTTCTTTTTCTTTAAGAGTTATTTATTTGAGATAGAGAGACGGAGAGTGGGAGGGAGGGGCAAAAGGAGAGAGAGAATCCCAGGCAGGCTCTATGCCCAGCGCAGAGCCTGACCCTGACACGGGGCTCCATCTCACAACCTGGAGATCATGACCTGAGCTGAAATCAAGAGGCGGACACTTAACTGACTGAGCCACCTAAGTGCCCATGCTTATTTATATTTTTAATTTTCTACAGTGCATATATATTGCCTTTGTAATTTTTTAAATGCACCTGAAATTAGCAATGAAATAATCTCCAAAATTTCAATAAGTTAAGTTTATTAAATAGTAATAAAATGCTACCCAAAGATAAGCTACACCAAAACAATACAGTTTTTTTAATTATTTATTCATGACAGACACAGAGAGAGAAGCAGAAACACAGGCAGAGGGAGAAGCAGGCTCCCTGCAGGGAGCTCCATGCAGAACTCGATCCCAGGACCCCAGGATCATGCCCTGGGCCGAAGGCAGAGGCTCAACCACTGAGCCACCCAGGAGCCCCAACAATACAGTTTAATGGAAACAAAACAGATAGTAGTCAGAAGTCCTGGGTTATAGCCCAGTTCTGCCTCTATTAACTATACAATTTAGGGTAATGTTTAGAGCTCCAATTTATTGGAGAATGAAAAAAATAATGTAACATTCCTCTTTCTCATATGCTATGCACAAGCTAAGACATCAAGTGTAAAGCATTTTCAACCTCCACGTTGCTTAGAGCTGTAGAGTGTGGACATACAAGGCTGCACACTTGGGCTACAAACAAGCTCATGATCAGGCAAGAACAGAATTTGAGTTCTAAGTCACTGATTGTTAGTATGTTCCAAGCAAGTCACTGAAGGTCTGGCCCTTCTGTATTCTCAAGAGGAAAATGGAAATAAGGGGCACCTGGGTGGCTCAGTTGGTTAAGCATCTCCCTTGGGCTCAGGTTATGATCCCAGAATCCTGGGATCTAGCCCCACATCAGGTTCCTTGCTCAGTGGGGAGCCTGCTTTTCTCTCTCCCTCTGCCCGCCACTCGCTCCCCCTGCTTGTTCGCTCGCTCTCTCTCCCTCTCTCAAATAAATAAATAAATCTTAAAAAAAAAAAAAAAGGAAAACAGAAATAAGAATCCTACTCAGAACACATTTCTCCTCATACCCAAAATTTTAGAAGTTAGAGATTGACCTTTAAAGGGCATTATACAAAAGTTAGTAATTATAAGAGGACACAATAAAAAGAGGAAGAACTTAAGTTTTTTTTCCTAAGAGATATATCTTAGAGATGGGCCATCTATAAGTATCATGCCCAGCAAGGATGATCCATGCTTCTTAGGGACATGTTGACGATTTGAGTGCCTTGTCATTAGGGAGATCATGGGGCCTGGTTTCATATTACAATCTGAAAATCATCATGGTAACAATAATGGCCTTTGGGCACTTACCCTGTACTATATTATGTGCCAGTGTCCACACTGCCCCACGGGTCTATTAAATCTGAATCTCTGTGGGTGGAGCGTAGGCATGGAGACTTCCAAACATTCCAGGTGATTACAGTGTACAGTCAGTGTTGAGAACCACTGTCTTAGAGCCTCAAGTCCAGTGAAAAAGTAAAGCCAAATTCCAGACACCTAACGACACTTTTATGGGAACTGAATGCTTTGAAAAAATATTTCTAAATGTGCATTATCCTATGTCATTTTTACAACTACCTTTGAAATTGATAAAACTGATTTCTTCGTCCATAAAAAACATCTTGGGACGCAAGGACTCCATCAGAGGCAAGGAAAAACTACGTCGCCCAGCAGTTTGCAAAAACCAGGGGAGACACAGACTTGGGCTACAAATTGAAGTAACTCTGTCAGGAAAGGATCGGGCTGGAGGTTTAAATAGGCAAAAACCTAGGGCAAGCTCTGTGCCCTTTATGGACATGGGTCAGACCCAGGTCCCAAGCTGCAAGTTTCCGGAGTGGGGGGACAAGCAGGATACACAGCTCCCTATTTCTGATAGCAGTTTGAGGGTGTGGCTCCTGCTGGAGAGCATGACAGGATGTGTTGTGCATAGTTTTTTTCAAAACTGTTGCTGAATTTTGTGCAAGCTTGTCATCTCAGGCTGTGCCGACTGGTTTTGTTCCCCGTGGTCATTCGCCTGATTAAATTTTTAGTTTTTCTCCCTTGACATGAGGGCACCCATCTCACCTATCAGCCTTTACTGTCTAATTACTGGGGCCTTTTGTTCTCATCTTCATCTTTCAGATACAGAAACTGACTTGTCATTTGGTGATATAGTCGTAACTACTGTACTACCCTGACACTGTGTCAGTTTGAGATGGGTATTTTTGCATTTACATTCAGAGACTATTTGGGAATTGCACAGATGACAGGGAAATTTTATTTTTGAAGCAAAATGCATCTCCAAGTACAAAATATGAAATATGCTGCTTGTTACCTATAGGATGGAGGCTCTCAAACCTGAGCGTGCCTCGGCATCATGTGGAAAAAGGGTTAAACCCAGATTGCTGACCACATCCCCAGGCCTTCTGATTTGGTCAGTCCCAGTGAGGCCTGAGAGTTTGCATCTCTAACAGGATGCTAATGCTGCCGGTCCAGGGAATACACTTTAAGAAGCATCACTAAAGGATATTTCAGAAACATGAAAGTGGTAAAAGTCCTAGATCGTGGCCCCTTTTTCCTTTCATCCTCATGATCTTCGAAACACCCAAAAGGCTGATCTTTCTCCCAGCAAACAGCAAGATGAGGGAGGACTCATCAAGAAACAGCCCAGGATCCCCCAACTGACCCCAAATGCTCAAAACTAGCTTCACCCAAAAGTCCAAGATGCAGCCTTTCATGGACTTCTCTCCTATCCTCACAGGGCTCCCAAACACAGAAGAATGGCTGCAGAAAATCACTCAACAGTGACCGAGTTCATTCTCAGGGGCTTGACAAGTCAGCCAGATCTCCAGCTCCCACTTCTCCTCCTCTTCCTTGGGATCTACTTGGTCACCGTGATGGGGAACCTGGGCATGTTCACACTGATTTGTCTGAATGCTCAGCTTCACACCCCCATGTACTACTTCCTCAGCAACCTGTCACTTGTGGATCTCTGCTACTCCTCTGCCATTACCCCTAAAATGTTGGTGAACTTTGTGTCAGAGAAGAACATCATCTCCTATTCAGGGTGCATGTCACAGCTCTACTTCTTCCTACTGTTTGTCATTGCTGAGTGTTACATGCTGACAGTGATGGCCTATGACCGCTATGTCGCCATCTGCAGCCCTTTGCTCTACAATGTCATCATGAGTCATCAAGTCTGCTCCCTGCTGGTGGCTGTGGTCTATGCCATGGGGCTCATTGGCTCAACAATAGAGACTGGCCTCATGTTAAAACTGTCCTATTGTGAGCTCCTCATCAGCCATTACTTCTGTGACATCCTCCCTCTCATGAAGCTCTCCTGCTCTAGCACCTACGATATTGAGATGACAGTCTTCTTTTTGGCCGGATTTAACATCATACTCACCAGTTTAACAGTCCTTGTTTCCTATGCCTTCATCCTCTCCAGCATCCTCCGCATCAGCACCACAGAGGGCAGGTCCAAAGCCTTCAGCACCTGCAGCTCCCACCTTGCTGCTGTGGGGATGTTCTACGGGTCTACTGCGTTCATGTACCTGAAACCCTCCACGGCCAGTTCCCTGGCCCAGGAGAACATAGCCTCTGTGTTCTACACTACAGTGATTCCCATGCTGAACCCCCTGATCTACAGCTTGAGGAATAAGGAGGTAAAGGCTGCTTTGCAGAAAACACTGAGGAGAAAAATGTTCTGAGGTCAATGTTATTCTTGCTTGATTTTAAAATTGGTTTAATACCAGAGGGAAGCCCCCTGAATGCTTATCCAACTGTGATGGGAAATAAGTGCTTGGCTTCATGGTTGAATGAATGCATCCTTCCCTTGTTCCCCTTTCCTTCCCTCCCTTTCTGGACTCTCATTTCTATTTGAAATCAAATGATTTCAAGTTCATGTTTTCTTTCATTTGAGATCCATTTTCTCTGTGTGAACCCTTTGGTAAACATTTACTATCTTAACTGTAATTTAACATAAATGTTAAACTTTCAGCATTGAGTTTGAAAGTCATCCATTGTTTTATTACCTTCCCTACAGAAAATATTACTCAACCCAATTATTTTTTTGTGCCCGGAAGTACACAAGGCAAAGAAAGGTGAGTGTGAAAATCACCAAGAAGTGAGACACAGTTCCTTGCTCATCCAGATCTCCTCTTTCTTCATTCCTCTCTACTTGCTCCTGCCCAGAACCTCTACATGCCCCATTTATATAACTTCATAGTAACAGTAAAAATAGTAAGAGCCAGTCATATGTTTTGAGATGCTTACTCTGAGCCACGCAACTCCCCTAAATGCTTTGTGTGCATTATTTCTTTTTTTAAGATTTTATTTATTTATTCATGAGAGACACACAAGAGACACAAAGAGAGAGGCAGAGACACAGGCATAGAGAGAAGCAGGCCATGCAGGGAGCCCAGTGTGGGACTCAATCCCGGGATTCCAGGATCACGCTCTGGGCCGAAGGTGGGCGCTAAACCACTGAGCCACCCAGGGATCCCCCTGTATGCATTATTTCAATTATACCTCACAACACACAGGTACCACTGTTATCCTTATCTCACAGATGTGGACACTTGGTTCAGTAACTTGCTAAGGTCACATAGCTGGCAAACAAACAACACTGGGGTCTAAGTCCAGGTAACTCAGAGCCCGCAGTTTTGGCTCTCACACATTTTCCCTTCAGCTTTGGGCCAACACTCCCTTGGAACAGCCTGTTAAGCTTGACATAATGCTCCTTTTTCAGTTTCAGATACTTCCAAAAGATAATTTCTCAAGTCCCCCCTTTTATCACCTGCCCTAGCATCTTTCCCACTATAGACAACTTCTTCAAGAGGACTAAGGAAGGACTACACTAGAGTGACCAACTTCACCAGTTTGCCACTGAAAGGCCTCCATCTTGGGAAATCTCTCAGTCCCAGACAAAGGAGGATGATGGGTCACCCTCAATTATACATTACTGCAAAATCTCTTGTCCTGCTTAAATAACTAATAGACCTACTATAAGTCTCCATCAGAAATCCAGTGGCCACAGGACAAAGTTTCTCCCTGCTGCCCTTGCTTATATTGGTATCAAGAACAAAGGGGTTAGGTTCAGCAGCCTGACCTAGGGCAAAGGATTTATGGACATCCTCTTGTCATTTATAGCTATGTTTGGTATGCTATTGTATCAAGCAGTGGTTTATTATGAAAAACAGAAATAACTCTAGTTTTCTCAAGCAGAAAGGAATCTAATACAGGAAACTAGTTGCTTACAGATTTTTGAATGACTGGAGAAGGGGTGAGGTGGTCCTCAGAGTGACTCCACAGTAGACATGATCTAGAGGTCCTATTGCCACTCTCCCTGCTTCCCCCATGAAAATTACCTCTCACTCTCATGACTAGTGGAAACTAGGATGAGAATCAACTGGAAACTTGTCAGAAATACACATTTTTAGGTCCTCTGTAGGCTCCAGGCCTACATAATTAGTCACAATCTGTGCTTTAATAAACCTTCAGGTGATTCTGAGACACAATGAAGTGTCGGAACCCCCTGCACCACCGTTTCAGTGGCAATTAATTCACATCCCAGGGCTCCAGCTACCAGGGCATTTGGCTAATTAGTTTTTAGTTTTTAACCTGACCAGAAGGAAGGTAGAATGGGTATTGAAAGAGCCATACCCATTTTTTCCTGACATTTCTCCAGAGATAAGATCACTACCATTATAGAGGCCCACTAGTTAGGAAAAAAAAATGTAGGAAAATATTTGTTAGCTGAAAGTGAGAAACCATAAAGCCAAATTAATTGGTGAATTTCAATATATCAAAAATTAGGATATTTGTTCAGCAAAGGACCTGGGAGATAGAGTTAATAGAAATAGAATGGAAGATGATATCTAACTGGCATATATTAGAAACACAAGAAGAAGCCAACAGGAAGCAAATCATCAACAGAAAGATGGGCAAGGTATATACAACAAACACTTTACCTCCTGAAGTGCTGCCAAGCATGTGAAGAGATGCTTAAGCCAATTACTAATCAGAGCAGTGCAAATTAAAACAATGAGATCTCTCTTTACACCCACGACTGGGTACCTAAAAGGACAGGCTGTGGCAGAGACTTGGCAGCAATTAGAAGCAGAGGATTAGCCATGGGTGATAGAGCTCTAGAGCTCCAGGGCTGTGCAAGATATAAAACACATTACTTATGTATATAAAATTACATGCACACAAACCAGGGGAAAAAAACACATTTAGAAAGAAAAAAATAACATAAAACATACATTAAGTAGGTTAGAATGGTTACCCAGAGAGATAAGACGCATGGAAGTAGGGAGAGGGAAAAAGAGAAACAGAAATAAAAGTTCCTTTTTCTAGACGCAGCCCCCAGATTCATACCAATCCACATGCCCAAGAAGCCCTGGATCCGAGCTGGCCACTGAATTGCTGAATGGGGAGACATTAATATTGGTGAGGCCCGGAGAAAGAGTCTCTAAATATTTGGAAATTAAAAATCAAGCTAACAAAATGTTAAATATTTTCTTCTTCCTACCTTGACAAATATACCTTCATAACAAGCGAAAATGCCAGGTTCAAATTTAGAAACCTCAGAACGCTAAGAGTTCTGCACCAGAATGTGATATTAAAGGAAGGCTCCACCTGGTTCCAGCCCCCTGCCGTAGCCACAGCTTGGTGCCTCCACTTCCCACCATGAGATCTGTCCCTCTACACAAGGGGCCTCACATAGACACATTTACGGATACCCTGGTGTCCAAGCTCCACCCATATCCCCTGTACATAGCCATCCGCTGGTTTTCCCTTTGGCCAAGGGGTGAACAACCAGCTATGGGGTCTACTTTTAGGGGACAGACCTTGGAAAGAGTGTTATAAGCAGGTAAAAGGTATTTGGGCAGGGAATTCTGGGATCCCAACATTGAAAGCAAGACCAGAATGAGGTACAGAGGTTCTTTGCTGGGCACATCCCCTTAGATCATCCTGTGGGGAGGGGCACAGCCAGAGAAGGGCCAAGGATGGAAGACCTCTCACCAGGTCTAAGAAGGCTGTTGTGGAGGGAGGTGATCTTTGACCATAGCTGTATGCCCGTAGCTGCTTCTCTCCCTAACTGGCAAGTCCTATGGTTGAGGTAAGTTTGTCATTCATATTACGCTTTGCAAAGCATCTTCTTTTTTTTAGAGTGAATTCAAATGTATATGCTTCTTTATGAGAAAGCATATTAAGTTTGAGATAAACTTTAATTTTAGCTTTCTCGGGATCTTTTTCTACTTATTATGGGTGTGGCTTAGAGTTTTCTTAAAAAGAGAGGAGGGCCATGTGAGTGCATAAGCTTCTTACTCGTTTTTCATACCATTAGAGATAAAACAAGTGTGTACACGTGGAACATCCTCTCTCATGTGTCCTCTGAGAAGTACACTCAAAGGGTCTCTTTCTTTTTTGCCTCTAGTTAACAATACGGTACTGTATACTAAAAAATTTGCTAAGATGGTAAATCTTACGTTGTGTTCTTGTCACAAAAAAAAACTTAACAGAAGACAAACTTTTGGAAACTTTTGGAGGCGATGCATGTGTTCATGGTATTGAGTGTGGTGATGGTTTTCATGGATCCAGAAGCTCATCAAGTTGTATACATTAAATACGTACAGCATTCTGTATGTCAATCACACCTCAAAGTGTTTTTTCTTTTAAATGGGATCTTAGGGATCCCTGGGTGGCTCAGCGGTTTGGCGCCTGCCTGTGGCCTGGGGCGCGATCCTGGGGTCCCGGGATCGAGTCCCACTTCGGGCTCCCGGCGTGGAGCCTGCTTCTCCCTCCTTCCGTGTCTCTGCCTCATTCTCTCTCTCTCTCTCTCTCTCTGTGTCTATCAGAAATAAATAAATAAATAAATAAATAAATAAATAAATAGGATCTTAATGTTCAATAGAAATCAATACTTACCATCTTGTGAGATCATCTGATATACTGTTTAAAAATAAGAAAAATAGGGGGTGCCTGGGTGGCTCAGTTGGTTGGGTCTCCAACTCTTGATTTCGGCTGGGGATCATGGGACTCCACGCTCAGCAGGGAGTCAGCTCCCTCTCCCTCTGCCCCTCCTCCGACTCACACACACATATGCTGTCTTTCAAATAAATAAATAAATCTTAAAAAAAAAAAAAAAAAAAAAACAAGAAAAATAAAGCTAAGTGAGTTGTCCAAAGTGTGGAAAAAACAAAGACCACCAAATGAGAACAAGCAAAGGCTATTTATTCAGAGCTTGCCATGACAAGGAGCCAGTCATTGTTTCTTGCCTTTGGTAGAGAGACTCATAAGAAGGGCAGGTAGTGAGAAAAAAAGGGAGAGGCTTTAGTCATGCTCTAATTGGAGGTAGTTGTCATGAGGAAGCTGGAAGCAGGCTGATTAGAGGTGGGGCTCCCTAAGTGATTGGTTGGGGGGAACATATTTGCTTACTCTGGTCCAGAGTTGGAACTGAGGGCAGAAATCAACAAAGCTGACAGCCAACAACTGAATCCTGACCATTCTGGGCTAATTATTGCAGAGGCTGTGGTTTGGCTTCACAGGCTGGTTGCTGCAGAGGTTGTGGGTAAGAATCCTATTTTTACACAAGGTGTGGCCATTATGTGTTTGTATATTCAGCTCCTCAAAAGTTACACAGTGAAAAACTGATACTTCCATCCCTGGTCTTTTGACTGCAGCTCTCAGAGTTCATGCCTTTTGCACTTCTGTATGCTGCTGTGCATTCCAGAGCTTTTCAGAAGAATCTAATGTAGTTGAAACAGCTTGGAAAAAGTCCAGGGCAAGGGTGTGGGAAGGATGGTCTTTAGCATCAAATGCACAGCAGTTCTGAAATAGGAACCACAATCCAGGGCTAAAATCTTCATTAGGAAAAAGAATAAAATGCAGTTGTAATAATCCCAAGCAGAGTCGTGGGGTTCCATTCTCATTCTGAACTGCAAAATAAGAATCTTCAACACATGTAAGAAAATTTTGCTAAATCCCACACCAGTTATGGAGGGTTGCTGGCCCATAGCCTCCCTTTCCTGATCACCAGCTGCAAATTCCTTTGGCGGGCTTAGCACAAAGCAGTGGAGCTCCACCTCAGGGACAGCTGAGGGTAAGGAGTCTGGCACCAGGCCCAGCTGAAGTTGGATCCTCTTCCAGCAAAGACTCTCTCCAAGGCCAAGCCTCCCTCTAACTATCCGAGGCCCGGACTATCAGAGAAGCATCTCCTGCTCCCTAGCATAGATAACTGCTCAGAGCCAGCTGCCCCAAGCTGTCCTGTCCTCACCCTGCCTGTCCTGGGATCCCTCCTGCTGTCTTTGCCTCCCCATCCCCTCCCCTACTCCATCCCAGTGCTCATCAGTATCTAGTTGCCCATACACAGAGCTTCAGGGCACATGCTCTCTGAAATCCTGGTGGCCAACAGAGTCATGTTCATAGCCTTGGGCTGCCTCCTGCCACTGGTGTCCCTGGCCCAAGAGTTCCCCTCCAGCATGCTGCGGCCACTACATAATGCAGAGGGAGTCTCTCCACCACCTTATTCCTGTCTTTGCGTGGAATTTAGAGTAAGACAGCTCCAAGTGTGAAGCATACATTAACCAAGTTTCATTACTTTGAGCTGGGCTGAAAGTACTGAGACAAGCAGATAAAGCAAGTGCTTAAGCACCGGTAAATCAAGACACCAAAAAGATTTTGGAAAACATCTCCACAATTTCCCAGTTTAAAAAAACCCAGTAACTATTTTAATGTCAGAATAGATGTAATTTTTGTTTCATTTCAAATATTCAAATTATATTTTGAATTTCATGTGGCTGAGGGAGAATGGGCACTGTAATGGTTTCATGGCCTGAGGCCCCAGTGTAATTGAAATGTCATTGACTGATGGAGGAGTGGGTCTCAAACGTTAGCCTGCATCAGAATGACCGAGGAGGCTTAGGAAGACAGCATGCTGGGCTGCACCCCAGAACTTCTGATTTACTAGCTCTGGGGCGAGGGCTGAGAACTTATCTATACTATTTCCATTTTACAGGTAAAGTAAACTGAGGTTAACAAAAGTGAAATAATTAGTCCCAGCTCAGGAGTCAGTAGGAAACAGAGCAAACGTGCAAGTGCACATGTCAAAAGTATATCTTAAAAGATCATGCTCTTTTTTAAGACACCGTGTCCTTATTTATGTTAAAATTGGAAATTCATGGGCTCAAAATGGTCATTATCACCTAGATGCTCAGAGAAATGCAAACCTTGTGGGCACATCATACAGTGCAAACTGCATGGGTTCTGTTATCAGGATAACCTGAGTGTAAATTCTGATGCCTTCATTTACTGTCAAACAAAAGGTGCCCCACTGGATTCTTTTCCTACAGAGAAAGGGTGCTGCGCATGCCAATCACCTAAGAGATAAGTGGATTCTCATCCAACATTGTAAGGAGAGGAGCCTAGATGGAAAAAGAGAGAGGACCTGGCATCCCTTTCTCAGTTTGGACTTTGAGAAGTAGAAAGGTCCAATGTGATCTTGCATAGTGAGGGTAATGGGTGGCCTCTGCCACAGGAGCCGGGACACAGACATCTCCGTGGGAATCCCAAAGCTGATCATGATTAAACAATATCTCATAAGATGTACTCTGCTCACCTGCCTCACATTTCTTTCCCTTCTGTCATCCCCTAGGCTTTAGGACAGTCATATTGGAAGCCTCTGGCCTTGTCTCTAGAGGTACCACAGGGCAGCAAGGTTGTGGTCATTTGTCTGGTGTTGAAGAAGCAGTGGCCCTCTGTGGCCTGAATGCTGGTGGGTAGACACAGAGAGAAGGGACAGAAAAATCTGTAGGACAGGGTCTGAGTCAGTTAGTGCAATCACCTCTCCCCACCCTGAGAGGCAGTCTCAGTTCCAAATTTGAATGTTCTGAGTTTATTTTAGGAAAAATGGCTTTTTTTTAATGGAAGATTCACCAAGTACACAGCAGTGGCCAAGAGACACATGAAAGAGAAATAAATATGTCTGTTTATTAAAATAATTATTAAAGCATCCATTCATTAAATTGAAAAATATTTATTGAAACTATAAATATTTCTGGCTATATAAGCAGGGGGGAAAGACCTATCACTAGAGACACATAAAAATAGTGGATAAGCAATATTAAGGTGACCTTTTATTATATGGTATGGTTTGTGGGAAAGTAAGAGAAGTTGCTGCGAGGGGGAAAAAAAAGAAACTTAGAAAGCAGGAATCTGATAGTATAAATGAAGCTGGAGCCAGGGTTGACCTGCAGGTGTCCTTGGGCCAAGAACCTGGATTTTCACACATGAGGGGCAAGAGATAAAGCTGGTGGCCCTGGCATGATGCAGAGTGGGATTCAAGGCCATCTACCTCCCACCACACTCATAAACCCATGTTCAAAGAAAGTGAGACCTGAGTGAATGAACTAGGGGGAAAAAATGCCCCCAGACAGGCAGCGAGCAAGGAGAGAGGCTGGGTTCGGCCTTGGCTCCGGAGGGAGCAGGGGAAAAAGGAAAACCCTCTCTGCTGAGAACCCTACCACACCTGCACTTGCATGTGTGTGGACCTATAATTCACACCTGCTCTAGCAGTTGTAAAACCTCACACCAAACTTTATCAGAAAGAGGCCCTAGATGTTATTAGATTGAATTAGAAGTGTGGTAATGCTCCATGGGAAAGTACGGGGTTGGGTGAAAGCATTAAATGGGGGAATTCAACTGAATCTCCAAGGTCAGAGAGAGTTGCCCTGAGGAAGTGAAATTCAGACACCTAAAGGATAGGATGTAGTAGATATTGGGCTCTCCAGCACCAGAACACCCTGGAAGCCTGCTCTGGTGTGATTGTTGAATTCTCCCCAGTTGGCAGCTAGGAAGGCCAGACAATGCTCCCCAGATCTCTAAAAGGTACAGAGAGACCTCAGCCAATCATATTCCCTCACTTAGGATTTGCTTCCAGAGCAAGTGTTAGGAAGAAGCAAGGAGAATTTTGAATCCGTAATGGAAAGACAAAGATGATAATCTCTTGCAACCAGCCATGATACATTTGTAATGGACCAGTGGTAATGGCCATGACCATTGTTAGTTGGTGCCATAACTGTGACTCTAGCCCCCAGGCTTCCCGTGGTTTCTAATTATTTCCTAAACTTAGTTCCCCAGGTTCTGTACAGTTTTGTGAATTTCCCCCTATCTTTCCAATACATTTATTTCATGCTGAAGTTACCTGAGTCAGCTTGTTTCTTGCAGCTAAGAACCATCCCTGGCTATAACAGAAGCTAACCAATTATAGCACCCAAGAGAAGGGAGTCGAGAAGAGAACATTCCAGGCTGGAAAACAGCTTTCACATCCTGTGACTGGTCATTAGCCCCTCCACCATCTTCCTGGTGGGGTGAAAACAGCCCTTCCCTCTTGCTTCCACACAATACTCCATATGTATTTATACTTCTTTATCCCTTCCAGGCTCTTTTTTATTTGGTATAGTAAACCAAAAAAAAGTACAAACATCTAGATTCCAGAGATGATTGTTCTTTCAGAGAGTAATATCTTTGAGGAAGAAGGTAGGGGAAGTCTGTAGGCTATGTGTCTCACAAGAGCTATATTTTAAAAAGATAAACTAATGTTCTAATATAAGCACAACAACTCTAAACACGTTTGCTTGCAACCTAGATATCTATTTATGTATCTGCTCAAAATTTACTGGGAACCTTCTTAAAATAATTTAATACATCCCCCAAATTATTTTCAAGCTTAAATAAGGCTAATGACATCACTATTGTTTACATGGCTAACATGTGGCATAGTTAAAATTTATATTTTAAATGAGCACCGTTTATAGTAACAATCTTTTATGTGACACACACATGCACACACACATGCACGTACACACTCTGTTGTCTGTTGAGGTGCCTTACATAATCAATACATTTCCTATTTTATACAATTTATTGTATGATTTTATGTTTTAAATTATTATAATTTATAACATAGGGTGTGTCTTTACTTTTACTACAGGTAATTGGCCATACCTCTATTTATTTTATATTCAATCTTCAGTCAGAAACCATGTCCTATTTCTTAACATCGTCATTATGGAAATACATGATTAAGTTTTACAATGTGCTAAGAACTCTTTGCTCAGAGTCCCAAGTGATAAGTAGAAGGCGACTAGCAGAGGATGGGAGAAGGATTTGCCAGGTAGGGAACGCAATATAAAAAAAAAAAGAGATGGAGGTACAGCAAATACTAGTATATTTAGGAAAAGGTGAGTGATATGGCTAAATCAGTGAGTGCACTGAAGAGTAAAACAAGAGAGCTTTAGGTAAGAGTGGTGTGATTCTTGATCTTATGTGTCATTTTGGCAATATCATGTTAGGTAGAAGTATGGCTTTGTTATGGTCTTTATATGGAGATTAAGTATGGGTCAAGGAGATACGCTTGGTGTCAGATTGACAATGGGTGGACTGTGACAGCTGATTTTATATGTCAGCTTGGCTAGGCCATAGTATCCAGTCTTCCCTTCCAGCAACCCTCAGTTTGTTTCCTATGATTTGTCTTCCTCTCTGATTTTGTCTTGTTTTATTTTTTCCTCTCTTCCCCTATGACCCTCTGTTTTGTTCCTTAAATTCTACATATGAGTGAGATTATATAACTGTCTTTCCCTGACCGACTTATTTCACTTAGCATAATACCTTCTAGTTCCATCCACGTCATTACAGAATGGCAAGATTTCAATTTTTTTGATGGCTGAGTAGTATTTCCATGCATATGTGTGTGTGTGTGTGTGTGTGTGTGTGTGTACCACATCTTTATCCATTCATCTGTGGATGGACAGCCGGGCTCTTTCCATAGTCTAGCTGTTGTGGACATTGCTGCTATAAACATTAGGGTGCAGGTGCCTCTTCATATCACATTTGTATCTTTGGGGTAAATCCCTAGTAGTGCAATTGCCGGGTCATAGAAAAGAGCTCTATTTTACAAATATAAACTAAACACCTTAGAGCTGTAACCATAAAAAGACTCTCTAATTCCCTTCCTGCTTCCCCAGATTAATTTTACAAACCAATGCAGTTGCCAGTAGTAGTCTTCCTGCAAAAGGGAGGGCTCTCTGAAGAGGAGGAAACTCCTGAAGTCAGGCCTGTCCTAAAAAGAGAACGTCTGGGGGGTGGGGCTATATTTCACCAATACTACTCCTAGCTCCAACACTCAGGACTCACTATTTTCTCTTGGGGATGAGTCAGGAGAGAATGTGGACAAAGAGAAAGGATTCCTCCCCTTTTTTACCATCCTGGGGCACAGAAGGAATACATACCCAGTTATACAGGATTCATCTGCTTTTGGCCAAAGTCAATGGCCCATTTACATATGGGGTGGTCACTTGCACAGCATATTCCCTTCTTGTCATATCCTAAAGACTCCCTAATAAAGTTCCACTAAGTACAGTTGAATACTGTGGTATTACTGGGGCACCTGGGTGGCTCAATCAGTTGAGTGTTTGATTCTTAATTTAAGCTCAGGTCATGATCTTGGGGTCCTGAGACTGGCAGGACTGCATGCTGCATGAGCATCAGGCTGCATGCTCAGTGGGGAGTCTGCTTGAGATTCTCTCCTTCTTCCTCTGCCCCTCCCCACACTCACACACTCACACTCTGTCTTTCTCAAATGAATAGATAAATCTTTTTTAAAAAATACTATGATACTACTGAAACATACCTTAATTTTTAAACTGCTGCCAAGAAATAATTAAGAAATCTTAAGATACAACCTCTTTAAAAGACAATTTTCCTTCTAGCCTAGCCATTTGTCTCCACTGGTCAGAGTTTTTATCTGTTTCTGGGAACCCATGTGTAATTAGGGGTAAATATACAAAGTGTGTCTCAAGTCAAGAACAATCCAGAGAACTCCCAACCCAATTTGGGAGCTCTTCTGGGAGAGGAGCTTTTTGTGGGGGAGAGAGAACAGAGAGATGTGCACCTATCATGATGTCTTTATCTTTGGTTTCCCCATGTCCTGTCCTTCTTTGTCCTGTGGGCTGCAGAGGCAGGCATGTATACACGACCTGATTTAGTGTGAGGGATCCATAGGGCAGAGCAAATCTGGTTTTTGTGAGGCAGGAAGAATAGAGTCCTAACCATGGGTGAATAAGGCATAAGAGCTAGAAAAGCAAAGACAGGAAGGAATACTTGAAGATAGGCAGGAATCATTTTCCTGCTTCTTGGTGATCTTTACATGCATAGTTGGGCCACAATCAGTGGATGGTGGGAAATAAAATAGTTTCCAGAGAAGGGACTAGTAGGAGGCAAGGTTAGAGTCTAAGTCAAGGAAATTGAGGGCTTGTCCAGAAAACCAAGACAATGTCATTCAGAGTCCCAGTAGAAAACACCACACTCAAAATGGATGGTTTACCCTACACTCAAGTTCCAAGGGAATTTATGGAGAACATCAATACTGGGACACCAAGGTGGCTCAGTCACTTAAGTGTCCAACTCTTGATTTCAGCTCAGGCCATGATCTCAGGGTTGTAGGATTGAGCCCCGCATCAGGCTCAGCACTCAGTGTGGAGTCTGCTTGAGATTCTCTCCCTCTCCTTCTGCCCCCCCTTGCTCTTGCACGTGCTCTCTCTCTCTCTCTCTCCTCTTTCTCCGTCTCTCTCTCTCTCTCTCTTTCTCTCTCTCTCTCTCCCTCCCTCTCAAATAAAGAAATAAATCTCAAAAAAAAAAAAAAAGGCATGAATGCCAAAGAAATGGGGATGGATGAAAGGAAAGAAGAGGAAGAGAGAGTGACCAGTTTTAAACAGAATCTGTAGATAGTAAAACTTTGGACCTGCCCCCTTCAGAGTTGATACCTACAGAGATAAAGTGAATGAAAACATGAAATAAAGATACTGAGCCTGGCAACTACAAAGTTAGTGCCCACGACTACAAAACCCATCATCCATGACACAGGAGCTGGAGTAAGGGGCTACAACATACCTGTAAGAGTTGTTGCTGTTGTCATCATAAAACATGGTCAAGAAATCTGAAGATACAAACGATTTTCTTTTCCTTTCCATTTCTCTCCACTAGTCAGAATTTGTATCTTGACCAGGCCTCCTGGTCAAGCCATGGCGTTAGAAAACATTGTAATATGGGAACCAAGCATGAACAAGAAAGAATCACAGCCTTCACAGTGACCATAAGCCACTAGTAACAAAACAGTGGTCACTGATGACACAAAAACGAATAAAAAGATCTAAGTCTTGAAGTTCACATAGGTGATAATGATTAATAAGTTCAATTATTTGGGATGAATTGAAAAATGAATAAAAAAGATCTATGAAGGATAAGCTAAAGATAAGGAAAAAAAGAAAAAGGGCTATTGAGTGAGATATCACTTCCCTAAGATCAAGAAGTGAATGGCCTGCAGCTCTGGTCTCTGTATGAACTCAGCAGGAATCTAGCAATCATGGATAAGCCATCCTCTTCTGGACAACGATCTCTTGGTTTAGAAAAGAAGAACCTTATTAAAGATAGGGCCAATTCCTCACCTTCAGAATGAGAATTTCTATCTCCAAATCATGCAAAGGAAGAGAAGCGAGGTAGTAATAGCTATCCCTTCTTGTCCTTTTCCACAGTTAAGTGTGCTCTTCCCATATAAATTCATCTGCAGGTGGGAAGTGTCCAGAGGTCCTCAACCCCCAGGGCATATCTCTAGTCCAAGTGGGGTGCACTAGGCCGTGTGCCAGAATCCAGTACTGACAGCATCTTAGAGAGATTGAGTAGTTTCGCAGGCTACTCAGAATTTGGCCTTGAACCAAGCTCAAAGATTGAGAGCTCAAAAGACCTCCTTTCTTGATTCACTCTCCCCCTACCACCCCAGGTCCAAACAAGAAGAGGGAACAAATCCAAACCAGTATCTCCACCCGAAACATTCCAGTATGGTCCTCTAGGTTGGGAAGGATACCAAGAGACATGGAATGCAGCCATTCTCCCAGTGGTGTCATTAGAGCCCCTTCTCTCCTGCTCCTAGAAGGGAAAATGCTCAGATAATAGAGGAGGGAACAGTTCTAAACCTAGATCCTTCTTCTCCCTGCTATTCCAGGACAAGAAGATACTAGTCCCTTTCTTTCTAAGTTAATCTGGCAGGAATTCTGAGCTAAAGACCATGATTTCTAATTAAGGCTGTGCCCAGAGGCTCCTCTCCAAATGAAGGAAGAAAATAAATATCCTTTGTCTGTATCACTGTGACCATAAGATGATATTTGGAAGAGTTTTATTTTACATGTAGATAAACTGGAGGCCTAAGTAGTAATCAAGAGGTGGGTCCCTTGAAGACTCTCCTAGATTCTATAGAAAACAAGAAATCATGGCCTTTGAGATCATACGTGAAACACACTTTTACCACTACCAAGCACAATTTCACTTCAACCCTGCCACTGCTTACCTCAAAAACAATGGAGATAGGTGTCTACTCTGTCCCCTCTCCCGTTTGGTCTTGGGGCCCAGGGTGGATGCTACACGGGAATCCCCAAACTGGCTCTCTTCAAAGATGGCCAAAATTTAGTAATACAATTTATAGATGTGGAAATTGGACAGGGTTGTAATATTTTCCACATGACAAACTTTAGTGCTTGCTTTTATTTTACTTTTTAAAGTAAATATATATAATGTATATATAATATATAAATATATGTATACTATTTTACTATGTATATGTAAACATTTTTCCCTACTAAATAAATTATATATGTATATGTGTATATATAAAATGTAAATATGTATAATTATCTACATAAATATGTATATGTTATCTATATAAATATGTATATTTACATATATCTATATAATATATATTTATCTATATAAATACGTATATTTACATATATCTATATAAATATGTACATTTATACATATATAAATAAATTTATATATAGATTTTATATACATTTTGTTTTTACATTATCTTTAAAAAGAGTTAGAAAATGTTTAAAAATCAACAAAGGCCTAAACATCTTCAGTATCAGTTCAGCCTGGATGATTCCTTTAGCTACTGCCACCTGGTGGCAGCATGCCTAAAATTCAAGTACAGAAATCAAAGATCGTGCTCAGGAGCTCCCTCTATCCCACGCATAGGAAACCCAGATTTTGATTTACAGGTACAACTGCACAGAAGGAGCACTGGGTATTGGGAGAGAGATGGGCAAGGAATGACATAACATTTAAGAATGAACACCAGCCCTTTAATGTAGACAGAAATGGGAAGTATAAGTATATATCACTGTTTAAATTTTTTACAATAAAAGAAAAAGAGATGGGAAGAGTACTGGGAGGAACATTTTTAGTATAATGACAATATGCTTATATGTGTACACTGAGAAAAATAGTAGGGAAGAGAATATTGAAAGAACAAGGAAGAAAATGGAACTTTCAGGATTTGAAATACCTTAGAGGATGAGATGAGGTGGCACCAAGAGCACATGGAAAGGCATTTTACAAAATTCAATACCCATCCATTACATCTAAATATTAGATAAATAGAAATTGATAGGTAGCTCTTCAGATGAATTGAAAACATTCTTAGTGTAAAAATACTCATTGCTGTGATAGGCTGAATCGTGTCCCCTCCAAACTCATATGTTGAAGCCCTAATATGACTGCATTGGGAAAAGGCTTTAATAGGTAATTAAGGGGTCCCTGGATGGCTCAGTGGCTGAGCATCTGCCTTCAGCTCAGGTCATGATCCCAGGGTCCTGGGATTGAGTCCCACATCAGGTTCCCTGCAGGGACCCTGCTTCTCCCTCTGCCTATGTTTCTACCTCTCTCTATGTATCTCTCATGAATAAATAAATAAAATCTTTTAAATAAATAAATAGGTAATTAAGTTACAATGAGACCGTTACTGTGGGTCCTAATCCACTCCTAATCTGACTGGTGTCCTTATAAAATGAGGAAACTTGGACATCAAGAGAGACACCAGGTTTGTGTGCACACAGGACAACTATGTGAGGGCACAGCCATCTACAAGCCAAGTAGAGAGGCCTCAGGAGAAACCAAATCTGCTGATATCCTGATCTTGATTTCTAGCCTCCAAAACTGTGACAAAACAAATTTCTGTTGTTTATACCACACAGTCAACAGTATTTGTTATAGCATCTCTAGCAAACTAATGCATTCCCATTAAAACCTAAACGAGAAGAGGATGCCCATTATGCTTAATATTGTATAACAGGGAAGAGAAAACGCCATTGGGCAAGAGAACAGAATTAGAGGCAAAAGAATCAGAAAGGAAGAAGTAAAACCATTTGTATGTGCAGATGACATTATTATATATCTGAAAACATCAAAAGAATTAATGAAAATACACTAAAAATAATACCAGTAAAATTGTAGGAAAAAAATAAAAATCAATATATTTCCTATACAAATAGTAACCTGTTAGAACATATAATAATAGATCTCATTATAATAGAAAAGTAAAATAAAATTCCTAGGTAAAAATCCAACAAGAACTTTATAAAACCTATATGGCTAAAGACATAAACACACTTAGGACACAAACAAGATCTAACAAGTGGGAAGACGTTCCAAGTTCTTGGATTGGAAGACTCAACCAAAATAAATCAATTCTAAGTATGTTTATAAATATAACATGATCTCAATAAACATAGCCTCAGTTTTTTTCTGGAGAATGCAAACTGATTATAAAGCTCATAAGAAAGAATAAATAAACAAGAATAGCATAGAAAATCCTGGGAGGGGGAGGTGCGGAGGATGGGAAATGCATAAGGTGTAAAAGCTAACCCTAACAGGCATGGAGACATTATAAAGCTTCTATAATAGCAGATGAAGAGAATGGTAAATGGTTGGAATTGAATATAAAGCTTGCATATGGACTTGAGAACAAGTAGAAATTTAATATTTGATGAAGGTAGCATCTCAAGTCAGTAGGAAAAAGATGAGTTTCCTTTTTTTTAAATAGTGATGGTACAACTGGATAGCCATATGAACAATAATAAAATTAGATCCATTTCTCACACCATAAACAGTGGAAATTTCAAATGTATATATTTATATCTCAGACAAAAAGCTAAAGTCTGTAATATAAAAAGCTTCTAAAAATTGAGAATAAAAAGACCTACAACCTAAGAGAAAATGGACAAAAGACATGAATAGAGATTTCAAAGAAAACAGAAATATTAGTTGCTTTTAAACACATGAAAAGGTACACCTGGGTGGCTCAGTGGTTGAGTGTCTGCCTTTAGCTCAGGGCGTGATCCTGGGTCCAGGATCGAATCCCACATCAGGCTCCCTGCGAGGAGCCTGCTTCTCCCTCTGCCTATGTCTCTGTGTCTCTCCTGAATAAATAAATAAATTATATCTTTTAAAAACATATACACAAAAAAAGATACTCAACTTTTCTTATATAAGAAATTGTCATTAAAAGTATACATAAATGATACTTAAAGAAAAAGTGGGGTTTCAACCTCCTTTTCCAACAATGAGGGAGTAATAGGGCTCAGACTTGCCGTTTGCCTTAAACTAGAAAAATAGAATATGTGAGGGATGCCTGGGTGACTCAATGGTTGAGCATCTCCCTTTGACTCAGGGTGTGATCCCAGGGCTCCAGAATCGAGTCCCCCACTGGGCTCCCTGCAGAGAGTCTGTTTTTCCTTCTGCCTGTGTCTCTGCCTCTCTCTGTGTGTATCTCATGAATAAATAAATTAAATATTTTTAAAAAATAGAATATATGAAACAATTGTTTTCAGATGTTGACAAAAAAGCAGAAGAATCTAATTCCAGGGAAACAAGCAGGGGAAGAAATAAGTGTGATCACCCTGACTTTCTTCCTAGAGGCAATTTCCAAACAGGAGTGCAGGGAAAGCAAAGCAAACACAGCCTGGTAGTCATACTGAACTGAGGAGACAGATGCTGGCAGTTGAGGAGCTCAAAGCAGCTAGAATCTGTGGAATGGAATACTGGAGCAGAGGGAGGTTGCAAAGGGGAGTTCCAGAAACCTGCAGAGAGTCTACTTGAGACTTTGGTTCAATACCAAATCTGAATACAGTTAAATTCCATGAGGCCAGGTTTAAGGAGGGAGAGGGGAATGGTTCTTGGACAAAACCAATTATCAGAGAGTATTAAGCAGAATAATTCCCAGAGCTCATGCAGCCTGGAATCATTCAAATTCCTGCCAGACAGAGTGAAGAGATTTCAATAAATACATGGGGCAAACCCTAGGCTATTCTAGATGTACCTAGAAAAGCTTAAAGACAAATTTTAAAAGAAATCCTGTCAAAAGAGAGCCTAATACACTTTAAAATACAATAAAATTCAGCACTTAACAACATAAAATCTGTAATTTTACATGCAATCAAAAATTACTAGATAAGGAAGAAGCACAAAAATATGATCTACAACCAGGAGGAAAATAAGTCAGTAGAAACAGCTGGAAGTGACAGAGATGATGGAATTGGCAAATAAGGACTTTACAATTACCTGTTATAAATATGCTCCATATACTCAATAATTTAAAGGAAAAAATGAACATGATGCTTAAAGAAATTGAATGTACAAGACAAAACAAATGGAACATCTAGAAACTTAAAAATACATAACATCTGGAGAGGAAAAGAAAATCACTTGATTGTATTAACATCAGATTAGATGCTACAGAAGAAAATATCAATATACTTGAAGATACTGCAATAGAAACTAAATAGAGAAAAGAAAGACTGACAAAAATTAATAGGACCTCAGTAATCTCTGGAACAATAGCAAGCAATCTAGCATAGATGTAGTTTGAGTCCTAGCAAGAGAAAGGGGGGAAAGGAATTTTTTTTAAAATAATGGCTGAAATTTTTCCATATTAGATGAAAACTAACAAGAGGCTCACTTAATCTACAAGCAGAATTAACACAAATAAATCCACACAAAGTTATACCAGCATCAAATTGCTGAATAACAATCATAAAAAGAACATTTTAAAAGTACCCAAAGAAGGAAAGCGCGTTATACAGAGGAACAAAGATAAGAATTACTGCAGATTTCTCATCAGAAACAATGCAAGCAAGAAGATAATGGAATGAGAGCTTTAAAGTGCAGAAAGAAAACTACTGGCAATCTAGAACTCTGTATTCAGTGGAAGGGTCTTTCAAAATTGAAGGTGAGGGGCACCTGGGTAGCTCAGTGGTTGAGTGTCTGCCTTCAGCTCAAGTCATGATCCCGGGGTCCTGGGATTGCGTCCTACATCGGGCTCCCCACAGGGAGTCTGCTTTCCCCTCTGCCTATGTCTCTGCCTCTCTCTGTGTCTCTTATGAATAAATAAAATCTTTTAAAAAATGGAAAGTGAAAAAAATTTTTTAAATTTAAAAATGGAAAGTGAAATCAAGATTTTTTTCATATAAACAAAAGCTCAGAGATTTTGTTGTCAGCTGACTGCACTAAAAGTTAGGGGAATTTCTCTAGGCAGAAAGACAAAGAAAATTTGGAGAACCCCTGAAATTGTAAAAAGTAATCTTTTATATATAATATAAATGTAAGCTTGGGGAGCACTTAAAATTGTAAGTATGTGGATAAATATAAAAGATATCTTTCTCAATTTTTTATATCCTTAAAAATAAAGCAAGGAATGACGGCAGAAAGGAAGGGAAATGGGCTGCAATTTTAAGTAAGACGGTAAGGTTAGGCCATATTGTGAAGGTGATAATTGTACAAGTACTTAAAAAAGACATGGCTGGAATTGTGTTTGGCGATATCCGCCACTTTAATGTCCTGTTGGGTAAATGTAGCTCAATGAAATATCCCTCCCAGGCAGTACATTTTTATCATGCAATTTAGTAACCATACCTTAATCTAAAGCACTGGCTTTAGGGAGAAAATTTTACATAGAGACATAGAGTTTAGAGAAGCAATAGGCCTTTCTGGGCACTTGAAGAAATCACAAGTCATCTAATGAAAGTACCTATATACACCCAATTCTGTTCTTCAACTCCCAGCCCTGGATGCTCTAAACTCCATTCATTTTGTAATTGGTTTTAGGAAGAGATCTGAGAAACCCCTTACTTTAAGGACTAATATAATTGGTATGTGACCATCTGTATTCTACATTCCTTATTAGATACATTTTTCTTAAATGAGGACAGACTTTTTAGCCAATAAATCTCAATTCAAAGAAATTCAAGTCTCAGTAAGTTGATGAGTTAGATATATTTTTGATCAGAGTTAAGGGCTAGAGTCCCCTTGGAGAAATCATGAAATTATAGCACAAACACCAAAACCCATCTTCAAGGCCTGTTTTTGTTGATGAGTATATATATATGATAAGCAGTGATCAATACAATGTTTATTTTCCTTTGTGGCCCATGTTCAACCAGGCTTCAGCAGTGTCAATTGGTACCTTATTTATAGATTTTTGCTTAGAATTTTTCCATGTCTTTCAATATCATTAATAAATCCCAAGCTATCTCCTCAATCCCACTGCACAAAATTTACAAACAGAGAAAAACAATTCATTATCACAAACTTAACCTATGCCCCATAAGGCAGACTCTCCCTGGGACTTGAGCACAAATAAAACCACAGGGGTTCATTAAAAGTTGAGTTTTCTCTACAAACCTTTGAGGGCTCTTGCATGAATGACATGACCCCAGGGGAAATTTCTCTGACTTGATGTCTCTTCAGAGACTGTTGCCATGGAGGCATCATTTTCCAAGTATTAGGTCCACCTGCTTTTTTGTTTTCTGTTTTATTTTATTTTTACTTTTTATTGAGGTAAAATTAACCATTTTAAGCATCTTAAGTTGTATACACTACAGTTTTTTAGTACATTTGCAATGCTGTGCAGCCATAAGCAGTCTCACTCTCCAGTCCTGCCTACCCTCAGCCCCTGGCAGCCACTAATTGGCTTTCTGTCCCTAATGATAATTTGGTCGTTTCATATAAATGGAGCGGTATAAATGTGGCCCTTTTGTGTCTGTTTTCTTTCATGCAGTGTAATGTTTTCAAGGCTCATCCATGTTGTAGCATGTGTCAATATTTCAACCTTTTCATGGCTGAGTAATATTCCACTGTATGGATGTACTACATTTCATTTGTCTGTGCATCTCTTGATGGACATTTGGGTTATTCCCACTTTATAAATAATGCTTCTGGGCAGCCCTGGTGGCGCAGTGGTTTAGCACCGCCTGCAGCCTGGGGTGTGATCCTGGAGACCCGGGATCGAGTCCCACATCTGGCTTCCTGCATGGAGCCTGGTTCTTCCTCTGCCTGTGTCTCTGCCTCTCTCTCTCTCTCTCTGAATAAATGAATAAATAAATCTTTAAAAAAAATAAATAACGCTTCTGAAGGTCAGACAGAGGAGAGAACTTAGGTCTTCTCAGATCCGTTCTGAGCATGTGGCCTGTGCTGGGCATACTCATAGCTGTCTAGATTCTCAGGAATATGTGGGAGCTTTTCAAAGCCCTCATTTCCCAAAACATCTCATCCCCTAGTCTTTCTCCCCAAAGCTTATGGCTTATCTATTGTTTGCCCCAACTCTTATCTTTGCAGTGACTAATGCATCTGCCTTTAAACATTTTTCACCCACGTCCTCCTACCCCTGTGGCCACCTCAGCCCTGGGAGAAGTCCAGGTTAGGTGAAGTAGAGGCGAGCCCTCTGAGCTGGCCTTTCAGAGAACCACCAGAGAGGTCAAAGCAAATCACCACAATTCTGGGGAAATAAGGTCTGTTGTGCTCTCTCCAGGACTGGTATTTATAGCAGGAATGCAGGCTGTCGTCCTTAAGGCCAACACCCAGCTGGGAGCAAGAGATGCATCCAGGATAAATTAAAATGCCACAAAGCTGTCCTACTACTATGATTTAGCTTTTTTTCCCCTTAATTGTGTGTCTCTGGTTGCTGCAAGCTTTTTAAAAAGTATTTTATTTATTTACTTGAGAGAGAGAGAGAGAGCAATAAGCAGGGGGAGTGGCAGGCAAAGGGAGAGGGAGAAGCAGAGTCCCCACTAAGCATGAAGCTCAATGCGGGGCTTCATTCCAGGAACCCAGGATTATGACCTGGGTTGAAGGCAGGTGCTCAACCCACTGAGCTACCAGGCCCCCCTGCTGCAAGCTTTTGATTCGTTTTCAGAGTTCCAAGAAAGTTAATTTCAAAAAAAAAAAAAAAAAAAAGTTAATTTCAAAAGTCTTATGTCAGTTGTGTATTGTTGTTGGGTATGCACATACTTTTTGGGAGCTCCCTACTCTGCCATTTCTGTGGACAGCACTCTAGAATCATCCTTCTCCCTCTCAGATATATCCTAGTTCAGCGAGAAATTATATGGCCTTGCTAATTATCCAGACCATACACCTTGGAACCAGTCTGATCTCAGTACAAATTCTGCCTCTCTCACTTCTTAGCTGAATGGCAGTGGCAAAGTTGATTAACTTCTCTCTGACTTTCAAATCCCTTATCTTAAAATGGGATAATCACCACAACTCAAAGAGTTATATTTATGAATAAATGGTGCCACTTCGGCAGAGCACCATAATTTAAGATCCAAAGCTTATGGTAAAATGTGGGTTTCCCTGTCTTTACTACTGAAATCTTTAGCCAAGTCTAGGGAGCCCCTGGGTGGTTCAGGGGTTGAGCATCTGCCTTTGGCTCAGGGAGTGATCCCAGGGTCCTGGGATCGAGTCCCACATTGGGATCCCCACAGGGAACTGCTTCTTCTCCCTCTGCCTATGTCTCTGCCTCTCTGTGTCTCTCATGAATAAATAAATAAAAGCTAAAAAAAAATAAAGCTAAGTCTAAAGCAACATGTTTAAGGCAGGTATTGCTAATGGAGAGAAGTGGAGGGAATCATATGAAACCATATATTTTAAAATGCAGCACAAAAAAGTAAGTATATATACAGTATATATAATATGGGCTCATTTCAGGGGGAAAAAAGCATATGTATCTATACAAAATAGCTGGAAGGGTAGACATTAAGTAATTAAGAATGGTTATCATTAGAAGAAATATGCTTTAGTTTCTCATTTTTTTCTTACCTACTTGTATTTTCTTATTTTTTCATGTACTTCTGAAATTTTTTAAAAAATGCTTTGAAATACAGTAATGAGGTCCCTCTCCTGTTTATCTCCAGAAATCCACTAAATCAGTTTTACTTAAAAAAAAAAAATAAAGTCCTAGAGTGTCTTGGTGGCAGTCGGTTAAGTATCTGGCTCAGGTCATGATCTCAGGGTCCTGGGATCGAGCCCTGCATCAGGCTCCCTGCTCAGCTGCTCTTTCTCTCTCTCTCTCATTCTCTGTCAAATAAATAAATAAATAAATAAATAAATAAATAAATAAATAAATAAATAAATAGAATTTTTTAAAAATAAAAAATAAAGCCCTACACAAAAGTCAGTTACAGCAAAACAGTGTGTTATGAGATGGGCTGATGGCCAGAAATCCTGGGTCCCAGGCCTAATTCTGTCTCTTATTAGCTACCTGGTAATTTGAGTTAACTTTTTGAGCTTCAGTTTCCTGGAAGATGAAAAAAATTATCATAATAAATGCAGTATTCCCCTTTTTCTCTATGCTGTGCAATATATTAGCAAGACTTCAAGAGAAAAGTGCCTGAGAGACACCGGTGTACATATTTAAAAGGCTACCAACCTAGAACAGGGACTCTCAAATGTTCATGCACATCAGAATCAGAAAAGTTGTTAATACTCAGATTGCTGGCCTCATCTCCAGAATTTTGACAGATCTGGGTGGGTCCCAAGGTTTAGGTTACAAATTCCCAGGGGATGCTGATAATGCTGGTCTGGGAACCACATGTTAGGAACCACTGTACTAGTGGTAAGAAGAAAACAAGTTCTTTGGGATCAAGTTCCAAGTCATCTCTCTTAGTTCTGTGACCTTGGGCAAATCTCTTAGTCTATCTGCTCCTGAGTTTCTTCACCGATAAAAAACATATTACAATTCCTGCTAATAAGTACCATCTGCCCCCAAGATTTTTATGAGGATTAAATGATTTAAATGTGTGAAAGGAATGCATAAACTCTACTGAATTATGCAAATGGCATTAATTATATAAGTAAGGCAACTAAAGTAACTAGAATTTAAATTATTTTTATTTTAGGAAATATATCTTAGACACAGATGTCTGTCAGTTTAGATCCCCAACAATGAAGATGCACGCTTCTAGAAAACATGTCTAAGATTTGAGTACTTTGCCACTGTGGAGATAATAGCCCTTTGGTTCAATACCATGATGTGAACATGTAAATAACAATGATAAACAACACGAGAGTTAAAAATTTTTGAACACTTGCTATTTACCAGGTCCTGTGGTGATTTAAACCCCACGATCCTAAGAAGTAGCTACTATAATTGCCAAGCCATAGCTGAGGGAACTTCGACTTCTAGGCATAACATGCTCAGGGTCACACAGTCAAGTTCAGAAAAACAGAGTTTCTAAATATTGTGTTTATGATGCTATTTGTTAACTCACTTCACTTAGACATTATTCATTCAGAGCCCAGAATAGTCTCTAACTTATTAGAGTTATTATGAAATATTTGCTAAGGGAATTACTGCCAATTAGATCTGATTTGCATTTACTTCTCTTACACCCACTGAACCCCCAATTCTTCTCTCTTATAGCCCCAACATAGGTATATCACAGTTTGAATTTCTCAACACCTAATGTTTACTGAACTGTATGTTTCTTTACTGGTTCTATTTTCTTTTTTCAAGAGTGAATGCTGTCCCCATGACTTTCTATGTGCCTCTTCTTCATATACTCCACTTTCAGGAGTGGATACGACATGAGATGAGAATTTAAGGACAGACAGACTTATTGGGACCTCGATGTAAAGGATACGCAGAGGAGGGGGATCTGATTCCCCACTCAAATCATTTTTCTTTTGATGTGAAAATATTAGTTCTATTTCTAGTTTCACCTAATCCTGACTTAACCCTGAGCTCCTTTGAGTACAGAAATACCAATAGATCTCATCTTTTTTTTCTTAGTTCCCTTATTTTATTCAAGATAAACTACATTCCAAGCCTAATCTACCCAACTTTTCAGCTATAAAATTATTCTGTCCTAAATTTTTCAAGCTATAAAATTCTCAGTTGATATAATCTAATCTTTCTTTAATAGAACACTGTACAGAGTCATAGATCCGGACTTTCCAGCATCATAGGGCTTAACCCAACTGCCATTTTGGTAGATTCAGCTTCATGTACAAAGAAAACCTAATTATTGGCATCAATACACAAAGTACTATATCCTACTTCTTTTCTGCTTTTTAAAATTTTTCAATACATACACTCACAAGCATACATAATTTTTCACAGGTAAATAACTGTGATAACATATCTTTTTGTGGATATATACAATTTCTTGTTCTTTCTTTCTTTCACCTTTGGCTGCATCATGCATATCCCACATGCAGGCATGTAAAACAGTTTCTTCATGGTCTTCTAACTTCTACATCTGTTTGCACTAAAATTCAATGAGTCAATCTCCATTAGTACTGATATGCATGGCCTGTCAGGGTACAGACTGTACCCCTTTTTGAAAGGTTTCTCAGGAATGACCACACGGTGCTGTCACCCCAACTACTGCCCTCTGATTTAGCTGGTGGTAACCAACCTCTCCTGCTGTATTGGATCATAGAGCTTCAGGTCCAGGAAAAATATAAAGTCAATTTCCAGCTGCCTGATGGCAATTCCCATTTCTATAGCTACTGAGCATTTGAAAAAAATATTTCCATATGTGTTATCCCGTTTGGGGTTTAAAGAACACCTTAAGAGTTGATATTTTGACTTTTCACTTTGTAGATAAGGACAGGATTGTCATTCAGTGCATGGTATAACTATAACCACACCACGCTGTACTCCCTGGATTTAGGATAATGTCAGCTTTACATTATCATGTTCTGGTGAATATTTTGGGATTGCCTATATGAAAAAGGAGATTAAATTTTTGAAGCAAAATACACATCCAGACCCAAGAAATGCAACACAAAAAGTTTTATCTCTAAATGTCTGAAAAGACTGTAGGCAGTAAAGACTCCAGGCCTTGGCCATTTCCCCTAACCATGCTGATCTCTGAAACTGCCCGGCTCATCTGACTCCTAACAAACAGTAAGGGTAGTGAGATGAGCACAACAGAGGCAACAGTTCAGTGGGGGCAGTTCCTACCTGGCCTCCCACCTGGAAGAGAGCTGCTGCAGAACATCTCTCTACAGTGACAGAGTTCATTCTCAGGGATTCCACAAGGCAGCCAGGCCTCCAGCTCCTCCTCTTCTAGGGAGCACCACACTGGGGAGCCTGGTCTTGATTGCTCCACTATTTCTTACTTCACAGCTTCACATTCTCATATACTGCTTCATCAGAAATTCATAATTTGTGAATCTCAGCAACTGTTCTATTACTACCTCTAAGGTACTGATGAATTTTGTGTCAGAGACCCAATTTGATCTCTATTCCTAGCTTGTGTTTGTCATGGCTGAGGGTTATATGCTGACCACGGCATTTTGTCATCAGATCTCATCAAGGCAGTTCCCTGCTGGCAGCTGTAGTATTTGTAATGGGGTTGATTGGTTCAACAGTAGACATTGTGCCTGGTATTAAAACTGTCCTTTTGTGAGTTATCCATCAGTCATTACTTCTCTCATATACTAACATGTATGATATTGACCATTTTCTTTTTGGCTTAACTCAATATGATAGTCACTATTAACAATCTTTGTTTCCTAAGCCTTTTCTCTCCAGCATCTTCCACATCAGTATCACAGTGGGCAAATCCAAAGCCTTCAGCAAGAGCCCTGAGATTTTTCTATGGGTCTGATGCATTCATGCTTCTCTCTTGTTCTCTCTCAAATTGCTTGCTGTAGGAGAAGCCAGGTAGTGAGAACACTCAATTGGCCCTATGGGGAAGTGAGGCTGCCTGACACACTGAGGCCATCTGTCAACAGCCATGTGACAGAGCCATCTGGAGTGTGAATCATCCAACCCCAGTCAGACCTTCAGATGACAAGAGCCCCAGCCAAACTGTTGACTTTACCTTGTGGGAGACCTTGAGCCAGAGCAGCCCAGTTAAGCTGCTACCAAACTCTCGACCTATAGAAACTAAGAGATAATAAACCTTTATTTGTTACACAGAAATAATTAATGCACCTATGAAGAGATACTCAACTTGTTAATGTATCAAGAGAAATGCAAATTAAAATAATGAGATATCACTTTATACCATCAGCTCATTTTAATCTCAAGATCCCGTTGCCCTCATAAAAAATATCAAGGATCCCAAAGAACTTTTGTAAATATGAGTTGTATCAATTTATATTTACCTTGTTAGAAATGAAAACTGGAAATCTTTAAATATTTATTTATTCATGTATTTTAAAATAAAATCATAAACCCATTATATGTTAACACAAATATTTTTGTGAAAAAATAACTATATTTTCCAAAATAAAATAAAAATTTAGTGAGAAAAGTGACCTTGTTTTACAGTTTTACAAATCTCTGAATATCTGGTTTAATAGAAGATGGAAGGGGGTGGCACCTGGATGGCTACCAGTTGGCTGAGCATCTGACTCTTGGTTCAGATCCATGTCATGATCTCAGGGTCTCAGGATTGAGCCCCACATGGGGCTCCACACTCAGTGCAGAGTCTGCTTGAGATTCTCTCTCTCTCTTTCTCCTTCTCCCTCCCTATCTGCTTCTCCCCCTACTCATGTGCATGCATGCACACACTCTCTCTCAAACAAATAAATAAAAGATAGAAGGAATCATATCTGCCTTGACAATCAGTCCACTGAAATATCACATATCATGCAGCCTTTGGAAAACACCACTATATTGTTCGTAAGAATGGGAGTTAAAAGACCAAATAGTGTCCTAATATTAGTTTGAAAATAATTTTGACCTTGTGAACCCCTTAAAAGCTTCTCAGGTACTCTCGGGGGTTCCTGGACCATCTTTTGAGAACCTCTGCTTTACATTCAACAGACTGATAAAAATTTTAAAGTTTAATGGTGCTAAATGGTGAAGATGTGGGAATATTAGAAACTTTATGCACCACAACCATTCTAGTGAACAATATGATTCTTCTTAAGACAAGGTACCTATATGCTGCCCTATGACCTAAAACTTCTAGGTCCTTGATATATATCCAAATTGAATTCTCCTGAAGGACTACAAGGGGGAAATGTACACTTTCTTTGAAACAAGGAGTACAAGCAAGATGAGTGTTCATGAACAGGCAAATGAGGAGGTAAAATGAAATATTTTGCAGCAGTAGAAACAACATTAAGCTGTGAACATAACAACATGGATCAACTTTAGAGCTGCAGGGCTGAGTAAAAAAAAAAAGAAAGAAACACAATGAGATACAAAACACAAAATCACTTATGAATATTAAAATTAGAGTATATAGACTTTTGGGTAAAGTGTCACATGTCATCAGGGAAACATTTCTGCAACAACAAACAGGAAAGGCTATATTAGGTATAAAAATTATGTTTTGTTATCAGGATATTAGGAAGCTATGGAAGAAATGAGGACAAGATTAATTAAACTTCCAGAGGGGACAAATCGATTTTGAGGCAAGAAGATGATTTCCAGGGATTTTTATGCTGGAGGAACTTTCTGCTTGTGGGTGCCAACTCACTGTTGGTCTTGGTCCAAGCAAAGGGCCTCTGTTGGGGTTAAAATGGACTATCGGAGCTCTAAGCAGTTGTGGCTAGGGTGGAGTGACAACTAGAAATTTGAGGGACTTTAAACACATGTCCAGTCCTCCCCATAGGACATTTACGGAGTACTGGTGGGCTAGGCCAACAGTGAAATCCCCTACACTCTGTGGTAATTAGGAAACAAAGATACTGCTCAGCAAGGGAACCTGCATTAAAGTCACTGACACAAACTCACCCAATACATGGGCCACATTGTAAAACTAACTACATGCAATGGGAGGCTAAAGAATTAAGCTGAAACCCTCTAACGAGGATTAATAGAACCTCTCACAGACCTTCAGAGATTAAGAGACAGAGACCCAACAGACTCCCAATCCAAAACCTGGAAAGGTCAATCTCTAAGATTAGAAAAAAAAACTAAGTGTGAAATGAATCTTACTAGAACTCCAGCAAGGACCTAACTCAGCTCAGTCCCCGATCAGATTCAGTAATCAGCATCTCACTCTGTGTGCCTACCAAAAGAAAGGGGAAAACATCTCTGGCAAAAGACAGCATCATCTAGAGCATCTCTGGTTCTTAGAATCAGTTCTTTTATCCACAATGTTCAGCATACAGTACAAAATGACAAGGATGTAAGACCATTTGTAAAAAGGAGACAGTAGAAGCAGATCTTCAGATCACCCCAATTCTGGAGTTGGCAACAAAGATTTTAAAAACAATTCTTATTAATAGGATCAAGAAAATAGAGGATGGATGAATTACATGAAAGTGTGGAGATTTTCACCAGAAAACTAGGATCCTTAAAAAAGAATAAAATGGAATTTTCTGGAGTGATGATAACATTCTAATCTTGAATAGGTGTGGATTATACGCCAGTGTATGCATTTGTCAAGCCCTGTGGGCACACTTAAGCTTTGTGCATCAGTGTATGTAAATTTTACCTTAAAATAAACAAACTGTAAACAAATATTGAAGCACAATTAGTGATATGCATGCTGAAGTATTTAGGGAGAAGCATGTGAATATTTGCCATTTACTTTGACATGTACCCAGAAAAATAACATAGATTGATGGGTAGGAAGAGGGAAAGATAGATGTGTAAAAAATCAAGCAGAGTAAAATATGCTAAAGGTAGGAGTATTACAGATGTTCACTGTATAAGCTTTCTTTTCTTTCTTTTTTTTTTTTTTTTTTTAATGATAGTCACACACAGAGAGAGAGAGAGGCAGAGACACAGGCAGAGGGAGAAGCAGGCTCCATGCACCGGGAGCCCAACGTGAGATTCGATCCCGGGTCTCCAGGATCGCGCCCTGGGCCAAAGGCAGGCGCCAAACCGCTGCGCCACCCAGGGATCCCTTTCTTTTCGTTTTTTAAAGATTTTATTTATTTATTCATGAAAAACAGAGAAAGAGAGAGAGAGAGAGGCAGAGACACAGGATGAGGGAGAAGCAGGCTCCACGCAGGGAGCCCGACCCGGGACTCGATCCCAGGACTCCAGAATCATGCCCTAGGCTGAAGGTGGCGCTAAACTGCTGAGCCACCCAGGTTGCCCTGTAAAAGTTTTCAACTTTGCTTTATATTTAATGTTTTCACGATAAAATACTGCTATAATAAGAGGATTTTATAAATACTGATATGCAAAATAAATTTGACAATTGGATGAAAAATAGACAATTTCCTCAATTTAACTAGTTACCTGTAGTGTTTTCAAACATTCCACGTATTTTTTTACATTTCCTTCAAAATGTGGAGCCTAATTTCCGGACACCTTGGTGGCTCAGTGGTTGAGCACCTGCCTTTGGCTCAGGTCATGATCCTGGGGTCCTGGGATCAAGTCTCCCACTGGGCTCTCCGCAGGGAGCCTGCTTCTCCCTCTGCCTGTGTCTCTGCCTCTCTGTCTTTCATGAATAAAGAAAAAAAATTTTTTTTTTAATGTGGAGCCTAATTCCCCTCCCCTTGAACATGGGCTGGATTTCATGGCTACCTTCCATTGAATAGGAAAACAACAGAAACAGCCACTGCAATGTCAGGGGTGAGGTCCTGAAAGGCACTACAGTTTCCTGTTTGTTCTCTGTTGGAGCATCTGCTCTGAGAAAACCAGCTGCCGTGTTGCCTCACGGAGAGGCCCACTGGGTAAGAAAGAGAGGCCTCCTGCCAACACCCAATGAGGAACTGAGACTCCAGCCAATAATCACTGGATGAGCTTGGATTTGGATCCTCCAGTCCCGCTGAAGCCTTTGGTTGTCCATAACCCCAGTCAACATCTTGACTATAATTTCATGAGAGAACCTTGAGTCAGAACAACCCAGTTAAGCTGCTCTTAAATTTCTGATCTACACTCTTTGAGATGAACTTTATGCATCAGAGCCATTCTAGAGAGCAATATGATACTACTTAAGACATATGCTGACCTATGACCTAAAACTTCTAGGTCCTCGATGTATATCTCAACTGAATTTTCTTTTTTTTTTTTTTTTATTTATTTATGATAGTTACACAGAGAAAGAGAGAGAGAGAGAGAGAGGCAGAGACACAGGCAGAGGGAGAAGCAGGCTCCATGCACCGGGAGCCCGACGTAGGATTCGATCCCGGGTCTCCAGGATTGTGCCCTGGGCCAAAGGCAGGCGCCAAACCGCTGCGCCACCTAGGGATCCCTCAACTGAATTTTCTAAGGACCACAAGGGGAAATGCACATTTTCTGTAGCACAAGGAGTACAAGGAAAATGAGTGTTCATCAACAGGCAAACGAGGAGGTAAAATGAATATATGCTTGTTTTAAGCCCTCGCTTTTAATACAGTTTTTACGCAGCAATAGAAAACTAGTGCATTTAAGCTGATAGAACAGAGACCAGAAAATTTGAATAGTCGAATGTTTATTAAGTAAACTGCATCCATTAGCTAAAACTTTCCCACAAAGAAAACCCCATGCCTAGATGGCTTCACCTATAAATTCTTCCATATATTTAGTGAAGAGAATTGACACCAATCTTGCACAAGTGTTTCCAGAGAACAACAAAAAAAAAAAAGTTAAAGATAAAAAATATTTTTTTTAAGATTTTATTTATGTATTCATGAGAAACCCAGAGAGAGAGAGAGAGAGAGAGAGGCAGAGACACAGGCAGAGGGAGAAGCAGGCCCCACGCAGGGAGCCCAATGTGGGACTCGATCCCTGGGACTCCAGGATCACACCCTGAGCCAAAGGCACGTGCTAAACCACTGAGCCACCCAGAGATCCCCAAGAAATATTTTCTAATTCTTTTAGTGAGGCCAGCATAATGTGCCAGAGTCCTTACAAGAAAGGAAAGTTAAATCAAGCTTGCTCTTTTTGGTAAATATAAATGCAAAATCTTGAACCAAATTTTAACAAACTGAACCCACCAAAAAAACAAGAATATAATGCAGAACAAAGAAGCCAGACACAAAAGAGTATATACATATGATTCGGTTTCTATAAAGTATAAAGAAGACAACAGTAATGTATGTTATTAGAAGTTATCACGATTACCCTTTGAGAAATGATACTTAGGAAGAAGCACTAAGGTGTTAGTAAGATTTTATTTCTTTTTTTTTAAAGATTTTTGTTTATTCGAGAAAGAGGCAGAGATGTAGGCAGAAGGAGAAGCAGGCTCTTCTCAGGGAGCCTGATGCAGGACTTGATCCCAAGACCCCAGAATCACACCCTGAGCCAAAGGCAGACACTCATCCACTGAGCCACACAGGTGCCCACAACATGATACCATTTGATAGATGAGAACACTGAGCCAAAAGTGACTTGCCTGAAGTCATGCAATTAAAAAAAAAAAAAAAAAAAAGAATACTGCTAGGTCTCCAGTGGGAGACTTTTCCCTTTAAATTTGAAAGATCAAATAAATAAATAAATAAATAAATAAATAAATAAATAAATAAATAAATTTGAAAGATCACATTCTTTTCCACTATTCAATACTGCCACCCATCCCCCAGCTTTCTAGAGGACTGATGGAGGCTTTTTTTTTTTTTTAAAGAAAAATATATGGAAATTGTAAATACGTGGCTGAAACATTGTGGGAGAAGACCAGAGGCAGGGGAAAAAATTGAACAGCAAATATAGTTTCTGGGAAAGAGCCTGGGCCCGAGGCAAAAATCATCACAGAGACAAAGAATACTATGGAGCAACAGTCCTAGCTGGGTCTTGGGGGCTCCACTCCCACCCTAACCACAAGATGAGGGCCTTCAACACGTTTAAGCAATCTCCACCCAAATTCCACACCAATTACACGGGGGGCCTGGCTCTACAACCCTCCTTCTCTCCACCACCCCACCAAAAATACTTTATTAATGAGAGGACAGCATAAAGCCACAGGACTGCATCTGCTCGGGGGCAATCCAGAGCGAGCAGCCTGGCACCAGCCCCAGCTGACACCCGACCCTCCTCCAGTGAGGACCCACTAATCTCTGCCTCCCTCTAATTACCAGATGCCTGGCTCAGGGCCTGGCTGGTTATTTAGAGAACCAGGGCCTGCTCCTAGCACAGATCTCTGCAGGGCTGGGGCTGCAGGCGCTGTCCACTCAACCCAGCTGCCTGAAGCTGCCATCTCCATCTCCCCCCACACACCACTGTGCGGGGCCCCTTCCTGCCGCCTCTGCCCCCCGAAGGTCCGCGGCACCATGTCGCTCGCACACACAGCCGCGGAGTACATGCTGTCCGATGCCCTGCTGCCCGACCGCCGAGGCTCCCGCCTCCAAGGACTGCGCCTGGAACTGCCCCTGGACCGCATGATCAAGTTCATAACCGTGGGCTTCCCCCTGTTGCTCATGTCCCTGGCATTCGCCCAGGAGTTCTCCTCCGGTAAGTGGCTTCCCAGGCCCAGGGCACGAGACCCCACTTTGCTTTTCACTCTTTGCATAGGCTCTGAAATGAGGCAGCCCCCACACTGTCCAGCTTTCGCAACTTTGGCCTGAGCATCACCCAAGAGGCAGACGATGCATGAGTGTAGGGCACCAGCAGAGCAGAGGCGCCAAAAGCTTGAAAATCATTTCCCAGCTTTTGTAATAAAAATATTTAGTTTTGATCTCAGTATTCATATGTTACATATATTGCATAAAGATGCATTTATGCATCTTTGCAATAAATTAAGCTTTTATTTAGATTTTCACGTGGACGAGAGAGATTGGGGCTCCGTGATCTTTTCAGAATGTAGGACCACTAATGGCCTTAGCCATGCTTTAGACAAGCCTCTCATGGTCTCGGCCTTCACCTACCCTCCCCCTCTAGGGCTTCCGGGTTTGAGGACTTATGTTTAGAGCCTGACACCTCAGAGATGCTAAACAAATACATTCCAAACATGAACACACACACACACATATCTGGTGTTCCAGGCCCTAGATGGACTCAGCAAATTTCCCACCTCTATTAAAGGGGGACTTCCTGAGAATTGGGATTTCTGGCTTTCTTTTCTGGCTGTGCAATTAGCTTACTATTTCCCAAGGAGCCAGTCAACCTCGCACTGCCTCTTGGGTCACCCCCAAGATGGAGAGGACAACTGGTTCCCCCTTTCTGCCTCTCTCTAGAGAATGATGGCAAAACCAATCTCTCCCTCCAAGCTCACTTTCCTTTCAGCACAGCCTGCTCACCCTTGCTCCTGCTGTGGGCTCAGAGACCTCACCACACACACCCCCACCAGGAGTGAGGGGGGCCCCCCGTGTCTGGGGGTCCAGGGAGAGCTCTGAGGGGAAAGAGACCACGTCTGAGGCCAGTCAGCGAGCACATGGACAGGCCTGAGCCAAACAGACCTGTGCTGACTCGGGCAGCGCAGCCCCCCAAAACCGGGCCATGGCAAGGAGAAAGGACCTGCCAGATATAGAAATTGGCAGAGCCGTGGAGCCAACCCCTGGAAAGCCCAGGGCTGGCTGTCCCCGGGGCCCCCGTTCCACTGCTCCAAATCCAGGCCGCCTCCAAGCTGTGTTCCCATTCCAGGGCCTCCCATCCGCTGCTTCTCTCCCAGTAACTTCAGCGCCCGGCAGGCTGCCTACGTGGACAGCTCCTGCTGGGACTCGCTCGTTCACCACCAACACGATGAGCTTGGCCAGCACCACATGAAGTCCCTGTGGCCTCACAAGGTAAAGTGGGCCGGGCTCCATCCAGCCGCGGGGTGGCGCCTGGAGCCGCCCAGAGCCACATCCTTCTCTCTGGCCCCTTCGCCACCCTGCACCCCTGCTTTTTCATTTTCATCTTTGACTCTCATGTTTCTTCAAGTGTCTGGTGAGCTTTGGCGGCTCACTTTTGTCCGATTGGAAGCTTCATGCCTATGAGTGAGGCTGGCTGACCAGCCTTCTGTTTACAGTGAACCCTCTGGGCCAGTTCACTAGGAAAACCTCAAGTATTGGAATGTGTAATCTTTTCTCTTGCGCCGGTTCCAAGAAGAATCACTGGTTCCTTAATCTGTGCAGGGGGGAGGCAGGGTGCAGATAGTACTAAGCTCCGCTGCCAACCCTCCAGGGTCTCAGCACTCAGTATTCACTCAATTTACTCGGTTCTCATTGCTGTTGCTCTGCCCCTAATGGACCCCAGTGAAGAAGCTCTTTAATGTTTCCAAGGGGTGAACCACAGGCCTTCCGCCAGGGGATGGAAAGGGCAGTCGCTCGATAAGTGCATGTTACAGAGAAGATCTGTGTGTCTGTTTTGTCAATATTCCTGTTTGCAGCCCCACCTGCCCCCTCATTTTCAGATGTACCTCATATCTGCAATTCCTGAGTCTTTCTGGCTCTGTGGCACAAAAACAGCTTGCCTGGCCTGCCTCAACTCCCCATCCTGCCACGGGCTGCTATTTCCTAGCATGCTACTGCTTTCTGGCTTGCAACATTTTATGGCTCTTGTCTCCTGTTTTCCTTGTCCTTATAGAATAAGGTCTTTTTTTTTTTTTTAATCCCTTTATTGTCATTCTCTTGGGGCTTTGTGAGGGAGCAGAAGTCATGTGTGTGTCCAATTCACAATGTTGAATCGGAAGTCACTCCTGACATTTACCAGTTATGACAATTTACAAGGCCTCCAAAGGCCACATGGGTCTGGGACCCAGACAAAACCAGAGACTTAATGGAAAGAGTTCATGGGGGTCTTTGTCACTGGAAGTCTTCAAGCGGGATCCAGATGGCAACAAGGTCAAGATATTGCAGACGAGATTCAAATGTCAGAAAAGAGTCAAACTGTCTGACTGTATCGCCTAAGCGCTCTTTAAACCGATTCTCTGCCTCCACTTCAAACTATTCAAACAGACTCTCTGGGGGTCAAGTTTATTTTCAAGAAATGCTATCTCTTGAAATTAAAAGTGATTTTCTCTAGTGGACTGGCATAGTTTTCCTAACCTGTCTCTGGTGTTTAGTTTAGAAAAAAAACACACACAACACCCCGTTGTCTTCTACCTAGCTGCAACCAAATATGCAGCCAAACTCTTTTTCAAACCCTCCTCTAAAACAAAAAGCATCCCTGCTTCAGGAGAAGCTATAGTCAAGTAGTCCTTAAGGGAATAAGCTTAAGGACTACTTACTTCCTTCCTTACTACTACAGACTGCCTACTTCCCGATCCTGCTCACCCACCCACGAGATGTGTAACCCCGTACAGGTCACCTAACCTTCTCATGTTTCCATCTCCTTGTAAGACAGATGTTAATAGCGCCTGCCTGCCAGCATCCTCCTGAAGATCAAATGAAATACGCATGTGAAGCACCTAACACAAATGTAGGTTCAAAACGCCCATCACAAGTAGAGTTTTTACTGTGGGCAAGATAGTGGCTTATCTCAGCAGCAAGTTGTATAGTTGAGGACACACCTCAATGTCAGCTTGTATACATACATAACAGAGGTAGCCCCCAAAGGATCCCAAGACGGTGCCTGCTGGTGTCGTGATGTGACCACAAATGCAGAGATGAAAAGACCACTGCACAGGAGGGGAGGCCGTATAGACGATGCGGGATTGGACCTCCTCATCTCAGCAATAGTGGGATGCCTGGCTGGGCTTGGAAAGCAAACAGACTCCAGATGTCTGGTGATAAGAACTTGGAGCAAAGAGAGGTTGATTAAGAATGAAGACTGAGAATGAAGACACTCTCCCCCAGGATGTGACGCTGTGACCACTGCTGGCTGTGATCTCTGATCTCTGGTTGGCGACCCAGGCTAACATTTGTGGGGGAATAGTGGGGCTCCTGTGTTCTCTGTGTGTGTGTCCCCCTCTCCCCTTCTCTCTCCCTCCTCCCGTCCATCTCCCTCTTTCTGTTCTCCCTGGGGTACTACACATCTACACAGACCCCGGATCTGAGGAGTGGAGCTGGGGAATAGAGATCAACCATCCCTGCTCCTCTGGACTTCACAGCCTGGGCCTGTGGCGGCTCATTCCCCATGCTGCCTCCCCTTTCTGAGGCAGGAAGCAGGGATGAGAGCCCCTCACTCAGAGCCCTCTCTACAAGGCCCCTGCACCCTGGGCCTCCCTCCTCAGCTCACTCTCGCTCCACAGGCCCTCCCCTACTCCCTGCTGGCCCTGGCTGTGGCCATGTACCTACCAGTTCTGCTGTGGCAGTATGCAGCTGCACCAGCCCTCAGCTCAGATCTGCTGTTCATCATCAGTGAACTGGACAAATCCTATAATCGCTCCATCCGCCTGGTGCAGCACATGTTGAAGATCCAGCAGAAGAGCTCAGACCCCCATGTTTTCTGGGATGAGCTGGAGAAGTGAGTTGTCTCCCACCCCTTTCTGAAGGGCTCAGCTGAGCGTTAACATGGTATCATTGCAGGGTCATCTTTGAACCATTCTCTGTACCATCCTTCTCAGGAATCCAAAGTATTTACACAGCATCTCACTAACTCTCCATTATTTCTGTACAGGGAGAACAAGGACTCTTCCTCAGTTTACAGATGAACACCCTGAGTCCCAAAGGGGCTAATCTCTCTAATGTACCACTGCCACATACCATTCCCCTGCTCAGAACCTCCCCCCATGCCTACTAAAAAAGGCCCAAATTCTCCCAAGTATTTCTCCAAGGCCCTCTACACACTGTCACCAACCACTTTTTCACACCTCTGACCACCCAGTGACCTCCCGCTCCACCCAGGCAGTCTCCTCTTCTCCTGACTAACCATCCGTTCGCTTAAGCATTCATGCATCATTTACTGGCATCGCAGGTGCCGTTCTGGGTGCCTGGGATCCATCAGTGTGCGCTGTGTGTGTTGGGGGCGGGGGTGGGGAGGAGACCAAGCTACACCTACCCTTAGGGGGCTCACATTCTATTGAGGGGAAACGGACAACAGGTAAACACAACACATAAGCAAATTATACGGCAGAAGATGAGGGGTATGAAAGGAAAGTAAAGCCAGGTGAGGGGGTCAGGAAAGCTGGGAAGCTGTGGAGTGGGGCAGCTTTAAATAGGGCGGCCAAGGGAGGCCCCATCAAGAGGAGCGCTGAGCTGAGACCTGACACTATTCCGTCTCTCGTGTTTGGGCACATAATTTTTCCTCTGAAAAGAGCTCCTCTCCCGTCTATCTTTCTGAACTCAACCTCTTGAAAACCAACTCTTATACTCTCTGTAAAGGTTTCTGAACACTCCGGCCCATGAGTCACCTCTCTCCTAACTTCTACAACACCGTGGTGTGTACCCATCAATTTAGCCACAAATCAAGCACAATTTTTATTGCCTATTTGCATATCTTATCTGCCATCTTCCCCACAGGCCAGATGGTAAACTTCTTCGAAGCAGAGGCTGGCTTACATGTGCCTGAACACCACAGCTCCCAACCAATGCCTATTATTTATTAGGCATATTTGTTTTTAGCATATTAATTTTTTATAAAATGGAGTGGCCTACAAATCATACACAGAGTATACAGACCGAGAACCAGAATGTGGTTATCTAGACTTCCCAATTCAGTGCTAATTTAATAAACCTATTGCTTCCAAAGGATTCTGTTTCAGCTTCAAGGTTTAGTCTGCTTTGCTGGGCAGAAAGCCAGTGTGACCATTTGTTATTCACTGGTCATTCACTGGGTTGACCACCTTGCACTCAACAGTTGCAGAATTAAGTATACTCACACACCTCTTTAGGGAGAGGAGTGGTTATGCTCAGGGAAGGCAGATTTTCGTGTGAGCCAAGAACGCCACGTCGGATGCACAAATTCCATTACTTTCCCCACGTGGCTCTCTCCAGATGTGGTTCTAAATGGGTCTCTCCTAACCCTGCCTCCTTTCTTCCCCTGCCCAGGGCTCGGAAGGAACGATACTTTGAATTCCCCTTGCTAGAGCGGTACCTGGCATGTAAGCAGCGCTCACATTCCCTAGTGGCTACCTACCTCCTGAGGAACTCCCTCTTGCTCCTCTTCACCTCAGCCATCTACCTGTACCTTGGCCACTTCCACCTGGATGTCTTCTTCCAAGAGGAATTCAGCTGCTCCGTCAAGACAGGGCTGCTAAGTGATGAGACCCACATGCCCCAACTGATCACATGCAGGCTGACCTCTCTGTCAGTTCTGCAAATTGTTAGTCTCTCCAGTATAACAATATACACCCTCTTGGTGCCAGTGATAATATACAACCTCACCCGACTATGTCGGTGGGACAAACGACTCCTATCCATCTACGAGATGCTCCCCGCTTTTGATCTTCTCAGCAGAAAGATGCTGGGATGCCCCATCAATGACCTCAACGTGATCCTTCTTTTCCTCCGAGCCAATATCTCTGAGCTCATCTCTTTCAGCTGGTTGAGCGTCTTATGTGCTTTGAAGGACACGACCACCCAGAAGCACAACATTGACACAGTGGTTGATTTCATGACATTGTTGGCTGGCTTAGAACCCTCAAAACCTAAACATCTCACCCACCAAGTATGTGATGAAAACCCATAGTTAAGAAACCACTGAGCAAGAAATTTTATGGAAAGTAAAAAAAATCTCTTCTTCACAAGCCTCACACACTAATGTACAAAAATATCCACTTTAGAAAAGCTAAGTGTGGATTCAGCTGAATCATACATCCTGGATTATGTTTTGCTAAAGGTGAGAAGATAAAATCAACGCATGAAAACAAATCTGAAAGTTAGAGCTGAAGAGTCAAACTAAAAAATTAGGTCTAGAGCATTCTTTGAAGATAGAAAAGCAAAACTAAAACTAAACTAAAAGTCTAGATATTCTTCGAGGAACGAAAGTTCTAACGGCTACGTATGGAGGCAGGTTCTCCTCGGTATATTTACTGCATGGCCCTTCTAGGATCACACTCAGCTTAACCCAAAGAGCATGTGGGGCAATCTGCCAAGTGAATAAAAATGTGAAATCCCCAGAGATCCTGTGGTGTGGCCTAAATCCTAAGAACTTGCCAGCTTGCTTTGTGGAAGTCATTGACCTTGCCTAGACCCTGTGTGGCCTGCAGAGTAGGCCAGAAGATAACGATGCAGGGACTGGTTATCTGTTCTTGGGGGTTAGGACAGCATAGGACAAGGACAAGGCCATGCATCAGCTGTGGGTGGAGCTAAGGTGGTTTTCATCATCTAAACCAGGGACCCACTTCGCCAAGGGCTGGGATTATGGGTTGTGGTCTCCTTCACAACTCCTAATGGGCCCAGGTGTGCTTCTAATACTCCAGGGGATGCTATACCCCTTCCACTTACAGCCAATCACTGAACAGCCAGTCACTGAACACTGAGTGCTGTTGAGCCCCTGCCCTCTCTTCTCTGTCTCATTACCCAATCTTAGCTTCTAACTTCCATCCCTGTGTCTGGACCTAATGGAACCTCGATCTGACTTCAATGGCCCTGCTCAGCCCACAATACCATGTGGGTATTTGATATTTCTTTTTAGGACCGCATACTTCTTCAGAGAATTTTGTATTTTCAGGCCTTTTATAGACTTCCTTATATAGGTAAGTAGAAATATTGCATTGCTCCCATGCTTCTCATGATGCTGAGCCTTTGAATATGCTGTCTTGGCTGCCCAAGATGCCCTCCTCCGTTCTTCACTGGCCGGCCACTAGCTCTCCTTCAGAGTCTGCCCAGCCATATTTTCTTCAAGAAGGCTTCCCTGGGGATCCCTGGGTGGCGCAGCGGTTTGGCGCCTGCCTTTGGCCCAGGGCGCGATCCTGGAGACCCGGGATCGAATCCCACGTCGGGCTCCCGGTGCATGGAGCCTGCTTCTCCCTCTGCCTGTGTCTCTGCCTCTCTCTCTCTCTGTGACTATCATAAATAAATAAAAAAAAAAAAAAATTAAAAAAAAAAGAAGGCTTCCCTGTCTCCTCCCCTGTTCTCTAATTATGTGCTGCCATATTGAATACCTACCTCTGAGATAAAAGCTATTACACTTTATTAATACCGTCCATTTATGTGCCTATCTTTATCCCCTTTAATCAGTTTCCTAAAAGTTGCATCATAGTGGGCACTAAATTAACATTCTTCTGAATAATGACTGAACCTTGCTTGACAATGTTACATTGTTTAGAGCACACAGACCCAGCCCCTAAGTAATCTTGTGTAAGAAAAGCTTTCTGCACAAACATGCACTTCACAACAACTGATGACCAAAAAGCCAAACAACATGGAAGGAATTGTGTAAAATTATGCCATTATTGGAATATTAAGCATCTGTTGGAAATTATGCTTATAAAGCAGTCATAATAACACCACAAAATGACAATAATAATAGTATAACAATGGTAAGCGAACAAATATAATATATACATAACATATATATAACAAATAATATAATAATGGTAAGTGAACAAAAAGGAAACATTGGGGATGCCCGCGTGGCTGAGTGGTTGAGTGTGTGCCTTTGGCTCACGTTGTGATCCCGGGGTCCTGGGATCGAGTCCCACATCGGGCTCCCTGAAGGGAGCCTGCTTCTCCCTCTGCCTGTGTCTCTGCCTTCCTCTCTGTGTGTCTCACAAATAAATAAAATCTTTTTTAAAAAGGCAACATTGTATTATCTAAAATACATAAAAATGCATGAAAGTATTAAATACACATAGTCCCACATTAAAAGTTGCAACATTATGGATTTTTAAAATTCTTCTTCCTACTGTATTTCTTAAATGTCTAAAACTTGTACACATTTCACAAATTGAAAGGAAAGGTTTCTAATGAAGAAAAAAATAATATCTTAACGCAAATTCCACTGAAATCCATTGGCCAGAGCAGCTCGAAAACTAAAGCAATGGTCATGCTTTCCCTTCCACAAGGTAGGATACGGGTATATGAAGGGGAATGGTGAAAATAAAGTCAGATCACAAAGCCTGCAAGGACAAAATACAGCTGGACAGCAAACAAATCATGCAATTGGCAAATAGATTGGGGGGGGGGGGGACGACAATCTCTTCCTATCACTCAATTTATCTTTTCTCAGGTTCCAAGAACCAGTCTATACTAGCAAAGATAGGATATTGTGTACATTTTGTAGGCTTACATATGCCTGGCAGTTTCGAAAAATAATTCTCGAGTATGTTTGTGAAAATACACTGGCTCCCCGAGGAGTTGCTCTATTAAGACCCTGCTAAGTCCAACAGGGGCAGCTTTCAATACGGAGGGACAAAAAAGAACTTTCATAAGGCTTCTCTGTGTTAAAACCACTTGGTCAGACCCTGTCATTATTTTTACAGTTATGAGAAATGAAATACCTGGATTACCCATTCAAAACCTCTTTTTTTTTTTTTTGAACTCTGACTTTAAGTTACTTATACCCATTAGCATTACATTCCCCCCCCCAACCCACCCCTGTAATCCGTGGAACTTGTTTTAACTAGGTCCATATTTCCCTTTAACTCCACATACAACTCTAGAGGTCTACATCTTGAACCCATAACCGAAATCCTATTTTACATCAGTCAGAACACCTCACAGCTCACAACCCTCACGGGCTCCCATTATTCCGAGCAGTACAGAGCGTTAAACGGGAAAACCCGCGAGCTCCTCGGCGGCATCGCTGGAATAAGCACGACTACAAGCCTCTTTGCCTTGCAGACCTGAGCCTTTACCGATCAATAGGTCAATACTGCTTCCCATACGATTGTCTACACCCCTTATGTGATGACTTTGGATACCCCTTCGTTACCAAGTTAGCCCTAAATAAACACAGGTTATAGGTGCAGAAACCTATTTTCGGTTTCGTCAGGGAAACATCCAGACTGCCTACACTTGGTGCTCGTGTTCTTAAAACTGCACGTTTAGCGGGACACGGGGGGGCGGGGCTCGGCGGTGGAGCACGTGACCCTGGGGCGTGACCCTGGGGTCCCGGGATCGAGTCCCACTTCCGGCTCCCCGCGTGGAGCCTGCCTCTCCTTTTCTCATGAATAAATAAAATCTTTTAAAAAGCAACTGTGTGGTTAGACCTTGTCTTTCCTATTAGCGTCTGACCTGAAGGAGCAGAAGCCTTTTTTTTTTTCCATTCTGGTAAAAACCACGGCCTAACCGGCTCTCAGGAAACCTTTCAGGAGCGGACTGCACCGGGAAGCCCCGCGGTCCGGGTGTGGCCCTTGCGGGGACGGAGCGCGTGAGAGGCCCGCGCCGGGGAGACCGCGGGGTTCGCGGCGCCCCCTCCACACACACACCCGGGCCAGGAAGGCACAGAGCGGCCCCGCCGCCGAGACGTTCGCAGCCGCGCCCAACCCAGGCTCGCCGCCCCGGAAGTTATCCGCGGCGCCCTTACATCACTTCCGGGCAGGGCTCACTTCCTCCCCGACGCGGAAGTGCGGGGAGGCCCCGGGGCCGAGGGCGGCGGACGGAGCTTTGGTGCCGCCGTCCGCCTCGGGAACGTTCTGGAAGGCTAGATCCTGGAAGGCCGGGTCCCGGCAGCCCCGACGAGACGAAGCCGGCGCTCCTCGGCCTGGGAGCCGATGCCGGCCGCGCCCGGGAGGCCCCGTAGCGGGGCCGGACCATGAGCCTGCTGGGCGGCCCGGCCTCCTCGCCGCGCGCCCCGCTGCCGTCCAGCAAGGCCAGGATGAAAAAGCTCCCGAAGAAGAGCCAGAACGAGAAGTACCGGCTCAAGTACCTGCGGCTGCGCAAAGCGGCCAAAGCCACCGTGTTTGTGAGTCTGACCGCCGCTCGGCGCTTGTCCGCCTCGACACTCCTCTCCCTCGCGACGCGTCTCCGCACGGCGCTCCCCGGGCGGGGCGGCGGGCACCGCGGTGTCGGCTTGCGCACACCCGCTAGGCCCGCCCGCCGGGCGACCCCGGACGCCTTAGGTCGTTTCCGAGCCCGCTGCCTGCCTTTCGGAGTTGGTGAAGATTGAAGTGAGGAAGGTGGAGTGCTCGGCACCCCGAGGACGTGCCGGGGACTTGGCGGTCCTTGCCCCTCTGGCCGCAACGCTCTGGGAAAGGCGTTGGATTCTCAAGAGGACCCTAGAGGGAGGCACTGAAACCCAAAGATGATTTGCCCCGATCACTGGCCCCGGTTTCTCTACCACTTCCACTACAGAGCTTATTCCCAGGCACCCTGAATACACACAACTGACCCCTGCCCCAAGCAGGCCCGGGAAGCTTTCCAGTCATTTACCCCCACCCCCACCCCCGCCCCCTTTTAATACCTTGAGCCTCTCTAGTGTCTCTGCTTGTTCTTCTGTTGTAGAGGCACTGAGTCTACCGACCGACCGAGCTGGCCTGCAGGCCCCGGTCCGTGTTACGGTTTATCCCGGCTCGCCCAGGCCTGCCTGCCTCCGGGCTGGGAAGTCGGGAACCGAGTCCTCAGTCGCGCTTCCCACGTCTGAATCCCCCACCTTACCCTCTCCTCTCCACCAAAAGCTCCAACATTCTCTCAGCTTTTTGGGGGAAGCCTAAGGGAAGGTTTGGAAGTTAAACATTCTTTCCAGAAGCAATCACTTAGCACTTGCTGTGCGCTCTGGAGAGAAATGAAGGAAGTAGAATGAAGAGGACTTGATACTTCATTGGCCATTCCCTTTCTTTTATGCCCTCCCTACATGTCAGCGGTACCTAAGGTCTAGGTTACCAGAAGGAGGTTGGTTCCATCCAGTACTGGAAGCAGGCTTTGTGGAGAGAAGGGGGTGCCGCTTTGAACATTCAGAGTGCGAGGTCTCCCCTGGGGAACATCCAGAGGAGAGTGTGTCCTTTACAGCTCATGCTTGGCAAACAGATTGCATCAGAAAGACAGATGATTCTTGAGTACCCATGAGTAGATTACGAAGTTTAAGAATTTTGCATATTACAGTTGATTTTGTTCTACCCAGGTCTACTCTTCAGGGTTCATGTAGCATGAGATGCTTTGGGTTACATTGGTTTTGTGAGCTCCCCAAGAATCAAGGCACTTGGGAATGGACATTTCTCATATTTGGAAGGATTAAACTTAAGCCGTATGCCCTTTTCTCTGCCAAAGGCTACCCTAATTAGGGTGATCATATATCTTGGTTTGCCTAGGGCAACCCTAGTTCTACCACACTGTACTGGCAAAATAATTACCAGCATCCCCTTTTCATTCAGACATGTCCCAGTTTTAGTAAGTTATATAATTACCCTGCCCATAGTGGAACTTGACTCTACCTTTAAAAAACTTTTTAAAGTTTTTAAAAGCTGTACATTTTTTTAAAAGTTTGTCTGCAAGGTAGAGTAGCTCACCCAGCAATATAGACTATTTTGATTTGAATTATAGCTCCTCTTGGCGTGCCTGGGTGGCTCAGTTGGTTAAGCATCTGACTCTTGAGCTCAGGGTGGTGAGATTGAGCTCAGTATCGGACTCCTCACTGGGCATGGAGCCTGCTTAGGATTCTCTGCTCTTTCCCTCTCTCGCAGCCCCTTTCCCCACACCCCCCCCCCGCCCCCGATCTCGTTTGAGCTCTCAAAAAAAAAAGAAAAAGAAAAGAAATACAGCTCCTCTTCCTAGCATAATACTTTGATCTTTTATTCTTTTTATGTGATTTTATGCAAAAATTTTTCTTAAAGGAAAATGCTGCTATTTGTGATGAAATTGCTCGTCTTGAGGAAAAATTTCTTAAAGCAAAAGAAGAAAGACGGTGAGCTGCCTTCATTTTGTGTTCAAAATCACATTTTCAGTGATTGATACAGTGTTACTGTTTTGGGAATTTTTTCCAGTAGAATTTTTGTGCATTATACGACCCATTGGCTACTGATCAAGTACAGAGAAACTCACAACCGCTGGTACTGGTTCCCATTTACCCAAGTCATGTTGGACCCTGGGGATGAGACAGCTCCTCTGTTCATCTTTCTGACATGATCCTCTTGCCATATCTAATAAGCTATCTTCTTATAACTCTTCAATTATAAAAGAGAAGGGATAAAAGAAACTGCCTCTCATTCCATAAATACTCAGTATGTACTACTCTATGCAGACCACAGTCTGTATATAAAATATATACATAAGCAGGTCATGGTATGTGCCTTTTGGAAGCGTAACACCTTTCAACATCCAGGTAGAGGAACACTCTAGATGCAATAGAGATAAGCTACAGTCCTCTGTATGGCTCCTTGACATATTGTCCTCTGGAGCTTCATTATTCCCTGGGTCCAAGAAGAACTTTATTTTTATGAGTGTGATAATCTTTGTGTATAATTCTGGCTTTTCCAGCACTTGAGTAAAATATTGAACTGATATCAAACAGAAGTTCATACCTCTGCTCCTTTTCCTTCCCAAACTCAGGTATTTGCTAAAGAAGCTCCTCCAGCTTCAGGCTCTAACTGAAGGGGAAGTACAGGCTGCGGCTCCTTCCCACAGCTCCAGTTTGCCCCTGACTTATGGTGTGGCCAGCACTGTGGGAACTATACAGGGAACTGGGTCCATTTCTGGGCCCAGCACTGGGGCTGAGGAACCATTTGGGAAGAAATCCAAGAAGGAGAAAAAAGAAAAAGGCAAAGAGAACAACAAACTGGAAGGTACCTTGGGGAGAGGATATCAGTTGCCCCAGTGGCCCAATGACTGTTGACAAAGAACTGGTACTAACATGACCACAGATATACTCAAACTCTCATCTGGTCCTTAAGCAGCTCTCCTAGCCCTCAGAAAGCAAGTATATCAGAGCTACTTTGGGTGAAGGAATTCTAGACAGACCTGGCTAAATATGAAGAGAGCAGGCTAAGGGCCTCCCCCCTGCTCCCACACTTCCAGGTCTCTGGGATGCCTTCAGTTCAGTCTTTCCTAGAGGCAGGGAAATGGGCTAGGTGGCCTCTTGAGCACACGGATGGCTTGGGAAATTTCTGATCTGTTAAATAAAGTAAGAGGCCTTAAAAAGTGCAAGCCTTTTAGGTCCTCAGCACTAATGTTAAAATTAGCCACTGCCAGGTGGGTGGGTTAGAAAGATACTCTGGGCTTTTGGGGAAAAGCCCCCTGTGCCCATTCAGGGAGTATATAGAACCAGGATTGGCTTATGGCTCTTAGCATTCACGTGTCAATTTTTCCCTTCCCCTGAGCATTGGGAGGGACCTAAAGTGGGTGACCCCAGATTTGCGTTTCAGTTCTGAAGAAAACATCCAAGAAAAAGAAAATGGAGGGAGGTGCTCGCAAGCTGGTTCAGCCCATTGCCCTGGATCCCTCAGGACGGCCTGTGTTCCCCATCGGACTGGGGGGTCTAACAGTATATAGCCTGGGGGAGGTGAGTGAGACCAGCGATACATAGAGAGGAGAATCAGAAATACGGGAATGGGGTTGAGCCTTCCCTCCCCGTTCCCATTAGCCGGAGTCCCTTGCTGATCCAGACCAACCCCAGAAAACCTCCAGTCCCTAGGAAACCAGGTCAGTTTTGTCTACTGCCCAGCCTACACACTTTCTCTCTGTGATTCAAGTCATTCTTTGCAACCCCAAAATGGTCTCAAGGGCTACTACACACAGTACACTGGACTTCTGAATTCTCCAGCGACCTTAGTCGCAGATTCGGGGAATCTCTCTTCTAGATCATCACCGACCGACCTGGCTTCCATGATGAGAGTGCCATCTACCCTGTGGGCTACTGCAGTACTCGGATATATGCCAGCGTGAAGTGCCCAGACCAAAAGTGTCTGTATACCTGTCAGATCAAGGATGGTGGCATGCAGCCTCAGGTACCCACTCTCCTTATGACCGCTGTTTTTCTTTTCTTTGTTTTTATGTTTTTTTGGGTTTTTTTTTTTTTTTTTTTTTTTTTTGAGAACCTTCTCTGTGACAGCCACTTATGGGTATTACCTGTTTTGACACTTAAGCACATACCGTACAGTCACCATTTGAGTAACCCCAAGATGCAGAAAAGCGATTAGCTCTAAATCAGACATTTGCTAATAAGTGCTTGAGCTGGTATTCGGATCTATATCTGTCTGGCTCTCATAGTGACGACCTTTCCTTTGAACCCTGCTGCTTGTACTGTTGCTATGGTAACTGTGTGAGGCTAAACAAGCCTATATACAGGAAAGACTAATTTGATACTCTGCCATTTCAGAGGACCAGGATGGGGGTAGCAAAGATGGGGGTGTACCTATTAGTTTCTGGTTGCACACGCTCTTAAGGACCTGGAAGATGTGAACCTTAGTTTTGTAAATACCTTTGTTCATCCTTCCCACTGCTACCAATTCAAGGCAGCTGATTTTCCCCACCCATCACCTCTGATCATTAGGAAAAAAATAGACCATTTTCAAAGCTCCAGGCTTCAATGTCTGATGTTACAGATCACCAGAAAGTTGGGTGGAAGGAAGTAAAGGCAAGGAGGGGAACCTTTGAGCAGAAGCTGAGAGTCAGCCTGATGCATGTGGATAATACTGCAGCGCGCCTCTCCTGGTTACAGCGTTGTTAGATACAGGTGACTGTTTAGATGACCTGGCCACTGCAGGAGTTCTGTTTAGAAAGTATTCTAACAGAAAGACTCCTTGTAGCAATAGCCCATATTTATAACAAATTTATAAATTCACTGCAAATGTAATCAAAATTCTAATAAGATTGTAATGGATATTGACAAGCTGATTCTTAATTTCCTCAAAGACAAACTGCTGAAATATTTCTGAAAAGAAAAGTTTGTAGGATTTTAAGTATCCCCCCCCCTTTTATTTTTAAAGCTTATTAACCTCTCTAGACATTATTTTCAGGTACATCATGAAATTTAGTTCTTTCTTTTTCCAACTAACATGAAGTAATCTCTAGTGTGCATATAATGCATATAATATTTCAGTATGCTTCCAGATGATTCTTTTTCATCTCTGTAAATGCTAACAGGACTTTTAATTACTTTAGCTTTATAGAATGTTTCATACTATATGTTAACAGAAATATAGAAAAATATTTTTATAATCTTAAAGTGAAGTGAAAGCTTTTCTTTAGTAGGGCATGAAATGTAGACGTCATAAAGGAAAATAGTAACATATTTGACCATTAAAAATATAATGAATGACAAAAGACCTGATAAGTTAAATTAAAACTCAAGCAAAAAAACAGGAAGAAAATATATAACTGTGGATTAATATCCAGATAAAGTGTTCCTCTGGTAAAATGCAAAAAGCAATCAGAACAGGTATTTCATAGAAACAGTGCAGATGGTTGGGTTGGTAAGAACAGACCTCATTAACAATTAGGGAAATATAAATAAAAAGGCCCTATTTGGGGACGCCTGGGTGGCTTAGCAGTTGAGCCTCCGCGTTTGGCTCAGGGTGTGATCCCAGAGTCCTGCGATTGAGTCCCATATCAGGCTCTTTGCATGAGGCCTGCTTCTCCCTCTGCCTATGTCTCTGCCTCTCTCTCTGTGTCTCTCATGAGTAAATAAATAAAATCTTTTTTTTTTTTTAAAGGTTCTATTTTTCTCCTAGGCAAACAAGAGAGAGATTCATAATATTTAGTGTTGGCCAGGATATAGGAAAACAAGTATGCATTAGTACAAGTGAAAATTTTCAGTCTTTTGGAAGGCTATACTGACAAATTTAATATGTGTGTCCTTTGACCCAGAATACTGCTAAGTATTCAAGTATTTCCTAGAGAAATGTGCAAATGCTAGTAAAAGAGTTAATATATAAGTTATATAACTTAACTGTACATAATGGCATGTATGCAATGGCAAGAAAATAGGAATAGCTGAAATATGCATCAGTAGGAGAATAGATAAAAATTAAGATTTATCCACCTCGTGTATATTATGTAGCAGTTAAAAGAATGAAGTAGAGTTATACATACAAACAGGGAAAGCTCTCCAAGACCAAAATAGTAGATTGTGGACTTTTATTTGCTCTTTGTCCAAAATAGTATAGTGCATACAGTATAAAAGATTGGCATCAAAGTGACCAATACCAAACAAGAGAGTAGCCCTGGAATAACCAAAGAAAACTGTCTGTGTTTTTTTCATGCATGGCTGAGAAGTAGACACAAACCATTAAGTGTCTTCAGTTTGCAGGGTAGGTCATTGGTTGAAGTAACAAAACTGCTGACTAAAACTCACAAGATAATGATTATTGACAAAACTGAAAGAGCTCTAAAGGGACACCTGGGTGGCTCAGTGGTTGAGTGTCTGCCTTTGGCTCAGGGCATGATCCCGAGGTCCTGGGATCGAGTCCTGCTTCAGGCTCCCCATGGGAGCCTGCTTCTCCCTCTGCCTGTGTCTCTGCAATTCTCTCTTTCTGTGTGTCTCTCATGAATAAATAAATAAAATCTTAAAAAAAGAAAGAAAGAGCTCTAAGATTTGACACAGTAAAATTGAAGTGAAAACTGCAGAAGAAAACTAACAGCCGCAAAAACCATACTCAGGAGACTAGATTTGGGATTCTAAAAAATGATTAATAATGCACATGATAGTTTGAAAATATACAGAAAAGAAATTAATTCTGTTTGGAATAATTTGGTTAAAGTAAACATTTTTTAAAAACTAGGTACTGTTTTGGTTTTCCTTTGGTTTTTCTTAAGTTTTAATTTAAATTTCAGTTAACATACACTGTGATGTTAGTTTCAGGAGTAGAATGTAGTGATTCATCAGTTCCATGAAGTACCCAGTGCTCCTCACAAGTGCCCCTCTGACTCCCCATCCCCCATCTAGCCCACCCCTTGCCTGCATCCCTCTAGCAGCCCTCTTTGTTCCCTCTAGTTAAGAGTCGGTTCTATGATTTGCCTTTCTTTATTTCACCCTGTGTTCATCTGTTCTATTTCTTAAATTCCAGGTATGAGTGAAATCATGTTATTTGTCTTTCTCTGACTTCTTTCACTTAGTATGATACATTGTAGCTCTGTCCATGTAATTGCAAATGGCAAGAGTTTATTCTTTTTCTTTATCCATCAGTCTCTGGACATTTAGGCTCTTTCCATAATTTGGCTATTGTTGATAATGCTGTTATAAATATCAGTGTATTTATACCTTTAAATCACTATGTTTTGTATCCTTTGCGTGAATACCTAGTAGTGTAATTGCTGGGTCACAGGGTAGTTCTTTTTTTTTTTTTTTTTTTTTTTTAACTTTTTGAAGAAACTCTGTACTGTTTTCTGTTGTTTCCTGTGTTGTTAATTTTAAAAGCTATTCTGACGGGTGTAAAGTGATATCTTATTGTAGTTTTGACTTGTATGTCCCTAAATGATGAGTGATATTGAGCATCTTTTCATGTCTGTTAGCCATCTGTATTTTTCTTTGGGAAAATGGATACTGTTTAACCAAACTTTATAGATCACTAGTCAAGGAACTTAATTGGCTAAGAACTTGTTACAGAAATATTTTCTTCACAAAAATTCATAAAACTTGTAGAAAACTGGTCAAGGAGTTAAGATGGCTAGAAAATATATGTTATAAAAATACTTCCTTGGCAGAAATTCCTCAGTATTAGTATAGTTTTGATTAAAGGGTTTATATATATTTGTGTGTATTTATATATATATATAAAAATTATGTGTGTGTGTGTATATATATATATACACACACACACACACACACACACACTCTCTCAAGGAATTTTGCAATTCAAAAAATAAATGATGGTTGCAAGAAAAAATGGCCTGTGTTCCTCCTAAACATTAGAGTTAACCTAAGATTACATGATGTTATTTGATCTCATATATTTCTAAAATACCATTTGTGGGGCACCTGGGTGGCTCAGTCAGTTGAGCATCCGACTGTTGATTTTGGCTCAGGTCATGATCTCAGGGTCATGAGATGGAGCCCTGAGTCAGGCTCCCCCTCAGCAAGGAGTCTGCTTCTCTTTCTCTCTCTCCTTCTGCCTCTCCCCCCACTGATTCTTTCTCTCTCTAATAAACCTTTAAAAATAAAAAAGTAGGGGGGCCTGGCTGGCTCAGTCACTTAGTGTCTGCCTTCTGCTCAGGTCATGATCTCAGGTCCTGAGATTGAGCCTCGCATCGGGCTGCATGCTCGTGGGGAGCCTGCTTCTCCCTCTCCCTCTGCCTCCTACTTCCCTGCTTGTGTTCTCTCTCTGTCTGTCAAATAATGTCTTTTTTAAAAAATAAAAAATAAAAATCATTTGTACTTACAGATATAAGTAAGTGGATAGGAAAGGTAGTAACAAATTAAGTGTTGACTTGTGGAGAGCAGTCAAGTAAGGTGTATTGCACCAAAACAATCAAAGGACTTTGTTTTCTTGGATTGAATTTTTAACAGCCCTCTAGGAAATTGTGCCCACCTTCTAGTATCATATACATCAGCTTCAAGATCTAGAGTGAAGTAGTAGTTGTAGGAGTAATAGGTCTTTCTACTATTTCCTCCTTCATGGTTGATCTCATTGCCCTTTGGTCTTTCTCAGTTTGAAATTGTTCCTGAAGATGACCCTCAGAATGCCATTGTCACGTCTTCTGCAGATGCCTGTCACGCAGAACTGCTCAAGACCATAAGTGCTGCTATGTAAGTTGAAACTCGAAGACAGTCTGAATAGATCACTTGTAGAGTGAGACTTTGTTTTAAATGTACGGAAATCCTATATTTATAGAGCGCTCTCCTGTATCCTTTAGATTTCTTACCAGAAATCCTTTGGATTTCTCCAGAGTATCCAAGTCAAGAAAGTTTGTTCTCTGCACTCATACCCACATTCCATTCCTGAACCTTTCTCATCTCCCTCTAAACTTTTAAACTACAAATCCTCCCTTTCCTTTTTAGGGGAAAACTAATGCCCAACCTGCTTCCATCTGGAGCTGACTTTTTTGGGTTTTCTCATCCAACTATTCACAACTTGATCCAGAGTTGTCCAGGAGCTCGAAAATGCATCAAGTATGTGTGGTCAAATCCATTCCCTTGAGAGAAGTCCTGTGATGAGTGGGTCAGGGACCTAAGCTGACAGTTACTGCGTTGCTTATTCTTACACTTACTGAGCTGCTTCTATGTGCAAAGCATGCTTGCTCCCAGCCGGCGCACCTCAGTATTAGTCCCCTTGGCCTCAAGTGAACAGGAGCCAGTACCCCACTGTACTTGAATTACCATTTTCTGTGAGTACCATGAGAGCAGAAGGGTTGGGATGTCTTGCAGAATGACATGTCCCTAAAGGCACCTGTCTTCTCTAAGTTTCTTTGTTAATAGGATTTTTAGATATATCTACGGGAGGAAATACCTGATCTGGAAGTAAGAACAGGTCGTTACAACTAACAGACAGCTCTTGATAACGATACCCTTTGATCTCGCAGTTACCAGTGGGTGAAATTTGATGTGTGGAGACCTGGAGATGGGCTGCCGCCCCAAGGACTGCCAGAGGATGATCCAACTATAAGCTTCGAAGCCTTTCACAGACAGGCATTTGGTGAAGATCATGTTGATCCCATCCTGCAAGGTAGCTTCATTTTACCTTTCCGGCTTGAAAATTGTTTTTAGGCCGCCCCCTGCTCTCCAGAGTTGAGTAATCCAGATAGCTGGCCAGTAAGTGATAGAAACTTCCACCGCCCCAACGGCAGAGTCCCAGGCTCAAGGATGGGCTGCCCCACCAAGCTCTCCAGCAGTGCTGGCGGCAGTCACAGGGAGCAGCTGCCATCAGGCTAAGGCAGGGCCCCCGGAGAAGTTCAGCTTTCTCATTTTCTAACCTAAATACGACCACATGGAGCTCCAGGGGAGCGTTCACGGTGCAGGACTAAAATTTCAAATGAAGTGAAGGGGACCAGGTCATGGCCTTGGTCCCACCTATGGTCAGTGGATTCCCGGCCACAGAAGCGTGGAATGATCAGGGAGTCTGGCACTGAGTCATAAAGGGAGAGTCCTGGACTGGAAATAATAGAATTAAAATTCTCACTCTCTAACATATAACCCTAACCAAGTCACTTACTCTGTTTTGGCCACGATTTTCTTACAAAGTTCTGTCCTGTCTTAACAGACGAGGGCAAAATTCAGCTGGCAGATTTGTAAGGGTCTTAGGAATTGTAAGGACGTACTACATGCGTCTGATCAGTCCCCTGAGATTCCCAGGCAGCAGTGGAACTGAAGGAATGTTCTTCTCCAGGATCCTTGGACCTTCCAGAGCTTCAGCCCACACCCTTCGTGTCCTCTTACCAGCCCATGTTCCTGGCACACGAACCCCTGGCGGACACTCACCTACAGCACCTGAACTCTCTGTCACAGTGTAGCCCAACGCAGTCTTCAGACTGACCAGGAAGGGGTCATGTCCCACATCATTTAACTTAAGACTCCAAATGTGGAAGAAGACAGCAGTTCGGGAATGAAGGAGACAATTAACACATTGTCATGGACATTCCTGTGCCGACAGTATTCCCCGGGAAAAACTGCAGCTGCTTTATTTTTAGCAATAAATTTCTCTTTACAAATCTGCTTATTTTCATCTTCTTATAATCGGGATTTTTTTTTTTTTTTTTTTTTTTTGCTTAGCTCTGCCTGAGGTAGAGTAAACTTAAATGTTCTATAAGCCAGAGTGCGAGAAGGCTGCGGACTCAGAAGGGAGAGGCGGGAGTCTAACAGCCCTCCACCCGGATTCTGACCCTAGCTCCAGGAACGACGGCCCAGCCCCTGCCACCCAAGCACCTGCTTTATTTTCACGTCCGTACGATCCCAGTCCAGTGCTGCTTATCCCCAAGCTGGAGAGGCCCGGCCAAGGCACACCGTTCATCTTTATCATCACACGTCATCCTTCAAGGGAATCAGAAAGTCCTCTGTAATCCTGTCTCTCCCCTTTGCCATTCCTTATCTGAGAACATGCTTGTAGCCGAATACCTTGAGTCCACACAATACCAGATCCAGCGTGATGGGGGGGGGGCGGCTCCCATCCTGCAGGGCAGACTCGCCCGGTCACTTCACTAGCCGGGCAGTAACATGACTGGTGTTCTATGCAACCGAATGTGCTGGCCCTGCTGAGGGCACTGAGGGAGAGGCTTACCACCTCGCCTGACCCGGACCACTGGCAGTACCACGTGGGCTGCCCTCGCTGTCCGTCCTACCAGGTACCAGGGCCAGATGGAAGGAAGCAACGGAAGGACCCCCCCCCAGAGGCGGAAGAACGGGGAAAGAGTGGTGACAGTTGTCACTGCGCTGCAGTTCCTAACTGCTGACTGGGGACAACAAGGGGGTTCTTGTTTCCTAGGAGTAGGTGCATCAGCGGAGGGAGGGGGCAGACAGCCACACTGGCCACGGAAATACCAGAAACGAAAGTAACTGCTATTAACTTTCTGACTCTTAACTATAGACTTTTTATAAGTTTGTGTAGCTTTTACAGTACAAAAAAGTAAATAAAATTTGGATAACAGCAAACCTGGGGTATAAAAGGGATTACTCAAAGCTGTTAATGCTTCCATGTTTTCCTTTGTTTGCTGTGTATGTTGGCTAGACACGTGCACTTCCACAGAATGGATACCTGCTGCTTTTACCATACAGCAGATATACTGTATTACATACAGTCTGAGTAAGACACATAAAGGTGAGCCTCCTTTTAAGAAAGACATTTAAAAAATTTTTAAATAAGTTATTGTGCTGTTTGCTTTGATAAGAGTATTTACTTTTTAGCTTTCCTAGAAGAGTGGTTTTCAAACTAGAGATCCCAACCCATTGGTTTTTCCTAAACAGGGAGTCAAGACCTCTATTTTTTCAATTAAATAAAACACTTAGAACTTAGTAGAATGCATCACATGCCAAAATGTTGAAACTTGTATGTGTATGTGTATTTACATTAAAAAATCACATGCATCCATATGAAGGGGGTACATGAAATAAATGTAAAACCTTTTTTCTACAGGTCATTTTAAAAAACTTGAACCCTCCCCCCAGTATATTTAACACATCTTTTCATCTCTTGGATTGTTAAAGATTCAAATCTGACAATATCCAGTGTCAGTGGGATTGAGGCTAAATGGCACCATAGCTTAGTGGGTCTGTAAACCATTGGACCCTTCAGGAGAGTTAAGCTGCAGTTATCAAAATGTTAAACGTATTTATCCTTAAAACTGTTACTCCACATTAAGGATCCTGAGGAGGTAAGCAGACTATGATGTTTGCCTGTAACATTCTTCACAGTATTCATTTTAGCAGGGAAAAATTGGAAAAAAAATCTCTATGTCAACTAATGGAAAATTGGTTAAAGTATGGGGCTCCCGCAAACTGAAACACTTAATCTAACTGAATAATATTCAGTTTACGTAGGAAAATTATTTTGCTTGAGTAAGTAAAAAACCGATTATAAAATGATACAACGTGTAGTGTGTAAATATAACCCAAGCAAATCAAGTGAATGTTTACCAAAATATTAAATGTTTTTTGCCAAATGGTGAATTTTGGGGTGATTTTTACTTGTTTATACTTTTTGTTAGTGTCCAAATCTACAATAATTGTAAATCTCATTTTTTGAATGCTAAAAAGTTAAATTATTCAGCCATTAAAAATGAAGTTTCACATGACTTTTAATTTACCTACTACCTAAAGCTAATTTTTCCCCTTGTTGCACAGGTTACTGGGGGTGAAAGGAGCCTGGGCATTGGGTTCCTGACCATGCCGAGCCACCTGAAAATTAGAACAGCCCATGTGTGCATGTGTGTCGGCAGAGAGGAGGGTAGATTTACTTTTTCTCAGGAGTCCGTTCCTAGGTTCGTGGTTCCCCTCAGGTCAGATGCATATGAGGTCAAAGAATGGGTGTTGGGAGTTAGTTGTACACTAGGAAGTCCTCAGAGGAGCCAAAGTTCCTTGCAGACTGTATATTTGTGCTGGTGTTTTACTAGATAAATCCTGGCACTGACAGAGCTGGTCCTGATGCTCAGAGCTACACTTGGGCCCTTTGGGGTCAGGTGCGTGCTTATTGCTTTCGTTCTTTTCTCCCATTAAGGGAGTGGAAGCTACTCCGGCTTCAAAGAACAATTTACAAACCTGTTCCTAACCCAGTTTTGATGGGCCATAAATGTATACATGCCACTAATGATGATACTTTTATTTCCAAATTCCAATAGATGACACAAATATCAGGTGCAGTTAGCGTTTTTAATCAACCAATAAACAGCAGTATGAGTAACAGTACACACACAGAGCCCACTTTCACATTTGTCCCATCTGGATTATTTTTCTAAATGCTTATCGTGTAGCTTTATTTTCAGCCTCTTTTTTCTTCTATCTGGGTTATCCTTTCTTTTTTTTAAGATTTTATTTATTTATTCATAGAGACACAGAAAGAGAGGGGGGCGCAGAGACACAGGCAGAGGGAGAAGCAGGCTCCATGCAGGGAGCCCGACGTGGGACTCGATCCCAGGTATCCAGGATCACACCCCCGGCTGCAAGTGGCGCTAAACCGCTAAGCCACCAGGGTTGCCCTGGGTTATCCTTTTTATAGGTAAACCTCTTACCTCAGATTTCTACTGAGCCTACTTGCCCCTCCATGACCTCTGTTTTCACGTTGTCCAGAGCCAGTACGTCCCTCTTTCTCCTGACCCCTTTAGGCAGCCCCTATGCACCTCACCAAATGCCTGTGTGCAGTGCTGGCTGGTTTCAAACACTCAAGAACTGTTTTTGGCTGGAGAGAGAACACAAGTAAGGCTAGAAAGATTTCAGTTCCACATAAGGAAAAACTTAGGAAGTTTAGAAACTTCATACAGAGATTCAGTAACCACTTGCCAGGTTTCGTAAAGAACACATTAGTATGAGCTGGCCCACGTGGCCTTGAAGTTCCTTCCAACCATGAGTTTCCACAATTCTGGACATAAGGGGGCAACTGTGTGACAGGTCACACTCCCCACAGGGAAGTGAATGACACAGGTTCCATTTGTTTGTAGCTGGGAATTAGTCCAGTAAGACACTAGGCTGATTAGGGGACAAAAGGCAAGCATCTCGTTTGCCTGCCAGTACTGGCTCATCTCATAATCAGAATACAGAAACAGCCATTTGCTAGCAGGGAGCTGCCCAGTGCTTTTCTCTAGTTGCCTTTAAAAGCAACAGTCATCACTTCAACACCAAAAATCCAAATCTAAAGGACCCACACTTAAGTTCAATATATGATCAGCTGAGTGAAGTCAGTCAGTCGGAGAAGGACAAACATTATATGTTCTCATTCATTTGGAGAATATAAATAATAGTGGAAGGGAATATAAGGGAAGGGAGAAGAAATGTGTGGGAAATATCAGAAAGGGAGACAGAACATAAAGATTCCTAATTCTGGGAAACGAACTAGGGATGGTAGAAGGGGAGGAGGGCGGGGGGGGTGGGAGTGAATGGGTGACGGGCACTGGGGGTTATTCTGTATGTTGGTAAATTGAACACCAATAAAAAATAAATTTAAAAAATACATATATATGATCATATGCCACTAAGTCAATTAGCAAGCTTGCTGTGCTCTCCAGGACTAGTTGGTCATGAAAGCAATGAAGGGAGGCGCTGGCAGGGTGCTGCTGGGATGGTAGATGGGGCACTGCTTATATTCACAAGGCCATGTGGCCCAGGCATAGCGAACAGCAGCCAGAGTGCCATGACAAGAACCGGTACTCAGAGTCAGAGTCTGAGCCGAGAAAGCATCCATGGGAGCTGGGAGCCACTTGCACTGATGATCGCTGCAACATGAGATCTAAAGAGAGAATCATAAAGTCAGGATGGTTAAGTCAGGATAATTCCAAGAGATTGGGAACTGCCCATTAGACAGACTAGAAGGGAGAGAAGGAGCCACTCTTAGTCATGGATCCATTTCCTACAATAACCAGAACAAACCTGAGTCCAGGTTGGGTTTGGTCAACATAGCCATAGTGTGATGATAAATGTTCGTGTGATAAAATAAATTAATAAAACACTGAATTACTGAGGGAGACAAGGAACCATAATCACATAGAGCATTTAGAGAAGGTTCCCCTGAACAACCTTGCTGTGATCCTTCTGACCAGTTGGCAAAGCAGGTAGGACCTGAGCCAGTGGAGCCATCCAGCTGCTGCTACCACCCTGGCACTCCCAAGGGAGCCAGGCAATGAGGAAGGGGCACAAAGGAACCTTGGATAATTCACCTTTCTCCAAACAGAAAGCAATCCACTGAAGGGGACATAAATTATCCAGTACCCACAGGTTAAATTCTATCCTGCTCCCAACTCTGATTCTAAGTCCAGATGACGGGCAGATGGCCAGCAGCTGACTACAGAGAATGAGCTCAGTATGTATACTTCTGGGGAGCTGGAATGACCTAAAACCCGGTGTCCTAAGCTCAATGGGGTAAGTGCTGCCCAAGCACCTGAGGCCAGTGGATATTGTAGCTGGGACTCCAGAGGAGGAGCACCCTAGGTAAACTCATGTACAATTAAAGCGTGTCTTCAATATTCATTCATTCCTTCCGGTGACCTCTTTCCTTCCCCCGCCCCCAACTCCCCCTGCAGCCTGATGGCCTCATGGTCCCCAGAGACAGTCATCTGCATGTTCCATGAGTAATGCCTCCAGCTGCACCTCAACTTTGGAAGACCCCTACATAAGCTCTGTAATTATTAGCTCTACTTCCACAGTGGAATGACCCTCGCAAGGTACGAGAAGAAAGTAGTTCCATTACATTAATTCGCACCGACTTACAAATCCCCAAGCTAAGCCTCTCAAGACACTAAACTCAGTCTCAGAATTTGGGAGAGTGTGACATAAAAAAGACATCCAAGGATGAGGGAAATAACCCCGAGTGAGGAATCTTCCAATTGGTAACCTACAAATAAAGCCACAGGCCTTGCCAGAGCAAAGATGAATGCTCTGGGAGCAAAATACAAAAGGAGTATTTTAATGTGGATTCATTTTCCTTTCCTTGACTGTCCTAGCAAAATTGCCTCTAAGTGAAAGAATTAATAGCTACTCAGTCACCCCTCTGGGATAAACTCCGCCCTGCCAAAAGAAACCAAGCTCTGCCCACAGAAATGTTACAATTAAAGAGATGGGCTTCAGTGTGGAGAAAATCCTGACTCCCAACACAGGACGAACCCCTGTTGTTTCAACTATTCTCACCTCAAATATCTTGTCCTGCCTCTGCACCTGGATCTCCTGCGAATACATGAGGTTGAGCAGCCCCTTGTCGGCCAAGAGTTCCATCTTCTCAGGCAGTGGTCCTTGAAAGATCACCTTCTCCCCATAAGCCACTGCACGGGCCCCCAAGTGCAGCCGGTAGGCCACAGTCTGCTTGTCTCGAGGGTGGATGCTATAGGATAAACAACAGGGAGAGAACTTCAGGTTTGAGCTCAACGGTAGCCATACATTTTTTTTTAAGCATTATACAAAGCACCCTTTAGATAGGTAAGAATAAAGATGCCTCGGCGGGGGGTGGGGAGGACCCCTGGGTGGCTCAGTCAGTTAAGCATCTGCCTTCAGCTCAGGTTATGATCCCAGGTTTCTGGGGTCGAACGCTGCATCAGGCTCCCTGCTCAGCGGGGAGTCTGCTTCTCTCTCCCTGCTTGTGCTCTCTCTTGCTCTCTCAAATAAATAAATAAAATTTAAAAAAAAAGAATAAAGTTGACTAAATCTAACAGGGATCAGTGGCTCAACAGCTTAAGAGACATGGGTGAATGATAATAATCATAAACGAGGCTCTGAGCCCCCCATAGGTTACAAACCTTGAAAAAGTAGAGGACTTGGAAGGAAGGAATAAATGTCCCTGAGGGAGGGAGGAAAGGCACCAGAGCAGAGCTAACTCAAAGTTATTCTAACCACTGAAATCCTCTGAATCCATTGTTCATTACTTGGTCTCCTCCTGGTTTTATTCATCTAATCAATCAATCAATCTTCTTTGTTCAAAAATAAATATTTGGGATCCCTGGGTGGCGCAGCGGTTTGGCGCCTGCCTTTGGCCCAGGGCGCGATCCTGGAGACCCAGGATCGAATCCCACATCGGGCTCCTGGTGCATGGAGCCTGCTTCTCCCTCTGCCTATGTCTCTGCCTCTCTCTCTCTCTGTGTGACTATCATAAATAAATAAAAAATTTTAAAAAAATAAAAATAATTAAAAATAAAAAAATAAAAAATAAATAAATATTTGTTAAAGTTCCTACTATAAACCAGACACTAAGTGTTGGGCCTCGTTTCATTTCAAATCCCCTTGTATCCCACAGCTGGCGTGTGGGAGTCATCGGAGCCACTCACCTCTATCACATTACTCCCTGTCTGAGTTCACTGAAGCCAGGCACAGCCGCATGGCCTGCTCTGGCCAATGCAATGTGAGCAGAAGTTACCTTAATCACCAGTGTGAGCCTTGAAGGTGACTGGAAGCACAGATCAACTTGGAATCTCCGTCACTCTGGATCTGTGAGCAACTATAATGAGCAAAGCCTCTCTACTGACCTTCTTTGGACATGTGAACAAGAAATGTTGTTCCATCAAGGCACTGCTATGTTGGGGGGTTTAGTTACTGCAGCACGGGCCGGTGTAAATGATTAATAGAGAACACTCCTAAAGTCCAATCCTTAGAGCACTCTGTGCCCCTCACAAGTGAACGTCAGAGTGAAGGCCACAAAGAACATATAGTATTGTTCAAGCAAAGCCCAAGAAGCACCCCCATACCTGCCAAAAGGTGACTTCCTATCGCAGAGATCCATTGCTACCGCCATGAAAGTGTTGGGCATCCTCAGGTTGGGGACATAGCCAAAGTCTGCTGTTTGATGCCAACGGATCTGGGGAAATGTATCATCCGAGGGTGCAGACAAATAGGAAGATAACTAGAAAGTAGAGAGTGCTGCATCAGAATCCTATCGTAGAGTCTTCTTCATAAGCAGACCCTGCTTCTGCTTCATTCATTCATTCAAAATGCTCATTCAACAGGTATTTAGTGTGCTTCTTACTGTTGTGGCTGAATGTCCCTCCCCACACACACCACAGTGTGTCTGTGTCGCCCCTCTCGTCAAGAGGTGTAGTCTGTTTCTTTTCCCACTGAATCTGGGCTAAGCCTGTCATGTTCTCCAACCAACAGAATGCGGTGGAAGTGACGTGCAGCTTTTGAGTCATTGCCCGGAGCGCCTTTGCCTTCTCTTGCAACCTGAAGATGGCCATGTAAAAAAAAGTCCAGCTACCCTGCTGGAGAAATGACATGGAAGTGTGTGTGGGCGGGGGGTGGGTGGGGGGGGGAGGCCTGGGAAATCAGAAGACCCTTAGGAGAGAGAGGGGTTAATGTCTCAGCAGGCTCAGCCGAGAGGCCAGTCAGGTGAATGCTCAAGCCTTCAATTCAACTCGCAGCCACACGAGCAAGCCTGGCTGACATCACACAGAGCAGAGCTGAGCCGTCCCAGTTGAGCCCTGCGCAGCCGACCCATAGAATCATGAGCAAATGCAATGGCTCATGTTTTAAGGCCACTAGTTTGGGGGTAGTTTGTTACAAAGCAACAGGTAACTGATACACCTATCTATAACATGTTTGGGTGCTACAGGGAATCTGCCCATGAGCCTGTGGTAGACTGCATCAAAGACCCCAATTCTTCACACCTTCCTATATCCACACCTTCCTACCATTTGGCTTTGTGGTTTCTCCCATTAAGAGAAAGAGTACATTTCCCCCACCACTCCCTAAGCTAAGCTATGTGGTTTGCTTTGGTCAACAGACTGAAACAGAAGTTACAGTGTGTCAGTTCCTAACCTAGGCTTCAAGAAACCTGTGTGGTTCCCCCACTCTTTCACATTTCTGCTGTCACCATGAGAATGACACACCTGGGCCAGCCTGCAGCCCTCTGGAGAAGGATGAGAGCTGTGGAACAGAGCTCCCTTGTCTAACCCACTCCAGCCAAGGCTAGGTGAGAGCAGAGCCCCAACCCTACCCCGCCCCACCCCTGCCACTGACCCATAGAGATCTGAAAGAGCTCGGTGGAGCTCCCCCAACATCAACCAGCCCCCAGCTACCCACACGAGAGCCATAATAAATGTTAGTTTAAGCCATGGAGTTTTGAGGCGATTTGTTACATAGCAGTGGCCACCTGGTACAAGTACTTCACAGCTCGTTGGGGGGACAGCCCTGTCCATAAGAAATGTTAATAATCAATAGTATAAAATAGCATGGATTAAATGCTGTATCAGAGGCATAGACAGCAAGTACTCTGCAGTAGAACAAAGTTTATTATTATAATACAACATGGTCTCGGAATGTGTAAGAAGAAAAATGGCTGGGCCCAGAAAATATGAGCAATCACTACAAACAGGACATATTAGAACCTTATAATATGCAAAGGTAGGAAGGAGAAAGGTAATTTTGAGAGAGAGAGAGAGAGAGAGAGAGAGATCAGAAATGGAGCTGAACTGGAGGGTTTATGTAGGAAAAACAATGTTGCAAAGACAGTGAGGCAAGTATCTGGATAGTTTATACTTTACCCATAAGCTACAGAGGTGATGGTTGCAGAACATGGTGAATATACTAATTAATGCCCTTGAACTGAACACTTTAAAATGATTAATTAAATTATTATGTGAATTTCACCCTCAATGTAGAGAGCCACTGAAATTATTGACATGATAAAAGGACTATTTCAAAGGATTAACCTAGTGATTGTGCAAATGATTCTGTGTAGAAAAGAGCCGAAAAGCAGAGAGAGTGATGGTTCAAAAACTACCAGAACATTCTAGACACATAAGAGAAAAGCCTGCCCTAAGACAGCAGCAGGAAAGGGATGTGCAGGAATAAGACAACTTCAAAGACAAATGACAGAAGCAGGCAACCACCTGGATAGGGGATGGGACACAGAGAAAGGACAGTATCCATCACTCTGAATCTGGACATCTGATCTCTGCATGGGATTCCACAGATGTAGTAGGTAAGGTCCTTTACCACTGACTTCAAGCTAACCAAAGGAAGAGTAGGAAGGGAGCCCAACTCAGTCAGGTAAGCCTTTAAAAGAGGGTAGAGAAGTCAGAGACTCTCCCTGCTGACCTTCAGGAAGCCAGCTGCCATGGGTTCTACAGCTTCAAGGAAACAAATTCTACCAACAGCCACCTGAGCTTGGAAGGTAACCCCAAGGCTTAGCTGAGGCCCCGGCTCTGTCCAACACCTTCTCTGCAGCCCTGAGTGGAGGACTCAGCTAAGCCATGCACGGCAGGCTCCTCGCTCAATGCGTATAGCATTGTTTTAAGCTGCTATATATGCCATAATGTTTTAATGCAGGAATAGAAGACTAATATGCCAGGGATAGAACTTTGCAGGCAGAAGGAAAGGAAAATGGCAGGCCCTAGGACAGAGTATGCCTAGCGTGCTTAAAGACAGAAAGGCAGCCAGAGTAGCTGAAGTGGAACAAGTAAGGCAAAGAAAATCAGGAAGTGATGTCAGAGAGGCACTGGTGGCAGGGGCAGACCACATATCGCTTTGTTGACCTCACTCATATGGAGGAACCACTGGAGGTTTTTTTAAAGATTTATTTGAGAGAGAGAGAGAGAAAGCGCAGAGGGAGAGAATCCCCAAGCAGACTCCACGCTGAGTGTGGAGCCCACCTCGAGGCTCCATCCCACGACCCTGAGATCATGACCTAAGCTAAAACCAAGGGTTGGACACTCAACATACTGAGCCACCCAGGCACCCCTGGAGCCTTCCGACATGGCTTACATTCAAAGGCTCACTTTAACTGAAATGTTGAGAATATCCTAAAGGGGAAGAAAAGGGAAAAGCAGGAAGACCAGTGAAGAGGCAATAATACTTCAAGGAAGAGGTGATGATGCCTCAGACTGGCGCAGGAGCGCTGAAGGCAATAAGAGGCTGGCTGGCTCTGCAACATCCTGAGTAAACACTTCCATCTAGACTTAGAACTGACAGACTCCTACTCCTGCAAAGGGCAGAGGCTCCGAGGAAAATTCCTTAATATTACTGTGACGCACGCGGCCCCACACTTCCTTCCTTTTTTCTCTGATATTTATATCACCTTGCTCTCTGATTTAGACTGCGCCTTATTCTTAGCCCCAGTCCAGCCAAGGAGAGGCATCAACCTGTTATCCCCCTCTCACAAACCAGGATCTAAGAGTAAGTCAGACCACAAGCTGGGAAACAGTCTAGGTGAGCAAACCACAGTCTTGGACTCCATTTGAAAACATCTGTCCCCATCAGAGGAGCTATGTTTTGAAGAGACTGCTACCCCTTGGCCTTCTCACTCCCAGAGCCAGTAAACACCTGAGGTCATCCCCCACAAACGTAGCCAAATGAAGCTTTGAATTCAGGAAGTTTTCTGCTTCTTGGCCTCTTCCAGAAAGACTAGAAAATCCGCGGGAAAACACCGGAGAGGGTGCACTAGTAGTAGAAAGGATACGATCTGGAACTAAGGGGACATTCCCAGTTCTCTTACTAAAATCTCTTAGGCAAGTCTGCTTTAACATATGAAATGCTCAAAGGTGCTAAAGCTTCCCAAAGGAACTCCACCAAAAGGCCCAGTGAGTGACCCTTCTTCTTCTCACACAACACCCAGAAGAGCCACGCTCAGCAGCCAGTGTCATGATGAGAATCGCAGCAACAGAGCTACCGGAAAGAGTCTAGGGTATGTACTAGCCTGAAGCCCAAGAGGCAGAAATGCTAAACACAGCCACTCCAGCCAAGGAAGCTGTTTTCAAAATGGCAGTTTGAGAAGAATTCCTGCAGCAATTCGCCAGCTTCATTGCTTGCACTACCCCAGAGTGGCCACGCAGAGGCACCAGCATACTCCACACCCAAATGAAATTCTTGTTCCCGCCCCCCCATCTGAGATCTACTAGGGTGCTGTTCAGCCTCCCACAGGGCTTAATAGAAATACTGCCCCTAATGAAAGCATATGATAGCCAAAGAATATAAAAGTGGCCATATTCAGAGGACTTTACAACAGCATCCTTGCACTCCGCTCCGCCGTTCCTCCAAACCCTTCGTACACAGGCATACTCCTCAGGATCCCCTAGTCTCCTGCTCTTGTTTCCTTCCCATGCTTCAGTACTAGTACCAGTTCATCCTTCCTTGCAGATCAACTATCCCTCCAGATTTGCTGACTTCTCTCATTGACAACAAGAAACACTAACATCACCTGGCATATGCCATGCTTTATGTGGATTAACACACATAATAATTATAATAAGGAAGATAATAATGAAAAAATAATACTTCAAATAATAATCCTCCTATTCAATAACTGGCTCAAAATCACACAGCCAGAGAGGTGTCAAAGCTGGATTTGAATCTAGGCAGGCTAGCTCTAGATCCATGCACTGAACCATTATTATGTCATATTTGGTATTTCTCTTTGAAGGTATACATTTGTATTCCCAGTTTTCCACAAGCAACCAACATGATTTTGTCGATGATGGCCAGTGAAAGCCCTGAGACTAAGGGACCTAGTCTCACAAAATGGTAAGGCAATAAGTGCAAGGACCAGGTCTCTGATTCACGCTCTATTTCTAGCACCTCACACAGTTCATGGCATATAATAAGCATACGACACATAGTTAGAATTGGCTGGAGTCACATTCAAATCACCATCTACACAGCAAAGACAAAAAAAGAACCTCAAAAGTCCAAATGGAGTTTCCACCAACAGAAACACAGAACTGATGACAGGGCTTGCTATTTTGATAATAATGAGTAGAATCATCCTGTTTCAAAGTCAAAACAAATGTGAGAAAGGCGAAAGAACATGGTTGTAACATAATTATAAGTGGAAAGGAGGTCTATAAAAAAATCTTTATCCAAAAAAAGGTACGGTGAAATAGGACAGGGTGGAAGAGACGTGAGGATGGTGAGCAGGAGGGATCTGTGGGTGCGGAGCCAGACATCTGGAAGTATGTGTGTCCAATTCAAATATTAAAGCCTATTCCATTATTATGCCATGAGTTGGGCCCCATTTTTCTAACACCTTACTTGTTTTATTTCCTAGATTGCAGGGAAGTCAGAACTACCACCCTGCTAAGAAGTCCAGGTATTGGAAGGGCCATATGAACAGGTAAGGTCACACCATTATGAACTTGGTTAAATACATTTATTCCTTTTAGAGAGCAGAATCTTTCTGACTAGTTGCCGCTAATTCAAAGTATGATTTCCCTCGATATTTTCTTTTCATTCACGTGTTAGGCCATATTTAATGACTGCTGACCAGTTAGATACTGGGACATAAGTGTGATCCAGGAAAACATGGTCATGGGTGCAACCAACATGCAAGTAAAATGGGGAAGGACAGGGTGCTCCTTTCCCGTCTGGGGAAAGGAGGTACCTACCCCAGATGCTGAATACTCACAGAAGGCTTCCTAACCTGCTATCCTGGCTGGGGTCTAAAGGATGAAGTTGGCCAGGAAAGTGTGGGAGACAAAGGATGCTCCAGGCAAAGAGCACGTGCAGGGGGCTGGGAGAGAGAGCAAGCTTCACTGTAGGGGCTGGAAGAAGCACCACCGAGTTACGGAGGGCGTGGGGAGGTGAACATTCTCGCACATAGCTGCTAAGAGTACACAGTTTATCCAAATTCATAAATGTCTACAGAGGAACTTGAGGACAGGTTCAATCCCTTAAACAGCATTCAGTCTGACCTTGGAATTTCACTTCTGGGAATTTATCCTATGGGAAGAATTAAGCATGCATACAATGATTTAGCCACAAAGAAAATAAACTTATGCCACTGCTTAGAAAAGCAAGATGTGTAAAGCAATCTTAGAGCCCATTTATTGAGAGCTAGTTAAATAAATTAGAAAACAACCAATATTATAAGTTGTGCTCAAGATTAATATTTATTGGCATGCAAAACTGCTCGCAATATGACATTAAGAGCAAAAGCAAGATATGGTACAGTGCCATGGTATGGATCCCCCTACAAAAAACACATGAGCAGAAGAGGTCTGCTTACTTCAGGATTGAGGAATTAGAATCGTTTCAGCTTCGTTTTGCTTGTCTTTTAAATATCTTTAATGAACACGTATTCCTTTTTTAATTAGAAGCATCAGCCACTTTTGAACCTTTTTTTGCAGATGTACTTGCCCCATCAGTGAACTGAGATGAGTCTTATGCTCAGTTCTCAACCAGCTGACTATGAGGGCAAAAAAAGGGACTATGGATTGCACAACATACCCCCACACCAATGGACCAACCCTTCTCCCTCCCCACACATACCTGGACAAATCCAAATGGGAAGAAGCGCTCGGTCTGCCCCTGGGAGCCATGGTGAAAGGTTTGGCGCCAGTCTTCAATGAGTGCAGGGAATGTGCAGTTGTACAGATCCCTGTTAAAATTCATATTGGACTCCCCTAAAAACAGTCCAGATCATGAGAGGAGTTTGGGGGGGATGCAAACACAACCACACATTGCTCCCCAACCTCTATCCATACCCTTAGAGAGTGGGCCTTCCTACGGTCTCTTTGGACTGGGCTTCTGACTTGTTCTGGCCAAGGGGGGCCTCAGCAAATGGGAGGCAAGCAAAGGCTTGAAGAGCCTTGGACTTTGCTCTCTCTTGATACACTGGATCCCTGAGACTGCTACATAAATGATAAAGAAGTCAAACCAATTTGCTCAAGGCTGGGAGGCCACCTGAGTACTGTGATGCCACAGCAGTCAACAGACAGAAGGGAGAGGCCATCCTAGGTTGTCTAGCCACCAGACACCTGCCAGGTGGCCAAAGGCACATAAAAGATCCCAACAGAAATTAACTAAAGCAGTCTATGCAGGAAAACTACCCTAATAATCCACCAAATGGTCAGCTGAATAAGACTGTTATTTTTTTAAGTCACTAAGTTCTGGGGTGGTTTGTTATGCAGCAAAAACTAACTGATACAATGAAGAAACAGCAAAATGAGCACTCACCCTGGTACCATATCACCCCTTTCAGAGTCATATTATGCAGTGGGTGGATCATGGCATTCCAGAGAACAGAGTGGTTACTGGGACCAGTCACAGAATTAGATTGAGTGAACCTACAATTGATAAGATGTGCAAGTGTCACGAGAGAGCTAGTGACTGATCACGTGACAATCCCTAAACTGGGTATCTATCCAGCTTTTGCTTGGCATAAAATTCTGATGAAAGCAACACAGAATCAGATTGAAACACTGTTTCACACAAAAATATGTGAACAGCCTCCAACTTTCATATCTATCCTGGTTCTTCCAGGATAAGTGTATCAGTCAACTTTCTAGGAGTTCAGAGGGGGCCATCCCAGTTTCCAGATGAAGTCACTAAAACCAGAGAGGAGGAGTGTTTTATTATCTGTGTCTCAGGCAGACAATAAATTTATTTAACTGGTACTCAGTGGATAGACACTTGGATGTTTTTTAAGCTTTCTGCTTATCTTCCTTATAGCGAAAATCACTGCCTATAGGCTTAATTATGTTCTTAAGATAAATTCCCAGAAATGGAATTGCTGGGTCAAAGGGCACATTTTTTCAAGGCTTTGAACACATTCCTAAATTTCTCTGAAAGATACATATGTGAGTTTATACTCATGGCAGCTGTATATGAGAATGCCCACTTCCCCACACACTTGGTGGCATCCCTTGACATCCTCAGAGATCTGGAAAGCCTGGTTTTAGATCCCTCCCACTCTATGTAGGCCATTCTCTCAGTTCCAAAGCCGAACGTCTTCCCTCTCCCACAGGTATGTCTATACCAAGAGCTACACCAAGAGCCCAATCCTCCCCCATGGGTCTTCCCAGATTTAATGAAACAGCATCTGTGAAAGCAGTTCCCATACTTTAATCTCTGTGTTGCTGTTAGTGTTGGGATTTTATCCACAGTATGTTGATAGTATCTACACTTCTAGAGGTTGTTGGGAGTACTAAGTGAATTAATACATATAAAATGATTACAACAGTATCCAACATAGAGGAAGCTTTCAGTAAGTATTAGCTATTACTAATATTAAGGAAAAGGATCATAATTGCATCTTGACATATTCTCAGATAAGTGTGGTGCTAATGACAGTGGAAATAACATCTCACATGTCCAAGGACTAAGTTATATACATTCAGTACATATTTGGACACTCCACAAATACCTGACTCCCCAAAAAAAACCATGATCCTTCTCTCTTATAAAACTTCCTAGATATTTTTCCCAGACTGCAGGATACTTTCTTACCCTTGTGTAGGAACGCCACAGGCTTTCAGCGACCTTTCAGATGACCAGGCTTCAATGGGTGTCCCACCCCACGAGGAGGAGATCAGCCCAATGGGGTACTGCAGAGTGTCATACAAGTTACGCCCAAAGAGCCAGCACACTGCTGACATGTACTGGAAAATTCCATGGCCTAAGTTCTCTGTTCAGGAAAAGTTAAAGAAAATGAGTCAGAAACATAGTAGTTCTACAACTACATATAAGTCACTGGATTGGCACTGCAAAAGATCCAAACAATACAGGTACTCAAAAAGTTGAGAGTGTAATACTGGGAATTCAAATCCATTTCGAATGAAATAAAATGGACTGAGCACCTTCTAGGTGCCAGGCACTTCTAGATGGTTGAGATACAGTAAATAAAGAGATAGAGAGAGACATGGAAGCTCTCCTCATAGCAGACATTCTACAGAATAAGACATTTACCTGCAGGACACCCGGGCGGCTCAGTGGTTGAGTGTCTACCTTTGGCTCAGGGCGTGATCCCAGGGTCCTGGGATTGAGTCCCACATTGGGCTCCCCACAGGGAGCCTGCTTCTCCCTCTGCCTGTGTCTCTGCCTCTCTCTGTGGGTCTCTCATGAATAAATAAATAAATTCTTTAAAAAATAGACATTTACTTGCATAAAATATACGGCAAAATATGGTTAAGTGCTTCCAGGGGTACAAACAAGTAGTAAGGGGTTTTAACAGCAAAAGAAAGGATAGTGAATGAAAGGCAGATCACAAAAAGCCTAATAAAACTGACCCCCTCCCCTGAGCTTCCATAACACTCTATGCAGAGTGTTTCCCTTACCCCCCTAAACTATTAGCTGCTCGAAGGCAGGAACCTTATCTTATTTACTTCTGCTTCCCCCATGTCTAGTACCTGATGGAGTCTCAGTAAATGTCTGTTGGCTGGTGTTGGGTGGCTGTAGGTAGCTGGTGTCAAGAGGGATCTACTGATGGGTAGGTAGAAGGAAAAGGTAAATAGGGGGTGGGGGTACACAGCTGGCATTCCAGGCAGAAGAAACAATGTAAGTAGGCATACAGAGCAGGAAAAATATTGAAAGTATTTGGCGCCTAGACCACAAAAGGAGAACAGCAGAAGGTAAGATGGGAGTCACATCTTGGAGGAAAGAAAGCAGAAAGCCAGAAAGCCACTTGGAAATGCCTGGGAATGAGAATGCATGGAAGGCAGCCCCACCATCCAAAGTGTCCACACCCAGGCAGCCCAGGTGGCTCGGCGGTTTAGCGCCACCTTCAGCCCGGGTTGTGATCCTGGAGACCTGGGATTGAGTCCCACGCCTGACTCCCTGCATGGAGCCTGCTTCTCCCTCTGCCTGTGTCTCTGCCTCTTTCTCTCTCGTGCTCTATGTCTCTCATGAATAAATAAATTTTTAAAAATGTTTTAAAGTTAAAAAAAGAAAGTGTCCACACCCTAATGCCTGCCATCTGTGGAAATGTTACTTTACATGGCTATGGGGACTTTGTAGGTGTGACCAGGGTTGAGGACCTTGATTGTCCTGAATTATCCAGGTGGCTCCCATCTAATCACGAGTCCTTAATATCAGAGAACCTTCCCAGCCAGGGTCAGAGATGTGACAATAGTAGGAGAGGCAGCAGGAATTTAGAATATGAGAGCGCCATGATCTACTGGGCTCTTCCTCAGATACCTGCAATGCCTCACCTTTCTCAATTGGGACCTCCATGGCCACTCTCAACTGACTGATGTATCACTGACCTCTACCCCCTGAAAACCACAACCCTGTCCCAGCCCCAACAGTCCTACTGTACCCCCTTCCCTTATGTATTTTATTTATGTATTTTTGTCTCATTAGCTTGCTCACCATCTTCCCTATCCCTTGATACTCAACAATGTATTTGGTCTCTAAATTTAGAGTGAAAGGGAGGTGATAGCAAGGTATAATGTATTATCCAAATCTAATGGATTCCTGAGTTTTGGGTAACATATAGGGAAAGTTCATAGGCCAAAAGATTTATCTAAAAATTTACCCAAATTGAATCAGTGCCTGAATTCAGATAGTGTGATACTGAGTAGTATCAGACACTTTGTATATAATGTACTGATTTTATTATTCATTTCCTGTATTCCTCCACTCTAGAATGCAAGCTCCATGAGATCAAGTGTTCTTGCCTGTCTTATTCACTGCCATCCCTCCTCAAGCATTCAGAACAGTGCTTAGCAGACAGCAGCCTCTTGAACATTTGTTGAATGAATTAACACTTGAAAATGTGGGAGCAGACAGGAAATGACAGATGTTGGTGAGGATGAGGAGAAAGGGGAACCCTTTTACACTTTTGATAGGAATGCGAGCTGGTGCAGCCACTCTAGAAAACAGTGTGGAGGTTCCTCAAAAAGTTAAAAAGAGAACTACCCTATGACCCAGCAATTACACTACTAGGTATTAACCCCAAGATACAAACATAGTGATCCAAAGGGGCACCTGCACTCCAATGTTCATAGCAGCGATGTTCACAATAGCCAAACTGTGGAAAGAGCCCAGATGTCCATCAACAGATGAATGGATAGAGGAATATTAGCCATCAAAAAATGGAATCTTGCCATTTGCAACAACGTGGATGGAACTAGAGGATATTATGCTAAGCAAAATAAGTCAATCAGAGACAGACAATTATATGATTTCACTCAAATGTGGAATTTAAGAAACAAAAGAGAGGATCATAGGGGAAGGGAGGGAAAAATAAAACAAGATGAAATCAGAGACAGAGACAAGCCATAAGAGACTCTTAATCACAGGAAACAAACTGAGGGTCATTGGAGGGGAGGGGTTGGGGGAGACAGGGTAACTGGGTGATGGACATTAAGGAAGATGTGTGATGTGATGAGCACTGGGTGTTATATAAGACTGATGAATCACTGACCTCTACCCCCTGAAATCAATAATACATTATACGTTAATTAACTGAATTTAAATTTTTTTTAAATGTGGGAGCAGAGATTACCAAAGTAAAGCAGGTACAGACAAAAAAAAGAAAAGGGATAAGAAAAAGCACAAGGGACCACATCTGGAGGAAGAGACTGAAGAAAGAAAAACGAGAGAGAGAGAGAGAGAGAGAGAGAAGTCAGAGGAGAAGCATTAGGAAGAGGACCATGCAAGCCAAGAAGAGTGTGCAGTTTCTTTTTTAAGACTGATTTATTTATTTATTAGCTTACTTTATTTTAGAGACAGAGAGAAAGAAAGCAACAGTGCTTTCTATTAGGGCAGAGGGAGAGGGAGAATCCCAAACAGACTCCCAACTGAGCACAGAGCCAGCCACGGGGCTCAATCCCAGGACCCTGAGATCACAACTTGCGCCAAAATCAAGTCAGACATTCCACTGACTGAGCCGCCCAGGCGCCCCTGGAACATGCAGTTTCTTTATTTTTATTTTTATTTTTATTTTTATTTTTATTTTTATTTTTATTTTTTTTTGAACATGCAGTTTCTAAAAGCGGTGGTCAGCAGCGTCAAGGGCCAGAGAATCCAGTATATAATTGGAAGAGCAGCAGTAGCCTTGAGGTGAACAAGTTGTTGAGATGGAAGCAGAAACCAAATTACAAAGAACACATGGAAAGGCAGTGAAGAGAATGAGAACAAAAGATGTTCTAGGAAAGCTTAACAAAGCGACAGAAAGAGGTGAGGCATCATGAGAAGGGTGTTTGTTAAGTTTCATTTTGCTTTGTTTCATTAGAATAAAAGAAAGACTAAATCTGAGAGCAGGGCCTGTGCCTGTCCTGCTCACTGCTGTATCCTTGGGGCCCAACACAAAGCCTGACACAGAACAGGCAGGAAATAAAGATTCAATGCTGAATGGACAGGGGCGTGGAAGACCAGAGCTCAAGGGGTAAAAGAAAGGCCATGGAGGGGGTGGCCCCCGCATCAAAAGCAGCCCTGAAAGGACACCAGTCAGTTGGGTTCAGACACAGAAACAAAGGAAGGGGGAGAAAGGAGAAGCGTGTTGAGGCAGTGGGGAGAGACGCTGGCGGAGCTCATGCTGCATGGCCTCAGTGTGTTCAGTGAAGCTCAAGGAAGCATCATTGCTCATAACAAGACGGAAGAGTCACTGGTGGGATCTTGGGAGGGAACGTGAAATGGCTACTGTCAGGAATCGGGTGGCCAGTCAACAAGGAATGAGGAAAAGGATGGTGGGATCATGATAAATAGATCAGAACCGAATCCGGGATTACGGATTCCACCCAGGGCACTGATCCATCATGTAAGAGATGGCTCATGTTCCAGCGATCGCTTACCTGTGGTGGGCTTAGCCCACTGCAAGTCAACCTTAGCAAGATCCTCCAGCTCCTGCTCTGCCTGAATGAGTGACACGGAGAATATACGGACAGACTGATAGGCTGCGGTGTTAGCCAGCTCCCTGGTGGCATTGAATATCTAGAAAAGAAACAGCAATGTCATTTCTTACCCCCACCTAGTGGGTGGTCAACTATCCTACTCTTAATAAACACTGCCAACCCTCTGACCTCCTACTGAGCCTTCATATACCAAGATCAATCAAATAAATAACCAAAACCAGAGATGGGCTTGTCTGAGTCAGCTTGATCCACCTTGATGAACAAAGACCATGATGAACCACATCCCCGAAGAAAGCAGGAATACAGTGAAATGTGAGATCTCCAAGAGCAAGTCTGAATTAGATGAGGTCTAGGCTGAAGGTCAACTACCAATTAGACCACTGTGATATCTTAAAACTAAAATAAAAAAACTAAAATACTTCACTTCAGAAAAAGTATCTGATGATATAAACTTAGCATTAACTTCTTTTCAAAATGGAGCCCAAAAGGCCAGGGGGGAGGTAGATTTGTGTAATCCACAGCACATGAGAGAGGTGTCTTCCAAAGGAACACACCTGAGAAACACAACTGTAGAAGGATTGAAACATACAAAAAGTCTCAAATGCTTATATTCTCATCTCATCCTGGCACATCACCCAAGAAAAGCACGGGACGCATGGCAGTTTGAAAGGTGGTGTTCGCTGTGACTGCTGAGAGCACGCCCAAGGAACCAGACAAAGAAAAGCATCCATCCAAAGAAACCACTTTTTTCCCAAATCCCTTCCCAAAACCTCCCCAGTTGCCAAGAGCATGACAGCAATGGCTTGGACCTTTTCTGGATGAGGATGAGCTCTACTGAGTGGTTTCTTTGTTAGTCATTCTTCTACGAGCTTACTCAAAAGTGCTATTTCCTCCCATCCTGACTTTGCAGCTAGTTTTTTCTTTAAGAATGTATTGCAGGGATCCCTGGGTGGCGCAGCGGTTTGGCGCCTGCCTTTGGCCCAGGGCGCGATCTGGGAGACCCTGGATCGAATCCCACGTTGGGCTCCCGGTGCATGGAGCCTGCTTCTCCCTCTGCCTGTGTCTCTGCCTCTCTCTCTCTCTCTGTGACTTTCATAAACAAATAAAAATTTTTTAAAAAAAAGAATGTATTGTAAATATATTGTTTTGTTTTGTTATTTGTGTGTGTGTGTGTGTGTGTGTGTTTCCTCATCTTCTCTCTACTCCCCTGGCCTCGTCTGGTTTTCCCAAAACAAAGGGCTAACAGGAGCATCAGGAAGCCCAGTTATCATTGGCCTCAGGGAACAAGAAGAGCTCCAGCTGACAGAACTGCCACAGCGAGAGGCGCAGGAGGCTGGGATTCTTTCCATTGGCCTCTAGCCACAGAGTGTGCAGCTGGCTCCATCTCCCTCCCACCCACCACGGGGAATACAGCTGGCCCTCCAGCCCACGGTGGAGAGAAACCCTGGAGCAGCCAGGGTGGCCCCCACAGGGCATTTCATTGAAAGAGGCTGCCCCTTGCACCACTTTTTTTGACTTGCCACGGAGCCTGCTGCGGCCAATAAGCCGGGCCAGCTGCAAATGAAATGTCTGGGGTGGGGAGCCACAGCTTGAAATGCCCCCTGGGTGACAGCAGCTCTAGCCGGTCAGGGTTACAGGCCTTCCTGCTAGCAGGACAGAGATTATATACGGTCTCCGGAAAGTTCCATAGGAAATCCAGACCTGTTTGTTCAGAATCCTGCCTGGCAAGCCTACTGTAAAACAAACAGCAAAAGAGTAAAAACAGGCTACAGAGCTCCACAGTCTATTCTGGCAGGAAAATTATTTTTCAGCAGCAAGTACCTGTAAAATGTCACCTCCCTAGAAATCAGCTCTGCTCTGAGCGCTAAGGATCCTACGTTGCTGCCATGGAAACGGGAGATGAAACCGCCTTCCTTTCTCTCCACCCACACGGGCTTCCGCAGCGACTGGGAACTCGAGTGCCTCCGTGAGATGCCAGTGTGGGCAGGCGGTGTGGACCAACCGGCGACGGGTCGCGGAGACCCGCTGCTAGCCCCGTGGAGCAGGGCAAGGCCGACACGGTCCTAGGTTTACCAGCACATGGAGCCGGATCCCAACCCCGGGCTGGGAAAAAGTCCCTTTTTCAAACTCACATTTGTGTACTGTTTCAAGCCCAAACTCGAAAGCCACAGCAAGTGTTAAAAAGGGTGGTGCTGGGGTGGGGGGCGATTCTTGCTCTACCTGATGACAATTCTTTCTGAAATTGGTGTCCTTTCCCAGTGTCACCAAGCCCTCTCGATTGGAAGCGCTTCCTCGGGGATATTGGCAGTGAATTTAGGAATAAAGAGATTTCAGGAAGATTTTCATTTAAATGACACTTGGTTTCCCCGGCTGATCAAAGGGGAAGCCTTACTCCATCTGCTGAGATCAAATTTCATCTCATCAAACACCTCAGTGTAATTATTTTTCTACCAAGTATTTAAATGAGGATGTAAATGAATACCAAGGTATTTGAAGTCATTAAGGCTGCTGCGGCTGAGAGGGAGACCCACTGCCTCTCCAGGGACCCCCAGTTCACCATCAAAGCAGCTGCTCGCCGGTGTTCATTTTGTAACCTTTATGCCACATTCTTGAATTAATGAAGAAACGTCAAGAATCTATTTTCCTCAAAGAATCTTGGCATGGGGTCTGCATGAGGGAGCAAGGCATGTGTGTGAGAGTATGTGTGTGTGCGCCGGGGACACGCGGGGAGCTCTACTTAAAAGAATCTGGATTCTGTACGTTGCGGTCCCTTCTCCTACTACAGTATAACTGAGCAGTTTTAAAGTAGAGGGAATAACTATAAACAAGCCAGCCATCATAACTCCCATGAATCTTTTATTGTAATATGGTACCAGCCCTTTGCTTCTGGATTTTGACTTCTCTACGTGTAAAGGAGGAATGTCAGGATTGCCACGATATTGAAAACTGGGTTTCCTAACACTGGCCATCTTCTTCTAAGCCTAGCTAGAAATATCCAAGTCTTAAGACCTACCCTGACTTAGGAGGCAACAGATGAACGTTTAGACTTTTCTCCATTTATACACATCTCACTCAGCGTTATAAATAACACTCAATCTTAAAATTCCACTTTACCCTAACAACAAGATGGGCATACAATCTGCCATTTCCTTCATTTGAATGTGAAGAGTGGTAGGTTATAGTAGAAATCTTACCTCCTCAGAAAAGTCATGTGGAGGGGGGCAAAGAGAAGAGAGAGACACCATGTGTGTGTACATGTGTGTGTGCGTGCACATGCATGTACATGTGTGTATGTGTGTGTGTGTCTTGTGTGCTGGGAGTCTTTAGAGGAAAAGGAGCAAAAGGGATAAAAGAGGAGTCATATAAAGCATCTTTTTGATCAAAAAACAAAGTTCTACATAGTGCTAAGAGACTGGAAAACTTGGCTTTGGATACCGTCAGCACCTAAAATGCTGTCTTACAAACTAAGTGCATGATTTAAAACAAAAAAATAAAAAATGAACACTTGGCTGTGTCAGAAGGAATCTTTTTTTCTATCTCCCTGTATCTCAGAGCTTGTATCCTTAGTCTAATGCACAAGATGCGTAAGAGTAAATTCTAGTCAGAGAGAATGTGTTCACTCTTAACAATATCAAAATCTGATTTAGCTTGACAGAAAATGGGATGCGATCCCCTGGCATAGACTGCTATTGAGAACCTGACTGTATAGATACAAATACATCTGGTCCATGCCTTTCTGTGCAAACAGGAAACTACAATTAAAGCATTAAGGAAAGTACTGTTTTCCTTAGTGAGTTAACAGCAATCCCACTTCTATACAAAACCATGCTTTCTCTCAAGATACAAAACTTCAATTTTGCTTCCATTCACTAGCACTAAAAGGGAACACAGTTAAAGTTCACCTTAATAAACATTTAAATTCAAAGTTGTCCATATATTTAAGCAGGGCAGGAAACAACAGTAAATAACACATCAGTTATGAAGCCATAAACACAAGAATTTAGATTCTGAATTACAAAACTAATAAAAAAATGAAGTAGATATGTCCAGAGTAGGATCTTTTTAGTAGTATTATTTAGTAATTGGTTAACAAAAGAAAAAGAAAAAAAGCAATCGGGTAGAAGCAATAGAAGCAAAACAAGAAATCATAAAGTAAGTGAAAGGATTCAATTTCATAATCTGAAGATAAATGAATTGAGATCATAGTGTCATAGAGATTTTTAAATCTCAAACATATGTATTTCTCAAAAATTGAGAAGTAGATAATATGAGAAAGTCAGGGAAATAAAAATCAACTTGAGAAGAAATTAAGTTTTAGAGGAAGAACTGGAGAGATAATAATCTTTTCAAGTTCTTAGCCTATTAAAGGAAACAAATCAAAGTATGCAGAACATATCTGCGCCAACCCATAATGTAAATTAAATAATTTATTCCTAAGATTCTTGTTTCTATAACTTGAGTCCTTATTGTAAACTGAGCCTTTGATAAATATTTAAGAGATTAGTTAAGTCAATATCAGTTTCTTGTTTTTATAGCTTTTAAAAATTATAGTTATTTGATGCTCATTATAGAAAAATCAGAACATACAGATGAGCAAAGAAAATCAATCCCGATTTCAAATGTGCCAAAGAACTTAAATCTCTAAAGTTCTGATATTGCACAAAAAAATCTTTACTCCTCTTTCAGCAATATTTTAAGCTGACAGAGTTTCAATATGTCTATGAACTTGCTAATCCACTGTCCAACCCTGATTCCAATTTAAATGAAACAACAATGGTCTCCCTTACTTTTATTTTAAATCAGATAGCTCCCACCAAACAAATGAAACAATGACAATTCTGAGGCCCAAAGCACTCATCCCACGGTACCCTATCCAGATATCCTCTCTCTTTATTCTAAACAGTTTTTGTGTTTGAGAAAGTAGAGCTGATCTTAAAAAGAAAGCTGAGGGCTGAAGACATATAGCACCACGGCTTTTTTTCTACCACTGCTGCCTTGCTAGAATACCAAACTAAGAGGTGTGCTTCCCTCAGTAACTTCTTGAGTGTCCTTTTTTATACAGCTTTACTGAAGAGACCTCACTCATAGTCTATTAGAGGAGACCCATTCTCTAATAGCAACAAAGATAGGAACTCTTCAAAGTGACTTTCATCGCTGACCACCATATTGGCAAGTCAGCATTCCACTGTCCTATCCCACTCAATTCTCCATGTACTCCCTTGGAAGCCTACCCAGTGCTCTTCCACCCAACATTCTAGCAGGGTACATAGAGCCTAGGGAAGTCCCTACATAGTTATAATAAAGGAGAAAATATGTGAGGTCTCAAAATTTAAGAACTGTTCACCTTCAAAGACCATGACTGAAACAGAGAAAAAAGAATTGATGCCAAAAAAAAAAAAGAAGAAGAAGAAGAAGAAGAAGAAGAAGAAAAGAAGAAGAAGAAGAAGAATGGATGCCAACTAAAGAAATCCTAAGTTATGAAAAAGGTGAGCAAAAAGAGTCATCAGTAGCCTATTATTTATTTCTGTGAAAGAAAAAATCATATATAAACATACTCATTTGACATATGAATATATATCAATTTCATATATGATGCCTAATTAAAGCATCAAGAGGTCTACCACTTACCTTGAGATAGTTCACACACACACACACACACACACACACACAAATAGATAAACCAAATATGGCAAAATATTAACACCTGTCAATCTAAGTGATGAGTATATAGGTGCATATAAATATCTTTTGTGTGTGCTTGAAACTTTTTAAAATAAAAAGTTTTTTAATGGTGATATCTTATATTTGAACAGCAGTTTTCAATTTATAAAGGCCTTTTAGAAACAAACACAATAATTTAATCTGTAAATTAGGTCAGATATAATCACTATTGTAGTATACTCATGAAAACTAATTCTAAGACATTTAACAAAATTCATCATACCTTCATGATAAAAAAAAACAGTTTTTATAGAGGGAAAACTCCTCAATATGATAAAAGGCATTTATGGGAAAACCCACAAGTAACATCACACTCAGTGGTAAAAGAGTGAAAGCTTTCCTCCTAAAACCAGGACAAGACATGGATGTCTGTTTTCATCACTACTATTCAATATTGTACTAGAAGTATTAGCCAGAGCTATTAGATAAGAAAAAAGAAATAAAAGGCATTCAAATAGGTAAACCTATCTCTATCCACAGATGATATGCTCTTATATTAGAAAACCCAAAAAATCCACAAGAAAGCTACCAGAATAAACTAATTCAGCAGTTTCGGGGTACAAGATCAACATGCAAAAATCACTTGTCTCTATACACCAGCAATGAGCAGTGCTAAGAGGAAACTAAGAAAGAAATTTTATTTACAATTGTATTAAAAAGAATTAAGTACTTAGGAATAAATCTAGCAATGGAGGTAAAAGATGTGTACACTGAAAACTGTAAAACATTGCTGAAAAAAGTAAAGATCTAAATTAATGGGAAAACATCCCTTCATATCAGGAAGGCTTAACACCATTAAAATGTCAACATCACCCAAAGCAATCTACAGATTCAACATAATAACTAACAAAGTTCCAACAGCCTTTTTTCCCAGAAATGGAAAAGTATATCCTCACATTCATATGGAATTGCAAGCAACCCTAAATAGCCAAAACAATCTTGAAAAAGAAGAATAAATTTGGAAGACTCATACTTCCCAACTTTGAAACCTACTACAAAGCTACAGTAATTAAAAGAGTAAGGGGTAGCCCAGGTGGCTCAGTGGTTTAGCACTGCCTTCAGCCCAAGGCCTGGGCCTGGAGACCCGGGATCAAGTCCCACATCGGCTCCCTGCATGGAACCTGCCTCTCCCTCTGCCTGTGTCTCTGCCTCTCTCTCTCTCTCTCTCTCTCTCTGTCTCATGAATAAAATCTTTAAAAAAAAAAAAAAGAGTATGGTACTGGCATAAGCAGAGACATATAGACCAACAGAATAAAATAGGAAGCCAGAAATAAACCCTCACATATATGGTCAGTTGGGAGTTCCAAGAGTTCAATGGGGGCAAGGACAGTCTTCAACAAGTTCTTCTGGAAGAACCGGATATCTATTTGCAAGAGAATGAAATTAGACCTTCACCTCATACCATATATAAAAATCGACTCAAAAAAATGGATCAAAGACCTAGAACTATAGAATTCTTAGAAGACAACATTGCGACACCGGATTTGGCAACAATTTCATGAATATGACACCCAAACCACAGACAACAGAAAAAAAATAAACTAGACTTCACCGAACTTTTGTGTATCAAAGGACACACTCGAGAAAGTGAAAAAAATGACAGCCTACAGAATGGGAAAATATTTGCAAGTCAAAGATCTGAAAAATGTTTAATATCTAGAATATGTACATAATTCCTACAATTCAACAACAACCCAATTGAAAAAAGGGGCAAAGAACTTAGACATTTCTCCAAAGATATATAAATGACCAATAAGTACATGAAGTAACACTCAATATCATTAAACATTAGGGAAATGCAAATCAAAACCACAATGAAATACCACTTCATATCTACTAGCATGACTATAATAAAAATATTTTTTTAATTTAAGAAAAGCCAGAAAGTAACATGTGCTAAAGAAATCAAAACCTTTGCAGAAAGCTGGTAGGAACGTAAAATAGTACAGGCACTGTGGAAAAAATGGTTTGGTGGTTCCTCAAAAGTTAAATATAAAACTAACAGATGATCCAGCAATTTCACTCATAGGTATATACCCAAAAACATTGAAAGCAGGGACTGGAAGAGATATCTCTAGAGCAATGCTCATAGCAGCATCATTCACAATAGCCAAAAAACAGAAACCTCCCAAGCGTCCATCAACAGAAGAATGGATAAACAAAATGTGGCATACACAATGGAATACAATTCAGTCATAAAAAGGGACAAAATTTCAATATATGCTACAACATGGATAGACCCTGAAAACATTATGCTTAGTAAAATAAGTCAGACACAGAAGGACAAGGATTGCATGATTCCATTTACAATAGCATCTAAAAGAATTGAATATTTAGGAATGAATAAATCCAGCCAAGGAGGTACACCAAAAACCGAGGTACTAAGAAGAGGCAAATTCATAGAGAGAAAGCAGAAAAGAAGTTATCAGGGGGCTGGGAGAAGGGGAAAAGGAGGACTTATTGTTTAAGGGGTACAGAGTTTATGTTGGGGATGAAGAAACAATTCTGCATACAGATAGTGGTGATAGGTACACATAGGACTGTGAATATATTTAATGCCACTGAGTTGTATACTTAGCAATGGCTAAAATGATAAATATGATGCTATATTCATTTTAACCACAATTGTTTTTAAAAAGCACATTTTGAAAACAAAGTCTCAGAAATACAAAGTGATTTGCTCCAAGTCACACAACTGGTAAAAGGCAAAGCCAACATTCAGTCTCAATTTGTTAAATCTCCATGACAACAAAAGACATGTATTATATTAGACGCATAGCTTAACACAAAATCTAATTGTTTTGATTTCTGAGGCTCTCTCCAGAAGCTCATCTTCTAAAACCTATCAAAAAGAAGAGTAATCTACTTTATCTTTCAATTTGATGTGAAATCCGCCTGACCGTCAGATGCTTCAGCTTCTGCCTTTAGCTCAGAAAGGAGAGAAAACAGTGCCCTGCACCCTTACACTGAACTAGGTGTGATTAAGAAAGCAGGCTCTGGAGTCACATTGCCTGTTCATATCTGGCACCACTATTAACTGTGTGACCTAAGTAGGTAAATTAACCTCCGTTAGATGAGGACCAGTGTCCTCATCTGTGAGATGAACAACCGTACTTACCTCATTAAGTTAAATTAATTATTACATACCACACACTTAGAAAAGACCTTAGTCCATGGTTTAAAAAAAAAAAAATTCTTGCCCCCTTCTTCCTCCTTCTTTTTCTTCTTCTTCATCATCAACATTATTTATTAACACTGAGATTCTGTAAATTACCTGTGAAACCGTCATCTGCATGTTACTCTGCCCACTGCAAAGCCAGACATCTCCAAATAAGACATCATGAACTCTCAGGGTGAAGTTCGTTTTCCCAAATGTCTGCTGTGCCATCACCTCATAAGGTCCACCAGGCTTCATAGGATCCAGTACCACCATCCAGCTATTAGAGTGTGCTGAAATCATTGAAAGGCTCCAAGGAATTAATCAATCAATTAAAATGAAATTAAAGTCCAGTCCTGCCATGCATCACACTCATTTGTGGCTAAACGCAGTCATTGTGATGGACTGAACTCAAAGATATGAAGATGGGCCAAATTTCACACAAGCAAATACAAAATAACAAAAGCAACAGCATTTCTATGCTTAATCTGTGCTAGTCCCTCCTTCCTTGTAACTGAAGCATTTATAAGAAAAATAAATCAGCCAGCTATAATCCTAAATGAGAATAGACAAAAACCGAGATTAAAATTCAGGGAGTTTAATTTAAAAAAAAACGCAAAGTAGAAATTCCTATTAAACTAACCAACTGTCAATATTAATAGAATCATAACCCAATAGATTTACACAGGGCCCCAAACAAATTTGAAATTATCTAATCAAAGGTGAACACAGGTTAGAGAAAATCATTTATAATCTGGAACTTCCCCTTACTTGATGGTATCATCCTTGTCATCAATCACCCACCCACACCCCATGTTGCTTCCAAGGATTAACGCTACCAGTGGGTCTGAGTTCTCCAGACTCACAGGTGAGTGCAGAGAGTGACATATAAAGAAGCAGTAGGAGCATATAAATTAATCTCTCTGTGAAGAAGACATTTAGACGTGCCCAATTAATTATTTTCACAGAGTTATTTACCAGACTCAAGGTTTTCGGACTCAATTAGGGAGATGAAAAGCTATCCAAGACCCTATTTCAGAGATTCATAGCATATTCCTTAGGAACCACCCCCCTACCACCTTCCTACCTCTCACCCACTCATACCACCACCACTGCCAACATCATACTCAGAAACTTAGGGAAAATATCTTCAGAATGGCAAAATTATGCCACAGAGAACCAAACAACATGAACAAAGTTGAAGACGTGAGAGTGAGAAAAATAAAATAGAGAAATGATCGTTGTAAAATAAATATTCTTGGCATAATGCCAAAGAATACAAAATAATCTCTAATTTGCATCCATCAGATCAACGTTAATTCTTTTTTATTTATTTTTATGTTATGTATATTTTTATTGGAGTTTAATTTGCCAACATATAGCATAACACCCAATGTTCATCCGTCAAGTGCCCCCCTCAGTGCCTGTCACCCAGTCACCCCAACCCCCTGCCCACCCCTTGTTCCACTACCCCTTGTTCAGATCAACGTTAATTCAAAGGGAAAGAATGGTAAGAACTGGAAATGGAGCACCCTAAAGTTTTTACAGCAACCTGTAAAAAAAAATGATAATTATAAAAATACTATCCAAGTGCCTACTATGTACTAGATTCTGTGCTAAGTTCTCTCCAATCAGCAGAAGCCAAGCAGAAGGCTGAGAGGTCCAGATGCACAACAGGAGACTAGTAAAAGCTCCAACCATACAGGATTGCTCAGAGCCTTGAGGGAAATGTCCAAAAGCCTCGAGGCGTCCACGCAAGCTTGCGTGCTTGCTCCTCTCAAAAGTACAATCGACTGAGGTTGCTACTCCCATCCATCCCTTGGAGGTCAACTAAAGCCAGGACCAAATGCTCACTATTGTTTTTATATCACCAATAGCCAGACATCAACATATTAAATGTATAATTCACCTAAAGCAGAAAAATCACTGTTTTGGAAACAGTGGGCAGCGAGTACAGATTGTGTCGCACAGGTGCGATGTGCTCCATATGGCTCGTGCTTCTGAGCAGACAGACGCTCCAATCTGCCCAACTACAGTCTTGCCAAGGTCTTTCCAGGCTTCTTGCACTGACATAGCTTACTGGAGCTCGGTCCTTCTGCCACCAACATTACTCATTTATTGACAAGGTGGTCAAAGAACCTCGGGCAGGACTTTTTTAGCTCTCTACTACCGTACACTCTACTAGCCACTGCCGTTCATTTGATACTTACACATGGCCTCAACCCGCGAAATCCAGCAAAGAAAATGGCCTTCGCCAGGGCTTCTGGAAGCTTGTGTTGCCCCCCAACCAAAAGACAAATGAGGGGAAGGAGGGACCTTTGGGCAAGAGATGATGGCAACAGGGTCTTACCACAGCAGGTGGGTGAGCTCTCTCCAGCGCCTAAAGGGTCTAAGAGAAGCCAGGATCCAGACCTGAGCCTGATTCCCATGAACTGCCTCCTGAGAATGATCAACTCCCTCAAAGACTTTGGAGAACTTCCTCTGCCCTACTCTTCAAGTTTGCTGAGTTTCAAGCAGTTTTCCCCTCCCCTCAGTAAAAGGAAACTAAACTGTGGCACAATAATGAGGGTTAAGTGGAGTTATTGCCTGGGAACATGGGGGAAACCAGATCCACCGTAGAGAGCTAACTAGTGGTCAAACTAACTCAGAAACAGTTCATTTAAAACAAGGGGGATTCCCTCCCATGTTAAGTATATGTGAAGGAGAGCAACCCCCCGTGAAGGCTGCTTCTCCAACTAATGGCAAGGGTAGGCTGACAAAGGCAAAAGTCACCATGTTTCCCAAGGAGAACTCATTGGTTTTTGACTGTCAGTTCAGGGCTGGCTGGGTAAAGAACTGTTTACCCAGCTTGACACAGGATGATGAAATCCACTTATGGTTTTTAGAAATTGTGTTGACCCACCAAGTCCACTGGGTTGAATCCAAATAATGAAACTGAGTCATTGACTATGAAGAGTTGGAAGCTCACCATCCATCCAGCTGGCTTTCTGCTGGTCCTGATGGGCCTTCTGAGCAACAGCTTCTTCTGGGCCCTCATCACCTGCTCTCTTATAACCTCTCTTCCAATCCAGGCCCAGGTTTCTGTAAATTCTCATTTTTGTTTCATTCAAATCTCTGCTTCCTCACATTGTTTCTTCTCCCACCAGGGAAGATTCATGTTCTTCCTTCATTATATAGTTTCTTAGAGTGCTTACCGTGTGCTAGGCACTCCCATCAGTAAATGACAGAGAGTAAACCCCAGCCCTGAGTTACACCAACAGGAAAGCCATGCAAACTGATTAGGTTTTTGTCTTTCCATGTCCAAGGGTGAGTGTACCTGGTGGCCTATTTCTTCCTGTCCCTCTTCTCTTCATACTCCGGCCAAGGGCACAAGTGAAGAATTCTCTCCATTTTCTCTCCACCTCCCTGACCAACCCCCAGCTCAAAATCAAGGGAACAAATCATCAAAGGGAAAAAACATTAAAAGAATTTGTCTGAAGACGTGATTAGTCATAAAGTGCTTTCGTGTTTTTTTCTTTTGGCTGTTCACATCAGATGTTAATTATTTTTCAGGTTATTGTGCCAAATCTCAGATGCCAAGAAGAGGAAAAGGAAAATTATCCATGACCTATTCCTTCCCAAAAGAAAAAGCCTAGAGCTGGAAGAAGCAGCCCTGTTCACTTCTTCCCCCACAAAAATCCTGGCACTTCACCAGCTGCAAATCAGTTCAATGATGTGCAGAAGTGACTTGGAAGTCTCAGTGCCCAAACTGCCCTGTTACAACCTGCATTTATTCTGTATAAAGTGCATCTCCACCACCGTTAAACATGAATGTAAAAAGAAGAAAAAAAAAAGCTTGCAAATTTTTTCTATCGAGAAAACTGTTTATGCAAGTTAAGTTAGAGCATCCCATGGCAGACACACCCTCAGGTGACACCCAATAAGTCACAGCCTCGTATAATCCCCTCCCCTCAAATGCATGCAGAACTTGTAACTTGCTTCCAACCAACAGAAAATGGCATAAGGGAGGAGATGTCATTCTTGTGATTAGGTTACATTATACGGAAAAGATAAAGGGGTTTTGCAGAGGGAATTACAGTTCCTAACCAGGTGACTTTAAGTTAATAAAAAAAGGAGATTTCCTTGGGTGGGCCTGACCTAATAACATGAGCCCTTTAAAATAAAGAAGGTCTAGAGATCAGAGATTTGAAACAGCAGAGATGCTTCCATGAATGCTATAGGCATAAGGAAATGAATCTGCGGCAGCCCACAGGAGCTTGAAGCGGCTCATTCCCTAACCAAGCTTCCAGATGAGAACACGGCCCAGCCAACACTTAATTTCAGTCTTGTGAGACCCTGATCAGAGAACCCAGCTGAGTGATGGCCCAGGCTTCAGATCTCTAGAAACTGTGTCACGATAAAAGTGTGTTGTTTTAAGTACCTAAGTTTTTTTGGTATTTTATTGTGTAGCACAGTGCATGCTGACACTGCAACCAGGAGGGGTTTTTTTTTGTTTTGTTTTGTTTTGTTTGCTTCTCTAAGGGGTTTAAGCTTTTTGTAATTTTCTAAGCTAGAGAAAATATCTCTACTCACCTCAATCATGATGAAAAATCGAGACACACTCTCATTTCATCACCACCACCCCCTCAAGCATCCCTCAGGTACCTCAGAGTGAGAGGATACACCCTATCCTCCTCCATTTTATTCCTTGTGTCTGAAAGAATCATCATGCATCATTTGTTAATATGGTTGGGGGTTTTTTTGTTGTTTTGTTTTTGTTTTTGTTTTTGTTTGTTAATATGGTTTGAATAGGCCCAGTACCTGGCCCATATTCTCAATCATCCCTCAAGTTTTAATTTTCCTAAAGCTTAATTGCCAGTCGTCCTGGACAAAAACCTTCCTGCTGTTAATTCCATTTTGTTGTGGGCACCCAGGGGATTGATTATAGGTAATAAGTTAAATATTAACAGAGACAAAGTGACAATTTGAGATAGTCTAGCTGAAAATCCCCCAGTCCTCATCAAAATTTAAATAGAAATCAACCCTCCAATATACCCTGGAATGTTTCCTTTGAGAAGCATTTTCTTGGTGCCCTATAAAATTTCCTACATGTCTCCCTCCTTTACTCCAAATAACACTTTACCCATTTTGCGTCATGTGCAGAACAGAGCAAGATGCCCCTATCGGTAGGTTTATGGATCTATGTAAAATAAATACCTTTCTTCTCTACCTAGCAAATGTGGAGAGACTAAGAAATAGATCTAGCCCCACCACCAATAACAACCACTCCTTTTCCCGTGAAATTACCATCAACAATCCATGAATCACTTGGTTCCCTTAAGCTGTTGCTGGATATTTTAACTTCAAATGACACATCGCTTTGCAGTGAGGCAACTGAAGCACTGCTTAAATCAAAAGTACCAAACGTGAAAGGATAGCAAGAAAGTGAGTTCCTGGAGGATGGGCACAATTTGTATTCTTCCTTGTATTTTCCAGGGCTTTGGTGTTTTATACACAATAAGCCCTCAACTGATATCTATAGATAAGTGAGCAAGTTCACTATCACCATGAAGGAAAAGAAAGGCTCATCCCTTAATTGTTACCTTTTACACCTTGTTGTCACTACCTACCCTCTTGCCTCATCTCTGGCCACTCCAAATCTTGGTCCTACAATCCCCATGAAGGGGGAACAAACTAAAAATAATGCATAAGAACGTTAAAAGAAAACTGAAATGCTATATATATGGGCAGAACAGAGCAAGATGCCCCTATAAGTAGATTTATGGATCTACATAAAATAAATACTTTTCTTTTCTACTAAGCAAATGTGGAGAGCCTAGCAAATATATATAAAGTGTATATATACACACATACATATGTATATATGTATATATATATGCATATATGTATGTACATCTTCTGTATCTACCGTTACAGTACTATGTAGTCTCTGTCTCCTAAATATTTATTGGTATGTTAATTATTAGCACCAAGGAAATCCTATTTATTGTTTTTAAACTACAGCGGTTCTTTGGATTCCTAAACCAACATCATTTACTGAGATTACCAGTATTTATTCTCTGTGCTGTTAATTTCTAAAATAGACACAAAAAGAGAGCACTGCTCATCTCTCGAATTGAGTCTATCTTCAGTTTATCCTATAGGCCACCAGTAGCATTTAATCTAATGGCAAACAACTTCTCAATCAGTTTAAGCTTTCCTTTTAACTCTCTTAGTTTCACTCAATAACATTCTTACCTCAAAAAGTGTTGAAATCCAAGAACTAGAGGCACTCACCTGGCATCTAAGGCTGGTACATAGTATTTAAAAATGTTTGTTGAATGGAAATGAATTACAAAGAGCCTGCACCGGAATCTGGATCACTCTGAACTGGATATTGACAGAACTAATCAGGCAATCCTTGTTTTCAAGGGCCAAAACACTTCCACAGGCTTCCCGGTCATATATATATATATATATATATATATATATATATATATATATATATATATATATAAAACTAAGTCAGTACTTAAACCAACTCCCACATTCACCCCACTGCTCCCCAGAGTAGCCTCCTGACCTGCCTCTCACCTTCAACACACCATAACTCTACCACTACCTCTAACGGAGATCTGATCCAGTCTCCACTTGACCCAGCCCTGACTGTGGCCTCCTAATCCAGTAATTTCCAGCTATGCTCCTCCACATGCTGTTATGCAGCTTAATCTCTTCTAGACAGAGAATCCTTTGTAGGACCTGTCTGCTCTTGGAGGCTTCTGGTCCTAGCCTTCTTGAACATGCCTACAGCCACTACCTCAGGTCAGGCCTTCATTGTCTCTTGCCTGAATATCATAATAATTGGCTAACAGTTCTCACCACCTCTACTCTTACTGATCCCTAATCCACTTTCCATAGTGCTGCCAGAGTAATCTTTCTAAAATACAAATCCGACAGTCGGTCCAAACTAGAGTATACACTCCTTAGCAGTGACAGACAAGCCTTCCTACATTTTAAACCTTCTCTCCCAACGTCTGCCAGTAGCCACATACCCCACTGTTCAAGCAAACCAACCTGCTCGCCTTTCTCCAAGAACCTGTGCTCACTCGTGCCTCTGGGCTTTCCTCCAGGCTCTTCCCCCTACCTGGTTTGCCCTACTCATCTTTCAAGATAAACCTTGGGTTAAGTGAATTATCTCTCCGAAGCACTCCATGGCACATTGCTCTTCTACATTGTGGCACCTAACACACTTATGTGTAATTGCTTAATATTTTTCTGTCTCCTCCCCTAACCTGTAAGCTTCCTTAGGAGAGAGACCACATCTATCTTGCTAATCACTGTCTCACCAGTACCTAGCACAGTATCTGGCACACTGGCACTCGATAAATATTTGACTGACTAAACATAAAATTATTATTATTAATAATAATGGCAGCTAATAATATTAATATTATTAATAAAATTAATAATGATGATGATGATGGCAGCTTACTGTGTGCCTGGCACTGTCCTAAGTACTTTACATGTGTTAATTCATTTAATCCTTGAAATAATCCTAAATATCATTATTGTCTCCACTTTACAAATAAGGACATTGTGACGCAGAGATAGAAAATAACACAGCCTGAGGTTATATAGTCATAACATGACAGAGTCACAACCTGACCCAGACAGTGGATCCAGAGCCTAGGTTGTCGGGACTCCTCCATACTGCCTCTCCTTCAAATATAATTCAGTTCGAAAGGCACCTTCTGTGAAAACCGTATCTTACCATCCAATCTGAATTAGACATTTGTCTTCCGTATCCTATGACACCCTACATACACTTTCATCATAGTATTTATCACACTGCACTTTATGACTTGGTGTCCATTCCCCTTATTCCATGAGATACTGGAGGGCAGGAACTTTGACTCTGTGTTGAGTTTCTTTGTACCCTCAGGACATCACACATAGTACATACTCCAACTTTCATGGATGGATGATAGAGCCTGAGTCAGAACCTTAGCGTTCATTTTCAGATTATCCACCAGGTGGCGGAAGAAGACAAAAGCTGAACAGAGGGCGAGATCCCTTACCTTTCACACTTGTCACTTTCTCCATGATGGTTTCCTGATCTCGGTACAGAGTCACCGTCACTGTGGCTTCCGATGTGCCATAGCCCCAAATCACTGCCCCTGCGGGCTCCTTCTGCAGCACCATGTAGTTATTGATGTAGGAGGCAAAGCGAAAACCAACATCTAAAATATAAAACAAACACTTAGAAGAGCATCATTGGAAGATACATCACCAACTGAATCTGGTTACACAGCAAAGAACATAATAAAGCCTTTATACAGGCCAATTTGAATATATCCAGTCCTTTTAATCTTCTAAAACTAGATCTTATGCTTCCTAATTAGGTAAGCAACCCAACAAGAAGAGTTGCCAACAATATGCATCAAAGTACAGGGTGACCAATAAGGAAAACTCAAAGAACCTAGGGCAACCAATGTACCGCAAGCCTCCTCACCCTCAGAGCTCTTGATCTGCCTTTGCCCTGGGCTTGGCCCTGACACTTCATTCACCTACAAATTGCTAAGATGCTCCTCTTATACACCCCACAGATGGTATTTATGAGAAAAATAAACTACTTCCTTTCCCTACTTTCCATTACCACACCCACTCCTTGTTGCTGAGAATAAAGAAACCTGCCTCTCTCCAACACAGCCTTCCCGAATCTATCCCCCCACCCTTTATTTCCCCCTTTCCATCCTACCAGTATCAACTTCTCACAAATAATTCCCCTTACTGTGTTTTTTTTTTACAATCCATTAAAAATTCTAAATAAGCATTTATGAACATCTGCAACGTCTGCTTCCTTCCAAGGTAAATTCAGATAAACTAAGATGAAAAAATAAGGTCGGTGAGAAACAGAAGGTCAAAATGTCAGAACAGAGGTCTTTCGTCTCAATTTTACCCATTTCACAAGCTATATTATATAAAAAGAACAAGAGAGAGCACTTGAAACTGTAGATTCTATTCTAGAGTCACTAACAAGACTGAATAAGAACTCACTTTAACGAGATCATTCCTATTTTTAACATGCAGCCTATATTGAAGTATTTTATTAATAACAAGCATCTATCCAAATTATCTCAGTGAGTTCCTCATCAAAACTTAACAAGGGGGGAAAAAATCTTAAGTTATGTCCCATTTTGTCTGAACAAAACAGACTAAAATCCCTAGAAGAAAATAATTAACAAAGTTAAGATTTTTTTTTAAGGGTTTTAAACAAAAATGATAGGCAGGACAGAGAATGAGAACTAACAAGGTTGACATTTTTCTCCCTGGAAGCTACAAATGATGATGGCCCCTTAGGCCACACTTAACAGGGCAGCATAGCTAATGGGGTCTCCTACACAGACTGGGTGGCCTATTTGTCCTGTGCTTCGAATAACAGCCCAGTTGCTACACATCTTCTGCTCGCTTTCTCTCATGAGCGTTAGTTCCATCATAAATCTGACATGACAACCAAAGATCATCCAGAAGGCTGGATAATGGGCTCAAGATGCACAGCTACCACAAGCAAAATGCTCTAAGAAGAGACTCCAACACCCCACAATTGCATAAGCAGGTTGGCAGCATGCTGGAGGGAAGGGGAGAGGCACACGTGTGGGAGGGCCTAGTCTTGGGTAGGTGCTTCATATGGAACGAAAACTGGAAACCAAAGGGCTAAGAGCTAAGCAGAGAGGATGAGGGTAGGGGGAAACGGAACTGGTTGTCACTTGCACATGAGCCTGTGCAAATGAAGGGCTGAGTGCAGCCACTGTTTTACAGGCTGGGGCACATCTTTCTAAGTTCCGTCTGTTTCCACCAATACACACTTACTGGACCTCACTGTGCCTGGCTCTATTCTGTGTTAAAGAATTTTAAAGATAGAAAGGATCTTTCAAAACAAAGAAAGAAAGGGGCAGCCCCGGTGGTGCAGTGGTTTAGCGCCGCCTGCAGCCCAGGGCGTGATCTGGAGACCCTGGATCGAGTCCCACGTCAGGCTCTCTGCATGGAGCCTGCTTCTCTCTCTGCCTCTCACTCTCTCTGCATCTCTATGAATAAATAAATAAAATCTTTTAAAAAAAAAAGAAAGAAAGAAAGGATCTTTCACACTCGGAGGTAGAATCTTGTTATTTACTGATCAACACTGACCCCTCCCCTCCCCGGCTAGATTGGGTAATTTTGGTTAATAGCTTGTATATTAATTAATTAATTCGACAAATATTTATTGATATCTACTGTGTGCCAGACACCATTTTAAGCACTGGGGATATAATAGAAAAAGAAAAGGGAGCCTGGGTGGTCAGCGGTTGAACATCTACCTTTGGCTCAGGGCGTGATCCCAGAGTCCCGGGATCCAGTCCTACATTGGGCTTCCTGCATGGAGGCTGCTTCTCCCTCTGCCTGTGCCTGTGTCTCTGCCTCTCTGTGTCTCTCATGAATAAATAAATAAAATCTTAAAAAAAAAAGAAAAAGAAAAAGAAAGGAAGGCAAAGGGGAAAAAAAACACAAAACTCCAGCAACAGGGAGGTTCCATTCTACTGGGGAGCTTATTTCTGGCAGGCACAAGCACGCTGCATGTAGCAAACCCCTTTGACGGACCTTAAATCACGTAGGTAGTTCATGTCAGGACTTGGAACCAAGCCACCTGATTCCAAAGCTACTGCAATTTCCACTCTGCTGCAGTTAGATACTGGTGGTAAATTAAAAAAAAAAAAAAGTCATACTTTCTGCCCTTATAAAGCTCACATTCCAACCAGATAAGAGTAGACAGTGGAACATTACCAAGGAATTGAGCAATGGACAAAATAGGAGAACAAGAAAGGAGGCAGGACTGGTCATTCCTTTTGTCAAAGACAAGACACTTAGCATTTGAATTTTTTTTTTTTAGGTCTTTAATTTTTTCCATCGTTTGGGCATTGGAGTAGAAAACACAAATTAACATTGTGGGGAAATTAAAAGTAGTCATTAGAAGCAGACTGACAAAATTAGGACAGCGGCTAGGTTACCTCTGGTGAGGAACTTGTGGGATGCACTGGGGAGGAACATCCAGGGAGTCTCAATAAAACTGGCAATGTTCTAGATCTTAAGTTGGGTGCAGCACCCTTGGGTGTTCATTTTCTTGTTGCATTGCTCATATATTTTTGTACACTTCAAAATATTATGCAGTCAACACGGGCACAGGGGGGAATGATTTGAAGGAAAGATGTGAGGATATGCCACCGAATAAGAAGGAAAGAAAATTTAAAGCATTAATGAAAAAAAATACAGTCATCGGTCATGAAGGTAATGGAACCATAAAACCCAAAGGTGAAGACTGAATACAGGACTGGCATTAAAGTTAACAGCCTTTAAGAGAAGATCTAATAAAAGAATGGCCCTGCTCTCCTCCCATATGCTAGGCTCAAAGGTCACTGAGTGGGGATGAGAGCCAGCAAGGGATCCCCGGGTGGCTCAGCGGTTTAGCGTCACCTTCAGCCCTGGGGGGTGATCTCGGGGTCCTGGGATAGAGTCCAGCATCAGGCTCCCCCACTGGAGCCTGCTTCTCCTGCCTGTGTCTCTGCCTCTCTGTGTGTATCTCTCATGAATAAATAAATTAAAAAGAGAGAAAATGCTATGCAGAGTGCTGCTGGTTTACACTTGTGTTAAAGCCTGAGAAACTCCTGATGGGCCACAGTTGGTCTCAGTCTGGGTACTTTTGGGTTCTCAGGTAAAGTAACTGCCAGTTTTCTGCACCCTGTCCCCACTCTCACTTCAACCTATCTTTCTTAGCAGGGATCTTTGGGATCCACTCTTTGAATGGCTTGAAGAAAACAGGTGCAGCGTGAGCACTTTCCTAGGCATTAATTAGTGGGCAGATCCCACCTGCTGGTTCTCCGTGGTTGTGGCTCAGCGTCCAGCCCGGGGCCCTCAAATGGCAGGATCCCAGCTGGACAGTAGTCCAAGTGAGTACTTGGACTCCACCACATCACGCATATAACCTCACCACCGCCCTCTGTCAGCTGCGCCTGAGATCAAAGCTAGGCCTTAAATACTCTGAGCTACTGAGGGGGTTGTATTTCTTAGCCCTAATCACCACTTAAAGTAGTCAGACGTAATTCCCCCAAGGAACCAAGCTCCAAGCACACCCTCCCCAAGGGTACCACTGAGGGGGCAGCAGGGAAACGCTGTGGGTGATGACTCAGTCACCTGTTTCCAAATATTACCCAACTCGCTTCGCCCCCTTCCCTGCGGGTTCCCCTGCAGTTATCCGGGGACCCCGAGGGCCTCGGTCTGGCGCGATCGGGCCTCCGGGCTCAGACACCCAAACCTCCCCTCTGGCCCACAAGGGGCATCGTGACGACGGCGGGAGGACGCGGACCCGCGGGCACCCCCGCCCAGCAGGCACCTGCGGCCCAGCCCGGGTCGGAGGGCGGCGCCGGGGTGGCAGGAGCTGCGGAGGACGCGGGACCTCGGAGCCCGCGCAGGCCGGCCGGCAGGGGCCGGGCCGAGTGCGCCGCCTCACCTGCACTCGTGGCGGCCAGCAGGACTAGAGGCAGCAGCACCGGCCCACACACAACCCTCGGCGCTGCCATGTTCGCGAGGATCCGCCGCCCGCGTGCTGGACTCCGGGTGCCCTCTGCAGGCGGGGCCCGGGCCGTGGGCGGGGCCGTGGGCGGGGCCGTGGGCGGGGCCGTGGGCGGGGCCGTGGGCGGGGCCGTGGGCGGGGCCGTGGGCGGGGCCGGGAGATCTGGCTCCACCCCTCCCAGGACGTTCGGTCGCGAAGCCGTCCGCGGCCGCCGGGCGAGGCCGGGCCTGTCCCCTTCCCGGCCGCCGTAGTTGGGTTCAAAAAAAAAAAAAAAACGGTTACCCAGCAACGAGAAATAACAACCGGAACCATCGGCAACCAGCTCTGCGAGAACGGAGAGGTGAGGCGGTTTTCCCCACTTCCTCTCCAGACCCGAGACCTCGCCCGTCCCCTGGGCCTCTCGCGTTCTCTCGGGATCCCCGACACATTCCGGGATCGCGAGGGCACCCGGGGCGCCGAGGCAGCCTGCGATCCCCGATCCTCGACGTCGCTCGAGGGCCGCGGTCCCCGCTCGGAGCGCCCTCCCCTCCCCAGACCCGTCCAGGGTCTCGCCCTGCCCTGGAGTGATTCGGTACCTCATCTCCCGTGCCCTCGAAAACCGAAAAGCATCCTGCACGCCGTGGGCCTCGTGACACCGTCTCGCCCCTCACCTAGACCCCCACCGGCCGGCGCTCTGTGCGGCATCGGCACCTCCACCGAAAAGGGCCAGGGTGTCGTTTGCACGCTCAGCCGCCCAACCCGCTGCTTGGCAGCTGTCCTCGGTCCAGTCCTGTATTCCAAGACCGGAAGATCAGACCTGGTCAGGACAAAACCGGAAAACACAAGAATCCCCAAATCTCGGAGCCTGGATTTGCAGAATCTTTGATCTTGCCTCCGCCCTCTGAGCCCCTGCTGCCCCTTTCTGGGGGGGTACGTAGGCCTTTCCGGGCATTGTGGGTCACGCTTCGGAAGTGGAAGCAAGGGGCAAGACTAATTAAGTGTTACTCTTCTTCGTTCAACAAATTAGAGTAATTTCTAGAACCAAGATTGGCTCTTACTTCATTTTTTTGAAAATTTAAACCCCCTGAGAGTGTCTTCTTGGTAATTTCTGATGAATTTTTAACAGTACTTCTGAGTTCCTGTGGGATAACAAAAATTACCCTCATCTTTTTAATATGTTTTAAAATATATATTATATTATTATATATTATATATATTTATTCATTATATTATATATTTAATGTATATTAAAATATATATATAAGGGACAGAAATAAAAAGCCTTAGTGTTCTAGTGAAAAAAATCTGCGATTTTTGTAATTTAAAAAATAATGATTAGGCCTAGTAAATGAGTTTGTATTTGTAATATTCTAATTAATGATAGAGAGTCCAAAACTCTGGAAGAAATGATGGACTGGGGTTGTGTTGGAGGGGGGGAGAATGAAAGTTCAGGAAATTTGGGTCTCAGAAATAATTTGCCGTCATAATTGTGATTATATAAGTAAAATCAGACAAGCTTACAGACAATACTCTCTAACGAATCTCTAGGTACAATAGGCAGTTCCTTCCAAGGAGATGTCGATTCCATTCTCCAACACCCACTACCGAATTCCACAAGGATTTGGCAATCTTCTTGAAGGACTGACACGGGAGATTCTGAGGGAGCAACCAGAAAATATACCAGCTTTTGCAGCAGCATATTTTGAAAATCTTCTAGAGAAACGAGAGAGTAAGATTTTTTTAATAGGCTTTTTTTTTTTTCTTAAGTAAGAGACTAAGCATTTGTTTATGGTGAAACTGGGTCAAGACCATTCTCATTCCACAGAAAGCCTTTATGAGGCAAGTAGCTTCAAATAACAGTTCTTGCTATAGAAAACATGTGCCTTTATGATAAGTTTTCTTAAATCACATTATTTCACATTATTGAAGATTACCAGTTGATTACTCAGACCTTCTTTGTCGTGTTTTTCATGGACACACTGGGTGGAAGGGAACCTCAAGAGATCATCCAGCCTATCTCTCCATCTCCCAATAGGCTGTTCCAATGCATGCCAAGCAGCTGACTGCCTAGTCCTCCTGGGAAGAGAGTTTGGTTGTCTTTACATGTTGACTCTTCTTACTTCAAAGTATTATAACTGTTGTAAAAAATAATTCTATGCTCCTTACATTAAATAGATTGGTATTTGCTGGGGTATGTGAAACTGTCTGCAAAAAAGCACAGAGTAATACTGCTTTTAAAACTAAAATTCCAGGGGTGTCTGGGTGGCTCACTCAATTAAGTATCTGACTCTTGATTTTAGGCTCAGGTCTTGGTTTCGGAGTCATGAGTTCAAGCCCCATGTTGGGCTCCATGGGTGTGGAGCCTCCTTAAAAAAAAAAAAAAAAAAAAGAAAAGAAATCCCAGCTTGGGAAGTAATTTATATCCTTTCTCTATTCTTCCAAGGTCCTGTCCTGCCCAGAGACTAAGATTCATGCTAACAGTGACTCTTTGGCTGAAAGCCAAAGAAGTTTCTTCACTTCCAGAAATAAAATTTCCAAATTCGTAGCTTTGAAGTCTCATAACTATCAAAATCTGATCCAGTAGTCAAAATGGGAATTATTACAGCTATGCATCTCTATAAAAAAAAAAAAAAAACCTATTCTTGACTAGAACAAACATTTTGTATGAGCTGTTTCCATCATTACTTTTGACTGCAGTATTCCAACAGAGTGGTAAAAGTGACTAGAAATAACTACAAGTAAGTGAGCATTCGATTTCAAATCATTTTCCAGAAGAAGGAAACCTACCACAAGGCTTGAATTGAAACAACTCCCATACACACTGCACTGCTCCACCATCTTGTCTTCTTTTCTCAACCCCGGCAGAGCTCAGAATCTCTGCCAATTTCCTGAATGTTGCTGGTCTTTTCCATATCCAGTCAGTATGAATATCTGTTGTATAATTTAAAACTTACATGCTACTAAAAAGCGATTAAAAGAACTCAGAGTAAGAGGTGAATTATAATGGGCATTAATTTTGTTATTATAACATTAATTTTACAAACTCATGAGTAAAATGTCTTTAGTCATTTATTTAATTTTAGATCTCAGAAATGTCCCATTACAAAAACATTTGAGTCATTGTTAGTGGATCATGATAATTAAAGCAATTGGTGATTCAGAGTAATAGTCTCAGATTACTAGTCTCTAACTAAAAAACTAGATAAAACTACTTGAAAAAATTTAAAGCACCATACTCAATTCCACTCATGTAAACCAAAGGTGAACTATCCAACTGATGCAAGTATCAGAATGTAGTCTATCCAAAAGGGAAGAAAAAAATCCTCTAGCCTAGTGTCTCTCACAATGCAAGAATTCCCTTCCAGCAGTCTTCATAGGTAATTATTAGTCTTAACTTTGATTTTTCTGACAGAAAACATGTTAGCATTTGATATAAGTGGTATCTCAAATCGTTAGGGAAAAGGTGGGCTTTTATTAAAAAATGTTGAGATAAAGATGGAAAAAAGATAAAATTGAATCTATTCCTTACATCATACACCAGGGTAAGTTCCAAATTGATCAAAGATTTAAATTTTTTTTAGATTTAAATTTTTAAATGAAATCATATAAACAGATAAGGAACATGGATGAATTTCTCTGTAATATAAGAGAGGAAAAAACTTTTCTAGCTAAGTTGCTACAATTACTTAAAAATCCAAAAGCAATTAGGGAAAAAAAGACTGGTAAGATTGGCAACATAAAACTAAAGTTTTACATGGCAAAATCACCATAAGAAAAGTGAAACTACTTACAAATGCTAAACTGAAGAAAAACATTTGCAATTTATAACCCAACAGGTTAATAAACCTAATAAAGTTTTGTGAAGATACGGAAGAAAAAACAATGACCTTTTATAAAACGATGGTCAAGAGATATGAGCAAACCACACAAAAAATGCGAATTGCCCTTAACATGTGGGAACACACTGAAACTAACCCATTACAACATAAGCCAGATCAAAACTACACTGGGATACATACCACTACCAACTCCCCCCATCAGACTGGCAAAAAAGCCAAAGTTTGCCAATTTATTCTAGACAAAGCTAGAGGGGAAATAAACAGTCATACACATTGCTGGAGGAGATATAAAATGATATAACCCCAAAGAAGAGAATTTGACCGAGAAGCTCCACTTCTTCCCTTTTCATTGCATCGTTTTTTGAGGAAACAATCGAAACATCCATCATAGGGAATTTGTTGAATAAACTAGAGGACATCCATACAATGGAATTAATTATATATAACTACTTAAAAAAGAGAATGAGAAAGATCTCTATATGTTGCTATAGAGTGATCTTGAGGATATGTTAAGTGAAAAAAGTAAGGTGGAAAAAAAGTGTTTAGTATACTACCAATTACCTAACAAAGGGATGTTGATACGAATATATAACTATTCATTTATATTTTCAATGAAAGACTAAGTCTTTTAAAAGTCTACATTTACCTCTGGAGGAAAAGTAACAGAGTGGAGGGAACAGTATAGAAGCTAGAAAGCTGGACTTCTCTGAATATATCTTGAATTCAAAATCACAAATGTTCAACATAGTTTAAAGTAGAAAGAAATTTTTAAAAATTTTAAGCAATCTCTAAAGTTTGGAAGTGAAGTGAAACAAAGGAGCCTAACTAGTATTAAAAATGGGTAGATATAACCACACAGAAAAATTATTTCAAGTGACTTTATAATACATACAGTAATGTGTACATCTCTGGTGGATATACCCTAAAAACAAAATGAAGTAAAAAAAAAAGTCTTAAATTGTTTTCAGTAATCATTGTTAATAATATTATAGTATAATTACAGTTTTTATTCACTGTAGGACATAGCAAACAAGTAACTATCCTACTGTTATTAGAATAAGATTTTTAGTATAAGAAAAATGACATATAGATATAAAAATAAAATAAGTTAGTAAAATCCTATAATCCTAAATTTGAACAGAAAAATATCAGTGTGACCTCAATGATATATTTTCTCTTCAAAAATGAAAGAGATGTTCTCTAGCTGTATACATTTTTTAAAAGGCTACAAAACAATGACCAACCCAGTACCAATGAGCACCCAGCCTCTAGAGTGTGACATCTAGCTACCATTTCCCACAGACCAAGGCTTCTAGACTAGCTAATTCCGTGATTTGGTCAGCAAATATGCAAGTTGAGCCTGAACATCTTGCCATACCAGAAAAAAAGGAAACTATCAGTGATTACTAGAGTTGTTTCCAAAGGACTCAGGAACACCTGAATACCTGAATGAGTTCACACTGACCAATTTTGGACAGTGAGAGCATCAATAAGAATAATAAATGCAGTGGATTGAAGTTGACCCAATTTCTTAACTATTTAAAACAAATAAAACTTCCTTAAGAGGAGGATCCTAAGGAACCAACTGATTATTCTGAAAACTGGTCAATAAGGGGGAAGCATCAAAACTTTAACCTACCTTTTCTGGATGAACTGTGTGTCAGCTAACAGTTAGCTGTTGATATGGGAAAGTTTTTCTTTACTGATTACTCCAGAAATAAATAATGATCAAATAAGAACATTGCCATTTTGCAATCCCTAAAGAAATGATCTAAGCAATCATCACCAATGGACCATTAAAGATTATAAAAAGAGAGACAACCAGATATTATGTGTATCCTGACAAAATTACACTGCATTATCTCTAAAGTATTCTTGCTAAATAAATAAATAAATCCTGAATCAGCTACAGGAAATTCAAAAGCAAAGGAACTTGTTAAAAGTCATAATGAGAATGGAATCAGAAATATCTAAACTGTGGAAAACTCCAAAGGAAAAATGATCCAATTTCCTCAACAAAAACATTGCAAGGAAAAAATATGTGGGCTGGGAGATTGGTGAAAATCTCTTCCAATTAAAAGAGATGTAAAAGGCATAATGAAAGGCCGTGTGGGCCCATTGTTTGGGTTCTGTTTGAACAAATCAACAGTAAAAAAATCAACAAAAAATATACTAGGCAACATGGAGAAATTTGGATAGCTAATATTAAGGCATTATTGTTAGTATTTAGATGTGATCATGATATTGTGGCTTTATATCTTAGAGATGCACACTGAAATAAACATTTATAGATAAAACAATAGGATGCCCGGAACTGGCTTGAAAATAAGCACAAGAAAGGGTGGGAAATTGAGTGAAGTTACAGATAAAATAAGATAAATCCTGAGTTTGTAATTGTTGAATCTGAGTAATATACACGTTATATTATTCTCTCTACTTTTGAAGTTTGAAATTGTTCATAGGGGATCCCTGGGTGGCGCAGCAGTTTGGTGCCTGCCTTTGGCCCAGGGCGCGATCCTGGAGACCCGGGATCAAATCCCACGTCGGGCTCCCGGTGCATGGAGCTTGCTTCTCCCTCTGCCTGTGTCTCTGCCTCTCTCTCTCTCTCTCTCTCTCTCTCTGTGACTATCATAAATAATTTTTTAAAAAATGAAATTGTTCATAATGGGGACATCTGGGTAGCTCAGTCGGTTGGGCGTCTGCCTTCAGCTCAGGTCATGATCCTAGGGTCCTAGGAATGGGCCCTGGGATTGGGCTCCATGTCATTGGCTCCCTGCTCAGCAGGAAGCTGGAAGCCTGCTTCTCCCTCTCCCTCTGCCACTCCCCTAATTTGTACTCTCTGGCTCTGTCAGATGAATAAAATCTTTAAAAAAAAAAAAAAGAAATTGTTCATAATGAAAAGTTCAAAAAATCAGCTTAAATATAAATATTTCTTCCTGTCTTTGTTTACTGACTACATAATATGCTTCATTTTTATTTTTTTAAAGATTTTATTTATTTGACAGAGAGAGAGCACAAGCAGGAGGAGGAGCATCATATATTGTTATCACTGGTTATGTTTACAGTGTTAAGCTATGTACATAATAAGATTTTCCTTTTTTTAAGATTTTATTTATTCAAGAGAGACACAGAAACAGAGACAGAGACATAGGCAGAGGGAGAAGCAGGCTCCCTGCAGGGAGCCATATATGGAACTCGATCCCAGGACTCCAAGATCACGCCCTGAGCCACAGGCAGACACTCAACCACTGAGCCACCCAGGTGTCCCCATAGTAAGATTTTCAACTAGCAATAAAGAACTTCCAGCTTGGGCAGCCTCGGTGGCTCAGCGGTTTAGCGCTGCCTGCAGCCCAGGGCGTGATCTTGGAGACCCTGGATCGAGTCCTACGTCAGGCTCTCTGTATGATGCCTGCTTCTCCCTCTGCCTGTGTCTCTGCCTCTCTCTGTCTCTATGAATAAATAAAAAAATAAAATCTTTAAAAAAAAAAAAAAGCCCTGTAGTTTGAAAAAAAGATCTTGTGTTACTAATCTGGATTTACTTTAATGAACTCAAAATAAGTCTGAAATTATTATATTTTTATTATTTAGAAACCAACTTTGATCCAGCAGAATGGGGGGCTAAGGTAGACGACCGCTTCTATAACAACCATGCATTCAAGGTATGGTCCTATGAAACTCGTGGATTTGGTTATTTCTTCTCCTTGTCTCCAAAACAGATAATAGCAGAATCTCCCCAGAATCACGATCATGAAAGGCATATATATCTTATTAAACCTTTTCAGTTGTGCTGTTCTTTCTGACGAGAATTTTTTTTCTAAAGTATCTGAATTGTGAAAAAAAATAAAGTATCTGAATTGTGAACAGATATTTAGCTGAAATTGAAAGGTGATCAACAGAAAGAATGTACTTGAAAAGTTACAGAATAACTACTATAATTTATTCTTCAAATTGTATTGGGTATCACGATGGTTAGCAATAGCGGATCCTCAATAAATATTTGTTGAATTAACAAATGACATTTCATAAAATAAAACACCATTTATCTAGTTGTTTCATCATCATTGACATCATGGTGGAGTTTCTTCTACAAAACTAATGTGTTCAAAGACTGAACCTGCCTTCTCTTTAGCAACATTCTCTGAACCAGCCTTTCTCAACCAAGGTTCCCCAAAATAATTAAGCCCTAAGCCAAAGGCACTCATTGCATGTAAAGAATCAATGTCTTTCCTTTGTATCCAGGATGATTCTAGTTATGTACCATCCTTGATAGAATAGTCCCTCAAAACATTCTGTGTTCTGTGGTCCAGAAGAGGAACACTGGATGATAAGGGCTATGTGTGACCCTTTGTGATTGGCATCAACTAACTGGGAACTTGATGGAAATTCTGTCTCAGGCTCTACTCCAGATCTGCCAAGTCAGAAACTGAACTTTAACAAGCTCCCCAAAGTAATTTGTAGGTACATTGGTGTCTGAGAAGCACTCTTCTAGACAACTGAGATAATACATTAGCCACAAATCTCCGCCAGATATTAGAATTAAAAGGAATTAACCAAGTTCAGGTTTTGATGGTGTTCCGCAGTAGAACTGGGGAATTTCCAGGGGAAATACCTGTCACTTTTTCCATGAGTTCAAAAGTGAAGTTCCATCCATTTGTGCCTGCCAGATAATGGGAGTGTTGAGTTTGTTTCCACTTAACTTAATTCTCTGTGTTCATGTTTTATTTCAATCAAAAGAATAGTGTCAAAAAGCTTTAAGTCTTTGTGTCACATAGCAATTTTAGGGTGTTTTTTTCCATCTCTTTTGAATTCTAAAGGCTTTACTTAATTAGCTTATATGTCTTCAAATTTCTGTTTTATGGATTCAAGAAACTCTTCTCATAGGTTGTGAATTAGCAATGCCTCTATTTTGGTGAAAGTTTTCAATAACCATGTCAAAATAGGCATAGCTGATATCCCTTTTTTTTTTATTTAAATGGCTCCCCATAGCACAATTTACTTCTTTGATATGATTTTTAACCTTCAAACTTCATTAAAAAGTCCACTTGATCTCACATCATGGGGCACAATGGCACATATTTTGTTCTTATTTTAAAAACTAGCAGCACTTCTTTTTTACACTTTGTTCAAGATTCATTACAGCATCTTAACAACTTTAGTATAAGACAATAGCTTTGTTTTCATATAAAAACAATGCTGCACACATTCCAAAAGCAAAAATGTCAAACATTTTTCACCAATTGTTTGGTCATATTTGTTTATGCATATTCCCTTGAGAGTTTTAATTTATTTCTTTTTTTTCCAACCTAGTTTCTTTTTTTTTTTTAATCAGCATGTACTTAATTCCTACTACTTCTCAATAACATACAGAAATATTTAGTGACTTTCAGCAGTTTGATGCAAGACTTTACTGTTTTGGAATATTGCCTGTTTGACGCTCTCACCCCTCTTCCAGGAGCAAGAATCACCTGAGAATTGTGAGTCAGAAAAAGAAAAATCTCCCCCATCTGTGAAAGAGGATGAGACACCAGTCACAGCCTTTGTAAGTTATATTTTCCATATATTATTAGATTCCTAAAAAGAATCATATCCCTCAAATTAAAATTATACTCCAAATATGAATCTAGTCTATTATCCATATTGCTAAAATAATCACTTTGCTCTCTAGATAACTGGCATCAGTGATAAACTCACTGGTAGATCATTTGTAACTATGCCTATTATGAAGGAAAACTCCTTCTTGCCCTTAAAAATAAAATCTTATTTTCCAAGATTGGCAATAGGTGGGAGAATCTCAGTCTTCATCCTTCAGATTCACTTTCCACTCTGAGAATTTTTCACTAATCGATGCTCTCACCACCACACAGTGGCAAGGGTCAGAGATGACAAAAGGAAACTCGCAGAGAATCACATACCACCAAACAGAATGGCTTTCCGCAATGTGTAAAGGTCTTACTCACCTTCCATGCACTGCTGTCTACAAAATAACTTCCTGGGGATCCCTGGGTGGCTCAGCGGTTTAGCGCCTGCCTTTGGCCCAGGGCGTGATCCTGGAGTCCTGGGATCAAGTCCCACATCGGGCTCCCCGCATGGAGCCTGCCTCTCCCTCTGCCTGTGTCTCTGCCTCTCTCTCTGTCTCTGTCTCTCTGTGTCTGTCTCTCATGAATAAATAAATAAAATCTTTTAAAAAAATGACTTCCTGCCTGATAGCCTACATCTAAGCAGTAAAGACCTGACCTGAGTAGGGTCCACCTTCAAAGATACCTATTTTCAGTAGTGTGCTAGAGCCAGCTCTCAAGAGACAACTGTGCACATCTCTATACAACCCATGATCAGTAATGTCTACTTTACCAAAAATCAGCCATGGTAGGAGTATGAAGATCATGGCCAATACTACAAATCAAACTTTTTTTTTTTTGGAGAGTCCATATATAAACATTTACTAGCATATCACTGCCTATATTATGCATAGTCCAGACTCAGAGAACCAAGCCTAGTGGGAAAGAGCTCACTCTCTACAATGTTGAAGACCAAATTTCTGAGTTCCTTTTCATGCCTTAATGTCCCAGTTAGTCACCCGTTAACTGACACCCAAAGCAGACATACCTTACCTCCTACCCAGCTAGGGGCATAACTTTTCCCTATAACCTTTATAAATGATGCCAGAATTATATCAATACAACCCAATCAGCCTAACATTGCCATTTGCCAGTGTCATTTCCTTACATCTTTACTAGTTGCCCTTACCCATTCATGAATCTGAGTTGAGATTTTATTGATTTCCAACTCCACTGTAATGCATTTGCTCATACTGAGGCATCATCTCAGAGGATTTAATACCATCCTGTTGGTATTTAAAAGTTTGAGAGCTAGATTTGCTTCATTGTTTTTTTTTTAATGGGGTGAGTGTATAAATAACCCAAGGGTCCTTCAACAGGAGACTGAGTAAATTAATCAAGTTGCATTAGTACAATGTAATATAATAGTGGAAGAATGGGCAGCATTACATACTGAATAGTAATATAGAAAAGAGAACCAAGATACATAGTTATATGGAAAAAATAGTTGTGAACATTGTAATTAGCATGATCTGATTTTTAAGATAAAAAGGCATGTATATACCCATATGAATACTTTGTATACAGAGAAACTTTGGAAGGATATATATATATACTCACCCCATAATAATGGTTACATCTTAGGAGTAGGATTAGGAAAATGGGAGAAAACTCACTACCAGGAACATTTATGTTTTTAAATGTACATGTACTACTGTTATAATTTAAAATGATATATTAAAAGCTATGTATCTATTGAATTAGACACTTAGAACCTGTGTGTTTCACTGTCTATATTTTGGTAAATTATATATAAATTTTATTTTTTTAAGATTTTATTTATTTATTTGAGAGAGAACAAGAGAGAGTGGCAGGAGGAGCAGAGACAGGGACAGGCAGATTCTATGCTGAGTGTGGAGCCTGACACAGGGCTCGATCCCACGACCTGAGCTGAAATCAAGAGTCAGACTCTCAACCAACTGAGCAATCTAGACACCTCTACACCTAAATTAAAAAAAAAAGAAGAAGCTATATAAAGAAGTTCAGCCAACCATGTTAAAACTGACACCATTGGGGGCACCTGGGTGGCTCAGTTGCTCAAGCGCCTGCCTTCAGCTCAGGTCATGATCCTGAATTGCCCGGATGGATCCCTGTGTGGTTGGGCTCCCTGCCCAGTGGGGAGTCTGCTTCTCCCTCTCTCTTTGCCCCTCCCCCTGCTCTACTGTCTCTGTCTCTCTCTCTGTCTCTCAGCTAATCAAATCAATTTTTTTTTTTAAAAAAAAAAACCTGATCTTATTGGACTAAAAGGATTTCTCTTTGGCAGTCCACTTTAAATATATGATTTTGCTTAGCTAATCATTGAAAAATTAAGACATTAATTTCATATAATCATGATTATTTTGAAACAGCACATTTACTATTCTTGACATTTTTACCATGCCTCAAGGATTCTTACTTAGTTTCAAAAAAAAATGTTATTGCTCAGGAAACTGTTAAATAGGAGCTATTTTGAGGGGGAAGTTGGCACTGATCGTTTATTGCAGAGACATATTAAAGAATGAGAAAACAAAATGCCTGCTATTTTGGCACTCATCGTTTAGTATATATACAACGTGACAGTGTATAAAATTCCCTTAAGAAGCAAGAGATCTCAATTGTTACATCCCTAAACTGGTTAAATTTATGCATTTATTTTCATGGCATCAAAATACTGGATATTTAAGAAGCGTCTTACTTTTTTCTCCTTTCCATGAAGGAATCTTCTGAAGAAGAAAAACAAAGAGAGGAGGATGCTGCTCTCAAAATCCAAGCAGCCTTCCGGGGACACTTAGCCAGAGAGGAGGTGAAGAAAATGAAGTCAGGTGATGCTGAAGGAGAGAAAAGAGAGGGAAATGAGTGAGAAGACTGGTTTTACTCCCCCGCTCCCCAGAAAAACATGAAAAAATCATCCAGATCCATCAGCCTCGCTGTGATTGTTGTTTTTTTCTTAGTAAGGGAGATGTGATGTAGTGAAATAACATTTGTTGCTGTTGTGAAAATCTGTCATGAGCATTTGTTTAATAAACATGCCATTGAACACATGCCTCTTAAAGATTTCTCTGAGATCATGAGTCTTATTTATACTTCTCCCAAGTCTCTGTATAAAGACCCCTGGATTTAAAGCTGTAAAACTGGCATGTCTGAGTTTTCAGGGCTCTCAGTGGTTATGTGGTCTAACCATTATCTAACGAATAAATTCTCTATCACATGCCTGAAAACTAGTCCTTCAGCTCCTGGTTCACGCCCGGGTAGAGAATTTTACTGCTTCTCAAGCATAGTCCATTTAGTTTTTGAATAATTCAAATTATTAAAAAGATAAGCTGAATCAAAAACCTGCTTCCCTGTAAGTTTCAACCATATGTTTTCATTTGTCATGCAGGCATGCAATCATTTATTGAAAAATGTATTGAGCCCAAAACATGTGCTGGGATTTAGTAGTGAATATCTGTTCCTACACCCAGCTGATGTTTTTTTTATTGTCATGCTCTCCAAAACCACACAGAATAAGATGAATACATATTTGAAAAAAACAAAAATCATCATAACATCATAAATATTCTTCCTCAACTAAAACTTCCCAAGTTTTTCTCAATGCACAAATGGTAAATACCTGTATCATAAACTCAAAAGGCCTTACATCTTTTTTTTTTCAGTGAATCATTCAAGCCACCCCCCTCCCCGAGTGCTTTATTTTTAGAAAGTTTGGTCTCTCCTTTTTAGACCTTCTCACCCTTGAATATCTAAGAAACTGTGGGGTTCATGTCTTAGACCAAAAGAAGCAGTTCCTTTCCCAAAACAAAATAGAGAAGAAGTGGAATCTTGTTTAACTAATGCTGTTAACCTTCTACCATGATGATGCAGCATCGTGGTAATGTCCTGGCTGGTTCGGATTCCTGTCTGCACACCTTGGATGTCCAAGCTTTGGTTCTAACATTACACATCTCTCAGCTCACAGTCATACAACCATTGTTCCCCCAAAGCTCAGTAACATTCCTGGCTCTGTCTTAAGGAGCTTCTAAAACCAGCCACATGTTATGCATAACAAGTGTCCTCCCGCAAACACTTAGATCCTTGTCTTAAGCTCAGACATTCTCTTTCTGCAAAGCAGTTTTATTTCAGGTGCCCCATTTCCCCCCATTCCCATCCCTGAGCCTTTTTCAGGCTCTACAACAGAAGTTCACCCAAGTGATCTTATCCACTCAAATCAGATGACTTATGCCAGCAATTTCAAGGTTGTGGCATTCATTCTCCAATCTCTACTCACCTCCGGACAGCTATCCCCCCTTCCAAGGTCTTACTGCCACTAGGGAGCTACATGCTGGCTAAACACAAGTCTCTAATATCCACTGGACTTTCTCTTCCCATCCTTAACCCCCTCTCCCAGGCTTAGAGAGGAAAAAAAATAATCAACTCTCCTCCAGCTTTCCAGCTGCTCATCCCCCTATTCCATTTAAAGCACCAGCCTCCAATCCATTTGCTCCTCAAACGAAGCCATCCTGCTTGGGGGATTATGAAGAGGACCCAGAATTAATACAAAGACTTAGCTTCTCTGTCCTAGAGAGAAGACTAGAAAAGGAAAAGGAGATTTTTTCCCCTAGTGAGTACATAGCAAGAAAAAAAGAAAAAAGATACCTTTTAACTTTTTAATAATTCTGTTATGCATATAAAGTGATTAATGCTGTGCTTTCCACATAGTACACACATACACAAATCTAGCAGTTGACATTTTTGGTGAAGAAAGAGAAATGAGTAAGGAAGAATGGATATCATAACAACACATATTAATAACATTTTACTATCAATTAATTGGTTTTCCTCATCTCCCTACCTGATTGTTCTCAGTCTCTTTGCTGGTAACTTCAGCTCCCCAACCATGAAACTCTAAAGTACTCCCAACTTGTCACTGGACCATTTTTCAAGTGATCACACTTGTTGATTTTATCAAGTGTCATGGCTTTAGAAGCTGTATACAGACTACTCTCAGATGTATACCTGTATACATTGGGCCTTTCTCCAACTCCAGACATATATTCAATGACCAGCTTAACCTCCCTATTTGGATGTCTATAGGCAACTCAAACTTAGCACATCTAATACTACTATTAATGCTCCTGACAACTGCTCTGCAGTTTTTCCCATCTCAGAAAATGACCATTCCATTCTCCTGTTTGCTCAAGCCAAAAATCTAGAATTCATCCTCAACCCTTCTCTTTCTTTAATACTCCATTAATAATCCATCAGCTAAACCTATGGATTCTATCTATAAAATATACCCAGAATTTGATCACTTCTACTGTGACTACCCTGGTCCTAGTTCCCATTCTCTCTCTCATGGATCATTGCAACGTTCTCCTTATTACTCAGTCATTACCACATTAATGCCACATAATCCATCCCAAAGTCAAAGATTTAAAACCATTACTTTTTTTCTCATTTAGTCTGTGGATCAGTAGTACTTTAGCTGAGGTAGGCTGGACTCCAGACTCGAAATTAAGTTCAGAATCGCTGTAAGCTGAAGGTTTGTGGGTTGACTGGGGAAGGTTTCCTTCAGGCTGTGAGAGCAGAGGTCCACTGTAGTACCTTCTGCTTCATGTGTCTATTCAGAGCCAATGCTGAAAATACTACCCAAGACATGCTTTTCTCATGGTAGTCATATAAGCATAAACAGGAAAAGCCAACATAGAAGAATATTTTAAGATTTTGCCCATATGACTTCTCCTGACATCCATTGACCAAAGGAAATCACTTGACCAAGCCCAAAGTCAAGAAATGAGAAAATACACTGCTTACCATGAAACTATAGCAAAGTCATGTGTGCATAATAGTACTACAAGGGGTAGTGAAGAATTGTGAAGAACCAATAATTCAATCTACCACAGTCTGTTCTTTTGGTTGTAATTATTCACATCCCTTTCACATGCAAAATAATTCACTCCTATCCCAAGACCTCTAAAAGATCCATCAAATCCTTGAAAACCCGGATCTATATCAGGTCCAGATATGGCTATTCTTGAGCCTATGAATTTAAAAAGCAAGTATCTTCTTCTTATACACCCTACATGCAACAAATGATGAGCAGGGATAATATAACCACAAAAAAAAAAAATACTCTCATTCAAGAAAGAAAATAATGGAAGCAAAGAGGAATCACTGGCCCATAAAAATTATGAAATCCCACCAAGTGAAGATTGTCAGGTTCCTCTATTTGAGAAAAGGGAATAATGTTTCATGATTAGGCACAGGTTCTGATCTCTAAAAATCACTTTCCAGTCTATTCACCATAACTCTTGGTTCTTCAGTATGGAAAATTATTCTTTTTCCATCATCTCCCTTCGTCACTTGGAAAGGGCATTAGCAAATATGTCTTTCTTGGTGGATAAGTGGATTTCTCAACCTGATCCCTGCCTGTAGAAAACTGAGAGCCCAAATTTCTGTTCACATCTTGCACACCTTTAGTCTCTTTTAGTTGTTAGGAATGCTTTTGCCAATAGACTTTTCTTAAAAACTTTTTGCGAGTTTTCTGTGTTTGACTCTAGTCAACTTCAGGAGCCAAAAGCTGCACCCATCATTTCTTTCAAGATATGCCTCCCCCTCTCTCTCTAGATTTAATTATATTAAAAGGAGTGAAGAATTGGAACCAATATTTCAATATACTAAAGCCTCATAACTGTCACAACTAGTCTCCCTATTTCCACCCTTTTCCCTTTTCAACACAGCAGTCAGAATGTCCTATTATAGTTCAAGTCATACCTTGTCACTCCTTTGCTTGAAATTTCCAATGGCTTCTCATTTCACTCAGAGTAAAAGCTAAAGTCTCCACAATTGTTCTATGCAGATCTTGCCTCCTGTTACCTAACTCCCTTCCCTTATCATTTTTTCTCCATGTTTCTGAACACCATCTCCTGAATGGTGTTGTTTACTAACCACTTCCTCTTACTAAAATGTATGTTCCACAAGGATAGAGATTTGCTATTTTGTCCACTGCTTAGTTGCCTCTATTACATGCAGAAGAAAAGAGTGAAATGTTTCTAGTGGTTCATACAGAAGTGGGAGGAGAAGAGGGAAGAGATATTTATCTTCTTCCATCAAATTAGCTGATTGGATTATACATCCATCCCTGAATAAATCACTGAGATCAGGGGAAAAGAATATGCCAATTGGCTCATACCTATCACCATTAGAACCCACTCCTAGGAGCAGAGGGTCAATTCCGCCCAAAAACCTGGTTGAAATTCAGGAAAGTTTGAAGTCCCTTCTAGGAAACAGAGTAATATTGTCAGGAAGAAGGGACAGTGGATACTGGGCAAACAACCAACAAATAGCCACCACAATGCTTTAGTCACCACATGGCTTCACATTACACTGTGCTGTTTATTAAATTATTTGCCAAAACCAAACACTAGAGAAGTATCAAAAAAGAAAGGAAAAATTTAAAACAACAGACATGAGGCTAACAAACATGGAGAGATCTGAGTAGCCTGCCACAGAAATTGCAATGTTATTAACACTCCTTGGAGTTGTGCAAAGCAGACAGGGGCATCTCCCAAGAAAAGAGCTTTGAAGTCTAGGAAAACATGTAAAATCTTGTGAGAAAAGAAGAACTTAAACTATTTTTAAAATATAATTTTGTTCTGTGGGAAGCTAAGTATGAGAGTTTGTGACCATGAGTTTTTCATAAAACATTCTTAAGAGCACTGTACCTATAGAAAAGGAGGGTTTTTTCCAAGATCATCAGTCAGTCCTTTCTAATAAACATAAGTCCAACATAATCTGGAGGGATGGGCTCTCTGTTGCACTGTGATATGGAGCTCAGTGTCTGTGAGTGAGAGAGGAGCCCAAGATAAGAACCTGAATTGTTGCTGCCATTCTGTCTCTTAACACGACATCATCCACTTTTGTGGTTGATCCTTTTTTTTTTTAAATTTTGTGTGTGTGTGTGTGTGTGTGTGTGTGTGTGGTTGATCTTAAAGCAAACTCAACAGTGACTTCCCTAACTTCTCAATAAAAGTAACTCAGTAGTTTCTCTATACCTCAAGCTAACTTGAATTTTCTAATATTTGGAAACATTTCAGCAGGTATCATATTTTCTCCAAACTGAGTTTTGTGCTGTGAAATTATCCCCATGTTCTTGTTTTATGGGAAGGAAGGGAGGTTATATAAGAGCCAGATACTAATTTTCTACATGGTGTTCTTTTGGCCTGAGGATATTTCCAAAGAGTAGGTTAAAATATAAATCTAGGTCTTTGGCTCTTTGTTTTTAGGCCTATTTGCCCTCTGCCATACATCTATAATATACATATAATGGCCCATTTTGTATGAATTTATGATGGTGATAAACTTATATCTAATCTGAAGTGTTTTTTATAACCATAGCTACTGGGATGGATAATTACTTATATCTGTGAAGCTCTCAAAAGATAGTGGACATGAAAAATGTGATACTTTAAAATGTGAAAACACTTCTCTGAATAAAATGTGCTTAGGAGTATGCAATCTCTGTTGTATAGAGGCAAAATATTAAAATCTGCCGATATTGTAACTAAAACCTCAAGAGCCACCAACCACATTCATTACCAAATACCTTGCCATAGGACTGTCAGCACTCCAAGACCAAGAGATCACCACTGGAAGGAATATACTATCCCAAGGGGGTCAGATATAATGGGGAAGGTATGAAAGTCAGCCATCATTCTATCCCTGAAGGCACCTGTCTCAGAGGCTTCTGACCAAAAATTCAGGCATTTTATTCCACTGAAATTATATTATTAAGAAGCAGAGCTCAGTTGGATAAATTAGGCATCACGCCGATTTTGGAAGCTGCCAGAAAGACTTGTTTTTGAAATCCTTGAGACAATTGAAAACATGCTTCCCTGGAGATGTAAGCAATTTAGAAGGGAAACAAGATCAACTAACTGCAGTGCTATCCCTACAATGATTTTAGAGTCACCTGCTTTCAGATTGTTCGAATCATGTCATGAAAGCTGTGGTCTGCTGCCCAGACCTGCCCCCCCGCCCACTCTATTTTTTCAGGACTGAATGCTGCTTCCATTCTGGAAAATGCCTTCAGCATGAGGGAGCTGCTTCCCCCTAGGTTGCACCCTCCCTGGAGACAGCTTGCATCTAATGACTACAACGGCACAAGAGCATGGCCCCTTGCCTCAGATTGAGACAATTGTTGCAACATTAGCCCAGTTCAACTTCCTCCTCCACCCAATCCTGCTTCCCTACCATCCTTACATCTATCCTTCAGTAAATCATCTCTGCTCAAACCCTCAAAACCATCAGTCTCAGAAATCATTTCCAAGGAACCTGACCTATGATAGTTAACTTGAAAGTCTCTGACACACCTACGCCTGTATAAACTTTTTGCTTCTTTTAACGTCATCTGTATTAGAATTGAACAATGGGCAGACCTGCTGATCAGGAGCTAATCTACAACAGAAAAATACGCATGTCTATTTCTTCTCTAAATGAATTATAATTACCAAAATTCCAAATACTAACATTAATACTAAACTGTGTTTCCTCCAAAATTCCTATGTTGAGGCCTTAACCCTCAATCTGATCGTGTTTGGTTATGGGGCCTTTGCGAGATACTTAGGTTTAGATAAAATAACAAGTGCAGGGTCTTCATGGTGAAATTAGTGGCCAATAAGAAGAGACCTCAGAGATACATCTTTCTCTCTCTCTCTCTCTCTCTCTCTCTCTCTTCCCTTCCCCCTTCTTTTCATTATAATGGAAGAGCTAATGGTGAGGACATCGATTAACTATAAGGTATTATAATGGGAGAACATGGCAATGGGCCCTTAACTGCCACTTAGAGCCTCATATAGGATTTTTCTGGGGGTGGCCATTTCTTGACTATCAGGTACCACTTCCACCTTCCCATCAGCACCTAGCTTTCCTTTGACTTCTACACTTCACCAACACAGACCAAAAGTTGAACCAGCTCTAGAGATAAGTGTAGACTGGCTTAAGCCAAGTAGCACCTTCTATCATTGTTTCAGACCAGATATGTATTTTAGGCCCATCTCATTAGGTAAGAAGCTCTCAGCTCAGAGTGATTTCACCCCCCAGATGTTTGACAATGTCTGGAGCCATTTTTCCTTGTCCCAATCCAGGGTGGAAAGGAATGGTACTGGTATCTAACAGGTAGAACCGAGAGATGCTTTTTAACAGCCTACAATGCTCAAGATAGACACCTCCCCGACAAAGAATTCTCTAGCCCAAATGTTACTGAATTAGGTATTAAAATGTCCTGTAGCTGCAAGGGAAAACAAGCTTTAAAATAAGCTGACCCACGAGAAAGCAAGTCAAAAAGGAAGGCACTGTATCTGGTCAATGACCTACTCAATCACATTCTAAAGTCCAAGGGCTTTCCACTTGTATGATCCTATTAATCCTCTTTTTTTTTTTTAACTTTTTAGTAATCTCCTTTATTTCTAATGGTTTTCAGCTGTAACTGATATTCTTCTAAACACATCACTCCTGCATAAAAGAATAAGAAGGAGAAATGCAGACATCAAGAAAAAGGAAACAAGAGGGAAGAGCACAAGATAGTGACTGAAGGGATCAGCAGCTAGAGCTAGATATTCAGAGAGAGACAACATGCTGCTGTCCACCAGCTAGGGCTTTTGACCCACCGGTTGGGATTTACCAGAATTAACATTGTAGAGGATGAAAGTATATAAATCATGATCCTTTCCTCAAGGGAACATAGGGATTTATCAAAAAGATAAGACGTACAAAGAATACAGGAAAGATTGAAAAAGGATATTTAAAATATAACACAAAAAGCACACACCATAAAAGAAACATCTGATAAATATGATCACATTAAAATTTAAACTTTCATATATCAAAAAACACCATAAGCAAAGTGAAAAACACAGCACAGAATGAGAGGAGATATTTGCAATTCAAAATGCATAAAATTAACAAAGGGTTAGTATCCAGAATATAACTTCCACTCAGTATAAAAACTTTGCATGGGAATGGTACACTAAATTCATGATAGTGATTATTGTGGAGAATGGAAGAGAATAGGATTGAAGAAGGAAGCCTAAAGGATCTCAAGTATATACATGTTTTATTTCTTTAAAAAAAAAAAAAAAAAGCCCAGAGTAAGACATTGAATGAATACAAATAAGACACTTTAATAAAGCTTGGTGGTAGGAACATGCATGTTTTTATATTAGCTTCTATTCTTTTTTTAAAAAAGATTTTATTCATTTAATTCATGAGAGACACACAGAGAGGCAGGAACATAGGCAGAGGTAGAAGCAGGCTCCAGACAGGGAGCCTGATGTGGGACTCGATCCCAGGACCCTGGGATCACTCCCTGAGCCGAAAGCAGATGCTTGACAACTGAGCCATCCAAGTGCCCCATATATTCGCCTCTATTCTTACCTATATGTTTCAAATACATTTTACCAAAAAAAAAAATTATGAATTCCTACAGACCATTAAGAAGAAGAATTCGGGAAAGGGGCAAATATGTGAGCACAAAAGGAAATCCAGGTCCACTAAACATATGGAAAAAAGATGTGAATTCTCCCCAATAAGAAAAATGTAGATTAAAGAATGGTGAGATATGATTTCTCATTCATAGATTGGCAAAACTTAAAAGCAGACGATGAACAACAACTGGAACTCGTACTGCTCTTGGGAATGCATGCACATCGGCACATTAGCAAGCAAACTTGTTGACAATAAGCATACTCGTTAGTGTTTAAGGAGGTCAGTATATAATCCCCCCTATCTTCCCCACCCAACTGCTGAACCAAATGAGGGAAACAAAGGAGAAAATTTGGGATTAAAAGATAATGTTTAGAAACAGAACATTCACTTGGAACTGCAACCAGCAATTAATACAGCTCAGAAATAGAAAGCCTGTCTCCCACATCTGGATACAATTGCTATTTGGACTTTGTCTCTCCTCACTTTAGGGGGAGAGAGGGAGAATGATTTTGTAAGAAGGTGGAAACGTAGAGTTGATTTTGTTGTCGTATGCAAGTTCAAACAGGCTTACCAGGGTGCATAGCAATCGAGTAGCTGAAAGGGCAAACTATACCAGTTTCAAAGCTATTGTCCCTCAGCCTCAATTCCACCTTCTATTTGGCATTTTGGTGCTGGAACCGGGCTCTGCACACCACATTTCTCCTTTGCCAGCTGGGTCTCTTTTAAGCTCTAACAATAAGGGCCATTCAGGAGACTTCGAGGCTGGAGGAGGATGGCACATGCTCCTTTATGTTTTTTTTTTTTTTTTCTTTTTCAAGATTTTATTTATTTATTTGAGAGAGAGCGCGCACACACACACAAGTGGGGGGAACAGCAGAGGGAGAGGAAGAAGCAGGCTCCCTGCTGAGCAGGAACCTGCTGTGGGGCTCTATCCCAGGACCCCAAGATCATGACCTGAGCCAAAGGCAGACGCTTCACTGAGTGAGCCACCCAGGCACCCTGGCACATGCTCCTTTCTGTTTAACTTCTCTTTGGCTTTCTGTGCCTTTTGAGTTGAGTGACATCTCACCCCAGCGCAGCAGTTCAGAAGCAACTGAATCTAGCTTTCAGGGCCTGGTAAGAGGCCTCAGAGAGGACAGCTCCAGCCCAGCAGTGTTCTTCCTCTGAGGCCTACGTTTCAGTTCTGTGAAGCCCTTTCACTAAGTTTCTAATTTTCAGTCCTTCCAACTACCTCTCTTTATTCTGCAGACCTAGGAGCAGTCAGTAGCTGCTGCCTGCAATTTCTATCTCCAGAACAGCTGAGTTTTCTATTCTGGCTTTTTTAGGCAACAATTCTTTATACCTGATTAACAATTTTTTATATTAAATTCTGTTAAAATAAGTATAGTGGGTTTTACCCCCTGATGAGATCCTGACTAATTCAGATGGAAAGAGAAATAGCAGGATTTTTTTTTTCACTTAGAATGGTGGATTGGAGACTTCTGGATTAAGAGAGAAGACTGAAGACATGTATTCGTTCCGTATCCTCCTGAAACTCCATCAAAGCAACAGCAAATGATGTTTTTTGTAACTAAAATGTGATTGGCAAAGTGAGAACTGAGACGAAATCACCAAGTTTTGGAAGTTGGAAACCAGATTCAGCAGAACCAAAAGAACCAAACCCAAAGTGAGGAAGGCTGAGAATGAAGACAATTTGCACAAAATTCCCAGAAAGCATAGATACAGGTAGTAGCAGATAGCACAGGATCTAGAGGGAAAAGGGAAGAGGCTAAGCAAAACTGAGCAAAAACTAGTTAAGAAGTGGGGTGCCTGGGTAGCTCAGTCAGTTAAGCCTCTACCTTTGGCTTAGATCCCAGAGTCCTGAGACAGAGTTCCATGTTGGGCCCCCTGCTCAGCAATGAATCTGCTTCTCCCTCTGCCGCTCCACGTTCCCCCCACCTTTTCCCTGTTCATGCATATTTTCTCTCTCTCTCAAATAAAATCTTAAAAAAAAAAGTTTAAGAAGTAGTTAGATCCTTAGCTTCATTTTCCCACTCCATGCCACTAGGAACCTTCCCCCACCCTCATCCTAGCAGAAACCTGGAGGTTTACAATCCAGAGAGGATAGAACAGCCTCCAGACTGGGAGCTGCCAGGCCCGTCTGAGAACAGACACATCATGCCCAAAGAAGGCTATAAGGTGACCATGTGCATACTAAACTGTGAATATCCAGAGACTTATAGCCTACTTTCCCAGTCACCCCCCAGAAAATAGAAAGATCCTAACCTTCCATGGGAGATTAGAAGGTCCTCCTCTGAAGAATCTGATCGAAATAATTAACATTAGGGATTCTCAACAAATAGCCCATCAAATCACTTTGACACTCAAAGCCAACAAGACTGCCCACAAGATAGAGCACATGATCCAACCAATTCTTCATTCTTGAATAAAACCATTCTTGATCAGCCAAGGATTATGAGACATAGATGGTGGGCAAAGCCTCTAACATAGAAATCGATTTTTTAAATTAAATTAAATTAACCAGGCAGCTCAGCTGTTCAGCACCCGCCTTCAGCCCAGGGCGTGATCCTGGAGACCTGGGATCTGGTCCCGCGTCGGACTCCCTGCATGGAGCCTGCTTCTCCCTCTGCCTGTGTCTCTGCCCCTGTGTGTGTGTGTGTGTGTGTGTGTGTATCATGAATAAACAAATAAAATCTTTTTTAAAAATTAATTAATTAATTAATTTAATTAACTTTGTGAGACAGCCTATACAGGGAGAAGAAATTTCAAAAATACATATATATCGATACTCTCGAGGAGGAAGATATTACATTCCATTTTTAAAAAGAAGAAGCATTCAGAAAATGTTAAAAAAGAGCTCTTAGAAATATCAAACTTGATAGCAGAATTTCAAAACTCAATGGAGTTTGGCAGCTCCTCAAAAAGTTATAGAATTGCTGTATGACGCAGCAATTCCATCTCTAGGTATGTGCCCAAAACCATTGAAAACATATTTTTATGCCAAAACTTGTATATAAATGTCCATAGCAGCATTATTCATAGTAGCTCAATACTGGAAACAACCCAAATGTCCATCAACCAGTTGATGGGCAAGCAAGATGCAGTATATCCATACAACAGAATAGTATTCTGCCATAAAAAGGAATGAAGTCTTGGAGCACCTGGGTGGCTCAGTGACTTAAGTGTCTGACTTTTAATTTCAGCTCAGGTCATGATCTCAGGGGTCAAGGGATCAAGCCTCGTGTCAGGCTCTTCATGGGGTGGGGGGTGTGCTTGAGATTCTCTCCTTCTCCCTCTACTCCTCCTCCCACTCACTCTTTCTCTCTCTCTCTCCCCCCGCCCCTCTCGAAAATAAGTAAATAAATCTTTAAAACAAAAAGGAATGAAGTTCTGTTACATAATACAACATGGATAAGCCTTAAAAAAGAAACTATGTTAAGTGAAAGAAGCCAGATGCAAAAGGCCACATATGTATGATTCCATTTAAATGAAATGTCCAGAATAGGTAAATCCATAAAAACAGAAAAGAGGGGGATCCCTGGGTGGCTCAGCAGTTTAGCGCCTGCCTTTGGCCCAGGGCATGATCCCGGAGTCCTGAGATCAAGTCCTACATCCAGCTCCTAGCAGGGAGCCTACTTCTTCCTCTGCCTGTGTCTCTGCCTCTCGCTCTCTCTCTCTCTCTCTCTCTCTGTGTGTGTGTGTGTGTGTGTCTCATGAATAAATAAAGTCTTAAAAAAAAAAAAACAGAAAATAGGTTAATGATTTCCAGGGGTTAGGAGTAGGAGGGAACTGGCATTAACTGCCATGAGGTATAGAGATATTAGAAATGTCCTGATCTTCTTGGGATGTTAGAAATGTCCTAGAATTTGATAATGGTGATGGTTTTACAACACAGTGAATATACTAAAAAAAATCACTGAAGCATTCATTTTAAAGTAGTGAATCATATGTTATGTGAGGCATATCTCAATTTTAAATGCTATTAAAATAAAATTTAGGGACACCTGGGTAGCTCAGCAGTTAAGCGTCTGCCTTTGGCTCAGGGCATGATCCCAGGACTGGTCCCCCATCAGGCTCCCTGCAGGGAGCCTTCTTCTCCCTCTGCCTGTGTCTCTGCCTCTGTGTGTGTGTGTGTGTCTCTCATGAATAAATAAATAAAATCTTTTAAAAAATTCAACAGGGGGTTTGAAGGAAAAGTGTGGGGGAAATCTCCCAGAAAAATAAGAGTAAAAAGACAAAGACGGAAAATAGGAGAAAATTAGAAATTTAGGGGAAAAGAGAGCAGGAAAACAGAATTATTAGTGTGATAATTCTAGAAACATTTCCATAAGAAAAGACACAGTTTTGAGATTGAAAAGATCCTAGAAGTACCTAGACAATGGATAAAAGTAAATCCACAGCAAAGCACATGGAGAAAAATTTGTGAATATTTAAGGACAATAAGACTCTACTAATTTTGAGGGGGCACCTGGGTGGCTCAGTGGTTGAGCTTCTGCATTTGGCTCAGGTCATGATCCTGGGGTCCTAGGATCAAGTCCCACATCCGGCTCCCCACGGGGAGACTGCTCCTCCCTCTGCCTGTGTCTCTGCCTCTCTCTGTGTGTGTCTCATGAATAAATAAAATCTTTTTTAAAAAAAAAAGACTCTACTAATCTTTAGAGAGAAAAAGAAGTTTCTCAAGAGCTAATACTGCACTGGAAATTTTTTTGAATTTCTGAAATAAATTATTCTGTACCCCACCAAAGTATCATACAAGTATAAAGATAAAGCAGAGACATTTTCAAACATGCAAAGCGTGTTGGATATTTTCCATTTTCCCTTACCCTGTTTTCCTGCTTTCTGCATTAGGAGAATTTTTTAATGACCTGCATCAATGGTTTCCTTTGCCTTCTAGGTTCGATGATAAGAGACACCAGCAGGAGGTCAGAGGTTAGGAGCAAAGGGATGATACATACTCCCTTTGCCTCCTTCTTTGATTTCTGTGAATTGTCTATGTCCCTGTACCAAAGGTCACAGCTCTAGTCAAACATCCCAACCTGTAGCTACTCTCTCTGGATTCTAGCAAGTTCTTCCTCCCCTTCATCCTTCAAGTCTACTATCAACAACTCTGAGGTTCTGACCCACCAGTACTGGTTTTTATTTATCTTAGTGTGTCAGCTCGCTATTGCTATACTAACCTACATACCCACCTCTCCAAAGCTCAATGTCCTAAAATGACCATTTGTCCTCATAAACCTGCAGGTCAGCTAGAACTTGGCTGATTTAGGCCAGGCTCAGCTGGACATCTTTACGTCATGCTCTGGCAGCTAGATCAGCTGTGCTGCTTCTCACTGTAGGTCTCTAGGACAGTTGGACCAACTCTGTCCCATACATCTCTCATCCTCCTTGGGCTAGTGTGTTTCGTTCTGTCATGGTGATTACAGAGGTTCATAAGAGCACACAAAAACCTGTGGGGGCGCCTGGGGGGCTCAGCCGGTTAAGCATCTGCCTTCCACTCAGGTTATGATCTCTTGGTCCTGGGATTGAGCCCACATCAGACTCCCGACTCAACAGGGAGTCTGCTTCTCCCTCTCCCTCTATCCCTCCTCCCACCCCCACTCATTCCCTCTCCCTCTAATAAATAAATAAAATCTTAAAACACACACACACACACACACACACACACACACTCACGTGATTCTTCTTAAGGCCTAAGCTTGGAGCTGGCATCCTCTCACTTCCCCTCACATGTCATTGGCCAAAAAGTCACATGAGCAAATCCAAAGACCTGAGGCAAGGAAGTACACTCCACCATAATGAGGACATGAAAGGTTAGAGACAGAAATAGGGATGAAGAATTGAGCTCTACTCAATCTAGCCTCCCTGCCCTGACCTTTATAAACAGCCACTTTATTAAACCCACCTCAGTGACATTATTTGAGTATGCCACGTGTTGCCTTCTAGGCTCTTAACTGATATAAGAATAGATACCAGTAAGGGCCTGGAAAACAGTCCCCCAAAACAGGATTCTGATATTCTATTGCTCTTGTATTTGAAAAGCACAGAACTAATCTCTTTACCTGAGGTTTCTCTTTACCAGAGAAAATGGAATACTGGTAATCCATTCCAATAATGGCATTTAGTGGCATCACAGTGACTCAACTTATCCTATAAAGGTGGCACGGAATGAAGTGCAGGTGGAGGACAATGGAAATAAAGTTACTGTGGTACTTAGTCTCCATGGTGACAATCGTGAGCATAAAGACTGTGGAGTTGGCTGACTGCTTCTGATGGCTCCCCAGAGAGTAAACAGTGAAAAGGACATATTGAGAGCCTCTTAATACCCAAATCAGAACCAAGGAGAAGATCTGAAAGTGCCTATGGTAGCTCGAAAGGACTCCATGTCCTGTAGTCTCTGAATCGATATGGATGAAGACCAAATCTAGAAAATAAGTTTAATGGTTACAGAGTTGCAAACCCAAGTAAATACTCAAATCCTTCCATTTCAGTCTCTTAGAATAAGCTGAGGGTACTGATGGGAAGGAAGTGGGGCCCCAAGATAATGGGATGGACACAATTATGTGGACATGATGGGACTGGGAAGGTGAATACTCAAAACCTACTAAGCCTCCCTGAAAATCCTGCAATCCTTTTCCCACTGAATAACAACTTTTCAATGACTGCACCAAGGAAATTCAATTCCCCTCAGGACTCCCCTCCACTACCCTCATGGCTTCCAGATCCTCAAGGAAAGTTAAAGAGCAGTATAGTTCAGCCTGAATAAAGTACCAAGCCTGGGAGTCAAGGAGAGAAGACTATTTGCGGAAGGAGTTGCAGGACTTGATCAACTGTATCAACAGGTTTCTGGGGAGCATGTATTTCAGTGGATTCTAAGTTTGTTAGACCAAGAAGGACATACCTTAACACTTGATAGCTAAACGGATGCACAACTAACTGGGGATTAGGATTTAATGTTATGGTTCGAGCACCTGGGAAGTGGCATGACTAGACAAGTGTGTTGGCCAATCCCAACAGTAAGTCACAGCCAGTAGATCAAAATGTCAGAACTTCTCTGGCATACTACAGATGGAGGAAGAATTCTAAATGCTACAGGATATGAGAACATTAAAATTGATCTGTTATATGCCACCTGTTCAACCACCCGCTATCCCTATTCCCTCAGGAGGCCCCAGAGGATGCTCTATTCTTCAGGGTGTTAAGAAACGAGTTGAATTAAATGAATCCCAAAACCTGAAATATTCTCTTGGATCACTAACCAGAGTGTGTTTATGAAAGTCAGGTAAAAAATGGAGTTTTTGTTCAAGTCCAGTGGGACCGTGGATCAATTTCATGGTTCTTGGTCTTGGAAGGTATATTTTGAATAGGATACACTTAGTAACTGGAAAAAACTTCATTTTGCTTCCCTGACCCATAGGGGGAGGTCTATTATGGCCAGAAGGGAGAACCAAGTAGAAGGTCCTAGAACTGTCCTACCCCAACCAATTCTCCCCTGCCAAACTTGTAATCCAAAAGCAAATCCAGCATTCTGAATTACAGAGTTAGTGCCACCATTAAAACTTGAAAGAGGCAGAGGTGTGATTCCAATCACATCTCCATTTAACTTCCTTCCTGGCTCTTGGAAAAGCCAGATGGTCCTGAAGAATAGCTATACATTAACACACACTTAATCAATGGTGCCATTTACAGCCAACTCTGCTTGCCGCTACTCTGTTGGAGCAACACAACAGAGCCCTTGGAAGCTGGTATGCAGAGACTAAATTAACAAATTCTCCCCTACTCTCCATCCCTACCACCAAAAATAATCAGAAGCAATTTGACTTCATGCGGCAGGGACAGCGTTAACATTCCTGCTCTTTGTCATGATATGGTCTGGAGAAACCTGTCGTCTTGACGTCTTATGGAGCATCATACTAGTCCCTTACACTCTTCCCACGATAGACATCTCAAGGGTTTACCTCATTAGTCAAGTTCCCAAGGATTTAATGGTCTAGTTCAGATCCAGATGTACTCTCTAAGGGAAAAGACGATTGGTTACATCTACCCATAAAAAGAGGCACGAGTCCTCTTGGCAGGACTCTGGGTTTTAGAGGCAACGAATAATACGTATGAGTGTGTTTCTCCTACTCATTCACCAGGAAACTCATTACAAGGCTGTCAGTTTTGAGATGACTTTGCAACAGGTTGCTGAGCAAGGTGTACTTCCCCTTTCAATTATATAGGGCAAGGTTGCCTACAGGGGCATGGGGCACGTGGAGGACTGTCCCAGAGGATTCCTCTGCACAGCCCGGGTCAAGGAAGGTTTCTCGGGGAGGGGGAAGAAGAGATGTGGGGTCGATGTTGGAGAGGAAGCCTGAGTCCACTGCTATGGGGGGGAGGGGGGTGGGAACAGCCAAAGGGCTCGTGTCTTTCCAGTTAGCTTGGTTTCAAAAACTGGACGGATAGACTCCTTCCTGGGAGCCGACTGTGGCTGTCTCAGCGCTGGTTTCTCTCTGGAACTCATCCTTAAGGGTCCCCAGATCGACACGGAGGCCCCAGGAAAGGGGGAAGGGTGGGACGGGGTGCCCTCTGGCTCTGGCGAGGGTGGAACCCGGCAGACCCCAGGGCTCCAGCGAGCAGCCCGCGGCCCAAGGGCTCGTGGGTGAGAGTGGCCGAAAGGGCCCGAGCGGGGATGCCCGGGGGGCTCAGCGGTTTAGCGCCTGCGGTTGGCTCGGGGCGTGATCCCGGGGTCCTGAGATCGAGTCCCGCGTCGGGCTCCCTGCATGGAGCCTGCTTCTCCCTCTGCCTGTGTCTCTGCCTCTCTCTGTGTCTCTCGTGAATAGATAAATAAAATATCAGGGCAGCCCAGGTGGCTCAGCGGTTAAGCACCTGCCTCAACCCAGGGCGTGATCCTGGGGACCGGGGATCGAGCCCCGCATGGGGCTCCCTGCATGGAGCCTCCTTCTCCCTGTACCTGTGTTTCTCTCTCTCTCTGTCTCTCATAAATAAACTATTTTTTAAAAGAAAAAAGAAAAAAAAAGAAAGGGCCCGAGCTGCCCTCCACCCGGCAAGCCCCGAGGGTAACGTGCAGGGGTGCTCGCTCCCGCCCGGGGAAGCCCAACAGGCTCGGCGGGAACCCCCCCCACCCCGGGGGCCGGGAGGGGAGGAGCGTGGCGGGCGGAGGGGGGCGCGGGGGCTGCGGGGGGCCGCTCGAGGCCCAGCCGAGGCCGGGGCAGCTCCACGCAGCCTCGAGACTCGTTCCTCCTCCAGCACACGGTTGCTGGCGGTGGGGTTTTCATCGCCGCGGTTTAGCGCTGGCAGCGCCTCGCCTCCCCCGGCGGAGCTCGCCCTGCTCCCGGGGCTCCCGGGGCTCCCGGGCCGCCCGCCCGCCCTGCCTCCTGCAGACGCCGGGACCTGGGGGTGCAGGCGGGGGAGCAGGGGGGAGAGCTCCCCGGGCCGGGCTCCCGCCCCCTCCTCCTGCGCCCCCCTCCCACCCCGGCCCCGGCCCGGGAGCCTGCAGCCCGGGAGGGGGGCAGGCGCCAGGCTAAGGTACTAATTGTATTAACGAAAATGGCAAATACACATCCTTCCCATCTGGCAGCACAAAAGGAGAGGCTGTGGGAATGCAATTACCCACTCCAGGAGAGAGTAAAATATTTGTCAGGTTTAGGAATGAAATTAATATCCGCAATTACTAGAACTTCGCTAATGAGACGAATACAAATTGCCTCTCCGGGTTGCAAAAGGAAGAACCTGTCGCAGAAAACCCTAAGTGCGTTTTTTCCTTGCAGGAATCTCAGCCCCCGAGACAGGCGTTTCTCCCCGCCGCCGCCGTCTGAGGATCCGAGGTAGTGAAGCTGGAGATGATGTTCTGATTGTTGGTGACGCACACCCTGACATTACAAACTGGGGTTGTGTGTGTGGGAATGTCCATCTGGAGCCTGTGCTCCCAGGACTCCAGGGGGCTCTGGACAAGCCCCCAGGCCTGCACCACAAGATGGCCAAGTCCCCCCCCCCCCCAACACCCCAGGCCCACCCACTCACTTTGGCCGTGCCCCCTGCGCGCCTTCCAGGTCTACTGCAACAAATGGTTGTAGCCAGATATTTCTGCAATTTCCGACATTTTTTTTTTCTTCATGGAATTTGTATATAGCAAAGGCTGGGTTTGCTTTAGGCAGAGCATATGCTTCATATTTATTGGAATAAGTTTTCTGGTTCCTTAGCATTCTGTTCACTGATATTCCGTATGTTAAAAATATCTCCGTTTTTCCCCTGATACTCAGTAGTAGGCAGCCACAGTTTTCCTCTATAGTTTTTCTGGGTAAAAACCAGAATCTGCTCTCCACAGCCCGGGGGAGTATTCTATACCTTAGGAGAGGGATGACCTGATTTCCCACCCATGAAGAGGAATACGATTTTCTTACTCGCCACCAGTTTCACAGATAATGATACCAGGTAGCCTGATTCCGGAGAGCAAAGATCCTTATTTTAGAAAGGAAACAGTTAAGGCCAGACACCCTGCCTGTCACTTAGGGGTTCTGGAATTCTGATTCTTCTTGCAGGTCTACAGTGTGTTCCTTGCAGGAAGCATAAAGAAGAGGATCCGAACGCTTCAGTGAGTGCGAGACTCAAGGAGATTGGGAATAAACTCAGCAGGTGCACTCTTCCCAGGGGGAGCGGATTATAATCCCCTTGGGACCTCACATGCTAAGCCACAGCTCCAACAGCCTCCGTGATTTCCCGGAGGTCCAATGGGGAGGCCATCTTCCTTGCTGAGTCCCTAAGAAACATGGGGAACCACCATTTCAGCAATGGGAAATTGATTTTTTATGACAACTCCAGCAATAAGTGAATAAGTGAATAAGCCAGAACTATCCACACTTGAAAAACAGTTTTTGGAGTTAAAATGGTGAAATCAATATCCAAACTCAGATGCATCTGTATATGTATATATACACATTATATACACATAATACACATAATGTACACACACATAATGTGTGTGCGTTTGAGAGAGAGAGAGAGAGAGAGAGAGAGACAGAGACAGAGACAGAGACAGAGAGAGGAGACAGAGAAAGCCAGAGAGAGAGAGATGCAGAGAGAGACAGAGAGAGAATGAGATGGCCAGGTGGGGCTAGGGAGAGAGAGAGAGATAAACCACTCCTTGGAGCAGACCCCGGCTGAATATGCCCCTCATCTGCTGGGAGCATGGACAGAGAGGATGGAGTTGTCAAGGCCAAGGCTATTCATTTAGTGGCCCCAACAGCCCCTCAGAGATCTACTAGGAAGACCCTCCCCCTCAAAAGCCATTTACATGAGTGACTGTAGTTTGTTGCCTTGACTGAGCCAGGAAGCTGTCCAGAGCTATCTGGAGCTATATGTCATGGCTTCATAAACTACGTGCCCAACCTGGACCCTGCCCTGTCTTCTCTGGGCCTATAAGAGATTTTGTAAGCAGATCAAACTGATGAATTCCTTAGGTTTCAAATATTCTCCTGTAAGCTGATTATCTTTCATTTAAAATGCCTTTCCTAACATAAACACCACCTTTGTTCATTCACCCAATACTAGTTTGTCGAGTACCCACTCTACCAGGTGCTGGGGACACAATGGGGACATAGAGTTCCCATCTCAGATCAATCCGTAAAAACCGATTCAATCGATAATAAAGGCAAACTAATTTTTGTGTGTAGAAGAATTACACTCTAAGTTTCATCTTGGGCTACCTGGAAAATAGCATTCCTTGCCTTGGCAATAGCAGTTGAAACTCCCACCTGGTCCCTGAGCAACCGCAACCATAAGTAAGAAGTGCAGAAACCAGTGTCTGTTGCGTGCCGACTGTGTGTCTGGCTGTGCTAGCACTTTACGTATATCCATGAGATATGGCTCTCTGAGACAGACACAATTGCTCTCATTTTACAGATGAAGAATCCAACTCTCAGAAGCTAAGTGAAGTTGCTTAAGGTCACACAGCTGGTGACTAAGCTAGAATTTGAGCCCAGGCTATTGACACCAAGGCCCACATTCCTTCTTCTGTTCACCAACTGACTTTGGGCTTTGGCCCAGGAAGGTGGGGCAGCTTGGAAAGGTGAGGATCGAAGGTACCTTTCCAGGGCTTTGCCCAGGGCGGGCCACGGGGCCACAGGGAGGTAGAGGGTGCAGATGTATGGATTATTCCTACGCCAAAATCGGGCTGTGAGTATACCAGCCACTTTCCCCGCCGTGGCTTGTCCCTGTCCCATGCCTTGTTACCCACCCTGCAATCCTCCGAGACTGACTGGGTGTTCGGGTTACCAAGACACAACTGGAACTAAGAACCCTTTTCTTCCACCGTGTTTTCTGGGGGAAATGCTGCTGGAGACAGGCTGGAGGAAGCCAGAGCCTGAGTAATGAAAGAGCTGCTTATGTAATAGGAAGCCACCCAGTCTAGGCCGCAGGGACCTCCCTGGGAGTCAGGGAGCCAGGATCCCAGAGTTCCGTTCCAAGATCTCTGGCTCTGGGACCTGTCACCCTGAGCAAATCACCCACACCTGCTCCCGTTTCCCCCCATGTAACCTTGATGCGGGAGGGATGCTCTTCCTCCGCTTTCCCAGGGAGAGGCCCCCAGGAACGCCTGCAGCACAGTGAGCCGTGTGGCACTCTGAGCGACATCCTTCCCTTTCTAAGCCCCAGCCAGTGCCTCTCACCTTCAGGTGCTAACTTTTCCATGGTACCCCACAGGGGTGGTGGCCCCCATTCGTCTCTCAAATGTCTTTAGACTTATTTGATGTACCTAAGATGATTCCTCCACCTCCCGGGGTCCCCTGTAAGGTTATCGTGGCTTCTAATTATCAAGCCCTGAACGCCAGCAGCAGGCAGCTTCGGCTTCAGATGGAAGAGTCTCAGCTGGGATACCTGTTTCCTAGAACCACTTCCATCACTAATGAGATCTCTGTCTTGGAAAAGTCACTTACATCTCTAGAACTCACTTTCTTGGGACACCTGGGTAGCTCAGTGGTTAAGAGTCTGCCTTCCGCCCAGGGCGTGATCTCGGAGTCCTGGGATCGAGTCCCACGTCGGGCTCCCTGCATGGAGCCTGCTTCTCCCTCTGCCTCTGTCTCTGCCTCTGTCTCTGTGTGTGTGTGTCTCATGAATAAATAAATAAAATCTTAAAAAAAAAAAAAAGAACTCACTTTCTTCCTTCAGAACAGAAGGGGATCAAGCCAGGTGTGTCTAAGGGCCTCTGCAGTTTGCGGATTTTGATCTCCTTACCTAGGAAGCGGAATCGTCTCACACGGGTTTCCTCCACTTGCCGAAAGTTTGCCTTATGCCACTTGGCGTTTACAAAAGATGTGCAGTACTAGTACCTGTTTTCACTAACTGAAAGAAATCCAAAGAGGATATTTCACTTTTGTGACAAAAGTGAAAGAAGAAAATAGTATTCGGTGTGTGTTTGTCCCAAAAAGGCAGCGTGTGCACCCGCTCCCCCCAACAGCGAGAAGGGCCCACCTGAGCTTTGAATTGCATCTGCAAGCAGTTGTGCTTTATTTTGGTTTATTTTGTGCATCCATTTGTGAGATGTGCCTTAAGATATCAGAAAGGCCTGAGAGAAGTTATTTTTGGGGTCTGCGACTGTTAAAAACCTTTCCGTATAAATTAATGGTAATTGGCTCTTCATTTTATATCATTTTGATTTAGGAATGGTTTCATAGGAACACTCTGCTTTTGAGTAGTGGGGGAAACCTTACGTTCTTTTATTTCATAACCTTACGAATGCCAAGACTCCATGGGTTGATTGAAATGGACACATAGAAACATGCACACGGATCCAGGCCTTTCCGCAATCATGCACCTGGTTAGTCTCCTAGTGTCAGGTCTTGAGAGGCACCATTCCAACCCCTGCCATCAGCTGTCTTAAACTCGAGCTGCTGCCTGTCTCCCCTGCCCTTGCACCTGCTCCCCAGGACCTTTGTCCCCATCCAGTTCCCGAAGAGTTCCTTCTGCACAGCAGGTGGCTACTCACCAGACAGCCACTCTCTGAAGTCAGAGGGTGAAGCTGTGAGAGGAGACTTGCTCCTTGCCCAGCCACCCGAATCCCAGCCTCAGGACAGCTTTGCTCTGCTCCACACGCGCCCTGCGTGGGTTGGCTCCTGTTGCTAGGAGAACCTGACCATTTGCATTTCCTGCTGTTTTTATTTTAGATTAGCAGCCGCACTGCTGCAGGAACACAGGGTATTTTAAGAAAAACAGAAAAGGAAAGGGTGAGGGGAGCATCTAGCATGGGACTCCTTCCCAAAGGCCCCCAAAAACACTCTAACCAAGGCGGCACCCATCCCAGACCCTGGCCCCACCCAGGCTTCTTGCTTCCTCTTCCCTGAACAGCACCATCCGTCTCCCAGTCCTGACATCTTCACGAGCACCTGCAAGCCATACAGGAACAAAACAACGATCTTCTTCCAGAAAAAGATTGAGCCTTGTACTCAACCTAACACACACAGGGCCACCAGTTTCCCCATCTTAAAACAACTAAAAACACTTCTAGATTCCCATAGGGATTTCCAACTCGGTCAAAACACCTCATCTCTAAGGATTGCTCATGTTTCCTCATTTCCCTTGCCCCTTCTCTCCAGGCCTGCCTTAAAGATGGAGGCTTGGCTTTTCCTTCAAGGCCTCACAGAGGTCAGTGTGACCAATCTCTTTCAGGGTTCCCGAACCCAATTCCAATGGCAGGGGTGGGAAGAGGTCCCACAAACACAACACCAAGCAATTGTCAGAGAGCCTGCTGGGTTCTGAGAATTCAACCCAATTCTGACACTAACTACCCAGAGATAACATCAGGTTATCCTGTAGTTAAGGGCTCACTCCTACAAGACTACAAGACTACAAGTCCTACAAGACTACCTCCTCACCCCCCACTTCCGATGCCAGTCACAAGCGCCAGGCTGTCACCTTTGCTTCTGACCAACAAGCTACAAATTGGAGGCGTCAACAACCTCCTCCTTAGATTCGGTGAATTTGCTAAAGCAGCTCATAGAACTTCTGGAAATACTTACCTACATTTACCAGCTTTTAAAAGGATATGATGATAAAGGATGCAAATCAACAGCCAAATGAAGAGATGCATAGACTGAGGTCCTGAACAAAGGAGATCTGTCCTCATGGAGCTACAAGCCCTACTAGGTTGCATGTGGAAGCATTCTGGTTCCCCTAGCATGGAGGCTCCCCTAAAAAGAACCCAAACATTGTCCTCTTGAGTTTCTATGGAGGCTTTGTTACATAGTCATGATTGACTAAGTATTGCCTCTTGGCTGATTCAACTTCCAGCCCCTCCCCACTCCCAGAGGTTGGAGGAGGGAGCCTGAAGGTTCCAAACCTTTAATCACAAGGTTGATCCTCCTGGCAACCAGCCCCATCCTTGAGTGGGGTCCAAAAGTCACCTGCATTAATAATGGGGCACCCACTTCACCTTCATGGCTCCGAAATATTTTCAGAAACTCTGGATGAAGATCAAATATATCTGATAAACACATTTTGGTCATCTGAATGAGTAAATATATATATTTGTATATTTTATATAATTTTATATAATTTGTATATTTATATAATTTTTATTAATATATTAATAATTTATATAATATTTATATTGGGACGCCTGGGTGGCTCAGTGGTTGAGCATCTGCCTTCGGCCCAGGGCGTGATCCTGGAGTCCCAGGATCGAGTCCCACAGCAGGCTCCCTGCATGGAGCCTGCTTATCTCTCTGCCTATGTCTCTGCCTCTCTCTCTGTGTGAGTGTCTCAGATAGATAGATAGATAGATAGATAGATAGATAGATAGATAGATAAAATCTTTTTAAAAATATTTATATTATATATTTATATATATACATTATATTGAATCTTCCCAGATCCCCTTTTGTTTAATTAATCTCTCCCTCCCTGTTCTAAAAATACCTGCATCTTCTCACCATTACTTTTGTTTCAGATCAGTAATCTATTCTTCTGTCTCATCCACTAGATGGTTGAACTCCCAGAAGCCAGTATATTTGCAATTTTTATTTTTTAATCCCCTGCTTACTTCTAGAATATTTGCTCACAATAGATGCTCATTAACCTTTTTATTTTTTTATTTTTATTTTTTTTAAAGAATTAGAGTGGTGGGTTTTTTTTTAAGATTTTATTTATTTATTCATGAGAGACAGAGAGAGAGAGAGGCAGAGACGTAGGCAGAGAGAGAAGCAGGCTCCATGCAGGGAGCCCAACGTGGGACTCGATCCCAGAACTCCAGGATCATACCCTGAGCCGAAGGCAGATGCTTAACCGCTGAGCCACCCAGGCGTCCCTCATTAACACTTTTAAAATTTGTTCATCCCCATCAAACATGCATTGAGCCCTACCAAGACTTACACACCATAAGTAATCATGAAACATTCTCTATCATTTAGGAGCTCTTGGCCCAGCGGAGGAAGACAAGTAAACAGTTTTAAACAATGTGATGAATGTTGTAATAAAGATATGCCCAGAATTGCAAGAAGTTTCCTGAGGCAGGGGTGAGGGTGGTGTAGAATATGAGCAAGAGAAACAGAAATGGTTTCATGGAGCTTACTCTTGAAGAGCGATTAACATCCACCACTGGATGATCACTTCAATCAAGAAGAGCTTGTGTGGAGGTTCAAAGACCTAAGGGGGTGGAAAAAAAGGATTGGATTGAATTGAATATACAACCCGGGCCCTCAACAAGTGGAATCTCCTGCTGGCCCAGTTCATCTCTCTGATACCCACACCCCAGATCCATGCCCATTGGTGTCTTTCCTCAGGAAGTAAAAACCTCTTCCCTCTCCTTAGCCACCTATTTCAGGCTGTGGGGACCAAACTGCTGCCAGAAAGAAGATAATTAAGAGAGACTAAACAAAGCTGACACATACCACAAAGGCCCCTGTGGAGTCACACTCCTCAGTGGACCAAGAACTCATTCAGTTAGCTTGACCAGCCTCCAAAGACCAACTGTCAACTCAGGAGTGGCTGATGGGACTCCATTCGAACAGAGCAGGCACCTGTTTCTTTAGGCAGTGGGCATGGAACCATTGGACAGATGGCAACATCTCCTCCCCCAAATCCAAGATTCTTGACCTTTAGTGAGACAGAAACTGCAGCAGAAATTTCTAGGTGTCTGCCATTCTCTCCTTTTTCTTATTAATAGAAACACTGATTTTACATGGAGCTGCAACATGGTCAGTTGAACGACCATACTTCTCTTGTAGGTGGGTGTGGACAGAAAGATAGAGGTGAATTTCTGGGATAGCTTACAAATAGGGGGATCCAAGACCGGAGTGGATCTTTCCTGCCCCCCTCTGCCCACCCACCTTTCTCTTGCTCCCTGTCCAGAAGACAGATGTTCACCTAAGGCCCTAGCGGCCATCTTGGGCTATGAGGTGACCTCAAAGGTGGGTACCACATGCTGAGGATGACACTGTATAACATCACATCAGCTCAGAGGAAGTTCACTACTGTCCCCAAAAAGCTGTTTATGTGTGCACACACAGTTTTACAAACAATTTCCAGGGTTTTGTGAGCCCTGTAACCAATGCATGGACCCCAGGTTAAAAGAACCTTGCTCTAGAGATATGGGGCAAGGCAGGCTCTACCACAACTGCTTAGATCACCACTGTTAGTGTGGGGGGAGCCTAGGATTGTGTTGTGACCACGTCCCCTGTAACCTGACAAGCCCTCCACTCCCCTCTCCAATTCCAGCACCAGTCCCTCCCCTGCCTCATTCCTCTTACTGGTTCTTAAGTGGGGCCACCCACCTCTCTCACCTCCTCTCCTCCCCCTCCCCACCTATTCTCCCCCGGCTGCCAGTCCCACTCCAAAGTCACTGTATACCAGGAAGGAAATTAGCATTTATGTTGGGACAAAAAGTGACACTGCTCAGCTCTCCTTGTCATTCTGCTCTTAATTAATATTTAACCTCAGAGATTGTGTAGCAGACGGAAGTGGCTGACGGGAGAACACAGCCAGAGCTGGCTCTCCTTTTCAGCACTGCCTCCCCCACGCCCAGCCTCTCTCCCAGAGGGCCCAATGGGAAGTGACGAGGAGTGGCAGCGGACACGCCTGAGTCCCTCGATGGTACTTTCTGGATTTGCATTCTCAGGATCCCTTGTCTAAACAACCCTCCTGCAACAAAATGGGAGCAGTTGGAACCCAGAACTGGCTCCCAGTGCCCAGAGCTAGACCGGGGCCTGGCCTGCCCAGAAGGATGAAGAGACAGGCGAGGGCGAAAGAAAAGCAATGCAAATGTGCCCCTCAACAGATTATATTTAATGCACTATTTTTAGCTGCCTTCAATCCCTCGGGGCTGTCAGGGCGGTTGCAGCCCCACTCCCCCGGGGAGAGGAAATGACAGGCATTATTACCCAGCCCAGAACACTGGTGCAGTGCGTGGTGGGTGGGGGAGGTGCTGCTGTGCCAGCTCCAAAATTTGGGAACTTCACTTCCAACAGAGAACTGAGGACACCAGGGAAGATCAGGCTACGCACAAAGGGCCTGGGACCCCCTCCTCCGCCTCCAGCCAGCCTGCCAGACCATCCCCAAAGACGCGTCCACTGGGCCCGGACCAGGAGTGTGGGAGGCTCCTCAGTCCCCAAGTGTCTCGAAAACTAGGTTATACAACATCCCTCACTGCCAAGTTCTTCCTTCTCTCTAATCTTAGCCCTGCCTTCGGTCTAAGCCCATTTCCCCTTGCTCTGCAGGCAGAGGCAAAGGAGGACAGCCGGTCACATCCCCCACCAAGGGAGCCCTTCTTGGTCTTGCAGGAAATCATTCCATTTCCCCCGGGGCCTTCTCTTCTCCAACCTGGGTCATCTCCGCTCCTTTAACCTTTCCACACCTGTCACGCTGTTTAGCTGATCTCTTTGTCCCTCTAACCCTGCTCTGGGTGTATCTCCAACTTCCTCCTTGGATCTGAATAGTTGCTGGACCTTGGCCAGGGGGCACCCGAACGTCAACTTGGACAGAAGAACTTACCGCATACGGTCTCCGAGAGATTCTCTGATCGTCTTCATGATCCCGCCTCCCTATAAGACCAAACTCTGCTTACGGATTTCATCCTTTACTTCTGGAACCTCCCTCACCCTCCTCTGCACCCAGCTAAGTGCAAAGCTTATAAGAAGCGGTTGCAGACATTTTCATTGTGTTTAGGTTTGTTTTTTTTTTTAATGTGTTTAGGTTTAAATGAGATGCGCCTATACCATTTTTCAGCCAAGTTAGCTATCATTTGCTTTGTAAATTCTACAGTGGCATCTAAGTGGTAGCTTTTATCGGTTTGCGCATGCCAGACCCCTGGAGAATGCTTGTTTTCTAACCGTAGCGTTGCAAACCACAGCACTGTATCCTATTCATCCCATAAACACGGATCGAGTGCCTACTGTATTTCAGGCACCATGCTAGATCCTGAGATGTCAAAATGAAAGGCCAAATTCTGCTTCTACAGGAGTTCACAGTCTAGTGAGGAAGATACGATGTGAACAATTAGGGAGCAGTGTGGGAGCCACTGATAAAGCACGTACACGTCCTCCGGGTATAGGGAAGGAGGGACCGACCACAACTCTTTCCTTTCGATGATTCCACCTTGTTGGGCATTGGTGTGGCTGTGCGTATGACTGCCGGCATCCTGTCCAAGGGTCGGCCCGGTCTGTGTTGTCCAGAAGTATTGGTCAGCAATGTGGGCACATACCCAAGAAGGGCTGTTGCAGAATCCTGCCACAAAATTTGGGGAGAGATGGTTCAGGAATCTTCCTGTAGCCTTCTCATCAATCTGAGGGTAATCTAACACAGAGAGACTCTGAGAGAAGCAGTGTTGAAAAATGGAAAGGAAAACAGAGACCCACAACACCATTCTAAGCCCCTAGGTCCAGCCATGCCAACCCAGTCAAGTGGCTCACTAAATCCTGGGCTTTGTTTCAGCTAGGAACTCCAGAGGAAGTAGAAGCCCCAAAAGAGCCCACAGCACCAAGATGGCATTTCCTGGAGGGTGGCTAAGGGGTAGAAGGTCATTGCCCAGTATACAGACTTAGGGTAATTTGCCTTAATGGCTCCATAGATTCTAAGCATATAGATGGAGGAGAAACTCCTCTAGGGAGGAGAGGTGGTCAAGCAATAGAGTAGTTTTGGAGTTAAGCAGACTCCAGTAGAATCACAGGCCTAGGGGCATCTGGGTGGTTCAGTCGGTTGGGTCTGCCTTTGGCTGAGGTCATAATCCTAGGTTCCTGGGATTGAGCCCCACATCGGGCTCCCTGCTTGGTAGGGAGCCTGCTTCTCCCTCTCCCTCTGCCTGCTGTTCCCCTTGCCTGTGCGCTCGCGCTCTCTCTCTCTCTCTCGATCTCTGGCAGATAAATAAATAAATAAATAAATAAATAAATAAATAAATAAATAAAAAGAATCACAGCTCTATATCCTACCAGCTGTCTGACCTTGTTTGAGTTACTTAACCTCTCCGTTTCCCCACACCTTCCTTGTTTGTAAAACATGGATAATAGTAATTACCTCACTGGACTATTACGAGCACTTCCTGGCTTCACGTACTCAATTGGACATCCATTGCTCAGCCAGCCTGGTCGGGAACAACACCCCTTCTCTTATGGAACTGCTCTTCCCCACTCTGCCCACATGGTTCTGGAAGGCACTGCCAATCATATAATCCAGCTGGCCACACGGTTGTGCCACAGGCTGGGTCAATTATCCTTCATCCTTCAATTATCCTTCATCCTTCTAGCCACAAGGTTTGGTGCGGGGATGGGCGTGTGGTCCAAGTCTGGTTTATCAGAGACCTCTCCTAGGGATTTTTAAATTATTATTAATGAAATTGGGCTTGAAGAATGCTATTTCCTCTTTAGTTTCAAGACTATAATGGTTTAAGTTCAGAGCTGCCTGCAAGCCATAGTTCCAGGAGTATGAGGATGGCAGCATTATGCAGAAAGAAGCAAAAACCAGAAATTAAAAGGGAAAAGGAGAGTCTTATTAATATTTTATATTCCTGGATTTGGTTCTTCCTGAAGTTCCAGCTCCGTCCTCACAGTAAACTGATGCTTATGCTAATATAAATTGGGTTTCTATCCCTTAAAACCAAGAGAATCTTGATCAACACAACATGTGATGCCCTTAGTATAAAGGAGATGGGACATAATAAATGCTCAAAATAAATATATGGTGCAGCAAGTGCTCCCAGGAAATGGTTTGAGATCTTCCGGACTTATGACATATTTACTTTAAGGTAAACTCGGACATTCTTGCATATATGTACTGGTTTACAATAATAATAATAATAATAATAATAATAATAATAATAATAAGTACCCTCCCAGTGTCCCAGGGGTTTCTGCTTATAGGTGCAAAGCATTCCCTTCTAGAGATTAAAAGTCATGCCTCTTTCAAGGGAGACACGCCTTCGTTACCCCAAGAACTGGTAGAGAATCTTCGTCCTGGGGGTATCTAATTAACCCTTCAGAATATCAGCAGGACTAGACAGGCAAGGTCAGGTGGGCGACACAGACTGTCTGCAGGAATGATGGAAGAGAGAAGCGTGCCCTGAAAGAGCTTGGAAGGCTGTACCGAGATTCTGGATGCATATCTGCTCTGCCTTGTATCTAGCTCCTTCCAGTGCTAACCCTGGAATGTTTTCTTTTTACTGAAAGAGGTGGGAACTCGCATCAGTACATGACCTGTTATGGTTGATCCCAATTCCCTTGAATAAGTTGATATGTTAACAGCTTCTCTCCCTACCAAACTAAACCAGAGGCCTGTTGGGTGGACAAAGACCAGCCCATTACTGCCATTTATAAGGAATCAAGGGTCTACCACCTATAACTTTTAAAAAACCAATATAGAGCAGCCATCTGGCTAGAGATAAAATGCCCAAACCCAACCAGTCCTCATCTAGCTCTGGGTTCTTGTCTCTGTGTTAAAGGAACTTTCCTTAATTGTCAGTAATTCTAATTATAGTGAACCCACACACCAGTCATGGGACAACTGAGAGGTTGATGTGATAGCAGTGCTGAGAGGCCAGGGACAAAGACTTTGAGCGTGACTACAGGAACTATAAATGGTCACTTAGAATCCTACAATGGTTCCTTTAATTATGCAGAGCCAATCTAGGACAACCAATCAGGAAGTCAGGCTGCATGAGATCACCTACACTCATGTCTGAATTACTAGCTATTTTAACTTAGAATTTTCAGGTCTGTCATCAAAGAATCCCTGGAAATCACCTGCACACGCAGTCCCCATCTTGTCCACGATAAGCACCCTGATCCGACGCTTGAATCTCTCTTGTATTACAACGTCATACTAGGGATTCATTTGTGTAAACCTTCCAGAAAGTTTGATTGATAATGCCTTAAATATAAAAGAGGTGGGTTTCTTTTTTTCCTTCATGATTTCAGTATTTGATTTGCTGCATGGTCGAAAGCGGATGCAGCTCTAGACTTCAGGTCTGTTTTAAGGCAGAAAGAAGGGGGCTGGTGGTGCCAGCTGCATCTGCCTCCTCCTCTCGGGAAAGCAAAAGCTTTCCCAGAAGATTTCTCAGCAGAAATTTGCTTATACCTCATTGGCCATATCTGGGTCTTGTGACCAGCCCTAGCTGTCATAAAAGCTGAAGTAGAAACAGGCTTAGTCTGATTATGGCAGAATGTCAGGTCCGGACCCATGACTGCTCCCAACAAAATCACAGTTCTGTTAGCAAGCAAGAAGGGGAAATGCGTAGATATTGGCTAGGAAGCCAATAGCGCCTGCCATGATGGATTTAGTAAGATCTATACGCATCCTCACATAGTATCCCAAATGTGGAACTTTCCTGCTATTATGATCTGACATATGTTTAGCAAATCATAACACAGCATAGCTCCATGATGCTGTTCCCAGTAGAACAGAAAGTGCTCTCTCTTTTTTAAGGACCAGGCTTTATACCCTTTTGCTTGTGAGGAATATATATGACATAGGATTGTGTCTACGGTATTGACCTTTGACTCTTGTCTCCCAGGTAGGTGTGAACACTGAACACCTGTAGAAAGACTACTTAAAGACCTAAAGGCTTCAGGGTCAAAGGACAGAATGGTTTTACCTGGCATGCCTTCTATCTAAGCAGCAGGAACATTTCCACTAACAACCCAGTCCCAAAACAGCTCATGTTCCAGCACTCCCCACTCACCCCACTCCAACACACAATCCCACGGCAGGCAAAGCAAAAATAACAAGAGTATACCAACCCCAAATAACTATCAGTGCTTACCTCATTAAACTTAAATGCTCCACCCAAATTACAGAATAACAAAAGCTTGTAGCTAATAATCCTTTACTTTTCAGTGCTTCCACCTGGCCAAAAAGGGGGAAAAAATGCAAACAAAACAACAGCACTTTCCCAGGCAGGGTTAAGCTAGGTAGAACTACTCTCATTTTTACACTGGGAAAGACATTTGAACTAATAGCCAAATTCCTGTGTCATCCAATTCCAGGGGTATGTGACATGTCTTTCATGTTGGGTTGTGCCTTTAAGGAAGCTTTCTCCTGCAGATGGCCCACCACCCAGGCCTTACAATGGCTGAATTCTAATATCTGTTCCCCCATATCTTGGCCATATTGGATGACAGTCTGCTAGGGAAATGCTGTCAATGTCTCCTTCCTTTGGAAGTTTGAGGGTAAGAGACTTTTCCATACCCACACTTACTGTTCTCATAGAAGCTCAAATGGAAATCCAGTAGAAGATGATCATTGGTAGACCATCTCCAGCCATGTGGCTGATCTTTATTGGCCTAAGGAAAGTGATAGGTGGTAGGTCCTTCATTCCTTATAAATGGGAGTGGCAGGCCAGTCTTCATCTACCTATCAGACCACTGGATTGGCCTGGTAGACAGAAAGTATTAAGATATAGACTTATTCGAGAGAATTGGGATCAATCATGATCAGACCACCCAATGAAAGAAACTTCCCCCTTTAAAAAAAAAAAAAAACAAAACTCTCCAGGTTATCAATGGGAAGAGAATCTCCCAGTGGAACAGGGCAGCAAGACCACAAAGCTGGACTCTGATTTGCCAAGAGCCACCTTCCTCATCAGATGCTCCATGAATGGCTGCTTTCACCAAGTTGGCTATTCCACCTTGGTCTCTTCAGCCTAAGACTGAGTATATAACTCTTCCTTAAATGTCCCCTTTCATAGCTCAGACAAAGTTGAAATGCTTAACCAAGATAAAGTAAAGAAGCAATAAAACAGAAATAGAAACAAACTCAATAAACTGGTTTATAGGCATGGCTCCTTCCCCTGGCATGCTCCATCTCCAATGCTGCTCCCATAAAAGGGCCCCCTCCACATGGACTTCCAAGGAACACATGGGTCTGTGTCTCAGCTCCTCAGAATGGAAGGCCTAAGACTGAATCTTATAGAGATAAAGGGTTCCCTCCCTACTTAAAATCCACCTAAGTGCTTTGCTGAAGACACACTTGGCCTCTAACAAATTTGATCGTTCCTGATCACAGATATATGCACTGTGCCTTACCCCTTGTTTCCTTTTTTTAAAAAAGATTTTATTTATTCATTTGAGAGGGAGATAAAGCATGAGCAGGAGGAGGGGCAGAGGGAGAGGAAGAAACAGACCCCCTGCCGAGGAGGGAGCCTGACTTGGGGCTTGATCCCAGAACCCCAGGATCATGACCTGAGCTGAAGGCAGGATGTCCAATCCTCTGAGCCTTGCTCTTCATAACCCTCCAACCTTGTTTCCCTGAGACAATAGTATTCATTCACCCCCTTATTCATTCAATCATTCAAAGAGTATTTACTGAGTATCCACTATGTCCCATACACTGTGCTAAGGCTACAGTTGTAAAGAAAATAGCTCTAATCTCTCCCTCCAGAGCTTCCAGGCTAATGAACATATGCTTTAAAAATAGGTATTAAAGAGTTAGTATGTTTTAAGGATACATACTTCAATGTTTATGAATGAAATGGTAATGGGGGAATCATAACAAATATAGGTTATAGGAATTTGGTGATGAGCTGGAAATTATAGAATGTGGGTAATGGAACAGTGGGGTTCATTATATACTACTAACTCTCGCAAGAGTTTGAATTTCCTAAAATAAGCCAAATGATTTAAAAAAAAAACAGAGTACATTGGTAGATGCCAAATGAATGAGAGCCATGGCCAGTGGATCCAGCACAATACCACCACTCCAACCTCTCAGATTAGACAGTGTGAACATGAGGAAGTGTAAGGCTGGAATACTGACCCCATAGACACACTCCAAAAGATGCTCATTCTGAACGATTATAAGAGGGTCTCCATCTCCTAGATAAGAGTTTCTTTTCTCTGCCCTGAGGTAGACAATGATAAGGAGAATAGCTTGAACCTCACATGACACATATTGCTGGTTAAATCAAGAATTTCTTTTATCTGAATATCTGGGGGAACCACAAAAGAAAGGGTCTTTAAATGGATTAAAGAGGGGGCACCGGGGTGATTCAGTCAGTGAAGCATCTGCCTTCAGCACAAGTCATGATCCCAGGGTCCTCGGATGGAGCCCCGCATCGAGCCCAGCATCGAGCCCCACATCGAGCCCCACATCACATCAGGCACCCAGGTTAGCAGGGAGCCTGCTTCTCCTCTCCCTCTGCCCTTCCCCTTGCTTGTACTCTCTCTCTCTCTGTGTCAAATAAATATATAAAATCTTTATAAAAAATAAATGGACTAAAGAATAAGGTGAGAATTATACCTCCTGTAAGCCTTTTTATAAAAAAACTAATTAAAACAGACATTTGCCTGGACCCCAACTGAGGTGGTTATTAGGTTCGTGCTAGAGTTTGTCATTAAAATATTATCAAGATGGTTGTTCCCTTGTTACAAAAATGGTTGTGTTGGTCCAATGTTTACAGATGGCATGTGTAGGACCAGAAGGTACGCACACTGCTTAGCCATCACTGGCTGTTATTCATGAGGAAAGGTGGGAAAGCAAACTGAGGAAAGGGAAGTGAGTGGAACAAAACAAGTAGATGTTTGGGGCAATTTAGGAACAAGGCATTAAGCATATCCAGGACTTTGAACCGCACAGGCCCAGAGAACAGGAGGGCGGAGGTGAAGGAAGCAGCCTCCTACCACATCAGGAGGAGCAAGGGGTAGGTGTGTGTTAAAGCACCAAGGAACAGCAGGCTGCTGACAGGCACAAGCACGCATTTGCTGCGCACCTACAGGTCCTGGGGTGCTTCAATATGTTGCCATAGGTAAAATCAGGGCGCTGGGCTTCAGACATAAAACCTTGTTGGGAGGCGAGGGGTGCAAGAGGGCGCCTGGATGGCTTAGTGAGTTAAGCCTCCAACTCTTGATCTCAGCTCAGGTCTTGTTCTCAGAGTCATGAGTTCAAGCCCGTGTGGGGCTCCACACTAGGTGTGGAGCCTGCTAAAAACAAAACGAAGCAAAAGGACATTGTACGAGGGGGAAGGCGTTTGGGTTTGCTGTCCTCAGAGCCTTTCTGGACTGGGGTAGCATGCACACAGTGCCACCACGTGCAGTGCACCGCTCACAACATTTGCTCCTGCCTACAATGTCCTTCTGCCCATTTCTAGCCCCCTCAACCAGGAAGCCTGCCTGGATCATCCAAATTTTCAATCATTTCTCTCACAGCTCAACTCCCATTAACACTTATTGTCTGCATCACTCCTTTGGCACCTATCATTTATTACTTTAGGAGATACAAATATATCTCATATATATATACACATAGATATATATACACATCTATTTCTATACATATATGCACACACATATACATATGTACTTCTATCATCAGACTGTTGGATCCAAGAGAGAAGAGACTATGTCTGATTTGCTAACCACTGAAACCCATTCCACTGTAACCACTGCAGCCCAGTACAGGTCCTGGCTGTGGTACAGAGCAGCTTAGAGGTGAAAACACAGAATTCGAAGTTAGAACTCCTGTGTTTTAGCCCTGGTTCTGAAACTCACCAGAGGGCTAATTCTGGACAAGTCATGTAACCTCTCGAGGCCTTACTTTGTCCTCAGAAAAAAGAGGTTAAAGATACTAATACCTCCCCCAAACAGTTCCCACCAGCGGCAAATTAAATCACGAATGTGGTAGCACTTTGGAAAGCACCATTCCCGTGTCGGATGATGTTATTATTCTGCTCTGGGTTTTGATCTAGATTCTTCCATTTAATGACGATATAACCTTGGGTAAATTCTTCAACCCTTTTGCTTCTTCATCTATAAATAGGAAACATAATGCCTAAGTCACAGGATTGTTGTAAGAATTAAATGCAACCATATACATGATGCTGCTAACTCAACACATGACACCTAGCAGTCACTCACAAGTGCCGGTTCCTTCCCCTCGTCTTTCCAAGTATATTAAACCTTTTCCATTGTGTCTCTAGTAGCACCCTGCACGCAACAGAAGTTCAAGAAGTATTTCATCTTCTGGATAATGCTGCTAATGATGATACAGCTGATGACTGGTACTATGGGGGAAGACTACTTAATGGTCAGCTAGTGCCCAGCAAACCTGATTTGAACGCAGCCCTTAAGCCATGTGCTTTCTCCCCATCTCCTTTAGGATGTGTGGGGTAAGGGTGGGAGGAGGCCTCCAGTCTGGCAGAGGCCCCTTTAAAAATGTACCCGGGCTCCTCCTCTGCCAACCAAGTTGCTAAAAATACTACTACAGCAAAAGCTGAAATATTTGCAGAGAAAACTGAATTTCCTGCTACCCCCACCCCCTCCATTCAAATGGGTGAAATCCTGACCTAAGAAGCCCCCAGATCAGCTCCGCCAAAGGCATAGGCCTCCTACTTTCCACCCCCATCTCATCATGGAGTCCCTCTGTGGGCTTGAGCTGGGATGTTATGTTCAGAAAGTGCCCACTCCAAGGAAGAGAAGCCACAAGTATTGGCAGATAGCTTGCCATGTGCCTTGGCTTTTCTCTCTGCTTACGAGGACCAACTCTCTCCAAATCCCCCACCATCTGTCCCCAGATGGATCTGTATTGGACCCCAGAAGCTTCCCACTAATCCATCGCCTCTCTTTTCCTTTGTCTAAAATCTCTTCCTGTGCTGGCCTTGGCTTCTGCTTCGCACCCCTGCCTCCCTGCTGGAGGCAGCCCACCACACCCACGCGCCCCAAATCCCTCTCTAACCTGGCCCTCCGGAGTTCATCTCATTTCCGAGGCTTGCAGACCCTCTCCTTCCATGGCCGTGGGGACCCGCAGAGTTTATGAAATGCGAAGAGTCGCGGAGGACAGCTACGGGGCTCAAGTCCAGCTGGTTAATCGGTGACCCTCCAAAGGATGACCCCGGCACCCAGGTCCTAAGCCAGGGCAGGCAGTCCCTCGTGGGGTGGGTCATCTGGCGCCCCTCTGCCAAGCTCCTGAGCTTTGCAGACTGAGGCAGCCGGCCCCTCAAAGCAGCCAGCCCCAGGCATTCCACACGGCTCCTGTCCCTTCTCCCAGCTTGTCCACTTGAGCGGGGCTCAGAGTCCCACCCAGCCCATCTTGCTGACAGACCCCAGCCACCTAGCCCAAGAAAGGAGGCCCTCACCACGGAAGCATGTGCCCTCGGTGAAGGGGTCCACTTCCGTGCAGATCTTTGGATGGCAGTGGGTGGCAGTGGTGTCTCTGTGGATGTGTGAACAGGGGGTGTCTCTGTACCTCTGGGTGAGTGTGTGCCATTTAAATGAGAATGTACGTGTTGCTGCTCCTTCCTCTGGATTATCTGAGTTTGCATGTCTTCTGATTCCGGTCTCTGCCTTCCTCTACCTTCTCCTTACCTCGAAGACCGCCCATCCCCCAGGGCAGACACAGTGGCCAGTTCTGCGTGGGCGCCTCAAGTGGGCTGTTGCCGAGATGCTTGTTTTGCGGATGGAACTGACAGTTGCCGTGTCTGCTCTTCCACGGCCCGCCAGCATTCAGAGACACCCTCACCCCACACAAGGGCGTCCTGCGGGAACAGGGGAGGGCTGTGCTGCCTGTGTGGGAGTTTAGGGGGCCATGTTGTAAAGGCACCCCCCCTTCAGCTCTGACCAGCAGGAAGAAGGGCCCAGAGGCAGCGCAGCCTGCAGAGGGATGTTGCCTAGCAACTTCGAGACTTTACTGCAAACTCGCTAAATCCCGAATTCCTCAGCTCTAATTTGGGAAGAGAAAAGCAGAGTCCAGGCCTGATACCCATTCTGTCCCCAATTTCCTCCTTCCCTTTCTCCTCTGGATTCTAGATTTGAGGCCCAACAGGAAGTGATACAACCCAAAGCCCCCGATGCGCCCATCATCTAGGCAAGGGGCTGAGTTCCCAGGACATCCTGCCATTTGGTGGAGGTGGGGGATAGACGATGTGCCAGAGACAGATTGGGGAACAGATTTTCAGTTACAAGGGTGGGTGGGTCCCAAAGATGCTGGGAGAGACACCCCTGTACCCCTAGCCCTGGAATCCCGGCCAGCATCCCGCTTAATTTTGGTGGCCCAAGCTGACTAAGCCTGTTCCCAGCATGAGTGGCCACCAGAATTTCCCTCCCACTCAGTTTCCCTTTGGCAAGCAAAGCCTGTAGCCCATTCAGGTAGGAAGGAAGCATGCAACAAGCCACACTGTGACTGCCCAGTGGCTGTGGATTCACGGCAGAGCTGTTTCAGGGTCCCCTGTCCCAACCAGACCCACAGGGCACTTGCCCCTCTTTGCTCTGCTTCAGTCTACCTACCTGAGCAGCAGCCATCCTTTCTACCTTCCCTCCTCTGGGACCTTAGCTGAGAAAGGCTTTCTATTTTCCTCCGAGATGGCCCCCACTTAACATGCCACACTGCCAGCAATAGTACCCTGACAGGCTGGGGGTCCGAGGGGGGCACTGGTCAGCACAATTGTGGCTAGGCCACCGCTCCACGACGTGCCTCCTATATCTTCTTTTTCCAGCCTCTCACAAAGCCCACATCCTTCCTCCACCACAGACCTCAAAAGACGATTTTTTTTTTTAATATATTTCCCAACACTAGGGTTTAAGGTATTTTTCTTCTTCTCACAGGCAAGGTGAGAATGGCTAGTTTTTGTTTTATTCTGAAGCAATGGATCAGGAGGTTAGGGAGGGACAGTGAGGGACTCTTGGTTTTGGCTGAGGTCATGAACTCAGGGTGGTGGGATCAGCCCCATGTGGGGCTTCTCTCCCCATCAGCTTACAGAGGAGTCTGCTTGTCCCTCTCCCTCTTCTCCTCCCCACCCTTGCTCTCTCCCTCTCTCTCAAATAAATTAATTTTTAAAGAGGTTAGGGAGATTCTGGTATGGGGAGTGAGAGGGAAGGGTATTTCTCCTAAGCCAGTGGCTATGCATAAATACATACATTAGACAGAGGACAGATAACAGGTAAGGAGGACATCGCAGGTAGGGCGAGCACCTGCCTCCATAGGCGGCGCACACGTCTGCATTTACCTGCCTAGTGTGCACAAGATCTGGGTAGCTCTTTTTTTCAGGTTGTGTCTGTAGAGTGTGCACGTAGAAGTGCACCTTCTAGTGACCCCGGGGCACCACCACATTTGCACATTGCACCACGTGGGGCTCGTGAGCTTTTGTGTTGCTGTGTGGTCCCCCTCCGGTTTTGTCCCGACGGTTTTCTTGGTTCCCTTAGCAGAGCGATGAGGGGACTTTAAAAATGCACGTCTTAGGGGGCTTTTCTTTGAGGACTGGCGGGGGGTGCGGGGAGGAGGAGCTGGAGCCATACTGGGGACTCCAGCTAAGTTGTGGAAGTCTGGGGAGGTGGGTGAGGGGTGCGTGGTGTTCCGCATGCGGGCGGGAGGGGTGCCGCGCCCAGATGTGAGTGTATTTGTGCCCGGGGTGTCGGGGGCCCCCCTCTGCCCGCGGCGGCATGAATCTGCCTGGCAGTCTGCCGCCTCGCCAAACAGGGGGCTGGATTTGGGAGGCTGGGGTGTGTAGGAGGCAGGGATGGAAGCGCGTAGGCGGAGGGGTTGGGGCGGGGGGCGGGGGGAGCGCGGAGGGGGCGTGGTCCCCGCGGCAGAGTCCCCGCCCACCCGGCGAGGGCCCCTCCTGATTGGCTTCCCGACCGAAGGGCTCAGGTTACATTCGCGAGCCGAGCGGAGCGCGGGAGAGAGGACCCGGGAGCGGAGCGGCTGCCGCGGCGCTGGTCAGCGGGCGCGCCGAGGCCCCCGAGTCCCCACCCAGCACCACCCAGACCCCACCCCCGCCCTGCGCCAGCCCGTGCCCCAGCCAAGGACCCCCAACACCAGCATGGACTGCTGCACCGTAAGTTAGAGGGCCGTGGGGACCCGCGCTCGGCTCGATCCGGGGCAAGGGGCTCCCAAGAACCCCCTGGAGGGAGAGTAAGGGATGGAAGCGCCTTGCGGGTGCAGAAGACCCAGGAGCAATAAGGGGCGCCTGCTGAGACGTGGGTGGTGGGTGGTGGAAGGTACCCGCCTGACTTGGAAGCCCTAGGCGAAATGCTCCCCAACTCGCGGGGGCGTCCGGGCGCCCATCCGCCAGGCAGTCTAGGTTGGACGGGGAGCTCGGCTGCAGGTTAGACGAGAAGAGGAACTTCCCAACACCCACCCCCAGGGAGACGCTGTAGACTGCAGCCAAGCTGCGGCGACTCCTTTCGGTGTCCTTTACCCTGGCTTTCGCCCTCACCCCACTCCCCATCCCACTGCCACCGCCGTGGGTGGGCAGACAGGATGATCTCCGTGACCCTGGTGCACCGTCCAGCGCAGGGACGGGAGGGGGGGCAGTCAGTCCACCCTGGTTAGCTCAGGAGTGATGCTGGGCAGCAGAGAGCCTCGTCAGTGAGGTTCTGGGGAGGGGTTGGCCCGTCCCCCAACGCCTTCTAGCCCCGGAGGGGGCTGGGTGAAGTGACCGCGAGAGAGCCCTGCTGGCGAGGCAAGGAAGTGTCTGCAATTTGTCAGCGCCCACACGGAGACCTGGATGCTGCGAGTGCCTGATGCCAAAGTAGGTTGCTGTTAAGGTGACTTGGGTATGAAAGCGCCTGGCACAGGACCTGGCTCCTAGCACACTAGCGGAGTACAGTGATCATACGTCTATTAAATGTGTTTATATATATTTTTTATTTTTAATCATTATTTTTAGCCCCTATACATATAGAGAAAGACTACTCCAAAGTCCTTGCATTCTCTGTCATTCAGTCAACCCAGTTAATGATACGAGAGGTTATGACTTTGCCAGCTCCCCACCCTCCACCCTATGGCTTACAAAAGAAAAAAAAAATGAGGTTTGGAAGGAAAGAACAGCACACTTTAGAAGAGGTGAGACTTCCCTATGTCTGGGTACCAAGAGGGAGAAAGAACATAGGGGCACATCATTGTGGTTGTTCTTATGACTTTGACTCACTAATATCAATAATATTGGTCAACTGGTGAAGGCTTACCGTGTATCTAACTTTATATTTAATCATCACAACCGCCCTATGAGGCCCTGTCCCAGATCCGAAGGGCTAAAGGACTAAACAGGAGATGGCACCATTGTCAGACTGTGCAAGGGGCAAGAAAAGAGAGAAGAGGTGATGGGGGCAGAGGGCTGGGACAGGGCTGGGACTGAGCATCTTTCTGCCCCATCCCCATTCTGTGGAGGTGGACTCCGCTGGAAGGGGGCTGGGACATGTAGAGAACAGAGTGCATCTGGGGTCTAGAGGCAGGGCCCTCTTTTTTTTTTTCTTTTTTTAAAGTAGGCTCTACACCCACCCCCACCCCGTGTCAACTCCCTTCGCATGTTCTACCCACTGAGCCAGCCAGGCACTCCAAGGAAGGGCCCTCTTTATCTCTCATCCTGGGGCTCTCCTTGCTGACCATCTGACCTGGTGTTTGGGAAACAGTCTTGCCTTACTACCTTCTTGCCCCTTGGGAAGGAGGCTCAAACAGAAATGAGAAGAAAACAGCCTTTTTTTTTTTTTTTTTTTAAGAGGCAGAGCTGCTGATTCAAATGTACCAGTTGTTGATTTACATGGTCACATATATATGACTTCCCTCCATTTATTTAATATGAAAAGGCAAAGAGACTTTTTTTTTTTTTTTTTTTTTTTTTTTTGGATCCTACTCCTTGCTGTTGCTTAGTCTAGTTGGCCTGGTCTAGCTGAACTCATATAAACAATTACCTGCCCTGAGGCAGTGGCTAACAGGCAGGCTTCTGAATCCCATCACAGTTTGTTAGTTCTGTGGCCTTGGGTAAGTTACAAAATGTCTCTGAGGCTGTTTTTTTGACCTCTGAAATGGGGATTAAGTGAGGTAATGTGTGCAAGCACAGGGCCTGGCATGTAATAAGCAATAGGCAGAGATAATTCTTAAGGCTTTTAGGATTGGGGACCTAAATAATTTATTCCTCTAAGCTGAGTTCTAGTTGCGACAGAAGAAACTGAGACCCTCAGAGGTGCAGTGATATGCCCACCTGGGACCAGAAGCCATGGCTCCTATTTTACTCACTAGTGTATTTTTCCACCTCTGGTTATATGGAGCTCTCAGGCACACACCATAAATCTTGGCTTTAGAAGGCACCAGCCCAGAACCACAACCCTTCCTGGATTCCTTTTATTTTCTCTCCAGTTCTGCCTTTGGACAGGCCATCTAGCACCTCTGCCCTGAGAATTCAGCTGGAGGGAAAGAGAGGTGATTTAGGGGAGGAGCAGTGTGTTGGGTGGCTTGGCCTGTATGGAGTTCCAGGTTTCCATTCTGGATCTGGCTGAGGTGGGTAGAGATAGCAGGTTGGTCATAGCATGGATGGGGGAAGATACCCCTTCCGCCATAGCTGCTGGCCAAGGATAGGTTGGTCAGGAATGGGTTTGTGTTGCTGTTGTGCTGGGTTATTTTTTTTTAATCATTGTCCTCTGTTGAGGAGAAGCTTCACTGTTCCCTAAGGATATCCCAACAGGGGCATGAGCTCTGAGACGCAAGGAACCCAGAAGAGTCATTTCTGATTACAGGTAGAGACTAAGATGTCAGAGAGAGAGAGAGAGAGAGAGAGAGAGAGAGAGAACTAGACCTGCAAAGACAAAAAGGGTCAATCCCCTCCACAATCACACTGGCTTCTTAATAACTCCCTTTAACTGCATTTAAATCAATTGTGGGCATCTTGAGCACAAATTGCAGCACTCAGAAGCCCAGGAAATGAAAATAGCATTGCGAAGTATGATGAGGGGAAGCCATTTTTAAAGCAGTAGAAGTCCTTAGGAAAAAAAAAAAAAAAAGAAGAAGAAAAAGAAAGAAAGAAAGAAAGAAAGAAAGAAAGAAAGAAAGAAAGAAAGAAAAGAAAGACAATTCCTAGATGCCAGAGGGTCAGATCAAAAGAGAAATGCCTTTCTAACTCCCTCAGTAACCATCTCCAGCCCAACCCACATTAATGCTGTGCATAATATTAAGCAACAGAAGGGCTCAGGGACTGAGGCCCTCTCCATTTCAGAGCCTTACCTCTAAAAGCAATACTTTCTCGGTTCCCTAACCCTCACCTATCTCAGCTAGGGCAGGCTGTGGGAGATAGAAACCTGAGGCATGGGGGTGGATGTGATTATTACAGGCTGAACCATATGAAATTATTTTTATCTGGCCACCTTTGGCCTACAAAAACAACTATTTCACATCAACTTATTAATTAAAAGAATCGTCCTCATAGCTACCATTTATTGAGCAACTAGATTGTGCCAGAAACTGGGTGTAGATCTTGCTATTTATTCTTCCTCACCACCCTAGAGGCAGGTATTATGATCCTGATAAGAAAGCATTAGGTAACAAGAGGTAGAGCTTGGCTCTTTTTCTTGACTGCCTTTGCTTATCCTCCAGAATAGGGGTTGAAAATATACTCGGGCCTCTGACATACAAGAGTCTGAATCTTAGGTCCACTAGTAACTATCTGCGTGACCTCATGTCAGGTTTATAAACACTTAAATCATCAGTTTTATTAGAAGTAAACTAGGATAGTGATAAAAGGTACGTCATAGCTTTGCCAGGACCGAACAAAATAACCTCTGCAAAACATTGTGTTACTGTGCCTGGAACAACAGGCGTGCTTAGTGAGTAGCTACTGTCATACTCTCTTTCTTCAGGAGCACACAACGCAAAGGGCTTCTTGCTCCTCCTTATCTTTCCTTTGTCCTTTTTTTGGATTGAAGCCTTTTCTCGTAGCTTCTTCCTTCCAGACCACCTCCTCTGTTCTGTGTTTGCCTACCTCCTGGGGAGCATTGGAGAGGAAAGAATCCACAGCCTGGCAAAGCAGTCTCTGGGCCTCTAGTCCCAGGTGGAGGGAGGCTGACTCACTGGGGTGGGGGGTGGGGGGTGTTAGCCCCACCTTCACCCTAATTCCAGCTTTGAGCCCTGGTGTGATTTTCCTCAGGTTAGGGACTAGCCTGATTCTTCTACACCCTGTCCCAGGGAATCCTGGACTCCGAAGGGGCCCTTCAGAGCTGGAGGCAGCCTCTGAGGACAGGGGCAGGAGAGGCCACTTCCAGGAGACCTTACTGCTGTTCACTTTGCTCCTCCCGGCCCACGCTCCATCAGCTCTGCAGCTCTGCAGCTCAGCTGATGGTGAAAGGACCCTTGGCTCGCGCAGGGCCATCCGGCGGTCCTGTACCCCTTGCCACCGCGCGCGACTGTTTGCTGTGTTGGAAACAGCTGTGCCCACCTGACCCCCCCACCCTAACTTTTTTGCCTGCCGCTCTCCTGGAGGGACAGACGCACACGTGCACACAGGCGCGCGCACAGGTGTACACACACACACACACACACACACACACACACCAGCGCGCGACCCCTCCTCCCCTCCCCGCGTTTCCCACGGGCGCGCCGCCCTGGTCCAGGTCCCCAAGGCTCTGCTCCCACCCCACCCTCGCGGGGTCCCAGCCCAGTCACCCCACGAGTGCCCCCCCGCCCCGCCCCCAGGAGAGCGCGTGCTCCAAGCCGGACGACGACATCCTAGACATCCCGCTGGACGACCCCGGCGCCAACGCAGCCGCTGCCAAAATCCAGGCGAGTTTCCGGGGCCACATGGCGCGGAAGAAGATAAAGAGTGGAGAGCGCGGCCGGAAGGGCCCGGGCCACGGGGGAACGGGCGGAGCTGGGGGCGCCCGGGGAGGCGCGGGCGGCGGCCCCAGCGGAGACTAGGCCAGGTGAGGCGGGCGGCAGCTGCCCTCCCCAAAGCCGGGACCGCTCTCCCCCACCCGAGGAGCTCGACGACCACGGGGAGGGCTGCGGGGTGCAGAGGGAGCTAAGGGTGGGGGCCTAACCTCGGAGACGGGGAGGCGGGGGGCGGGGGGAGGGCCGGGAGGAGGCCGAGAGCTCACCTGTTCCCCTCTCTCCTCCTCCCTCTGCCCCGCCCTGGACCGAAGAACTGAGCGTTTTCAAAGGTAAAGAATACCCTCGCCAGCGGGTGCAAGGCCCCGGGGGGGGGGGGGGGGGGGAGGACCAAATCCCCCACCCTGCCCTCTAACCCGCCCTCGCCCCCGCCCCCAGCCTGCGGGGTTTGCTACATCCGGACGCCCGAGGCTGCGGCGGGGACCCCCCTGGGCCGACACGGAAACGCGGCCACCCGGGTTTGGCCGCGCGAACACGGCCTGAGGCTATAAGCACCCCGGGCGCGCACGCACAGGCCGCCGGCTCTTTTCCGCTCAGTGACTCGGGGGGCGGGGGGGGCGGGCGGTTCTGGGTGACTGGGGTCCCCTGGCGCTCGCCGCCCCGGTGTCCTGGCTCAGGAAGGGGGGCAGGACCGGGGAGAGGAGGTGCCAGGAGGGCAGGTGCTCAGACCTTCTCTCTTCGCAGTTGCCGAGGAGAGATGGATGCCGCGTCCCCTTCGCAGTGACGAGACTTCCCTGCCGTGTTTGTGATCCTCTCCTTCCCACCACCTGCCAGCTTCAGGAGCCCTCCCCGCGTCCCTGGACTCCCTCTCCCAGGCAGGCTCCGTCGAGGAGTCGCTAAGCCCCGCGCCCTTTTAGTTAGTCCTCCGGGCTAGTACGGTCCCCACTCGCCCCTCCTTCCCACCCGAGCCCCAAACCCCAAGCCCCGCGCTCTCCTGTCTTCCTTCTTTTGCTTCTCGCCCACCTCTGCCCGCGCCCCGCATGCAGCTCTGCCTCCGCAGCCGCCGTGCACTTCCCTGCGCGCACTGCGGAGGGCGCCCTAAGCGTCGCCCAAGTACACTCACTTAAAAAAAAAAAAAAAAGCCCTTCCGTTCTGTGCGCAGCTAAAGGGGGCGCTCTGCGTCTCTGCGCTGTTCGCGCCCCAGCCGCGCCCCGGAACTTTGGCTCTGGGGCGAGGAGAGAGAGGAAGAGGGTTTTCATGGTGTCGGATACCTCCTGCTCTGATCCTAAGGGAAGTACCTATTGCTCTGATCCTAAGAGAAGTACCCATTTCGCGCCCTCACCCCACGCCTGCCTGTAATCTGCTTCCCCCCTCCCCAGCGCACCCCGAGAGCCGCCTCTCCAGCTCTCACCTGGTTTATGCAAACGCCGAGCGCCGGGGAGGCTCGGTAGGAGGAGTCTGCCGCGGCCCCGCCCCCGCCCCTGCTAGCCCCGCCCCCCGCCGGGCTCCTGGGGCTGTGGCCCGAAGGATTTTTATCTCCGTGTGTGCATGTGACCGTGCTGGGTTGGAATGTGAACAATAAAGAGGAATGTCCAAGTATTCAGAGGGTGCCGGAGGCGAGGGAGTTTGGGTGCACCAGGCCATCGCCTGAAGCTTGAGCGGACTTCCCTTGACCAAACCAAAGAGCGGAGGGGAGGACGGGGACGAGGGGACGAGGGGACAAGGACGACCTTGGTTAAAACCCACTGTCTTGGCCGCCAACCAAACTTCCCACCCGCAGCATCACCTCTAGGACTCCAAGCCCATTCTTTCCCGTGCTGGTAGTATTTTTGTGCCGCCTGGGGGAATTTGCTTTGCCACCAGAAGAGAAGAAGGGGAAACAGCATGGTACCCAAGGGCTTTAATTCTTGATATTCCCCCTTAAGGATAGGGGGAGAAATCAGACAAGCATAGGAAGCTTGGACTTGGTGGTTGTCGCACTGCCGGCAGAGGGGGGCCTCTCCAGGAACCCTTTGCTAGAATCGGCTCTCACGGAAGTTTGCCCAGAAATCCCAGGAGCAAGGGCATCCTCCCTGATAGACATAAGAAAATTTTTAGTGGAGGCTGAAAGCATCCCTCAGAGGATCCCCCCCATTCCCCCCCCCATCCTCTAACCTGAGGACTTTACATTTTTAATGTGCATGCAAATCATCTGTGGAATTGGAGTTAAAATGAAGATTCCAGGCCCCATCACACACACACACACATACACACACCACACGCACACTGCTTCAGGAGGGATAGGAAGTAGCGTGAATCTGAATGTTTAAGAAGCGCCTGGTATTTTCTGTCCAGGTAATCAAAAGACCACACTTTGAGAAATATTGCTCTGCTTCCTATTCTGGACCCCAGGACTGACAGCTAAGGTGGATGACTGAAGTGGCGTTTGCCTCTCCTTTCCCTACTACCCCACACAGAAGATCTAAACTCAGTTGAAGGCTCTAACTCCCGGCATCCATATCCCGTATATGTATAGGAAAAAGCCTTAAAACCTGAGAAATTCTCTTAGTATGAGGAGGGTAAGGGAAGCGGTGAACCAAGTCCTCCACCCTCACACGCAAATATACTTGCTGTACTGCCACCCCCACCACCAAATCCCAGAGCTGAGCAGCACTGCTCACCCCAAAACAACCCTACAGATGTCAGAGTTTGAGGGCTGAAGTCACCTACTCATAACCCAAGCCCTTGTCTCTCGTCCGCACACCACCACCCCCCAGCCCTCCGCTCACCGAATGTCACTGCCCCCATATGTCTCCTTAGGCCTCTTCCTCCTCTCTTTCTGGAATCTTAACAGGCAGAATGCAGCAACTGACAAGAGCAGCACGACCAGGAGCACCCCAATCAAGGCCCCAGCCACTCGGCCTTTGGATGGGTCTAAGGGGACATGGGAAACTCAGAGCTGCAGACCTTCTTGGCCCACCCCCCTCAGGTTTCTGGCGAAGCCTCCCCAGCCCAGGCCCGCCAGCGGGGCCTCTGCCCCGCATCCCCTACCAGTCACAGAGAGGGTCAGCTCACAGGAGGCACTGCCCATCTGGTTGGTGGCCACACAGCGGTAGGTGCCAGAGTAGGTCAGGGAGAGATTGGTGAGAATGAGCTGGCCAGACACCTCATCTAGAGGGTAAGGAGGAAGTGCTCCATCATTCACTCAACCCACAGTGAGCAGCTACCAGTTGAAGGCATGTCTCATTTCACCCTTGCAACAGTCCTGTCAGGAAGGGACTAACCTCATTTATTAGGGGGGAAACTGGCTCAGAGAAGGCGAGTGATTATCCAAGGTGACCCTGGAAGGAAGTGCCAAAGCTGCTGCTACTTCCATGCTCTTTCCACCCTACACAGCTGCCTTTTCAGGGGAGGGGGAGGTAGCACACTCTTGGAATTGGGGTGATGTCAGGTTCCTGGTTGGGGGTGGGGGGGGAGAAGGCTTGATTGCTAGAAACTGTATCTTCTGGGGCGGCTCAAAGCTCACCCAAATGTTTTACTAAGCTGCTTGCCTTCCCTTTAGAAGGCAGACCACACACCAGATGGTCTGGAGGGCTCTATGCACTGATAAAGGGGTGTGCTGGGGCTGGGGCTGGGGCTGGGGCTGGGGCAAGGGATGGGCCCTGGAACAAGCATGAGGAGGCTCAGGAGCCAAGGCTCTTACCCAATGATATGGTTCCTCCCAAGATGCTGACTACATGACTCCAGCCAGTCCATGCTATTCTGCCTCAGTTTCCTCTCTGGGAAGCTTACAAATGATTCACAACCCTTAAGAAACCCCCAGATGTGGGAGTCATAGAAGACCCCCTGCTTTCCACTGTCTTCCAAGAGATCAGAGGACATTCAAGTCAAGAAATGCTCCCAGGACCGCGGAGCCACAGACTGCAGGGAGGCAGACAGGAGGGAACCATAAGGACACCAAGAGAGAAGCAGGGAAATGTAGAGCCGTTTCTCTCACACCCACAGGGACAGAACCGAGAAGGGTGGGTGTGTGGAGTTTAGAGACCAGATTTGCTCAGATCCTGAGTCCCCCTTTCCCCATGCCCTGGGCCCTTACCTTGCATCATGCTGCCAGGAGAAGGTGCAGGGGAAGATCCGAGGCGCACCCAGTTGTACACTGGCCTGGGGGCTCCCTGGGAAGAGCTGCACTTCAGTGCAGCAGAGCCCCCCACGGAGGTCTGCCCACTTGCACTGCAGGAGGGACTACTGGGGGGCACTGCAGAAATCACAGGAAGTACCTTAGCCATCTCTTAGCTCCCCTCCCCACCCAGTAAGTGCTAGATTTCCTGCTCTGACCAAATAGTAGTCCACCTCTGGTCACGTCCCACTGCATCCCCAGGAAATGATTCCCACTATTGGAAATTCTGATTGTTAGAAAATTCTTCCTCGTGCTGAGCCAAAATCTGTGTTAATACAACATCCACCCATTTGGTCCCAATTTCTGTCCACAAAGAGAAATGAAAAACCTCTCATCCCCAGGACAAACCTTCAGCTATTTGAATGCAGTTGTTACACACCTCCTAAATCTTCACTTTTCCACCTAGACATCCCCAGCCTCTTTAAGAGTTTCTGTTTGCTCATCTCTGAGCAGGTTCTGGGGTGGAGCGAGAAACTTGGAACACAAGGTTGGTGCCTTAGTGGCAGGGGCCCTTGTTCCTTTAATGGCCACTTCCCTTCTCTGCCACTGACCTAAGGAGAGAAAGAATCTGAGCTACAAATGGGATGTTCCTCCAAAGAGAGAGTTGTTGGGGATGTGACTCAGATCCCTATAAAAGGGAAGGGTTTTCTCTCTCTTGAACCCTTTGTTACTAGGGACTGAGGAAGGAGGCATTCTTTGTGGAGGGTGGAGCAGGAGTAGGACTATGGAGATTAGAGGATTTGGGGAGGGAGGTATTCTCCTTCGAGGTCGAGGTTGGAGCAGGGTGTGCTTGGGCTAGAAATGGGGATATGGGGGTGGACTTAGCAGGCCCAGTGCAATCTTTTACAATACAGGGGTGGCTGGTGGCTCCCCAGGCTGCCTTACCAAGCACAGTAAGGTTGATTAGCCCCAAGCCATTGGTGTAGAAGTCTGGCGGGTTATTAACTTGGCAGAGGTAGGTTCCAGTATCCGAGGGCTGGACATCAGTCAGTTTCAGGGTGGCCACCCCTCTTGTGGGGGGGTTCTGAAGCAGGCTGGCCCTCTTTGCCTTAGAACCAGTTGGATACAGGTGGCCATTGGTGAAATACAAGATCTGGGGAGAAGCAGAAGACACCCGTGTGTGCCTTTTTCTGCCTGGCATCCACTCTACTGTCCTTTCTTTAAAGCAGGTATAAGAAAGTATACGAGGCCCCTCCTTGTATACCAGGCAGGGAAGCTAATGCTCTGGAGCAGGAACCAGCAGGGTCTATCTGTCTCCAAATGCCATCCCTTCCTGGGTGCTAAATGAACTTTATTTGCTCATTTATTTGCTTGTTGTTTTGCTTTCTGCTAAGCATGGTTCTCAATTTGGGGGGGGGGGAATCAATGCAGATATTCTTGGAAGGGGCATCATTTGATCCTACTAACAATCACTAGAGCTCAACAGCAGTGGGTTTATTTGCTGGAAAGGCACTAGGAGAGGGGAGTTGCTTGTAGAAGGTAGGGGAGAGGAGGATGCACAGAGCCCTGTAGGGGATACCCCGGCAGGCAGACTGTGGTGCTAAGATCTAGGAAGAATCCATTCTTTTTTTTTTATCCAAGCATGCCGATCCCCAAACCCACCCTCTCTGACCCGCACCCTCATCCTGGCTGGGCCCCCTGTTCCAGCCTCCCCCAGCCCCACTCCCTGCCACTGCTCTCAGCTCACGGGATGGGCCTCCGAGACGGGCTTCCCAGGCTGCACAAAGCTCCACTCCAGGGCGAAGTTGTCTCCCACGGACGTGCTGTAGCTGCAGGTCAGCTCTGCGCTCTTGCCCGCGGGGGTGCTCAGGGGCTCCACGGGCACCTTTACCTCCACAGCTAGCCCGGGGGCTGGGGGACACAGAGAGGGGAGGCCAGCCGAGAAGGGCTGGAAGGCACAGGTCTGGGGTGGAGGGGAGGCCCTGCCCTAGATCCCCGGGGGTGATGTGGGGGTCCAGCCCAGACTAGGGGCACCCAGGGCCCAGACTGGAGGACCCTCTCCCTCCTCCTCCTCCTCCAGAGCTCAGTTCCCTTCCAATCCCTCCCTTCTCGGTTTCCGGGAGGGAGGAGCGCACAGCTCGGCTGGGTTTTGTAGGTAAAAGGACGGAGCCGAGGCCCGGTATGAGGGTGTGTTTGTCGGGGAGGGAAGACAAATGGGGGGGGGAGGTGGAGACCTTCCCGGGGAGGCCCAGCTTGCCCCCCCCAAGTGCCCACCTCCGATGGCCTCAGCCCCCCAGTGCCCCCAGCCCCCCAGCGCCCCACAGAGCCAGCAGGCCCCAGGAGTGGGGAGCCCGGCCTGTACCCCCAGCCCTGCCGGCCCCCCGCGGCCTCCTCACCGCCCAGGCAGACGAAGCCCAGCAGGGCCGCGCAGAGGAGCAGCCCCCGAAGCCCGGCCATGGCGTGTCCAGTCAGTGGGTGGGTGGGTGCGTGTGTGGGAGGGACAGCGGCACCCACGGGGGCAGCCTCGGCTGGGCAGGAGTGAGACTGGCTATCTCAGAGCAAACAAGGGGAGAGGCCGGTCCCTGAGGTAAGGGAATGCTCCTCCCTCCTCCAGCCCCAAGACTGGAGCCTTTGTAGGCCTACTCCCTCTTCCTCCCTCTTCCCTCCAAGTTTCTGAAGCTGCCAGCCACCACCACCCCGTCCCCAGACCCGCTGGGCTTGGAAGGGCACCCTCCCCACCCGGGGCAGGCATCAGATCTGGAACTCTCTGTAGACCCAGAGTCGCCCTGGAAGAAGAGGGAGGCATTCTGAGAACCTGAGTTGGCCACCGGGGCGTCACCACTTTGGGGTCCCACCTGGAGCATGAGGCCCAGGCCAAGACCCTCCCTTCCCGACCCCTCCAGAGATTCTTACTCCTTCCCAGGCCTTTTCTCTGAGATCCCTTCTTTGGCACCTTTATCACTGCCTGCTGAGGTAGGGGTTTCCATGGAAACTAGAGCCACCTCCCCACTCCCAGAGCCACTCCATTTCTCCAGGAGAGAAACTGAGTCTTGGAGGAGACGCCACCTGGGTAGGAGGTAGGACAGGCTGTAGCAAAATTGGGGCGCAGGCCTGCACCCGGTCCTATGCCCGGCTTTCCCTCACTACATGGAGGGCAGGACTTGATGGTCTACAAGTCAGGTTTCTCTCTCCTGTCCTTAAGAGGAATCAGAAGATTAAGAGGATCTACACCCCAAGCCTGTGAGCTGTCAAGCCCTAGCTGAAAGGGCACCGGCTTCCATCCCCTTGCTGCTCAGAGTGAGTTAGGATCTTCCTGGCCTCAGACTTTCGGAGCCTTCCCCATGCCACCTGATAGCAAGTGATCCTTTTATTATTTTTTTTAAGATTTATTTATTTATTTGAGACAGAGAGAACATGAGCAGGAGGGGCAGAGGGAGAGGAAGAGAGAATCCATCCCAAGCAGACTCTGCAGGGCTGGATCTTAGGACCCCGGGACAATCACTCTGAGACCATCACCTGAGCCAAAACCAAGAGTTGGTTGTCCATCTGACTGCACCACCCAGGCGCCCCCACAAATGACCCTTTTAAAGACCCTAGGAGAGCTGTTCCAGGAGGCTGTGTGGAGAAGCCCTCCTGGGTTTGAAAAGGCAATTTGACTCTTACTTTCCATACAAACACAATGCGTCTTTATTAAAATTTGCAAAATAAAAACAAAAACATATTTCAAGTTAGTTAAAAAAAAAATACCTTCCCTATCCCCTGCCCCCAACAAAACCCAACCAAGCCAGCAGGACAGGTTATATGAATGCAGGGAGCTGGAGTGGGAGTGAAGGATGCTGTTAGATGGGGTGGAGTACAGATCAAGGGCCTGGAGGACTCCTGGACTGGCCCGTCCCTACCAGGGCCACATCTCAGCAGTGTTCCCTGCAGTCATAGGAAGGCCTGGGGGAGGGGGTGGCCCTCTTCCTAATCCCCAAGATTCACTTCCTCTTCTACCTCTTGAATGTTTGGATCTTAACTGAGACTCAGTTTCCCCATAGTAAAGAAAGGTGTGAGCAGAGAACTGGAGGTCTGGAAGGTGGTCTCCCAAGACTCAGGCCTCTGTGCTAGGGGGACCCGTCTAGGAAGGAGAAAAACCAGATGGCTTAGCTGATGAGTGGCTGGACCATCACACCAGAGACCCAGCCTGACTCTGGGCGGGCACCATTACGGGGACAGCGCCCATGCGGCTCAGCGTGGAGGAAGAGACCCCACCCGGGCTGGGGGATATTGGCTGAGGCTGGGCCCCATCTGTCCTGGGCAGCCTGGGTGAAGGCAGGACCTGGCTGGAGAGGCTGAGCGTGGGGGTCAGGGCACCGGGCCTGGGAGGCCCTTGCGGGTGCCGGAGGGCTCGAGCTGAGGTGACCGAGGAAAGGGTCCCATTCTTGGAGATTGTGTCTGAGCCCTTGGGCCAAGGCAGTGTCCGGGGAGCAGTGGCATCCTCCCTGGTCATCAAAGAAGTAATAAGAGGTCAGAAGCTGGAAGGGGGAGCAGGGGAGCATTTCTACATGCTTTGTCTTCCTCCCTGGTCACACACCTTTTCACTCTCCCCTCCCTTAAAGCCCACCCAATGGAAAGCCGTTTCAGCCACTGCCCACCTTTCCCTTAGAGGACAGCTGCCCAAACTCTGAGCACCAAGGGAAGCGAGCAGAACCCCATTGGAGCAGAGACACTTACTTGATATCATTGGCCGGCTCCTCTAGGGCCTTGCTCCGGCGGTGGTACAAGAGGACCAGCCCGGCCAGCATCCCCAGCCCCACCAGAGTGCCCACGACAGCTCCAGCAACCACCGCAGGCCCTGGCCCTGGAAAAAGCCTTGGGGTCAGAGGGAGACTCCCAGCTGGTCCCCGTCCCCTCCAATCCCTGTACCCCACCGCCACCAGAAACCTTTTCTTTTCTTCCCGTCAAGCAGAAAATGGTCAGTCAGTGACCAGATATTTGTACAAACATTTGACCAGGACAAGCTCCTTGTCCTGTTGACATTGAGAGGCCTCAGCAGACAGGCCTCCTCTCCTCCTGCAACCCCGCCCCCACCTGTGTCCAATCTTCTCCTTAACCACACTTACCCCTCACTGACCTGTGCTCACTTCCAAGGTCACGTTGCACTGGGCACTGCCCACCTCATTGTGGGCCTTGCAGATATAGACTCCAGACATGGGACTGGAAAGGTTTGTGAGGCTTAAAGATCCACGGATGGCATCTGTGGACACAATTTGGCCATAAGTCCAGGGACCCTCTTTCCCCCTGAAAAAATTCTGCCCCTTCTGGAACATCTTCTTTGTCTCTCTGGGAGACTCATCTGTCTGTTGCCTCACAGTGGGAAAAGTTGTGACAGCCGGCATGCTGGGTACTGGCCCCAGGCACTGAACTGCGAACCCCATGCCCCTCGCCATTTCCACTGCTCAGTGTCCCTGATTGATTTCTAAAAAGATTCAGAGAGGAACTGATGCCCAGAACAACCCAAATACCATTTTTACTTTTATTTCGGATTGGCTGTGTGATGAGAAAGAAAATATTAGGCTAGGAATCAGAAACCCCGAGATGCCCCACAGGCCATGTGACTTTGAACAAGTTACTGGCTATTCCTGGGTCTTAGTTTTTTTATCTGTAAAATGAGGTAATATGACCTCTTTGATGGTGTTGAAAGGATAATATAATATAACCATTGTAACAGTTCGAGTTTATTGACCACTGACTCTACCCCAGAGACTAAGTTCCTGACATGGACTAACTTATGAAAACTTCACAACAAACCTATGAGCTAAGTACTATTTTAAAAATACAAATAATTTTTTTATTATCAAACTGGTCAAATGAAAAGTAGAAAAAGGGACAAAATGAAAATCCATATACCCACTACTTTGATTCGATGATTGTTAACATTTTGCTCTACTTACTTCATTTCTCTTTTTTGCGAGACATTTAGAAATAAATGCTTCAGCATAAGTCTCTAAAACGTAAGGACATCAGCCGCATCACTACAAATCCACTGCCACATCTGATAAGTTAATAATTCTTTAAAGGAATTATCTAACACCTAAGAGTAATTATCTGATTATCCATATTGAAAATATCCAGGGACGCCTGGGTGGCTCAGTGGTTTAGCGTCTGGCTTTTGGTTCAGGTCATGATCCCGGGGTCCTGGGATTGAGTCCCCTGCAGGGAGCCTGCTTCTCCCTCTGCCTGTGTCTTTGCCTCTCTGTGTGTGTCTCTCACAAATAAATAAATAAAATCATTAGAAAAAAAAAAAGAAAGAAAATGTCCAATTGTCCTCAAAACATCTTTTATAACTAGTGGGTCCAAATCAGGGCTATGATATTCCCGTTTTAGAAATAGCTCAGAGTTGCAGAGCTAGTAAATGGCAAAGCTGGAATTTGAATGCAGATTACCTAGCTCCAGAGCCACAGCACCTGAAAGCCCCCAGCACAGTGCCTGCACCTGGAGGGCCCTCTTTTCCCACCCCTTCTCTCCACATCCTCCTCCACCCCAGTACCTTGCAGCATTGCCTCCCCTTTTTGCCCCGCCCCCGTCCCCTCTGGTGCCTCTCATCTTTCCTTACCCCAGCCACAGTCTCAAGTGCCCTCACCTAAAACTGGTGCAAAGAACACCTGGGCAGATGGGGGTGCCCGCTCCCACTGGTACTGGGCAGCTGGCTTACTCCTTGGGGACTGGCAGCTCAGGGTCACATTGGTCCCCACGCGGGGCACGCCCAGGAGGCGGCAGGAGGGAGGAGCTGGAGGAACTGGAGCAGAAAGATGGGTTAAAAACTCAAACCCAAGGAAAAACAGACCCCTGCCATCCCCACCCCCAAAATGCTCCCTGTACCCCCCTCCTCCAACCTCTACACTCTGCCATTTGGGAGAGAGACCTGCCTGTCCCTCCCCCCCCCCCCGCCCCCCATGGGGCTGGGGAAGGTTTGCAAAGTGTACTTCACACTCACCCAGCACACTGAGTTCTAAAGTTTTGCTGCCATGGCTCCTATTTTTGCCTTCATGGTCTTGCACATTCACAGAGCAGCGGTAGGACCCAGAGTCTTTCTCCCGGAGGCCCTGCAGCCGCAGGGACACATTCTGGGAGGGCATGGTGTAGACCAGGGATACCCCAGATTTGCTTGATGTGGCCCCACTGATGTACGCCAACACCTGGTGGGGAGCACAACGCCTCCCCGTTATTCCGTGTGTGCCCTGTGCCCACAGGCTCAGCTGACCCGCCTCCCCCACGCTGGCAGTCTTCAAGTGCTCCTCCCTGTACTCATCCCTCTACCCTGTACCAGCTCCTCATTCACCTGCTGTCTCTCTAGCCTCCCTCTCTCTGCCCCTGGGTCCTCTTCCCACAACAGTTCTTGACCCCCTATGCTTTGTCTCTTCATCTCCCATTTGGGGCGTTTAGAAAGGTGGTATAATGGGTGAGGGATAATGTAAACAAGGGTATTTATGAAAGAAACTTGGATTGCAGGGGTACCCCCAAGATTTTTTAAAAAATCTTTTTATACTCTTCTTTATCTTGAAGATGTCCCCTTTCCCCATGTATAAGTTCAGACCCTGTGAACCCAGGATCTAACCCTGCAATCTCAATTTCTCACATACAGCCCCCCTGCTTATCAAATGACCTCTTGAACATACTTTCCAGAGCCTTCGGAGGAGCCGAAGCAAATATGGGGCTTTGAAAATGAAGTTTCATTGGCTTCTGGGTAACTCTGCCTTGGAGAATAAGTCTGATGTCAGGAAGGAGGGAGGGTAAGTGTAAGGAGCCTGCCCCTTGTCTCTCAAAGGAGTGTATTCAGGGGACGGATTCGGGAAGAGAAGTGGCCTGTGACAGTGTCCAAAGCACAAAGAAGGTGAAAATAGGAAGATGCTCAGCTTTTCCATGTTGTGTGATCCTCGCCCTAACCCTCCCCTTGTGATGAAACCTTAATCCTCACTGTCCCTCCCACAAAGCAAAGCAAAGCAAAGCAAAATGCTTTTCTGCTTTCCTGCATTTCGTGTCCTGGATTTCGGGAGAAAGTTGGGGACAAGAACATCGTTTCGGGCACCCTCCGAAGTCAGACCAAACACCCCGGCGGTGAGGAGGACCTCACTCCTCCTCCCCAACTCCTTCCCTGTCCCCTCTGCCCAGGCCACCCCTCCCACTCCCGCCAGCTCGTCCCTGGGCCGGGTCACAGGCTGCCCCCAGCCTCTGGCAGAGATGCTTTCCTGCCTCACCTGGTTCAGATCCTGCCCTTGTTCCAAGAACCACATCACGGTGAGCAACTCCCACGGCCCAGGCTGGGCGGGCGATTGGCCTCGCAGGGTGTACCACACCGGGAGCACGACCTCCGCGCCTTCCACCGCCTTCAGCTTGGCGAGGCCCGCGGGCACGTGAAGCTCCAGCTGGGCCCGCGAGGAGGACGCTGAGCACAAGAGCGGAGGAGGCGAGAGCGTGAGCGCCCAGGACCGGCTCCGCTCGGCCTGCGGACCTTGCCCCACGCGCGGCGGGAGAGGACGGAGCTCGCAGGTCCACCTCCTGGGCCTCGAACACCGCCCAGGGGCTGCTGCCCTACGGTCCTGCTTTTGTCAGAGCTCAGCCCAGGGCTCCTAACGGGGGTAGGGACACATTCCTGCGCCTTTATTTGCATCCAGAGGAGCGGGTTTCTACGCGCCCAGAGAAGGGGGCAGATTTCCCGCGGGGAGGGGACGACCCCTAAGGGGAGGGGGGCAGGTTTCCTACTGTTAACCTGCACCCTTGCAGCGCACTGGCTCCCCCAGTTTTCGGGGGCAGCGGCGCAGGTCTGGATGGCCAGCGTTCCTGCTCCTGCTCCTCGACCCCACGGGCGGGGTGGGGGGGTTGGGAGGCCGCCGGATTACCGATTAACCCGCGGCTCCGTCTGAATCAACAGCTCAGCTCGGGCAGCGGAGAGCGGAGCCGGCCCGGCGCTCCCCCCCACCCCGCGTCCGCACCGGGGCCTCCCCCAGGAAAGCCCAGGCCCAGGCCCAGGCCCAGGCCCAGGAGGTGGCCCCAAGCCTCCGGGCGGCCCGCGCTCGTCCTGCGAGGCCGCTGGGCAGCGGGACCGACGGAACACGGATGGAGGCCCCGGGACACTCGAGTACGAGTCTCCCGGGCGTGGGTGTGGCGTTCAGGGGTGGACGGGGTGTTGGGTTCAAGGAGACGACAGTGGGGTCCATGCTTGCGCCAAGGCGTCCAGAAACACTGGAGAGAGGCAGACGGGCAGCCGAGTCCCAAGCCCCGGGAGGGAATAACCTTGGGCTTGTACGTGGCCAGGCCGAGGAGGCTGGCACCACGGCGGGCCGACGAGTCTGGGCCGCCGACCCCCGACGTGACCCGCTCCCCGCCCCCTGGAGCGGATCCGGCCAGGATGCGCGCCACCCCCGCGGCTTTCCGGCTGCGCGACTCTCCAGCACCCCCACCCCTATTCCTTGGCCTTCGCGGCACCCCCTGTCCGCTTCCTGGCGGGTCCCCGCGGGCCGGGGCAGGAAACTTGTGCCGGGTGATAAGGCTGAAGACAATGACGCGGGAGCCGCAGGGCCGGAGGTGCTACAGGAGAAAACAACCTCTGCTCAAGGAGCCCGACGCCCCCCCCCCCCGCCCCGCCCCGGGGGCCCGGGCGGAGCGGCCCGCGGACCGGCCTCTGCGGGCCCATCAGGGTCTCCCTGGATCTCCCCCGGATCTCCCCCGGCCTCCCTGCAGCGCACGCCCCGAGGCCACAAGCGGTTCCCGTCGGGGAAACCTGCCTGCGCCCCGGGACACGCGCGGGCCCCTCCGCCACCGGCGCCCCCAGGCCCCGCGCTCCTCTTTTTCACTCTGCAAAAGGTGGGGGTGGCGGTGGCAGCAGTGATGGACACGCACCCCCCCCCCCCCGTCGGCAGCCAGGGGCTCCCCCGCCCGGGCCCCGGGTGTCCCCCGCCGCAGACGCCCCTGCGGCCCACGGCGTCCGTGCGGCGTTGGGGGAGGACGCGAAGGACGCGGGGCGGCCCAAGAAAGGGACCCTTCGGGCCCGAGTGAGGGAGCAGGCCGCGGCCAGAGGAGCACAAAAAATGGGCCCGCTCCCCGGGGCTACTATTTTTAGTTTCCCTTCCTCTGAGAAACTCCCCCCGCGGGCTTCTCACGCCCCAGGGGCAGCGGCGCGGGCCTCGGGAGCGCGGAGCGCACGGCCTCCCCGGGTCGGCCGAGCCCGGATCCCAGCAGGGCCGCGGCGCTCGAGGCGCTCGCCCGGGTGCCCGGGTGCCAGGGACTCGCGGGTGCGGCGGCAGCTCAGCAGCCCCCTGGGGAGGCCAGTTAGGGGCGTGCAGCCTGGGCTGTCGTCGTCCTAACAACTGAGGCCCAGAGTGAGGGTAGGAAAGGCAGAGCTTGCAGGAGAGGTAGCGGACGATGCCCACGCAGCGAACTTGGACTTTTTTCTCCTGCGTCGCAAGCGCCCCGCAGAGATGGGCACGTTGGCGGTAGAGGCCGAGGCTGACGTTGGGAGAAGGGGGCTGAGACTTAAGTGAAGGGACCCTGGGGCAGGCCCACCAAGCCTAGAGGAGCAGAAATCTGTCCAGGATTTGGTGGCAGGTGGGGACCCTAATGACTTCATGCCCCAACACCCTTGTGGCACATAGCAGGCTAAAGGGGGCATGGGTGAGCTTTAGGGGGTCCCCTTCTCAGTCCCCATCACTGTGGCTGAGTTCCACTCTAGGTCTCTCTGTATCTGGTGACTTCTGACCTGAGAGAAATGGATTAAAGTTGACCTTGACAAACTCACCCTTCACCCAGTTCGGGATCCTTGAAAAGAGATGGCAAGAAAGCCCCAGAGGAAGTGAAACAAGTTTATAACGGTTTGCTCTTACTGCGTCCTCTTTTCTCCAGATGCCGCAGGGCCACCCCAGCTCCTGGGAGCTCCTGGAAGCCTCCGACACGCCTCAAGCACTTGCTCCAAGGAGGCACCCTTCCTCTCCGACTCTGAGGAGCCTCCTCTCTATTTCCTTTGTCCCTTTGGCTCTAGGAACCAATGGGGGTGGTGGACCTCGCGGTGATGGGGGGGGGGGTCACAATTCTGCTCCTTTAGGCATTCAAACCCCTCCCCCATTTCCTGTGTCCCAAGTGACCTCACGGCCAAGCTTTTGGGGCACCTCCCTTTATTCCCAGGGCAGGAAGCAGGAGGGGGCTAGAGGGAGGATCTGGGCTGGGGAATTGACATGAAGCGTGTTTGTCCAGCCCGGTACCCAGGGAATTCCTGGGGGCTCCTGGATATGGGCTTGAGCGTGGGGTGGGGGATAGGAGGGGGGACTGGAGTTAAGTCCTTAAGCTCTTTAGCCAGTGTCTCATCTAGCAGCGCAGCTCATCTGGCCCTGCTGCGTGGAGGTGGGGAGTGCGGGGGAGGACTGGTCCCCACAACTCAGCAGAGGTCTACCCAGCCGTGTCCGGACCCTCTCCGCCGCCACACATAGTCCACACCCAAGGTGATAGCTGTGTGGACACGCTGCCAGCAGGGATGCCCTGGGTGGGGAGGGGGGAGGAGGGCAAGAGCAGAGGCGGGAGTCCCCATCCATCCGGATCCTAACCAGGGCCCAAGACCACCTCCCTGGGGGTGGGATTCACCCCATCTCCCATCTCAGGCCCCTTCCGGGCCGGGTTGCACTCACCGAGGGTACTCAGCCCCAGGAACAAAAGCCGCAGCAAGCTGGTCGCGGGGCGCCCGGGCAGGGAAACCATGGCACTCCCTGGCCGGCCGGCGTCAGGGGCACCGGCTCCGGGACACACCGAGCGACAGGTGCTGCGCGCCTGGGCAGCCGGGGCGGACGCGGAGCCGGGCCGCTGACACCAGGGCGGCTCTGGCCGGAGTCTGTGCGCGCGTGTCCCGCCGGCGGGGTGGGGACCGGCGGGGACAGGGGGGCGGGGCGTCGAGGGGGCGGGGAGGTCGCGGTCTTCCCGGGCGGGGCGCGCGGGGGACCCGCCGCCGGGGGTGGGGGCGGCTCGCGCGCTGCGACGGCGGATCCCGCGGCCTCCACCCGGGCAGGACGCAGGGTGGGGGCGGGTAAGTGGCCGCGGGGCCGGGGCAAAGGGGAGCGGTGCTGAGCCGCCACCCTGGGCGGCCGGAGGCCTGGGGACCCCCGCGCCGGGAGCCACCCGCACGCCCGCCCCGGCCTCGGGGGTGGCGCGCCCCCGCCTGCGGAGGAAGCCTCGGGGCCTCCGCGGGGTGTGCGGCCGGAGGGGCCCGGTTCTCCCGCCTGAAAGCTCGGCTCTGCTCGGGTCCCGGCGGCCCCCCCGCCCTCGCCCCCGCCCCGCAGGGGCCCCGCGGCCGCCCCCGGGCAGGGGACCTGTGCACCTGCGGCGGCGGAGGGAGGGGCGGTCGGCAGGTCCTCCGAGCCTCCCCAAGCCCCCGGGGCCCCGGCTCTGGTGCCGCACACCCCGGGTAGGGAAAGGGCCGGCGCGAGGAAGCCCCAGGAGCTGAGCGGGAAACTGAGGACAGGAGCCAGGCTCCCAGCTCCTCGCCTCGGAAGAGTGGTTTAGGGCCTCATGCCGACTGCGGAGGGGTTTATGGGCGGCTCTGGGAAGGTAGACCGCACAACGCCCCCCGTTTCTTTATCCCCGTATCTTCGCTGCCCCCCATCCGTCATCAGGCCCTCTCTGATCCTTTAATTTCCGGGCCAGCTCTTGTTCGCTGTGAATCTAATTTAACCGTGTCCCCCCCCCATCCCCCCCGCCAGGCGGTCCGCAGGCACCTCGGCGCCCTCTGGCGGCCGCAGCGCCCTCACAGAGGGGCGCGCACCTGTTCCTGCTTCTCCGTCCAACAGCCCAAACACAGATGCTTCGAACATCCGGGCACAGCTTAGGGCACAGCTTAGCCACCGAGCAAAGGTCACCGGGGCCAGAAAGCAGAACAACGAATTCCTGGCGCTGCCTGCTCTGGGTGCCAGTTGACTGGGAGGAAGAGCAGCCAGGCCTCCGATTCCATTTATTCCACAAGGTTCTGCTCTATTTTAACGCGGAATGTGGTCCTTGTGCCCGACTGCGCAGGGGCTTTTTCTACACAGCGCCCCGTAGACCTTCTCAGGTGCCTCTTCCTAGTGTGACTTGCCTGGCTGCGCTTCAAATACCTGCCATGCAGTGGCTTTGAGAAATGCCTGTGCAAACACTAGACCGCTCATGCAACCCCTGGAATCTAACACTTGGCAGCTCAGCGGCAGCCAGCAAAGGCAACAGAAAAGAGAACTGCGGGTCTCATACACTTATGCAAGGCCGTACACACTTGCATTGTCAAGCGATTGTGTGTGTGTGTGTGTGTGTGTGTGTGTGTGTGTATGTGTACTTGGGGGCTGTTGGTTTGGTTTTTTCTACTCTACCACACTCAGATTTTTCTTTAGTTTACAGTGCAAACCACCACCTCCTATAAACATCCCCCTTCATTTCCAGACCAGGGTTAAGTGACCCCAAATAAGGAACTCCTTCCAAGAAAGGTAGTACAAAGTCTCTTGTCTGTGTCCAGGAATGCCAAAGCATCTAATTACACGGGCTGTGCTCAGCCCTATCAAGTGCTATACAAGGTAGAGTCTCAATATTCACTCTCTGTAGCTGACTTTTCCTTTGGAATGTAGATCCTAAATAATTTGCAACATCGGAAGTAAAGCTGCAACCAAAGATGGGTAGGCGGCGAATCTCTCCCTGTGACACAGGGGCAGGCCCTTCAGGACTCTCACACTGCCCTCATCCCAACCAAAAAATTTCCCACTCACTCCTATCCCAACCATTTCTTTCTGCTGGCCCCGCATCAAAGTGACAGAAATTAGCAGAGCAGCTCCCTTCCTTTCTGAAAGCTTTTGCCAGGATGCATTTTAGGATGAACACTGCTCCCTGCCCTTGTGTAATGTGAGGATGTTGGCAGATAACCTGTGAGTGACCTGGAGACTGCTTCCATAAACATGTTGCATTCAAGAGCTAAGTTCATAGTTTGATATGTTAAGAGACATGCAGGCCACTAGCGTTTCTTCCAATCATACTTCACCTCATCTCTCAAAATGTGCTAATTCTTAGTTTGAACATGGTGTCTCCATTCCCCACCCCCACCCCCAACTCAGATATATGGCTTCATTAAGGGTCCACTTTTTGTCTTTAGCAATGCTCATATAGTTATATGATACCCTGTTACCCTCTCTTCTAGACTGTTCTGGCCAAAGAAACTGGATATTCAGTTATCAGCAATCTCCTTTCTTTCCAAGCTTCATTTCCCAGTGTCGTTTCGTCCTCTTGCCCCTACTGCTCACCCATTCCAAGCCAAATGGTGAAAACATACTGGTTCCTGGATCCAGCCTTGGCCACCTTCTCTGTGCTGCCCACAGTGCTCTAGTAGTAATGCCTCATTCTCAGGTAGATTAAAACAGGTAAAATTAGGTAGATTTAAAACATCCACACTAAATTTTCCCCAAATGACCACCCCAGCTAAAGTAATAGCAACAGGGAGTGGGATAGAAAGAAAAATGCACAAAGCATGTTGGTTTTGGGGTTGGTTGGTGGCAAAGTTTGGGGGATACCAAAGTTTGATAATGCTTTTTCCTGAAGCACTTAGCACTGAATATTAAGAAATTACTGCTAAAAGATTGTCAGCAGAACCTCAGCCTTTAAGTCTGTAATTCCAAGTTCTAAAGAAAAGCAAAGTCATAAAAATTCCCTAAGGCCCATCCCTATAGACTGTGCCCAGGGAGAAGAGGTGCTACACTCAAATTCCAAGAATATTTATACTCCCCCTGAACTAGTATCCATTTTTAAAATTTGTTTTGTTAAGTAAGCTCTACAACCAACGTGGGGCTTGAACTCACAACCCCAAGATTAAGAGTCACGTGCTCTACCAATGGAGCCAGCCAGGCACTTCCACTAGCATCCATTTTTAGCAGCTCATATCAGAAAACAGCCAACTGCTTAAACCTAGACTAAAATGACATTAATAAAAGTCATCCCATTGATTAAAAGCACTCCAGCCATTCGAAAAATAAGCATCAACTAAGAGGTATCAGGATGAGAAAAATCACTGATTTGAGTCATTCAGGTTGTAGGAAGGAGAACATTTTTTTATCAATATGCAATTTTATCTTCAATAGTATAAAAAATAGGGAAAATTATAGCTCTTACCTGGATTTGCAGTCCATCTAAAGTAGAGAACCTGAGAGATGTTGGGGCAGTCATTAAAGATAAATCACCAATCTAATAAGTCCCAGCCGTGAGACCAAAGTGACCCTTGACTGCTCTTCTAGTAAGCTCGTTGTTAGCCATGAGCACTAACCACTAAGTGGAGCGCTAGGTGATGCAAAGAAATCCCCGAAAGGTCTAAATGAGATAGCTACTTTCCTAATGGACTGATACCTTACAACTTCCTTTTCTGTGCATCACTCAAAAAAGTTTTTGAATGTTTCTATTGGATCTTCTCTTCTTTATATAAACAGCATGATGACCACACTTCTCCATTTGTACTCTCATTTGAGAGAGCTGCCCTTGACTACTGAGTATAAAGATGAGGAATGAAAATCTCTTACTAATTCACGTACTTAGGGTCAGAAGGAACATCTCAGTCATTTAAAAAAAGGAAAGAAGAAAGAAAAGAAAAGAAAAGAAAAGAAAGAAAGAAAGAAAGAAAGAAAGAAAGAAAGAAAGAAAGAAAGAAAGAAAAGAAAAGAGAAAAGAAAAGAAAAGAAAAGAAAAGAAAAGAAAAGAAAAGAAAAGAAAAGAAAAGAGAAAAAATGAAATGTCCAGTGACTTTGGTACTCTGACAAGAAATAATGATATTGGTCAGCGGGGTACAGAGAGTAAGTGAAGATATCCTACTCCCTTTGTTCTGTACATTCTCAGCAGAAAAGTCAGAGCACAGTCCCCAGTGCCAGTGAGACTATACCCTGCTACAAAAAGTTCAACTAGTACTCCAAGAGGTCAAGAATTACTTTAATATTTTTTTTCTTAAAAAGTTTAAATGGCAACACAACCGTAAAGTTGGTACATCACAGAAACAAAGGTCTTTGCAGGCAACACTGATTGGGAATAGCAAAACACTTGGGTGGTGAAAAAAATGAGACTCTAAATTATATACAATCGTAGCTAAGGGTGATATTGAAAAACAGTCTTATTTACTGTGACTCAAGATTTAACTTGCCATTATCTATTGCTTATTTATTCAGGGTTGTAAATAATACTTATATAGAGACATAGAGATGTGTAAAAATGAAACATTGTGAAAAAAATACAATTTTTCAATTTCATATGAAACTCAAAGTATAAGTTTTGTCCAATATGGAATGTACCTACATTTGTTTATATCAGGGCTCTAAAATCCATTTAAAAATTGTTTTTTGTTTTTAAAAAAGAAAACAGCTAACCCACCATGCAAGTTCGCTGTATATCTTGCTTGCTCAAAATGAGCATTTTCAGGTGAGGTCTGTTTTTTTTTTTTTTTTTTTTCTGCCCAAAGTCTAGTATGATTCTGTAGAAGTTGTACTGGCCCAATGGTGGTAAGAGTTCCCATGAAGAGCCTGATGGCAGCATCTGGATGAGAGGCAGTCTGAGTAATGCCAAGTGAGTAGAGAAGAGGGAGGTAAGAGCCCAAATCCTTATGAAGGATGACATTCAGTTGTTAAATTTTAAGGGGTACCCAATGGCTTTTTCCAGGCACTCGACTAAAGAGCCAGCGGAAAGAAAATCCCTCTCTACTTCTACAAATTTGATATAGATGGATTTGGGGGAAATTCCGGGATCCACGATACAGTTCTGAGATAAAAACCCATTAATACCAACCCAATCTTTGCTGAAGGTTTTGGCATTTGCCTGGAAATGTAAAAATAAGCATTGCTGGAGAGTCCTGACCTCAGCAATCCCGAGGTAGCAATAGATTATTCGGGTGGGTTCGATTTCCACCTGTAATGAGGCTTGCGCTGAGAGGGTCTCCAAGTCAACCCGGCCCTCCTTTCCTGGGTCCAGAGGACGTCGCTCCAAGTGCGGTGAAGGGGGCCTCTCAATACATTCTTCGTAGCCAATGGCATAAAGGCCTGGACTTTTGGGAATGCCTCCTGGTAATAAATATTGAACCACGTTCCCACCAGTTGGTTTGGAATGGGCAATGGGTATCCAGTCAATTTCCATGTGCAGCTCCAGGCATCTAGCCTCACTAATGGTGATCTCTAAGAATTTGTAGTAAACATTTTTCCAGTTCATTTTCTGCACACGGGTCATAATGATTCGTCCCTCGGGCTTCTCGGAGTTGAAGTACTCCCGGAGTCGCTTGCCAAGGGGCACCTGGGAGCTGATCTCAGCATAATGATAACGGATGTCCTCTTTCCAACGGGTGTTATAACCAATTCCAAAAATGGCCAGTTTATTAGAAAGATGAAGCCTTGAAAAGTCTGTCCAGCTCTGAAATAGTTCCCATTTCAATTGTACTGATTCCAAAATCTGTACAATGTTTTGCATGATGTCTCTCTTCCTAGAAAGAGAAATACAAAGTCAAATTCCTCAGGGATCAGCACGGTCCAACAGAACTTTCTGCATTGATGCAAATGTTCTAGATCTGTGCCATCCGATATAGTAGCCATTAGCACTTAAAATGTGACCAGTGTGAGTGACACAGGAGATTTTTAGTCATAACTGGAAATTACGGTTAAATAGTGGCTACCCTATTGGACAGTGCAGGTCTAGATAAACACAGCATTAAAATCTGAGAAATACTCTTTCCTAGGAAGTTTCTAGGAATTATTGATAAGCTGCTTACCATTACTTCTATAGTCTGGCTGTATTAAACTTAGTAACTATTGATATGTAAGACCCTAAGATTTCAGAAACCCAAGGATTTAGAATTTAAAATTTTTTTAATTTATTAATTCCAGTATAGTTAATATACAGTGTTATATTAGTGTCCGGTGTACAATATGGTTTAACACTTCCATACAACAGCCAGCGCTCCTCACGACAAGAGCCCTGCTTAATCTCCATCCCCCATTTCCTACCCCCCACCCCCACTCCCCTCTGGGAGTCATCAGTGTGTTCTCTATAGTTAGAGTCTGTTTCTTGCTTGGTCTCTCTCTCTCTTCTCCCTTTGCTTGTTTTTTTTGCTTCTCAAGTTGTATACAGTGAAATCGTATGGTATCTATCTTTCTCTTACTGACTTATAAAGTGGCTATTACAATGCATATGATGGCCTTCAGACCTAAGTACCAAAAGCAGATGAAGGATGTTGTATTTAAAAAACTATCCACTATTACTTAAAGTAATGAATAACTTAATTTCTAATCTGTAAATTCTTAAGAGTTCAGTTATTTTGACCCATTCATGCTTCCTGTAGGAAATGTACAACAGATTATGACTAATGACCTGATGCAGAAACAAAATGGTATTTTCTTCTATTTGTCTGAAATTCATTACTACTCCCAAATTTAGAAGAATGGTCAGTTAAGCACAGAATCAAGATCTGAGAATTCAGATGGAAAAGGTCTACATCAAGCTTAGGATTTAAAAGGGAAAAATGAATGAATGGAGACTACTCTAGAAAAAAAATTTGTTTTTAAGATTTTATTTAGTTATTCGTGAGACACACACACGAGAGGCAGAGACATAGGCAGAGGGAGAAACAGGCTCTTTTCCCCCGCAGGAGCCTGATATGGGACTCGATCCCAGGACTCTGGGATCATGACCTGAGCCAAAGGAAGATGCTCAACCACTGAGCCACCCAGGAGCCCCTAGAAAATATTTTCTAAAGTGGAACAAAAGTATAGAAATAATTTTGATTTGGATAGTAACAGGGAAAACATGCTGGGAAGTTCTTGTTTCACATGCTGCTTAACTCATAATTCTAACTGATACTTCATGATAACTCATGTGCTATATATGAGGGGATATGTAATTACAAGTTTGTTTCTCAGGTATGGCAAAACTTTGATATTGAAAGACTGAAGTCTGTTAAATATTAACCTAGCAACAGTCTCTTACAGTTTTATCGTTACAGGTTTGAGTTACAAAAATATTCAACGACCACCCTTATGTACAATCAAATGTAGGCAAGAGACAAGAGGTATATCGTTGCTAACAGGTTCTTGGAAGGAGATAGATGCTTCAAAGTTTCATATTAAGATCCTTGCATCTTGGGGGTGCCTGGGTGGCTCAGCTGGTTAAGCATCTGCCTTTGGCTCAGGTCATGATCTCAGGGTCCTGGGATTGAGCCCCGCATTGGGCTTCCTGCTCAGTGGGGAATCTACTTCTCCCTCTGCCTCAGCCCCTCTCCTTCCCCTTCCTCTCCTCCTCCCCCTGCTTGTGTTCTCTCTCTTGCACTCTCTCTCCCTCTCTCCAATAAATAAATAAAATCTTTAAAAAAAACAAAACATAAATCCTTGTATCCTCTAGGGGAAGAGTTTGGGGAACAAACTGGGGGAAGCTTCCACATAGTCATTTTCAATCTGTCCTCTTAACACTCTTTGGCTTTCTTTGTAAGATGACAAGACGCTAAGATTTTGTTATCTGCTGCTGCTTGGAGCCAAAGACTGCCCTAGACTCCTCTTCCACTCTTTAGTTTGTTATGAAAGTTCTCAAGCTTTGGAGTGGCCATCAAGATGAAATCACTGCATTTCTGGAGAACTGTTTTTCTTCTCAGAGTACACAAAGGCACTCAGTTGATTGCTAATGTTTAGCTTGGTGTTCATGAGGTGAAGATATAGGACCGTGCTTCTGCATGAATGCTTTAAAGAAAAGCTCTCTTTCGTAGCCACCCTGCTTCCTCATCCTCTTTTGAAATGCTACACTGATCACAAGGACTAGGCTAAGGACTTGAGATGGACGGCAGAGATTTTCATCTGTTCTGCTCACTGATATATCACAATGCCTGACATAAAGTAGGCACTTGACAAATAAACATTGGCTAAATGAGATTAGGTGACTCTTCTTTATGGATGAAGGATGGTATCTTTTAACTACAGGCTATGTCCACTAGCTCAGGCTAATCCCACCTATACTTAGAGGGGAAAAAAAATCCAATGCCCAGATGGAATTATTTTACTCAGCACTCTCCTAGCCCTAAATAATCAATAAGGAACAGTTCTGAAGAAACTTGCACTGGAAAATAAATGGCCTAATAAGAACCACAAAAATCTCTCACCATGTGAGCTAGAACCTGGAGAGCAAAGCTGTCTATTTCTATGGAACCTGTCAGTGTCTTGCCCTGCTGCTCTGATGCCAACCTGAAGATCCCTGGGCCTAAGACTCATCACATTTTCAAAACTATGGAGCACAGTGAAAATGAGACCCAGTTATTTAAATGGCTCTAGAGAACTGTCTATTTTAGTTCCTGATTTCTAAAGTTCCAACCACAGGAAAAGTGCAGATGGTTTGAAGGTGACACTAATTCTGTGAGGTCTGAGTTCACATCAACTGGGCCTCCCCTGTAGTGAAACGAAGTGGTAGTGAAAGGACGAGTGGGATGTTTTAGTGAAGGAGAGACAATGGCCTTTTTGGGGACTAGGGGTTTGAAGGTAGGGACTAGTAATAATGCATCTTTAAAAATATTCATCAAAGTTTCCCTTCCTTTGGGACATTCTGATGTCACAATTTGAAAACAGACCCATTTCCTAACAAGAGATGGCCTCAGTAAAACCTACTGACTTGAGTCATAAACTTCTTTTTTGAGGGGTAGGGAGTGGTTATAATTTTAAGGAATAATCCTGGATCCCTAAACTTTCACCCTCTCCCCAGATATGGGAGCAACTGGTACTCTGGTCCCACAGATACTCTGAAGACAGTAGCATTCGCAAAGCAGGTGGTGGTGGTGTTTTGCTCAGTGAAAACCACAGTTTCCTTTTCATATTGCTTGTTGCTTATCATACCACCTTGCCTGTTCTCCTTTTTTCCCACCATATCCCTCAAACATCAAGATCACATATGTGGAATGAAATACAGAAAGAAAAAAAAAGGGGGTGCTATCAATGCTTCCAGGTGACCAGGTGGGAAAAAAAATGGTGTTCCTCTACTTTTCCCATAAATTCATCTTTTAATATATTTGTTTCATACATTTAATCAGGGACTTCCTTAAAGTTAAGGAATAATTTCCTTAAAGTTATTGAAAAGAACCACAAACATAGTATCACTGAAACCCAGACACCTGTGCTATCCTTACAGAAGAGATACTGCTGAGGGAGGAGGATCAGGTGAAGTAGCTAGCCAGTGGAAGGAGTCTAGCCCCAGACTTCATCTTTCTTCTGGCAACTACTTTCTTTTCCAAATGTATAAAAAGGCTACCTACGAGCTTGATTTTTGATCCCCAAAATGTAATATCATAAGGAAATGTAAGTGCCCCTCTGGCCCTCCTGTCACCTCACCCAACCCCAGCTAAACTCAGGGCCATTTTTGTGCTATAATTAAACACCTACATATCTACATCTGCATACAGGGAAGCACCATCAACACATTTATTTTTGTGTAATACATTTATTTCTTTACGTTGTATACAAAATCCTCAACATTTTAGATTAAATACTAGCAAATGTAAGCTAAGAGGATGAGAAGCAGTGAGTACACTTGCTCCCTCAGTGGTACGGCAGTTACTTTCCATACGTGCCTAATGACAGCAGTGACTTTCTAGGTCTTCCCAACAGTCATTAAATTTAGGTAAATACACTTTGTAGAAAGAAGCATCTACTTACTGTGCTTCTTCAGAAGACTCTTGTTTTATTTTTAATGTTCTCTTTGTGACAGGTATTTCATCTGAAAAGCAAGGTTTTTGAAACAAATTATATTTTTCTAAGTAGCATACATTTAGGCAGAGAAGTAACTGTATTGACTGTTCATCCCATACTTTCCAATGCAAGGCTGTAATTGTAGTGTCAAACCCTGTCCAATGCCAGATTTATAAATATAACTCTTTTATAATGAGATGCATACATTTATATGCAAGATCAGAAACCAGCTCTACAAGTATAAAATTCTTCAAGGTCACCAGTGGATTGCTAGCTAGGAGCTTAAAGCTTAATTTCACTGCAAACATGATTTTTAAAGGAACGAGAATGAAAAACGATTCTCTTCTATTTAGATTTTCTGTGTAGGTTTTACAGAGCAATTTTCGCCCCAGTATCATGATCAATATACTCTGGACATTATTTTTCCCTAAGGTTTGGGTGACTTAACTCTTTAGGGCAAAACTCCCCGTAATGGGAAGCCAAAGCAATTTAGACCTTATTATCTTAGAAATTAAAAGGCAGCCATCATTTGGCATCAGCCCTTTCTATTCTCCCAATCTTTACATTGCGTTACTCTTACAGTTTTATAGCCTCTTTCTTCTCTCCCTTCCAATATTGAGAGATTTTTTTTAATAGCATTTGTAGGAGATATTAGCATTTAATCCTTTTTCTTTTCAATTAGCATTTCTTTATCATCAGGAATTCTATGAAATGGTGCCTATGGATTTTTATCTTAAGCTAGGAAAGCACATTTAGAGTGCCAATCCTACTTATAGTTCCTTGGAGGTTGCCTGAGCAACTCACTGAGGAGTCGAAACATTTACTTAGAAGTGAACACTCATCACATAACTTGCTATCAAAGCACAGTGGCTGCAGCAGAAACTGGATTCGGACTTCCAAAGTATGAAAATCCAAACTGGAGCGTTTGTTGCAAAAAAAACCAACAAATATTAGACCACCCCAGTTTGGACTTGACGGCCAGGAGTTTTGTTTTCCATCTTTAATGCTAAGTCTAAATACTTCCAGCTACTGCTTGGATGGGATCCTTCATGAATTGTGAAGGAGTATAATCACTGACAAAATTCAAAAGCAGCTCTTTTCAAGATAAAATGAGGCTTCTCTTCCTTTTTTTGTTTTGTTTTCTTTTGTTTTGTTCAGACTCAAGTCTGGCTGGGGACCTTTTCCAAATCATAAAGAGAAAAGTATTTGGAATAATGGAAGGAAAAGATACTCATGAGCAGCTGAACCAAGAGTTAACATTCTTGGCAGCTGTCTTAGAACCAAGGATATGCAGGATATTTTAAACTGCTTAGGATTCCACCTGCCACTGATTAGGAATTCTGTGTCTTTAGGACTTTTGCTGGTACCCAAATCCAAATGACCAACACCAAGCACCTGTTGGCAATTTAGGGCTAAACCAACGATGACCAAATTGCCCCCAAGTAAGGCTGGCTGTGTGCCTGATGCTGACAATGGGAACGGTACCAGAAGAAATGACAGATACTAAGTACTGGTGCATATATAAAGGTGTACACACACACACACACACACACACACACACACACACACACACACATTAGTTAAGCATCATATATATTGGCTTTCTTACCCAATTCCTGATCTGTTGGATAACCATGGAGATCCTGACTGTGGTTTCCCCAGTCCTCCTGTGGATACTCCTCCATAGTGCTGCCATCTGACTCCAGCTCCTGGTACAAGCCACTACTGTTAATAAGTACAGGCTGGCAGGGCTGAGCATCCCATCCTCCCTGACCAAACACCTGTTCCAACTGTTCAAATGTGTAACTGCTCTTTCTTTTCCCAACACCATGTTCTTTCACCCGACTGTAACACCTGCGAAGGGTCTAAGACACAAAGTCTTTTGTTATTCCTTTAAAGCTGTACTTCCTCTTCCAGGTACGGACCACAGATATTAATTACTATGAGACAGACACAGACAGACAAACAAAGACACATTGTTACAGGAATGCTAGATTTCAAATTCATTATTATATTAGAAAAAAAAACTAATTTAGCATTTACTCAAACAGGTTATAATTCAAACAATTATTTTGCAATTAATCATCCATTTAACAACAAGAAACATTACAACATTATTGCATGTACCCCATACACATATTTTTATACCCCCACTCCCCCCTTAAAAAGAATAAGAAAAAAAAAAAGAAAAAGAAAACAAGAAATACCAGCCAGCCAATAGGATGCACACCTGCCACAGAAGAGAAAGAGCTGCTATTGTGCCCAGAATTTGGAAAAAGTGAGGGAAGGGAGGACAGAAAGAAGAATTTCCCAAAGCAAAGAATATAACCTTCCTTACGCTTAAGAAGGAAAACAGAGTAAAAAACAATGCCTCAATGAATCAGCTAGTAAAACATATTACTTACAAAGTCTGTAGTCCTTACTAACTTACTCTGTCTTTAGGGAAGTTGCTAAAATTTGAAGGAAGTCAAATCAATTATGCTACAGATCCCTAGTCTCAAACATCAACCATTAAGAAACAACACACTACTTCCTACAGCAAAAGATCAGCCAATACTCATCCATTCTATCAACTCAAACTGCCAGCTAAACAAACCAACAAAGGAGGCCAATAATTTCCTTTTTTGTTGGGGGGGGGGGAGTGAGGTGGAGGGGTATCATTTCATTTCTTCCTCTGCCTTGTGCCACACAACAAATAAAAATCACTACTTGAGTCCACAGAGAAAACCTGGATGATTTTATTATCTTGCACAACCCTTCCATTTTCATCTTGGTCTTCTAATGAGTACTTCTGATCATTTGCCCAGTTTTGTTAATTAATGGTAGATCTTAATTCTGTCTTACATGATATTTTAAAGGATAAATCATGGACTTAGTCCTGGCATCCAAATTTAGTTAGTGCTACCCAGTGTCTATCATCTCTGCTCCTCTTGCTCCTTCTAATCTCCCTTCTACTTGACTGGATTTCACTCAGTTTTCTTGAGAGACAAGACCTTTTCTCCTTGATGGCTCCCAAATATTTTCTAACTCAACTGTGCAAAACCAGCTCACCTCAGACTTAATTTATATGCACTAGCCAGACTGTAAGTTTCTCCTAACAGTGAGATTACTTTCCACTTTCCATAAGCCAATATATCACATATTCTCACCAAACTAAACCAACTCTTAATAATCTTTACAGAGCCTCCGTGAAAGTTCCATATCTACAAATCACAGTTGACAAACGACAAGAAGACACTGTCAAATACTTTGCAGATCTGTCCCCTGAGAACAGAAATCCAGATGGGCAAAAGGAATAATAAAAGCATGACACATAGGATGATCTTCCTCAGACATAAACACAGCCGTGATGTGTTACCCCATCTGAAAAACCAGCCAGTCTACCCCCTGCATAAGCACCTGCCTTTCTCCCTTTCTAGAGAACTCTTCTGGTGCCTCAAATGATGCCTTAAAGAACTGAGATTTCTGATTAATGCACTCTTAAAAAAAAAAAGTGTTCCCTCTTTGCCTTTGTAAAACATAGTTACAACTACATAACACAAAACTTTCTAGAAAAAAATCAGACATGAACTTGGGAAATGTGTCTCAGGGCAACCCTTCCAATGGAAGGAGACATATGCCTGCAGCAGATCTCATTTGACTTTCTATATATTCTCCTTTCCCAGTGCCCTCTGCCCTCCTTGCAGGGATTGGAATTTGAATTGCAAACATCTCCTGCCAATTTATTTTTATCTCACAATGTCTAGTTGCTGCCTCCAAGAACATCCCAACCACTCTTTTCAACTGCTCCAAGGACCGTACATGGAGAGTCCCGGCCGTGTCCCTTTCACCCTTCCAAGGCCATAAATGGAGATGCCACTGCTCACTTCTGACTGGCTGCCTAGAGAAAAGCATGCAGCACACCAAAGAGCCCAGTCAGATCTGTCACTAAGGGTTATTTCAGAAGTCAAGAAATAAAACTGATGTTCCTTTGAAGAAAGGTGCCACGGTTATCAGGATGGGATACAGGCATAAACAAAGCCACCAATCTCTGACAATATACATGGTGGGAAACCACAAAAAAGATTTACTTTCTTTGAAACCACCAAATTGAGCTTGAAATTTTAATTGGCTTATGTAATTGTGAATGAGGAAACTACCAATATCTAATGATTTTAGATATGGAAGAACAGTCAGATGATATATATTTCATCAAAAAAGGCTAAAAGATCTTGCCTCCTCTTTCATCGTGTACTTTTGTAATACACTTTGATAGTGTAATGTGCTGATATGTAAAATATCTATCAGGAGCCTGGAAGACAAATGTTTAGTAATTCCTAAATCTGTATGATAGGAATTCACTATATTGAAATCCTGTTGAAAGGATTTCCAAATTGATTTAACTCTCTTAAGACATAAATACACATAAGAGGTACCTTCTGGGTTCAGTAAAAGATCCACAGATCCAAGGAGAAGCTGTTTGGATAGGACACATCAACTAAGATAGAAAAAAAAAAAAGTGAGAACTCAAACGTGAAATTGACCACCACTATAGGAGACACTGGAATTCAGTGAAACTGCAGGGACTTTAGAAACGGATAAAAGGAGCATATGGAGACCTTCCAATCAGAAAAAGTTACACTTCCCACGCTCTAAATGATGAACCAAAGCAGGCAATTAAATGACTGTGTGTCTGTGTCAACAGTCCTAAATAAGCCAACTTAAAAACCTACTCTAAATCTGAGATTAAGAGAACGCTCCAGAATCTAGGAAAAACAAAGTCTCACCTCCCATTTCAGACAGCCATGCCAAACCCAACAAGAATCTCAGTTTAGCCTACTTGGAAGGCCATTTCCTACTCAACACAAATACCTTACTTCCCTTCCTTCTTTCTTTACCTCATTTGTCTTAGAAATGTGCAGTAATTTAACGTCTAGCACTTATTTTTTTAATTAAGATCTTGGTGGGGGGGCAGAGAACGGGGAAAGAATCTGCTTAAAATTATTAAAGACTAGTCTATTCACAATTGCAAAGAATAATATTATCCTTATTGGCTAGAAATTTCCATGGTAAATCAATCTTACAATCTCACTGGGGAAGAGGAGTGAGATAACATTGTTATCTTGAATGAAGTCAGAGGGACAGAGGTCAGGAGGAGTCAAGAAAATCTGGAAAGAAGAACTAAAGCATAGGTAACAACTAGATCAGGCGGTCAAATCAGAGGAGTTCGTAGGGAACCGATTTGGAAAAAATGCCAAGTGTTTAATGATTCCGACAGGAAAAGCACCAGAGAGAAGACTAAAGGTTGTCCCATTACCAAAGCAGGGAGGAAAATCAGGTGGCTGACAACTGATAATTTATAGACAGAGCAAAAGTTTTATCAAAGTGTAAGATTGGAGTGAAAGGAAATGAGAGAATAAAGATGACATTCATTGTGGATGAATGTAAGGGGGGGGAGGGTCTGGGGGGGAGGGGAGCAGGTAAACAAAGGCAGGAGTCTTAGATTGGCAGGATTGGGGATTTAACGGCAGCAATGCAGAGAGAGACCCAAGGTTACAGTACACGTAACATTAAATACAGTGCACAATGCAGCTATCTTGCCAAAGTAAGTAAATCCAGTATTGGGTTGTATAAGCAGAGGAATCACATGTAAGCTATGAAGGTGGCTCTTCCTCTCTATTCAGCATCGGTGAGGCCACAGCTGGAGCACAGCATTCAGTTCTGGGCATCGAACCAGCTACAAGAGAGGGAAATTGTAGAGTTCAGAAAAGGGTAAATAAAATAATGAAAGGCTTGGAAAATAAGATCTATCAGCGGGGCCAGTGGTTTCATCAAAGCCCTTCCTGACATTATATAAGCTACTGGAGGGGGGAGTGGTAAAAACAAGGTCTCTTCCATTTCAGTGTCCTCCAATCCCTCGTTGACTTTCAGGAAGTAGAAGGAATTGAATCCTTCCCTGGTGTAGCAAAGCAGGGAAGCAAATGAAATAAATCGTATGGGCATATGCCAACCAATTCTGCTACTGGCTCAATCATTTTCTCAAAATTTGCCCCATTGCATATAATCATAAGATAATCACCATGACAAAACCACTGTTCTCATAGAACTGACTGCAGGTGGGGCAGGGTCTATATAATGAGGAACGGAAATAAGGCTTAATAACTACATAAATGTGTTGTTTAGAAAACACTGGCATGATCAGTCTAAGATGTCAGATGAAAAATAAAGTCAAACTGCAGGGCAGGACAGCTTAGTTATTATAGCAGGAAACAATGTTATAAGAAAAAACAAGCAGTGAAACAGATTTTCAAAGGCAGTTGTCAAATTGGACATCCTAGGAATGGATTACATAGTTGATCTTAACCCTCTGGCAACTAAATATAAATTTGAGACTTTTTTAACCCCAATGATTACATAAAGAATATACTTATTTACAGTCCAAGTCTTAAAAATCACATATTTCACAAGAGATAGGGGAAATTATCCTGGGGGCAAATCTCCAATGACTAATTGTTTATAAAAGTGTTAAAAACAACACCTCAGCCTAAGATGTGTATTTTGTAGCAAAAAAGTCTTTGTGAAATATATCTATCTTCTTTCTTCCTTTAAAGTTACTGCTTTAGGGGCACCTGGGTCTCTCAGTGGTTGAGCATCTGGTCCTGGGATCAAGTCCTGAATCAGGCTCCCCTGATTCCTATGTCCCCAGACATAGGGAGCCTATGTCTCTGTCTGTCTCTGTCTCTCTCTCTCTGTTATAAATAAATAAATAAGTAAATAAATAAATAAATAAATAAATAATTTTAAAAATAATAAATACAATAAAGTTACTGCTTTTGGAGAACCTGGGTGGCTCAGTTGGTTAAGCGTTTGCCTTTGGCTCAGGTCATGATCTCCTGGGATTGAGCCCCACATCAGGCTTTCGGCTCAGCGGGGAGCCTGCTTCTCCTTCTGGGCCTCTCCCAACTTGTACTCACATTCTCTCTCTCTCAAATAAGTAAATAAATTCTTAAATAATTTATTGCTTTATTGTAACTGTTACAACTAGTTGCTCTTAGTTAATGAGGCAACAACAACAACAACAAAATCACTGAATTTATTGCAATATCTTGTAGAGAGAGTCAAAATTTCTTTAGCTAGCTTTAGTTTCTTACTGTGAGCACAAAAGGTGGAAAATTTTTAAAAACCTGAAAGAGGAGACATGAGTAAGTAAACACATTTCTGCACACAGTAAGAGGGATATTATGAGTACAGCATATATCACTGCATATGTGTGTATATTACACAGAGCTGTGACTAATGATTAGGAAGTCACTGGAGGCACAATCCATCTGGGGCCAGCAGAAGTTTTACTACCTATTTTCTTAGGTTCTCCAATATATCAAAATCTGGCAAACTGATTTGCCAGGCACCTAAATCCTTTAAAACCAAGCAACTCTAAATCCCAACAAATCAAAACCAAAACCAAAAATATAGCACTTGTTTCACACTCCCCCAGTCCTTAGCGCTACAGGGGAGGTTTTGGCAAGTGAAAGATATTTTTTTTCTTAAATTTTCTTTTTCTTTTTCCTCTCCAGAATAGAGGTTCTTAACTTTTTTGGGTCATGGATCCCCTTCCCAGAAAAACACACATATAAAACTGTTCTATACAATTTTAAGGGGAACACAACTCTCTGAAAAGCCCATACAAGAACCTCACGTTCAGAAACTGCTCTATACCATGTTGTTGTTTCTTCCATAAAATACATCAGGTATTAGTTGGAAGTCCTAAAACAAGGCAGACTTAATTTGTGTATCAGGTTTTATAAGAGATTCTAAAAATTGGGACAACCAGTTTAAGTACAATTTAATCAGTTTGCTCCGTATCCTGTTCATTTAGATAAGGCAGCATTAATATTTCCTTCAGGAGGTAAATTAGTCAAAATCTCCTGCTTTTTGAAAGAAACGATTTCTAGCAGTAAAAACATATAAGGATATCAATTTACTTATCACAAAAATATAGCACTTTTTCCCCACCTGCTAGGGAGGAAATCTTTTTTCTGAAGTGGCAATCAGGCAATATTAAATGATTCATAAATTATGCCAATTATCTGTTCCAATTGAATCACATAATATATGATCATTCATTATCTGATTCACTTACCAATACAGATGCTAGATAAACTACATAAGGTAACAACTTACAACAGGGAAATTCACCATCTAGAAACAAGTATAGGAAAGAAAGTCTTGACTACTTTCCTTAGTAGCCACAATGGCTAAGCTTTAGCATCTTCCCATTTTAATACTTTCTAAAGACCAAAAGGTCTCAAAGGAATAGGCAATGTCTACACTAATTAGTCCTTAACCCAAGGGGACTAAGTCTGATATATCATTCTGCTGAAATCATTCATATCATGGTCATCGATGTCTTAATTACTAAGAAAATTACCCTCAAACTTTGTCCTTAACTCACTGGAGCACCTGATACTATTTATTATCTGTATATCACCATCCTTGCGGGATAATCTCGTGGGTGAATGGAGCTGCCAAAAGCTCCAAGAGCAAAGAGCAAGGTTTCAGCTTCCAAAATATTATGGGCATTTTGAATGGAAAAGAACCTCAGATTATGTTAGTTCACCTTCCTCACTTGACAAATGAGCCAAGGACCCAAGACAAATAGGTAGTCCTTCAAAAGGGATTTGGCCAAAAAAAAAAAAAAAAAGTCCCAAATGCCACTCACATAATGTGAATGTTCCCTAAGAGAATATTCCCCTAGATCATAAACTCTGTGAGGTAGGAATTATGTCTGCCTAGTTCACAGTTTCCCTGAGCCCAGAATACTGCCTATCACATAAGAGCTATATATTTATGTGTGTATATATATTTATTAGGTAAATGAATTAGGGTAATTTCTACATTGTAAACCACTAGCAGGATTATTTTTTTCCTGGCGAAGAAAACAGGAAACTCCCTGTATAACCACTATGGTCTATTATCTTTATAGAATCGATAACTCCAAGGTAGGTAAGGCTCCTACTTGAAAAAAGCAGGAGCAAAAAAGGGTATGAAACACAAATACAGCTATAATTAGCAAAGCAAACTCCCTCTGTAACAAAAGGAATAACTGCAGAGGGCAAGGGCTATTTTAAAAATATCTACCATTCTGGTTTATATTTTTCCTTGGGTGGGGTCACTCACCAAAGAGAGCTCTGTCACTCTGTCCAAATATTATTATTACTTATGCCTTACAAATTATATAATATAATATTCAAGGATATAAAGTAGAATTCTGTCAAAGATAGAAAAGGAAAAAAGACTCAACTGTTCCCTGGATTCTGATTGGGTCAAACGGAAGAACGACCACCAGAAACCAAGAGATCTTACCTCGCTGGAGCCCCAGTCTCTGTAGGGAACTGTCCAGGATTGATTTTATCAGCTCACACCGCATTCCAAATCTGGCTATGAATGACTCACTTTTGTGTCTATAAAAGTACTGTCTTCATGAGGGAGAGAGTCTTGCGTAGAACAAATAATGCAGGAAATTTTGATTCTGAGTATCAACTCTTCTAAGTTTCCTAGTTCCTCCATGCTAGCAGGTGAGGGTCCTATCCATTCAGACTATGCAGAAAAACCCTCAAGGAGGATAATACCAATTGTCAAAAACAAACATCTTCCATTGCTCAAGAAACTATATTCATATGACCATAAAGTTTTTAACCCTATACCATTGGTAAATCATAAGGGTGCTCATACAATATCTCCTATTGGTGGCAACACTGTACAAGCCATACCTAGTAAGTGTAGTCATGTTTAAGGGCTTCTCTGGGATACAAGAATCCTTCTAGGCGTGAAATCCTCAAATGCTTCTCTATTTAGAACAAGACAGGTCAAAATATTAGGGCTTACCGAACTGCTTAACTATTTCAGACACAAGCAGCAACAGATAGTTAAGAGTCAAGACAGTCACATACCACTATTTGCCTAGAACTTCTTCGGCATCCAAATGGGGGAAAAATCAGTTGTTTGGCAAAGAATTAACCTGGATTAGGTTATTTTCATCTGACCTCCTACATCACTTCTGAAGTTACTACATTAGCATCTCTGTTAAGTCTTTTTCTTAGTAATTCACACCCGGGGGCATCACCTCAAAGTGGTATTCAGATGATATTTAAAATGTTAACTTCTATTAATATGTGAGAACTAAACACTCAAGAGAATTATCTAAAATATTTCTAGGATAGTAGGGGAGAATCATTCATCTGTAAAGGCCTCCCACACCAACATCCCACACTGCACACTAATTGGTCCATAATCAACCATGTCTAACAATTAAAAACTACACATGCAAACACACACACGTGCACACACATTACAAAAATACCTCACACAGCTTTACCATTACAATGCTGTCCTGCTCCCCAAACAAAGGGTACTTTCTACCAGCAATGAGACCAGTGTTTAGAAGGGAAATGGTGCAAAGCAGTTCGCCTCCCCCAATGGCCACCTCATTCCTTTCATGTGAACCATGAAAGTTTTGTAGTTCTTTTCTAACTAAAAACTACCATCTATTATGCAAAGATAATCTATAATACAAATTCTTTCCATTAGTAAATTTTACATCTTTGGTTGTGACATCTAGACAAAATCATGGAAGAAATAAGGTTATTAGAAATCCTCCATCAAGGTATCTGGGTACAAGCATTAGTCCTGACTGAATCTGGGACGAGATTCAGTCAATTGTTTTAAAAAGGGTAAATACTGGGGATCCTTGGGTGGCTCAGTGGTTTAGCGCCTGCCTTCAGCCCGGGGCGTTATCCTGGAGTCCTGGGATAGAGTCCCACATCAGGCTCCCTGCATGGGGCCTGCTTCTCTGTCTGCCTGTGTCTCTGCCTCTCTCTGTGCGTCTGTCATGAATAAAGAAATAAAATATTAAAAAACAAAAAAGGGGGTAAATATTGAATTAAAGTTGACCCTTGAACAACACAAATTTGAACTACAAGGGTCCACTTACACGTGAATTTTTTCAATTACATTACTGTAAATATATTTTCCTTTATGATTGTCTTACCATTCTTTTCTCTAGCTTATTTTAAGAATACAATATATAATACATATAACACAAAAAATATGTTAATTGCTCATATCATCAGTAAGTCTTCCAGTCAACAGCAGGTTATTAGTAGTTAAGTTTTAGGGGAGTCAAAAGTTATAACCAGATTTTTGACTGTTAGGTGTCCTTAACCCTTATGTTGTTCAAAAGTCAACAGTACTTCAAAAAATAGTGGGTTTTTTGCATTTACATGGTATAAACTACAGATCATAAATGCATGAAAAGAACACATCTTCATATGCTGACAGATATCCCATGAAAAACCTGAAAATAAGCATGTTTTAAGTTTATGCATCTGTCCTTGGGCAACCTGAACTTATATAGGAAGTTGTTAGAAAGAAATTCAGGTAATCATAAACACTTTTTATAGCTCATTTGGCTGTATTTTTATATTTTATTCTTACCTTTATGAGGATTGCTAAAAGCAATGGCCATATGAAAAATGTAGTCTACAAAAATCAAACATTTTCCATATGTGGCTCAATGTCCTGTGCAATGAAGGTAAAAACCGTAACTACCACTTCTCTCAGTGCCTACTGTGTGCTGAGATTTGAACTAAGCAGTTTATATTTATTATTCCTAATTTTTACTGCTAAAAGAGAGGGTCCTAGGAAATAGCCTGCGGAGTCCGTGCAGCAGGCTCACTGAGGAAGGCTCTTGAAAACACCTCTAAGAGACTGACCGGAATAGGGTTGGGCAGACAAAGTTGAAATAAGATACGGCTGCAACAGAGGCCTTGGCTAACCCAAAGTGACATGTGGCAACCGGGATGACCCTTCAGAGTTGTCCTGAACTGGGGCAAGGTGGCTGGCTGTATGTTGAATTTCAGCACTGACCAGCCACTGGATTCAGGCTGCCCCTGGAGAGGGAGTCTAACCTTGGGAGAGGTAGCTCCCTTGGGCTAAGGGAACTTCCTTCCAGGAATTCAACTGGAAGCCCTGGCCAGTTATTTGTCCAGGTGTGGGGGCGGGCAGATTAGCATCTTATTCCTGGAGGGGTCTGGAGAGTGTATCCCATGTATATGAAAGATTTGTGATATATCCTTATTTAACTAAATCGTGAACTAAGGGAAAGGTAAGAGCTTATCCAAGGTCACTATCAGAACCTCGTTAACATAAATTTCGGTTTCAAAGCTAAGATCTGGTGTTCCCCTCTTCGGTAGACATTGAAAAGTATAGAAAGTCATGGTGTTTACCTTTTTGCCATAATTGCCAGGATGTTTATACAGAGCTCATTTTATTTTATTTTTTCAGAGCTCATTTTAATATTTAGCAGAAGTAACCATATTCATGTGGGTTACTCCCTGCACTCTCCTATTTATTTTGTTTTTAGCTTTCTTCATATGCATATATACTTTGGGGGGGCACATTTACATTATATATTACAAACAGCCCATCTCATCCTCATCATCTCTAAGAAGAGTAAACCATTTACATATTAGGTGAACGATGGCAGCTTAGGTAATGGACATTCCATGGCCTCTTTTCGGTAAGCCACATCCTTACCTGCTTTTACTGCCAAAAAGTAATTCTACCTTTAAATCCTTCTGCAGTTCAAACTTACTTCCTTTAAGAGAAGTTGGTAGTTCAATAAATATCATCATTTCTATAAAGATTTGAGCAAACTGAGTCTTTAACAATAAAAGCCTTATTTATGTTTCAACACCTGTTGTCTTTCTTGAGACTTCCAAATCAGATCTTTTTCACTGTGCTTATAATCTCAGGACACCATGAATTATCTGCAAGGATTTGAAAACTTCTGTTTTCCTTCCGTGATAAGTAACATGTATGAGCATAATAACATCCATCTGTGTTGCTATGTGTTTTGGCTATTGCATTTGATTGTTTATGATCACACTGTTGCCAAAAACTTACTTCCATTGTTAACATTTATAAAAGGTGGGCTGATGATTCATAAAGGGGGAACAGAAACAAGTGGTTAAGAGCATGGAGATAGACTGCTCAGTCTAACTTCACCACCTGCTAGCTCTGTGACATTAAATGAATTAATCTCACTGTGCCTCAATTTCTCCATCTGTTTGGTGGGGCTAATAACAGTACCTCCATCATAGATTTGTTGTGAGTGTTCAATGAAAAATGCAAACAGAGCACTTAAAACCGTGTCTACCTAATAGCTTGTACTCAGTAAATGTTCATTATAACAAAAATGACAGTCATACCACATGGAGACCACTTATAAATAAAGGTTAGTTTAAGTAAAGAAAGCCCCAAAATTTTATCACAAAGCACATGGCAGGAACAACAAACTGTAGCAGTTAGTATCAGAATTTTGTCTGGAAGTAAGTTTCAACTAAACCACCTCATCTGATGTTAAAGGATTGCTAGCTTGATTTTCTCATTTTTAGTTTTATTGGTATGTAAAAGTAATTTAAAGTTATTTTTGATTACAAAGGAGATCTGTAAATGTTATACCTAGATTTAGGTTTGTTACATATTAAGTAACATTGTTGTATAAGCATGCTTCAGATTTTTCAAGTTTCAGAAACACCTGATTATACTAGTATAGCTCCTTTAACTTTTTGCTTGTATTTCCTCTTTATATATAAAGGCCAATCATTTAACTATTTTCAAAGGTCTGTAGTCTTGGCAAGAATATGGTGACTAACACTGACATATAAAGAAAAGGGGAGAAAAGGAATCCTAACTAACCACAGGAATAGGCCTCACTCATTGGGCAACCTGCATATGAGAACCAGTAGGCAGACGAACAGCATGAATCAAATAGTAAGTATGGATGACCCATAAATTTTCCTTGAGTTCGATAGGGGAAAAAAGCATGTGGATCTCTCATTCCTGTTTTGGCGCATGGAAATTTACTGGAATTAAAATCATGGGGCTCCTGGGTGGCTCAGTCAGTTAAGCGTCCAATTCTTGGATTTGGCTCAGGTCCTGATCTCACCCCACTTTCGGCTCCATGTTCAGTGGGAGCCTGCTTGACTATTCTCTCCCTCTGCCACTTCCCTGCCCCCTTCCTCAAATAAATAAATAAATCTTAAAAAAAAAAATCAGTTTCACCACTTCTTGAAAAATAACATGTCATAGGTATGTAATTAATCATGCTACCATGAAGTTAAAACTTCCCCACTGATTTTTCTTAATTCTGTAATGTGGTTTACAAAGGAAAAATATTATTTTATACTGTTCTAGAACAGGCACGACTCTGATCCCTCAAAGTCCAACTATTAACCATGTCTCCTAATCGCAAAAGAGAGAAGGGACATTACCTGATTATGCTGAAGACTAAACAGGGGTGCTCATTATCTAATGACTGAATGAATATTAACAATGTTGCACTTTGCTGCTTGATGGGGCAAACCTCAGTGACCTGAGTGGACATATCACAATAAAAAGGTATAATATAAAATCATGTAACTCTTGTTAATAAAGAAAAGGCAAACTGAACCTCTATGGCTAACATACAATGAAAGATAAGAGCTCAAACATTCCCGGGCGCCTGGCTGGCTTGGTGGTCAGCAGAGCATGTGACTCCAGATCTCAGTGAGTTCAAGCCCCATGTTGGATGGGGAGCTTACTTAAGGGAAAAAATAAAGAGCTCAAATGTTATAAGGTCAATAAGACTGATATCTATTAATATCATATTTGAGTGGCCTTCTTTCTTTTGTGCTATTTGTTTTGAATTGCATATTTAAAATATCATATTGGTTTCTATTAGAATGTAAGCTCTTTGAAGGGAGGGTTTGTTTGTTTTTTTTCGATTTTGTATTTCTAGCACCTAAATCAGTGCCTGGCATGCAGAAGCAGCTCACCGGATTTTTTACTAAACGAATGAATGAATGAATGAATGAATGAATGAATGAATAAAAATTCCCTAACATTTTATATGGTAATTGAGAGATCAAATATAAGGTTAAGATTCTTTTTGACCTATCACACTCTTCTTTCTAAATCATAAACCAGCTCCTTCCATTTAGAGAAAGTATCTGTAAATTTAAAATAATAATAATAAAAGCAGTTTTTGAAGATATGAACTTTATTCTGGTTTTATTAGTATCAATTACAAACATAATTGACTTATTCAAATAAATGAAGAAATCTGAAGGTAGATATTAGAGAAACAATATAGTGAGTTTCAAAACTTCAGGCTATTACAACAAAATAGACTTACACAGGCTGAGAAAATGCAACTAGAAAACATATCTAAGTAAATAACTTCCATTCTACTGCATCAATTTGTATAGAATGAAGTATTACTTGGTAGCTCAAAATATGTAATTTATGAATATAGCCAAGAACACATATATAAAAATAAAATGATGGCTGTTATTCCTAAAGTCTGAGAATAAACACAGGTTTGTATTTTACTAAGGAATAACAATACATCCCGCTAAGTGACAAGATAAAACTCACTTGATTAGTGCCGAGAGAAAAAAAAAAAGTTTTTCCACTGGCTCAAGGACTCTCAACTACAATAAGTTAAGAATTAAAACAGACTTAAATACATGCCTTTTTTCCAATATGCAGACATTTTCCAGTGATTCAGAACAGTAGGGGGAAGACTCCGTATAGATTACAAACTCCAGATAATTTATAACATATGCATACCAGGCACAGATTCATTAAGCACTCATTCTGAACACTGAATAAAGTTTTTGCAATGGTCAATATCAGGCAGACAAACACACTGCATGGGCCCCACAACAGAAATAAGATTAGAGAGTACCTAATAATCACAGCAACCCTAACAATCGTTTAAAACTAAAGCTCTTTGTGGTACTGGTCTTTGTTTTTGACATTTTTCCTATTTTGAAACCTTTTTGATACACAGATGTGACCTTCATAAAGGGGGGGAAATTGCTATTCTATCTGACATGAACATACTTCAGAGTGCCTGTATGACAATTAACATCTGAAATTGGAGACGTGACTTTAGTCCTTGCCCTTTGGTAATGTTAGAAAAGAGGAAAAAATAAAAAGGCAGTATCATTACTTCTGAAAATCATAGAGATCAGAATCCAAGAGACTCCAGAGTACATCCTAGAGGTAACAGGACTGTGCTAAAATGGTGTTTTAGATGGGTTCTAGAACCAACTCTAAAAACTGAGGTTACGAAGCACTGTGACAATCTTTGAGGACTGCAACAAAGAATCCTGTGTAAGTGGGTAGAAGCTGTGACCGGTTAAGATCTATCAAACCCTACAGATTAGAATTTTCAGATTCCCCAATCAACCCCTCTGATTTGGGTATATCTGAAATCTACTGTCTTGTTTTCATCGCACTTCTTGTCAAGCTTACTGCAAGAAGCCTCTGAATGGTCTTTGCGCTTCTAAGTCTCATCCTTTCCAACTCATTTCCACATCACAGCCAGTACTAAAACCTAACACTAACCATGTCCACTCCCCATCTTACAGCTCTTTGATGATTAGGGTAAAGTCTAAACTCCTTGGTTCATCATCTCACCTCTTGTTTATGTCTCCAATCTCATTTCTTATCACTTCCCATCTCCTTCCACCTTCTTCTCTCAAACCCTAGGCTCAGGCTATCTAGAACTACATAGTATAAAACATTTCACCAGAATGCCTGGGATACAACCTGTTCCAAATTATGATATTTCTGAAGTTCTGACACCTTAAATCTAAAAGAACACAATGACTTAAAAACCTTGATCTCACACCAATATCTTCTAATCTTTTATCTAACTGCAGGTTAGGGCCCATTAGTGGGTTGGGAAATCAATTTTAGTAGGTTATGACCACCTTTCTAAACATGCCAAATGGGAGATGAAGAGACAAAGCATAGGGGGTCAAGAACTGTTGTGGGAAGAGGACCCAGGGGCAGAGAGAGGGAGGCTAGAGAGACAGCAGGTGAATGAGGAGCTGGTACAGGGTAGAGGGATGAGTACAGGGAGGAGCACTTGAAGACTGCCAGCGTGGGGGAGGCGGGTCAGCTGAGCCTGTGGGCACAGGGCACACACGGAATAATGGGGAGGCGTTGTGCTCCCCACCAGGTGTTGGCGTACATCAGTAGGGCCACATCAAGCAAATCTAGGGTATCCCTGGTCTACTCCATGCCCTCCCAGAATGTGTCCCTGCGGCTGCAGGGCCTCCGGGAGAAAGACTCTGGGTCCTACCGCTGCTCTGTGAATGTGCAAGACCATGAAGGCAAAAATAGGAGCCATGGCAGCAAAACTTAGAACTCAGTGTGCTGGGTGAGTGTGAAGTACACTTTGCAAACCTTCCCCATGGGGGGAGGGGGGGACAGGCAGGTCTCTCTCCCAAATGGCAGAGTGTTGAGGTTGGAGGAGGGGGGTACAGGGAACATTTTGGGGGTGGGGATGGCAGGGGTCTATTTTCCCTTGGGTTTGAGTTTTTAACCCATCTCCCTGCTCTAGTTCCTCCAACTCCTCCCTCCTGTCGCCTCCTGGGCGTGCCCTGCATGGGGACCAATGTGACCCTGAGCTGCCAGTCCCCAAGGAGTAAGCCAGCTGCCCAGTACCAGTGGGAGCGGGCACCCCCATCTGCCTTTGGCTCAGGGTATGATCCTGGAGTCCCGGGATCGAGTCCCACATCGGGCTCCCTGCATGGAGCCTACTTCTCCCTCTGCCTATGTCTCTACCTCTCTCTCTCTCTCTCTCTCTGTGTGTGTGTGTGTGTGTGTCTCTCATGAGTAAATAAATAAAATCTTAAAAAAAAAAAAAAAAAGATGCACTGCTCTGGTTTTTCTATATAAGAATGAAATATATAGGGCAGCCCCGGTGGCGAAGCGGTTTAGCGCCGCCTGCAGCCCAGGGTGTGATCCTGGGGATCCGGGATCAGGTCCGTCGGGCTCCTTGCATGGAGCCTGCTTCTCCCTCTGTCTCAGCCTCTCTCTTTCTCTGTGTGTCTCTCATGAATAAATAAATAAAATCTTTAAAAAGAATGAAATATATAATAGATATCTGCACAACTACAATCTAACACTACAGAAAGGTTATTCATCAAAACATAAAATTGTCTAGAATTGGTATCCCACTCTACTGTTATTCCAAAACTACCTGCTCCACCCCATTCTTGGTCCTTTAAGACACCAACTAGTCAATGGTAGATTCTAAGTCATACCTTCATCAAATGCCATGCGTGGCGTGACTTCTAAACAGCTTATCACTTATGAATTTTTTGGAACTACAGCGTTTAGGTGTTTTCAGTTTAGGATTCTTGAACAAAAAATATTTTACCATATTTGTAGTTTTCAGTGTCTTAGGTTATGCTGTCTTTGGTCTTTTACCCCAACTGCTCATCTCTCTCTTCCTTCTCAGTCCAGTCCCACGTTACCTTCAAGATCCACCTCCTGAGAGGCTATGATCCCAAGATACCCTCCTGGGCCTTTGCTGCGTGCATCTGAAGCACAATGAACATAATGTCAACATGCTACACAGACCTTGATCACAATACTGTAATTGATGGTTTACTAATCTGCCACCATCGCTGGAAGGTGGACACTCAGTGGTAGATGGTACCCTGCTGCATTTCTAGGGCCTAACAGGCAAGGTACTCAAATATTTGCGTGTGAATAATAAAAAAAATATCAAGTCCTTATTTCAGACTTTAGTATTTGGAGAAACCCTGTGATCAATCTGTCAATTGAATCTGATGAAAGGGAATGGGCAAGATCTCCAAATCCTCCCAAAGATTCTTGGACTTTAGCCAAGAGTTAAGCTCCACACCTTTCTCCTGTTTCCTAAGGGCAATGGAATCTAATGGCCCAGTCCCACTATATCTGGAAAGAAAGAAAGAAAGAAAGAAAGAAAGAAAGAAAGAAAGAAAGAAAGAAAGAAAGAAAGAAAGAAAGAGAGAGAGAGAGAGAGAGAGAGAGAGAGAGAGAGAGAGAGAGAGAGAGAGAGAGAAAGAAAGAAAGAAAGAAAGAAAGAAAGAAAGAAAGAAAGAAAAAGAAAGAAAGAGGCTCAGAGTTCTAAAGCAGTGGCCTCCTACTGGGATATCTCTACTCTTCCTTTAATGATTAATCAAGGCACCTTAAAACATTAGAGATTCCTGGCATTTCTTAGGTGTAAAGCTTGGCTTTTAATTTAGAATAACCAAAGCAAAATAGGCTAGTGATATTGTTTCTTTTAAATGTAAATGGAATATTGTCTATCAACATTTTCAAGATGCACTTTGATAGAATCTACAGATATGAATTTTGCATGGATTTTTCAGATTCAGAGTACATTACTAAGTTTACAGCCAATCCTCAACTTGTTCATCTCATACTAGATTTACTATTTCCTATATCCTATTAACTTCCTGTAAACTTTCATATATAATGAAAAAATTGTAATGTCAGTTTTAAAATATTCAAGAGAGTACAAGAACTCGTTTGGGAGTACATAAACAAAGAAGCTCGAATACCGTTATTCCAAAGCTGTTCTGGCCAATAGCCAGTGGTTACATACATAGGACTATTTAAATTTAATTAAAATTAAATAAAATTTTAAAAATTTCATTTCACACAGTTACACTAGCCCCGTTCAAGTGTTCAGTAACCAGCTATGGCTAGTGGTTATTGCACAGTGACAGATGGGCATACAGACAATAGGACACTCGTATCACAAGAAACTTCTATCAGATGTCATCATCCTAGAGAACCAAGAATATGACACTCTCTGCCCCAGCCAACTGCAGTTACAGCACTTTATTCCTTGCACTAAAAGCTCTTCCTCCCTAGTACATGGACCATTTTTCTTGACTTCTATCAAGGTTCCTCTAACACAGGAATAAAGTGACAAGGAGGGCAAGAAAAGGGAACTTTGAGCTTCCCCTAAAAGTTTGAGTATGTAGCTAAGAGAATTGTTTCATAAAACAGACTTCTTTAGGACTCTAAATAACTTTTTATGGACACTGTTCAATATAGTAGCCACTAGCCACATGTGGCATTTATAATTTAAAATTAAAATAATTAAAGGGGTGCCTGGGTAGTTCAGCTAAGTGTCTTAACTCTTAATGTCAGCTCAGGTCATGATCTCAGGGTGGGGAGACAGAGCCCCATGCTGAGCTCTGCACTAAGCATGGAGCCTGCTTCTCCCTCTCCCTCTGTTCCTTCCCCCTCACACTCTCTCTCTCTTGAGATTCCTGGGGGAATATCTCTTGAGATTCTTGGGGATTCCTGGGTGGCTCAGTGATTTAGCGCCTGCCTTCAGCCCAGGGCGTGATCCTGGAGTCCCGGGATGAAGTCCCGCATCAGGTTCCCTGCCTGGAGCCTGCTTCTCCCTCTGCCTGTGTCTCTGTCTCTCTCTGTGTGTCTCTCATGAATAAACAATAAAATAAAATCTTTAAAATAAAAAAAATTAAAACAAAACAAAATTTAAAATTCAGTTCCTTGGGCACATTAACCACCACATTCCAACGTCTCAACAACTATAAGAGATTGGTGGCTGTCGCACTGAACTGCATTAGATATAGAACATTTCCATGATCGTAAACAGCACTCTTTGTACTATGTGCTTTCTAAACTCCCTTTTCCTTTTACACATCTTCTTCATGAAGTGTCCATAATAATTTCATTCCACTCTTCACTAGATTTCCCAAAATGCCAAGAAACAGACTTGGAAGCCTATTCATCAAAAGTTTTAACATGTGCTCATTAGACCCTTACCTCCTAAACTGAAAGACTCTACGTATATGGTCAATAGTCTAAGATGGTCTGGTCTTTTAAGACACACACCAGGCCTGTATCAGATTCACAAGCCGGCAAACATTCTGGAACACACAAGTTTCTGGGTGACAGTGGCATGGCAATAACAGAAAAGGAATATCTAAAAAAAATGGAACCCAACAAACCTGACTAAATCTTCCTTACAAACTATTTGACTGGTATACCATATATCTTGGAAATCTTTCAGTGATAATACAGAGGGACCGTCTGGGCTGCAGACACCAGAGAAAAGTCCTCAGAGATGGGTGGAGTCTGTTAAAATGCTTACACAGGAACAAAGGTATCTAGCTTCGGGCTCCAAGTCATCTTTAGCCTATGGGTTCTCGCAAACAAATAATGACAAGGCTTGAGTGCTAAAATGAAAGACCAAATGTACTATACGTAATTTATCTGTTAAAGTATGAAATTTATTCTACAGATTTTAAAAATTACTGATGACTAAATCTAAGCAATATCCCTTAAAAAATAACCATTTTTGCTTGCCAGGCAGAAGGCTCCTGACCATGTTTAAATTTGATGAACAACCCATATTGGTCCAGCAAAGACAAGCTTTTTAGGTCATACAATCACCTTGCATTTCATCTCAAGGCAGAGCAAGAAGTACACATCTGTTTCAAAGACATAAAGCCAACTCTCAAGAGGCAAATATTTGGAGAACACCCAAAAATCTGGGACTTGAGAATGAGTTTTGCAGTGCATCAGATTAACTGACTGAAGTGTGAATACAGCATCTGGCTCAGAAGTGAATGCTTTCATGAATGCCAAGTCTAGATGGATCTTTCAACTACTACAGTATGGACTGTGATGAGATCTTTCCCTCCTTTGAAGTCATCACACTTATTGTCTGCTTTAGTCATATGACACTTAATCAAATACTGCCATCACATACCATCCCTTGTGTTGGAGAGCTTTTTAACTCTCTGATGTGTGTACAGACTTCAACTGCCGTGTAAGCTCTGGAATGTATATTACAATTTTTTAATTCATCCTAACATCTAGCATACAGCCCTGCATATAGTAAGCAGTGATGTATCTGGTAGATGGAAACAGGGAAAAAAGGCCTTTAGGAGATAAGTCATACATGGACCAGACAGAAAATCACCTCACTATTTATCTGACTCTAAAATTAGACTGCAATTGTTAGTGGGCAAATTTCCTTCTGGCAAACAAACAAACAAACAAACGCAAAAAAACACTTCAGAACCAAACAATAATCTGTGGAGTGAGGCAGTCAGTCTCAAACACATCCATTTCATCCAACTGACTGAACAAATACTAATAATAGGACATGTCAGACTTTAAAATGAAACTCTTTACAGCAATAAACAAATGGTTCTATGTGACTTTAAGGTAAAATCCTATGCACTTAGAAATATATGTATTCACTTGGACAGTATTCAAAAATAGTACTCTGGTAGCAAAATCCAAGAGTCATTACTTAAGTTCAAAATTTGGAATTTTAGGGATCCCTGGGTGGCGCAGCGGTTTGGCGCCTGCCTTTGGCCCAGGGCGTGATCCTGGAGACCCGGGATCGAATCCCACGTTGGACTCCTGGTGCATGGAGACTGCTTCTCCCTCTGCCTATGTCTCTGCCTCTCTCTCTCTGTGTGTGACTATCATAAATAAATAAAAATAAATAAATTTAAAAAAAATAGAATTTTAATAGGTAAGAAGTCTCAAACACAGTTCTGAAAAGGGAAGGAATGTGCTTTCAGTTTATTCAGAAAGGTGGCCAGGCTGGGCTAGCGGTCAGCTTTCTGATGCCTTCTTGTGATGAGGTGGAAGGCTGCTACATTAACATGCTGAAACTAAGATTGAGGGAAAGTTTCGTGAACAAAATCTAAGTTACTGTCTATCTCTTCCCTCCTTTCAAACTTAAAAGATACTATGGAGTTTTCATAATGGAGCTTTAATAAATATTTCCGCCAGAAATTTCATTGACACATGATATCCCTTGATATCTGTGAGCCTCTAACACAAGTCCACATTTAAGGGAGCACAATATCGTGCACAAGAAGTTCCTCATGGTCCACATCTTCCTGCACTGCTTTTCTCTTTTGTAAAATCTAAAGCAAAAAAGATTGATTTTTTTTTTTTTTTTTTTTTTTGCAGTTCTCATCAAGACAATAAAGTGAAAGAGATTTCTGAATTACAAATTCTAAATAGGTTTTCTGAAACTGGGATCTAAATATCTGTTTTCAGGGATTTGAGATTCTCTGATAATTTTTTGAAGTTGTGTTTTTATTTTCATAAACATATTCTGGGTTACTTGGACATCCACCTCAAAACTGTGTAAGGCTATGCTATGATCCCCGTGACAACATTTGCTTGTATGCTTAAGATCTCATTCATACTAAGTCTTCTGGACAGAGCTTAGCTTTCAATGCAAAATGTTTCAAATGGGGTTTCAAAGCCTATGTCTTTGAATTAAAGTTTGAGGAACACTAATCTAGATTTCTATATGTTCCAAACTTCTCCTTCTAGACTTTATTTGGTAAATTTAGTAACCTCCAGTGTCTACTAGGTGCTAGGCACTGGAGATACAGCAATGAATAAAAGAAACCAGAACTTGCTCTACTGAGCCTATAATTCTGGCAGGAAAGACCGACATTAAGAAATCTGGTTCCTTGTTGGAAATCATTTAACAAGTAGAGAGTGTAACACAAATACAGTTATCTGCCATCCTTGTCAACTACAACTGTTGATCACCATCAACATATTCTCAAAATATTCTAAGAACTTGAGGTCAGTTTGGTCTTATCTGTTCAAAAATAGGTCTTATCTGTTCAAAAATTCTCTTTTAAAAATTCTTCAGAGATGCTCAATCTCCTTTCTTTGCTTTAGGTTATGGTTCTCATAACTGGACAAAGATGCAACCCAACTAGACAGATAGTTCCTGGTTATCTGAGAAACAATTTTATGGAAAGATTTAAATTCAGTGAGGTTTTGATAGCACATTTTTTCCGTTTGATTGGGAAATTTCTACGGACAAAAATCGATTACGCTAAAATGGCATTTGTAAAAATGCCTAAGTATGCTTCTAAAGTCAAGAAAAGTTCATGAGTGGATGCTAACCAACACAGTGCAAAAACTCCCCCAGAAATTTAACCTTGATGATCTTGCAATCGAATTTATAACTCTATTCTTTAATGCAACAATGAATGAGATTCAGAAGACAGTGGCTACTATTAGCTACTACTTTAGTCCTGTCTATAAACTGTGATTTTAATGACACTTTTGTTAAGAGGGGAGAGGAAGAAGGGATACAAGAAAACCTAAAGGTATATGTTATCGAATAAACCAATTTTGTAATTGACAAATGGGTGCCGAATTCCTTGAACAACAGTTAATAAGTCTGAAACATCTTAGTTTCTGGCCCAAATTTTCTAAGCAACATCGCCGCAGGATGAACATTACTTGAGCCAAGATCTCCTCAACTTTGGAGCCATCTCCAACTTTAGTGTGATTGCCTTTGTACTCACTGGGTTTTTTAGCCCCCTTCCCTCCCAAGGGAGTTCAAAAAAAAAAAAAAAAAAAGTGCCATCCCTATCAGAAAAGAAGTACACAGATTAACTATGACTATTATTAACAAGAAGTAGTTCACTGACAACTGGGAGAAAGAATCCTAATACAACCTTTCAGCAGACACTATGATGAGGGGAACCAGCTTACCCAAAAAACAAAAACTTCCTAGCTGCCAATAATACAAATCGGAAAGCCTACATTAAAAGTCAATAGAAACAGCAAAAAGATAACCTGGCTGATAATTTAAAAAAAAAAAAAAATGTCTAGCCCGAATTAAGCCTCTATATTTAAACATTCAGATAACACAGAGATAATGGCCAGATGCACACACTGAGAGCTTTACTCGTCACCACATCCGGCACAGTAACTACAGCAGGGGGAAAACTGGCTTCCACGAAGGAGCTTGGTCAGAAACACAGCAGGGCCTCAAGCCAATCTAACTCTGGAGGCATCCACACTCCACAAATTCCAGACCGACCCTCAGGCAGGCTAACTTTCACTGCGCCCCTGACTCCGCGGTAACAATACGCTCTCTGACTGCGATCGAGCCTTTCCAATTCTCCAAAGCATCTCGAGGCTTACTCGTCCTTCGAAGCTCAAGTTAGAAAGCAAGGCGACGGACACAAAGGCCAGCCGTCCAAAGGCGCTTTTCTGCAGGGCTCTGCACTGCCACTCGTTTGAAAATTCCTAAACTGGGGGCTCGCCGGCCCCCCCCTCCTCTACCCCTTCCTCGATCCCGCCCCGGGCCAGTAAGCCTGGAACAAAGCGAGGGGCCCCGGGCGGTGGGGGCGAGAGGCGCCAGCCACACGGGGGCCGCCGCGCAGCGCACAATGAGCAAACTACCAACTTCGGAGGCGCAGGAACATCCTCAATTGGCAAGAAAGAGGGGCGGCGGCAGGCACGCCCAACTTCAAACTCAGGAAACCTACGGGCTGGCGGCCATCTGGGAAGAGAGGAAAAAAAAAAAAAAAGAAAGAAAAAAAAAAAGAAAAAAAAAAGCCCCCTTCCCAGGGAGAGAAGAAAAAGGCGGAGGAGATGCGAATCGCCCGCGCCCCCCCCCCCGCCCCGGGCCCCGGAGGGGAGCCCCGCGCTCGGACCGGCCCCCGCCCCCGAGGCCCGCTTCCCCGCCTTCTCTCTGCCTCTGGTTCGCTGCCCCAGGCCGGGCGGCCGGTTACCTTGATGCGCTCCCGGCACTGGGACGGGGTCCGCTCGTAGCCCAGCTCGGCCAGGGCCCGGGACACGCGCTCGTACATGGCTGGCCCCGGGGCCTTGCTGCCGAACACCGTGCCGGCTCCCTCCAGCTGCTGGTACCGCGCCTCCACCAGCCGCTCGTTGCCCCACACTGCGATGAGCGCGTTCGTCTCGGCCGGCGTCCACGACATGCCCCGGCAGGCGGCGGCGGCGGCTGCCGCGGCCCCGCCGCCGCCGCCGCCGGGGGAGAAGGAGACCGAGGACGAGGCGGCGCTGCGGCCCCCCAGCCCCAGCCCGAGACCCCCGGACGCCGCTGCCCCCGAGCCCGCCGCACTGCCCGGCCCGAGCGGGGAGGCACCCCGAGGCGTGGAAGGGTCGGACAGCGATGGATTCCCGTCGCTCAGGCCACCAGGAGAAGCCGGGGAGAGCACCTCCATCTTCGGGATTTTTAGCGGCGAGTTGGCGGGCAGCTCCGAGCCACAGGGCGCAGCCATCTTCCAAGCGGCCGCCGCTGCACCGCCCGGAAGTGACGCGCCCGCGCATCCGGCCGCCGCGGTCTCCGGGGTTGCCCCGGGGCCTGGCTCGCCGGTGGGCGGGCGGCTGCGGGCTCCCGCCGCGGGGCGGAGGCGGGCGGCTGCCGCCGGCCTGAGCCCGCGGGCCCTGCCGCGCCGCCCGCTCCTCTCCCGGGGCGGGGGGCGGGGGTGAGGCGCGCCGCAGCCCCGCGCCGCGGAGAAGGGCGGGGGCATGAGGGCGCTGGTGCGAAGACCAGATTGCAGCCTTCCCACTTCCTCTGCAATCTCAGCCCCCGGGAGGAGGGGGGCGGCCCGCGAGGGGGCCCGGAGTTAAGGAGGACTTGACCGCTGGGCCCGCTCGCGCCGCCGCGTCCCGCCGCCCGGCCTCGCCCCGCGCCGGGCCGGCCCCGGGGTGCCGAGGCTGGCGTCCGGGGCGCACGCCGGGGGCACCCGCGGAGGGCGCATCCTGCCAGCGCCCCGGCCGGAGGAGCGCATTTCTGGGGGGAGGCTTAAAAAAAAAAAAAAAAAAAAAAAAAGGCAGCGAGGACCAGGGTTAGACCTGGTACGCTGCGGCTTTGCAGGGAAGCCCTGCGCGCTGGTGGAACCGCAGCCGCGCTGCCTCCGGTTGGGCTCAGCTTTGCAGGCAGCCTGGGTGGGTGTGACCGTGTGCACGAAAGTGAGGCGCCCTCGTCGCGTGTTGGAGTTTGCAGCTTAAATTCGCTTTTACGGACTCTGGAGGCCCGGCCCGGAAACTTACTTTCCAATAACCAGTCCCCATCCTCCCTCATTTGGAAGTTGCCTCGTAACTGCATTTCACACTCTGGAGTGTAAGGAGATTGAAGACTCAGTTGTGGCAGCTCCTGTGGCCCCTAGTAATTAGTGTATTAGCCGTTCCTGAGTACCCCTCAAAGTGTTGCTTTTTTTTTTTTTTTTTAAGATTTTATTTATTTATCGTGAGAGACACACAGAGAGAGAGAGGCAGAGACACAGGCAGAGGGAGAAGCAGGCTCCATGCTGGGAGCCCGATGTGGGACTTGACCCCGGGGCTCCAGGATCAGGCCCTGGGCCCAAGGCAGATGCTCAGGCGCTGAGTCACCCAGGGGTCCCATCGTGCTGCAGTTTAAAGAGCATTAGCACGCCCACTCCAATGCATAGCTGAAAGGTAATACTCTTCAAAGCCAAAAATCTAATTGTTTAACTTGGATCCCTAACTTAAAAGCCTCAGCGGAACTTTTTTCAAATATGAATAAGCCATGCGATAGACACAGATTTTGTTTTTTAAGGAAGCAAAAAATGCATTAGGTTTAAAAAAAAAGAAAGAAAGAAATGCATTAGGTTAAAAAAAAAAAAGAGGTGAGGTCAGCTACATTTAAACTCAGAATCACCTGGGAGATAGAGTGATGGGGTTAGAAACCCAAAAAGAATGAGCAATAGGGATGAAGTAGAGGAGGGGACTCTCAATTTCACATTACGGGGCTGTCATAGTTTTAAGTTACCAGTATGAGAAGTCATAAAGAAGTTCCAGAACTTATGCTCTCTTTTCCTCTTTTTCTCAGAAAAAAAGATAGAGTCAAGCAACTTGGTTAAGAGTGCAGAGTCTAAAAAATAAATAAATAAAAAATAAAAAAATAAAGAGTACAGAGTCTATCTTGATAGAAGCGCGAACTCTTCTCACTGTAGCATTCCAGCTGTTCTCTCTTTAACTCTCAGACCAAATTTGTAGATTTTCAGGATGATTTGAAGGTTATCTAGGTAATTTGGTGGGGACAGGTGACTTAGGGACCCTACTCTTCCACCATCTTGTCCCTCAGAGTACAGAGTCTAGAGTCAATGCCTGGCTTCAAATTCCAATCTGCAGCCTCAGCCCAATTTTCTTTCTTTCTTTTTCTTTCTTTCTTTCTTTCTTTCTTTCTTTCTTTCTTTCTTTCTTTCTTTCTTTCTTTCTTTCTTCTTTCTTTCTTTCTTTTTTTAAGATTTTATTTATTTATTCATGAGAAACACAGAGAGAGGCAGAGACACAGGCAGAGGGAGAAGCAGGCTCCATGCAGGGAGCCCTATGCGGGACTCGATCCTGAGTTTCCAGGATCACGCCCTGGGCCAGGCAAACGCCCAACCACCAAGCCACCCAGGCGTCCCTCAGCCCAATTTTCTTACGCAATCCCTCAGTAGCTTGGTTTCTTGATGGATACAATGAGGGTGGCCTCACAGCAGTGTGGTAAATGGGTTAAAATCGGTAAAGCCCTTAGAATGGTGCCTGGTTCACAGTAAATGCTGTATGAGCATTAGCTCTTTTTTTTTTTTTTTTTTTTTTTTTTTTTTTTTTTTTTTAGCATTAGCCCTTACCTCACTTTGGTTATGCATTAGTTCCCTCTTATGCCTGGTTTCACTTTCAGGGTTTCAGTTAGCAGTGCCAGAGGCAACTGGGAAAGCAAATCAGACTCCTGATCTGTGGTCAGAAGGTCAAAAGTAGCCTAAGGCTGCCTCACCACGCCTCTGTCACTCACCTCTCTTCTCTCATCATGTAGGCAACTTATTGTTGCACCTCATCCCAAGAGGGGGTGAGTACAGTACAGTAAGATATTCTGAGAGAGAGGAACCACATTCACATAACTTTTATTACCACATGTTGTTATAATTTGTCTATTATTATTGTCCTTAATCTCTAGCCATGCCTAATGTATAAATTAAACTTTATCATAGCTATGTATGTATAGGAAAGAGCATAGTACATGTAGAGTTGGGGACTGTGTGTACTTTCAGGCATCCCCTGGGGATCTTGGAACAATCCGCTGTGGGTTAGGAGGACTACCGTACTTCAGTTAATAGAGAATCTTCCCTTTGTCGCTTTCTCTCTACCACTAGTTTTCAGTGTCTTCATTGTCAGTTCTCTTAAGGGCCCTTGTGGCATCTCAGACACCTGTCAAAGCACAATTCTCTCTCGTTCAGCCCAACAGTAACTTTTTTTAATGTCACGAGGTATTTAATGTGTATGAAAGGGAGAATCATGTCTAGATCAGAGACTCCACAAAGACTTTTAAAATCACTGCTTATCCTGCTCTCATTTTCCCACAAGCCTGAAAAAGATCCTCCCTCCCTCTATTGTTAATTCTGGATGATTCTCAAATCAACTCTGACTCATGCAGGAAGCCTTCCTAGATAAAGTGGGTTGACTGGGAAGTCTCCCTTCCCACCAACTTCTGTTTCTAGACATTATTTCTCTATACCCCCCCCCTTTATTCCCACACTCGTCAGTCTATCCAATGAGAAAAAGTCTCAAAAATAAAATTTCCAGTAACATCCTGAAGTTAAAATTAATTCAATAACATAAAAGCTATTAATATGTACTACACAGTGTGGAGCATTGCTACATAGGTGACCTGAATCATGTGCTCGTCATGTTGGCTTACCATGGCTGATCCTGGATTCCAGGGGCTGTGTGATGTGCTGGCTCAAGGCTTCATAGTTCGATCAGAATGTATAGAATGTGTTTGAAGTAATGTACTGCACCTTTTATCGTGCATTCAAATGATAGCATAAATAGATAAAAACCTATGTGAGATAATGTATGCAATGTCTCAAAATAATATGCAAAGAAATACAGGACAATGCACGATAGCTTGACCTGGAAACTGTCAACTCTTCCCTTTAATCGTATCCTTCCCCTTTTCCATTTCCTCCACAATCTGTGTCCAGGATATGTTTCTCAGCTTTTCTTTCTTTTTTTTTTTTTTTCATTTATTATCTCCCCATGACTTATTCATCCCATAACTGGAAGCCAGTATCTTCCATTCCCCTTCACCTGTTTTGCCCATTTCCCTACTTCTCTCCCCTCTAGCAACCAACACTTTGTTTTCTGTACTTATGAGTCTGTTCCTGCTTTTTGTTTGTGTGTTTGCTTTGTTTTTTGGATTCCACATATGCTATTTGTCTTTCTCTGTCTGACTTATTTCACTTAGCACAATACTCCCTAGGTCCATCTATGTTGTCACAAAGGGCAAGATCTCATCTTTTTTTTTTTTTTTTTTTTGGCTGAATAATATTCCATTGTGCACATATACCACCTCTTCTTTATCCATTCATCTGTCAGTGGACATTCATGCTGCTTCCATATCTTAGCTAGTGTAAATAATGCTTCAATAAACATAGGACTGTATATATCCTTTCAAATTAGTGTTTTCATTTTTCTTTGGGTAAATATCCTATAGTAGAATTACTGGATTATATGGTATTTCTATTTTTAATTTTTTGAGGAAGCTCCATACTGTTTTTCACAGTGATTATTGTACCAGTTTATGTTCCACCAGTAGCATATAAGGGTTCCTTTTTCTCCGCATTCTTACCCACTCTTATTTCTTGTTTTTTTTAGTCTAACCATTCAGACAGGTGAAGGTGATGTCTCATTGTGGTTTTGATTTCCATTTCCCTGAAGATTAGCAATTAAGCATCCTTTCATGTGTCTATTGGCCATCTGGATATCTTCTTTGGAAAATGTCTATTCAGGTCCTCTGCCCGTTTTTAAAAATTTATTTATTTGAGAGAAAGAGCACAAGAGCAGGGGGAGGGGTAAGAGAAGGGGGAGAGGGAGAAGGAGAATCCCAAGCAGACACCCCAGTGAACACAGAGCCCATAGCAGGACTGGATCTCACGACCCTGGGATCATGACCTGAGCCGAAATCAGGAGTCAGAGGCTCAACCACTGAGCCACCTAGGCGCCCCTCTTCCTCCCATTTTTTAATGGGGTTGTCTTTTTGGTGTTGAGTTGTATAGGTTCTTTATATACTCTAGATACTAACTCTTTATCAGATATATCGTTTGCAAATATGTTCTCCCACTGGGTAGGTTGCCTTTTTATTTTGTTGATGGTTTCCTTCACCGTACAAAGGCTTTTTATTTTGATATAGTCCCAATAGTTTAGTTTTGCTTTTGTTTCCCTTGCCTTAGGAAATATATCTAGAAAAATGTTACAGCTGATGTCAACGAGATTACTGCTTGTGTTCTATACTAGGAGTTTTATGGTTTCAGGTCTCACATTTAGGTCCTTAATCTATTTTGAGTTTATTTGTGTGTATGGTGAAAGAAAGTAGCTGTCCAGTGTCCCCAGCACCATAGAGCCAGTGCATATTTCTGTATGCAGTGTTTGTTGTATTCCCAACTTTTCTATGAAGCCTCTCCTAACCAATTGGACAGAAGTCCTCTGTCTAATGACCATTCATACAATTTAGGACTTCACTTTAATGTTTTCTGTTTCAAAAGCTTTGTTAAGGGCAGCCCGGGTGGCTCAGAGGTTTAGCGCCAAGGCCTGATCCTGGAGTCCCGGGATCGAGTTCCATGTTGGGCTCCCTGCAATGGAGCCTGTTTCTCCCTTTGCCTGTGTCTCTGCCTCTCTCTCTCTCTCTTTCTCTGTGTGTGTGTGTCTCATGAATAAATAAATAAAATCTTTTTTTAAAAAAGCTTCTTTAATTCTGTTATATATGCTCTTGCTGTGTTTTATGACCATCGGTGTGTGTGTTGCTTCATCTTTTCTACCCTTCACATCCTACATCAAGACCTGTTACCTCTACCTCTGAAATATTTCCTGAATCCAACTGCTTTCTGGCTCTTGTGCAAGCCTACATCATGTCTTTACTGGACAACTGGACTTCCTGCTTGCACACATGACACAGTAGCAGAGGTGAATTTGGCTTTTTACAACTATTTTCTTGTGGAATATAACATGAGTATAGAAGAATACACGAAACACACATGTACAACTATTATATGATTTACTATAAAGCAAATATTACATGGCCATCATCCAGGTCAGAGAAATAGAAGCGCTCTAAAAGCCCTGCCCCATAATCTCTGCCCAGTGTTAACCCTTATCTTCCTTATAAAGATAACCACTCTACTGACTTGTCTTTCTTTGTAGTTTTATCACTGTATCCTGCATTGCTAAAAGTTTTTGCAAGTGAAGTCACATGTATTCTGTATCTGGCTTCTTTTATTCAATATTATGTTTTTAATTAAGATTCATCTATTCTGTATGAGGCCACAGTTATTCATTTTTGTTGCTGTAAAATACTCTTATTTTATGAATATGTCACTTTTTATTTATCCATCCTACTGTTGAATTTTGGGGCTGTCTCTAATTTAGGATATTATGAATAATGCTGCTACAAACATTCTTGTACATGTCTCCCAGCGCATATGTGCAAGAGTGTATGTCTTCCTCTCTCTCCTTCTCTCTCCCTCCCTTCTTCCGCTCTTATCTTCCTTCTTTCCATGTGGATACCCAATTATTCCAACTCCAATTTCTGAAAAGACCATCCTTTCCCTTCTTATTTTGCAGTGCTATCTTTGACATAAAGCAAGTGTCCATATGTGCCTGGGTCTGTTTCTGGGCTCTTTGTTACATTGGTCTATTTGTCTATTTTTCTGTGTTTCTTTCAGCGCTATCACACTGCCACAATAATGAGTCACACTGGCTTTATATCTTATGTCAAGTAGATAAAGTCTTTCCTCCTCCTCCTCTTATTTTTCTTCCTCTTTCAAGAGTGACTTGCTATTCTTGATCCTTAATATTTCCATATATATTTTATTTTTAAAAAAGATTTTATTTATTTATTCATGAGAGACACACAGAGAGAGGCAGAGACATAGACAGAGGGAGAAGCAAGTTCCCTGTGGGAAGCCTGATGTGGGACTCAATCCCAGGACCCCAGGATCATGACCTGAGCAAAGTCTCCACCACGCCTGAGCCACCCAGGCATCCCCCCATATATATTTTAGAATTAGCTTGTCAAGTTTACAGAAAAAGCTGTGGGTATTTTGATTGGAATTGCACTGAATCTATGGGCCAATATGAGAAAAACAGACATCTTTATAATAATTGGTCTTACAGTCCTTGAAAATGATATCTCTTGGGATATATCCTTGGACTGATACCCCTTCATTTAGTCTTTAGTCGTTAGTCTCTCAATAAGGTTTTATAGTTTTCCACGCAAAGTTTTCGTATACCTTTTGTTGGCTCTACCCCTAGGTAGTTGGTATATTTTTTTAACACTCTTATAAATGGTATTGTTTCATAAATTTTATTTTCTAATTGTTTACAGTTACAAAAATTACAACTGATTCTTGCATGTTTATTTTCTATCTAGTAATCTTGATGGAACAGTCTTATAAAATTGTAAATATCATTGCACATCCTTCCTTTGCTAAAAACCCACCAATGGCTTCCTATTGCGAAAATATAATCCAAATTCTTTGCAATGACCATGATGATTTTAAAAACATATTCACACATTATTTGACACTCTTCCAACAAGAAATTGAGTCTGTGTTCCCTCCCCTTTGGACCCGGGTGAATCTTTGTCACGATTTCAATGAACCAAATGTGGTGGAAGTGATACTGTGTGACGTTCAAGGCTAGGTTTGGAAATACCCTGAAGTTTCTGCCTGTTTCTCTTGATGTACTTGCTCTGAAGACCTTTAGCCATCATGTAAGAAGTTGGCTAGCCTACATCCATGTAGAGAGACCTTGTACATATAGAGAGAAAACCAAGGAGTCAGAAATGTTCCAGTCTCCAGAGTTTGTCTACCTAGCCACACATGTGAATGAAGAAGCTTTGAAATAATCCTAGCCTCAGCCACCACCTGACTGCCTCCTTGTGAGATACCCTTAACCAGAGCTGCCTAGCTGACCCTAGGTACCCCCAGATTCATGAGCAAAATTCATGATTGTTGTTCTATGCCACTGATTTTTAGGGTGTTTTGTGAGGCAGTGATAGGTAATTGAAACAATGATGTTCAAGATCCTTTCACTGTAATCTCAGCCTGTCTACTGCACCAATCCCACCTCCCCCCTCAGATATGCTCCAGCCACGCTGGCCTTGTATATGTCCTATCAAACAAGTCAAGCTTATTTCTGCTTAGGGGCCTTTGGAGTTATCACAAATCCTTATCTTAGAACACTTTTAACTCTTCACGTGGCAGCCTCCTTCTTATAATCCATCCCCTCAGATGCCATCTCCCCAGAGAAGCCATTACTGCCTCTCTAATCACATTACCGCCTTATTTTATCAGTGCACATTTTCCAAAATCATTTATTTATAATATTTCTTTTTCTTTCACGTATTTATTGTCTACCCTCCTCCTCTGGAATGTAAACTGTTTGAGTCCAAGTATTGTCCATTTTGTTCGCTTCTAATAGATCCAGCCCTTAGGATGGTGGCAGGCAGGTTCTCACCATCAACAAAAATGGAGTAACAGGGACTAGATATACCCCCCTATCTCAAATAACTAGAAAACCAGACAAAGCATATGAAACAATGGATTTCAAGACAATGGTACAACCACTTAACAAACCTAAACATAGTTTTTTACAGCAGTGGTGCCTGTGTGCCCACAAAAACCTGCATATGGGTGTTTGTAACTGCTTCATTCATAATTGCGCAAGGCAGGAAGCAACCAAGAAGTCCTTCAATAGGTGAATGGAAAAACAAACCGTGGTACATCCACACAAACAAATAAAGGAAATAAGCTATCAAGCCGTGAAAAGACAGAGGAATGTTTCTGAAAGTGAGAAAAGCTAGTCTGAAAATCTACATAATGTAGCTTCAAACTACATAATGTAGGATTCAAACTACATAATGTTTTGGAAAAAGCAAAACAATGGAAACAGTACAAAAAGAAAGTGGTTGTCAGGCTGGGCAGGGGGGAAGGGAAGGATGCATAGGTGGAACACAGGATTTTTTGGGGCAGTGAAAATAATGTGTGTGATACTGGCGTACACATGGATACTTACACATTGGTCAAAACCCATACAACTGGGATCCCTGGGTGGTGCAGCGGTTTGGCGCCTGCCTTTGGCCCAGGGCGCGATCCTGGAGACCCGGGATCGAATCCCACGTCAGGCTCCCGGTGCATGGAGCCTGCTTCTCCCTCTGCCTATGTCTCTACCTCTCTCTCTCTCTCTCTCTCTCTCTCTGTATGACTATCATAAATAAATAATAAAAAAATTAAAAAAAAACCCATACAATTCTACAACATAAAGAACCCATACTAATGTGAACTATGGTCTTTAATTAATAATAATGTATCAATACCAGTTATCAGTGGTAACAAATATACCACAGGAAAGTAAGATGTTAGAAAAAGGAGAAGCAGCAGGATGGGAAGGACTCTCCAAACTTTCTGTTCAATTTTTCTACGAACCTAAAGCTGCTCTAAGAAAATATGTCTATTAATAATTTATTGGAAAATAGGCTTCCATTACAATTTATTAATTTTTAAAAGGGTTGAAATAATATGCAACAAGTTTTAATATTGGTTATATCTCAATTCTGGTTTTTGTTTTGTGGTCGATCTTTGTTTTCTCACCCAGAAATGATGGTGTTGTGATACTTGAGGAATATTTCAGTGATTTTATTTGTATTATTTTTTAAACTAATTTTTTTATTTGAGTGTAGTTGACACACAATGCTACATTAGTTTCAGATGTACAGCATAGTGATTCCACAAGTTTTAACATTATGCTGTGCTCACCATGAGTATGGCTACCATCCGTTGCCAACCAACACTGTTACAGTATGATTGACTGTATTCCTTAAGCTGTGCCTTTTATTTCCATGACTTACTCATTCCATACTTGGAAGCCTGTACCTCCCACTCCCCTTCACTCATTTTGCCCATCCTTCCACCCTACCTCCCCTCTGGCAATGATCAGTTTGTTCTCTGTGTTTACAAGTCTGATTCTGCTTTTTAAGACCCGGTTATTTTTTTTTTCATTTTTAAAAAGGATTTTATTTATTTATTCACAAGAGATAGAGGCAGAGACACAGGCAGAGGAAGAAGCAGGGTCTCCACAAGGAACCTGATACAGGACTCCATCCCAGGTTGCCGGGATCATGCTCTGAGCCAAAGGCAGCCACTCAACCACTGAGCCACCCAGGCATTCCAGATCCAGTTATTTTAAAAAGAAGTGTTGGGGTGACTGGGTGATGGGCACTGAGGTTGCCCTTGATGGGATGAGCACTGGCTATTATGCTGTAAGTTGGCAAATTTAACTCCAATAAAAAAATATACAAAAAAAAAAAAGAAGTGTTGGAAGAAATAATGCAATAATCTTCCCTCTCCCACTGCTGTAGCACCTGTGGGACACTGTGACACTGAAGATGGACTGTGTCGATTTGTTCCCAAATGGGGACATAATACCTACCTCTTAGGAAAGTACAAAGCATAAATAAGATAATGATGAAGTCCCTTAATAAAAGATAGCTGATAAGGAAATTTTCCCACCCCAAGCCCTGACCCAACCCAACAGCAACAGCCTTGCCACCACTATTTGATTTGGGACTATGAGGACTAATCTCATTGTGCCCCTTCCTTGTATAAGTCACCCCACCTGCCACAGGAAGCCCCAGAATACAAAGACATCCTAAATGCATTCGAATTTAATAACCCTGGGACTCTGTAAATTCTCTTTAATGATTCCGCCACCACCCCCTTCAAACTCCCGTGTCCCTTGTGTTTGTGATCCGTGGTAAGAAAAGCTCCCTATGTCCTCAGCTCCTTCTTTAACGCTTCTCTGTGCCTTCTTGCTCTTACTCAACCTTGACTGTCCCCAGCTTCCCACTTCAGCCTGTTATCTTTCATCTGCTTGTTCCTTTCTGTCTTTGTAGCCCTTATTGGCAAAAATCACAATCCTGTTTAAATCCAACTGTCTCCCTGTGCACCCTGCGCTGTGCAACTGCTGGTGGTTGGAGGAAAACACAAATCAGGCTGACTGGTTTGCCTCTCAATCATGCTGATTGCTGACCTCAAGAGGCCCCTTGATATGGTTGAGCAGCCATTTCATTTTTCTCATTCATTCTCTCACCCTCCTCTATGACTAGACTTCAATCCTTTTGTTCATCTCATATTAAATATTTGTGAGAAAAGGGTCCAACTTTTTTTTCCTTCTTTCCCTTTTTTTGCACCTAGATATCCAGTTGTGCCAGCACTGTTTGTGGGAAAGACTATTCTTTCCCAGTCGAATTGTCTTGCTCCGCCCCCCATCAGATATCAATTGACTGTAAATGTGAGATTTATTTCTATATTCTCCATTCTATTCCACTGATCTGAATGTCTATCACTTTGACATAATCACAATGTCTTCATTACTGTAGTTTTATAGTTTTTTAAAGATTTTATTTATTTATTCATAAGAGACACACGAGAGAGAGAGAGAGAGGCAGAGACACAGGCAGAGGGAGAAACAAGCTCCATGCAGGGAGCCTGATGCGGGACTCGATTCCTGGTCTCCAGGATCAGGCCCAGCTGAAGGCGGCACTAAACCCCTGAGCCACCAGGGCTGCCCTTTATAGTAAGTTTTGAAATTGTGAAGAGCAAGTCCTCCAATTTTATTCTCATTTAAGATTGTTTCAGCTATTCTGGGTCCCATGTGAGTACATGTGAATTTTAGCATCAGCTTGTTAATTTGTGTTCCTACCCCCCCCCACCAAAAAAAGCCAGCAAAGATTTGATAGGGATTGATTGGATCTGTGCATCAGCTTGCCATCTTAACAATATTAAATCTTCCAATCAATGAACATAGAATATCTTTCCATTTATTGAAGTTTTTTTTAATTCCTTTCAACAATTTTTGTGTTTTTCAGAGTAGAAGTTTCATACATTTTTTGGTTAAATATATCCCTGATAGTTTATTCTTTTGGATGCTACTCCAAATGGGATGGTTTTCTTTCTTTTTCTTTTTTTTTTTTTTAAGGTTTTTATTTATTTGTTTGACAGAGAGAGAAGCCAGAGAGCACAAGTAGGGAGAACAGCAGAGGGAGAAGGAGAAGCAGGTTCCCTGCTGAGCAGTGGGCTCGATGTGGAGCTTGATCCCAGGACCCTGAGATTGTGACCCGAGCTGAAGGCAAACACTTAACCAACTGAGCCAACCTCGAGCTGTTAATTTTGTTTTCAGATTGTTCATTGCTAGTGTCTAAAAATTCTATTGATATATGCATTGATCCTGTAGCCTGCAACCTTGTTGAACTTGTTTATTCTGATAATCTTTTAGTGAATTCTTTATGATTTTCCATATGCAAGATCATGACATCTAAAAATAGAGATATTTGGGGTGCCTACCTGGCTCAGTCAGGGAAACATGGGGCTCTTGATCTTGGGGTTGTGAGTTCAAGCCCCACATTGGGTGCGATTATTTTTTTTTTAACTTTTAATTTAAAAAAAATAGAGGGGGCACCTGAGTGGCTCAGTCATTGAGCATCTGTCTTTGGCTCAGGTCGTGATCTGGGGTCCTGGGATCAAGCTTCGTGTCAGGTTCTTCACAGGGGTGGGAGGTCTGCTTGAGATTCTCTTCTCCCTCTATTCCTCCTCCCACGCACTCTCTCTCTTCTCCCTCTCTCGAAAATAAGTAAATAAATATTTAAAACAAAAAGGAATGAAGTACTGTTAAATGCTACAACATGGATAAGCCTTAAAAAAGAAACTATGCTAAGTGAAAGAAGCTAGATGCAAAAGGCCACATATGTATGATTCCATTTAAATGAAATGTCCAGAATAGGTAAATCCATAAAAACAGAAAATAGGTTAATGACTTCCAGGGGATAGGAGTAGGAGGGAACTGCATTAACTACCATGAGGTATAGAGATATTAGAAATGTCCTGATATTCCTGGGATGTTAGAAATGTCCTAGAAAAAAAAAAAAAAAAAGAAATGTCCTAGAATTTGATAATGGTGATGGTTTTACAACATAGTGAATATACTAAAAAAAATCACTGAAGCATTCGTTTTAAAGTAGTGAATCATATGTTATGTGAGGTATATCTCAATTTTAAATGCTATGAAAATAAAATTTAGGGATGCCTGGGTGGCTCAGTGGTTAAGTGTCTGCCTTTGGCTCAGGGCATGATCCCAGGACTGGTCCCCCATCCGGCTCCCTGCAGGGAGCCTGCTTCTCCCTCTGCCTGTGTCTCTGCCTCTCTCTGTGTGTCTCTCATAAATAAATAAATAAAATATTTAAAAAACATAAAAATAGAGATTTTTTACTTCTTCCTTTCCATTCTGAATGTCTTTTACTTTATTTTCTCACCTAATTACCTTGACTAGAACCTCCAGTACAATGTTGAAGGGAAGTGGCAAGTGTGGGTATCCTCGTCTTATATGTGATCATAAGGGGAAAAGCGTTCACTATTTCACCATTAATAATGATGTTAGGTGTGAGTTTTGGTAGATGTCCTTTATTAAGTTAAGGACATTTTGTACTATTCCTAGTCTGTTGAGTATTTTTATCATGAAGGGCTACTAGAGTATTGGATGTTGTCAAAGTACTTTTTTAAGCCTCTATTGAGATGATCATGTATAAGATTTTTGTCTTGTCTCTATTGATATAGTAAATTATAAAGATGTTTACTACTTTGCATTTGGGGAATAAATTCTACTTGATTATGAGTTATAATCCCTTCTCTATGTTGCTGGATTCAGTTTATTAGTATATATTTTTTAGGATTTTTACATCCATATTCACACTTGACAGTTAGGCTCCACTAATCGTCAGCTGACTGTTCTCTACTGTTTTCTTTCATCAAATGGGACACAAATTGTCCCGCAGTGTAAACCAGTTAAATCTGGTCTGCTTTGCAGAGGTAGTTTTTTTGTTTTTGTTTTTTTGAAAGATTTTGTTAAGTAATCTCTACATCCAGGTGCCTCTACAGCCAGGCACCCCTACAGGGAGTAGTTTTTGAGGTTTGTCCTGACCCCAGGAGTGCTGCTCTTAGCTGACTTTTTCCCCTGTTCTCTCTGGTAAACTTATTGGCCTACAGCTTAGCCTATTGTCCTCAGGAGCTACCAACTTTTCAATTGCTTACCACCAAAATCTCCATTGTTTTCAAGAGCGCCTTTAGGCTTGAACCTCCCCACAGTCTGTTCCAAATCAAGTCAGTTCCCTTGGCAAAAGCCTTGGCACTCTATGTTCTTATGGCCTACCTCTCCCTGTGGGCAAAATCTTTGCACCACTGCTTTAGAGCTGGTAGCAGGGACAGTAGTCCAAGTGTCTCAGAATGACACACCTCTCCAGGGCACAGGATGGGGGTAGTAACTATCTGGTCTTCGTGGCTTGCCTCTGGCTAAATGGAGCCTCTGTTCTGAGTGAATTGGGCTGAGAAAGATTGAGATCCCAGTATTCTAGGCCTGTTACCGCTAGGTAGAGCCTCTGACCTACAAATGAGGGTTCAGTGAAGAAAGAGACTCTAACTTCTTGGGAGCACTTCCCTATAATTTAACGTCTGCAACACAGAGTTTGGAGGTGTGGAAAATGCTGGTGGCCACACTGGACAGGGAGATAACACATCTGTGATTGGGAGGTGGGGGGAAAAGAAGCCCTGTCTTCATGGTCACTGCTACCGTGATGAATTTCTATCAAGCAGAGGTGGGAGAGTGGTCAAGAGAGGCAGTGGGTTGTGGCTGAGGTGCTACAGACTCTATCTGTTCAAACAGACCTAATAAATTTTTCTTGGATAAATATTTCTTCATTTGCTATATGCCCTTAGGGCAATTTCCAGGGACTGAAAGTTTGTTTTTAAAGAAATAATTTTCACCAGTTATGGCTGTTTCACTGAAGAGAGGATCCACAGGGCTCCTCATACTACCATTCCAGAAGGGATTCTCTCTCCTTCCCTCTGGAGCAAAGCTTCTCAAAAGTGTTGTCAATGCTTCCATGTTCAATTCCTGTCTCCTTCTCTCTGACCCCTGCCAACCTCTTTCTTGAACCAACTCCAATCAGGCTTTGGTCCCCCACAAAGTCAATGAAAATACCCTTGTAAAGGTCATTGATGATTTCCATGTTGTTAAATTCTATAGCCAGAATCTCATTTTCATCCTCCTTGACTTGGCAGCCGTATTTGACACGATCGATCTCATCTTCATCCTTCAAATGTTTTCATCACTTTGCTTTCAGAACACTGCACTCTCTTGGTTCCTAGTTTTCCTCTGACCACCTTCATTGTTCCTCCTCTATCTCCTTTGCTAGTGTCTCAGAACCAGTCCTTAGACCTCTTGTCCTTGTTATCTACACTCATTTCCTTGGTGATCTCCTTTGGTCTCACAGTTTTCAATAATTCTCCATATACTGGCTTTCAAACATCATTTCAAGCCCAATCTCTCCAGGCCAGGCCTCCCTCCCAAACTGCTCACTCATGTAATACACTGTCTACTTGATGTTTTCACATGATCTCCAAATGGGCTTCTCAAGCTGTATGTACAAAACAGCTCCTGATCTTCTCCTACAAACCTCTTCCTTCCAATCTTCTTCATCATTCCAGTTGCTCAGCCCAAGAACTGTGGTATAGTCATTGACTCTTTCTCACTCTAGGTCCAAGCTATCAGCCAGTCCTGTTAAGTCTACGTTCAAAATTATTCAGAATATGACTTCTTACAGCTCCATTGTCATTCCAAGTCACTAGTATCTCTTACCCAGATTATTTCAAGAACTGCTTGAGTGATCTTCCTGCTTCCATTTGGTTACCTCTCTGACCTCACCTCTTACTGCTGTCTCCAACCTCCAGTCACACTGACTTCCTTGCTGTTTCTTAAATATACAAAGCATGTGGATGAGTGTCTTGGATTGGCAATATTCTGCATATTACCACACATCAATGCCAGGAAGGAAACACATTCTTTTTTTTTAAGATTCTATTTATTTATTTGAGAGAGAGAGACGATGAGTGAGAGAAAGGGCAAGCAGGAGCAGGGGGAGGGACAGAGGTGGAGGGAGAAGCAGACTCTTTACTGAGCAGGGAGTCAGACATGGGGCTCAATCCCAGGACCCTGAGACCATGCAGAAGGCAGACACTCAACTGACTGAGCCACCCAGGTGCCCCAGGAAACACATTCTTGAAGACACAAGGGGTTGCATTTGGAATCCTCTCACTTTTATTTTTTTAATTTTTTATTTTTTTCCTCTTACTTTTAGATTATGCTGTATATATCTTTTCCTCTGGCTGGCTCTAATTTGTATCCTTTTATTATAATAAAATTACAATCATAAGGCCTGAGTTCTGTGAATCATTCTAGCAAATTATTGAATGGTGGTCGTGAGAGCTCCCTAATTTGTAGCCAGCCAGTCTTAAGCAAGGATGATCCTAGGGGTTCCCAAACTTGCAGCGGGTGCCTAGAATCTAAGACACACTTGACAGCATGGAGGACTGTGCCCTTAACCAAGTTTGGCTACTCATGGTAGCCTTAGAAGAGGTTAGGCAGGAATATCTAGTATCTTGAATTCAGAAAGATTGTGGTGTCCTAAAGGCAATGATGGTTTAGATCACTGAGATTCCACATCCCGCACTGGATCCCGGATGGCATCTAGAACCTCTAGGTAAACATCATAATACCATATAGTTTTTTATCTTACCTTTGCAAATTGCTTTCCTATTTGAGCTTCAAAACAGGTAATACCACCCTCCTTTACAGGTAAAGAAACTGAAGTGAAGGGGAAGACACTTGTCCAAAATCATTAGACTCAAGCACGGGTGTCCTACTTCAATGCAGAGCTCTTCACACCAGGGCCCACTGTGGAGGTCAGTTACGACATGTAGGCAACAGATATCTTTATGATCAGTTCTCCTTTAACACCTTTTTTATTTTATTTTATTTTTTCATTCATGAGAGACAGAGAGAGAGAGATAGAGAGAGGCAAAGACACAGGCAGGAGAAGCAGGCCCCATCCAGGGAGCCTGACATGGGACTCAATCCCAGGTCTCCAGGATCAGGCCCTGGGCTGAAGGCAGCGCTAAACCACTGAGCCACCTAGGCTGCCTTCCTTTAGCACCTTTTAGGAAATTGAAGCAACTGAGTCCCTCCAGACTTAGGACTCAGGATTCTCTCCCACCATGTGATTTTCTTCCTTGGGGGGCAGTGAGATTTAGGGGAATATCTAGAAACTGGGGTCTTCTTCAGTTAGAGAACTACATATTCCTTTAGAGCTCATTGTGGTCTCCTCATGCTAATGGCCCTTCCCAACGGATAACATTTGTTACCCTCAGCAAGACCAAAATTGAGTACGTAAGGAATCTTTTAGTTCAGAGACTCAAGTGAACCTGTCCAGGGTTGGTGTCCAAGCATCCAACTATGAACATGTGCAGGTTCTCAAGGGCATTGCAAGATGATAAGTCATGCCTACAAACCAAATGGAAAATGGCAAACATATGACTTGCTGGTTTCCAGAAAAGAAAAACACAATTGGCTCTCAATAAAATATGCCCAACCTCACTCATCATGTGCAAAATACAAATGAAAAGTACAACAACCTGTCATTTTTACCTGTCAGGTTGGCAGAGAAAATAATTTGGAAAACACATTGTGGTATGAGATCTGGGGAAACCTCATCTGGCATCATATGTTGCTGGTGAGATTCAAAATCTGTATAACCTCTGGGAAGGTTGGCAGTATTTCACAAATATGTATTTGCATTTGACTCAGCAAGTTCACTTTTAGGAATTTATTCTAAAGATGTATCCACATGTTAGTGTAAAGATGTCTGTTGTAAAGATGTGCCACAATATTTCCCAACTCTTTCTGTTGAGAGATGAGTTTCTTTCCCCATCTCCTTAAATCTGGGATGGCCCTGGGATGGCAGCTTGCTACAATAAAATGTAGCAGAAGTGATGCTGTTCCAGAGTCTAACCTCAAGAGGCTTGTAACTTCCACTCTCATGCTCCCGGAATTCTGCCCTTGGACCAGTTGGTGGTTAGAGGCTGGAAAAACACCAAAGAGGCTGTTAGCAAAGCCTGGAGGAATGGTGGACAAACAGTTGCTGGAGGCTGGGAATGCACTGAGAAAATAGTTATCAGAAGCTTAAGAGAGAGGGCAACTTGTGTTATGTAGTGATGCAATAATTGGCAAAATGTCGCCTGTGAAAACTTGAAAGATAGGAAATATACCTAATAGCCTTTTTAAAAAAAATCTTATTTATTTATTCATGAGAGACACACAGAGAGAGGCAGAGACATAGGCAGAGGGAGAAGCAGGCTGATGTGGGACTCGATTCCAGGACCCCAGGTTCCCGACCCAAGCCAAAGACAGATGCTCAACCACTGAGCCACCCAGGCGCCCCTAAATTATGATTAAGGAGATTTTTTAATATGATTAAGGAGATTTCCAGGTAGGATGTTGAAAGAGCCTTTTGGCTTCTTCTAACTGCATGATAATGGGCAGGAAGAAAAAGATGAGCAAAAGAAGAAACTTGGGAGAAGAATCTAGAGGATATCTAGAAGCCCGTAGATTTGCTAGTTTGGAAAATATAACTCTTAACCCAGTTCTCCCAGCTGGTAAACATTTCTAAAAGCTCAAAGAGTCCAAGGCCAAAACCAAATCAAGGGTATGGCTGTAAGGACCCTTGCTCAGACTCCCAAGTGATTTAAGGTAATGCCTAAAGGACAGTCTCAACTGGAGCTTCTGAGAACCTTAAGACTATCTCCAAGCCTCAAATTATTGCCCAGAAGACTGTACATATAACACAGAACACCAAGAAGTTCCCCTTTTCTGATAACAGTATGTTCATGGGATCACTTGAATACCAGAGGGGAACAAATAAACCCTAAAATGACTCAAGGGTCTACTTTATCAGTGAAGCTTTTAGGCGGCCAGTTGTCTGAAGAATGCCAGAGCATCCACACCAAGTTTGGGGACAAATGTCTTGCTTTTCCTACCACTCTGAGATACAGTACTGGTAGGCCTCTTTAGACCCTGGTGACACCATGTACCACATTTAGGAATACCGCTCCGATCTATGTATAGAGTAATAAGTTTTCAGGGGGGCCCAGAGCAAGAATAGACTCTGCAGCAGGTTCTGACTGCAGTTTAAGTGGCCTTGCTGCTTGGGCCTCGTAGATTCTGGGGTCCTGGTTTTATTTGTAGTGGATGTCTATGCCATACAGTAAGCTCCATTAGGAAACCTGCAGTATAGACCTTTAGGGGTTCTGCTGTACATTCATTCTTTTTAATGTTCCCAGAAGCAGATCTTAACCAATGCTGGATGGAGAATTGGTAAATAAATATCCTGGGGCACCTGGGGTGGCTCAGTGGTTGAGTATCTGCCTTTGGCTCAGGTTGTCATACAGGAGTCTTGGGATTGGGTCCTGCATCGGGCTCCCCACAGGGAGCCTGCTTTTCCCTCTGCCTATGTCTCTGCCTCTCTTTCTCTGTGTCTCTCATGAATAAATACATAAAATATTTTTAAAAATTAATTTCAAAGACCAAATGTTGGTCTGAATGAGTCTGGATATTTGCCTTGATCAATAGTATCTCAGTAAAAAGTAGGGTTTTGTTTTGTTTTTAGCCTGGTTTCCTGGTATGAGAGTCAAGATGATAGGACATTCTGGAAGTGTTATGGATGGGAACACAATTTCATTTATTGGTGGCCACTAATGGCCTATAACCAGGGCATAACCTTCCAGGTAAACATTTAACTTTGGAGCATTCGTAGAAAATGATTCACTAACTTCTGAAGTTAATCTTCCCTCACATGAACACTATCCCATTAGGTTGGTAGCTTTTAAGTCCATATACTCAGATACAGGTGTGAATAAATTCACATAGATCATTTCACTGTGTGATGGTTTACATAAGACCTTCCTAGTACCAACGAGGCTGTTACCTTTGCATCTCAAATTAGTTCCTGCTAACCAAGCAACTAAAGCAAATTCCTTTGTGAAAAAAAGTTTCCAAGCATGACCTGGTAATTGCTTTAATGGATTTTCAATGAAGGGTGAAGTACCATGCTATGTGCCCTGAAGGTGTTCCATAAATATGTTTTGAGTGACTCCGTTAACCCACATAGAAAAAAAAAACCCACAACAAATGTGTACTATTTAAATAATATTCATTTTATAGTCTCTATCTTTACCACCCATATCCATAAACATTGAAGGTGAACAAGGGAGCTGCCACAGTGGCAGAGAATTGGCCAATAAAGTACTCTGGGCTGGGGAGTTTTGCTTGGTTTGAGATTATCCATGTGTACCTGGGACCTGCCCACTCACTCCCAACGAGGGAGAAGGCCTATAGTTGGTCAACTGAGAGAAGCAATGACCTCTGCAGGCTGACAGGATAATATCCACCTATGTTAGAGAACCTGATAGTGGCATATACAATTTCCTCTCTTCTGTGGAAGGAACAGATCTGCTCTGACCTTGGCATTGCGGTGCACACCACTATATTCTCAGTATCTGTTGTACCCCCACCTGAGATGAGAAAGGTATATAAAACAGAAATCTTCACCTTCCCTTCTCCCAAAACTTTCCCTGAGCCCTCCTGTAAGAGATACATGCATATATTCTTCTTTTGTACGCGTGTAACTCTTGCTTTAGTTATTGTAGGATTGGGATCCTTGGGTGGCGCAGCGGTTTGGCGCCTGCGTGATCCTGGAGATCTGGGATCGAATCCCACGTCGGGCTCCCGGTGCATGGAGCCTGCTTCTCCCTCTGCCTATGTCTCTGCCTCTCTCTCTCTCTCTCTGACTATCATAAATAAATAAAAATAAAAAAAAACTTAGTTATTGTAGGATTTAGGTTTTGTGGAATGTTGAGTATCATCCGAGGGGCACAAGCATTCCGGGGAGTAATAGAGACCATCCAAGTGTCCACTATATTGCAAGCTGGAATTTTGTAAGAAGGCCCCTGAGCAGACTCTAGAGTTCTAATGAAGCTTTCCTTTTTTTGTTTGAAAAGAGTTCAATATGAGCAACAGAACAAAGAACTCTTGGATGGTAGGAAATAGAGGAGTGCCGCTTCCCTGACAACGGCCGGGGAGAAAGAAGCCCAACAATGTGCCTAAAAGTGGCTGAGGGCTGCCGCATGTCTTTATGGCACCAGAAACCTCTGGTGTGAAGTTACATTCTTTGTATTTTTCTTAGTTAAGTAACCCATTTTCTTACATCTGCAAGAGGCTGTACCTCTTTTCCAGAAGGAAAAACTAGATCGTGTCATTGATCCTTTTCTGACTAATAAGGAAGCGCTGGGAATCATTCGAATACCTTGGCAGCAGTTACAAAAGTATTTATAAGCAATTGCTCTCCCTGCTTCAATTCTGGTCTTATAAGTAGAGAAACAGTCCTTTAGTCCTGGCTTTGATTTGAAAAAAGTAGAGTTTAGGTCAGGCTGCAAATGTAGGTTTATTCTCATTCCTGAGGAGAGGTCTGCCACCTGGTGGTAAGAGATAAAATGCCACTTGCTTTTCTCCAATCTCCCTCCTTTCCTCCCTCCCTCTCTCCTCCTCTCTCTCAATTCAATTTTTGCAGGTTCTTCCTCAGTTTCTGACTTAAGGCTTGCTTGCTAGCCACCCGCCAAAGGCTTCTGACTGGTGACAAAGACAATGACACCTCAAAGAGAACTTTTCGGCAAATATCTGGAATTTGACCATGTTAAACCACCTTTTAATTGTTTTAGAACAGCTGGGAGAAGCGAAGAGAGAAAAGGAGGGGACTTGTAAGTGTTGGGGTTCTCCTAAAGAGAAAAAGAAAAAGCATAATTGGTTTATTCATGCACATTCATTGATTCACTACTGAGTGCCCAAAACCTATGCTAATCAGTTTGCAAACAGAAACATTTATGACAACACCCCTGCCCCTTTAGTGACAAAGAGATAAATGGATGACCAAATTAGGTTGGGAAAATTAATTAGAGTTCCTCTTGTTTCCATTCCTAAGGTGGAGGAAAGCGGAGAATTGTCACAGTCCATTAGGGGGAGTGCTGAGTCTCCAGGAAGGTCAGAGGCACTGGGCTAATTCTGGACGGTGCCCACAATTCCTTGGAGATTTAGCCCATCTACCCCTCAGAGAGAAGAGACCCAGGCACCCTTGGGAACGTGAACTGCCAATAACTATTTCCAGTACCCTATATACCGTCCTTACTTACTACCGTTCCTACATATGGTACTTCAGTACTTCAGTCCCTACTTTTGCCTTCCATCGAGGCTGGGCTCAAAGTATGGTCCCAGGCATCAGCATTGTCATCACCTGGGAAACTTTTAGAAACCCAAATTGTCATACCCTACCACAAACTACTGGATCAGAAGTTGGGACTATTTTAACAAACCCTCTGGGTCATTGTGATGAAAGTGAAAGTCTGAGAACCACTAGTCTAATAAACCATAGGGGTGTGGACCAGTGAGACTGGTGAGAGTGGAAGGGGAGGGAAGGAGCGATGAATCCTACAAGCCACACGGTGTGAGCACCACAGTGTTAGAGGAGGGGGAGGGACAGCTGCAAGGAGGGACGACAGAGTCCTTGCAGAGGTTGTTGGCACCTATGTTGTGGACACTTACCCCCAACTTTACTCTAGGTCAGACTGGCCATGGTACCATGATCTTCATACTAGAAACATGGACTCAGCCTTCCATTCATGCTACTCTGGAGAGGGAGCCCAACAGTGTCCAGGCCAGGTAGGATAAACCAGGCCTGCGCCCACCTGTACTCATGCTCAGCTCCAACTCTCTCCCGGATCCACGGAAAGCCCATTGTACCCCCCCTGGCAGTGTGGTGCGGTGGTAAGCCCCCTCCAACAATAGCCCCCTCCCGCCATGAGTGTTTGGGATGCTTGGAAGAATACTCCCCCCAGGCCCTGGTGGCACTCTGCAGGCTGCTCCCTGTGTCGAATGGAGAGAATACTACTTGCTAAAGGAAATGCTGCTTAAATGTATGGTATTGCGGTGCGAATAGTAGGGCAGGCATTAGGCCTTAGGGAATAATGTGTGTGTGTGTGTGTGTGTGTGTGTGTGTGTGTGTTGCTATATTGTGTTGCTATATTTTCACACTCCTTCCACCACCACCCCCCTCCTGTCTGCCTGTGCCTCCCGACCTGGCATTTCTAGCACAAACTGGGCACTTGATAAAGAAGAGTGGAAAGCACAGCGAAGCTTCTGCTATTTCCCATATTTTCTTCTAGCTGCGGCCCGAGGTGCCAGCTGAGAGCCAGGGCCTCGGACTTTGCCTGTCTCTTCTGGAAAACAAAACTAAACAAAACACCCCCCCCCCGCCCCCAAGCATCCTTTTTTAAAGTAGTAAGCGCACTGGGGCGCGTCCCTGACCTCGTCCCTCCCTCCTGCCCACCCGTGCGCGCACAAAGGGCAGAGCGCGGTGCGATCGGGGCGCAGGCTCCGCCGTCCCGGGTGCCCTCGGCCCCGGGTGCGTCTAACTCAGCTGCAGACTCGACGACCGGGCCTGGGAGGGGGGCGCGGAGCCCTCCCCCACCCCACCCCCACCCCGGCTGGGTGACTGTCAGGCCGCATCTGCTCCAAATTTATAGCTGCTCCTGGGCCGCCGCGGTCCTCTCCACGGCCTCTTTACCAGGCGCAGCCCCAGCTGAGACCCCTCCCGCGGGGAGGGGGCCGGGGACACGCCCGCGCCGGCCCGGGGCTGGGGGCGGGGAGCAGGTGCGAGGCGGGGGCGGCGGCCGCGCGGTCACCCTCCAGCGCCGCGGAGACCCGGCCTCGCCCGGACCTGCACACAAAGGCGCGGGGCCCGGGGAGCGGCTGCTGGAAGCGGCGGGAGCAGGCGCGGCGGACGCGCCAGGCCCGCCAAGGGGACCCCGGCCCGGGCGCGGCGGGGAGCGACCTTCCCGGTGGCGGAGCTGGGCTCCCGGGCGGGGGGGGAGGAGCCAGGGAACAATGAGAGGCCGGCGGGCTGGGAGGACCCGAGGCCGCCCCGGCGCGCGCTCCCGGCGGGCGCCCCCCGCCCCCCGCCCTCCCGCCGCAGCCTCGGGGTCCGCTGATTGCCTATTGTCCGTCTCCCCCGCGCCCGCCTGGCGCCCCGCGTCCCCGGCCCCGCGCCCCGTGCGCTCCGCTCGCGTAATTCATCCTCGCAGCCCGCCTCTGCGCCTCTAAATGAGCAGTTAGCGCCGCAGACACGTGCCGGGGGAAGGGTCTCTACCTCCGCGCGGGGAGGGTGGGGGTGGAGGCGGTGGGGTGACCCGGAGGGACCGCGCGCACACACACACGCGCACACACGCACGCACACGAGCTCCAAGCCTGGGTCCAACACTGACCCTCGCACCTGCCCTTGGATAAGGGGACTTGCACTCGCTCCCCACCCCCACCCCCACCCCAAATGCTGGGTCACCCCACCTTGACAACTCTCTTCTCTAACCCCAAACGCTCCGAGGAGATTCCTGCTCTTTCTTTCTTTCTTTCTTTCTTTCTTTCTTTCTTTCTTTCTTTCTTTCTTTCTTTCTTTCTTTCTTTCTTTCTCCTTCCTTCCTTCCTTTTTCTTTTCTTTCTTTCTCTTTCTTTCTTTCTTTCTTTCTTTCTTCCTTCCTTCCTTCCTTCCTTCCTTCCTTCCTTCCTTCCTTCCTTTCTTTCTTTCTTTCTTTCTTTCTTTCTTTCTTTCTTTCTTTCTTTCTTTCTTTCTTTCTTTCTTTCTTTTTCCAGGGCAGTGGATACCTTTGTCTGGGTTCTGGAACGCGGAGGTAAAAGGTGGGAGGTCTGGCGGGGGCGGGGAGGGGGTGTGTTGTGTGGACCTTTAAGGTGGGGATAAAAGGGAGGGATGCGGGAAGCGTGGAAGGGCGCACGCAGACGGGGGTTTCTGGAAGGCTGCTAGCTCGTGACAGCTTCTAACTTCCAGCTCCACACGCCCTAATCCTGTGTCTTCTGTCCCCAGAACTGTCCTAGGGTTTATGGCTTTCTCTAATGCTCCTCTCTGCACACCATCTCATGTTCCCTGGGAGATGGGCTCCTCTGGGGAAGGACCTGAAAAGGGACACAGAAAGGTTTGGGAAAATGAGGTCCACTAATAAAGGTTCTCACCACTAATGGTTTGGTTTATGGGCAGTTTAGAGGTGAATGAACCACAACCTGGCTGCCCATGAGCCCAATGGAGGCAACAGACATATTTTGGCCCAGAAAGTTTTTTTAAAAAAACGTTCGATTATGGGTAAGAGCATATTGTGGACAATAAACATATTCAAAATTCAAGAGAATAATAGAATGAAGCCCCATGTACCCAGCCTGAGCACTTATCATTCAAAGGCAATCTCCTGTCATCTATACCCCTACTCTCCACTCATGATTTAGGAGCAAATCTTGGAAATCATATTTGTTCTGTAAATATTTCAATGTAGTTCCATAAAGTAAGGACTCATTAAATAGTGTAATGACAATAGCATTATCAACTTACAATATGTCATCATATATAATCAATACTCAAACCTCTCCAGTTGTCTCAAGTATTTTTCTTCATTCGTATTGTTGTTCAAATTAGAATCCAAATGAGTCTGTACAGTGCAATGACTCTTTTAACCTGATGTTCTCTGCTTAATCTTTTTTCCCCCTTGTAATTTATGTGGTGAAACTAGGTCGTTTGTTCTGTACAATTTTCCACAGTCTGGATTTTGTTGAATGTATCCCCATGGTGTCATTTAACATGTTCTTCTGCCCCTATATTTTCTGTAAATTAGTTGCTAGATATAGAAGTTAGATCAATTAATGCCTGATTTTTTTTTTGCTCAGATACTTCATAGGTAATATTGTGTGTCCTAAGAGTAATGGCTGTTTGTCTGTTTTGCTGTTGTCGTTGTTGTTGTCATCGTTGTTGTTGTTATATTAGCATCCAGCAATGATCATTGCTCGGATCCATTATTTCATTAGTGAATGCCAAATTGTGACAGTTTTTTTATTTTTTTATTTTTTAAAATATTTTATTTTATTAATTTATGATAGTCACACAGAGAGAGAGAGAGGCGGAGACACGGGCAGAGGGAGAAGCAGGCTCGATGCACCCGGAGCCCCACGTGGGATTCGATCCCGAGTCTCCAGGATCGTGCCCTGGGCCAAAGGCAGGCGCCAAACCGCTGCGCCACCCAGGGATCCCAACATTATTTTTTTTAAAAAAGATTTTTATTTATTTATTCATGAAAGAGAGAGAGAGGGAGAGAAAGGCAGACACACAGGCAGAGGGAGAAGCAGGCTCCATGCAGGGAGCCCTATGTAGGACTCAATCCCATGACTCCAGGATCACGCTCTGAGCTAAAGGCAGGCGCTAAACTGCTGAGCCACCCAGGGATCCCCAAATTGTGACAGTCTAATTCTGTGATTCCATCTTCATGTATTAGCTAGAATACTTCTTTAAAGAAAGTTGATCACTTAGTATCTATCCTCTAAAGGTGAGCAATGATTTAAAAAATCATTATGATTTCATGGATTTTGGTACATTTGATGTGGTTCACGCCAAGTATGTTTTTGATTGCATGGTGCTTGGGTATTTTTAAATGAGATATCGTATTAAGAATACTAAGCTCTGGCTTCTCCTGTAGATGATGTGGCAATCCTAAACCTCTTTCCAGCATGGCTGGAGTAGTCTGTGGTTGAAGGGCACTGCCCTCTTTAGTGGGCATTTGTTCTCGCCCTGATCTGCATAAATCTATCTATCTATCTATCTATCTATCTATCTATCTATCTATCTATCATCTATCTATATTGCTAGGCCCCCACAGGTATGAGTTCAAAAGCCCTATCCAAGCCATGTTTCATCTTATAGATGAGAGTACTCATAAAGTAAATTACGTGGCACTAGAAGATAATCCTCCCATGAAGGGAGAGGTGGCTGGGCTCTTCCTTTCCTCCAGTTTGAGTTGAGTCACACACCTTGGAATAAACATCTCAATACCATCTCCCCCCGCCCCCCCCCCCCCCCGTTCCCCAAACCATCCTTTGCAGAGGAAATTTGGGAATATTTGAACCCCCCGCCCCACCCATTTCTCCTGCCAGACCCAGTCTGTCACCTAGCTTGCTAATTGGCCCCCCTGCCTCCATTCCTGTCCCCTCCAAATCATCTTCCTTGCTGGAAAAGAGGTTTTTCAAAACATGAGTCTCATCTTGTCACCTGCTGGCTTCAGACTCTGTCTGTAGCTCCTCATTACCTTTAGGTTGGATCTAATCAGCCTCCCTTGCATAGCCTAGGAGGCCCCTCTTCACCTGGGTCTTAGCACCCTGCCTCTTTACCTCCTGCTCCCTTCTGGTCAGGACCCTGTCCTCCAGCCAGATCACATCACCCACAGGGCTCTGCACACACAGTGCAGTCTACATTTTGTCCTCTGTATTCGCTATTGGCTTCTTTAGGCACCAGCTAATTCCGACTTTAGGTCCCACTTCAAGCTTCGATCCCCTTAGGAAAACCTCTTTTATTTGGCAAACCCTGAAAAGTCCCGCTCTGCACTTCTGTAGCATCCCGTGCTTTCTTTAAGAACATCACGTTGCCAGGGCTGCTTTTTGCTTTTCCAAGTTGGTTTGGTTTTTTTTGTTTTTTTTTCCATTGGTCTCCCTCCTGGCGGGTGTGGGAACTCCCTGAAGCCACTCTGTCTCTGTCTTCCAACACCTAAAACCACAGGACACAGCAGGTAGCTCAGCAGGGGTTTGATAAGTAAATGAAATTAGACTAAAGAGATGAAGATTTGTGGACCTTTCCCAAAAGGGAAGGGACTTCATGCAGATGACACCTCCGGAGTAGACTCCTTGGACAGACGACAGACGCCGCGGTGTAGACGCTAGAGCTACCTGGGGCTGATGTAGCGTCCCGGGACCCGCGCCCGGTGCCTGCTGCCCGGGCTGGGTCACCACCCAGGACCCTCCGGGGCCGGCCAGCCGCGGGCAGGTGTGTGCGCGCGCGCACGGGCGGATCGGTGGTGTGCACGGGGCCGGTGTGTGTGTGTGTGTGTGTGCCCGCGTGTGCCCCCGCGCGCTCGCCGCCCACCCCGCCTCCTCCCGCTGGGAGGATAATTAAAGCGCCAAACGGCGGAGCTGGCGGGCAGCGTTCCCGGGGGCGCATTTCATCGGGGCTGATTAATGAGGCCGGGGAGTTAATGAGGAGAAAGCTAAACGGAGGGAGCCGAGGCGCGGGAGCCGCCGCCGAGGCCCTGGAGGGGGGCCCTCCGAAGGCATCTCCCGCCCTCCTCTCGGCGGAGGCCTGGCGCGGGCCGCGGGGCCCGGGCGAGCGGAGCAGGAGCCTGCCCCGGCCGCCGCCCACGCCGCAAAGGACCTCGGAAGATCGCCCTTTTCTTTTCACCTCGAGGAGCATCGCGGGCGACGTCGCAGACCACCTGCCCATTTTACCCCCCCCCCCCCCAATGAAGCAGCAGCTCGGTCCTTGCCAACCTCGTGACCTGAAGCGGAGGCCTAGTCATTGGGGCCTCAGTTGCTGCATCTGCCACCTTGGGTCCTACCCCTACCCCCCCAACCCCCCCAAAAAAAGGCTAACATTGAGAGCTTGGTATATGCCAGACCTACTCAAAGCGTGTGGCGTGTGTAAGCGCATTTATTGTTCCGGGCAGACCCAGGAAGGAGGCTCTGTTACTATCATCTGTATTGCATAGATAAAGACACTGAGGCAGGAGGTGTGACACAACCTACCCGAGGTCATCCAGCTACCAAGCAGTGGAGCTGGCAAGTAAGTGTGCAGGGTGGCTCGGGAAACTGTGTCCAGAAGCTTCAAATGAGGGTGCCGGTGCACAAGGCGGGTGTAAGGAGCTAATCATATCACACACCAAAAGGACTTTGCAAACTGTAAAAACGCTAAGCAAAACTGAGAAGAAGCCATTATTATCAGTATCGATATTAATTTTTTTTCCTTCCCAGTTACAAACCCAGGGTAGAGGGGAGGCAGTGAGGGATGTAGCCCCTGCACAGAGAGAGAGTAGGCAGTATGATGGCCTCTCCAGCAATCTGGCCTTGTGTCCTAACCTATGCTGGTAGAGGAGAGCAGAAAATGACCTCTGCCGACCCCTCAGACCTAACCTGACATGCACACGCTTCTATGGTCAGACCAGGTGTTCCCTGTGTCCCCACCAAGTGTCCTCTGTGTCCCCACAAATGGCACAGGAGTAGTAGCCTCGATCTTAAAGGTTAGAGCATGGCACAAAGGGATGAGGCTGGACACAGAAGAACCATGTTCCCATGTGAATTTGCCATTGACCAGCCCTATGAAGCTGGGTGAGTTGCTCAAGGATTCCGAGCCTGCCAGTTGGAGTGATAACCACCCGGCCTAGCTCATGGGGCCCATGCAGAGGGACAGGTGTAAAGCTTTGCACTGAAGAGTGCTTGTAACCTGATGTGCTCTCTATCTGGAAATGGTTGGAAGGAGAGTCCCGGTCACTTCCCCGGGGTGTGCCAGGGGTTTCTGGCCCAAGCTCCCTAGTGAATACACCTCCCTTGCCCCAGTAATCTGACTTTGGGCTCTAACAACTCTATATTGATCTGCAGTCAAGAGATCTGATTTGAGACCAGAAGCCAATCAGTTCCAACAAAGTCTTGGCGAGTTTGAAATGAGGCAGTTTCCCCTGAATGAGTTTCTTCTGCGGAATTGGGGAAATTGAGACTGGCCCGGCTAACTGAAACCAAATCAGTCTGCCCCCTCTTGTCAGACCCGTCCACCTTCCCCACCACCCACGGGCCTCTCAAGCCCCCAGCCCTCACTAGAGCTCCACAGCCCCCCCCCACCTCCCCTCACTGTGGGAGCTGGCCAGCGCTGGCAAAAGGGGGAGCATCAGTAATTTTCTCCAAAGGAGCTCATGTCTAGAGAAACCAATATTTAACATCCCCATTTACATTGAAAGCGTGATTCTGATTATGAGATGGTAATGAGGGGATTAGCCAGAAAGAGCCCCCCTGCCTGCCGCCCCCTCCCATTCTTCTCTTCATCACCCAGCACGTGGGCTTATTCTCCGAGGAGGTGTGGGGGAGGGTGTGGGTACTCCCACTGGGAGAGCATGAGAGATGCCAGAGCAGGGCAGGGGTCCTCCAAGACCCCATCTGAGGACCCCTTGTTCATCTCTGGAATCAATTAGCCTTAGAAGGGGTGATGGGTGAGATGCGAGACACCTGACTCTGAGGGTCCTTCCTTTCTTTCCTCGCCACCCACCCCCAGCCTCTGCTGAGCTACCCGCCCCCCCCTCTGATTTTGTTTGGTATTTCAGACAGGTAAGCTTCTTATGTCACACTTTCCCTCTGAGGTAGAGGGGTGAAGTACAAAAGTCTGGGGGTAGGGGGTGAACTTTTGCTTTGGCTCCTGGCTTCTCTGACTTAATCTGAAACCCATTCTCCTCCCCTAAATTCCCAGCCTCTCTGGAATGGCACCCCCATCCCCCTTGTCCCAGACCCTGCCTTTTAACCAGGCAGCAGTTTATCTCTGGCTCTTCTTGTGGGGCGAGGGGTGGGGGATGGAGAGAACCCAAGGGGGTCACCCATCCTGAGGCCCCGTTTGTTGGTGGACAATTGCGCTCAGACGGGATAATTCAGTGTGTGATTGTGGTCACGCCCCCCCTTTTGTGCCCCTTTCAGAGCCAATCTCCCAGGCCCAGATGGGTTAATCCATAATGCAGACGAGCAAGTAATTGGCTGTCAGCCCGGCCCCCTGCACCCCCTCCCCTATTAGTGCCACTGCCCTAATGAAGCCCAGCTTGGAGAGCCCCCTTCTCAATGAGGCGCCAGCCCCAACCAAGCCAGGCACACATGTGTCTCCGCTGCTCTGCCTGAAGCCTGGCTCCCTTCAGGGACCCACAGCCCAGCCTCCCCGGGGTGACCCAGCTGCCAGGGCTGCAGCGGCCCGGGGGGAGGCTGTGATGGATGGGAGGGAGTTAGTTAATAGAGCCCAAAACACATGGGCCCTGTCCCCACACCGACCCTCCCCCTGCACACACACACACTTTTACAGCTTCCTCTGACAGCAGCCCTAGCCTTTGGAAATAGCCCCATAGAATATTTCCCACTCCCTTCTCCAACCTAAGCTGTGTCAAAATAGGACCTAAATGGGGGGCATGAAGCTGCTTCTTTGATGCTGCCTCAAGTCATTGCTGTCCACGCTAGCCCCAACCTCTGCCAACTTAGGTCTTCTTGTAGGTTTTGGGGAGAGATATCTCAAGGCGGTATTAAAAGGTGAGCTTGACCCTCAGTCTCCAATGTCTCAGCTAATATTAGAACCTTACCAAGAGATTTCTTTTCCTTGGCCCTCGGATTCCATCTCTGTTTCTTGATCCTGTATGTCTTCTGAACCACTGCCCAAACAATCGTTTAGCTAGAGCCGGAGCTAGAACTGTGGCAGATAACCACAGATAAGGGCTGTTCTCTTTGTTGGAGCTGCTGCCTCTTGTACTGGGCTTCCACGCCAGGTTTGAGCCCCTTTCTCTGGAAGGATTCAAGCCAAGACAGGATGAGATTTGTTTAAGATGTCATAGAGGGAGTTTTGGGAGAGGGTATTTGCAAAGGGACCTACCACTCTTTGATTCCCTTTATTTCCTGTTCCCACATCCTTGTCTCATCTTTTCCCCCAATGCAAAGAGTGATGGCCTTGCTGATCCTTTTTTCCAAACCAGTGGAAAAAAAGGTGAGACTGGCTGCTGCCTGGGCTTGGGCTGCTCCTGTGTGCTCACTGAAGTGACAACAGTCCTGGACACATAATCTGCCTGCCTCCTTCCTCTACTTAGCACCTTCAAAATGATAATTTTATATTTTCCACTATTAATGAACAAAATATTTTTAAATGGAGAAAAGATGGAAAAATTGTGTATATTCCCTCATACCTAACCACACATTGCTTATATTTTGGCTTATTTTTCTTTCCAATATAGGAAATCATTCAACACAATGAAAATATTTGCTACATGTCTTCTATGTGCCAAGCATGCTGCTTATAATTTTTCTACATGGATCATAACTCCAGATCCTGGTTTTCCTCTTCTCTTGCCCTACAACAGGCAAACTTCTCATCATGGAATATTTGAGAATTCTCACATTTAGAGATAGGAGTCTCAGGGCCTATCAAAGTTGGAGCCTATGAGGGGCTCCAAAGTCACAGTGGGCAATCCCTCTATGATTAAGATCATGGATAGGAAAATAAGGCCTCCATGCTGATAAGTGCAGGGCTCAGGGGGTGGAGGCAAGTGACCCTGAGAAAAGTCTAGTCCCATTTCTGATTAGATGAAAGAGTAACACTGAGCAGTGAAATATCATTCAGAGGTTGCTTCTAGGAAATGTTGAATATTTATGAGCTATGCAATCAAGACCTAGGAGGTAAGGCTTTAGAAATAAACAGGCAGCAGGTTGGGGGGAGGGAAGGATGGAAAGGGAGAGAGACATGGAGAAAGGAGAGGGCCCCATGAAAGGAAGGAAGGAAGGAAGGAAGGAAGGAAGGAAGGAAGGAAGGAAGGAAAGGCATTCTGACCATGACCATTACTGGTCAAAATAGTGACTTCTCTGCTGCTCCTAAAGTCTAGTTGAATTTCTACTCATCATGTAGATGGGGAATGAGGCTGAAGTTTTCTAGGTCAAACTGTGCTTCCTTCTGGGGGCCCACAGAGATCTCCGAGTCATTTTCACTCCAAGGAATTGAGCTCCAGGATATGTCATGAAAAGGAGCCCCTTATGGTATAGAAAATCAAGGATGGGCATAGAACAGTGAAAGGAAGCACTCCAGGCAGAGGGATCCCCATAAGTAGAGGAGATAGGTCTAGTATTCAGGGTAAATATAAACAAATCTTTGAATACACACAGGCAACCAAAGAAACATGGAAAATAAAGACTTAGTAATATAAGGTGAAAAACTGTTCACATGTATATTTAACCCAAAGTATTTCCATCTGAATGTAAATCGTGAGAGGCAAGGGACCAGTCCTCTTTAATTGAAAAATGGAACATCCTCTGTTGGATGCAGGGGGTTTCAAGATCTTAATTAGTCTCTTCCTTTGTGAATTTGATGCTCCGGTACAGATTGAGAGAGATAAAGAACAGAGTCCATTTCTGACTTCCTGAAACTATGAAACTGTCGGAAATTACAGAAATGAGCAAATACAAAGAGCAGTAGGTTTAGTAATGGTAGGTACCAGGGACTAAGGAATATAGGAACTAAAAACAAAATGGGAGAAAAGACCTGGACGTCTTAGTGGATTATACTCAACAAAGTGATGGTAGAAGTTATTCTGTTATTAGAATTATATATAAGAGTAGAATGTTGGGGGAGGAATGGAGGGAGTCTTCGACCTGCTGTCCTCAGTTGCAGGTCTTTCACAGAGATGTGGTACATGAAGCATATAGGTATAGGTTTAGCCTGAGTTTGAATACTGGATCCTCAATTTACTAACCAAGTAACTTTGGGAAAGTTACTTGACCACTCTGTACCTATGTCTCCCCCTCTGTAAAATGAGGATAATAACAGTGACTGTTTGTAGAGGTTTTTTTTTTTGTTGTTGTTGTTGTTGTTGTTGTTCGTAGAGTTTTTTTAAGAGAATTAAGTGAGTAAAGCACTTAGAACAGCCCTGGTGATCATAAGTTTACAATAAATGTTATCTGTTGTAATTCGTGTCTTCCTTAACATTAAATGAGCACTGACTATATGCTATGCATTAAGTAAGACACCAGGGGTACAAAGATAAATAAGATACATTCTACGGGGGAACTTGGAGCTTATGGGGGATGATAGGTGTAAGCAAATCATTAAAACATTTTATGTTAAATTATACAGGAGGGGAATAAAGTACATGGTGTGGGAGGATACTGCAGTCTATGTGGGAGGGTCGGGGAAGGCTTCATTAATCAGGTGACTAAAGCTGGATTGCCAGGATGAAAGGAATCCAGCAGGTGGAGAATAGAGGGGAGAGGCTTTTCGGGGAAAAGTCGGTGGGAAACACCACACCTGACAGAAATAAAGTTGCTTGGTGGTGGGGTATGGATGCCAGAGGGGTGAGGGTAAGTGGTGAGGTTGTGTAGAAGATCGTGGAAAGGCAGACAGCATCTGGACTATGGCTATACTTGGGAGCCACTTGTGTGGGGTCGATCTTGTAGGATTTAAGGGGCCATTATAATTCCTAACTGAGGGAGTGACATGGTCAGATTTGAACATTATGAACATTAGAGCTGAGCACGTAGCTCAGTACTTAGTAGGTGCTTACTAAATGGGGGATGAACAACTCTATGACAATTCCCCAAAGCAGCAGCAGTGTGGAGAATGGATTCTGGGTGGAAGACTGGAGGTAGGAAGTTAGTTTGTAACTGTTAGAATGAAACATAGTAAGGCCTACACTGGAGCTGGGCCGGAGGGGCAGAGCTGATAATACACCTCTCAGAAACTCACTGCAGTGGCATGCGCAGCTCAGAGTTTAAGGCGAATACGGAGAAGTTAGAAGTCCAAAAGAGGGATCCCTGGGTGGCGCAGCGGTTTGGCGCCTGCCTTTGGCCCAGGGCATGATCCTGGAGACCGGGGATCGAATCCCACGTCGGGCTCCCGGTGCATGGAGCCTGCTTCTCCTTCTGCCTGTGTCTCTGCCTCTCTCTCTCTCTGTGACTATCATAAATAAAAATAAAAAAAAATTAAAAAAAAAAGTCCAAAAGAAAGATCCTGTATACATTTGTAACCCAAGAATATTAAAAATTGGAGTAAACAAATACGGGGTGTTGAAGATCTATATGATGAAAACCTTAAAATTATTAAAGGGCATAAACATGAGGCAGTCATATCACCTTGTTCCTTGCGGCCGGTTTTAGTTCCCAGTTAGCTGTCTTCCACCAACTCTTCCCCTGCTCTAATTCTTGATGGTTTTAATGACCACTTAGATGATCCATCCAATATCCTTGCTGCTTAGTGTCTTGACCTCTCCTACCACAATCTTGTCAGCTCTACCCTAGCCATTAGTGCCTGTGGTCATACCCTGGCCGACATTGTCATAACCAATAACTGAATGACTTCATGATCTTAATTTCAAGCATTTTCATTTCCAATCATCATCTTCTATTTTTTTCCTGTTCACCTCTTCTGGTATTCCAACTCCCACAAACTTTAGACCCCATCAGGACAGTCCTTTGATCAATTCTTTCCATTGATCTCGACTCCTTTTCACTGTCACTTTTTTCAGTTTATCAACTCATAGCTCTACTTCCCTTTTTACTCAACCATCAGAATCAGGTTTTTTGCGCACGTTCTCAACTTCCCTACCTCTCACTTCTTTAAGCTTGTCTGGCTCACCCACAAAGATGGGAAAATCCAACTCTCTACCTCTTCTGCACTTGCAAAAGCTGGTATGGACATGGAAAAAATGCAAACCATGTCTCACTTCTATTTTTATTTTATTCTTTGAGAGAGAGCATGCATGGGGGAGGGGCAGAAGGAGAGGGAGAGAGAGAGAATCTCTCCCCCAATGCAGCCCACAGCCTGGCTCAGTCTCACAACCCTGAGGTCATGAAGCTGAAATCAAGTCCGATGCTTAACCAACTGAGCCACTCAGGCGTAGCAGTTGTCTCACTCTTAATTCATGGTTGCTAACTTCAAGAAGGCCTCTAATCTGCCTAGCAATTACACTGTATTTTTTCAGGTGTTAAGTCTTCTGCTCCCCCACACAACTGTTACACACTCTCCTCTCTTCTCAGACCGTCAACACCTCTCCCTCTATCTTCATTCTTAGCTGATAACTTTGCTTCCTATTTCATGGGGAATCGAGAAACAATCAGAAGAGTACTCCCACTGGCTCCCGCCACATCTTATCACCTATTTGTATGTGTCCAGACATCCTACCCTTTGTCTGTTACTGTGGATGAGCCATGTTCCTAAGTGAACCTGTTCATCTATGGACTAGACTGCATCATCTCTCCTATATAAAGGACATTACTGCAGCAACTGTCCCTTCTCTTCTTTGTATCATGGATTTCCTTTCTCTATTAGATAATTTCAGTCAGCACATAAACATAAGTTTGTTTCTCCCATAGGGATATAAATATATTCTGATCCCACTTTTTTCAGCTATCTCCCTACACATCTGAAATCAAGTCATTTCTTTTGGCAAAATCAAGTCATTTCTTTCCATTTACTCTTGAATCCACTCCAATCAGATTTTGCCTCCACCAGATCCACCAAAACTACTTCTCACATGGCCAACAGCAGCATCCACATTACTAAATCCAGTGGTTGGGCAGCCCAGGTGGCTCAGCAGTTTAGCACCTGCCTTCGGCCCAGGGCCTGATCCTGGAGACCTGGGATCAAGTCCCACGTCAGGCTCCCTGCAGGGAACCTGCTTCTCCCTCTGCCTGTGTCTCTGCCTCTCTCTCTCTCTGTGTCTCATGAATGAATAAATAAAATCTTTAAAAAAATCCACTGGTTAATCTTTGTTTTCATCCTAGATGATCTTACTCCACTTACCATGGATCCCTCCTCCATCACTTGGGTTCTCCTTCTTGATTTGGGTTCCAGGACATCATGGTCTCCCAGATTCTCTCTTATCTCTCTGACCCCTTCTTAGTTTTCTTTTTGCTTCATCTTCAACTTCCTAAATTCTAAATGTTAGAGTTCGCAGAGGCCCAGTTCTTGGGCCTGTCCATTTTATTCTATCTCCCTTGATGATCTCATCTACTTCTATGGCTTTACATACCACTTATATGATGAAGACTCTCAAATTTCTATCTCTAGTCTAGACTGCTCTTCTGAGCTTCAAGACTAATTCATCCAACTGCCCATGTGACGACACTACCAAGGTTCTTATCATCTCTCCTTTTTAAAAAAGACTTTATTTATTCATGAGACACACACACACACACACACAGAGGCAGAAACATAGGCAGAGGGAGAAGCAGGCTCCATTCAGGAAGCCTGACGTGAGACTCGATCCCAGGTGTCCAGGATCAGGCCCCGGGCTGAAGGTGGTGGCGCTAAACCGCTGAGCCACCCAGGCTGCCCAGTTCTTATCATCTCAAACTTAACATGCCACAAACAGAATTTCCTAATATTATCCATTGAGTCTAGGCTTCCCCATCTCAGTAAAATCTTGTAGCTCTAATTTAAAAATATATTCAGAATCTGGCTATCACTCGTCACTACTGGTATCACGCTGGTCCCGTCACCATCACCACTTGTCTGTGTTACTGCAAAAGCTTTCCAACTTAAAAAAAAAAAAAAAAAAAAAAAGCTTTCCAACTGTTTTCCCTTCTCGACCCTTGCCTTATCGTCTGTCTGTTCCCATCACAGCAGCCAGAGAAATCCTATTAAAGAGAAGTCAGACTATGTCAGTCCTCTGCTCAAAAGTCTTGCTATGTGATTTTGGGGAGTTTATTTAGGTAAAATTACTTCAGTTACTATCCTTTCTTAGGCCCACTTTTCTCGTCTGAAAAATGGAGATAATAGTACCTACCTCATAAGGTTCCTGTAAGAAGTACACAAGAATATGTCTTCAACATGCTCAGACCAGATCCCTTGTCTATTTTTCTCACACAGGTTGTTCCTACCTGCAGAACTGTGTCTGGAATGTAGTTGGTACCTGGTAAACATCTGCTGGGGGGCTGAAAGAATAGAACCTCTCAATAAACATTAACTGTTCTCAGCTATTATTTACCTCTACAATTTCACTTCTAAGAATTTATCCTAGAGTTATGCATGTGTGCAAAGATATATGTATGTTTATTTGCAGCATTGCTTATTTAAAAATAAAAGATACGGGGATCCCTGGGTGGCCCAGCGGTTTAACGCCTGCCTTCAGCCCAGGGGGTGGTCCTGGAGTCCCAGGATCTAGTCCCACGTTGGGCTCCCTGCATAGAGCTTGCTTCTCCCTCTACCTGTGTCTGTCTGTCTGTCTGTCTCTCTCTCATAAATAAAATCTTTTAAAAATATAAATAAATAAAAATAAAGATACAATCCAGATTTCCATAAATAGGAGACTGATTACAAATGTATGATAAATCCATACAAGGGAATATTAGGCAGTCACCAAAGTTAAAAGAATGGAGATACATATACTGATATGAAACAATGCCCTAAAAATATTGATAAGTTAAAAAAATCAAGGTGCCAAACAGTACATACAACATGATTATATTTGTGTTTTTAAAAGGATAGATATATATATATGTTTTTTTAAAGTCTGGAAAGATACACAGGAAACCATCAGTAGACCCCAGACAAATGGGTCTATAGGATGAAGGACTTAAGAATGGTGAGGACGTTTGGAGCACCTGGGTGGCTCAGTTGGTTGAGTCTATCCAACTCTTGATTTTGGTTCAGGTCATGGTCTAGGGTCATGATATGGAGCCTGGCATCAAACTCCATGCTTGGCACAGAGTCTGCTTGAGATTCTCTCTCTCCCTCTCCCTGTGCCCCTCCCCCCCTGCCTGTGTGCTCTATAAATAAATAAAAAGTAAAATCTTAAAAATAAGAGAATGTGTGGGGACTATTCATCTTATACTCTCTTATTCTGCTTGGGTATTTTTGCATATGCATGTATTATGCCTATAATAACAAAACTATTTTCTTTTTTAAAAAATATTTTATTTATTTGAGATAGAGAGAGGTGGATCATGAACAGAGAAGAGGGGCAGAGGGAGAAGCAGATTCCCCGTGGAGCAGGGAGCTGGATATGGGACTCGATCCCAGGACCCCGGGATCACAACCTGAGCCAAAGGCAGACGCTTAACCAACTGGGCCACCCAGACATCTCCAAAACTATTTTCAAAACTAGCAAAATAGGGCCCCCAGGAGAGCATCAGGAATAATAGCAGGGGGAAGCGGGCAAGAAAAACAAGAAAAGAAGGCCTTTGGGTTGAATTGTATCCCCCCAAACTCATATCCACCTGCAACTTCAGAATGTGACCCGATTTGGAAATAGGATCTTAGGAGAATTAGTTAAGAAGAGATCACACTGGGATCCCTGGGTGGCGCAGCGGTTTGGCGCCTGCCTTTGGCCCAGGGCGCGATCCTGGAGACCCAGGATCGAATCCTACATCGGGCTCCCGGTGCATGGAGCCTGCTTCTCCCTCTGCCTGTGTCTCTGCCTCTCTCTCTCTCTCTCTCTCTCTCTCTCTGTGTGTGTGACTATCATAAATAAATAAATAAATAAATAAATAAATAAATAAATAAATAAATAAAAAAAGAAGAGATCACACTGTGTTGGTGTGGGCCCTAACCCAAGGACCACTGTCCTTATAAGACACACACACACACACACACACACACACACACACACACACGGAAGAATGCCATGTGAAGACAGAGGAAGGGACTGGAGTGCAAGCCGAGGAATGCCAGCACCCACGAGAGGCAGAGGCGGGAAGAGGTGAGGAAGGATTTCCCCTAAGACTTCAGACAGTGCGTAGCCCTGCCAACACACTGGCTTCAGACTTCTAGCCTCCAGAACTGTGAGGGAATACATTTCTGCTGTGTGAGGCCAACTAGTTTGTGGTGCTTTGTAACAGCAGCCCTAGGAAATGAATATAAGGAGGGTAGGGGGTAGGCAGAGAGGTTAGTGGGCTCTGAGGGGCCAGCTGTGAGGACTAACCAGATGTATTCACTAAACCAGTATTTATGGAGTGCTTGCTCTGTACCAAGTTTTACAAAAGGAACCAGGAAAGCTCTTTCTCCCCCACCCCTTGTTCCATCTGTACTGGGGTGTGGGTATTTCTACCCAGGTGCCTCCAGATTTCCGGACTTGGTAGAGTGTGTTGCAAAGTGTCTCCCCGCAGGCTCCCCCACTGGAACCCTGTGGGGAAAGGGGTACTCTTGGGTAGGGGGCCCTGGCTTATTATCTCAGCAGCTACAGGGGTTGAGCCAACAAACCCTGGCTCCTGCCGGGGCAGGCTCCTGCTGTCTGCTTTCCAGCCGGGTATCTGCTCTTTGCTCTCTGAACCCCCCTCCTGTTTGGCCCTCTGGCCCCTGCCGACAGGGTCACTGCCCCCTGGCATCCTCACTCTGAAGCCAGTAACCCTGCTGGGCCATTCACCAGCATAGCCTAGTGGGGGTGGGGGACAGATGTTCGTATCTTGCCTCCCCCCCCTTCCAAAACACACACATATGGTCAGAGTGAACCAGTGCCCTGGGAAGGGGTCCAGGCAGAGAGAGTAATGGGCGGCCACAGGCTCTAGGGGGATGTAAATGGACTGGGCGGTATGTCTGGGTGTGTGTGTGTGTGGGTGTGTGTGTCCGTGTGCACGCACTGGGGAGACAGTGACAGTAATCAGTGTGAGATGGGGGTTTGTCCTCAGACTACCCTCCTGGGCAATTACATGCCAGCAGCTCCTTCCACTACCAGCTGGCATGCAGGCCTGGGACCACCAAGAAGCCTCCTGCACAGCCCCCAGCTTGGTCACTGAAAATTCCCACCCACATTCTCTGGCCTGTGTGCTGGCACCTGGCCAAGGGAGTTGGCTGGGGGTAACTATTCTCTCCCTCAACACACACACACACACACACACACACAGAAAACACACACACACACACTTCTTCCCCCTAGATGCCATAACCCTATCAGAACAAACTTTCCCCATCCTCCCTGCCTGCTGCTACTCTCTCTTCCTTCTGCCAACTTCCAAATCTCCTTTTCTCTTCCTCACTCTTTTAAAAATGCAGACTGTATTATTGATAAGACTCTGGAAATGATGTAGTCTCCTGAGGCAGTAGAAGAGAGGAGCCCTGAACTCAACTTTGATTCTTTTCTTCAGCCTAAGGTGGAAACTTATAAATCAATCGAATGGACCCCCAGACAAGGGCTCCCCGATTTCAGCACATACGCAGAGTATTTTAGGTGCTGCACGAGCATGTACAGTCTACAGGTAAGGAAATGGAGATAGATGTAGGGAGTGATTTACTCTGTGCAAGAAGTAGAAGCCAGAGTTGTGTTGGTATGCTGCGGGAGGGGAGGCACGGCTAGTGAGGAGACAAATAGGAGGCAAACTGCTTCTAGAATGGTCTATGGGAACAGTCCAGAGAGATGCTGGACTTGAAAATGTACAGGGCCAATTTCCAGGCTGCTCATCTGATTTTACTATATTTTTAAAAACTTATTTATTTGTTCGAGAGGTACAGAAAGAGGCAGAAACATAGGCAGAGGGAGAAGCAGGCTCCCTGCAGGGAACCGATGTGGGTCTCAATCCCAGGATCCCAGGATCACGCCCTGAGCCATAGGCAGATGTTCAACCAATGAGCCACCCAGGTGCCCCTGCCCATCTGACTTTCAATAAAGGAAAGAAGGGAAAGCCAGGGCTTCTGAAGAACCGCAAGGTGTAACCCCTGCTGGGCCTTCTCTGTCTTGTCTCTGTCCCAGTGTCTCCCAGGCCTAGCGCTCTAGGAGCCCTAGGGCAGGAGAAGGGAACTTGGGAGGTGTTTATTCTCCAGAATAGCTCTAGTTGAGTACTCGTCTTCTTTTTACATTAGGTCTGAGTTGGCTTAAAGGGAGAGTATTCTAGAGACATGACATATCTAGAGATATTCTTCTGTTCCAAGAAGGAAGGAACAGAGAAATAGGAAGAGAGGTGGGGTAGGAAAAAGAACATACCAAGGGGTGAGGTGTAGAGGAGATTCAGGCCAGGGGAGTCCCAGGAAGGAGAGTGGCCCCATTATTTGTCCAGGCTCCAAACCAGGATGACTGGGATTAGGAAGCAGCCTCGCCCATGGGCTGAATTGAAGCCTCCGCTCAGGGAACCCTGAGCAAATACGCCCTGATCCTCACATAAAGGGCCAATTAACTGCGTTGTCTCTGGGAACAAATCCGCTAACAGGGTGACAAGCCCCTAGACGCTGGCAGGCCCTGTGTTTGCTGAGAGGCCGACCGGGAGCAAATCAGGGGATTAGGATGGGGCAGGAGCCACATGGTGGGATGCAGTTTACTGTCTGCCGCAGCCCTCCGAGCCAGCAGGGGCCAGGTGCCAGGACCCCGGGTTTCTGTCCTGGCTTAGCCTCTGGTGTGATGGAAGCTGGGTGACCCCGGTCAGCGGGAAACAAAGCAGAGGGCCCCAGACCCGGAAATCTGAAGGAAATTTAAGTCCAGAGTGGTGAAGTCTTGGAACGCCTTCTGGGCTGGTCATTCATTCCTGAATGCGTTGATTTCTGGTGAGGGAAACCTATCCCGTGCGGGCTCTCTGACCTGAAGGCAGTGTGGCCCTGGAGCAAGGGACAGCGTCAAATCCCATGTTTTAGAATCCTGACTTGTCAGAGAGGATGTTCGCTAGCCCCTCGTGGTCTACCCGAACTTAGGTCAGCCTCAAGGTCTGCTCGGATTGAAGCCCTTTGTGGGGCGTCAGGCCCCAAGTTCAGCCCGGCAGACGAGGTGCTGAAAGAACAGCTCCCAGGGCTCTGCCCCCGCGCGGCTGTCTCCGCACCCCACACCCCTTCCAGCCTTACAAAGTCCAACGCAGAGCTGACTCGAGGTTGGGGGATGAGGGGTGGGTAGGGAGTTGCCTAAACATGTTAGTTAGTTTGAGGCCCCAGGGGCCTACATGTGGATTGAGGGTGGAGTTTTGGGACAAGCCATCCAGCCTTTGTGAAAAAGTGTCCATCTAGTTCCCTTGAGCGCTCCCTGCCTGAATACTTCAACTCCTGAATGTGCTAACTGTGGGCTCTATGACCATGTAGCCTCCGCCTGTCTGGATCCCCTCGACCTGTTCACCTAGCCGCTCTGGGTCAGAAGCAGCCACCCCACCGAGGTGGTATCATCATGCAGAGCCCAATGACTGGGCTAGAACCCCACCACTCAGCCATCAACACGGTCTTACCCCCAGATAGGTAGGCCCAGGTCTCTCTCTCCCTTGAGCCCCCAGTGCTATCTCCAGCCTAGGAGAGTGAACAAGTGAGTGTAGTGTGCGCACACACGCGCAGGTGGACAGGTGGGTAAGTGATGGGGGACTCCGAAATCTTCAGGTAAAAAGAGAAAACTCAGAAGCAGGCTGGATGGAGGAGAGGGGGTCATGGTTTCTCCCCACTGCTCCCCATTGGAAGGACAACCTTTATCATTTGAAGATTTGCAGGAGTTTTGCCTCAACCCCTTCCCTTCTCTTGCACTTGCCTTTACAGAAACTAATATTGCTCTCCTTGTCTTTGTCCCGGACTCTGCTTTCGGTCTCCTCAAGAAAGTAAAAACAATTTAATAAACCGTGTCATCGCAGGGCAACGCAAAAGTCCGCAGATAGATGCCAGAGGCATGCATATGGATGCCAATGCCGGGGTTCCTTGGGCCTTCCCCCTCCCGCGGTACCCTCCTTGCTCGGAGCTCCCGCAGGTACTGCTAGACTGGAGCGTCTGGAGCGGGACTCCCAGTCAAGGGGCAGCACCTGGTCCCACGGTCTCTCTGCTGCAAAACGGGCGACTAAAGGGGTGGACGCGCCCTGCAGTGATTCCCCACCCACCCCAGCTCCCGCTCCAAACCACCCCAGCCTCTGCACTCCGCAGCTAAGCCCCGGGACTTGGGAAGACATGCAGGCCCGGGCTTTGAGAGCTAGAGGCACGGTCTTGGTCTTAGCCTAAGGGCGCGGAAAAGAGAGACTGGATTCCTGTTTTGAAGTCAGTCTGAAGGGCAGAGTCCGACAGAGCCTCCCATCCCTCCTCTTGGCTGCTTTGAGAAAGGAGGGAAACTCTGTCTTGCCGCGTCCAGACCCCGACCCCGGACACCGGGCGCGGGGCGGGGACTGCAACTCGCGCGCTGCGCGACTCGTCTCTGGCCCTGCTAGTGGCCATCGGGGTGGGGACGGGAGGGTGGAGGGAGGCGGATTAATCCCTTAATTACGCCGTGATCGGCGTGGCACCTGCTTTCCGTCCGCCCAGCTCCCAGGGGACCCCGGCACTGGGGGGTGGAGAGAAGGACGGGGAAGGAGGAGGGCGCGCGGAGGCACGCACCGTACCCAGGCGCGCCGGCCGGAGAGCGGCACCGTGGCTGGGGCAGCGCGCAGAGGCTGCGGAGGGGCGTCCGGCTCCCGGCCCGCGGGTCCCAGACCCAGGGGCTGGGCCCCGAGCCCCCCGCCCCGGTCCCGGCTGGGTCGCGCCATGCTGCGCTACCTGCTGAAGACACTGCTGCAGATGAACTTGTTCGCGGACTCCCTGGCGGGGGACATCTCCAACTCCAGCGACCTGCTCTTCGGCTTCAACTCCTCGGTGGCGGCGCTCAACCACAGCCTGCTGCCCCCCGGCGACCCCTCTTTCAACGGTAAGACCCTGCCCCGCGGGGACGTCGGATCCGGGGACGGGGTAAGGTGGGAGGGCGGCGTGGAGGGGGAGGCCGAAGCGCTCGCGCCTCGAGGTCGGGGCCAAGGGGCGCCTCCCTGTGCCTCCTGGGGAGGGCGGGGACCGACCAAGGGATAATCTGGGGTTTCGAGCGCCCGAGGGGGGTTTCGGCGGAAGATCAGCCCAGCCGACCCCGACGGCCACCCCCAGCGAGGAGAACCGGCCGGTGATGGGCGAGCACGGAGCCGAGGGAGGCGGGGCCCCCGGCCCGGGGCGCGGCGGAGGCAACGCGGTCGCCGGCGGGCCCGGGCCAAGCCGCGCCACTCGTGACCCGGCCGGCCTGCAGGTTTTCCTTCGGGACCCCGCGTTTCCCAAGAACTCACTTCGGACTAGAGTGAGGAGGCTAGAGCGTGGGATGCGTTTGCGACAGGGGGCGACAGAAGCGGAGCCCGTTTTAGGGAAACTTAGAAGTTTGCCCCGCAGAGGCGGAGCTCACAGCCGGCCCACGCGGCAGAAGTGCGGCGGCGAGGTCGTTACCGCTAATTACGGTGATTAATAAATGACTGGGACAGCGCGCCCTCCCCCAGCTCCGCAGTCCCTCCCCGGCGCGCGGAGAGGCCCGATCCCGCCCCCTGCCGGCCGCGCCGGGAATCCCGCTCTCCCGGACCCCTCTGCCGTGTCCCCTCTGCTTCCTCCCGTCCCCATCCCTTAACATCCACCCACTCGATCTAGGGACAGCACGGTCCTGGAAACTCAAAGATGACCAAAAAGGAGACCTCGGCCATGTGCACGTGTGAGGGGTAGTCCAGGTGCTGGGGAGGAGCCCCAGAGCTTCATTAGCATGATCATTAGCTATTCATTAGCTGCTGTCGGAGCATCTCCTGAGACCGGGAATGACAGGGAAGAAATTCCAGGGAAAGGGCGCCTGCAGCTGTGTCTACAGGAATTAGGGGGACCAGAAGGGTGTGGTATGTACGAGGGGGCAGGGACGGAGGAGGTGGCAAACGAGCTGGGTGTCTCCAAATTCCTGGCCCTCCTTTGGGTTCCCAGGAGATTAAGCACAGAGCCCTTCTCACCCACCGCGCAGACACACCTCTGCTCCCCCAGCGCTCAGTTTTCACCATTCACTGTCTCATTTATGCCTGAAAACGTTAAGGAGGTATTAGGGATGGCATTGATGGCCACATTTTGCAACCGAGGAGACAAATTTAGAGAATATGAAAAGTGCTCCAGTGGTCACAAAGGCAACACAGAGCTTAGCAATAATGAATCTATTTCCATCAGATCCTAGGGTTATGCAATGGGGGAGAAAGGGATACTGGGGCCTGATAGAATCTGATAAGGTCAGGTGGGCTAGGGAGGAAGAGGCCCTAAGTAATCAGGGAATTACCATATTTATTGAGCCTTCCCCCAAGTGCTTTACATATATTACGGTCTTGTGACAACCCTCACTGCTCCCATATTTAAAACAAACGGAGACTCAGACGAGCTCCATAATTTGCCCAAGTTCGTACAGCCAGGAAGTGTCAGATCTGAGGTTCCCAGCCCAACCTGGTTCCAAGACAATCCCTGAGTTCTCAGTTGCTCTAGCGTCGGCTCTGCCTCAACTGGGACTGGGATGGGATTCAGGAGTGGAGACAGGTGACAAACAGAGATTTCCATTGGTAAGGAAGGAAATTGAGAAAAATCATTCCCCTCCCTAAGTGGGAGGGAAACTGATCCTGTCTCAGCCAGTTAAATAAACTCTCCCCAAGACAATGTCAGTATGGGGCACCCCTTCCAGCTTTGTCTCCATAGGAGCTTCTAAGAGTAGGGATGCGGGAATGAGGCCCAATCCCACACCGAGGCCAGGAGCTAGAGGTCCCGGAGGATTTTGGAACAGATCCAGAGGGGCGCGGGCGGGGGAAGGGTAAGGCGGAGAACAGAAGCGGGGTAGTTCTGGTTAGTGCAGGACGCCAAATTATGCGAGGCAGCAGCGGCGCCTACTGGCCGCCACCGGTTACAGACCCACTTCGGACGAAGTTGGGAGTGTCTGAGCCTAAAGGGCTCCGGGATCCTGGATTCCAAAGCAACTGAAGTAGATGAAGCCGGCAGGAGTCTGTAGGCCAAGTGAGAGGCAGGAACAGAACACTCAGGTGAACGCATCCGATGAAACAAAGGAGAGGAACCCCCTTCCTAGTTAGTGATTCTTAGTCTTTCTCGGCTAAGGCAACCCGTAGAAAATCTGTGGACAGCTCCGCACCTCTTAGAAAAGGAGCATCACTCACATTTCCATTACCATTTTCATTAATTTCTGTGACTTCATGGGTTCTTCCAAGTATGATTGTGGAGTCAGTAAGAGGGCCACCTGGCTGGCTCAGTCCACAGAGCATGAGACTCTTGATCTCTGGGTCGTGAGTTTGAGCCCAATGTTGAGCATAAAGATTATTTAATTTAAAAAATGAGATAAAAAATAAATTAAAAACAACAACAACAACAACAACAAAGAAAGGTTGTGTGTCCATTCGTGGACTCCAGGTTGAGAACCTCTCCTGGTCCCACATTCCAGTCGGATCACTCTCACCTTACCTTTCCTAAGAGACTCCGGGCTGGCCCACGCTCTCCATTTTGCTGGCCCAGCACCATGCAGAGGCCAAGGACCACGTGTTGGCTCTGGTGCACCGCTTCAGGCAGCAAGGACAATCTGCAAACCAGCCAGTGTGGGAGATTGAATACCAAGGCCTAGAGGGGTGGTCTACTTGCCCAGACAAGGCCCAGTCACTCTCCACTTAACCTTGGCCAGAGAGAAGGCTGGTGTCTCTAGGCAGCCTAGAAAGCCGGCCTAGGAGCGCACGTCCTGATTCCTCTCTCCGGATCTGTCAATCTGGAGGCATAACCTTTCCAGCCTAAGAAGGGGGAGAGGACGTCTGCTCAGAGAGAGAATGGACCCTACAGAGGGAAAGGGGTCAGGGAGGGCAGGTAGGGTTGTGTTTCTCTCTGGAGCCTCCCCTTTAACCTCCCGAGGTCTAAATGCTCTGTGCCAACCCCCCTACCCTCAGCGTCAAGGGTCGAGCCGGAGGACGCGATGCCGCGCATCGTGGAGCAGCCGCCAGATCTGCTGGTGTCCCGGGGCGAGCCGGCCACGCTGCCCTGCCGCGCCGAGGGCCGGCCCCGGCCCAACATCGAGTGGTACAAGAACGGCGCGCGGGTGGCCACTGCGCGCGAGGACCCGCGCGCGCACCGCCTGCTGCTGCCCAGCGGCGCCCTCTTCTTCCCCCGCATCGTGCACGGGCGCCGCGCGCGCCCCGACGAGGGTGTCTACACTTGCGTGGCGCGCAACTACCTGGGGGCAGCGGCCAGCAGAAATGCCTCGCTGGAAGTGGCGGGTGAGAGTCACGTTGTCCTCTGGTTGGAGGGCACCAGGTAACCCGATCTAGAACCAGCCCCCATCTTCTTTCGGGACGGTGACCTTTGGTGTCTAAGGTCGCAGGAGGAAGCGGGCCTGGTATCTTTGCACCTGGGGAAGACTTTGGGTCTGTGATGATGCACCCCTCCCCAAAAACTTTCCTGGTGTCCTAGCCCAGTTATTCGTTTAGTCTCCTGGTCATTCATTCTCATTCTCTGTGTCTCTGTCTCTGTCCCTGTTCATCTATCTCTCCAGTCCTCCGTGATGATTTCCGGCAGTCTCCTGGAAACGTGGTGGTGGCAGTGGGCGAGCCAGCGGTGATGGAATGCGTTCCCCCCCGTGGCCACCCGGAGCCTTCCGTGTCCTGGAAGAAGGACAGTGCAAGACTCAGAGAGGAGGAGGGAAGGATCACGGTCAGGAGTGGTGCCATAGCTGGGGATCTAACCGGGCCAGGGCCATCATTAGGGGGCGGGGCCATAGGGTAGGGGGTTAGGCATGTCTCAAAGGAGGAAGGAGTGAATCTAAGTGTCTTGGAGGGTCAGGAAATAATGTCTTGGATGTGATAAGGCAGGAGATTTAAGGTCAGTGCATTAGCTCATCAGAGACTGAGAGTCAGCTCTCTAGTGAGGGAAAAGGATGGATAGGATGGAACTGGTATAAAATAGGTGGGGAGCAAGGTGCACCGGGAACTCGTGGCAGGTGGGTTGGGCTGTGGGAACAAAATGTAGACTGGAGTCCCCACCTTGGGCAGATCACTTAAGGATTCTTTATCTGATAAGTGGGTCAACGTCACTAGGCTTCATTGGCTCCCTGGGAGGATCAAATAAATGAATATGCTTTGATGGTTACAACAGACCAAAGTTACCATTATTACCCTGCAGATTCGTGGAGGGAAGCTGATGATGTCACATACACTCAAGAGTGATGCGGGGATGTATGTGTGCGTGGCCTCCAACATGGCAGGAGAACGGGAGAGTGGGGCAGCTGAACTTGTGGTACTGGGTAGGCACAGGGAGCTTGGGGGTTTAGGGGGTGTGCAGCCCGGGTAGTGAGAAGCCATGCAGATCCCCTGATGGTTCACTCACTCCCGCTCCATAGAGCGACCCTCATTCCTGCGTAGACCAGTCAACCAGGTGGTCCTGGCAGATGCCCCCGTGGATTTCCCATGTGAGGTGCAGGGAGATCCCCCACCCCGTCTACGCTGGCGCAAGGAGGATGGGGAACTGCCCACCGGCAGGTGAGAATCCCCTTCCTCCTGCCTGTAAGGAGACCCAACCAGCTCAAGAGCATACCCTGCCCTCTAAAACTGGACGGCAGGGATCCCTGGGTGGCGCAGCGGTTTAGCGCCTGCCTTTGGCCCAGGGCGTGATCCTGGAGACCCGGGATCGAATCCCACGTCGGGCTCCCAGTGCGTGGAGCCTGCTTCTCCCTCTGCCTGTGTCTCTGCCTCTCTCTCTCACTGTGTGCCTATCATAAATAAATAAAATAAAAAAATTAAAAAAATAAAATAAAATAAAACTGGACGGCAGACACCCTCTCACTTGACAACACAGGGAAATCCAGACCCTACCCAGCCTCCATCTCCTTTCACGGGTCTGTGGATACCAGCTTCTGTTGCTGTTGAGGCCTGCCTTGTCTTTATGTGTCCCAATCCTGGTGTCCGTCCTGGGGGAGAGAGAAGGGGTCTGTAGCTGTGGCCAACCCAGCCTGGGGGTGGGGAGTGGAGCAGGTATGAGATCCGGAGTGACCACAGCCTTTGGATCGGCCGCGTGACTGCCGCCGACGAGGGGACCTACACCTGTGTGGCTGAGAACAGCGTGGGCCGCGCCGAAGCATCTGGCTCCCTCAGTGTTCACGGTGAGCTCCCCCCTCCCGGGACTGCCAGACCAGGAATGAGCTGAGGGCATGGAGGGTGGGGTGAAGAGGAGAACGAGGGAGAAAGGACAGAGTGGGAGGTATGGGTGGGTCGCTCGAGGCTTTTAGGAGAGAAAGGAGGAGAAAGCTGAGCAGGCTTGAACAGGAATTGGATATCTGCTCCTCCTTAAGCCAAGCTTGGGCTTCTCTCTCCTGTTCCCTCAGTCTCCCTTCTGAGTGCCCTGACTCCCTGTCCCTTTATCGCCTCCCCCTTCCCAGTCCCACCCCAGCTGGTGACCCAGCCGCAGGACCAGATGGCAGCTCCTGGAGAGAGTGTGGCTTTCCAATGCGAGACCAAAGGAAACCCCCCACCTGCCATCTTCTGGCAGAAGGAGGGAAGTCAGGTAGGTGGCCAGCTCCGTGGGCCTTCCCACGAGCTTCCCCTCTGGGTCTTAGCCTCCCTCCTTCTACATTCTGCAGACTTCTCTCCGAGGTCTCGTCTGGGTACCTTTGGTCCTCCCAGAAACTGCTGCAGGTTATTTGGGAGGCTTAAATAAGATAACGAGAGTAAAAGGCCTGGGACATATTGAACACTTGGAAAGGAAATGATGCTAATAGGTTTAGGTGGAAGGAAACAGTCCTGTATGGTAATTCCCTGGAGACTCCTTCTATTTTAGGCAAGACTGTCCTGAAGATGTAGCGAATCCAGACGGACGCCTCCTCTCCCAGACACCCGGGGCTTGGGCTTTAATATGCTGCTCTGCAAAGTGTGTACTGACTGTACCAAAGCGGCTCAGGGTACAGGGAGTTGCTCATCTACTTACAAGGGACTCCCACCAGGGGGAGCGCACTGTCACCCCCTTGGCAAAAAAGTCCTGAATACCCACATGAACAGTAATGAGGTTCCAAGAAGAGTACCTCCTCCTACGGGAAGGGTGGGAATTTCACCACTAGGAAACAGGGTCAGTATAATAAAAATAAGTCTGACTGACCCTACCCCACTGGATAACCAGTTCTCCCACTGCCTCATTCCAAATCCACAGCCACAATTTTCCAATCTTCTCTAGCATCTGGGATTGCTGTATCTCAACTAGATGCTCAAATGAATAAAAATGCTGATGATAGTAGAGGATGAGAGTAGGTATGCATCAGGGGATCGGCCAGGTGCCCTTTACCTGTAACCCAAACCCCTTTCCCCACCTCCTATATATCTATGTAACATAAAACCAGAAAGAAGGGGGGAAATATTAAACCTTTATCACACAATGCATTAAAGGATTTTCATGATTACTCATTTAATCCTCATAACTGTCCCCTAAGAGTCAAATTTGGAGGGATTTGGGCCCAGGAAGGTTAAAGAGCTTGCTCAGAGTTGCCCAACTCATAAGTCACAAAGCTGGGAAGTGTACCCCCAAATCATCTAAGAGAATGTCCACATTTTTGTGAGTAGATCTAACTGGTTTACCCAAGGTCAGATAACTGGCAGTTTTGGGGACAGAGTAGGAACTAGAGACTTAGGAATTCTCTGAATTCTGGGGTTGATGGGAACCTTTCTCTCTGCCAAATTCCTGCTCATTCTCTACCTTTGGTTCTTTGCTCTGTCCCCAGGTTCTACTTTTCCCCAGCCAGCCGCTTCAGCCCAAGGGGCGCTTCTCTGTGTCTCCCAGAGGCCAGCTCAACATTACGGATGTGCAGAGCGGGGATGCTGGCTACTACGTGTGTCAGGCCGTTAGTGTGGCCGGGAGCGTCCTGGCTAAGGCCCTGCTGGAGGTAAAAAGAGGTAGGTGCTCATGGAGGTGCCCGGACCCATGGCCTGGAAGGACATAATGGCTTGAAGATATCTGCTTCTCTAGGATTCTATATAAGATGTCTGCAAGGGGAGGGGTGTGTTCCTGAGACATGGCCTTGAAGTTTGGAACTCGGCTACAGAAGCCACTAGTACATGGCTGGTCCCGGGCAGAGACTACAGATGGTTATCAAGGCCCCTCCAGTCTCTGGGGGAGGAGGAATGACGGATCAGAGAAGGAAGACAAGGGGCTGGTTGCCTGGACCCAGGATCCTCTCCTGAGGTGCTGAACTTCTTCCTCTCCCAGCCTCCTCCTTGGATGGGCTGCCTCCTATCATCCTCCAGGGACCAGCCAATCAGACGCTGGCACTTGGCTCCCCTGTGTGGCTGCCATGCAGAGTGACCGGGAACCCTCAACCGAGTGTCCGATGGAAGAAGGATGGGCAGTGGCTGCAGGGGGACGACCTCCAGCTCAACCTAATGGCCAATGGTACGCTGTACATCGCCAGCGTGCAGGTGAGCCTCATCCCTGGGACCTGAGTATCTGAGAGGGGTCATACAGTCCACATGCCCAACTCGTGGACATACCCGCTGGGACTGATTCCGTTTCTACTCTGTTCTCTTAGACCACCTAAAGTGTGCCAGGCCTTCCCCATCCTTCTGAATACCCACCTCCACCCCCTCCCCCTACCTTGCTCTGCTCCCAGTTTGCCAGTCCTCTACCCTCTCCTGCAGGAGATGGACCTGGGTTTCTACAGCTGTGTGGCCAAGAGTTCCATGGGGGAGGCCACATGGAGCAGCTGGCTTAGGAGGCGGGGTGAGTAGGGGTTAGTGAACTACGTCCCCATCTTCACCATCACCACTGTCACAGCTCCATGGCTTCTCCGGGAAGGAGGCAGGTTACATGGGGGCCATCCTTTTCCCGTCCGCCTACTTAAAGATTATCTCCTCGCTGCAGAAGATTGGGGAGTATCACCAGAGCCCCCTACAGAACCCAGTACCCCTCCAGGGCCTCCCTCTCAGCCAGTGGTCACTGAGATCACCAAGAACAGCATTACCCTGACCTGGAAGCCCAACCCGCAGGCGGGGGCCACAGTCACCTCTTATGTGATAGAGGCCTTCAGGTATGGAGAAAGTTTTAAATGCAAACCTGGAAAGTCAAAAGAAGGGAATCTTATGTCCTTAGGGTCTTTGCTGTGGTGGGGAGAGTTTTGTCAATTCCCTCTCCCAAGGTGAGGAGATAGTAGGGGGCCATAGAGAATGGACGAGAGGGAGTAGACAGGTTGGGGGATCCCTGGCTCAGACAACTCTGTCACCCCATGCCTATTGCAGCCAAGCAGCTGGCAACACGTGGCGGACAGTGGCAGATGGTGTGCAGCTGGAGACACACACGGTCAGTGGTCTGCAGCCCAACACCATCTATCTGTTTCTGGTGCGAGCTGTGGGAGCCTGGGGCCTCAGTGAGCCCAGCCCCGTCTCTGAGCCCATCCGCACCCAGGGTGAGTAAGGTCAGAGTCCCTGGCTCATGGATATGACACAAAACACGGCAGAGCACCCCTTCCCCCAAACTATGGCAGCATGGCCCCTCCTTTCTGCTGTTATGGGTCTCTCCTGGTAGCCCAGCCTAGAATAGGTCATGCCTCCCCTCACTGGGAGGACAAGAAAAGAGGGGAGAGAGGGAAATTCAGTCATCTCAGTAAGCCCCCCACTTCTGAGCCTATTACCCACAGATAATGTAGCTTATTAGGACTACAAGGGACCTTGGAAGGTTCATCTTCATGTTAGAGATGAGGAACTGAGGTCTCTAAAGCGTATATATGTAGTTATGCAGGAAGTGGATTCATATTAGCTGGACACCCAGGCCCACCTCTGGAAGCTATTCCCCTGAGCAGCCCCCTGCTGATCCTGGGGTGGGCTCTGGGCTACTAAGTAGTACAGTCTGCGGGGGCAGGGGGTGCAGCGGAGGTAGGATACAAGCACACTTAGCACACTTGTGGTCTAACTCCCTGTCACTGGTGGCCCCTGCTGAGTGGGCTTTTTGGTCCAATAGACAGCAACCCATCCAGGCCAGTGGAGGACCCATGGAGAGGCCAGCGGGGACTGGCTGAAGTGGCTGTGCATGTGCAGGAGCCCGTAGTCCTTGGGCTCCGGACCTTGCAGGTGTCCTGGACTGTGAGTGGGGCATCGGAACGAGCTTAAGGGCAGGGATGATGATAGGGGCCATAGGGACCTCCAGGAATGGGTACGGGAGAGTGGGAGGTGAGAGGCTGGGGAGGACAGGGAGGGTGGCGGAGGGCCAGGACCTGGAGGTCCCTGTCTCTCCTTCTGGTATGTTTTGTCCTGTCTACTATAGGTAGATGGCCCAGTCCAGCTGGTGCAAGGTTTCCGGGTGTCTTGGAGGGTAGCAGGTCCTGATGGGGGAAGCTGGACAGTACTGGACCTACAGTCCCCAAGCCAGCAAAGTACTGTGCTAAGAGGACTCCCCCCAGGGACCCAAATTCAGATCAAAGTGCAAGCCCAAGGCCAGGAGGGGCTGGGGCCTGAAAGTCCCTTTGTGACCAGGAGCATTCCGGAGGAAGGTAAGGGAAGTGATGCAAGAGCTGATGAGGAAACAACGGGAAAGAGGGAGTGGGGGAGGATAGAAGTTTGCATGGGAAGAGCAAGGGGGGTTGTGGGAGGAAGGGATGCCTGATACCTCAGTTCCCTAAGGTGATACCTGGGAGGGGGAAGGTTGGGGCAGGAGGGGTAGCTGGCAATGACTGTCTTTCTCACCATGCTCCACCGGGGGGCCCAGCCCCCAGTGGCCCCCCCCAGGGAGTGACAGTGGCCTTGGGGGGTGAAGGCAACAGCAGTGTCACGGTGTCCTGGGAACCTCCCCTCCCCTCCCAGCAAAATGGGGTGATCAAGGAATACCAGGTACAGGGGTTGAGAAGGGACCGGAGAAGGGACAGAAGGGACGGGAGGAGGGAGGTCCTAGGGGCTAGGGTCAGGGAGGAGGGAACCTAGAACTGGCTTTGGGGCTGGAGACGAGGTTGGGGGAGAGGAGAGACGTTTCAGCGTGTTCCCTCCAGGCTGAATGATGCCTGCCTCAGCCCCCTCTACCGTTCAGAGCCTGGACCCCCTTTCAGCCTCTCTAAGCCCGGGTCTCGGCCTCCCCAGATCTGGTGCCTGGGCAATGAGAGCCGCTTCCACCTCAACCGGTCTGCGGCAGGCTGGGCACGCTCCGCCGTGCTCCGGGGACTGCTGCCCGGCCTTCTCTACCGGACCCGGGTCGCGGCGGCCACCAGCGCCGGCGTGGGCGTGGCCAGCGTCCCGGTGTCGGTGCAGCTGCGTGAGTCCCGAGCTGGGAGAGGGCGGGCCGGGCCGGGGCACCGGGGGTCTGGGCGCGCCTGGTCCCGGGCCCACGGCCCCGGCCCGCTCACCCCTCTGGCCCCCACAGCCTCCCCGCCGGAGTCGGAGCCCGGGCTCGAGGTGCGCCCGGGGCTGGCGGAGCGCCTGGCCAGGGTGCTGCGGGCGCCTGCCTTCCTGGCGGGCAGCGGGGCCGCCTGCGGGGCGCTGCTGCTCGCGCTCTGCGCCGTCCTCTACCGGCGCCGGAGGCAGCGCAAGGAGCTCAGTCACTACACCGGTGAGCGGGGCCGCGGGGGCGCCCTGGGCGCTGGGACCCCGAGAGGAGGGCCGGGGGCGGGGCCTGGAGATCCCGCCCCCCGGGAGGGAGGGGCCCGGGCGCGCGGAGAGCCGGACGGGGGGCGCCCCGCTGGGCCTGGGGGCGGGTCCGAGACGGGTCGGCCCCGCCCCCTCCCCCCCTCCCCCGAGGGACGCGCGGTGGGCATCCTCCGGCAGGGGGCGACGGGCCGGGGGGACTGGCGGGGGGACCTGAGTCAGGGGAGAGGGGCAGAATCGTCCCCTGAGATGCCCCGAGAGGCCAGCGGGCCTTGCAGTGCGTCTCAGTATAGAGGGGGCCCGGCAGGGCAGCCCGGGGGGCTCCGCGGTTTAGCGCCGCCTTCGGTCCAGGGTGTGAGCCTGGAGACCCGAGATCGAGTCCCACGAAGGGGCCCGGCCAGGATCCGGGGCGTTACACGGAGAGGCGGGGTGTGCCTGGGAAGGCTGGGGGGGGGCCTGAAAAGGGGCGACTGGATTTCTTTTACTCTCCGGTAAGGGGCGTGTCTGGAGAGATTCTGAGGTCTCTTGGGTCAGGGGTTCCCCACCTGGACCACGCACAGGAATCATTTGGGGAACTTTTAGAAAAACACTGATGCTTGAGTCCCGCTCCTAGCAACTCTGATGGACTTGGTCCAGGGTACAGGCTGAGGGGTGGAATTGGGCCTGGGGCCAAGAAGGGGCCAAGAATGGGGGTATTTCTGACCCTCTCTCCATTTACCCTCCTCTTCCTCCCATGGATTCTTTTTCGGAAGCCTCCTTTGCCTACACACCGGCAGGTAAGCTATCTCCTCTCCAGTAGGGTTCAGACCCCGAGGACGGGTCCTTCTCTCAGTCTCCCCCTCGTATTCGCAGTGTCCTTCCCACACTCAGAGGGCCTCTCTGGAGCCAGTTCCAGGTAATCCTCTTAATTCATCTGCCGAGGATGACTCCCCTCCATCAAGAGATCATTCTCCTTCCTCCCCAGGCCTCACTGCCCGTCTCCCACCTGCCACCCTCAAATTCCCCATTCCTGTTCTACAACTCCCGAGTAGCCTTATATGCGCTGGCCCGTTCAGGCCCTGGGTCCCCAGCGTTCCGGTGCTTTCCCTCAGGCCACCCATGGGCCTCGGCCCCGCCCCCTACCCTTGGCTGGCCGACTCGTGGCCCCACCCATCTCGAAGCCCCTCAGCCCCGGAGCCCAGGGGGAGCTGCTGCCCCAGCAATCCTGACCCAGACGACAGATATTACAATGGTGAGGAGTTCTAATTCCCTCAGGGGCTCACCTGGCCCCCGCCACCCTTCTCTCCACCTCCTGGGGCAAACGGAAGGGAGCCGAGGATTGCCAGTCTTCCTGAGGTTGGTCAGTCCTTGGGGAGGATATGAGTTGGGGGAGCTTCTCTCATGCCTAACCTTCACCCCGGCTTGGGAAGTAAGGTTTGGGGAGGGGGGAAGAAGCTGGTCCGGTGGGATCTCCTTTGGCCCTCCATCCTCCTGTTGTCCGCTATTTCTCTGTCTCTGCCCTCTGCCCCCTGCCTCCCCCCCTGGCCTCCCTCTTTCTCCTCCTCAGAAGCAGGGATCTCCCTGTACCTGGCTCAGACGGCCCGAGGCACTGCCGCCCCTACAGAGGGTCCTGTCTACAGCACCATTGACCCAGCTGGGGAGGAGCTGCAGACCTTCCACGGGGGGTTCCCCCCAAATCCCTCGGGGGACCCAGGCGCCTGGAGCCAATATGCTCCTCCAGAATGGAGCCAGGGGGACAGTGGTAGGACTCTAGTCCCTAACACCCCCATTTTCATTCTGAGCAGAGTATCCCCAAAGAATATCCCCTAGCCTTCTCCTCTGAGACTCAGCCCAACACTTCTGACATTTCTCATCTACCTCTTATCTTGGGGTGTCCCCATCCTACCCTTCTCAGGAGCCAGGGGAGGCAAAGTAAAGCTTCTGGGAAAAGCTGTGCAGATGCCCTCTCTCAACTGGCCGGAAGCCCTGCCACCACCTCCCCCTTCCTGTGAACTGAGCTGCCTAGAGGGGCCTGAGGAAGATCTGGAAGGCAGGTAAGGATGTGCCCTGCTGTAGGTGCCCTGAACAGATGGCACCACCCGAGGGTCTCCTGCAGGGGGAGGGCAGAGGTGCTGGGAGAGGAGGGGAAGAGGGCAACAGGAGGCCAAGGGGAAGGTATGGAAGCTACTCACTCATCGCTACCCTCCTTCCTCTTTGTCCCCAGCTCAGAGCCAGAAGAGTGGTGCCCACCAATGTCTGAGAGGAGCCATCTGACAGAGCCCAGCTCCACTGGAGGGTGCTTGGTCCCTCCATCCCAAGGGGAAGCCCCCTCTCCCACATCTTCCTATGGACAGCAGTCCACAGCTACTCTTACCCCCTCACCTCCTGACCCTCCCCAGCCCCCCACTGACATCCCCCATCTCCACCAGATGCCCAGGTAGGGGGGCACATTATTGGCCCTAGGTGCATATCTCTTCTGTGGGGGATTGGATAAATAGATGAATGGACGGATGGATGAATCTGGGGTCCAGAGGTCTCATGGCCGTGTCAGAGTGGAAGTGTGACTTGGGAAGGAACGTGAAGGCTGACAGGGTCTCTCACTCCTTTCAGGCTGTCTCTCCATGGGAGCGGCTCTGCAGGCTTCTTGGGGCATTTCAAAGACATGGCTCTCCTCATACTTCACTAGCTTTGGAGCCTTGTGGGGGACACCCTGTGCCTTATTCATCGATGTGTCTAGCACAGTGCCTGGAACGTAGTGGGCACTTAGAATTCGTTGAGTGAACAAAAGCTGAGGCCTCATGTCATTGCAGGAGGGTGCCCCTGGGGCCAAGTTCCCCTCTCAGTGTATCCCAGCCCACTCTGAGTAGCCATGAAGGGAGGCCTGCTGGCCTGGGTGCTGGCCCCACAGCCTCCCATCACCTCAACCCCAGTCCTGTCCCTAGTACAGCCAGCAGTGCCCCAGGTGAGTCTGTGGAACACTTAACCTGTCCCTACCTCCCCTTACTGCTCTCCCTCCCCACCAAGCTTCATCCTCAAGCCCCTTTCCTGATCCTCTCTCTTACCTGCTCTGCTCCCCATCCCCTAATCCCCTAATGCTACAGGGAGAACCCGGCAGGTGCCTGGGGAGATGACCCCTCCGCTTCAAGGGCCCCGGGCCCGAATCCGGAAGCCCAAGGCTGTTCCCTACCGGCGGGAGCACAGTCCTGGCGGTGAGGGTGCCTTGGGCCTGAGAGATGGTGACAGTAGAGGGAACAGGCAGGAAGCCAAGGATGAGCTCTGGGGGCTGGAGGAGGGAGCAGATGAACCCAAATCTTGGGCTGTTCAGTCACAGCCTCCCCACCCCTTCAATGCTGGGGAGTAGGAGTGGGAGAAAGATTGGTATCAGGAGAAGTGAGAGACTCTGCTGAAAACAGGTCTCTCCCCAGATTTGCCCCCACCACCCTTGCCGCCACCAGAGGAAGAGACGAGCTGGGCCTTAGGGCTGAGAGCAGCAGGCAGCATGTCCTCCCTGGAACGAGAGCGGGAGCGCAGTGGGGAGAGAATGGTGCAGGCTGGGCTCCTGGGGGCCCAGCGGGGTCCCCACCTGGATGGTAAGGAGGGCCAGGGCAGGAAAGACGGCCACTGCTACACAAGAAGTTGGGAGTGGAGGCCAATAGCATAGTAGAGACCTGAAACTTTCGACCCAGCTCCCCCCCACCATCAGCTGGGTTCATGCATCTGATCAAAACCTCCACCTGTCTCTGTAGTTCTCGTGGGAAGAACCCCCTGACATTCCCAAGTTGTGTAATTTCCCAGGACTGAAGCCCAGATGAGTGGGGCTGGGTGTTCTGACTCTCCTTGCCCGAGGCTCTTTCTGGGTCCCCCATGGGTTTCTGAGCCTGTGTTATGTCAAGGTCCCGTGCTGGCAAGGTCACGGGCATTCTGTCTCTCCTGAGCACCCAGGGTGGCCTGAGCCCCATGCCCGTGATCTCTTCCACCAGAGCTGGGGCTGAGGTCAGGGAGGGCAGACAGTGGCCAGACAGTGATGTCCTGCTCTCTGCCTGGGCCCCGTGGCCCTTCTCTCTTGGGCTGCAGAAGAGGCCTGGCTCCCTTACAGCCGACCGAGCTTCCTGTCCCGGGGCCAGGGGCCCAACACCTGTTCCACAGCCGGCAGCAACTCTTCGAGAGGCTCTGGCAGCTCTCGAGGCTCCCGGGGACCTGGACGGAGCCGGAGCCGGAGCCGGAGCCAGAGCCAGAGGCCAGGACAGAAATGTGGAGAGGTGCGGGCTAGGGTATGCGAGCAACGAGCAACGGGGAGAAGGCTGGGCAGGCGAGCCGAGGAGTGGGTGCCTGGGAACAGGAAGGGCTTTCTGAGCAGGTGTCCGAAGGAGGGGACCCAGTGAGTGAGGGGGAACAGGTGACACCTGGAGAACAGGTGACAAAGAGTGAAGACAAGGTAATACATAGGGGAGCCTGGGCTCCCCAGAGGAGAGTGAGGTCAGGAGAGAAGAGGCCAGTCCCCACCCGTAGCCTGTTTGCCTTGGCTTCCGGCCTTGCAAACCAGCCTCTTCCTCTCTCTAGGAACCAAGATGACCCTGGATAAGGATACCTGGAATTCCACGGGGAAGGGCTTGGCCAAGAACCTTGGATGGGAGCCCCTCCCCCTGGCAAATGGGGGTGAGCAGAGAGGAGCAGGGGGGAGGGTCTCTTACCTCCTGCAATGATGCTTAGAAGCCAGAGAGCCAGCTCTTCCCTTTCCATCTCTTTCTACCTGAACCATATTTGTAAAAGAGACAATAAAAGGAGTCTGATGAGAGCCCTGGAGCCCGCTTGTCTGGTTTTGTGCAGGACGCAGTGAAGAAAGGAGCTTCAAGAGAGTGTAGATCAAGGCACACAGAGTAGCTTCCACTTCCTCTTGACCCTCTATTAAAAGCACTAGATGAGGACAGGAGCCAAGGGATCCCGGCCTGTCCTGCCTCCTGAGGGAGCTGAAGCCCACCTTCTCCCAGTGAAAACCAGAGGGACTTTTGGGGCGCCTGGGTGCCTCAGTGGTTGAGCATCTGCCTTCGACTCAGGGTGTGATCCCAGCATCCTGGGGTTGAGTCCCACATCGGGGTCCCCACAGGGAGCCTGCCTCTCCCCCTGCCTATGTCTCTGCCTCTCTCTGTGTCTCTCATGAAAAAATAGATAAAATCTTAAAAAAAAAAAAAGACTGAAGGACTTTCCAAATAACCAAAACAAGAAACCTGTCCCACGTTCAGACAGACAAGCCAGGCCCTCCCTTGGTGTCCTCAGGGTCTGTCTACCCTCCTATAAGCAAATCAGCCCCTCACAATAATCATAATTGTTATAGAACTTAAAGAGCGGCTCTTGGGGGGGCTCAGGCTATTAAGCACCTGACTCTTGATTCTGGCTCAGGTCACGATCTTGGGGTGCTGAGACAGAGTCCCACACCGGGCTCCCTCCCTGCTCAGCGGGGCATCCTCTTGTCCCTCTGCCTCTCCCTCTGCCCCTCCCCCATCTCTCAAATAAATTTTAAAAAATCTGCAAAAGGAATTTTTAAAATAAATAAATGAAGCAAAACTCAAAGAAAGGAGTTGACGGGGGAAACCCCAGCTAAGAAGGAAAAACAGGCTTTTTTTTTTCAGACCCCCCCTCCCCCCGACCCCCTTGTGCACACAGACACCTCTCAGCCAGGTAGACCCAGATGTGATTGGTTTGCTGGCATACTGTTTTTTAAAAATGTGGCCCTGGATGCCACCCTGCTCCCTCATCCACCGTTTGTGCCGCTCACTGATTTCCCGGGGCTCATTTCTTTCCCACGGCTTCACCCCCAGGTGCAGTAACTGCCCTGGGCTCTCAGGGGGGACGCCCACTGTCCCCTTCCCCAAGCACTGGCTGCTGTGGCCCCTCCGGCCGCTGCGACCTAAGTGTGCACACATCCCTTTCTCTCCATCCGTCTGGCAAATGGGCTTGGAATGTTTTCAAAAGGAATTTTACCAGGAAGCCAAAAGAAAAACAAAATCCAAAAAAGGAAAAGCAGATAGAGAGGCAGGGATCGGAGTCCGGAGCACTGATTTGTCATCCTGAGGTGAAGACGCTCCGGCCGGAAGGGCCTGATGACGGCAGTTCAGGCAGCGCTGTGACCCCCAGAGCCTCCGGGTCGTGGTCCCTCGGGCCAGCCGGGCTGTGGTCCCTCGGGCCAGCCCGTTGTGAGTTCAGAGTGACCCCAGCTGGAGCTGCTTAGGTTTGGGGGATTATCATCCCCTGTCACCTCCTGCTTCCTAGTCGGCCCTCCTGAAAGCTGTCCTCCTGCGGCCCTGGTCCCGTGCAGGAGCATGGTCCCCTCTAGACGTGCCCGGCCTGCCCCTGTCTCTCCCAGCAGGTCGGAAAGATGGGGGCCCCACCTGCCCTCCCAAAGCTTTCTGGGGCTCCGGCCCTGGCCACCCCGCTCCGTTCCTCGGTTCTCTTGTTTCTTCTGAAGCGTGTTCCCTTGCCAACCATCTCAGGTGGTTCTACCTTTTCTGGAATTTAGCTACTTTGTCTATTTTAAGAAACCATCTGGTCTTAACCATCTGGGCTGGTCTCTGGGAAGGGGGGTGCTGGGCCGGCTGAAAGCGGGTCTTGTCTTCCCCGGACCGGTTGCTAAGACCAGCAGACCGGGAAAATCTGGTGGATGCGTGTAATTCTTCCCTCAGTGCCAGAGCAGAAATAAGTGATGCTCCCCGAGCACCAGTGAATGCCTGACCCCCTTCTGACTCAGAGTTCTTCCTGCATCTCCGGGCCCCCCCACAGCCTGGTGCTCTGGGAAATGATCTCACCATACTCAAGTCATCACACGTTTATGGTATCAGTTTCTTAAGCTCACAGAGTCCACATATGAGGAGGGTGTTTAGTCCCACCTTTTCTCGGATGGATCCTGGCCCCTCGGCCTGGGTACCAAGCCGGGGCGGGTGGGGGGGGGCGAAGGGGGCTGGCGCTTCACTGCTGTCTCTCCTTCCCTCCTTTCCAAGGTGTGGCTGGGGGGAGGGGAGCCTGCCCCTGTGAGAAGGAACGTTCCCCTCCTGAGAGGGGTGGTCCTGTAAAGCTCCTTCCCTGGCCGCCTGTCCCCAGCCTGCTGTTGTCCTCTGGGAAGACCTCTGCCCCCCCCCCCCCCCCCCCGGTTCCCATGATCCAAAGGGGGTGGGACGATCTGGAGGTAAGGCTACTTCTCAGGCCCAAGGACCTGGTGGTGGGATGGATGGAAGGAGGAGAAAGCCAGGACGAGGAGGCAGGCCATGATGACTTCGCTCCCTGAGGGCCTTGGGTCTGCTTTGTGCTTATTTTGTTTTGCTTTCATTTGTTTTCACAATCCTGGACGGAGAACTTCCCTGGACGCCCGGCAAGGGGTCCCCCAGATGCAGAGAAGCAGAGGCCAAGGCTGAGGCTCCACAGGAGGGGTGTTCTTGATTCTCTTCTAGGCAGTCCCGGCATGCTTCATGAGGAGTCTGTAGGGGAGGTTGAAGGAGAGTGGATTACCCCGCGGGTCCATATCTCCTGCCCAACCCCAGGGCTCCCCCTTGGCTCCTCCCCAGAGTCCCTCAGTCAAGGTCACCACGTTGGCTGGGCAGACAGACACTTACTGGCGGCCTTGGGCTCAGGACGGCCCAGCTGACTCCTTCTGGAAGAGCGCCGGGAATCAGGGGGCCAGGGAGGCAGCCCCCTTCCCAGCCGCTGGCTACGGTTGTTCTCCATGTCCTCCAGCCAGTCTGACCTCCACTCCCACAGGGGCAGGGAGAGGGTGGAGGTCAGGAAGAGGTCATCGCGGGGGGAAGGAGGAGAGGAGGCATCTGTCAGGGAGGGTAGATTTGTGTGTAGAGTGTTGGCCATCACTCTGAGGGACCAGTTTAGGGCAGGACGCTTAGGGCACACACTCAACCCGCAAGGTAACATAGCCCCAACTCGGCTCATCAATTCTGGAGGCCATTGGAATGAATCCACTGGTTTCTTTAGAGAGGATAGTTTGAACATTTCCTCCTAGCCCAGCTCTGGCCTTCTATCCATAATCTCACCCTTCACCTCTCCTCTCCCTGGGCACCCTTCTTCCCCCCTGTTACGGGTACCTCCTTGCTTTCCCATTTACCACAAGATTGTTTTTTTTGGGCAGGGGAAGGGTAGAGTTAGGGTTCCTAAGATGGGTATAGGGGATCTGAGAGAGGGTACGAGGCAGGGGCACAGGGAACCCCGAGCTACTGTCTCTCCGACATGGAGATAGCGGTCCCACCCCACTGGACACGTGGAGAGGTGAGCCAGCTTCTCCTCACCCCAGCCACAGATGGGGCAAGAGGAAGGACTTGTAAGAGAGAGAACAGAACCTCCCTGGTGAGGAGAATCCGAAACAGTGGGTTGGAGTAAGTAGAAGAGGTGAAGCACAACCTGTCTTGGAGACCTCTGTCTGGGTTCAGGGGAGGGACCTGGAGGCAGGGCAAGGGGCCATACAACTGGCTGCCCCTGGGCTTTAGACTTGAACATTTTGCCCTGGTTCTTGCGGGTGACCTTGGGCAAGTTAGACAACCTGTTGGATTCATAGTTCCCTCATTTGGAAAGAAAGATAAAGAATATTCCTGGGCAAAAAAAAAAAAAAAAAAAAAAAAAAAAAAAAAAAAAAGAATATTCCTGGGCAGCCCGGGTGGCGCAGCGGTTTAGCGCCGCCTGTAGCCAGGGCATGATCCTGGAGTCCCAGGATTGAGTCCCACATCGGGCTCCCTGCATGGAGCCTGCTTCTCCCTCTGCCTGTGTCTCTGCCTCTCTCTTCACTCTCTCTGAATAAATAAATAAGTAAATCTTAAAAAAAAAGAATATTCCTCATAGAGTCATTAATATTGGGTGTATATAAGGCACTTAGCAGAGGGCCGGGGACCTAGTAATAATTCAGTAAAAGCTAGCTGTTTGAAGCATAACCACCAAGACAATGATTGGGAAGCCTTGCTCCTTGGTTGGGGAGGAGTTCTTTTTTTTTTTTTAATTTTTATTTATTTATGATAGTCACACAGGGAGAGAGAGAGAGAGAGAGAGAGAGAGAGGCAGAGACACAGGCAGAGGGAGAAGCAGGCTCCATGCACCGGGAGCCCGACGAGGGATTCGATCCCAGGTCTCTAGGATCGCGCCCTGGGCCAAAGGCAGGCGCCAAACCGCTGCGCCACCCAGGGATCCCTGGGGAGGAGTTCTTACAGGAGCTGTGTCTACTCCAAGGGGCGGGAGTGAGAAGTGAGGCAGGGGCATCTCACATACCCGTGAAGACGCAGTCCACGTCCCTGGGCTCCAGACCAAAGCCGAAGCTGTCCACAGCCATCGCCAGGGCCCGCGCAAAGTGAGCATCAGCAAGGAAGGAGCCATCGGAGGAACTGACGAGGCTGGCTCGGGCACTGGGGGCATTGTCCTCGGAGGCTGAACCCCAGCCATTGGCCAGGGAGCCCTCGCTGGGGGTAGGGGTGGGGCAGGGCCGGGGAGGGCACAGCAAGCCCCTCACTTCGGATCCCACCCCTCCTCCGGCCCTGCCCATGTCTGCCAGCTCTGAGGCAGCCGGGATGCTGATGTAGCCGTAGGTGACAGGGGGTGAAGGAGCCCTTGGCATAGGAGAGACACTATTCCTAGAGAGGAGGCAAAAGGGGAGACAGGTGGGTAGGCTGGCACAGCTCCCAGTTGAGGAGGGACAGGGTCTGGGTAGAGATAAGCATACTCCTGTCCTGTGCTTACCCCTAGTCCTTTGGTCATCCCTCAGGCCACTCACCTGGGGGTCTCCTCACCCTCGCTGAGCTCCAGGCACAGGGCCACCTCCTCAGGAGTCAGCACGCTGTCCTGATCCTCCTCCAGGGATGACAGTGAAGAGCTGGACAGACGACTGGACTCTGGGCTGGGCCCGGAGAGGGAAGAAGCCTGGGGGCTAGAGGGGATCAGGATGGGGGCTGCTGGTAGTGGGTGGGAGGACGGAGCTTGGGGCTCTGCAGAGTGCCTGATTGGGGTAAGAGTGATGACAGGGTGGTTAGTGCAGCCCCTGGCCACCCTCTCCCAGCCCCCCAGCCCTGCTTCCTGACCCCGTGCCCTCTTACTGGGTCTGCTGACTCTGAGTAGGGGCTCCACGCGGAGCGAGGGGTGCTGAGGGGAGAGGGCGTGAAACCATCTCATTGGAGGAGCCGAGGAGCTGCGGTCCCAGGGCCCTCCAGGCCACCAGAGCCTGGGGCACAGCTCCTGGGGAGCAAAAGCCTGGGGGTGAGAATGGCGGAACCCCCATCAGCCCCAGACCCTGCCCTGCCCCCCAGCTTCCTCTCCCCACAGCCCACCCACCCAGCTTCCTCAGGGGCTATGGACCCCTCCACCCTGCCTCACCCCTTCACTTCCCTTTTTGGGCCTCCTCTCACCTGGGCTTTGGGAAAGGTTCTTGGAGCCTCTGTTCCCCAACTCCCAGGCCCAGAGCTCCATAGGGCGGCTGGCCCGGAGGGGCGGGGAGCTATTGGCTTGTTGCAGCTCTGCAAAGGCAAGAGTCAGCGGGTGGAGGGCAAGCCGGGTGGGCCTGCAGACTCCAACCACAGCTTCTATCTTCAGCCTGTCATTCAGTTAAGCTTTAGGACCCCTGAACCCCGAGAAGGGAGGGAAAAACCTCCCTCTGTCCTCTCCACCCTCACCTTCGTGCAGGCAGCTATGATAGGGAGGAAGGTAGCACTGGGCTTGGGGTCAAAACACCTGCACTCACAGCCCAGCTCAGTTACAGAGTTACTGCGTGACCACAGGTAAATCCACCAGCTTTCCTGAGCTTTTGTTTTCTTTGGGAACACCCAGTCAAGTGATAGTTTTACCAGTTTTAATTTATTTATAAAAATGGATTGGAGCGTGCCTGGGTGGTTCAGCTGATTAAGCGTCCGCCTTTGGCTCACGTCATGATCTCAGGGTCCTGGGATCCAGCCCTGAGTCGGGCTCCCTGCTCAGTGGGGAGCCTGCTTCTCCCTCTCCCTTTGCCCCTGCTTGTGGTCTCTCTCTCTCTGTCAAATAAATAAAATCTAAAAAAACAAAAACTAAGGCCAGATTGGAAAGTTCCTGGTGCCTTAAAGATGCATTGATTATTTTCTTTTCCTTACTGTATACACTCCAATCTTCCATTTCTCACATGACAAATATCTGACATGGTTCTGGATAACCTTGTCCTGAAAAACCTGAGTATCTCTCACTTGGGAAGAAAGGTTGGACTGTCAAGTTGAGCCAAGTGGGTAAGATAACCCCACACCACGCTGGGTGTAACAGGAGAGAGTCAGCTGAGAAGAAGAGGCCCTCTAGAATAGGAGGATGTGTTGGTCTCACTCAGGGAGGCAATGCCCGGCCCATAGATATTAGATGACATTGGTTGAATGAATGAGCAAATGGATGGATAATAGCAGAGATGTAGACGTAAATATGAGATGAGAAGAATCACAGGAGGGTGGCCACCATCTGGCTCACATGGCTGCTTAAGAGACAACGTTCTGAGTGAACTCTGACAATGGAGAACCTGAGACAACTGAAGCAACAGACCCAGCTGTGTGCAGTGACCCAAGAGCATGCTTCTTGCTCGGGCCAAAACCCAAATTGATCTAAGTTTAAACCAGAAGGGGATCAGGAAGGTAATAGAAGGAAGAGATTTCCCTAAGACCAGGAACCAGGAAAATATCAAGTAAAGGAAAAAAGAAGCAGCCTTCATTTTAGTGTCACATGATTAGAAACTGAGTTAGGAAAGGGGAAACCAGAGACCAGGGAGGACCGTTGAGTCTGATCTCAAGGATTTGGAGGCCACTACGGGCAGGTTCAGAGCAGGGATGAGATCAAGGCTACTGCATTCACCAAGACTATCTCGGCCCTGGCTATCCATGTACAGTGGCCAGAACTTCTGAGCTACTGGGATGAAAACCCACACAATGGCTAGACTTCCTCCACCAAAATTTCCTTTTGTTCGTAGGCTGCTTTGTTTTTTAATTTATTTCCTTTATTTGTTGTATGACCTAGGGAGACCTGGAGGCCAACTTCAGGTGCTCCAACTCTGCTATCAGCAGCTTTGTCTCATCTAGTGCCCGGCTTCCTGAGTAAGCTCAGAAATGGGGACATATGTTGGTCAGTTGGTTTGTGTGGACAAGGAAGAGGAAAGGCCAGTCCTAGAAAAGGCCACGTTTGTCCCAGCCCATTTTATTTCCTCTGAGGGACTCTAGTAACAAAAGCCTCCTTTCAACACACTTAAAATTACTTGGATTTTAGTTTCAGTGTTATTTGAGCAAATGACACAATAAAAATGTTATCAAGGTTAGGTCAAATCTCACTGGACATATCTGAATGGCAATAAATATTTGTTTGAATTAATTAAGTAATTAGGATATTCAATGTATGTATCTGGGAGAGGGGAACTAAGAACAATAAGAAAAAAGAATAAGCAGCTTAAGGGGAGTAGGGGGCACTGAAAGAGCTTGCCAATGTCAGAAGACAAAGAATCCTCAGTCTTTTGGACCAAGTGACAGCAGTAGAGCCAACTCTATGGCTCTGGACAAGACCATAGCACGATCTTGCTGCTGCTGAGAGCTTTGGACTGGAGGTGGGCCGAGTGTCACTTGTACAGGGGAGCCACTGTGGTTGGCCAGTGGGGCTTGGGCGAGGAGACACAGGGGAGAGTGGGGACCTAAGCTTTCTCTCAGAAGTGGAACCTGTCTTAAGAATTGACAGTAGATGGGCAGCCCCAGTGGTCCAGTGGTTTAGCGCTGCCTTCAGCCCAGGGTGTGATCCTGGAGACCCAGGATCGAGTCCCATGTCAGGTTCCCTGCATGGAGCCAGCTTCTCCCTCTGCCTGTGTCTCTGCCTCTCTCTCTCTCTCTGTGTGTCTCTCATAAATAAATAAGTAAAATCTTAAAAAAAAGAATTGACTGTAGAAAACTACTCACTCCCCCCCCAGTAGTATTAATGTTCTAAGATGGGCTTTACATCATACCCAAGTCAAAGTAGTTCTCCATGGGAAGACTTGTTTTTAAATGAGATGTTTTCAACACCTTTTTAGCTGCTCTTTCATTACCACCGAGGATTCCAAATGCTATAGTTCCGAGGCAAAGCTGGAAATAATGCCAGCTTGGCTAATATTTAGGGTCATAAAATTCTGGATATTGGACAAGCTCTTAATTACTCTGAATCCATCTTTGTCCTAATGAAAGCTGGATTATATCCACTTTAAAAAAAAAAGAATTGGCTGTAGGACATTTGTAAGGCTTACTAATCAGCACAGAAGGCTCATGAAGACAGCAGGTGGAGTGCAGGCCAGTGTTCAGAAACAAGAGAAAATAGTCGGTGGTAGAGTAGAGTCTCTCAGGGGAGCTCCCAGAGGGTGGCCTTTGGAAGCAGACCACTCTGACTTCAAATCTGAGTTCGGCGGCTTACTGACTTGGGGGGGATTTTGAACAAGTTACTCATTTCTGATCTTCTCTCCCCATCTGCAAAATTAGAGAAAGAATACCTATCTAATAGGTTGGAGAGGGGTATCTTTAAATGAAATAATAAATAAGTAAGGCACCTAAAATATAGTAGTTGCTAAAGAAACAGACATTATAGTTATTTCTCTCGGGGAAGGCAAAGCAGGTAGTAGGAAGTTAGGAGAGAAATCTCGGCAGAAAGGAATTACTCATTTTCCTCTGGGTAATGGGAGCTGGGAGTCAGTGCCTGGGGAGGCCCATGCATAGTGCACCCAGAGATGAGGCTGCGCCCTAGCACTGGTCACATGCTGCCAGGTTCTAGAGTTACTCATACGCTGGTCAGGCGCTCTCACTAGACTCTGAGCCCTCAGATGGCAAGAGCTGTCCCCGTGTCCCCCTGGCTGGCATACAATGGTGCTTATGAAATGTTGGCCAAATTCAACTGAATACGGAAATCGGGCCTGCTACTGGTGTGGCAAGTAGCAGTAACAGCACGTCAAGAAAAGCAGAGGCCAGCACTCCCCTCTCTGAGTGCTTTGGTGATAGTGGGGAGTCCCTGTGTCTCCCCAGATAGGGAACTGGAAGCCAAGTCATCAGGCTTCCAAGTCCCAGGCCACGTCCTGCCACACTCCCAGTCCAGTTCCCTCCTGCCACCTGCTTCCACCCCAGCTCCCCATACTTACCCTGCTTCTTTTTGGCCTTCCAAGCCTCTGCAGGGGCCAGAGGAGAAGCGAGGCCCCTGCGGCTGCCGAGGCTGTCGGGACTGGGCCAGGGGCTGGAGAGCCGGGCCAGCTGGGGTGGGAGACGCCTGACAGCTGGGGTCTTGGGGCTTGGCCGGGCCGGGGGGCCGGCAGGCAGCTCAGCGATGAGGGAGCCATAAAAAGTGCTGGTGTCGGGAAGCAGGGGCACACCAGGGCTTCGGGGATCCCAGGAGATCACTGTGGCAAGAACGACAGGAAGAATTACAGTGAGTGCATCCCACCCCACAATACCCCCCCCAACTCCAGGATCCCAGCTTCACTGGCAGGGCCCTGGCCCCACTGGGCATGCTCACGGGAGCGGCGACAGTCTAGTGGGTCCCGGGGGTCCACTCCCAGCCTGCTGTTGAGGCTGCTGCTGCTGCTCAGGTCCCGAGAGCCGGAGGTGGAACGCCAGGTGTCTGCCAGCCAAGGGGAGTCACTATGATCCATCCTGGGGCAATGGAGGGTGGGGGTGGGGCAGGAGAAACGGGGTGAAGCCAGAACATAATTGGCCAGGACCTCCAGCTCAGAGGGTAGCAGAAGGGTTTGAGTGGATGGTGGCAGCAGCGTTATTCTCCCTGCCCGCTAGCCCTTCGCAGACTCCTCAAGATCTCTGACCTGGCGTCCCTAGCTCAGTGCTCCTTTCTTATCCTGGGACCAGAGGAAGTCCAAGTGGAGCGGAACTAGGAGGTGTCCAAGAGAGACAGCCCGACAGCCCTGTGCCGAGACAAAGAGAGCAGACCTGGGGGCAGACTGACCCCATCGGCCGCAGGTCTACTAGCCTCTGGAAGCCCTGCTTCTTTATCTGTAAAAGGACGACATAAAAGCCTTCCATATAAGGCTGATATTGTGAGCCCAAAGGAGGAAATGTGAGCTCACTCAGCTGGCGGGACAGAGTTGGCTCTGCGGATGCGACTTTCTCTGCCTCTAGCCTGGCTCCCTTTGAACCGGGTGCCCTGCTGGCTGCCTGAGTAATCTTTCAGGAACAGGGATGAGACTAGAGCAATTCTCTGCCCAAAACCTTCAGTGCTCCTCGTTTACCAAGATAGAGCCCAGCTGCTTAGCATGGCTAACGGGGCCTCTGGTGTCTGGCTTCCAGCTCCCTAACCTTATCCTTTACGCTCACCTGTCTTGCCCCCTATGTCCCAGCCAGACCAAATGGCTTATCTCTCCCCATGAACATAGCAGGCTACTTCTTGCTGCCCCTTTTTCCCTCTCCTTCTTACCATCAGGGTAAACGTGGACTCTCCCACCTATATTTCCCCACTCCACTCATTCCACATACCTTGTATAAGTTTCTGCACTGTTTTTTAAAAAAAGATTTATTTACTTATTTTAGAGAGAGAATGTGAGTGGGCCGAGGGGCAGAGGGAGAGGGAGAGATGGAGACTCCTCAAGCAGAATCCCTGCTGAGCACTCAAAACCATGACCTGAACGCAAATCAAGAGTTGGCCACTTAGTGGACTGAGCCACCCAGGCACCCCATGTCCCGGTACTTCTAACGCTGGATTGCACTCACATGCTAGCAAGGCTTTCTCTGCCTAGATTGAGAGTCCCTGAGGCATAGAGCCTGTGCTAAAGAAATGAATGAACAAAACAATCAGAATGGAATCCCCCCGGGGTGCCTGGGTGGCACAATTGGTTAAGCGTTTGACTCTTGGTTTCCGATGAGGTGTGACCCCAAGGTCGTGGGGTGGAGCCCTTCGTGGGGCTCTGCGCTCAGTGTGGAGTTGGCTTAAGACTCTCTCTCTCCCTCTCCTCCTTCCCCCCATCTCTCTTTCTCTCTCTCTCTCAAATAAATAAATCATTAAAAAGGAGAATGGAATCCCCCTCAAAGACAAGGGATAAAGTCCCAGGGAATCCAGAGGATGTTCAGGACAGAACAAAGCCCAGGAAGCAACTAGAAAAAAAAGGCCAGTGAGCACAGAATAATTCAGGAGCATGGCCCCAGACAGCTTGGAACCTGGCTCTGGGCTGAGACACTGGCAGCAAAATGGTGACTCAAGGGCTGGATGTGTCTGGCACAGAGTCGGTGCTTGATAATCTTTTGTTGAAAGATGCAGACTTGGAATGTAAAGCATTTCAGAGGAAATCCACTGAGATAAAGATCAGGAGCAGGTGGGCAGAGAGTGGAAATGGTTATTTAGTGTAAAACTCAGCCAAGAAGACAAAAAAAGGATGTTTTCTTTCTTAGCATCTTGTCTCATAACCACAGACTCGCTTTGGCAGCCCAAGACACTTAGAGCAGGTGTACCTGCCTGCTGACCCTGGTACTGAGACCGGGGACAGAGGATCGCGAAGGTAGGGGCCGAGCGCCCTCTGCTGGAGCTGTGGTGATGGTTGTGAAGGAGACACCCCTCAATAAGGGGGGTGCTCTCCTGAATGCAAAGGCCCTGCTAGGTGGACCCGGGGTATATAGAGAAAACTAGAAATCAGACCGCCCCTCCCATGCTAGTTATTCCCCACCTAGCAGAACGAGTCAGCAGGAGAGTGTAGTGTTAGTGAGAGGGGGATGCCAAGCGCACGGGATTAGGAGCTCCTAAAGCACCCCAGCTACTAGCAAGCAGTGTGGCTTTGGGCAAAATCACGTAAGTCATGAGTCTCAGTTCACTCAACTGTCAAATGGTGTCATAGGAACATTAACAAATGAGAAATTAATTCTCACTTGGAGTTCAGGAGAGATTTGAGTGGTAGGATCCCAAAGTGCCTGGCAGTAGGAGAGACAGGATTCCATTCTCCTCTCTGTCCAGGCCCCACTGTCCCTCGGCCCCTCTGCCCCTCCCTCACCTCAAGCCCCTCCCCTTTCACCTCTCACCTGTGCTTTAGGATGGCATCCTCACTGGTGTACCTGTACAAACCTGCGAGAGGGCAAAAGAAAGGCTGAATCCAGAGTGTCCAGCACGTGGCCAGAGATCTAAGCCCCTGTATCGTTCTGCCTCAAACCCCCAGGAGTCCACTTCGGCCTCTCACCTGGGCCCAGGTGCACCCCAGCTCGGCGCCTGCGGTGTACACACACGGCGGTGCCCAGCAGCACCAGCCAGAGCAGGACACCCCCACCAGCAATCACTTCTGGCCGCCTCAAGGTGGCCCTCAGCTGCTCCAGAGTCCAGGGACCATCACTGAGCTCTTGGGTGGCTCGCTCCATGGTCCGCTCTGTGAGGGAATTTGAGCTCAGCGGGAGGGGCAGGTGGGTGATGTGGGGGTGGGGGCAGACCATGAACTGGAAGTGGGAGTGAGGTGGGAGGAGGGAGAGAGGGAGGAGGGAGGTGGGAAGGGGGACTCAAGGGGCATGCAGGGGGCTGGTGGGCACTGCCCTCACCTAAAAGGAGGCAGACAGGGCTACTGGGAGGCCCAGTCCCGGCGCCAGTGACTGCAGCCACTTGTACACAGTAGGAACCTGGCATTCGGGTGGCGATCTCCAGCTGGGTCTGCTCACCGGCCACGGTCCAGTTGGCTGGGGGCAGCGAGGTGTTGCCCAGGCTCCAGATCTGAGGCAGGAGTGGAGGTGAGCGCCCGTTCCCCCTGCACCAGCCCAGCAGCTGAGCCCTTCGTCTCTGAGCATGTGATCATCCTGCCCTGCTTGGGGTACCTTGGGGACATTCCCCCCACCCCCATGAAGCTGTACTTCCTATGCCCTTCTCCCTATGGAGTGAGAGACTTCTCTCTCGAGACTGACAGAAGGGGAGCAAAAGCAATCTGCTCCAAGAGATGTAAAACCATGGTTCAAACCTCACTGTGCTTTAGGGTCACAGGGAGGGTTTAAAAAGCCAGGCTGCAAGGCCCATCCCTGAGTTTCTGATTCATGTGCATTTCTAAAAAGTTGTCAAGGGGCAGCTGGTCCAAGAACCACATTCTGATGCCGCAGCCTTAGAGATTGGGAGTCAGACACAGCCCGGTTTGATTCTTGTTCTGTTTCCTGCACCTGTGACCTTGGCCTCACTTGCCATGTCTGTAAAGTAGGGATAATAACCCGGGACAGACTGTAAGAAAAAATGAGATCATGTAGGAAAGCACTTGGCAGCGTCTGGCAAACCCTGGCTTAGCAACAGTGAGTTTCCCTTGTTTCTCGGCCCAGGGGCTGTTTCTCAGTGTCCAGGGCAAGGGCATGCAGGGCGTCAGGGAAGAGGGATGTCCTGGCACCACTAGGAAGGGGTGTGCAGGTTGTGGGAGTACCTGGTAGCCACGGATGATGCCATTGTGGTTTTCAGCAGGTGGTGGGACCCAGCTTACAAGGACACTGCCATTGCCAGGTTTTAAGGCCACCTCCTGGGGAGGGGCACTGGGCACTGCAGGAGAGGAGGAGAGGCTTTTAGGGGTGCTGAAGGGGGGGACACTAGGAAACAGAGCTGGTCTGGGGATGTGGTCACAGATTGCACTGATAAGAACCAGAGTTTCTTACAGCTCTGCTTGCCTGGCCATGGCAGGAGGGAGTCCAGGACTAGGACCCACCGTTCCCCCTGCCTGGAGTGGACCAGTCCAGGGGCCCCCAGACAAGAAGGTGCCAGAGAGTATACTGCTGAGCCCTGCGGGCACCTGTCCCTGACCTTGCTCGGGCAGCCTCAGGAGCAGCACGTTGCTGTCAGGGCCTTGAGCCCGGCCAGAGGATGGTCTCACTTTGAACTCGTAGTCTTGGCCCCAAAGGAGGCCTCCAAGCTCCGCGCTTTGCCAGCCAGCCAGCAGGGCCTCTGCCCATGGAGCTCCCGGGCCTCCTGAGGCCGTCTGGACCCTGAAGAGGGCTGTGTAGGACTGAGCAGGTGCTGCAGGGCCGCTCACCTAGGAAAGAGTTCAGAGGGAGGTGGGGGGTCAAGGAGTTTTAAGACCAGCTCTTCCTTGAGCTCTGGACTGGCACCCACCCCTGGGTCCGGGGCCTCACCTTCCAGCTGAGCCACACAGCAGGCTCAGGCTTGGCGCTCTTTGCGGGGTCTGGGTTCAGCAAGGTCACATTTTCCAGCTGAATGTGCACGGCCAGCAGCTCCAGAGGCTTCTTGTAGTCCTGGGGCTCTGTGGGGAGCATGGGGCTGGTCTGGGGCCTCTAGGCCAGAGGATGAGATTGAGGAGTGAGATATCCCCCAGGCTTGGAACAATCCAAAGTGCTAGATTTCCCAGTCTAGGGCACTCCTATTTCTATTCTAGGATGGGGGGACCTCCCTTTAAATGGGGTCCTCGTCACTCTGATTCTGATCCCAGGTTGATGCCCACAGACCTTAGCCCCAGCCCAAACCAGGCCCTAACTTTCGCTGATCACCCTCGCCTTACCCTGGACAGATACCCTGGCTGCCCGGCTCTCCCGTTGTCCTGCGCTGTTGGTGGCCACGCACATATAGGTCCCTGCATCGCTCTTCTCTGCTCTTGCCATCTGCAGGGAGCCCCTGGAGACCTGTCAGGGCCAGGTGCTTTGTGAAGTCTCCCGTGTGGGGAGGGGCTCTGATTCAGGCCTCCCTGCCTTCCCTTCCTTAAACTCTGCAGGAGACATGGGGCTGGGGGGCGGGTCACTCCCTCCGGGTGTGCCCAGTTCTGCTCTGGGCCAGAGGAGGTATGGGGAAGGGGGCTACACTCACCGAGTGCCGCCCTGGCCGTAGGGCCAGGGGTTTGCCATCTTTCCACCACGAGACTGTGGGCTCTGGATGGCCCCAGGGCGGCCCACACTCCAGAATCACCTGCTCGCCCACAGTGGCCACTGTATCCTGAGGCTGGGTCTGGAAGTCCTCCCGAAGGACTACAGAGATGAGGGCAGGTCAGCAGAGACGAGTGTCCATTGCTCCCTTCCACAAGGCCCTGCCTCAGTGCCTCCGACCACCCTCACCCCATTCGGCTTTACCCACCTCTTCACCACCTATGTTCACTCTTCAGAGCCCCCTCCTCAGTTCTCCCAGCCCAGAGGTCCCCCCAGGTGTCCCCCACCTGGGGCCTCCCCTCCCAGGCCTTACCAGCCACAGACAGCCGAGCTCCTCGGCTGACCGCTGTGCCCAGCCTGTTGCTGGCCTCACACGTGTAGATGCCCAGGTCTGTGGATGGGGCCTGGTCGTCGTGGGCACGTCCCCGGGCAGGGGGCCGCAGCAGCAGGAGCGTCCCATCAGGAAGGAGGTGGTGGACGTCTGGGGGCACCATGCTCAGGGGTTGCCCATTCAGCAGCCAGCGGATGGTGGGGGGTGGCTGGCCCGAGGCTCGGCAGCTCATTTTGGCGGGGCCAGGGCCCTGGAGCAGCTGGTCCTGGGGGTGGACTAGGATCTGGGGTGGGGAGTCCTGAGCCGTGCCTCCTGGAAGGGAAAGAGGGACAGAGCCCAGTCTGACTACCAACAGGACTCCCCAAATCCCTGAATATCTTTTCTGCCTTTTCTTGCCTGAACATGACTTCCAATAACAGCCTAGCCGGGAGGGGAGGCTGTCTCTGGCTCCCACATACATCACCATCACCATCATCATCACCATCAACACCATCATCTCTACCGCAAAAGGGAAGCAAGGAGCAAGAGGGCCCTTCACCCCTTGGCCAGGCCTTGGATCAAGCAAGCAGGGGCTAGGAGAGGGGAGGGCTGCACTCACCCGTGACAAGCAGAAGCAGGAGAGGCAGGGGCCCCAGGGGCCCAAGGAGGCCTGCTCCTCCAGAGCCCATGGCTGCTCTTGGGCCTCTATCCTTGTCCCAGGCACTTTGTCCTGCTGCTCTGAGCTCACAGCGGAGGGAAGGAGGGGCGGGGTGGGGTGGTGGTGGTTGTTTGTGACTGAGACTCTGCCCCAGGAGGGAAGCAGCTTTGAGGAAACCCATGCTTCCTGCCTGGCCCTCCGTGCCTTGGAGAACTGGGAGGGGACCAGCAGAGAGAAACTCTCTGCCCTTGACCCTCTAGTCATGACCCCTGACTCCAGCTCCAGCCCTAAGGTTTACCTTGTGGTCCAGTGATTTTCTAAAGGTGATCTTGACACTGATGTGATTCCAAATGCAGCCCTCAGCCTCTGTTTAAACCTTGATGCCAGTTCTGGTCGCTTGGCTCTAAGCACTTTCTTGCTAGAGTGGAATGGAGACCCGCGGTGGAGTGTCAGGGCCCGGCATTAAGAAGCTGAGGGTAGAGAAAAGTGAGCCAAGACGGCTAGGGGGAGGGAAGCAGGGACATGTTGTCATCCCACAGCCCATCTCCCCAGGGATGGGGAGGGAGGGGGAGGTGAGCAAGGCGAAGATGGGGAGGCTTTAGGGGCTCTGGGACAAGCTGGGAGGTGCCCACAGTCAGCTTGGAGACAAATGAAATAAGCTGTGTGAGACCTTGGCCGAGTTCCTTCATCCTTGCAAATTGGTTTCCTTATCTGTAAAGTAGGAGTAATAGTAATAATCTCCACCTTGAGGGCTGGAGTCAGAATGAGATGTGTTTGTGCCTGAAATCGCTTTGAACAGTGCCTATTGCACTGTAAGTGATCAGCAAGGGTTGGCCGAGGTTGTTATTGATTTGTTTTTATGCTCATGCCATCACCTGAACTATTTGAGCATCCTCGGCAGGGATAGTCTTCAGGCTCCCGAAAGGTGGTCTTTCCAAGCCCTGGAAGCTTGTGTCTACAGCAGACAGGGAGCGTTGCAGCTTCTGAACCTGCCCACCCTGCCGCTCCTCCCCACCCCCTCCTCCAGAGAGAGGCTGCTCTCCCCTCTCAGAGCCCAGCTCCTGTTTACAGGTCTCTTCCTCCCAAATCTGGAATCTCAGCCATTTCCTGGAGCTGTTCCCGGAAGGCCAAGGCCAGGCGCTGGGGCTCAGCGGAAGAGTGTCCAGCCTTTGTTCCACATTGTGCCTGGCCAGCTCCTCTGTGGGGCCCCTAAGGCAGCTGACTCCCTCTCTCCCTCCCTCCCTCCTCCCCTCCCCTTCCCAGCCTGGCCTCAGTGCCAGCCCCAGCTGCAGCCCTAGGCCTCCCTCACTCCAAGACTGATAAAGACCATCACGGGGAGAGAACACCCTAGTCTCTGCAAGCTGGGCCCTTCCAGTGGGTGAAGAATAGACAGAGTGAGAGTAACACAGTGATAGAGCTGGAAAGGATAGGAGTTGGAGTTAGAGAGCAGAGTCCGGTCGGTATTTGAGAAGTGGAGGAGCTAAGGGTAAAATCCGAGGCAGGAGCATGGGCATATGTGTGCCCAGCAGAGGGGAGTAGAATTTATGGGGCCAAGGATCTGGGAGGCCAGAGTGACAAAGGGGGGTGTTCATGGGGACACCTAAGTCATCCAAGGACAAGACAAGGAAGGATGTTGTGGGATGGATAGACTTACTGTGCCTACTGCCAACTGGGGATTTTTCCCGGGTCCAGAGCCTCCAAGCCCATCTGACCCCCGACCGCCTGCTACCAGTAGTCTTTTTTTTTTTTTTTTTTAATGATTTTATTTATTTTTTTGACAAAGAGAGAGAGTATGCACCAGCAGGGGGAGCAGTAGGCAGAGGGAGAAGCAGGCTTCCCACCAAACAGGGAGCCCAAAGTGGGAATTTGCGGCTGGCCCTGTCCTCAGCTGAGTGGGGATGGGCAGGTCCACAGTGAGGAGAGGCACCAGTGCTGAACTGCAGGAACGGAGCCCCTGAGGGAGGCTGCAGCAGCCTAAGGAGCTGCCCCTACCCCACAGCCACATGCCTCACCTCTGGAATTGCCTTCAGCACGCCTGCCTCCCTTCCCAGACTCTGGAGAGCCAGGTGCTAAGAACTGGGCTGTTCCTGGGGGACATTAGGACTCTCCCCCTTCAGCCCAAGTGTCCAGGGCACTCAGGGATCCATGGGGTGATGGCCAAGGCGACTTCCCAACAGTAAGGTGTGTCTGGATGTCTCCTAGAGATCACAGTGCTCATTTCCAGCACTGGCCTCACAGCATCCGTATTGTCTCATTTCCACACGTTTAAGGAAAAGCCGACTGCATGAGTCATGCGGATGAGGTTAGTCAATGGGAGCTGTCTCCAGTTATTTCGAGGAAGCTCTGCTCCAGGGCCAGTGGCCAGTTTACATGGCATCTTCCCTTATCTCCCAATTTTAGAATTGTGTGTTTTTGTGAGTAATTTTTTAGTTGCTTATAAAAGGGGAGAGAGAGAAGAGGAATTCCCCCTCCAGGGGACATGATTTTTCACTTCTGGCTTCTGGCTCCTGGCTCCTCTGGCTTCTTATTCTGTTTTCTGAAAATGCAGCCAGGGGTCCCTGCTGGGTAAGCTGGTAGGGCAAAATATATGAACTCAGGTAGGATTTGAAGTCAGTTACACTTAAGCGTAGATCCTAATTTCACCGGCAGAGATACCTTGAATAAGTCAGTCACATAACCTCTCTGACTCCACTTTCCTAATCTGTAAAATGTTTGTGTGAGGTTTATGGATAGAGGATGTGGAAGTACTTAAACGATACTAGGTGTGGGGGAGCCCGGGTGGCTCAGCGGTTTAGTGCCACATTTGGCCTGGGGTGTGATCCTGGAGACCCCAGATGGAGTCCCACGTAGGGCTCCCTGCATGGGGCCTGCTTCTCCCTCTGCCTGTGTCTGTGCCTCTCTCTCTCTCTGTGTCTCTCATGAATAAATAAGTAAAATCTTAAAAAAAATACTAGGTGTGTATTAATTATCTCTTGAGTGCTGTGGGAATGCCATACCCCCCCTGACCAACACAGCCCCAGCTAGCCCCAGCTACCCATAGGCCACTCTTTTGTTCTTGAGATCCCACCGTTTTGGCCTTCTTGTTTTGCTTTATTTTCTCCTCTTGGCTTAAGTCCGTTTGGTCCCAATCTCCAAATTCTCATTTTTGTTGCCGGACGCCAATGGCTGGAGGGAAAAGGAGTCAGGAGAGGAGACAGTAATGGTCTCCTCTAAGCTGAATGGAAAAGTTGCTCTGATGCTACCTCACTTGCACAGCATCTGTTCCCTAGTTCTGGTCCTATCGACGTCAAGGGCAATTTCAAGGTCCATGGGGGAATCACGTTTAATACACTCAACCCTATAGTTTCTTGACCTTTTCAACACCAATCAATATGGGTCATACCAGATCAAACATTGGAGGTTGTACCAAATGGAAATTTCAAGGCTGCTAGCATCAACATTTAACCGTCTGCTCACATGTCCAAGAAGATCAGTTACTGTACTTTGTGTCCAACCTGTCAGTGCCTTCCAGCCAAAGACCACCGGGAGCATACTTGTTATTGAACGTAAGGAATTTATTACTCCTTGCAGCTAAGGAGCGTGCACACCATGGGGAACCGTACGGTGTCTCAGTAAGAGACACTTAACTCAGTAAAAAACTCACTAGGGTGTTAGAAAGAACCTATTATAGGATTTACAAAATCACTGGGTGATTTTGGGAGGGTTCTAGGAAGTAGAGCTTTGCTCTAAATTGGGTGCTGTCAGGAATCATGGACAATTCTGATTCTTTGCAGAAAAGTGTCTTTGATAATTTCTGTGCTACGTAGAAGATCAAGTGGTTCTTTTTCTTCTTCAATTATGAACAGTGCTGCCCCTAATGTTCATTTCATATGTCTCCCAGTATAACTATAAGTGTTTAAGAGTTTCCCTAGGGAATAAATAAACCTAGTAGTAGAATTTCTGGGTCTTGGGCCATACTAATATTCAACTTTAGATGGTAATGATTGTTTTCCACATCAGCTGGTTGTATCAATGTCCTTGAGCCACATCTGCAGAACAGTTGGTAAACCTCTCAATTTTTGACAATCTAGCATGGAAAATAAGATTTTATTATTGTCTTAATTTGCATTTGCCTGATTAAATAATAAAGCTGAACACCTTTTCAAGTGTTTACCCATCATTTGCATTTTCCCTTTTGGGAAGTATTTGTTTCTATCTTTTGCTCATTTTTTTTTTTACTGTCTTTTTCTCAATAACTTTCAGAAGCTTTACATATTCTGGATAATAATTCTCTGTGGACGAGAGATGTTGCAAAAACAAGCTTGGCCTTATATTTTCTCTTTTTTAATGGTGTAACAGATGTTCTTAATTTTACTATCGATATATTCACTTTTATGTTTAGCGTATTCTTTCTATTTTTGTAGAAAACTTCTTTTACATGAAAGCCAAAAAGATATTCTCCTGTATTTTATTCTGAAAATACAAAAATCTCAAATTTAAGTCTTCAATCTATCATTAATTGGTTATTTTATATGGTTTCTGTGTATATATATTTTTTCAGGTAGTCAACAATAATCCTAGCACTACCTATCTAGTGATCATGTTATACATCAAATGTCTATATAGGTGTATCTTGTTTCATTTGTTTCAAATAGGCCTATTTGTCTATTCCTGTGTGAACATCCCATTGTCCCAATTACTAGAGCTATTTAGTAAATTTTGATATCTGGTAGGGTGAGACCCCTCACTTCTTTTTCAGAAGTGTTTTGGCTCAGGGGCACCTGGGTGGCTCAGTTGGTTAAGCATCTGCCTGCAGCTCAGATCATAATTTCCAGATCCTGGGATTGAGCCCCACACTGGGCTCTCTGCTCAGCAGGGGCCAGAGGGTGGGGGTCTGCTTCTCCGTCTCCCTCCCCACCCCCAGCTTATGCTGTTTCTGTCTCTTTTTCAAATTAATTAATTAATTAATTAATAATATTTCAAAAAACTAAAACTAAAAAAATTTTTAAAAAGAAGCGTCTTGGCTCTACTTGGGGCTTTAGCTCGCCAAGTTCTTTGAAAACCTCCCTGGAACTGTTTGAACATGTAGGAAGAAGCAACATTTTATAACATCAAGTCTTCCTATTCATGAATGTATATACCTCTCCCTTTATTTTTTGCTCTTTCCTACTGTCTTTCAACAAAGTCTTAAATTTTGCTCTGTATAGATGTTACCTATATTTTGTTAACTTCATTTTTAGTTGACTTGTTAAGCAAAGATAGTTACAGTAATTCCTATCATCCTGTATACTTGTCCCTTTGCAATGCTTGTCACCCCTCCCACAAAAAAAGTGGAATCTTTCCCCCAACCCCTTGAACCTCTGCTGGCCTTGTGAATCGCTTTGACCAACAGAACAGTGGAAGTGATGTGATGTGTGGAACTTTCAAGTCTAAGCCTCTAGAGGGCTTGCGGCTTCTGCTCTAGACCTTTGGAAACCCCGCTCTGAGACTGCCAGGTGAAGAAGCTCGCTTTAGCCACATACAGTAGAGATGAGCTATTCTAGCTGAGGAGTCCTAAACCTACTGGCCAACAACCAGTATCAACCATCAGACATGTGGGTGAGGCCATCTTAGGCAACTAGATCCAGTTCAAGATAGCAGATGATGTGGTCACATAAGTGACCTCACATAGCAGCAGCAAGTGAGTCACCCAGCAAGTCCAGTGCAAACTGCTGACACAAAGAATTCCGATTGGATAAAATAGCTGCTCTTTTAAGTTGCTCAGTTTGGGGTGGCTCATTACAAAGCAATAAAGAATGGAGATACCTTGATATCATGTCTCATAGTTTAAAGGTTCTTTTGAATTGTCTATGTAGGAAATCATATAATCCAAATATGACATTTTTCGCTTTATATTTCCCATCTTTATCCCGTTTTGTTTTTTCTTGTGTTGCCAGGACCATGGTGACTACAGAGAGTGAGTGTGGATATCTTTGTCTCCTTCATTTTATTTTATTTGAAAGATTTTATATATGTATTCATGAGAGACACAGAAAGAGAGGCAGAGACACAGGCAGAGGGAAAAGCAGGCTCCCTGTGGGGATCCCGATAGGGACTCGATCCCAGGACCCCAGGATCACAACCTGAGTCAAAGGCATATGCTCAACCACTGAGCCACCCAGGCACTCCTGTCTCCTTCATTTTAAAAGGAACTCTTTGAATGTTTCACCATTAACATTGAGAGTCGCTGTCAGTTTTTGTAGATACTATTTATCAGGTCTCAAAGTGTTTTTTTTTTTTAAGTGTTCTTTTATTTTTAGTTTGTTTAGAGCTTTTGATCATGATTAAGTATTAAATTCTAAAAGGGTTTTTTTTTTTTGGCATCTCTTGAGGTAGTTTGTCTCTTTTAATCCATTAATGTGGTGAATACATCTTTGAATTTTCTACTTTTTTAAAGATTTAGTTATTTATTTGAGAGAGAGTGCGGAAGGAGAGGGAGAGGGGAAGCCAACTCCCTGCTGAGTGCAGAGCCCTTCATGGGGCTTAATCTCAGGACCCTGAGATCGTGACCATGACTAGAGCCAAAAGCAAGAGTTGGATGCTTAACCGACTGAGCCACCCAAGCACCCATGACTTTTCTATTTTTAAATTATTCTTGCATTCTTAGTATTTAGCCAAAGGACCTGAAAACTTATGTCCACACAAAAATCTGCACATAGATGTTTACAGCAGCTTTATTTGTAATTGTCAAAATTTGGAAGTAACCCAGATGTCCTTCGAAGGTAAATGGATAAACTGTGGTTTATCAGAGAAGCGCACATCAAAACCACAATAACACACCACCTCATATCAAAAGACAAAGGGTGATGAGGGTATGGAGAAAAGGTAACCCCAGTGCCCTCCTGGTGGGAATGCAAATTTGTGCAGACACTATGGAAAACAGTATAAAGCTTCTTTAAAAAAAAAAAAAGATTTTATTTATTTATTCATGAGAGACAGAGAGAGAAAGAGGCAGAGACACAGGCAGAGGGAGAAGCAGGCTCCATGCAGGGAGCCTGATGTGGGACTCGATCCTGGATCGAGGAATTGCAATCCATAAATCATAAAGACACCTGCAGTCTCATATTCATTGCAGTATTATTCACAATAGCCAAGATAGAGAAACAACCTGTTTCCATATTCATTCATCAATGGGTGGATGGAAAAGAAGATGCAGGATATTGTGTGTGTATGTGTTTCATATATTTTGAAGTTAATTAATTAGATACCCAATTCAATTTTAATTTTTTTGATGAAATAAATCTTTTAATATTATGTGGTTACCCTCTGCAGCAGACACTATTGAGGCTTCATTTACAATTCTTCAGAATTTACCTCTATGCTGAAGGCCGCTTTCTGTTTGGGGACCATATCTGGACACACGTGAGGGCAAGCTGGAAGCACCAGGAGCTAAGACCCTAAAAGAAGTCCTAAACTAAGGATGCATGCAGATCAGTACCCCAGTTGCCTTGCCTCTCAGTTAGGATTATCCTGGAATCTGTTGATCTAAAATCTGATCTCAATACTGTTCTCCCAGGGTCCCAGATAGCATTGGGCTCTGGTTTCCCAAGTATTAACTGGTTTGATCACATGTCCTTTACTAACTTTGACTGCTTTCCTAATCCACTTCCTTACTATTCTATTGATCTATTTATTTCCTGAAATAAATAAATTATTTGCACTCAAATTCAAGGCACCTCACTTAGTCCTAATATTAAAGGAGGCCATCTATCTAACTGGGATACTTTTGGGAGTCAGAGGGCATACTAGTTGCTAGGGTAATCTGAGTAAGCCAGGGCTGTCTTAGGCAAACAGGGTGTAAGGTCATCCCACTAATTAGGCTTTTTGTCCCAAAGTCCATTTGTCTTCTGTTAATAGCTATCCCAGTTTCCTCTTGCTTGCTATTTGCCTGGTATATCTTTTTCCACTACTTTTTTTTTTTCTTTTTCCATTACTTTATTTTCAGTTTTTGCAAATCTTTGTTTTGAGTGTATTTCATTTAAACAGCATATAGCTAGATTATTAAAAACATTATCTAGGGGTGCCTGGGTGGCTCAGTTGGTTAAGCAACTGCTTTTAGCTCAGATCATGACTCCAGGGTCTGTCAAATAAACAAATAAAATCCTATATATTCCAACAGATTGTATTTTAACTGATGAATTTAGGCCATTTACAATTTATTTATAATTTAGCTTTGTTTCTACCATCTTATTTTTGGCTTTCTATTGTCTCACTTTTTCTGTTTTTTCTTTTTTCTTGGTTTAGATCGTGTTTGTTTGGTTCTTTATTCTATTTTCCCTTTTATTGGTTTGGAACTTTACCAATTCTCTCAATCGTTTTAGTGGTGACCCTGATAAGATTCCCTTGAATATGTAATAAAATCTGAAGTTACTACTTTACCCATCTTCCCCTCACCAGAGAATTCAAGGGCCTTACAAAAGTTTCATTCTGATAATGCCACCCCCCAACTTTTTAAAAAGATTTTTAAATGTACTTATTTATTCATGAGAGACACAGAGAGACAGAGAGAGAGAGGCAGAGACACAGGCAGAGACACAGGCAGAGGGAGAAGCAGGCTCCATGCAGGGAGCCCGACGTGGGACTCGATCCCAGGTCCCCAGGATCAGTGGCTAAACCACTGAGCCACCAGGGCTGCCCTCCGACCTTCCAATTTACATGCTATCATTTTCCTGTATTTTATTTGTCAAGTTTTGAAAAGTATAAATTAGATACTATTACTCATTTAATAAGACACTATTTATTTTTTTTTAAATTTTATTTATTTATGATAGTCACACACACACAGAGAGAGAGAGAGAGAGAGAGAGAGGCAGAGACACAGGCAGAGGGAGAAACAGGCTCCATGCACCGGGAGCCTGACGTGGGATTCGATCCCGGGTCTCCAGGATCGCGCCCTGGGCCAAAGGCAGGCGCCAAACCGCTGCGCCACCCAGGGATCCCAGACACTATTTACATTTGCTAACCTATTTACCCACTATTCTCTCTTGTATCTCAAATCTTGCTTTTCCCCCTTCCCAAAATGTGTCTTTTAGGAGTTCTTATCATGTTGATGAAAAACTGTAGTTTTGTTCATCTGATAATATCTTTATTTTACCCTCATATTTGAGAGATTTCTTTAAGGTAAATATTCTGGGTTAATAGTTATTTGTGCTCATAATTTTGAACCACTTTCTAATGATTTCTATTATTGTTGTCTAAACATATAAGATCTATCTTTCCCTCTCTGGATGCTTTTCATAATATTTTTTCTTTGTCTCTGGTATGCTCTGGTTTTACTACATTTTGTGTTAAGTATGGAAATTTTAAAATTTATCTTCTGTTAATAACCTTCCTATATCCATATATTTATGTTTATAACGAGGTCTACAAAAACTTCAGTCATTTCTCTTAAAATATTGTCTCTCCTTTATCTTTCTATTCTTCCCTTTGAGTTCTTGACAAAATATGTGTTAGTTCTTTTCTTTGTGCGTGCCATATCCCTTACTCTCTTTCTCATATTGTTCATCTCCTTGTTGGTCTGTGCTTTACCCTGAAACATTTCTTCAGATACATCTTGCAATTGAATTAACTATTTTCAGCTCTACTTAATGTGCTGTTTAATTTTCTCATTTATAGTTTTTATTTCAATAAGTCCTATTTTTTATTTACAAAAGTTCTATTTTGTTCCTATTCAACTTTGGTCACAAAGTTTGACAGTCTCTTGTTGCTTGTTCATTTCTATAATTTTGTTTTTCATTTCTTCAAACATTTCATAGTTATTTTATATTCTATATCTGATCGTTTTAATATTTGAAGGACTTACTGGTCTAAATCTACCATTTCTGTCTTCTGACTCTCACTTATGGTATTTGTTTCCTTTTGTGCTTAATGGCCTTTTATGGTCAAGTTGTTGATCTTAATCTTTGAAAATTTTAGGAGATGCTTTTCTCCAGAGAGGATGTGCATTTTTATTTTGGGAGCTTGGGACTCCTTTCTAGGATGCCAACTCAATCCAGGAGTCTCAGGCTCTGCTCCCCCATCCTGCCGACTGGCCCAAGTCTAGTCTTCCATTACGAGGCTAAAATAAACATTTGCTCCTGGATAATCCAGATTTTCTGTTTCTGTATGTGCTGCTCCTGTTCCCTGGAATAGGTGTCCTTTCATCCTTTTTTTTTTTTCACCTGATTAACTAATCTGTCTAAGACTAAATTCAGATCTGTTCTCCTCCTCCAAGATACTTTTGCTGACAACCCCTAATCTAGGTTAGATGATGCTCTTACATGCTCTCTCAGAACATACTGTAGCTACTTCTGTCATGGCATTTTTCACACTGTGTTGTGATAACCTGCTTACTCATCTGTCCTCCTTCATGGGGCTGTCATCTGGGTAGGGGTCATGGCATAATCACACTGTTTCCTCGGTGTCTTGCACAGGACCAAGTCCATGGTATATTAACATGTGTTTGTAGAATAAATGAAAGCATTGCAATGAATGCATGAATGAATGAACGGGTGAGTGAGTGATGATTTTGGAGTGGACAATATGGAATTTGCAAAGAGGGTGAAGGATGATGAAGGAAGATGAAAAGAAAAGGGAAAAGGGAAATGCCTGGCATTTTTAAGCTGCTTGTTGTGTTTTCCTTGCTGAAGTACAATAAAGTTGTCATTTCATTTCATCAAAAGTTTATTGAGCATCCAGTATGTGCTAGGCACTCTGCTAGATGCTGGTAATACAAAGATGAAGATCAAAACAAACCAAAAACCAAAAGCAAAACCACTTCCTTACTTTTACCCCCCCGGACTTAAGGCAGATTTGGCTTGAGCCTGGGAAGCTGGCCCCTCAGGGATTCAGCACCAAGGCATGAAGTGTGGCATGCTCTCACTTCCCCCTCACTTCAATGCTGTCTCCCAAGGCTGAGCAGCTTGTACTCCTCCCCCAAGTCCCACACCTCATACCTGCCTGAGCAACTGTCCCCTGAAGGCATGATCTCATTCTGGATGAGGCACCTGGGAAAGTTAAGGGAACAGTTCTGGCTAGCTAAGGGAAGCTGCGAAGGCACACCTACTCAAAGGAGCCTGGAGAAGTGCATAGGGACAGGGAGCCAGGAGGGGCATGCTGTCGAGGTAATTGGCCCCTGACAGGGGGGGCCAATTAGAAATGTTGTTGCCCTTGGGGCTGGAACAAAACCTGCCCCATGTGGAGTGGTGGGGAACACAGGGATTTCTCTGTGGGATGGTGGAGAGTCAGGGCTGGAGCATAGGAGGTTGGGGAGGGGCCAGGGATGCAAGGGACTTGGATGGGCATCAGGGAAGAGAAGTTAGAACACGAGGCCCTCCTTCTCTTTCAGCTTTTTAATTGCCATCACTCCTCACACAGTAGCTTATTGTCTCTCCTGCAAACTGTTCAAGAGGCGGTGACATGGGCACGGTCTGGCGATGCCATGGCCCAACCTCTCCGTATTCTACATTTGTGTGATGAGAGAGTCTGCCCTTGTCCTGTTTCCTGGGATCTGAGCAGCTGGGAGCAGGACAGGTGGGAGTCCGGAGGCCAAGAGTTGCATCTTGTCTCCCTGCCATCCTGGGGAGCAATTAGCCGCCCCCCTCCCCTTGCCCACCATTACTCTGCAGACTTGAACCTTAGTCTCAGCTGAAGGAAGCCCAACCACCTTTCCCAGGGATAATGATTGTTTGAAAGGCTTGTTTTGTAAGGAAGCCAAGGAGAAGGCATAGGTGTGAGGGTTTAAAAAAAAAAAAAAAAAAAAAAAGATTCTTCACTTGATCTAGCTTTCTGGGTCAGAGGAGTGAGAACTTCCTTCTCTATTGGACTAGAGACGGAAAGAATGCTTGGTACTCCAGTGAGGGAGGTTTTGGGAGGAGGCCAAGCACGGGAAGCTTGAATCCTTTGCCCTTGCTAGGGCACAGGTCAGGGGGTCAAAAGAATGAACTTGACTCCTGCCTCACCAACCGGTAGGTACCCAGAGAAGGGTGCTCCAAGGCATGTGATTCCCGGGGTGTTCAGAATAGTCCTCTTCAAACCTAGGTTTGAAGCCGGCCTCTGACTTCCCCTAGTTTAGGACAGTTGTCCCTTTTGGGCAAGTGGCCTCTCTAAGCCGAGCTTGCCAAAAAAAAAAAAAAAAAAAAGTGTCCCGGGAACCGGGAGGGAAGGAGGGTGGGTGGAAGCGCAGAGCTCCCTAGGAAGGGCACGGGACAGTCCCGGGGGTTAGGTTACTGTTGTTAGTTTCCATAAGACCCTGGGTTGGGGGGAGGGCTGGGCCGGAAATTTAATAATCTATACGGTCCTAAGAGGGCACAACCCCCACCCACCGAGAACACAGCGGGTGGCCCGGGAGCCAGCGGGACGGTCTCCCCTCCTGAGCCCCCACCCCCCGCGGTGCCCACGCTCGCCCGCCAGCCGGACCCGCGCGCCCGGACGGGGCCCTCCGCTGGTCCGCTGCGGGCGGGGGCCGCGCTCCCCCCGGCACCGGGCTCGGCCGGGCGCCCCCGGGGTGCCGAGGCGGCTCAGGCGCTGATCTCCACCGGGCTGGCCTCGTCTTGCTCGCGGAGCAGGTGCACGCCCGCAGTCCGCAGTGAGCGCGAGGCGCTGCGCGAGCGGCCGGGCGAGCCGGGGGCGCGGGGCGGCGACGTGTGCGTCCGGCCGGTGGCGGGGGAGCGCGCCGGGGAGCGCGGGTAGCGGCGGGCGGAGCGGATGGGCAGCCCGGGCGAGCGGCCGGGGACGCCCGGAGACACGGAGTAGCCGGGCGGGCCGGGCTCGGCGGCGCCCCGGGGCTCGGCGGCGGGGTTGTCCTCGGGCTCCGGGGAGTCCTGCGGGGACACGCGGCGCCGCGGTTGGCTCGGCGAGGCCTTAGCGGGGCGCCCGGCGGGGAAGGGGCGCGGGAAAAGCCGCAGCGCGCGGACTCGAGGGCCCTGCGCCCTGCCGCCCCGCTTCCCGCCTGTCCCCGACGGCCCGGCCGCCCCAGCTGTAGGACGGCGAGCGAGGAATGGCCCGATCGGTGCCCAGAGACCGAGGCTCGCATCCCCTTGTTTGACCCTGGGCGAGCCATTGCACCTCTGCCAGCCTCAGTTTTCCTATCCCTAAAGTGGGGGCGGGCGGGGGCGGGGCAGACACTTCCCAGGGCTAATCTGAGTGAAGAGGCACCGGGGTGGTGCCGCTGTCCCGCGCCAGAACGCGCCAGAACGTGGCAGGGCCCGCAGCAACCCGCTCGCTCACCTTGTCCTTGAGGATGTACAGCGCCATGGGGTTCTTCCGCTCCTGCTCGCCGCCTCGCGGGAGGGTGTCTGCTGCACAGGGCGGAGAGTGGGGTGGCTGGCCCCGTGGGGAACCCTTTCTGCCAGCCAGCGCCTACACTCTTTGCTCCCCAAGTGGCCAGTCAAGGCCCCGCCACAACCTCCACCAAAGGATCCAGAATCCCTGGGGTCCTACCTTGGCTGCACCTTTCCCTGCTCTGCAGTCTTCGTACAGTTGGTGGAGGAAGGGGCCCTGCAGAGCTGGCTTCCTGGTGGCCCAGTTCTGCCTTTTCCCAGCAGCCCACTGATCTGAGTGACGATGGGATGGGTGAGTGGGTGGCTGGGAGCTCACCTTCTGGTTTCAGACGGTCATCATTCTGATCCATATATTCCAGGGAGTTTTGCTTCTCCAGCTTCCTCTTCTTCCTGCAAATCAACCCAGCATCCTCTGAACAGAACTGTTGAGTGTGAGCCGGAGAAGGCCTGGGGGGCAGGGGCACAAGAGGAATCTGGTGTCGGTAAAAGAGGCCTTGTCACGGGAGGATGGCACCGAGGGAGTGGCAATGGCCCGTAAGCTTTGGATTGAGTCACATTTAGGTTTGCATCCTGAGTCTGTTGGCTGGCAGCGGGGGCAAGTCACCTAACCCATCTGAGTCTCAGTGTTATTATTATCTGTAAACTGCAGATAATCGTACTTAGAAGGTGGTTCATTAGCCACAACCAGAGTGCCCAGCCCACTGAAGGGTGCCCTGCAAGCAAAACCCCTGTTAGGGCGCTGGGGCTGTTGGGAGTTGGGAGCACAGGAGGTGATTCCGCATGCAACACATGCAGTGGTTAGATGGATCTCCTGGGAAGAGGTGCAGGGCCCTCTGCGGGGATATGCATTTAGGAGACTAAGAAAAGAATAGGGCTTGGGGTGGGATCAAAGGATTAGGGTGCTCAGGGTGTGGAACTTGGGGAGTTACCCAGACTTTTTGGAGGGTTTCCAGCAGGCACAGACTGTCACCAAGGTCACAAGAAGGAAGATGCCTCCTGTGGACAAGATGATGTAGAGGGAGCTTCTTCCTAGGGAGAGAGAGAGAGGCAGTGAGGTGGGAGAGACTTTAGAGGGGCAGCAAGTATAGTGGGGAGAGCTCTTGCAGGGAGAAGGAGGCCCAAGCAGCAGGGCTGGCCAGTGGCGGAGCTTGCTGAGCCCACTTCCCACCCTTTGCTGGCCTCCACGGAGAGGTGGCCCATCCCTGCCTGTCTCTCCCCATCTAGGGGCACTCCTTCTGGGATGTCCTCAGTCCCTTGAGGTGCCTGCCTCTTGGGATTTTGAGGCCTGAGGGTGAGCAGACAGGGAGACTCACGGTATACGGTGATCTTGATGGGCAGGCTGCGGCCCTGGCTGATGGGGTTCTCCACCACGCAGCTGTACAGGTCATCGTCCTCCATGAGCACGCGGGTGATGGTGAGCACCTTGTGGTCGGGGGACAGGAGCATTCTCGAGTCATTGAGGAGAGGCTTGCCGTCCTTCAGCCAGGTGTAGCTGGGCTTGGTGCCATTCTCGTGGGAGCAGTTGAGGGTGAAGGCCTCGCTGAGCTCCAGCACGGTGGTCGAAGCCACTAACACCTGTGGCCTCGAAATGGGCACTGAGTCCCAGGGGTGGGGGGAAGGGAGTCTGTGAGCTGTGGGCCAAGCAGCTTCTCCCCTCCCCTTCTTGACTCCCTGCCTTCCAACACAGCGCAACTCAACCTGTGGTCTGAGAAGCCCTTCAGGGATCATCCGTCCAGTCTTTCCCCATCATCCACCCATCTGTGCATTCGTTGAGCACCTACTCAGTACAGAGGATACAGTGCTGAACAAGACAGCAAGGTCCCTGCCCTTACAGACCTTCCCTTCACTCTCCTCAAATGCCCCTTCGAGATGTCTTAAACTGGCCCAGGCTGGAGCGTATTTCAGTTGGGCTCAACCTAGGTCCAAATGTCTGGGTTGAAGTATCTGCTCTGTCATGTACTAGCTGCGTGACTTTGGGCAAGTTACTCAACCTCTCTGTGCCTCAGTTTCTGCATCTACAAAATGGGGATAATCATATTAGCTAGGCCTACATTACTAGGAGCATTAAATGGGTCAGTGTAGGTGAAGCACTTAGAATAGTCTCGGGCACATAGCAAGCACTCTACAGGTGTTCTCTGTGTCCTATCTGCCGAGTTCTAATCCTGATTGTCTCACTCTCAGCTGCCAAGAGGCTTCTGTGGGGGTGTTCCGGGGCCTGGGGGCCCCAGTCCCAGGCCCCAGGCCTGCCTCCTTTCCTGCCAGAGCACTTTACCATCTACAGTGAGGTTGATGGTCTTCTCTCCAGTGAACGTGTCGTCCGTGATGGAGATCTCAACCTCGTAGGTGCCCTCGTCGGCCAGCTGCAGGTCACTGAGGAGCAGGGAGCCATTTTCGAAGAGGCGGATGCGGTCTCGGTAGTCAGGCCGTAGGGTGCCAATGACCTCTGTGCCGATGGACTGTACCACGGTCACTGGCTTGTCCCGCTTCAGCTGCCACTTCACCACGGGCTTGTCACTGCTGGTGCTGCTGTACTGCACGGAGAGCAGGGCTGACTTCCCCACCGTGCCATGGATCAGGCGCACTGGGCTGGTGATGTTCACCCCCTCCAGGGGCTCTGTGGACAGAGACCCATGGGGAGAGGGCAGTGTCAGGCCCTTGGCTTCTCACCCCTCTCCCCCATTTATGTCCTCAGATGTCTTCCTGCCTCACCCTCTGGGCTCTTCACTCCATGTCAGTCCTTCCTTCTTACCCTTCGATGCCATCTCTTCTCCTGCTATAGCTCTGGAACCTTCTGATCCACCATCACCCCTCTTACCCATCCCATTGCCCTCGGTCCTTCTTCTACATGGTCCTCTGCCTCTGGTGGTTTTCTCTGTCACCTTCCTCTTGAGGAAGACCTCCAGTTAACCTAACACTATGTGTTCCATTCACAGAAACATTTATTGAGTATTTCGCCTGTGACAAGTACTGTTCTACGTCCTTGGGATGCATCAATGAGCAAAACAGACAGACATGGACCTCAGGGTGAATTTGTCAGATTTGCTTCTTGATTGGGGATTGGGAAAGTAGGGAATGGAGCAGCATGGGAACAGAGGTTCATAAAGAAGGGAGTGTGGCACAAGGCAGTGCCAATAAAGGGGGAGTTTAGGGGCCAGGAGACAACTAGACCATTCTTCATTCACACCAAGAGTCTTCTCTTTCCTTACCCCAGCTGGATGTAGCACTTTACTAGGCCCGCCCAGGCCTGAATAGTCCTGCAGATGAGTAGTTGGTTTTGGAAATATACCCAAGATCCAGCCCAACCTGCAACCCCTAGAGAAGAGGGATTTGGGATGGACAGAACAAAGTGGTTCGAATCAAGAGGCCTTGGAAGATTGGGCTCCACCATTTACAGGCCATGTGGACCTGGGAAAGCCATCGTTCCAGGCCTCATTCTTCTCATTTAGAAAATCAGGACATGACAATTACAAGAACAACTGCCTTACCAAGCTCACGGTGGAAAAGGACAGTACTTCAGTTATCATTGTATAGTGGAAAGAACACAAGAGTGAGCATCAGAGACTTGGGCTCTTATTGTTGACTTAGGACCTAGAAGAAGTCATGTATCTGTTTGGGACTCAGATAGGTGAAATAAGTGGCAAACTGGATGTTACATCCATTTGTTCCCACCCTGCAATTCTGGGATTTTACCATCTTGTCGAATGGTTGGCCCATCTAGAGATGCATCTTGTATTTCACGAATCTTTTAGGGGCTTTAGGGGCCTGAACAGATGCCACTCACTCATGTTACAGGGTCTTGTAAAGCAATGTGACCAAATGAAGGTTTTCTGGAGAGGATGTAAGTTGGGAGCAGGGCTAAGTTTAACTAAACAGACACTTACAGGTCAGGCTTTCAGGCACTCTGCACCCCCAGCTGCTCTCTCTCATCACTGCCTCTCAAGTTCCCTCTCTCTTCTTCCCACTCTCCTACTCTGCCACTACTGCTGTTTAAATTTGGGGAAAGTGGGGCAGCCCCGGTGGCTTAGTGGTTTAGCACTGCCTTCCACCCAGGGTGTGGTCCTGGAGACCCGGGATCGAGACCCATGTCAGGCTCCCTGCATGGGAGTGCAGGGAGAGTGCTTCTCCCTCTTCCTGTTTCTCTCTCTCTGTCTCTAATAAATAAATAAAAAATCATAAAATAAATAAAATAAATTTGGGGGAAGTTATGTTGTGCCCTTCCCTCCCTTATTCTTCTCCATGTGCTTATATGACCACATTGAACCAGGAGGAAATTAAACTAAGAGGTGAGTTGTGGAGATTAAATGTAATAAAACTATTCAGTCCATTTTTGGAATAAGTTCTTTGCTGTTAAGGAGTGTGGTCGTCACCTTTGGAAGGGATCAAGGAAAGGGTAATTGCTATTCTTTCACCTTTCACCTTGTACCTTTCCTCCTCTGTATCATGAGGTCATGGGACCAGATGATCACAAGGGGTCTTCTCAACTCTGACATCCTATGATCCATTATGCCAGGTATGTTAGAATCATATCTAATTGTGGAAGAAACTATTCAAATGATGAAAGCTGCCAGGTGTATGAATATGATATGCTTGTTTGTTTTTTTAAGATTTCTCTATTTTAGAGAGAGTGAGAGAGCACATGAGCCAGCAGGGGAGGGACAGAGGTAGAGAATCTCAAGCAAACTAACCCCTGAGCATGAGGTCCAGCTTGGGGCTCAATCTCACAACCCTGAGATCACAACCTGAGCTAAAACCAAGAGTTGGTTGCTTAACAGGCTGAGTCACCCAGGCACCTCTATGCTTGTTGTTGAGAGGAGTCTTGATGTAGGGGATGTAGAATGAACAAAATCAAACATTTTTAAATGTTTTTAAAATTAAAGATATATTTGTTCCCACAAAACCATGTATAAAAATGATAACACATAAAATCTAGTTCTGGCTCCCAAATTTGGTAGAAGAGGTGGTAGGGACTAGACTCCTGTCCTCCCCAATAATTGGGATGCTACTAGGAATCCCTCTGGCTCTGTGTATCAGACTGAAATCCATTTGATCAGATAATACATAAAACTTCTTCCAGCTTTCAGTTTCTGTGATTATTTAGTTGGGATTTCCTGCTTAGCAACTGCTAGGTCCCAGGCTTGGCTTGATTTAGAAAAGCAAGCTTTCAGATTTCCCCGAATAGGCAAATAGACTTCGGTATGTGTGACTTGAGGTGGCCCTGAAAAAAGTCACTGAGTTTCATTAAAGGCCATGGTGGTGATGAGCAAATGGCTGGGGAACCTCTATTCAGGACCCAGTCTGAAGCAGCGGGGTCTGTGCATGAGGGTTGTATATGCAGAACCGTCCTGGGGTTCAGCAACCCCAAGCATCAAACTTTGACAGTTCTCATTTCCTCTTTCCAGGAGGCTGGGAAGTGACAGTCCTAACCTTAAGGGGAAATGGAAGGGATTCCTCCTCCCTGGCCCTCCCTCGAGCTTCCCCTGTGTCCTATCTCTCCTATCGCATACAAGGTCCTACTGCTCCTTTTGTGATGTCTTCCTAGTTCTGGTCAGTTCTTTCTGTCAGTTTAAACTTGATTCTTCTCCATAAAAACATTGGGAAAGTGACAGCATATGGATTGCCCTAGGTTTCACCCCCCTCTAGGTGGGCACCTTCCTCACGCACAGGAATGCGGGTACGCCCACGAATCTCAAGGATGTATGTACACATGTTCAGAAGTGAATGGAGCAGTCTTTCTCAAAAGCTGACAAAGAGTATTTTGCTGAGCAAACACCATTTCCAAAAACTCTAGCCAAAATTGGAGTTGGTATTAAGTTCAGGGTTCTACAACTTTCAAGGGACACAGAGAACTGGGACAGGTGCCAAAGCAGGACACAGAAAGGAGGAAATGGCTAACAACTACGATCCATAGTGGAAATAAAAGGGACTAGGGCTATTTGACCTTGAGAAGTGATTAACTTAATCATGGTCCTTGAGTCTCTGAGGCATCATTGTGTAGGAAGTCTCTGTTCCCACAGGAGGCGGAACAAAAGGAAATTGACATCACAGCAAGATTTACCTGTCAACTTAAACTGGGCCATGGTGGTGGGTGGCCCCTCTCAAGTAGGATTTTGAACAGGAGTGACACCAAGGAATGTTAAGTTTTAAAATATGAGAATGTACGTACCAGTAGCCTTGGGTTTCCTTAATAGCCTCTCCCTTTAAGGAAACCATCACTTACTCATTTTTATGTGCTTCTTTATGCTTAGCAAAGTTTTCCTTTTGCCAGTGTTTGCCTTAAATTTTCCTTCTAAGAGTGTCAGTGAGACGGTGCCAAGCACATATTCTAGGGTTGATCTTTATACACCACGGGCTGCTGTTATATCCTTTTTTTTTTTTTTTTGGTCTTATTTGGGTCTGTCACCCCAAGGAGGTCCCTTCGGCCATCACAGATACCCTTCTCTGGCTTTTCTTAAATTCTATTATTTCTTTTTTGAGATGTGGTGACCAGAATTTAATCTGTGCCACAGCATGGTTTTCTAAAAGGAAAATATTTTGCTTTCTGCTTTTGGCTTTTAGTATTTTTCCTAGTGAATGATGCTCTGAGAACAACCCCCTCCTCTGCTGCTGTCCTATAGGTGCACCACTGATTGCATACATAATGAGGTTACTGTGTTGGGTTCTTTTTTTTTTCTTTTTTTTTAAAGATTTTATTTATTTATTCATGAGAGACACACAGAGAGAGAAAGAGGCAGAGACAGAGGCAGAGGGAGAAGCAGGCTCCATGCAGGGTCCCGGGTCTCCAGGATCAGGCCCTGGGTTGAAGGCGGCGCTAAACTGCTGAGCCACCTGGGCTGCCCCTGTGTTGGGTTCTTATGTTGGTGTACTCTTGAGGCCTTCAAGGGCTTCAAGAGTGTGAAATCATTTTAAATGTCAACCACTCAGGAACATAGGAGAAAGTGAGGAAGCAGAAATTGTGAAGAAGGCCCTTGGCATCCAGGAAGAGAGGTGTCTTTGTACCTTTTTATACCTACTTTTGTATCAACTTTAAAGAGTGTAGATGTTCAGTAAATGTGTATCTAGCTAATAGGTATTAAGATAGCACACAGATTTACCCTATTTTAGATCAGAACAAGCACTATTGTTTTTGTTTTGAAATTTTTATTCATTTATTTGAGAGACAGCAAGAGAGAGAGCACGAACAGGACAGAGGGAGAGGGAGAAGCAGACTCCCCACTGAGCAGGAAGCCCAATGCAGGACTCAATCCCAAGACCTTGGGATCATGACCTGAGCTGAAGGCAGACATATAACTGACTGAGCCACTCAGGCGCCCCACAGACATTATCATTAAGCTGTCAATTCACCAAAACTGACTTATAAATTTAATATAATATCAATCAAAATCCCAGGAGATTTGCTGTGTGATAGTGCACAAGAATAGACAAACAGATCAGTGCAATAAAATAGAGAGCCAAAAAATAAATTTATATATGATCACTCAACTTATGACAAAGGTGATCCTGCAGTGTTCTGGGGAAAGGATTCTTTTGGTAATAAATAGTGCCAGGCCATGGCAGGCTGTGTAGGAAAACTGGCCTTACCTTATATCTTACACAAATATTAATTCTGGATGGATTGTGGATCTAACTGTGAAAGGTAAAATACTATTTTTTAAAAAAGAAAACATAGAGAATATCTCCACAACTTGAAAGCAGAGACATATTTCTTAAACAAGACACAAGAGTGGTACACATAAAAGAAGAAAATGATACATTGGACACAATAAAATTAAGAGCTTCTGTTCATCAAAAGGCACCATTAAGAGAGTGAAGAGGCAAGATGCAGAGTGAGAGATATTTGCAAGGCATATATACTACAAAGGACTGGTATCCAAAATATAGTTCTTAAACTCCTACAAATTAATATTTTTTTAAAAAATTTTCAGAAAGCTTAATAGAAAATGGGAAAAAAAAAAAGACTTAGAACAAGGACTTCAGGGCAGCCCAGGTGGCTCAGTGGTTTAGCGCCACCTTTGGCCCAAGGCATGATCCTGGAGATCCGGGATTGATTCCCACATCAGGCTCCCTTCATGGAGACTGCTTCTCTCTCTGCCTGTGTCTCTGCACCTCTCTCTCTCTTTCTCTCTCAAGGTGACAGGGTCTCTCATGAATTAAAAAAAAAAAAAAAAAAAAAAGAACAGGGACTTCACAAATAAGGATATCCAAATGGCTAATCATGATATGAAAAAGATACAACTTCATTGATAATAATGGAAATGCAATTTTAAACCATAATTTGATACCCTTCATACTCACTAGTATGACTAAAATGAAAAAGAGAAGACACAATTGGTGAAGATGCAGAGTAACTGGAGCTGCTGGTGGGAATGCAGATTGATACAATCACTTTTGAAAATTATTTGACCATATCTACTAAAGCTAAACACACAGCTATAACTCAGCAATTCTACTCCTAGGGATATCCCCAAACAAATGTGTATATCTGTTCCCCAAAAGACAAGTACTAGAATATATTAACAACTGTATTGATAAAGCCTCAAACTAGAAACTACCAAAGTGTCTATTAAAGTTGAATAGACAAATAAATTGTAGTATATTCAGACAATGGAATACTATACAATACTGAGACCAAACAAGTTACAATTTCAATAACAACATGAATGAGTCTTACAGATTTGGTGTTCAGCAAAAGAAGCCAGATGCAAAAGAATGCATGCATATAATTCCATTTACAAAGTTCAAAGACATGCAAAATTAATCTGTATTAGAGGTTAGGATACCACTGTAACCCTGGGGGAGGGCAACAGGAAATGAAATAGTAAGGGCATGCTTCTGAAGTGCTGAAATGTTCTATTTCTTCATCTTGGAGGCTGATTACATGGGCTAATTTGTTTTTTAAAGGTTCATCAAACTGTATCCTAATGCTAAATGCATCTCTGTGCATAACTCTCTGTTAGAAGAAGAAAACAGCACCTACAATGTGGAGGTGATCTTAGAGCTAAAAGGGCAGAACCCAGGTAAGGGGCTTCTTCCTATAGGGTTCCCAGAAGATGGAATAGTTCTAGGATCCCAGAGAATGAAATTTTGCAGATTAGATTATCTAGATTTATGGCGTGCCACATTTATATCTGTATGTCAGTATCCTAGCCTCTAGAAAAACCTTGTTTGAATGTTTCATGAATGGGGCTGTGATCAATTTAGGAAAGCCTCATTTGTCCATGCTAGGGACAGAAGATTGAAGACCGAGTATTTATTCCTTGCCCCCTTTAAGTGCCTGTCTTAAAAAACTACATTTCCTAGTCTCTTTGGCACTTAGGTATGGCCATGTGACTGAGTTCCAGCCAATGGAACCAGTGGAAGTGATAGGTACTGTTTATAGGCTAGAGAAATTTTTTTTTTCTCTCTCTCCTTTTAAATTCTCTACCTGAAAGAAATGGAGAAAAACTCCAAGGTGACAGGGTGTGACTACTGGAAACACATGTCAAAGTTGATGAGAGGGATGCCTGGGTGGCTCAGTGGTTGAGCATCTGCCTTCACCTCAAGTCCTGATCCCAAGGTCCTGGGATTGAGTCCCAAATCCAGCTCCCTGCAGGGACCCTGCTTCTCCCTCTGCCTATGTCTCTGCCTCTCTCTTGTGTCTCTCATGAATAAATAAATAATTTTTTTTAAGTTGATAAAGAGCTTTATCAACTTGGTCCTTGAAAAGCTTCATGGAGTAGAGTCCTTCCTCATCCCAGGCCTAGTCTGGAACTGCATTGCACTACTACATGGTTATCACCAGGAACTTAAATTTTGGAATTTATTTGTCACAGAAGCTGGTATTTTCCTAACTAATATTGTGAGCATGGCAGAAATTCCTTATAGAATTTCAGCTCTTTATTGTTTTTGAGTCCACAGCAGTACAATGGCCCAAGCCTGCACTTACCTCTTACCCATCGTAGGTCTTAACTAATATCCTATCAACATAATTTATATTTTTTGCTGTATTTGTTGAGTTACATTTTCCCACACAGAAAATCCTTTGTCATCTTTTGTTTTTGCCTGGTCACACTGACTGACAAGATCTTTCTATATTCTTTTTCCTTACCATTCGATGACCTAAAAGAATTTAGGGACCGCGCTGACTTGTATATTGCATCATGTATTTTGTATTCCTGATTCTTAGTCTCCATACTTTTAGCTCTCTTGATTCCTTCCACTTGTTGTAATTCCCACTGAGACCACTGTCACTAAAGCTAAAAGTTACCTCTGAATTGCCATTTCCAACAAACTCTTTTAGCTGTGATGTAATAATAATAATAATAATAATAATAATAATAATATTAATAATAGAGATATAATTGGCCCTTGGTATACTGGACCTCTTTGACATATTTGATGCTGATTCTCTGGAAAACTCCCAACTCTCTTGACATTCTGGACACCACAGTCTTCTTATTCCCTCTCCATTTCTTTCACTTCCTTCTTGGCCTCCGCAGCGGACCTTTTTTCCCCTCTACCTTCCTTTACAAAACTTGGGGTTACTCAATGTTCCATGTCCAGCCCATTTTCTCCTCCTAGGTGATATTATCCATTCCCATTGTTTTATGTTTCATCTATAGGCTGAGAGTTTCTACATACCTCTCTTCAACCCTGACCTCCTTGCGCCCCACTCCTAACCTCACCCCCACTTTAGGCTATTTAACATTTTCCAACAGATGCCTCATAGGCATTTCAACCTCAATAGGGACAGTACGCATTATCACATCCCCAACCCTATCCCAGTTGTCATTTCAGATTTCACATACAAATCCTATCCCCCTCTCTAGATCCTCCCACTTTCTATCAATGACTAGGTCCTGAAATTCCCTCCAAAAAATTATCTCCCCATGTCTTGTTCCCCTTATTTTTATTCTAATTCCAGTTTATGTTATTCCTCTCTTGAACTACTGCAGTAGCCTTGTTATGTGCTCCCCACCCCCAAATTCATACGTTGTAGTCCTAACCCCCAGGACCTCAAATGTGACCTTATTTGGCAATGGGGTTATTGGCAGATGTAGTAAACTAAGATGAGGTCTGGTGTAGGATGGGGCCCTAATCTAATATGACTCATGTCCTGATAAAAAGTGGAAATTTGGACACAGACATGAGCATAGGGAGAATGTCCTGTGAAGATAGAAGCTCTGCTGCCATAAGCCAAGGAACTACGTGAAGCTATCAGAGAGACCTGGAACAGATCCTTCCTTAGAGCCTCCAAAGAAAATATGACCTTGATCTCAATCTTTTAGCGGGCAAAACTGTGAGACCATACATTTCTGTTGTTTAAACCACCCAGTCTGTGGTTCTTTGTTACAACAGCCCTAGCAAATGGATACAAGCTTCCTTTCCTATCTTATCCGCTTCCAGTTTCTTCTCCAACGCCTCGCTGCAGACCGAGCTATCTGAAGCACAGTTCTGGCCCTGCCAGTCCCCAGATGAAAAGCCATCCAATACCCATACCCCCCTTTCACAGTTTACAGATTATATCCCAGTTTCCCTAGTATGGTTTACAAGGCTCTCGCCAAATTCCCATTGGTGAGTGGCTGGGCTGCTCCCAAACACATGATGCCATCTCAAAATGTTGAAATGCCATTTCCCCAACTAAAATGCCCCTTCCCACACCTACCTATTTTTCTCATCCTTTAAAAGTTAGTGCAGACATTCCCAGGACACCTCCCCTGATATTCCTCCACCCGACCCTGTACTGCCAGAACCAGCTTTCTGGATGGGGATAGGTGACTTCTCTCTGATTCTGGGCATCCATTTCTACATTTTATTAAAATGATCTCTGAGTCTGTTTGCCTGGTCAAATTGTGAATTCTAGGCTCTCCAGAGCAGTGTGTGTCTACGCCCATCTATTTAAAGATACATCCTCTAAGGAGTTGGTAGAGTTGTCAACGGCATGGGATGAGTTATGGGCAGGTTGGTGTTAGTTCCCAAAACCAAAAGGCTCATTATCTCTAAAAGGTATTTCATCTCCCTTGCTGTGGTACACTCAGAGAAGCCAGGGTGGGGGGTGGGGAGGCACAGAACCAGATCTCCCCCACCCGTCCAAGCCCCATCATGATCCCTTGGAAAGAATGCCGGACTGGCCCACGCCAACAAGACATCCCATAAGAAATGGCTCACTGCCCTCTATCTAATGTACTGAATGCCGTGGGAGCTCCGAAGTCATGCAGCCTTTTGGGGGAGGGGCGCAGGGGCTGGGCGGGAGGCACACAGAATGAAGAAATACATTCAACACTAATGCCTGAACTCACTGAGATGCTTCCCACGGCAGCTGAGCTCTCTCCCCTCCTCCCTCCAACTCCCCCTCCCTCTCTTTTGCAAGTAACGGGTCCCCTCTCCAGACCCTTTCTTACCCTTCTGGTCACCTACCTGTCTGGATCAGAAGAAGGTAGACAAAAGGAGCGAGGCTCAGGGCACTGAAGGCTCTGGATGGGGCTCCCCTTTCTCTCTTCATTTTGGGTGGCGTTCTCCGGCTCTGGTGCAGACAATTAGCATGATTTCTCCACTCTGGGCACGTCCCTTTGTACCACTCGGAGTTTCTCTGCCCGAGCACAACCCTGCCAACTTCCCTCTGAATACACAGAGCCCTGTGTATTGCTGGACTTGTTCTTTCCTCTCTTTCAGACCTGGCATTTCTAGTTTCAAAGCCCTACATCCCCAGCTCGGAAGGGGGTATCTGCTTAGGATTTAATCTTCAATGCGGGTTCTAGCCCGATGGGTCCCATCAGTTCTCTGCCTGCCTATGCTGAGCCCCACTACCAGGGGGAGATGAGGATTTGGGCTCAATGATGGGACTGGGCTCAATGATGGGACTGAACTGGATCTTGTGTCCAAACCTATCCTGTCTCCACCTCATGCTCCTTGTTGCTGCAAAGGAGGGCGCATGCCAGGGACAGACCTCCTATGAGCTCCGGAAAGGAGGGAGGGGAGCTTTGAAATAGCCGGGGAAAGAGAGACTCCAGAGAACTGCTGAAGAAATGTAAAATCCCCCTTTCAATCCCAGGGATGACGATTGGAAAATGGCTCAAATTCTATTATTTTCATGCCTCTCCCGGTCCTGCTTGGGATTCTCTCTCCTAGCACAGAATCACGCAGATGCTGGGGACCTCTTTCCTGGAGCCACTCTGCTCATTCCCCTGCCTCTAGCCAAGTTTCTAGAACACGCCAGAGCACAGATGAAGGTAATGCTCTAACCGCCAGCATCCTGGCGGTTCTGTCAGCAGCTTGACAGCCTACTTAATCTCCTCTTGTCTCCAGGCTGTGATGAGGAGAAACACCTAGCTCCACCTGACCCCTCACTACTGTGTCAACAGCTTTCCAAAAGTACAATCAGTGCAATGTGTGCTTACCAATTGTGAGATCTTGGGACTGGCTTACAATCTCTTGCAGCCTCTAATTTCATATCTAAAAATTGGAGAAACAGTAGCTTCCTTAGAGGAATTGTTGAGAGCATCATGACAATTTTGTACAGTGGAGTGCCTTGGAAACTCTGTGTTAGATAACATTTTAAACTTTAAAAACACTGCCTCTTCTTCTTTTTCATTCCTGTAGTAATCTTTTTTTTAAAGATATTTATTTATTTATTCATGAGAGACACACAGAGAGAGGCAGAGACACAGGCAGAGGGAGAAGCAGGCTCCCTGTGGGAAACCTGACGGGGGACTCCATCCCAGGACCCTGGGATCACACCCTGAGCCAAAGGCAGACGCTCAACCACCGAGCCATCCAGGCTCCCCTGTAGCAATCTTTATATCTTGATGAGACCAAAGTTTACAGCTCCCCTCATGGTCGTCTCCAAGCCTGGTCTTACTTTTGTAAGTGCGGTAGCTACCTCTCAAAATATTCTTGTTACAGACTGCAGAAAGCCTGAGTAGGCCAAGTTTCTAGAACTGAAGACTCATTGCCTAGCTCATCTGAACCAATGATGGGGAGTAGAGGAGATCAGCATTGGTTTTGAACTTTATGGAGAAACTCCAATAAAATATTCTGAAATATGTAAAGATTCTTTTGTTTTTCTTTCTTTCTTTTTTTTTTTTTTGCATTTTGCATTTTGCATTTCTGTGCCAATGACGTTTCCCTAGACAGCTCAAGGCACCTGTCTGCCTGGTAAAGTCAGTGTGGTTTCAGCAGCCATACAATGAAAAAGAAAAAGTCAGAGATTCAGCTTCTGACATCTACAATAGTATTTTAGAGTCAGTAGCAAGGCAAAAGGCTTGTGAGCTTTTGTAGAGGACAAAAGGATATTTTAATATCCTTTAACTATCACTTCCACAGATCACAGAGCCACCTGTGGATGGGATCACAGCTTCTTCTGCTGTATAGCGCAGATAAACGGCCTCTTTTGTCTGTGATGGCCAGGCCTTGAGGCTTATTGTCTGAGGCTAAAAGGAGGATATGATGTTCAGGAAATAGAAGGTCTGGAGTCGGCCTTTTTTAGCCTGAAGGACAATGGAAAGAAAAATGTGATAGCAGGTGACCTAAGTGGGATCTAACTTCTCAACATCCTCCCTCCCCCTGCCCTAGGGGTGGATCTTAGGCTCCTCACACCTGTGCAGAAGACGCAAGTGCCCCAAGGTACCCACAAGCTCCCTTCAGGGGACTCAGATGTGCCCAGGGGCCAAAGAATTGGCAACAGCTGGGGGCCCCCCCGCCAACTGCTATGGGGGGTCTGCATGTAGCTCAACAGGGAGAATGCCACACATGTCCACAGACACCAGCTGCCACCTAAGCCGTGCCAGGTATACTCCTCCCCCTACTGTCCTTAGAGAGGAGCTGGGTTGGGGGAGGAAACTAAACAAATTGAGCAAACAGTTGTGAGTCGTCCCAACAGTGACTGAGCCACCTCAAGAGAATGTTGAAATAGTTGGGTCAGAAGGATGGATTAATATCTAGCCTTTCTGTGCTGCCCGGGGGCCGCAGGGGTGGGCGCACAGGTGGCAGGTGTGAAGGCACTGCAGCTGCTCTGTGCGTGCGAGTGTCCACCCAGCAGTCTTGCCATCTTGCTTCAGCTCTTTCTAAGCCAAGCAGACCCAAAGAGGTTCATGTCATCTGTCTATGTGCCTTTTTTCTCTTAAAACAGTGAACACTCTGGCTGAAGGACGATGTCTTACTGGTCTCTGTGGTCCTACTGCCTACCCGGGCAGGGCGCACAGTAGGTTCTCAGTAAACAGTTGCTAAATATTGCAGGGATGAGACCCGGAGGGGGGTGCTCTTTAGGCAACAGGATACAATAAAGGATGATGGTGGAGGGCAGCTGGGCCAGAGGTATGAGTGCCAGGGAGGGCACCAAATGATGGCTGCAGATGGCAGATGGGGACATATATGAGGCACCTCTTTGTGGATTCCCAGAAATAACTGGGATTCACTTTGCGGTGGTAGAGGGGAGTTGGGGGGGTGCTGATCTGATAAGCAACTGGGTTACAGACACGTAAGGTGAACAGTCAAACCAACTTGATTGTCCATATGTAACATGACGTTTATCTCACCTGTCCTAGCTTACCCTGTTTCATCCTTCCATATGTCCTCTGTGGGTCTATCTGCCTCATCTAATTGTTTTTTTTTTTTTTTAAGATTTTATTTATTTATTCATAGAAACAGGGAGAGAGGCAGAGACACAGGCAGAGGGAGAAGCAGGCCTCATACAGAGAGCCTGACGTGGGACTCGATCCAGGGTCTCCAGGATCACGCCCTGGGCTGCAGGCAGCGCTAAACCGCTGCGCCAGTGGGGCTGCCCTGCCTCATCTAATTGTTGAGGGTAGGCTGTTCTTTGATTTTATGGAGATAGCCTGATTATAAATGTTACATTTCTTCAACTTCAAAAGTACATCTATACATATCAGTCTGCATGTCCCACTTTGGTATCAGAAGATGTTACTGTGGCCTTTTCCTCATTAGCCCGGGAGACTCTCCAGTGCAGGGACTGTGACTCTTCATCCTTAGAAGTCTCCTCACAGGGCCCCATTCTGAACTCAGCTTCATGCGGCTGCTGAAGCAGATGATGGAGGAGGACTGCTTGGCTGACAGCAGTGATGCCCTTGCTTGGCCAAGACCTGTGCCCCTTTCTCCTCTGAGCACTTCACAGATGCATTTCTAAGGGCACTGTCCTCTTCTGAGCAGCATGGCCCAGTCCTCTTGGCTCTGCTGCACACAGTTGCTTCCGGCCACTCTTCACTTGGCACCGTCTCTGGGGCTTCTGACTCCTCACCTCAGCACTTATGGCAGGCCTGGCCTGCTGTACTCAGACCTCGGTGCTGAGCACCCAGATAGTGCCCCTGAGGCTCAGAATGGAGCCCCCAAGAGACACATGCACGCATGCACACACATACACACACACATACACACAACCTGCCAGCTTAAGCTCGCAAGTGTTCCATCCCCAGGGCAGGAGGCAGTTATACTTAGTGATCTTGAATAAGTCACCACACTCTGCAGACCATTATGGGAAATGGAGGCAGGGGGAGAGCTGGCTGGGGAATCATAAAAATGAGCTCAGTCTTCAAAGAACCAAAGGTCTAGCAGGAACGGCAAAACAGTAGATTCATTCCACAGCAAGAGACATCTGAGATGACCTTGTCTCATTTCTTCATTTCTTAGGTGAGGGGATTGATAGAGAAGTTAAGTAACTTGCCCAGAGTTAAACTGTTATATAATGATCAACCCAGGACTCCTGAAATTTCTTTATAGTAGAGGCAAGAAGAGGTAACACACACACACACACACACAAAATGGTAGCTAAGTACCAATTTTAATAACTCAGTCATTAGATTTAAGAACATCTCCACCCACCTGCCCTGTTTCTTTGTCTCCAGGCTCTAGCAAGAATGTGCTGCCTCTGATGGTACTGCGGGAGGGGTTCTGGCCTTATGGATACCACCATGACATCAGTGGTGATTTTTATAGTTAGCACTTTCCTCTTTCTCTCCATTCACTTCCTGGTATTGAGTCATAGCTGTTCTTCCACTAGCTTGTAAATCATCTTTGGTAGCAGAACGAAAAAAAGTCTTCCAACAAATGGCACCAAAATCCCTCTTCGAGAGGGAATTGTCTTTAGCCAGAAAAGAACTGAAATACATTACAGGGAGCTGGAGGTAAGGTCTTAAGCATAAAAAGTCAAGGAACAAAAAGGTAAACTGCAGGCTTTAGAGATAGGAATTTGGGGAGGGTGACATGCATAGAGGAAAGAAATCAATAGGAAGAGAGACTAAGAAAGGCACGTGGTGGGGGAGCTGAAGAAAATCGAAAGACACAGCTGTGCTGTGAAACCCTTCCTCCTCTGACTTCTTTGAAACTTCCAGAAAAGTTTACTACATGAAATGCAGAATGTGTGTGCTAGCTGATGGAATATGGTGAAGGTGATAGGACAGCCACTCCCTTGACTAGGTTATATCATAGAAGACTGGGCTCAGCAGGCCAGAAAGAGCTTCTCGTCCTACTGGCTTTGAAGATGTAAACTGTATGACGGCAAGTGCCAAGTGGAAAGGAACTGCCATTGGCATCTCGGCACCAAGGGCAACACTCGGCCAACAGCTGGCAAGGAACTAGGGACCTCAGCCCTGCAATCACAAGGACCTGAATTCTCCCAATGACCAAGTAGCCTTCAAGGGCACCCCGAGCTTTGGAGAGGAATGCTGACCAGTCAACACCTTAATTGAAGTCTGGTGAGACCCTATGCAGCCTGGAAAACTAATATAGGCCAGCGCATGTGTGTGTGTGTGTCGGCGTGTGTGTGTGTGTGTTTGTGTGTGTACAAACACACAAAGCTACTCCTCACTTTGTCAGGCACTTTATATCCATTTGTTCATTTAATTCTCCTAATATCCCTTTCAGGTAGGCATTATAACCCCACCCAACAAGCAAGAAAATTTCAAATTCCAGGAAGTTAGCAACTTGCTAAGATCCTGTATCTACTCGGTGGCAGAACTTGGATTAGAAATGCAGGCTGGGGGCACCTGGGTGGCTCAGTTGGTTTAGCATCTGCCTTAGGCCTAGGTCATGATCCCAGGGTCCTGGGATAGAGCGTCAGGGTCCCTGCTCAGTGGGGAGTCTGCTTCTCCCTCTCCCTCTGCCACTCTCCTTGCTTGTGCACTCTTGCTCTATCTCTCTGTCAAATAAATAAATTAAAAATATTTTATAAATAAATAAATAAATAAACAAATAAATAAATAAATAAATGCAGGCTGATCATCAATAAAGCTTGGGCTTCTGACTACCTCCCTAACTCAGCAATAGGAATCCACCTCCTGTGTGCAAGTCTTGGTCATGGTCTAGTCTTTTATTCCCAGCACCAACTCTCTGACTAGGCTCCAGAATGTTAAGGGATCCTCTCTGCCCACCCCTAAAGCCCCCCTATTATTGCTGAAGCTGTTTTCAATTCTTGGTTCCATAAAGCTGTACGTGAATGGTACTTTCATAAGTTCAATTTGCCAGAACGGAGAGAGAGGGCGGAATCAGGATGCCAACATCAGCCAGAGAATTTGTAGAGCTGCAGCTCATTGCCCGGGAAACGAGGAATTTGTGTGAGGCTTTGTGTTGAAAGGAGGCAGGGCCTAGCTGCTCCAGCAGCCACTGAACAAGAGATAGATTAGCTCTCTTTGGAACAAAACAAGCTTTTTTTGGTGGGGGGGTGGGAGGACTGGACAGAGAGGAATGGCCCTCCCAAAGGACATTTTGTCTTTCCTTTTCCTTTTTAAATTACTCCTAGGTAGCTTTACTCCAGAGTACTTCTGAGAAACATCAAACAAAGAGTGGAGATGGGTAGAAAGGCCCCTCCTGCCCTTCCCAGGGAGCTTCGTCCTGAACTGTCGGGTTTGCTGCCTGCCAATTGATTTCTGTAAATATGAGGAGTCACTCAGCGGAAGAGCCTTCTGCAGACATATGGTATCTCAAGAAAGCGTGGGGTGTGTTTGGGAGAAGCATGGGATCTTGGGACATGGCAAGGGGTACTGGGTGAATTTCAGTAAGGTGGAGAGGAGGTGCTCCCATTTACTGAAAACCACCAAAGCCTATTATGCTGAGAGTAAATATTTGACTTCTGAATAGAATTCCCGCCCCCTCAGAAATGAGGAGGAACTCAGGCTTGTGTCCCTGGTGGCTGAAGGCGTCCTATTCAGCAACTCTCCAGAAGAACAGAGGGGAAATGAATTGGTGTTAAAGTGTTGGAAAGATCACGATTTTGCTGGCTTAGGATGTAGTGAGTAGAGGACATCTCTGGAGTTCTGTTCTCGTAAAATGCCAGTACTCAAATGAAAACAGGTTGAAAAATCCTGGGGAAGCCACTACCCCCAATTCATGAAAGACTTCATTGTTTCCCTTCTTCTGGATCCTCAAATGATGTCCTCCCACCAACTGCGTCCCAGGGAGAGGATTTGCTGTCCCCCTTCCTCTGCCTTCCCTCCCCTTCTCCCCTCCCCCCAGTGAGGGAGGCACAGAAATGGAAATTAGCCAGCATCTAATAATTCCCCACTGTATGAAGAGCACTCTGTGTTCCAGAGGTTGATAAAAGGAGGGGGGATGTGGGAAAGGGGACAGGTGGCATGTTCAAAAGGAAGAGAAGGTGCAGATCCTGTCTAGGTGCTTAAATATAGTTGGGAGAGGTATATTTTAATCTGTAAGCAAGTATAATTGCTAATACATTTGCATTGCTGTGTACACATTGCCTTTTTTTATTTTTTATTTTTTTGAGGTTATGAATGCATTTATTGACCATCAGTTCCCAGAGATGACTTTTTTTTGACTCTCAAAAGCTGAATTTATTATGGACTTCTGAAATGTCTATTTCCAATTGCATGCTTTGATTTTGCCCTGTGATTTTTTTTATAAATTTATTTTTTATTGGTGTTCAATTTGCCAACATATAGAATAACACACAGTGCTCATCCCGTCAAGTGCCCCCCTCAGTGCCCGTCACCCAGTCCCCCCCACCCCCCTTCCACCTCCCCTAGTTCATTTCCCAGAGTTAGGAGTCTTTCATGTTCTGTCTCCCTTTCTGATATTTCCCACTCATTTTTTCTCCTTTCCCCTTTATTCCCTTTCACTGTTTTTTATATTCCCTAAATGAATGAGACCATATAATGTTTGTCCTTCTCTGATTGACTTATTTCACTCAGCATAATACCCTCCAGTTCCATCCACGTCGAAGCAAATGGTGGGTATTTGTCGTTTCTGATGGCTGAGGAATATTCCATTGTATATATGACAACATCCTCTCTATCCATTCATCTTTCGATGGACACCGAGGCTCCTTCCACAGTTTGGCTATTGTGGACATTGCTGCTAGAAACATCGGGGTGCAGGTGTCCCGGTGTTTCATTGCATCTGTGTCTTTGGGGCACATTGCCCTTTAAATTATTATTTTATTTAATCTTCTATCAACTCTATGTGGTAGAATTTTTTGTTTGTTTTCCAAAAGCAATCGTGAAGCCCAGAGAGGTTAAGTAACCTATTCAAAGCCCAGCATTAGCACAGTCCAGACTCAGCTTGTGCTTCATGGTTTGTAGTTTATATACTACACTCCAGAAAGACATTGCCTTCAGTCAGGCCCAGATGTAAAACTTCTGTAGAATACAGCAAAGCTCTGAAACAAGATGTGAAACAAAGAATGGTAAGCTGGACAAGAGGACCTAAAACAAAGCCTAATCAGCAAGAGAATGATCGGGTCCCCATAATGAGCCCCGGGACACTAATAAGATAGATTTGTGATACACAAGACCCAACAGGGAGAGAAACAGGGTTTCTTTTTCTTTCTTTTCTTTCTTTCTTTCTTTCTTTCTTTCTTTCTTTCTTTCTTTCTTTCTTTCTTTCTTTCTTTCTTTCTTTCTTTCTTTCTTTCTTTCTTTCTTTCTTTCTTTCCTTGTTTCTTTCTTTCTTTCTCTTTTTTTAAAGATTTTACTTATTTATTTGAGAGAGAGAGCATGAGCAGGGAGAGGGGCAGAGGGAAAGAGAGTAGCAGACTCCCCACTGAGCATGGAGCTCCACGTAGGGCTCCATCTTCCTAGGACCTGAAGATCATGATCTGAGCTGAAGTCAGACACTTAACCAACTGAGCCACTCGGGTGCTCCAGAAGCAAAGTTTCTTAAAAGAAAACCCCATGTAGGGAAGGTGGCCTTGAAAACAGGCCAAAGTTTTCAGCCCTTGTCACAGTATTTCTAGGGTCCAGCTTTGTCTAGTATAGAGATCTTTGCCAGAGTTAGCCCCCCAGGATTCTGTATCTGATTTGTTGCCCAACAAATTAAGGAGTGGGATCTGTCAAGACATTTTGGTTTTGATAGAAGTTCAATGTGAATGACTTGAAGCAAAAAAAGGAGAGATTTCTTGTACCGTATAACAAAATTTTAGAGGGAGCTCAGATAATTGGAATTAAGATGCTTAAAATCCATGTTGGCTACTACTCACCTCTTGTTTAGCTTTTGGTGTCAGCTTAATTTTCTCAAACCTTCTTATACGTTTTGATGGGGATTATGGTTGCCAGATGATGCAGATTATCAATATTGTCCAATGTAACTTCCTGTGGTGAGGAAAATGTTCTATATCTGTGTTGTCAAGTGGTCATATCTGGTGGTCATATGTCACATGTGGCTATTGAGTATTTTAAATGTGGCTAGTGGGACTAAGGATAGGAATTATGAATTTTATCTAATTTTAAATCATTTAAAATTAAATAGCCACATGCAGCTATGGATTAACATACTCGACAGTGCTTCTTGACATCCAGAGAGCAGACTTTTGATGAAGCTAGTTAAAAAAATCTTGGTGAAGGACTTTTGTTGGCCTACCATATATGACATGCACAGTTCTCCATCATTATAATCAGAATAGAATACCATTCCAGGCTGGGCCATGTGCCTAACCCCACAGTCACAGGTGGGTCAGTTTATTACCCCCCCCCCCCCCCAGCCCCAACATAGAAGGGACTCTGGGCAGACAAATTAAAATCTTCTAAATGTAGAAGAGATAACTTCTATCCTAATTCCTTAAAAAAATTAGCGAGCATTTATTGAAAACCTATTTACATATGATGCATTTCATATATATTACCTTAATTCTCACAGAAAAGTCCTGAAAGGTCAATTATTGCTCCTATTTTACTGATGAAGAAACAAAGACTCATATTATGTGATTTGACCACAGACAGTAAATCGCAGAGCTAGAATATAAATCCAAGTTTGTTTCCAAAGCTCTGTTCTCTGCACTATTAATATGCAGTCCCTAGAAGTTTGGGATGTAGAAACTGTGACTATTAATAGCAGATTATTATTACAATTATAACAATAACAACAGCAGATTATTATAAAATAATGACTTAGTTTTCTCCAGATAGTTACGTTGAATGCCTTCCTACTTATTCTATAAAAGATTTTTTTAAATTCCTCTTTTGACATTGCTTTAAAAACCTGCACCATATTTTAAAGTATCTTTAATGATGTCAACTTTTATATTTTAGGAGTATGTTTCCAGAAACAGTCAAAAGTATGGTGAATCATATAGATAACAACTATAGACAGATAAAATCATTTTGACCAAACTTGCTTTATGTTAAGACAAAGTCAAGATTCTTTGGCTTCACAGAACAGATATCCCAGTGAAGTTACCATCAAAGGAGAGGCACAATTGCATGGGTCTGGAGTAGGAGAGCCCAAACACTGGGGAAGCTCCCAGAATCAATTTTTGTAGGTAATTCTGAATCTTCCTGCTTCTCTGCACCATTCTCCTCTTTTGACCAATTGACTCTATTTTGTGTATCTCAGGGCTCTTTATGTTACAAACAGTATAAAACCTAATGCAAGTTGACATTAACTCTAAACAGCTTCAGGGGGGCTTGGGTGGTTCAGTCAGTTAAGCATATGCCTTCAGCTCAGGTCATGATCCCAGAGTCCTGGGATGGAGCCCCACATCGGGCTCCCTGCTCAGTGGGGGTCTGCTTCTCCCGCCCCTTCTGTGCTCTCTCTCTCTCTCAACAAAATCTTAAAACAATAAGGAGCTTTCATTAGCTCACCTATTTACAAAGTCTGGAGAGTAGGTAGCCTTGAGAGCTTAATCCAGAGGCAGAGTTTTGAAACTGTCAACAGGAATAAAAATAAGGACATTAACTTATGGTTAGGCCATATCCTTGAAATATGCAGGTGTCTCTGATGGAAAGGAAGAGAATAATGATCAGGAGTCAATGGCTTTTGACATTAGGACTCATATGGCCTGAGCACTGCCAGTGCTTTGGTCTCTGAACTCTTAACAATCCTCAAAGGGTGTGGTAGTTGGGCTCTCCAGGAAGCAGGTTCTGCAACAAAATTTCATGTCTAGGATGTTGATCAAGGATGTATTTGAGATTGACACCTGTGGAAAGAAGGAAGCAGGAGTAGGTAGATGGAGAAGCTGAGCTCTGATGCAGGCCAGACAGCTCCAGCTGACCCCATAGAGAGCTCTGAAGCTGAAATGATGGCTCATTAGTTGTTCCAAATTAGGCAGAAACCACTGGGCCTTTATATCTCATATCCATCAGTCACTGGATGTGGCTGCTCCTCAAAGGGAAGGGAAGGCAGCAATCTGAAGCTGAGGCAGTCCCTGAAGGAGCTGACAGCTGGAAAAACAACAAGGCTTCCAAAAGCTAGGCTGAGTCCTTTGCAAAAACCTAGTCTGCATAGACAAACAGAAGGACCCTCACCAATGATTTCAGTTAGAAAGTTTATTTGGAAAGGTGGCTAAGCAGGAAGATCAAAGAAAGACAGTGCTATGGTCTATCTCAGGAAATAGTCTAGAAAATTGGTTAGTCCTGGGAAATCCAACTCAAGTTTGGGGAAGAGAATGAAAGTAGGTACGGCTCAGCTGCCTGGGGTTGAGTTCCCAACATCTAGATCCCATGAGAACAGAATAGGAGGTTTCCCAACTCTACAGAAGTTCTCCTTGGTGTCAGCCCTTTGGATTAACTGGTGGCCAAGTTTTCTGATTTGTTACCAGGATGGGTCAGTCAGCCACAAATAGGATGCTGGTGAGCAAACAGCAAATTGCCCCCTGCTGCTCCTCAAACAATCAGTTCTGTGTGGAGTGGACTGCTGCCAAGGACCCAGTGACTCAGGGCTTTGTGCAGAGATGGCCAGGGATCTCCCAGGCACACACAACAGAGATAATCCAGCTCTGATGAGGAGTTTTGTGGTACAGGATCTGAAGACTCTCATGCCAAAAACACGCATTTTTTTTTCTTTTAAGTTTCTAAGGAAAACAGACATTCCTGAGCAAACTGTTCCCTGCTGAGAAACTAACTCTGGCCAAAGAGAAGATAAACTGCATGCAAGGTCAGAAAATAGGAAAAGAGCCCAAGATGTGAGCTTCCTGGATTTAACAAGAGTATAGATTCATATGAGACCACTGGTGCAGCTACCGGTGAAATGCAAAGATCTTGAGGTAGAGAAAGCAAGGAGCTAATCATACTTCTCCCCAGTGTTGAGGGCCATGTGTGTGTGTGTGTGTGTGTGTGTGTGTGCGCGCGCATGTGTTTGGAGGTGTGCAATTCAATCTCCCTCCAGCCTCTCAAGGGTGGCTGTTTTCTGCTCCCTACCCCTCTGGGTGGGGGTGGGGGAGGGGGTGGGATGGGTTACCTTCTCGCTCACTCCTATCTATAGACCATTCTCTCTCCCTTTTCTTGGCTTCATCCATCGCTTTGAATCTAATGTTGTTAGACAGTACCACTCACTGCTTTCCAAGTTAATATCCTCTACCAACCTCCAGGTCTCTTTCTCAAAACTCCTTGAAGACTATTATTGTTCCTGGTTCTCACCAACACTATTCTGGTCATATATTTTGGTGATTTTTTTTTAAAGATTTTATTTATTTATTCATGAGAGACACAGAAAGAGAGAGAGAGGCAGAGACACAGGCAGAGGGAGAAGCAGGCTCCATGCAGGAAGCCCGACGTGGGACTCGATCCCAGGACTCCAGGATCATGCCCTGGGCTGAAGGCAGGCACTAAACCACTGAGCTACTCAGGGATCCCCCATTTTGGTGATTTTTTAAAAAAAATATTTGTTTATCTATTTATGAGAGAGAGAGAGAGAGAGAGAGAGAGAGAGGCAGAGACACAGGCAGAGGGAGAAGCAGGCTCCATGCACCGGGAGCCCGACGTGGGATTCGATCCCTGGTCTCCAGGATTGCGCCCTGGGCCAAAGGCAGGCGCCAAACCGCTGCGCCACCCAGGAATCCCCCTTGTTTTTTATTCTATATCAGCATTCCCTCCCCTGGCCTTACCATGGACTTTGACAGTACCATTATAGGCAGTCCTTCCACACCCTCAGTTTCAAGCATCCCACTCTTGGATCCCCACCTCTTATCTTTTTCAGGGCACTCTTTCAATTATCCTGCTTCAACAAACCTGAGACCTCCCTGGAACCTTCAATCTCTTAATCTTACAAACCTTACAATGTTGCTTACATCCCACTTGTCCTCCCTTTCCTTATTACTTATTTTAAGTTTCATGGTCATTTAATTGCTCCCTTGCAGTCATCTTCAACTCTCTTCAACTCCCTAAATTTTCATTTCTTGCTTGAGAGTAATATTTTGGTAAAGCCTCAACCCTGATTAAAATAAATTTTTCCACCTACTTTATGCTATAAGCATGCAACTGAAGAAAAATGCTCAACCATGCTGACTAGTCTCAGTTGAAATTCACAGTCATGAATTTTATATGGGTCCTTACTCTTCCAGACAACTATTTTTTGTACATTATCTTCCTTCCTCAGACTGAACATCTCTTCCTCTATATTATTAATTGATTCCTACTTGTATTAGTTATCATTTTTCTGTGTAATGGATTATCTCCGAATTTAGTATGTTAGAACAACAAACATTATCCCACATAGTTGCTGGGTGCGGAGTCTGGCTCGGGGTCTCTTATGGTTGCAGTCAAGCTGTTGGTTGCAGTCAAGCTGTTGGCCAAGACAACAGTTTCTGAAGATTTGACTGGGGCTGGAGGATCTACTTTCAAGATCATTCAAAGGGCTGTTGGCAGAAGTTTTCAGTACTCAGTCATGTGGGCCTTTTGATAGGGCTACTTGTGACATAAATGGCCTCAGAGCAAGTGATCTGAGTGATAGTGAGAGCAAGAGCAAGAAAAATGACAGAGAGAGAGAGAGAACTCAGCATCTTTTACAACCTAATCTCTGATGGGATATACCATTTCTTCTGCCATATTCTATTGGTTACACAGACCAACACTGGTACAAAGTAAAAGGGGACTACACAGGGTGTGAAGACCAGGAGACCATGAGAGGCCATCTTGTAGGCTGGCTACAATACAATTTTATAGAGAAAATGCAGCAGTCGGAAGAGAACTTCCACAAGTTGTCACCACTATATTACCCAATTACCAGTGTATAGTCTACTTCACTGGAATTGTTATAATGAACCTTTCTTCCTGCTATCTGAGGCCAATCCTTCCCCTTGTTCACTAGATCCCTTTCCTTCTGGTCCACTTAAGTTCATAGTGCAAACGGTCTCCCATCTCTCTCTTGCATTGTCAGTTTTCTCCTGTCTACTGGATAATTCCCAACAACCAAAACCATGTGCTGCATTCTTAAAGAAAAGAATCATCCTGTGATCCTATCTTTCTTTTCAGCTACCCATTTCCCTATGTCCCTTCACAACAAAACTCATTGGAAAGGCTGCCTAAAATTGCTGTCTCCAATTCCTCCTCCCCTCTTTCTTAAGTGCACCCCATCAGGCTTTCACTTTCCAACTACTTCAAAAACACTGCTCTTTTAAAAGTCATCAATGACCACTTTGTTAACCCAATAAGCCAATTCTTAGTCCTTATCCAATTTGAGCTATCAGCAGGATTTAACATGAATGGTCTCTTCTCTTCGATGAAACATTTCCTTGATTTGGCTCTCAAGCTATCACACATTCCTCGTTTTTTCCCTTAGCTTACTAGCTGATCCTTCCTCCTTCTCAGCCTCTTTACTGTTGGAATTCCCCACAGCTCAGTCCTTGGTCCTCTTTTCTTATCTGTCTATAATTCAGTGGCTTGATTTAATTTCATCTCCTGGCTTTAAGCCTATAACCTAACAACTCCCAAACTCTTATTTCTAGACCAGAACTCTCTGCAGATACTTTTATCATATTATGTTCTTGGATGTCAATTCGAAAAACAAAATCTGTCTCAAACTGAATTCCTGATCTTCCTCCCAAACTTATTCTATCCACCATTTTCCCCATCTCAGGAAATGGCAATAGCGACTCCATCCTCTCAATTGCTCAGAACAAAATCGCTAGAATTTTTCTGGACTCCTCTCTCTCTCTCTCTCTCTCTCTCCACACACACATATACACACACACACACTCCATATCCAACTTTCAACAGGTCCTGAAAGTCCTGCTTTCCAAATATATCCAGAATCCAACGACTTCTCACCATCTTTACCACTACTTCTCTGATCCAAGACATCATAATCTCCTATTGGAATTATTGTAATAAATAGTCTCTTACTTGGCCTACTACTTATTTATACTCCTGCCTCATGCAGTCTATTCTCAATACAGCATCCACAGTGATTTTTTTTTTAACAATTTAAGTCACATTATGGCATTCCTTTGCTCAAAACCCTCCAGTGGTTCCCCATCTCAATGCCTTTCCATGGCTTGCAATGCTTTATGTGATTGCCCACCCCCTAACTTTCGACTGCCTACCCCAATACTCTCTCCTTCTCTCACTCCACCAGTCACACCAGCCTCCCTGCTGTTTCTCAGCTACTTTGGAGCAATTGTGCTTGCTGTCCTCGCTACCTGGAACCCTTAACTCTCCTTTGAAGGTGACAGTAGCTTGTTCCATTGTATCATGGGAGTTTGCCTCGAAGCCTTTGCTCAAAGGGACCTCAGTGGGGGCGCCTGGGTGGCTCAGTTGGTTAAGCCACTGCCTTTGGCTCAGGTCATGATCTCAGGGTCCTGGGACTGAGCCGGGGGCTCCCTGCTCAGCGGGGTGTCTGCTTCTCCCTCTGCTCCTCCCCCCAGCTTGGGCACTCTCCCTCAAACAAATAAAATCTTTTTTTTTTTAAGTACTTCAATGAAATCTTCTCTAGTCATCCTATCTACACATTCATTGCCTCTCCCCACACTTCTTTTCTTGCTATCGTAGATCACGCTTTTCTTGGGTGCTCAATAAACACAGAAAGACGCCCACAACGCTATCTTCCTTCTTTGCTTATATCAACGATATTCATCAGCACCAAGACACATTTACTTATTCATGTGTTTATTTGCTTACTTCTTCTCGTTAGACTGCAAATTCCACTAACAAGGGCTGTTTGTTTTGTTCACTGGTGTCGATTTCCAGCGCCCAGAACAGTACCGGTATGTTAAAAAGCTCCCAATTATATGTGAAATGAATGAATGCATGGGTATTTCACAGGGATAAGGAGGTGTCCCCAGAATCCCAGTAGAGCTTGGAGCAGAGAGGGTGACCTCTCACGATGCTGCGATATTCGAATTCAAGAAACTAGTAAACAGTCTCATAAAGGGAACGAGGTGTCCCCAGGAGCCGCAGCATCCACGGTTAGCTCGTTCCTCCAGGACGCCCGGCCAGGGCCACCCTTTCCCATCCTTTTCTCCTGCTTCCCTCCACCGGGACCCCCGCCCCTCCCGGTCTGCGCTCCTCAGCTCCCCCCAACCCTCTCCGGAGGGATTTTCGGGCAGGTCCCTGCGCCAGGACCACAAAGGCACCTGCAGCCGGCCACGCCCCGGGCCCCGTTACCCAGCAGCCCCGCGAGCCCACTCGTTCCCGCCCAGTCTCCCGCGCCTTCACAGGCCCCGCCCCTTCAGCCGGCCACCAAGCGGAAGTGACGTCCATGCGGAGCCCGGAGTCCCGCCCCGCACGCTTTCCCAGCCCCGGGGCGGGGACTCAAGACCGGAAGGGGAGGCTACAAGGCCGCCCGGAAGGGCGGGGCGGGGCGGGGCGGGGCGGGGCGGGGCGGGACCGGGCGGCCCTCCCGAAAGTGGAGGTTTGCTGGAGGCGGTTACCGTAGTGTCCGGAATAGTTGGAGTCGGTGGCGCGCTTCCCCCCGTAGCGGGACACCGGTTATTTGGGCCCTGCCTCAGACTCCGGTTGCCGGCCCCGTTCCCTCGGGCTGCTGCGGCCCGTCCTCCCTCTCCGGGCGGGGCCACCCGTGGGCCGCTCTAGGTTCTCTCCCCTCGGATCGCCATTCCTTCCCGGAGGCAGGCTTTACACTCTCCCTCTTAATTTCTTCCTACTCCTCTTTCCCGTCCTTCCTTCCTTCCTTCTCCGGGATTGTTCTTCCACCGCCGCCTCTCGAAGGCTTCTCTGCTTTCCTGGCGCCTCCGCAGCAGGCTTGCGGCGGGGGGCGGGGGGCGGGGTGGAGCTTTCCACGCCGTCCTCGGAGGGTTTTAAGCGTTAACTTTCTGCTTGCCCAGGAGTCGCAGATGCCGGGAAGTATGGCCCCCCTCCAGAAGCCTCGCCACGCCACGAGGATGCCCCTGGCCCTAAACCCCCTGAAGAGCAAGGACGTGCTGGCGGTGCTGGCCGAGAGGAACCAGGCTGTAATGCCGGTTGGGGCCTGGGTGGAAGCGGCCTCGCCAGATAGTTCGGAAGTCCCCGCGTATGTGAGTGTCAGTTCGATGCAGGTGTAGTGGGGCCTCCCCCCCGACCCCCCCCCCACATATTAGCCCTCTCTAATCGGTGCTTAGATAAACATGAACAGTCCTTTCCCTTCTGTTGTAAAATGAGTATGTTCCTGAATTAGGATTGCAGAACGCACAGGTGTCTGCCAAAACTGTCTAATTCACAAGGTCTAGACTGCTTGCTAGGCACAAGACGGAGGCACTGGCTGTATCTTGCAGACGCCCTCCAAGGTAGTAGGGATGACAGTTGCCACAGTTGCCACACTTAGTGTGTGTAAGTAACATTAATGGGTTCTTTTTTTTTTTTTTTTACATTAGTTGATTCTTAAAGTTACAGTAAGTGTGTAGAATCAATAAGACTCAGACGCAGTAAGAGAGTAAGGGAAGAAATATTAATTCTGACTGGGGTTATTCTGAGAAAGTTTTGTTTTTTGTTTTTTTAAAGATATTATTTGTTTATTCATGAGAGACAGAGAGAGAGAGGCAGAGACACAGGCAGAGGGAGAAGCAGGCTCCCTGCAAGGTCCCCGATGTGGGACTCGATCCCAGGACCCCAGGATCACGACCTGAGCCAAAGGCAGACCCTCAACCACTGAGCCGCGGAGGCGCCCAGAGAACGTTTAACTATAAGGTCCAAAAGAAAAGGGACCTTTATTTTTTGTTCATTTCTATCCTGTCATATAGTAAGTCTTTAAGGAAACACTCGTTGAATGAATGAATGAGTGAATAGATGTAGAATAGACGTAGAAATACAGTCTATGATAGTCCTTAAAAATGGAAATGTTATAAGTACAGACGGTAGGGAAGAGCATTTCAGATGAAGGGAAACTTCTGCAAAGTTTACCTGTGTGCCTGTTTACCTAGTAACTCCCATATGTCACCATTAACACAGGAGGACAATTTTGTAAAGAAGATTGTTGATAGTCTTTCACTATACTGTGCCCCTTAGCTCTTTGTTGGAATTTTGTTGTGGCATTTACCATGTTATATTCATAGTAAGTTGTTTACATATCTGCCTTTCCTGATGGAGTGTGAGCTTCCAGAGCACAAGGAAAAAATCTTATTTATTAACCTGCCCCCAACTTCATTTTAGTGTCTAATAAGTGGAATGCGCAAATTGTGTGATTGTCTTCAGGATGTGTAGACAAAATATTGAACATAAGATGAAAAATATGAGTGGTCCTTGATCTCAGAGAAGAAATGAGACCTGTTTAAAGTAAATCTTAAGTAGCAAAGCAATGTCATATGTCCATTTTATTTTTTTGTATACACACACACATTCATTTATTCCTCTTCTGCCTATTTCCAAAAAAGGGTATTGTCTAAGTAGTATATGATTAAGTGCTATGACTATGATACTTAAAGAAGAAAGATAGGACTTTGGGTTGATGTGATACAGGCAAGTTAATGAAGAATTTAGATGGTCAGAGAAGGAGGATGATTCTCCCAATTAAGGAGAATGGGGAGAGTGGGAAGTGAGCAAAATGTTTTCTGGATTCTAAGGGTAGATTAGATGAATTGGAGTGGGAAGCTTCATAGGGATATGGTGGTTGATAGGATTGTAAAAAAATAGGAGCAATAGGAACCACAGGAAATTTTGGATAAGGGATTGATCTCATTGTTTAATATTTGCAGATGAATTTAATGATAAAACAGTGTTCTGATTAGGTTAGTTGCTTCAATTCCTTTTTTTTTTGTTTTGTTTTTTGTTTTTTGTTTTGTTTGTTTTGTTTTGTTTTGTTTTGTTTTGAGGTAAGGGATAGATTGGCTCATGGGAGACAAATTAGGATGTAATTATAACAATTTAGCCATGAAGTATGTATGGCATCGAGACTTATTTAATGGTAAAGAATAAAGAGGGAAAGCCCTAAAAAAGGGAGGTTGAAGTAGGAATGAAGAGGAGTAAAGGTAAGAAATAAGCCAGAAGAATTGATAAGATTTGGTACAAAGATATTTTGATGTTTAAGTTAGTGACACTTCTTTTTCATTGCTCAAATTATGACACCTTGATCATGTAGTAGCAAAATGCCTAAAAACCACCAAAATTTTCTTTTTCTATGTTAGACAATTGAATCTCATGTTCCCAAATATTAACTCAAAATATTAGTCTTGGAAAAAAATATAAACATGTCTCTTTTCCCTCATTTAAAAAATTCTGATCAGTACCAGTCAAAGGCAGTTTGATCAAGCATCTCATAGAACTCTACTGATTTAGCACATACTGTCTTGGGAATCAACCCTTATTAACAGATGCAGCTCTTGTCAGCTCAGAATAAATGCTGAATAGTTACTTCTAGAGCATGGTAGACCTAATATGGTTATTCTAAAGGGAAACTCCTAATCATTTTGTCCCGTTTCAGAGCCATCAAGATTCCTAAAAGTACTATAGTTTCAGACCTCCCCTTCCATTAAGTAAATTAGCATCAAAAGACACTGCAGTTCTATCAGCATTTTATGGCTATTGCATTATTTTATATTTTATCTGTTTGTGTAACAAACCTGGATCCTAGTGGCATAAAGCAAAAGATACTGTGTGTCAGGATTTCAAGCAGTTGTCTGCAACATTGCATCTGAAGCCTCACTTGGGACAGCTAAAATAGTTGGAGATGTCTGGGACAAGCTTACTGGGTTCTGGCTGTTTGTTGGTTTTCTTGGTTCTTCTTCATTTGGCATCTACTGGGCTGTAATGTCCAAGATGGCTTTCTTATTCACATACCTGGCACTTGGGCTAGGATGACTAGAATGGCTAGGGGCTTGCTGGATGCTTTCTTTTTCCACACGATCTCTCTACTTGGCTAGCTTGGGCTTCCTCTCAGCATGGTGTCTAAGGGTAGAATTCTTACATGGTGGCTGGTTTCCCCAAGGGTGAGCCCTCTAAGGCGGTGGGAGTGGAAGTTGCTTTATGACCTTGCTGGAGAAGTCATGGAGCCAATTCTTCCTCATTCTGTTGGCTATTCAGAGCCCGACTACAGTCAGTATGGGAGATTACTTCACAAGAGCATAAATACTGGGAGGTTTGGTTCACTGTGGGGAGAAGGGAAGATCATCTTTGGAGACTACTGCAAAATCTAAGTATCAGTTCCATCATATGTGAATTAGGCAAAAATGTCCTTTGGTTGTTGTGAGAAACACTTCATCCTTTATTGTCCCCTTGGATAGTCCTTAGGATTCAAAAGGTCTATGAGGAGTTAGTTGTACAATTGAAACAGTATGTATTTTTGCTTAACTCAGTATTCCTCAAATTTATTTGACTCTGGGAATCTCCTAACATTCCAAACATGGGACAATGTTCTTGGGTTTTGGTGGCCTTATACAATGGTGTTTGCTAAGAAAAGTATGTTTCTAAAATGTGGTATACTCTTATCTTTGGTTTACAGTTGAGATTCACAGTTAAAATCAGTCATATACTTCAGTAAGATGTTTGATAATCAAACAGCATGGGGTTAAAAGAGGGAGCTGACAGATAATGAAAGTAAAAGAAGCAGGATGGCTTTAATTTTCTGGGACTTGAGTTACTTTCGGTCAGTTGTTCAGGCTTTACTACCTGTATCTTTCCTTTGGAATTATTTTACCTATAATTGTTCTTTGATATTTGTTTTATACACTCCTAGATATATACTTGTGTAAAATATGAGGTAGATTCCTTAGAAAATTTAATTTCTAAGGAAATTAAATAATTTAATTTAATTAGAAAATAATTTAATTTTAATTGGAATTTAAGTTCATTTGATTTTGAGAGTTAATGACTTGTGATATATTTGAGCACCTTCTAAACTAGAATTTGGAATCACTGTGTCAGAAGAAGGACTCAATAGGAGTATGATTTATTTAATTTGAAGATTCTTTTTGAAAGAGAAACATAGTCAAGAGAAAAACAGTACAGTATAGGGCATACGTATTGGAGTCAGAAACTTCTAGCTCTATTACTTGCCAGCATTAGGATCTCGGGCTACTACTGAAGATGAATCTTTCTGAGCCCCAGTTTCCTCTTCTTTAATATAGGACAGAGAATGCTTTCTATTGGAGGTAGTTTCCAGGATTCAGTGATATAATGTAGTTAAAAGTGTTTGTCTTGTAACAGATCTTTAGTAATGGTAACTGCTTTTAATTATGATGTACATGGTTGTTATTCAGGGCACTCAGAGGAAGGGAGTAGTGATCAGGGACTCAAATGGGATAAAATTTCTGGATTGTTTTGACTATGTTTTGTGATTGAGCATTACATAAATATCGAGTACCTTTATATTCAAGGCTCTCTGTTATATACTGTAGAGGCAACAAAGGAGAATTAAATACATTTCCTGCCTTCAAAGTATACCTAATCTACTGGGGGAGTTAAGAAGTTTTGCTCTCAATTAACATTAATAAGAGTGAGAGATACTACAGCATGGGAGAGCTCAGAAGAAGAATGGATTGTGGAAGGTCCTAGGTGGTTGGGTATTAGATGATCTTAAAGAGTGAAAAGGCCTTTACCTTACTAGATGGAGATGACAGGAAGGGCATGCTAGGTTAAAAATGGAGCATAAATCTGAGCGCGAAGCTATTTTACAATAGGACATATTTAGTGAGTGATGAACAATCTACTGGATTTGGACTATTTTACTCATTTTAGAAAATGTGTGATATAAGATAGGTTTGAATTGGTTCATTAAGAATTAATGAAGACAACTTTAGTTGTCAGTTCAATGAAAAATTAAGATTTGATTTGAGTGCCCCAATGGGCAAAAACTGCTGACATTTACATTTATTTTCTATCTTTCATCTTTTAAGACTTCAGCATATATAATTGAAGAAGAACTAAAGGAGCAGCTAAGAAAAAAACAAGAAGCTCTGAAGCATTTTCAGAGACAAGTCAAACAGCGAGTAAATCAGCAAATCAGGCTGAGAAAAAAGCAACAGCTTCAGAGATCTTATGAAGCAGTAAGTTCAAAAGTGAACCTGAGTAACGATCGAATGGAAACTGTGTGTTATGAGATAAGCTATTAGGCAGTAACAGAATCACTTTCTTTGGATTCTATGCTTTGTATAATTGTTAGGGAGGGCAGTAGATTTGTATGTAGAGAAACTTGTGTTTCTGTGTTATTCTGACTCACAATTTTTTTTTTTTTTTTTTTTTGCTTTCACCAAATAGTTAAAAACAATGTCAGAATTTTGGATTGGGTTGGAATTTTGGCTTTGCTGCGTGGATTGTAGTTTCTTCATCTATAAAATGGGGCCATGATAGTTGTCTCATAGCATTATGAGAATTAGATATGTAAGTTATTAGCAAATAGTAAGTACCTGGCAAATGGTAGTTTCTTTGCTTGCTGAAGCTTTCTTCTTTCTACCCTGACTCTGATTTAAAATCTTTGGGGCTGCTTATGGGCGTTATTTGATTGTGCTGGCTTGGAGTAGAATCTCACTAGAAGAATCTCATTCTTCCTTTGTGTAGGCAGAAAAAGAAAGCTCTATAGCCATGCAGTCTTCAGATCCAGCACATTTAACTCCTAAAAAAACAAGTGTTTTTTCAAACAACTTGAATGCTGCTATTGGAAGTGCTAGGTTACCTCCTTCTCAGATGCTTGGAGATGGAATAGATGATAGAGAGAATCAGAATGAATTATTCCAACAACAAGCCCAGGCGGTAAGTATATACTCATTTTATGTCTATGATTTTTTTTACTTATATCTAAGGTATGAAGTAGCGATTAGGAGGTATCACATTCAATTTCACTTTTAATTACCTTTGTAAAGTGGTGAATAGTGAAATGATGTTTATTTTTTTATAGATATTTTTAATTTATTTATTTTTGGTAAGACAGTTTAGAATCATCTAAAGGAAGGTGCCAAAATGTTGGAGTCAAACCTTATGAGAAAGAGCTTTAGGTCAAGATCAAAGATTCCCCCCCCCCCCCCCAATTATACTGTAATTTTGTTATGGGTAAATTATTCTGTTTGTAGCATATGGACAGAACTGATTTCTAACCTCTGTTGCAGAAAAGTACAGTACATAGGGCATATCATTCATCATTTTTTTTTCATTCATCATTTTTGTCTCATTTTTGTCTTTCCTGTCTTTTAATCTGATTATCATAATAAATCTATAGGTCAAGTAATAATAAATCCTCAACATAATCAGAATTTTTTTAAAAAGTAACCTATCTAGAAATTGATTTTACATGTTACTTATTAATTTATCAAACATTTATTTTTTTGTTTTAGAGAAAGAGCTGGGAGGAGGACAAAGGGAAAGAGGGAGAGAGAATCTCAAGCAGACTCTGTGCTGAGCTTGGAGCCTGGTGCAGAGCTGATGTGGAGCTTGATCTCATGACCCTGAGATTGTAACCTGAGCTGAAACTAAGAGTTGGACACTTAACTGTCTGAACCACCCAGATGCTCCTTACATATCTGTTATTTAAAAATTTGCATAAATGATGAATTTTTGAAAACTACATCTGAAACTAATGTACTGTATGTTGGCAAATTGAATTTAAATATAAATAAATAAATAGATGGATGGATGAATGAATGAAATTAACTACCATGAGTAGGTTTATCCACTCAAATCATTTGGCATCATACATTCAATTCTCCTTAGTGTACATGAGCTTTTTTGTCCAGTTGATACCATATTCTTCAACTCTGCTCTGGGAATTATACTTCCTCTTATTTAAAATGTATTTCTAGGAATAGTGAGAGAAGAGCAAAAATGTAGAAGTAGTGGTAGTGCCCGGGTGGCTCAATTGATTGAGAGTCTAATTTTTGGTTTTGGCTCAAGTCATGATCTCACTGATCGTGGGATCACACCCTGTGTGGAGCTCTGTGCTCTGGGGAATCTGCTTGAAGATTCTCTCCCTCTATCCCTTCCCCTGCTTTGGCTTACTCTCTCTCTCTCTAAAATAAATAAATCTTTAAAGAAAAAAAAAACGATTATGTGAAAATAAAAGCTTTGCAACTGCTTACATGATCAGTCATAAGTATGAAGCAAATCTAATTGTGTTGTTAGTATCAATAGGGAAAGCTTTATACAAGCACGTGTTATATTGAGAAACTTAAAACAACTTTTTTCCCTTTGCCCCAAACTATGACTCTATGACTTTTTCCTGCCATTGCTTGGTTTGTAGTAATCATTTTATAAATCATTTTTATTTTCCTTTTTAAGATTATGAACAATTTCTTGAGCAAGTATTTATTGAGCTAGATACTGCATAAAGTATAAGGGATAGAACATTGATGAAGACAGACACAGCTGTTGCCTTCATGGTGCTTCTAGCTGTAACCTCACTGTAGTGTGGATTTTACTTCCATCTGTACAGTACATGAATAGAATACATCAGTTCACAGATCTTTGAATATCCTGTGTTTGTTAAACATTATACGGATACCAGTGAAATGTGAATAGGACCCTTTATGGGTTTATATTTCCAAGTAGAGATATAAAGCTAACAGATCCCAAACTATTAGATATTAATATAGAGACATTTGCTCTATTTGATTGTAAAGTTGTGCTATTGGATTTCAAAAATTTTTAAATCCAAGGAAACGATCGTGAGAGAGTTCCTGGAAGATGTGGAATTGATCTGTATATTTTGAAATGATAAGGTAAATTGACTGGTTATATTCAAAAGAATTTTGAGATGGGGGAACAGAGTATATGTAATGAGCTTGGTATATTTGGGAATAAGTGATGGAACCATTCTAATTGATAGTTTACAGAGGAGAGCATAATAGAAAATGAGGTTAGATAGGTAGAAGGAAATCAAGTTATGAAAAGCCTGAAATGTCACAAAATTTTTAAAAAGTTTTTTTAAGGATTTTATTTATTCCTGAGAGATACAGAGAGAGAGGCAGAGATATAGGCAGAGGGAGAAGCAGGCTCCTTGCAGGGAGCCTGATGCAGGATTCGATCCCAGACTGGGATCACTCCCTGAGCCAGAGGCTGACAGATGCTCAACTGCTGAACCACCTAGGCTTCCCTAAAAAGTTTTTATACCCTGCTTTTTTTTCTTTAAAAGATGAATTAGATGAGCAACCTGGGTCGCTCAGCGGTTTAGCGCCACCTTCCGCCCAGGGCATGATCCTGGAGTCCCGGGATCAAGTCCCACATCGGACTCCCTGCATGGAGCCTGCTTCTCCCTCTGCCTGTGTCTCTGCCTCTCTCTCTCTGTGTCTCTCATGAATAAATAAATAAAATCTTAAGAAATGAAAGAAAGAAAGAAAGAAAGAAAGAAAGAAAGAAAGAAAGAAAGAAAGAAAAAGAAAGAGGGAAGGAAGGAAGAAAGAAAAAGAAAGAAGAAAAGAAAGAAAGAAAGAAAGAAAGAAAGAAAGAAAGAAAGAAAGAAAGAAAAAGAAAAAAAGAAAGTACTGAAGAATGTTCAGTGAACTAAACTACTTTTAAGCCTATAAACTTTTGCCCATACAACATCATGACAATAGATGCTCTTTAATTTTGCAATTTCTGTTGCAGTTTTTATCCACTAGATGTCACTAAGAACTAGACAGTGAGATATTGTTCAAGCACTAACTCCCTTGGTTTATCTAGAAGTGGTTGAGTCAATGATGAATGCAATTCACTTTCTGAATGTTCGTGGACTTTTCAATTTTCTTGTATTGCAGAGTGATAGAAACATAGAATCCTGGTGTTGGAGGGTTTTAAATGTTCATCTGATATATTGAAATACTTAAGGATGAAATGACTTGACATCTGGCATATACTTCAAAATAACATAAGGGTGAGGTGAAGTAGGGCATTATAGATAAAACAAGATTGCCCAGGAATTGATAATGTTAAAACTGGTTCATATATATATATATATATATATGCTGGTTGATCCATGTGTGTATTATAGCTTCTACTTCTCTGTATGTGTGAAGTTTCCAATATGCTTGAATTTACTCACATTTTTAATTAAATGTTGCAAAACCAAAGACATTGTCTAGTCTAACCTTTCTTTCTTTAAGGAGTTCTTTTTATAACCTCTCTTATATAAATGGCCATCTAGTTTTCTGTTAGAACATTGCCACTGCTGAGCAACTGAATGCTTCTTAGACTATTTCATTTTTAGAACTCTTGAAATTACTATAAGTATTGTTTCAATGGGGGGATCCATGGGGGGATCCCTATCTCAGCGATTTAGCTCAGTGTGTGATCCTGGAGTCCCGGGATTGGGTCTCATGTCAGGCTCCTTGCATGGAGCTTGCTTCTCCCTCTGCCTATGTCTCTGCCTCTCTTTGTATATGTCTCATGAATAAATAAATAAAATCAGCTTTTTATTTGTTTCTCACTGAATCTTTTATTATCTTGTTTTTTACTTTTTTTCTCTCTATAATGCATGTTTTCCAGCTTTTTCAACCCTGGAAATAACAATTCATTTTGGCAGTTAAGAAAGGTTTAAGCAGTATGAAATAACCTGTTAAGTTTTCTGTAATCTATCATTGGCAAACTATTGTTTGAATTAGGCTCTTTGACTGCAAGAATTCCTTTTATTTTAAGAATATGTGTGGACCCCCAGTCCCCAGTCAGGTGGTCAGGACTACCACTCATGCAGCTCTTGGGGAACCAAAAACCAGCACTTAAAATAAAGCTGAATGACGGAGAAAAAAAAAAAAAAAAGAATATGTGTGGAATAATAAAGGCAGAATCAGAAACACACAAATCTAACCTCTTTTAAGGAGTCTGTGGCTGGATAGTTTTTCTGAATCTGAGGTAGCTCTGGTGATCACACAGCATAGGATCTTTGATCTTCACACTATTATTTAATCACTAACAGTTGATTCAGTTGTTCTCATAGGGTGACACACCTTCCCTTCTCTGATGATCCGAGACCTCCAGTGCTAAAGCTGGGCAGTTCTAGGCAAAGTGGGAGACTCAACTACTGAATCACCCAGGTGCCTCACAAAATCAGTTTCACTGAGCTGAAATCAAGGTGTCAGCAGGGCCCCTTCCACAAATTCTAGGAGAAAATTTGATCGTTGACTCTTTAGTTTTTGGTGTCTGTTGGCATTTCTTTGCTTTTGGCTATATCATACCAATCCCTGCTTCCATCTTTACATCACCTTCTCTTCTTCTGTATGCCAAATCTTCCTCTCTTTCTCTCTCATAAGGACAGTTGGGATGGCATTTAGGGCCAATGTGGATAATCTAAAATTATCTCAAGATAATATCTCTAAAGGCTTGATATCTGCAAAGGCCTTTTTTCCCTATAAAGCAGCATTTACAGTTTTCAGGGATTAGGACCTGGTCTTTGAGTGTATATTATTATTCAGCCTATTACAGTCCTCATGGCTGGTCTTTGAAAGGGTCTTTAGGTTGAGGTTTGATGAAGGGTTATGGTAATGATAGAGAAATTGAAAAACTATAATGTATATTTCAGCCGTTGGACCAGTTGAAATATTTTGTTTATGGGACTAAAATCAATCTGTGACTCTAATAGAGTTTTGGAGTTGATGGGAGAAGAAGATTATCCTTATTTCAGATCTGTTACAATGGGTATTTTGAATCCTTAGTCACATTTTGCAAGCAATAACATTTACCATACTTGGTAATGAGTAAGACCAGACATATGTGTGGCTCTGTATTTTCCATAACCTCAGCTGCACATGTATCTCTTTTTGCAATAAGATTATCTCTATCTGGACCCCTTTAGCCACTCTGCTAACCCAATTTAGAGGTCCTCCTTTTAGCAGAATAAAGAGTAATGTTTCAGGCTGATTTTTCTGCCTGGAGATGTAGACCTTTAGAAGCAAGAATGAAACAGAGGTGATACACTGTAAGTAAACTGCACTGGTAGTGAGAGTGTTTTTATCCCTAGCTCACTATTAGTAAAAATCAAGGTGTTTATTATTTATAGTTGTAAATCATGGTTATGATTTGCCTTCAAGGGAGAATTGGTATCATTAAACTTTTACTGGATGGGTTAGAACTGGTCCTGGTTTTGCCATAATTTTACTGAATAGTATAGTAGGGATATGCTTTTCTTCCACATGATATAGAGCTCAGCCTAAAAAAAAAAAAATCATACTTTGTTCATTTCTGCATTTTCTTTAAGGGAACATTTCGTGCAGATTTGTGAAAAATAGGTAGGCTATGATTCTCTGAAAAAATAAAATAGGTGCTTACTAAAATTACTAGATGGAATGAACACAAAGTCAATGTATTTAATATTAATACTTATTATCAGCTGTTACTTGGAGTACTTGAAACAAATGGGTTGAGATGTTTGAATTTGTGTTCTGAATTAACTTAGAAAGGCTTTCTGGAAGAAGGGGGATTTGAAAAAAGACTTAAGAGCTACAGTCTTCCAGTTAGGGGTGAAGAAGGGATTCTTGTAAATAGGAAAAAAGAATTTAGAGGGACTGGGAATGGAGTCTTCTGGCAAGGAGTGACCAAAGTGATTAGGCATGCAAGGACTAGTTGAAGAAATAACTCCTTATTGAGAGCATGAATGGAAGGTAAGGAATGTATCTGCTCAATCATTTCTAAGTTTATTAATTCAGACTTTTTATCCTGATAAAGGTTCTGATATTTTTGTGTATACTCTTAATACAAAGTGTATGTTGTTAAAAAAATTTTTGAATAACAGAACTTAAATCAAGTTATGAAATACAGTATTTTAGAGTAATGAAAATCATGTTGTAAAAATACTATCAGCAGACAAAGTCTCCTTTGCAGATAATCCTCTTGTCTTAGGTCTGGCTTTTTTTAATAATAGGGGCCTGTTTCCCTGTTGGAACACTTGGTGAATTTGGTATTAAAACTTTAGCCTGTTTTTGTTTGCTCTTTCTTCCCTTTGCCTGGCAGCTTAGTCAAACCATGAAACAGGCCCGTCACCGGCTGGCATCCTTTAAGACTGTGAATAAAAAAAATGCATCAATGTTCCCAGATGGTAGAAGGAAAACCTTTCCCCCTCAAGAGGTAAATTCATTTCTAATAAATTGTTTTAAAAAGTACAGATAAAGATTTATTTATATCTCGACAGTATTGAGAACTGTAAAAATTGTTGGAAATAACCTGAAATATCCAAATAGTAGGGAATGGTTAAAAAATTACAGTGTATCTATGTATACCCATTTTAAAAATTATCATGCTTCAGAGAATATATGAAAACAAGGGAAAGTGTGGTACAAAGTTAAGTGAAAAAAGTAGGATACAAGATTATATACAATATATTCTCAATTGAAAAAACTTTATTCGGCCAATATTTATGGAATGTCTATAGTTGCCAGGCATTGTTCTAGAAGCAGGACTTTTAGAATGGAGAAAAGATAGACAAAGATCACTCAAGGAGCTTCTGTGCTAGTAGGGAAGCAAATAATAAGCAAATAAATGTAGAATATAATTTCAAATGATAAATGCTATAAAAAAATAAAGCTAAATAAAGAGTTAGGGACTGATGCTATGTGCAGAGATGAAAGCCTGGAAAGAAATGGACCCAGAAGTTAATACTGATTATTTCTTGTTAGCACTAATTCAAAATACAAGGTTAGAATGAATAATTGGAACCTAAATGTGGAACTAGACTTAAAAGGATATTTAAGGGTATACTTGTAAAATGCCATTGTTCTGTGCCTGTTTATTTCAGTGTTCACAAATTTGGATGCTAAAAACAAACTCCTGTATTTTCTTTTTTTTTTTTTTTTTTAAGGATTTTATTTATTTGAGAGAGAAAGAGCACAAGCATAGTGTGGGGGGTGAGGGGGAGGGAGAGGCAGAAGGAGAGGGAGAAGCACAGAGTAGGGAGCCAATATGGGGCTCAGTCCCAGGATCCTGATATCATGACTCAAGCCGAAGGCAGATGGCAGACACCTAACTGCCTGAGCTACCCAGGCACCCCCAAACTCATGTATTTTCCCGTGGTTACTCATTTTGGCATTAATTTCAAGTTTTGATAACATCTAGTAAAATGGACCATTTCATCCTTTTTGCTCTTTTTTTTTTTTTTTTTTGGCCATTATCACCTCTGTCTCTTATTTACTTCTTTCTTAGTTTTGCTTCCTAAATATGTATATATATAGTTATATATATACATACATATGTAACTATATATATATAGTTTTTTCCTTACGTGTCTCAACAGAACCATCAAAAACATTTGTCTCTTATATGTTTGCAGTTTGTAGAATACTAACCTATAATGCTTCCCTCTTCAGTGATAATTAAGACATTTATAGTTAAATATAAAAAACAAGCGGGCATGGGTGTATATTACATATGGCATTTCATCCTAGATGCATTTAGTATGGTTACCTTTTTCTAGCATTGCCTTGTTATGATTCTCAAGATAGAGTTTCTTTTGTACCTAAATTCTTCTAAATGGCTTAGTTTTTTTTTTTTTTTTACAATTTTCATACCTGTGGTTTTGGCAACTACATTTTGTGCCATTGGACTGACTCCAGAGTATGGTTAGATGAAGTGATTGGACACATTCTAGTAAACCAGAAAAAAAAGGGTTATCAGATCCTAGACACTCCTATTTTATATTGTGTGGAACATTTTCAAACCTTTCAGTTGATGTTTTTCCAGAAAAAGTACTGTTTACAGGTCTGACTGAAATAATCATTCAGTAGAAGGGAAAAGGATTAAGTCTAAGATAACATCCTGTTTAAACCAGTTTTGTATGACAAAGATGCCATTTAAATGTAGTTCATTATGATGATGGTGATGATCAATTCAGACTCACTGCAGCTTCCAAAGAATGCATGTGTATTTTTCAGCTAACACATTGGAAACAAATCTATTCCATAGAAATGAGAATGATCTTATTTCTTATATCATGTATGTGGTCTTTCCCTTAAATCTGAATAGTTTTCTAGCCCCTCAGTTGTGTGAAGTGGAAATCTGCCAGTCAGAAAGGACACAATCAATAACCTGGTTGAACTCTGGTTTCATTTCCTTGTTAGACTTATTTTTACTGACCTTAGAATCTGTCTGGTTGTTATTGTTATTCCAGATTTAGAGATACAAATAGAAGATACAGTTGCTTGCATACTGTTAGGTCACCAAGACAAAATCATAAGCCTCCTAAAATTGTCATTGGTGGGGATAGGCATAAATTGTCATTTATAAAGTTAATATATTCTCTTACCAGTCTATTTTACTCCATGTTTGATGTGTGAGTGATTTGTTTGTAAATCTGAAGTAGACCTCACTATTTGTTTTTCTTTATTCTTTATTCAACCACTATAATCTGCTAAAATCATTCCAGATCTTCCTAAAAACTCAACTTAGTATCATGAGCATATTACTTTCTCTAGACCATTTATATTTGTATTAATTTTTTTTCCAGAAAGCACTTTGTAGTAAACCATCACCCCTCAAAATAAATATAGGAACAAGAGGACAGTTGACCTTTAGGTCCATCAAGATCTTTGGTCTTTTAACTACTTTGTATTACCAGAAATTTGTAGAAAATCAGGAAAGGAAATGTAAAGAATAGAGGGGAAAGATAATGGCTTGTTAGAGCCATCTACAGCTAATTAAGTTTGGGTTTAAGGGTTAAGATTGTTTTTTTTTTATGATTTTATTTATTTAAGAGAGAGAACATGTGCAAGAGAGCGAGATCAGGAGCAGGGACAGAGAGGGAGAAGCAGACTCCTCACTGTGCAGGGAGCCCCAATGCAGGGCTCAATCCCAGGACCCAGGGATCATGACTTGAGCTGGAGGCAGATGCTTAACTGACTGAGCCACCCAGGCACCGCTAAGGGTTAAGATTCTAATGTCCAGTATTGGTTTTTTTCTAAGTTTTGAGATATAATTTATATATCACACAATTCATTCATTTAAAGTAATACATTTCAGTGATTTTTTTGGTATATTCACAGGTTTATACAACTGTCCACATAATCTAATTTAGAACAATTTCTTCACCTCTAAAAGAAACCCTATCCCCATTAGCTATCACTTCCCATACCCTCCTTTCCCTACTCCTAGTCCTAAGCAACCACTCATCTACTTTCTGTCTCTATAGATTTGCTTATTCTAAACATTTCATCTAAATGGAAACATATAACATATAATATATATTTGAGACATTTTGCCTGGACACTTCCCTCGTCTCCATTAATTATTTCATTAATAATATATATAATAAATCATATAATGGTCATTTGTGACTGGCTTCTTTCACTTTGCATAATGTTTTATGTTGTCGAATATATCAGTACTTCATTCCTTTTTATTGCTGAATAATGTTCCTTTTATGGCTATATCACATTTGGTATATCCATCCATCAGTTGATGGCTTGGCTTTTATGAATAACTGCTACAAACAGTTGTGTACATGTTTTTGTGTGGATATTCATTTCTTTAGTAATAGAATTTTGGGGTCATAGGCTAACTATGGTTAGTATTTTGAGGAACTGCCAGGCTATTTCCCATCAGCAATATATGTGGGCTCCGATTTCTTCACATCCTCTCCAATACTTATTATTGTCCATATTTTTTATTATAACTGTCCTACTGATGTGAAGTGATATCTCACTGTATTTTTTTTCTTAAAGATTGTATTTATTTATTCATGAGAAACACAGAGAGAGAGGCAGAGACACAGGCAGAGGGAGAAGCAGGCTCCATGCAGGGAGCCCGATGTGGGACTCGATCCCGGGTCTCCAGGATCATGCCCTCGGCTGAAGGCGGCGCTAAACCGCTGGGCCACCAGGGCTGCCCTCTCACTGTATTTTTGATTTGTGTTTCCCTGATGACTTATGATCTTGAGTATCTTTTCACATGCTTATTGCCCATTTACATGTCTCTTAGGGAGAAAATGTCTATTCATATGTGGTGCTGATTTTTTAATTGGGTTATTTGATTTTTACTGAGTTATAAGGGTTCTTTATATATTTTGGATACATGTCTTATCAGATAGATGATTTGCAAGTATTTTCTTCCATTCTGTAGGTTGTCATTTCACTTTCTTAATGCTATCATTTCTGAAAAATTTTTAATTTTGGTGTAGTTCAACTTACCTATTTTTCTTTTGTTGCTTGTGCTTTTGATCTAGTATCTGATAAACCATTGCTTAATCCAAAGTCATCAATATTTTCTACTATGTGTCCTTCTAAAACTTATAATTTTAGTCCTTAAACTAAGGTCTAAAACCTATTTTGAGTGAATTTTTGTATGCGGTACTGAGGAAGTATTTTAATTCTTTTGCATGTGGATATCCACTTGTCGCAGTACCATTTGTTGGAAAACTTCTTTCTCTGTTGGATTTTCTTGGCACTCTTGTTGAAAACCAGTTGACTGAGGGTTTTTTGATGTCTTAGTATTATCTTCTGAGACCCATAAACATGGGATGCCTTTCCATTTATTTAGATCTTTTTAAATTTCTTTCAACTGTTTTATAGTTTTCATTATATAGTCTTAATGCTTCTTTTGTAATGTCATGTTTTTATAATACTTGATTATATTGACCTACTAAATTATCCTAATAGTGTGCTGAAGCCTAAGATTTTATTGTAATCACATTGTTTCTACCTATAATAGATACTTTTTTACTGTTGTTGATTGTGTGTTTGTAGGAACCTGACTCTGAGGAATCTTCATCTACTACGGTAGATAAGAGAGAGAAAGAAAATTTGTTTTGGGGACAGCAGCAGGATCTCCTTTCTGAAGACAGGGAGAAACCTTTCAGCAGAGTTCAGGTAAAGCAGAGTGAAAGGAGATAGTATAATAGAAATTAAACTAAGTGTGATTTAGACTAGGGATGCCATATTGTTGTACTGGTTTGGGATTATAGATTTAGGTTCTGTTAAGTCAAGCAAAGATTGTATTTTCCCATTTTATTTTAGTAATTTGTTTGACTATCATATTTTTTTTTAGATTTTATTTATCTATTTGAGAGAATGAGCACAAGAGTGAGAGAGAAAGCACAAGCAAGGGGAGGGGCAGAGAGAGAGGGAGAAGCAGACTCCCCACTGAGCAGGGAGCCCAATGTGGGGCACAATCCTAGGAACCTGGGATCGTGACCTGAGCTGAATGAAGGTAGACACTTAACCGACTGAGCCACCCAGGTGCCCCTGACTACCATATCTCTTTGAGATTATTTTAGTAATCTTATGGAGAACCTATAGTATGGCTACTACCTGGCTTTCTATATCTGGTGTTTATGTTCACTTTTAGAAAGTACAGTTCAAAAATCCATTATTTGCTGTGATGAAAGAGGAAGAGCAAAAGCAATTAGATCTTCAGGACCTTCAGGATATTCTGCCGGAAGCCCAGGATTATCTTGCAGAAGCCCAAGGTGATCTGCTGGAAACCCAGAGTGATTTGACAGGAGTCCAGAATGTTGAGCTAGAAGCTGAGAGTGTTGAACCAAGGCTCAGTATCCAGCCTATTGATCCAGAAAACCAAGCTGTTGAGCCCGAGGCCCAGGCCATTGAGCCTAAAGTCCAGGATGTTAAGATAGAAACTCAGGGTATTTTGCCAGAAGCCCAGAATATTGAACTAGAAGATGAGAGTATTATGTCCAAAGTCCAGGATTTGCTACCCAAAGAACAGTCTGTTCTTCCCAAAGACCAGAATATTCTACCCAGATGTCAGGACCAGGACTTTCTACTCAAAGACCGGGATTTTCTACCCAAGGACCAGAATATTCTACCCAGATGTCGGGACCAGGACTTCCTACCTAAAGACCAGGATTTTCTACCTAAAGACAAGAATATTGAATCCATATTTCAGGACCAGGATTTATTACCCAAAGACCAGCATTTTCTACCCAGGGATCAGGTAAAATAGAGTGGAAAGGAGATAAAACAAAAAGAAATAGCTACTTAAATTTTGGAGTGGGGTTTGCAAGCACTAAATTACAGCTGATTTGGAGTCATAGTTGGGAAAAATAGTTTCCTCATTAATTTCTCAGAAGTCTAGGGTTCTTATTAATTGTTAAAGTATTATCAGTAGCACATTACCCCTGGCCATTTACTTTTTTTTTTTTTTTTTGACCTTTATTAGAAAAATATTTCTGGCAGCCATTATCTGCTTTGACAGCTGAAAGATGGAAAAAGGAGTGGCCCACAAGTGTGGGGCAGTATTTTTTACTATTCAGGTTCCAAGGCCAGCCCTCCACCAGAGATCAGCTAGGCCAAAAATAAGAACCAAGGGATCAGCAGGAAGTAAATTATGGGCTTATGTGAAAAGGAGTCTACTGTTTTCTTTTCTTTTTATATCATGTTCAGTTGTATTCTGACCTCAGTTAATGCCAGAATTCTCACTGCAGCCTCAAGTATTACTGGTTAACCTGTCTTTCTTAACTGAACAATTGATATCTTGTGTTTGTTCTTTCTTTAGAAAGCAGGTTTGAAGCAGGGAGCATCAATTTTGTTAGGCCCAAGAGAGAGAGAGGCATTTCCTCTGGCTGTCCATCAGGACCTTCAACACAGGCATCAAGATCAGGCCTCCATCATGGACAAGGTAGAACAGAAAAAGGAGAGAGACCAGCAGGAACTGAATTGTTCAGGGTTTAGTTGGGAACTTGCAAAGGTTGTTCTCAGCTAGACTTTGGAAATGACAAAAAGTATGGCTTTCGGTTTTATTCCATATTTCACATTATCTCGAGTTAAAAAAATTACTGTAAGGCTCTCAATAAAGCCTATAGCACTATTACTATCGTATTATTGCTGCTGGACAATTTACAGTCCGTGTTTTTGTTTTCTTTCAGAAAGTACGCTTCAAGGAGTCATACTCTGATATGTCAAGTGAGGAAGAGAGGGAAGGCTTTTCTGTGGCAGGTCATCAGTATCTGCCTCCCAACCTCCAGGACCAGACCTTCATCAGAGATCAGGTAAAGCAGAATAAAAAGGAAATAAACACGAAATAAAATAACTGGATTGTACATATTCTCGGTAATAGGTAAAGTGTAGGGACAGGTGCAAAGACCCTGGTCTGATGACCTATACCAGTCAAATCAATTCTGTCATTCAGAAGGTTGATAAATCACATTCGTATTCTCTTATGGAATCAGACTATTTTAGCTTACTAAGATTATGCTACAACTTCTGCTGGAGCCCACAGTATTACCACAAACCCACTGTCCCCACACGAGCAGTGTAGGAATATGTGGCAAATCTTAAATTACGAAACATATGGGGAGTTTGTTAAGACTGTTCTGTACATGGCTTAGGAGTAAAAATTCAGGTCTACAGAGTTGGGCTAAAAGTGTTACATCCTTAAAAAAATAGCATAAAATAAAAACATTATATCTTTGTTCAAGTTAAAATGTATCAGAATATCTCACCTGGTACCATTTCCCTGGAGTTGTCATTGAGACCTACAGTATCCTAGGTAGTATGTTGCCCTGGTCAGACAGTTTGGTTTCTATTTTTATTCCTTTAGAACTTGTTTCTCAAGCAAATGGCATCTTTTATGAGAGCAGAGGGAATAAGTGATGAATTGGCTCTGGAGTATCAGCAGTGTGCTAAACCTAAAACCCAGGACCGAGCCTCCCTTAGAGAGGAGGTAGAGCAGAATACAGGGGGAACACTGTCTCCTTCATAAAAGAGTAACGGAGGTGAAAGTACTTAAGATTCAGGTTGGAGCTTATCAAGCTAGTTTACATGTAGGCTACATAGAATTAGAGCTGCCAGAGTGAGGCTAAGAGCAGAACATCTTCAGTTATTTCAAAATGTGCCTGAACCTAAAGTCTGTCCAGGTGGGAAAGCATATATCTGTCCTTTGGGTTGACCAAGAGGCAGGGTTTGTGTAATACTAATTGGTTAACAGCAAATCGTTCTGCATAAACTCACATCCTGGAGCATACTTGGCTTTCTGCATTTAGTCTTATGAATACTGAAGGGCTTCTAATCTTGGCCAACTGAAGCGATACACCAAAACCAGATATGTAGTTTGCAAACCAGTTATGAGGAAGGATAAAACAAGCTGTTGACCACCTCAGAACTGCCTCAACTCTACCACCTTTAGTGTTCGTGTATGGAATTATTGGGGACATTTCATAGGATCCTTGTGGAAATGACATAAGCTTGTTTCCTGGCTGTACCTTGGGAAAATGCTAGCAACATGATAAAAATACTACTTTGCTGCCTTACTTCTTCCAAACATACTATTGAATAAAAGTTACCCTATACAAAAGAAAAAAAAAAAGTACCAGAATAATCTGGGATTTGCTTTAAAATAGTCCAGGAAAAATTGGGAAAAGAGACAGATGGAAAAAAGTGTTACTAATTATTGAAGTTGGGGCATGTGTATCTTGGGATTCACTATATTTTCTTTCCTACTTTGCTTTATATTTGGGGATTTTGTATTAACACATGCAAGCACACATGCACGCCAACTCTGTTATGTTACCCTCCTATAGTAGTATTTTGGAGTTGTCACTAATCATTTCTGCTTAGACAGTTTTGTATTTTGTTGTTCCTAGAGCAAGTATATCAAGCAACTCTCATCTTTTGAGAAATGGGAGATTGAAAGAAGACTGGCTTTTGGAGTACCACCGGTATGTTTCACCCAGTGTTTAAGATCTTGCCTCTCTTGGGGAATAAGTAGAGCAGAGTATAGTGAGGAATAAGTACCCCAGAATAAATTGCTTAGGTTTTGGCTCAAGTTTAACAGGGAAATATAGTAACTACTTAAGGGTTTAGTGTTAAGGCCAGTAAATAGTGAGCAAAACTATCCTGTTCTCCAGTTCTGTGATGTATCATACCATTCTGACCTGTTGAAACTCCTTCAGGCCTCTTCACTGAAGCTCTTACCATTGCCCTGGCATGATGCTCCTGCTTCAACAATTGTTATTCAATGTTTATGTTGTCTTTTAGCACAAGAACTATGGGCAGGCCTTACATAATATGACAGAGGAGAGATGGAGAAAGGAGTTATTTCTGGAGCCTCATGAATATGTTTTACGTGATACCCATGATCCAGGTTCTGCTGGACAGCAGGTAGATCAGAGTGTAGTAAACAGTAAATAGCAGAAAGTAAATTAGTTGGAGTTTGATCTGGGCTTGCTTCTAACAACAGTGCTACAGCTGTTAGTGTTATCTCTTGTTAATACTGTTAATAATATGAAAGCTTGCGTTCATTAGGCACTTTCTATAACCAAAGTTCTAGAACTTTGTATTCATTGTCTCATTTCTCATTCTCACAATATCTGGGGAGATAGACACTATAATTATCCTTGTTTTAGAAATGAAGAAACTTATGATTGCTTTGTGGATACAGCTAAGATCCCTAATAGTGGCAAGGAGTGTAAAGTCTTTTTTTATGCCATGATGTATCAGACTATCCTAATAGACCTGTATAGAGTATGTCAGGGCTGTCACTGCAGCCTATAGTATTTTTACTAGCATTATGTCACTGCTCACACCTTGGTGATTGCTTTTGTATTTTTTTAGAGCTTATGCTTCAGGCAGCAGCCATCTGTTGGGACATCTGAAAGATGGCAAGAGGATTTGCGTCTGGATGACCATCAGCATCTGCCACCCAAGCACCAAAGAGAGGCTTCCAGCAGAAGACAGGTAGGGTATGGGTAATGGAATTTATTTATTTATTTGTTTTTTGTGTGTGTTTTTTTTAATTTTTTAAAAAAGTTGAATTTGCCAACATATAGCATATAACACCCAGTGCTCATCCTGCCAAGTGCACTCCTCAGTGCCCATCACCCAGTCACCCCAACCCCCCACCCACCTCCCCTTTCACTACCCGTTGTTCATTTCCCAGAGTTAGGTGTCTCTCATGTTTTGTCTGGGTAATGGAATTTAGACAGGATTTTTGGCACCTACTGAGCTGGGAGTGGTAAGGCTGAGCAAAAAGCAGATTTCTTATTTTATGTCATAGTGTGTAAGATTTACCCTGACCTAAGATTACTTTAGTGCTTTCACTGAAACCTAGGATATTGTTAGGAGCACTTGCTGCCTGTTGGAAAATGTATGTTCTTTTGTAAGAGGTATATTTCTGATGGCCGGTGTCTTTTATGGCATGAGGGAAGAAGAAATGAGTGGTTTCTATGGGAGAGGGGTCAGGAAGATCTTCCACCCAATGGCCAGGCCTAGATCTCCGTCTGTAAGCTGGTAGAGCATAACATGGGATCACCAAGAAATAAACTGTTCAGAGTGTAGCCTGGAGCTTATTAGGGTTATATTGCCTAAGCTTTGATGTACTGAGTTAAGATCTATAGTTTTTCAAGAAAATGTTATAATAATGTGGCCTTCTGAGATTCCTCCATGGCTTAACTGAAGTCTAGTTTATTCCCACTAGGATTTATCACTGTCTGGATAATTTCTATCTTATGATTTTATGTTATTTTAACAACAGAGTCTTCAGGCAACCAGTGTTGTTAGGATATATAAAAGAGCTAAAGAGACATTTCCTCTTGGCTCTTTTAAGAGAGCAGAAGAAAAGGAGCATCAAGACAGAAAGTAGGATTTGGGCTGAGGTTTTCAGGACTGAACTGTAGCTCTCTGTCATTTTTAGCTTGTCTTTATGAGGCTGGCCTGAAGGTATGCTGTCATACATTGTCACTTAGATATCCTGGAGTATGCCAAATCTGTTGCATATGTCTTTTCCTTTCCCTGGATAGCCTTCTGTTTTTTAGTTCACAAAGCCAGTCCCTTCTCATCCTTCAGATTTCAGCATAAATGTTACGTCCTTGGAAAAGATTGTCCTGACCACCTTATCAAAAATAGGTCTCCTCTCTTCTGTTTTTCTCTATCCTTACATTCTCTTTCCTTCTCAGTGCACAAACCAATTTGTAATAATTTATTTATTTAACATGTTTTTCCACTGGTCTATAAGCTTTATGAAGAGAGGTACCTCACCTAACGTGTTTACCAGTATGTGGGCAGCCTGTAGAGTACCTGATAGTCTGGTGCCTGGTACCTGTTAGTCTCTTCTTAAATATGTTTTGAATGAATTAGTCAGACATTTATTCAACACCTTGTTAGGTGTTAGCCATTGTTTAGGCACTAAATATCAAAGATACAATTGTAAATCAGCCATAGAACTCAAATTTCAGAACTCAAATTTTTTTTTAAGTCTACAGAAGAGGGACTGATACATAAGCAGATAATTATGAAGCAACATAATTAATGGTAGAGGATGCATAGGGCATTAACTGAGCACAGAAGAGGCGTACCTAACTGTGATTGAGGGTGCTGCCTTGGTGGTTGGAACCTCTTCTTGTTCTTCCACCATACAAGCCCTGATTTCCTGGGTCAGTACTTTCCCTTTTTAGGCTCCTGAAATAACCCAGCCTTATCAGGAAAAACACGTCAATAGTATAGATTTAGATCATAGTCATACTCGGTTTACAGTCACAACTGCTTAGTCCCCTGTGCTGCTCCTTATCCTATGGCCCACACTAATGATTGTAAAGCTTAGATACCTTGTAAAGTTCTTGCTGCATCCTCATACTCAGACTTTCATGAAAAAAATAGAAGCCATCATGTGCTAATTCCCTCAGCCATTTGCTTTTTTGGCATTCTTACATATTCCTACTATCTCAGAAGAAGAGTTGTCTGTCTTTGGACCACATTCTGGATTCTCTTGCCATCCTTTCTTCTGTGTCCAATTTTGAATATTGTGAGACTCTGGCCTCTCTTGAAATCCTCTAAAGAATGTTACACTTTTTGTTTTGTTTGTCCTAGCAGGCAATCAACCTGGTTAAGTTTATATTATAAGGTCTTTCTCATCTTCTCTGAACAGTGGCTTGAATGTTAGTTCAATTTTCAAAGCCTTCATTATACTCCATTAGGTCCATCTTATGCAAGAGCAACTCCGAGGTGATTTGGGATTTTAAGCCAATTCATACACAGAGTTAAGGTATCCACTTTTCTAGCTCATTCCTCTTCAGGACACTCCACCCCTACGCTCTCCACTTAACTGCAGGCCACATTTCCTGGAATCTTTAGTTAGAATCAATGAGACAGACAGGCCCATAGTGAGCTTACTCCTTGCCCAGTGCTGAAAGTCCAGTTTCCCTTACTTTTTTGAAAGCAGAAAATGTTTTCATTTTTATTGTAGCAAAAGTAAACACAAAAAAATAACCCAAAATTCCAGAAAAAAACTACCATCTGTCTCTGCTATGTATCATTTTCAGATTTTATCTATAACAAATAATTTTAAAAATGAGGTATGCAGTCAATTCTTGTTATTTGTAGTAGTATATAAAGTTGCTACAAACACTGAATTGGTGAATACTAAACCATTGTTCCTAGGGGAGATACAGAGTTAGGATTTTGTGAGCCTCTGATCATGTTTTGGTCATTGACTAATACCTGACTTTATTTTATGTGAATTTCTGTTTTGTTTTTGTTTTTTTTTTTAAAGATTTTGTTTATTCATGAGAGACACAGAAAGAGAGGCAGGGACACAGACAGAAGGAGAAGCAGGCTGCTCAAGGGGAGCCCAATGTGGGACTTGATCCAGGTACTCCAGGATCACCATGCCAGAGCCAAAGGTGGATGCGCCCAACCACTGAGCCACCTAGGCGTCCCTGTGAATTTCTGTTTAAAGACATCTTATTGAATATATAATGTTGATTCATTAACATGGACTTTGAGCCAATAACACTATAGATTATTCCTGAATGAGCTTATTTAATATAAATATTTTATCTATAAAACACATCATAACCTTTTTATGCTTAGGAATACTAGATAGTACTTCAACACTGTGCTTGGGAGCCATTTTATCTTATTATATTTTTTATTTTTATTTGTTTTAAAAGATTATTTATTTTAGAAAGAGAGTAAGAGACCAAGCTGGGAGAAGGGCAGAGGGAGAGGGAGAGAAAACCTCAAACAGACTCCCTCCTTGAGCAGACTCCCCATTGAGCTTGGAGCCCAATTCGATGTGCGGCTTGATCCCAGGACCCTGAGATCATGACCTGAGCCAAAATCAAGAGTAGACTCTCATCTGACTGAGGTGCCCTGGAAGCCATTTTAAGTAGTGAGTGAAATCACCAACAAAAAAAGAGCACAAAAATGCAAAAACTTTGGCACTAAATAGACCTTGGAAAGAATACTTGGTTACAGTATGAAAGCTGAAACAAAAAGAGCAGAGCATCACTTTGTTCAGCCTCAGCTGGCAACATTCTTATCTGGTGACTCAAATTTCTCACAGCTCTGTACATGTCTATAAATGACCATAAAAGCATCACAAGTGTTAATTTTGGGATTACAAATAAATTTTGGTGAATAGGCAAATTCACAGATAAGGAACATAGAATGTTGAGGATTGACTCCGAATGATATAATCTATTTAAGTGTAAAAAGCAGTGTTTTTGTATATTCAAAGTGTTGTGTAGAGTTTGCCACAATGAGTTTTAGAACAGTTTCATCATACCCTAAAAGTCCTTACTCATTAGCAGCCAATTCCTTTTTCCTCCACCCCTCAACCCTATGCAAACTACTAACCAATTTCTCTATAGTTGCCTTTTCTGGACATTTCATATAAACGGGACCACGGAATATATGGCCTTTTGTGACTGGCTTTTTTCACTTAGTGTAATGTTTTCAAAGTTCATTGACCTTGTAGCATATAGCAGTACTTTATCCCTATCATTAGATAACATTCCATGTTATACGTATAGCACATTTTATTTATCCACTCATCAATTAATGGACATTTGGATTGTTTCTACTTCTTGGCTATTATGAATAATGTTGCTTTGAATATTTGCGTACAAGTTTTTCTGTGGATATGTGTTTTCATTTCTCTTGAATATACTAAGGGGTGGAATTGCTGGGACATATGGTGACTCTATACTTAACCTTCTGAGGAACTGCCAAACTGTTTTCCAAAGCGGCTGCACTATTTTTCATCCCTTCCAACAATGTATGAGGGTTCTAATTTCTTCACATCCTCACTAGCACTTATTATCTGCCTTTTTATTTTTTTTTAATTTTTTTTATCTGCCTTTTTAATTATGGCTATATTAATGAGTGTGAAGTGGTATCTCATGGTTTTGATTTACATTTCCCTGATGGTTAATGGTGAGCATCTTTTCATGTGCACATTGGCTATTTGTATATTTTTTCTTTGGAAAACTGCTTATTAGATTATCTGCCCAATTTGTAATTGAGTTATTTGTCTTTTGTGAATTCTTACTAGATTTTACATGATTTGCAAATGTTGTCTCCCATTTGGTAGACTTTTTGTTTTCTTGATGGTTTCCTTTGTAGCACAAAAGTTTTTAGTTTTAAAGAAGTCTAAGTTTACTTTTTCTTTTGTGGATTGTGCTTTTGATGTCATATCTAATAAAACACCTAATCCAGGATCATGAATATTTACTCTTTAAGAATTTTATATCTCTTATATTTAGGTCTGTGATCCATTTGGAGTTGATTTTCATATATGTATATGGTAGGAATCAAATTTTATTCTCTTACAAGTGGACATCCAGTTGTCCCAACATCATTTGTTAAAATGATTCTTCTTACCCATTGAGCACTCTTGCCAAAAATCAGTTGATTGTAAATATAATGGTTTATTTCTGAACTATCACTTCTGTTCCATTGATCTATAAGTCTATTCTTTTTTATTTTTTAAGCCTGTTTTTATGCCAGTACCATACCATCTTGATTACTGTAGTTTTGTAGTAAGTTTTGAGATTGGGAAGAGTGATTCCTCCAACTGTGTTCTGTTTCAAAACCATTTTAGCTATTCTGGGTCTCTTGCATTTGAATTTAAGGATCACTCTGTCAACTTCTATAAAAAAGTCATCTGAAATTTCAGTGGAGATTGCATTAAATCCGTTGATCAATTTGGAGAGTACTGCCATTCTATCAAGTCTTCCAACCCATGAACAGATGTCTTTTCATTCATTTAGACCTCCTTTAATTTCTTCCAACAATGTTTTGTAGGCGTCAGAGTATAAAATTTACACTAACTTTGTTAACTTTAAGTAATTTTTTTATGGCATTTTAAATGGATTTTTCCATTAATTTTATTTTCAAGTATAAAGAAGTACAATTGATTATTGTATGCTGATCTTATATCCTGCCACTTTGCTATAAGATACATAACTTTAAACTAAACAAAAAGTAATATTAAGGGCAACCTGGGTTGCTCAGTGATTTAGTGCCGCCTTCAGCCCAGGGTGTGATCCTGGAGTCCTGGGATCGAGTCCCATGTCAGGCTCCCTGCATGGAGCCTGTTTCTCCCTCTGCCTGTGTCTGTGCCTCTCTCTCATTCTCTCTCTCTCTCTCTCTCTCTCTCATGAATAAATAAATAAAATCTTTTTAAAAAAGTAATATTAAGCTTACATTTCTAAAAGTTAGAGGTCATACTTTGACCAATAACAAAGTAGGTGTACCAAGTTATGTCATAAAGCTTTTCTAGTAACATGGGGGGTGGAAATTAGCTAGTTTTAATCACTTGATGTTATAATATTTTCAGATTCTTATTTGAACTCATACCCACCAAAAGAGTTATATAAATTGAAAATGATTAGATTTGAGATAATAAGGAATCTGGCTTTATATCCTGGATTCAATCCTAAGCAAACTCAGATTTCAAGTGGCCACTTTAGAAGAACTTTTATTCTGAACTTTTTTTTTTTTCCTAATTTATTTGTGAGAGACACACAGAGAGAGGCAGACATAAGCAGAGGGAGCAACAGGCTCCCTGCAGGGAGCATGATGTAAAACTTGATCCTGGGACCCTGAGATCATGACCTGAGCCAAAGGGAGACACTCAACCACTGAGCCTAGGTGCCCCTCATTCTGAACATTTTGATTTGTTATTAATTGATCCATGTTTTTGACCTGAGTCATTTTCTTTAGTTTATTGGTTTTTATTTGGTTTATTCCTTCTGAATCTGTTTCTTTCATTCTTTTAGAATTTATTTTATTTTATTGATTTTTTATTTGTTTTTATCCAATTGAGGTTAAGGTTGAGGGAGAAAAGAATCAATTGGTGAAGATATCAAAAGCATGTATAGGACTAACTTTTGGCAGTTTAGTCACTTTGTGTGACTGGACTTCAAACAGGTTTATGATGAATATCAATCAAGATTGAACACTGAATTCCAAACTCCCCTGACATTTCAGTCTGGAGTAGATCAAGAAGAAGACAAGAAAGAGGTATGTAATGATAATCGCTCTTGGACACCAATATTTCTACTATAATAGTACATGTGAAATTGGGAATAATTTCTTGTGTTCTTGCACGTTAAGAGCTAATACTGCAAATTCCATGGATAAAGGCAAAGAAGTTACTTGAATCATTGTAATGTGTTGAACTTTTTTTTTTCAGGCTTCTAGGATTTAGGATACCTTAATGTAAGATCAGAGATCTGATCCTAGCGAATTTTTCCCATTAGTATGTATTTATCACAATAACTTAAAGGAAGAGTTTTAACTTATGACTTCCTTTTCATTTTTAAGATTTTATTTATTTATTCATGAGAGACACACAGAGACACAGGCAGAGGGAGAAGCAGGTTCCCTGAAGGGAGCCTGATGCAGGACTTGATCTCAGGACCCCGGGATCACACCCTGAGCCAAAGGCAAATAAATGCTCAGCCGCTGAGCCACCCAGGCATCCTGACTTCCTTTTTTTCCTCCTCAATCTAAAGTTAGTTAAACCAGCAGTTTTTAACACTGCCCACATGCCAGAATCAGATGTGGAGCTTTTTTCGAAATACAAATGCCTGGACCCAAACAGATCTATTAGATCCGTATGTGCAAAGGTAGGTTTGGGGCATCTTGTGTTTTTAAAAAACACCACTGATGCTTGTGTTGGCCTCAGAATTAAGAATCAGCTATTATACTTTTAATAATTTTTACCAGAAGGACATAAGCTACTCAGAGGGCAAAACCATGTCTGTATGTACACTAGTGCCCTTTGAGTAGCTCGTGTCCTGCGAATGTATAAACCCACAGGGCAATAGCACTTGCTTTTATTATATTTGTTCCTCCGCCCTTTTTTTAGAAGTGGGACAGAGGGAGAGGGAGAGAGAGAATCCCAAGCAGGTTCACGCCCAGCATGAGCCCAACATGGGGCTTGATCTTACAACTCTGAGATCATGACCTGAGCTATAATCAAGAGTAAGTCATTTAACCACTTAAACTATACAGAAGCCCCTATACTTGTTCCCTTTTAAAGTATGGTGCTCAGATATTCCTCAGTCCTTCTTCCTTCTTACTATATTAAGCTAGGCTTAGAGTTTACTTTTGTGTTGTAGTTTCAATTTTGAGAGGCACCTGGGTGGCTCAGTGGTTTGAGTGTCTGCCTTTGGCTCAGGTCATGATCCCAGAGTTCTGGGATCGAGTGCCACATCCGGCTCCCTGCAGGGAGCCTGTTTCTCTCTCTGCCTATGTCTCTGCTTCTCTCTCTTTGTCTCTCATGAATAAATAAATAAAATATTTTTTAAAAATTTCTTTTTGAAAATTTAAAGTGACTATTGTTTTTTTATAAAATACCTGTCACATTCTTTCCTTGGCCCTGCTTCTTTGGTACAGATTACTTGGGAACACAGAGTAAATATAGTAACATATCGTATCAAATACAGTTATTTCCTCAAGTGCTCTTGACAAAGGACTATAGTGAGGGCAAACTAAATTAGTACTTCTTTCTCTGATTTGTCTGTAATGTTTAATAGCTATGTGCTTGAGAATATAAAGCTCTTGCTGTATGTGATATTATCCTAGGTCACCATAAAATGGAAGGAAGTTAAGGACTTAATTTCATGTGACTTTTGTATCACATAGTATGTCTGTGGCACAGGCGTATTGTCCTTCCTGGGAAAGTCCTCTGAGAGCCGAATCTTAACAATTTTAACCTCTTTTCTTTAGCGTCAAAAGCAATACCTGAGATATAGACGACTTTTCATGGATATTGAGAGAGAACAAGTAAAAGAACAACAAAGGCAAAAAGAACATCAGAAGAAAGTTGAAAAGTAAGTTCTTTGATCCTTATTGTGAGCCTTAAATTACTAATTAGGATGATTATGAAAGCTAAGTTTTAAAAATAATCAGGCAAAAAAATAAAAAATAAAAAAATAAAAACAATCAGGCAGTGGTTTTGTCTTTTGATCCTTAGTAGAAACAACTTTTTTCATATGGATAGAAGTATGAAAAGGTAATAAAGGTCTATGGTTTTTTTTTTTTTAAGATTTTATTTATTTATTCATGAGAGACACAGAGAGAGAGAGGCAGGGACACAGGCAGAGGGATAAGCGGACTCCATGCAGGGAGCCTGACGTGGGACTCGATCCCGGGTCTCCAGGATCACACCTTGGGCTGAAGGCGGCGCTAAACCGCTGAGCCACCTGGGCTGCCCAGGGCTATGTTTTTTTAATAGACTTTTTTTTTTTTTTTAACTGTTGTAAGTTTATAACAAAATTAAGCAGAAAGTACAGAGATTTTTATTTACCCCCTTGCAGTATACATGGTCTGCCCCCTCCACTGTCAACATCCTGCATCACAATGGTACAATTGTTACAACTGATAAACCTCCATTAGCACATTATAATCCATATTTTACTTTAGGATGCACTCTTGTTGTTATACATTCTTGTAGATTCTGACAAATATATAATGACATATCCACATAATATAATATCATACAGATAAGTTTTACTGCCCTAAAAATGTTTTGTGTTCCAGCTATTCATTTTTCTTCTTCCCTCCCCCCCAGCCCATGTCAACTACTGATCTTTTTGCTGTCTCCATTGTTTTTGCCATTTCCAGAATGTCATACAGTTGTTATACAATATGTAGTCTTCTCAAATTGTTTATCTTCCACTCACTAATATACATTTAAGTTTCCTCTAATACCTTTTCATGGTTTGACAGCTCATTTCTTTTTAGTTCTGAGTAATATTCTATTATCTGGTTGTACCACAGTTTATCCAGTTACCTTCTGAAGGACTTCTTGTTTCTTTTCAAAGATATGGCAGTTATAAATAAAGATGTTTTAAATATCTATGTGCAAGATTCATGTGGGTGTATGTTTTCATGTCATTTTGGTAAATACCAAGTAGTATGTTTGCTGGATTATATGGTAAGAGTATGTTTACTTATGAAAGAAACTACCAAACTTTATTCCAAAGTACCATTTTGCATTTCTGTCAGCAATGAACAAAAGCTCCTGTTGCTTCAGATCCTCTCCAGCATTTGGTGTTAGTGTTTTGGATTTCAGCCATTCTAACAGTTGTGTAGTAGTATCTCATTGTTGTTTTAGTGTGCAATTCCCTAATAACATGATGTGGAACATGTTTTCATATGCATTTTCTTTGGTGAGGTGTCTATTTAGGTCTTTGGCTCATTTTTTAATTGGGTTGTTCTCTTATTCTTGAGTTTTAAGAGTTTTTTGTAGTTCTGGATAATTGTCCTTTACCAATTTTTTTTTTCATAAGTATTTCCCCTCATCTGTGGCTTTAATTCACATTCTTTTGACACTGTCTTTTGGAAAGCAGAAGGTTTTAATTTTAATGAAGTCCAGCTTGTAATTTTTTTTTATGTATCATGCCTTAGGTATATTATCTAAAAAATTATTGCCATACTCAAAGTCACCTAGATTTTTCTTTTTTTTCCTTAAGATTTTACTTATTTATTTGAGAGAGAGCATTGGGGTGGTAGAGGGAAGGTCAGAGGGAGAAGGACAAGCAGGCTGCCCCCTGAACAGGGAGTCCAATGTGGCTGTGTCCCAGGACTCTGAGATCATGACCTGAGCCGAGGGCAGGCGCTTAACCGACTGAGCCACCTAGGCACCCCTCACCTAGATTTTTTTGTGTGTTGTCTCTTAAGAGTTTTATCATTTTGTGTTTTACATGTAGCTCTATGATCCATTTTGAGTTAATTTTTATAAGGGGTATAAGGTCTGTGTCTGGATTCATTTTTCTGCACATATTCATTTGTTCCTACCCCATTTGTTGAAAAGACTATCTCTGCTCTATTGTATTGCATTTGCTCCTTTTTCAAAGATCAGTTAACTATATTTATGTAGGTCTATTTCTGGGCTCTCTGTTCTATTCCACTGACCTATTTGTCAATTCTTTTGCCAATACCACACTGTCTTAAAAGAGAAGTGATGCATGAGAGACTCACTTTAGCTTTAAGGACACATACAGGCTGAAAGTGAAGGGATGGAAAAAGATACTCCATGCAAATGAGCACCAAAATAGAGTGGGAGTGTCTATCCTTATATCAGACAAAATAGATTTTCAGTTGAAAGAGTCACAATAGACAAAGAAGGTCGTGTATAAAGGGGTAAATTAATCAAGATGATATAACAATTATAAATATTTATGCACTCAATATCAGAGTATCTAAATGCAGTGCTCACTTTGGCAGCACATGTAGAGAGTACCTAAGCAACAACAAATCCAAATAGAACTGAAAGTTTCATACCTTAAACAATGGATAGATCATCCAGACAGAAAATTAATAAGGAAACATATGTTTTGAACAGCCCTATAGACCAAATGGGCCTAACAGACATATGCAGAACAATCTATTTAATAGCAGTAGAATACACATTCAAGAACATTCTTCAAGATTGATCATATGCCACTTTGGCCATGACACAAGTCTTTTTTTTTTTTTTTTTTTTTTTTTTAATTCATAGAGACACAGAAAGAGAGAGAGGCAGAGACACAGGCAGAGGGAGAAATAGGCTCCACGCAGGGAGCCCGACATGGGATTCGATCCCAGGTCCTCAAGATCACACCCTGGGCTGCAGGCGGCACTAAACCGCTGCACTACCAGGGCTGCCCCCATGACACAAGTCTTAACAAATTCAGTGATACATTGAGTATAATACTCAATCAGTGTATCATACTGATTGAGTTGTAGTTGTTGAACCTTCCTTGCATCCTTGGAATAAATCCCACTTGATTCCAGTATAAGATCCTTTTAATGTAGTGTTGAATTCAGTTTGTTAGTATTTTGTTGAGACTTTTCACATCGATATTTGTCAGGGATACTGGACTGTAATTTTATTTTCTTATGGTGACCCCATCTGGTTTTTGTATCAGGGTAGACCTTGCAATGAGTTGGAAAGTATTCCTTCCTCTTCAGTTTTTGGAAGAATTTGGAAAGGACTGGTATTAATTTTTTAAACGTTTAGTAGAATTCACCAGTGAAGCCAGGTCCAGGGTTTTTGTTTAATGGGAAGTTTTTGATTACTGATTCAGTCTCCTTACCTGCAGTTGGTCTGTTTAGATTTTTTATTTCTTCACATTTCAGTCTGGATATGTTGCATGTTTTTAGAAATTTATTTATTTGAGTCCTCTTTTTTTTTTCTCCTGGTTAAAATAACTAAGCATTTCAATTCTGTTTATCTTTTCAAAGAATCAACTCTTAGTATCATTGATCTCTACTTTTTTCCTGTTCTCTATATCATTTATTTCTGCTCTGATATTTATTATTTCCTTTCTTCTGGCTAACTTTGAGCTTAGATTGAAATTATATCCAGTTTCTTCCAAACACATTGGTATGTAAGTAGAAATTAGTAACGAGGAAAATTGGAAAATTCACAAATATATGAAAGTCCTGCATTAACAAAATGGAAGATAAAAATCATGTGATCATCTTAATAGATGCAGAAAAAGCATTTGACAAAATTCAATGTCCATTTTGATAAAAACTCTCAAGAAACTGATATAGAGGGAATGTACCTCAACACAATAAATCCCTACATGACAAGCCTACAGCTATTACACTCCACGGTGAAAAGCTGAAATCATGGGGTGCCTGGGTGGCTCAGTTGGTCAAGTATCCAACTCTTAGTTTTGGCTCAGTTCATGATTTCATGGCTCTTGAGATTGAGCCCCTGTAGGGCCCCACACTCACTGGGGATCTGCTTGAAGATTCTCTCTTTTTGCCCCCCCCCCTTACTCGCCCCTGTGCTCTTGTTCTCTCTCAAATATTTTTTCAAAAAAATAAAAGCTGAAATCTTTTCTTTTAAGATCGGGAACAAGACAAGGATGCCCACTCTCCCTACTTATATTCAACTTCGTACTGGAAGTCCTAGCCAGAGCATTTAGGCAAGAAAAAGAAATAAAAGACATCCAAATTGGAAAGGAATAATCAAACTGTAACCATTTGCAGATTACAATATTATATATGGAAAATCTTAATAACTCTACAAAAACTTGTCCGAACTAATAAATGAATTTAGTAACTCCTGTATTTTGTAGGATACAAAATCAATTTACAAAAATCAGTTGTGTTTCTATATACTAACAATGAACTATCAGAAAGAGAAACTAAGAAAATAATCCTTTTTAAAAAAATTTTATTTAGTTATTCATGAAAGACAGAGAAAGAGGCAGGGACACACACAGGCGGAGGGAGAAGCAGGCTCCATGCAGGGAGCCCAACGTGGGACTCGATCCCGGGTCTCCAAGATCGCTCCCTGGGCTGCAGGCAGGGAGCCATCCAGGCTAAACCGCTGAGCCACCCAGGGATCCCCAAAAATAATCCTATTTACAAAACTTCAAAAAGAATAAAATACTTAGGAAAAAATTTAACCAAGGAAGTGAAAGATCTATATACTAAAAGCTGAAACATTGATGAAAGAAAGCAAAGATGACGCAAATAAATGGAAAGATATTCCTATCTCATAAATTGGAAGAAATAATATTGGTAAAATGTTCATACTTTCTAAAGCAATATACAGAGTTAATGCAGTTCCTATCAAAGTTCTAGAGCAGAAACAGAAAAGACCATGCCAAATCTAAAATCTGCATGGAGCCACAAAAGACCTTGAATAGTGAAAGAAATCTTTTTTCTTTGAAGATTTATTGGTTTATTTTAGAGAGAGAGAAAGAGCACATATGCATGTAAAGGGTAAGGGGCAGAGGGAGAGAAAGAATCTCTAGCAGACTCCCCACTGAGTGCACCCCCGCCCCCAACATGGAGCTGGATCCCATAACCCTGAGATCATGACCTGAGCTGAAATCACAAGTTGGATACTCAACTGCATGAGCCACCCCGGTGACCCAGTGAAAGAAGTCTTGAGAAAGGAGAACAAAACTGGAAGTATTACACTTGCTGATTTAAAGCTGTATTACAAAGCTGTAGTAGTCCAAACAGTATGGTAGTGACATAAAACAGATACACAGATCAATGGGACAGAATAAAGAGCCCAGAAATAAATCAGTAAATTTACGGCCAAGCAGTCTGGCACATTTCCCTTACAATGGCAAAAGGATAGTCTCTTCAATAAGTGGTGTTGGCAAAACTAGATATCCACATGCAAAAGAATGCCCATAACTTACACCATCAAAAGTCAACTCAGAATCAATTAAAGACTTGACTATAAAACCTGAAACTATAAGACTCCTGGAAGAAAACATAGGGGTATGCTTCTTGACATTAATCTTGGCAACGATTTTTGAATATGACATTGTAGTAAGTACAGCACCAAAGCTAAAAGAATCAGGTGGAACTGTATCAAACTAAAAGACTTCACTCAGTATAGCAAAGGAGATAGTCAACAAAATGAAAAGGTTACCTGTGGAATAGAAGAAAATGTTTGGAAAGTATGTACCTGATAAAATGTTCATATCTAGGTTGATGAGGAACTTACAGTTCAATAGACCCAATTAAAAAATGGTCAAAGGACCTAAATAGACATTTTTTCAAGAAGACATACAAATGACCAATAAGTACTTAAAAAAGTGCTCAACATTACTAATCAAGGAAGTGCAAATCAAAAACATAATGAGATATCACATCATTTGAATGGCTGTTCTCAAAAAGATAAGAGATAAGTGCTAGCAAGGATGTGGAGAAAAAGGAAACTTGTACACTATTGGTGAGAATGTAAATTGGTGCAGTCACTATGGAAAAATAATATGGAAGTTCCTCAAAAAAGTAAAAATAGAACTACTGTATGACCCAACGATCCCACTTCTGGGTATATACCTGAAGGAAATCAAGTCACTGTCTCACAGAGGTATTTGCACCCCCATGTTCATTGCAAGATTATGCCCAATAGCTAGGACATGGAAAACTTTTTAAGTGTCAACAGATGAATGGATAAAATGTGGTACATATAAATTGGAATATTATTCAGCCATGAAAAAGGGAAATATTGCTGTTTCTGCCATGGATGAACCTTGAGGCTTTATGCTAAGTGAAATAAATCAGAGAAAGAAATATGTTATGACCTTACTTATGTGGGAAACCTAAAAAAATGAACTCATAGAAACAGAGATAGATTGGTGTTTGCCAGGACCTGGGGGGTGGGGGAAATGAGATGGTGGTGAAAGGCTGCAGACTTTCAGTTATAAAGGAATTCAGGGATCCAATAATGTACAGTGTAGAGACTATCATTACAGTACTATATCATATACTTGACATTTGCTAAGAGAGTAGATTTTATATGTTCTCATCACACACACAAAAGGTAAGTGTGAAGTGAGAAAAGTTTTAACTAATACCGTGGTAATCAGTCCACACTTTATATGTACATGAAATCATTGATATATATTGTACACCTTAAAGTTATACAATGGTTTTGCCAATTATTTCTCAATAAAGCTGTGGGGGAAAATGTGAATTCCAGAGCAAAGACCTCACTTCTGATCCATCCCTGAGAGTGATTCTGCATTTATTCAGCAAACATTAATGTGGCATTTTTCATATCATGGGACTGTCCTAGGCATAGGCAGTACAAAGATAAATATAATGTAGTTCCTCTTCTTGAGGAATCTAAGGTGGATGGGGGAATAATTGTATATAAACAAGTAGTATAATTATTACAATAGAAGAATTAGGAAAAAAAATAGAAGAACTAGGTACAGAGTCCCTGTGAATACAGAAGAGGGATTACTGATTCCATCTGGAAAGTCAGAGAAATTACTACATTTCTGTTGGCCTAGATGGATAAATATGTGTTCATTGGGGAAGCAGATAAGGATGGTGAAGTAGAAAAATAACCATAAACTGAGAGTGGAAGCAAATAATCGTATTCATACAGAGTTTTATAATTTAGAAGGGCTTTCATACATTATTTCATTTGGTATTTTCCAACAATCAAACATTTATTAAGAGTATGGCACATACCGGGTAGTGCATTATATGCTGAGAATATTAAATACGAATATGTGGTAGGATAGTGGTTCATAGCATAGTCTTGGAATCAAATAGCCCTAGGGTTAAATTTACAACTTGTTAGCTGTATAACCTTCAAAATGTTTCTTTCTTTTTTTTTTTTTTTTTAAGATTTTATTTATTTATTCATGAGAGACACACAGAGAGGCAGAGACACAGGCAGAGAGGGAAGCAGGCCCCGTGCAGGGAGCCCGATGCGGGACTCATCCGGGGACTCCAGGATCACACCCTGGGCTACAGGCGGCGCTAAACCATTGCGCCACAGGGGCTGCCCTGTTTCTTTATTTCTGAGATTCAGTATTTTTAATTATAAAATGAGGATTATAATCCCTGGCTCCTAGGTTGTTGCTAGAATTAAATGGAGAAATACATGTAAAATACTTAACATTGTATTTGGCACTTAATAAAAACATGATAAATAGTACCTTTTATGGCCATGATGATGATAGTGGTGGTGGTGGTGATGATGATGATGATAATGATGGTGATAGTGATGATAATGGTGGTAAATAGGATGATCACCAAAGGAGGCCAGACAAACAGAAAAGAGATGAAAATAATAATTATAATGCTACATGAGAAGTAAGGCAGAGACAGTCTCAGGAGGTCAAGAAAGGCTTTATATATAGATAGGTTAATACTCAAGCTGGATCTTGAATCATGAACTGGAATTTGCTAGATGGTTATAGAAATTAGTATGAAGTATAAGATATGTGTGGCAAATGGTATGAAAACTGGGGGAGGCTAAATTGGTGGAAGTAAAGGGGCAGAGGGGCTATCAAAAGGCTGTTGGAAGATTTTAAGACTAAGTCTTTTGTCAGATTTGTGTTTTAGAAAGATCATTCTGGTCAGGAGAGGACAGAAAACTAAGGCAGAGTCTAGTTAGTAAGTTATTTTAGTAGTTAAGGTAGGATATGATGGAGACATTGGGAACAGAGTCATATATTTAATAAAATTAAAGAAATAGAATCCATAGGACTCAATGACCAGTTGGGTTTGGTGTTGAGAGGAGTCAAGGGTAGTTTCTCACTTTATTCTTGGATAACTAAATGGTAGGATCATTAACAGGTATGCAATGGCCACAGAAGAACTAGATTTGACAGAAAGCTAGCAAGTTCAGTTTAGGACATTGAATGTGAGAAGCCTGTGGAACATTAAGGGAGGGCTGACTTACACACATTTGGGAATAAGGAACTAGAGTTCTGGCAGCAATGAGAACTTAAGATTTCTTTAGGAATTTTCAATATTTGTTTCAACATGAATTGGGACTAAGCACAGAGCTACTTCTGAGGGACAGATAACCAACAGGAGCTTTCGTTGGTCTTTGGGCACTGAATTAGCAAAATTGGAAACTTTGAGGAGTCTCAGACACTTGGTTAGTTTTCTCCTCAAGACATTTGCCAAATCTAAATATGTGCAGTAAAGAAGACTAAAGGTCTAAGTTGAAAACTTCTGGGAAGCAGAGAAAAATTTTCTATAATGTTATAGTACATCTGGAGTTCAGGACCCACCAGGGTGAAAAAGGGGAGCTTGGACCCAGTGAATATCCCAGTTTTCAATCAAAAAGAGACTGAATAGTGGGCAGCCCAGGTGGCTCAGCAGTTTAGCACTGCCTTCGGCCCAGGGCGTGATCCTGGAGACTCCGGATCGAGTCCCACGTCGGGCTCCCTGCATGAGCCTGCCTCTCCCTCTGCCTGTGTCTCTGCCTCTGTCTTTCTCTCTGTGTGTCTCTCATGAATAAATGAATAAAATCTTTTTAAAAAAAGAGAGACTGAAGAGTTCTACAGGAACATGGAGAGTTCTACACTAACAAGATGGTCTAATGGTTCTAACCAACTGTAGAATAAGCCTTACCTAAACTCTAAAGCAGCCTTGATTCTGCTGAGTGCCTGACTGGAATAAGGTGATGAACCCCGCATTCTCTGCCTAGCAGAGATAAGGGTGAGCTTTTTCTGGTCATAGATAACATCATTTGGAGTTTCTAAATTTTTTTTTTTAAGATTCTATTTATTCATGAGAGAGAGAGAGAGAGAGAGAGAAGCAGAGACACAGGCAGAGGAAGAGGCAGGCTCCATGCAGGGAGCCCGATGTGGGACTCAATCCTGGGACTCCAGGATCATGCCCTGCATTGAACACAGGTGCTAAACCACTGAGCCACCAAGGGATCCCCTCTAAATTTGTTTTAAAACAACATTCAGCATTCAATCAGAATTTTTTAGGCATGTCAAGAGATAATACCAGATGACCAAAAGCCAAAAGGAAAAGAAACAACAGAAGCAGACTCACAGATGATTCTGTATTGGTATTAGCAGACAAGGACTTTAAAACTGTTGACTAATATACTCAAGTAAATAAAGGAAAAGATGAAGAAAAGAGATGAAGATATGCAGAATTTCACAAAAGAACTGGAATCTATAAAATAGAATAAAATAGAAAGTCTGGAGTTGACAAATATAATCTTAAAATAGGAACTCAGTAGGTACACAATGAGATACCACTTCATTCTCATTGGAATAGCTTTAAAAAAAAAAAAAGAACAACGAACTTAACAGTACCAGATATTGGCAAGGATATAGACTAGTTATAACTGATGTATTGTTTATGAAAGTGGAAAAGAGCATAACCCCTTTGGAAAACCATTTAGTATTTTATATAGTGCAACATACATCTACTACTAGATATTTCCTCAAGGAAAATGAAAACATTTATGAAAACACTGAACAATGATAAGAATATATTCTTTTTATGTGTCCATGGCACACTTACCAATATTGATTATTTCCTGGGTTATTTTTCAGAGTATATTCTCTGACTATAGTGATGTTAAGTTAGAAATTAATGAGCAGTACGTTTTAAAAGAATTCTGAGTCAAAGATAAAGTTACAATGGAAATTATTAGGAAATGCTTTGAAGGGCAGCCCCGGTGGCGCAGCAGTTTAGCGCCGCCTGCAGTCTGGGGTGTGATCCTGGAGACCCGGGATCGAGTCCCACATCGGGCTTCCTGTATGGAGCCTGCTTCTCCCTCTGCCTGTGTCTCTGCCCCTCTCTCTGTTTCTATGAATAAATAAAATCTTAAAAAAAAAAAAAAGAAAAGAAAAAACGCTATTTAAAAAAAAAAAAGGAAATGCTTTGAAGAGAATAATAAGGAAGGTAAAACATATCAAAACTTGTCAGATGTAGCTAAAGCAGTGCTTAGAAGGAATGTTGGAGCCTTTAATTGCAATTATCAGAAAAAGTAAAAAGACTAAAAATCAATGTTTTAACTTTCCATCTCTAAAAAGCTAAGAATAATAGCAAATCATACAGGAAGAAAGAAGTCATAAAGAGCAGGAATCAGGGGCACCTGGGTGGCTCACTTCGTTAAGAGTCTGCCTTTGGCTGGGGTCATGATCCCAGGGTCCTGGGATTGAGCCCTGCATCAGGCTCCCTGCTGCTCCCTGCTCAGCAGGGAGCCTGCTTCCCCCTCTCCCTCTGTCTGTCACACCACCCTCCCCCCCGCTTGTGCTCTCTCTCTCTCTCTCACTCTGTCAAATAAATATATTAAATATTTTTAAAAAGTGTTTTTTTTTAAAAGAATGGAAATCAATGAAATAGAAAACAAATGTACAATAGAGAAAATCAGCAAAGCCAAAAACTGGTTCTTTGAAAATTTAGTTTTGCCAGGGATATACCACCTTTACTAATCAGTGAAAAAGAAAAGATGGGAAATACTACCAATATTAGGAATGGAAAAGGAATCATTGCTACAGAGCCTAGAAACATTAGATGATAATAAGAAGACATATGAACAATTCCATGCTAAAAAAAATTTGATCATTTTGTTGAACTAGACAAACTCCTTTAAAAATAAAAAACCAAACATGGATGCAAGAAGAAATAGAAATCTGACTCATCCCATATCACTTAAAGAAGAAATCAGGGACGCCTGAATGACTTAGTGGTCGAGCTTCTGCCTTTGGCTCAGGTTGTGATCCCAGGGTTCTGGGATCGAGTCCTGCATCGAGCTTGCCTCAGGGCATGCTTCTCCCTCTGCCTATGTCTCTGCCTCTTTCTGGGTCTCTCGTGAATAAATAAATAAAATCTTTTTTAAAAAAAGAAAGGAAATGAGTTATTTTTTAAAAAAGATTTTATTTATGGGACGGCTGGTTGGCTTAGTGGTTGAGCATCAGCCTTCAGCTCAGGGCATGATCCTGGTTTCCCAGGATCAAGTCCCACATTGGGCTCCCTGCATGAAGCCTGCTTCTCCTTCTGCCTATGTCTCTGCCTCTCTCTTTGTGTGTCTCTCATGAATAAGTAAAGTTTTTTACATAAAATATTTATTTTTTTGAGAGATAGGGAGAGCTCACATGCATGTGAAGGGAGGGACAGAGGGAGAGGGAGAGAGAGAATCCCAAGCAGATGCTTTGCTGAGCAAGGAGCCTGATGCAGAGCTCAGTCTCATCACCCTGAGATCATGACCTGAGCCAAAATCAAGAGTCAGACTGAGCCACCAAGTGCCCCCAAAATTAAATCAATTATTATAAGATCTGTCCAAAAAGAAAAATTGATGCTCACATCCAGGCTCAGATATCTTCACTGGGGGATCCTTGCCAAATATTTAAGGGAAAAAACAAGTTTTACATAAACTATTCTAGAGAATGGAAATGGAGAATTCTTCCCAAATAATTGTAGAAGGCAGCATGATCTTAATACCAGTCTGACAAGGACATTACAAGAAAGCAACATTACAGACTGATTTCTCTCATGTACAGAAATGTAAAATTACAAGTGAAATAGTAGCCCACTCTCCTTCCAGGGGCCCTCTTGTGTTCTCCTGCCCTTGGAACTTCTCCCTGGGCTCCTGCCTCCTGTCCCAGAACAGCTTCTTGAATACCCCTGAACTTTTCCCAAGCCATGGATCCAATGGAAACAAAGCTTTTTATAATACCAATGATGATGAAAAAAATGTCTAAAATAAAACATTCCAAGATGTTTAAGAATTATCTTTGAATACTGGAAATATTTTTTTTCTGTTCTTTATGTATTTCATAATTTTTCAAATTTTTTATCATTAATATATTTGACTTTGAATGCCAAAGCAATATCTGCAGCAGCCCCCTACTAGTGAATATACTGTTTATTTTCTAATAGAGGACTTCTGAAATGTTTATGTGGCAGTACACTGGTGAGAATGGTTTCCTTTGAGGTGTTTAATAGTTTCTTTTTTTTTTTTTAATTTTTATTTATTTGTGATAGTCACAGAGAGAGAGAGAGAATAAGGCAGAGACACAGGCAGAGGGAGAAGCAGGCTCCATGCACCGGGAGCCCGACGTGGGATTCGATCCTGGGTCTCCAGGATCGCGCCCTGGGCCAAAGGCAGGCGCCAAACCGCTGCGCCACCCAGGGATCCCTAATAGTTTCTTTAGTATGTTTTTATTCTCACATGCTTTTTCTCCCCCTGAGATATAATATTATTGTCTTAAAAACAATTTGACAAAAATGACTGCAATGAAAAAGTGTGTGTATGTGTTTTGAATTGAGGTAGAAGCTTGGAAAAATCCCCATGATGTTGTCTAGGATAACTTTCAGCAGGATTCTTTTTAAATATTTCAAGGATCTTTTCTTAATGTTCATTAGGACCATAATTACATAATCTCCCTGGATAACAATTTCAGAATCTAAGGACGTTGGCTCTCAGGAAGTTAATTCTTATATGTAGGCCAGATTTGTCTTACTATAACCTAGTCATTTAGCCATAATTAGGATCTGATCTGCATCAAAAATTCTTTCAGTTTTCTAGTGCCCATGTATGTGTTTTACCAATTCATCAAGCAAAAGAACAGAAATTTAGTTCAGTTTATATAACTGAAGCGAAGACATCCCTGCTGTGGGTGTTTTATGTCTAACCTAAATCTTCTTATGACATGCCTACCACATGGCATAGTCAGTGGGGAATTCTTCTTTAGCTATATGCTGACCTTCTTTGAAAGCTTTTCTGCTTAAGGCTTTTGTTTTATTGCCATTTTCTCACTGGATAATCTTTTTCTTCTTTGATTTATACTCTTGACTCCAGAAAAAATAGGAAGGCCTCTGTCTTACAGATGGCATCAGAAAATTAAATCTGCTGTCAGTCGTTTGCAAATAATTAGAAATTATTTTTTTGCCTTTTCCTTGTTGAAGAAACTAAATCATATATGCCTTTTTTGCATGGAGGATATGATTTAACTTAAGGACAAAACCACTTTAACAGCATTCTAAAATGAACATACATCTGTTTTCTAAGCAGGAATTAATAATAACTGCTTTACCTCACTCAGTTGTTATAAAAATCAAATGATAATGTTTTCATTCATTAATTTAGCAGCAATTTATTGAGTATATTATTTTTTTGAATATATTTATTGAGTATATTATTATTTAGCAGCAAATTATTGAGTATATTATTATTTAGCAGCAAATTATTGAGTATATTATTTTTTTTTTTAATTTTTATTTATTTATGATAGTCACAGAGAGAGAGAGAGAGAGAGAGAGAGGCAGAGACATAGGCAGAGGGAGAAGCAGGCTCCATGCACCGGGAGCCCGACGTGGGATTCGATCCCGGGTCTCCAGGATCGCGACCTGGGCCAAAGGCAGGCGCTAAACCACTGCGCCACCCAGGGACCCCCTATTGAGTATATTATTAATTGATATACTTGATGGCTAGACTTAGGGTTGTAAAAAATGAAAGTCTGCTCTTCAAAGATCTTACTAGATAGATTTCACTCATGAGTGAGGAAGCAGATAAAAGGATAGATAAAAGGATAATAATAATACCATATTTTAAGTATTACAAGACAACATAGCATGTCGTTAAGAACATTCAGAGATATGTGTTCAAGTCCCACCTCTGCTACTTACCAGCTGTGTGACTTTGGGAAAGTTACCTCAATAAGCCTCAGTTTCTTCTAAGACAGGGATAATAGTGTCATAAACCTCATAAAGTTGCTGTGAGGATTAAATGAGGTAACATGTAAATGTGTGTAATCTGGCACAGTGGCTGCTCCATAAATGTTAGTTGCCAAGTGTTTAAGGAAAAAATAACACCAAGTTTTACATCATTCCAGAGAATGAAAAACCGGGAATACTCCCTAAATAATTATAGACACCAGTATAGCCTTACTGCCAGCCTGTTAAAGACATTACAAGAAAGCAGTGTTACAGACTAATTTCTCTTATCAACACAGGTATATCATTAGAAGAAAGAATTGCAAGAAAATATTGGATTGTAGAGACTGTTTTGAACTCAGAATTGGGGATATGGTTGTAGCAGAAGGCTACAACCTGGGCTGAGTTTTGAAGGATTAGAAGCAGTAGTATGAGACAAAATTGTAATTGGGTTGGAGAAAAGAGTGGATGGGAATCTTAGGTAAAAGGAATAACATTGTAAACGCAGTGACTTGAGAGAATATGATACTTCTGAGATGGATATGATTAGAACTAAAAGAATGGCAAGAGGTGAGTCTTAAGAAATAAAGACAAGATCATAAACAGCTTTGTATGTCACAGAAGGGATTTGGAGTTTATCCTGAAAACAGGAGCCACTTAGGGCATTTTGGGGAATAGATAAGGTGACTCAGACTAAGTGTTAGGAGATTATTAATAGGGTAATATACTTGGGCAGCCCGGGTGGCTCAGCGGTTTAGCGCTGCCTTTGGCCCAGGACGTGATCCTGGAGACCCAGGATCCAGTCCCACATCAGGCTCCCTGCATGGAGCCTGCTTCTCTGTCTGCCTCTCTTTCTCTCGGATAAATAAAATCTTTAAAAACAAAAAACAAAAAACGGTAATATACTTAGAAGATGAGAGGTGAAATTGTTTGTTTTTTTAATTATTATATAAAGTCCTTACTTTGTGTCAAGTGCTTTACAAAGATTATTGCCTCATTTAATTGATACACAGTTCGGCAGGATAACGGTAGCTGCCATTCATTGAGTGTTTATAATGTGCCAGGCACAGTGTTGTTTTAGAGGCGTTAGCCCATTTATACTCACCTCAGTAACCTTATGAGGCAAATAGTATTATTCTATAGAAAATGAGCCCTAGAGAGGTTGAGTAATTTGCCTAAGATTAAGATCACACTTAGCAATGGCAGAACTGGAATTCAATCTCCCATTTATTGGATTCTATCACCTAACCTCTTTGAAGCCTGTAACACCACCTTTCATATAAGCCAGGGCCAGCGAGGCAATACAGAGGAGGCAATTTTAAGAGCATATGATAGATAAGATTTTGTCAGCAGAGAATTCAGGGTTAAGCCCAAGGTTTATGGCTTAGGTCACCAGATAAAATCTAAAATAGATCTGCCTGGAAGGAGGTAGATGTGGAGAGGATAAGTTTAGTTTGGGGGCATACTGGGTTTGAGGTGCTTAAAGGAAATCCAACTAGAGAACCCAGTAGGAAGTATTATGTTATTTTTAATAATGATTTCAGAAATCACTAAGGAAGAATTCGTATCAGAATCAGGAAGTGAGCAGACAGAAAGGTTGAACAGAATAACAGGATCAACAAGCAAAGATTTAGACCTGCTAGATTAGACTTTAATCCTGTTGTTCTAAAGAGGAAGATTTCTTTCATGTCTTTGAGATCTAACAGGGCACCTCTTTAACCCCTGAGATAAACCTGTACTTTAATCTTACAAGCAGAATTCCTTTTATTTGAACATATTGGGGTTGACAGATTTCTGGTTTGGGAAGACAAGAGTCCATAGAGCCAAAAAGATAGGCCTCATTTTTAGTTTAAGTCTGTATTTTAGTTTTAACTTTGTAAAGGATTAGCGGTGTGGCCTTATCATATGGAAGGTGACTGAGTGACGAGTTTTTGAGTTGTTGCAATTATAAGACTTTTTTAAATGCAGTTTGCCTGTTATATTATCTTTAGGATTCTTCCCAGGATATAAATGTTGACCTATACTTGTTATTTAGTTGTGCCAACACATAGCATAGCAAATTTGCCAATAGCATAGCAAATTTACCAACCAATTTGCAATGGTTGGTATGTTTTGTTTTTCCTCTCTTTTATTGAAAGTCTGTACTAGTTTCAGAATATCTTTTGGCATAACTGCTTATAGCTGCATTCACTTCAGTGCTCTGGAAAAAAACAGTACATTGATATGTTGATTTCTGACCTAGTTTAGTTTCTATTGTGTATCAACTGAAAGTTATATTTACACAAAGTTATATATATATTTTTAATTTTTATCTATTTATGATAGTCACACACAGAGAGAGAGAGAGAGAGAGAGGCAGAGACACAGGCAGAGGGAGAAGCAGGCTCCATGCACCGGGAACCCGACGTGGGACTCCATCCTGGGTCTCCAGGATCGCGCCCTGGGCCAAAGGCAGGCGCTAAACCGCTGCGCCACCCAGGGATCCCCCACAAAGTTATATTAACACAAGTTGTATTTACAGCTTCTTAAAAGTGTCAGAGAAGAATGAGAGCTTGTTTATAGAATAATTGTTTATATCAATTTTGTAAGTTAGCTTTGTCATTTTTGATTTTATGAACCTTTCTGAAACTACTATATGGCAGTAGTCCTTAACCTGAGAATCTGACCAAAGCTGTGGGTTCTTTTCCCAGAAAAATGCCTTTGAGACATTCAAATGGAGTTGTCAGACTGGCAGGTAGTTAATAGGTTTAAACCTCAGAGGAACTGTGATGGAGTTGTAGCTTTTACAAGGTACAGGTATTAGTGGGTGGTAACTGATGCAGATGGCATACATAAAGTCACCTGGGGAGAAGTTATAGCACCAGAAGTGGAGAATGCCTAGGTATATTGCATTTCTGCTTATGTACTATGACTTTTGGAGGGCCACAGACTATTTTTAATATCTAATATTTTTTGCTCTCTCAAATCCGTTTTTGCTACCTTGGGTACAATATTGCTCTCATTGAGAATGAATGTGCTAGATGGATTAAATGACCTGTAGGCCACTATTGACCTTTGAGAGAGTTGTTTTGGTGGAGTGATTGATGGGCCTCAAAGCCACATTGGAGTAGGTGAGGTGATCAGGAAATAGAGACAAAAAGTCCAGACAACTCTTACAAGATGTTTGACGTAAGGAATAACTAGGGAGGTGAAGGTGCTGAGTCCATCATTTCTAGTAACTTCTGTTACCAGATCTAAAGTGTCAACATTTGCTGCTGACGTGTTTCCTTAGTTCTTAGTTTACTTGTTTAGAGAATAATTGGTATAGACAATTATACCAGTAACTAAGCTTTTCCATTGTCATTCTCTTGGTTCCATTTAAATTTCACCATTGAAAACCTCAATTTGATTCATTACTTACAGAAAAATCTTTTACCACTTGCCATTTTCACAGCATAAGGAGTTATTGAACTAAGCAAATATAAATGTCCTCAAAATATCACTTTTCTTTACTGGCTGTCTTTGGAATCCAATCTCTATGTAGATCCCTAGCCAGGACCACCTTCATGATCTTAGGCTCATCTTTTAACTTTTGTACTCTTCTAATCTTTTCCTGTTATTCTCTTGCTTATTTCACACATTATATTTTAAGTGAGCAAGTTGACATCTATTTTAAGGTCAGTTGTGAATGATGAGTATGTGCTTGTTTTGGCCTTCCACATACTATCTTTCTCATATTCTCATTACCTTTCTCCTAATCCTGCTACACTGTCTTACATGCCTTTAAATCTTCATTTTCACTGATATGAAAACGTCTCTCTACCCAAGTTGCAATATTGAGACTTCTTGCTTAATAACTCTATTATGGTTTTATTTTGCATTTGAGTTTGAATCATATGATAAAGAAAGATATGTTTATATTTCATACTTGAGGGATATTCAATTTAGACCTACAGTTAGAGCTCAGCAAAGAATGGCAAGTGTGGGAGAACACTTGTAAGAAAATCCTTTTTTTCACTCTGCTAGAGATGGCCATGATTAGTGGTCAGAATCTGGATGGATTGAGTTCCATATACAGTACGACTAGAATCTCTTGTACTTTTCCAATTCCTGATCTTTTGGCCTTTGTAGGATGGTTTCCTGGTTTTTAATACATACCTGTGTTAATCTAACTAAAAGGAAGGCCATAATAACCCCTGGAGTAAATAGCTTGCCACAAATGGATAGAAGCCCAGAATTTTCAGCAGTCCTTGTATGAGTGTGAACTGGCCTCATACTACTATTCAGAAAACAATAGTTCTTTGTTTCAGAGTAATTTTTAGCAATTGACATCAGCATGTATTTAAAAGTTTTAGTCTTGAATCAGTCCTATATTTTAACAAATGCTCATTACTTAGGTTTTCTGATATTTTTCTCCATGAGCTACTTATTTATTTCCTCTCTACTTGTTAGGTGGGCTTTTAAAAAAATAAATACAATTAGTGTTCAATAAACTACACATATTTAAAGTATAAACTGTGATGTTTTCATATGTGTGTGTGCATGTGTGTGTGTATATATATATATATACCATAGTCAATATACTGAACATATCTATCATCCCCAAGAGCTTATACTCATGCCCTTAGTAACCTCACGTTTTTCTCCCTCCCTGTCTCCACTTCCCTAGGCAATCACTGGTTTGTTTTCTGTCACTATAGGTTAGCTTGCATTTTCTGAAATCATGATGATTCCGGTCTCCAAGATCAGGTTCTTGAGTCTCAATGTCCTAGAAATGAACTTTGAACTGGAGAGAAAGAAAACAGGCAGAGTTTATTGGAGATAGCTTGGATACAAGGTAGCTGATAAGAAAGAGGAATGTTACTACCCCTCAAGGGGTACCATGTATGGTTCTGAAAGGCACTTTTCAGGCATGAGGGGCTAGGGCTGGGGAAATGTCCTTTAGTCTCTGGATCATTATCTTCTGGTCACTCTATAGTGGTCACAAGACAGTCATAGGATGCCTTTTACCATGGTCAGCATTGTTCAGGGTACCTGAAAAATAGAAATACTTGTGCAAGCCAACTTTAAATTGTTACTTCTGGGTAAACTGTTTCTTTTGTTTTTGTTCAGCCAATCATTACTCACTAACAGTTGTTACTTGCTTATTTGTTCTCTTTCCCAGAAGGAAGTATTTGTCTTTAAGTGTATGGAATACTTAACTCTTGCTTGAGACCAATGGCTTTATAGGAATTTTCTCTATACTGCCTCAATATAATACTGTACTCAATACTGTACTCTTGTGCCCATCTTATTTTATTCAACATAATTATTTTTAGATTGATCCTTGTACTATCGAGTGTTCATTCCTTTTGGTTGTGAAATAGTATTCCATTTTATGGATTGACCACACTTTTTCCATTCATAGCTTGATGGACACTTGGGTTGTTTCCAGTTTGGGTCTGTTAGAATAAAGCTGCAATGAACATTCATGCACAAGTCTTTTGAAATATGATCCTTTTCTCTTGGGAGTATACCTGGGAGTGGAATGGTTGGATCATATGGTAAGTATATGTTTAATTTTTTAAAAAACTGTTGAACTATTTTCCAAAGTGGTTGTACCATCTTATTTTACCACCAGCAGTATGAGAGAGTTCAAGTTCTTTTATCTTCATCAGTGTTTGGTATTGGGTATGGTCAGTCTTTTTTTTTTTTTTTTTTCTTTATTACACATTTAAAAAAAAAATTTTTTTTTGGAGTTCAATTTGCCAACATATAGCATAACACCCAGTTATCCGAAGGTTGTGGGTTATTGTTAAGCTGGTCAGCCTTTTTTATTTTAGCCATTTGATAAGGTGTGTTGTGGTGTCTCATTGTGGCTTTAGTTTGCATTCCTATATGACTGAAGATGTTGAGCATCTTTTCAAGTGTTTATTTATCATCTGTATATCATTTTTGGTGGTATGTCTGTTTAAATCCAAATTTTTTAATTGTCTTATTATTGAGTTTTAAGATTTCTTTAATGTAATCTGGATATGTCTTCTATCAGATATATGCTTTGCAAAGATTTTCACCCACCCTGTGAAACCCTGTGGTTTATCTTTTTATCTTAACATTGTCTTTCAAAGAGTAGAAGTTTTAAATTGTGATGAGGACTCATTTTTCAATTTGTTGTTTAATAGATTTTTTAAGAAATTGTTGCCTAACCCAAGGTCACAAAAATTTTCTTTTTTGTTTCTTCTAGAAAGATTATTCTTTAAGATTTTATATTTAGATCCATGATTCAGTTTGAGTTAATTTTCATATATGATATGAAGGAGCTTTTTTTGCATACATATATACATTTGTCAAAAAAGCTGTCCTTTTGGGATGCCTGGGTGGCTCAATTGGTTAAACTCTTGGTTTTGGCTCAGGTCCTGATTTCATGGCTCATGAGATCAAGCCCCACCTTGGGCTTCACGCCCAGTGGAAGTCTGCTTGTATAGTCTCGCCCTCTGCCCCTTCCCTGGTTCCTGTACACTCTCTCAAATCAATAAGTAAATCTTAAAAAAAAAAAAAAAAGGTTATCCTTTCTCCACTACACTGCCTTTATGCATATGTCAAAAATCAGTTGTGCAACAAACAAAAGAGAAAATTGATAGGCTGGACTTCATTAAAATTAAAACCTGTCAAGTGGAAAGCAACTCCAGAATAGGAGAATATATTTACAAATCATATATCTAATAAGAGACTTTTATTCAGAATATATAAAGAACTCTTACAACTCAGTAGTAAAAAGCAACCCAATTAAAAAGTGGACAAAAGGAGGGATCCCTGGGTGGCTCAGTAGTTTAGCACCTGCCTTCGGCTCAGGGCGTGATCCTAGAGTCCTGGGATTGAGTCCCACCTCAGGCTCCCTGCATGGAGCTTGCTTCTCCCTCTGCCTGTGTCTCTGCCTCTGTGTGTGTGTGTGTGTGTGTGTGTGTGTGTGTGTGTCTCATGAATGAATAAATAAAAATCTTTTAAAAAAAAGTGGACAAAGGATTTAAATAGAACTTCTCCCAGGAAAATATATAAATAGCTAATAAGTACTTAAAAGGATGTTCAACATCAAGAGTTATTGGGAAATGCAGATCAAAACCACGATAAGATACCATCTCATACCCAAAGTATTACTATTATAAAAATAACAAATAGTAGCAAGTGTTGATGAGAATATGGGGGAATCAGAATTCTCATACACTGTTGGTGGGGATTGTAAAGTGGCATAGTTGTTTTTGAAAAATAGTTTAGCAGTTTCTCAAAAGGTTAAACAGATTTACTATATGACTCAGAAATTCCGCTCTTGGATATATAACCAAGAGAACTGAAAATGCACATCCCAACAGAAACCTGTATACATTTTCATAGTAGCATTATTCATAATAGCCAGGAAGTGGAAGCATCCCAAGTGTCCAAGAACTGATGAATAGATAAATAAAAGGTCGTATATCTGTACAGTGGAATATTAGCAATAAAAAGGAATAAAGCATTGATCCATACTACAACATAGACAGACTTTGAAAACATCATGCCAAGTGAAGGAAGCCAGTCACGAAGGCCACATATTGTGTGATCCCATTGTATGAAATGTCTAGAATAGGCAAATCTACTAGGTCTGGAAAAGAGAGTGTGGAGAGTGACTGTTAATGAATACAAAGTTTCTTTTGAGTATAAGATTTCTTTTGGGAGTGATGAAAGTGTTCTCAAATTATATTATGGTGATGGTAAGCTTTATAATAATTCAAGCTGTATCTTAGTAAAGGTATTTAAAAAGTGAGTTGTCCATATATGTATTGGTTTATTTCTGGACTTTCTCTTCTGTTGCATTGATCTATTTGTCTAAATATTCCTACCATGCTGTTCTGATTAGTGTAGTTTTGTGGTAATGCTTGAAATCACATAGTGTTAGCCCTCCATTTTTTCCCCCAGATCTATTTTGGCTATTCTAGGCCCTTTGTATTTCCATATAAATTTTAAAATAAGTTTGTCAGGGGATCCCTGGGTGGCTCAGCAGTTTGGCGCCTGCCTTTGGCCGGGGGTGCGATCCTGGGGCCCCGGGATCGAGTCCCGTGTCGGGCTCCCGGCATGGAGCCTGCTTCTCCCACCTCCTGTGTCTCTGCCTCTCTCTCTCTCTATGTCTATCATAAATCAATCAATCAATTAATCAATCAATCTTTAAAAAAATAAGTTTATCAATTCATACAAAAAGCTTTCTTGGATTTATTTTATTTTATTTTTTTATTTTTTATTTTTTTTCTTGGATTTTTAAAAAAGATTTATTTATTTATTTTAGAGAGAGAATAGGGGGTTCAGGGAGAGAATCTCAGACAGACTCCCCAGTGAGCACAGAGCCTGATGTGGGGCTGGATCTCATGACCCTGAGATCATGACCTTAGCTGAAATCAAGAGTCAAATACTTACCTGACCAAGCCACCCACATGCCCCAAGACTTCTTGGATTTTGGTTGTGATTGTGTTGAATCTATAGATAATTTGGGGAGAATTGGGAAGAAATAGTTAATGATAATTGAGTTTTCCAGCTCATGAACAAGGTATATCACTCCATTTATTTAGCTCCTCTTTAATTTTTCTCGAAGTTTTCAGTGTATAGGTCTCTCATGTCTTTTGCCATATCTGACCCTAAATATTTCATATTTTTGGTGCTATGTAAATGATATTTATTTTATTTCAGTTTCTGATTTTTTATTGTTGTGGGTATGTAGAGATGCATAATTGATTTTTGGGTATGGATCTTATACCCTTATTAAGCTCACATATTCATTGGAAATTTTTACATGGTGATCATAACATCTTCAAAGACAGTTGTACTTCTTCCCTTAAATCTGGTTGGCTTTTATTTTTCTTTATTGCCTGATTATACTGGCTGGAACCTTCAGTACAAGGTTGAATAGAAGTGCTCAGAGTGGACAATCCTTATCTTAGGAAAGCATTTAGTCATTCATCATTAAGTATGATGTAAGCTGTAGTTTTTACCTGGATGCCATTTATTAGACTGAGGAAGTTTTTCTCCTCCTGGTTTGTTGAGAATTTTTATTAAGAATGGATGTTAGGTTTTGTCAAAAAAATTTTTCTCTAGTGAGATGATCATATTAATTTTTCTTTTTTAGTTTGTTGATGTAGGAATAACATTGTTTGGGACACCTGGGTGGCTCGGCGTTGGGCTCCTGCCTTCGGCGCAGGGCGTGATCCTAGTTTCTGGGGTCAAGTCTCGCATCGGGCTCCCTGCAAGGAACCTGCTTCTCCCTCTGCCTGTGTCTCTGCCTCTCTCCCTCAGTCTCTCATGAATAAATAAATCTTAAAAAAAGTAACATTGAAAAAAAAAGAAAAAAAAAAAAAAGAAAAAAAAAAGAAAAAAAAAAGTAACATTGTTTGATATTTGGATGTTAAACTAACTCTGTGTTCCTGGGGTATACCTCAGTTCGGTGATAATGTATAATTCTTTTAATTGATTAGATTTGCTTGAAATTTTGTTTAGAATTTACATCTGTGTTCTAAAAGATACTGACTTGAACTTTCCTTGTAATATCTTTGATTGGTTTTGGTTTCAGAGACTGATAGAATAAATTGGGAAATATTCTCTCCAATTTTTTGGCAAGAGTTTATATGGAATTTGTATTATTTCTGTCTTAAATGTTTGGTAGAATTTGCCAGTGAATCCATCTAGTTATAGACTTTTCAATTTGGAAAGGTTATTAACAACATTGTTAATGTTGATAGTAGAGCTATTTAGATTAGCTATTTTTTTTTCTTGAGTAACCTTTAGTAGTTTGTGTCTTTTAACGAACTTGTCATTTCATCTAAATTGTCAAATATTTTGGCATAACTTTGTTCTTGGTATTCTTCTATTATTCTTTTAATATCTGTAGCATCTGTAGTGATGTTGCCCCTCTTTTTCTTTATCTTACTAATTGGTATCTTCCACGTGCCTGGGTGGCCTAGCTGGTTGAGCACCTGACTCTTGATTTCAGCTCCAGTCATGATCTCAGCGTTGTGAGATACAGTCCCATGTTGGGCTCCATGCTGTATGTGGAGCCTGCTTGGGATCCTCTCTTTCTCTCTCTGCCCCACAATAGTTGAATGTACATGTCCTCTCTCAAAAAAAAAAAAAAAAAATTATATCTTCCTTTTGTGTGTGTGTGATCCAGGTACACTCAAGATTTATCAATTTTATTAAATTCCTCAAAGACCTAGCTTTTTCTTTTCTTTTCTTTTCTTTTTTTTAACTTTCCTGTTCCCTAGTTCATTGATTTCTGCTTCAATCTTTATTTTCTTCTGCTTACTTTAGGCTTAATTTTCTTTCTCTTTTTTTTTTTTTTTTTTTAGTTATGTAAAAGAGTAGGTCATTGATTTGATGTTTGTGTTCTTTTCTCATATAGACAATTAGTGCTGTAAACTTACTACTCTAGCAGTACCTTATGACTTCATTTCCATTCAGTTCAAAATACCTGTTAATGTTTCCTTAGTTCCTTCTTTGATCATGGGATATTTAGATATCCCATGTGTGTTATTTGATTTCCAAATATTTGGTGATTTTCAGCGCATCTTTCTGTTACTGATTTCTAATTTAATTTTATTGTGGCTGGAGAAATATACTATGCATGTCTTGAATCTTTCAAAATTTATTGACACTTTTTTTTCATGGCACAGAGTGTGACTTGGTAAAAGTTCTAAGTTTAATAACCTCACAATCAAAGAATGTATATCCTGTTGTTTTATAAATGTGTATTCTTCTATTGTGTAAATGTTGTGCAATGTTCTATAAATGTCCATCAAGTCACATTGGTTGAGGATGTTGGTCAGGTGTATATCTTTGCCATTTTTATGCCTACTTATTCTATCAATAATTGAGACAGGGCTATTGAAGTCTCTGTAACTATGGATTTGTAACATCTCCTTATAGTTTCATCAGTCTTTGCTTTGTGTATTTTGAAGTTCTGTTATTAGATGTGTAAATGTCTGGAGTTGTTATGTCTAATTTTTTGACTCCATAATTATGAAGTGATCTTCTTTATCCCTGAGAATTTTGTTTCTCTGAAATCTACATTGTCTGATATTAATATAGTTACCCAGTCTTCTTTTAATTAGTGCCAGCAGGGTGTATCTTTTTCCATCCTTTTATTTTTAACCTGCTTGTTCCTTTATATTTAAAGTGCATTTCTTGTCAGCAGTATATAATCAAGTCTTGACTTTTTGTCAGACCTGACTATTTCTACCTTTTAGTGTTTTAGACCATTTACCTTTAATGTAATTATTGATAAGGTATGATGTCAGTATGTCATATTGCTATTTGTGCCTTTTGGTATTTGTTCCCCTTTTTTCTTTTCCGGCCTTCTTTTGAATTACTTTTATGTTTTTATAATTCCATTTGATCTCCTTTGTTAGCATGTTAGCTATAACTTTTTTCCTGTTGTATTATTTGTTGTTCTAGGGTTTATAGGACACGTCTCTAGCTTTTCCACTGTATACCTTCAAATGATAGTAAACTACTTTCCATATAGTATAAAAATCATAGTATAAGAATCTTGCAAGAGTATACTTCCATTTATCCTACTCAGCCCTTTATGCTATTGTTGTCATGCATTTTACTTTTATGTCAAAATACATTATTATTTTTGTTGAAAGTCTATTGTTATTTAAGATATGTAAACAAGAATTGTTTTATCATAATATATAATATATAATAACAAATATTATTTTGCAACCTTTAACATTTCTTGTAGGTCTTGGTTTACTGGGGATGAATTCTTTCAGCTTTTGTACGTCTAAAGCCAACTTTGTTTCATTTTATTCCCATTCATCTGTTCATTTATTTATATGACACTTTTTTAAGTGTATGGTTTAGTAGTATTAATAAATGTGTTATATGCACATTGTCATGAAACAGATGTCCATAATTTTTTCATCTTGCAAATATGAAACTTTCAATTCTTTTAGATATAGACCCAGAAGTAGAATTCCTAGATCATATGATAGTTCTATTTTTAATTTTTTGAGGAACCTTCATTTTGTTTTCCATTGCAATTGTGCCATTTTACAAACCCACCAGGAGTGCACAAGGGTTCTAATTTCTCACATCGTTGGCAACATTTATTTTGGTTTTTTGATAGTAGCCATCCTAATGCGTGTGAGGTGATATTTCATTAAGGTTTTGGTTTGCATTTTCTGTATTATAATTGTTGTTGAGCACTACCTCCACTAGGTGTGGAGCCCAGTGCAGGGCTTGAACTCAGGATGCTAAGATGAAGACCTGAGCTAAAATTAAAAGTTGAACTCTTAACCGACTGAGCCATCCAGGTACCCTGAACATCTTTTTTTTTTTTTTTTAAAGATTTATTTATTTATTTGAACAAGCGCAGGGTGAGGCAGAGGGACAGAGAGATGGGAAGCAGACTCCCTGCTGAGCAGGGAGCCTGATGTGGAGCTTGATCTCATGACCCGGAGATCGTGACCTGAGTGAAACCAAGAGTCAGAGGTTAACCAGCTGAGCCACCCAGCCTCCCCTCAACCCTAACCCCCAAGCATCTAATATGCCTGATGGCATTTACAGATCATTTTGGAGAAATGTCTATTCAACATCTTTACCCATTTTTAATTGGATTGTTTGTTCCTTTTTGGATTATTGTTTTTCTGTACTTTACTTGAAATAATTTCTATTGTTATGCTTTTATATTTGGTTCTTTTAATATTTATCTGCTGGTAATCCCATCTAGTGTATTTTGTAAAATTATTTTTATAGAGCAGTTTTAGGTTCACAGCAACTTTGAGAGGAAGGTACAACAATTTCTCATATACTCCCGGTCCCTCAACATTCAGAGCCACCTCAGTTACCAATATCCTCCACCAGTGTGGTACATTTGTTACAAATGATGAACCTACATTGACACATTATCATCTCCCAAAGTCCACAGTTTACATTAGATTAGGGCTCTCTCTTGGCATCGTACAATTATGGGTTTTGACAAATGTGTACTGACATGTATTTATCTTTATAACACCATACAGAATAGTTTTACTGCCCTAAAAGTCCTGTATGCTCTGCCCATTCATCCCTCTAACCCTTTCCCTCCCCTGCTAACTTTTGGCAACCACTGATTTTTTTCATTGTTTCCATTGTTTAGCTGTTTTTTATTTTTTATTTATTTTTTATTTTTTTTAGCTGTTTTTTAATGCTATTTACAGATTTCCCCCACTATCCAAAAGTGGAGCATGTCTGTGACACCTTTCATAAACTGAAATGGTAAAGCTAAGAAGCAATTACCATCAATTGATGCAAAAAATGTTTTGAGCATTTCCAGACCTAAAAAATAATCTCTCATGCTTTTCTGACACTCTAGAACACATCTTGCTAATGGATACACAAAATAATTCTAGATGAAGCACAGATGCTATCCGTTCAGAGCTGTGGCAGCTTGATGTTGAGACCCCTGAGTGTAGCTCCCAGGGAAGGAGCTTGGCGGGGCTGCTCATGCTGCCTCTATAATGGCTCACTGCAAAACAAATGCTGAACACTGTTTCACTTGTCACTTTTTTTCATAAAAACAAAAATCCTCCTCAGACTTTCTTTGAGTTAGCAAAAACAGGTACAAATATACATCTTTCATAAAAGCAAAGTGGTATAATGCAAACTGTTGAAAAGCTGAGGCTACCTGTAGTTGGAATTATGTAGTATGTAGCCTTTTCAGATTGGCTTCTTTCAATTAGTAATATGCGTTTAAGTTCCTCTGTGTCTTTTCATGGCTTGATAGCCAATTTCTTGTTAGAAATTGGCTGAATAATATTCCATGGTCTGGATATATCACAGTTTATTTATCCACTCACCTGGTGAAGGACATCATAGTTTCTTCCAAGATTTGGCAGTTTTGAATAAAGCTACTATAAACATCCATGTGCAGGTTTTGTTTGGATATAAGTTTTGAAGTCTTTTGGGTAAATACCAAGTAGCCTGAGTGCTAGATAGTATGGTAAGTGTTTAGTTAGTAAACTGGTTATACAATTTTGCATTCCTGCTAGCAATGAATGAGAGTTCTTGTTGCTCCACATCCTTGTCAGCATTCGGTATTGTTAGTGTTTATAGATTTTGGCCATTCTAATAGCTGTGCAGTGGTATCTCATAGTTTTATTTTGCATTTTCCTGATGACACATGATGTGGAGCATTTTTTCATTTACTTGGTTGCCATCTGTACAGTTGACCCTTGAGCAACATGAGGGCTAGGAATACTGACCCCCCTGCACAGTTGATAATTTGTACATAGCTTTTGACTCCCCAAAAGCCTAACTACAGATAGCTTACTATTACCTGGAAGACTTACCGGTGACCTAAGTCGTTGATTAGCACATATTTTGTATGTTATATATATTATATACTGTATTCTTACAATAAATTAAGCTAGAGGAAAGAAAGTGTTATTAAGGAAATCATGAGAAAGAGAAAATATATTTACAGTACGGTACTGCATTTATAAAAACAAAACAAACATGTATAAATGGACCTGTGCAGTTCAAACCCATGTTGTTAAGGGCCGACTGTGTATATGTTATATGCAGATATGTATATGGAGAGAAAAATCAAGCAAATGTGACAAAATGAGAACTGGTGAATTTAGGTGAATCGTATGCATGTTCATTGTATTATTTTTTCAACTTTTCTGTAGGTTTGAAGTTTTCCAGAGTGAAAAATTCGGGGAGAAAGTATAGGATTAAAGACTCTCAGAATCAGCTCCAGCATGAAATGGCTCTCCCTCACACTTAGCAGAGGAAGTCCCTAAAATCCTAGGGTTTTGTGAGGGAAGCAGCTGGTTTACTAGGGACTGCTTTTCAAGCAGCTTCCCAGTGTGGCTGGATTGAGCCAGCTAATTGTGGGATATCAAGCCACAAAAGGTGGATAGATTCCAGTCTGTCTGATACGGAGAAAAAAAATAGGTCCTATATCTTAGCCCTGATAAGAGGCCTCCATGGATATGAGTAATGGTCAGACCCAGGGGATGAACTGGGGCTAAGAAAGCTGGACAGCTGGAAAAACTGGAGCACCATGACAAGGATGTTCTCTTGAATTGCCTTTTCCTATTGAGATAAGACAGTGCAAAATAAAGCACTGGGCTCAGAAGTGCTGGCACTCAGAGCTGAGCTAAAATAGGTGAGTGCCTGCCCCTGTCAGCACCTGTGTGGTCTGCAGAGGGTTTTCTCTGGCCTCCTGTGCAGGTCAAAGGCATTGACCTCTAGAACTAGAAGGCCCGGAGTAAGTCCTTATCCCACCACATGCAAGCTGTGAGGCTGAGTCCTGTTATTCTTGTTCACGCAAAAGAAGTTTACTTCTCCACCTTATTGATGGGCTGCAAAAACTGAAAACAAACCATGAAAGGACCTTTTTAACTCCTAAAGGCCAGTGAGATACCTGTTGTTATTACTTTCTAGGCATGAAGCAATTCATTTTGCAGCTTTCCCCCCTTTTTAGGTCAAACTCAACTAGATGTTTTGAGTATATTTTCATCATGAAGTTGGAGGAGTATAGCTCTTTGAAACTCTCCTGAACAGAGAGTGGCAGAGGATGATACCCCTTTTGAAATGCCTTCATGGGGACTTCAATCCCCATAGGCAAGTGGTGACTCACCCACACTATCCACAGTGCCAGCGTCCTAGCTGAGCAAACACTGGCCACTCTTGGCCACAGTGCTGCAAGGGAAGGGAATTGGGACCTCCGCTCAGTCCAAGATGTCAGCCTCAGCATCTCAAGGGCAGTGGAATGGAACTGGCAGAGTGGAAAGGGAGCAATGCCTTTGGTCTTCAGGAGGAGAGGATTGAGTTAGTGGGGATGTGCCACAGAGAGTTTAACTCCGTGCAGGGAGAACTTTCATGTGGCCCTGTCCAAGTCATAGTGGTTGCATGGAGCCCCCCTAGACTACAGTTAATTCTAACAAACTCCATCACCCCTCCTTGAAGCGGTTTTGGGGGAGATACACCATTGACCAGAGTTGGATCGGATGATATGCTAGGGTTCTTCCAACCTTAACAATATGTCCCACTTTTATCTAGCAATTAATTTGGATTAATCCATCCTCTGTTTACCAGCCCTGTGACCCTTGGACATATTTATCAGCCTTTATGAGCCTTAGTTATCTCACTATAAAATGAGATTAACATCTACCCTGTGTCTCTCACAAGGTTGCTTTAAGTATCAACAGAAATAAGAAATGATGGAGTGGTTGGATGGCTTCATCAGTTAAGCCTCTTACTCTTGATTTTGGCTCAGGTCATGATCTCAGGGTTGTGAGATCAAGCCCCACATTGGACTTCAAGTTCAGTGGGGACTCTGCTGGAGATTCTTTCTCTCCCTCTCCTTCTGTCCCTCCCTGCTTTCTCTCTCTCTCTCTTTCTGTCTCTCTAAAATAAGAAACTAAATCTTTAAAAAAAAAAAAAGAGGGGATCCCTGGGTGACTCGGCAGTTTGGCACTTGCCTTTGGCCCAGGGCGTGATCCTGGAGTCCCGGGATCGAGTCCCACATCAGGCTCCCAGCATTGGAGCCTGCTTCTCCCTCTGCCTGTGTCTCTGCCTCTCTCTCTCTCTCTCTCTCTCTCTCTCTGTGTGTCTATCATAAATCAATCAATCAATAAATAAATCTATCTTTAAAAAAAAAAAGAAAGAAAGAAAGAGAAAGAGAAAGAAATGATTCCTGGTGAAATCATAAATGTTTTCACCTCACTGTCGGTACTCTGCCCACAGTTCCAAGGTGACCAAGTGACCCTGGACTGGCTGTCCTATGGTTCAGGGCAAGGATCACATGTGCTCAAGGGGTCAGCACTGAATCAGATTTCACTAGCCATCCTCCACGTATGGCCCTTTTTGTCTTCCTTATATCTTTGTCTTCTCTCTTTTATATTCATTCAACTAGCACTTTCTGATAGGCTGCTATGTCCCAGACATCTGCTGGGCCAGGGGGAACATGTAAATTATTGCCAGTCCTGCAGGTGTGTCTTGCCTGGTGCGGGGAGAGCACAGAGAGGGGATGAGGTAAGCAGTGCTTTAAGGGAAGCGTGTGCCACAGGCTCACAAGATGCAGTCCTTTGGCAGGACAAGGCTGGAGGAGAGGAAGCTGGACAGGGCAAGGGTTCACTGGGAAGAAGACATTTGGACCTGTCTTTGAAGAACAGATGATGACTTTTTAAGTTGAGAAGGCCAGGGGAGGGCATGGAGAGCACGTGGATGTGAGCATTGAGCCCCGTGGCCTTTGCTTCTCTGCCCCTATCCTTAACCAGCTCCTCTCCAAGTAAAAAAATTTAAAAGCTACAGATGGTTTTTGGAAATACTGCTGCGTGCTCATTGGGGGCTGCAAAATAATACTATGAAATAAAGACGGTGCCTCTCAACCCTGGCTGTGTACTAGAAGCTCTCGTGGTTTGCTTTAGTTCAGGTTTCCTGGCCTCACCTTTCATGTATTCTGATTTAGTAAGTCTGGGGCAGGACCGCTGAAATTAAAATGATCTGCTTTTACAGACTTAGAGGTGGAAGTATTGTCGTATCATCTTTGTTGTTCCAGTTCCTTGCTAAAGACTACACATGTTTTTATTGCAGGACATGCACTCAGTATCGTTATCATCTAGTAAAGATTCTCATCTAGCTTCAGTTTTCTGAGAAGCCTAAAGGTTTAGAAGTTTGAAAAAGTGAAGGAACTGCTGTGGGTGAGATTAGCCTTTTTTTCCCAGGGGAATGAAAATGGATAATGAGCAGTCCACTACTTATCTTCACTGGGTCTCAATTTCCTCATCTGTGAAATGGAAATTGAAACAGTACTCATGTCATAAGATAGTGGTGAGGATTAAGAGAGCACAGACAACATAGAAGCACACAGTAAATGCACAAAAATGATGGCTTTTGTTATGGGGGCAGCAAGGCCTGACTAGTGTTTAGTAGTGTGGGCTCTGGAGCCAAACTGCCTGGCTCACAACCTGGCAGCTACTCTCCGTATAACTTCGGTGACTCAATTCCCTTCTCTGGACAATAGCGGTGGTCGTGACTTCCTCACAGAGCTCTTATTAAATGTTACTAAATGAATGAATAAGTGCAAGGTACTGAGATCATTGGTGGGCAAATAACATCAGAGAAATATTGTTACCATTACTTCTGCTGTGACCTCTCACTGCCTTACGGTGTCACTGTTGGACATGGGTCCTACCCTGTGAGCAGCTGGTGCTTACCAGCTGCTCCTAGCAGTCTTTCAGGCCCAGCTGTGGCCCTTCAAGAAGGGACCTCCCTTTGCTAACCGTAGCCAGGGGTACCCTGACTTGGTCTCCTAATATAGCAGTTCACCTAAGCAGCATCCTGCCAGGATACCAGCTGGCCTAAAATGCTGAGTGAGACCCAGTTACAGCCCCGCCAGCCAGTGGAGCCAGAATCTCCATTCTCTCACCTTCTTACCCACGGAGATCCACTATAGGTTCCACAGCTTTTCTTGACCATCTTGGACCCCTAAAAGTTCTGAGTACTTCCCTGTCCCCAATGAGGTTTGTCTTTTAAAGATGAGTCCTAGGGTCCCCACATCCCTTTTGTTCAGAAGGCTTCCTGTCCTCTGTGGGACCAAGTGATTGACCCTCATTAGGGATATTCTCCAAGAGATGACCAGGTGCTAACATATAATCTGGTGGAACCATTGCTGGGGATTTTAAGGTACTTTTTTGTGCTTAAAGAAGGAGGTGAAACCCACACATCTAATCTCTGCTTGGAATCCATATTATATGTTAATTTTTTAAAATCCCATGCATGATTCTGATATTCAGCCAAGGTAGAGAATCACTGGTATAAGAAGTGTGAGGTGTAATGGTTACTAAAATTCATCTATACAGGGCAGCCCGGGTGGCTCAGTGGTTTTAGTGCTGCCTTCGGCCCAGGGTGTGATCCTGGAGACCCGGGATCGAGTCCCACATCGGGCTCCCTGCATGGAGACTGCTTCTCCCTCTGCTTGTGTCTCTGCCTCTCTCTCTCTCTCTCTTTCTCTGTGTGTGTGTGTGTGTGTGTCTCTCATGAATAAATAAATAAAATCTTTAAAAAAAATTCATCTATACAAATTGGGAGGCTGTGAGCTGACTCGCCCCAGCCTGCAGCACACTAGCCCAGGCAGTCTGCTTATCATCAGATTCTCAAGTCTCACTGATTTAGTACATCTGGGAGTAGAGGAGTGAGGAGGAATCCCAAATCCTAGTGAAATGCCAGGGGAAGAGACCTGTGGGGAGGTATGGACAAAGTGGGTGGAAGACTGCCTACAGTTTGCCTAAGCAAGAAGTTGTACAAGGCAAGAGAGGTATCTCAAGTAGGTAGGTGTCATCAGAAGGTAGAAACATATTGCGGCTTTCAAAGTTATATCTCCAATCTCTTGCCAAATAATATATCCCCTGTGTGGCTATCAGGGCATATTTTCAGATGTGGAAAATGTATGTCCAAAGTAGGAATCCCAATTTCAGAAATCTCCATGGGAGGGAGGCTAACCCTGGGGAATGCAGGCTGGAGAAACAGCTGCTGGCAGTGGTCAGCTGGGCAGGGCTGGCTCTCATCACCTCATGTCTCTTTTGTCACTAGTGACTGCCCTTTGTCCACCTCCACCCACAGATACATCAGATAGATGAGAATAGGAAAAAATGTCCTGCCCAGGAAAGCATCCTCACATGCTCCTGCCACCACTGCTTTCATTTCCCAAATGGCCAGGGAGGTCAGGCTGAGCAAGTCTGAATGAGGTCAGTAGGAGCTCTCTCTGGAATTTTTGAGAAGTTTAAGGCAAATGCCTGACCACACCTTGAGTTCTCTTTGTGAAACCTTTAGCTCTGACAGTTCACATCACATTTGCCCCCTGGATCACTGTCCATGGTTTTGTTTTTCAAGCAGTGCTCATTGTGAGAGGTAAAGTATTTCCTTCTGGCCCCAGAACAGTCAGCAAGGAAAGCCTATCCATCCAGGAATCAAACCAAGCTCAAATGCCACAGCCTCCAGAGCCCACAGCTCAGGAGTCGCTCCCATTCCTCTTCATTCTGGCAGTGACCCTAACATCTCCTCACCCCCCAAAAGAAATCCTTTGCTCACGTGGTCATGCTTTCAAACCTCTGACTGCTCCCCAACCTTCCTTGGCCTCCTATTGGGCTAATATTTGGGAGCTTAAACAGTAGCCTTCCTGAAGCAGTGATGAGCAATTACTGGAAAGTCATGTGATTACCTGAGTTGAACCAATTTGTCAAAGACCATTTTCCTTTTCACTCATCACCTTCCCCACATCCCATGATGAGAGAGTCCCCAGAGCACAATAATCCTTTCCTGAGATACAATGTAGAGGCACCTAAGAAAAGGAATAAAAGTGAAGCTAATTTTGGCTTTTCTGGGACCAAAGAAAAGAAAAGCAGGCAGACAGGTCAGGCCCAGCTCAAGGAGGCTGGGGTAGGCCTTGTTTTGTAGTGCCAGGGTATCTGCTCAGATCACCAGGGGATTTGGAGAACAATGCCTAGCAGTGGGGCTGGGGAGTGGGAACAGAGTCTTGGCCCTGACTGCAGTGACCAAAGCCTTGTCCAGGCTCTTAAGAGTTCTCTAAAATTACAGTCTATGGTTTCAGACTTGATTTAAAAAAAAAAAGAAAAACAACTCCGTTTCACTCCTCCCAAACTAATTAATAATGAATTAGGATTCAGGGATTTCTTACAGATCCAGCAGTCGTTTGTGCTCATTACCCCTTAAAATTGTAGGCTAATTTTGGTATGCATCAGCACTTTTTTCTTGGCTTTCCTCTGATTCTCAAAGGCATCTGCTATCCAAAACTGTGCCCCTCTAGGAGTGTCCATCTCCCCCTCCTGTCCCAGCCAGGCAGGGCTCCTGTCCTTAATGCCAGTGCTGGTCAAATTTCAATGTGCAGTAGAATTAGCTGGGCATCATGTTATTTTTTTTTAAAAGATTTATTTATTTATTTATGATAGAGAGAGAGAGAGAGGCAGAGACACAGGAGGAGGGAGAAGCATGCTCCATGCTGGGAGTCTGACATGGGACTGGATCCCGGGACTCCAGGATCGCGCCCTGGGCCAAAGGCAGGCGCCAAACCGCTGAGCCACCCAGGGATCCCCATGGGCATCATGTTAAAATAAAGATTCTAATTCAGTAGGTCCGGGTGGGGCTCAAGAGTCTGCATTTCTCACAAGCTCAAGGTGATGAGGAGGCTGCTGTTCCTGGGACCACACTCTGAAGGCAGAGCTTGATGACAAGCAGTGATTCTCTTACCCCAAGCCTGGATCATGGTCACAGCCTCTTTTTTTTTTTTTTTTAATTTTTATTTATTTATTTATGATAGTCACAGAGAGAGAGAGAGAGAGAGAGGCAGAGACATAGGCAGAGGGAGAAGCAGGCTCCATACACCGGGAGCCCGATGTGGGATTCGATCCCGGGTCTCCAGGATCGCGCCCTGGGCCAAAGGCAGGCGCCAAACCGTTACGCCACCTAGGGATCCCTGGTCACAGCCTCTTAAGTGGTCTCTAGACCACTCCCTCTATGGCTGCTGGAGTGATCTCAGAGCACAATTCGAATCTTGTTCTTCCCCGCCTTTCCCTTCTGTGGCTCCCCTCCCCCGCCTCTATGTTCAATAAAGGCACCTCAGAATCCATGAAAAAAATTACATGATTTGTCCTCATCCTATCTTTTCTTCCAATATACCTGTTGCTCCATGAATAATTAATTCTGTGCATGCTGTACTACATGAGAACAAGGACTGAGGGGTGGTGGGGGAGGGCATGAGTGAGACCAGTGTCTGAATCCTGTTCCTGCCGGTTCCAACGTTGTGGCCATCCGAAATCCAGTTTTCTCATATATAGAATGGGAATAAAAATACCTCCTTCATGGAGTTAACATGCGGAGCAAATGAGATACTGTCTGTAAAGCATTTAGCATAGTTCCCACACATAGCCACTCCTCAGTAAGCAGTTGCTGTTGTGAATTAATCATCATATGCTCTAGAGTTTCCACTTGTCACATGATTCCCTGGTTGGATGGTTCTCTTAGTTCCCCTTCTCTGCTACATCAGATGTCACCCCCTCCTCAAATCCTTCCTGACTCCGCCCAATCCCTCAATCACCATGGGGCCTTTCACCTCAGTTCTAACACTGTAGGTCATTTCTTTCTATATTCTGCCTACAGCAATGCCCAGCATGGTTTGGGGCTCATTAATAACTGTCACTAGAAAAGTTTTATGAAACTGAATTGTGTTATTTCTTTTTGTTGTGTATGTGTTGTACATACCTGTAATGCCGACTTCTTAGTTACAATGAATATATATAATTCTATAATTAGATTTGTTTGGTTATTTCTTTTTTTCTTCTAATTTAATCCTCAGTAATGAGCTATATCTGCCCTGACAAGTTGCAGGTCTCAAGAGAGTATGGGATTAGCATGGGCACTAGCTTACATGGAAGTCAATTCATTCAACAAATATTTATGGACATCTCCCATGTACTAGGCACAATGAATGACCGTAGTGCAGATCATCACGTTTGGTTGGCAGCAACACAGTGTGTAGCTTTCCTTAGGAGGCATTGTCTCTGGGACAGCTTCTGTCACCCAGGAGAGAACAGGGTCTGTGCTGAAGCCTTCCTCAATAAGCCCCGTTGTACGCCCTCAGGGAACCCATAAATACTAGGGATGTTCTCCTGTAGACCTAGGCAAGGATCCCTTGAAGCTATTTCTCAACTCCAAAGTGGTTTGGTTAACAGAATATTCTGCTTCTCTGAAAAGTCAATCCTTTAGAGTATTTGTACTCCTATCCAAGGCTCAATTCCCTAATAAGGCTCCCCACCCAAGCAGTCTCTACAGCTTACAAAGATCCTTCTCACGTACATTAGTGAGACTGATCTCTGTCACAATCCTGAGAGGTAGACGGGGTGGGGTTCTAGATCCCTGTTTTTAAGTTGAGGTGCCAAAAGCTCAGAGGAGTTAAGGGATAGACCCAAGGTCTTGTAGCAAGACCAAACACTCAAAACCCCCATCCAGATCTGCTGACTAGGACCAGCAATTCTTTCTGTTGTGACTGAATCTTGGGTCACTTACCCAGGAAATGATGAAACAGAATATAGCAAAACCTCCCTTCTGCTACTTGCTTTCAATGCATTTGCTGAAAGGGGAGGAGGGGACCAGTGTGTGAGACAGCTGTGGGAGATGTGGGGCTGCAGAGAGGGTGGCCCTTTCACGTCAGCAGGAGAGGAAACTTGAATGTACAAGATGGACCTTAATCTGATTCCTGGTCTTTCTCCTTGGCTCTGACTTCACAGACTGTGATGGGCCTCATGGAACTTTCTGGTCTGCTGGAAAAAGAAATGGCCTGACCATGTGGGTCTAGGCATAGAGGCAACCAACCAGCCTTCCTCTCAGAAGACAAATGAACTAAAGCAGGAGCAGATTTTCTTGTTATGTGTGACTTTCTGTGGCTACTTTGCATCAGTTGTCCCTTTCAGCAAGGCTAAAATTTAAATTAGAGGTCTTGTAGTTGATAGCAGCTTGATGTAGCACCTGTGATTAGTGAGATCGCCAACGTCAGGGTGATTCTCAGAAAGTTAGTCAGTATGTGGTCCAGCTGCTCTCCTGCTGTGGAAGTGTCTCTCCATTGTGACCTTTGGGATCTAGGATGATTTTTATTGCGGAAACCCAAGGTTTCCACAGATGGGGGAGATAGAGATTCTCTAAGTCCCTTCTAGGTACTTTTCAGAGATTCAGGTTCACAAGCTTTGAGGTCCACTTCTAACTATGCTGCTAACTAACAGCGTGTTTGGGCCAGTGCCTGCCCCTGAGCCTCTGTGCTGAGAGCTGTAAATGATGATGGGCTAAATGATTTTAGCTTTGAATGCACATTTGAATCCACCTACAGAGGTTTCTAAACTATATCTAAGCAGGGACTCCACCCTCAGATCCTTATTCAATTGGTCTGGGTGAGGCAGGGGACTGATAGAGTTTACAAGATCAGTCATATAGTAAAGGTAAAGAAATGGGATGGGTTAATTTCTGAGCTCTCCTGAAGACGTGGGGGGAGAGTTCAGGTGTCCATCTGGTCCACAGTCCACAAGGCACCATGTGGCCGTTCTAGTCTTTAAACTCAAGGTCATGAAGACCAGAGCAGAAAGCACTATACAGAGGTCACTGAACAAGTCCTCCACCCGCCCCTTTTTAAAAAATTTATTCAGAGAGAGAGAGAGAGGCAGAGACACAGAGGGAAAAGCAGGCTCCATGCAGGGAGCCCGATGTGGGACTCGATCCCGGGTCTCCAGGATCACACCCCAGGCTGCAGGCGGCGCTAAACCACTGCACCACCGGGGCTGCCCCCAAGTCCCTTATTTTAAAGTGGCAGGCTCCCTGGGGAGCACTATGTTCCAGAAACATAGTAAGGTAGAGCAAGCAGGTGTCCAGGCATTTGGCTCCCAAGCCCGTGGCCCTGTCTTAATGCCACACAGCTCTGAAGGAAGCCAAGGGAATTATTGGAGAGCAAAATAACACTTTTGCCCAGTTTCCCCTTTGAAGCCTTTCACCTAATGGTGTTTTGGAGTTTAGTGAATATTTACTCATTCCTTTTGCACTTAGTAACTACATGTCTCAGTTCCAGAGAAGCGGATTATTCTTATCCACAGATGAAACTACAGGTGGAAAGATTGAGACTTGCCCTGGTCACATAACATGATAATAACAAAAGCTGTGTAATGGAAACAGAAGCCCTTGTTTTCCTGGAGGGAAGATCCCTTCCTTTCCACCTTGACTTAGCTGTTCAGTAGCAGCAAGTCTCAGCTTTAGTGAGCTCCATTGAGAACAGGGGCACTCCTCCTGTCTGAGGTGCTCCTGCCCAAGAAGAGAGAGGGTTCTAGGCAACACTTCTCTAGTGGGGCAGCTGTACTTTTGGCGCCTCGGTATCTCTCCCTTGTTTCCCGAGCCCTGTCACATTCTGTCCACTGGTTTTCTCTGCCCTTCTGTTCAGGACAAGCTGTCTAGGCTGTTCCAAGCCACGTCATTCCATCTGGAAAGGAAAATGGCAGGAAAGCTCCCACCAGGGGATGTAGGAGGTGATGAGAAGGAAAAATGTTAGGCTTTCAGTTGTCCTGCGGGTCAGCAGAATAACTGCAGAGGTGCTCCAGCATGAAACCATATAGTGTGCCAGAGCAGAAACTCCTGCTGGCTCCTGCAAAGTGTTGCATGTCACTGCTTATCCTTATTTATGGCTGTTTACAAAGAGTGGAAAGACTATTTTCATGTAAATCTACTATGTCAATATAGATTTCTTTTTAGCCTTGCTCTATGGAGAATCATTTTTGAAGCCCTGCTGTTGTTTCACTACCCCTTCCCACTCAGCTCTAAATTCATTAGCAGCCACAGAAAATGTGCATCCAGAAACTGTGCATCCCATAGACATGTGTCGAGCAAGAGTTTATCCAGCCCAGCAAAGCAGCTTTGTGTGGCTTTGCTTTGAAGATCCCATCTAATGCTTCACTTTTGGGAAATTATAAACTCTCCACCCATGGAAGGTTATTGGATTGGGTTGATGACAAACCTGATAGACCAAGAACAGCTTCTATTAGACCCCACGGCTAGAGTAGCCAGGACAATGAACCACCTCCGTTAGGCTTGGGCCTCTGACAGTTGCCTGCGCTTTAGTGTTCTGTCAGTAGTGATCTGATCTGGCTTTAACTGACCTCTGTCATGCCAGATGCAGCAGCCAGCCTCCAAGGTGGCCCTTAATGATCCACATCTCTTGGTATTCACACCTTTGCATAGTCCCCTCACACAATGAAGAGACTGACCCATGTGACCAATAGAGGATCGCACTGATGGTGTGTGGCTTCCCAGGCAAGATCATTAACAGAAATTGCAGCTTCCACCTTGAGCCCTTGCATTGCTCACTCTGGGAAGCCAGACACCCTGTTGTGAGGACATTCAAGCAACACTGTGGAGATCATGTCAGGAGGAACCAACTTCCAGCATGAACTTGCCAGGCACATGAATGAGCCATTCATGGAAACAGATCCAATCTCAGTTAAGCTTTCAGATGATTCTAGCTCCTCAGCATTTGAGTCTCAGCTGAGGCCCAGACATCATGGAACAGAGATAAGCTGTCCTCACTGTCCTTTGCATTCCTGACCCACAAAAACAATGGGATAAGTATTTTTTGTTGTTTCCTGCCATTAAGTTGTAGGGATGATTGGTGATGCAGCAACAGATGACTCTAGCCTAATTGTGTATGAATGTGAGCCATAATAAAATTGTATCTGCAAAATACATCCCACTTTATCAAGCAGTCATTCAAAGGTAGATTTTTTTACACCTACTTTCTAAATTGTATTCATGTAGTCAAGTATTCAAAATAGAAATGGGTTCACCATTTACAAGTACCAAGAAAGGCTCAAATGCACCTTGCTGCTGGAGGGGAAATGCAAAGTCAACACTCTTACTCCTCTCACCAAGCCTATCTTTATCCACTGGGATCTGACTTCAGTGTCTGCCCCTCCTTTGGAGTCATCCTCTTCTCAACTTCCAGGGGCCTCTTCATCTATAACACCAGGAGCCTATGTCATAACTCTCCTGTAGCTTCTTGATTTACCCCCTCCTTTCATTTCCCTGATACCAACCTACTGCTTCCTCCATTTTACTGGTTAATCTTCCCCCCTAACTCCCTTTTAGTCTAGCCTTCTCTCAAGAATCAGCCTTTTTTTCTTTCAGACTAAAGAGAAATGGGCAGATTATGAAGCAGTGAGCTTCCCGTCCCTGTAGGCATTAGTAGTTACAGGGTAACCGTCTAACAGGGATGGTGTGGGAGAGATTCCAGCAGTGGTCTCTGAAGCACTAATCAGCAATATCAACCTATAAGTTGTGAAAAGAATAGGTGCCAAGGTACCTTTAAGAATATCAGAAGCAGGACTGTTATAATCCCAAAATTCAGACTCATCGTAGAGTCAGAGCTGGTTAGGATCTTTAAAATAATCTACATGGCCTCATTCACTCTAAAATTTCAGTTCTCTGTAGAGATGACTCCCATTGCTTTCTCATGACTAGACCTGTTTTCCGAGAACTAGTCCTAAGTTCCCTCCAGGAACCTATACATGTGCCCCTGGGTGTATCCTATGCCTTTCAAACTCAGGCTGGGTATATCAGATGCACTGTCTCCTTCAAACCTGTATATCTTCTTCACTTACTTATCTCAACCCCATTGTCCTCTGGCTGAGTTTCCTTGTCTCTTTTCCCCATCCTCCAAATTTGTATTTTATCAGTTGCTGAAAGGTATTCTTTCATTTTAATGTCTCTCTCATTCTTTCCCTCTATATTAGTCAGGATTCTCCAGAGAAACACAACTGATTGTGTGTGTGTGTGTGTGTGTGTGTGTGTACATATATGCTGTATATGACATTAACAGTCAGTGTACATATAAACTATGTGTGTATAGGATTTATTTTAAAGATTTGGCTCACGCTATTACTGAGATTGGCAAGTCCCAAGATCTACAAGCTGGAGACCTAGGAGACTTAATGGTTTAGTTGCAGTCAGAACTGGGAGAGCTAATGGTGTAGTTTCCATTCAAAGGCTGGCAGGCTTGGGGGGCTTGGCTGGCTCAGTCAGTAGAGCATGTGACTCTTGATCTCAGGGTCATGAGTTCCAGCCCCATGTTGGGTGTAGAAATTACTTAAAAATAAGTAAATAAAAAAAAATGTAAATAGGGGAATCCCTGGGTGGCTCAGCGATTTGGCACCTGCCTCCAGCCTAGGGTGTGATCCTGGAGACCCAGGATTGAGTCCCACGTCAGGCTCCCTGCATGGAGCCTGCTTCTCCCTCTGCCTGTGTCTCTCCCTCTCTCTCCCTCTCTCTGTGTATCTCATGAATAAATAAATAAAATCTTTTTTAAAAAAGTAAATTAAATAAATAAACTTTAAAAAACAACAACAAAGGCTGGCAGGCCTAATATTCACGAAGAGCCAATATTTCAGTTTGAGTCTAAAGTCAAGAAAAGGCTGATATCTTAGCTCAGGCCAGTCAGGGTCCCTCTTACTCTTGGGAGGTTCTGCCTTTTTGTCCTATTCAGTCCTTCAACTGATTGGATGAGGCCCACCCACATTAGAGAAGGCAATCTACTTTATGTCATCTACTGATTTCGACGTTAATCTCATCCAAAAACATCTTCATGGAGTTACCCAGAATAATGTGCGTCCCGTGATCCTTGAAATCAAGTTGAGACATAAAAATAACTGTCACGCCCTCCTACCCATCCTGGTAGCCTCTGCCCTGATTTGGGCCTGTATTAATTTGCTTCCCCTACTAGCACTCTTAGTTTCTCAACCTATAACTAGACTCAAGTCCCAGTAGGCCCCAAGGGAGGTACAAAGTGTGACCTATGAGGAGCTACACTACACTCTAAGAAAACTACATTATTTTTCAACTTATACATAGAGAAATCTGGGGAGTATGTGTAGACTAGGTGATAAAAAGGATAGGATCATGGTGGATGGAATATAAAGTTGAGTCAGACTTATTGGTATGGGCCCACTCAGCAGAGACTCCAAATTCAGAGTTTAAGATTGAAGGGTTAGAGGTCTTTAACAGTTTGGTTGGTTGACTAAACCATATACCCAAAGGTAACCTACACAAAATGAAGTTAACTGCCAGAACAGCTTTGGCATATTGTAGATGAAGGTATCCGAAAGCTTAGGGAGATTGGTATGTTAGAATGGACTTAGATAAGATGTGTTCCCAACTCTAGGAGGGTCAAGAGGAATTACATTGCCACTGTGAGGAATTTGTGAGGGGAACTTCAGCATCCTTGAAGAGTTCTGTGACCATTCTTCTCTGTAATCCAAACATTATAATAGGAACTGCAACGATCAAACTGGGATCCCTGATGCAGTAGAGATGGTGTGGTTCTGGCGTGGTAGGACAAGAGGAATGTGGTTACTATAACTGGACAACGGAGCCAAAGCAATAATCACAGGAGTCTGACTCACAGAGACCTGTGGCATCTGGCTAGTAGATTAACAGTATAAAATTTTGGCAATGTAGCAAGGTCCTTTCTCAGGGGAGCCTGGACTCCACTTCATTCAAGAGGTTCTCATTCTGTAAATTGGCTCAAGTCTGGGAATTGCTTGAATGGCCATTATGACTGTTTTGGTGATCTAAGATCTATTACCATTCACTTAACCTAAACTTTTATGCTTATAGAAAGGTAAGAGTTCATGTTGATCCGTGGGCTGTGGTCAGTGGTTTGGTTGAAAGGAATGTTATTAAAAAAAAAAAAAAAAGAAAAAAAGAAAGGAATGTTATTGGAAAGTTGGTGAAAAGGTCTGGGGAAGAGGTTAATGTACAGACCTTTCTGGGCAAAAGATAGGAAGATATTTGTATTCCATATTAATGTTCACCAAAGGGCAACCTGACCATTCAGTCAGTCAGTCAGTAATTCACTCACTCTCTCATCACGAAGGCACAATCCCATAATCGTAGGACCTTTGAACAACATGGGAGTTAGAGGCAGTTATATTCTACACTGTCAGAAATCCACATGTAACTTTTAACACTCCCAAGACTTGACTGCTAATAGTCTGTTGTTGACTAGAAGCCTTCACAATTACATAATCAACATAGCTGATTAACACGTTTTATATAATGTATATTATATACTATATTCTTACAATAAAGTAAGACAAAAGAAAATGTTACTAAGGAAATCATAAGAAACAGAAATAAAAAGAAATCCACATGTAAGTGGATGCATGCAGTTCAGACTAGTGTTGTTCAGGGCCAACACTGTATTCTTTGCTGAGGTGTCTGTTCAGGTCTTTGGCTCATTTTAAAATCAGATTTGTTTTCTTATCATTGAGTTATAAGAGTTCTTTGTATTTTTGGTTAATAGTCTTATCAGATATGTTCTGCAAGTATTTTCTCCCAGTCTGTGGCTTGTCTTCTCATTCTTTTGACGGTGCCTTTTGCAGAGCAGAAGTTTCTGATTTTTTTTTTTTTATTGGAAGTTTCTGATTTTAATGGAGCCTAGCTTAACAGTTATTTCCTTTATGGATCATACTTTTGATGTTGTATCTCAAACATCATACACAAAGTCATGTAGATTTTCTCCTAAGTTATCTTCTAGGAGTTTTGTAGTTTTGTGTTTTACAGTTAATTCTGTGACCCTTTTATGAGTTAATTCTGTGAGGAGTATAAGGTCTATCTATGTCTAGATTCATTTTTTGCACATGGATATTCAGTTGTTCCTGCACCATTTGTTGAAGAGACTGTCTTTGTGCCATTGCATTGCCTTTGCTTCTTTGTCAAAGGTCAATGACTATATTAAGGTGGGCCTATTCTGGACTTTTTGTTCCATCCTGTTCTATTTGTCTGTTCTCCCACCAATACCACATTGTCTTGTTACTTGGCTTTGTAATAAATCTTGAAGTTGAGTAGTGTGTATCTTCCAACTTTGTTTTTTCCCTTCAGTATTATGTTGGCTATTCTGGGAATTTTGCCTCTCCATATAAACTTTAGAATCAGTTTGTGAATATCTATAAAATGACTTGTTAGGATTTTTATTGGAATTGCATTGAATCTGTAAGATCAGGTTGGGAAGAACATAGACTATCATGTCATCTGGAAACAAAGACAGCTTTTTATTTTCCTTCCCAATCTGTTTCTCTTGTATTTCCTTTTCTTGTCTTATTGCATTTCAGTAACACTTTCAGTACCGTGTTGAAAAGGAATGGTGAGAGGAGACAGTCTTGCCTTATTCCTGAGTCTAGTGGGCAGGTTTATCGTTTCATCATTTTTTTTGAGTATGATGTTAGCTGTAGGTTTTTTTTTTTTTTTTAAGATTTTTTATTTATTTATTCTTGAGAACATAGAGATAGGCAGAGGGAGAAGCAGGCTCCACACAGAGAGCCTGACGCAGGACTCGATCCTGGGTCTCCAAGATCCTGCCCTGGGCTGAAGGCAGTGCTAAACCACCGAGCCACCGGGGCTGCCCTAGCTGTAGGTTTTTTGTAGATACTCTTTATCAAGGTTAGGAAGTTCCTTTTATTTCTACTTTACCAAGAGTATCACAAATGGTGATGGATCTTGTCCAATGCTTTTTTGCATATATCTGTAGGGCCATGTGCTTTTTCTTACTTAGCCTGTTGATGTGATAGATTACATTGTTTTGTTTTGTTTTGTTTTCTCATGTTGAACCAGCCTTGCATTCCTGGGATAAGTCCCATTTGGTCTTGGCATATAATTCTTTTTATACATTGTTGGTTTCGACTTTTGAGAATTTTTGTCTCTGTGTTCCTGAGAAATACTGGTCTCTAGGTTTTTTTTTTTAAGATTTTATTTATTTATTTGAGAGAGAGGCAGAGAGAGTACAAACAGGGTGCGGGCAGGGGGAGAGGAGAAGCAGACTCCTCATAGAGCAGGAAGCCCAATGCGAGGCTTAATCCCAGGACCCTGAGATCATGACCTGAACTGAAGGCAGACACTTAATTGACTGAGCCACCCAGACATCCCTCTAGTTTTCTTTTCCTGTAATATCTTTGTCTGGTTTTCTTATTAGGTTAGTGCTGGCCTCTTTATAGAATGAGTTAAATATTCTTTCTGTTTCTGTCCTCTGAAAGAAGATTGTAGAGAACTGGTATAATTTCTTCTACAAACCCATGTGGGCCTGGTGCTTTCTGTTTTGAAAGGTTATTACTTCTTGATTCCATTAGATATAGGCTTATTGTCCTGTGTATTTTTCATTTCAGAAATTGTAGTTTTCACCTCAAAAAGTTTGATTTGTCTTTTTTATATCTTAACTTTTTGAACGCATAAAATGTAGACATAATAACTGTTCTAATGTGTTCCTGTGTTAATTCTAATAACTCAGTTCTAGGTTGATTCCGATTGGTCATTTTTTTTTCCCGATTGGTTATTCTTTTCATTATGAATATGTTTTCCTGCTTTTTTGCATGCTTGGTAATCTTTTTTTTTTTTTTTTAAGATTTTATATATTTATTCATGAGAGACACAGAGAGAGAGAGAGAGGTAGAGACACAGGCAGAGGGAGAAGTAGGCTCCACGCAGGAAGCCCGATGTGGGACTCAATCCTGGGACTCCGGGATCACACCTTGAGCCAAAGGCAGACACTCAACCACTGAGCCACCCAGGCATCCCAACATGCTTGGTAATCTTTGATTAGATGTCAAGCATTGTGAATTTTACCTTGTTGGTTGCTAGATATCTCTATATTCTTACAAATTTTTCTGAGCTTTTGGGGTGCAATTAAATTACTTTGGGGCTTTGCTTTTATGATTTACTAGGTTGTGTCTGGTGCAGTGCTCAGCTGAGGACTAATCATTATTCCCCACTGTGGAGGTAAGATCATCCTGAAAACTCTACCCAATGCCCTGTGTATTATGAGTTTTTCAAGTCTGATTGGTGAGAACAGGCACTATTCCCAGCTCTGTGTGAGCACAAGGCTATGTTCCTTGTTACCTGTTTTGATGATTCTGTCCCTAGCCTCAGGTTATTTCCTCAAATAAGTCAGAGTACTCTGCTGTGTATTAGAAGGAGACCCTCTACAGATCTCCATGTTTTCTCTCTTGAGCAGCTCTCTCCTTTCTAGTGTTCCCTCTTATGAACTCTAGTTGCCTTTGTGTCCCTGGACCTTCAGCTCCATCTTCATAATTCAGGGAGGCTACCAGCCTCTACCTTCGCACTCTCACCTTGTACCGCTGCCTGGAAACTTTCAAGGCAATAGGCTTGGGCAATTTTGGGCTCACTTCATTTGTTTACCATCCATCAAGAATCACTATTTCTCATTGCCTGATGTCCAGAGCCATAAAAACCATTGTTTTTGTGTTTTGTCTGGTTAGTTGGTTGGGTTGGTTGACTTACCTATTTATTTGTTGTTTAAGGTAAGAAAGCTTTTGTACTTGGATTCTTACAGAAAAACTTTTTTATATGTAACCAGTGGTCATTGGCATTTGAGAGGCTGTATATTTATGTGAGCTGTAGAATAAATTCAGATAAGCCAGCAGGAATTTCTGAGGCTATTCTAAGGGTGTTACACTGGTTTCCTGACTCTTATCTCTGGGAATTCCTTGAATCATTTGGGTCTAGAAGCTAATTCTCAATAATTATTTTATGAAATTCCTAACCATGTTATGATTTTGTTCTCAGAATTAAGAAGAAAAAAGAGCAGCAGCGTTATGCTGAAGAACAGAGGATACTAAGAATGAACTTTCATGAAGAGCCATATTCAGAGAAGATGAGTGAGATACTAGCCCAGCTACAACTTGAGGAAATAAAAGGAGCCAGAGAAAAACAACAACAGAGAGAAAAGGAATGCCAAAGGTATTTTGAAAAGTTTGGCATAAAGTCTTTGTATTGGTATGGAGATGTGAAATAGTATTAACGGTTAAAGCCGGTAGTAAAATAGGAACTCATGCTCATTCTCTTCCTAGTGGTTCACTTTGCCTGATCAAACTGTATCTTTATAGATATATGGAAGCTCTGCGAGCCCAGATCCAGGAGAAAATGCGACTGTATAATATTACTTTACCTCCCCTCTGCTGTTGTGGTCCTGACTTTTGGGATGCTCATCCTGATACCTGTGCCAACAATTGTATTTTCTATAAAAACCATAGAGGTAAGCTTCTTAAAGGAATGATTGAGCCTGATGGCAATTAAAAAAAAAAAAAAAAAGACTAAACAATAAATGTAGTGATAATAGGAAGTTAGCATTTATTGGGTATTTACTTATATCAGAGACTGTTATAACCCCTTATAAAACAACTCTGAGGCAATAAAAACAATTATAGTGAGTTATAATCCTTTTTGAGGTCTGCTATCTTCTTGTCTCCATTTATGCTAGGGAAATATTTCCACTCCACTGTTGGGAGACTTGGATTCCAGGTTCTCCTATAAATGAAGAAATTAGAGCTTTTTTTTTTTTTTAAGATTTTATTTATTTATTCATGAGAGACAGAAATATAGGCAGAGGGAGAAGCAGGCTCCATATGTAGAGAGCCCGATGTGAGGACCGGGAGCACGCCCTGAGCCGAAGGCAAATGCTCAACCACTGAGCTACCCAGGATTCCCTAGAGCTTCTGTTTTATGGCCATCTAAGTTAGGCCTCTGTCCAGTTGAATTCCCTGTTATCGAAAATTTTCATGACACTTAAGATAGACTTATTACCATCCATATCCATGTTAGACTCCCAGTTATGCCGAGTGACACTGAGGAATATGAGGACCCATATAAACTCTGTATTCAGAAGTTCCAGCTTGAGAATACAGAGTCCTTCTTATTAGCACTAATGTTTCTGTTTCCAGGACATCCTTAAATATATTGATGTACATAGTGTAGAGATAATACAGGCTTCATGTACACACCAAAAATACTGCCAGTATTTGTACTCCTACTGCCCCATCCGTGTGATACAAGTTTCTCATCAGTTCCATGAGTTAAATTTTAAAAACACAAATCTTATCATGCCCTTCCTCTATTCTAAAACTTTGAGGGTTCACTATTACAGTACAAAATGTATGCCATATTGGCATATTTTCTCTCTGGCCCCAGGTGACACTCGAGCCTTATCAAACTTGCTATTTCCAGTACATATCACTTTTTTATACCTTTTACACTATGTATTTTTCTGCCTAGAAGGCCTTCTTTCCTTTACTCTTATTAATCCTTCAAGACCATCCTAAATGTTACTACTTCTGGAAATCTTTTCCATCTTTTCCTAGATGTATTTTTCATTCATTCTGAACTTCTTTCTGTGATGATATTTTGTATATGCCTCTAGTTTGAGAGTGTTACACTGCAATTTAATAATTTGTATGTTCATTCTCTTCATTATCTTTTCTGTCCTCATGGAGTGCTTGGCGTGTACTAAGTGCTCAATAAATATTTATTCAATGAATAGACAAAATACCTATGAGACTTGGTAAAGAAGCAGTACTAATGGGAAGGAGATTGGGAGAGTAGTTTAGAATCTGATTTCATTCATCACTGTGCAAACCTTTATTTGCAGCATATACCCGGGCACTGCATTCTGTCATCAATTCCTGTGATATGCCTGAGGGGACCTCAGCTCTTCGAGTCGCCATGCATAATTTGGCTTCTGCACACAGACGGACTTTGAAAAATCTGTAATGAGAATCTGAATCCAATTGTTAGTGTTTCACTCTTCACTTAAAATCAACCCTGAGAGATTATTTAGGAAAAGCTGTTAAAATGTGTAATCTGGTAAGAAGGACTGTCACATATGACAGTCATCTCTATAACTAGATCATAACCATTGTTTCAGTCTCTGCTTGTAACTGAAATTGAAAGTTGACCTCCAAACCTGTGTTTTTGCCATGAACTGTATGGAGTCCATTGTTTTCAAATGATCAGTCAGACCAATAGCTCTGCTCTGGTCAGAAGAGATCATGAGAAATCTTTGAGATTCTCTCATTTTGTCTTTCTTAAAGTCTTGACTTTGAGTCTTGACAAGATTGAAAATGTCTAGATAAAGCCAAAAAGAAGATGATGAAATGAGTTTCTGAGCATCAGTGGCCATCTGTATTGCTGATAGCTTTTCTAGTTGTATATAACAATTAGAAGTGAGAAGAATCTGAATTTGATGTACATTTTTTTCTCAAGATTTTTCTCTCCTGGCTTTTAAACTTAGTACCTCTTTCCCTACTCAATGACATTGGACTTAAGACTTTTTAATTTTATAATTTTCTATTGTAAAAATAAAGTGAATAAACCCTCTGTCTTTTGAGCATCTTCTATGTGAAATCATTATCCAAAAAGTAAATCTGGGGATGCCTGGGTGGCTCAGCAGTTGAGCATCTGCCTTCCACTCAGGATGTGATCCTGGAATCCAGAATCGAGTCCTGTATCAGGTTCCCCGCAGGGACCCTGCTTCTCTCTCTGCCTATGCCTCTGCCTCTCTGTGTGTCACTCATGAATAAATAAATAAATGTTTAAAAAAAAAAAAAGTAAATCTGAAGTCAAAGTGAGTAAAGTCCTGCCTTATTTATCCCTATCTTTTAAAAATCTGGTGAATGGCATACCTACAGTGCAGATAAAATAAAAATTGCTATTGTTAGCATGAATTTATTTCTTCATAGTATTTCCTGATGCAAAATATGAAAAAGCTTAGTATTGAATTAAAGATACTGAGAATTCCTTTTTCTTTTTCTTTTTTTTAAAGATATTATTTAGTCATGAGAGACACAAAGAGAGAGAGGCAGAGACACAGGCAGAGGGAGAAGCAGGCTCCATGCAGGGAGCCTGATGTGAGACTTGATCCTGGAACTCCAGGATCACACCCTGGGCTGAAGGCAAGCACTAAACCACTGAGCCACCCAGGGATCCCAGATAATTCCTTTTTCTTAGTTTTCTCTAATAATTAGTGTTGAAGAAGCACTTGAGTTATGTCTCAAAAAACTCCTAAACATCTAGCCAGGTCTTTGAAAATAAGAGTCAAAATTTACCTGTATGACAAGATTGACTGGTTATTTACCCAGATTAATAATCTAGTTCAGTCAAAATCTTTAATTATATCAATGATTCAGCATTAATGAGTTGTATTTAACAGTTTTATTGAGATATAATTCATATACCATGTAATTAACCCATTTGAAATGTACAATTTAGTGGTTTTTAGTATATTCTAGGATTGTGCAACTATCAGCCACTGTCAAATTTTAGAATCATCTTGTCATTCTAAGGGGATGCCCCCATAATCCAGCAATCCCACTTCTGGTATGTATCTAAAATAATCGGAAGCAGGATCTTGAACAGACCCTTGCATATCCATGTTCATGGTGACATTATTCACAATAGCCAAGAAGTGGAAGTAACCCAGTGTCTGCCAGCAGATGAATGTATAAACAAAATGTGATGCACATACAGAATGGAATATTATTCAGCCTTAAAAAGGAAAGAAATACTAACATGCTATAATATAGATGAGCACTAAGAATAAATATTATGCTGAGTGAAGTAAAGTCACAAAAAGGCAAATACAGTATGACTCCACTTATATGAGGAACTTAGAGTAGTCAAAGTCACAGAGACAGAATAGTCATCGCCAGGGTCTGAGGGCAGGAGGAAACAGGAAGTTGTTTAATGGGTAGAGTTTCCTTTTTGCAATCTATGTTACAATCTGTTTAGTACTATCGGAGATCTATTTTACAATGATGTGGAGACCTATTTTACAATCATGTGAATCTACTTAATACTACTGAACTGTACACTTAAAAACAATTACAGTGGTAAATTTTAGATTATGTGGCTTTTTTTAAACCACAATTAAAAATTTTAAGGAGGAAAACTCTACACCTATTCCATTCCTGTTCGCTCCACCCACAACCTTAAGCAATCACCACCCTATTTTCTGTCTCTAGAGATGCATCTGTTCTGGACTTTTCATATAAATGGAATCATACGATATATAGAATTTTTGGTGTAGTAGAATGTTTTTAAGATTTTTCCATGTTACAACATGTATCAATACTTCATTGCTTCTTTTTGCCCAGTAATACTCCATCCACTCTGTGGATAACACATTTTATTTACTCATTCAGCAATTGATGAACATTTGGGCTGTTTCTATTAATTGGCTATTATGAATTCTGCTGCTATGAACATTTATTGACAAATTTTTCTATGGACATATGTTTTCATTTCTCTTGGGCATGAATACCTAGGAGTGTATATGCTGGGTCCTGGTAGCTCTATGTTGAACATTTTGAGGAATTGAAAACTTTTCCAAAGTGGCTGCACCATTTTATATTCCTGCCTATGGTATATAACGGTTCAGATTTCTTCACATTTACCAACATGTGTCCTTACCTGTCTCTTTGATTATAGCCATCCCACTGGGTGTAAAGTGGTACCTCAACTTACACCAACTGGGTGTAAAGTGGTTTTAATTTGCATTTTCCCAATGGCTAATAATGTTGAGCATCTTTTCATTTGCTTTTCAGCCCTTTGTATATCTTTGGAGAACTATCTTTTCAGATCCTTTACCTGTTTTGTAGTTGGGTTATTTATCTTTTGATAATTGAGTTACGAGGGGTAGTATATTCTACATACAGGCCCCTTCTCAAACATGATTAGCAAAGATTTTCTCCCATTCTGGAGCTTGTTTTTTTCACTTTTTTGATGATTTCCTTTGTGGCACCAAAGCTCTTAATTTTGATGAACTCCAATTCATCTGGCTTTTCTTTTGTTGCTTTAACCACTACCTAATCCATTACCAAATCCTAATACACTCCTATGTGTTCTAAGAGTTTTAGCTCTTGCATTTAGGTCTGTGATTTATTTTGAGTTAGTTTTTGTGTATAGTGTTAGGGGTCCAACTTCATTCTTTTGTTGTCCCAACACCATTTGTTCAAAAAACTTACCTGCCCTTTTGAATTGATGTGACACTTGTCAAAAATTAACGGACCATTAATGCAGGGGTTTATTTCTGAGCTCTCTGTTCTGTTAATCTATGTGTTTATTTATTTTAATTTCTTTCAACAATGTTATGTAGTTTTCAGAGCATAAAATGTGTACTTATTTTGTTAAATATATTCCAAAGTATTTTATTCTTTTTGATGCTGTTTTAAATAGAATTGTTTTGTTAATTTTATTTTCAGATTGTTCATTACAAGTGTATAGAAAATATAATTGATTTTTGTATCTTGATCTTGTATTCTGCAACCTTCCTGAATTATTTTTTACTTTTTTTTTTTAACATTTTTTTTTTAAATTTTTATTTTATGATAGTCACACACAGAGAGAGAGAGAGAGAGAGAGAGAGGCAGAGACATAGGCAGAGGGAGAAGCAGGCTCCATGCACCGGGAGCCCGACGTGGGATTCGATCCCAGGTCTCCAGGATCGCGCCCTGGGCCAAAGGCAGGCGTGCTAAACCGCTGCGCCACCCAGGGATCCCTATTTTTTACTTCTAATAGTTTTTTAGGAGGTTTCTTGGGATATATATATATATATATAATCTTCTTACTTGCAAATAGAGATCATTTTTTCCTCTCCAGTATGAATACCTTATTCTTGTCTAATTGCCCTGAGTAGAACAACCAGTACCATGTTGAATAGGAATGATGAGTGACACCCTTGTCTTGTTTCTGGGCTTAGGGTAAAAACATTTGGTCTTTCATTATTATGTATGATGTTAGCTGTGGGTTTTAATAACGGCACTTTTTTTAGATTGAGAGTGAAGTGGGGTGGGACAGTGAGGGCTGAGGGTCAGAGGGAGAGGGAAAGAGAGAATCTTAAGCAGGCTCCATGCCCAGCACAGAGCCTGACATAGGGCTTGATCTCACAATCCTGAGATCATGACCTGAGCCGAAATAAAAAGTTGGACGCTTAACCCACTGAGCCACCCAGGCAGGTGCCCCAGTAATGGCTTTTAATAAAGGGTTCCTGAATGCCCATTATTAGTTTGGGGAAGTTGCATTCTGTTACTAATTTGTTGAGTGTATTATGAAAAGGTGTTTATTTTTGTGGAATATTTTTTGTATTAAGATTATTGTGGGTTTTTTTTTTCCTATTTAACAAGATATATTACATTAATTGATTTTCAGATGTCAAGACCAACCTTTTACTCCTATAATTCTAAGTTGTATTGGCTCTTATTTGTTTGGTTTCGTACAAGATTTTGCTTATTCTCTTTTTTTAGTTTAGGTATCTGAGATAGGTGAATTAACTCGTCTGACATCAATAGTGAAATAATGATGGGATTAAATCCTGCATAAGATTAAGCAGCTTTCAAGTCTTCTTCCTCTAAGTTTAGTCTATGAACATAAATCTCACTTGGGTATGAGTATGATTTTGCATTGTAATTTGGTAATATGTAAACAGTGTTAATGATTTATTTTTGTGGGGTTCGAGAATGCTAGGATAGCTAGTAGCTACCAAGGAGTAAGCCTGAGTTTCATGATCCTTACTGATCATGTGTGGTGAATCCTGTTTGAATTGGATAGGTGCACTTTGGAAAGAAGCCTGGAATCCAAGAGTTTGCCTGAATTTACAAGTCTGTGAAATCCCAGTTGGGAGGAAACATTCTATAAGTTTTCTAAATGAGCAGGGACCTATAGAAATGAAGAGGCCTGAGTGTAAGAAGTGAGCCTTGTTGAGATAGATTTTGATTTCTGGGGGGGATAACAGGATTAAATTTGGGCCCACTATTTAAAATAGGGTAAATGGCAGACATTTCAGGTAAAAACCAACTGAATAAGAATGAAGGCATTCCTAAATAATTATTCCTTTATTCTCCTTAAACTTCCTCTAGGTTTTCCCTTATACTCACCAGTTGGTGACAATGCTTCCTTTACAACTGAAAAGACAAGCAAGTCAAAGGGGAGGTTCCCCAAGTTCCCACCACCATATCTACCTCCCTACCTACCTGTGTAGGTAGATATATAAAGCTACTATAATTTCTTCCATCTTTAAAATCAACCAACTGAGAGAGAGAGAGAGAAGAAAAGAAAGCTACCCTTCTTTACCCGCCTTCTCCTTCACCTACCACCACTTCTCTTTATGACAAAACTCCTCGAGTTGTCTGTACCTCCTCCTCCTGTTTTCACATTCTCTTTTTTTTTCTTTTTTTTTTTCACATTCTCTCTTGAATGCATTCTAGTAAGACTCTTTGCCTTCACCTCTCCAAAGACAATACTTTTTTCAGAGTCAGAGTCACTAATGACTTCCACATAGCTGAATCCAATGGTCATTCATTTTCAGACTCCTTTTCACCTATCAAAAGAATTAAACACAATTGATCACCCCATTTTGTTGAAGTACCTTTTCACCTGGCTTCTACAACACCAAATCTTTTGATATTTCTTCCAACTCAATTGGCCATTGCTTAGTTTCTTTTGCTATGTTTTTCTCATGTCCAGTCTTTCACTATTAAGCTGTCCCAGGGCTCAGTCCCGGGACTTCTTTTCTATCTATGCTTGTTCTTTTGGAAGGTCTTTTTCCTCTGATGATTTTAAATGTTCTCTGCAAATTCCCACATTTATATCTCTGGTCCAGACCTCTCTGTAAAACCAAACTTATAACCCTGACTGCCTACTTGACATTTCCATGTTGTTGGTTTCCCTCAAATTTGCTCTTTCTACACTCTTTCCCATATCAAAATAGCAGTCCCATCTATTTATGCAGGCCAAGAAACTTGAAAAAATCACTGACTTCTCTCTCTCTCTCTTTGATCCTTCATCACTTCCTCAGCAAATCATGTCAAGTCTACCTTCAAAATATACCTGTAGTTCACATTACTTATACTGGCAGATGCCTGGTCCAAACCACCAGCACCTCTCTCATGGATTATTGTAAAAGTTTCCTAAGCAATCTGTCTGCTTGTACTTTGTATGCCTTCTCAGTACAGAAACCAGATCTAAGACACCCAAAAGCAAACCTTTGGTCTCCACCCTCTACACACACATACACTTCCAAAAAACAACAACAAAAAAATCTGTTCTCCAGTCTTTTCCATCTCAGCAAATGAGCGCTTCATCCTTGTAGGAGTACTGGCCAAAAAAGCATAGAGTCAACCTTCACTCTTGTCTTTCTTATGCAACCCATATTCACTTCTTGTTGGCTCTGCCTTGAAAAACATATTCAAAATACAATTACTATTCAGTATCTGCCTCACTACATCTCTGATCTAAGTCATCATCATGTCTGAATTATTGTGGCAGTCTCCTAGTTGGTTTTCTTGTTTCTATATGTGCCCCTGATAAACTATTCTTAGTACCACAACCAGAGCAGTCCTTTCAGAAAAAGTAAGATCATATCACTTCTCTGCTCACAGTCCCCTTGGCTATTCAGGAAAAGCCAGAGTCCTTATAATGTCATACAAGGCCCCATAAAATCAAGGCCCCATACAAAGTCACTTCTGAGGGTTTATCTCCTACTGCTCTTTGCTCTTGGTCATTCTGGTCAGCGTTTCTTTGGGACAATCTAGGAACACTTTTGCTTCAGGGCTTTTTAAGTTACTGTTTGTTCTGCCTGGGGATACTTTTCTCCCTCAGATAATATTTGGCTAACTTTCTTAACCTCCTTTAAGTCTTCACTGAAATGTGTTTTATTAAAGGCCCTTCCTGGACCATCTTATTTCAAAATGTGACCTTCCTAACCACCTCCACACCCAAGGACTCCTTATCCCCTCTCTCTACCTTTCTTCATGATATTTCTACCTATGTGTCTATATATTTTACTTAATGCATTCTCTCTTTTCCTGTTGGATTGTACACTCCATGAGGATAGGGATTTTTGCCAGCTTTTGCTCAATGGTGCATCCCTAGTTCTTAAAACTATACCTGGCACATAATAGGCTCTTGGTAAATGTTAAATGAATGAGCATATTTGTTCTTTAAAAATTCCAATTATTTTGGGACACCTGGGTGGCTCAATGGTTAAGCATCTGCCTTCAGCTCAGGGTGTGATCCCGGAATCCCGGGATTGAGTCCCACTTTGGGCTCCCTGCATGGAGCCTGCTTCTCCCTCTGTCTATGTCTCTGTCTTTCTCTCTCTCTGTGTCTCTCATGAATAAATAAATAAAATCTTAAAATAAGTAAAAAATAAAAATTCCAATTATTTCTACACGATTAGTAGTTTTACCTAATGTTTTTGATCTTTACTCAAAAGGTCTTTAGACATCACTTTACTTTGTATTCTATTTTCTCATTGCCACTTAATTTGGCACAAATAATTTCTCTGGGCTACAGTATTTTCTTTTATAAAATAGAAGGGTTATTCTAAGTGACCTTTAATCTCCCCTGTAGCTCTAACATTGTATGAATTTATTAAGTATGATGTGTACTTTTGACCTCACTCAAGGTTTCCATTTCACTTGCTCTTCATGCTGAGCTTGCACTAGTGGTAGGTTTTACCTGTGGATAGTGAGGTAAGGGTGGGACGAGTTCATTCTCTGCTCTGACTCCACCATTGATCTTGTCAGAGTAGATGCAAGTTCAGTAAGTCACAGTGGAATAGAGAGCAGAACAGGAGGCTGTACATTCAGCAAGAGGGGCACAGTCCTAGGGAAGCTCAGCTGTGCTGGTCCCCAGAAGGGAACTTTATCAATTATGGAATCCATGCCAAGAGATGGAACTCACGTATGATAGAGGCCATTCCAGGGTTATGGTCATAGCAGAGGATATCCATGTACTAGTTTTCCTGCAATAAAAAAGTTGGTGCATGATATATTTTCCTAGGCGGTCTAACCAAAACAGCTTGGTCTAATTGGTTTAGTAAACTCTGTGTCCTCCTCCCTGCATTGTTCTAGTATATTGCTTTAGTATAATACTTAATTGTCTAGGCCTCACCCTTACCTAGTTAGCCCTTTTATGATGACAGGAATGAGATTGTCAACATCTTTATTGACTACCCACTGGGTGCAGAGGCTAGAAACTGCTGCTTTCATATCTTCTAACCTTTTAAAGTGCAATAAAGGAGTTATCTGGGATTACTTTACTGTGTTTACTTAGATTATGTTTTTGGAGGCAAAATATTTCTTTTAATTTCCCTCTAGGTGTAATGAATGTAATTTGCTTTGTGTTCTGTCTTGCGTGTTTCTCAGAAAAAAAAAAAAAGATTTAGGAGATTGGAAATAGTATACAGGAAGATAAAACAAATGTTCTGGCATGCTAGGCCTATTCTGATAGGCAAAAGACTGAATATGTTGACTTAGATTTTAATTTTAATTTAATTTTAATTTTTTTTTTTTTACTTAGATTTTTAAAACTGTCTTAAGGTGGAAATGAGTGGTCCATTTCTGGTCTTGCTCTCAGTATTATTGACATTACAGTATTACTGATAGTGGGGTATGCTAAAGAGAAGTCAAATGGATTTCTTTTGAGTAAGGCAGTTTGGTAATACTGCATGCATCATCATCCCTTTTAGGCCCCAAGATGAGATCGGCCTTGGTAGAAGTTATCACTTAATTCTTGGCTTAGGTTCCTTGCCACTTTTAACCCCCTCCCTCCCACCAGAAATCTATAGCAATCATTAATGGATGAACCTATTAGATATTGTCATCATCTGAATCTAATTCATCCTCACATCATCACTACAAGTGAGAGAAGCAGATATTGTGTCTTCTGGTACGATGTAGTATGAGGCATATGATGCCTTCTGTAAAGTATTTTTGCCTCCTGAAAGTTGAAACCGAATATAATCAACCTTTAAGTGCTTTTCATCTGGGTTCTAGGAGAAAATTAAGTCCCCCTGCTCTAAGGAATTCACTGTATAAAAGAAAGTAACTTCTATTCACTTAGGATGATGCTATGAACCATACAAGGAAGAATTAAGAGAAGAGCCACTCAAGCCATTTTCTGTGTTTCTGGTTTAGATGAAGACAAAATGTAAAGAGAAAAGGAGGGAGGATTCCATTTATAGGAAATAGAAGGGGGAAAAATTATACTATGAGAAAGCAAAACTGGGAGGATGAGTCATTTGGAAGTAAACTGACAATTCCTTTAACAAATTAATGACTTTAATTTAAAAAATGGGAAGGTAGCTCTAGATGAAGACATACTTATAGAGATAACAACCACCAAATATAATGTATGGACCTTGTTTGGATCCTGATGTGAAGAAAACAATCTATCTTTGAAGCAATCAAGAGAACTTGAATAGAATCTAAGTTACTCATTTTGGTAGGTAAGATGGTATTATATAAGAAAATACCTATACAGTTATGGATACTGAAATATATAGAGATGAAATAAAACTGTGCTTGAGGTTTACTTTAAAATAATTCAACAAAGTGTGAGAGAGAGATGGAATAAGTGTAGCAAAAGTTTGTGACTAGTGAATCTAGATGATGGGTATGTTGGGGTCTCATTATGCAGCCAGCCTATTTTTGTGCATGTTTGAATTTTCTTAAAAACAATTTATTTTAGAAACCTTGGGCCTGAAATAACCTTGTTAGCATTTGTAAGTGTCCTCCTCACTCTCTCTGCCTTCCCCCCTAAATAATAAAAGGTTTAGGTATGAAAGTAGTATCCCTTAGTAGTGAGACTTCTAACATAGTACATATTATCTGCTATTATTAGAACCTAGAGGCTGCAACATTTTGTGGCCTTTCTATAAGAAGGAGTGATTAAAAATAGAAATTAGGTCCATTCCAGCAGGCCAGATATGTATGGAAGTTCCCTTAACATAGCTCAGATCCTAAATAATCAGATAGGCTCCTAGTCACCCAGTTTTATAATCTGTTGAATTCCCGGACATATAAAAGTTGTGAAGATCAGGAATGAAAGACCACGGAGAACATGAGAGTAAAATGACAAAAAAGCACGAAATGGTAATTGTAAATAGAGCTTTGAAATATTAGGGAGAGATGAGAGTAAGAGAATATTTATATAGCTCAACTCAGGGATAGGAAAAATCACTCATATTTCTTATCTTCCCTCTGAATAGAGCCTTCTAAAGATTGAAAAATTGCTCTTTGTTGTCAAAGCGCTTTCTTGCTCTGTCTTTAAAGGCCCTTCTACTCTGGGATAATTTGTACAGTGGCTAAGATCACAGTCACAGTTTAAATCCTGGTTCTACCACATACAAGCTGTGTGCCCTTAAGCAAATTACTTAAACTCTCTGTGCCTTAGTTTCATCATCTACAAAATGGGAATAATAATAGTACTTACTTCATAGACTTGTAAGATTGTAAGAATTCAGTGCAGTAGTGCACATATAATAATATAGTGCCCGGCACATGTTAAGTTCAATTAGATGCAAGGTCTTTGTTTATACTGGCTCTTCATGGAATTCTGATGTTTCAGATATTTTAGCCAGGTACATATAGGAGCTAGGTACATATAGGAACATAGGACCCCTATTTGACCTTGTAATGCCTAAGAGAAAACGTTTCTATATGCCGAAGTCATTATGATATTTATGTTTGATTTGCATGTAGTTATTTGATTTTATTCATTGTTCCATCTTACACTGAGCTTTCATACCACTAAAACCAGACTTTTTTAAAATTGGAGAGGAGAATCAAGGAAAGAATATGCCTTGTTGCCAAGTGGTTGGGTGTGTCATTTAAATTGCAAATTAGCACACCTTCTTTATTACTCAACCAGAGGTGAGATGATGCCTACCTTTAAATCCTTCCTGCTCAGAACTGTAGATACTCTCATCTGACAGGATCCACCCACCTTATCAAGATTGGGTTATGATTCAGCTGGAGGAGGGACATGCCTTAACCCGCTCTCCTAAGTGGGCACTGTGGTTTTTTTCTAAGGCGTTCAGAGCAATTGCCATAGAGCAGACCAACTCATCTTTTTCTGTCATTAGTACTTTATGTCCAATACATAAACCTTGGCTGTCATACAGCTCTTCTAGGGTTCAAAGTCAGGAGGTCTTCTTTTGCATAAGATGAATTTGTTGTCTTTACTGTACCAGTCACTTGGGTCAGGCATAGTAGATGAGGGCGAACCAGAAGCAAAGCTGAGACTGGGAGGGGATACTACACAGACACAAGGCAAAAAACAGAACTGAGACAAAGATAAGCAATGGAAATCAAGGGAAAAGAGTTTGAAGTAGAACAGGATTGGAGCATGAACCAACACAATAGGAATCAGTAGGTTAACTAGACATGGGTCTCTGAAAAATGCAGAACTGTTTGTTATTAGTTAGAGTGACAGTTAGTGGCCTACACTATAGTGTCTGTAGTAACAGCAAAGCTATTTAGTAAGGCATAGACTTACATATCGTGGCTCAGGCTGGAAAATATATTTGTGAAGTAATGTCATCTGACACAGGTAAACAGTGATACCTGAAAAAAAAAATAGTGATACCTGGAGACTTAAGTTAATGCTCTATTGCATATACATTTTCCTACCAATTCCATTTTCTAAACTCCTTACCTACCTCTTCCTCTTGACTATTGGCAATATGGAAATATATAGTCCCAGCTATTAATGAAACTTGATTTGACTCCAGAAGTAAAATGCAATTAGATCCATATAACTACATCCCTGACCTACCGAGGCCGTAGGAGATAGGGAGTTTGTTTAGGCTGTCATATAGTTCTGCTATATGACATATAGGAAGTAGGCTGTGATGCTAATTTCAACACTGATTGCTTTGAATTAATGAACCAGTTATGCTAGTCACCATGATTTGCCTCACGTTCCTGTGCTTGCTGGGAGCCCTTGCTCAGCTGAGCAGTTGGGACTGTAGATCTTGTTAGGTAGGATGATACCTACGCAGATTCACTGAGATTGGTTCCAAATAGGGTACTGACCCTACACAAATCTCATAGGTTGAGTCTGGCCTCTCCTTGGGAGTCCAGGATGCTGGGTGCTGGCTAATAGCGTAAAGGTTAAGTCCCTTAGGATTAACAGACCTCTGGTCATTTGAAATGCCCTTCCTTTTCTCAGTCCTAAAATTCTATTTACTAGGCAAAGTCCCAGTACCACCTACTCTATGAAAAGTTATTTGATTTCTCTCCATTGGAAGCAATTACTCCTCCTGCCCAACCATAGTATACTACCTTTAACTCTATGTATAAACACATATGTTTTCTGCCTTAAATGATAATTATTTATATATGTTAAAAGATAATTTTTTTAAAAAAAGTAAATAATGATCGTCATGTAGATATTAAATGAGTGTATGTTGATTTTTTTTTTTTTTTTTAGTGTATGTTGATATTAAAATGAATGTGTGTTAAAGGCTTTATTACCCATGAGGGAATAAGCAGAAGTTATAAATAGTTCTAAGAATAAGTAAAAGAAAAAATACTCCTATGGGTGAAGGAATGTTGAACTGAAAGTTCAAATGAAGGCATAACTGATCTTTTTCATAGTTACTTATGATTTGCAGAATTGTAAATTAGATCAGCTATAGACTAAAACCAGATAACCTGGAGGGCAGTTATCTAGACAATGGGTAATTTTCTACTAAAGCCCAAAATGTTTTCTACCATTTCCTTTGTTTTGGTCAAGAATAGTCTCAAAGAAAGACTACTCTTGATCACAAACTAAGGTTGGCCCTGTTAGATTGTTGTTTTGTTTTGTTTTTTTAAGATTTTACTTATTTATTCATGAGACACACAGAGAGGCAGAGACATAGGCAGAGGGAGAAGCTGGCTCCCTGCGGGGAGCCCGATGCAGGACTCGATCCCAGGACTCTGGGACTCTGGGGTCATCCCTGAGCTAAAGGCAGATGCTCAACCGCTGAGCCACCCAGGAGCCCCGGTCCTGTTAGATTGTATCTGATTATTTATATAGGTGCAACAAGAGTGCTCATTTACCGTACAGTCTTTTTTTTTTTAATTTTTATTTATTTATGATAGTCACACAGAGAGAGAGAGGCAGAGACACAGGCAGAAGGAGAGGCAGAGACACAGGCAGAGGGAGAACCAGGCTCCATGCACCGGAAGCCTGACGTGGGATTCGATCCCGGGTCTCCAGGATCGCGCCCTGGGCCAAAGGCAGGCGCTAAACTGCTGCACCACCCAGGGATCCCTACCGTACAGTCTTTTTAAATTTGTCTTGCTGGAAGTTTCTCTAGGGAATTTCAGATTTTACTTTTAAAATCTTTGTTAATTAACTGGACTGTTTAATTCATCTGTTTTTAACCTGATTGGATTTTTTTGTTCTGAGGTTTGTGAGTATGTGTCTTTAACTTCATTTGGTGCAATAAATAGACAAGGACTTGGTAAGTCTTGAAGAACTGGACAAGGCAACACACAAAGTCCTGAAAGAAACCAATGAATTTTCTGTTTTGTTTTGGTTTTGTTTTTTTTTTTTTTTTTCTTGAGAGGCCTGGGAATATCCCCCTCTCTCTGGCTCATAAACTAAGACCCTGTCCAAGTTTATTGTTGAGAAGGGGAAAACAAGGTTTAGAAACAGTGCTCAGTAAATAGAAATGATTAGAACCTACCTTGGCATACAGTGAGCATATGGATGATATTGATTCTGGAGAAGGGAAGGCTTGGGATGGAGATGAGTTTCTCAAATGGTCTAGAATTAGGATTCTGTCCCTTGGAACTTCAGCCTGGGACTTGATTCTTGCATTTAGCGACCTGTTTGTCCTTCATGTATTCTACAAGGCATGCTGTAGTAACTAAGGGCCAGGGATCTGACGCCAGTACTCATGAGTTTCAGGGAGAAATTCTAGGGTGAAGGTATTGCTGGGCCAAAGGAGATATAAGAGAGGTTTTCAAGATGTGAGTCGTGCCTTGGGTGCCACAGACATCTAGGGGTAGCAGGGATATCTTCAGCCTTTATTGCGTGGCACTGGCTTGTTTGCTCAGACCTTTCAAAATCTTGCTAGGAAAACTTCCCTTGAAGACCTTCCAGTACCTGCCTGTGAAAAATAACATGAGTCTTTGAAGTCACATGCTTCCGATCTCTAAACCAAATTTCCAATGTTTATTTATCCAACCTGTTCTCCCTGTTTCATTCCTCTTGCTTCACAGTGTCACAATAAAAATGTATCCCCAATTGTGGACATAAGTGGGGAGGCACTCCTACACTTACCCCAGGGGCTAAGAGGGGATTTGATTTTACAAATGGACTGGTCCTTGGGGAGAGATGACACCTCATCTTCCTACCACCATCTCTGCCTGAACCAGGCACGCCAGTTCTCTGTGAGCCTGAATTTCCATGTGTGAGGAATGGGGAGACATTTTATCTCCCATCTAGTGGTGCAGAGGAAGGTGTGAGATGAGAACAAAGAACTTGGGATCTGAGGAACAGTTCTGCAGTCCAGCCTGACATTCACTTAACTTGCACAGCTCATCCTGCTGCGCCATCGCACCTCCTCAAAAGAAAAGATTTATATTTGCAAAGTAAACTTCTCATTTCTCCTGTCTCCTTTTCCTAGATTTAGCAAACTGAGACCTACCAGAAGGAAGTTGAAAGTTGGTGAAGAGCTGCTTTTTTTTTTTTTTAAACAAAACTTATAAAATAATTATGCAGGAAGTTGCAAAAGTAGTTCAGATAGGTCCTGTGTAGGCTCCACCCAGTTTCCCCCAATGGTTATATTTTATGTATCTATAGTATAATATCAAAACCAGAAAATTGACATTGGCACAATATGTATGTATAGTTTTACGTGTGCCCTTTCCACATGTTGATTCATGTAAATACTGCCACAATCAAGATCCAAAATGATTCCATCACCACAAAGATTTTGATTTCAGCTCTGGTCGTGATCTCAGAGTTGTAAGGTTAGGTCCTGCGTTGGGCTCTGTGCTGAGCTTGGAACCTGCTTAGGATTCTCTCTCTCCCTCTCCCCACCCCCACCAAAAAAAAGACAAACCCCACAAACCATAAAACCTCCTGTTATATGCTGCCCAAAGGATAAAATCCCAATCCCGTAACAGACTTTTTAAGGCTCTTGAGTATCTTACAACCAGTAACAACAGGGGCACCCGGGTGGCTCAGTTGGTTAAGCGTCAGCCTTCAGCTCAGGTCCTGATCCCTCTGGTGCACGTGCACTCTGCTGCTCCTGTCCCCTCTTCTCTACTTGACAGTCACCGAGCTATACTTAACTCCAGTTCTGCTTCTTATATTACCCGCTGTGAAGCCTTTCAAGACTTTCCCAGTCAGTATCTGATCCCTTCTCGGTGTCACCATAGCAGAATGAACATAATTCTACAAGCTATTTCTTGCTTGAATTGATTTATTCTCCTGGAGCTCTTTGAGGTGGAATTAGGGCTCTCTGCATCTCTGTCCCATTCAGCCGTATGTTCTTTGAGGTTAGGGGTAGTACCTGTCCTATTTATCAATGTATCCCTAGCACAGAGTGCTGCACCTGGCAGATAGTTGCCACGTAACAAGCATTTATTAAATGAATAGATGAATGAATTGTTACTTTCAGATACTAGAACAACCAAAAATTGTCCTCAGCTTGTATGACGAGGCTGCCTGAGGCTGCCTCACTTTTTTCATTACCATATCTTCTTTTTATTTCTGCCCACACCAACAAAATTACTTCAGGAGACTAGTAATCTAGCCACCTCCCCAGTCTGCTCCTTTCTTCCCTGCTCTCATTCCTCACATATATTCGCTACCATCACTGGCTGACCATTTGAGAGTCGGGCTGCCTCCTTGCTTGGCTGATAGTGGTCTTCAAAGCCCACTCGTTAGGCCAGTATGAACCATCCGTCCTGCCTTGAATAGAGTGAAGCCCTTACTTTTGACCAGTTGTATCAAGCCCAGGACTTTCTTTGTCTTTCCTTGAAATAAAATCTTTTGGGATACATAGTCACTTTGCTTATCTATCTTTTGATTGTGTTGGCTGGGAGAAATTTAGTGAAATGTCAGCATCTGTCACATTTGAGATAATAATAGCTCCTTTCGTTCTTTCCGGCATTTTCCTCTACCCATGCATCCATCCTTGTCAACCCCAAATTATTCAACATGTGTTGTCATGATGCTTACAATAACGTCAGTGAGTAAAGTCATACATACGTAAGATACCAACATTCATGCACATTCACACACATACATGTCTACGCACACAGGATATTGAGGATATATAGGTTAAACCTATTCAGCTATACTCACTGGTACTTTTTAAGGACTCTGATCTTGAACCTATATTTTTTTATGATTTATAATGGCCATTGGTGTCTATCCATTGTAGTCGGTATCTCATGCACATATGATTGCTCCACTTACCAAACCTACTTTATATGGCCAGGTGCTTTTTTTTTTTTTTTTTTTGATTTATTTATTTATTGTAGAGAAAGAGAGCACAAGAGGGAGGGGCAGAAGGAGAGGGAGAGAGACTCTCAAGCTGACTCCATGCCCAGTGCTGAGCCCAACGGAGGGGTTTGGGTAGGGGGACAGGGCTGGATCTCATGACCCCGAGATCATGACCTGAGCCAAAACCAAGAGTTGGACACTTAACTGACTGTGCCACCCAGGCCCCCTCGGTTTTTTTTTTTTTTTTTTAAGAGAAGGTTGGGAGAGGGGCAGAGAGAGAGAAAGAGAGAGAAAATCTTAAGCAAGCTTCACAACCAGCATGGAGCTCAACTTGGGGCTCCCTTCTCACAACCTCACAATGATGACCTGAGCCGAAATCAAGAGTCAGACACTTAACCAACTGAGCCACGCAGGTGCCCCTGGCCAGGCACTTTTTGTATGCAGAATTTTTTATTCTTATAGCCACCCTGCAAGGGCAGATATTATTATGTATGTTAGAGGTTCAGAGAAGTAGTAGTGTTTGGGTCAGGATGGGCTCTGCCTCAAAGCTCGTGTTCTTTTCACTACAACACTTGGCATCTTAATTTAAAAAGCCTAATATGAAATTGAATCTTTAAAAGGTCAAAGAGTCTCTATCTCCCCTAATATCCCAACCTCTACTCCATTAATCAAGGGTCTGGGTCTTGATTCTATCACAAAAAAACATGCCATTCTCTATTTGGTAAGTCAGAAGTGGGAGGAGGGAGAGGTGTTCAGAGAATCTGGCTTGTGTGTGTGCAGGGATTTTGGACTACTGTTGACTCATAGCTTATTCTCATGACACTTGTTCTCATTAGGCCTTCTCAAGCCTTTGGTCCCTCGATCCCTTGGAAAAAAGTAGGGAGGATACTGTTACCATATCTAAAAGGACCTATACAGATCACTGGCTACCCAGAAAGTCTTGTGGGTGATCAGTAAACCAGTAGGAACTAGGAACTCCTACCCAGCAGTAGGAGCTGGCATTTGATGGGCAAGAGGCCCATTAACTGCCAGCTTCTGTCCTACGGGTGTCTGATACTCGACCATAGTGAGCATTTGGGACAAATGACAGGGCCAGCCACAGTACGAACTGAAGAGCCTTTCCTTTATTCTTAGATTTGGTGACTCCTCCCTCCCTTCCTTATTTCCTGAGGAGTGTGTGTAAGGGGTGCCAGATAACAGGAAGGTGAGTCAAGGGTAGAGAGCTTGTGTAGGTGAGTGAAAGGAGGATCTGAGCCATAACATTCTCTTTGTCACTCCTTCAAGCTGCAGGAAGCAAAGAGACTGTCTAGTCACCCCCAGGAACAAGTAAGGAACATTGGTAAGAGTGTTCCGGTGTCATCCTGGCCCCTGAACAGGGATACAAGGCTGGAATTCACAGGAAGTAACGGGAACAAGGCAAAGACTATGTCAGGACTGGCCGGGCTCCCAGCCACTTGTTGGCACCCGGTGAAGAATAGCCATGCCACCCGAGGGCATGCCATTAATGTCCCTTGGGGGTTCCAGCCCTGGGCCAGCGGGGTCCCCTAAGAGGCACAAACACAACATCTCCAGAGAAGCACGTGAAGCGAGCAGGCCTAGGTCTTATTCCTGGACTTCTTGCTGTTGCAAATGGAAAGACAGGAGGTTCCACCCTCCTCAAGTCTGGGGAGCGCCTCTGGATCCTTGGTGACGGTCCCTTCCGTTCCTCTAGGACTGTCCATGGACCCCTCCCGGGGAGCATCAAGTCCAGTCAGCGGCTTTCTTGGTTCATTTGTATTTCAACTTTCTCCTCCTCTTTAGTACCTTAGAAACAAATAGCTGTCTTCCTGGGGATATCAGCTGATTATTCTAGTTTGTTCTCCACCCCTGACCTTGCTGGCTTTTAGGCCTCATGCCTACTGGGTGTTACTGACCCCAGAACTGGTCCTTTGTACATTCTGGGAGAGTGGAATTTTACCTGGGATTGTCCCAGGTAAACCAGGACTTAGAGTCGCCCTTCTCAGACGGGTAATGCCCACCTCACTGGCTTGTGAGAATGAAATGAATGTGTATCTGGGCACGGTGAGTGAGTGGGTGGTGAGAATTCAGGATGAAGCTAGCTGCTGTTCACCATGCTCTTCCTTTGGTTGCTCGACCTCTCTGTGCTGCACCTAATCTAGCACTGGTTCCTTCCTCCCATCTCCTTCCTTCTTTCCTCTATCCCTTCACCTCCTGTCCTCTGCTTGTTGTTGTCTTCATTTCTGCGACCAGACCTCTGCCCCCTGACACCTGGCATTAACGAGGTATTACAGCTCTGCTTACCCTCTTTGTGCTTGATTCCAGGGCAGGGAACAGCCAAGCCCATCATTCTGGGCCCCGACCTGTTGGGCGGATTTATTGCTCCATCTTTATGACCTTGCTCTTCAGGCCTGGGCCCTCCTAGGGGTTCGGGGTAGGGTGGTGTTAGCGCTGAAATCAATTTGCACGGACATGTTCCTAGTTTATGTTCTATTAACAACTTTACTCTCCAGGTGAATGTTTCCTTTCTGGCCCTGTAGAGTTCACCCCTCTTGGGTTCAAATCCAAAGATCTCACAGTATCTTCTTTTCATAGGTGGCAACATGCCCTGGAAATCCTCGGGCTAGAGGCCTTGAGGAGCACTTTCTAAGGGCACAGAATTCTGTGCTGCTTCCCTGCTGCCTGGCTGCAAGCCCGTCCCCGCAGGAGTAGATGGGAGGCCAGTCTCCCTGGGGAGGGGGCAGGTAGAGGCCCGCCTGGCTCCATAGGGAGCCTGGAGTCCCAGTGGGCCGGAGGGATTTGTCTGGGCCGATACTGTAACCCGCAAAGCCTCCTGCGCTCTCAGGGTGCCCGAGGGTGCACCCCCCTCAGATCAGTGCGATGCGCGGGGTGGGGTGGGGTGGGGTGGGGGGTGCGGGGGGCACCGGGTGTCATGTCACTACCCCCCCCCCCCCGCGAGCCTCAGTTTCCCAGGACAGAAGGACGCAGGCGGCCGCAACGAGCTGCGGGCAGCGGAAGGTCGGAAGGTCGCCGAGAGCCGACTCGGGGCTTTCGGTCCCGGCCCGGGCGGGAAGTGAGCGGAGCGGAGCGCGGAGGCAGAGGCGGCGGCGGCGGCGGAGGCGGAGGCGCTTCCAGGCGCTCCGAGGGCGGCGGGTCCCTCGCGGGGCCCGAGGGGAAATGCAGGCGCCGGGGGTAGGGGGGTCGGCGTGCGCCGGGTCGGACCCCGAGGGCCTGCAGGGGCGAGGGGGCGGGGGCTGCGGGCGTCGGGCCGCCGGGCCGGGGCGGGCCGGGCCGCGGGGCATTTAAACGCGGCGGCGGCGGGCGAGGGCCACGCGCCGGCTCCGCGCCCTCCTGCGGCCGCGCCGTCCTCCCGACCTCCGGCCCTGCCCGGTCGCGGCCGCACGATGCGCTCCGCCTTGGCGCCCGGCGTCTGGTTCCTGCGCACCTTCTCCAGGGACAGCTGGTGAGCGGGGCGGGGGGCGGGGGGCCGAGCTCGGGGGTCCTGGGACCCCGCCCCAGGGACGTGGGGGGGGGCACACCTGTGGGAGCCCGGGGGCTCCTCTGCGGACCCGCCCCCGCCCCCCGCCAGCCTGTGCTTCCCTCCTGCCCGCGGGGGCCTTGCCCGTCGGGGTGCGGGGGGCGGGGGGCGGGGGGCGCGGGGCGCGGGGCAGGGCGGCTTCCAGCCCCCTCTTCACCGCCGGCCACGCACTGGAGCAGGTCTCTCGGTCCGCACAGTGTGTGTGTGTGTGTGCGTGTGTGTGTGTGACCTTGTGTCAGTCGCCATCACTTAACAATTTGTAAACGGTCCTGTAAATGGCCAGATCCCTGGCCCCTCTTGAGAAACAATTGAGCCACACCAGGCCCAAATTCTCAAATTCTATTACTCGGGTGGAGAATCCCCTTGAGCTAGCGCGGGTGCTCTCAAGATGACCACCTTACTGGTTTCAAGAGGTAAGAAAGAGCCTGCACGCTCAGCCCCCTCGGTCCTGGCAAATTGGGACGGCTGGTCTGTCACCCACAGCGCTGGGCGAGCAGTGACCGCCCTCACTGGCGACAGCCCTCCAGCCCCCCAGCCCTCCGTCACTCCCAGCCTTCTTCACTCTCCTACGGTATTTGATCCTTCTTGAGTTCTAGGACTATTAAAAGATACTTTTCGTAAAAAGATGAAATTATGACTGATAGGATATAAGAAATGAACACGTGTTAAAGATTTTCATTTTATTGATCCTAAGGGAGGCAGAAGATGTTATGATCAGTTAGAAAGTCTTAGGAAGAGGGGAAGAGGGAGCCGATGTTTCTAATGGGTGTGGAGTTTCAGCTGGGGACAATGAGAGGTTCTGGGGATGGATGGTGGTGACGGTTGCACAGCAGCTCGAAGGTGCTTCATGCCAGTGATCTGTACGCTTCAAAATGGTACATGTTATGCATATTTTAACCACAATTAAGAAAGAATCTGAAGAACTTGCCCATTTATAGATCAGGAATATTAAGACCAGACTGGCTTTTCCGCAGGTTGGGAGAAAAGACTATTCATTTGAGACTGTCATTTCTTACACATGACTTGTCAGTGGCCTGCCACTCCAAAGAATTATAAAATAGTGCAAAGTCAGTGAAAGGCTAGAATCCGGGTGACTGGAGGAGTGTCCTCTAGACAATGCACAGTTTTTCAGGGAGTATTTTTTTTTTTCTACAGTCTCCTCTGCTTTGGTCAAAAATAATTGCAAAGATTATTCTTGATCACAAAATAAGGCCGGTCTCATCAGATTTGATCTGATTATGTATACAGGTACAGCAAGAGTGTTCATCTACAATACAGGCCTTGTTAGGTTGCTTCCCTGGAGGTTTTCATAAGAAATCTTAAATTGAACTTTTAAAAGCCTTTATTTATTCAATTCATTTATTATTATCTGTATTATTTACTGTTTTGAGATTAGAAAGCCAAAACACTAGTTTTACCTGCTGTTACCCATAAATGTGGGCAAATTCCTCCTTTCTTGAAGTCCCCAAAATATCCCAAGTGTACTGGGCCTGCCAGGGAAGGAACACAGTAAACAGTTTTCTTGGGAGGGTTTTATTAGTATTGGCTTCATGCAGTCAACCTTAGTTCCTTAAAAGGGGCTGGTTATATCTGATTCAAAGATCATCGTTGTCAAATATGACATTCCAGGTAAGGCCTTGGTTATATAATCAATTTTTCTAATTACATCCTGGTTAAAAAAAAAAAAAAAAGGACGGGGTGCCTAGGTGGCTTAGTCATTTGGGGATCTGACTCTTGATCTTGGCTTAGGTCTTGATCTGCCTGTGGTGAGTTTGAGCCCCTCGCTGGTCTCCACACTAGTTGTGGAGCCCACGTAAACAATAACAACAAAAGGACAATTTCTTATTAAACTTTTGCTAATCACCATATGGCTATGAAAAGCAGGAAGACTCAACAAAAGTTTCTGAATTTGGAGGGTGGGGTGGCCAGGTAGGGAGAAAGAGATATTTGCAAGTGTTTCATTTTAGTTTACAAAAACAGAATCTAGTAAATTGTTATGGGTTATACACAGCTGAAGAAGAAATTGGTAGGGCTTCTTTATATTTCCAGAAAATTGAACACTATGACATCCACAATATTCCAAACAGCAATGATGGCCATCCCTCATCAGTTCACTTGGGCCTATGCGATTCTTATCCCACCGAATCTTGGGTTAGCAGTCTCATAAACCTGTCCGCTTCTTCACTAGAGTTCTGGAAATCCTGACTCAACCCACTGGGTATGTTCTTAAAGATGTATAAGCAATGCCATGAGAAGCCCATACCCAAGCATAAGTGCCTGGAACAGTGCTTTTTCGAGATAGTTCTTTCTTGATAAAAACAAAACTTTTGGCCTCTAGCTGATTGAAGAAACTTTAGGAAGCATTAGAATGAAACAAAAAACTTTCTGTAGGTAACAGAGACCTAAAGAGGCATGAATTAACTTATTACAATAATTTTCAAATGTGAGCAACCTGATGAGAATTCATGACAAGAGTGATGTGGCTAATCAGAAAATTTGATTGTTCCTAAGATATGCAAAACAAAATCAAGCCAATTAAAAATCTAGACAATGCCTAAAAACGTAGTAAGATAAATTCAAAGGAGATAGTGGACATTACATCTTAATTTATAAAAATGGGTGAACACAATTTTTATAAAGAAGAAAGTCTTGAGATATTTAAAAATCTTGAGATATAATTTATATAGTATACCAGAGATATATATACCAAGAACATCAGTTGAAGGGATTGAGTAAATATGGCATAAGTCCTACACATCTATATTTTATTTATTTAATCTCTGCACACAACGTGGGGCTTGAAGTCACAACCTGGAGATCAAGAGTCACATGTTTTTCCTACTGAGCCAGCCAGGCACCTCTACACACTGTATTTCAATAAAACTCCAAGGAAAGTCCCATGTACATCCCAAGTTGAAAATAGAAGATATTAGATTCAAATTAAAGAAGTAATATTGCAGCCCAGGTAATATTTTATTTTATTTTAAAGATTTTATTTATTCATAAGAGACAGAGACAGAGAGGCAGAGACACAGGTAGAGGGAGACGCAGGGTCCCCACAGGGATCCCGATGTGGGACTTGGTCCCAGGACTCCAGGATCATGACCTGAGCCGAAGGCAGACGCTCAACTGATGAGCCCCCCAGAAGCCCCCCCTTTTTAATTTAAATTCAATTTGCCAACATAGAGTATACCAGGTGACATTCTAAATCAGACCTGAAATCGTGACTGGCTGTGCTGTGCTGTTCTCACACAGCAGAGCAACCCTAGGATGCTGAGCACAGACCCAGAGGGCACTGAGAAATCTGTAGGAATTTCTCATATGGCATATAGTTTGTGAAATGCTTATATAAATAATAACATTTTACCTTTGGAAATTTAACCTAGATTAGGGTGAGTGTCTATTCTGATTTCAGTTATTTCCACACAGCTGGTCAATAGCAACATCTCAGATAAACCTAACCATTTGCAGCACCTCTCTTTTTAAAAAGTGAAAAAACAAATCTTTGTGATTTTCCAGGGGCCCTCTTGAATATCTCATTGATAGTTTGAGGTATGAAAGATATCCAGAAAGTTTTATTTTATGTTGCATTTAGGACTTGATTTTGGGAAGGCAAAAAAAAAAAATCAGAGGTTGTTAGGACATTTGAATGCTTATCATGAGTACCTAAGAAACCGTTCTTGTCTACCCATTTGAAAGTGACCATAATACATTAAAAAAAAAAAAATTGAAGGTAACATTGTAAAGAAACTTAGCTATTTCCTAAGAATCTTTGTTTTTTAAAATAATGGAAAATTATTCTGTAATATACTGGATTTTTGCCATCTAGGCAGATTACCCAGGAGGTGAAAGAGTAACATTTTATAACTTCTCTTTAAGCAGACCAATAACCAACATTCAAGAAAATTTTGTCATTTTAACAGAGACAGAGAACACCAAATTCTACTTTTGCATTGATGTATTTGACACTAAAGGAACCCTAGCCTTGTTGTGAAAATAATATGAAAAAGATGAAAACTGAGGCAGATTTTGACAAAATTTTAACATAATTACTTATTTTCAGATTCATTATTTGTGCATACTGTAATCAAATTCTCTTTTCACAAACCTTCTACAAATTAATCCACTCAGGTTTTGTCCTTTACTGTCTTCTTTCTTATTCTGGAAAGACCAGTTATTTTACTTTAAGATAACACTTCTCTTTTTTTCTTCTTCATTAAAAATATATATATATATCTCATCACCATGTATGCCAAATCATACCCGTCTGCTGCTATTATTCCTAATAGAGTTTCATTCATGTATATTAATTATACCCTTTAATCAGAGTAACTTCTATTTTAGAGAAAATAGGATTGAGGAGGTTAGCATTTTAGAAGAGCTCATGAAAACACATGGCACCACTTTCTACAACCACACACATCATTTACACACTTTTTGAAGTGTGATTCCAACTACGTACTGTTGTCCTCTAACAGCTCCCAGATTTAAGACCAATCTGGATTGAAATCCTTTCACCACCATATGTCTTATGCACTTAAATTCATTAAGCCTTGGTTTCACCATCAGTAAAAAGAAGACAGGTGGGTTCTGGAGGATGGACATGGTATCAGAACATTTTTTACTTCCCGTGGCCAATGAAGGGCACTCAGTACATGTCCTTTTATTTCTTTCCTGCTGAGTATGGGTTTGGACTCCTATCAAACACTAAACATTAATGTGCCAACGGTAGGCCCATTATTATTTTGAACCCGGTGGCTTGCAGTGATGATTAAGACCTGGTCCTAGTTCCGACAACTAAGGATCAAACTCTTATCGGACTTACTGCTTTCACGTGTCCCCAAGGAGGGCGTTCAAGCAGAAGTGAGCAGAAGAAAGCAGACTTAGCTCAGCCTTCTGCGACTGGGACACCAGAGGGTGGATTTGCCCTGAACTTTGGAGTCCTTGTCTGTCCAGTGGGGAGACTAGCGGTCCCTACCTCACAACACTGTCCTGAGGGTCACACGAGGTACAATGTGTAAAGTGCTCAGACCAGGGCCAGGCTCATATTAAGCACTGACTAAGCCTTTTTTTTTAATTTATTTATTTATTTATTAGAAAGAGAGAGCGAGAATGCACAAGCAGGGGGAGCGGGAGAAGGAGTAGCAGATTCCCCGCCGAGCAGGGAGCTTCATCCCGGGACCCCCGAGATCATGACCTGAGCCGAAGGCCGACGCTTCACCAACTGAGCCACCCAGGTGCCCAAGCCCTGGCCAAACCCTAATTATTGCCAATCATTCTACTTGCTCTTTCTACTACTTTGTGCCAGACACTGTTTATTTGTGGTTCACCGCAAGGCGACGATTTGTTTCCCCGCTGCACATGTGGGTATACTGAGGCACAGAGAGGTTGTGTAGCTCGTCCAGCCCCACATCCTTAGTACAAGGCTGAGCCGGAGTTTGCATCCAGGTTGGTCCGACTCCCAGGCTGAAGGTCGTCCTGCTGTCGCCGATCACAGGGCCATCTGGCCTCGCAGAAGTCACGTAATGCCTTTGAGCCTCCAGGTCCTCGTCTATAAACTGCAGATGGCACTGAGCCGCACCTCGGGGTGCGGGTGAAATGAGAAGACCCCGAGAGCCAGCGGGGCCCAGCCTAGGGTTAGCCCTTGGTCATCGCAGGGCTGCGGTCGGAGGGAGGGAGCAGCCTCGGCAGGAGGATGGGGTGGCCAGTGACCTGCAGCCCCAGCGCAGAGGCACAGCCAGCAGAGGCACAGAGGGGGACCCGGGTGGGTGGAGGGGGACCAGGGAAGGTGGTGGCTGCAGCTGGGGGAGCCTGAGCGGGCGAAGTCACCTGAGAGCTGTCCCCTGTCCTCCCCCGTGGGTCGCTTGCGCGGCCTGGAGGTCCTGCGGGCCGTGGGGTGTGTGTGTGTGTGTGCAGGGGTGGCTGTGGCTGCTGCTCATGGGCTGGGTGCAGGCCCGGGTGCTGTGCGGGAGAAGCACCCAGGACAAGGAGGCGGGGGGAGGGAGGACTGGCCGATCAGGGCCGGGTGGGGGGCAGGAGCCGTGCCCCCCCATGACTGTTGGGAAGGCCGAGGCTGCATGTCCCCCCAGGGCTGGTGGAGGGCTCGCCTGCAGGTCCCGCGCCCACCCTTCCAGTGCACCCGAGAACCTGCTGGACGCCGGGCGCTTCCACACCTGTCATGTGTCACTCAATCCCGTGACACTAGGTGCGGAGTGCGGTATCTGACTTACAGAATGGCACAGCGCGGTCAGAGAGGCCGACAGCCCCAGGCCCCTGGGGCAGGACTCAGCCTCTTCCCGCCGAAGAGGAGGAAGGACCCTTTCCCTGTCCTGCCCTGGCCCCCGGCCTCCTGGCCTCTGATCAGGGCCCCCGCCGCCCAGTAGCACCGTCTGGTCTGACTGTCCCGGTAGCGGCAGAGACGTGGCCGTAAGGGCCACCGAAAGGGCTCCTTCGAATGAGCGGTGGAAAAACGGAGAGGAAGGCAAACCATGGGAGACTCCTCACTCTGGGAAACAGACAAAGGGGTGCAGGAGGAGAGGAGGGTGGGGGGATGGGGTGACTGGGTGACGGGCACTGAGGGGGGCACCTGATGGGATGAGCACTGGGCGTGGCGCTATGTGTTGGCTTGCAGAGCTGGTCACAGAGCACATGACCCTGGGGTGCTCCTCTCCCCCCTCCCCTCCCCCCTTCCCTCACCCCCCTCCCCAGCTGCCTCCTGCTTCCTCTTCCTTCCTACCGTTTCCTCTTTCCCTCCTTGCAGGCGGCCTTGGGGAGGGCGGTCTGACTTAGGGCCCCGTGGACGGGTCTGGAATTGTCTGTGCGGTGGGTCAGGGCCTGACTTCTTCAATTCAGACTGTACCACGCGAGTGCTGGGGTCTGAGTGCAGCTACCCTGAAGGGACAACAGAATTGAGGACAGGCACGGGGTGGGGGGGTAGAGTCTCTGAAGCCCACGACCCCCCATCTGACGGTGCCTGAGTTGGGGTGTGTGTTGGGGGGGCCGTAGTGCTGTTCTCCTTCTGGCTCATGCCTCGCACCCTGGATCCTTCGAGCTCAAAGGAAGGGGGATGAGGCTGAGGCGGGGGGGACTGGGCCTCTAGAGAATCTTGAGAGGAAGGCCGTCCTCTCACGTTGCTGCTGGGACCCCAGCTCTGCCACCATCAGCACGTCCCCCCCCCCCCCGCCCCCGTGCTGTTTGCATAGCGTTGACCACCTCTTCCAAACTCTTCCAGAGGTTGGCAGCTGCCTAAGCAGAACATGGTGCCGTGGCTTAAAGCCATGTCTTTTCATCACTGTAGCTGCGGGCTAATGGCTCCCTTTGCTGGACGGGATCTTGGGACCAAGCTCTGAGTCAAGTTGATCTCTCTGAGCAAGCTCCTGAGTCCCAGCAGGAGGAAGGGTAACGACTAGAGGATTCCTCAGGCTGACTTTCTGCCCCCAGAGGGCTCTGTGCCCTCTGGGACTTGGCCTGTCCCTGCCCCATCCCGGGTGCTGGAGGCCGGGCTCCGGGCTCAGCGCTGTGCTGTCTGTTCCAGGCTGGCCTTTCCCTCCCGGGGTGTCTGCCAGCCTCCGTGGAGGATTTGGCAGGGGGTGGGGCACTCCCGCCACCGGCCTGGTCCTTATGTTCCCAGCCTCTATCCTCTTCAGATCTGCTGAGTCCCACAACAGGCACATCCAAGGGCAGGTCACCAAGTCCATTTGCTCAGGGCAAGGGCCAAGCTCACCTGCAGCCACAGCCAGCCCAGCCTGTCACATGGCTACTGAGCAGCCCTGGATGGGGTTGGAAGCCCACCCCTGGCACAGGGGGAAGGGGATGGCGACGAGGGAGCTTAAGTCCCCACTGGCCTTACAGGGTGGGCAGCAATGGGGTTGCAAAGTAAGAAAGGAGGATGCAGGTCCTGGGGGTTGACTGGGGAGAGGAGGCTCCTTTCCATCACCTCCTAAGGCCGGCGTCCCTCTCCTGTGCTGTTCCTTGTAGTTTTGGGTTGTCATCCTGGCAGTGGTAATAGGTCCTGTGCGGTTTTTGTTTGTTTTTAACCCGTTGCTGCTTTGGGACACATCGTTCCCTGTCCTTACCTCAGGAAGTCCTAGTGCAAAGTCTTAATAAGGTCGATAGTTGGACTGTCTGCTCATAGTTAAGAGAGAGCTGGTTCGCGTCCCTATCTAACTTGGTTACTGAGTAACCAGTATTGGGGTGAGGGAGGGGGGACTCTAAGAAGTGCCACTTTCTGCTAACAGAGACTTGGAGGGTCACGGCGGCAACTGGCCTCACGTCAAACAGTCCCCGGGCCTCACGGCACACAGTGCCTCTGTACCTGGCCTGCTAGCCCAGCCCTGCCCAGCACGCGGGCTGCCGTCCCTCCCCTCACACCACAGGGGGCCAGCTGCTCCCTTCCTGGGGCCCCTTATTCTGAAGAAAGGGCTTGAGAGAAGGGAAGTGAAACCTGTGGTTCTCCACGCCCAGAGCCCCTCAGCTGTCTTTCCTGTGAGAGACTAAATCTGGCAGCCTTGGTGTCAGCTTAGCTCAGCCCTTCACCTGATCAGTGACCCCAGGCCCCTTTGTACCATGGCACCAGTGACCCCAAGCCCCTTTGCACTGTGGCACCAGGGCCTTTTGCTCAGAATAGCCACCAAAGTGGAATGGAATGGAAAGAGGGCTGTGGAATGGCAAGTTCATTGGATTAATCAGAGGCCTGGTGCCAAGGGCGCTGTGCCCAGCTAGCCGTGGGACTCTGAGCTCATCCCGGCGCCTCTTCGGAGTCCAGGGAGGAAGTCCCAGAGGGCATCAGGGCCAGGCCTGGCATCACAGCACGTTTGAGGACCTCCTGCACCCCCATCTCCCAGAATCATGACTCATCTGCCCTCTTGGGTGTCAGGTTTTCTACTGGAGGTGGGGTCAGAGCTGGGTGTAAGGGCAGCGCTGGAATCTCACAGGTCAGGATATTGGTGCAGGCCCCTGCTGAACCTCCTTATCTGCTCCCAGGGAGCACATGGGCAGGTCGCAGCAGGCCAGAGTCTCTGCTCCATCGCCTTGCAAGCTCGCAGCTGAAGCAGAGTGGGGTTGGGAGGCAGATCCCTAGAGAGGCCAGAGTGAGCCTCCCATGTCCTGCCACTTAGGGTCATATTGCTGAGGGATGGAAAGGGCTTTAGGGTCCTTCCTACCCTTCCCCCTCCTTCTCCATGAGGTCTTGAATCAGCCAAGGCTCTGGATCTTTCCTAAATGCCTGCCTCTTCCTCCCGGGGTGTGGGTCCATTTTTGAGGTCTATTTTCTGTGTATTTTGTGGCTCCCGGCTGCTGACTCAGCTCAGCTGATGCTCTGCTGAGGAAGCAGACACTGACTCAGGAGGCCATCGAGGCCCTTCCCCAGACCCCCGGGGAAAGGGCAGGCTGAGGGGTTCTTTCCATCCCAAGACTGTTCCTCAGGATGAGAAGTGGGGGGAGGCGAGGGCGCATGTGATGTGTGAGCCACAGATGGAAAAGATGACCTTCTGCCCAGTCGGATGGACGAGACCCGGCCTGGGAGGAGGATGTGGATTCCGGCACCAGCTCCCCCACTGCGGCCACGTTCCGGCTGCGGCTGCGTCTGGGCTCTGCTCTAACTGGGCTGCGGCCGCTGCTGCTCCTGCTGTGTTCCAGGCCTAAGAGGACTAGTGAGCGCCCCTGGGACAGGCCCCCCTGCACGGCCGCCCCACACCTGCTCCCACCACTTCCGGTGTTTTAAACACGGTTCCACCTTGCTGCTGCCATGTCTCGGCAGGAAACACAGACCCACATAGAGGCGTCCTGACCTTAGGTCAAGGGACAGTGGAGGTGACGGGAGGTGACAAGAGCAGTGGGGATCGGGGACAGAGGACATTTGTGTGGTCTTGGGGGGCTGGTGCTGAGCCAGCTCTGCTGCAAGGCCTCAGGAGCTGGGACCAGAGAGCCAGGGCTCCCTGAGCCCCGTGGCCTCCAGGCCTCTGTTCCCACCCTCCCCTTGGCCTCCGTCCCAAGGAACTTGTGTCTGGTGGGGACACGTAGGTAGAGAGTTCGGGGTGCCGAGGCCCTGAGGCTGCCAGAGTGGGCCCCAGGGGACACTATGACTGAGCTTCCAGCTGAGGCTGACTTCCTGCTAACCCAGGTGCCTGCTTTTCCTGCAGGTTCCGAGGCTTCATCCTGCTGCTCACCTTCTTCATTTATACCTGTTATCACATGTCCAGGAAGCCCATCAGTGTTGTCAAGGTGAGGCTGGCCTGGCGCTCGGGAAGAGTGCAGGGGATGCTGGGCCCAGCAGAAATAAACTCTAGGAGAATGTTCTAGAGCTCGGCCCAGAACCATCCCTATTCCCTTACCATAGTCATGGAGGTGCCTCCTTCACATGGCCGACCCCTACTTTGAATAGTTCCTAGGGAACTTTCCTGAGCTGCTCCTGCTCCCTTTGACAGCGGTGTTGCTGCCTGTGGGTGGAAGGGGAGGGCTCTGCTCCTAGACTCCCCTTGCCCTTCACTGAGGGTCTGACACGGCCACTCGCCCCTGTAAGCCAGTTCCTGCAGGGGGAGAAGCCAGGGGAAGGAGCAAGGAGACCAGCGGGGAGGCCCTGGTGCTGGTGTGGTCCGGGAGGGCTGGGGGGGCTCTGACGCCGGAAGATGACCCCTGACCTGTGCACCCCATTGCCTCCTCAGAGCCGTCTGCACCAGAACTGCTCGGAGCTGATCAAGCCCACTAACGACAGCCACAGTATCAATGACACTACGTGGTGCGACTGGGCTCCATTTGGTAGGAACAGGGCAGGTTGCCCTTCCCCACTCCCCTCGTCTCCGCCCCAGGAGGAGGTCGTCGGGGCCAGAAAGGACTTCTTGCAGGGACAGCCAAGCACCAGCGTTCTGTCTCTCTCATCTGTTTTCAGACAGGAACAACTACAAGGAGTTACTGGGGGCCGTGGACAATGCCTTCCTTGTGGCCTATGCCATCGGCATGTTCATCAGGTAAGAGACAGGCCGAGCCTGTGACTGTCCTGGGGTGAGGTGTGCTCCCCCCCACTTTTAAAAAAGATTTTATTCATTTATTCATGAGAGACACAGAGAGAGGCAGAGACACAGGTAGAGGGAGAAGCAGGCTCCATGCAAAGAGCCTGATGTAGGACTCGATCCCAGGACCCCGGGATCACGCCCTGGGCCGAAGGCAGACGCTCAACCGTTGAGCTACTCAGGCGTCCCTGCTGCCCCCCTTGACTAACCTCAGGGTAGAGGGGGTCCAAGAGAAAAGGCTGATGCCCCCCCCACCCAGGTAGATAGGAGACCAAGAGGTGGGCACACACACCAGCAGCCCCGGCCCTCCTCGTTTCCTTCCCGTCGTCACCCGGCCTGCGCCTTCACCTAGCAGACTCCTATTTTTAGTAGCTTCTTTTCCTGGAAAGGCTGGACGCTCCCTCTGTTGTTCTCTCAGATGACAGTGGTGGTGATACGGCTGGAATATGGTGTTTCCTGCACCGGGATCCTTCATGTCTGGGGCGGGTGGGGGGGACCTGGACACAGAGATGGCGAGGAAAACCCCCATCCTCTCCTGGGCCTAGGTTAAAATTAGCACAGCGGGCACCGCTTTGACGCAGCAAGCCTGGTGTCCGTCGCCAGGGGCCAAAGGCGAATGAGGCAGGGTACTGCCCTCCGATAACCCACAGCCTGGTGGAGGTGCCCAATTCATCAGCAGCCGGTTCTGTAGCCATGTGGTGGCTCTGCGACAGGAGATGGTGGTGCCACGCTCCCTCAGATGAGGGGCGGGGACCCAAGGGACTGAGTGGGGAGAGTTCAGCCTCAGAGTGCTGAGCTGCACACGTCTTGGGGGCATCCGGGTTAAGACGTCCAGCAGGCATCTGCTGTGATCCTGCAGGGGCAGCGATCTGGAGGGAAGCTACCGGGTGGAGCTGTGTAACCTGCAGGTGGTAGTTAAGGTCACAGGACGGAGGCAAGAGACGTGCCCCAGGGAAAGTCAATGGGGAGGAGTGGGCAGCCGAGGGCAGGGAGGCGAGGAGACCAGGGGAGGGAAGTCCAGTGAGAGGAGCCTCGAGGGCCTCCCAGGCATGTGGCAGGTGACACAGAGGTCCCGGGTGGTCACCTGGGCCAAGCCAGCACAGTGGTGTGGAGGGGGACATGTGGCAGGTGACACGGAGGTCCCGGGTGGTCACCTGGGCCAAGCTGGCGCAGTGGTGTGGAGGGGGACAAGGCAGGTGGCAGATCTGGGGAGCGCGGTGGGTGATTAACTGCAGGTCCACTTTTCCCCTCCAGTGGGATTTTTGGGGAGCGGCTCCCCCTCCGCTACTACCTTTCAGCTGGAATGCTGCTCAGTGGCCTTTTCACCTCGCTCTTTGGCCTAGGATATTTCTGGAACATCCACATGCTCTGGTACTTTGTGCTTATCCAGGTACGAGCCTCCGCGTTGGGCTCAGACCCCTGCTCCATCATGGGAAGGATCGCTGAGGCCGCTGGTCCCAGCCACCCCCAATGGCAGATTTGGGCTGTGAATCACCCCTTCCCAGCCCAGTGCTCCCCCGTTAAGCTTCGGGGCCCTTCTTACCCCTTCTTGGAATCATGCAGGTCATGCATTTGTTTGCTCGCTAAGTCTACCTTGAGCACGGCCCTGAAGTCCCCAAGAATGCCCGAGAGCCTGGGTCTCTGCAGGGAAGGATCTTGGGCCAGAGGAGAACTCTGCCCATGGCACTGGGGGGTGGGCTGGGAAAGGGGGTGCTTGCAGCGTGGGCCGTGGAGGGCCCCTCAGCCCGGACGGGTCGGAGGGAGTTTGCGCACGGTCCAGACCGGTCCCACTGACCTCCAGTCTCCCCGCAGATCTGTAATGGACTTGTCCAGACCACGGGCTGGCCCTCGGTGGTGACCTGCGTTGGCAACTGGTTCGGGAAGGGGAAGTGAGTGTGAGGAGGGGGAGGAGCGGGAGGTGCCCCGGGAGGGCTGTGGGTACCAGGAGGCCACGGGCGGCCTTGTGTATAATTTCAGGGTGAAAGGTTAGAGACTTGTTTCCGTCTTGCTGATTTTCACGTTTAGTTGAATGTTTTAGTGACTGAAAGGCATTGCTGGTTTTCTCATTGATCAGGTTTTAAGCACAAGACAGGCCACCTTAGTTCTGCTTCTTCCTCATAACAGACGAATTTCCATTTTGCAGGAAGACAAAAATGAAGCCAATAAAACTTTATTATTATTATTTTTTAAAGATTGTATTTATTTATTCATGAGAGACACAGAGAAAGGCAGAGACACAGGCAGAGGGAGAAGCAGGCTCCACACAGGGAGCCCGATGTGGGACTCGATCCCAGGACCCCAGGATCATGCCCTGGGCCCAAGGCAGGCGCTCAACCACTGAGCCACCCAGGTGTCCCTAAAACTTTATAATAAATATTATTATTTTGTACTTGAACTGGCTTCTGTGCAAAAAATGAATAAATACATAAGAGTTGATTTCGAGCAGGAGTTTCTCTGGCTCAGCCCTGCTGACATTTGGGGCTGGATCATTCTGCGTCGTGCAGTTATCTTACACATCACAGGATGTTTAGCATCGTCTACCCACCAGATGCCACTAGCAGACCTGGAGCTGGGACAGTTTAGAATCTCCAGACATTTTCTGGCTCCCCTGGAGGCAGAGTGGCCCTGGTCGAGGACCAGTGCTGTAGGGTAGCAGCCGTGGGACCAGAGGGGAGAGAGGGTGGAGGCTGGACATCCTCAGGGTAGGGAGAGCTGCATGTGGAAGCCCCATGGGAGCTGCCCAAGCTGCTGGCTGAGGGGAGCAGGACCCCAGGCCTTGCTGTCACCTGCTTGATGCCAGACAAGCCCTCCCCTTCCTCCCCCACGGTTGTCTTTGGGCTTAGAGGCTGGAGGCAACCAGCTTTTTGTACTTGGCTGGGGCAGTTGTGATGAACCGTGTGCTTCTCTTTTGACTTTTTTTTCCCTCCTTTTTTCCCCTTTCCTTCCCTGTCCTCCCTCCAGGCGGGGGCTCATCATGGGCATCTGGAACTCCCACACATCCGTAGGCAACATCCTGGGTTCCCTGATCGCTGGCGTCTGGGTGAATGAGCAGTGGGGCCTGTCGTTTGTGGTGCCCGGCATCATCACCGCTGCCATGGGCATCCTCACCTTCCTCTTTCTCATCGAATGTGAGTGGACCCCCTCCCCCTTCTCTTTCCAGGGTCTGAGAGAAGGCAGCTGGCTCTAGGGGGAGGATTATAGGTCATGGGGCTGGAGGACCCATGTATGGCCTGGGACAAACAGTGTCTCCGGGCCTCAGTTCTTTCTTTTTTTTAAAGAAGATTTTATTTATTTATTCATGGGAGACACAGAGAGAGACACACACACACAGAGGGAGAAGCAGGCTCCCTGCGGGAAGCCCGATGCGGGACTCGATCCCAGGATCACGGCCTGAGCCAAAGGCAGACGCACAACCACTGAACCACCCAGGTGCCCCTGGGCCTCAGTTTTCTCATTTGTAAAAGAAGAGCCTCTACCTTCTGGGGTTGGTTGCGGTCTCAGCAAGACGTGCAGTTAGGACGCCTGGCCCATCGCTGTGCCTGGCCAGTGCTGGCTGGCTCTGCAGGCGAGCAGGGGGAGGTGACCGAGACGGGACACCCCTCATCTGCCGTCCTCTTCCACATCCCCACGGCCCTCAGAGATGCCCAGCCCGGCAGTGTGGCCACTTTGTGGGCAGAGAAAGTCCACAAGGTAGTAGTGACGCCGGTGGTTGTTCGGGAGCCGGGCCCAGAAGGTGTCTGCGGAGCCCGGGTTCCAGGCTCCCTTGTGCTGGGAAGTAGACTGGCCATTAACTTGGGGGCAGGGGTTCTGGCCTGCTGGGAAGCTTCTTAGAAGGTTGTTTATTTTCAGACCCAGAAGACGTGGACTGCACGCCCCCTCAGCACCACACAAGTGTGAGCCCCCCCAGCCCGACCCCTGCCCTGCTACTCCATCCACGGGGGCTGGTCCCGGAGAGGACTCGGGAGTTGGAGAAGGGCCCGTGCACCAGGCCCTTGGCTTGGCTCCCCTATATCCTGGCTGGGCCCGAAGGACGTTAGTTCAGACAGGAGGGGGCGCGTACCTCTTCCAGCTCAGGAGCCCCTACCTCTTGCACGGGTCGTGCCTCCAGTTGGTTGGAGGTGGCACCTGGACGTGCCCGCAGCACGGGCTCATCTCTGTTCAGGGTGGGCTGGAAGAGAATCAGGACCCCGAGGACCTTGGGAACAGTCCCAAGGAGAGCAGCCTGGAGAGCGCCGCCAGGGGCTCCAAGGAGCCAAGCGCCCAGCCTGCTGCCATCAGCTTCCTTGGGGCGCTCCGGATCCCGGTGAGAAGTTTGTGGGGGCAGGCAAGGGAGAGGCTCTCTAGATTTCTCTGCTGGATGCCGGGAGATGGTAGGGGAGGCTCAGGGTGGTCTACGGCTTCCAGAATTTCTTTATAGGAGGTACTTCGGGTGAGTGGCCAGCTGGGGGAGGTAACGTGGGAGGCTTGTGTTGACCAAGCATTTGAATGTAGGCACCTTGCTCTTACTGAGATTGGCGAGGTCCTGGAGGTGGGTCTGTGTGGTAGGCGGTGGCAGTGCTGGGGGTGCTGAGCACCCCCTGGGACTACCTCGGGGCCTCGGGCCACCTGCACGCCTTTCCCTCACACCCTCTGCCCTGCTCTGCAGGGTGTGGTCGAGTTCTCCTTGTGTCTGCTCTTCGCCAAGCTGGTCAGTTATACCTTCCTCTACTGGCTGCCCCTCTACATCTTCAATGTGGGTGAGTACAAGGGAGGTGAGGTCACCTCTGGTGGGGAGAGGAAACCTGTCATGTGATGCATGGGATCCCAGAATATAGTCAGGATGCCTGCTGAACCTCTCCTGGGGCAAAGGGAGACTTCTTTTTTGGTAGTTGGAAGTTAGCCCCTGGCAGTTAGACCTCATGGACCCTGATTCCAGCCACCTTTCTTCTGCTGGACCAGAGTTGGGAGTTAGGAACTCAAAGTTTTGTTCTGTAATCCTTCCTAACTCCTTCTCTAGTCTTGAGGGCAGGCGCACCCACCTCCAGCCTGCCGAGGCTCATAGATGAGTGGGATTGGTTGGTGCTTGGAAGGTCTGCCTTTGAATGCTTCCCCCAACCCCAGGAAGAGGGCCTGGTGAGCCTCCGCACGGCCTGAAGCCTGGTAGCGAACACTGCTTTCCTGTCAAGGGGCTGCCTCCGGGGATTGATGCCTTGTGCCTGGGTGGGAGGCACGGCCCTCCTTCGGGGCCTGCACTCCCCTGCCCCTGCCCTCAGAGCTCCCGCAGGGCCCAGGCCCTCCACCCCAGGGTGAGCTGCTCCCTCCAAGCCCTGTGGGAGGGCCAAAGCTTTGCGTGCACTGTACTTGCTCTGAACAGGATGCCATGGAGATTACTCAAGGCCAAATCCCAGCCCAGAACTTGCCCAACAGCCCCATCACAGGGCCTCTCTCAAAGATAAAGGGAGCACGCCAGGGAAGCTCTGTGGACACTAGGACTCTTTGTTTTGTGGCCTTGGTGCTGGCTTCAGAGTATGAGTCAACCTTGAGGGTTAGGCTACAGTTCAAGCTTCTGGATATTCCTTTTTCGAATCCTAGGACAAGGCCTGGGACCTGAGGTCCCCATGTGCCTGTGAGTCTCCTTCCTGGCTTTGTTTATTAGCAGAGACTTCAAATGGGTGTGGAGGCTCCTGGTGGAGGCCTCCTGAGCAGAGCAGAGCAGGAGCGGGGCTGGTGGGGCTGCGGCTCAGTGAGAATAGTCATGACTCCAGGGCAAAGGTGGCCCAGTGGGACAGGGTTCTCCTGGGCCAGCCCCCATGTTTTCAGGGGAAGGCTTTTCTGAGAGGTTAGAGCCAACCTGCAAGGGGAGAAGGAAGTACAGGATGGGGTGTGGGGAAGAGAGGGTGTCCGGTTCCAAACTGCTGCAAATTTACTTATGACCCTGGCAGATGACTTCCCCATGGTCCTTACTCCTTCCTCTGAAAATGGAGGCAGTGGGACTGGATCAGGTGCTCTGTAGCGGTGTTGCTGGCTGTGGCACTCCACGACGTTTGCTCCGAGCCCCCAGGTCTGACCACATATTTGTGTTTTCCACAGCTCACTTTAGTGCCAAAGAGGCTGGGGACCTGTCCACCCTCTTCGATGTTGGTGGCATCATAGGTGAGGCCCTGCCCTAATCTGCCTTAGGCTCTATTCCCCTTTTCCCTTGTAAGGGTGCAGAAGGAAGGGACGGGTCCAATGTGACACGACCTGGGCAGATGACATCAGAGGAAAAAGTGCTCCTGCCTGGCTGGGTAGCCCTAAGAAAGTTCGCCCTTGTGTTTGATCTTCCCATAAAGCAATGGGTGTGGGGAGGGCTTCAGAGAGAAGAGCTCTGCTAGTTCTGGGTGCCCATGCCCAGGCTAGTGTTGGGTAGAGCGATGGGGCAAAGCTTGGGGTGCCACGCTAGTGGGAGGCTGTGGTCACCTCTGGAGCAGCAGCGCGTGAACCGGTTTGTGTTCTAGGCGGCATCATGGCGGGACTCATCTCCGACTACACCAATGGCAGGGCCACCACCTGCTGCGTCATGCTAATCTTGGCTGCCCCCATGGTAGGTACAACCTCAAGAGCAAAATGCACATGCTCGAACATACCTGTGCAGGCTGTGGAAATGCATGCACACCTGGGCACCTGTGCACACGCCTGTGTGTGTGTGTGTATGTGTGTGTGTCCATCCCTGTGCTTGCTGGGGGCAGAGAAGCCAAGGGAGGCACAGGAAAGAGATTCAGACTGAGAATTTTGGGAAGGGATTAGCAAGGATCTGGCCTTGGTGGAGACGGAGCAGACCAGCTGCTAAACTTCCTGGCCAAGAAAAGAATAAGAAATTAAGGTTAGATATTAGATAAGGTTAGATATGAGAAATAAAGGTTAGATATTCTCCTTTTTGAGAAATAGGAAACGATAGATGACCACATCTTAGACCCTCCATCTCCAGGACAATTAAAGACCAAGAGGTCTGGGTTTGGGAAGGAAAAGGAGTAAGGTGACCTCTGGAGTTCCCCGGCCAGACTTCTAGGCTCCAGTCTAAGCCAGGTGGCCAATGGGGAGGCCTGGGTGTGACTCTGTGTCTCCCTCTTTCTCTCCCAGATGTTCCTGTATAACTCCGTGGGCCAGAAGGGGATAACCAACTCCGTAGGTGAGGGGCGGCTGCCCGTCCTGCTGGCACACAGGAAGCCCACTGCCTTAGGGGCCCCCCTGGAAGCTGGTTTGGGGGTGACGGTGGGAGGCTCGGGGAAGTGGAGGTTTTCAGCCTGACGCCCGGTGGGGGGGTCTCACCTGCTTCGGGGCGGGGGCTGGCAGTGGCCCATCACCCCTAACCAGCTGTCCCTGTTACTGCCTCAGTAATGCTGATCATCTGTGGGGCCCTGGTCAATGGCCCTTACGCGCTCATCACCACCGCCGTCTCTGCTGACCTGGTAAGTGGGCCGCCTCCCTGGGGCCAACCTGGGGGATGACTCTGGGGGCTTGGTCAGGGCCTGGGGTCTCCAGGCCCGCATCCCTCCCCCCTCCCTGGTGCACAGAGATCCTGGCACCTGAGACCCTCAAAGTCATCAGCACTGGCCCCCCTCCTTTCCTCTCCACTCCAAGCCCCTGCTGCTGCCTTTCCCCAAGTCAGCCCCCCAGTCCTGGTGCTGCCTCTCCACCTGGGCCTCCCCACTCCGCTGTCTCTCCCTAGGGAACTCACCAGAGCCTGAAGGGCAATGCAAAGGCACTCTCCACTGTCACGGCCATCATCGACGGCACTGGGTCCATAGGTCTGTGACTCCCACTCTTGGCTCCTGGCAGCTGAGCCCTGAACCCTGTCTTGAGCGCACTCCTTGGAATGCTGCCCCCGGGTGGCAGGCAGGTTGGGGCCCCTTGCTGGGTGCCCTTCTCTGATGTTGTGTTCTGCGCAGGTGCGGCTCTGGGGCCTCTGCTGGCTGGGCTGATCTCCCCCACAGGCTGGAACAATGTCTTCTACATGCTCATCTCTGCCGACATTCTGGCCTGCCTGGTACGGGTTCTCGGGGGTACACAGATGGGCACCGGTGGGGGTCAGTGTCCTGTCCTGCCAGGCCGGATCCCCGGAGGTGCAGAGCATTGGCCACAAGGGCCTATGGGACAGTGAGATCACCTGCCCTACACTCAGAACCACATTCCCCAAGGGGAACCCTGCCAGATGAGACTCTGTGCCCACGACCTTCCTTCCTCCCAGCCCCCTGCTCACCTAGCACTGGGGACTCCCCATGCATTCAGTGCTAATATGGCCCTCCCCTCCCCCTGTGCCTCGGATTCCCCGCAGCTCCTCTGCCGGTTGGTGTACAAAGAGATCCTAGCCTGGAAGTCATTCCTGAACAGAGACAGAGGGTGAGTCCTCCCGACTGCGGTAGTCTCTCCTCCCCGACCTCTCTTCTTATGGGAGTTCAAACCAGCGCTCAGTTGCTCGGGGCCCAGTCTGAGCCCACCCACAGCCCAGACTGAGGCTGGACCCTGGGGCTGCTCCATGCCCCTCCATCCCCACTCTCGGCCCTGCTAATGTGTCCTCTGTTGTCCCCATGTGTCTCCATAGCTCTAGTCTGGCCCTAACCCACCCGCGGTAGTATTTTCCTCAAGTCCCATGACTTTTGTGAGTATTTCCTTCAAGTCCGTGGCTAAGGTGCCATTCGAGTGGGGCCTGCATGCAAATCCTCTCTCCTCCATGTGATTTTTCCAACTTTCTCTTTCCCCTTGGGGGCCAGCTCCAAGACTCTCCATCCCAGCAGAGCATGGTGCTTGGGAAGTGTTTCCTAAGGAGCTTGAGCTGCCAACTGGGCTTGGCAGACTCTTCTCCTTAGGGAGGGAGCGGCAGGGCCTTGGCTGTACCCCGAGGACAGAGGCAGGACCCAGGGACATCGTTTTCCCTCTGAACTCGGGCTCTGAGCCCTACATGCCTCCTAAAAGTTCACAAACTGACATCATCTGGCCTGTCTGCCTGGGGTGTACAGAAAATGGCAACTAGAATCAAAGCCTTTGGGATAAGATTGAAATCAAGCCTCGGTGGCTGGCCTGGTGTGTTCTGTCTATTGCCCGGTGGTGGCGGGTGTGGAGGCCGCACGTAGAGGCCAAGGCAGAGCCAGCAAGAGGCTGGGCTGCGTGCTGGTGTGGAGGGCAGGCTCTCGCTGGCCTTCCCGCTCTCCTTCTGAGCAGGCCGTTCTGGCTGAGGAGCTGGCCGGAGCCGTGGACCTGGCCCTGGATGGTAAATGTGTGGAAGGCGCCCCTGGGCTCAGGGTGACCAGCCCCACATCTGGGGAAGCACTTTCCCTTCAAGATGTTGTCTTCCAGGTTCTCTGGGAGAAAAACCGAGGGCGGGAGGCAGTAGCCCAGCTCCATCCTGCCTGCCCTGGTGGGGACAACGGGGACCTCCTCCACCTGCCCTCCTGGGCCAGGCTTGAGGGGAGACTGGGAGGGCCCAGAGAGCAGCAGGAAGGAGGGATGAACATTTAGTGGGCATCTGCTCCCCCTGGAATGGAGTCTGACTTCAGACCCGGCTGCTTACCTCTCAGCAACCTCCAGAGGTCGGTTCTGTCCTCTAGCGATGAGAGAATGGAGGCTCAGAACTCATGCAATGTGCCTGAGGCCTTCAGCAGAGCCTGAATTTGAACCCAGGTGTGTGGGGGCTGGCTTTTCTCTGCACTGCTGCCACCCTGAGCTGGGCCTCCGAGGGAGGCCGGTGTGTGGGGAGCAGAGGAGCTCATGCTAGGGCAGAGGGAACCAGGAGTCCCTGGGCAATCCTGACGTCCCTGCTCACTTTCATGTATCAGACCGTGGGCACGCCCTCTGAGCCTCCATAGCCTTCTGTGTATGGCAGGGGGGCACTCACCCCTAAGTCCCTGACAAGGTGATCTGAGGCTGAGACGAGATGGGATCTGTGATTCTGCTTTGTAAAACTGTCAGAGGCGACACCAGCTTTGCAAGGTTCTCATGGTCATCTTGGCTTGCTGTTTGCAGCTGAGGGGATGAAAGGGAGCCCTCAGTGATAGAGAACAGGGGTGAGAGGCAATTACTAAGGGGCCCTATAAACCTGCCTTCCCTGGCCCCACCATGGGGGCAGGAGCTTAGTCTGTGTCTCACTTTCTCTTCCCCCACCTTTCCCCCTTCCTGCAGGTATAAAGAAATATGAAGTCCTGATTGAAGGAGAAGCCTGGAGGACCTCAGTCAATTCCCCAAGTGCTTCCCCGACCCCACCGCCTCACAGGGGAGCGGGGGCAAGACCACGGAAACCACCCCCAAGGACTGTGGCAGCCTCTTGACCTGACACCAGCCAGCCCGGGGTGGGGGGGACTGCCAACACGAGGACTGCAGGGCTCGTGGCCCAGGACTCTGGAAGCTGTGGGCAGAAGGGATGGGGAGCAGAGCTTGAGTGGTGTCTCCAGCTTGGTAAGGGGAGGGTAGGCTCAGATCTTGCTTGTTCAGATTCCAAGAGGGAAGGCAGAGGCCTGACCTGGCCGAGGCCTGGCAAGGGCGTGTCTCTCCTTCCCGTGTTAAATCTGAACCTCAGCAATCGGCCTGTGTGTAGGGGCGGATTTCTGACCCTATTTCAGAGCTGCCCAGCCTCGCTCCCTTCCTTTGTCCACGTGCCGGTTTTCTCATGTATTTCCCCACGTTGGAACCCCTTCTCCCCTGCACTGGGTCCTGTTCTTGACTCCTGACCCGAGTCGATTAAAGTGTTGTTGCTGTATCCTCCAGGGCCAGGACTCGGGAGAGGCAAGGGGGACAAGGCAGGGAGGCATCGCTCTTGGGCTTGGGGCTGGGCCACCCTGGACAGCGAGGGCCTCCGTTGCCCCAGGCTCAGTCCCAGCCCTTGGTGTCCCCAGGGTGAGGTGGGGGACACGTGTCAGGGCAGTGCCGGGGGCGGGGTGGGGGGCATGACTAAATCCCCAGCGTGTGGGGCAGGGATGGTGGCAGGGGCCTGCCAGTGATGACGACGAGTGCTCGCCGCCCGCTAGCCCCGCTCCAGGAGTGGAGGGGCAGAGGGCGCGGTGGGACGATGCCCTGAGCACCCACACCAGGGTGATGGCCCGAGCAGGGAGGCGGCCCGGAGCTGCCTCTTGTCCCCCGTGCTCCTGAGCACTTCTGCCTCCCCGAATCCTGGAGCGCTGCAGGCCGGGCTGGCCCTGGCCCTCCTCTCCGCCGCCGCCGCCAGCACAGTCCGGAGTCCGCTGGCCAGCCGTGCCCGGTGCTGGGTGTCCCGGGACCGCTCGGCCCCCCGCTGCGGCTGTCACAGCCGGCACTCCCTGCGGAGGTGCTCGGGACAACACTGATGATCTGATGATCGGGGGTGGTGGCCCAAGCGGGAGCTGAGCCCTCGCGGCCGGGCATGAACTGGGACACCAGGGCCGGGGCCGCACTCACGGGGGTGCACACGGCCACGGTGACCGCTGTAAGCCTCCGGCTGCCTGACACCCACTCTGACGTCAGGGACCCCTAGGTCCTCGGGTGCCCCCCACCCCGCCCACCCCGGGCCGGGGCTACAGTGCCCAGCCTTACATCCAGCCCAGCGTTCTTGGAACCTTCTTTCAGGGCAGAGGCATCTGCGCGGCTCACTGAGGGAAGCCACTAGATGGTGCCATCGTCCCCCGCAGAGCCCAGCGTGGGCCACGCAGTCCTGCCAGCAGAGACAGGGCCGGGTGCTGTGTTCTCCAACTTTCAGCTCTCTCTCTCTCTCTCTCTCTCTCTCTCTCTCTCTCTCTCCTCTCTCGGCTGCTTCGGGTCAGGGTAGGCTGGCAGGAGACCTCCTCCTCCTCCTCCCTAGCCTCCCCCACTGGCCGGCCTGAAGCCTGTGTCCTGGCCAGGAGGACAGTCCTAAGGGGACCCACCTCCGAGGACGAGATGGGCTGCAGGGACACCTGCAGACAGTATTAAGTCTCCCTCCCCGCCCCTGCGGAGCCTGCCTGGGGGAGGGATAAGACGGAAATTCTGAACAATAGGCGAGAAACACTGGAGATGGGGGGGGGGGCTGAGAGGCATCACCATCCCTCCTCCAGCCTGAAGGAGGGGGGCAGGCCGGAGGGTGATCCCAGGGCAGTTGGTTTGCTGGATCCCCCAGGGCAGTTAGTTTGCTGGGAATGAATGAACGAGAAAGGCGTCAGAAGGGAGAATGAATGGACCGGGCAGGCAGTGTGATGGGGGAGGGGGGTGCCTGGAAGAGGGAGGACGTTAAAAGGAAGGCTGAGCAAGCCCCTACAGTGCAGCATGGGGACCCGAAAAGCAGCAGGATGTGCCCGGCCTGGCTAGGGGGCCGGGGGTAAGCCTGGCATGGGGGGTCAGCCCCAGGTCCCAGAATCAAGGCCTCGGGCCGCAGGTGGGAGTTTGGGGGAAAGAGAGAAGGTGGAAGAGCCCCAGCCCTGCCGTCTGCCCCTCCGCACTGGTCTCTCAGGTCCCGGGTTCCCTGCCCACCTCAGCTCTGGGCACTGACTGTTCCCCGGAAGCCTGCTACCTGCCTTCTCTCCGGGCCTCAGCGCTCACTTGGGGCTAATGCAGGAGCATTACGTTAATTAGTTATTCATTTAATTTAACTTCACATTTGGTCTCAATTAAGCTTAAAGTGTTCTTCCTTATAGATGTTACAATAGCACTTGTAATTAAAAAGCAATAACTCTTTGCATTTCTCCTTTAGAGAGCCATTGGGAGGCTGGGGTGGTGTGCGGTTGCCGTGGGGGGGCAGGGAGGCAAGAAGTAATGAGAAGAAAGGGAACCCTTGGCACTCTGAGGCTTTTGGCAGGACTGAGGTTGGGGGAAGGAGACTCAACACATCATGGGGGTGGGGTGGGGGCCCTGGGGACCGGAGGGTGCTCCTGGAGATAAAGGGGCAGGCCCTGGATATAAAGCAGCAAGGTGGGCAGAGAACGGAAGGTGGAGGGTGGGAGGAATCAAACCTTAGGCATGGGGGGTGGGCCATATAGTCTCCAGTAGGCAGAACAGCACCCGCCCACACCCCCTGCAAGATGTCCACATCCTAATTCTCAGGACCCATGAATATGTTAACTGCAGATGGGACTAGGACCGTGAGATGAGGAGGCCATCCTGGGTTCTCAGGGTGGGCCCACTGTGATCACGAGGCTCCTTATAAGCCACAGGGGGAGGCAAGAGTGTTCGTTGTCAGGTTAGAAGATGGGGCTCTGAGGACAGAAGGGGACGCTGGCCGAGGAATGTGCAGCTTCTAGAAACTAGAAAGGGAAAGGAAATGGGATTCCCCTCCAGATCCTCCCAAAGCTTTATATGAGCCTCGTGAAACCTACTTCAGACTTCTGACCTCCAAAACTGTAAGATAGGAAACCTGTACTGTTCTAAGCCACTAAGTTGCGGTACTTTGTACTACAGCAATAGGATGTTATTACCTGTTCCCCAGTGTAAAGCTGGGGCGATATCCATTTGGAGACAGACAAGCCAAAGAAACCCCCAAAGAGGGCAGCCCCAGTGTTGCAGCGTTTGAGCGCCGCCTGCAGCCCAGGGCGTGATCCTGGAGACCCTGGATCGAGTCCCACGTCGGGCTCCCTGCATGGAGCCTGCTTCTCCCTCTGCCTGTGTCTCTGCCTCTCTCTCTCTCTCTGTGACTGTATGAATAAATATATAAAATCTTTAAAAAAAAAAAAAAAGGATACCCCCAAAGATGAAAAGAAAAAAGGTGGCGGGGCTGTCTATGGAGCATCTGGGACCAGCGTAAATACCAGCTGTGTAACCACCCGAGTTCTCTGAAGGCTGGACCGTGCCACATGCGCATCCTGTACTGTACCCAACACAATGGGAGGAAAACCAGAAAAAGAAACTTTCTCATTCTGTTTGTGGTGTTGGGTCCTGATTTTTATCCCTGCTGTCATTTCTTAGGTCCCAGGAAACTGAGACAAGAGGGTGTGTGTTGGGAGCTGGAAACTTTTTTTCCCTTGAGTAAACGGCAACCACCAACAATGGTCTGCTAGAAACCGAGATCAAGAAACAAAAACCTGCTTGGTTTGTAGCTTCGATTCTTCCACTGGCACCTCTGAAAACCAACCCAAGTATCCAACATTCCAGGTGGACAGCATTTAAGAGAGGGAGGGACGTCTATGTATGTCCTGGAAAACTCAACCTATGGGCTGCTCCACTGTCTCTCAGCCCGTGAGGAGCCAAAGTCCAACAGGCAAAGGCCCACCAAAAACACAAGGTGGATGAGTGCCGTTCTCAGGTCCTGTGTGGCTTTTAACTGCTTTCTCTCTCGGACTCCTGCCCAATCCTCTTTCTGGGTTTTCTGTTAGACTCAGCTGAGCCTTTTTGGTATTTCTGTCAACTAGATTTGCGTTGCTTGACCTTGGTCCCTCATTTTTCTTTCTTTTTATTTTATGGAGCAACATAGTATAATATAAAGTATGTAAAAGATTAGACTGGAGCCAAACCACCTTGACTTCAAACCCTGGCTCCTATTTAACCCTGAGCTGAGTGACCCCACCACTCTGTACCTGGTCCCCATCCAGGACATGGGGATATTAAGAGCACTGACTTCATAAGGGTTGCTTATGAGGATCATTTAATATTTACAAAGCATTTACAGAAATGCTTAGCACGTTTGATAAATATAATAAAAATTGCAATTTCAGCCTGTGAGGAATAGAATATTTCCAAGTATTGGGATGGAAATAGAGATTAAAGATTGAATCCTATGAACTAAAAAAAAATCCCTTCCCAGCCTGAGTTCCTGCACTTCTGTGAGGATGACTCCCACATCTGGAAACTAGTTCCTATGTAACAATAGCCAAATACTTAAAAGTTTAAGCCAAGAAGTTATGATGAAATATTTTTATTCATACTACAGATGCTAATCAGAAATTCTACAATGGAAGTTTTATGTTTTTAAAGACATGGGTTAGGGAAACGATGAGATCAATAGCTATAAAATACTATTAACTAATGTAGAAACAACGAGTTGTTTGTGAGCAAAAAATGATCTTTATTATTATTTGAGGAGTGAAATGTCAGGAATCCTGATGTCAGGTTTGAGCCCCACTAGTAACCAGGGAAGTTTTAACATCCCTTCCTCTCTTTGCCTGTTTCTCTTCCGTAAAATAATTGCAGCAGGTTTCTGTACGCTTTGAAAAAAAAATCAAAGTAAAATAAAAATGCTTCAGCTGAAGCAACAGTGAGATAGAGTTGACAGAAGAGTTTATGTCTTAGAGAACAGAACAAGAAGTCAAGAAGTGGATTCCCTGATGTTAGAATTAAATGAATGGCAGCACACGTGGTACAAAGCATGGACTATGCATTTCCCAGGACCTGAATGTTGGCACAATAACTTTGATGAATTTTTAGATTAAATAGCAGATACCACATAGCAGCAAAGAATGTTAGCTTTACTTCCATTTGTATAAATGAGAAATTTAAGGAACTTGTCAAAATATTACCTGGTTAAGTGTGTCTGGCAGGCTTGAGGGACTTTGTAAACTATAACACGCAGCGCCACCTAGCGGACTGGACCAATGTCTCCGTCGTGGGGGGTGTGTGGTGTCCTGCTAATTTAGCTTTTGTCAGGATATAATTTTAAGAGGCTATGAAATCACCTGTTTTCCATGTAGAACTAACTGTTGATTTACTCTCCCTCTCCACCTTGTAAACAGTGGGGATCACCAGTCTTTCTGCTACAGGATCCCCTCTGGGTAGGGCACAGCACCACCTGTTCTAAGGCCATGATCAAAGAATTATGAATGGGACACTAAGATGGCCTCTATGCCCTGTCTCCAAGGAAGGTGGTGAGCCCAGGGGGTGCCATATCAGACTCTGTAGGGTGCCCCATGTAGGACTCTCAGTGACATTCATGTTTCAGCTGTCTACTTCTTTTTTTTTTTTTTTTTTTAATTTTTATTTATTTACGATAGTCACACAGAGAGAGGCAGAGACACAGGCAGAGGGAGAAGCAGGCTCCATGCACCGGGAGTCCGACGTGGGATTCGATCCCGGGTCTCCAGAATCGCGCCCTGGGCCAAAGGCAGGCGCCAAACCACTGCGCCACCCAGGGATCCCTCAGCTGTCTACTTCTTATCTCAACCTGTGGTTGTTTTTTTGTTTTTTAATGGTTGGCCATAACTGCCTAGAGTATGAAGTTAGAGAATAATCTATCAGTCATTTCCTCACGTAGTGAGATCTACAGAAGGCAGGCCAACCTAAGAAACACTTTGTACAAAGTGTATTTTTACCCTTAACACACAAACCTGTCATTTATATCGTGCAAAACACACATACACATGCGAACACACTCACACACATACACACACACATTAGCTAGCCATGGTGTTTTAGTTTCCAACCTTAACACATTTTTTTCCATGTAGTCATCCAAAACTTCATAGCTATTACCCATTGATCTCATAGTTGGACACCTTTGTTGGGGAATAAAAAAGATGGATTCAAGGTCAGAACCTACAAGTTTTCCCAGATTTGCTTTGTTAGCAAGTCTTTCAGGAGGTGACAAATGGCAGCCTGTGCTTGTAGGAGTCCATGCTCCACTTGGGCTGGCTCAATGTTTCTGCATGGAGATTCACAGGTATCTGGAAGCTTCAGTGCAAGTGTCCAGAGAAGAGCACATAGCCTGACTGCCCATTCGCCCCACTTCCTTCTACATGTCTGCATTCTCCTTTCTCCCCTCCAATCTGCTTGGAGAGATGTTTCTCCTTTCTTTTCTTACCTGTAGGCCCTAGGCCAGATGAAGAGATGATTTCCTTTGAATTTTTTTCTGTGACAAAGCCTTATCTGCAAAGATTTTCCAAACTGAGTAAGATAGAGACAGTTCAAGTGCAGAAATAAATACACCTGGCTTTCATCAGTCCATGACTCCCCCAAATCACCTATTCTTTCCTCTTTTAATTTAGAGCTTAGCCTCTGCTGGGGTATCATCTCTACACTGACAATAGGATCCAGGAGGGAAAGTGAAGGGAGACGTGGCCCTGACTTCCTTAAGCTCTCAAAGTTCCACAAAGCTCAGTGTGTATTCTTTTTAGTCTGAAACAGATCCCAGAGCCTGCCACACCTCAGTGTGCATGCTGGTTGTTATATGACGCCTGGGCAACTTAGCTCAACTCTTTAAGCCTTAATTTTTTCTGCTTTAAAACCAGATGATAACAAATATATTGTAAAATTTAAATACACTGAATTACAAGGGAACTTGTATACTACTGGCACATAGCTCAGCACATGCTCAAAGTTTTCTTTCCAACTTGTTTTCTGGTTCTTAATTTTAAGCCAGAAGATCCTTCTTCATTTAGTTCTAGGGAGTCAGGAGGTAACTTCCAAAAAGGAACCACCCTAGAGCCCCTCCATTTAATTATAATTTTGGTTGATGTGGGATCTGAGACCGGTATAAAATTGTATCTAATCCTTGGAATGTATGTATATTCCTTACCAGCTTTGGAGAAAAAGCTACAAAGATAAAAAGAAATGATAATAACCCCAAATGGATCCTATGACAATTTAAAAAGGCACTTGAAAGCCACCAAATGCTAAAAGAGAAAGAATCCGGAGATTTATAGCAGCAAGACAAGCAACCAACATTTCCATATCTTCTTCTAATACCCAAGCAACTCTCAAATAGAGAATATAGATTGAGAAAGCTGTGGCCAAGACTCTGAAGTGAAAGTCGGTCCTCTGATTGTTTATTGCTTTACTAGAGCAGAGGGAAGTGACACCCATTGCCTGTACAGATTCTGTGGCACCATATGCAAACTGGTCAATAACCAGTACCTGGGTAACTCTTCCAACTCATCCCATTAAAATAATCTTTTGAACTTTGAGTGCCTTTCCTTCCCAAATGATCCCACCCTTTTAACAAAGAATCTTGTGTATTCTCAAAAGGACAAGAGTCTTCAGTCTACTGGACAGAAGAAACCAAAGTGTTCCTTTTCCCAAAATCCATTTACTGATGTCTTGATTGAAAATCTACTGGAAGCAGGTCACTGTTACCATTACCTTTTCAAAACAGATTGAAAACCTGAGGAACAGGTGCTAAGACCACACTATCCCTCTGAAGATGGTGAGAATCATCTCGGCAGGGCCAATTTTGCAACCCCATTTCTGGAAGCCAGGACTCAAGGGATTTGTCTTAGTCATGAATGGATATTTCTCCAATCTTAAGGCATGAAGGCTGTCAAAATAAGGTTCCGAAGAGTACCTTTCTGCTCATCAGTGACCTCAGAAGTGAAGGACAGAATGGTTTGGTCTTCCTGAGTAGTGCTCAGTAGGACCGCAGCGGTTTGGCATAGATTGGCTCCAGGATATGATGAATGAGAACCAAAAACAGGCCTCCAAGGAAGACAGCAGTGAGGAAAGCCAGCAGGACATAGCGGCCAATGAAAAAGGAATCCACAATCTGTAGAAGGAAACATCAAAAATGAAATTACTATCACTTCAGCACCCTGCTTGTGCTCATCTGAAATCTTTGATGAGTGGGCCCAAAGTCCATTTCTATTTGTGACTTCCAGTAACGTCCTGCTCTGAATCTCCTCTGTAAATGACTAAGAAAGAACCTTAACACCCTGAGCTGGAAATATGAGATAAAGATAAGATTAATGAAGGACAGGGAAAAAAATGGCTCAATTTAGAAGGAGGCTCATAAACACTGCAAAGACCTTGGATGAGCTCTTTTATGTTCTGAAATCAGTTATCTGAAAGAGTTCATGAGAAACTTGCTTGCTTGGTCTTAGAAAAGCTCATTTTTGATGTTAACTTTTCTATTATGAATATTTTACTTTTTAAAAAGATTTTATTTATTTATTCATGAGAGACACATAGAGAGAGGCAGAAACATCACCAGAGGGAGAAGTAGGCTCCCTGCGGGGAGCCCGATGCAGGACTCAATCCTGGGACCTCAGGATCATGCCCTGAGCTAAAGGCAGATGCTCAACCACTGAGCCACCCAGACGTCCCTATTATGGAGAATTTTAAACATATAAAAATATAACAGCGTAATAACCCCCATATATGCAAGATCAAGCCCCCAAATCATCAACCCATTCATTGCTGATTCAGGAGAGTTCATTTTCAAAATGGAAAAGTGATTCTTTAAAACTTTCATCAGAAGGGTCCTGAACCCTGACATTCATAATCCAGTGCTCCAAGGCTTAGGTTAAATGACCATTTGACTGAGGCACTGAAATGTTGAAAGGATAGATAACGTGCCCCAAATCATACAGTTGGGTGCCTGCACTCATACTTGAGGCTCCAATGCTGTTGGTCTTTGCGGACCAAACCTATACTTAGAGTTGGCTCTGCCCACCTGCCTACTGTCCGCTGCCAGAGCTCTACTCTTCCCAGATCCAATGAGTGGTGCTTAAATCAGGGCAGGAAAAAGCAATTTAATCTATGAACCTAATGGAACTGGAACATGAACCAAGTGACAGGATGACTTCACAGCTTCAAAAGGGAAGGGACTCCAAAATACCTGAAAGGCAGTTATGGTAGACAGAACTATGGCCCCCAAATGCCCATATCCTAATCTCCAGAAATAGTGAATACATTAGATTACATGGCAAAAGAGAAATAGGGTTGTAAATGGAATTAAGGTTGCTAATAGGCTGACTTTAAAATAGGGAGATTAGCCTGGATTATCCAATCCAGGTGGGCCCAGCATAATCACAAGGGTCCTTACACATGGCAGAGGGAGGTGGAAGAAAAGGTCAAAGAAAGAGATGTAAAGATGCAGGTAGAGTCAGCGAGATGTTTGCTGGCTCTGAAGATGGAGCAAGGGAGCCACTAGCCAAGGGCTGCCTCTAGAAGCTGGGAAAACAAACAAATTCTTCCCCAGAACCTCTAGGAAGGCATTCAGCCCTGCCAACCCCTGACTTTAGCCCGGTGAGACTGCGTTTGGACTTCTAACATACAGAACTGTGAGATAAGACGTCTGTGTTGTAAGCCATAGAGCGGTGGTGATTTGTTACAGCAGCAACAGGAAGCTAATACAGTGGCGATGTCCAGACTACCTGTCAAGTCCTAGCACTGCTCTGATCGCCGAGATCCAAAGATACCAAGAAGGAAAGGGCTGCTCCAGAGATTACCCCAACAGCAAACTTACAACAAAGGTCAGTTTGATAAAACAGCTTTAACATAACTTTGACCTTGGCTCCTGTACCGAACAAGTCTCTCGCGGGCTACATGTTTGCTCGTTTGACACGTTTCACTTTTTAATTAGCCAATTAGCAGGCCTTGGGTGCAGAAGGCCCAGGTCATGTATTATTGATACAGTATTGAGCCAGGCTGCTGCAGGGGCCAGTTCTCAAAGCCTGAAAATGAAAACACCAGTTCTGTTGGCCATGCTGACAGACATATTTTGCTCAAACATCCTTCTCTCCTGGGTCTGTAACTCCTATGACGGAGGATAGAGGGATTGAATTCAAAACAGTATTTTTGGTTCTGCGCCCTTTTTCCAATATTCACGTCTACAGCGGCCCAGAAATATGGCCCTTCATACTCTCTCCCTCTCAGGGAAACAGAGGCGGGAGTCTCTTTCTGGCTCCCACACTTGGTACTTGCACCTTGACAGAGCAGTTTTCAAATGTTGAGAAAAACACCCGCTATGTGTGGAAATGATTCCTTAAATCTGTGTGGTATTATGTGCCATGGACTTTTCAGAACAAATGTCCTCTCTTTTGCCACAATCAGTCCTAGATAGGGTTAGAAACGTGCGCCAATTTTAGTTCAGAACTTGGATAATTTTGTGTACTGTGGTCTAGTGTCGACAACTCACCCACAAACCCCCCAGTTTCTGTCGAGTCCCCAACAATGAAGATTTTGCAGACAGACCTCAGCTTGAATCCTTGTTCTGCCTCTTCCTATATATGTATGACCTTGGGCAAGTTACTTTAGCCTCTTAGAGCCTCAGTGTCCTTACCTATAAAATGGGAATAGCACTATTTCATACTAGTTAGAGTTGTCTTAAGGTTTAAGTGAGATATGCTGAGATATGCAAACAAGGTGCCTAGCACACAACGTCACACACAGTAATCCCTTAAAAAATGTTAGATGAGGCGCCTGGGTGGCTCAGTCGGTGGAGCGTCCTCTTGATTTCAGCCCAGGTCATGATCTCAGGATCCTGGGATCGAGCGCTGTGTTGGGCTTTGCATTCAGCCAGGAACCTGCTTAAGGTTCTCTCTCTGCCTCTCCCCCTGTCTCCCTCTCTTAAAAAAAGAAAAGCGTGAGCTAATGTCATCATTATTACTTTAAAAATGAAAATGGGAGGTTGAGAGGAAAGAAGCTGCTAGAATGAGTGATGGGAAATAAGTGAATACCATTATCAAGATCTTAGGGTAAAGCCAGAGTCCCAGTCAGGAATGTAGTAGATGGGTGGGGTCTCCAGAAGGACTGTGAGTGAAGTGGTAACAATCCCTCTAGAGAGGTGGGTGCTGGAGGATGGGGTTCCAGGAATGAGTGGCAGCCCATCCCCCCAGACAGCCATTGATACTGAATTCAGCTGTCTCTACAACTTCTGCTTTTCACAGAAATGCTCTTTCCCCACCAATCTTCTTTATGGAGAGTACTCTCTTAAAAGCATGCGTGGAGTAATTGAAACACACGGGGATGGACAAGCTTGCCGCTCAGCACCCTGAGGGCATCGTATGCTTTGGCAGGGATCTAGGTTTCTGAGCCCCGACTACCAGGATGGGGACACTTGTATTTCAGGGCCAGGTGCTGTTCCTGTTCCTAAGTCATTTCCTCTTCTCCAGCCCCACTGTGTCAAGTGGTTTTTGGATGCACTGCTCATTCAGCTTGATGCTCAGTGGGGACGCACTCGAATCAGGCATCTGACTGCCCCGTGGTGTTGCATTTGGGAACCAGTGTGAGAGTCTCATCCTGGGTGAAAGGACTGGGCAATGTAAAACTTCCCCTGGGCTTTCCCCACCCGTGTGTTAACTTTATGCTTCCTACACATTTCAGCTGACCTGACGACCTGAGACCTGATGTAGGGGAGCACCTCGGAGCAGGATAGTGGTCTAGACCAAGAGAGAGAAGAGTCATGACTCAGGAGGCAAAATTAAGCCAATGGTTTTACCTTCATTTCAACCTCTGGGGCTGGGACTTCGCTGGCTCGAGGGAAGAGCAGCAGAACTGCTGTGATGATCAGAGCGCCGAGGAACACAAAAATGATAGAGAACCTGGGGTCAAAAGACAGAACGTCACGAGCCTGGTTTACAGATTCCTCTCTAATCAGTTAGGTCTGGACTGGCTCTTCCCTGGAGCCAATATTCTAAGTTCTAGTCTCTTAGGGCACAGAGTCCTGCCCACACTGTCCAGTGAATTAGAAATACTCTCCCCTTCTTCCTAGATGGGTCCCCAACTGGATGCCTTCCTATTGATTCCTGGTGATTTGAGATTCCTAAGAATGGGAATTAGTACTTTTTATTTTGCCTCTGTGCATTCATATCATGAAAAATCAGAGCAGCCCTTCCCTCTTCTCAACTTCTCTGTTTGTCTTTAGACTGGAATACTCTGGTAGATCACGTAGCTCGCTGCTTTGTGTGGACACTGTCTGGCCAGAGCGCGACTCTGCAGTATGCTCAGGGTCAGTGTTCTGAGGCCAGTCCCCAAGAGAGAGCCAAGCCATCGGCACTTCTGCTGTGTCCCAGGCCCAGGTTAGGGCCTTAGGGACAGATGGAGCATGTGCTCTCTTAAGTCTGAACAATTAAGAAAGACACACACATACACCTCCGAGAAATTCAGCAGGCAGAGAATGCGGATTTCCTTTTTGTCCCATCTCCTCCACAGTGAGAGCTGGAAAATAAACCACTTCCCTTCTCCTCTCACCTCCGCTTCAGAGCATAAATAACACCGTCAGTGCTTATGATAACAGGTTAAAATGCAACTCATTCAAACTGCCAGTAATTACAAAAATGATCTTCTGGATTCTAAATGTTTAATGAGCATCAGCGATTTCGCTTCTAATTGCTTTTACCTTGGACTCCCAGCTGGAGAGAATGCCTTACCTGGCTATCCCCGAGGCTCTGGATAACAGCACACACAGCAGCAGCACTAGCACCCAGAGCAGGGCTAAGATGAACACGCCGGCCCCCACCCCGAGCACGGTGCCAGCCATCTGTGGGGGAAACGAAGCATGAGCACCGTGCCCCACTCGGCCCTGGAGCCACCCGGGTACCACGTGCCATGCGCCACCCTCCCTGCACTGGTGCTACCTATCTTCAGCCCTCTCCTGGCTTGTGCGAGGGCAGTCAGACAGGTGCAAATCCAAATACAGAATGTCCGAATTCAGTATGATGAACTTTTTTTTTTTTTTTTAAAGATTTTATCTGGGCAGCCCTGGTGGCGCAGTGGTTTGGCGCCGCCTGCAGCCTGGGGTGTGATCCTGGAGACCCCGATCGAGTCCCACGTCGGGCTCCCTGCATGGAGCCTGCTTCTCCCTCTGCCTGTGTCTCTCTGCCTCTCTCTCCCTGTGTCTCTCATGAATAAATGGATAAAATCTTTTTTTTTTAAAGATTTTATTTATTTATTCATAGACACAGAGAGAGGCAGAGACACAGGCAGAGGGAGAAGCAGGCTCCATGCAGGGAGCCCGACGCGTGGGACTCGATACCAGGTCTCCAGGATCACACCCTGGGCTGAAGGCCGATGCCTAACCACGGAGCCACCCAGGCGTCCCAGTCTGATGAACTTCTGATTAGAATTATCAGAATACAGGTCTTTGGGAAAATTCAGTCTCTTAATAGGAATTAGAAATTTAAAACGCAAAGCCTTTGTTTTAGGTGAGGATGGAGAGGTTGCTTTCTGCTCTGTGTGGCTCACTTCAGATCTGGTATCTGAATTCTGGTTTGGCTTCTCTGATGCAGCAGCAAGCTGAATGCTCTCCTATAAACACTACCGGCTGGGGGCGGGAGGTGGCTGTGAAGGCACCAGGGCCCAAGCACAGGGAGCCCATGTGGAGGCTGAAGCTCTCAGGTGTGCTAAGTCTGAGTCTGAGGTGTGAGCTTTAACTCCCCAGACAATCACAGGACAGATATGTCCCCACTCTACTGTTGAGTTTTTCTTCATGAAAAGGAAGCAAACCCCTAAATGCTTGAAGAAGATGAGAACGATGGAAGAAAAAAAGGAACCATCACTGTATTTACAAACATATTTCATTTACTCATGCAACAGACTTCTGAGGTAGGTCTTATTACAGTTGGGTTACAGAAGACATAACTGAGCTGTAATGTGAAGGGATATGTATTAGCAAACTGCTGGCTTATGATAGAGTGGTGTCCTCTCACAGTTCTGGAGGCCAGAAGTCTGAAATCAAGGTGCCAGCCAGGCTGAGCTTCCTCCAAAGGCTCTAGGGGAGAATGCTTCCTGGATTCTTCTAGAGTCTTGAGTGCCGGGCATTGCTTGGCTTGTGGCTGCATGGCTCCATCTTCCCATGGCCTTCTCCTTTGTATCCCTGTCTCTTCCTCTTCTGTCTCTTATGAGGACAATTGTGGTGCATTTAGGCTCCACCCAAAGAATCTGGTTATCTCTTCTCAAGATCCTCAATTATGCCTTGCAAAGACCCTTCTTCCACATAAGGTCACATTCACAGGTTCTGGGGATTAGGATGTGGGCACAATCTTTGTGACCCACTCCAATGATTCTAGAGCAGTCCCTCCCCTTGATTTTCCCCTTCAGTATCAGAGACAAATCTCAAGCAAATAAATTCCTCCTCAGTCAATGGTTTTCTTTACCCTGATGGCTTAAATACCACAAAAATTATCATCTATGAGAAGCTCTGTTATAAAGCCATTGGAAAGATCGGAAAGGAAGCCCTAGGAATAAACTGACAAACAAACATTTATTCGATCAACATCTATTACGTGCCACAAGGGAGTCACAAGGGTCAGAAGGGTAAACTAGATGTATCTTCTGACAGAAGCTGCAGGCCCGCTGGAGAACGCTGTCATGGGAACAATTATCCACACCACACTCTGATAAGCAGACAAAGTACAGTGGGAACTGAGGAAGTGCGAAGGGAGAAGGCTTCACCCAGGTGACCTCGCACAGGCCCATTTGGGAAAGAATCAGTGTGGCAGGATGACAGGCAGGGGTGGGATGAGCTGAGAGAGGAGTGGTGGCAGATGAGGCTGGGCTCTCACTTGCCTCTCTCACCTAACTTGGGTGCATCCCCCCCTCTTAGAGCACACGGTATCACCTCAGTAACCCTAAACTGTCAAGTGTTTCCCACTTCTGGGTCCTTGTATTTGCTGTTTCCACTGCCTGGATTTAACCCCCAACCCCCAACGAACCTTCCACTATTTACAGGGCTGGCTTCTCATCTGTCTGATCTCAGCCTTAAATGTAACCTCCTCAGAAAGGTCTTCCCTCATGGCTCTTGCTAAACTAACACCTCGAACAATTACTCTCCATCACTCCTTATTTCCTTCAGGATACATTTCACAAACTGTAGTGTACATTTTTACTTACTATTTACAGGTTTACTTTCCATGTCTCCAACTAGTATAGTAAAGTCCACTAGGACAGAGACTTTAAATCTTGCTCACCACAGTATCCCCAGTTCTTACCACAGATTTTATAAGCAAGAAATATTTGTTGGATGAATAAATGAAGCAGTGCTAACAAGTCCACAGAAATCAAGTGAAGGTGTGATAGGATCATTTTTAGCTTTAGAAAGATGACTGTAACTTCTGGTCAATACACTGGACAGACCTACCAAGGGAAGTACCTCATACAACAGTGAACACTTGCTTAATAAAACTGAGCAAAAGGAATTCAATACATGGCGGAGCTCGGAAGCAATAAAGGAAAATCCTGAAGCTATAAATGAAAGCGTAATTCAAAATCTGAGTGGTAAGCAGGAGCTGAGCTTTGCAGGGATACCAAAACCAGCTGCAGACTCTGGAGCAGCCCCCTCTTGGACAGGTGAAGTATCAGACCCACAATACAGAGAACTGGAACTGAGAACAAGGCATAAAGATAAGCCCTGAAAGGACTCATCTGTGTTTGAAATAGGGATGAAAACATTTGCTGCTGACTTTGTTGGAGGAAAGCTGGCAAGTACCTCAGGCCATGAGTGAAAAAAGAATAAACCAAGAGAAATGTGAATCCCAACCCAACACCACATGTGGATGTGGGGTTCAAATCATACTATCAAAGTGGTATGGGAATCTCGAGAAGTAAGATTAACATAAAACCAGTCTAAAAGTGAGAAACCCATAAATGCCCAGCAGTGATAACTGAAACCACTCTGTAAGGATGCCACGCAATCGGCACACAAGGCTCCTAGTAGAGTGGGTATAAAATAAAGATGTTTTCAGATGTACAAAGACTGAAATGGAGTTCACATATGCTTGGGCAAGAATGAAAATGAACCAAGAAAGAAGGCATGGATGGGAGGAGGAATGGTAAGAAAAATACTGGGAAATACTGATAATAAAGATTTCTGTAATGATAAGGACAAATTGTTTGAGGAGTTAAAAACAAGGAAGAACAATAGCGACATATTTATGGATATGTCTCTTCAGGCAAGGGAACCAAAGCAAAAATAAACTATTGAGACTACACCAAAATAAAAAGCTTTCACACAACAAAGGAAACCATCAATAACACAAGGCAACCTAGTGAATGAGAGAAGATATTTGCAAATAATATATCCCATAAGGGGTTAATACCCAAAACACATAAAGAAATTCTACAATTGGACACCAAAAAACCCAAAAAAACCCCAACAACAATCTGATGAAAAAATGGGCAGAAGACCTGAATAAACATTTTTCCAAAGAAGGCATACAGATGGCCAACAGACACTTGAAAAGATACTCAACATCACTCATCATCAGGGAAATGCAAATCAAAACCACAATGAGATATTACATTATACGAATCAGAATGGCTAGACAATAAAAAGAAATTACAAGTGTTAGTAAGGATGTAAAGAAAAAGGAACCCTTATACACTATTGGTGTAACATACATTGGTACAACCACTTGGAAAACAGTATGGAGGTTCTTCAAAAAATTAATGATAGAAATACCATATGATTCAGTAATTCCACTCCTGGGAATTTACCTAAAGAAAATGGAAACACTAATTTGAAAAGATATGCAGCCCTATGTTTATTGCAGCATTATTTACACTAGCCATGATATAGAAGCAACGTAATAGTGCGTCAATAGAAGAATGGATAAAGAAGATCTGGTATGTACACACACATGTACACACATGAGCCGAAACCAAGAGTTGGATGCTCAATGGACTGAGCCACTCAGGTACCCCCAAAGGTTTTTTTTTTTTAAGTAGAGAAATAAACTACATTCCTGGATGGGATGGTTCAATATTAAAAGATCTCAGTATCAATTCAATGCAATTCTAACCAAAATCTCAAAATAAATTTTTATGGAACTCATGGAACTTGAAAACAGATCCTAAATTCATATGGAAGAGCAAAAGCCCAAGAATAGCGAAAACAATTTTGAGAACTAGGATGGAGACTTGCCTTTCTTGTTACCAACTGCCGCAAGACACATTATAAAACCAAGGTAATTAAAACAGTGTGATATGGCATAAAGACACATGGATCAGTGGGATAAAATAGAGAACCCAGAAACAGATCCATGCATTTATGAGAACTTTGTATAGGACGGAGCTGGTTCTGATTCAGCAGGTAAAGGATTTCGTAGATGGTGTTGGGACAAATGATCATCCAATCAGAAAACTAATACTCGACCTCTACTTTATGTCATATACAAGCCAATTTTATATGGAAAGTAATTCATAATAAAACAGCATATGTTTAAATATACAAATGTTCAGGCTGACTACACTAGAATACGTAATGAAGTACAGCAGTCAGATGCTTGCACCTAAACTTAGAATCACCATGAACGCAAAAGCTACAAATGCAGGCTCATGCAGGTGTGTTGTATGGCAACTCAAATACCACGAGCTGGGCTGCCTTCAGTTATGTGATTTTCTCAAGTGATGAACAACTCTTGTTAAAGTTCCAAAACACAAGTAAGTATAATTTTCCCTTGATTTACATTTGAGTTGCATTCCTGGAAATTTTACTATATCAAACTATGCCAAAAAATACATTATGTTTATATGAAAAATGGAGTTAGGTTCTAGGCTCAGATTACAAATAAGTATCCTGTGGGACACTTGAAAATTGTACAGGATGCAGGACAATTCACTGCAGAACCTCTAGCATCCGTAGCCCTGCTCTGAAAACCCCAGTAGTGCCTTCAAATCACAATAATAACCAAATGTGCTCTTACAAATTCCAAAATGACCAACAGGGCAGTACCATCCCCTTGGAGAACCACTGTTCTAGAAAAACTCCTACATAAAGAGACATCTATAAGGATGTTCACTGCAGTTTTTTTCATAATAGCAAAACATCTGAAAAAACCTAAGTGTCCATGAATAAGAGAATGGATACAGTATTATATACTCGTAATGAACACTTAAAATGAATGAATTTGGTTACCTGTATTGATAAGAATGTTATCTCAGAGACAATGTTGAGTGATAAAGGCAAATTATAAATTGAAGCCCACAGTATGATATTAGTTGTGTTTTTAATATTAGAGAAGTAATATATAGGGGCACCTGGGTGGCACAGTTGGTTGTTTTCAACTCTTGGTTTCAGCTCAGGTCATGATCTCAGGGTCAGGAGATGAACTTCTTAAGGCTCAACCTCAGCGTGGAGTTGGCTTCAGTTTCTCTCTTCCTCTCCCTCTGCCCACCCCGTGCCCCACCACCCCACACACTCTCACAGTCTCTCTCTCTCTCTCTAAAATAAGTAAGCAGATCTTTAAAAAGTAATATATATCATTTATGATGTACATGTATACTGTACAAATATAAATACATGGGCACAAATGATGTACAACAGTCTCAAGAGTGTTTGCCTATGGGGAGGGAGGAATGGCAAATGGGGCCAGAAAAGAGAACAAGAGGGATCTGAAATAAATCTGTGATGTTTTATTTAAAAGAAAAAAACTTAAGCAGATGTGCCAAACTGTTAATGTTTCTTAATCTCGTTAGTAGGGCATAGGTATCTGTTATACTACCCAGTGTAATATTCTCTATTTATGAAATTCTTCAGAGAACTCTTAATTTTTAAAGAGGTAGCTGGTGGCTCAGTGCATATGAATTAAGATCAGAGACCAGACTGGTGACCAGTAGGGGACTTTCTGGATAAGGGATGTTGAGGGTCTAGACTCCTGTAACTGTGGAAATGGAAAGGAGTCAAGGGAAAAGGTGTTAGAGATGACTCAGGTTTCCTGCTTCATTGACTGAGCTGATGGTACTACCCTAACAAGATAACTAGTTAATTGCTGATGTTTTGTATAAACTGTAAAAATTACTTGTAAAACTTGGACCAACTCTAACGCCTAGAATACTGGGCAAGTAGTAACTGCAGTTGGTACCATCAGAAACAAGCTCTTCAATCCCCATGGAAGTTTAAAGGTTCATGAGCCATTGGGGTCCATATATGGCATGGCTTTAAAGTAATGAGATAAATATCCCCAACCTCTTATAAGAATGCGGTTCATCACTTTATAACCAAACTGTACATTTTCTGACTAAGCATGGACAGGAAAGCCTAGATGTAGTATAAAGCACTATTGTGGGATAGAAGTGAACATCCAGTCATCTTATTTCGTTTATTCAGTGTGGGGAATACTTGTGATTATTTCCCATACTGGAATAGCTTAATTATTGAGTAAAATACAATTAAAAAAATTAAAATAGTGTTTTGGATTCATGTCCAGGGCTTTTTTTTTTAAAAAAAGATTTTATTTATTTATTCATGAGAGACACAGAGAAAGAGGCAGAGGGAGAAGCAGGCTCCCTGCAGGGAGCCAGATTCAGGAATCGATCCCAAGACCCCAATATCACACCTGAGCCGAAGGCAGATGCTCAACCATTGAGCCATTCAGGTATCCCCATGTCCTCGGCTTTTTTAAACCTTCTTTGAGAACAGATGGTTTAGCCAACCTGGTTTCCAGCATAAGTCCATTTACTTGGGACACCTGGGTGGCTCATCAGTTGAGCATCTGCCTTCAGCCCAGGGCGTGATCCCCGGGTCCTGGGATCGAGTCCCACATCGGGCTCCCTGCATGGAGCCTGCTTCTCCCTCTGCCGGTGTCTCTGCCTCTTTCTCTCTCTCTGTGTCTCCAATCAATCAATAAATAAAATCTTTAAAAAAAAAAGAAGAAAGAAAAAGAAATACTGAGTAATTACAGACATTGCCAGAACATTAAAAAAAAAGAAAAAAGAATTTGAAAACCCTGTTTAGTAGCCGACAACCAGAGCAACAACAGGTCCAATGTCCCCACTCTGTGCTCATGCTGTGAGGTCTTTCTTTGGAAAGAGATTGTCCAAAACTTTCAGAGGCCTGTGCAGTGCACCCCTCATTCATGCACTGTTGGTTCTTCATACCCTTTCTCGCAGCTTTCAGATAAAACTGACAGACAGGCATACATGGAGGTGCCTGACCCCTGCACCCCCAGCCTAACAGACCTAATACACCGCTGGCCCTGGCTGTGGATCCCGTGTGTGAATACCAATGGCCATCCAAGGATAACTTACTGTCCAGCACAAATGTGCATTCCACGGAGGCTAAGTTGGGCCTAGTGCCCTGTGGGAGGTAGATATCTCACCCATTCCCGCACTTTCACAAGCTCCAGCCCAGGAAGGCAGCAGAAAACGGGGATTCCAGGAGTCACTGGCCTTTCTTGAGGATTCACTTTCCTTTATAGCTGTCCCAAACATTCAAATATAATGGGATGAGCGGGGGGGGGGGGGGGGGGGGGGATCACACATTTATTTTTCTACATTATTTATTATTTTTCTACATTCAATCCGGTTTGAATTTTAATGTATTAGGATAATGCTTCTACCTTTGTTAATGAAGTAAAATGCAAGGCTGGGGAGGAAAAAAATCCATGGCGGCGCTACCTAAATGCCTTCGATGTGGCATCATCTCTTAGGGCAGTCTGAGAAAACGGGGACGGGGGGTCGAGGCCGGGGCTCCCAGTGCCCCCCCGGGGCAGTGCAGACCGCACCGGCGGCTTGCGGGGCAGCGGCACCCCCGGACCTGGGGTCTGCGGGTCTGGCGTCGCCCCCGGTCTCATCTTCAGGGTGTGCGCCCGGCTACCTCCCGGCAGGCGGACAGACGAATGTATCTGAATCACGCACCGACATTTCGCTTTCTCAGCAGCACGAGGAAGCGAGCATCCCCGCTTCCCCCGCCCCCGGCCTTGGGTCCAGATCTGCGGCGAGCCGTGCGCCCACGCCCTCCTGCAGCCTCCTCCACCCCAGCCTCCCCCAGGCCGCCTCCGCAGCCGCCCCCACTTTCCTCGCCTCCCCCTCACCTGGCTCTCCCGCTCCCACCAGGTGTCCTACTCACACCTCAAGGTCCGGCCGAGTCCAGCCCCAGGGGCTTCGGTCTCCTTCCGACGAATCACAAGTGGGCTTTCATCCAGGCGCTTCCAGATTCGCTAATCAGCGCGGCTCTTTCAACACCCAGCTTCCTTCGTATTTGCTTACGGCCGCAGCGCCTCCAGGCAACGCCGAGCGTGGCGGGTAGGCGCGTCGCTCTCCGTTGCTCCCTCCGATTGGTCGATGCTGGTGTCAATCACACCGTCTCTTAGGTAACCCGCAGAACCATTGGTCAGTCTGGCGCGGGGGCGGGTTGTTAGGCGGGAGGGAGTCTATTCTCCCGGCCTCCCTCGCTGTTACTATGGAGACGGTACAGCCGGCGGTAGAGCCCGGGAAGGCAACCTCTTCCCCTCACCTCGAAGCCTGGAGATTTGTACCGCAGTCTGGACGTTACTGTATGCTTCGGAGTCTGATGGGCGTCTCTGTTCCCGATCCGGTGGTTTGGGTGGGCGGCGGGACTCTGGGGGCAAGTCCCATTAGGCCTCGGAGAGGTGGGGTCAGGCCCAGTCATTAAGGGTCCCTAACCCCCCACCCCACCCCCCACCCCGGAAGGAGCCGAGGCCGAAGCACAAGTTGCAACAGCATCATATTTTCATTTATCCTTACCTGGCCTTATTTTATTTGGAGTTATTCTTCGGTTAGCTTTAGGAAGTAGACCATGGCCAGGATAATTCTGCTCAAGGGCCGGACCGAGGAAGCGAGGCCAGGGTCCATCGGGTAAATCTGCAGCCACACCTCCAGGCAGCTGGAAGTGGTCCATGCTTTTAGGAGACTGCTCTTACCCAACCGCAAACTAAAACTCGCCATGATCTAGTTCCGAAGCTATGTAGGGCGGGTTAGTCCAAAACATCCATAAATCAGGCCAAGCAATGGAAATAGGGCCGAGGATGCATGCTCCACTGCTGAATCAGGAAGGGAAAAGAGACCACAATCAAAACCAAAACAATACCAAATTTGAGAACTGCAGTGCTTGAACCTTTGACCTCAGACAACTTTCGGAAATGTCATGAAGCAAACTATTCAGTCCTGGGACGCTGAATCTCTGATTTAGGGAATTCAGCTCCTGCGTCATAGCTTTGTGAGTAAAATAGAAGAAGATGACTGAATTCCATTGAATGTAAGTCTTAAATTTACTCTGCTTTCAAGGTTTCATTTGCAGTCATTTGTCTCAGCCCACTATTTCTCATGTGTTCAACAACTGAACCACTTGGCCCAGGGAGGAGCTCTGAGGTTAAGAAAGCCATTATTTTGATTAATTGATTTCCTTGGAATTGAGTGTTAAAGTGTAGCAAAGCACTGGTAGGGACTATGAAGACACAAAAAAATATGTGGCCCCTGCCCTCCTTAATAGGCTGTGGTTTGTTCCTGCCAACAGCATATGAAACAATTAGGAAACACTTTAAGGCAAGATATAACATGAGCCAAACTTAATTGCCCCCAGTAATAATCATACTTCATATTTACAGAGCCTTTTGTAGTTTTCAGAGCACTTCTTCACTTGCATTATTTGGGGGAAATAGAGTTTTGGCTGGAGTTAGCAGGGGTCCTCATGGTATAACTAGGACTAATGCGGGGCCCTGGCATAGAGGGAGGAGTGGAAAAGATGGAACAGAGATGGAAGGGAATCCAGGGGGAGAAAATAGTCTGAACAAAGGTATTAAGACAAGAATGAGCAATGAGTATCTAGGGGATAATGTTGGAGACTGGGCTAAGCCAGAGTAGAGGCAAATAATGAAAAATAAGACTGTCTAGACCACCTGGTCAGGACCAGCTCTGAGTTCTGAATGTTTTGGGGAGGAAGTGTTCAAAAGTTTGAGATTGGGAAAGTTAACCTTCTTACACTTCAAATGATCAAGCTGACTTTAGTGAAATCATAAATTAAGAAGCAGGCATGACTGAGAAGGCACTCCAAACCTCTTACATCTTCCTGAATGGATATAACATTTTAGGTTTCCTCTCACATCAAGGGACCCTCCCCGCAAGCCCCACCTTTCTCTCACCCCTTAACTGGGAGGAGGTATTAGTTTTCTGATTAAATAATGACATTCCATCCTCTCATGGAAATTGAAAGAAGTGCTGTCGCCACAGCGCTCCATCTTTTGCCATCTCTTAATCAGAGTTCACTCTAGAGAAGATTGATTACTTGACTATCCAATCTTTCTCTTTTTAAAAATTGTCTCCTCTGTCAAGTGTTATACACTGCCTCTCCACCTTGCTGCAAATCTCTGCTGTATATGTATTGCTAATACTGTACTTGTAGAATGTAGGCGTCGTCTGTGTACGCATATCATTCGTTTAATTACAATTTTCTTTTCTCCTAAGCAAACCAGAAAGCTCAAGCAAGAACAATACAAACCAGTGCCTAATTTCCTCTTTCTTTAATGTGCAAAATCATTTGTTATGCTGTCAGACAGAGGTTGGGTGGTATGTAGGAGTGATCTCAGAAGGCATGGAATTTTCTTGTTCAGGGATCCCTGGGTGGCTCAGCGGTTTAAGGCCTGCCTTGGGCTCAGGGCGTGACTCTGGAGCATCGGGCTCCCTGCATGGAGCCTGCTTCTCCCTCTGCCTGTATCTCTGCCTCTCTCTCTGTGTGTCTCTCATGAATAAATAAATAGAATCTTAAAAAAAAAAACTTTTTTTCTTGTTCATTTTGTAGTCAAAACTTTTTCTGCCAGAGAGTTCTGAATTTCTGTAATATACATGTTTTCATGTGTGATGATTTGAGCATTCCTATTGGTCTGAAAATATAAGTTACTTAAGTAATTGTTGGTTATTAGCTGAAACTCAAAAGCGACCGTTGTTCTATTCTGCTAATTGGGAAATGATAAACAAAAATTTCCCCCAGTGCAGTTTTCACTTGTTGAACTCAAGTTACTGGCTTTCCAAGGTCATCCAGAATTGCTACCATGATTTTCCAGATCATAATATTTACCTGATGCTATAGACCAGGGTCAGTAAACTATGGCCTGCGGGCCTAATCTGGCCTGCCATCTATTTTTTGTATGAACTGCAAGCTAAGAATGAATTTTACATTTCTATTTTTTATTTTATTTTAAAGATTTTACTTATTTATTCAAGAAAGGCACACACAGAGAGAGGCAGAGACATAGGCAGAGGACCCTGGGCACACTACCTGAGCTGAAGGCAGATACTCAACCACTGAGTCACCCAGGTGTCCCGAACTTTACATTTTTAAATGTAATGTTGGAGAAAAAAAAAACAAAAGAAAAATGTGAAAACTATATGAAATTCAAATCTTAGTGTCTATAAGTAAAGTTTTTTTTTTGGAATACAGGTGTGCTCACAGGTTGTCTATGGCTACTTTTACTTTATAACGCCAGCACTGAGCAGTTAATACAGAGTCTGTATGGCTCATAAGCCTAAAGCATCTACTGATGGGCCCTTAAGAAAAAGATTTGAGGGGTGCCTGGGTGGCTCAGATGGTTGGGCATCTGCCTTTGGCTCGGGGGTCCTGGGATCGAACCCCACATTGGGCTTCCTGCTGCATGAGGAATTTGTTTCTCCTTCTCCTTCTCCCTTTGCCTGTTGCTCCCCCTGCTTGTGCTCGGTCTCTATCACATAGGTAAATAAAATCTTACAAAAAAAAAAAGTTTTAAAAAATTTAAAAATAAATAAAAATAAATTTAAAAAAAAGTTTTGATCCTTAGTATCTTAGAGATCTCTAATGAATTGAGTCCCATGGAATGCTGGATTTGACACAGATTTTGAAAATCATGTTAATAAAAAACAAAAACCATTGATAAAGATAAGTTACTTCTTGTCTAAAATTACATAGTCTATGGACAGAGCTGGTACTAGAATCCTGGTTCCATTGGTCCAAGGTTTCTTTTATCCATGCTGTCTTTTCTCATGTAGAGCTTATCTTAGTTAGGACAAGATAGGTGTTGTATAGTCTGGAGGCAAGGAGAATTTATCAAATCTTTCCTAATTTTGATCCCATGTCTCATCCAGACAAATACAGTACACTGTATTTGGATACTGGGGCTTTCATTATTTCAGCCAATATGAGTTGCCTTATATTTTTCCTTTTTTTCCTCATTTCTCAAAAGATATGTGACTATGATGAAAAACTTTTTTACTTCTGTGCTCTTTTTCTCTTTTAAGAAAATCTTTTCTCCTTCAACAAAGGGATTCAGAGGTGGCTGAGTTTCTTTTCCAGTCTAAGTTTCTTTGGGGAGGCGAGGATGATTAGGAAGCCATGGGACACCCGATTATAACTCTGGAGTCCGTGGATGGGCCATGTATGCAGAGAGGGGAGGAAGAGTGTGAACAGACCCCCTGAATGTTAAGGCTTAGTGGGTATGTGCCTATGTAGGCTTTTCTGGGGAGAGAATCCATAGCTTTTTTCAGATTTTTAAGAGTCTGTGACCCCAAGAAGATTCAGAATTATATATACGAAAGAGATGTGTCTGTGGAAGAAAGCTGCTCAGATGTGTGTCAGGGGAGGCCGATCTGGGTTCTCAAGTCTGTGTGACCTCGGCTGATGATGAGGGGAGAACCCTCTACCCACTTACTTCAGCCCACCCAAGTTTTTTACCCTCTGCCACTCATAGAGGTGATAAAAATTCATCAGATTCGCATAATGGTTGAACTCCGATGGTGATGAAATCCCAGTATAATTCTCTGCAAAGAATGTTCTGATTAATAGAAACTGCAGAGGAACTAATTTTATGAAAATAGCAAGTGGGATTGTTTTAGCTGAAGCAAGTCAGGAGAGCGGGTGCTGAAGCCCCAGTGAAAGATGCAAACAGCCCCATTGTGCAGAGCTGACAGCTCCAATCTGGCCGTTTATTTATTAAACGTCTTTCTGCTGTAAATTATTGAGCCTGGATCCTGGGAGCTGACAGAGCTGACAGGATAAGACAATAGGATAGAAAGCAAACCTACACAGCTTCCTTCAGCATTATTGCAGCATTGTGTCTTATGAAAGCTTCTGCTTTCCCTGATTTGGGGAAGGGGGCGAGTTACCTCTTTGGTAGGACTCAGAAACGGATGAGACAAGTAACATGCTTTTGATTTCTGAATTGTTTGTCCATTCTTACGAGTCAAAATGTCCTTCAGAGAAAATTCAACCTGTTGGCTCAACAGCTGAGAGCCAGGCTTTTTTGTCTATTTTCTAGAAGGTCTGGTTTACTCAGGAAAAAGCCAAATGAAATGTTTTAGTATACTCAGTCACCAAAAGATTGGGTCCATTCGGCTTATTTGAGAGCTGGGAAGGTTTCTTATGCCAGAAGGAGTTTTTTTTTTTTTTTTATTATTAAAGATTTATTTATTCATGAGAGACAGAGGGAGAAGAGAGGCAGAGACATAGGCAGAGAGAGAAACAGGCTCCATGCCGGGAGCCCAATGCAACACTCCATCCTGGGACTCCAGGATCACACCCTGGGCTGAAGGCAGATGCTTAACCGCTGAGCCACCCAGGCATCCCTTGGAAGGAGTTCTAAAGTCTATTCCTTAAGCCGAAGGACAGGAAAAGGCTGGTTGGCAGAGAGGCACTTGAATTCGGATTATGCTAGTAATCATTTGAAAAGCTGGAGTTCTGGAAAATAGGAGAGTAGCTGGGCCAGGGGGCAAGAGGCTCCATCGCCTGGTCAGGCACAAGGCAAGTGATAATGGATCATTAGTATGGATGCCTAAGGGTAGGGCCATTCATTCCTATGTTCATTCATTTGACAAATATTTATACTGAGTATCGCTGGTTGCCTTGCACTGTTCCAGACTGTAGGGATAAAGAATTAACAATAAAAGTCCCTACTTTCATGGAACTTACATTCTAGTGGAGGAAGCCAGGTGATCAACAAATAACTATGTAAAATACCAGCTGCTTTCAAGTGCTGTGAAGAAGAAAAGCAGGATAAAGGAATAAAGAATCATGAGGGGCATGTAGATTGAGGAGTGCTATTTTATATAGGGTCATTAAGGAAGACCTCTCTGCAGAGGTGGTATCTTAACAGCAGCCCAAAGGAAGTGAGAGAGTGAAGAGCCAAGAGCCAAGCAGACAAAAGGCCCTTAGGGGAAAGGTCTGTAAGCATATTTCTAGAAGAATGAAAAGAGGCTGGTATGGCTAGAGTTGGAGAAGTGCACAGGGGGCCTTGTAAGGCTTGAGCTTTCCTCTGAGTGAAATAGGAAGCCATTTGGAAGATTTTTGAGCAGAGGAGTGACTTGTTTTGATTTGTCAAAATCAACGATGGAATGAGTCTACCAAATACCAGTTAGTGCAATCTGTGGTCAGAATGGGGCCTGCTTCCCATAATGCCAAGCCCTTAACTAGCTTTTGGTGATTCCTCCCCAGAATGTGGAGTGAGAAGGCTCATTTCATTTCTCCTCATCACGAGTGGGGGTGGGATTTCTTTGTTCTTTGTAAAATGGCATCCTCTCCTGGAGAGTGCCAAGGGTGATGATAAGGTGGAGTTTAATGTCCCTTTGTTCTCCTACCGACTGGAAGGAGGATATAAAGCTTCAGACAGCAGGAGGATCTGTTACCACTGTTGCCACTGGCCCTCGCCTCTGGGTCCAGGTGTTCTTTTCTGCAGAGCTGACGTAAAGCGACCAACCAGCAAAAGAAGGATTTTGTGAGTTCTCATATCCCCAATTCTTGGGAAAGGAGAGGCCAGCAGCCTGAGAGGCACACACCAGGCAGCTGCAGGAAGGATATATATGGCAAAACTCAGCTGGAGCCTCTACAGGAACATTTGGAGGGTGGGGGAAGGAAACTCACCATGCTTTATGGGAAAATGTGAGAGTATTAGAAGAACCATGGGGTTTCTGGATTAGCAGATGTCTTGAGGCATTGTTACAGCCCATGACAGGCCTGAGCCCTGTGCTTCCTTACAAGACGTGAAGTTCAGGGTGCTGGAGAAGCAGCGGAAAAATGCTCCCATTCAGCTGAGGTTACACCAGTGAGCACTCTGTCTGTTCCATTTTGGAACAGGGTCAAACTGAGGTTGTAGGTAGTGCAGCCACCATCCATGGGCTTTGAGTGAGAGGAGATGGCCGGAATGGAGGGATTTTAAAATATGGACACAATTCTTATTTGAGCTGCCAGCTACTCAAATTGAAAGGCTTTTTATAGGTTGGTACTGTGTTCTGTGATTGAAAGACCTAATACTTACAAAGGAGATCTAAGAGGTAAAGCAGGATTAGGAATATAATTCTCTCAGAAGCACACAAATGCCTAGGTATGGCCCAGCTTGAGAAGGTAGTCTCATAAATATTCCACATTTTTTATTGGCAAGGATCCCCGTCCATAAGGAGGACAAGAAGTCTTGAGGCTTCAGTTCTGGGATTTTCTGCCCCAGAACCCTGTTTTGCTAACCTTTGGGGGCATCATGCCAGACTATCCTCAATAGAAAATATTAACATGAGTTTGCTACACAAACTCAGAGGCCCTGAAGGCAGTGGATGTGATTTAAGTTAATCTAATAAATAAATGATGATAAATAGAATTGGTTCTTTGATTGCTTTGCCCATGTATTTCCCTAGTTGAGAAAAGAGAGTCAGGGAGCATGTAAGTGGGGGGACAAGGAGAAGAAAGGGAGGGAGTGACAAAGGGCAGGGAGCTTGACGAATGAAGACAGTGAAGCCAAATTTCTTAAGGAAAAAGAAAGCACTATTTGTAATTATTTAGGTGGTCCACGGTTGAGAAGGAAGGCCATTCCCTGAATTGGTCATTTCTCTGACCCCTCATTTCTGGAGATGATGGCCCATTTAGTAAACTCCAGATTCTCCCTGACTCTTTGATCATGTTTTGACCTACGGAATAAAGGCCTGATGCAATTCACTTCAAAAACTGAACACCTGCCATCGGTCAGGCAGTGTTTTAGAAATGGGAGGTACGGAGATGAGACATAGTCTTTTTTTTTTTTTTTTTCAAATGGTTCACATTCTACTATTTGAGACAAACAAGAAAAAACACTCTGCAATAAATTAGGCTGCATCACAGGGCAATCTGGGGTGCTTCCTGAGTACAGGGCAGGAAATAGAGGAGTCAGGGAAGGTTGACAGGTGAACAGGGTCTTTATGGATGACCAGAAATTAGCCACAGAGGATATGAGGGAAAGAGTTCTAGGCACAAGGAACAGCACATGCAAATATTTCGTGGTATGAGAGAGAATAACAACTAGGGGACAGGTGAGGAGTTTGGAGTATCTATGGTGTGGAATGTGCTGGGGATGAAGACATGGGGGTGGGTAAGAGCAGAAGATGAAGGGAGGGGTGGCCACTGGGATCTGTGTCATGAAGGACTAGTAACGTGATGAGGAATTTAGACATTATCCTGCAGGTTCTGATGAGCCACTGAGAGATTTCACAGGGAAGGTATTTGTATTTTGTGTATAGAAACAGTCTCTTCCACAAGTCTCTTACAGATACCTACCTAGTTATCTGGCCTGTGCTAGAACCTGTTCAGGGTTGGAGAGCTCTCAAGCTCCCAGAGCTACCCACTTGATTGGTGGACAGCTGTAAATCTTACAAAGGTCTTTCTTACATTGAGCCAAGCTCTGCCTCCTTGTAATTCGTACTCACTGTGTCTACACAGTGCCATTTGTAGCAACGTGTAAGAGGCCACTTTTAAAATATTTGAAGATACCAATGAAACCTTCCCTTAGTTTTTAGCTTTCCAAGTTAGGCCCACACAGAGTTCCCTTGTTCCTGATTTATTTCATCATATATAGATTCCTTCACCATCTGGATAAACTGCAGTGTGTTTGTTTGTTTGTTTGTTTGTTTGTTTGTTTTTAGGCTGGGCTTGAACTGTGGCTTTTTAGAGCATCTTTTAGAATCTGGTGCTAGAATTTCTCATAATATGTCACATAAGCTTGGAGTACAGTGAGACTATTACTGCTTCTTTTGAGCTGGACACTCCACGACTGTCAGGGACTTGTGTCTTTCGATTGTTACTGGTCACATCTCACTATTCACTTTTAAAGCTTATGATTAACTGAAGCTTCTAACTCTTCTGCACATTTATTACTGCCAAGTGAAATCTCCACCCTACTCGGTATGTGCAATTTATTTTTGAAATCTAAATATAGGACTTTACATTTACTTCAATTTTATCTTGTTAGTTTTCCAGACTACTGGATTCCAGTCTATTACATTTATTGTTAAAGTCTTGATTCTTTTCTATATGATATTAGTGGGTCTCTGTGCACATTTGATAAACATTCTTTTTGTATGTTAATTCAGATCATTATTAAAAATGTTGGATAAAACCTGGCAGCATTGGAAACCTCCTTCTTGTCTGGGTATGTGTTCAGACAGCTTCAGTTTTGCCTAATGACCCATTTTACAACATTATTCAAAATGATAACTTTGAAGATATATGCATTTGCCATTGACTCCCATTGAAATCAAATGTTTACTGTTGACCCCCTCTCTGCTAGGTTCTGTGTTAGGTGCCAAGGATGCAAAAATGATCAAGACATGGTTCTTGTCTTAAGGAGCTCACAATTTAGCAAAGGTGATAATCACATATACTTTAGCTCCAAATTAATGTGTATATAATTAAATATGCATTACCTCTCATTTATATTAGAGGTACATATGTTTTTCAATGTACTGTATAATAGGTAACATGTATATTACATCATTAACAGTGTAAGCAAAGTTTACAGAGGACCTGGAGCAAGAGGAGATTACTTCTTCATGGGGGAAAAAGGAGAAAGGAAATCTTCACCAAAGAAGTGACCTTAACGGGCCTTGAAAGATAAGCGAGATTTTGGTGAGATAAGTAGAGCATGGAGATAGGAGCTGTTTCCAGTGAAGAAACGAGATAAGCCAACCGTAGAGGAATGAAGAGGAATGAATCTCTTTGGAATGGTTCAGGAAGAGCAAATATCCTAATGTGATTGGAGTGCCAGGTTTAGGGACAGGAGTGACAGGAAATGAGGCAAGGGAGTGTGAAGGGTCTCAACTACCATGTTAAAGACTTGGAGCTTTAGTCTATAGCCAACTCAGAAGTCTTTAAGAAAGAGAATCAGTGACATGATCTGATTTATCAACTTCATAACTCTACTGTACAGGGAAATAAATTCATTTGGGCAAAACTCACCCTTGGTGAACCTGTGTTGGCCCTAGTAGTAAGTAGTAACTGACTGTAAGCATCCGTTTAATAAGCACCTCAATCTTTCTGTGTATATGTTTTGTTCCTACTTCTTTAGCTTCTATGCATTTCCTGACTGCTGCCTTGACCTTTGGCCTCTTGCCTTTTTTTCTCCTTAGGCATTTGTGTTCTGCATTCTGTTGGTCTATTTGTTCAGCCACAGCCTGCTCTGACCTTTACTACTTAACGTGTCCTGTGGCTGTGGCTTCTGAGCCCCAGCAGTTCTCTGACCCTCAGAGCTGGCCTTGCCTTCATTTTGGATTGCTCATCTGCTTTCATTTCCCTGTGGGCCCAGTGACCTCTGTGTGTTCTGTTCCGTCTTGGTCCAACCTGGTCTCATCCTTTGTGCTACCTTTGTTCTTCTATTCTAGCTCCCGGACCTGCAAATTGTATCTGTTTGTTCACTGTGGTTTCCATTCTGGTGATAAAATGTAATCTTTCCTTTCTGGAAGCTATATGGTACCATTGAAGAGACAGGACTAACATACAAGAAACTGTATTACTTACAGTTGTTTGACTAATTGGATGTATGAACTAGAGGTGTGTGAGTTTAGAGAAAAGATAGAACTGGGAAATTCAAGAACTTTGGGAGGAATGGTCCCTTCTAGTCACCTCCTTTCTTTAAACAGGTTTAGATACTTGAGACACAAGCCTTTCTTTGGAAGGAGGGGAAATTAGGGCGAAACTTCCTCTGGACTTCCCTGTGATTGGCTTGAAGACTGCCTATCTCAGAGGAGCTACCTTGTCTGTGCCATCTAGTGGTAGTTGCCACCAGAAGCCTTACCCGCCTCAAGGAGAGAGCAATTTAACGCCATTTCCAACTTAAGCACCATATCTACGGGGCGTGAAATTAGTTCCAGCAAGCAGCAAATTTGCTGCTAATAAAAATATTTAGCGATTCACTTGTCTTTAAATCAGCAGCAGAATATTCTTTTACTTGCATCAATGCTTGTTTCTTCCAATTCTAATATTTGATAATCAAGCTCACGTTGTTTAGCTAAAGCTGTGATATAGCAAGTTCTTCCGCTCTGCAAAAATTTGGGTTTCCTAGGAAGGAATTTTTATCTTCCTCTTTTGGTCAGAAATAGGCCTCGATGTTCTTTGGATCATGGAGATGGAACACTTTCACTGGGCTGGGGGTCTAGGAAATAAGTTTTCATTTTCTTCTCTGTGCCAGTATCAGCCCCCGACTCGTTGCATGTGGAGAATCTGGGGCGCTAAGAGAGGATGCGATTTCCATCTCATGTTTAGACACAGCTTTACTCTGTCTCGGTGCCAAACGCATTTTAATTTCTTTTCTGTCTCTTTTAGCCTCTATCTACTTCAGAGTGAGGGTAATCTCAATAGTGAAGAGATGCTGTAAGATATTAAAACTTTTTTCATTTATTCAACAAATATTAACTGGGCACCTACTATATCCATTCCTTGTTCTAGGTCCTTCTTTGGATCGGAACTCTTCCAAGAAGCCTCTGTGATAGCTAGGTGAGAGGCTGACCTGGCAGGTGACACCTCTTCACCAGGTCACTGGGACAGTGGATCTCATAGACTCCCCTATTTTTCTTTTCCTTATGGAGTTCCTAGAAGAAACAAACAGCATCAGGCATTCTGTCTCTCAGCACTCAGTTGGCCTAAGGGTCTAAACAGATCATTTCAAAGTCCAAATAATTTAAAGAGAGTAGAGGTGCTCTGGGGACTCTGTGTTCTGCCCCATAGGAGCCCTGGATGGATCATCTTTCTTTAGCTCCTGGTAGAAAGCAGTTTTGATCATCCTACAGGAAATCAAGATGTGAACAGCTTCAGACATACACAACTATATTCTTCTCAGAAATCAGCCAACAATGAGATACTGATGAAAGCAGGCCTTCTTGCTTAAGAGAAGGACCCAAGAAGACCTGGTAAAGGGGAGTTAGAATCAAAGACTAAGTAAACCAGCTAGCTAACACTAACTTCAGTGTTGGAGCACTGGAGGGGTAGATCAAAGAAAGGAAATGAGAGCAGGGAATGACACTTGGCAGTGACCAAGGAACTAAACATAGAGACTTGGGAAGGGGAGAAGCCCTCTGTGGATAGCCGTTAGAGGTGCACGGGTTTGGGGATCAGAGCTTTGGGGTTCTGTCCTTGGCCTTTTTTCTCAGGTACCTGACTGATAAAACTCCTTCTCCCCCTTGATGTCAGAGGGAGAACAGATGAATTTTACTCTCTGTCCCAGATCCTCTTACTACAGCATGAGAAGATTGAGCTGATGACTCTTGTAAAGGACTGAGAGACATTTCCCAAAGGGATTCTATGATGAAAGCCTGAATTTCTGGAGAGCACAACAGCATGATGCATTTAAGTTAGACAAAGCAAGGTTTTTCTAATGGAAAGGGAGATAAGACCAGATTAAGTGAAACCACTTGCCCTGAATAAGATTTGTAACCCCCCTCATGCTCAAATCTCAAAATCCCAAATATCTGTTACTTAGTGAGGGTCAACTGAAGGTCCTGAAGTGTTTGAAATCATGATGATTATATCTTAGCTACAGAGTGAACAGGAATCATCAGATGTGAATTATTGGGGAAATACAAAAAATGATTAGAAGAATAAGCTCTATCTAAGAAGTACTTAAACAACAACCAGAATCACAATCGAGGGGGGAGAACCCCTAAATAATTTAGTAATTAAAACAGAAATAAATAAGTTCTCCAATTCTGAACCTTTCTCCTCTGTCAGTATGTAATCGAGAAAGACTTCCCGATGGTGCGAGTGCAGGACAAACAGGTGACTCAGAGGATGTGGAATGAATGTTGGTCAGGGCAGCTAGGATGGAGCAGAGCATAAGGCCCCTGGGGCAGCGGGGGACATAAGGAGCCAGATGACAGGGCCAGGAGAAGAACTGGAGAGGAAGGAGGGAGCTGGAAGATGGGAGGCCCAGAGTCCTCTGTGAACCCCTTGACCTAAAGGCAGAGCTGACAGAGGCTGGGGAGAGGAATGCTGTGTCGAGCAGGGATGCTTCTTTCTCTGCAGGGTATCCTGGTCCCTTGGGGACCTCCTAGCTGCTTCTGATCTCAGCGTCCTTCAGGTAAGCTGTGTGCTCCTCCATTTTCCATTGCAATAGCCTTGCCTCTGCCAGTTACCACAGGCAGGAGGTCTCAAGCCTACAGCCCTCTTGCTGTCAGGAGCCAGAGCTGGGTCAAAGGTCAAGCCAGTTCTGAGGATGGATTAATGATGCTTAAAAGTGTCTAATCCCCATCTGTTGCTTGGGCATTTTTCATAATAGCATCAATCATAGGCCAGTCAGTAGGTTTCCCTGAGTTCTTGAATTAATGCACATACAGGGGAGAAACTTAGTGTTTCTGCCAAGTCCTGATGAACACAACCCTAGGAGGTTGATAATTCCAAACCTAGGCTGAGCAGAGCATATGATCAGGGATTAATAGTCAAAAGGCCTTGATAGATAGAGTGAATAATGCTCAGAGGCATTCAATCACTCTGTAATCTCAGAAAGAGGGGCATAGCTAACTTGTTGGTTCACAAAACAGACTGGCCATCTGCAGAATTTCTAAGGGATTAGGTTGCTGATCTCATTCAAAGTAGTTATTTCAGAGGTCATACATCAAATACTTGACTTCTCTCTGAGGAAATCTTAACCACCTTCCTAGCACTTAAGATTTGGATTGTTGAATTCAAGACTGAGTCCTGTGTATTAAGGGGACAAGATATGTATGGTGCAGAGCTGTCAAAAAAAAAAACACCTTTGCTAGGAAACACCCACGTTCCAGAATTGGGAGGTCTTTGGAAAAGTGTCAAATGAGAAATGGAAATGATCATGGAGCTCCTAAAGGCACAGCATCCTGATAAGAATAGATACTCATGTTAAAACTGCCTGTATTTAAATCCTTTCTTTACCCGTACTGGCTGTGTGACTTTGAGTAACCCACTTAACCCCTCTGTGATTTTGTTTCCTCAATGGAAAGCCAGAAAAAAAGGTACCGACCTCAAAGATTTGTTTAACATAATAAATGTTAGATATTTAAACCTTTAGCAATTGATTACAACATGACAAATGTTTGTAAAGCCCTTCAAAATGAGACATTCTATTTATATAAGCTCTCTCTGCTTAATGTAACTAGAAAACTTCAGAAAACCATACCAATTGGATTCAAATTTATGTTATTTAAGCTTGGGTTGGCCTGTGCAGCTGCTGAGCAATCCTCCTACACACTTCTTGTTGACTGCCTAGTCAAATCGCTTCAGTAGTTGTTCTAAAGCATGGTTTTTCAATCCTGGTACAATTAACATTCGGGACAGCCTAATTCTTTGTTGTGGGGAGCTGGCCCGTGTATAGCAGGATGTTTAGCAGCATCCTGACCTCTGCAAAATGCCACTAGATGCCAGCAGCACCTCCTCCCCCACTGTGACAGCAAAAAAAAAAAAAAAAAGTCTCCAGATGTTGCCAAAGGTCTACTAGAGGAGGGAATGGAAGAGGGTGGCCAAAGCTTTTCCAGCTCCTTCCAGCATGCAACCCCACCTACAGATACCTACTTTCATTTGATGGTTTATGCCTCCCTGTTTTCTTAGAAAGAGATCATCCAATCTAGGGTTTTTCAATGTCTCTTTCTTCCCTTTCAAATTTTATCTGGATATCCCCTCCCCCATCCTTTTCCCTTCTCCTTTGGTCTGAACTTGTCTCTTTTTCACAACGAGTTGTTGCATTTATGTCCTTTTTAGAAGTCTGTCCAGGTACACTGGTGCTCACTGCCATCAGCCAATGTTCTCGGCTCCTTTAGCCATTGTCACTGCCTGGCCTCCCCCTCAGTCTAGACGCCGGCTCCATGACTTCTTTTTATCATTAAACACCTTTAAATACTTAGCTGTCCTCACAAAGCTAGCTACCAGCCTTTTTTTTTTTTCCATTTAAATCATCACGTTTCTCTGAAAAAGCAACAACTAATATTTGTGGAGCCCTTATAGTGTGTGAGGCACTGTCTGATAGATTCCATTCCCCAGCCCACACATCACCTTTCATGCCCGGCACCTGGCTGTACCCCTTCCACTCCAGGGCACTGACTTTCCTAATGATCACCTAATTGCCAGACCTAATGGCCTTTCCTTGGTCTTCACTTCTTTACTTCTGTCTCTGAACACTGTTGATCATCCCTTGGTTAACTGTTTCCTCCCTTGGATTAATTTCCCCGGGCGTTGGTTTGATTAGCTGAATATCAGCGGAATTAATTTAAGTGATTTCTGAAACCCAGAATCTCACACATTTGAGATGCTCCCAGCTTCTGTTTGCCAGAGAGCTGCAAGCAGAATGCTGTACCTCTAGAAACCACACAGGCACACTATAGGGGGTGCAGCCGAAGGGACCCCACCACCCAGAACGCAGCAGAGGCCACCTCTGGCTTCCTCCCAAGCAGCTGACTTTGTCCAACTTTGCTGTTTCCCCAGACACTGCCATTATTGTAACCCAGGCTTAAACCTGTGGGATGATTTTGTTTGTTTCTTGTTGGTAGGCTTCCCTTCCCCTTGCTCTCCACATTTACTGTGTCCTCAGGCCAGCTTCCACACCTCCGAGACCCATCCCCACCAGCCACCAGTGTAACTCAGGGCCTGATGACCTTTCTGAAATTAAAGGTCTCTTCCGGTATCTAGTCTGTATTTTCTAAACAGCATTATGCTTCTAATGCTTCATTCCACCTCCCCAACTTTGCCAACATCATTGCCTTCTTCCTCTGGCAGATGTTAATTTAACTCTCTAACACATTCCAACACAAAAATACCCACTTCTCCCTCGAGGCTCCTAATTTAGTTACTAGATAATTTTTGGTTAAACTGGCATTCAGTATTTATAGTATTGTGACTGTGGAAATATTGTAGCTAAGCCCTGTCATGTACTATGATTACGTTTCCTTTCTGGTATGTATTATTATTATTTTTAAGTTAATACTGGTGTTTTAAAAACTTGCCTAGTTTTATATGTGCCTATCACCAACTCTGCCCCAAATTTTCTAGAACTATAAATTCCCTCCAGTCTGGCCATGGGTATCAGACCGTTTATCAGTTCCATAGTGGTTCACTTTTATTTTATTTTTCCTGAGATATGCCACCCAAATCATTTCTCTTCCTGCTCCAATCTGGACAGGTTGGTCTTAAGGCCCATGGCACCTTGCATCAACACTTTGGGAATTCCTTTTGTTCCTCGCCTGTGTGAGTTCTGAATTCCTGGGTCTCATGTCTTCCTCTTTGCTAGTTTACTGCCTAATGATACTTGTTTCTTCTCTAAGCCTTCATAGAAAGGATTTACAGGAAAAATGTTTTAGTATTTGCATTTTTCAAATGTTTTTGTCAACTCTGATTCCTAATTTGTCAAGGTATGGAAATGTTAGTTAAAAGTCACTTTTCCTCCAAATTTGTGTATTTTATTATTTTTTAAGTAGAGCCCACACCCAATGTGGGGCTTGAGCTCAAGACCCTGAGACCCTGAGGACAAGAGTCACACATTCTACAGACTCAGCCAGCCAAGCACCCCTTAAAAATTTAAAGACGTTGTGCTACCACCTCCTTTATATCTAGGTCTGTTTTTAAAAAGTCTAATGCCATTCTGATTCCTATTCCTTTATCTGCAACCTTTTTTCCTCCCTGGAAGTTTTAAGGAATCAATCTTGCTTCCTTCTTTCCTTCCTTTCCTCTCTCTCTCTCTCTCTCTCTCTCTCTCCTCCTTCCTCCCATCCTCCTTCCTTCTCTCTCCTTAATATATAAGCTTTATTGAGCTATAATTCATATATAATTCACTCATTTATAAAGTGTACCATCTATGGTTTTTAGTATATTTACAGAGTTTTGCAACCATTATAACAATCAATTTTAGGATATTTGATTATCCCCCAAAGAAACTGACCTTGTACCCATTAGCAGTCTAAACTCTCCTCTCCTCAAACCACCTCCACTACAGCCCTAGGCCACCTCCAGTCTGTATCTGTCTCTGTGGAGTTGCCTCTTCTGGACGTTTCATAGAAATAGAATCACACACTATGTGGTCTTTTGTGACTGGCTTCTTTTACTTATCAAAACATTGTCAGGGTTCCTTCGTGTTGTAGCGTGTCTCAGTACTCATTCCTTCGTATTGCCAAATAATATCCTGCTGTATGAATATACTGCATTTTGTTTATCCTTAAGGAAGTTGATGGATATTTGGGTTGTTTACACTTTTTTGGCTATTTGAATAATGCTTCTGAGAATAGGGTTTAGTTTTTACCCATGATCTTCCATAATTTTGCAGTAACAATATTTGGTGCCACTTTGTCATTTGTAGTGCTGGGTACCCACCAACCTTGTCAGCCTGGGAACCTGGGGGTTCTGGTTTGATGAAAGGCTCTAATATTATTTCTTTGGTGATTCCTCCCCATCAACTCTCTGTTGTCTCTCCTTCTGGAATTCCTATTAGTTAGATTGTGGACCTTCTAGATTTTACCCCTTTTCTTCTTCTATTTTCCATTTTGTTTTCTGTTTCATTCTATTTTTGGTGAGAGCTTCCCGGCCCTCTTCCAGCTTTTCTGTTTAGTGTTTTATTTGGGATATTGTATTTCAATGTGAAAAAGCTCTTTCCCACTCCCTATTCTCTTCCACAGCATCTTCTTGTTTTTAATGAGTACAGTGTCATCCCTTGATTCTCTTAAGTTTTAATTATATTTTTGAAGTTTCCTTTTCTTTCTGCAATGCTTATTTCCTTAAAATTCCTTTATTTTGATTGTTCAGTATTTTGTGTTAGAGATTTCACCAAAAATTTCAGTAATTATTGCCTGGCATTATATTTAAAAATGATGCCCTAAAACTCAGGTAGAGTGTGTTGTGTTGGGGGTATTTAGTCTTGGTGACTAGTGGGGCCTTATAGCTGAGTGATTAGGCAGGAATCAGGCCATTCACCTGGGGGCCCCCAAATCTCAGTGTTGATTAGGCTTATCTCTTAAGCTGGTAAGTTTCCCAAGAAACAAATTCTCTAGTCTTCCACCTGAGGAGGTGAGTATGAGCCTGGCTGCTGGCATTCCAGGAGCCTAGCAAGGGAAGGCGATCGCGGGATTTCACCATTCAGTGTCTCATCTTTCCCTTAATTCCTCTGGTTTCAGAATGGTACCTCATTGTTTAGCTGTGACTATTGTCCTTCATGTGGACCTCCTCCAGGTCAGCCTCTCCAGGGATGTCCTGTCATTGCTGGGGGAGGGGAAGAGGGTGCGGGTGTTGGACAGCTAACCCACTGCCCATTTCCAGCCTCTGCCAGGTCTAAAGAGGCGCCAGGTGCTTCCAATTCCAAGTTGGATTTTGTGACACGTCCTGTCTATTATCATCTTCTCTTCCACAGTCCTTGTCTTTGTGGATTCATGTCGTTTTTATTCATGCCGTCATTTTCATTGCATTTTATGAGGGAGTACAGATAAAAAGCATGCTTAATCCACCACGTTTAACCAGAGTCCTAATTGCTTTTGATTGAGCTATTCTATCAGGCTCATGCTCATCCGTTTTAAGTTTGTTTCTACTTTGACCCAATCTATACGTTTCTGCCAGATTAATCTTTCTAAAGCATGTCTCTGATTATATAATTCCTCAGTTAAAAATCCTTCCCTGCTTCCTCATTTTACTGCAGAATCCTAATGCTAGAAAAAACTTCACAAGTTCCCTGCTCCCTACCTGATGCACAAGTCTTCTGTCCACAGTGATGGGTCACTGGGCCTCTGCCCAGAGCTTCTCTGGTGAAGAGGTACTTACTCTTCCCCAGGTAATCTGTCCTATGATGGCATAGGTCTGTTTTTAGAAAGTCCTTCTTTATCTATAGAGAACTGAAATCCCACTCCTGAAATTTTAAGTTATTGACCCAAATTCTGACCTGTGGATCCTCAAATTAAAAGCCTAATCTCAGGCAGCCCAGGTGGCTCAGTGGTTTAGTGCCGCCTTGGGCCCAGGGCCTGATCCTGGAGACCCGGGATCGAGTCCCACGTCAGGCTCCCTGCATGGAGCCTGCTTCTCCCTCTGCCTGTGTCTCTGCCTCTCTCTCTCTCTCTCTCTCTCTCTCTCTCACTCTCTGTGTCTCTCATGAATAAATAAATAAAATCTTTTTTTTAAAAAAAGCCTAATCTCTCTTGCCCATGATGGGTTTTGTTTATATGTAATTAAATTATTGCTACCGTGTGTCCCCAGATCTTCTCTTACTCTAGTTAAAAATCCCTAACTCCAAAAAAAAAAAAAAAAAAAAAAAAAAAAAAAATCCCTGACTCCTTCAACCATTTCTTATGACATCACCTATTGAACAATATCCCAAATGCTAAACTCCTGTACTGAGTACCTTCTGTGGACCTGACTCTGACTCCCTATTGTGATGTCATCTCTCATCTCCTACTTTGGCCACACCCCCTGGGCACACTACTTGTCTTTTCTCTTCTCACCTCCTGTTCTTTACCTGGGATACCCTTCTCTTTTTGTTAAAGTCACTTCCATTCAAAGATTAGTGCTGATACACACCAAACTGTTGGGGGATGGAATGAGATGGGTAAAAGGGGAATCTTGATTTCTTATTTCATGTAGTTTTTTTAAAAGCAGTAGGAATATTAATCATGTTTTTAAAATGTTAGTGTATTAAATGCATTATTACATTGTATTCAAATATATTAAATACATTAAAATTAATTTTCAAAGTATATTAAATCCTATCCATTATTTGCAAGCTGTTTCAAAAGTTATGTCTCTCAGGAAATCTTTGAATCTTCCTTCTAATATGACTTTCTCTGAACAATCTGAGCATTTGGGGGTAACTTATTTATTGCACTTACCATGTTAAACACTACATCATCAATATTGGTGTGCAAGCCTTACCTTTATACCAAACTGTAAGCTCTTAGACACCAAGGAATGCATCTTACTCATTTTGGAAGTCCTTGCTTTCCAAACATACTTACATGCTACATAGTAGGAGCTCAGTACGTTTTATGGAAAGGGTAGATTGGTGAATTCACAGTGTAATTTACTTATGCTCCTTTAAACACAGTTCTCTATTTTTCTTTGAAGAGAGAGAACTCTGGGCATTTTAGCCTCTGAGTGGCTCTCCTGAACATTCTACAGCCTCTTCCCAGGGCACGCACTTTCCAAGACAAACACAATTGCCTCAGTTTTGCTCTCTTTGGGGCCTCATCCACTTCAGTGTCTGTGTGTGTGAAGCTAACCGAAAGACCCATGTGACCCTAAAAAAGGGCAAAGGACTCTGGAGACAGAGGAGAGGGGTATAGAGAGGAGATTGCCTGGGTCAAGGCCCAAAGAAGGGAACAGGTTTTTGTTACAGAAAAATATCAAGCAAGAGAGTCAGAGGAGGGGAGAGGCAGGCAAGCTGGGGAGTAGAAGGCAGAGCAAGATGCCCAAGTCAATGTGGCATCTGACTCAGAGGCAGACGAAGCTGCTCCCCCAGCTGTAAGTACCCCCCTCCCCATAGGTGCCATAAAGATCTCTTGCTCCATCTGGTGCTGGAGTGAATGGAAAGAATAGAATCTATATCTCTGTCAGATCTTGGGCTGAGCTGTGCCTGAGGTGGAAACACATTCTCTGTCTCTGTCTGTCTTTCCCTCTCTCCTCACCCTCTCTTTCTCTCACAGACATACACACACACACGCACACCCCAACATATATACCACACTCCTTTACGCCCACCCTTGCTGGATGGGATGTATCTCTCATAACTCCTTGCAGTAAGAGTGGACCTGGGCCAAGGGAGTTCCTGGCTTCCTGATTCTTCAGGTCAACCCTAGTTACAAGGGTCAGAAAACATAAGTCCTTACCCATTTTACCTCCCTTGCTTTTTCTTTTTTTCTTTTCTTTTTCTTTTTTTTTCTCCCTTGCTTTTTCTGAGTCCATTCCTTGCCCACCCTGCCGGCCGAAGATTAACTGGTGTTTAGTTAACAGAGAAATGTGAACAAGGGAAGAGGCAGTATGCATACCATCCACAGACAGATGGTATGTTTTCAATTTTTTGTTTTACATTATGGGCTTTGGGTGCATGTAATTGAGTGACATGGTGTACTGTCATCACCAGTCCTGTGAGACCTCACGTTGACTCATGGAATTCTTAGTTTCCCTTTCTGTTCCCTATCCCCGTTTCTCCTCCATTTTCCACAGTAAATGCTCCCACTCTTGATTATTTCATGTATTCCTTAGATAGGGCTCTCTGGAAGGAGGCACATTCTGAAATGGAGACTTGTGTGCAGGTTCATTCAGGAGTGTTTTCTGGAGACACACACAGAAGGGATTGAGGACGTAGGATGGGACGGAAAGTGAAGCTGATCCCCACTGTGCTTACAACCAGGGGCTCACCTGAGACTATGGAAGCTCTGAACCTGGGAGGACCCTTTAGAGTTTTCCAAACACAGCAGGACAGACCAAGCCTTGAAAAATTTATTTTAATTTAATTTTTTTTTAATTTAAGCAGTCTCTATACCCTGCGTGGAGCCCAACATGGGGCTTGGGCTCATGACTGAGATAAAGACCTGAGCTGAGATCAAGAATCAGATGCTCAACCTCCTGAGCCACCCAAGTGCTCCTAGAGGGACCAAGCCTTTTATTCTTGCATCAGCCAGCCACTGACCACTTCCCTAATGCCCTAATATGGGCATAGCCTTCGGTGGGGCAGTTCCACTGAGGGATGCAACCTTGAGCCTCAGCACTAATGATCCCTGCAGCTGGGGGGTGGGTGCATTGGCCCTAAAGAGGGCTATGGGTGGCGCACCCCAATATCCACTGTTATCTATATGCTTCTAATCCACCTTCTGTAAGTTTATCCACCTGTATATATATCCTTGAACCATATGTTGTATTGCTCTGTGTCTTTTAAAACCATACATAAATTTTATTGTGCTATAAATCCATCCTTCCCCCAACCCCCCATCCCAATTCTGTTTTGGAGACTATCCATGTTGCTTTAAGTGGATCTGTTTCATTCCTTCTTACTTACCATTGCGTTTGGTCATTTGTAGTTACCATAATCTACCCTTCAGTTCCCTTGGTGGTGGAGACCCCTGTTGCCATCAGTGCTTTGTTTCCTCCAGCAGCAAGATGATGGACATTCTGTGTGAGATTTTTTCCAGGGTGTGTGTACCCACAGTATAGGCTCCGTGCATTCTTTACTTCCATAAGCCCTACGAAACTGTTCTCTAAGAGAGCCAGACCAGTGTTCACATTTATCAGCCCTCCTGTTTCTCCACATTCTTGTCAGCACTTGATATTATCAGACTTTCTAATTTTTGCTAATTTACTATACGTAGAGTGGCATCTTATTTTTCTTTTGGGTTTTTCATATTATTTGTGAAATTAAGTCTCACCTCAAAGACTTGTTAGCCCTTAGGATTTCCATCTACTTACCTACTTCGTTCATTTTTCTATTGTTTCTTCTTTTTTTTTCTTACTAATTTATTGGGATTCCCCTAGCATTTAGTCGTACAAATGTCTTCTTCTAGGCACTACCCATTTTTGTGTTAACTCAGTTGATGGTACACTTCACTGAACAGAAATCTTTCGATATAAAATCCATCCAATTTCCTCCTTATGATGTTGCTTTTGAATCTCGTTTACAAAATTTCTTCCCACTTGAAGATCACAATGTATGATCATGTATATTCCCTTATTTCTGATTTTACCTTTCACATTTAGGGATTCAATCTATATACAGTTTATTTTCTTATTCAAGCAATGAGACAGAAATTCCTATTTATTTTACCATTTATGAAATAAGTCATATTTTTACCCTTTGATTTATGACCCCAGATCCATCACATGCAAGTTTCCAGGCACACGTAAGCCTTCTTCTGGACCTATCTTCCATTCTACTGGCCTGTTTCTCTCTGTACCAGTACCACACTGTTTTAATAATGCTGGCTTTGGAATATTTCTCACTTTCTAGTGTTAAGTATTTCTCTTTTGCTTTTTTTAATTTTTTATTATTTTTAAAGAGGTTTTGCTCATTTATTTGAGAGAAAGTGTGCACACAAGTAGGGGAAGTGGCAGAGGGAGAGGGAGAAGCAGGTTCCCGGGACCCCTGGATCATGACCTGAGCAGAAGGCAGATGCTTACCTGACTGAGCCACTCAGGTGCCCTTTGTTTGCTTTTTTTTTTTTTTTTCTTTTTTCTTTTAAAGCCATCTAGCATTAGTGGGCCTTTATTCTTCCTCATACACTTTAGAATATTTGACAGATGTTCTTTCACCCCTGTCTCCCAGCCAAATCTATTGAGATTTTGATTGGAGTAGATTCAGTTTGCAGGTTAATTTAGGGAGCACTGACATTATATAGAGTTAATTCATCCTTTCCAGAGTATTGATAGATTCCTTTGTTTATTCAGGTCTTTTATGTTCTTCAAAATGGTTAAAAAATTTTCCCCAAGTCTTTTATATTACTTTTTAAAATTACTCCTCAGATACTTAATTTTTTGTGAAAGTTATCCTATTGTCCACTGAATATTTAATTTGTTTTTACTTATAAAAAGGAATTGTGAAAAAAAATAAAAAAGAATTGTGTTTTATTCTCTATTGGTCAGACAGTTGATAATTCATGTGCTAAGTGGGTAAAATATTTTTAAAAAAAACCTAAAAATGGGGGGAAAAACCCTATCAAACAATATTAGAGCAGCCTCCTACATTTTGGTGTCAAATCCTGATTCTGAAAATGCTGCTGCAGTCCAGGAACTACTAGTATCTAACTTCTAGTAAGATGTCACTAATTTGTATTTGCATCTACCTTCCAACAAATGTAAATGCTGAGTTGGCATCAACAGGCACCCAGCCCCCTCTACTGCTTCCTCTCCCTTGGAGATCAGTGCCTAGAACTTCAATTGATCTGACGTGCCTAGGCTTCCTTTACTTAGGTAGGTCCAACCTTGATTGCAATTTTGCTGATTGGAAAGTTGGGTGGAGGCCAGCGCAGGAGAAATTGACAGCTCTCTTCCCCAGACACCATTAAGTAATATTGTTTCTGTCTCATTTCCCAGACTAAGAAAGGGATCCCGGAAGGCAGGAAGACAAGGCAAAAGGAGCTGGGCATGGATAGAGTGGCCAGGCCTGTGAACATCATTATGGAGCACGGATGGACAAACAGCCCCACAGTGTCTCTGAGCTAAGCAAGGTACCAGCAGGTGCCATGCATGCTCCCTCTTCTCTCTCCTTCCTTCTCTTCTGTGGAGCCTTCTTAGGTCCATCATAATGGAAGTGACAACTCTTAACCTCAATGATTTAAGCAGGCAAATCCAAGAACTATCCATCTCATCTGAGACTGCTTTTCCTTTCTTACGATGCTCTGGGAAAACACTTTCCACAATGCTTTGAGCTATACTTAAAAAAAAAAAAAAAAGTCTAGGATGCCTGGGTGGCTCAGTGGTTGAGCATCTGCCTTGGCTCGGGGCATGATCCCAGGATCCGGGATCGAGTCCCTCATTGGACTCCCTGCAAGGAGCCTGCTTTTCCCTCTGCCTATGTCTCTGCCTCTCTCTCTCTTTCTCTCTCTCTCTCTCTCTCTGTGTGTCTCTCATGAATAAATAAATCTTAAAAAAAATAGTCATTCCACATTCATTATCTCATTTGATCCTCAGAGCATCCTTGAGGAAGTGAAAAGGCACATATATAACTCCTATTTTAGAGCTCAAACTGAATTATAGACTTGCTCAGAGTTGCCCAGTGGATCATGTCAGGATCAGGCTCCAGAGCATTCCGACTTTTTAGACCAGTTTTTCCACTCTATCTTTGGTACTCATGTTTGATTAGTCTACTCTTTCTCAAAGAAGAAAAATATTCTTTCAGGCATCTAATTTGGACCGGAGTTATTTCTATCATAATGTAACCTCAAAGGTGCAAACAAAAAATAGGCATGACTTTCCATATTTATAGTTGGTTATTTTTTACAATTAAGAATGACTTACATGCTAACAAAATTCTAAAATTAAAAAAAATTAAGTCAATAATATCAGCCCAATTTGAACCATCACATTGTTTTTCTGAAGCGACATTGCTGCTATTGGGAAGAGCATGTAACTGACTGCTCAGCTACGGGTTCTTTTTTAAGCAGCTCACCTAGTGCTATGGGCCCCACTGTTCTGGATTCAGGTTTCTGTGAGACCCTGGTTTGTTGAAGGCACCATGCTGCCATCTGGCCTTCACTTGTCAGAGAGGCATCATTTAAGTATTGAGTTGGCCCTTGCAAGGTTGATTCCTTTATAAGGAGAGGCAATTAGTAAATCTTATTAAACCCTCCGATTGAATCCAGTGTGTACTGCGGTGGAATTAACTCTTTGCATGATATAACCAAGTGATCCTTATGGACAGAATCATTTCTAGATTTGGGGGGAGGGAGGGTGTCTTTAAAAAAACAACCAGAAGTCCTCTTAGGGGAGGAGGTATAAAGAGGAGAATAAATACTGAAGAATTCAATTTTGCTCTGTGAAGGCCCCGTCCCTGACAAGTAGTTAATCTATTTGTTGACACCATGAGAGGAGAATATCCAGCAGAGAGAAAATTAAAAAACACTCAGAACCAGTTGCTGCCCTGATGAATCTCATCCAGTTATTTAACAGGACACTGCTGTGTATGCTTTTTTTTTTATTATTGTTTTATTTTATTCTCTATTGCTTATTACACCATTGTAAAACTTTTTTGGATTAAAAACAAAACAAAACAAAACTTGAACCCTCCTTTGAATCTGCCCTTTTTCATCTGGCAATAACCACTGACTTTTTTTTTCTCCTGTGTTCACAATTGAGTTCAAATTAATGTAGAGGTATTATTGATTTGTGTATTTATTTATTTTCCTCCTGGAATGTAGCATCTGAGAGGTTAGATTCTGAAAATAAAAAGTACCAGTTGCACCAGGAGACTTTTAGGCTAGATCAGAAAAATAGTATAGAATTGTGTGAACCTCTAAAGTACTTGGAAGAAGTGTCAGTTCAGTCTTATTTTGCTGAGAGGGTCCCTTTTTTCCGACATGAAGGACTGGGGTAGGAGGCCAGGGAAGGAAACTCTTCCTTATCAGTTGAGATTTAGCTGGCCCCTGGGACTCCAGTGGGTGCAGAACGGAGTCTCCCTTGCTTGTATCTTGCCCCAGTTCTGGTTCTATCTGAAAGTGATCAGTACAGATAAGAGGATTTGGTCATTCCCTCCACTAAGCCCAGGGCCTTTGAAAATGACCATGCTTTTCACAACCCCATCCATAACTGGAACATGCTGGTCTGACTCTGGTATGGTTAAGGTTCTCTGGCATGTGTTAGCTCTAGGAAGATTTTGACCTTGTGACATTGCCTCATGGCCACCCCCCCCGCCCCCCCGCCCAACCCCTCTGTCTCCAGAGAGGAGTGGCAGATAGAACACAGGACAACCAGCCAACTTTGAATTTCATATAAACAATGATTTTTTTGTATGAGTATGTACTAAATATTACAGGAGGTATACTATGGTTCTTTATCCCCATTCTCCTTGGCCACACATGCCTAGGGTATGACCGTCCCTCTTGCTCCCTTTGCCCTTTGAGTTTCTAACCTATAGCAATCTTGGATTCCTTACTTTTTTCAGCATCCTGACCTCCAGCTGTGACACCTGGCTCTCCTCTGCTCAGGACAGCTGCTAACGTTCCCTGGCTAAGGCAAGGGTGCACGTGAAGGCCCTGGCCAAGCATCCACGCCCCATTCCTGTCATGGGCACTGTTCTGCACTGTGAGGAGCCTTGGGGCTGGTGTTCCCACTCCCAAGCTCTGTCCACACCCTCTGTGTGGGAGTGTACCCCCCACTCCACTCCCATCCTTGCCCAAACAGCCACCCATGCCTGGCCTGGGTACCTGGAATGTGACTGAGAATGGGGAGCAAGGCTCCTGCCCTGTGCCCCCAGGGAGGGTACACCTGGAGGAGAGCCAGCGTGGGCTCTTGTGAAGCACAGGGTCAGACAAAATGTTGGCCATGGGTCTCAGGGCAGGAGAGGCCACGACTCTGGAGAGTTTGTGTGGTCATCCTCTTGGCTTTGTGGTACCTACTTGCTGGATTTCTTTGTCCTGCCTCAAGCGGTTCTATGAGACCACGGTGCCTGACTGGTTATCCTTGCTTCTGCATGCACCCTGCCTCTCCTTGCCACCTGCTGGTGGCACCTCTGTCTCTGCTGCAAGATTTAGGTTCCCTTTCCCTTGCACAACACAGATCATGGACTGTGTCTGGGTGGGGGATGGGAAGTCAAATTTCATTTAACAAAATCTTGACGCTAATAGTTTTGATTCAGTGCATTATTGGGGCGAGAGGTGGGGCAGGTAGGTTGGAGAAGTGGGAGGGGGTGGGGAGTTTTGTTGTTTTGGAGAGAATTTAGCCAGCTTTTCCATCCCCTTCCCCCTCCATGCCCTCCTTTGGGCTGAATTCAGCTAGTTATTTTCCAATTCGGTTGTGTGTGTAGACACACCCACAGCTTCTTTGATTCCCCTCCTTTCCTCTTAATAGACAAACTGCTGCCAAGCTTCCAGCTTCTCTCTCCATGGTGACCAAGCCCCTCATTTCCATTTCCTCTCAGCCTCCACCTCCCCTGCCCCCCACCCCCTCCTCATGGGAAACCTGGCTGTTTCCTTTCTCTGGTTCTACTCTGCTTCTCTTACTTCTTTTCCCTTCTCCTGGTGATTCTTCCCTACGTGGAAGGAACAAATACCAGCATGTCCTTGGCTTCTTCCTTTTCTTCTTTATCTGCCCTCTTTCTTCCTTTTGCCCCTTTACTTCAGTGACTCCCAAACCTTGGCTTTTCTCAGCTATTTCAACACATTCTTCCTAGTGCCCCCTCAAGGTCCCTTTCCTGCTCCAGCCTCTGGCTGAAGGATGTCGAGGTGCAGAGAAGGGAGGCCGAGGGAGAGGGCCCCTGGTTTCTCTGTCTCAGGGCTCTGACTATGCTCTGGGATTTCCCTTGGAGCGAGTTGAGGCTGCAGCCCCACCTCCCTGCCCATCTCCCACTGCCAGCATGGCCCAGGCCCTCCGAGGTCTGCACAACAGTCCCTGGAATCTGCTGCTATGGGAACTTCCCAGGTGCCCTGGTCAGTGTCTGCTGGCAGGCAGGTTTCTCAGGCAAGTGAGCCAGGACCAGGTTAGAGAGCTGGCCAGCACACCTTGTCTGCACTTCGGGGCCGAGCTCCTCCCATGTGCATCGGTCTCCCAGACAGGTTTGAGGCACAGATATAGGACAGTGGAGGGTCTTGCTGAAATTTCCTTCACAACCTCCCTCTGCCCCAAGGTCTTCCTGCTTCCACCAGTGATCACCTCACAGCTGTCAAAGGGCATCAGTCCCTTACACGCATGGTCCTGTCCTTTGCTGTGTACACACGCATTCTTACCCAAATCATCTTGCTCGGCCCTCATGATAATCAGGTGACTCCAATTTTACAGACAGGGAAACTGAGTTTCAGAGAAATTAAACGTATCACTCAACATGTGAACAAAGAGGCACCCCGCGAAGCTGGGCCGAGAACCCAGCGCGTCACAATCCTAGATCCTTGACGCCTTCTTTTTGTTATTGGTCTGTGAAAGGGAGCAGGGAAGGTGAGAGGGCTGCACATTGTAGTGTGAGGCAAAAGGTGTTCATAGGAGGGGTGACTGGCAGTTTTCTCCCCTCTACCATGTCCTCTCATATCCAATTGACATTGTTAGACAACGCCAATTTGTACTGGTCTTTTTAATGCTTCTTTATAGATGTTTTAGTTATGTCTGCCCCACATGTGTGTCTGATTTTTTTTCTTGGACTCTGAGCTTCTTGCGGGCACTTTCTGCTGCACGACGCCCTCCCCACCCCACCCCAGAGCAGGCACTGGGCAGCACAGGCTTCCTGCTGGCCGTCCCTGGTGTGTCTGACTTAGGGCCCTGCCAGGGGCGTGGGAAAACAATACTGACCCCGCCTACAAGTGGGGCAGGTAGCAGCCCAACTTCTCACTTTCCCATCTTCCTGTTAGGCCCCAGCCAGGCTTCCCAGCCTGCTCGTTAGCCTCTGCGAGAAATTAAAGTCCCAATAATCAAATCAACCCTTGTAAATTCCCTAGAAGCAGCTCCAGAGCACCAAGGAGCCAGCAAACCCCAGACCCAAATCCATGTCAAATTTCATAGATATAATTTAAGTAGGGATCAAAAAACCACACTAACCTAGTAACTAAGGCTGCTCAAAATGCAGAGTTTATAGTCCATCTGCCTCTCTGCTTCAGGGAGTCTGTATTAAATTTATTGCAAAGTAAAACAAATAAACCCAGGCAAAGGCAGGATGGAAATCTGCATACTCGTCCGAGAATTAGCAGCCCTCTCGGGTTAGGAAGGCTGCTTCTCAATTTGCATCTCTAAGGAGTTGTGACTGGGCTGGGGGCTGGGAGGCCCGGGCAGGATCGGGACTCGCGGCAGGCCTGCCCCCTGCCGGCAGATTGTCGAACTGCAGCCCTGTGGCCTCCGCGGTGGACGTTTGCAGGTGCCCGCAGCAGAGAAGCCGAAGCTGAAATTACTGTTGGGGAGGTGTGGCGCTGGAAGAGCGGGCAGCAGAGGGATGAGGGGGAAGGACACCACGAGGAGGACTTCCTTATTTCTTTTTTTTAAATAATAAATTTATTTTTTATTGGTGTTCAATTTGCCAACTTACAGAATAACACCCAGTGCTCATCCCGTCAAGTGCCCCACTCAGTGCCCGTCACCCACTCACCCCCACCCCCCGCCCTCCTCCCCTTCCATCACCCCTAGTTCCTTTCCCAGAGTTAGGAGTCTTCATGTTCTGTCTCCCTTTCTGGTATTTCCCACACACTTCTTCTCCCTTCCCTTATTTTCCCTTTCACTATTATTTATATTATAAACATAAGACTTGGGGGAGGAGAAGCTGGGAACTTGAGGGGGCTGGAGGGTGGTGGAGGTGGAGATTTAGAGTCCTTACACAAACCAGAAACCGCGGTGACTTTCTTGACTCCTCTCCATCCTGTTTTCCATTTGCCTTTCTCTCCACAACCCACGAATCGCAAAGCCCAGAAAACTGGGGCGGAGGTGGCCATGGGTTCTTGCAAGGTACCGTTGGTGGTTGACTGGTTGTTGGAACCCCAGTAAAGCCAGGCCTCAGTTTCAGGGCTGGGGCTGGGGCTGGGTGATAATCCCTGGGCCTTGAGAGGAAATGCTCCCTTATGGTTTGCCTCACTGCCTCAGCTTGGCTGGCCTGGCCCCACTCAGCTTGCAACCTGTGAACGAAGTGGTGGGACCAGATGACCTTAAGGCTCCTTTCAGTAAATATTATCTAATTCTATGACTCTGTGTTCCGGAATTTGAGGATCTGTGATATATTTTCCAGGGAAACTCCAAGGAACCCAGCTACTCTCCTAGGATATTCCCATTATCCTTCATGACTGGCTCAAATAGACACCTTCTTCCAAGTGATGCCTCACCTGCCTGTTTTAGGCAGAGATAGGAAGTCCTCCTTTTATGACTTTATAGATAGATGGGAATATATATATATATATATATATATATATATATATATATATATTGCTCATTTTGAGCACCATAATAATTTGTTGTATTTATTTATATATCAACCCCATCCCCTCAAATGTAAAGTCCTTGAGCTCCAGAAAAGTAGGTACAGGGAAGGCGCTGGTGAGGCTCATGGTCATTCTCAGGACTTACCAGCACCTCTTTTCCAGCCCAGTGCCTGAAACAGAATAAGTTCTGAATAAGCATTTGTCCAATGACTGAGATAATGAGTAAACAAGGAATAAAGTGGCACAAAATGACAAAGGTTTGGTTGTACCATTTGCCTAGAAACCTGAGTGTGACCCCAACTTTTTGCTTCTCTCATCTCTCTCCCTTGTTCTTCAACTACTCCACGATAGTTCTATCTAGCCTACTTCCCGAGTCCCTCTCCAAGCCAGCTGCTGCTTCTCCATCCCCTCAAGAGTTTAAGAGCATAGGTTCCAGAATCAGAAAGAGCTCCAAGCACTTCACTCACCTAGTCATGGCAATCTAACTGGCCCCGGTTTCTCCATCTGTTCCCCTCTCCCCCTAGACAATATAGCATAGTAGTAGTTAAAAATATGAACACCCAAGCTAGACTGCTCTGGTTTTTAATCCTGGCTTTTTCATTTAGCTGAGTGGCCCTGGGCAAATGTCTTAATCTCTCTGGGCTCAGTTTCCTTTTACATAAACTGGAGTTAACAGAATCTACTTCATAAGGTTGCTCTGAGCATTGCAAAGCTGATACACTGAAAGCCCTTAAAAAACAGTGCCTGGTACATGGTTGGCGTTAACTGACTCAACAAGCACTACCAATTATGAACAAAAAGCAAAGGAATTTTGCAGAGCTGAAGGCAAGCACCCGAAGAAGATGCTTCAAAAGGCAAGGAGGAAACGTAGGGATGAAAAAGTAAAGCATTTCCACAAGGGACATACACAAACATACAAAGAAGCACTTGACTGGTTAGGGAGGTGGAAAAGCAGACTACTCCGTGTCTGCGGAACCCAAGCTGGCATTTTTTTCAGCAGAATCGGAAGTATCAAAGGGTGAACCCAAAGTTTCAAAAGGTATAGCAGCTCCTTGGCCTTCAAGATCTTCAGGGACATGTTTGCTTATGAAACCTCCTGGACCTGGCTCCCCTTATGTCCTCAGCCCTAGCTCTACTCTTCCTCTGACACTTCAGGCTCCATCCATAAGGAAATGCGTCTGGCTCCCCCAAATGAACTGAACTCCCCTTACCTGCAGGTCTTCGGCATGTGAGTATCCTGTCCTGGAAACCCCCCTCCACCTCTGCCTTTCCCCTGCCAGTTCTCTTGGCCTTTTAGGTGTCAGATCCTCTGGGAAGCCTTCCTCATCCCCTAGATGGGGCAAGGCACCCCAACCTGTGCTCCATAGCATCGTGCCTTTGTGCTATGTAGTAGTCTGCTCCAGCTGCTCTAAGAAAATACCACAGACTAGGTGACTTAAACAACAGAACTTCATTTTCTTATAGTTCTGAACACTAGCAAGTCCAAGGTCAAGGTGTTGGTAGGGTTGATTTCTGGTGCAGTGTCTCTTCCTGGCTTGCAGATGGCTACTTTCTCACAGCGTTCTCACAGGGCCTCCTCTCTGTGTGTGCATGGAGAAAAGAAAAAGAGAGACAGAGAGATCTGGTGTCTCTTTCTCTTCTTAGAAGGATGCCAGTTCTATCAAACTATAAACTTTAAGGGGACACAATTCAATCCATAACACTCAATTAGACTGTGAGTTCCATGAGGACAGTGCCTTATCTACTGTTTATTTATATATTTCTTAGCTTAGCCCTCACCCCATGTCCTTGTGAGCCTCTGTAATGTCTATAGGACCTATTCATAGCAAGCACTCAATGAATATTTGTTGAGTGTGAACGAATGAAAGAATTCACCAATTACTGGTAATGACAGTAGGAGCTTTGAAACATAGACATTCAGGAGCACCTGGGTGGCTCAGTCAGTTAAGCATCTGCCTTCAGTTCAGGTCATGATTCCAGAGTCCTGGGATGGAGCCCCTGCTCAATGAGAAGTCTGTTTCTCCCTTTTCCTCTGTCCTTCTGCCCACTTATGCTCTCTCTCAAATAAATAAAATCTTAAAAAGAAGGAGAAGAAAAGAAGAGGAGGAGAGGAGGAGAAGAAGGAGAAGAAGAAGAAGAAAGAAGAAACATAGGCTTTCAGGTATGGTCTAGTTGAGACCTCAGCAGGAAGATGAGGACTAGAAGTCAGATTCTCCACACTCCCTTCTGTTTTGAGTCCAGTACCCTTTTCACTTGGAAAAAGAATTGTCAAAGGGCTACGAAAAACTGGTGATTCTTTTTAAATCCTTGACTGGAGTTTCAAAGAAATGGTCTTTGGTCTTTCATTGACAAACAGAAATCCTCCTTTACTTTGTCTCTTCTGCCACATTGGCAGGCTTCCTATTGTTTTAGTAATATGTTAAAGCATTTGAAATGCTTTTCCTCCTTCCCTCTGTTTGGTTAGGGGCAGCAGAACTTGATCTGAGTTTGGCCAGGGACTTTCTTACCACAGGTTTTGATTCTAAACTGACAACCCAGGGTGTGTGGCTCTTTGGATTCCTGTGTCTCTGCTAATGGATTTTGTTAACTGTTTGTCATTTGCTTATGCAAATCTACCTTTTTCTGCATTAAAATGAACCCAATTATAAAGTGAAATTTCACAATTAAACCACTTAGTGAAGGACATTAAGCGACCAGAAGGAATTGATTTGTAAAAATTTCAGCGATAATTACAAAATGTTTCTGAAATGTGACTAAGTTCTAGATTTTTCTTTAAACAAACATATGTACATGCACATTTTCATATATATATACTCCACAGACACATGCACATATTTTCACACACCTGGTTTCCATCTTCTCACCATGGGACTTGTTCTTGCGCCTTCTCTGGGTCTAAATTTTCCCCAAATAGAGGAAATTCCACCAGCCATCAGATCATGTCTGCAAAGTTCTTGGAAACATTCCAAAAGAAATGGCCACTGGGCTGAGGAAACTGGGGTGGGCAGGAAAACAGAAGAAGGTGTAATGGTTTTAATAAAGTCTCTTTGGTACCTTGGTGATTGATTGATATATCTTGGCATTTGCTTCCCAGCTCTGATGTAATCAATAGCAGTTATAGACCAAGGAGCAGGAAAGGGTGAGGATGTGGGATGGGACAGTATTGATTGCTTTTTACAGGAAAGAGCCTGATGTGGTGATTGCTGTGCTCGGACCACTATAAAGTGGACCTCGCTGTACCGGGGAGAGGTTACCTTTCCTTATATTCATCTAGGCAAGGGGGCATGGAATCCAGAAATTTGGAGATGGCTAAGGATCAATGATATACACCTGAAAAATTATCCTTTCTGGTATTTGAGGGAGCCAGTCACACTCACTTTCCTCATGGCACCCATGATTAGAAGGTGGAAGCCATAGTCTCCCGGGCTGCTGTGGGGACAGGTGGGAAGGATCTTTATAGATGAGGGGCTGATGATATGCTTATGATTTCAGGCTATATCTATATCCAAGAATGAATCCAACCCACTTGGTAGCCTGCTGCCCCCTCAGACAATATAATGTAGAGAGGACTTTAGAAGACTCTAGAGCCTGATGTCCTGAGTTCAAAGTCTAGCCCAGTGTGTGACCCTGGACAGGTTAATTAACCCTTCTGTGCCTTGATTCCCCCATCAGTAAAATGACGATGATAACAGAACCCATTTCCTATGGTTGCTGTGATAAGTTAACATATGTAAAGAAATCAGAATACAGTAAATGATATGCACATGCTGTTATTATCTGGTGGTGATGGATACCTGTATTGGCATCCCTGATTTATGGGTGGAAACTTAAAAGTACAAATTCTTTAATCAAACAGGGTCATCACAACGTTTGCCTTCTGCTGTTGAGAACACAGGGCTGAGGTCCCAAGATCTGTTAAATAATTCTCTTAGTATGTCAGCCCATCAGCTACAGGATTTCTCAAACCTTTTTAGATTTTTTTTTTTTTTTTTTGCTAAAAGCTTTAAAGCATAATCAAGACCAGGTCCAGATACAGTTGAATAGAGCTACATTGGATTGGTAATGTTAGCTTCAGTGCCCAAGAAGTCAAACCAAGACATATATTTATTCATTCAACAAACACCAAACTCTCACTATGTACAAGGCAGTTTCTACTTACGTTATGATTTCCATTTGTGAACCAGAACTCAGTGTGGGTACATTCAGATGTGTAATCACCCCTCTGCAATGTCGTGATAAGTAACTTTCATGTAATGGATATCCCTCTGTCTAAAACAATGTGCTCAAAACAGAAAATGGTTTGTTTAAAAGAAAACATTTGCCACTTAACATTTTTGTTGAAAACAGATTCATTTTTGAAGTACAGTTTTATTTTGTCTTATTGTTATCATTGAATTTTCAGTGTTTAGAAATTCATTTTAGCGTGTGACGTGACTTTAGGGCTTATTTTCTTCTCAGTTGTAGAACTGACTAACATAACTACTAGAACTTGGCAGATTGGCAAGCAGATAGGAAGGAACTCAGGTGGAGGTGTTCTCTGACAGACTCCTGAAAAGTTAGGACTGGAAAGGATCCTAGAGATCCTCTCCTTCATCTCCTTCATTTTAAAGATGAGCCCAGAGAGGTGTAATGACTTTTAGAGTCTGAACTGACACCCAAGTCTAGGGTGCTGTTCCACATACCATGAACTTGTTGTTGATACCCTCCTAGCTCTATATTAAGCCCTTTCCAAATCTCCTTCTGTTCTCAGGATGTAATACTAGGCTAAGTTATTATTTGACAATTCAGTTTAAGTCAATGAAGATGCCCTGAATACTACTTGGTGCCAAGCATTGTGCTAGGCCCAGGATACAAAAAATAAGATGTGGACTCCAACAAAGAGGAGATTGTGGTAGATGGTATTATTGCACCCAATTATTTGCTGCCCCTCCCTGCGATGGAATTATGCTTATCTGTGCCATTGACATCAGACTTTGTCATGTGACTTGGTTTGGCCAATAAAAATTAAGCAGAAGTGATAGGTTACTTTTGAGCAAAGGCTTTCAGGAACATTTTGTGGTCCCATAGACATTTTCTGTTTTCTCTCTGCCAGGAGAATGGCCTGTCCAGAATAAGACCCACATAAAGAGATGATATGAAGTGGAGCCAGAGCCACAGCCAACATATAACATGATGAGAGATAAACCGTTGTGTGGTGAGTGACTGAGATTTTGTGGTTGTTTATCCTGCAGCATAACTAGCACAAACTGCAGACTATAGACAGAATCATAGAGTAGCTGGAGAGACAGCTTACTTCTAACTGAATCACGGGGTTTGGGATGCTTTGCTGGACGTAGACACAGATGATTCAGAAGTAGGCTGAAAGAGGGAACAAGTAACTCTTCAGAGAGGAGGCATCAGGAAGGACTTTCTAGAATTGATGATAGCTTAGGAGAGTTTTAAAGGTTGAAGAGACGTTCACCTTGTTAGGGGCTTGGGAAGTTTGTTTATTGTAATCAGAGAGACCAGCATGCTCAGTCAAACATGAAATATGATATGTTTGAAAATTGCCTGTGATGTCCACAACCATAGGTCAGGATCAGATTTCTTAATCTTTGAAGCCTATTGACCACCCACTACCATGTCAGTTCTCCAAGGGATATATGCAGATACACACATAAAAATGCATCCTTTATTTCAGCCAGAACTTTGGCCCCAAATTATCATCTGATGTTTTATCATAAGAAGCTAAGCTAGACTGTATGTGAGCCAGAGAGACTCTCAAAAGTTTAATTTTCGGGGATCCCTGGGTAGCTTGGTGGTTTAGTGGTTGCCTTTGGTCCAGGGTGTGATCCTGGAGACCAGGGATCAAGTCCCGCATCAGGCTCCCTGCATGAAGCCTGCTTTTCCTTCCCTCCCTCCCTCCCTCTCTCTCTCTCTCTGTGTCTCATGAATAAATAAATAAAATCTTTTTAAAAAAAGTTTAATTTTCAATTTAATCAAAGAACGCTTATACACAATTTGGAAATCAGCAGTTGCCTTGCCTCAGCCCTTCACATTCCCAAGTCCCGCTCCTCAAGTCAGTCAACCTCAACTCTTTCAGCTTATTTCTCATTTGTAAGTGTTGCCATATTTTAAAATGCTATGCTTATACTGCTATCTTTTGATTTGCCAATTTTAGAAATTGTATATTGACTCTCTACCATGGTAGATGAGACCTTAGTTTCTCCCACCCTTTACCCTCCAATGCCATCCCTGCACTTCCCCTCCTTCTACCACTCCAACATAAACCTTTTTTTGTTACGTTGATATTTAGTGTTTATGTACTCATGACTACACAAATATTATTTACTCCTGAGTCAAGTAGCACACTGTGATCGTGTGTTCTCTTTTGTACAATTCTTTGTTCCTCTTGGAATTAATAGTTGCCTCATTTTTAATTGACCTTATGCTTAAATGTACTTATAATTTTTTTCAAATGGTTCAACAATTCCACTGCATACTTGTTAATACCATGTTGCATACATTCAAGCCCATTTGTTCCATTTTTCCCCTTTACAGTTGTCCCTCCAAGAACCTCCTGTTTCTCTGCTCCGATCTGGATTGGTTGCTCTTAGAATTGGAATATTGCATAACTGTTATTCTGAGGCTTCCTTTTACCATCATTTTGAATATTTCCTTTATCGCCTTCTTATGTTGGAGCCCCTATTTCCTGAATTAGCTGTCTTCACTATTACATTATCATCAAACTAAATTGCTAAATTCCATTCTCTTCTCTTTTTTAAAAGATTTTATTTTTAAGTAATCTCTACACCTAATATGGGACTCGAACTTAACAACCCCAAGATCAAGAGTCACATGCTGTACTCACTGAGCCAGCCTGGCACCTCTCTCCAATAACTTCTTAAGAATGAGTACTTTAGAGGTAATTGTCTTGAGATACTGACTACCTGAAAATATATACTACTCTGATGTGTGATTGATAATTTATTTGTGTGTAGAATTCTAGACTAAAAAGAATTTTCTTTCAGAATTTAGAAGACCTTTCTCTGTTATCTTTTAACATCTGATGCTGCTTTTGGAGAAGTTTAATATTCTTATTCTTGTTTCTTTTGCCTGGTTCTTTTTCTCCTTAGAAGATTGTAGGAACTTTTATTTATCCCTCATGATTCAAAATCACAAAAACTGGCTACCTTAGTGCAGTGGGCAGCACGTCAGTCTTATAAAATCACAATGATGATGGTGGTAGGCTTTGATAGATCTCTTTTTTTCTTTTTTTAAAGATTTATTTATTTATTTATGATAGACAGAGAGAGAGAGAGAGAGAGAGAGGCAGAGACACAGGAGGAGGGAGAAGCAGGCTCCATGCGGGAGCCTGACGTGGGAATTGATTCTGGGACTTCAGGATCGTGCCCCAGCCAAAGGCAGGCGCTAAACCGCTGAGCCACCCAGGGATCCCAGATCTCTTTTTTTCATTTTAGTCTTTGTGGTGGGCTAATGAGGAGATTAATGTCCTTTATTTCTCTTCTGTTATTCATCTCTCTCTCCCTTTTGTTTCCCTCTTGGAAATCTTCCTCAACTTTGTCTTCTAAATCTTAGGAGTTTTTGAAAAAAAGTTGTAATTATATTTTTAATTTCAGAGAGGCTTTTTTCATTTATTTTTTTCCTTTTTAATTGTAATCTCTCCTTGCTTTATAGATGCAAGCTCTTACCTTCTTGAATTGATGTTATTGCTTTTTTTGAACTTTTTTATTCCTCCTTGCAAAATCTCTATCACCTCAGATCTCTTTTTTATCTGTTTTTTTTCAGTCTCCCTTTATCAAGCTTGAGTCTTTCTGTAAGTATCTGCTGATTCTTGACTGCTTATTTATATTTAAGAAAGAGACACTGAAAGTTGATTTTGGAAGCTTGTTAGGTAAATGGCAGAGTTTGTTAACTAGTGGGCTTCAGATAGGGTGCTCAGATGGAAAATGAGTCTTTTTATTGAGGGAACTTCAAATAACAGTAACTGGAGTTCTCCCTGGAGTTATTCAGTTTTCAAAGAAGAATCTTCCAGCCTACTTGTTGGCGGTCATGGGAAGTTGCCAACAAGGCCAGAGAAAGGACTAATAGTCACACAGTTCAGCATGCAGATCTCCCCTTAATTCACCACCATACTTGGTGTTCCCAAGTCCAGTATGGTTCTTATTTAGTTCCTCCAAAGAAAAAAAAGTCTCATTTACTGAAGGACAGAGAAATTTGGCTGTCTGTCTATGGGGGTAGGGACCCCTCTTATAAACAGACTTCCCACCAATGCCCCCTCTCCTGCCAGGTATCTGGCCTCAGGGCCATGGGACTTAGTGCCTCTGAAGGCTGAATGTTTCAGGGCTCTGCAGAGTAGATCAGCCCCTACTACAGGCCCTTGGCTTGTGATATCCTCTTTCTGTTGAGTCAGTACCACTCTTCCCTCTTTGTTTTGCTTACAAACCGTGAAACTCTTTAACCCACTGTTTTGTTTCTTTCATTCTTGTCCTTAGTTAATACCTCTGTCATTTCTAGAAGTTGCACAAGTGATCCACAGACTTCTGTGGGGTGATAGCCACTAAGCTGTAGAAGAAGATGGGTGGGTAACTGGGTGTCATTTTGGGTCTTATGGCTCCCTGGGCTCTCCTCAGTTTCCCTTGTAGGCTCCTCTGCTTTGTGATACTCCTTAAATATTGGTGTTCCTCAAGCTTCTGTCCCACAAAGACTCGTCTTGTTAGCATGAGCTGAAGATTAGGGGCAGGTCCAAGGTCAGTTCTGTGGCCCCCTTTCTCTAAGTCTACATCCTAAATTTGGCTCCTGAACTCTAGAGGGGAGGAAGCAAGGAAGATAGAAGGCAAGGCTTGCCTTTGCCAACTGCTCAAGGACCCTGGGCCTTACCTCCTTTCATCCTATCTCAGTGCCTATCTGGCCTTAAAATTGTTTTCCGTCACCCCAAACAGGAGGGACTCCTAGTCTGGCCCAATTATACCAGCCTCATGGAAAGGCAGAGATGTAGAAAACATCCCCTTTTTGTCGTCCTCTTCTGTCACTCATTCCAAAATTAGTCAGGCACCATTCTAGATATTGGAATTATGCTTATGAGTAAAGTAGACTGGATCCTCCCTGGATCTCAAAATCTAGTCCCAGGAAAGGTAACGACAATAACAGCAAAAGAAACACACTGCACCACGTAGTACAGATGCCCCATTGGGTCACTGATGAGCTCTTGTTTCTTAGGCCTGAAACGGGAAGGGGAAAGGAGGTCATGGGTGAGGCAGGGAGCCCTTGAGTAGATGGCCAGTACACATGACGCCATTTCATGCCTCCACATCATTTTTGCACATGTGGTTTCCACTTACATTGACTTTCATCTCTTGTCATTTTGGCAAATTGTATTTGTTCTTTAGAACTGTTCAGTAATCCCTTCCTCTGCAAAGTCTTCCTGACCCTCCCACCCAGATTAGCCACATGCAGCTCTGTGCCCCTCCCTCCTGTATATAGTCAACAGCTTCCTGAGTTGGCTACAGCTTCAGGAGATGAAGGTGCAGTATGAGAGCCTGTGAGCATTGTGTGGGGACGTACTAACTTGAGTTGAGTCCCAGCTCTCCCACATACCACATACTACCTCTGGCCTTGGGCAAGTGAATTAACCTTTCTGAGCCTCAATCTTCTTATCTGTAAAATGAGGATAATAAAATATATCGTAAAGAGTTATGGTGGATATGCAATGACTCTAAAATGCCTAATGAGAGCTTATAATTGACACTCAAATGTTGGTTCCTTCCCTTTCTCCTTTCAAGGAGCTTCCAGTCTAATGAGGGGAGAATTACAGGCAAATCAATAAATGCAGCAATTTACCACAAGTGCTGTGACAAAGGATACTGAACGACATGCCATTGATTTACAAGACTGCCTCTCTGTCTCTCCCACTAGACTGGGAGCTCCTTGAGAACAGGCCCCCGTGGTTCTGTGCCCCCGCCACCTAGCACAGTGCCTGACACACACTAGCTCTTCCATAAGGTTTCAGTAAATGAAATGGTAATGACTCCTGGCTCTCTGATCCTGGTTTCATCACAGTTAGAGCTAATATCCAGCATTGCCTTTTTTTTTTTTTTTCTTTTTAACCCCCATCTGTTCCTTCCTCAAAGAAGGGAAAATTATTAGCTATCTGGGACGAAAATCTTCTCTTTTCACTAGAGATCAATTTTCCCAAACCACATCAAAGTTTGGGACATGAGTATACCCACCGTCTTGGATGGTGCGAATGTTAACAAACTCTGCCATTTACCTAACAAGCTTCCAAAATCACCAGAGGTGAGGGACAACTTGTCTAGTACCCCCTCCTGTGGGACTGGTCTCCCTCAGCCTCCCTCTCTCTGAGCATGCAGACATGCAGACCTCCACCAGCTTATCCATCCTCTTCAAATGAGTCTGTCTCCCAAGAACCAAACATTTTCTCTCCCTGGCCCTGACTTGAAATGAAACGACTTAGCCCACAGACAGTTTTATGGTCCCTCGCCTTCCATTCCTCTTGTTGAGCCCTCACGCTGGTGAGAGCCCAGCCCAAGCTCTGATTTATACAGCTCTCCCAGGCCCCTGTTGGATTTGGAGTCTGGAACAATAAGACAGGGCTATCCATCACCCCTCTGCTCAGATCTCCCTGGACTCATTGGGAAGGAAGGAGGGGTGGGTGGCAGCAAAGACAGCCTCAGGGGTCCTGCCCAGAAAGCATTTGTCACATTGATCAAATGTGCAAGGGGGGAGAGGGATGGGGGAGTGGAAGCTTTTTATCTCACCCAAGCCTACCCTGTAGACATCAGGGATAGAGTAGAGTGGGGACAGGAGTAAGAACACACATGGGGGAGGGATGGGAAGGGAATTTGAGCTCAGAAGTCTGATGGGGACTACAGATGCCACCCCCACCTGCTACAAATCTGAGGGCAGCAACCACTGGTCTGACTTTGTTTGATCACCCCCAGCGTCTCCATTCTCTTTGGCCACATTGTTCCCTAGCACAGTGCCTGGCACGTAGTAGGCATGCAACAAAGATGTTTGCTGGTTGACTAAGCCTCCCTCTCCTCCTTACTCTCCTATCAGATCTCAGGATCAAGGGCCGTTTAAAGTCCTTGCACACATATCCATGCTGTCTCTGTGCTGCTGTGGTTGTGTGGATGTGCATCCTACAGGAACATCTGTGACGTGTGTGTGTCCATGTATGCTGCATACATATCCACATGAGTCCATGTATGAGGAAGAACTTTCTGAGAGTCAGGGTTCTTCAATTCTAGACTGGGCAACCCAAGGGAAGAAACCATGGTCCTGTGAAGAATTTAATTATTTACACCTTGGCTGGAAGAGGTGTCACTCTGCCAGGAGAGAAGGAAATAAATGGGTGGGGTAACCTCCCAAAAGGCCTTTGGTGCTTTCTGATCCCTGGTCAGCCAAAGTAGAAAGGGGGCTTTTATGTGGTTATCATCTGTAAACAACCTGAAATAGTCCTTGCTCCCAGGAATCCTACGCTTTGGACTTGGGGAATCACTTCCTAGGAAACAAATTATTATGGGGTTAGAGGCTGGAGATTTGAGAACAGTCTTCCTCTGTCATTATGCAGAGGGAAGGCTACAGTACATTGTACATGCCACCTTGGGCAGTGTACAAAGACCCCAGGGAAAACATTTTGGTTATCAAGAAATTAGAGGCTTTGTTCAACGCCAGGAAAAGAAAATCCAACGCCCAAATCTAGGAGCTGAAGAAAAGAGAATTCAAGGGCTGTGGCGCTGTGGTGTGCTATTGTGGCTTTGTTGTGTCTTGGTTTTAGTGCTGCTGAAGCAATAACATGTAATGGCCTGAGCATTGCTGCCTCCCTGTGCCTGGGAAGTTGGATGACCTGAGGAGAAGCCAAGGGTGGCTAATGAGTCATTAAGAGTCTTTATCAAATTAGGATTATAATCCATCTCAACATGCAGAGGAAAATGTTTCAAATTATCTACTTTCTTAATTGCAACTCAAAGATTTGGCAGGAAATTATCATGAGAGATAACGTCTGGAAACTGACGGATTGTGCTGCTGTGTGTCTAAGCTTCCATGACTGCAATAGCTGGAGAATTCATCCACACATACTTACACTGATACTTGTACACACAAACATCCCTGCTATACATACTGATTCAGACAGACAGACACACAAAGTTATGTCCGTGCACAGTCGATCATCAGTATTTATTAGGCAATTCACATACTCTGAGGTTGCTTCCAAATGCTTGGAGATTGGAAAGGTAAGATATATATAAAAGACAACCACAACAAGTAGTCTTTGCCTTTAAGAAGCTCAAAATCTAGTTGGGGAGCTAATGCATACATATTTGAAATTTAAGAACATGTGCAAAGTAGCATTCAAGTGCATACTACTATAGTGGAAATGTGAGCCCACAAATTCAGAAGGATACAGGACATGAGTGTCCTGAATTAAGCAGAGTTTCTGGAATGGATGAGTTTTGACTTGAGTATTGACACTCCCACTATGCATTGTGATAGCAGCCAATGGGGACGCAGGCAGAAGAAGACATGCTGAGTCTGTCAAGAGGACCTGTAGCCAAGAAGTGACACAGTGTGTTTGTAAAACCTCCAGGGAAGGGTGGAGCTGGATGACAAACCCTGGTTTGGTTAGACAATGCAAGCTGACTCTTCCTTGCCCCATTATGGCAGGAGACATTTGAGCTTGACCCTATCCTTCCCCCTCCTGTCCAGTCTCAGTTTCTCTGCCTGTAAAACAGTGTGATCTGAAGACAGAATTAGACTTTCCTACACCTCCCTTGGTTGCTGAAAACCTGCGATCTCTGAGTTCAGGGATTGTGCTTTCCTCATCGTTATAGCCCAAGGGCCTAGCAGGTGCCTGGCCAGCCTACATGCTGAATAGAAGTCCATGAGCTGGAACATCTTTTAGAGGCTATCTGTGTATGCATCCTGAATGAGTGAATCAGAGAATGAACAAATGAATGAAGATGTGAATGTTGATGTTTATGAGGAAGCAGTGCAGCATAGTGGTTCCAAGTAGTTCCAAGTATGGGTCCTGGAGGCAGCCTGCCTGAGTCCACACACTTGTTACTTGGTGACAAGTTACTCCCCTTATCTCAGCCTCATGGGGACACCATGGGAATGTGATTAGGCAGGGCATCTTGAGCACTTAGCTCGGAGTCTGGCACTGAGCAAATCATCAATACATATTAGCTGTTATTATTGTTGCTTCTTCGTTTTAATCTTCCTTGCTAGGCTAACCATGCTCCCTGTGCTGGCTAAGTTGAGTATCTTGTTCCTTCATTTGGTCACTCTTTTCTCACCCTCCCCCTGCAACATGGTAAGACAGGACTGGCCTCTTCACACAATGAGGCCTCACCCCTTTCCAGGGTTGTTGCTCAGTTCTCTGAGCCCAGCAGCCTGGCTGCTGTAGGTCTGGCTGCCAGAATGAAGTTGAGAGCGTGGCCATGCAAAATCCTCAGCTCAGGGAAGCTTAGAGGTTGGACGCAGCATCAGAGGCAACAAATGCTCTTAGAGTTCATCCCTGGAGACAGGGAGGAGATGGTCCAGGGTATGAGCAGAAGGCCGGGCAATTCCGTGAGGAGGTAATGGTGAGGAGGTGAGAATGGGAATAGAGCCAAGGGAAATAGAGCCAAGCATGGTGATAGCAGGCATGAGAACTCTGAAGGTGATGAGGTGGCTGAAGGAGATGGGGGACGAGGGTTCAGTACAGGTCTTCAAGGAGAAGAGGTCTTTGTTTTGGAGAGAGTAGACATTTCAAAACTCCACATAACCCTGTGAGTGGAGGAGGGGTGGTTCTTGCAACTTCTGCAGTCTGAGGGAAGAGGCACTGACTGTCCTGCTGTCCTCCCCTCACTCTGTCACCCCTAAGCTGATCCCATGTGGTGGTGCTGGGAAGCAGAGTAGTTGGAAGAACTGGTGAGCCAGAGTGTTACATGATAAATGGTAAAAATTTCAGCATCCAAGCATAGTTTTTATCAAGATAAAAATGAAGCCCAGAGGAGAGGCTTCAATAACAACAATGCAAGTCATATATTAAGTTACAATTTTTTTGACAATCACACTAAAAAAAGGTAAAAGAAATAGGTGAAAAGATTTTTAATAGCCTATTTTAATTTAATTCAAGGTGTCCAAAAGATTATCAATTCAACATCTAATACATATAAAATAATTATTAATGAACTATTTTACATTCTTTTTTTTATACTAAGTCTTCTAAATCCATGATTACACATCTCAGTTTGGATCAGCTGCATTTCAAGTGCTTAGTAGCTGCTCGTGGCTAGTGGCCACTGTGTGTTGGACGGCACAGGTTTGTACCTTCCTTCTCAAATTTTTGTGGCCAAACTCTTGGGATGCCATTTCCCACAAGTGGCTCTTTTTGGAAATCAGCATAGCATTTTACAGTCTAAATATTCTCTTTCTCAGTATTCCTCTTTCTCAGTTTCGTCAAACTGGCTGTGATACTGCCCACCTCTTGCTAGAAACTGGAAAGAGCTGCAAAATCACTTAAAACTCTTCTCTTTCCCTTCCTGCTTCCCACAGAGCCTCTCATCTGGAGTTAGGGCTGGGTAGCAACCTTGAAAGAGAGAGAGAGAGAGAGAGAGAGAGAGAGTGTGAGGCAGCCAATGCTTGAAGAAACTTCCAATATGTACATCACTACCAGAAGAAAGATGAAGTTTTTTTTGAAAGGCTTTGGGGACCGTATTGCTCCTATATTAGAGAAGCCGATTAGAGACACGACCCAATTAATTGTCTATCATGTGCCCAGAAGACAGGTGGCATCCCCCCATGCTCCAGAGGATGGGAGTGAAATGGGGGAGTAGAGAGAGAGGCTTTCTCAGGGTCAAAAAAGTGAATCAGATATGGGCAAGGAGCCTAGACATCCCAACTTCCAGCTCAGAGCGGAATCCTGCAGCCCCACCTTTTAGGAGATGCATTTTTGCAATGTGCAGATCCCCCCAGCCCGGCTCTAAGGGGTGTGCCCTGATGCATTTCATCAGGAACAGAATCTTCCTCACTTGGCCCTGCCCCCGCCCCAGTACCCCAGCCCCACCTGGTTTCAGGGTCAGAAAGGAGGCCTTAGGAGAAGAGTAAGCACCCCCTTCCTCTCTTTCATTGCTCCCATTATCTGTGTTTCCAGCCCTCAGAGCCTGTCACAGCATTCTCAGTACACAATATCTCCCTTCCTCAGGCCAATTAAATAAGCACTATAATAAAGGCGCAGGCAAGTACTGCGGAGGCCCTGGGTAAGGGCTATTAAATCTAATGGCTCCATTTGTTAGAGAGCCTCCCATGTGCCAGGGACTGTGCTGAGCTCTGCCTTCATTATTTTATCTAATCTCCATGGGCTCATGAGCTGGATACTATTATCATCCTCATTTCATAAAGGCAGAAGCCGAGACTTGGAGAGTATCTGTGACTTCCCAGATATGTGCCTATCTTGTGACAGGGTGAAGATTGGAGCCAGGTCCATGTGACTCCAAAGCTGGTATTCTCTGCTAGAGGTGGGGTGGGGGCGGTAGGGGCAAGGAGGTTTTGAAAAGAGATGGTATTTCAGCTAAGTCTTAACAGCACATGGGATTTTGGTGGGTAGGGGGAAGGGGGAATTAAAAGTCAAGACTGAGAGAAAAGCGTGAGCAAGTGCAGGGAGGGCCGAAAGGGCCCTGATTATCCTGGCTTCACCAGGGCTGGCTAGAAGTGGGTTTTTCTTTTCTTTTTTTTATTAATAAACTTTATTTTTTAGAGTGATATTTGGTTCACAGCAAAGTTAGCAGAAATTACAGAGATTTCCTTTGTACTTCCTGTCCCCCGTTCCCCACCACCATCCACAGCCTCTCCCACTACCATCAACATACCCCACCAGTGTGGAATATTTGTTATAGTGGACAAGCCTTTATCGGCACATCATTACCCATAGTTCACAGTTTACAGGACAGTTCACTCTTGGCGCTGTATATCCTGCGGATTTGGACAAATGTCTAAGGACACATATCCACCATTATAGTATCATACAGAGTACCTTGCTGCCCTAAAAACCTGCTGTGCTCTGCCATTTTACCCCTCCCCTGCCCCACGACCATGGCAGCCACTGATCCTTTTACTATTTCTGTAGTTTTGCTTTTTGTGGAATGTCACATAGTTGGTCATACATTATACAGCCTTTTCAGATTGGCTTCTTTCACTGAGTGATATACATTTAAAGTTCCACTATGAAAAAAAATAAATAAAGTTCTACTATGTCTTCTCATAGTTTGTAGCTCATTTCTTTTTAGTGCTAAATAATATTCCATTGTCTGGATGTACCGTTGTTTATTTATCCCATTCACCTACTGAAGGATATCTTGGTTGCTTCCAAGATTTGGTAATTATGAATAAAGCTGCTCTAAGCATCTGTGTGCAGGTTTTTATGTGGACATGAGTTTTAAATTTGGGTAAATACCAAGGAGTACAATTGCTGGATCATATGGTAAGAGTATATTAAGTTTTTTAAGTAACTGCTACAGTGTCTTCCAAAGTAGCCGTATCATTTTGTCTTCCCACCAGCAATGAATGAGACATCCTGTTGCTCCACATCTTCATCAACATTTGGTGTTGTTGGAGTTTTGGATGTTGGTCATTCTAATAGGTGTTAGTGATACCTTATTGTTTCAATTTGCAATTCCCTAATGACAAATAATGCTGAGCATCTCTTCATATACTTACTTGCCATCTCTATATCTTTGGTGAGTTGTCTGTTCAGATCTTTTCCCTGTTTTTATTGGGTTGTTCATTTATTTAATGTTGAATTTTAAGTGTTCTCTATATTTCTTGGATAACAGGCCTTTATCAGATGTGTCTTTTACAAGTATTTTTTCCCATTCTGCAGCTTGTCTTCTCATTCTCCTCATGCAGCAGCTTTTAAAACAGATTCCTAGGCCCTTATCCAGATGAACTTTCTCCAGGATTCAACCAGGAACCCAGAACTATAAAGAAGTTCCACAAGGAACCTATGCAGGAAGTCCGTGGGCTAACACTGGGAACCATGGAAGGTGGTGATGGGGAGGCGTAGGTGGGGATGCAGGAGATTAACTGAAAGGTAGACCAGGGCCAGATGAGGAAGTAAAATTTGAATGCCATGCTAAGGAGGGTGGCTTTCAAGTCCCTTCTTTTTATCATAAAGTCCAATAAACATTTGAGGCTAAATCTTATAGACAGTGGTTTCCTGAGGGGAAAAATTGTTTTAGGAAGAACACTCTGGTGATAGCATGTAGGAAGTATTGGGGATATTGGTGGCATTAGAGCAATTAGGAAATCATCAAAATATTCATATTCCAGGTGACTGGTGGTAAGTCCCTCAGCTGGGCTGGGGCAATGATGGAGAAATAAATTCCATCCAATTCAATTTGATAAGTATTTCTTTAATGTTTTCAGGACTAAGCACTTTATCAAGGTTCTAAGGATTCTAAGATGAAGTAGTTATCGTCCCCATCCTTAAAGAACTCACAATTGAGATTCATCAAAAAAAATAATTGAGAATAGAGAGAACTGGTATGTGGACAGTGTTACGGACTGAACTGAATTATGTCCTCCCCTAAGTTCACACAGTTAGAGCTTCAACTGTGGTGAAGCTCTAACTCCCAGTGTGACTGTATTTGGAGATAGGGGCTTTAAGGAGGTAACACAAGTCCTAAGAAGGGGTTCTCTAATCCAATACGAATGGTGTGCTTATAAGAAGAGAAAGACATCAGAAATCTCTCTCTCCCTCTGGTGCACACAGAGGAAGGCCATGTAAGGACATAGCAAGAAGGTGCCATCTGTACGCCAGGAAGAGAGGTCTCACCAGGAACCAATCCTGCTGGTACCTTGATCTTGGACTCCCAGTCTCCAGAACTATGGAAAAATAAGTGTTGTTTGGGCCGCTGGCCCTGTGGTGCTTTGTTATGGTGGCCTGAGCAGATGCATACAGATAAGCTTAAATTTTATTCACAGGCTGATAATGACAGGACTCAGGCCATTGATTATACATATCCACAGCTCATAGGAGACAATCTGGGCTGGTGTGAATTGCTTATCCTAAAGACGAATCACGTGCAGACAAGAGTGAGAAAAAGGCCCAGAACCATACCGTAGGAACTCCGGTGTTTGTGATGGCTGGATGGGTAGGGACTCCTGTTTGGTCATAATGTTGATGTGTTAGTGACTTACATGACATGTGTGCCCCGCTCCATCCTCTTCTTCATCCTCAGAAGGGTGATTTGGGAGAGACTGTAGAGTATGTAAAGTGAATTCTACAGATTTAATTTCCACTCTGTCCCTTCTCTGCTCGCTGACAGAGCCAACATTTAGATATGGAACTCCTGGAATTTGACATATTGGCAATTCATGTGTTCAGTAGATATTTACTAGCTTGTGTTTGTCTGTTGGATTCTTATATTATTATCGTTTAATGCTTTATATAGTGGTGCTCTGCCTTCTTCAACTAGAATGAAAGCTCCTTGAGGACAGGAACTGTAACTTGAATTTCTTTGCTTCTGCTCTTTCTCCTTAGCTTGTGCACACAGCTGAGCTTCCTTCCAGTGGGTACAGGACAAATATTTGCTTTGAATGATTTTGGAGGGATGGTTACATTTAGGTAATCATTTTTTAAGCTTTTGCAAATTACAAATGTAGTTAAAGCAAGTACATTTATTTTAAATTACAATGTGCAGTTTAAGGCATCAAAAGGGTATTAGTAGAAATCACGGTACTTTAAAAGTCTCCAAAAATTAACAGCTCATGGCAATAGATCTCCTGTATCAAGAAAGAGTTGGGCACAGAACTAGATCTCAGAAAATGAGGGGTGTGACAAGTGTGAATCAGTGATGCATGGCTGTTGCCTGCAGTACTATTTATGGCTCACTGACACCTCTCTGATGGGGTTAAGTATTTACATTCAGCCTGATTCTCCCCTCTGACTCTACAGGCTACAGCAACTCACTGTGAGCCCTGAGAAAGAGAGAAAGCCTTCCCTCCAGGGGCCCCGGGCCCGGGCGGGGGCAAATGGATCTCCCCTCCCCCTCCCATATCTGAAGAGGGCTTCCCTCTGAGAGTTTATGGCAGCCTGACCTCCAGCCTCTGGGTTGGAGAATCTGGCTGCTTCTGTACTACATAAAAAGGGCAAGTGCATTCATTATTATTATATTATTATACAATGTATAATATATAATAGCGATTATGCTGTCAGCAGCCAGAGTCTCTGACCACAGATCAGAGGCTGGGGTGACATAAATCCACCTAGTGAAGTCTTTGGAGGTTCTACGTGAAGGTGAGAGGATTCAACTCCATCCATAAAGGGGGCTCTGGGTGAAGACTTTCTTCCACAAGCAACTTTGGAGGTTGAATTTGGGGAGGGACTGGGAAGACCTGGACAAGCAGTATTTAGTGTATCTGGGACATGAGGCAGAACAGGTCTCAACTGCCTCTTCCGAGCCATGGAACGCTAATAGCTCTCGTCCTTGCCCACGATGGAGGCAGATGAGGAGTGACCCAGAGGCCTGCAAAGACTGATGGGGCAGCCTTCAACTTCTTGGGTCAGATTCTTTACTGAAAACCTGGCCTGCTTGGGTTTCACTTTCTGCTTCCCTTGCTTACATCACTGTCTTTGTCTAGGCTTTATCCAGGCCCCCTGCCTGCTCTGGGGTCAGAGGATCAATCGCTGCCTGACTGTGGCTGAACCAGCTCCTCTAAGGGCAGCAAGGAGCAAATGTCAAGGGGGCCCCTTTATGCAGAGGGCCATGTGCTAAGTCCTGCATCTGTAGGTGGCTGGGTGCCTACGCCTGGCACTTAGTAGGACTGTAATCTTTGCGGAATGAAAGAAAGCACATACACGTATGACCATAAATCCTTGCACTGGCCTTCTTAGAGGGCCGCGCGCCAATTCGGATTTCTTCCTTGAAGTGGATGGAAGCCACCCTAGCAGGCCCAGGCTGAAACAGCCCAGCTGGTCGCTCCCTTTATATTACACCACCCGGACCCCCAGAACTCCGGTACTTTTTAGAATGAAAATAGCAGTGGCTTAGAATAGGCTTGCCAGGCATTTGCAAAGAGGTGATTTACTGACAAAGCCTCTACACCCTTTTATCTCTCCCTCTGCCCCACCCCATTACAGTCTCCCCCTCGGTGAGCCGAACGCCCCGGGAAGCCCACAGCAGAAAAAGCTCTTGAGAATAGGAATAACTAACCAGAGTGTCATCCGAGCACCTTTTCTGGGGCCAGGGTAATGAGAATTATTCAAATGCAATCATAAAAATGAGGCCATCAGGCAGGAATAGGGTGGGGGGTGGGGGGAAGGAGTGGTGGTGGAGGGGAGGCTCCCTCCTCGCCAGCTCTAAGTTTCCTGATTTCGGGGGAGTTGTCTCGGGGTGCACGGAAAGCCCCTCCGCCTCCCAGCCGCGGAGCCCAGGAGGCCGTGTCTGCGGAGGGCGCGGGGCGGGGTGGGGGTGGGGGTGGGGGTGGGGGGCGCGGCCCGGTTCCGAGGGGGCCTCGGCGCGCCCGGGTCAGCGGCGGGCTCGCCGTCCGCGGCCGCCTCCGCAGCGCCGCTCCGCCTCCCGCCGGCAGGAGCGGGCCCGCGCCGCCGTCTCCGGGAAGCCTCCAGCAGAGGGAGACACTCCAGCTGCGGCGCGGGCCTGGGAGCGCCGGGCCGGAGTGGGTGGGGGCGCGGGGGGTGGGGAGCGAGCGGGAGTGGGGCGAGGGGAGGTGTGTGAGGAGGGGGGGCTCCGGGGGGCGGGTCCCTGTGCCGCTGACGTCCCGAGCAGTGCTGGGAAGTATAGGCTGTGTTGTCACGCCGGTGTCAGTCTGATGAAGATTGGCATCAGGTAAGCTGTCATTCATTTCCATGTCAGAGACGCTTTTGCAGGCGGCGGCGGCGGCGCGGCGGCGGCTGCTGCTGCTGCGGGCGGCTGCCTCAGAGCGCGTGTGTTTTATTCCAGTCCCCAAGCCAGAGTATTATTCATTGCGACAGGGCAAGGAGGAGAGAGGGAGAGAGGGAGGCAGCAGGGAGGAGAGAGGGAGGCAGCAGGGAGGAGGGAGGCAGCGAGCAGAGAGGGACGGCGGGAGCGTGCAGAGAAGCTGGGGAAGCGCCGGGAGAGCGCGGAGCGGAGCAGCGCGAGCGGCGCCGAGGCCCGGGAAGGAGGCGGCCGGAGCGGCGCGGCCCGCCCGAGCCCCGGCCCGAGCCCCGGCCCGGCCCGCGCGCAGCCCCGCCGCCGCCCCCGCCGCCCCCGCCGCCCCCGCCGCCGCCGCCGCCGCCTGGCCTCGCCTCGCCTCGCCTCGCCCCGCTTGGGCCCGCGGCCGGGCGCGCATTGTCCGCGGCCCGAGACGCCGTAGCGCGCGGGCGGGGAGAGCCGGGGGGCCCGGGAGTAGGGACCGGCGCGGGCCGGAGCCCGGGTGCAGCCGCCGGGGCCGGGCCGGGCCGGGCCGGGCCGGGCCGGGCGGCCCGCGGGCGCGGTGGGAACCGGGGGCCGGCCCCGGGCGCGCTCTGGGCCGGCGCTCGCTCGGCGCCCCCGGCCCGGAGCTGCCTGCGGGCGTTCGGAGCGCAGGAGCCGCGGCCGCGTCCCTCCCCGCCCGGGGAGCCGGGCCGAGCGGGCTGTGCGGGCGGGCCGGTGGGGACGGGGCTGGGGGCCTCGCCCCAGGACCAGCGGCTCCGCGGGGTCTGCGGCGAGGTCGGGGAGGCGCCGGGGCCCAGGGCGAGGTCGGGGAGGAGGGAGCCCTCCTGGCTCGAGAACTGGGACGCGAGTTCGCAAAAGGGGGGACGGGAAGCGCCCAAGAGCCGGGCGCTGAGGGGCTGGAGCGGAGTCCCGAGTCGGCCGCGCAAAGTTTGCGTTTCTTTGGGGTTGGGCGAGCGGGGCTGTGCGGACTCCCGAGCCCGGGGCGGCGACGAGGGAAGCGGGCGGTCCTTCGGGGCTCGGGGCGAGGGAGCCGAGGTTCCCGAGCGCCGGGGACCGGGCTGGGAACGGCGGGGGGCGGGGGGCGCTGGGGCGCAGCAGCCCGGACTCAGGGCCACGCCGGACTTCGGGTGGCAGGAGTCAGGCTGTGCAGAAGCGGGACTGAAGGGCTGCTGAGTCTACACCCCGGCCCGAGCAGCGGGCTCAGGTCGGAGCTGGGGGCCCGAGCTTGCACCTGAGGCTGCACCCGGCGCGACGGGTGGCGTCCCTAGTATTTTGCCCTGGGATCGAGGCCATCGGAATTTGGGGAGGGTCGCGCGAGCGGGTCCCCTCGCTCCGTGGGTGGAAAGGCGTGTAGGCAGGCGATGAAAGTAGTTGCCCCGGGGCCGTGGCAGGCGAGCCCCGAAGGTCTGCTGCTGCTCCCGGGGAGCGGGTCTGGAGCCGAGGACCTGAGGCGCGCAGGACCCGGTCCCGGGAGAAGGATTCGGGGAAGCGGACAAATCGAAGGGACGTTCCGGGTGGAAGCGGCCGGGCAGCGCCGCAGGGCTCGGAGTGGGTCGGAGGACCGAGCCTGGCGGCTCCGCGGGCTCCGGAAGGCCCTCGGGGGGCCGCGGGCGCAGCGCGGCGGGCGGTGCGGGCGGTGCGGGCGGCGCGGGCGGCGCGGGCGGTGCGGGAGGCCCGGGAGGCCCGCAGGGACAGCGGCCTGCGCGGGGGCCCGGCTGCGAGCTGCCGCATCGCGCGGGGAGGCCGGGCTGCGGCCGGGACAGGAAGGGCTCCGAGTCCGCCGTCCCGCCGAGCCGCCGGCTCTCCACCCGCGGGCGCTGCCGGGGAGCCCGCCCGCCGGCCGCCCGTGTGTCCAGCCTGCGAAACGGGGGCGCTCTGGGTCCTCTACCCTCACCCCACTTGGTCTCGGGACTTCGCCAGCGTGTTGACTTTTCGGATTCCGAGTGCTCTCCAGCGGGTGGGAGCCAAAAGCTTCACATTTGAGGCAGATCTGGGTGACCCTCCGCTCCCCAAAGCCGAGCAAATGATGGTGTTCAAACATCTATTACGCAAAGCCCTAGCCCCTAGCCCTCTGGCTCGCCCTGCCCTGCCATCCGGCCCCCCAGGGGCCTCGGGGTCTTAGGGAAAGGGAAGGGGGCCTCCTGCCTCTGCACTCGCGATCTCCCACTCGAGCTGCACCTCGCAACCGCATTTTCCCCTCCCACGGCTCAGGCCTAGCTCGTTGGTGGGAGAGAAGTCCCGACCCGGGTGGGAGGTTATTATCCCTCTGGCCAGCCAGGGAAGCAAAGCGTGTAAGGGGCTGGACGAGAGGAAGACTTGAAATTTCTTTCTTTCTTTCTTTTTTTTTTTTTTTTGCAATCCGGAGCCCACGGTCCCGGCCCCCCGCAGTCCCGGCCCCCCTCGCTCGGGCCGCCGGACCGCGCTTCCGGGACTCAGAAGACGCGCGACCCACGAGTGGCCGCAGCAGCCTCGGGCCTCTGGACTGCCCGGCGGCGGCCAAGCTCCAAGGCTGTTTTTCTGCAGGCTTGGAATTCGAGAGCTCTCCCGCCGGGAGCGGGAGGGCGGGAGGGAGCCGTGACCCCACGGAGACTCCCCAGTCACCGCCTCCCCTTTGTGAGCGCGAAAGGCATGAAAGCCCAGAGAAAGAGAAGCTGCTCCGAATAAGGGGCAGGGGGTTACTGGAGGGAGATGGGCCCGGCCACCGCTCACAGTAAAATGCCTCGTGCAAATTGCACTGAAGTGTACCCAACTTGAGACTGGCTGTTTTATGATCCTTTCTGGGAGTTTACTGCTCCATGCTTTTAAGTCTATAGATTGCTTTAAGTTAATGAAAGTGCTGCTTTCAAAAGGGGCTTTTATTGTGCGGCAGTGGCAAAGCCTGTACCTCCCCTTTACTCTTCCAAAATGGGCCTGTTTAAAAAGAGGGAGCCTCCTGGAGTTCCCACATGGACAGAGCCTGGGGGAGGATGCCATGTGACAATGAGGATTAATAAAAAAAAAAAAAAATCAATGTCCAAGTAATTCAGAAAGACGAGTTTACTTCTTTTCCTGTCCAGTGTGTCACCTGTGCCTTCTGAAACTGCCTTTTGGACTTGCACTGAGTCAGACTTGGAGTGCTGCGGGATACCTCCCCCTTACCCCCTGTCTCAACACTGCTTTATGTAGGCCTGACCCTGTTCAATTAAACTCAAACTGGATTTCAGGATTTCAACCGGCTGCCAATTCAAACTGCAACTAAAATATTTACTTGGAGCCTGGGGGGAGGGGCTTTGCCCTGCATTTAGTAAGACAGATGTGTTAAAATGTCAGGGAGAAAGGCTGGGAACCTTGAGAAGAAACATGGAAGGCTATTTTTCAGCGCTTTCCTCTTTTTCAATCTATTTGGCACAAAAGGTGAGAGGACAAGGTTTTTGACTAGGTCCTAACACAGAAACTGCAGTGGGGCTGGGCTGTGGCTTTGACCGCATGTCATAACCATTTAAACTGTGGTTAGTTGTTCAAAGCCCAAAGCTTCTCCAAGCTGGGTTTCATTAACTCTACACCAGTTGCCTGGAAGTTCAGTAGCAATAAATTGTATAAACACATTTGAAGTAAGTTAGTGATGAAATAAGGAGAATTACTGTCTTGTGAGTGGAGAATCTTGAATTCATGGAGTTTTAACTTAACTGGAAACATACCTCCTCTCCCTCAGCCTTGATGTTTATGGGTGCACCAGAGTGTGTGTTAAATTTCTGTCTGCCATGTCCATCTTCAACCTGGGACTGTAACTCATTAGGGACCAAGGCATGCCTAGAAAGCAAAAAGACTGGGTTTTAAAGGGGGCTCTATTAGCCTGGTTCAGAAACCAAACCAAACCCATCAACCTGACTTCCTTACCCTGGGTGAATGCAACATAAACAGCAGCAGAGCAGGCCAAATTAGATTTTTAAATGTTAGCGGCTTAATAATACTGTGTTGTTAGCAATTGAATTTGTTTTTATTAAAGAAACAACCTATAAAATTTATAGGCTTCCAACATGTTGCAAGATTTCCTTGTTATTTATTTAGTACCTCCCCCCCCGAAATTCTATCTCCAATTTCAGACTTTTGTTCCTGATTTATTTAATTTAGAGCACATTTTCTAAATTAGTTCAAGGAAGGTGAGAAATGCTGTTATAAGTTTTCCTTTTTCCTATGCTGTGTGGCATAAGGACTGTGATGCTGTAAGATATATATAAATGTGTGATGCAATTGCTGGAGGTGACGGCATGTGAAGCCAAGTGTCTGGATCAAACAAAATGCAGATCAGAGTATGGAGAGGGCGAAGTGATGCCGCGGAGGAAAAGCAGAGGAAGTTATACGGAAAATGAAATCATCGAGAGCCACCGTCAGCCTTGGTTCTAGCCAACACACCATGCTTTGTATAAAACACTTCACATGCGATCTGTGACTTATTGAAGATTGAATTATATTGAGAAGCAGAATTTAGAGGGAGTAGCTGCCCTGGCTGGGTTCTGGCCAGGCTGCATGGCCAGGCTTGTTGCGATGGGGATCTGCTAATTTAATTAAATCTAATACCTGGTGGGAAAGAGAGGAAGGAGATAATCAGGGTTGGCAGGTCAACATGCTGAGCTAGTGTTTAAGCTGAAATTTGGGGGCCTGGCAGTTTTATGCTCTGTTACTGTCTGGCAACATGACTCCAGCGGGTCACCCAGCTTCCGGATCTCTGTTTCTTCATCTGTAAAGTGGAATGCATCTCACGGATTCCTCATTAGGCTACAAGAGGGGCAAATCTTGCACGACTCCCTGACTCCCACGTTGGGCGCGCTCTAAATAATAAAGGAAACGAAGAGAGGCTTCTGAGCAGCAGAGTGACATTCTTCTCTGTGTTTTCTTTCCTTGCCCAATCCAGAGCCTTTCCCCCACAACTCTCAGGAGTTCTGAGACTCGGGCAAAGGGGCTGATCGCCTGCCTTTCTTTACATCCTAGAATTTGAAAACGCCTGCTGTGATTCCACAATCCACCTGCACTTTATCAGGAGGGGAAGTTAAGTTGAGGGGGACCAGCATGCTTCTCCCGGGTGGTGCTACCTGGAAGAGCTTTCAGGCATCAGATAAACACAGAATCTGATTTATCAGAAACTCAGCCCCGTTCCCCTTTGTGCCAGCGGAAAGAAGAGGCCTGAGCCTGGACTGGTGTGTGACATCTGGTCGGGCTGGCGGGGGATGGGCGCTGGTCTGGAGCTAGCCGCAGCTTGAACCTCACTTAGCAGTCTCCATGCTGGCAGATCAAAGCAGATGCTGGGCCAGAGAGCCCAAGAAGTTACACCCAGCACTTATACAAAAGTGTATCCGCACTTGGAGTCTCCTGTTTCCATGCCTGATATTTCAGTGCAAGCCCTGATACTGGAGACGTGGCTTGTGGAATGCTTGCCTTTAATCCCCCCTCATCCATAGGGACTTCTTGGGGTCATTTTTTCCTCCGCATATCCTCCTCCAGTGGTCTTGAGCAACATCTTAGTCTCTGTTCTGACTAGGGGTGAGAGGATGGAGGTAGGAGGAGCAACAGTTTTGCTAAGGGAACTCTTACGGGTTGGAAGGCACCATCCTTCTACCAGAGCTCAAGCTTTTTCTCCTTCCAGAGCCCCCAGGAGTAAGGGAGAAGCAGGCCCTCGGGCAGCTTGGGAAGAGCTCGCTGCAAATGTGTTGTCTTGAGGGGGATCTGCTGTTTGGCTTGGATGCCTCACCGCAGGCCCTGCCTGACTGGGTTTCTAATTACAAGAAGGCCATTTCTGCTAAGACCTATCTCACTAAAAACACATCCCTGTGTGTAATAAGAAACCCTAAACCAGGCAGGATATTTTAAAACTGAAGCAATGAAGATTAGATTAAGTCTCCACCAAACAGCTTCGTTCTCGTATTATTTTTGGCTGGAATGTGGAGAAAAGCAGCTGGCCCTGGGGCCTGGAGCAGGATCTTTTGAGGGTTCGGATGGGGCTAGAGTGGGTGGTGTAACTGCTAGTTTCTCTGCTTAATAGGAATGTGGCCAATTTCAGTACAGCTCAGTACAGCTCAGTACAGGCGGTGGGGGTACCCAGTGGGGGATGAGGGAGGCCCCCCTCCATTGGGAGAGGCCAGAGAGTGGCCCAGAATGAGCAGATCACAGAGCACTGAGAATGCTTTTAAATTCCCCACCTCATTAGGACCTAGTCTTTTGTGTTTCAGCTTATGCTTCCACTCCCAGTCCTATCCCATGCCTAGTAAAACCACTCATCCTCCACGTGGCCTTTGGAAGAACTTTAATATATTGGGTACTTTTCTGGTTGGAGAGAAGGAACAGATAGTTGTCCAAAATTCCTGGAAATCGAGCCTAGGAACCTGACATCACAAGCCCTTTTTCTGTCCTGCCGGGGAGAGGCGGCGGCATGGTCTTCATTCATTCCTTTGTTCCTCCGTCCAGCAAATATTTGTTGCATGTCTCCCGTATGTATGCCTGATACAGTTCTAGGCATTGAGGCTACAAGCAGCAAAATCAAGCAGGACGAAAACGTATGACCACGAAGTTCTTGTCTTCTTGGAGCTTGCCTGCCGTGGAGAGAGTGCAGAGTATGGGCTTAGCCTCAGATAAAACTACATTGAGAGCCTCATTTCTAATTGCAAGAATTTAGACACATTGCCTAACATGTTTGATCTAGCTTTTCCACCTATAAAGAGAGAAATAAAAGTATAAAGCTCAAAGAATTGTGGAGAGAGCATCTGTAAAGTACCTAGCAGTGTGTGGCATACGGCAGAGACGCAATCAGGTTCTTTTTCCTCCCCAGGTTATTCTGGATGGGGGATCCAGTTGGTGGATTACCTACCCTCCCCCTTCCCCTTCCCCTTCCCTTTCACTTGCCCCCGGGGATTGTGGCCTGGGGCCTTTCGCAGGTGACTGGCACCATCAATGAATGTTGGACAAATAGCCAGTCACTGGCTATTTGTCAACTTCCCCTCCTGATAAAATGCAGTCACTGGTGCTGCCTGCTGCGTGCTGACCCCAGCAAGGGCTGTGGTAGAAATAGACACCCAGACCCTGTGCAGTTTGCCAGTGGACAAACTCAACCCAGAAACACGTAAGAGATGACATGCAGCTGCGCTGAGGTGCCATGAAAATGGGCACAAATCATTTTGTGGGGCTGCTGCCGAGTAATGAGGACAGAGTGGAGGTGAGCGCTCAGCAGCATCAGTACCGAGGTGGAGGTGAGCTCTGGCCAAGCAGGGCTGGAAGGGGACTCAAGACTCTCCAGGCCACAGGGCTCATAGGGATGGCTGGGGTTCCACCTGAACCAGAGTGAGGATGTCAGCCCCTTCCCAGCATGTCAGGGGGTTGAGTGGGCCACCCCTGCCTCCAGCAGTGCCACCTGGGCCTCCCTGTGTTGGCGACGGTGGGGGGTTTCTGAGAGGACTGTTCCTGTTGACTTCTCGATGCGTAGAACTGACTCAGTGCTTGAAGCAAACCAACTAATCCCATTCCTGACTATAACACGACTCTACTACCCACCATCCCTGGTCTTCCTAAGCTAAGGGAGCAGAGTTTATGGGCCACACCTGGGCCTCTCAGGGCCTAGGAAGCTGGCCCCGGTTAGAGTGGTTGGGATGGAGGAGAGGATAATGGTTTGAACTGGGAGTCACAGGGTGGTGGATTCTGCTCTAGACCCGGCTACTGACTGGCTCTGTGGCCTTCAACAAGTGGCTGACCTCTGGGCATCAGTTTCCTCACTTATTCAATGAGGAGCTTGACCTTGCTCTCAGAGGTCCCCTTCAGCCCGAAGTTCCATGATTCTGTTTCCTACCAATTGGATTGCTTCATGACTGGGCAATGACTGAAACCACTACCACCACCAAGCAAGCTGCAAAGGCACACGCTGGGAGGGTTGGCCCCTGGGTGGTAGGATCTCAACACAGTAGAGGGAGTTGGCTTTGACTTGCCTGATGGCCCCCCTGGGGCAAATGGACGGGTCCTAGCAATAACGGTTGGCTCCATGAGGGCAGCTTTTCAGTCTGAAGACTCACTGGCTTCTTCCTCAAGGGTGACATTTGCTTCCTTTGTTGAGACCACAACCTTCTCCTTGGGAGAAGGACCACAAGCTTTGGAGTCAGATTCTGGGTTCTGACCCTGGTTCTACTACTACTGATCTGTGTGTCTTTGGGTATATCACTTAAGCTCTCTGAGCCTCAGTTTTCTTGGAGATATCGTTAGGATAATAATAGTAATACAGAAGACTTAGGAGTGCTGTGAAGACTCTAGAACATAGTATCTAAAGGTGCTAGGCACAGGGTAAGCTCATGGTGCCTATTGATATTCTTTCCTAATAAAGCCCATCCTCAGGCACTCATTTAATCCTTTCAACTTTGGGAAGCAGGTGGGATAGGCATTGTTATGTCATTTGACAGATGAGGGGAGCTGAGGCTCAGAGAGCTACAGTGGGGGGTCCAGGAAGAGGTGGTGGGTGTCTCCACCTGTTCACATTGAATAGGGGGTCCAGGTCTACCTTCTACAGCAACGCTCCTTTCTTTAGTCTTTTGGAGACAAAGCAATCGCCTTGCCGCTGAGGGCTGCTTGACCCTGAGCTCCACCTGTTCCTCTCCTGAGAATCTCTTTAAAGAAACCAGCAGGACCCATCCTTTCCGTTACCTACACCTTTGTTTGGTAAACTCTGGGGAGAGCTACGAGCTGTTATGGAAACCAATGCCTAGAAGATCTGTATTTTTATTTCCACAAGCCTGCAGTTACAGATGGGACTGGCCAGCACAAGGGGTGGAGGTCGATTTAGGGGCGGGGAGGTGTAGTCATGGCAGTGGGTGGGGGCAGCAGAGCTGTGGTGCACCCAAGCTGTCAGCCCCCCGAAGCCTGGGGTGTGGAGGATGGAGGCTTGTACCCACGGTCGTCTGACTTTCAATCCTGACAGACACCAAGGGACGTTGACCCTGTTAATGGTAGGGCCTGCTAACTCCGAGTGGGTGTAGGCCCAGTCCCCCCAGTTCCAGGGTAGCAGTGTGGGTCTATGGTAGAACGGGGGGGGGGGGCGGGCAGTGAGCTCCCCAGTCCCAGAGGTTCTTCTTTCTGCACTCTGACATGGTCACCGATCACTACTCTATATCCAGGCCTGTGTTAAGCCTTGGAAGTACAGGGTTGTTTCTGCCCTCTCTCAGGGGAAGCCGTGCTGTGTGTGTGGACTGTGGTTCTAGTTCCAGATCAGAGAGAGGCCCAGAGAGGCTCCAGGGTATGCCCAGGGCCCCGTGGTGACAGGTGCTTGTTCTCACTCCTGAGCCCTCCCTGGTGATTCATCTGTCCGTCAACAAGCATGGCTTGAGCCCGCTATTTAATGAATGCCCAGTAGCATGCTGCACTGGAGTCTCTAGGAGCTATACAATCTTACTGCAGAGCCCAGACAAATGCACATCACACTGAAGACAAGCTGTGTGACCTTTAACATGTCTTTTAATGTCTTTGACTCTTAGCATCCTCATTTTATACAATGAGGAAGTTAGACGAGATTGTCTTTAAGGCCCCTTCTGGGTCTACTACTTATGACTCTCTGGGCTATAAATGCTAAACTGTGTGTGGTTCAGACCTCTGTGCACACTGTGTCTGGAGAAGGTGGTGGGACACCCAGGGGCATTTAGCCCATTCTTAGTAGGACCTGTCTAACCCTGATGAGTTGAGGGAGATGGAAAGATGTGAAATGATGGAAATGATGGAAAGATGGCCAAATAGGGCCTCACCTATTTGGATGCGGGGGCTGGAAGAGCTCCTGCTGGCAGGCCCTCTGAGTTCTCCAGTCTCCAGGGGGACCATAGGGACAGAAATCAAGCAGGAGAGCCCAGTGATATGGGAGCTTAGGTCTGCTGTGCTCCTGGGGCCTGTGTACATAAGTGGTGGTCTTGCCCTGCTACCTGGTTGGGAGCTCCCGCCTCCAGCTCTGGGAGGAGAGAGCCAGACTCGAAGGGGGGCAGTAGTCCCCTGGGGCACTCCTCACTTGTGTTTGATCTGGAGGAAAGCCAAGGAGCTTGATGGGATTCCCCAGCCTTCCCTGGAGGCTGTTCCCAGGGAAAGTGACTCGTTCCTTGCACTGGCATAGCTCTCATTGGTAAGGCACCCCAACTCGTGAGAGCCTCTTGGTGGCAATGAGATGGGGACTGCTGACTTCCAGATTGCTAGGAAGGCCGCTTTCCAAGCTGGACATCTGGTCTCCTGGAATACTCTTCAAAGTCATCTCCATTGGCTTTGGAAGGGGAGATGGAAGGAGAACTTCATTCCCAGGCTGTACTCTGGAGACTGCCATTAGCTGCTGGCAAGGAAGAAGGGAACTTCCCTGGCATTCTTTTGCACAGAACTGTGGTGCCAGCGTCCCTGCCTGAGCCTGGTGGAACTGGACTCTTTCAGGGAGGAAGGAGATGGGCTGCCACAACTAGCTTGTAGATCAAGGGAGGAGAAGGATTTTTTCCCCCGAACCCTGTGATTTTAGGGGAGCTGTGCAAGACCATAGACTGGGGGCTCCTTCACTATGTGCTGGGGGTTCCCACCTCTCTATCTAGTCCTCACCATGGACCTGAAAAAGAAAGTGAAGCTCAGAGCAGGTAAGAGAGAGAACTTGCCCAGGGTCAAGGGGCTGGTTCTGTGGCATTCTGGATCGGCAGGCTTTCTAGCCCAGCATGCGGCCTCCTCTAGGGAGCTGCGTGTTTCAGGGAGTAGTTGCTGGATTCCTGGCTGCTTTCTCTCTCCATCTCCCGCCCACCCCAGCCCCCCTGCTCCAGTGCATGCATAGTTCACTGTGGATCTAGGGCTCTGGCCTGGGGAGGTCACAGGTAATGTGATTGTGGTGCGGCAGGAAGGGCGACTGAGGCAGGACAGTGTAGAACAAGCCAAGGGCTGGGTTTGAGCCTTGCCTCAGGCTTGTTTACTGCGTGACCTTAAAAGCTGGCCCCACTTTCCTCATCAGCAAAGTGGTGGTGATAATACATCCTGTCGGCGCTGTGGAGAGGACCAAATGAGTTAATGTATGTGGATGTGTTATGCCCGTTATAAAAACACAAATGAAAGCGCCTACACAGTGCCTCGCATGTAATACGTGGGGGAGAAAATTGGTTGGCAAAGATTCTGTGTTTCTTATTAGTCTAAAGTAGAGCATTCACGCAAATACACACCTCCTCTTATACTCGCTCACAGAGTTATGACAACCATGTTTAAGCAATGGAAAGCGGGCAGGATGGCCTGCCATGCTACCCCATTGCCAGGGCATGAATGGTTCCCTCTGCATGGTTTCCAGAGTCTGGCAGAAGTTTGAAAAACCTGAATTCTGTGCCTGCTATGTGTCAGTGGTTGTGCTCACTTAGGCTTTGCCATCTAATGCAGTGCAGGGGCCTGGTGTGGAGTGCAGGGGAGGGGGAGTGATTTGGCCACCAGGTCCCATCAGCCCGAACCAGGTCTTCATCTGATAGATTTTTATTGAGCACCTTCTACGTGCCAGACCCTGCAGAGGTCCTGCAGATACAGCTGTGAACTAGACCAGTCCATGGGGGAGGAGGGCACTCGAGCTATGTAGGTGATTACTGAAACCCTGGTAAGAGCCATAGAGAAGTCCAGCAAAAGCATAAACAGGGAGTGTAACCTACTTTGGGGGTCTTGGAGGGCAGCCTTGTTTTTTGGCCCTCAGATGAGGCCCTTTCTAGGCAAAGAGTTGGCCAAGCCCTCCATCCCTCTTGGCTCATTTTCCATCCCTGGCAAGGGCAGAATAAGGTAAGAGGAAGACTGTGGGCACCAGAAAAGTCCTGCCGGGGAGCTTTGCTCCCATCTGAGTTTCCCATCCAGGCAGAGCTGATGTCATTCCCATCCCCCACCCCCAGCCCCCAACCCACCTTCATGCTCCTTAAGGGCATAGCTTTCAGGAGAAGCCTTTAGGAAAAAAAAAGTAGTATCCCTCCCCTATTTTTCCTGAAACTCTGGCTAGGGCCTTCATAGTATCTGGGGGTACCCAGTGATGTTCACATTGATGGGTTGCCTGAGTCTGACTTCTGGAAAGTCCTCATGGGGAGCAGCTGTAAGCTGAGGAGCAAAGACTTGCCCTTCCTTCTCAGCACCAGCTGGGGAGGGGGGTATTTATTGAAGATCAGGCCCCTTTCCTCTACATTGGCTAGAGTCAACTTCTTGACCTTATTTCTTTGGTGTGTTGGTAAAGCCATGTCATTCTTTCAGAAGCACTGGGCACAATTTGTGATAATTTTGCAGTCTTGTATTTTGGAGGGTTAGGGAAGAGAGAAAAGAAGAGGTGGCCAGAGGGATGAATGGACTTAAGTTGCTAGGGCTGTAAATCCAATTCCATAAATATGAAAAGGAAAGATGCTTTCAAGGGAATAGCTGATGTTGCCGTGTGACTCCCTGGGTTTAGTCATCTCCTAGGGCTGGCAAAGGGGATTTAGTTCAGGGTTAGACATGTAGGGGTGACAGCCCAGCTTTTGTTTGCTACTTGCTGGATGTGTGATCTTGGGCAGTTTCCTGACCTCTTTGAGCCTTACTTTCTTCCCTTTTGTGCAATGGGGAAAGCAATGGCTCTTTGTAGGGGTTAAATGAGACAACACAGCAGAGAGCCTGGTCTAGGCCCTGGCCTCTAGAGGGTTCTGAGTGTGAATTCCATTCCTGTCACTTCCTTCTCTCCCCACAGTGCTGGACATCAAGGAGATGAAAGTACCCCTTTAGGAAGCAGGAGGGAGTGGGGTGCAGGAAGACCGTGGGCCTCTCTGAGGAGCACGGCTAGAATGGCCATCTGAGGACACCGCAGCCTGGAGACTTCTATGTCAGAGCCTGGCTTGGTTTCCCTGAAGGGAGGGGAGGCAGTGCTCTGGGTCTCTTGGAAGAACCAGGACAGCACAGGTGATTTCAAGGAGGGCTGTGAGAAAGAGAGTCATTGAAACAGGGAATTGGAGGTACGAATGAAGGCAGGGAGGAAATAAACATTTGTGAAGCGTCCGCTGTGTGCTTGGCATGGAGCTAAGTACTTTCGTACCCATTGTTTAACTTTTATGAAATTAGAAGCATAGAATCTTAAGCCATGAAATCTCAGAACTGGAAAGGACCTCTGTCTATCCCAGCCTCTGTATTTGCTATATGGAAAATTGAAACTCAGAGAGGGGCAGAAACTGGCCTAAGGTCACAGAAAATTAGTGTCAGAGCTGAATTTGAAACTGCCCAGGCCGGGGCAGTTGGGGCAGTTGGGACAGAGCAGAAAGAGCATAGACCCTGGAATCAGGAAGACTAGGTTTGACTACAGGCCCACTTAGAGAAGCTCACACGCTTCCTGTATCTCAGTTCTTTCAGTGGTCAGATGGAATGGTAATCCTCCACCCTAGTGGTGGCCGGGACAATGGAAGGAGTTAACTGGTGTAAAGAGCCTTGTGTAGGGATCCCTGGGTGGCGCAGCGGTTTGGCGCCTGCCTTTGGCCCAGGGCGCTATCCTGGAGACCCGGGATCGAATCCCACGTCGGGCTCCTGGTGCATGGAGCCTGCTTCTCCCTCTGCCTGTGTCTCTGCCTCTGTCTCTCTCTCTCTGATGTGACCATCATAAATTTAAAAAAAAAAAAAAAAAAAAAGAAAGACAAAAAAGAGCCTTGTGTAGCATCAGGGCCTCTGTAGGCCCAGGGCTCTGGCCACACCCACTCTGAAGAGCCCTCAGCCTGTCCCACCCAATGCCCACTGGGTGCTTGATAAACAAAGGTCCAGGACATTCAGTTACTCTTCAAGTACCTGCCAGGTGTATGCCAGGCACTGTTTTGGGATAGTGCTCAAATAGAAAGTTGAGCAAAAACAGACATAGCCTCTATCCTGATAGAGTTTGCAGTTGGTTGGAGTAGAGAGGGCTTAATTTAAAAAAAAAAAAATCATACAAATAAACATGAGAATACAGGTGTAATAAGAGCTGTGAGAGGAAGAACATGAAACCCTGAGAGCATTGAACAGGAAGGGCTATTTAGAGAGAGCAGGGAAGTGTCTCTCTGAGGAGTGATGTTTGAGCTGAGGTCTGAAGGACATCAGTGAAGAAAGACACGAAGGAAGAGTATCCCGGTGTTGGGGGCAGAGGGAACAGTAGGTGAAAAGGCACTGGGGAGAGAAGAAGGGGCTGAGAGATGGCCAGCGGGACTCAGAAGGGTTCGAGAAGGAGTACCAGGAGTCTGACTCCGGACCAGGCTGCAGCTCCTGGAGAGGTGAGAGATCCCAGTCTGAGATTCTGCAGTGGAGACCAGGTTCAAGTCTGGCTACAGGCCTGGAGAGAGAAACAGATGATTTCCAAGCCTCAGTTTTTCTGCCCCAAATGAAAGTAATAAAAATAAAATCATAGGTAGGTAGATTGCGTGTCCACAGTGGAGAGGAGGGAGGTAAAAGTGAACAAATGGACAACGTACTTGGCCTTCACCATATAAGTGAACAGTGTCAAATTCATTTATGTTAAAGCTTCAATGATTTGGATTCATAATTGAATAAAAGCCAAAGTCCTTATCTTGGCCGAATCTCCACTTCCCCCATTCAACTCCCATCACTGTCTCCCTCACCCATCTACTCCAGCCACACTGACCCCCAGACCTCCCTGTGGTGCCTGGAATAAGTCAGGCATGCTGCTACCTCAGGGCTCTTGCACTTGCTGTCCCTCTGCCTGGTGCATCCTTTCCCCACACATCTGCCTGGCTCGCTCCCTTGGTTTCTCCAGGTTTCCACTCCAATGTCATCCTCTCAGTGAGGCCCTTCCTGAGGACCCTCTCTAAAGTGAAATCCCTTTTCTCCTATCCCTGGCTCTCCCTCCTCCCTTTTATTTTTCTCTAGTATTGATTAAATTTTGTCTCTTTTTTTCTACTCCTATAATCCAGAAGAGTACTTGCATATAATGAAAAGCCAGTCAATGTTTGTGAAGGGAATGATTGGATGAGGAGAACTGTTTGCTTGTGAAATGAGTTGTTAGGTTCATACAAAGTTTGCTTTTTCCCTTCCTCTGAAATGGAGACGTGGGATGTCAGAATTGGAAGGAACTCAGTAACTAGTCTTTGAACAACTGTCTCATTCAACCACCGAGGATAGAGAAGCCCAGAGAGGTTAAGGGGCTTGTGAAAGGTCACACAGTCAGAGCTAGGATGGGAACTGAGGGCTCTGGGGTTCACTCCAAGATCTTTCTACAAGGTTTTGGCTTTTCTGTGCGACATAGCTTCTGGAGGTCCCCAACTTCCAGGGGGTGGCATGTCCTGAGGACTCAGGCTTCCTTGAATTCTTTTCCTGGGGCCTCATTCCAGATCTCTGTTGCTGCTGCTCATCTCACAGTGAGGCACTTTGGGGCCATCCTTGGGGGTAAAAATGGCCGTTGGCCACTGACAGGCAGACATATTTCTCTCCCCATTTCTAGGAAGTAACATGAAGGAGCCGTCGGTCTTCTGTAAAGGTCAATCCACAGGAAATGATAGCTCTTACTTGGTAGGAATCTGCCTAACATGGGGAATGATACAAAGAAGTATCAGTTTCTCATCCTGCATTCCAGAAACTTCTAGTCCTGCAAGGGTGACAATATTTTATTAACATCAATAATAATATTTTTTATTTTATTATTTTATTTTTTAAATAATAATATTACAATAATACTAATAGCAAACATTTATTGAGCAGTGACTTTGTACCAGGCATTGTTCTAAACACTTTGTGCCTTACAACTCATTTAACTCTCCCAGTCTTTGAGGTGGCTGCCCTACATCTTTCACATTTGAGTAATCTGAGGCACAGAGAGGTTGAGTCACCGGTTTCATGTTACCCAGCTAATAGGTGGGCAGGCCAGCATTTGAACCCAGACAGCCTCTCATCAGTGCTCATCTTCTTATTCATTAAGTTAAATAATAACGCAAAATAAGAATCCAAGACACATCGTGAAGAGGTGGGTATGGGGTCAGAGGAGGAGGCTTCACTGCAGGCTACGGTAGTCCTTGATTACTACGGCTTCTTTTGCCTGAATTAGAAGAGGTGTTTGGATAGCTGGAGAGAGGCTTTGCCCTTTGTGTTTTCCATCTTCATGTGGAAGGGAACGGTGATTAGGAGGACTTGGTGAAGGTCTTGTCATGGGGCGAGCCCCCTTCTCCCTTGGTGCATGCATACACTTGGAGATGATAGACGTGAGTGAGGCCCTCTACCAGCTGCCTGGTGAGGCTGGGAGGAGGGCCTGGCACAGTCTGACTCCTTCCCCATGGAATGGTTCTCCATGGGCTTACGTTATGGGGACTCTGCCTAGATTCCTGGTAAGGAGCCTCCTGAGCAGGATTCTCAGGATCCAGGCTTCTTAAATGTTTGGGGGAACCTCTGAGAAGATCCTCTAAATGGTCTCCAATAATGTAGCTGTTCTATCTGCAAAATGGGCTGGTAATCCCCTACCATGGGGTTGTTGTGAGTATTCAATGGGGGCAGTGCCTCAAAAAAATCTGCCCCCATTGGCGTCAGTTACCAAGTACCTCTTCTCTTCTATCCACTCCCCTCAAACCCCAGCTCAGCTCAGACTGGCTTCTCTTAGTCTTAGCCTGGAGCTGGGACATAGAGAGAAGGGGAGTTTTCTCTGTATGACCTGGCCCTTTGGGTCTATGCTGGAGGATGGGCCTAAAGCTATTCTCCTATTCAGAGTAAGAGTCATTGATAATGTCTTGCAATTACATCTGCGTCCTGAAAAATGTATTTGCTTTCTTTGGAACCACGAAGCACAAGGGAGCCTTGGTTATAGGATGACCAACCATCACAGTTTGCCCGGGATAGTTTTAGTGTAAAAGTCTCATGTCCAGGGGAACCCTTCGGTCCTGGGGAAGTTGGTCACCCTATGAGTCAGTTAGGAAGGAGAAGATGGGTACGGCTGAGGCTCCTGTACCCACTAAAGGCTACCCCCGTTGCTCCCTCCACTTGGCTTCTGAATCTCCCAGTGACAGATGGAAATCCATGGAGGGCTTAGTTGAGAAGTAAAAGGATTTGGCTTCAGACAGACCAGAATTCAAATCCCATGTCTGCTGTGTACTATCAGCTTGACTTTGGTCAAGTCTCAGTGTCCTCATTCATAAAAATGGGGACTTTAATAACTATATTACGTTGTTGTGTTGGGACTCAAACGGCCTAATGCATGGAGCAGCTGGCACATCAGGCTGAGCTATCTGAGCCCTATCCCCAGTGCTGGGGATGGAATGTTAAGGAGCTGCTTCCTTTCTCCCACAGAGGCTCCGCCGGGGTTAGGCCTCCCCAGCTTTTCCAAGTCAGCTGCACTTGGCCTGCCCAACAGCAGTGTCCTGGCCTGCCAGCAGCCCCCAAGAGGAACCTGTAAAGGACCCTTGGGGGGTTTTGTGGGGAGAGAGATGGAGACAGGTGATCTGCTATTTTTCCTGCCCTTGAGGCTGGGCTGGTGGCTCGACTCCAGGGTACTTTTAATGTATCTCTTCCCCTTTCCCTGACTCATTTGATTTTCTGGAAAACAGGAAGACTCGTTGGAATCAAGAGAACTTGCAGGAGGATGCTGGGGAGCCTCTAGTCTAATTTGGCCTCCTCTTGGATGAGGACCTGGAGAATGGGGTGGTTCTGACCATCTGAGATTTGACCGATGGTTAGTACCCAGAGAGCCTCTTGGCTGAATAGGCTGGAGATTCTTTAAGCTCCAAGGGACATGGTACTTGCGGGCAGCATGCAACAAGTCTGTTTTCTGGCAGTGGATTGTCTGTTATGTGGATTATTGGTGACACAGCTTATATTCCTAGCCAGCTACCCTCTGCCACTGCAACCTACTCCTGGGCATCCTTTCTTAATAGAAGGAGAGCTGTGCTCATGGGGCATTGACTCTTTTTTCTTTAATTAGTTTTTTTTTTTTTACATTGACTCCTTGTAATGGGTCAAATGAAACTAAGAAGATAGACATCATTTCCAAAGACATTCTAAAATTCACAAAAAGAGGTGTTTCCTTCAGATTAACTATTTTCCTGATTAGCCACAGTAGTTGACCTTAATGAGCGAGGGGCATCAGCAGATTTCATTCACTCCATGAATGAAGTGTTCATTAAGTGCCAGTATGGGCAGGGAACAGTTTCATCCAGAGCAGAGAGTATGAATGGGCTATTACTTTGAGCTGAATGTGTTCTGTTTCCTGTGGGGTTTTCCTCTGTTGCCTGCAGATCCTCCATTTGCCTCAAATATATTTTCAATTTATTTAGCCCCCACTGTGTGCTTGCCACCCTGGAGGAAGCCAAAAGATGATAAGACTTGGCCTCTACCTGAAGGAGCTTACACTTTGAGTAGGGGAGATAAGCATGAAATCATGGAAAGTTAGATTATTTTGGAGGAGTTCTGTAGCAGTACTTAAGAGTGGTTCATGACAAGAGATATTACAGGTCAGGAGGATTCATTACCAAATGGGAGATACTACTAAGAGTGAGGCTCACAGAGGAAGGAGAGATCAAGTGGGCTGTGGCGATTGGGAGAGATGTCATGGAAGAGGTGGATGTGCCAAACCCTTGACACTTACTACTTGGTAACAGGCTTGAGGTATGGGTATAACTGTCCCCGTTTTCACGTATGGCACATGCCCAAGCCACACAGCTGATTAAGTTTGGATCAAAACTTAATCCAGGGGCACCTGGGTGTCTCAGTGGTTGAGTGTCTGCCTTTGGCTCAGGTCATGATTCTGGGGTCCTGGGGTGGAGTCCCACATCAGGCTCCCCACAGGGAGTCTACTACTCCCTCTGCCTATGTCTCTGCCTCTCTCTGTGTGTCTCTCATGAATTAATAAATAAAATCTTTAAAACAAAAACAAAAAACCAGGTCCATCTTTATCTAAACTTTTTCTGTTAGAAATCCTGTCTCCCATGAGCTTAAAGTTTAGGTAGGATTGAATAGGCAGGGAGAGGAAAGCCATAAACAAAGGCGTGTATGTAGGAAGATATCAAGTAAGGACCCTAGGGTAACAAGCCAGCCAGCACGAAGGGAGGAGGGGCTCCTGGTGGAGTAAGAGAGCCTCTGGAACTTTGCACATGCTGACTACTCTTCCCTGCTTCCTCCCCAGAACCTCTCCTCCCGACGCAGGAGCAACCCATTGCTTTTGCTGGCTTGGAGTTTGGAGGCTAGCTAGGCTGGCAACTTCCAAGAAGACCTAATAAATCCCTAGTGATCATAGTAATGATAGCAACACCATCTCATACCTGTATAATGCTTTTCCATCTACACAGTGCCTTCCCTTGAAACCCAGAACAAACCACAACGAAAGACATCCTAATGGTTGAGCACAGTCCAGGGCCCAAGGCCATTACTGCTTAGACCTCAGGAGACAGGCCAAGTACCAGTTCCTCAGGCAGGTTACTCACTGTTAATCATTGTGTGTGGTCAATAAACATTTGTTAAGTGGTTGCATCTTAGGGGAGTCCAACTCCATGTGTGGGTAACCTGATTCCAGCACCCCTGTAGAAAGCAAGCAGCGTCCCTAGTCCTTCCCTCCTGGAGTTTGTTCAGTGTCCTCTGTGCCCAGTGGCCCCATACCTCAGTCTGAGTAGAGTCTGTTGCAAAGCCTATGTGCATTTTTAGCTGCTGAGTTCAAGGTTGAAAGAAATCTGGATTTTCCCCCCCTTTGGTTAGGCTCTTTGGGTTCAATTTATCTACAAGCAAGTAAATATATTGTATATATGATAAAAATTTACCATTTTAAGCATTTTGGGGTATACAGTTCAGTGACATTAATTGTATTCACAGTGTTATATAATCATCACCATAGCTATTTCCAAAACTTTTTAATCACCCCAAACAGAAACTTTCTACCCATTAAGCAATGACTCCCCATTCTGCCCTCCCTTCAGCCCTGGTACCCTCTAAATCTACTTCCTATCTCTACAAATTTGCCTGTTCTAGATATTTAACTTAAATGGAATCATAATATATTTATTCTTTTTGTCTGACTATTTTATGTAATGTGTTCAGGGTTCATCTGCATTGTAGCATATGTAAGAATCTCATTCCTTTTTATAGCGGAGTAATAGTCCATTATATATATATATATATACCACATTCTGTTTATCTCTTTCTCTGTGATGGACACTTGTGTTGCTTCACTTTCCAACTATTGTAAATAATGCTGCAATAAATATTGGTACAAGTATCTGTTTGCCACCCTATTTTCCGTTCTTTTGGTTATATATTTAGGAGTGGAATTTCTGGGTCATATGGTCATTCAATGTTTAACTTTTTGAGAAATTATCAAACTATTTTCCACAGCAGCCACACCATTTCAAGTTCCCATCAGGAAAGCACAAGCATTCCAATTTCTCCACATCCTTGCTGACACTATTTTCTGTTTTTGTTTTTGTTTGTTTGTATCCAATCTAGTAGGTATAAGGTGGTACCTCATTGTGATGTTAATTTGAGTTTCCCTAATGACTCAGGATAAAGACTTTTTGCGTACTTATTGGACTTTTGCATATTTCCTTAGAGAAATGTCTATTCAAGTGCTTTGCTCATTTTTAAATTGTTCTTTTTGTTGTTGAGTTTTAAGAGTTCTTTATATATTCTGGACATTTAACCTTTGTCAGATACATGATTTGCAAATATTTTCTATCATTCTGTAGGTTGTCTTTTCACTCTGTTGATAATGTTCCTTGATGGACAACATTTTTAAAATTTCAGTGAAGCTCAATTTATATATTTTTCTTTTGTTACTTAGAGTTTTAGTGATATATCTAAGAATTGTTGCCAGATCCAAGGTGTAATCTCTAATTTTTAAAGAGCTTTATGTGTTTAGCTCTTATATTTAGATTGTTGATCCTTTTGAGTTAATTTTTGTATGTGGTATGAGGTAGGGGTCCAACTTTATTCTTTTGCATGTGGAAATATGGTTCTCCCTGCATCATTTAAGAGACTATTCTTTCCCCCATTGAATGGACTTGGCACTCTGTCAAAATCAATTAACCATATATGTACAGGGTTATTTCTGGAGTCTTGATTCTATTCCATTGGTCTGTATACCAGTCTTTATGCCAGTGGCACACTGTTTTGATTCCTGTAGATTTGTGGTAAATTTTGAAGTTGCAAAGTATGAGCTTTCCAACTTTGCCCTTTTCCTTCAGGCTTGTTTATGGATATTCAGGGCTTTTTGCAATCCCATATCAATTTGGGGAAAGGGCTGTTGGAATAAACCTTTTAACAATATTAACTCTTCCTATCCATGAACATAGAATGCCTTTCCGGGATGCCTGGGTGGCTCAGCGGTTGAGCCTTGCCTTTGGCCCAGGGCACAATCCTGGAGTCCCAGGATGGAGTCCCACATCGGGCTCCTTGCATGGAGCCTGCTTTTCTCTCTGCCTGTGTCTCTGCCTCTCTCTCTCTCTGTGTCTCTCATGAATAAATAAATAAAATCTTTTTTAAAAATGCCTTTCCATTTATTTAGGTCTTCTTTAATTTCTTTCAGCAACAGTTTTCAGTTTTCAGGGTACAAGTATCTCACCTTTTTGATTATATATATTCCTAGGCATTTAATTCTTTTAGATGCTATTTCTTTTTTTTTTAATTTTTATTTATTTGTGATAGTCACAGAGAGAGAGAGAATGAGGCAGAGACACAGGCAGAGGGAGAAGCAGGCTCCATGCACCAGGAGCCCGACGTGGGATTCGATCCCGGGTCTCCAGGATCGCGCCCTGGGCCAAAGGCAGGCACCAAACCGCTGCGCCACCCAGGGATCCCTAGATGCTATTTCTTAATGTCCTTTTCAGATTGCTCATTACTGGTATATAGAAACACAACTGATTTTTGCATGCAATCAGGTACCCTACAGCTTTGCTGAATTTGTTTATTAGTTCTAGTAGCTTTCTTGTAGATTCTTTGGGATTTTCTATATATAGGGCTGTGTCATCTACCAGTAGAAATTATTTTACTTCTTCCTTCTAATTTGGATATCTTTTGTTTCTTTTTCTTGGGTAATTTCTTTGACTAGAATTTCTAGTCAATGCTGAATAGCAATGGTAAAATGGGCATCTTGTCTAATTCTTGATCTTAAGGAGACAGCTTTAAGCCTTTCATCATTGCATGTGATGTTAGCTGTCTACCACCCTTTTGATGATGGGGTAATCCTAAGGTCTTGGGTCAGGTGAGGATGGGAGCCACCATCTGCTTTATTACCCAACAAATAGATTTCTCCTGAAGGAGAATATCTTAGTCTGATTGGGCTGCTGTAACAAATTACTATAGACTGGGTAACTTATAAACAGCATAAATTTATTTCTCACAGTTACGGAGACTGCAAAGTGCAAGATCAAGGTGCTGGCAGATTCAATGTCTGTTGAGGGACCACATACTGGTTCACAGGTAGTTGACTTCTTGCTAGAATCTCACATGGCAGAAAGAGTGAGGGAGCTTTCTGGGGTCTCTTTTTATAAGGGCACTAATCCCATTCATGAGAGCTACACCTTTGTGACCTAATCACCTCCCAAAGGCCCCACCTCCTAATACCATCACACTGTGGATTAGGATTTCAACATAGGAATTTTGGAGATACACAAACATTCAGTCTATAGCAGACCATCATATAGGGAGTCATATTGAGGGAAAATACCCACTAATTAGAAAATACCCATTTCATGTCAGCACTCATCACATTGTTAAAATGTCAGTTGAACTAAAACCCAAACATCTGTTAGGTTCCCACTATACTGCACACACTTTTATTATTTCATTTAATTTTGCCACAGCCCTCCGAGACAGGGTCTTTGTTATAACTACTCCCATTTCAGAGGTGAGAAAATGAATGCTAAGTGGGTGAGATGGTTCTTAACAGCTGGTAGGTGTTCAAAGGAAGTTTGGTATAATGCAAGTTTCCTGATTTGTACATTGACTTCTATCAGAAAACTTCCCTGTGGGTTGGAGGGTTGGGGAAGGCTTTCTCAAAGACACACCACCCCTCAGCCTATTCTGATAACTTATTTAAGGGCGTTCCGCCCCCGGTAGGGAACCACTGCTGCAAGGATCCACTGTGATGGACAGGGCTTGCTGTAACCCATAGGTTTGTGTGCAGTGGAGAAAAGATTGAGAGCCACTGCAAACCATAGCATCTTCTTTCTTTTGTGATGTTAGTGCTGCCAAGTCAGCTAGAGAGACCCACGGAGTTGCTTCTATCAGAAGGTTCCAAGAGGGAACTCTCTCTGAGGATTGGTAGCGAATTCTTTATAGCTCAATTCTTTATGCTGGGCCAGGCGACTTCGCCCTATACCAAAGTCTTAAACTGTTAACTCAGCAGTAATCAACACTCTTGGGGAGATTAGCTTTATCAAGTAACTGCAGCCACAGGTACCTGGATAATTCATAGCCAATGTTTAGTTTCTGCCTCAAATTTCTGGGTCACTGGAGCTCTGTGAGATCCTATTCTGGACAGTGTTATGGGACCTGACTAGTGAGCCTGTCTGTGTGCCGCAGAGGTGCAGGCACAAGCCATGGAGTCGAGTCCCCATTGTAGGGGGCTGCATCTGTGGGAAAGTTTGAGATTTCCCAAGTCCTGGTGCTGGGTGCTAATCCTCAGCTTGGATAAGACACAGCAGAAGTGGCTGTTGATGTTCTAATTGGGACTCCTGTACATAAGAGTCCGAATCCGCTCAAGGTAGAGGAAAACTGCATTTTTGCTCGCTTGGTTTTTTAGCTCGAATTTCCTTTCTTTTGGCCTCATTTTCTGCGTTTTAGTCGGGAAGCATGGTTGAATTTAATTCCCTGCTCCTTCTCTCCTGCGCGGAGGAGGATTTGCTGAGAGTCCCCTGCCAGGGCTGGCCATTTTGGTGTCCCATTTATGTTTTCAGCACACATCAGAATCATCAGTTCACCAGACGTCCCTGGGCTGCAGATGGCCATGGGGACAAACCCTACCAAGAGGTAGGTCTATTGAAATTCTGGAAACATACATATAAACAAACAGAACCAAGGGGGGAGGGTAGCCCTGTCTCTAATGGCCCCAACCATCAGCCCTCTTTAGATGAAATTCAGCAGGTCTTTATTGTCTCAGTTCAGCTTAGCAAATGTCTCTGTGGTGATTCAGATGAGATGCAGCGCTTGCCTTCAAAGAATTCAAACTCGGCTTGGCCACTCAGTTACAGGGAGCTCCTTTCCTCCCTTATTTCTCTATCACTCTTTGCCCCTTCCTCTTGTTCCTATCATCTCTCATATTTTTCCTGCCCTGCAGGCTTGAAGCCTTGGTGTCCATCTCACCTTTCCTCTCCTTCATTCTCTGCTCCCTAGGGCAACCGTACGTCCCACTTTGCCCAGGACAGTCCTGATTTAAGTTTGCTGTCCCCGTGTAATTGGAATGGCTCCCTTTGCACTCTCAAAGTGTTCAAGTTTGGGCGATAAATAAGTGGTCAAGTCAGTCTCTAACCTTTTAGAGACTAAGGCTGTCCTCTCATCCTTCCCCACGTCTGGTGTGTCACTGCCTTGTTACCGCCACCACCTCGGTCCAGATGCTGACACCTCCTGCCTGGATTACGGCAATTACCTTCTCCCTGGCTTCCTTCCTTCCCGTGCCTCTCCCTTGCAATCCATTCAGCAAATCATTGCCTGATGAATTCTCTCAAAACACAGTTCTGTGCTGCTCACTTCACTGGTTCCTTGCTGCTTGCAGGGTAACAATTCAAACATCTTAGTCTGCACTTGAAACCCTTTACAGCTCGGCCCCTGTTTTTGTCTACGTGAATCTCATTTCCCCTCTCATTTGGTTGATTCACTGGCCCCTGCACCCTTCCCTTTGCTGACCACCATGGCTCATAAAGGTCTGCTTACCTGGCCCTTCCCAGAGATGCAAATCCTGGGTGTGCGCGTGTCCTTCAAGGCAAGCATCATCTCCCGCCTCTTAGGTACAGCATTCTGAGACCAGCCCACCGCTCAGCACCCTCTCCTCCTCTGAACTCCTCGGCCTAGAGCAATTATTGCCTGCACAATCCATTTGGCGTCTAATCATGTACTGCCTCATGACTTTTCATGTATTGCTAGCTTGGGCTAGAGCCGAACGTATTTGCTGTAATTTCACTTTTCTTTCTCAGAGGTCTCTCTTCTCAAAGTACAGGTTCCTTGAGGACAGGAGCTGAGCCTTATCCTTCTTTTTATTCCTTATGGCACCAAGTGCCTAGGAGGTGTCACCTAAGTACTTCTCGGGAAAACTTAATAGGTATTCATTTTGAAATGCCAGGACTGGAGAGGATCTTATAATCACGTAGTTCAGACTCTTATTATTTTATGGATGAACCAAAAAATGAAGATTAGAGAAGTCAGAAACTTGCTAATGGAGACCTAGCTAATGGAAATGGCAGGGACAGGCTTCAAATACAGATCTTGTCACTGAGGCCCCAGGTACTTTCCCCATCACCAGACTACCTCCTGTGTGTTGATTTTCTTTTGTGAATGGATCACAACCATTTTCAGGTTTAAGTAGGGGTTTAGAAAGCAGAGGAAAAGAAGGGAAGCAGCCAGGAGAATGGCATGGCCTCCGTGAGGTCCCGGAAATGGAAACTTGCTTGGCATGATCTTGGCGGGGGACAGCAATTAGGTCACGGTAAGTCCTATATAAGAGAATTGTGGGGAGGGGTGGGTCAGGGAAGACCTCCAGTCCCATGATTTGGGGGTTGTAAGATTTCTGTCACAGCTGAGCCACCTGCCCACACCCTGGACCATTGTCTCATCTCTGCACCCACTGTTCAGAAGTTATAGGTGTGGGTGTGTGTGTGTGCAGGAGGTGTGGGGAGTGGGGGTCAGTTCAGCAGAGCTGGAAGTGGATGTGGGGATGAGGAAGTGCCTGCTTAGAGGCAGCTGGGGCGCATTTGCTTTGGGCTGGAAAGAAACCCAACTTCAGTGGTATTGAAAAGTGCCACCGGTAATGCTGTTATATATAGCTTTCAACTTTAATAAGGTGTTGCAAAAACTATGAAAATACATATAACTAAAAACACATTTCGCTGGAAGCTTGATCTCGAATCCCTTTCTACTGCTCCTGTGTGGTGCTTCATGCTGTCAACAGAGCTGTTAAAACACAATGGAAAGTGGGTAATTGTGCATTATATGGCTTTTGTTTTCCGTTATGAAATACTGACATCCGAAAAGAGAGTGGGATTATGGAGGTGGAGGGCACCAGGGAAGAGATGTGAGAGGGAGGCCAGGGGATGAGAACAGAGGGTTGGGAGAGTAGGAACCTGGCTGCTTCTATTCCAGCGGGTCTCTCCGAGTCTTGGCTTTTCTCGCCATAAACCTGGGCAAGTTTGCGCAGCTCGGTGAAGATGCTCTGAGTTGATAATCAGGGTTAGCAGAGGACTCTGGGGTCCTGACATGGTGTGCAAGGCAAGAGCAGAGGCTACGGCTAAAGAATGTGTCTGTTGGCAGCTTGGGGTGACGAGGGCAAGTGAAGTGAGGAAAAAGGCGCTGGCATTGTTGCCCGGGGAAGGTCGGGCCAACGTCCGTGCCCGCCTGCTACTGCTGGCGATCCTTAAACGATGTCCTTTCACCTGACGCCAGGAGCCTGGCAGGAGCTGAGTCCTGAGAACGTGGAGACTTGCAAAGGTGCCCTCTGCCTAGGGCACACTTGTTCCTCCCACAAGTAGCAACAGCCATAAAAGACTAACAGCCGCTCTTTATTGAGTGCTATGTGGCAGGTGCTTCACGTGCGCTTCCTTCCTTGATTCTTTTTTTATTTTTAAGATTTTCTTTATTTATTCATGAGAGATACAGGCCGAGGGAGAAGCAGGCTGCATGCAGAGAGCCCGACGAGGGACTCGATCCCGGATCTCCAGGATCAGGCCCTGGGCTGGAGGCAGCGCTAAACCGCTGAGCCACCCGGGCTGCCCTCCCTTCCTTGATTCTTACAGTGGCCCACTTTGTGGATGGCACTGAGGCCCAGTGGGGGAAGTCTCGGCCAGGGCTCCCAAGTCTCCAGCCCACCCCATTTCCGAGGACCACAGGGAGAGAAGGACACTTGGGAAGCACCAGGGAAGCCACAGCCCGCGGGGCTAGTTTGCATGGGAGGAAGGGATGGGCTTGGGCTGGCCAGGAAAGGAGCTGCAAGCCTTGCCCCGGGAGAGCCTCCGAGGCACCAGGGTCATCGGGGACAGTCCCCCATCCCCATCCCGGTGACCCGCTTGCCACGGTGGGGCCTTCAGGGCAACCTCTCTGGGCCGGGCGGCATCGTGGGCTCTGCCCCTGGGTTTGAGGGACGACCTGTCTCTCTAGATAGATTACATTTGGTTTGCTCAGAAGGCATTTACGGCTTTATAAAGCTCTTAAATTGGCTCTTTTCCCCCCTCAAAACATTTCTTCAAGCTTACAAGGCCAGTTTTAGAATAGCAATTACCAGCTCCAATATCCCCCAGCAAACTCACGCTGTGCTGTTGTGTATAAAGTGCCCGGGACATTTGTAACGCTGCCACCGGCGAACCTGCGCGAGGCCCGGCCGCACCGGGAAGGCTGCGGAGCCCGTCCTCAGCTCTAATTTATGGGCCACATAAAACTCTGTGAAGTTGCCCTGCATCTTTCTGAGGCAAAGTTGAGGTTTTTTACTGTTTCAAGCTGCTAATTTTTACCATTTAAGGCCAGCCTTCTGCCCGTGCCAGTGTGCGTGTGTGCATACAAGTCGGCCACTTTAATTTATGTGCGTCTCTCCCCCCTGTGATGCTCATAACTTACGAGTGTGTGCGGAGTATACAGCCGGCTCCTCCTTCTCACCAGAGGTTTGGCTGCTTTGTCCCCCACCATGGGCTGTGATTCTCTGGACACCCCCTTCCCCACCCACTGTTGGGGCCAGGGGTGTGGGGGACAGGATGGGGGTGACAGGAGGGGAAGCCTGGTGCCCACAGGCCTGACACAGGCCTGGGACCCAGTGACCCTGGCCCAGTGTCCTTTCCAGGAAGACGGGGGGCTTCGTCAGGGCAGTACCACGGGGTGGAAAGAGCAGCAGGTTCAGCAAGGGATGAGGATTTAAGGCTGAAACGGAGAACATCCCCAGTGTGCTGTCTTGGACAAGCCCCTCACCTCTCTGAGCCTCAGTTTCCTCATTTGTGGGCTGGGAGTATGGCTATAAATTTCTCACCGGGGTGTTATGAGTATCACGTATGCTAACGACCGTGAAGGCCCTTCATAAGCAAAGGCAATATCTGAGCACCGGTTGGTAGCTATTCCAAGCTCTAAGCTGCTGGCAGCCCCCCCACCCCGAGAGGGAGCAGCCAAGAGCAATCTGATGTCTCAGGCTTTCCAAAGTCAGGTCGAAGTGCGTCTGGATAAGCCTCCCTGGGCTCTAGTGAGCCCTGAGTGAGAGCTGCTGTGTAACCAGGGCAGGAGGTGGGAGCTCTGCACACTCAGCTCCCCCTACCCTTCAGGGTCCTCTGACCCCTTGATAAGAGCACCTTGGCTGCCCCTTTCCTGCCCCCAGGCCAGCTCCCACCCCTAACCTTTCCAACCTCCCCTGGTCTTTGTGGATGCTTCTCATCAGGTGATAACATGGGCAGGTTTGTCTAGCAGTCTCCTGAGAAGACTGTTACTTGGTGGGTTGTCGGGGTCTGGAGACAGGGAGGTTTGTTGCTCCCCGGTCCATGTCCTTACCACGCAGCAGGGGAACTCTGCCCTCTTGCTTCCACACCCCTCACCCCTCTGGGCTGAGATTATACTGGCTGACAGAACAGGAATGTTCAGCTCCTCCTCAGGGTTTTGGTGAGTCCCTAAATCAGAGGACCCCCAAATCCCACTCTTCCTGCAATGTCCCCCGACGCCTCATTCCTCCTCCTAAGTGCTTCTGGATATTTTACCAAGTAATGCAGACTCCACAAGTTTAAAAGGCTAATTCAATGCACTTTTAGTGGAGGGAAAGATGCTATTGAAAGTCACCTATTGATCATCTCCTGTATGCCAGGCGGTGGGCAAGGTGCTTTGTATGCTTCAGATAATTTAGTTTTCACTACAGACTCTACTAGTAATAACTAAAATGCATTTGGCAAGCATTTACTACATGCCAGGCATTGTTCTGAGCTTTTTTAGTGACTTCAATCCTCACAACACTTCTGTGACGTCGGTAGTATTGTCACCCTCTTATAGAGGATAAAACTGAGGCACAGAGAGGTTAAGGAACTTTCACAATGTCACACAGCCAGTAATTTCAGAAGATGGGATTGGCACCCAGAGAGTCTGGCTCTGAGCCTAAACTCTTAGACGCTGCACAAGAAATACTGCTTCATCAAGAAAGATGTAATTATTATTATTACCCCCATTTCACTGGTATAAAAACTGATTGTCAGAGAGTTTGAATAACTTCCTCATTAATATATAACAAGAAGAGGTGGAGCCAGAATCTGAGCCTGGGTTGGTCTGGCTCCAAAGCCTAAGATCTTTCTGTTATACCCTCGGTCCTCTCCCTTACTGGTTTAAGGCACAGGTTCAAGACACATGCTTTTCCTACCCTCAAGTCATAATATTATGAGCAGGTGAGCAATAGCATAAGACTGAAGTTCTTTTTAAGAAGATGAGGATGGTTTGGAGTTGGGAGGAACACAGGTGAGGTCCGGGTTAGGGGAGAGGGAATGGAAAAGAGGATGAGTTTAAGACCCCTGAGGACCTGATAGGACCTGGTGATTGGCCAGATAGTGGAAGTCCACCTTGAGGTAGAATCTTCAGCCTGAAGACTCCGTGGATTGACATACTATTCATGAAAACGAGAGCTAAGTTCCTGCGGAGAGGAGTCCCATTTTTAAAATGCTGACTTTGAGGTGCCATGGAAACATCCAGTGGAGGAGTCCTGTGAGTCCCGTGCCTGACCATTTCTCCAACCTCCAAAACTGATTTTGGATGTTGGGGTTCTTAAAAATGTTTGGGTCACGGCCTCCTTGAAAATGTAATTGGAATGATAGATTCCCTCCTAAGGAAAATGTGCATCCAAGCGCGCGCACACAGGGTCACAATTCACTGACGGTGTCCCAGACTGGAATCCCTAGGACTCAGGGACTCCGGGTTAAGAAAGCTCGGTTTAGGGTGTCCATCCTGGCTGAGAGCCTCCAGGCTCTACCACCACTTGGGTGGACTGCGGGGTCTGGACAGTGGGCATTCTGAGTGCCCCAGCTTCGTCTCTGGGTGTTGAGTATTGGGCATGTGGATCCATGCCAAAATCCCTGGAGGGGGGACTTTTCCATTTCAGAGTATGTACCTGGAAACAGGTGTGGTGGGATTTCTTCTCCGTCTCTGAGCCGACAGGAGAGCAGGCTTGTGTACCCTAAACTCAGGCTGGAGGTTTATTCCTTTCATTCATTCATTCATTCATTCATTCATCATTCTGCTGCACACAGAGTGTGCATCAGGGCTGGACTAGGCATTGAGCTGGTTACCTCCTTGCCCCTCTGAGGATGGTGGCTCAGAATCAAGCCTGAAACAGGGCCTGAGCCCCTTCTGTCCCCAGACACCAGACCCTGGGCTCTCCCCACGTCTTCACCGAGGCTTGTGTATCTCCCTCACTGAGAAGCTCCAGTCTGTACTCTGCTGACCAGGCCCTTGGGGGACAAGGGTGGAAGGGCGGTTGTCAGGGAGAGTTCTGGTGTTCAGAGGTGGTGCAGGGAGAAGGTGGTCATGCAGCAGTGAACTCAAACTTGGGTCCTGACGGCCCTGCTGTAATTTCCCCGTGACCTTGCGCAAGCCATCTCTTCTCTCTGGGCCTCAATTCCTTCATCAACAGAACAAAGGAGCTGGATCTGATCACGTCCACGGTCCTATCCATGTTAATGTTCCATGACTCTGAGTGTTGGTACAGAGCCACTGCTTGCCTATATGAAGTGGCCCTGATCACCAGGAAGGACAAGAGATGGCCCTCTTCCCAAGCAGGGGCCGTCGTGCTTTATTACTTAGAGAAAAGGCCTTCCTTTGTGTTAGTGCTGTATTGGCATGAAGAAGGTACTTCCCTGAACATGTTGGCTACTGCCCTGTTGGGTGAGAATATGGTAGCCACTACTATGTGCTTGTTTAAATTTAAACTAAATAAAATGAGATCGTATTAAAAACTAAGTCGCTCAGTCTCACTAGCCATGTTTTAAGTGTTCGGTAGCCATATCTTCCATCCCTGCAGAAGATTCTACTGGACAATGCTACTGTGGGGGTTAGCCCCCCTGCAGCCCTCTGTTTCTCTGAGGGAGAGAGAGAATTTGCTCAGTTGGGGGAGGCGGGTGTTTGGAGGAGTTCGGTAGAAATACCTGGGGAGAACTTGGTCTTTGTGTAATTCGTTACATCTTTGATGGGAGGGAGATGAAATTTCTTAATTCATTATAGCCACTTTGACCTTCAGAGTCATTTAGTTACTGGCCAGAGTCCGTGGGTGGGTGAACAGCAAACCCAGAGGTTGTTAGTGGTGCCCTGTGACGGCCCACATGGATCCTTCCAGTCTCCCCACTGGGTCCTGGAAGGCACCCAGATTCCTGAGTGGGGATCTCTCTTATTGAACCCCTCACTGAATGGGGCCCAAGAGCAAATTTCTTCTGCTCCACATCTGCCTGAGAGCCAGCCCTGCCCCAGCCTTCCTTGTGAGTCCTCAGCTTCCCTCAAGTCTCCAAGTCCTCAGGCTGGGAGAGTCCTCATGCTAGGGACTTCTTAATAATAAATAACACGGCCTCAAAGCCCCTTCCTGCCCGAAGCAGGGAAGTAAGACTCAGGCCAAGGCTTCAAGGCGGGCAGCGGTAGGGGTGAGCCAGGGAGCTGCTGGGAGAGCACACCTTGCCAGGTTTCTGTACACTCGGGGTCCGTGGGGAGCTGGGTATGTTCGGGCAGCAGCTGCCTGTGAGGACAGCTGGAAGGGGGTCATGGTAATCTCAGGGTGGGTCATTCCACTCCATGCTGCCCTGCACAGACTCACCACAGCCATCTCCCTGGGCCACACCACAGCTGTGGGTTGCAGACTGCAGGGCCCTAGGAGACCTAGCTGTTACCTCCCTACAAAGCACATTAGCAGCATATTCCATGGCCTGGCAGGACCAATGGAAGGCCCTCCAGGGAGGTAGCTGGTTCTTTGTTTAGACCCCAAAGACAAGCCCTTGGGTGGAGAGAAGTTGGGAGAACCTGGGCTTTCCTGTGTCTGCCAGCCCCACGGTCAGATTTAGGCTTTGCTGCCCATGTTCTTGGAGCTTGCGGTGGCTCTCAGGGCTACTGGCCAGAAAAGAGAGAAGCTGAGAGTTGACTGGGTCAGGGGCCCAGAGTGGAGTCCTCATATGGAAGAGGTCAAATGTGCCACCATAATTTCTATAGCAGTATTCTCTCTGAAGAGAACCAAGAATGCGGTGTCTGGAATCCTATTTGCTCCTATCAGCTTTTTTTGACAGACAGGCCAGAAAGGCCAAGGTGGGGATGGGGAGCATATGACACTGTGCCCCATCAACCAGCCCTTTCAACCTTGGGTTCCCTTGTTGGCTGGTGGCACCTGAGAGGTGAGAAGGATGGGGGCAGTGGCAGGGGAGGAGCCATTCTTGCCTTCAAACCTGCTTTGGGCTCCCCTTCAATGCACTGAGTCTTGCCCATAGTAGGCTGGTAATCCTAGTGGCCAGGGACATTTTCCTTGAGTATGGGTGAGTGTGGGGGACAGTCTTCACTGTTGTGGAGATCCATCAGTGAAGATCCATCTCATCTCTCCTTCCTTTGAGTTCCTTTGACCTGTAACAGGGGCTGGCTCTCAGATGACCTTTGGTCCCTATAGCTCTGACCTCTGGGTTCCTCAGATGCAGATGCCCCCTCCATCTCTGCAGCCACTGCTGCCCTTCCTCCCCTCCCCTTTCTCTTGTCATTTTTTTTGTTTCTTCGCAGGTCCTACTCCCTTGATGCCTCTTTCTCCTCCTCCTTGCCATCCTTCCTCTTCTTTTTCCTTCTCATTGGTGGTTGTCAAAGTCCCCATCCCCACCTGGGCTGTCTGCTCAGCTACCCAGCCTTGCTCCTCTGGCCTTCATGACTCACCCATGCATTTCCAAGCAGTGCTCCCAGGCTTCCAGTCCACTCGAAAGAGGCTGAAGTGTGTCGGTGGCATGAAGGCTGCTCCCACCTTTGTCTGGGTACTCCCTTTTCCTCACAGAACATTCCTTTGTTCTCACCTTCACTCAGGTCCAGATGCTCCTGCCGCCCCCACACACTCATTCAGTACAAATGGAATTTATTATCCATCCAAGAGAAACCAAATCAGCAAGTTAAATCAGTTATTGCAGGAGAAGACAGTGTGCTGTATTTCACTGTCCCACATCACTGAGTTGGGGCTCCTTGGCTCCTTGCTACTCGTATGTTCTAGATAAGACAGAAGCAATTTCCACTCATAGAGGAAACACTGGGCTGCCTGAGGTATAGCCCAGTTCTAGCACCCATGGCCGTGAAAGCTCGGGCAGGTGGTTTAACTCCTGTGGTTCAGTCTGCCCATCTCTGAAATAGTGACATGGCCTCTCTGGGCTGTCTCGGAGTGCACCACTTTGCATTGCCATCCAGTGCACAACGTCAGATCCTGGCTGCTGGTCTCCCTGTCTCCCAGAGGGCAACTGAGGCAGGGCCAGTGGGTCCCACTGCCAAGGCATTTCATTCTCCACTGTCACGGTCATTAGACACAGGAGGAAATGAGGCAAAGGGATGAACTGAGGTGCTCCTCCGAGGTTTCACCTCTTGACTTAATCTGTGCCTCCCCCATCTGCCCCATCTCACCAAATAGCAGTGGGTTCACCAAGTTGCTCGCCCAAAAACCAGGATCATCCTTGACTTTGACCTTGTCCTGCTTGCCTTGTAGCCCAATCATATGGCCTGTCAGTTCCATCTATAATATAAACTAAGTCTCGGCCTGACCACTTCTGGCACAGTCGCTGTGCCACACTGTTGGCCCAGACCTCTGCCATTGCTCGTGTGCTGTGTGGCCCACTGCAGTACCTCCGGCTGGCCTCCTGCTTCCCCTCCTGCCACGTCTCTTCTCTACCTTGAAGCCAGAGCCATCTTTCATAGCCTGTGTTGTCCTTCATCAAGGCTGTCACAGTTTGCATTCGCATATTTATTTGTGTGATTAGAATTTAATATCTGACTCGCCCATCAGACATGCTCCAGAAGGTCAAAAACAGTGTCTGCGTTGGTCGCTGCGTCCCCAGTGCCCTTGAAAGGTAACCATCGAGTACCTAAATGAATGGCTGGCCGGGCGGGCACTTGCTTCCTCGCTCTCTTTTCCAAAGGGTGGTGTGCCCCGACTCAGTAAGGCTTTGCCTAGTGAACTGGGGTCTCTGAAGTAGAAGGCATGATTAGGCTCACTTAATTCAGACCACTGGCCTAGATGCAGCCGGGCTCACCTCTGCGCCATCATTCCTCATTCTGTCTCCTTCTCTCTGGCCTCTCAGGCTTTGGTTTCCATGAGCACTTTCTGAGCTGAGAGATTAGGTTGGGGGAAAATTCAGATTGGTGCTTGATCATGTCCCTGCAACCCCCCAAGGAAGAAGTGGGGTCTTCTTTGTCACTTCTTAGTTAGGTTTGGGAAATGGGGGAGACCTGCTGGGGGTACTTCCTTTGGTCCGATGAACTCTTGAGTACAAACCTCTGTACCCCCTTTGGACTTATACCCAGTGCAGCTAAAAACCTTCTCAGATACTGTTCCCTTCCTTGGGAAAAAAAAAAAAAATACAATCTCTCCTGCTCTCCCCACACCCCCCACACAGCCCATACAAAGTTCTGGAGACTCCCAGAAAATTAGGGAAATGTCCAGAAGATGGGGCAAAGCCTTGGAGAGAAAGAGATTGCAAGGACTCTTGGGTCAGGGGGGCTCGAGCAGGCTCTGCGGGGTGGTGTCATTCACCCGCTCAGTCCCTCTCTGAGCCTCAATGTCTACCTGAGGGCAGGGGGGGGGCCTGTGTGGTTGCCAAGCTAAAGAATATCTGGGAGATTTCCCTGGAAGAGGAATATGACCTCTGGAAAATGGTTATTTTTCATTTCATCCACCAGGAAAGCCCCAGACTTAGCCGCCTTTTCTTCTCTCCCGTTGCTAATGGCCCCGTGGATGAAATTCCTCCCTTGAAGGTTTTCTTCCAGAGGCTTCTCTTGGGCACGGCTGGCTCCCTTTTAGTTTCTCTCCTGCCGTGTAGGCATTTCCCCCAAGAGCCAGGCCAGCGTGGCTTGAGCTCCGGACTGGGGAGGAGGGTGTGTTTGGCGGGTGGTGGGCTCGGCTGGGAGGCTGGGGGTCGCGAGCTGCCTTGTGGCTGCTCCGTGGGGTCTGGCGGAGGAGCCCCAGCCTCTGGCTGTGACATACAGCCCCCTTCATGAAACCAGACAGAATTAAGCCTTTTGTTTCCTGTTTGCTAGGCCGGCTTAAAGAAAACACAGAGGGTCCCTGCGGCTGGGGCTCCCAACAAGACGGCCTTTGTATTCATTTAATTAATCAGTTAGCTGAGGGGAAGGAGAGGAGGGAAGTTCGTGTTATAAATACATGTTTTTCTTTGGCTTTTTTCCCCCAAAAGACAGGGCCTGAATGGCATCCCCGAGAGAGCCCCCCATCTCACCCCAGACATGCTGGGGGCCAGGGGCCTGCCCGACTGCAGCTGTGACACTCCTCGCCCCCACTCCCTCAAGGGGCGCTAGGCCTGAACTCTCTGGGTTCTGGGGAAATGTTAAATGCCACCGAGGAGCGGGGAGGTTAGCCGCTGGGCTCTGGACCCCCTTTCCCTGCGCTTCGCCTCTCCCCTCAAACCTCAAATCCTCCACGGATAAAGCACCTGCATTGCCACGCGGAGAAGTGTCTGTCCCCCGACAGGCCAGGGCACTTTGCAGGTGCACCATGGGGGAGAAGTGCTCGCTTAGGTGCGGAGGGGGCTTGAAGCTCCCTGCTTATTGCCCGCCACCCCACCCCTGGGAAGGGAAGGCCTGGGGCTGGCGCTCACCAAGCTGTGCAAGGCAGACAGAGAACTCAACCTCTCCCAGGGGGCCCCCTCCAGGGCCCTCCTTCCTTACTCTTCAGTTCGAACCTTCTGAAGAGCACGGGGAAGGGAAAACAAAATAGGGCTCCTGGGGCTCTGGAGAGGGGCTGTAGTTGGCAGGAAGCGAGTCCTCTTGGGTAGACACCCTCAACCCACTTCCAGCCCCACAGAGTGGGCTATTTCATCAAAGCTTCCTTTGGTGATACTATTTAAACAAATTCCTTTCTTTCCCCCTTTTTAGAGATGGGCAGATTCACTCACTGCTGTCTTACCCACCCTACCCCCACCCCCACCCCCACCCCACAGCTGCCTGGTGTTTTAAGTTTTTCAGACCTTTCATTATGAGGTAAAATATTCGCAATCCCTAAATATATGGCCCTCTTAGTGGAATTCCACTGTGGTAAATTTTTCCTTATGAGCTCTTCATTTCAAGTCTTACCTGCCAGGCTCTGGTATCTGGTAACCAGGACTCTAGGCCTTCTGGACACACTGCCCAGAACATTCCCAGCTCTAGCTCAAAAGTAGAGGGTCCAGGGTTCGGACCTCGAGTTTGGCCTCTAAATATTTATCTTGTCTCGTCAGGTCATCAGGCCAATATCCAGCCAGGGTGCTGCCATCACCGGTGGCATGAGGCCCCGGCTTCCTTGTCACACCCCTTCCCCAACCTCCTTGGCCTTTCAGTGAAACCAAGAGACAGCGGAACCCAGAAGGGCACAGCTCGTAAAATGTCTGTGGGGACAGGACGGCAAGACCTTGGTTTTCTCTCTTCTCCCCTAGCTGAGGATATCTTTCCTCTCACAACCACTGAGAGAAGCCCAAACCCAAATTCAGGCCACAAACCCAAATGCCCTTCTTTGAGAGTTTTGGAACACAGACAAGCCTGGCTGAGGTGGGGTGGTCTGGGTGGGGTGGTCTTTTGTTAGCTGACTAGCAAAATGCCCAAAGTCTTGCACAACTTGGGTCAGCAAATTCTTCGATCCAACTTACTGTGTGGCTGACTGGGGTGTGTGTCCATGTGTGAGCCTGTACCCTGAAGGGTGAGTAAAACCCAGGACTCCAGGATTTCTGTGTCATCTCCAGGGTAATCTCGTGTCAGCCTCTTTTCCCAACACTTCATTTCCCCAAACGCATGCGTCATCTCCACCATCTGAGCCTGGAAGGACAACCCACTGGGGTTCCTCTGCCCAGAGGATGTGTCATGGGTTCAGGAAAGAAAAAAAAAAAATCCATGCTGCCCTTTGCTTGGGTCTCCTTGAACTGCCTTTTACTGGAGATCCATGAATTGGAGGTTGGCATGGAGAAAGGTCAGACCCTGGAGAGTAAATCTCATTTTCACAGTTGTTTGAATCATAGAGACGCCGGGACAGGGAAGAATTCCGGTGATCAGGTGGGCAGAGGGAGAAGCAAAAGCCCGCTCCTTTCCCAGAAGAGGAAGTTTAGTTCATAGCGCGCTGGTGGGTGGGCTAAGCGGCCCTGGGGGCTGGGGCTGGCTTCGATGCCCAGGACGCAGTGCAGTTGATCTCCAAAGAAAGGGCCACTAACCTGCTACGTTTCTCAAACATTTACATATAAACGAGTCTCCTGGGCATCTTGTTGAAATGCAGATTCTAAATCAGTAGTCTGAGGGGCACTGAGAGTCTGCATTTGGAACAGGCTCCCAGGTGATGTTCATGCTGCTGGTCTGCGGGCCACACTGTGAGCAGCGAGGGGCTAATGCATTTATCTGGGCCGCGCTTGCTAGGTAAAAAGTCGCTGGCCTGTGGGCCAGTCATAGGGTGACCAGCCCATCCCAGTTTGCCCAGGAATTTCCCAGTGTTATCAACGAAAGTTCCCAGGATGGTTCCAGAGTGTCTTCCAAGTGTATATGCCTTAAGGCATTCACCCTGTCAGATCATCCCCACTTATAATGTGAATCAACCCCACTTCTGGCCAGAAGGAACCCTATGCAACACTGTGAGGCTTGCCTTCCAGTAAACCTCCTTGGGGGTCTCCCACTGTTCTTCTCTGCACTCCCCCAACAACTTTTCTCCATTTTTAATACTCTCCTGACTCCTTTCTAAAGCCTCTTCCTGCTCTGGGCTTGGGAGTCCACCTGTGCTCAGTAGAGGCTCTCTGATGTGATTGGCTATTGTGCAGAATAATGGCAGCCACACAAACACCCCACACCTTATATAAAGAGCCTGTCTCCAAAACTAGGCCACATATGAGGATGCGGACTGTGTCTGATCTTTCTTTGAGTGCTTATGGTGCCTTGCACACAGTGGCTGTTAATTCTTGGAGGGTCAGGGCTTGTCCTGTGTGCTACCGAATTCCTAGAACTCAGCAATAGTGCCTGGCATAGAGTCTGTGCTTGCAACACGTTCATGACATGTTACTCCTAGAAAGAAGAAATGAAGTAGCAGATCCTCAATGCATGGTGTTTTTTTTTTTTTGAGATTGAGCACGTGAGCATAGGGAGGGGGAGGAGAGAGGGAGGAGAGTCTGGATGAGCAGACTCTGTGCTCAGTGTGAAGCCCAACGCAGGACTCAACCCCACAACCCTGAGATCATGACCTGAGCCGAAACCAAGAGTCAGACACTTTGACTGAGTCACCAGGTGCCCCAGAGAGAGAGAGAGAGAGAGAGAGAGAGAGAATCTTAAGCAGGCTCCATGCTCAGTGCAGAGCCCCACATGGGGCTGGATCTCACAACCCTGAGATCATGACCTGAGCCGAAGTCAGGTCTGATGCTTAACTGACTGAGCCAGCCAGGCACTCCCCTCGATGATGCACGGTCTAATCACGGATGCTTTTGAAGGTCTGAGTTTTTTGGCACTTATTTTTATGTCAGTTCGGCCTGGCATGTGATAGGGCTAGTAGAACTAGATACTTTCCATTGTTAACGAAAGCATGTTGCCACTGATACACTTCTTGAGAAGACTGGGGTGAGCCCTTTGAAAGGCATGCCTGCATCCCAGGCTCCGGCGGGCTATCTCTTTTCTGCCGCCTGGGTACAGGAGCTCCGATGGTTCTTTGATCAACTGATGGACAATTAATGCAAAATGGACCTTGGTATCCAGCAAGTGAGGCTGGAGGCTTCTTGATGGAGGGCAAGGAGTGATAATTTTAGTTTTTATGCATACTTTGTGACTCATTTGTTTCTGAATCCAGAGTTTTAATTCCATATTTTATTACATCCAAGTTCAAATTCATTTCAAAGCCAGCAGGTGAGTCTCTGGCCTGTGGTGGGGGGAGGAGGGTGCTGTAGACAGAGACGAGGTGACGCTCTTTTGAGTCCTAAATATTTTGTTTCTCCAAAGAGCCCCTGCTTAATTTAACATCAGATCTCTTCCCTTTTTTCCCATTGCATACCCTACCCCAAACATGTGTGCTGCAGCCCAACCTCAGCTCCCCTAGGTTGCACTACATTACATTAACATACGTTTATCAGGCCCTTGAGATGTACAAGCCATTTGGGAATACAGAAATAGGAGTTAGCCCCTAACTTCCAGCCTCAAGGAGTTTATCCTCTCATTGGGGAAGTGGTTCACAGGAAGAAAAGTAACAATACAAGAGTTAAATAACGATGAAGATTACTATGCAGGAGAGGTCACAAGAAGGGACAGGATTAATTAATTACTCTGTGAGTGGCCCAGATTCTATGCATTGAGGGAATTCTGGGAAGAAAGAGATGGTTGTGCAGAGATGCTCCGGAATGACTGGGGGTCAGGGCTTTCCTTGTTTGGGGTGGGATGGAGTACTCTGGGGAAGGCGGAGTTCAGTTCAGCTCAGCAAACATTCATGGGGCAACTGCTGTGTTCCAGGCACTGGGCCGGACTCTGCAGATGCAGAGTTCCCACCCTTGAGGAATCTACAGTCTAGAGGGGGGCCCGAGAAGGAAAGTCAAGGGCAGGGGGCTGTGGGGCACCGAATAGGGACATGGTTCAGGTTGATGGCTGTCAGGGCAGTTGGAAGAAACTGGCTTTTGTGACGCCTAAGCTGGCTTGCATAGAAAGTAGTCCAAAATGTGGCCAAATGTTGGGGAGGAGAGTGTTAAGCAAGAGATCATCTTGCACAAAGGCATGCATGCATGAACCAGCATGGTATGTATTTGCAAAGTAAGCAGTTCAGGATTTTTGGAGCATAAGGCATGGTCCATGAAGTAGCAGGAGGCGAGTGGAGGAGCCGAAGTGGCCAGGTTATGGAGAACCTTTTATATCACCTGAGAAGCTTAGAGTTTTCATACAGCCAACAGGGAGTCCTCCAAGAGGCAATATGAAATGGCAGCCAAGATGCAGGCTCTGGAGCCAGATGCCCTGCTCTGCCACTTGCTGCCTATGACTTAATCTCTCAGTGCCTCGATTTCTTAATCTGTAAAAAGGGTGTAAAAATAGCACTTCCTTCATTGCAAGGACTGAGTTAATTAGCATAAAGTGCTAAGAGAAGTCTTGGAACAAAGAGAGTACTCAATAAATTGTAGCTATTGTTAGTATTAAGGGATTTTAGGCCGGCGAGTGCCTTGGAGAAATTTGCGTTTTAGAAAAATCGTGTTGGCAGTACTGAGAAGCCTGGATTAATGTGGATAAGACCAGTGGGAGACCTATTGCAGTCCTCTAGGCAAGCAGGCATGAATGCTGGACTGAAGTAGTGGTGCTGTGGAGAGGGGGTAGGGGGCGGATTCCAGAACTTTGAAACAGTGCTTCCAAAGTGCTTTCCATGGAGACTTTCAGGTTTTTACCTTATGTACTGAGTAGATGGTGGTTCTAGCAATTGTGCTGGAAAACCAGGAGAAAAATAGGTCTTCTGGGGGGTGGGTTTATTATTTCTCCTTCCTTCCTTCCTTCCTTCCTTCCTTCCTTCCTTCCTTCCTTCCTTCCTTCCTTCCTTCCTTCCTTCCTTCCTTCCCTCCTCCCTGCCTCCCTCCCTCCCTCCCTTTTTCCTATGCTTCCTCCTTCCTCCCTTCCTCCCTCCCAACACACTGAGTTCCAATGTGTATGGGACCCTTCGTTGGACATGTCTGTCAGGACACTGAACATATGCACTAGAGGACATGGCTGAAGTCAGAGATCAGCTCATGGATGGCGGTCAAAACCGTGAAAGTGAATGAGATCACTCAGGGAGAGGATGTCGAAGGAGAAGAGAGTGGGCAAAGTTGGAATCCTGAGGAACACAAAATTTAAGAGATGGTGATAGAAAAACCACAGAAAAGCTACAGAGGGGAGAGGAGTTAGAAGAATCTGGAAAGGGTGGCATCCCCAAACCAGAGGAATAGAAGACTTTGTGATGGAGAGTGAGACCACAGAGTCAGGGCAACAACGATGGCAAATCCAACAAGAGAAGAACTAGAAAGTATTCACTGACTCTGTTGGTGTGAGAGCTGTTGGCACCCAAAGGTGTAGGTGAGGGTGGAAGATTGGAAAGGGCTGAGGAGTATGTGGGAGGTGAGGAAGTGGTGGGAGCACATGTGTGTGTGACGTGGCTGACCGTCAACCTGGCTTTGCCACAGGACTCTTGGATGGGGCGGGAGATGAGCTGGTGGCCAACAATCATCAAGCAAATCCTACATGGGGCCTTTGGATTGGAAACTACTGGAGAGACTTTTTTAGTCATTCTTTTTTTTTTATTCAGCAAATATTTATTGCATAACTACTGTGGATTTAAAAGTATGCTAAATGGCATTCAGTAATGAACAGATCTGATAGAAGAGTTTGGACAAGGACGTAAATAGTTGTAACACAAGATGATAAGTATCAAATAATATACTGTGAATTGAATTAGAAAATATATTCCTATTTTCCTGGGTTTCCAGGAAATACTTTGTGGACAGATGGCTTTTGAGCTGGGCTTAAAGGAGGAGTAGGGTTCTAATGGGCAGTAGGGAAGAGGGGCATTTCAGTAGATAGATGGGATACGCAAAGGTCCTGAGGTAGATAAGTATGGAGCATAGTCAGGGAACAAGAAATACTCTAATTTATTAAAACTGTAGGGTTTTATTACAAATTACAAAGTAGATTGTAGTTAAGGCTGGAAAAAGATTAGAGCCCTGGTGTGAAGGCTTTCTGTGTCAGGCTTAAGGATTTGCACTTTATTCTACAGGCTGCAAGGGGCCATTGCAGGTTTTTTTAATTAAGATTTTATTTATTTAATTTATTTGAGAGAGAGGGAGTGTGCACACATGAGCCCGGGGGAGGAGGGAGGAAAAGGAACAAGCAGACTCTGTACTGAGCACAGAGCCCGGCATGGGGCCCAGTCTCAAGACCCCATTACCCTGACCTGAGCCGAAGTCACCAGTCAGATGCTTAACTGACTGAGCCCCCCAGGTGCCCCTGCAGGTTTTGATATAAGGAATAAAAAGAGAAGACTTTGCCTTCTAGGAGGGTCTTGCTGACACTAATGTGTAACATAGAGCAGAGAGGAGTAACTTGGGAGACGACTATAATTGGGAAGGAAAAGCAGTGAAGGAATTAAGACGCCTGTTGGTAATGGATCAAAAAGAAGTGAACATGCAAGGTTATGTGGGAGTTGGACCAGTAGGATTGAAACACCCCACGTGGGGATGTTGAAGGAGTCAGGGTTGGGGTGTGGCAAGGGAAGCATCAATGAGAATTATAAGATTTCTACAGCTTGGAGGAGAAGTGGCACCATTGACGGAAACAGTAAAGACAAGAAGGCAAGTGGGTTTGAGGGAGGAAGAAGGGACAAGTGTCACACTCTGAGTTCAGGAGGGCTGTGCCTGAGAAATAGCTGTTGCAAGGGGCAGGGGGAGGTGGGCTGTGGCAGGAGCAATGTCACTGGAGTTGTGGGTCAGCAGCCAGGTTGCAAGGGATCAGGAGAGAAGAGGAGGTGATGGTTGTGAGCACACACTGCGCTTTCAAACATTTGGCAGTGAAAGGAAAAAGAGATGAGAGGATGTCATTCCAGAGGGTTAAGGTTAAATCATTCTTCCATTCGTATCACAATTTAAGAAATACTTCAAGTCCATTTTCTTGCCACTCTTCACCTTATTTAAGGGAGTCAGGCCAGGGCTATTACACCCACTTTACAGATGAAGACACTGAGTCTCTGGAGGACACGGGGCCAGTAAGCGACATGGGTGGTGTTTTGCCTTCTGGGGAGTGCTTTCCACTGCACTATTGAGCCCAAGGGTCCGGGGAGAGTTTGCATGTTTGCAGGTCAAGGAGGGCAGCCTGAGCAGACACTGAAGATACATGAATACACACTCCCAGGTGATGGGCACTGTGGGAAGAAGGGTTCGAGCCCAGGTGGGAACAGCCCAGGGAAGGAGACGGGGCCTCTGCTTTCAAGGCAGGAGGAAAGGAGGGGGAGGTTCCAGATGCAGCATGTTGAGAAAGAGAGGAAGGACGTTAGGCATAGAGCCAGGACACTGAAAACACCCAGGTGAAAAATTTGAAGACATTTTTGAAGCAACATGCCCACAGCAGAGGTGTAAGGAGGTCCAGATGGAGGATGGAAGAGGAGGACAGGGGGCTCCAGCTCATAGCTCTGGGCTGCAAGATGCAAGAGCCACCTGGGTCATGAATGAACAAATGAACAAAAGGCCCCTCCACTAAGGCCCTGAAATCAGAAAGCTTGAAGGTGAGAGGGAGAGTATCCTGAGCAACCCTGTACCTTACGCTTTACCTCCACCCACATCTCCACTTGGTCTTCACCGATGCTCTAGGCTGTGGTTGCTCTTGTGCTAGCCCTGGCTGCAGAAGAATCGATCAGCCCATCCCCAGAGTTGAGGTGGTTTAGGTTGGAGGTTGGCCCTCCCTGGATGTGAAGCAAGGTGGTGGATGGAGGTGGGGGCTGGGAGGATGGACCCCGGCTGGGTCTTCCCTCTGGAGGCAGGAGAATGAGGACAAATGGTAGAGGTTCTGCCAAAGTCTAGCTGGAGAATAGTGAGACGGCTTCTGTGACCTTTCTATCTGAGTCTGTGCCTTTGATCTGGGAATCTGGGAGGGTCCCTCCCATGGGCCCTATGTTACTTCTTGGTCACTTATTGGCAGTCCTGCATGCTGCTCTTCCTGTCCAGCCTCACTGAGTGGAATCCCAGGAATCTGCCCTCCTTGCTTTTGGGAGGTCATGTCGTCCTGGTGGTTACAGTCCTTTGGGGAAAGAGTCCACGCTATTCTTGTTCTGTTGCCAAAGTGCATTCAGGGCAAAGGAGGGTCATGGCACCTCACGGATCCCTGCCTCTCCCTTCGTGCCAATGCCGGCTCCTGCCTGTGTGTGGCGAATCAGATGCGGGCATGTGGCACAGACATTGCTGCTAGTGGGACATGTGGAGGATGTGCTTTTTCTGAGGAAATCCCATGCTCTTTGGCCAGAGTGTCCAGGGTCTCTGGCTGTGGCTGCATCCCAATGAAGGTGACCAACTGTTCCGGGTCACCTGAGCCTGAGGGGTTTCCTAGGATATGGGATCTTCAGTGTGGAAATTTGGAAAGTCTCAGGGAAACTGGGACGAGATGTCACCCTAACCTCTCTCCCCAGTTCTACTTCTGGAACAGTGTGGAGTTCGTGGATTTTTGCAGGATGATGCACGTAACGCATGTGCAAAAGGATAAATTCTGCAATGTGTACCGCCATGGTCCGTGGAAGTGGCTTTGGGATCTGCAGGCCCAGGTTGAGATCTCCTTTCTCTACTTCCTAGGTGTGGAAGTTTAGGTGAATTACTTTATATTTCTGAGACTCAGTTTTCTTATCTCTAAAATGGAGGTAATGTTATCAATCTCACAGGATTAAATGTGAGGATTAAATGAGGCAACGTTTGGGCAGCCCCGGTGGCTCAGTGGTTTAGTGCCGCCTGCAGCCCAGGGCGTGATCCTGGAGACCCAGGATCAAGTCCCACGTCAGGCTCCCTGCATGGAGCCTGCTTCTCCCTCTGCCTGTGTCTCTGCCTCTGTGTGTGTGTGTCTCTCATGAATAAATAAATAAAAATCTTTTTAAAATAAAAAAATAATAAAAAATAAATAAATGAGGCAATCAGTTGCCCAGCCATGGTACAAGGCCCTTGTAAGAGAAATCAATAAACATTAGTTCTCTGATTCCTCCCTCACTATCTCTCTTGCACTGGAGTGATGTCCATTCTAAGGTGGAGAAGGTAAGGCTGAGGAACAGGAATAGTTGCCTCTGGACCAAAAATGACAGAATCAGCAATCAGCAACAGATCCCTAGCTCTTAACCGCCATCTTCCTACTTTGGAGTAGACAAGGGTTTCTCTATCTGGAATATTTCCTGGATGAGGGGGAAGGAACCATTTTATTCACTTATCTATCCATCCATCCATCCAACCATCCATTCAGCAAATACTCATTGAGTACCTACTATGTGTCGGATACTATTCTAGGTCTGGAGATTTGACTGTCAACAAAACATACATTTTCTGCCCTCTTGAAGCTTACATCCTGGTACACACATAACAAACATCTAATCTAATGCAAAGTAGTAATAATTGCTCCGAAAGGAAATTAAAGCAGGTGAAGATGGCAGAGAGCAGCCAGGGCAGGGGCATCATTCTGCAGGGTGGCTAGGCTAGGGGAGGGCCCTCTGAGGAGGTGACATTTGAGCAGAGGCCTGAAAAAAATGTAGCCTGGGTCTCGAGGGCCTGACTTCCCCTCCTCTTGGAGCTCCCAGCTCAGGCCCAGCTGCTGCAGGGTGGAGTCAGCTGTGGAGGAGAGACAGTCCGTCTCTGGACTGGGGCTGCAGTGGTAAGTGGGGGTGCAGCTGTTTTTATCAGCTGCCTGTCCGAAGCACAGACCCCTTGGCTGAACTAAGCTTTCAGGGTGGGGGAGGGACCCACACTGGAAAACCAGTTACTGAGGGTCAGATTGTGATAGAAAATGATAGGAATGGGCTGCCTTGCTCCCATTGGGGACAATGCATTTGGGGACAAGTCACAGTATATTTGGTTTCCTGAATGACTCTATTTCTTCGGCATTGTGTTCATTAAGAAAAAAAAAAATAACACCTCTGTTTAGCCTGCATGCTAAATGATTTATGAACATTATTCTTCTCTGTTAGTTCTACCTGTAGGAGCTCCAGCCCTCGCAATCCTTTTCATGTTGATTAAGTACATTTGAAAGCAAAAGGAGACTGTCTGCAATTGCTTCACAGTATAGACTCACGGCTTCCCTGGACTCAGGAGGGATTCCTCATTCTTCCCTTTGCAAGAGTTCCTTTGCAGCTGGTTAAGCAGGAGATCAGTCCAGAAACACTTGTGTGTGCCCAAGGAGGCAGAGGGATAGCGTTCTTTCTGGAGCTGGTAATTATGAATTTGAGATCCTGGAATCCTCCGGCTGGAATGTCCAGGAGTCAGCCTTCTAGGGCAGATGTGATTGCACCTGACTTGGCCCTGGCAGGTTGACGCTGGTCAGGAGGAGCGGAGGCTGCTTTGAGAGGGCCTGGCAGAGCTTAGTATTGTCAGGGCACACCCCTGAATGGGGTGGAGAGAGGGGGGAGAGAAGGAAGGTCACAGCCCAGTTCTCTGTACTCCTGGGCTAATGGAAGGTGTCCGTGGAGAGGAAACATGATCTATGGAGCCAGCTCCCAAGCCAAAGGGCCCCTTGGTTGGTTCTACAGTTAGGACGGGACCCGTGTCCTTCCCTAGTTCCTCCCGTGTCCTTTGTTTATTGCTGTGTGATGGAGAACGTGGGCGCATTAGGGTCTGGCCTCAGCACCCACTTTGCCTTGGGCAGTAGACTTCTACAGATGCTGTTTCTACTCCCTATTCAGTCTGGTTGAGCCTGGTCCGGCCCAGGGCTGCCTTCTGCAGGTCTTCATGTGGAACGTGGAGTAGGACAGCTTTCCCTGAACTCCTGAGCTGCCACAGAAATTCTGTGCGGTTGTCCTCTTTTCTCTGTCACTTTGCCCCACCGATAATGTCCCTCGGAACTGCCTTCAAGCTTCTGGGCTTTCAGAGCCAGGCAATGGCAGTTTGTTTAGAATCCCCCATCTTCATAAGGTTATCATGCTTCATGGGTTCCCTTTGTATATAAGGCTCAAGTTTCTTCACATCTGTCACCCTTCTCTGCCCTCTACAGGGTGGCATTTCTTTGCACATGCCTGTACCACACATGACTAGGCTTTGCCTCATCTTACCTTTCTTGCTTACCTGTTGGGCAACTTTGGAAAGGTCGTTCTGTATCCCTGACTCGCAATTCCTTCATTTATTAAATGGGAATAAGAGCATTTGAGAAACAAATGAGATGGTGATTTTGAAAAATGCCTAGTAAATTGTCTTTATTGCCTCCTCATGACAAAAGTTCACATAGGCCCTTAAAAAGGTAAACATTAAAAATCCTACTGTCTAGCTGTGTACAGTCTGGGGCAAGGGTAAGAAGGTGTAGGCAGAGGAAAACCCAGAACCTTTATGCGGAAACTCAAAGAGAAATGCCAATGGTGCCGACTCGACCTCAGGCCTCACAGAGCAGGAGTCAAGCTCCTCCTGTGCGCCAGATACCCTGCCTGGCTTTTTGGATCTATTATCTGATCCTCATACCGTCCTTGAGATGGTGTCATCCCCATTTGAACAGAAGATGGAGACGAGACCCAAAGAAATGAAGTTGCCCGGATCACAGAGTTAGCAAGTTGTAGGGCTAAGACTCCAACCCTAACATCTGTGCCCCTGACAGCACATGTCAGGACCCACCTCCTGAAGGGAGGCTTTGAGGACAGGTGGACCGCTATCAGGGGCCTCGCCGCCACCCCACCCCCACCCCCACCTCTTGAACCTGTAATTCTGCCCTTAGCAATTTATCCCTCAGAGCTAAGCATTGACTCTTGGGATTCTCTTCTGCTCTCCCTCGCCCTCCCGAATGCACACACTGGGGAGAGTTGCCCGTGAAGCATACACGGATTAATGTTGTGAGCTCCTTTCTCCCCGGCTAAGAGATCCGGCCAGAGCAAAATCTCTGAATTGTGGACCTGGGAAGGCAAAAAGGAAAGGCTTGTCCATCTAAGACAAATTTTATCCCCTTCCGAGTTGTGCCTGGGCTGGCCCTGCCCCCGTGCTAGCTGAGCCAAGGCCTGGGGACGGCCTGGGAGACCGCATCCTGCTGTCTGAGCCCCACTTAACAGCCTCACCACCGTGGAAGGCAGGCTCTGCCCGAGGGATCCAGGGATGTGGTTACGCATCCTTATCCCCTTGCCAATACTCAGAGACACGTGCGCGCAGGGCCCCGTCCCTCCCAGTGAAGCCTCTGCCCACCCCAAGGGCCCCTCTCTCTCCGGAGTGGCTCAAAGGGCCCTTTGAGAGGGGGGTGGGGAAGCCGGCAGCCTGCGGGCCTGGGAGGGGAGATAAAGGCGTGAGATCCCCGGAGGGCTCAAAGGGTCAGGGGCCGTGTATCTGGTGACTTCTGAATGCAAGTTCCAACAAAGAGAAATCTGTGGTGGGAGAGCCTCAGCGAAGGAAATAAAATCTCCATGAAAACAAACTTTTGTTGGAAGCTTTCTCCTCTTGTTTTGGCAGCGTTGCTAAGTCCTGGAAGGGGAAGGCCGCGTGTCTTCCGGAGCAGTTGGGAGGCTCTCAGACTCTCCAAAAGATCAGCTTGCTACTAGGGCCCTGTTTTTCTCCCACCAGGAGGACGGGGCTTGGGAGTGAGTGCAGTAATAATTGGTTTTCTAATCAAGACTAGAATGAGTAAAAGAAAAGCTAGAGGGCAGCGCAGAGAGCTGTGGACCATGGGTTAGGCCCTTGGTGGACACATCACCGTGTGTGATACGGTCCCGTGACTCACACAGACTGTGAATCCCTCTCGGCCTCACTTGCCTCACCTGTAAAATGGACATAACTTGCCTGGGGTCTTTCAGCTAGAAAAGCAGGATGTAAACTTCTGTTTCCAGTGCCTTGTAGTCATGAAAACCAGAGGATGGAGGTGAAAGGATCTTTGAAGTCACCACAGGACACAGGAAGGTCGGATAATCATTATAATATGCATCGTGTGATCGTGTGTGTGTGTGTGTGTGTGTGTGTGTGTGTGTGTGTGTGTTTCTTCTTCTCTCTCTCCAGGCTGAGGCAGTCATGTACCATACTCAGTTATTTGGTTTCTGCATCTTGTTTTGAAAAGAAGCAAGGGAATGGTTAAAGCAGGGGCTTTCTGTTTAGCCTTTGCCACTAACTTCAATTGGTTAACTATGTTCAGAGACATTGGGGGTGGGGGGTGTCACAAGTTTTAGGGAATGCAGGGAATGAGGGCTTCCCCAGCTGCTGAGATGTTTTTATGTTAAGTAAGTATAAGGATTCAGTTTTTTCCTCTCTAGAGTCCAGGGAAAGAGAAAGGAATTTCTGTTGGGTCCAAGCCCCATAAGATTTATTTATTTATTTATTTATTTATTTATTTATGACTCCTTAAGAGTTTTCTTTTGTCCTGCTTAGGGAGAAAATCCTTTATGGTGGCTGTCATTTGGCAGAGCTCAGAGGACTTTGGAGTGGCAGGTAGCCAGGGGGATTAGGCAGGGACTGGGAGCTGAGCTGTGGTTTCGGTTCTGCGCATTCCGGACAGGCTGCTGTGACCCCACGGTGGGCCCTGTCCCTCTGAACCGTAGATGACACCAGATGGAACAAGAGAGAAGACGGGAGAGAAACCCAGAGCCGTCCTGGTGGAGGGTGAATCTGGGTGGGTGCTGAGGGTCCTGAAGCTTGGCTGGGAGCCAAGCCTGCTTCCTCTCCTGCAGGCCCCTTCCTCCCTCCTTCCTCAGCCAGAGCCCCGGGCCTGTTGTTGACTGCTAGTTTGGGAAGATGTGTGTGTCTCCCCCTGTGTTCTGAATGTCTCTGGAAACTGAGAGACACATAAGCCGAAGTGCCTCCCTGGAGTTTTCTCTTTGACCAGAGGGGCCGTGATGTGTCCGGATTTGGGAAAGTCTGTCCAGGGAAGCCTGATTGAATTGGTGAAGGTACCTCCTCCCTCCCTTCTCCCCTCTGCTGTCCCTTGGGCAGGCTTGCCAGGCCAGTCATAGGCTAATAACAGCCCCGGTAATGCTGATGTCACATGGCTGGTTGGAACTGCCTGCAATGGCTAATAGGTGAAGTCTCCCACTGCTGACCACATGTGGAGTTCACATGGGGCATGTTTGGGCTCGATGAGGCCAGCGTGTGAATGTGTATGGAAGTAGGTGGGAGGCCAGTGTGTGCAAGCTGTCCCCCTCCCCTCGTCAACACACACACAGAGGTGCCCACGTACATGCATGCACACACATGAGCATGCAGGGCCATGCACATGTCATACACCCACAGTCACACAGTCATCTACACATGCACACACAAGAGCCGTAACACAGTCACACACAGTTACACACATGCACGACACACAGGAGCTTCTCTCTTCCCTCTCCCATTTTCACCCCCCTTTCTCGCAGCCCCAGACCTCCTTCAATCCTCTCCTCCCTGGTCATCTCCTCCAATTTTATCAGCAGGAATACAAGTCCTGGATGTGTCAGGCCAGCTTCATTCCATATAGTCTGGGTGTAACGGGAGGCAGGACAAAGAACTCAAGGGTGAGAGCCAGACAGAGCTGAGCTGAGACCCTAACTCTCCCATGTAACTGGGTTCATGACATGGACCCACTGGGCATGTTTATCCTCTGAAAGCCCCACTCTGCTCCTCTCCAGAAGAGGACTGGAAACACTGCCATGCGGTATTGCCATGATGCAGGTGCACAGTGACAGGTGTGCACCATGTAGCACAGGCTGGTGCACAGGAAGTGCTCAGGGCGTGCCAGCCCTCTCCTTTTCCTGTTGTTTCCATAGTATATTTCTGTGGCATGGTCACCATATTGGTGTTTGACCTAGAAAGGAGGCTGGCCGTGGGGAAGTGTTTGGGGTGTGCTCTATGTGGACTTTGCCTCATTTATCTGGGGCTGATTCAGCTCTAAGGGAGGAAATAACATGACTGTCATTTACTGACAATTACGCTCATCACAACAGCCTGCTTATCCTTTTTACCCAAATAAGAGGAATGAGGCACAGAGGGCTTAAGTCATTTCTCTGAGTTCACACAGCTGGTTAAGTGGCTGGGAACCCAGCTCCTCACCCTGGCTTTCTGTTGTAGTAGGCGATTTGCTACAGCATTGGGGACACTGGCATGGATCCCGTGCTCTGGCAAATGGCACTCTTGAATCTGGTGATTTAATAGGTCATCTGCTTCCCTTCTTAGAACAGGCCCATTTGGCTGGGACATTTCTTCGAGCTCCTCTGTGAAGTGGCATGGATGTGGGTAGTAAGGCATTGGTTCTGAGGACTCGGGCTGGGAGAGGTCTGAGGGGGCATCTGTGGGAACACATCGAGATGAATGTGGGGAGCTCCATTCAGTTTGCAAATACTGGTGGCACACCTACCTCACACAGGGCTTCAAGCTAGGTTTGGGGCAAGGAATTGCCCCTGCCTTCAAGGAACTCTAAAAAAAGTGAGCAGGGTGGGGGCTCAAAGATGTATAGACAATGAGGTTAGTGCAACCATAGAGGAAAGTACCAGATGGTGCATGGCAGTGACATGGGTAGGGGTGGGGACTTGGTCTGAAATCTGCTTGGAGGAGGTGATGGTGGAATGGACTGTCCTGGGAGCTAGACAGGAGAAGGAGGGAAAGGACCCTCCAGGGAGCTGGGACAGGCTGTGCAACAATCTGGAAGCAGGAGACAGTAAGAGCAAAGTAGGGAGGGGTGGGCAGGGACAGGTTGAGTGTGAAGACCCTTGGATTATATTTTGCAGGTGATGGGGAGAGCTATGGAATGTATTAAAATGGGGGAGTGGTGTTTGCCAGACTTAGGTTCTTGAACTTGGCCTCAGCACTAGTGGGAATGGATTGGAAGGGACCAGATTTTCACAAGCACATTCAAGATATGTTTCAGTTAGAATGCCTTTGGCTGCCAGTAGCAGCAAATCCAACCCAAAGTGGCTTAAACAGTAAGAGATTTTTTTTTCTTACATATAATGAAGCCTAGAACCAGGAGTACTGTAGGGATGGAAAAATTCAGTGTCTTAATGACATCAACAAGCACTCAGATTCTTTCTCTGTCATCCTCCGGATATCAGCTCTATTTTCAGACTAGCTTTCCTCTGGATCATACAATGGTGGTAGCAGTTCCATGCATCACCCCAATGTGTAGGCAATTAAAAATTGTAAAGTAAGTCATTTGTACAACTGTAGGGAGTAATGGAGGCTGTGGCCGATGGGATTGTGAATGCTCCAGGCCTGTTGGAATTCAAGTTAAAAATTTTAAAAAGCACAGGCCAAATATAAATGAAGTCAAGATACAAATGACAAACTGGGAGAAAAGTTGCAACTCATGTCACAGGCCTATTCTCCCTAATATACAAAGAGTTCCTAAAAATTAACAACAAAATACAACTCAATAGAAAAAAACTGGCAAAGAATTTGAACAGACTATTCACAGAAAGGAAAATACAAATGGCTCTTAACAAAGGATGTCCAATCTTACATGTAAAAAGGAATGCAAATTAAAACTGTCCTGAGATAGCATTATTCATTCATCTTTTAAATGGACAAAAATCTAAAACTTTTGTTATCACGCTGTATTGGCAAAATTCTGGGGAAACAGGCTATCTTAATGTGTAAATCAGTACAACCCTTTAGAGGGAAATTTGGCAATATCTATCAAAATTATTGATCGTATGCCTTTTGACCCAGCAATTTCATATTGGAGAATTGATCCTGAAGATACACTTAGACATTTGTGAAATAACATTCATGAACATTTATTCTTTGCAACATTATTTGTAATGACAAAAGATTGGAAAAAACCCAAATATCCATCGTTTTGAGGTTAGTTAAATTATGGAATATTCTGACAATGGAATACTACACACTTACAAAAAGGAAGGGGGGGTGGCTGGCTGGCGCAGTTGTTAGAACATATAACTCTTGATCTTGGAGTCAGGAGTTCAAGCCCCATGATTGAAGTAGAGCTTTCTTTAAAAAATAAATAAATAAATAAATAAATAAATAAATAAATAAAATAAAAGTAAAAAGGAATGAAGACTACCTTTGTTCTTACATGGAAAGATCTCCAAAAATATATTAAGCATAAAGATAAAAAAAATCTACCAAAGTGTAGAAAAGTGCACATAAAAGGGGGATAATAAGAATCTGTATTTGTGTTTTCTTGGGTAAGTGGGGGATGGGAATGGGAGAGAGACATTTCATATACTTTTTAAATTTTTGAACCATGTTATGTATTACCTATTTTTTTAAGATTTTATTTATTTAAAGAGGGAGGGAGAGAGTGTGTGTGAGTGGGGGGAGGGGCAGAGGGAGAGAATCTCAAGCAGACTCTGCACTGAGCATGGAGCCCAATGAGGGACTCAATCCTATGACCTCGAGATCATGACCTGAGCTGAAATCGAGTTAGGAGCTTAAACGACTGAGCCACCCAAGCACCCCACATATTACCTTTTTAAAAACAAAACAAAGGAAAACCAGGTGCGCTGTGCAAATCCCACAAAACATCTGGGAAGAGTTGCTGATTTGCATCCCTGGGTTCTGAATCATGCAGTGGTAGTGGAGATAGAAAAGGATAGATTTGAGAAATGTTGGGGTGTTTTTGTTTTGGGAGAGAGAGTGTGCACACACATACACACACACACACACAAGCAGAGGGAGAGACAGAGGGAGAGAAAGAATCCCAAGCAGAATCCCCCTGTTGCGCGTGGGAGTGAGGCAGGAAGCGGAAACAGAATCCAAGGGGACTCCCAGATGTAGGTCACTGGTGAAAGATGGCATCATTCTGAGATGGGAAGACTGCAGAGAAGCATGCTGGTCCAGGAAGCAAGGCAGCCTGGAGAATCATTCACTTCTGAACTCAGTCACTCAATTCCTGGGACCCTATCTTGCCCTATTTCTTCATCCATCCACAGGCGTTATTTCTGGCTCTAAACTTCTGGTTTGCTAGTGTTCCCTCCAACCAGACCCTGGGTATGACTCCCAAGCAGGGTTGGATCTGTAGGCAGCTCTGGGCAGCATTCTGAGCATGAAGTCTTCCAGGGGGAAGAGGCTTATGTCTGGAGCACTAGGGAGGAGACCCAATAAGTGGGCATGGCAACAGAAATCCCACATTTCCCACTGGGTCAGTGTGTCCTAGAGAAAGGGCAGGTCTTTGTTCCATTTCCCATCTCCGTTCTAATTCTCTGTGACTCACCATCTGCTGCTGGGGAGGACTCTGGGGGCTCTGGTGCTGGGCCATCCCAGGAGACAATGGCCTGTTCTCCTAGGATTGATGTCTACCCAGGGGTGCCATGGTGCCAAGGGCAGTGGGAGAGGTGGAACCCAGAGGAAGGGGAACCCAGAGGAGAGGAGCTCAAGGCAAAATGAACATGTTTTGCGTGACATTCATGTGAGAAGTGCAGTGGGATGGGATGTGTTTGGGGTACATTTATCCATGTGCTGACAGGAGCAGTCCCCCCTTAGCTGTGGGCCCTGCTGCAAACCCATCTGCAGAGTTGGGGCCCAGAATGAAAAATGGACCGAATAGCTAATGGCAGCCGTGCTGTTTGCTGTTGGAGGCATTATGAACTGGTATGTGAAATATGGCCACACTCTTGGTTTTAGTTGGAGCTGGAAAGGATTAGAAGACAATTAATAAATCATTTAGTGCCCTGAGTTTAAGTAACTTATTATTATGGGCTGCATATATTTATTACGCTTCACTGAGCAACATTGGCAAATTTCCTTCAAATGTCACACAATTTGTATGCAATTTGTTTCAGAAGGCTTTTTTTTTTTTTTTAAATGCACATATAAATTATTAACCCGAATTTTTCGGGACAGATTGCCAAAATCCTAACCCCTCCCCCACCATCCCTTATGAGTCTCATAAAGACTTTCTGTCCCCAAAATGATGACAGGGCCAGCTGAGGGGCTGGGAGAGGATGCAGAGTCACTTGCTGTCTCCTTGGGCTGCGTTGGGGCAGAGACTTAAATCCCGCCTTCCATGGCTTTGGTGAGAAGAAGAGAAATCAGGCTGGCAGGGTGGGTCCATCCTTAAGTAAAACCAGGGTCCTGTTGACGCCAGAGCTGGAAGCATTTCAGACTCCGTTGCTCCCAACTGTTCATTTTGTCACTGGGGAAGCCGGGCCAGCAGAGGCGCGACAGCTCTGAGATGGACTGGAGAGTCTGGTCCACACTGTTTCAGGCCTGATTCTGGGTTGTCCTTGTGTTTCTCTTGGTGGAGCAGCTCAAAGTTTGGGTACAATGAAATTTTTCATTGACTCCCCGCCAAGATTCTCCTGTGTGCAGCTAGGGATGGGGGCCCAGGGCAATCCGACTGGCTTTTCTAACATCCGGACAAAGTGCATCTATGGAGCACCTAATGTGTAATAGGTGCTCTTGACATGCGTGTGTGTGCATGGGTGCGTGTGTATGTGTTGCACCAGGCAGTGTCCCTGCCTTGTCTTGCGTTTTTGCCCCAGCATCCACTGAGTCAGTGCCTGTTGAGCACTTGAGTGAGCCAACCAGGAATGAACACAGGCAGCTCCTGCACAAGCTCCAACACAACTTACCGGAAGCTTGGAAGCATCACGAAGGAGCCTCACTGGGGATTTTCCAGATCGCTAAAAGGCTTACTTCTTAAAATCCTCCAAGGATGTTTTAAACATCAGCAGTGAACGTCCTCTCCTTTTTTCCTAAGTAAACAATCCCGATTTGACTGAACCTGACGCGCTGATTCACGAGGCCACCGGACCCTCCGTTCCCCGGCGTGAGCCTCCTCTTTCATGGCTTTTATCAGCCAAGGCCCGAGATACCAGAAAACCGGTCCTGTTAGAAGCATGTACAAAAAATCAGTCTGAAGCAGCTCTAAGTAACGGTCTGGGAGTTTCCCTTACAGAATAAGGTTCATAAACTTTAGTGGGAAGATTTTGTGACATGTACTTTGACTGCTCAGAGATTTTTTAAAAAGTGTTTTCTTTCCAGCATTTTTATACTATGTTGGGTTTATGAGGTTACTGACTGGCTTACTCACGTGCTGGTTAGGGAGGCGTTTTTGTCATACAAACGATGGCCTGTCTGCTGGGGGTGGGCTGGGGGGCTGTGAATAGAGCGGTAGGCTTGCTAAGAGCATTTTATCTACCAGTTTGCTTTCAAGAGGGTCACAGGCAAAGTTCTCTGATTCAGTTATTTTAAGCCACCAGAAGGCAATTTAACTATGAGAGGGGCCTCTTGTTTACTGGGGATTTTGCTCAGGAGTCTTGAGAAAGCATCTGCCGCGGCCTTGCTCCCCAGCTTTGCCTTCCCCTTTGCCCCTGGAGGGTGCTAGCTCTTTACTCTGCCAGGAACAGGGCTGCTTTTGTGTCTTCTCTTGAGGGGCGGCCCGGCCTACCTTTCTGCAGCCCGACAGAGGGCCCTCTGAGCAAGTCCCCTCCACGCGTGGGGGGAGTTGCCTCTGCCGGCCTCTGGCAGCCTCTACCACCCATCAGCTCTTTCCCTGGCAGGTGCCAGGTGGAGACAGTCAGCTGCTCAGGAGAGAGATTGTTCTGGGTAGTTACTGCTAGCAAGGGATCCCATTTTTATCTACCTGCCATCAGAGTAATCTGTCCTCTGCTGGAGGCACCTCGAAGGAGCAATGAGCAGGTGAGGCTCAGCAGATGGCAGTGCAGCCGGGTGACTCCGGGCTGGAGCGGGAAGCGGCCAGCCCGGCTCAGGAGGCCTCTGGCAAGTGCGGTGAACTCAGGAAACCTCCCCGGCCCTCCCCTATTTCTGGTGATACCGAGCCTCCTTCTGGAAAGGCACAGTTTTCCTACTCCGTTTGTTCTCAGATTGGTGTTATACCCTGGAGCCAAATTAGTGGCTAGGAACAATTGGAAACAAATGCTCTTTCAGCATCCCGCTGTGATCTGGGGATCCAGGTGGGGACACCAGCCGAGTGGTTGCCTTCTCCGCTGAGCCACCCCTCCGCAGAGAATCAGCATCCCAGAACCATTCAGCACAGCCAAATTCCCTCATAATCAGCCTGTGCTGTGCACATCTGCCTAACCTCAGTTAAACAAGCTGGAGCCCTGTTAAGTTATTTATGAAACAATATTCAGGACCAGCCCCCCGAGGCGAGTTAGGAAGTAATGAATGGAAGTGCTATTTGGAGAGGCCTGCTCGCCAGGGCCTGTGGCTGGCCTGCTAGAGTGAGTGGCTCTCTCCCCATGGGGCCTGGATGCTCAGAGTCTCCCTTTGATGGCTGCCATGGTGGATACCCCTTCTCCAAGACGTAGGTGCTTGCTAGCTTGGCTTGGACCTTAGTGTACCTCCAGCACTGGTCTGAGGGGAAGGGGCTGACCCTCCACCTCGTTGTTATCTGGATGTGCCTGCCCTAAGTGGGGAGACCCTCCTCTGTGGTCCCTACATACATGCTGGATGACACTTAACCTCTCAAGCAACTGGTGTCTGTTTCTTCCTCTAGACTCTGGACTCCCTGAGGCCAGGGAGCTGGACTTGTTGTTCATTATTGACCTCCAACCTAGGAAAGGATCTGGTAACCTCAAAACACATTTTATAAATTGAATGAAGGGAGCCACTGGCTGGCTTCCAGTCTTGGCCTTCCTTGGGTTCACTCCTTCTCTCAACCCGTTTCTGCAGACATAAAATCAGGGGTTGGAACACACGATCGCCAAAGGTTCTAGCCAGGTCTCACGGTGCATGGTTCTGACAAGCAGCTCTCCCCCCTGCTCCTTGGAGCCACCTCCTCCAGGATAGGCACTACCCGTTGTGGCTGAGGTCCCCTCTGCCCTGGTGATGCTGGCTTGATCATTCTGTAGTTTTCCAGCCTGGGTCTTGCTCTCTGGTGGCCAGATACTGTCCCCTGCATGTGCTATTTTTCCTTAACATATCTCAATCTTGTCACTTTTCTCAGGCACACAATTGAAATTTTCCTCCCAACTAAAGGCAGATGCAAAATAAAAGCTTGTTGGCACAAAGAATTGCATTTCACTCTGCCCTAGGCTGCACCTCCTGGGTAGGCTGTATTCACTCTTCTCTCCGGCCCAGACCCCTCTCCACAAGGGAAATTGAGGACCTCTTCATTTCTACCCAAGGGCAGTCAGCTGTAGCACATCACATCCCTCTATCAGGCTGCCTGTATGCCTGCTGTAGAACAACTTGCTTTCCATGAAACACCAACAATAGCGATCATCATATGTACTGACACCAGAGAAATAATTTTAACTTTTCAAAGTATATAATTATTTCACTTTGTTTTTACAATATCTCTGTGCTGCAGGCAAAGCAGGAATAAACATCTTGATTTATTTGAGGCCCAAAGATTTATTGGTGTCTAGCTCAAGATTTCTTGGAATCTTAGACCTTTCTAACTTAATGTGAGCCTAGTGAATAACTCCCTCACCAATTCTTAACCTCTCTGGGGACAGGGACAGCTTTAAAATCTTGTATAATGTATAAAACGTATAAATCTCTCCACAGAATAATGTATACACAAACACTATTCTGGATAAAATGTGGAGGAGTTTGTGAACCCCTAAAACCTTAAGATCCGGCCACTCTGTTCAACAGAAGAAGAAACTGAGGCCCAGAGAAGGTCAAAGGCCACATAAGGTCAAAGCCGTGAAGACAGAACTGTCTCCTGGGTCCTGAGTAAAAACACTTCCCAACACACCACGCTGCTCACTGCTGCATCAGGTGAAGGGCCCAGATCCCCTCATCTTCTTCTCAGCTTCCTCTTCCCTTTTCCTTTTAGATTTCCTGCAGTGGATGCATGTGACTGTCTTTCATTTAAAAAAAAAAATTTTTTTTTCTGTCTTTCATTTCAAACTAGAGAGTGGCCTGCTCATTATCAGTTGTCTCCTACCTCCAACGAGTTTAAAACAAATTTAAAATTTTTTTTTTCTTTTCTTTTTTACCCTAAATTGTATCTCATCTGTCCAGTATCAGCACCCTGGAATCACCCCAGCTCAGATGTTTCCACGGGAAAGTTGTCTTCCCTGGCAGCAGCCTGGCCTGGGAGCCCCTGTCCCTTTCTGCCTGGCAGGCCCCTACTCTGTGTTCTCCCCAGTGGTCTTCAGAGACGTGAGGTCCCTTGCTCTCTCTGTCTGCCCTGGGCTCCCTTACCCTCACCTTGGGTGTCAGAGGCTCCTCTTCCGCTCTTCGACATCCTAAGCTCTTTTCTTCTATAGAAAATGGGAGAAGGAAAAAAAAAAAAAAAGAAATTGGGAGAAGTTACTGGTAGTATATACTTTTAAAAATTGGGGAAAAATACATATAACATAAAATTGACCATCTAAACCACTTTTAAGTGAACAGTTCAGTGACACGAAGTACTTTCACAGTGCTGTGCAACCATCACCACCATCTATTCCCCAGAACCCTTTTTATCTTGCAAAACCACAACTCTGCATCTGTTCAACCATAACCCCCATCTTTCTTCCCTCCCAGCTCCTGGCAACTGCCGTTCAACCTTCCATGTCTACAAATTTGACTTCTCCAGGTCCCTCATGGGAGTGGCATACTGGTTTTGTCCTTTGGTGTCTGGATTATTTCATTTAGCACAGTCTTCTCCAGGTTTATCCACACTGTACATACCATGTGTCAGAACTTCCTTCCCTTTTAAGGTTCAATATTTCCTTATATATATTTACCATGCTTTGTTCATCCATTCATCTGTCCGTGGACATTTTGGTGGCCTTCCGCCTTTTGGCTCTTGGGAATAATGCTGCTATGAATGTGGGTGTGCAAACATCTCTGAGCCCCTGCTTTTAGTTCTTTTGGGCATATCTTCAGAACTGGAGGCATGTTTTCAGGGTGCCTTAATTATTCTTCACTCTCCTACAAGTCTATTTTTATTTTATTCTTAAACTAACATCTTTTAAACAACTACTGACCTCACCGGGTCTGTGGCACATGCCTCAACGGGTGCTTTCTCAGAGAGCTCCAGAGGTTCTTTCCTGTCCTTTCTCTCTAAAACACCTCCCGGTCACTTCTGCTCCCTTACCAGGCTACATTTTTCTTCTTGGTACTTGTCACCACTTGATTGTATATATATATATACACACACACATATATATACACATCGATATATAAATATATACATATATATGTTTGTATGTACAGTTTGCTTGTTTCCTCCATTAGAATGTGAGCTCTGTGAAAACAGGGACTTTTCTGTTTTGTTCATTGTTATATAGTTGATGTCAGGCACAGTGCCTGGTACATGTGCCTAAGACATAATTATTAAGTTATTATTTTTTAAAGATTTATTTTAGAGAGGCGTAGGTAGGGGCAGAGGGAGAAGGAGAGTCTCAAGAAGACTCTTTGCTGAGCGGGGAGGGCTCAATCTCACAAACCTGAGATCATGACCCAAGCCAAAACTGAGCTGACACTTAAGCGACTGAGCCACCCAGGTGCCCTAATTATTAAGTTATTATTAACTCGAACGAATGATCAAAAGAATGAATAAATCAGCAAGGGACTATTCCTACCTGTGAACTTCTTCCAGTCTAGTAGGCAGAGGAACACATAAAAATGGTTATATGGCAAATACAGAGGCTCTGAGACATTAGTAATGGGATCTGTGGCTGTGGCTCTGGGACTGCCCTGGAGAGTTGACCCAGGAAGTACTTCCCTGTACTGGGCAGATTTTTCCCTCAACCTTGATAAAAAGGCCCATGCGACTTGAGTAGCTTTAATTTCATTTTCCTTCCAGTCTCCCCAGCACCTCATGACATGAGACTATTATCATCGGTCTCCAGACAAGGAAACCAAGATGGGTTGATGCTAGGCCATAAAACTAGTGAGTAAGGCAGGTTTAGAGTCTGACTTCTTTTTTTTTCCTTTGTCAATTATTTTTCTCATCCTTATTTCTTTTCAAAAATTACAAAAGTGGTGGTGCTCATGGCAAGCAGAAACAAGGCAAAGATACACTAAAAATGATGCCTTCGTCTGGCTGTACCTGGTGCCCCATCAGCTCCAGTGTGAACACTGGATCACCCCTTTCACTCTGCCTCATGCTCACACAAACACATGCAAAGGGATCAACTCATTCTAGAGTCTTCTCTGTTTTTGTAAAAATAGAACCACTCCACACACATCCTCTGCTACTTACTTTTCTTATTTTGAACATTATGGCCAGCTTGCATGGCACAAGATGTAGATCTAACACATTCTTTTAATGGCTTCATTTATTTACAGTATGGTTGTACCACAAGTTATGCAACCAGTCCCCTATTGGTAGACATCTAGGTTGTTTTTCACTTTTCCCCTATGATAGATGCTCCAGATTATCCTTGTGCACTGCTACTTTTTCCCTATAGGACACATTCTCAAATTAGAGCTGCCTGGCCAAAGTCTCTGTGTATTTTTAATGGTAATAGACACTGTGTACTATTTTCTCAAAAGGTAGTAGCAACCCAATGTCATGCTTTTAACCACTGCACTTTCTAGGTCTGACTGACTATCCCCACCCCTCTTCCCTCAGAGCCCAGAACCCTCAGGCTCATCCCAGCCTCCTCTGAGCTGGCCCAGGACTCTCCAGGAAGGCAGGAGACACCCACCTCCTCCTTCTCTCACCTCTGGCCATATGTGGCCCTGGGCATTGCTCTGTCCTCTTCCTTGGCCAGTGAGGACTAGCAGTCAATAAAACTGGATTGTAGTTCTAATTCTGTCATTGCCCAACTGTTTGACCTTGGACAAGCCCCTTCACTTTTCTGTGCATTGATTTCTTCATTCATAAATGGAAGGACGTTGGGCTGGATGACCTATAAAGCCCTCCCTCTCTCCAGATGACCTTTACAGTTTGGGACAGCCACAGAGCTGGCTCCCAAGTGGAGCACTGGGGTCTGTCTCCTCTTTGGGGTGGCAGGGAGTGGGTGGGTGCTCAAGACAGGACAGAAGAGCCTTTCTACTGCTAACTACCCACAGAAGTCCTGCCTGGTTCTTAGTGGATGGGCTGAGGATTCTAGGGCCAGGCTGAAATGGACCTGGGTTCAAACTTGGCGCAGCTGTATTCCAGCTGTGTGACCTCGGGCAGCTCGCCTCACCTCTCTGCACCTTAGCTTCCGAATCTGTTAAATGAGCAAGATAAATTGGCCTCAGTATTCTAGAGCAGCACTGTCTAATACAACCTTCTGTGATGATGGAGATGTAGTCTGTCTGAACCTTCCAGGACAATAGCCACTAGACACATATCGAGCACTTGAAATGCGGCTGGTGAAGCTGAAGCCTGAATTTTAAATTTTCTTTAATTTTAATTAATTAGGATTTGAATGTAAAAAGCCGCATGTGGTCAGCAGCTACCTTGCTGGACTGTGCAGCTCCAGAGGATGAAAATGAGACACAGTAATATAGTGTATAGGAAGTGCTTAGCTAGCTCAGGGTCTGGCACATAGTAAGCACTCAATAAATGTTTGCTATTATTAGGTATTATGTGTCTTGCTTTCCGGCCCGCCACACCTCGTGGCTCTCAATGACACCCCATACTGGCTGTCCCAGAGTCACCTGGGGGAAGGAGGGAGGGGGGAAGGTGTTGCTGCGGTGGTGCATGTCAGTAATGAGCCTTGCACTAAATGTTTCTGGTCTGCTACTTTCCCTGGAGGGTCATGTGAGCCAGAGTGGTATGTGGCCTGCTTTGCAAGTGATTAACATGGTGTAAGCAATCTGCATAGAGAGAAAAAACCCTCCGTTGGTATTCCATTATTCTATTAGAGTTTCAGAGCCGGGATTAAGTGGACATGATTTCTTCCTATGGGCCATTAATTTTGTTTTATTGCTGGTCTGATGGCCATTACCCTTTTTTGCCAATGCATTCCCCCATTAGGTTTGTACAATTAACAAAATATGTGCTGTTAGGGCTTTGATAGGAACAGTGGGATGGAAATAAAGGGAGGGGGTACAGCCGCCCCTGAGTTGGGGTGGGGAGAGGCTGGGCCCAGGGGTGGGGCCTCAGGAATAAAGCAGGGTGGGGCTTCTTCAGCACCTGCCCTGTAGCCACTGGCATTCCAGAAAAGCTGCCCTAAGACCTTTGCAGGCTGTCTCGAGGCTAGGAGTGGAGTTGCCCAGGTGAGAGGGAAGGACACGAGGCAGGCCTGCTTGGTGGTACTGGTGTTTCCCTGGATCCCATCCTCCACCCTCCAGCTGGCACAGTACAGCTGAGAACATAATGAGCCACCCACCCCCATGCTGTCACCTTGAACCCGAAACTCTTCAGCAGGCAGAGTAAGTCTGCCTCCAGGTGTCTGGCCCTTGATGGGAGAGACTTCCGGGGTGACGCTTGCCTTCTCTCGGGGGTAAACAGGAGGACCGGTGCGTGATTAAAAGGGGGTGACTGCATCCTCCAGTGACTGCCATGTGGAAATGCAGGACTGGCTTCGTTAGGTCTTCCAGTCTTTGGAGGAAAGTTAGAAATATGGATTGTTAAAATGCAAAATCTCTCGCTTTTTAGACATTGGCAGAATTTATAAAAATGCCAGACAGGCAAGAGTCAGCATAGGGGCTGCCAGTTGGCAACCTCTGTCAGACAACGAGGAGTCATTGAAGGGTTTTAAGGAGGAGTGGACCTTATCACATCTGTGTTCCAGAAAGATCCCGGGCTATGGGGAAGTGGTAGATGGGCAAAAATGGGGTGAGGCTAGAGGCCAGGAGACCAATTAGGACTGGGAGGAAGAGAGAGGCAGGTCAATGATGATGCCAAGTGAAGAAGAGCCATGATATTCCTGACAGAGAATCGGCAAGTCTTGGGTAATGGTGTGTTCACACCTCAGAGGGTATCCACAGGTCCAGGAGGTTGCCCTGGGAGCGGGTCCTCTGCAGAGGGCCCTGAGGCCCTGGGAGTGCACACCTCACTCACCTGATGTAGACAGATCACTAGTGCCTCCAGTTCCTTCTGGCACATAGGAAAGGTATGAGGATTAGCCCACCAGTGCCAACATTGCCTGGAAGGTTTTAAATGCATGCCTGTTCTCACAGCTACAGGCCCAAGATCAGAGACCTGGGCCTGGGCAGGGCCTGAGGAACGTACTTGGGCAGCCAGGACTAGGAGATGGGGAGCTGAAGACAGGTGTGGAATTAGCATCCATTCTTACCAGGTTCAGGAACGGCTGTGCACTACCCTCAGTGCTGGGGTGGGATGCATCTCAGAGTCAAGTATTTAGTGCCAGGCAATTTTATCAGTCTTCAATTACCTAGTTATTGTGTAATTTAGAGCCTGGTGGTCAGGGCCTACAATGCTGTAACTGCCAACCTCATTCAACAAATGTAAGCAACTGCAAGCTGTTGGCAGGTGACGAGGGAGCGCAGTGGAACAGAGAGGAGGCTCAGCAATAAGGTAGGGACACACAGGGCATGCCGTCTGGACGGATGGGTGGTCCTGCAGGAGTTTCCTTCTGGAAAGATATATTCACATTTTGTTTTCCCTGGAAGTTTTGTTCATCTGCCCGTGGAGGGGTCTTCAGAGAAGAGGAGCATCCAGAGAGACTCTTGGTGTCGAAGAATGGGTTTCCATAATTTGTCCTCATCCCTAGGGCAAGGATAGAGAAGCTTTTACGGGCAGTGGGATGAATGCAGAAGTTCTCAACCTTCTTGCTTTGCCTCTCTTTCTCCTTTTCTGCTCAGTTGCTACCAATTTTTAACTTTTAATATTTAAGAACCACGGTAGCCCTCATTTATTATTATCATTAATATGTTCTAAGCATTACACAAAATGCTCTAGATGCCTCATCTCATTCAAAGATGCTACTGTCGGGGATCCCTGGGTGGCTCAGTGGTTTGGTGTCTGCTTTCGGCCCAGGGCGTGATCCTGGAGTCCTGGGATTGGGTCCCACATCAGGCTCTCTGCATGTAGCCTGCTTCTCTCTCTGCCTGTGTCTCTGCCTCTCTCTGTGTGTCTCTCTCATGAATAAACAAACAAAATCTTTAAAAAAAAAAAAAAAGATGCTACTATCACCCTTCTTTTAAAGATGAGAAAATTGAGGTTTGTAGAGATTAAGGTTAGGTAAATGATGCTCCCAGGTTTGAACCCAGAACTCTCTGACTCCCACATCTTTACTCTTAACCAGGGTGATATACTGAGCTACCTTAGCACAAGACTTAGAACTCTCCCTGGTGGGTTAGTCTGGGCAACCTCCGAGGTATATAGATGTCAGATGGAATTTTGCTTTAAGGATTATCTAGTAGTCTAGCCCTATCATTTTGCCTATGGGGAAACTGAGGCATGGGGTGGGGGGGTAAAGTTCCTTGTCCAAGATCATACATTAATGACAGAGTGAGAAGCACGTGAACCATATCTGACTGACACCTCTCTGTTAGGGGTGTTCTTTCTATTAGACTCATGGCCTTGCTAAGCCTCAAGCTCACCTCTCTCCATCCTTACAACTTAACTAGGCATGTTGCATGGGTGCCGCTCAGCTCTCCTGGGGCATGTGCTACCTCCTATGAGAAGCTTTGTTAAATCCCTCTCCCTACCTCGTTCCCAGATAATCATAAGCATTCAACAACTCCTCCCTCACCTACCATTTCACAAATGTCCTCATATTTATAAATGTGAGTGGTCAATTTCATAGTTCCATTTTATTTTCATGGTGAATAAGTCAGACCTAAGTTTCAATTCTGATTCCATGATTGCATGGCTGCTTGTTTGAAGACTTTTGACATGATTGTTTGCCTGCCAGGACCGCCAGCTATTGGCTTTGGAAGACCCGAAAATACATGGCACATCAGTGGGTCAGCGACAGGTTACGTAGACTTTTCCACGGGTACGTGGTAATGAGTGAAAAATAAGGATGGTGTGGGGAGGTTTCATGTTCACGTATATGTACACACACGGTGTGTGTGAATGAGAGAGAGAGGGAGAGGAGCAAAGAGAGACAGAAAGAGAAGGAAAGAGGGAATGCTTTCCATGATGCTCTATTTATTCAATTTAACGAATGGTCCTTTGTGGCTCTCCTTACTTTTGGGGGTCGAATTACTTTATGAAATGATGGTGAACAAAGACAATATTAATCTTTTATCAGTATATCAGTATGTCAACCCTGTCGATCTCCTCATTTATTTTTTTAACATTTCGTAGATAGGTGAAGCCATGTCTGGGAGACCAGGCCGTGCAGCAGCTTCTCACCCAGTGCAGGTTCTCCTTCCAGTGTTGGGGAGCTCACTACCTACAGGAAGCCTGTTTGGGGATGGTTCTCATTGCTAGAGACTTCTTTCTTCTATGGAATTGAAAGTTGACTTCCTCTAACATGTAGCAATTACTCCTGATCCTGCTGTCTAGAGTAACACAGCTCCTCTTTCTCCTCCTCCTCTTTGTAGTTTCTTCAAATATTTGGAGGACCACTATGTGGGAGAAAGATGGGTAATTTCAGAGAGGGACAAATGAAGGCATCAGTCTGATTTCTTTTCGTATCTTCTACCTGACAGCCTCCTAGTAATGAAAATAATAACATAATAAATAATAATGAAAATAATAACAAAATAGTAATATTAGCTAACATTCAGTGAGTGCTGAATTTGTATTCTAAGTACTTTGCAGTTTACAAAATCATTCAATCCTCACTCAAACCTCAGAGGCAGAACCCTTACTCGCCTGATTTTACTGATGGAAAACTGAGGCACAGAGAAGTTAAGTAACCTTCCCATGGTAGTGCCACTAGTAAGTGGTGGAGTCAGGACAGAAAACAGGGCAGTCTGGGGGCCCCTGGATGGCTCAGTCAGTTAAGCGTCTGCTGTCAGCTCAGGTCATGATCCCAGGGTCCTGGGATTGAGTCGCCCATCGGGCTCCCTGCTCAGTGGGGAGTCTGCTTCTCCCTCTCCCACTGCCCCTGCTCATGTGTGTGCTCCCTCCCTCTCTCTGTCAAAAATAAATAACCAAAATCTTATTTTATGCCCAGAAAGCTGGGAAGTCTGATTCCAGAGCTTGCATTTTTATTTATTTATTTAAAGATTGTTTTAAAAATTTTATTTATTTGAGGGCATCCCTGGGTGGCTCAGCAATTTAGCGCCTGCCTTTGGCCCAGAGCGTGATCCTGGGGACCTGGGATCGAGTCCCATGTCGGGCTCCCTGCATGGAGCCTGCTTCTCCCTCTGCCTGTGTCTCTGCCTTTCTCTCTCTATGTGTCTTTCATAAATAAATAAAATATTAAAATAAAATAAAATAAATACAAATTTTATTTATTTGAGGGAGAGAGAGAGAGAGAGAGGGAGAGAGAGAGAGCATGCACAGGGGGAGGGGGGCAGAGAGAAAGGGAGAAGCAAACTCCCTCTTGAGCAGGGAGCCCAGTGCAGGGCTTGATCCCAGGACCCTGAGATCATGACCTGAGCCGAAGGCAGATGTTCAACTGACTGAGCCCCCCAAGTGCCCCCAGAGCTTGCACTTTTCGCTACTAAACTTTGAACCCATGCTTTAGCCACTGGACATCTTCACTCACTTCTCTTTTCACTGTGAAAGTTATTAAAATGTATGCCAGACTGCATCGTAAACTAATATGGATTGATAAGTCCAAGGTGAGGGGACTGTCCATCCCTCAGTTGGATGCCGTATGGCTATTAATGCAACCTGAGATCACATCTAATGGCTTTGGCAGCAATGCTGTACTCTGCGCTCATCCTGAGCTTATGTTAAATTCAAATAACATATATATACACACACATATATATGTATTTTAAACTAGGGTTACCCTATTTGGTGTTTCTGGAATTGACTTTTGAATGAAAGAGTAGGATTTGGTGTATATATTCTTGTCAAATATTTTCCTACAATTTTGTAAAAAATAAAAAATTGGATTTGCATGTGGACGTGGGATAGAGCAATTTGGTGGTTTACAGAGATAGGATTGTGGCCTGTATTTCTTTATTTTCAAAATCATTTCTTTTATGGATATCATAATGTTATTGTGCAAAAACTGGTAAAGGAAAAAATGGACTTTGTCATTTTGGCTCATTCTTTCAGTTTGTTAAAAGCTTTATAACACTCTTGAATCCATCTCCCCAATAGGAGCTTCCTTCCCAGCTTTGTAGCATGTGCAAACAGCAAGTCTGCTGTATCTTCTAAGCTGCTGGCGGCTCCACAGACAATCCCAGAGGGCAGGGAGAGAGTACCTACTGCTGCATGCAATTCAATCTAGAGACTTCTTATACTGAGTTCATGTATGCTCAGTAGCCGTGTGTCAGTTGTTTAAAAGACTATAAGTTGGAGCCCACTGCCGACCATTGCCAATCGGCGGCTGGTTCTGAGCTGCTGGTTGTGGACTCTGTGTGGAATGAACAGGGTCTTCCAATGAATATTTCAACAGACATATACTGAGAATCCAATAAATCCTGGGCACTTTGCTAGATACTCAGGCCATACAGATGCATGAGATGCAGTCCTGTCTTCCAGGACTTGCAGTCCAGTGGTCTGGGCTTATCTCAGAGGCAGCTCCTTGAACCATGAACCTGTTATGCAGATGTGAGTAGACAGCTCCACAGGAAGTGCCTTAGACTGGTAGACGCCATCATGAACGAAAGGGGCATTTTCTTTCTATGAGCACATCACGCTATATACACCATGCCTGAACTTTCGATCTGAAATGCCACCTCTGCCAAGAAACCTCTCTGTTTTAATGAACAAGAAGATCTTAAAGAGATTGGAGCAGAGGGGCTCATCTTCTTTGTGTCATTTTCTGTTGAAAAACGTTAAATGGCTCTACCAGCTTCTAGCCTGAGTCTGGCCTCTCTTCCGAACACTCAGAGCCCTAGATGCTCTGGCCCCAATTGGCGTACTCAGTGTTGGTCTCTCCTTGGTCTCTCTCAGGCAGACCAGCTTCTGCATTGACCCAGGGCACTCCATGCCGTCCCCCTCTCATCCTGGCTCAGACTGCTCCCTTTCTTGGAATGCCCTTTTGCTCCCTTCTACCAGCCAAATCTTGCCTGTCTGGTCTCCAAGACCTGTTCATCCTGAATACTCCCTCCAAATATTTCCTTGAGTGCCTCAGCTCTTGCCATCTTCATTTCTCTATGGAGAGAGAATTATAGTACCTACCACCCAGTTGAGCACTACTGTGCATATAGTCCTGTCTCCTCTGATGATGTTCCACATGGGGAATCTTATTTCCCCAATGACATCATGGCAGCAGTTTTATAACAGGACCCACCCACGGATTTTGTTCCTGCCGCTGTACATAGCCACCGTAGATCATGGAGCAGACACCTGATAAACATGTGCTGGGTTTTCCTTGTTGTTATTGCTTTATTCCAGAAAGAGAAGTAAAAGCAGTCACATCTTTAATCTTTCCAAGTCTTGCCCTCATCCTGCTTCTCCATGTGCATTCTTTTCCTTCCAGCCCCATTGGACTCTTCACCTTTCCTTGAAAATTCTCCCCTCCATCAAGACTTTCCATAATCCTGACATAAACAACAGCCTTGGCTTTGTGGTTTGCTAGCTTTTTGCTACCTTCCCTATATAGGTTGCAAGCTTTCACAGGGACTGCTGGGCTCATCCGCCTGCGTGGGGTCTTCCATCAGATGGGAGGCATCAGTAACTGATTATTGCCTTGGTCAGCTTAGGGGTCTCAACAGCCATGAGATTCCTATAGGACTCCTATAGGGAAAGGGCTGAAACTCAGGAAATTGAGGCACCAAGCAGGTAAGGAGGGAGTGATCCTCTCTCTGTCTGTCCTGGTTAGCTTTCCTAGATGGTAATCGCCTTGCACCAAGAGTCCCTTGGCCAGGAAATGTTCCCACTCAGCACTATGTGAATAGAGCTACTAGTCCTGGCTTTGCTCCTGGACCAGACCCACTCTGAGGTTACCCTCAACCCTGCCTTGGCTCTCAATCCCAGCAGAATCATACATATCTATAAAAACGTTTTCTTTTATTGGCAGATGAAGTCCGGAGCAGGATTCTGAGGCTTTCTGTCCTCCATGCCGCTCACCAGAAAAGGGACTGTGAACTGTAAGTAACTCTGATTGGTGTTTCCATGCTGACTCAGTGAGGTTATGGGTTAAAGACCAGCCCTGAACCTAATCTTTAACGGTCATGCATTGTGCAAGAGAAATACTCAACAATGAGCTATTCAGAATGTAAAATACAGAGGACTTCTAATTAGATTAGGTCTAAATGTGACAGAGAAGCCCTATAATATGACATCCTATTTAATTAGACTTTATTGATTGTGCATTAAGGTGGACTTGATGTGTCATGTGTGTCATGAGTGTTGGAGAGGGAAGCTCTTGAGTTTGCAAGGCCAACCCAGACCCCAGCCACTATCATCTGTGGGCTAAGCTGGGGAGGCAGCGAGGAGGAAGTGGGCCAATTCATAACCCGCACTTGCTTTTACACCTTGGTTTATTTCTAGGGAGCCATGAAGGTGGGGAAGGCAGACACTGATGGTGGCTCCCCTTCCATTGGCATGGTTACAGCTCTACCTTATGCTTTATGTGCTCGTTTTGGCTCCTACTTTGCGAAAGTCTACCCACCTGGAGGACCCAGCCTCGGTCCAGTCTCCCCAGTAAAACCCTCTTTGGTAACTCCAGCTAGAAGTGATCTCTCCCTCTTCTGAAGTTCTGCTACATCGACAGGAGGCTGTGAGCTCCTAGAGGATGGTCTGGGATTCCCAGGTCTTCTTGTCCCCACTGCACTCCCAACCTGGTCTCTGCTCAGCAGAGGTTAGCCCCAAGATTGGGTTGCCCTGGCCTACGTAGGTAGCTTCCCAGCCTGCTTCTGGGGCTACCGGAGGCCGGGCTGCCGCTGCGCCTCTGATAGTACATTGGCTTCCAACCAGTCCATGGAATTATAAATGATTAACCGTTATCAGCGCACATCTTCACCTCTGTGTAAAAATAGATTGACTGTAATGAGTATTTGAATAAATCATAAGAATGGCCGCCATGCGATCGTCTAACATCCTGCCGATGGCTGCCCGGTGAGTGAGCAGGGCGCCGGCCCTCCTGCCTAATGGCCTGCGATTCAGTGCTGGTCGCCTCTGTGATTGACGGGTTGTGGCTCCCAGGACACCGCCTCTGCAGCCCAGGCTCTGGAGTGGTCGGAGCCTGGGCCCAGGGGGCAGGGAAGGGGGCCTCCCTCCATCCTGTTCCAGGAAAGCCTACCTAGGAGATGCGGCTGGGGGACCGGGGGAGCCAGAGTGGAAAGACCTGTGAGAATCATGTCTCCTCGCACCGGAGGTTAAAGGGACCTCATAAGTCAAGTCAAGTAGGAGAGAAGCAAGCTGAGCGTGAACCTTAATGAGAGTGAAGAGTGTGGGCAAAAGGTCTGCACAATCTCTCCCTGTCTCTCAGGGCCCTCCCCACACCAGGTGCCTTGCACTGGGCCACATGCACCCAGGGAAAGCTCCCTCACAGGGACCGGCTCTTGGGCCTGCACTGAGGAACAAGGAGCAGCAGGTTTCTCTGGGTCCTGGGATTCAGAGATGGAAAGATTCAAATGATCCTTCAGGGAATGTTTGTCAAGGCTGCCTCAGGCACGAGGATCCTGCCTTTAGAGAGGGAGGAGGAGGAGGGGAGCAGGCTCAGAGGGACAAGGACCAGTTGAGGAGGGAATAGTCCGAAGTCTCAGAGTAAAGACCAGGGAAGGCTGGATTTGAGCAGGAAATAGCAAACATTCGAATTAATTCCAGTGGTATTCCAGTTATTATGGCTGTGACAAGCCACCCCAAAACTTAGCGTATTAATAATGTTGACTCTGTGCATATCCCGTGAGTCAGGAATTCAAACAGGGCACAGTAGGGATGGTGTGTCTCTTCCACTGGGTCTGGGATCTCAACGGAGGCAAGTGAAAAGCTGGGTGCTGGAATCATCTGAAGGCCCATTCACTTATAATTCGGGGGGCTGATCCCAGCTGTTGGCTGAGATGTTAGCTGGGGCTGCCAGCCAGGCCCATGTGATCACTCCGTGTGGCTCAGGCTTCTTCAAAGCCTGGTGGCTGGACGCCAAGGGGGAGCACCCTGAAAGAGAGCTAGAGCCGGTGGGGGCTGTACTGCCAAAGCCAAGTAGCCTTACTTCCACCACATTCTCTTGACTTGACTGGGGCAGTTACAAAGGCCTACCTCGCTTTCAGGAAGGGAACATAGACATCCCTCCCACCATGACTCAAAGGAAGAAGATCAACAGCACGTTAAAAGAGGAGCATGGGGATGGGATATATGTTGTTGCAACCATCTTTGGTGAGTACAGTCTACCATGACTAGTACTTGGCAAGTCAGACACAGTACAGCCTCATCTATTTCCAAAGACTAAAGAAAAGGCTAAAGAAATACCCATCTTTGATAATCAGACTGTCCCTTATCTCACAGAATGTCTGGGTTTAAAGTCCATCTCTATACCCCCAGAGGCCAGGCTAGGCTTCTTTCCAAAGCAGGACTCCCCAAGGACATGCTGGTATTCAAAGGTCCTGCAGTTGGTGGAAGCTTCCACCTCATGGTCCATTTCAGCAAATGTTGGTCCAGTTTGTAACTCGCAGCTTGAAGTGCCAGATCTGGAGAGGCATTTAGACCTGTGACCAAGGATTCCTCAAGCCTATAGCCCTCATTCCCACCCAGGGATCCCCACACTCCCAATTCAGTGGTCTTCCAAGTCGAGAGAGGTTTGGACCAAAGAGCAGGACTTAAGAGGCTATTGGGGCTGTGTTGGGGCCTGGGGAAATCTGGGCAGCCCTTCCTATCTGACCCTATGTCCTCTCCTCTCCTTCCTGCTCTTTTCCCACACACTAGAACCTGTGCCTTTAAGGGACCAGGCCCCCTTTCCTTTGCCATTCTTCCGACCCAAATGCAGCTGAATTTTGGATGAGAATCTGAGTGACTGGATGCCTTGTTGTGACTTAAAAGGATAGAAGCAAAACCCAGGCAAGGAAAGAGTGGAGACATGACTGATTCATTTTCCCAATGGGCTGAGATCTGAGAATGGCTAATGCCGGAAAGGGAGGGGGCAGGGAAGAGAGGGGTAAGCGGGCTTGGTTTTGATAAAAAGGTGCCAGGGTTTGGAACTTAAGTCTGGAAACTAATGTTTAACTTGGACAAATGAAGGAACAGATAAAAACAAGGATCATTTATATTTTCAAGGCTCCAATTTGAGGGGAAAAAAGTTGGGGTCCGAAGACCAAAAATCAGAGTTTAGATTCTGACTCAGGACCTTTGGGATCCAGGCACATCTGCTTGGTCTTCAGATTCGTCATCTCCAGAATGGAGTTGGGATTGCAGCATACCCTTCCCAGGACTGCGGTGGGGAGCAAAGGGAAGCCAGCGTTTGAAAGCACGACAGCCATTCGTGGCACACAATAGCTACTCAAAACCCTTCAGCCATTCATCCACCCAGGAAATAAATAAAAAGTGGAGTTAGAAAGATTGTTTCTCTCCATTGCTCCTGACAGGGATGGTCAAGAATCTTTCCTTTAACTGTACCCTCCATAAAAGTTCACTCATAAACTATTGATATTTTAATAATACACATTAGCATCTTGCCCTTCGACAAATGAATATTGAATGAGCAGTAAAGAGGCAAAAGAGTAACCAGGTGTACGGCTGGCTGCGGGAAAGCTGGGATCTTGGGTAGTTGGCAGAGGGAATGCCCCTTTCCAGGCACCTTGTGACTCACCTCTCTCCCCAGTGACCCCTAGGAAACAGCTTTTAAAAAGCGCTCAGATTCCAGCCCAGCCCAGTCTGAAGAGGATTTCTCCTATGGTCTCTTACACTTGGCTGGAAGGGACTTGGGAGAAGAGAGGAAAAGTCACGGAAGAGCTGGGAAAGGCATGGATGTTTTGCATGGGGTGCAAGATCTTAGATCTTAGATCTCCCCACTACTTCTGCTAGGAGTGCAGACTTCTTTCCAAACCATGCTCTCCTGCTCCATAAACTGAAAGTCTATAGACAGTGTGTCCACCACCAGAAATCAGGCAATGAGTTTTAAGAAATGTAGCTGGGGTGCAGGGGTGGAAAAGCAGCTGGCTCCGGGGACCCCAAACAGACCTGGTTTGACCACTCGCCCCTGGGGAAATCCAGAGGCAGAGAGAGGAGCGGTGGGGAGACAAGAAAGGAATTCATTTCAGTGAGGCCAATGCCAGGAAGACAGCGGACGAACGTCACAGAGACTGTCTCCAAAGTGCTGAGAACACATCCCAGTTTAAATAAGGCAAATGCGGGACGAAGGTCGGTGGGTACGTGCAGGTGGGCAGCGAAGGTCGGGCCAATCATTGTCTTGGGGTCAATCACGTGCGGTCCTGCTGGTGTCGGGACAGTTGTCACTGCTTGGTCGCAGGGGTAGTCTCAGTTCCCATTGGGGGATGTTTTGCCCACAAGGTCGTTTGTCGGAGTTAAGAGATAAGCTGGAAAGAAGAACTTAATCAATAGAAAGTATGAACTGAGGCAGTTGAAGTCCTCTTTCAGAAATAACTCAGCCTCCTTGCACCCACCTCTCCTCCCCTCTCCTCCAGGTCGTGGTGGGCACCTATGCTCGGGGGTGTGTTAGGTTAGGGTTTACAAGACAGAATTTCCTGCCTCTTTGCAGCTCCTGCTCCGAGCCCCGCTGCCACAGCCTCCAGATTCTCGTGGCCTCCATCTGGGCGGGGAGTCCTTGAGTGTGCAGAGAACAGTGACAGGGGCTCTTCGTCGGTCCGGCTTAATTGGTGTGATTTAATGGCGTTTCTGGCGGATTCAGATTTATACGGCTTTCTGAGCTGCAAATCTGCTTTCTAAATGTAGAATTTTTGTGGAGTGGTAAAAAATAATGGCTGTTCTGTGATTCCTGCCTCCCGAGCTAGGAGATTGCAATTTACATTATGCAAATAGACATTATGCAATCAAGGCACTTTAGCAGGAATCTGGCGGCAGCGCGGGCCGCTGATGAGATGCCGAGGTCTGCAGCCCCAACTGGAGGGGCTCTGCGAGAGATGAAGTGGGGAGCGGGTGGGGCCGCGGGGAGGACGCCGAGTCTGTTCCTCTGGCCCAAGGAGGCAAAGTGGAGCCTGCCCGGAGATGAATGCATCCGGGGAGCTGCCAAAGCGACTCTCTCAATTAATGGCTTTGTTTAATCATACCCCCTGTCCAGAGGAGTATTGTCTTACGGATAATTTCGTTTGCCTAACGAGATTTTGCTAATTAAATCTCCTTTCAGTTGGTGTGACTATGCCTGCAGGAGAGGGGGCTATTTGGAGTCTTCTCCATAAACCTTTCTGGAGAGGAGCTGAGAAGGAGGGAAGGGGTGGGGGGAGAGAAGAGAAGGAAGGGGAGGGAGAAACTTGCCCGCTGTGAGCAGGACTGGAGAAGGTTTGAGGGTTTGGGAACCACAGGGTGGCTGCCACCACCCACCTTGCCTTTGTCCTGTTCACCAGAGGTTGTCAGACTCATCAGACTTTGTCCGGCCTGAGGGATTTCCTCCCCTTTTTTCTTCCTCTCTGGCTCCTGTGACCTCCACCATTATCCCTTCTCAACTTCTTCCCAAATCCCTAGGACATCCTAAAGGATTTCCAAGCACTGCTCCCAGCAGCTCTGGCTGTGGGTGCTGGTGGTGGTGGTGGCCATGTGGGAACCCTCCCCTTGCTTTTGCTATTAGCCAGCCAGTCTGGCTCTTCAGAGAGGAAAAATTGCTCCCAAATTGGCCATTTCTCCAGGGATAATTGCCTGAATCAAAGAGGAAAATACCTCCTCAAATTCATTTATCATCAGTCAGCCAAGGATAGCCTCCTATATACAGAGGAGCCTAGTGCTGTGCCTGAATAGTGGGAGCCTAATTAATGCTGCTGTATCTGGCCCGTCCCACCCATGCTCCACCACCCCAGTGGTGCTTTGCTGTCTGCAGCCTCCTTGGCCTGACTGACCATGGGCTTCCAGGCTCAACCCTATCTACTTTTCCAGTTTCACCTCCTACCCCACCTTGCTATTTCCTCCTTCCTAATACTTGTAGACACTCAGACACATGGGCACATTCCTACTCCTGAGGCCCCAAATATACCTAGTTGCTCAGTTCCCCCAGGATACTCTGTATAACTGCACAGAGCCTTTGCACGTGCTGTATCCTCTGTCTGGAATCTCCTTGACTTGGTGACCCCTAATCCTCCTGCAATGTCCAACTCATATATCTTCCTCTATGACTGCCTCCTTCCAGAGCTTCCCTGGCTTTTGTGAAACACTGCTGCACACCTTCTATGTCCTCTTTGTCATTACAGGACCTCAAACATAGTTATTTGTCTGTCTTTCCAAGTTAAGGACTGAATCTTACTCTTCTCCTAATCCTAGTACCTAGCACCAGGCCTGGCCATAATAGGTACCCTACCCGGTTGGTCAAATGAAAAAAAGAATGAATGAACCTAGGAGAAGAGGGTAAGGTGATAGAGGGGCATTCTCTAGTAAGTCCTTAAAGCCCCAGGATGGATGATGTGGTAGCAAGTCAGGAGACTGATTTCTGTTGAGTCCCTGCACAGTTACTTGCCTGTCCATTACTTTTACTTTCTGGGTGGGAGGGCACTACTTCTATGCGATAGGTCATGCACTATGTTTGTCAGCATCTCCTGTAACATTCTCACATAGATCCTGTGAGATGAATATTGTTTTTGCAGAGGAAACTGAAAGCAAAGTAGTATTTAGCTGTAACTGGGCCCACTGGCAGGGTCCCAACAGGATCTACCTCTAGCTAGGTGAAAGTTCTGGTGCTTTCCAGTGTCCCTCTCTATCTCATCCATCCATCCATCCATCCATCCATCCATCCATCCATCTACTGTCCATCCATCCATCCGTCCGTCCGTCCGTCCGTCCGTCCATCCATCCATCCATCTACTGTCCATCCATTCATCCATCCATCCATTACCATCCATCTATCCATCCATCCACTATCCATCCATCCATCCATCCACCCATCCATCTACCATCCATCTGTCCATCCATCCATCCACCATCCATCCGTCCATCCACCATCCATCTGTCCATCCATCCAGCCAGCCACAAGCCAGCCAGCCTGCCACAAGCCAGCCAGCCTAGAAGTGTATCACACTCTTGCTGCCACAACACCAGGGCTCACACAGTGCTGGAATGCTCATATGAGCTGTGGGTGGGGTGAAACAGCCCCACAGGCAGCCTCCAGCTGCTGGGTCTGCACTGTTGCTCAACTAGCGGTGGGGATGTTGGGTGTGGAGGAGTCTGCATTCCATGCTGGGGAGCGTGGAGGCAGCCCAGGAGAAGTGGCTCTTATCTTCATGTGTGATAAGGGCACATGCGTGTTACATGAGTGCCTGCAGGCTGCAGGGAGTGTGTGTATGAGTGAAGGACGCAGTGTTTGCAGAGAGCAGCTTTGTGTTTTTCTTGGTTCCTTGGCTTTAGTGCTTTGCTTTTTGCCCTGCTGTTTTTCCTGTTGGTCCAGGTGTATCTGTAAATGTGCTGTCTCTGCACCTAGGCTTTTCCTCATCTTAATATCCCCACTATGCTATCCATGCTCTGAGTCTTGTACCAAGTGTTTCTTGGTACATAACAGGTGCTCAAGCAGTGCTCCATGATGCACTGAATGGTCAAAAGACTAAATGATTGAATGAGTGGACAAGCATGCACTTCGGTGTCACATGGACCTGAGTCTGAGCCCTAGTTCTGTTATTTATGTAGCTGAGAACCTGGGATTAATTTTCTCATCCAGAAAGTGAGAATACGGAAACTACCTATTCTATGTTTCTCGAAGGGCTGTTGATAGAGGATTGTAAGAGATATGTGAAAGTGGTTTATAAACTATGAAGCACTATACAAGTATAAGAGGTTATTATTATAATGGTTATTACACTTGAAGTGATCATTGTGTTTGAAAATTAGGGATTCTGTTTTCAGGAATATAAAATCATCCTGGCCTGATTTGAACTCTGAGACTTACACAGCAATCATTACAGGAACTGATCCTAGATTTACCCAACTATGAGAACTATCTGGGGCTGGGGTGGGAGGAGGGGGCTGGTGAAAATGGTCCATCTACACTGGGGCCACCCGTCCCCTAGGTGGACCCACATGGGAAGTCTCTCCTGAGTCTCTGCAATTGCCTATCTTTGCAAATGTTGTTCCTCTGCCAGGAATCCTTCTCCCCTTTTTCCACTCTCTTTTGACCATCTTGCGCCAAGTTGCTGCACTATCCCTGAGCTCCCGGGTTACCAAGTGTGCCTCTCTGAGGGCATTTATCACAGTGTACCTGTGACGATTAATGTCTGCCTCCCTGGCCACAGTGTGTGCCTCAGGTCAAATGAGCATAGTTCTTCTCTGGAGCCCCAGAGCTAAGGAGATGAATGGACAGATGGTGAGAAGGGAAGGGGGAAGACTGGAGCTTGGTAGAGGCACAGGATTTGAGCTTTGGGAGTCCCCTAATCTGTAGGGGAAGGCGAGGAAGAAGCTTCAGAGAAATTATCACCGCCTTGCAAATAAGCCCCAAATTTCTGAGAGATATTTTCCACCCACCTTAATGCCCAAAAGATCAAATAGGCTGATCTTCCATAGGGTCATGGGGCCTGGGGACCTCAATACTGTACAGGGAGGTGACTGGCCATCAGCCAGACAGGCAGTCGAGCCCTCCAGGATGGAGCTGAGTCCTTAGGACAGGGAGGCACCTGCCAGTTGCTGACCCCTACAGGTGAGCAGTTACCCACATGGGGAGGCAGGTGCTGCCTACCTCGCTCCTCAACCCTCCCAGATTCTTGCTTTTGCTGGAGTCAGCCCCAGCTGGTAGAAAATCTGTTGGAAGCCCTCCTAGGAACTGGCTCCTTTGCCTCACTCCCTGTATTTGGAGGCATCTCGTCTCCATCCTGCTCTGGGCCACTCCCCCACACCCTCCCACCCCCAGCCGCCGCTCCTGGAGCCCCAGGCAGCCGCAGCGAAGTGCCAGGGGGCTGGGAGGTTTTTCATTACCGAATGCACTGAACCTATTTGTGAGTGTTTTGCAAAGTGTTTAATCCAAGGTGTTCCCTCAATTAAATTAGTGCAAACATCTGTGTCCCACATCCACCTCCATTTGCATTCTGTGCCATTTATTACAGCGGGAAATTGGAATGCACCTTAGGAATACTTAGGACAGAATTAGGCTAGGTTGGGGTGGGCATCTGGAGGAGGGGGTCTGAGGGTGCCTGTGAGGTTGGTCCACAAGGTGGATACTTCTCCACGCTGAGACTTGGAGAGGAGCCACTTTCTGGTGCAGGAGACCACATGGAGAGAAGCTTCGGGAACTCAGGACCACCGGTCTTGTGGGGGAGGTTGAGTGAGTTTAATTAATGCCCCCTATCCCCACCTGGGCCCAAGTACCTGCAGAGGCAGGAGGAGTTCACTGCTGTTGTTTTATAACTTTAAACCCAATTAAAAACAAAAAAAAAGTGTATCACATTCAAGTGACCCACCTGGGTCTCTCCCTGGGGGAGCCCTTTCCTGCTGGAAGGGGTTTTTTTTCATCATGAAACTGCTCAGCCTTGGTGACTGGCTGAGTGTGGGTGGCAGCTCTCTCCCCTACACCATGTGATTCTCAGGACTGTCAAGTACTTTGGGAGTCCTACTGTTATACTAATGTAGGGGGCATTGAAGAAGCATAGTTTCTGCTGTGTGACAGGCACCGCTCAGCGTTTCTTAAGCATTATCTGTTGTAACCCTCCCACCAACCCTCAGAGACAAGTCCTCTAATGACAGAACAAATCAGGGAGCCAGGCATAATCAGAAAGGTGAAGCAACACACCCTTGTTCCCCAGCTAGAAAGAGGAGCAGTGAACTCACGTCTGCACAACCCCGAAGGCTGTGCTTCCCACTGCACTCAGACATCTCGGATGAAGCACCTTTGAATCAGGGACCTGGACACCTTCCCAAATGTGGTGGCCAGCACACCCTGGCCAGGCTGTGCAGAGGCTCTGGTGGTAGTCTGTCCATTCCAGGCTTCTAGCCCTCCGTTACAGGACGGCCTCGCCTGTGGTCCCCAGGGGCCTGTGATGGGCTGCTCAGCCTGCAGGTGGCTCACCCAAGGGAAGGGGCTCCTGGCTTTTATGGGATGGGGCAAGGAGGAAAAGGAGAAGTCTGGGAAGGGAGGAAGAGGCCCATGGGTTGCTCAGGGACCTTGGAGATCACTGAGTTCCTCAGTATCAAATGGGGGAAACTAAGGCTCAAAAGGAGCTAACACTCACCTAAGGCCACTGAGGGTTTGGTAGAGGCTGGAATAGATGGAACCCAAGGCTCCCGGCTCTTGGGAGGGGAAATAGGTCAGGGCCCAGGGAGGTCCCTGGGATTTTGTAGGGTAGGTGCTGGCTTTCTGGATGCAAAATGTAAGTCAAGGCTAGAGCAAAGGGCCAGGGTGAGAAGAGGATGAGAGGCTGCTGTGGATGTGTCTACTAAGGGTCCTTCCGAACTGCCTTTTTTTTTTTTTTTTTAAGATTTTATTTATTTACTCATAAGACACACACACAGAGAGAGAGAGAGAGAGGCAGAGACACAGGCAGAGGGAGAAGCAGGCTCCATGCAGGGAGCCCGAGGTGGGACTCGATCCCAGGCCTTCAGGATCACGCTGAAGGTGGCACTAAACAGCTGAGCCACCTGGGCTGCCCACCGAACTGCCTTTAACAGAGAACCTTCCATGTCCCTGAGGGTTGCTGGCTGTTTTCAGCCTGGGTCCTGGGGCAGTTTCTCACCAACTTCTAGGGTTTCACCTAGGGACATCGGGGGCCAGCAGAACCTGAGGAGACAGGAGAGGACCCAGGACCTAGGGCCACAAACCACCAGCTGGTGTCCATGTCTGTCTTCCCTTTGCCCTATCCACTCTGTGGACTGGGAAGCATCTAGAGGAATAGTGTCCAACAGATTTGAGCTCCCACTTCCTCGGCCAACCATGTTTTACTTAGCCTTAGTGTGCCTATCTGTTACAGACTAATAGAAATCCCATCTTATAGGGTTCTTGGGAAAAATTAAAGAAATTCTAGGCATGCTTGACCTGGCTTTGGGCTTAGGACGTCATTGCTAGTTTTCCTTCTTTTGCCATGGCTCCTGTCTGCTTTCCCCTCTGAGACCCTGTGCCTGCTCCTGGATGTAAAGCGGTGGGGACAGCAGAGGAGGGGGCCCGGGGTGGGGGGGGGGTGCTCTGTCAAGATGATGACAGGCAGCTCAGGTCCCAGCTCTTCCTCCTCCCTCTTCTCTTCCCTCCCTCTCTCATCAAAAGACTTTAATAAATGCATCTCAGCATGTGGCCCTGCCTGGGGCTTTATAAGAATGAATTGCTTATCCCAGCCTTTACTTCCTAGAGATGACAATTTACCATCTACATACATTTATTAAGCACCAACTGTGTGTGGTACCCCGCTCCAGGCATAGCAGGGTCAGCCTAAGAGTGACTCCCAGGGCTTCTTGTCTCCCCCCAGGGCCCCAACGCTTCCTGCTTTCTTGGGAGTGGCTGGATCCTATCACCGTCTGCCTCCACCAGAAAGATCCTGGGTTTCTGTAATCTTGTGCTTCTCTGCTTCTCTGCATATGGTTCTCCTTGCCTAGAACGCTGTCCATCCCCCTGGTTTACCTGGCTAGAACTCACTTGCTTGGTGATGAGTGTGTGACCACATCCCAGCTGGGCTTTATCATCTTTGAGCTCCCAGTGCACATCAACCACCTTTCTGTGACTGTCTATCACACTGTATCTTAGTTACATCTTTCCTAGAGAGGCCTCACGCTCGAGGGCTTGAGAGTCCAGAAGGTAGCATCCCAGAACTAGCCAGGGCCTTAGGAGTCCTCTGTTCTACCTCGCCTGGAGGCCAGCTCAAGCTCTGTCCATCCCTAAAGAAAGAGAATGCCCATTGCTAGACTGGCTTTCTCTCCCATTAGCCTTTGGCACTCAATAAATACTTGTTTTGTTGGACAAACCTGGCATGTTTGATGGGAGGCTGGCATGGCAGCAGGCCTCACTCTCTAGTTTCCAGGGTGTTCAGTCTGAGAGCAGACCCCTGTCTCTTGTATTTGCAATTCTGGTAAGCATTCTCTCTCCCACCTGGCCTCAGGATATGGGATCTCCAGATGGAACAGAGGATAGGCAAAGCAGAATGACCCCCTTAATTTACTGCCCCTGTGTCTTTGTCACAGACATTTCCTTTTCCTGAAGAGGAAAACAACCTGTCTCTTCTCTCTCTGCGTGGCCAAAGCCTGCCCATATTCCCTAGTCCCATGCCACCTCTTGAACAAGTCTTAGATCACTCAGGGGAAGGCAGTTTCTCCCTCCCAGAGCACCTGGCCTGAATCTCCTGACACTGATCAGTGTCCACCCACATCCCAAGTATATCTGCATCCTGCCTTTTCCATGAAACTGAGTCAGCACAGGGTTCTGGCCTGTAGCCCTCACTCCACCTGGCATGGTGCCTGGCACATTCTGAATTTATAATAAGTGTTTGCCAAATGAATGAATGAATAAGACTACTCCTGGTTTCTTTCAGAGGGAGGTGTCTGGGTTCTTCTCCCATCCTTTGCTTGGCTTTTCTGTTCCAGGGTTCTAATGGACCTGGAGGCACATTTGTCACCAGGTACTGGAAACTGGGTGTTAGGACCAGAGAAAAGCAAGTGTTAAATTCCACTTGGTATACTGAGCAGCCTGGAATTACTTCTTTTTCTTTTTTTAGAGAAAGGGTACGTGTATGTGAACTGGGGGAGTGGGAGGGTGGGGAGGAAGGGAGAGAGAAAGAGATTGAGAATCTTAAGCAGACTCCATGCCCAGCATGGACCCTGACATGAGGCTCAGTCTCATAACCCTGACATCGTGACCCTGAGATCATCACCTGAACCAAAATCAAGAGTCAGATGATGTTTAACTGACTGAGCCCTGCATGCACCCCTTCTATGTGGCAGGCCTGTCTAGTCCTGGGACCCTGGTACTCTACACATGAAATCTCCAAAACCAAGTGAGCAAGATAGGTCATTGGAATAAGAAAAGAAAATATTTCAAATTTATTTATTTATTTATTTAAATCTCATCCTGTTTAGATTTCCATTTCTGAATATGTTCCATAAGACATATATTGGTAGAGTAGTAGGTCTAATTCACACACACACACACACACATTGATATATATACATATTGAAGGTATATGAAAATTTTTTACTGATAGACGTGTAAACTCATTTGAAGACCACGGACTTAAGGGCACTGTCCCACTGTTCAGGACTTGAGACTAAAGCATATATGCCTGTGTCTCAGGACAAATGGCCCACCCCCAGTGTGGCCTCACATCATGCCTCAAGCCTTACAACCTGAGTCTCACTAGATGGCAAATTCCTTAGGGAAAGTCACTTGGGGAATCCTCTTCCCCCGTGAATTTTCAAGGCCTGGCACACTGCCAGCATATTACCGGCTCTCAGTAAATTAAGTGTGGTTTGAATTATATTTATTGGAATTGCTTGAGACTATCTGAGAATCTTCCAAAGTTTTAAAATTTGACTTCAGTTTGATCCTCAGTCAGTTTATTTGACATGTTTACTGGAGACCCCTTATGCTACAAAAAAATAAGTATGTGCCCGCTGTGTACCGGGTCCGGAGCTAAGTAGCGGGTGACAAATCTGAGGTCCCTGACCTCAAGTTAGTACATTCCTTTTTTCAAAAACAACCAAACAAGAAATCATAATGTAAATCAGCACTCCCCTGTTCACTGGGGTTATTTTGAAACCAGTCCCAGGCCTCATACCGTTTCCCCGGCAAATGCTCTAAACAGTACTCATGGCCTTTTAGGGAGAGACGGAGCTATCAACAAACACAGTTGTGTTCTAGGAGCTGCGCGGGATCCAGCAGACAGGCCAGGGCCTGGCAAGTAGGATGTGGCCAGTGTCCCCTGGGGTGGGGGGGAAGTAGAGTGGGGTCAGGAATGACTTGGATATAAACGATGCTCAGGCTGACTCTCTTAAGTTTAAATTCTAGGCTCCCGAGTTGAAATTTCAGAACCCAAGAGGGGACCTATCAGATAAGGAGAGGAAGACACACCTATAGAGGGAGACAGCCTTCACGGAAGACAGGGAGACCACTTACAGATCTTGTAGTTTGTCTCCCTGGAGTTAAGATGAGAGAAGCGAGGCCCAGAGAGCGGAGGCCTCTAGCCCATGGTGCAAACTAGAGACCCACAGCGACCGAGCCAGGGCTGCGGCCGTGCTCCCCCCTCGACCTCCCCCGGCCCAGCTCCTCGCACAGAGGCCCCCGGCTGCGCCAGGCCCAGCCTTCCAGGTTTCCGTGGCCAGGAACAGCACACCCTGAGCACCCCCCGACCGCCAGCTCTGGGCTCCGGGCACCCCTCCGCCCTCCAGCAGCTTCCGGAGGGGGCCAGCAGCCCGCGGCCCGGAATCATCTTCGGCTGCCTGCGACTTCTTTCTTCCTGTACAAGTTGAGCACTTGCCACCCTGCTGTCTGTGTTTCCTTGCTAAGGTTCAGTTCTAATTATGTTGATTTTGTTCATCCCACCCCCTCCTGGAAGCTTATTAGGTTGAATATTTTTATTTATTATCATTTCGCCCAACTCCTGCCAGCATTTCCAATTACTCTCCCCGCTTCCTTGTAATTGTCTTTCTGTAATGGCTCTGAAACAATTGCGCTAAATGAGGTGTCTCCTGGAAGATGAGAGTCTCACTTCATTAAAGGCTAATGTATTCTCAGCTCCAGCTCTGTGGGGCTAGCTTGGAAGGAAGACATTTAAACAGCTTCTTTTATTTTATAGGGAGCAACTTTTCAGCGACGAAGATGTCTGTGGGGTATATGTGTATGTGTGTGCGTTGCCTGATTTTAATTTAAAGAAAGTTTATGAAATGGCGTTAAGTCTCCTTATTGGCAAAACTCTCTGTTTTCAGGTAGCCGAGATTTATGCAGACAGGGTGCAGGGCTCGGGGCCGGGCGGAAAGGGGCAGTTCATTCATGTGTCCTTCCTGCCTTTCTGCCAGGGCCCCTCCCTTCTTCTCTTGCTGCTCACCTGCTGGATCAGCCCCGGACCTCTTCCTGCCTCCACCCCGTGTCTCTGCCTCCCGAGTCATGTGCTCAGCTTCCACGGTGGGGATGACCTCCTGTTATGTGATTTTTTTTTCAGCTTATGTGGCCTAAGTCACTCATTCATTCATTCATTTAGTTTGTCTTTGATGCATTTGTTTGTTCATTTGTTGTTCATTCAACAAAAGTTTATTGCCCGCTATGTTCGAGCATGAATCAGGATGGGAATCCTTTTGGAGCTCAGTGCTCAGTGAGAGAATAGGGACAGATGACAGGTGGGCAGGCGCTTCGAGGACAGTATGGTAAGGGCAGACCACTCTGAGAGCCCCACAGAGGGCACCTCATAAAATCTGGCGGGATCAAGGAAGGTTCCTCGAGAGCGGGGGTGTCTGGGTTGATACCTGAAGGACGAGGAGTTAGCCAAGAAACAAGGGAGTGGCTGGAAGTACTCAAAGCCGAGGGAACTTCAGTAGTTAGGGAGGGCTTGGCTGGGGGGCAGAAATGCAGGATTTCGCATCTGACAGGAGCACTGTGTGGGATAGAGGCTGTGGTGAGAGGTGGGGCTGGAGGCCACGGAGGGTCTCGAGCGCCAGGCTAGCAGGGTTGGTACACAGAAGAGTTCAAAGCAAGGGACTGATTTGGCCAGATCTGTGTCCTGGAAAGATCACTCCTGTTTCAGTGTGTGGAATGGATTAGAGGAAGGCAGGGGGGAAAAAAAAAAAACAATCAGAGACCTTTTAGAAAGGTATTGCAAGTCACGCTGGTGTCCTGCCTGAAGGAAGTAGCGGTGGAGAAAGAGAACACTGTATACATTTGTGAGGTGTTACAGGTAGACTTGAAATGGAGGCTGGGGGGTGGTGAGGTATCCAGGACGAGATCCCCTCCTCAGGCTTGGGCATTTGGGTAAGTGTGTGTGGTGGGGTCCTGAAAGCCAGGACAAGACAGTGTACTCCATGAGAGGTCCATGTGGCTCCCCGGGATGTGGGACTGCCAGGCCCAAATCCCAGCAGATGCCGGGCAACTTCTTCACCACCAACCATCTCCAGTGACAGCAGTGGACACCCCCCCCCACACACACACACTCCGTGCCTTCACCAGCAGGGCCTGGGGTTGCATGCGGGCTCAGCTCACTCCTTTAAGGGGTCCTAATAGCGGCATCTGTAGAGCTCTTTAATGCACCTGTATGAGCGAAGCTTTGAGCTAAGTGGGTCACCTATCGGCTCTGACTTCTGTCCCGGGGAACAGAACCTATGTGAGGCCTTTGAGGATTGCCCAAGCAAGCTCCTGTGATAAAAGGCTGCCTCTTCCAAAATGTTTTTCATTTCATCATCAAGAAAGAGTAGAAAGGCCCTTCCTGATATGTTTGGGTTGGAAGTGAAGAATTTAATCTTTTACCATGTGGAGAATCAAGTATATCCAGAAGTGTTTTTATGCCTCCCAGGCATTTTTTTTTTAAGGTTCCTGGAAGCTTGCCAGGAACAGTAGTGGTAATAGTAACAAAAGCAGTAATAATGATTCCTCCATTTATCGAGGCCCGCCACACACGTGTACATAGTACATAGTATCTCGTTTAGTCCTTGCAACAACCCTATGTGTAGATATTATATCGTTGGCTCTAGTCTAAAGAGGTGGGAACAGAGGCCACGAAGAGGTGAAGTCAGCAGTTTTGCTCTCAGAGTCAAAGAAGGAGGGAGTCTGGCCAGACCAGAGCCAGTTTGGGGTAGCTGAGTACCAGGAGAAGTGGCTTTAGTTCAATCCTCCACATGCTCTTTTCCCTACTGCTTTTCACACCTCCTGTCATGTATTACTTTGTGCAGTTTATGTATCCTAACTCATTCATTCGCTCCTTCATTCACACTTGCGTGTCCTTCAAAGCCCCTCGCAAATGCCACTGACTCCTGGGCGGAGCCACAATTTCCTTCCTCCCTCCCTGGATCCCAGAATACATATATTTCTCAATTATAGCTGCTGATCTGTAGTTATTTCTTAGCGCGTCTGTCACCTCCGCTCTGCTTTGGTTTTTCCCTAGGAAGGGATCTAGGCCCACTCCTATTTATATTCTTGGTACCCAGCACAGGGCCTGGCCCACAGTAGGTTTTCTCTGAATAAATACCTGCTAGGAGGGACGCCAGGATGCTTAGGAGAGAGTCCGGGGTCAGAGTAAAGGCGATCCCCTACCCCCTGTCCTTTACAGAAGGCACGAGATGCCCAGAGATGCTGCAAATTGGCCTTGGCTCCTCAGGGCGACCACTGGTAATAAGGGGCAGCTGTCAGGAACAGGAATCTCTCTCTGCACTCTGGGAGAACGCGGGGCTAGAGGTAGGCGCTCCTCCAGGGCGGGAGGACTGAAGGAAGAGGCGTCTAGCTGGATGTTTATTCTGATGAGGTGCTTATGTAACACCAGGCTTCCTGGGGCTGCCGGGGCTGAAGAGAGCACACCCCAAGGAGACAAACAAACGGAGGCAGCAACCACTTGGGCTATTAGGCAACTGGAGTGAAGAGGTGGACGCATCTGACATCTGCAAAAATGTAGCACCCGGGCAACTGCCAGGCAGCTTTTTACGAAGAATAAAACGTGTGTTTAAATCTGCAAGTGCATAAAGTCACCAATAGTTTTCCGTCTCCCAGATCTCGCTCGGATTGCCGTGCCTCCAAGGCCGTGATGGGGTGCTGGAGATTCCGTGAGGGGCCACCTCTCCAGCAGCTCTCTCCTCTGCCAAAAGCATCAGGGTTCCAGTCTGAGAGCAGGGAGGGCAGCAAGGGAAGCAACGGGAGGAGGCCTCGGGGTCACACAGCTGCGTGACGTTGGGCAGGTGGCTTACCCTTCCTGAGCTTCAGTCTCTGCATCTGTAAGATAAAGAGAAGCATCAGCTCTGCCCTGCCTACTTGCAGGCTCCTCTGAGGGGCTGTAGCCTGTGGCAGTGTGGGATCACGATCCCTGTGTTGGGTGACGCAGAATCCCCTGCCCACTCTGGCCAGCTCTCTCTTCCTCCAGCCCCAGAGCTGCGTTGGGAGTCCCTGTCTCCCTTCTGTTGAGGACACACTTCTAGGTGAACTCCGAGTCTAAGGCCCCCTGGGGCTTTTGGAAGCAATAGACAGGGCCTCCTGGACCCAAGGGACATGAGAAAGTGACCTGTGTGCTGCAGAACAACGGGCAGCTTAGGATCCGAGAACACAGGTAGACAGAACATTACTTTGTTCGTTTCATAAACACTCATCGAGGACCTTCCATGTGCCAGGCATCGTGCTAGATCCTGAGGCTGCAACAGTGCATACATAGCCCCTGTCCTTTCTGGGGTTACTGTCTAGCAGATGTTCTAGAGTAGCGCCCACTCTTCTCCATTTTCTCAGTGACTGAGACAATAAGACCGGGAGAGGAAGTGACCATCCCAAGGTCATACAGCCAGTTAGTGGACTTGGCAGGATCAAAACCCACATTGTGACCATGAAAATGAGCTAATCCGTGTTGAGGACTCAGAGCCACGCCTGGTACCTAGCCTGTGAGCACTCTACGTCTGTTTCCATTATGTTTCCAGACTCTAGGAGCATTTCCCTTGTCCCACAGCCCCTCGTTGGCCAAGCTCCAGCCTCACTCGTATCTTGAGGCCAGGTGTTTTAGGGGAGACTGGGCCACCCCCAAGGTGAGACTGAGAAAGGGAGGCTGAGGATAACAGTGGGCCTAGGCTATTGGCTTCAGGCATTTTATTCTTCCATTCAGCCAATGCTTATGGAGAACTTGCCACTCGCCTGGCACTTTGGCCACAGTGCTGAACAACACTGACACACCCCCTACTCTTAAGGAATTTATATTTTAGTGGAAAAGGAGGGTAGACAATGAACCCTACGTAAGCCAGATATTTTCAGAATGAGATAAGGGTTATGGAAATCGTGTTCAGAGGGGTAGACTACAGATTAACCATAATGGTGAGTTAGGGCGTGATGAAGGTGGGGGGCACGTTTTTTTCACTTCTGGAAACTGCCCTGCCAGAGGAGGCAGGGTCTTGGTGAGTCTCTGCAGTGCTCCAATGTACCAGAGTCTCTACAGCTCGGTATCAATACTGAGATTGCCTCTCCCTGCCCTCCCCCAGCCCTCAGCCCCCAGCCCCCTGGCCCCTAGCAGTGGATAATGCATCCATCCTAGACCCCTCAGTGTTCTCTAGGATCACCTTGGAGCTCTCAGTAGCCTCCCTCCATTACAACTCAGAATCTACAATCTGTGAAGTGGGGGAACTTAGTTTACCCAGGAACTGATTTCCAAAATGATAGGAGTGAAACCCTGAGGAGCCACAGAAAATATTTCCTTCCAGGACAGTGGCAACTGCTGGGGAACTAGAGCAGCATTCCCATCACCTGCACAGGAAAAAACTACCTCTTCCTTCTCCCCAGGCCACTCAGGAGTCTGGGCAACCTATTTGTCTTGACTATTTTGTCTAGGGATCAAAGACTTCCTCTGGACTTATGTGACCAGTCATCGGGAGAGCCCGTGAGTGGGTAGCCCCAAAACTGGCACCCTAGAACCCCCATCACCAAAGGGCTGGAATTTCCCAAGCCATCTCATGATTAGGGATCAACTGGGTTCTGTCTTGCTGCACTTCAGGACTCAACTAAACAAAGTCAGGAGGCTTCCTAGGAGCTTAGACAAGGCAAAAATCCAAGCAAACCTTGATGTAGGGACTTCATGGACCACAGTTTTGGTTTCTTACACTCCTGTGTATGCCTGGGACCACAGGAGGTCATCTTGCCCACCCCCTGGTCTCTTGGCAGGACTGCCCTCAGCCAACCAACTGACCGATCAGATGAGGAATCCCTTGTTTCTAGGAATCACCATTCACAAAGAGTAAAGGGGGACTCCAAAGAGGAAGGAAATGGATTAGTGGCTGTGGTACCATGTTCTTGGGCAAGTTCAAGAGAGAGGAAGCCAGGCCTTGGCGTCTTGGTCTCTGCTTCTGGATGTGAGAGTCCACTGAATCCATCTCTTCAGATGTCCTTCAGAAGCATCCTTAAAAGAGGCATCTGACTCAGAATGAAGAGTCCTTCTTCTGGGTCTCTTACCCCGTGGCCCTGAACCCTGGCTGGTCAACTCAGGGACAAATCCAGGAACAATGAAGATATTCTCAACCAGATGGTACTCACTGTGTGTTTGGGGGGGAAGAGGAGAGGAGGGGCAGCCCAGATTCCATCCAACAAGTACCCCGGTGCGTGCTCACTAAGCCAGTCCTGGGGCTGATGGACCCCAGGCTCCCCGAGGAGGCCTACCCACTTAGCTCTGAAGATGGGTTGTCAGCTGAGCCTCCCCTACCAGCATCCTGATCCTCATGCCCCAATCCTCAGAGCTCTCTTTTTGTCCACCAATCCCCTGACTTGGTGGCCCTCGAGAGATGCTTTCTTCCCAGGTGGTTGGCCACTTCCTGGTTTCTCAGCAGATAAACCCCGCTGCTCTTCTCCGGCTCAGCTGCTGGAGTGGTTGCAAATTTCTTAGTAATGATCTTCCTTCAGGAGCAGGGGAGACAGAGGAGCTGCCGCTGCCGCTGCTGCCTCGGCTGCTGCCAACATCAAAGCTTTCCATGTGGCTTTGGTAGAATGTTAAGAATTGCGAGATAATTAAGTTGCATTTCTGTGCATTGTTTACTGTTGCTCTCAACCAATCACTATTCCATAGGGGCTAATCTGTGTAGGGTTTTTTTTTTTTCCTTTGCAGTGCCTGTTTGTACCACATTCTTCATTATGCTTCAGTTACAATTTTAATTTTACTATTATTAAATCTTCCCCAAAGCTGTATTATTCTGCGCCTCTGAGCTGGAATTCCTGATTTGGGGACTGTTTGCATCTGGGCCTGTTCACAAATGATTGTTCTTGTTTACAAAAGAACATACATTAAAACTCAGCACTGGAGGAATCCTGGCTCCCTTCCCACCTCCCTGCCCTGGCTCACCTGTAGGAGGTAGGGGAGAGGGGAGACGGGGAGCAGAAGCGATCTGGCAATTCCTGAGATTTTGCTGCTGCAGGAGCATCTCCATGTCCTCCAGTGGGCAAAGGAGCGAATAGGAAGTTGAGTGCCTGGAGTCTGTGCGGTAAGCTGGAGGCTTCTTTTTCATAGCCCAGAGGATACCAATAGTAAAGGGCTCCATATTCATAGTAGCCAGACAGGATAGCCCAATGGCTAGGAGCATCGGTCTGAGGATTGGATCAGGGTTAGAAACTCAACTTTTTCATTCACGAGGCGTGTGACATCATCTCTTGGCCTCCGTTTTCTTGCTTTAAGAAGGAGGAGGAAGACGATGATGATACTGCCCCAAAGGTGACGGTAAAAATGAGTAATGTTTTAGAATGGCACCCTCCAGAGGGTAAGGACTTAGTGAAGGGTTGGCAAAGCTATGTTACCAACATAATGACTATCCTGTCATTCTACCTCCTTGTCCATTTTGCTCCCTCTGTCACCCATCTGAAGCTTGCTTGCTCACTTTGGCTTTGCCTAGGTCTGCCTCTGGGCTTTGTCACCGCTAAGCCAGTGGAATGGGATGGGAGGCACTTTCCACATGTTCCCAAAGACTGAGGAGTGGTAAGAATCGGTCACCTGCTGTCCCAAGAAGGAAAGAGTGCTTGGGAGGCCTGAGCTTGCAGGCAGGCCCTGCTCTAGATGAAGGGGGCCAGCCATAGGGTTTTGAGAGCTCAGAGCCAGCTGCCCCCTCCCACTGCCCGAGCTGGGTGGCTGGGCCTGGCACAACCCACACAGCCAGTCTCTCCAGCAATCCCGTCCTCACCCACCCCAGCATCCCTGCAGGCTCGACTTCCTCCTGGAGGTGCCGGGCTTCTTTCCTCCTCTGTCACCCTGTTCCCCCATGCCGCCACGCACACACTAAAACCATAACTTTTTTCCCCGTTCCCATTATCTCTAACCCATATACTCCAGGAAGTTTAATTTGTTCTCGGTAGTAATCACCATTAACTAGAAATTGTCTTTCTCTGTGTAAACACGTCATTAGTGAAGCTGGTTTTCTGCAGGGTCCAGATTTCATTTTTATTAAAATGAAACACTTTCAGGCGCCTCACTGTGTCCAAGGAGAGAGAGTATAATTTTAACCCATTGGGTTGGCCACAGATAATTGGGCTGGCATTTGATTGGACGATTAGGGAAATATCTCCTTTGCATGCAGTATAATTTGCATTTTTTTCCCACTTATATGAAGCTAAGTCATGCTTTCGTACACAGGCAGTTTTAATGAGCATTATAAATCCTAATGAATATATTTTCATGTTCATTTTATTGGCTTGTTTTTATTACTAGAGGTCTGAAAAACAGGGCCAGTGAGGGAGCCGCCAAAGAAATGGCAAGGAGACGAGCCCCGTGGCAGCCTTGCCCCCCCCCTTCCACCTCCCCAGGCTGCCAGGGGGTGGAGGGCTCTGGCTGAGGCAGGAGGGGGCCAGAGGGGTCATCTCCATCTTTTTTAACGCAAAGCAGAAGTTGCTTGGAACCCCAGGGGATGCAGAGAATGCATCCCTCACCCCCAGGTGGGGAGGCAGAGGAGCTCCTGCTGCAATCGCCCCTGCCTCCTCTGCAGCGTGAGACTGTCAGAGCCCTGAATCCTATTCCCTCATGGTCTGGAACAGAAGGGGCAGTGAAGTACTTCTGCACAGTGTCTGGCACATTCTAGGAACTCCATGCAGGTTGATCAAACAGAACCGGCTTGGATTCTGATTCACAAGGAGTTACCATCATCAGAGCACCTGACCCTAAAAGGCAGTTAACGAGTGCAGAAAGCACAGCTTTCTCCTGGAGGATTCGGAAGGCACATCAATATCTCAGACGTCAGAACATCATTACGAATATCAGCGGTTTCAGAGTTCTGCTTCTCTCTCCATCCAATCGTGTATGCATTCATTGAATAAACATGGTGGCGGGGGGGGTGCCTGCGTTCTAGGCACTAAGCCAGGACATGTGCAAAGTAGTCCCTAAAATCTCTACCAGCTCCAACATTTAAAAAATTCCTGTAATAAGTGACCAGTAAAGTAACCTTTTTTGAATCACTGTCTGTACACCAGGAGTTTGATCTCTTGCCATTGGGCACCCTAAGACGCTCTGTCATGCCCGGGCCCTCATGCCCCAGTGCGTCAGTGCTCATAGGCATCTGCACAGACGAGGCCTTTTGTCCTTGTTTCCACACACTGAGCCTGGCCCTGCGGATTCCCCTGCTTGACCCTTTGCCTTTTGTTCCAGATGAAGGGGCTCCTTGGCATCTCCCCATCTCAGGACCCTGGTACGTCATTAGTGAAGCTAATGGAGGGCCCACCTTCCATTGCTTTAAGGGTAGAGCAGCACTTGGCCATGGACCCTGCTGTGGGGAACCTGGCTGGAGGCCTGACTGGTCTCCTGTGTTGTCTACCCTCTGACCTCCTTCCGCTCTTTACCATACAACCTGTTCTCTGCTGACAGTTCCCCACTCCTCATCCCCAACCTCTTTTATTTATTTATTTATTTATTTATTTATTTATTTATTTATTTATTTATTTAAAGATTTCATTTATTTATTCATCAGAGACAGAGACAGAGACAGAGGCAGAGGGAGAAGCAGGCTCCATGCTGGGACTCCAGGATCCATGCCCTGAGCCAAAGGCAGACGCCCAACTCCTGAGCCACCCAGGCATCCTTTATTTATTTAATTTTTCATCAGAAAGATGTTTGCTGCTCACATAGGTTGAGGATTTTAAGGATATTTTAAGAGTTAATTTATTTTAAAACTAGTTCAGTATCCTTTGCCACCATCTCTTTGAAATGGCAGCTCAGCGCTTCAGGGTGACCTTCTCCATGGAAGCGGGCACTCATCTGGACTCTTGCTGCATCCTCTAACACCCCACCACCACACATACAGGCAGCTGAACATGTCTTGCTGTGGTCTTCAGGACAACTTGGGCAACTTTATGCTTTCCTGCTGTACAGGAGATGTTTACTAATCAACTACCAGGTGCTGGTTTCTATAAGAAACAGAACAGGACACTAGTGGAAAGGCCTTATAGCATGCTGGAGAGCGTGCTGGCCCACAGCAGAAGGCCTTGGTTGACTTGGGCTTTGTTACTTTCAAACACATGAGCTCAGGTCAACAGCTCACTTTTCTGGGCCTCTTTTTCCTCATCTGTACAATGGGAATAATAATCCCCACCCATGTCACAGGAGGAAGTGTGGATTTAAATGAAATAGCTGTTGTGGAAACTGTAAATGCCCGTCATTATTCAGGGGGAATGTGACAAAGTCCCAGAGTGATTCAGACCCTGCATCCTGGGTTATGGCGCATTTCTCATCTTGGAAGAGTAAAGAGACGCTTGCCGTCAAGAGGGGATGTCAGGTGTTTGTGTATCTGTCTTTCCCAAGAAGGAGAGATAGAAGGAGGCTCTGGCTAGAGTTTCACCACTGCCATGGTTTCATAGGTCTGATTTTATCCTTGCCACCATAGTTTGCTCCCACCCCCATCGCTGCCAAGTAGGTGTCTGCACTTGGCCTCAAGAAATGGATAGGACCTGGGCGCCTGCGTAGCTCTATCAGTTAAGTGTCTAACTCTTGATTTCAGCTCAGGTCATGATCTCAGAGTCATGTGATCAAGCCCCAAGTCCATGGAGCCTGCTTGAGATTCTCTCTCTCCCTCTGCCTTTCCCCACCCCACCCTCCCTCTCCCTCTCTGAAAGAAAGAAGAAAGAAAGAAAGAAAGAAGGAAGGAAGGAAGGAAGGAAGGAAGGAAGGAAGGAAGGAAGGAAGGAAGGAAGGAAGGAAGGAAGGAAGGAAAGAAAGAAAAAGTTTCCTGTGGACATCTTTTTCTCTGGAGAGTGTAGTGCCTCAGCTACCATTGTGTCTGCACACAGGGTGCTCTCTTGCTGAGCTCTGATTTATCTGTTTCACATCACTTTTGTCCTCCATTAAGACTACAAACTTTTCCTGGGGCCCTTGTCCAAGACTTTTTCCACATGCCTCCTCCTTAGCACCATACCCACAGTGCTAGGCATATGGTCAACTGCTCAGCAAATGCTTTTTGATGACCTCACTGGCCAGGGCAGGCTCCAGGCACCTCCTAGCCAGTGCATCTTACCCCCCAAGTCAAGGCTAAGAGTCCATAAGTGAGCAATGGATCTTGCTCCAGAGGCAGAGAGGTGGGCCAGAGGAGTGGGACATCAGCTTCGATGCTTTCTTGTTGGATCTGCAAACCCAATAGGAATCGCTCACCTGAGATACCACATTGCCTTTTAAAAAGGTGATAAGTGCGAAAGAAGCTGCTGGACCATTGCAGAGCCCGGTCTTCGGTTACAGTTACAGAGTGTAAGGATGTCGGCTCATTCTTGAGTTGTACCAGGAGTCTCATGTTGGCGGAACAAAGCCTTTGTAAAGAGAGTAACTTCCCAATAGCTCAAGAGGGTGAGAGGATCCAGAGCAGCCCTCCAGTCACCTGTGACCAAGTACTTGAGGGTGGCTGGAAGGGAAGAGTATAAAGAAGGGTGTTCATTCATTGGAGCAGTGAGATGCAGTTCTGGAGGAAGAGGCGGACCACCTGCTCACAAGGCATTGACTTGGGCCCCAGTTCTAGATGAGGAAGGGCAGCAAAGGGGGGGCAGGCCCATGTCCTTGGAGAGGTGGGGATGAGGGTCAGAGCAAACCCGGTATGAGGCCAGCTGTATGGGGGGAATGGAAGGCAGCTGGTGTTCCGGCTGCTGTGCGGGCCGGCCGGCTGATGGGGCCGCCCCAGGGAGGGCCATCTCTCCTCTCTGGCTGGACGGTGTTTGTTTAGAGTCCCGGGTGCAGATTAGCCTGGCCTGAGTCTTGCAGCTTCACACGGAGGAAGGGAGGCAGGTTGGTGTGTTTGCTTTAGGCCACTTGGGGAACTCAAGGCATGATGGGATGGCAGGAGATGCCTCCTTGAAACCGATTTTAATGCTCCCCCCCTTCTCCACTCCCTTCTTTTTGTGGGGAGTCCTCGGCAGGCCTGTCTTTGTTTGGGGGAAGGAGCCGTCCACCACGCGTCTCCTGGGCCCATTCTGGGTACCTCCTGACCTCTCTCCTCTAACTTTCCAGCCCCTCCGATCTCTCCAGCGCCCTTTCCTGCTGTTCCCCACTGCTCCCAACTCATTCTCCCTTTCTTCTTCACGTACCCCACTTTCTGTGGTCAGCTTTTCGGGTGCACCTGCTGTTCAGTGATGCCCCCTTACCCTTTATGGTTGTGCCCGGGAGTGATGCTGGGTTAGCTGCGTCTCTGCACGGAGCCCAGGACTCCACGTGAGCGCTCACTCGGTGCAGGGAGGGCCAAAAGCAAAACCCTGCCCTGCCCTGGTTGTGTGGCCACCACCTTCTCCTCCACCACTTCTGGGCCTCGGTTTCCCTCGAAATGCGATGGGGAGGAGGGGTCCTGCTCCATAAAAGACCCCCCCTCTCTGGAGTCCAGCTCTGCTCCCCTCCCCCACCCCCACCCCCTGGCGCCTGGGCAGGCTCAGCCGCTCCCTTCCTGGCTGCAGCAGGGGGAGGGCTGTGCTGGGATTGGGGGTGGGGGCGAGTGGAGGGGAGCTGCTGCCGGACGAGTTTAGGCAAACAGCAGGGACTGCTGGCGGAGGCTCCAGCCCCCACTTACGCTGTAACAGCTGCAGTCCAGCTGCTGGCATCCCTGCTGGGGGAGCGTGCTAAACCTCTCCGGGGTCAGCACTGTGGTATGTCGGTTTCCATAGCAACCAGCCAACGGGCCACTTTCTCAGAACAATTCCCCTACTCAGCCGGGTTCTGGACTTAGCTCAGCCCAAGGGCATGTGGCTGAGGAGCGAAGCAGGAGGGGGAGAGGCTGCCCAAGGGCCAGCCTGGGCCCCACAGAAGTGGCTATCTCAAGCCTGAGCACAAAGGGCACGGACCAGAGGACAAGACATGCAGACTCTCTTCCCGTCCTGGCTCCCCCTTGCCCCATCTCTCTGCTCCCCCACAACCCCTGCCCATCCACGGACCGCCCAGCTCGGCCTGGTTGGAAGAAGTCTCAGGTCTTTGTTTGGATCTGGACAACAGCTGCCTTGGCTGGGCTCAGAGCTGAGAGGAGAAAGTCCCAGAATGATGTATAATGGTAGAGGGAGGGGGCCTCCATCCCTGCACCCTCCATCCAGCTCCTCTGGCCCATAGGAATCCCATTCGCCCCACCCCCAGTGACCTCAACAAAGCTGGGGTTATAATCAGTCCTCTCCCCATTTTTAGAGGGTGGGAAAAGTCAGTCTTCTCAAGCCCCTTAGGACTCAACTCCCTGAACCTGAGAGGTTGGTGCCACGCCTGACATTTGCAAAAAGGGAGACTCATTGGAGAAGAAGCAGACTAGGAGCTACCAGGAGATCTTGATCCATTTTCTGGATTGGCGGTGGGGAAGGGGGGTCTGGGGCCAGGGGCAGGGTGTGGGCATCACTCCCCCAGCCCCCTCTCTCTCTCCCTGGCTGAGCTCCCTGTTTAGCTGCAAAAACTGTAACGGGTGCTTTCCCCAGGTCTTTGCAGCTCAGGCTACCATGGACTTGGGGGCCCTGGGACTTTGTTGCTGGACAGGAGTTCATTTCCAGGAAGGAGCCATTAGCAAAAAGGGAAACTGAGGTCAAGCATAGTGTCTCTGAGTGGGCCCAATAGCTGCAGACGTGGGTGTTGGGACTGGGACATGGCCTCCTGGGTGGTCCCTGCTAAGACTCGGGAAGGCATAGAGTGTTCTCAGGGTGACCTGTCTAGCTGTCTTGCTCCTCTACTCTGTTAAATGGTTCCCCATTTCTAAGGGGCCTAGTTCTTCATTCCCCTCCCCTCACCACATTTGCCACCCCCACCCCTTAAAAAGAGAAGACAGATGTCCTTTCTTCCATGCACCACAGCTGCAGTCGAACACATTTTCCTTAATCCCTGGAAACAGGTGTGGAGCGATTCTTAGCCCCCTAGGGATGAGGGGCATTCAGGAAGGTGGCCAATTTTAGAAGCCGCAGAGATTCCCATCCTCCTCTGGCCCCATCTGTGAAATGGGAGAGTTGCCTTAGATTAGCACTTCCCCCAAGTGGGCTCTACAGCACAGAAAGCTCTGTGGGGGAGAGAATGACTTCCAAAGCCAAGCAAGTTTGTGTATAGCTGCATGAACACCCCCTTTTAAAGAGTCCTAGGACTCATTACAATTTTAAACATTTTAAGAAATCCAGCACTAAAGAAAACCCAGTTGAACCTAGAGCCTCCTCAACATATATGACCATAGCACCCTTTGTTTCAAATCCTGCAAACAAACCCACCCCGGCAAACACCAGCCTCTATGAGAAGTTTCAAGCCTTTTCTCTGCCCAAGTTCCTCTTTAGCATCTAAGATGCTCACAGCAGTTTCCAGCACCACAGATGGCCCCCAAACAAGCCTCCCCTTGTTTCCCCGCTCCCAGGGGGAGGCACCCCAACATGGCTTCTGTCCTCCTGCCCTCCTCTACCACCACACTCTGGCTGGCCGCTTGGCTTTGCTCAGATTATCTCCATTCCAGATGGAGACACTGGCGTCTGGGGCAGGGAGAGGCCTTGCCCTAGACCTTCAAAGAGTCAGGACAGAGCTGGAGAAGCAGGACAGGGTTGTCTCAGGTTTCTCAAGGGACTGAAACCCTCAGGGCTTCACCCTCCACCCCACCTGCCCTCCGGGTGTCTGTGGGACATCTGTGGTTTTTACTGCTTTAAAAAGTGGGGCAGAGCTTCTAGAACAAAGGGAGGAGAAAATTCTCACTGCCAAGGATCTAGGAAGAAGACCCTAGGAAAGCTTCAAAAATGAGAAGTGCCCCTCTCCTCCCCACTCTCCAAACTGTCAGAAATAGCACCTCACATTCTCCAGCCTTTAGACTTTCCAAAGGACTTGCGTGTACATGACCTCATCTGCCCATCAGGAGACAGCTGTGATGTGGGGAGCGTGTGTGGGCTACAGAGCAGAACACCTGGGCTCCAGCCCAGCTCCATAACTGACTGGGTCTCTGCCCACAGGCAGGCCACTGCAGCCCTTCGCCCCAGTATCCCATCTCTCAGAAGGCGGGAAGAGTTCCTGTCTCACAGGGTTTGTGTAAGAATTGAGTCACACTATAAATGTGGTAATGGCTGGTGAGGGCATGCGTGAGAGGCTCAGTAGGCATAGCTCAGGAGAGTTAAGCCCCATCTAGGTAGAGAGGAAGACAAACCAGGAGAGACTCCTAACTCTGGGAAACAAACAAAGCATTGCAAGAGGGGAGGAGGATGGGGGGATGGGGTGACTGGGTGACAGGCATTAAGGAGGGCACTTGATGGGACGAGCACTGAGTGTTATACTGTATGTTGGCAAATTGAACTTAAATGAAAATAAAAATAAACCCCCACTAGGTTAGATTTCTCTTAGTTTGAAAAGGAGAAAACTGATGCTCAAAGTAAGTGACTTGTCCAAGGTCACAGGGCTGGTCAGTCCCCTGGTCCCCAATTCTCCCCTGTTCTTTCCCCGTTACCTCATTTCGGAAAAATGTTCTGAGGTGGGCTTCTGTCTCACTGTCTTTTCAGGGCTTTTAACAACTGTGATTCCCTTTGCTCTTGAACTTTCCCTCTTGCCCAATCAAAGAGGATACTTGCCAGAGAGAGACTGCAGGGCAGGTCTGCTTTTTGGGGGGTGGGGGGTGGGGTAGGGGGTGTAGAGGTGGGAGGGGTATCATTTCCTTTGAAAACAGCTTTTTAAAAATAAAAGTAGGTTTATGAATTAAGGTGATCTCATTTCCGTTTGCCAAGACATCCTCCCTGTAAGAAAGGGAGAGCTTTTTCTCCTTCCTTGCAATCTTTCCTGGCTGCCCAGACCCTCTACCCTGCCATAGGAGCCTTTCAATCCCTCTGTCTCCTCAAAGCAGCAAAACCAATCTACACACAGGATCTGGGGGGCAGTAGAGGCCTCAGCGCTTTCTTCCTAATCTTGACCCAAGCTTTAAATCATTTTATTTAGCACAAGAAAATGAGAGTAGAACAGGGAGAAATGAGAAAAACAAGAATGCCTATAATGCGCTGCGCACTGTGCTAGGATCTTAGGAGTGTGCCTTCTGCAAACATCGGATCTCTCTTTTGATTTTTATTAGGTGAGAGAGAGGGTGGTGAGAGTGCTTGGGAGAAAGGGGTTTGCTCCTGCAAGGTGTCAGCACTGTGATTGCCATCACCGTGTCTGTTATTGTCGTCAGCCACAGCGTGGACCCTGATCAACATACTCATCTGGCTAAATTACCTTCTTCCCTGCTATCTCCATCCCCTCTTCTATCATCTGAAAATTTCACAACCAGTGAAATCCAGAAGGGTGGGTAGGCTTGTTGGTGAAGCTCAAACAACTGGTCTACCAAACTTACCTCCACATGCTTATGTGCGTGCTCCTGTACCCACAGGGCTCTAACTCTGAGCCTGAATGGTGCTCTATGGAGCCAACAGGAGGATGTGCTTGTCCCCGAGGCTCAGCAGGAGAGTAGCTATCTCTGAAGCTGATCCTTTGGAGCTCATCCAGTTGTGCCGTCTACCTGGCTGGGGGGCGGGGGGGGGGGGGCTCTGTTTCCTTTGCCCTTTCAGGAAGAGACTGTGAATTATGTGAGAGAAAGGAAGAAGGAACCGCTCAGAGGGATTCTGCTCTCCAGACATTAAGCTGGGATGATTTCTAGCTCTGCTCATCTCATTTAAAGGGCTGGCCCTACTCCAGCAGGTATCTGGGAGTAAAAACAACAAACAACCCCAAACATCTCTCAGCGCCAGATCCCCACCACAGGCGTGATTTCCTGCTCAGCTTTCTGATGGAGGGAGCATGTGTGTGTGTGTGTGTGTGTGTGTGTGCACGCTTGTGTGTTTTCTCTGCTGATTTACAGGCACTTTGTGGATCAGTAGACACATGAAGAGGAGTGGGGCTGGGGGCAGGGAATTGTCTAAGCAGAGGCCTGATTAGAACAAGGAGCTAATCAGCCCCATTTATGAAGGTATTTTGCACAGGAATTTGTGGTAAGTGATGTGGGGGGGGGGGGGTGCAGCATGCTATGAGAGAGAGAAGGAGGAAAACACCACATCCGTGTCTGACAGTCTAAAGCCCAGAGGGTCAGAAGAATGCTCAGACTTTGAGACAATTTTGTCAACAACTCTCCTCTGAGGGTCTCTGGCCTCAAGGTCACTGAGGGTCTCAGAAGGAAAACAGAAACAGGACACAGCAGACCCGTCAGGTGAGCAGAGCGTAGCCACTCTTCCCTACATGGCTCTCAGCCCGCAAATGTAGGCCTGCCCTGCAGATCAGCCTCTCAGAAATCAGGGAACGGGGTTAAAAAGCATCTCTTGGCCCAGTTTTTCTTTTCCTTCCATGTCACCAGTATGTGGGAACCCTGTGCTGGAGAAGCTGCATGGTAACATTGGGAAGAATTTTATTATTTTTATTTTTTAAATATTTTATTTATTCATTCATGAGAGACAGAGGGAGAGAGAGAGAGAGAGAGAGAGAGAGAGGCAGAGATGCAGGCAGAGGGAGAAGCAGGCTTCATGCAAGGAGCCCGATATGGGACTCGATTCCGGAACCCCGGGATCACGCCCTGGGCCAAAGGCTGGCACTAAACCGCTGAGCCACCCGGGGATCCCCAAAGTGGGAAGAATTTTAATTTTAATTTAAAGTAGGGAGTCCTTGGACTTGTCACATGACTTTTCAGAAGCTGGGGTTCCTGTGTCTCCAGTGAAGGCTGGTAACAGCACCCTTGTCACTGTGTGGAACTGTAGGGTGGGGTGTGATGTGGGGAAGTGCTTTTTGAAGCAATGCAGATGTCTATTTTGTTATTATTATTAGGTGAGTTTGCTCAGCAGTTCAATGCTGGGTTTGGGGCCAGTGCTGAAGCTTGGAAGTAATGCCCTAGTGTTCTCTCTTGACTGTGATCTGCAAGAAGTTCTTTCTTCCTTGCATTCAAATTAACTCTGGTTTGCAGAATTTAAAATTGCATCATTTAAGGCATATAGAGCTGGTCTGGTAGGCTTTAGAATAAAAGCTGCCGGAGGGCAGGGGAAGTGGGTGTGACAAAAATCCCTTGTTTCAAGGAGAAATCAGTGGTGATACTTCTTTGCCCAGAAGGTCTGGACTTGGGCAAGCGCTTTAAACCCACATCTTGGCTGCATCATCTCTGAGAATTCCGTGGCCGAGAGGGAGAAGAGCTGAGGAGGCCAGGAAGTGGCTTCGGTCCCATCAGCCATTCTGGCGCCAGAAACCCAACAAGAGTGGCTTCCTGGGGTGGAGCTGGGGGAGACATCTGGTTGGGGGACGGGTGCCACGGCAGAGGGAGGTGGGCGCTACTTTTCTCATGCCTCCTTCCTCCCCTGGGGCTGCCAGAGGTGGTCCCTGGAACAGTGACCGTAACGTGTCTCGTAGGAGAAGGATGAAAGAGATGGGAATTCTTGTAAATTTTTAATCTGAAAAATAAAGAAAGTGTGAATTAGAATTAATGCAGGTATTAAATATTTAAACTTTCTGTACTCACTTTCATTTTTAACATATTCCTCCCTCAAAAGCCTTGGTAACGTTTGTCAGATTTGTTCTCAAGATGTCCCTCTCTTTCCACCTCCCCGCAGCCCCAGCCCCAAAGTTAGACTGCAGGTATTCATCATCCTGATGGAAATTTTCATTTTATTTCTCCTACAGGAACCGTCTGATCTCCCTCTTTATATTTATGCTTTCTCTATATGGCAGTGTAAATAATTAATGCCATTATAAACACATCCTATGCAAAATATTTATTAGAAAAAATAACTCTTTAATTTGGCATGTCATTTAATTCCATTTTGTAATCATAGCACATGGGCTACAATTAATGCCAGAGCTGGGGAATCCAGCCTGTCTGCTAACACTTGTAGGGGGGGTGACAAAGTCTCCCAGATCAAAGGCTGCTTGGCCCCTTGGCCACTTGCTACTTGTGTGCGTTTGGTTGATGGGGGTAGGTGGTGTGCACTGTCCAGTGTGGGGCTCAGAATAAATCTGGAAATGAGACAGGGGACTCACTTCTCTCCTCAGCAGACTAGGGGCAGGGGTATTCTAGGTCTTTTCAAGTGCATTTGATAGCATGTATTCAAGACGATGCCAGGACACGTAGACATAGGCCATTTTTGCAGTTTGCAGAGTGTGTGTGGGTGGGGCACGGTGGTGTTCCTTGGAGTTTGGGGGAGTTCCCACATAGAACTGGCTTGGGGAATAGTAACAAATAGTTCCTAGAGATTGGGGTTCATGCATGCATCATTCATTTAACAAATATTTACTAAGTGCTTCATGTGCTGGGCATCGTTGTTGCCACTAGAGGTACACAGTAAACAAGACCAGCGATGGAGATGGGAATGCCAACTGTTCCTGAAGGTCCTGCCATCGCCTCTGCTCATTCCTTGTCCCCATTAAACAATCTTTCTGGCTATCTTAAGGAATCTGTCTGCCAGGGGAGATCTTCTCACAGGTTTCAAAGACTCATGGCTAGCATTTGAATAACTCACGGTTCCTGGATTTATCGATTCCTGTGGGCTTATTTATCACTGCTTTGCAAATAAGACTGTAGCTAGCACCAGCCTGCTCTCCCGGGGATTCTGAAAGCCAAACAAATGACCTTAACATTCTTTGATTCTGGACTTCAGTTGTGGTTCTCCCTCTGCAGTTAGGTGAGTGTCGACCGTGCCGTGGCATACTTCTCCGTGCATGATCTCAAGGGCCCAGAATTTGGACTGAAGCCTTGGGGATTTTAATTTCAGTTTTTATGTGGCATTTGTTAGCCTTTTCTCCTAATGACTATCTTTTCTAATTGTCCCATGTCTGGCATTGTTGAGTGTGTGGTCCCAAACTAAAAATCTCCTGTGAACTTATGGCCCAGACTCTTGTTAATTGGTTCAAGAGGTAGAGAAAAATGAGCTAATGCCCTGGAAAAATCTTTATTTTTTGTATTGTAGTCAGCCATTCACCACTCTTTGTCTGGAAGGCCAGGGTGGCCTCCTAGCCTATCATTAGACTGAGGGAAAAATTAAAGCAGGTAGCACCCAGCTCCCAGTCCACCTTCCCAGAAGAGTTCTTCTGATGCTCTCTGTATTTCGTGTCTTCTAAATACAACGGCAGGAGAAGACATGGAGATCATAACTGGCCCCTCTTCTCCCTACACATGGGCCCCTGGATGTGGGACTGTGGCAGGACTGCGCTATTTCAGGAGGGTGATGTCTGACAAGGCCTCTTGAGAGGCCCTATGTGAGGGGTTCTCTAGGACGGTCAGGGGCTATCACTTGGCTGGAATCAAAGAAGCCGAGTCTTGGTTGCCTTGAGGATGAAACAGAAGGTTCTACAGGGATGACGACCTCCTAACTTGATTTCTGTGTTCTTTACTGGGAGCTGATGAGCCCCTTTAGGGATTTGGAGGAAGGAAGTTTGAATAACTTCATGTTTCTATGCCCCACAATTCTCTCCTCCCTATGACAGTGGCCACAGGACTTCTACCCTCAGACCGAGTCCTACCTAAGCTCTATGATGTATTCTGGCTTTCTTTTTTGGGAAGATTGGAAGGGGTTAGTTCTGCAAGTCCAACTTGGCCCTTTGCCCTGCTTTTAGAACATGGGCTTTTGCCATTATATCCTATAGAAGGCACTTGTGATCTCTGGACTTTTCTGATGCTGAGTGCTACCTAGATGTGTGTTCCGTGTTCTTCTTCCGTGAATGGACCTTCTCTCATTGTTTGCACTGGGGTGGCTTCCCAGCCCCTACCTCCATCCCACGTCAGAGCACACACATGAGCCAGCTGCAGCCCCGCTTCTCTTTTCACTCATTCGTTCACCACGTACCATGCAGACATTCTACCTCAGAGCACTCACTTATCAGAGGAGGCCCAGTCCCTGCCTCAGAGAAGGCTCTGGCTTCGGTTCTAGTTAGTCCTTCACTGTCTATCCTGTCCTGAAAACAGAGTTAAGGAAAAGATAGCAACAACCTGATGGCTTAGTCAAGAAAAAAAATCCCACGAGGCCCAGAAAGGAGCATCTCTTCTGTGGGCCCTGCTCCAGTCCATAGCCCAGAGCCTGGTCTTGGCTCCGCTCTGCCCACAGAGCCCAGAGGTGAGGTGACTCTGGCAGGAGCCACCGAGGCAGGGGGAGCCGCGGCTGCCCACACTCAGTGACAGATGCGGTACCAGCTCCCTCAGCCCTGTTAATAACACCTGCTCTTGTTTTACTGCTGTCTGTGGCCTGCAGTGGCAGTGCCACAGGCCACCAGCACCACAGTGACAAACCCAGAGAACACAACAAGCCCAGGGCCACTCGATGCCCTTTATTAAACCTGACACATATCCAATAACCCAGGCCTCTTGCCTAGTCTCCTGGAACATTTGGAACAAATTCCGTGGGGGCTTGGAGGAAAAGTGGGGATGAGTGCCAGTGGCGGGGTGCCACTGGTCTCAGAGAGGCAGGGGCAGGTGCGAAAACACGCCAGGTGTTTTTCCAAAAGTCTGTGTCAACGTCACTGGCTGTGGATTCTCAGTGATTGGTCCGCTGACGGAATGTCTGACTCCGGATGAACGATGACTGACATTTACAGAGGCCGTCACCGCTGACGCAGCACTTGCTCACATGTTATCTCATGGGGTGTTCACATCGGCCCTGAGATTGATTCTGTTGTCCTCGTTCGACAAGTGAGGTGACTGGGCAGAAAGCATGAGTGACTTGCCCTGGTCACGTGACTACTGTGTGGGGTAACCAAGCCTCCCGGTCACGGTCTTCTGACTGTATACCCGTGTTCCTTCGATGGCCCACGTCATCCTGTCCCATCTGTTCCATAATGCACCGGGTTCAGGACTTGCTCTGCCCTGGACCTGGGGTGGGGATTGAAGAGACACCCCTCAAGATTTGATCTTGCCAAGTGAACGGGCACAGGGACAGCTCTCCGGCTTCCTCCCAGGGGAGCAGCCTTCTTCTTGAGGCCCTTCTCCCTTTGTCATTCCCATTTATCCACGGCCTCAGCATTGGGTCCTGGTGTGTCTGGAAGAACATGAAGCCATGTTTTCTTGAAGCTGTTTGCCAGAGCTGACTTTTCCACCTGCCTTGTGCTCCTTACTTCTGGGGGGAGGTGGAGGAGATGAAAGCACCTCTGAGATGCGCTCTCTCTGGTCTGGCTGCAGTGCAGGAAGGAGGTCCTGTAAGGAGAGGCAGGGCCAAAAGCCCTACAAGTCATTAGGCCATCACTCAAGAGCCTAAGCAAACAGGCCTGATGCATTGATCATGGATTTGAGAAAACTTGCAGCCTGTTTGCCTAAAAGCATGCCCCGCTCCCCGGAAGCCCGCGATGAGGGCCTGAGTGTCGGCGGGGGAAGCAGTGGCTGTGCTCGTCAGGAAGGCAGCTGATAAGATGAACAGATTCCCCAGGTGAGGCTCAGAGGTCACGGATGCGTATTTGCCTTTGCAGTCCACGTTGCTTTCCACCACTTGAAATTCTCCTAAAAACCCAGAGGAGCAGCTGAAAATATCCCAGGTAATATGAAAATGAATAACAGCTCAGCAAACAGAGCCCAGCTTCTGAGCAAACAGCCAAGAAGGCAGGCAGCCCAGGCGAAATGAAAAAAGGAGAGAATTCAAAAGGAGGGTGGGCAAACAGGAGAAGGAGAGGGAAGGGGGTCTGGGGGTAGGAGGAGACCAGTCCAGGGCATCAGTCACCAGTTTTCTTGGTACTCAGGTGCCCTGTGCCCTGGAGACTCGCTTCTGGCCTCCTCCCTAAGGGGTGAGGAAACACGGTGCGAAGAAAATGTTTCTCAGCTTTGGCCGAGATGAAGAGACTTTTGGTGTAAAATGCCTCATAGCCTGGGGTCTCATATAGTCTTTTTCTATGTGGATCGGAATTTGGGAATGAGGATAAGCAGGTAGTGTGCCTCCCTGAGTTAGGAGGCCTGAGTTCCAGATCCAACTGTCACTGTGTGACCTTGTGGGCTGCCGTGGGCTACAGCATCCCTGACTAGCAAAATGAGAAGGTGATTTCTGGGGCTGGGATTGGGGCGTGGGGGGCAGTGGTCCTTTCAGCTCTAACATCTGCTGTCGTGTGCACCGGGTGATTCAAGATGGTGTTGGTGTGGCTAACCCTCAAGGAACTTCTTCTCTGACGACACATGGGACATGGACGATCATATGAGCAGGAACCAGCAGAATAAGAATCTTCTTGGATCTTCTGAGTGAGGCTGGGGAAGTAGCCAAATGAGAAGTTGCTACCTCCTGACTGTGGTGACAGTACCCTTATGCTGGCTCCGGGGCCAGAGGGTGGGATTGGAGGACCTAATAGCTGTGACAGTTCTCATTTACTGAACGCTTACTCCACGTCCAGAGCTACGCGGAACACTTTTGCGTTTACTCTCTTGTTTACCTTGGTACTAATCCTTGGAGCCAGGTGGGATGGTTATCCTCCTTTTTTGGATGAGACTCAGAAAACTAGTTACTTGCCTGTGGTCACATAATGCAGACCTTAGGCAGGCCTGAAAAATGCAGGGGTCCACACTCCTAACCGCTGTGCCCCATTCCATGACCTGGGGGAGGGAGTGACTCACCTCCGCAGGGTGAGGGATGTCTAGCAGCAGTAGACTAGGTCTCCGCACTCCCAGAGAGGCCCTAGTCCTTCACCAGAGCACACGAGTCCTGCCTTGTGGGGCTCGGTCACTCTGCAGTGCTGGCACCATGCACTGGAGCTCCACCAGTCCACCCAGGAGAGCTGTTTGTCAAAGGTCGTCTCTTTTTCTAACCTTTTAATAAACTAGAAATCAAACTGCACAGCACGAAGAATACAGGCAAGGATGTGCAAATAAGGGGCACAGTGGGGGCAAAAGAGAAGGCAGCCAGAAGGAAGATTGACCTGGGGCTGGGGGCCAGGCCCAGCCTAAGCTAGGCTCTGTGGGCAATGGCCTTGGGCTACTCCCTCCATTGCTGAGCTTCTTCCCTGAATATTCTAGGATCCTGGAAGGCTGGAGGATCACCCAATAGGGATATTACAGTAAACAGAAGGTCTTGCTTTAGATGGAGGGTTAATCCAGGGTGCTCAGAGAACGCCCAACTCCACGATGCTGTGGGACCCTTGTATTTATTACGTACTGGCTAGGAGCCAGGTGTGGTTGCAGGGCCCACCCTGGACACAAAGGTAAGGGAGACAGCAGCGCCTGTCCTCGAGGAGCTCACATCTCGTTCCTATTTCCTCACCCCCTCCGTGCTGGCTCTCAGAATCCCCTCTGCCCCTCCCATCTAGCCACAGATTGAATCCTACAGGTGCCCAATCAAGGAACATTACCTACTGTGTGCAAAGCCTTGTTGTAAGTGCAAGGAATAATGCTGAGCAAGGCAGAGGCCCTGCCCTTAGGAAGTTCCAGTTCTGAGTGGGGAGGGAGAGAGCAAATAAACAAAGAGACACATAGGGAAAGAAGAAAACATCAGGTTTTCGCTGGTGCCATGGGAGAGCGCCTTGGCTGGTGTTGGGGGAGGCTCTCTGAGGACGGAAGACCCGCATCAAAACTTGGTGGAGGAGAAGGTGGCAGCAACAGATGGATGTGAGGGAAGAACATCTCCGTTGGAAGGAAAAGTAAGAGCAGAGTCACTGATGGGCCCGAACCCGCACACCTGGGAGTTAGTAGACAAGAGGGAGTATACAGAGAGAAATAAGGTCAGAGAGGCAGATAGGGTGCCTTTCAAAGGGTCTTAGGAGTTCGTGCACAGGCATTTGGATCTTACTCCCACACAGTGAGAGCCGTCAGAAGGCTGTCGGTAGAGAGGGGAGTGAGGAGAGCTGACCTGATCTGCTATAGAACGACCCCTCTGGCTGTTGTGTAGACTCAGAGACACTTGGTCTTGGTCATGGAGATAGAAGATCGGGGATAGTGGTTGGATTCAGCTGGCTCTACTCTCATGAACTTTGGGAGTTGGACCAAAAGGCCTTCCTGATGAACTGGAAGTGGAAGGGGGAGGAATTAAGACCAATACGTGGACTTTCTGCAAGTGAGTGGAGAGTATACTTAGATGGGGAAGGTTCAATTGGGGGGGGGATGTGTGGATTTGAGGAGGGAAATTAAAAGCTCTGTTTTGAATATGCTAAGTCTTGGATGCCTTTTAGACACTGAAATAGAGACGTTGAAGAGACAGTTGAATACAGATGTCTGGGGATCTGGTGGAGGATACAACTGGAGGTATCAGTCCAAGAGACGTGAGTGTGAAGGAAATTACTTAAAGCGACAAGACTAGGTAAGACCTCACAGAGACAGAGCATTCAGAAGGGAAGAGAGCTGAAGATACTCTAGGGCCTGTAGGATATGCCCACAAGGAGCCAGGGAAGGTGGGCCAGTGAGGTATGAACAAAACCATGTGAGTGAGTTCTCATGGAACCTTGTAGAAGACAACTTTTTGAGAGGGAACATTTGGTGAACTCTGCTGACAGCAGATGAGGACAGAGAATTAGGCCGTCCATTTCAGCAAGATAGAGTCGTTAGTAACAACAGCAATTGGTCATTGGTGGATTGGTGATTGGAGTGGGCTTTATTTGGGGAGAAGAGAGTCAAGGTGAGGAAGTGGAAGCAGTGAGTATAGACTCCTTTGAACAGATCTGCTGTGAGGGGGAGCTCAAAAAGAGGTAGAAATTGCAGGAGGGAGTGGGGTAAAGGGAGCATTTCTTTAAAGGAAGTGTGTTTGGATGTCAATAGAAACAGCCCAGTATAGAGGGAGAAAATGATAATGCAAGAAGAAAGAGAAGAGATGGAAAAAATATATATAAGGGGGTGGGGAGGATGGGTTCAGAGCCCAGGGAAAGTGTTGACTTTGGGTAGGAGCCAGGGCTCTTTTTCCATTGCGGTCAGGGAGGGTAGGCAGAGGATTTTGGTTCTGATGCAGATATAGTAAAGGACTTGTTGATGGGAAGATGAGGTAGTTCTCATCTTATAGAAAACTGTTTTCTTTATGAAATATACAGCCAGGTCATCAGCTAAGAATGGGCTAGGAAAGAGAGTGTAGGAGATTTGAGGAGAGAGAAGGAAGTGGGATAGCTTCCCCAGAGACTGGGAAATTGAATTTTCTAAGGAAGTGTAGTGGGTTTCTCTGACAGCATCGAGGGAGATTTGTGGTCGTGTTTGCAGCGAGTCTAGTCAGCAAATTTGTGTCATTTTTCTCAGAAATGTTCAGCTGTTCTGGTGCAGACTGCTAACAAATGGATAGGATACTAGGACTGGAGTTCTGTTAGACTGGTACAGGGGAAGGAGAGCTGCCAGACATTCAGGGTATTGGCAAGGGAGTAGTTCAAGTGTTGGATTGTGGGATCAGAGCTGGGTAAGGAATAAAGTGGACATGCAGAGAGTGGTAACAATGGTTAACCCCCCCAAAATGGCTTTTTTTAATTAAATGAAGGCCTTGATGAGGTTGGAAAATTGGTGGAGTGGCAATGTCAGGATAAGCTAGCTCTAAAGAGGGTGCTGATGGTCAGAAAGTGGGACATTAGAAATCTACATTTAGTTGGTGATTCAGTGATTGATGAGACAAAGTCTACAAAATGACCATTTTATTAGAGCAAAAGCTCATTGGGGCTAGAAGATCATGGAACTAAGAGGCCAAGATGTTGGATGGATCTTCTTCATGAATGTTAAAGTCTCTGATGATGATGGCAGAAGTATTAGTGGAGAAGGAATCAGAAAATCAGATGCTGAAGTCATCCATGAACGCAGGGGAAGGGCCAGAAAGTTGGTAGGAAGATAGAATTATATATGCAGCAGGGGTCAAGAGGTCTGGTGATCAGCTCTTCAAATAAGCTTGGGTTTTGAAGGTAGAAGAGACAATTTAGATGGGGAGCAAGGTAGGCATATACTCACCTCCCATTCTGAAGCACATTGGATATGGGAGATAGACCTGCCTCTATCAGAAAGGGCTTCTAAGGACACATGTCCTCAGAGGGAAGCTGGGTTTCACTTAAAGCAAGAAAGTGAAGGAGATTATCTGAGAGGACCAAGATTTCCAGAGGGCACAGTCGAAGGATATGGGGAAGGAGGAGAGAGGGAAAGGTGGACACAGTAGCACGGGGTTGAGCATCTATACAGTGATACGTGATCAAGTAAGCTTAGACTTCTGATGGTAACTCCAGTAAATGTGAAGCAGGCATAACAGAATTATTTCTGAACATCATAGCAGTCCACAGTTGAGGCCATTGACATGGCTGGGCGTGGCTCATGATAGAGATGTTGGGGATCTAGTTGAAGACCTGGGGAGAGGGGCTGACTCACTGAGAGTTGGAACCATATAGTGGCTAATCCAGCCCACTAACTAATATAGCTCTTCACATATGGGGACAGAAGAGTAGAATCATATTACAAAGAATATCAAAGTAGGAAAAGCATTTTAGGCATCTCCAATCAACTCTTTTACTTTTCAGATAAGGAAACCCAGGCCCAGAGAGGTCAAATAATTTGCTCAAGGTCATCAAGCTAGTAAGTGAAATTAGAACTTACCTGGTGGGATCCCTGGGTGGCGCAGCGGTTTGGCGCCTGCCTTTAGCCCAGGGCACGATCCTGGAGACCTGGGATCGAATCCCACGTGGGGCTCCCTGCGTGGAGCCTGCTTCTCCCTCTGCCTGTGTCTCTGCCTCTCTGTCTCTCTCTGTGTGACTATCATGAATAAATAAATAAATAAAACCTTTAAAAAAAAAAAAAAAAAGAACTTACCTGGAATAGAGATATGCATATAGTTGGTCCATGCTGCTTGTCTAAGGCTGAGACAGAAGGAACAGGAGCATCCTGGCCCCATCTGGGACAGCAGTTTGTCTTGAGCTATTCTTATCTTGGGGTCGCCATGTTTGCTCCAAACAGGAACATGTATCTGGCCAGACAGGACCACTGGAAACCAGAGAGCTTGGACTAGGGACTCTATCCTTGTCACCATCTGTGGCATCTTGGTCAATTGCCCTAGTTTATCCTACTTTAGGATCTCCTTCTGTGATTGTATGTGGCAAGAAGTAGTTGCAGTGGCCTACGAACTGTGGTGGGCAAGGCTGTACCCAAATCTCTGAGGATTGGGCTGTGGTACATCCTGGAGTTGGCTCCTGTCTGACCAAAGGAATGAACCATTTCCTGAGTGTCTACTCTGTGCCCAGCACCACTTCCATGAAGCTCACAGTCTCCTTGAGGAGCCCAGACTTGCACACAGGGGCTCATAGGCTTAGTACTAAAAAACACCTGAGAGGTCTTTGAATTCAATTGCCTCTCACATTGATGAGGAAATACCATGGGAGGAATAAAACAAAGACTCTACCCAGGCTTCTTAACATTTGGTCTAAAGTTATGTCACCAGTGTGTGCTACGTTTTTATTCAACTCGCAATGTCTATGCTGTGGCCTGGCGTCTGAGGACCGGCTGGTAGGCCCTATCCATCTCTTTCCTGCAACTGTACACCCTCAGAGTTCTATTCCCCCGCCCTAAGCCAGGGGCAGGTACCAAGTGGATCATAGTGTCTGCAGATCCTTTCACCCTCAGGATAGGATGCCAGTGAATGTAACCCGATGAGCGGGCTCCTACCTTTCAGCCCCTCTCTCCTGTCAGCCTGCGCAAGTGTTAAATACAGCATCAAATTAAGCAAAATTAAATACATCTCCATGCAGCATTTTTCTCTTGACTGAATCAAACAATGCGGTTGCCATAGGAACAGCCTTTCCTGAAAAGGTCACCTGCAAGAAACTGTGTTTTAGGTACAACTCAAGGAGATTATGGGGGATTAACTCATTTTATACATATATATTAAATATATATATTTTTTCTTTAAAGAGGCTGTTATGAAGGACTAATATCCAACTGAGCTGGAAGATACCCACAGAAAAAATTTTAAGTCCCTGATAAAGGTTTTTTTTTTTTTTTTTCTTTCCTTTCCTTTTTTTTTTTAACCAGCATGCAGTGGGGGTGATATCTGAAATGGCGACTCTGTGTTTTTACTTGGCTTTAATTAAACCTCAGTCGGGGCTGAGAAATGTGGTGAAGCGAGATAATTGCACTATTCCCAGTACAGTTTTTAAACTCCGGCTTTGATATGCACCTCGTGACAGCCTGAACCTGCACCCAGGCTCCTGAGGCTGCTTGAAGCTCAGCTTATAACCACCCCTCTTAACCTGCAGGCATCTGGGGAATGGCACTCCGGATCCGGAATGAGAAATTAGGGCTGGGGGGGAGGGGCCCAGGCCATCTGCACAGAGGCGGGGAGAGGTCGTGTCTCCCCTAAAAAGTTCCTCTCTGGCATTCTGGAGTTCTCTGTCGGACTTTAGTAATCCAGATGTCAGGGGAGGACAAGGACGAGCCAGCCTAACTCAGAAAGAGAATATAGGATGGCCTTCTCCAGCCTTCCCCCCTAATCTAGAGAGTACTGAAACTATCCTGAGGAGATCCTAACCGTATGTGAGTTGAAACGGGCTGTCCAGTAGAGTCCTTCGTGAGTGGCCCTGGCGGTACAAGGGGCAGCCCCTGTTTCTCCTCGCTGCTCCTTCTAGAGGGCCTGGAGGAGGGCCTCCCAAGGCTGAGGCCCCATATCTCACACACACAGCCCCACATCACCCCTCTGGGCTGCACGTGGCCTGGCCAGCCCATTCGAGGAGGTGCAGCATGGCAAAGTCTGGCTGTGCCTGCACATTCTCAGCCAAGCTGTGCGAGGACTGTGCCTGCCGCCTTCCCGCCTGCCCACTGAGTCCTGCTTGCTTTCCAGGAGGGCAGAGGGTGGGTTGTCTGTCTGAGGCCACTGGGGATCTGAGTACTGCACTGGCTTCCTGGGCACTAGCTAGATAATTCAGGACTTGCTGGCCCAAGCAGACAGGCCCAGCTCTCGCGTTGAGGTCACAAGGGGCTCAGTATCCGCCAGAGCTCAGGCCAGTCTCTGGGGCCAAGTCTCCCCTGTGGGCCTAAAGAGTTGGTGGCCAACACCAGCTTGGAACTACCTCAGGAGGAAAGGGATTGAAAGTGTGGGATATATACATGTGATAGGGTCAAATATGATCCTAGCAATGTGTAGAACAGGCCCAATTTACACAAATCCCCGTGGAAATATTCCTTCGAAGCCTTCCCCATGGCTGACCTGCCATCACACGGAACTTCTTTCCCTGTCTATATCAGCCTGCTGTGCCTGAGATTTTCTTGGATTTGTCCCCAGATCCCCAGAGTCCAGTTCCTCCTCCTAATTTACCCCAGTGCCGGACACGGTAGGCTTGAGGAGTAAGAGTGAGGACTTGCAAAATAGGCAGATCTGGGTTTTCTTTCCGACTGGCCACTTACCAGTCGAAACCCTCTCTTTTCTCATCTGTCAAATGGGGGAAATAATAGCCACTGTCTTAAATAATAGGTCCTTATGGGGTTGTTCTAAAGATTAAATGAGGTGGCCTGAGGGAAAGTATCTGGATAACATAGGTGCTCAATGGATGTTTGTCGAAAGTTTCAGGAACCTGACTTTTGTACAAAACAAACCATGTGTTTCCTTTCCTATAAAATCCGACTTACCAGCCTAGGGACTACTGCAGAGATTAAAGAAGGAACAGCAATTTCTCGCTCTAATCCCCTAATACAATCACCGGCGGTTTCCTTGAACTCTTAAGAAAAGCAAATCTACAGTTATCCAGGGAAGAAGTTTATTTTTAGAGCAATGCATCTCTCTGAACTCATGTGCACCCTTCAGACAAGATTCCTGAGTGCCTGGCCAATCTGGAAAGACCCAGGAAAAGACCACTGCCCTGAGTAGAGAGGGCTGGCCTTTAGGTTACCCAAATCCACCTCATTTCCCCAATTAGGGCAAGGTGGAGCTGCTGCTGGCAGGACAGCACTGTTCCTATAGCTGCTCCATGGGAGTTTCGGGCCTCATTCTTCTTCCCCATCCTGAGTCCCACTGTTCTGCTTGGCAAATGAGGATACTCTCCCCAAGTATCCTCAGAGACCGTTGGCAAGGAGGAGCTGCCAAACCAGGGGCTGTTAGTGCCTGGGCTTTAGAGTCAGAACAAACTGGGTTTGAAACCTGCCTCTGCAAATCTTGAAGATGTGTGTGACCTTGAACTAGTCACTTCCTACCCAGAGCCTCAGTTCCTTGTCTGTAAAATAGGAACACACTGTTCATCTCAGTGTCGTTGCCAGGTTTAAGTGAGATAGTACTTGTAAAGCGCCTAGAATGGTGGCCAGCACACACAAGTCTCTCAACACATGGCATCATTATTTATCTATAACATGTGTGTGGCGAGCATCGGAATCCCCTGGAGGCCTGTTAAAGCACAGATTGCTGGGCCTACCTCCAGAGGCTCTGACTTAGTACATCTGAGATGGGGCCCAAGGATTTCCATTTCTGACTAGTTCCCAGATAATGCTGTTTCTCAAAGTGTAAAGACCACACTTTGGAAAACACTGGCCTATACAATCCAAAATGAGGTAAATATGTGACCATAATCCATTAAACTTGCACCTTAATAAGTATCCAACCTAGTTTATGAAAGCTTCCAAGTGGGTTTAGGGGACTAAGTTATCTGGACCAGTGCTGCTGTCCAGTAGAACTTTCTGCAGTGGGAAATGTTCTGTATCTGTACTGTCCAGTTTGGTAGCCACCAGCCAAGGGGAACACTTGAAATGTGGCTAGTAAAAGTAAGGAACTGCATTTTAAATAATGTCTTGTGGGGATCCCTGGGTGGCGCAGCGGTTTGGCGCCTGCCTTTGGCCCAGGGAGCGATCCTAGAGACCCGGGATCGAATCCCACGTCGGGCTCCCGGTGCATGGAGCCTGCTTCTCCCTCTCCCTCTGCCTATGTCTCTGCCTCTCTCTCTCTCTCTCTCTCTCTCTCTCTGTGTGACTATCATAAAAAAAAAATTAAATAACGTCTTGTGGCTAATGACTGCCATATTGAATAGTGCAAACTAGGTTCTCATAAATAGAGCTTAGCGAAGGCTTGTCTGTTAACCAAGAAAATACATGGTCACTCACTGGGCTGAAGACATATCACAGTCACCTGCTCCTTCAGTGAGTTTCCTCTACCTAAGGACCTTCTTTGGAGACTTTAGGAGTCAAATAATGAATCCTCCTGCCCTCCCTCATGTACCTGAATATCTAGGCATACTGCTTTCTGAAGGAAGTAGGAACAGTTGAAATATATGAAGTGTAGGCTTTGAATATCCAAGTAGAATAAATACGACGGACCTCCTAAGGACAATGGCAGAGCAGTGATGTCCCAGAGCCATGACCGGTCTGTTTCAGGGATAGAAAATGGTAAAGATATTTTCTGGAAGGAAGTAGGGCTCGGAAGGCAGTATGATTTGTTCATGTTTCGAAGACAGAAAAACAAAACAAAAAACAACAACAACAAAAAAAAGAAGACAGAAAAACAGAAGGTCAGTTTAAAAGGAAAACATTACGCGACCCAGGGCTCGACAGCTAGGAACAGCGTGAGAGAGCAGGACTTGCTCACAGTGGTGGAGAGTGGGAAAGAAGAGGACGGCTTTTGTGGTTAGGATGGAGAGATGCTGATTTGAGCCAGTTCTGTGAGTGGGAAAGCTAGAGAGTGTTACTATTCAGAAGTCACCCTGATGATGTTTGCCCTAAAATCTCTCATCTCCTGCTGTGTCTACTGTGCTTGGGAAGGTACTATAACATGGCATTTAAGATCGGTTCTGAGAGTCGCAAGGATCTGATTCAGAGCTAGCTCTGCCGCTTACAAACCATAGCCAACTTACGTAACTCATCTCAGAGTTGGTCTCTCCATCTGTAAAGGAAAATAGCAATGGCACACACCTCTAGGGTTGTCTTGAGAACTGAATGAGATCATGGATATCAGGCGCTTCATATGATGCCTGGCACAGGGCAGGTGCTTTTGACATGGCAGCTTTTATTATGTTTCACGCACCACCGACTTTGCTTCTATGACTATGCTTCTATCAGGGCAGGATGCTGGTCAGACTCTGGGAGCCCTTCCTGGAGTATGTCAATAGGGGAGGGGGTGTCTTATCCTGGACTTCTTCCCTGGGTAGAGGTGACCTCTCCGCCTGCAGCCCCCCAGGGGTGAGCCTTTACAACAACGACCATGATGGATTGTGGTATATATTAGCGCTAAGACACAAGAAATAGCATCACCAGAAAACCAACTTAAGCCTGGCCTGATTTAGTACAGAGAAAATGACAGCTGCTGTGCTCGGCTGGCTTCCACCCAGCAGAAGGCTATTTTTTGCAAATAAAATGGTAAGTTGCTAATCAGAAAGATAAATTAAGAAGCATTAAGATAATGATGGTCTAATCACCGTCCACACAGAGAATTGCTAGAGTGAATATCCAGGCTACCGAGTGCTTGAGCACATTTGGTGATTATTTGTATTATGAAGGGAATGATGGATTCCAGGCCTGGAATCAATCTAGCTCAGGAAACCCGCAAGACCAGCTTCCTCGGGGAGAGGACACTGGGGACTTCTGGAGGTCAACTGATCCTCTTTCCTCCCCCAACCCCAGATCTGAGCAGCCTCCCCCAAACCATTCTTCCTTTATGATTATTGTCTCACTGCTGAGGTCCTTCGGCGTCTGTGAGGACACTTCTTGGTCCAATACGCTTCTGCTTGAGGACTTGACTATATGGGAGGATCTACACTAGTTTGAGTGCAATAGAAGGAGTCACATCTGGCAGTGAGCTGGCCACAGAGCAGAGAATCGCATCTGGGCTTCTGTCCCAAAGCATCCTGGAATCTGGAGCGACTAAGACCCCAGAGACTGTTGCTCCCCTCATTCTTCAGTCGGGGACTCCAAGTCTTAGGAATGGTGATTTGCTCAATATCTCAGAGGCAGAGCCAAAGCTAGGACTCAGGCTGGTTCTCCTGTACAGCCCTCCTGCCTTGAAAAGGACTCCCTCGCTAGAGCGAGAAGGAACTTTCAGGAGACCTATCCTAGATTCCCAGTTCTGTCCCGATGCCTCACTGGGGATAAGGACATTGACTGGTGTCGAGAAATCAGACTGTATCAATAAAGAAGGCCCCGTTCATAGTCCTGACAGTTGGACTGAGGAGTTTAGATGTGACCTGGTATAGGGCTATGAGTCATTTAGCTTCTCCTTAGCTTCGGTGTAGCCTCACCTGGATCCTCTTCTGTAAAGTGGGGATAATAAATGACCTAACTTAGAGGTTTGCTTATGAGGCTTACATGAAAGGCTGCATTTAAAATGCTGTGCTTGACGTCATTATTACATTACCCGGAGTAAACGTAGCAGATGCATGGCAGTACTTGGTTTCTAGACAGTGCTGTGCTGGGGCCAGCTTGTACCACTTTGCAAAAGCTGTTTGTTAAACTTTCAGGAATTTTTCAAGCCACTGGTTAAACACAGCCCTGATTAAAATTAAATTTTGTAAACTTAAGTTTAATAAGTTATATTTTAAAGCAAAGGTATGGAGAGTTCTTATTTAATGGGTGCAGAGTTTTTGTTTGGGATGATAAAAATTCTGGAAATTAATAGTGGTTATGTTTGTACAACAGTGTGACTGTACTTAACACCAGTGATTGGTACACTTAAAAGGCTTTTTTTTTAATCGGGGTATAATTGACATCTAACGTTATATTAGTTCCAGGTGCACAGCATAATGATTCGATATTTGTATATATTGCAAAAGGACCACCACAATAAACCTAGTTAACATTCATCACTAGAGTTACAAATTTTTTTCTTGTTATGAGAACTTTTAGGTTTTACTCTGAGCGACTTTCAAATATGCAGTACGGTACTAAGAACTGTGGCTACCATGCTGTCCATTAGGTCTCTAAAAATGTTTAAAGCTGTAAATTTTGTTGTGTATATTTCATTAAAATTAAAACCAAAACAAAGGTAATAAATACTCAAAATGTATGAGTCCCTAAGCATTTTACTCCGTTTTCCTATTACCCAGGTCCTTAAGGTTACCCCTGCTTTTTGTGGCTGGGGGGCAGGACTCCTATGTAAAGGCTGCTCTGCATCGCTCCCCTCGCTGTAGCTTGGGCTTGGCCATGGTGGGCGCATGTTCCAGAAAACAGACTGTGAAATATTTACCAGCACCGGGATCCCTGGGTGGCGCAGCGGTTTAGCGGCTGCCTTTGGCCCAGAGTGCGATCCTGGAGACCCGGGATCGAATCCCACGTCGGGCTCCCGGTGCATGGAGCCTGCTTCTCCCTCTGCCTGTGTCTGCGCCTCTCTCTCTCTCTATCATAAATAAATAAATAAATAAATAAATATATATATATATATATATATATATATATATATATATATATATATATTTACCAGCACCTCACTGGTCCCAGGTGTGCCACAAGTGAGGGACGGAGCATGGGGAGGGTCTTGTGAGAATCAATGAGAGACCAGAAAACAAGCCCCCAGCCCAGCACTGGCCACATAGGACACACTCAGTTATGGAGGTAACTGGGGAGACACGGGAGGGACAAAGGGGTGGTAAAGAACAGATGGGGGACAGGGCGCCAGTGCTTACAGGTAGGTCAAAAATGCAGAATCAGTGCCTAAAAGAAACTTCATGCTTTAGAAATTTGAATTCCTGATAATTTGCTTGTCATTGGAGTTTTTAAAAAATCAAGACATATCCTAAAGGTGTTAGAAATCTGTCACCGACAAGTCCCATGGTAAAAAATTTTGCACTGGAAGGAATCCTTTTGAAACATAAATAATATCTTGCTCTAAACTGAAATTTTGTGCAAAATGGATTTTTACTCCATGTCTTCAAAGTAAGGTTAAGCAGCCTTGGTGGAAGGATTGTGTCCAATGTCGTGACGGGTACTGACCCACTGGGCCAGCCCTGGCTAGGAGCCCCTCCTCCCCACTGCCCACTACCTGTCCCGGCCCCTGGGTCTGGCTGGTGGCCATGCTGGTGTCAGTCTGCCGGGGGCCCTGCTGGGCCTCACAGCTGTGTACCTGGCTGGCCTCTGGCCGAGCACAGGCCAGGGCAGTGTTTTGCAGTACGCTTTCCTTCCTGTCTGCCCTCCCCACACAGTTCCTTGCGAACCTAGCCACGGGTTCCCTCTGGGAGGGACATCTGCAGGCATGGCCCTTGGCCCTTTCCCAATCCAGGGGCTGGCGTTGCTATTTGGCCAGAGTCTCCCACACTGATTTGGCCAGAATGTGCACATGTTGTGAGTGTCAGGCAAAGTATGGCCTGTAGGTTCTTGTCCTTTCCTGAGAAGGAGGGCGTTACCCCTGTTTTCATCCCGGAAGGCTTGTGCTGGGCATGGATCCTCTCCTCCAGCTCACCTGAGCAAGGAGTTCTGAGTTCCCTGCTGCCCGAGAACTTGCCAGCTGGAGAGACCTCTCTGTCTCTGACCTTTCTCCCCCTTAAACTTTCACTGTTAATAATCTTACCACGTTCATCCTCACCAGCTCCCTGCCAGGTACATATTTTATTATCCCACATTGTAGCTGAGTAAACTGAGGCACAGAGAGGTTGGTTAGCTTGCCCAAGGTCTCCTAGCTAGTCAGCAGTGCTGGGACTCTGCTGCAGGGCTGTCTGAACCCAGAGCCCAGGCGGAACCAGAACACTGTGCCCTCTAGGGCACAGCCAGTGGAAGAAGGAGAAGCAGCAGCATCCCTTTGGGGAGAATTCAGGTGGAGACTCAGCCTACACACTCTCCATCCAGGTGACCTCCCCACCCCCGCTCCCCAACCCTGCTTAGCAACCCTGGTGAGGTGGCCCATCCTCCCCCCCCACCCCCCCACAGAGCTGTCATGCCTGCGGCCCTGGCCCCAAAGGGATGTGTTAGCAGCCAAATGGAAACAGAGGCTGACTCTCCACCCATGTTGGCAGGGCGGAAGGGTCCTCGGGGACCCCCAGCTGGGGCAGTCACTCCCCCTGCACCATCTTCACAGGCAGACAGCAACATGTGGCTTTGGGCTCATTCCCGGCTGGGTGGGGGGGGGATGAACGGGGCTGGACATTCCTGAAGACTCCGTCTTCTGGGGAACAAATGAATCGTCTTCCTCCCGGGTCGCCTCGGCAGCTGCTGAGCTACAGAATTTATCGAGGCCCTTCACGCTTTGTGACAGACCGCTAATGAAAGAGAGGCCAAGCTTCTGCGTCTGCCTTCTTTGGTTCCTAATTTGCCCAGGATCCTACCCCCAAGAGGGGGCAAGTGACTTGGAAGCCAGGAGGGCCCCACAGAGCCCTGCAGCCTGTCAGCAGGGCTTGGCTTGAAAGGCCCCTGCCGAGGGCCACCCAGGGGGCTGCTCCCAGCTCCAAGTACCTGCCAGGGATGTGAAACATGCCCTGGGATTAATGGGAACCAGATGGGCAGGACAGCCCCTCCACCTGGCCTCCACCAGAGAAATGCTCAGATTTCTGGCATTGTGGTGAAGCTTTTCTTAGGATTTGTCTAATACTGTGGGGTTTTTGGTTTTGTTTTGTTTTTTTGCTCCAGGCCGGAGCCCAGGAACAGAAGCCAGGAGTCCTGGTGCTTTCTATCCAAATGTAAAGATGAAGGAGCTGGGGGGCGGGGTGGACCCTTAAGGTCGCCCAGTGCTATGGTCTCAACCCAGGCTTGCTCATTAGAATCACTGGGGGGCTTTTAAAAACTACCTGGGCCTGAGCCCTAGCCCAGACCACTACATAAAACCTCTCAGGAAGGAATTCAGGTGTTGTTTTATTTTAAAACCTGCCCAGATGTTCTAATGTGCTGCCCAGGCTGGGAGCCACTCAACTCCTCCTTTATAGAGGAGGAAAGCGAAGCCCCTTTTGAAGAAGTGACAAGCCCAAGGTCACACAGTCGGGACAGGTGACTGTGCCTCCAACTCCCAGCTGAGAGTTTGCTCTATCAGGCCTCTTCTGTGTTCCCATGACCCACCGGCCCCCAGAGTTTCTGTTGAGGATTTCTCCTGCTTTGCCAGTTGCTGTCCCTCCCGCCCTCCAAACCACACATAAACCCCTCCTGGCCGTAAACTCCTCCTGCAGGAACTCCTCCTGACCATCCTAGCTCCTCTGACTTGTCATCAGATGGACCACACATAGCCTTGCTACTCGTAATGTGGTCTGAGGACCAGCAGCACCAGCATAATCTGGGGGATGGTTAGAAATGCCTCAGCATTTATCTCAGCTCCTGGATCCGAATTTTAGCAAGATCCCCAGATTAAATATTCATAAGCCTACCAAAGGTGGGGGAGACACTGATGTTTGTTGTTTAACACACACCCTCTATCAGATTCCTCTGTGCAGGTTTTGTCTGAACCATAAAATTGTCTTCTTCTTGAGAAAGGGGACCATGATGCCTTATGTCCTGCACAGAGCACATAGCAACATGGCACAACGCTAGGTACACAGTAGGTGTTTTTTATTTTTTTGTTGACCAGAAACTATGTCTCCCAGCTATCTGGGGTGCAGACATCTCGGAAGGGTGGACATGGAGTTAGGAAATGGTCAGGTCTTCAAGCTGAGTGCCTAGCAGGCCAGCAGGGGCCCTGTTGACCAGGGGAAGTCATCTTAGCTATGGGGTGCAGGGGATGGGGGGCTCCCAGAGGGAAGGGAGCCCAGAAACAAGGAAGGAAGTAGCACCTTCTCATCTCTGGCTCTACATCCCTTCCCTCCTCAGCCATTGACCCACTGCATGATCTGGGCAGAGACTGCGACTTCATCCTCCGCATCCTTTTCCCCAAAACAGGAACGAGAGTGTCTGCTCCAGAGCCCTTCTGGGGTCACCTCGAATTTGGGACACCTAATTTTGAATGAGGACCAAGTGAGATAATGGAGGTGAATGACACTTTGCTATGTCTGGTCCCATTTATTTATAAGGCCAGTTTCTTTTTTTTTTTAAGATTTTATTTATTTATTCATGAGAGAGAGAGAGAAAGAGAGGCAGAGACACAGGCAGAGGGAGAAACAGGCCCCATGCAGGGAGCCTGACGTAGGACCTGATCCCGGGTCTCCAGGATCAGGTCCTGGGCTGAAGGCAGCACTAAACCGCTGAGCCACCGGGGCTGCCCTATAAGGCCAGTTTCTTATTCTTCTCGTTCCCATTTTCTGGATGAGCAAACTGAGACTTTATTTTCAGCCCCATGCTTTCAGGTTCTGGCCCAGATTTAAGCAAAAATAGTTGCCCCTGGTGCCGCAGCTGGAGGATCCGTGGAGAAGGGAGGTGCTCATAAAGGAACAGAACAAATGTTCCCCAGGCAAGAGCATGGAGTTAGCCTGACCTGGTCCTAATGGGAGGGGAGATGAAGGCGGGATGGAAGACTGGAACCTTAAATCACTTTTTACAAAAAATTGCTGCTCACCCACTAGCATGTCACCCGGTGCTCATTAAATGTGTACGCACCTTCATCGGAGGCCTGTGCCGTCTGGATGCTTTATCCTTTGCCCAATAACCGTTAATCAACCCGCAGCAGAAGCACGAGCCCTGTGAGGGCTGGGTCTTGCCTGGCAACCACAATCTGTTCCCATTTCATCTAAAAAATAAAATGGATAGGATGTTGTGTTTCTCCTCCACCCCCAGCATGAAAGAGTGAAGGATCAGAGCTTTCTCCCAACTCCCACCCCCACCCCTTGATGAAAAATTAACCAGCTGTGCAGAATGAATGAATCCCTAAAGGGGAATGAGGTCTCTGATGTGAGCTGGGCTGGGTTCTGGGAGCTCCAAAAATCCTCCTGGTCGTTAATTCTCCAGCCCCTGGATCCTTGGAGCAGCCTCGGACAGGTGTGTGCAGCATGCTAATTGGCCACTCCTCCCGCAGCCAGCTGTGCCCAGCAACTGGTGAAGCAGAGAAGGGCCTGGTCGGGTTTTTGATGTGATGTGAGTCCCTGTGTGCTTTTGGGGATGGGGTAGCATGAAGCCTACCTCTTGTTTCCCTGGGTCTCCACTTACTCTTAGGTTTCCTGATGACAGAGGCAGAGTCTTAATTTGTATCTGAACCCCAGTACCTAATAGGATTGGACACATAGCAGTGATTATAATGAATGAAGGAATCCATGAGTCAGTGAGTGAGTGAGGGCTTGACCATGAGCCAAGAGTCTACTTCACCAGCTCACTCAGCCCCCAGGATGCCATTCATCCATTCACTCATTCATTTGGTGGGTCAATAAACATTTATTTAGCAGCATGGTTATTTATAAAGAGCACGTAGTTCATTCACTCAATTACTTTCATTCATTCATTCGACAAACACTCTGTACCAGCCTTGTCCTGGGGATACACACATAGCGTGCTCCTTCTCTGCTCTCAAGATGCTGACCTCACAGTGGGGGCAACAGATGGTAAGCTGAAATCAGCAGGTGTGTGAGAACAGCCTTGAGCCTGAATTCCTGAGGGAGCCCAGAGGAGGGCGCCCAACTCCACCGAGGGGCTAGGGGGCTCAGTGGGGGCTGGGGGTGGACAGAAGTGAACCAGGGGAAGCTGGTGGGAGAAAGGAGTTTCTGGCAGAGAGAGCTGAGCCCGACACAGGACTAAGCCCAACACCAGTATCACCGCAGCTGCAGAGCTACAGCATTGAGGGCGTCTCTTCCCACTCCACCCTGGGCAGCCCCGTTTTTCCAGACCTGGCGCTGGCAGGATGGTACAGCAGAAAAAATAAGGGACAGGAGACCTAGGTCAGGTGTCATCAAATGTCTGGGCCTCACTTTCTCAAATAAAAACAGGAAGGTGAGGGGGGTACCGTAGGATTCCCTGCCCCGCTCTTAGAGTGGGCTCTCTTCCAAGCTGGGGGAGCGACTTGGAAGACAGACCGAATGGACCCTACTCTGATACCCCTCTGCTCTGGACGCTTTCTCCTTCATTCCACTATCACAGGCCAGGTCGGCTAGACCGGAGAGGTCAGCCATGCCCAGGTGTACCAGGTGGTCTACCAGGACCAACATCTCCAGAGCCCCATCTGCTAGAGCAGGGACTGAGTCATCCTTCCAAGTCTGAGGTTAGCCACTGTGGGGAAAACAGTATGGCACTTCCTCAAAAACCTAAACAGAGAGTTACCACATGGCCCAGCAATTTCACTCCCAGACTTTCACCCAAAAGAATTGAATACAGGGCCTCTAAAATATATTTGTATAATATGTGCATGATCCCAGAAGCACTGTTCACAATCCCCAAAAGGTGGAAACAGCCAGTGTCCATCAACAGATGGGTGAATAAACAAGATGTAGTGTGCCCACACTGTGGAATAGTATTCAGCCCTAAAAGGAAGCTCTCGTGCCCGACTACTATGGGGGGCCGGCGGGGGGAGCCTTGAAAAACATGACACTAAGTGGAGAAAAACTAGACACAAGAGACTAGGTATTATGTGATTTCACTTATACGATATTTCTAGAATAGCCAAGTTCCTAAAGGAAGGAAGCAAAAAAAGAAAAAAGAAAGAAAGGAAGCAGACCAGAGGTTACAGGGGTTGAGAGGACAGCAGGGATGGGGAGTTACTGCTTACAGGATACAGTTTCTGTTTGCGGTGATGGAAAAGTTTTGGGAACGTAATGGTGACGATTGCACAAAAGTATGAATGCAATTAATGCCACCGAACTGGATGCTTAAAAACGGTTAAAAGGGCATGTTTTATGTCATATATGTGACCACAATTTTTTTTAAAAAGCCGACTCCCAGGCTAGCTTTTGTGGCAGACCAACCAATCAATACTTGGTCTGATAGGCCCTCCGCGCCCCCCACAGGCTTTTCCCCCCTAGGATTTCTCCCAGCGTTGAGTTTTGCCAGGCTAGCGTGTTTCATTTTTGTTTTTATTTCCTGCATCTGCATCTGCTACCAGCAGAATCTATTATTGCTCTCTGGGGCTCGTGCCCCTGACAGCGATTATTTGTACATGTAAATCAGAGAGCCGGGGACAAAGCTTTAATGACAGTCTCTTTGGTGGCGGTGGCAGCCACAGGAGAGGAGAGAGTGCCAGCCCCCGCTGCGTCCCCCCACCCAAGCCCGGGGGTGGGGTGGGGGCAAGGGGCTGACCCTTGCCCGTCCCCGGTTTTAAGGAGCTCCTTGGGATAGCGATGCTGGTTCTGGGGGCGCTGCTGCCGAGTCCTCGGCAAGGCCGGCTTCGTGTCTGAATCCCCAGCTCCTACCCAAGGCCGGGCACCTGGCGGGCACTCCCTTCAGGACTGTCGGAACCCAGCAGGTGTCACCCCCTTCTCCCTTCTCCTTTGCTCTCCCAGACCTCAGACCGACTTGCATGATACCTGACAAGTGCTTGTCCTGGTAGGGACGACATACATCAGTTCAAGACCTGGGGCGTTTAGCCGCGTTTGCTGTGCACGTGGGATATGGAAGTGTGGGAAGAGGTCCAGGAGAACCAGACCTCAGAGCGGGGACAGACTGTGGCTGTTGTCGGGCTCGCTTGGGGAGCGGGGGGCAGTCACTGTGGACCACGGAAGCTTAAGTCCAAGCCAACCCCAAAGGGCAAAGGCCAAGGTGCAGAACAGCACTGTCCTGCGTGCTGCCGTTTATGGCGGAAGCATACCTGCCTGGATGTGCAGTCTCCCGGGGAGGCAGGCCCGCAAGCTGTAACAGTAACTGCCCCTGGGGGTGGCGTGGAGCAATGGGGGGGTCCAGGGGCAGAGGTGGGAGAAACAGCTTTGCGTATGTAGAGCATTTGGTGCTGCTTCTACTCCTTACCTTCTTGGCCATATGCTTTTAATTGCCTAGTCACAAAAACAAATTTTACATTTTTTTTTTTTAGGCCAACACCATGTGTTGGAAGTGAGCAGGTGTCTGACTAATGGGGCAAGTGAGGGAGATGTAGCTCCCTCTTCCTTTGCCTTCTGTAGGCAGGGTGTCTTCCAGGGGGAGGCTGGACGCGTGGGGAGGGGCTCTGTTCCTAGGGAGCTCACTCAAGTGTAAGGTGTTATTTGAATTTCTTTCTCTGAAAAAGATCTTCCTTTTTCAGTAGTTCATCCTCTTGTTGCTTGTCTGACCTCCCTGACAAACACCGCTCTGGTCTTATATCTGAAAGAGTCTCCCTCTAGCTCTTGGGTCTTTGTCTTTTTTTTTTTTTTTTTAAGATTTTCTTTATTTATTCATGAGAGACACAGAGAGAGAAAGAGAAAGGCAGAGACACAGGCAGAGGGAGAAGCAGGCTCCATGCAGGGAGCCTAACGTGGGACTCTATCCCGGGTATCCAAGATCATGCTCTGGGCTGAAAGCAGGCACTAAACCGCTGAGCCACCCAGGGATCCCCAGGTCTTTGTCTTTTGCAAATCTTTTCAAACTTTGGGAAGAATCAGTCTTCATCTTTGACCAGCCTCAGGAAAGTCAGTTTTTATTGGGGTAGTTATAACACACACACACACGCACACAAACTTCACGCACACGCTACACACATATACAAGTGTATACACCACACACACACACTCTCCCTGGGGAAATACAATATCCTCTCCCTTCTGCCTCTTACCTCTTATTTAAAAATCTTCAAACTTTCTGTGGATATTACCTTTAATCTCATTTCCTCAGACATTGATGGAGGGAGGAAAAAAATCAGAGCGTTACAGAATATTCTGAGTGATGGAAAACTGCGTGTCAAGGAAGGAAGCTGTCTCCTAAGCTGAACTCCGTAGTTCACTGCCACTAACGTTGTAATAATATTTTTCTTAAATAACAAAGCTTCCTAACATTAACCATCCTACTTAACTTGTAATTTCAGACAATTATTTCCACGTTAACTAGAGGAAATTAACACAATAAACTGAAATACAAACGATTTTTGCTAGAAGTTGTTTTGAATGTTTCTGTTAAAGAACTAGTTGTTATCATATTTTCATTTCCACAAGTATTTATGGACTATCTCCTTTGGAGCCTAACAGAATGTGTGGGATATTCCAGGAGTCTGAGACAAGCCCCTGCTCTTAAGGAGCTTGCAATCACAGTGGACAGCATTCCCTAGCAAAGTGACCAGAGGAGAGGTACAGAAAACAACTGATTTAGGCATGAAAGGAAAGGAGAAATGCCTGCTGAGTGGAGAAGCTGGAGAATTGGGATCATAGGAGAAAGAGACCCGGGAGCTGGGCCAGAAAGAATACAGGGAGGTGGGGTCAGGGGAAGGGGTGGGGTGGGGAGGCCCAGCGGCAGGGCATTGTGAGTGAGTAGAAGAAAAACATGAGCCATCGCTCCATGGTGGAAAGGTTAATGGGGGGTGGAGGTGGGGGGCAGTACAGTATGATGGAAGAGGTGGGAACTAGAAAGTCAAGAAGGCCTGAGTCTCCGTCCCGGGTCTGCTACTCACTAGCTCTTGACTTCCCGAGTGACTAGAAGAGTCCACTATAAGGTCCATTTCTCCATCTGCGAAACGAATGTGGTAATGTCTACCTCGCAAGGCTGTCATGAGGATTCCGTGAGATAATGAGTGGCACTGCCAGGTGCCCAACTACGGCCAGCTCCCCCCACTGCTGGCCTCGGGTAGAGTATTGGGGTCCAGTGAGAGGTAAAAGCAAGAAGTGGCAACAGGGAGAAGTTAACACCAGGCTGAGGAATTGGAGCCCCGTCTTGCTGGAAATGAGAACCCACTTGGCATTTTCCAACAGAGAAGTGGAATAGTAAAGATCGTGCTTTAGTTAGGTCATTCTGGCCACAGCCTCTGCAAGGACGGACCAGGCAGGGAGGCTGGAGACAGGGTCCCGTGTTGCAGGAATTAAGTCAGGAGATATAAGGGAGCCTTTCCCAGAAAGGAGGGATAGGGCTGGATGACTTCATGGATAAAAGGATGAGGATGAGGAACAAGCCAAAGATGAATCTGAGGCTTGGAGCCAGAGTGTTGGCACAACCATGATGCCGCTGACAGAAACCAGTGAGGTAGGGTGCCTGGGTGGCCTTCCACTTAGGTCATGGTCCCAGGGTTGGGCTCCCTGCTCAGCGGAGAGCCTGCTTCTCCCTCTGACCCTACCCCAGCTCGTGCTTGTGCTCAATCTCAAGTAAATAAATAAAACCTTTAAAAAAGAAAAAGAAAGAAACCGGCAAGGTGACCTGAAAAGCTGAAGGAGAGGAGGTACTGAGCTTAGCCTGCACATAAGATGATAACTAGACACCTAAAATAAACGTCCTGTTGAGACAAAAGTCCTCAGGCTTCTGAGGGTCACAGATCAAATCTGCATGTGTGCACGCATGTGTGCATATGTGTGTGCATGGGTTTGCACATGCACGTGCATGCACGCACCACTCTCAGAACCAGAGAGCATCATGAGGGCCCCGGCATCCTTGGGTGGGTACATGGGTTGAGAGGAGGAGCTCACCGTGAGCTGGAGCAGCAGGACAGGAGAGCCGCGCGAGGGGGCCGTAGCTGTGGGCGGCTTCTCACCGAGGAGGGTAGATCCTAGGGTCAAATGTGACAATGAGTGGAAAGGAAATGAGGTCTGAGACAAGGTCCCTGGATTTGGCGAGAAGGTGGCTTTTGTAAAGGGCAGTTTCAGAGCCTGAGCCAACACAAGTGATCGCCTTCCTGACCAGCCATAACCGTTCTTGTCTGTTTCATTTTGGCATTTGGCTTCTATTTGGCTTATTCTTTCATAGGCTGCTATTTCCTATTCTTCCCTCATACGCACCATGCATAATTCTCCCCACTGCCCGATGTGTGTATACACATTTCCAGAATGTTCTTCGGTTCTCTCCACCTCTGCACCACCTGGTGCAGGGCAGGCAGCCTTCTCCATCTCAGCGAAGGAGAAATCCAGGCTTCCAGGTGCTCAGGTCAAGTACCTTGGGGTCATCCTGGCATCTCTCTTTCTCTCACACTCTACAGCATTGAATGCAGAAGCCTTGGTGGACCAGACTCCTCTCCACTGTTCCCACTCTGGGCCCGTCTCCACTGTCTCTTGCCCGGAGTATTGCAATTGGCCCCAACCCGTCATCCTTCATCGCAACTTTTCAGCCTGTTCTCACCCCCCTGCAGCCAGCCAGAGTCCCCATCTAAAATGGTAATGAGATCACACCACTCTATCCACTCTTCCAATGGCCTCCATTTCATTCAGAGGGAAAATTCAGTCTTCCCGCGGCCTCACCTGCTCCGGAACCTTCCCAGGCCTACCACGTCTCCCGGCTGGCTCGGCTCCAGCCACACTGGCCGCCTTGCTGTTCTTCCAACACACCCCTCCCGCCCTGAACACTCTTTGGTCGCTTTAAGTCTCTGCTCAGTTGGCATCTCACCGATGGGGTTTCCTGCCTCCCCCCCCCGCACCCCTCCCCCCCGCACCACCTTGACTCCTGGGACTCCCCCTTTCCTTTTTGTTCTGGCCTATTCTCCTCCAAGGCTCTTATCTCCTCCATCTGGCATTATCTGTCTCACCCAATTAGAAGGGCGTCCTACGAAGTTAGAGGGTTTGATTTGTTTCCCGCTATGAACCCAGTGCCTAGAACAGTGCCTGGCACATAGAAAGTGAGTAATAAATATGAACTGAATGAGAGGGAAGGGAAGCTTGCATTTATGGGGAACTTACTATGTGATCTTATATCTTTTTTTTTTTTTTAAGATTTTACTTATTCCTGAGAGACACAGAGAGAGAGAGAGAGAGAGAGAGAGGCAGAGACACAGGCAGAGGGAGAAGCAGGCCCCATGCAGGGAGCCCGATGTGGGACTTGATCCTGGGACTCCAGGATCGTGCCCTGGGCTGAAGGCAGTGCTAAACCGCTGAGCCACCGGGGCTGCCCTGTGATTTTATATCTTAAACAATTTTACTTATATCATTCCTTACAATAATCCTCAGAGTACTATTATTTCCATGATATAGATCAGGAAATAGATCAGTACAGATATAAATCAATACTTACTGTTTAAACTGAGGATTCGGAATGAAGGCAGAGAGCAGGGAGTGAAGAAATCATCTGACTTCAACATGCTCTCCCTCATTTATCCGTAAAATACTTAGTAAGCACCTGGGTACCTTCAGGCCTCCTGCTAGATTCTGGGGGCCCTAAAAAAGAACAGAAAACTATATGTGACCTCCAGAATAGTGGTGGAAACAGTGATTTAAACAAAAACTTAGAGTGATGTGATGAGTACCGTAAAAGAGAAAGGAACTCCTCTTTCACAAAGTCCGTGATTCTAGGGAAGTCAGAGAAGGTTCCCTGGAGGAGACGATACCTGACGTGAATCTCTGCAGGGAGTGCGATGCTTTCAAGAAAACTGGCTGTTCCTGAAAGGATAAAGGCCGAGCTTCGGAGCCTGGCATGTGGGGCCCTCCATCAGCCGGCCTCTATCCTCGCCAGCCTCATCTCCTGCCACCCCTTCATCAAATACACGAACTTCTCATCATTTCCTGCATCGCTGTGCTGTTTCCTACCCTCGCAAATGCTATTTCCTCTGTCTGAAAAGCTCTCCTCACCACCACTATTAGTTTCTTTGTTTGGGGCCAGCTCAGCATCATCTCCTCCCCAGGATGGCCCTGGCCCTTCTTTGAGCCCCCTATCACCCTCCCCATCCACTAGCTCGTGGTCACATTTCTGTAGCTCCCACCAGTCATCACTGCTCCGAGGACAAACGGTCTTAATCACTCGTTCTTGCTGCCATGCAACCCCATGCATCTGTCACAGGGTGAAGGCTCAATGTGAGACTCACCAGGCTGAGTCTCTGCTACAAGGGAGGACCTTAAGGTTTGGGGAGACCCATATAGAGTGAGGGCAGCTAAGGAGCCTTAGTGGAACAGGCCCGATTGAACAAGCTGAAGAGCAAGGAGGGTCAGATCCTTCAGAAGATGGCCTTGAGGACATAAAGGAGCTCCTGCACTGTGGCAGTATAGACGGGCATGGGAGGTCTAGAAAGATCAGGCCTCCTGCTGAGGGACATAAGCCCAGAGGGCCACCTGTGCATGAGTGTCCTGGCCGGAGGCCCATGTGGGACAATCTGGAGCTGACAGATGGGTACATGGGAACACGACTGCCTACCCCTGCGTACAGGGCTACCTGGCCCTCAGTTGGCCACCTGAGTGGAGGGCTCGTTCTGAAACTGGAATGAAGCACAGAAGCATTAGCTAGAGGGGCTGTCCCAGACTCTGGAACAGATAGAAGCAGAACCAGTGCCTCCTTCCCTGTGCTCCCACAGTGCCCTGAGAGCATTTAGCCTTGGCAGTTTGCAGGAAGGTCTCCCAGGTAGCAAGCTCTGAGCTCCTGCAAGGGTAGCTGTTAGCACAGCATCAAGTACCGAGGAGATACTTGGAATCAATGAATGCATGCATGCAAGCTAAGCTGTAGGCCCAAGTCAGAAATGGTCAACCGGGAAGCTCAGATGGGGGCCCATGACCTTCGACTTCTTCCCAGGGTCTCCTCAACCCACGTGATGCACCTGTAGGCCAGACCTTGTTCTTCCCTTTCTCAGTCCTTACCTGGCCATCAATTCTCAAGTCCCAAGTCCCAAAGCACCTGTCAGGTTTCCCCAGGCCAAGTTCTAATCCAGGCTACAGTCTGAGTGTGTGACTCTGCTTGCTGACCTCCCTTCCCTGGGTGCAGGATATGGGGTGAGGTCAATGAGCCCCTCAGCTACCTCCATGGGGAAATGAAGAACTGGCCACTCAGGGCAGGGTGGAGGGCAGGGTGTTGGAGGGAAGGTATGCTCGACTAGGAATCAGGATAGGTGGGGTTCAAATCCTGGCAACACCACTTACTCATGACATTCAGCAGCTCTGAGCTTTGACATACTAACCTATTACATAGGGTCAATGATCTCTGCCTGTTTGTCTCCAAGACTGATTGAGAGAAAGAAGAGGATGTGGAAGTGTTCACCAAATGGCACTGGCAGGAGCCCAAAGTTGGCCCCAGGGCCCCCTGGTTCCCCCACCCAGAAGCAGGTGGCTGAGGAACCTTGGAATTGCACAATCTGAGTCCCCTTGCATCCTCCCACCTACTTCCCTCTGGGCTTTCCTGAGTCAGGTCCGGGGCCAGGAGGGACTTAGGTGCTTCCCCCAAAACTGCAGAGCAAGCCCAGAGGGGCCCAAAGCACTTAGTCTCTTTCCAGTTTCTGAGACACCCCCACCCCACCCCACCCCACCCCTGTCTTTCCCTCCCTGCGGCTGGGGTTGAAAGGTAGCTGATGGCCTGGGAGACTAATGGTTCTTTCCCCATGAAAGACCGATGCTCATCACCCCTAGGCTGACTGTCCAGGGTGAGGGTCACTGTTTCTTGCCCCTACTCTCCCCAGGGACAGGAGAGGGAAAAAGCTTGCAAGAGCATCTCAGGGCCGTCCCTCACAGGGCAGGATGTGGGGACGAGAAGCAGGTCAAGCCGAGATGAGTGGCTCCCACCCTCATTCTGGAATAGCGCCTTTTGCTTTGGAAGGAACAAAGCTGGCCAAGGCTAGGGCTGGAGAACTCTCTATTCCCACTCCAGTTAGGCCTCTCTGGGCCACTCCCTATCAGGCTACGACTACTATTGACAGCCGCAAGCCGTGTTTGAATGCTATGTGCTAGGCGCTGTGCTAACCACTGCGTGTGTATTATTCTATTTAATCCTCTTTTATCCTAGGGGGTGTTATCATGATTATCCCCATTTTACACATGAGATCATTGAGGCACAGAGGGGTCACCTGCCACAGTCCCCCCAGCTGGCAAGTAGTGGGACCAAGATTCAAATCCCTTATTTAGAATCTCAAGCCCATATCTCTTTAGTATATGAGAAGGAAGGAATGGCACGTTGATGTCACAGCACTGCCTCGGGGTACTCAGTGCACTTTAGGATGGCTGGAGTGTAGGTGAGTGTGTGTGTGTGTGTGTGTGTGTGTGTGTGTGTGTGTGTGTAGGGGGCCTGGGGGGGAAGTAGTTGCAAGGAAGGAGAGGCTGGGGGTGTTGTAAATGCCTGCTGAAGCCACACACTGTGTGTCCTGCAGAACCTACTCAGATCCAAACGAGCAGAGCCCTGCATTATGTCTCTACAGGAAAACCTGAAAGCAAAGCTCCCCTGATTCAGGGGAAGCTTCCTGGGACCTGAACACAGTGCCTGGCACATGGGAGGCATTTAAGATTTGTTAGAGGACTCAAAGGGTAGACGGACAAATAGATAAATCTCCAGCCTAGAGGTCAAGAGAAGAGGTTTGAAGCTCTAGCCGACTGCGGTGCATGGCCCTGGGTTAAGCCTTGTCCTCCAGCTTGTCCCCAGTTCCCTTCTCCGAGAAATGAAGGTGCTGCTAATGGATGCTGATTTCAGCCCTGGGCTGAAATGCGCTGTTCAAGTTGAGAGTCTGAGCTCAAAGGCATCAGCCTGCTCCACTAACCTCCAGGGCCCTGGGCTGCTCTGGCTTGGGAGAGTGTTTGTTTGGAGTCAGATCAGATGTAGTCGGTCCACTGCTGGGACTGTCTGAGAAAGGACCGTGGGCGGTGGAGATAGAAGGCACAGAGAGAAAATGGCTCAGTCTGTCCTAGACACCTCAGGTGCAAGATCCACGAGTCCCTATCCCCCGGGGGCAGGCGGGGCCAGACTGCCCTTCACCTTGGGTTAATCAGACATGGTCCTAAGCTCTCCTTCCCAAAGACCCTCCAGTAGAGACGGGGCCCCCAAAGCAGAACTGACTTCTCTTGCATGCAAGAAGGAATGTGGCATCTGATTTCACTTCCCACAGCTGCCAGCATAAAGTCGATTTTTTTTTTTTTTTTTGTGGTGCAGACAGAGTAAAGAGAAAAAAGTGTTGAATTGTTTGGCATTATCAAGGATTTCAGCTCCCCAGGACTCCTGCATAAAGAGATGGAAATATAGCTGCTGGAGCCAGGAAACACAGAGAAGTATATGAATTTATTACATATTATCTTTCCTCCTTCCAAACAGCCCGGGAAATGTCAAAAGATCATCTATTGTTTCATCGCTGATAAAAAACCATTTGGATTTGGTGGGCTCTGGGCTTGGGGTTGAGGCAGGTAGAGGGAGAGGTAGGCAGAGGTGCTTCCCTTGGGCAACCTTCAGGACGCTCAGCCATCTTTCCAATTCTTCCTTTCTGGGTGTTCATTTCACAGATGTATTCAGGCCCCGGCAGGTATGCAATTACACATTTGCATGCTTGTGAATGTTTAAGTGCCTACTGTGTGCAGGGATCTGTGCGTGGTGCCGCTGGAGATCGCAGGGTGTGTTGGTGAGCTCAGTGCTACAGGGAGCTCAGGGCCTGCTGCTGACTGTGTGCTAAGTGTGATCACGGCATCTCAGGAGCAGCTAACTCTGCCTGCCAGGGGAATCCAGAGCAGTGGGTGACACCCTCTGCTGCCTGGAGGAGATCCAGGAAGGCTTCAAAGAGAAGGTGACATCTGAGCTGGACTTTGAAGGATGAGTAGACTTTCTACTGGCAGAGGAGGGGAGGAAAGGCATTGCATGCAATGAGAAGGAAGCGTGAATGGCACCAGTCAAAAGGCCACATTCAGCCATCAGACCTAGAAATTGGGCCTGGAGAGGCAGAGAATACCTGAGCCAACTCTCTGGCCCTGGGCTGACCCAGACTCTGGCAATCCTTTGAGTAACTGAGGCCATGTCTGATCGGGGATCATATGGGTGTAATTCTCTGCCCATGAAGCTCCCCCTGACCACCACCTCCCCTACTGCCTTCAGCAGGCTGGCCTGTAGCCGAAGCTGGGCTTAGAGCCTTCCAGGGAAGGAGCTGGCCTCTGGCTCACCTCCCCTGCTGCCCTCCTTTGGCTGGAGAGAGGCTGACTGTCGAGGGCCTCTTGGCCACCCAGTGTACTGGTGGGGCCATGGGGCCAAGGGGACTGGGTCAGGCCCTCCAGGGTCAAGGCTGTCTCCGAGTCAGGCCCGTTGCCAGGAGCCGTAAGTCTTATGTACAAACAGTGCCTGACAGGGAAGCAGGGCAGGCACATGGGCCAGAGCCAGGAGGTTCTGGCTAAACACCCCCTCAAAGAGAGGCCCGTTTCCCCTTCGCCGTGCCCTCGCCACCTCCTTTCCCAGCAGCGTCTCAGAAGTCCGGGAATGTCTGTTGTGAGAGACTTTGGAGGCAGCAGAAGCCTCCAGAACACTGAAGTTGTCCAGCTCCCACCCGGCCCACCAATCCACAGGCATTTCATGGCCAGTCTGCTCTTCCTTTTGTTAAACTGAAAGCTTCCCCCGTGGCTCCACTCGGGGCAGGCAGACGTGTGAGAGCCGGCTTGCTCGGGGATCAGACCTCCGTGCGCTCCCGCCTCTAGAAGAGACACAGGCGGAGCAGGCCAAGCCTCTGCCTTCCTCAGCAGCCCTCCTTGTTGCTCTTATGCCAGGTGGGGAGAACCAGGCAGATATTTTTTTTTTCACGCAGATGGCTGTTTCTCTACCTCTTCCAAAACCTTAACCCCCGGTAGGTAAGAAAGACTCCAAGCCTTGAAAATAAGCATAACCTAAATCCCTTACTTTTGAATCCTGCTTTTCGGTTTTCATTGTTTTCTCACACTTGTTTCTCTTCTGACCCTCCAACCACCCTGAGGGGTAAGCAGAGCAAGCGTTGCTTCACCCTCACTTTTATAGATGAGCAAATGGGGGTACAGATTGAGTGACACGCCTGAGGCCATACAGCTCATTTGTGGCAGAGCTGGCGTTGAGCCCCAGTCTCAAAGCTGTGGTCACAGCCCCGTCCTCCCTGGCATGTCCCCAGGCAGGCCCCAGGCACGAGGAAGAAGGCAGGGTGCAGGGGTGAGTCCTTCCCTGCCGGGAGAGACCCGCAGCCCCCTCCGCCTCCTCCTCAGTGAATCAGGGAGTTCAGTGTCATGGTCCCCCAGGTTCTTCCCAACCTCAAGGCGCCTCCTTCAGAAAACTGCCCTGTACGCATTTCTCCTTCCCTCTTTGGGAAACGTGGATGGAAATGGAGGACAAAGCTGAAATCCGCACTGCAGAACCTCGGCGAAAACTGGGCATGCGGTGTAGGGACAGGCAGTAGGAGGATGACACAAAAAGACGCGTAGATGACGTGCAGGGTGACGCAGGTTGTCAAGGCAGTCCTCCGTGGCAGAGCAAGTCGTTCCTTGCCAGCCCGTTTCCACCCTCCATCCACCCTCCTTCCTTCCCCACTTCCCCAAATAGATGCAATGCACAATGCCTCTCTGAATGAGGGGCCTAACGTGAGCCAATCTTGAAAGGCTTCTTAGAGAACGCAGGGATGTGGCCGGGTTCTGGAAGCACAAGGGACACCATTACAGGAGATTCTCCACACATGCCGGGAGCTGGGCCTTGGACAGGAGGTGCAAAATGGCTCTGGGCCGCCACAGGGAAGGCTGCTCAGGTGGGGCTGCTTTGAAATGGGTTCAGTTGGGTAGAGATCAAGAAGAGCTGATACCCTGGACTGTAGCCCCAGCCGCAGCCCCAGCCCCAGGGACACGTCTCGCCCAGCTCTGGCCCTGAAAGGAAGACTTTCCATTCCCCTTCCCTGGAAACCCCCCTTACTTACGGGAAGCTGGGTGTTATCTTAAGGTCTGTAAACGGCCTGCCTGCTTTTCCAGCTGGAGCTGTTCATTCAGAACAATTAGCACGCAGTTTAGAGCTGGAATGGAGCATATGGCAGGGGTCCCCAGGAGCGAGTGTGTGGCAGCTCAGGAAGGAGGGGAGCGGCCTGGGGAAGGATGGGAGGGGGTCTCTGGATAGGGGAGGGCTCCCAGCCTGCTGCCTGGTTCAGGTACACCTGCTCTCGGTATCCGCCAGAACAGACGTGAGGGCTTGTGCAAATTCCTTTTACATCTTGGGTCGTGAATGCCTTCGATGCTCCTTAAACTGGCATTTTATGTCAAGAGACTCAAAAGCCCCCAGAGCCTGGAGAATGTCCTCCTCTGGAGAGCTTTAGGGCACATACTTAGGGGCAGAAGTGGGGATACTGAGGGACTCCGATCTGCCCCAGCACTCTTTGACATTCATCTGTTCCCTGAATATTGAATGAGGTCCTACGATGTGCCAGGTACTGGCCAAGGCATAAGAGATACATCTGTGAAGAAAACAAAGCAAAATCCCCACCCTCGCAAAGCTTCCATTCTAGTGCGGAATAGCAGACATAATATATAAGTCAAGTGTAATACATGCGTAAACTGCTGAGGGTGTTCGCAGGCATGTTGACCTTGGCAACCTACGAGATATGCACTGTGATTTCCTCTTTACGTGCAGGCATAGAGACCCCAAGGGTTTGTTAAAAAGCTCTGTTCCCAGAGCTAGGAAGTGGTGAAGCCTGGATTTAGACTCATCCAGCCCAATGTCTGTGGCACTCACCTTGCCTCAAGGTTAGACCAGACACCCAAAGCCACCTAAACAACCTCCAGATGATCTGAGCAGGTCACAGAGTCAGACTGGCTCAGAAGACCCAGAGAGCTGCCATCTGGCCTGAGCCAGAGGAAAAATGACCCCCGGAGATTCAGTGACCTCAGTAAGGTCATAGGCCGTTGTAGAGCTGGAACCTGGAAGGTCTGGCCTGCAGGTACCCTTTCTTTCTACTGACCATGCTCACCGGTCAGGTCTTCTCAGCAAGCCCACAAATGTGTTCTTAAAGAGAGCCAGGCTCCTGCCAACTCTCTGCATCCGCTCCTGCCTCGGGCACCATACACACCTCTCGAGCCTCCCCACCACACACCTGTCCTGGCTCAGAGGGACTCACGGTCTGCTGCGGGTGGGGAGTGGGGGGTGGGAAGGGAGCCTCCCGGGGTGGTGATTTGTGGGGATTTGACACCACCCGAGAAGGGGCTGCGGAACAGCATTGCCACCCCACCCCCAGCCCGAGTTTTAATGTGCTCAAAGGAATGGCTGTAAACAGGTGTTAGGTGTCTTGCAGGGTCAGGAGCTAAACAGCACTCTGTCTGGAAGAAAAATTGCAGTAACAGCATCGGGGGCGACTGCAAAGGTAGAGAGGAGGGAAGAGAAGAGGCAAACTGACCGTAATGCAGTGGTTACGAGGCTTAAATTGGAGCCCAGGGCAGGCAAAGAACAGAGCCATAAATCCAGCCTTCTGAAAGAATATTCTGGAGGTAGAAGACACAGGCTCACTTAAAATATGTCTGAGATGAGAACCAAAGATCGTTATTTTTGAGTAAGGATATAAAATGCTAAACACTGCCTTTATTAGTCCTTTCTAAAAGCCAGGTGTAAAATACTGCCATTCCCAAGATTGTGTTTTTCCTTTTTTTTTTTTTTTTTCCATTTAATGGCAGAAATTAAAATCTCCTTAAGCCATTAGCCGTCACTCCCCAAGGTGAGCCCCCAAAGCTGCTCTGCTAGGGAACCGTCCCCTCATCCGGAAGGTATGGTGGCCGCCCCACCGAGCCCGGGACCCCCTCCACACCCCTCCCTTGGCCCCCACTGGCACCAAATGCCTGCCTGGCAGCAGGTGGCTGAAAGGGCTGAAAAGTTTTATGGGTCTGCCCAAGTAGACCCTGTCTCCTGCCAGTTGCCGGTTTGGCTGGTTGCCCCCCACTCCCAACCACCCAACACGAAAGATACTCAGTCCGCTGGCGCGCTGCCGGGCGGCCCCCCCAGTGGGAGCAGCTCTGGGGGGGGTCAGCCTTAGGGGCCATCAAATGGCCCTTGTGCTCCCAGGGCCACTTCTCCGCCGCCCGGCTTGCTTTCCTCCTCCCCACTCTGCCTTTATTTCTTCCCTCTTTTCTTTTCTTTCCATCAAAGGCTGATGCTACCAGAGAAAAAGTTCATAAAAATGTTATGTCCACCATAAAACCCCTAATGTGGCATTCTGCATGATCCATGCATTAACATTAACATTTCCCAGACAGTTATTGTGAGATAATGGTCCCAGCTATAATTCAGCGGCAACGTTCCTTCGAGCAAATGTTATGGAGGAATAAATGACTCGCCGAGCGCGCTGCTGCAGTGGGGGCAGGGAGAGGGGAGCGGCTGGGGAATGCAGACCCTGGACCTCAGAGCCCCCCCTGCACCACCCCACAGGCTCCCTGTGGACCGGGAGGACACGCCCCTCTGCACCCTGTTTCTGCTTCACACAAATCCTCTCTTCTCGGTACCATGTTGGGAGGAGAGACCAAGGAGAAGGCTTCAAGTCATCAGGGTCAGAGACAGAGCTGAGGGGGTTAGGAGGGGCTTGGGCATTGTGATCCGCCTCCTCCTCCCTGTCCATCCCTCCCCTGGGGGCCCAGCACACTTCCTGCTCACCTCTGATAAAGCTCGCATCCCCCTGTATGCGTGTTACTCGCTCTTACTCGCTCACGTGGCTGTGTCCCCTGCTATAACCGTGCTCTTCTTAGGAACGGTACGTACATCTTTGTCTTTTGGGTGACCTAGTCCAAAGCAAATGTTCAATAAATGTTGGTTAAAAGTAAGGGTGCATGGATGGACAGACAGACGGAGGGATGGATGGGTGGTTGGAGGAGCGACGACAACAGAAAAAAATCCAGAAATGAAAGCAGACCATAGGATGAACAGGGTTTGACAATGGTGATACAGGAAAATACCTCAAGACAACATTTACTGAATAGAATCGTAAGGGTGTGGACTTGGGGATCTGTACTCACTTCACTCTTCAGGAACGTGAGGCCTACAGGATCTGCTGTCCAAGTCAAGGCCAGAACTCGGGACCATGAGGGCAGTGCTCTAATAGCCACCACGTTGCCACTAATGCGAGACTAATAATATGCAAAAGGCACCTATTTTACCCTCCAGGAACTTGCTTCCTGATGAAGGAGGCATACCAGGCACAAATATCACTCCACATACTTCAAGGCAGAACACAGTGAGTGCTCCAGTGGGAAATGACTTCAATTTAGAAACTAAAAGGTTATGCAAAGGATAGGCCTTGAAGGATGAGCAAGACCAGAAAAGGCAAACCCGAAGGGAGGGAGGACAGTTGAGAAGACAGAGCCTTGTGAGCAAAGACCCAGGGAGGGCTGGAAACAAGAATCCCTCACAGATACCTAATTTGTATCAATGGGTGTTGAGTGTATGGTCCAGGGAGACCATTTGGCTATTGGGTTGGCCTTCCTTGGAATGTGCTCCCTAACTGCTTCTTGCTCTCCCCTTCTGACAAGTTATCAGCTTGTCATCATGCACTTGGCCATGGTGGTCAGCTCTCTGGCTTGTGCCTGGGCTGGGCCTTGCTAGCTTCACTGGCCTTCTGAGCTCCAGAGGCGGCAGTCACACCATTGCCTTCCCTTCCCACCTCTGCCTAGTTCTGCTCACGCCCCAGAGGAAGATGAAGATGGAGCCACACTCCTCCCAGAAATGTTGGAGGGGGTGGGGGTGGGGACAGGGAATCTCTGTGAGAAGCACAGGGGAAAATGTTGGCTCTTTTCCAAATGCCACATGTCACGACCGCGCTCATCTCTCCCAAGAGTAATTCCCCAGAACGCAGGACCAGATTTATGACGCTGGCCAAGGAGATGATGACCTCCACGATGTATTGGAAGGACCCTGGAGAGGCTTTGCCCCAATCAGAAACACCTTCCTCACTCAGGGGTCTCATCATGTCCTAAGCCGGAAGGGGTCATAGAGGTCAACTGGTTTAACCTGCCATGATATGAAGGCATTTCCAGTACACAGGCTTTCACTGTCCTCCTGATAGCTCCTGGTGGAGGCAGCTGCTCTGCTCTGCTCTGCTCTGCTCTGGGGCAGCTCTCCCAGTAGGACACAAAGGGGAACTATGTCTCTGTCACTTCCACCTTCCTGTCCTAGTTCTGCTCTGGACAGCAGAGTGTAAGAGCAATAGCTCTTCTGTGTCATAGCACTTTATTTATTTTTTTTCAATTTATTTATTCATGAGAGACAGAGAGAGACAGAGACATTGGCAGAGGGAGAAGCAGGCTCCTTGCAGGGTGCCTGAGGTGGGACTCGATCCCCAGACCCCGAAATCATGCCCTGATCCAAAGGCAGACGCTCAACTGCTAAGCCACCCAGGCATCCCTGTCATAGCACTTTAAACATTGAGGACAATGCTCATGCCTCTCTCTGGGTCTTCTGTGCTGCGGGTAGATACCTTTTATGCTAGCCTAGCTCCCTGATGCACTCATAGTCTCAGTGTTCCTCTGATAAAGTAAGTAAGCGTGACCCTCCAGCACGGTCTAAACCATCGCCACCTTCACCTGGACTTGTAGGAATGCAGCCTTAGATTGCAATTGCAATTACATTTTTTTTTTTTTTTGGCAGCCACGCCACAACACTGGTACCTATGGAATGTTCAACCAAACTTCCCTCTTTGTTATTCCCATGCAGTGGCTTTAAGCTCCAACCCCCTCACTTGTACACCTTGCCGTTTCCTCAAGCAGTATAACTTTATATTTTCCTTTCTTCAGCATCATCTCCTTGCTTTCAGCCTGTGTCTCCTGCCTCATGAGCTCGATCTTAATTCTGTCTGGAAACACATTAACTACCCCTCCCAGTGTGTAGAATAAGCAAACCTTCTACAACATCATGCAGATCTCACTGGCAAAGACACTCAGTGGCACAGAGCCAGTCACTCCCACCACACTGGCATCGGCTGGCCACTACTGATGAGGGATGATCACAATCTCGCTAAAAGTTCACCTACCTATTCTCTCATCCAACTTACTCCTCAGATCAATCTATGTATTTTTTTAAAGACTTTATTTATTTATTTATTTATTTGAGAGAGTGAGCATGTGAGAGAGCACAAGAAATGGAGAGAGAGAAGCAGGCTGCCCATCGACTAGGGAGCCCGATGCAGGCTCGATCCCAGGACCCTGGGATCATGACCTGAGCTGAAGGCAGATACTTAACTGACTAAGCCACCCAGGTGCCCCAGACCAGCCTATCTTACCCAGAAGGATATCATGGAAGGTGCCATCATGTATCTTGCTGAAATCAACATACTTCTCAGAATTTTCCTTGTCTGCCAACCTAGGATTTCTGCTTTTTTTTTTTTTTTTTTTTTTTTTCACAAAGGGCAATCAAGTTAAACATGATCGGTTTTCAGTGGAGCTATTCTGATTCTTGGTCATCACTTCTTTCTTTCATAATTAATTCAATTTAGAATTTTTGTTAGCAATTCATATTGAATTTACAGTTATGTGGCTTCCAGAATCTATTAGCCACTTTGTGAAAAGATAGATGACTTTTGCATGTTTCCATCTCTTAAAAAACAAACAAAAAACCCCCAAAATATTTCTTTTCATCAGTTCACAGACAGCTAACCATGGCTCAGCAGTCCTCTCCTTAAGTTCCTTCCATGCTCTGAGGTGTGATTTGCTGGTGTCCTTGGCCTTGACTTTACTTAACACCATAAGCTGCTCGATTACCATCTCCTCACCTATCTCAAACTTGAACCTTTTAGAAATCATTTTTCTGTTTTGATGATTGTTGTCCTTGAAGATAACAAAGCAAAGTGGGAGTTAAATTGTTTGCTTTCCTTTTGCTATCTGGTAACCTCATATGTCTGCCCGGACCGTAGCTACTCACTCTCTGATTTTTTTTTCTCTTCCGTTTTGCTTCAAGTATTGCTTTTTAAGAGAGAAAAGAGAGGGGAACTGTGGGGGATGGGGTGTTTTCAGACACCAGTGCATTCTGGGCTTTGGCCTTCCTAGCACACTTCTAACAGGTGCGGGCTACTCTTTTGTTGCTTCTTGTTTATAAGCCCCTCCTTTCATCTTTTGCACATGTGCTTTTAAATCATCCTCAAGCTCAGATTTGAGAATGAGGACAAAAGATGAGATGTCTGTGACATTTCACATTCACCATTAGAAAGACATGGATTAACTCTACCTTCTTTTACCAGCCCTCCTTAGAAATATAATTAGCAATGCAATTCAACCCAACCAATATGTTTGGATCACCTCGTATGCCCAAGGCACAGTTCCAGATACTGTGAGTGATACAGAAGTGAACAAGAATTGTCCCCGCCTCAGACACGGTGGAGGAGGCAGACACATAAATTACCGTCGCCCTAACTGGGATGAGACAAAGTTGGCAGCGCTTGGAGATACAAAGTGCTGTGAGAGCCCAAAGGGAGGAGAGACCATTTCTGCCCGGGGAAGATCCAGGAAAGATTCTTGCAGAAGGTAGCATTTGAAATGGTCGTGGAAGGCTGGGTAGACTATCAGAAGTCAGAGATGCAAAGAATGCTATAAATTCCTCAGCAAAGCACAAAGGTAAAGCTGCAAGATGGTGCTTGGAGAACAGCAGATGACTTTGCATGGCTAGACCATCTGGTGGACTGGGTGGGGGTAGAGCACAGCCCCAGACACTCATTCCCAGCTTTCTGCTCTGCCCCCAGTGTCCCCTCAAAACCCCGAGCCCCACGTACCCTCAAATGAGCCCATCGGCTTAGTCTTCCAAGCATGTTTTTCCCCTGCGATCCTTTATTTCAGTCATCACCGTCCTCCCAGTAAGTTGAACACTGAACTTAGAATCAAAAGATCTGACCTAGAATCTAGGATCCAGCGCTTAGACCGGACAAGTCTCTTAATCCCTCTGAGCCTCTGTTTCTTCGTCTGTGAAATGAGGAACAGCGTCTAACTTCCATCCTCACAAAGGGGAGTCCTGAGGCTCAAATGAGAAATGGGGCAGCAGCTGCTTTGTAAGGGGTCGAGCACTGGGTACGGCAAAGAACGATGTCGATATGATGACTCTGGCCCCCAGACAGGTGCACCGTGTGGTAAGTTCTCTCGGAGGGACCAGAGGTGCCGGTGGACAGTGCCTGATGCCGCTGTTTCCCACAAGCCTCTGGGAGGGAACCGGGAGAAGCCCAGAGGCCAAGGGAGAGATGTTGATAAGGTCATTTGGAGGTTTGGGTTGGGGTTGAAGCCAACCCTGTTTTGAGACTCCTCCAAGCCATCGGGGTTCTCACTGAGTGCCAGGTGCTGGGGAGTCACCCCACCTTGCCCCGGGAGGGCAGGCTGCGAGGTGAATCTGGAATGTTTCAGGGAACTTCCCCGCAAGCCTCCTCATGCAGAAAGGTGGTGTGCGTGGGACGCAGGGAAGGCAGGAGGGGAAAGTGCAGTAGGTCTCAGATAACAGCTGGTGCCAACACATCTGTGCCGTCCTCCCTCCCTCCCACTGTGCGCCATCCACCGCAGGCCCTGTGAGCACAGAAGTGACAAAGCCACTATGTCTGGCCTGAGAGGACACCATGGGACATGCCAGTGCTTACAACCTACACGGCCAGTGGCATAAAAGAGGTGAGCTGAGTCACAGGAGGGCAGAGGGGGAAGCATCCTGCCAGAGAGGTAAGGAGGCTCAGAGGCAGCTTCGAGGGACAGAGAGCCCTGAGCCGAATCTTTAGTTACGTACAGTGGTCCGAGCAGATGGGGCAAGAAGGGGTCTTCCAGGAAGACAGAAGAGCAGATGCAAAAGTGCAGAGGCCCAAGAAATCATCCAATTCCTCCAAGACGCTGGAGCCCATGGTGAGGTGACAGGAGGAAGCCACAGGTTGAGGGGCAGTGGGGGGCATAGAGGGTAGGGATGGGAAGGAGGGGGTCTCTAAAGCACATTTAGGAAGAAACCTCAACACGTCTTAGGAAGTAGAAAGTGAGAAGCAGGGAGGAAGGGAAAAGAAAAGTGGAGGCGCCTCCAAGTCTCATTCTTTTTTTTTTTTTTCAAAGATCTTATTTATTTATTCATGAGAGACAGAGAGAGAGGCAGAGACACAGGCAGAGGGAGAAGAAGGTTCCATGCAGGGAGCCCGATGCGGGACTCGGTCCCGGGACTCCAGGATCACGCCCTGGGTTGAGGCAGGTACTTAACCGCTGCGCCATCCAGGCGTCCCTCCAAGTTTCATTCTTGAGCGCCTGCCGCAGTGATGGTACCGTTCACCCGAAATGAAGAACATTCGAGAACCCGACGTGGGGAAGCGGGCAGAATGGAGATAATGGAGTTGATAGCTGGGCGAGGTTGATTTTGGGGGACTGCGGGATGTCTGGGCAACATCCCACCTCAATCCATCCTGCGCTGAAAACCCCTGTCCCAAGTAGAATTCCTTTTGTCTCTTAACTGAATTAGTAGCACTTTGTGGGGAGAGCCTTGCCCTACTCATCTTCGCATCCCGCACGGTGTCCCTGCATCCTCACAGACCCGGGGCTGGAGAGCATTCTAGACTTGCTGATTATGGACCATTTCGTTGCCTTCTCTGGCCTTAGTTTCTAATGTGCTTGATAATAATAGATAATAATAAATAATAATAGACAGCATTGGGGAGACGCACACCTGCCCTTGACACAGACGCCCCCGTGGGAAGCCGGGCCCCTACCAGCTGGGTGACAGTGACCGCGCTGCTTGACCCTGCGAGGCTGCGCCGTTGAAGTCGGCAGCCACCAGCCACATGTGTCTATTTAAATTAGAATGAAATGAAATGAAATTATAAACATTCAGTTACCCAGTCACAGCAGCCACAGTTCAAGTGCTTAATAGCCACATGGTGTCTACGATATTGGAGAGCTCAGAGGACATTTCCCAGCAGAAAGTTCTGTTGGACTGTGCTGGGCTGGAACGCAGGTATATAAGCGCCTACCCCACAGGGTCAGTGAGGGTCGGTGAGATCATGCGTGTGGTGTGTGTCCCACACTGGGGACAATGGCCGGCACACAGGAACCGGCAATAAACACCAGCCCTTCTGCTGCTGAATGAACTAGAAGAGATCACGGAGGCTTAGGGCAGCAGCACTGAGAAGCCCCTCAGGGCACGAATCCCAAGAAGATGCCAAGAAGATGCCAAGATGATGGACCCTGACCTTAGGGAGGATATGTAGATTCAGGCTGGGAGAGTCGAAGGGGCCTCTCAATGTGCTGTTTGAGCATTTGGGGTTGATGCCTCCAGAAAGAGGCATTTTAAGGACTTAAGTGACACTAAGATGATCTCAGAAAAACTCAGGGGCTGTGTCCCGCTGTGACATCTCTTGTGGATCTGGGTTTGGATCCTGCTCCGGGTCCCACAGGGATGGACTGGGACCTGGGAGTGAGGAGGGGAGTGGGGAGCCCTTGCTCACAAGTCTGTCTGGTGGTAATAGCAGGAAAGGCACTGAGCCTGTCCAGATGGCCTGGCGATTTCTCTTCCTGAGATCATGCTGTGTCTCTGCATGCTTTTGCCCCCCTTGTGTGCCCTCCTGCGTGTTGGGAGCCAAATGAGCAGGACCTGTCACTGATCTGGAATCAGCAGGGAGGGGAAGGGGCTGATGCAGGAGGCCTGGCCAGAGGGAGCTGGTGGCTTTGTGCTGGGGTTCCCTGGGAGCTGCTCTGCTGGATGCGGGGAGCCGGGAAGGCAGCTGGGAACAGAGGAGGCAGGGCTGAGAGGCTCCCCCTCCTCAGGGGCCATCCTAGGGAACCAGCCTGGGCTAGAGGCAGAGAAATTCTGATAAAGATTCCCTGTGGTCCACCAGCCCAGCGGATAGCCCTGGCTGGGGGTCTCAGACAGACTCTGGAGAAGAATGTTCAATTTGGGTTGGGAAGAAGGAGCAGGGTGAGGGAATTTTGGTGGAAAGCCCCAAGCAGGGCTGGGCTCTGGCCTGGGCAAGCGCTCTCATTCATCCTAGGTGTGCCTGGGGAATCCTGCCCCTCTGGTCTTCCCTCTGGTCGAGGGGCTGGACCAGGTCACCACCAAACCCCCTCCAGCCCTCGTTCCTACCACAGTGTGTGGAGAGTGGAGAGGAAGGGTGGGGTGGGGTGTCGCTTTCCTTTCTGGGGGCTGAAACCCGCTCAGAGACTGGAGGTTGGCTCATCTGCAGCCCTCCCCCTCCCCACCTCCTACTCTCTCTCCTCCCTAGTAGGATGGATTGAGGCAGTGTAGAGAAATCCGAATAACTAATCAGAGTCCTCATTAACCCCCTGCCGGGATGCTCAAACATTCACTTTGCTGTTTGTGAAGCAGAAAAAAAACCTCTCCCTGCATTAAAATTGATGCGTTATTAATCCCTGTGCTCCCGACCTGGTGGGCTACTGCCCCATCCTGCCCAGGGGCTTCAGTTGCTACCTTGGACCACTTGCATTTTCTATTATTGACTGGCCCAGCACAAAGGCCTCACTTCACAGGGAGCGGGCCTGGTGCCAGCACCGAGGCAGCTGCTTTGTTTTCTCCCTGGCCGGGTGGGGCCCCTCTGCTTAGCCCCACCCCAGGGTACAAGTGCCGGGCTGCCCCTGGCGCCCCTGGGGTGGGGGACGGTGAGTAAATGCCTCTCTCTCCAGACCCCAGAAGGCATAGTGACCTGCTCTATGCTAGAAATGAGCCGGCCCATGGAGGAGCAGCTTCTTAGTCCAGTGGTGGGCAGGGCTTTGAAGGCCTCAGCATTTGTCTGGCCCAAGAGCTGACCCTGTCTGCACACCTGGGACCACAGAGCCCTCATGGCCTCCCCGGCACTACCCCACACCCAGGCCTTAAAGCTGTTCTCTGGCTCTCTACCCCAGTCACTGCCACATTGCACACCATCCAGATAAGGACAGGGTCCACAGATATTCATTGTGTGCTGGTCCTTGGTGAGACATGCAAAGTCACTTAAGGCACAGTCCCTAACCTCAAGAAGATTGCCTTGTAGTGGGGTCAAGATGTCCTTAGGCATAAAGAATACTATAGAACAGCAAGGGAAGGAGGTGGGGGAAGGAGGAAGGGAGAGAGGGGGACGGAGGGAAGGAGGGAGGGAATTATGGAGTAGAGAAGACCCCCTCTGGGTTCTCTTTGAGCCTAAGATGCTGTGGGCAGGAGCACGTCAAAAACAGGACCTACTACAAATTCGTCATTCCCATCTGGTTGGTCCTGGCCCAGCCTCCTTTCCTGGTTATTGATCAGCCCTCTATGGGTCTGTCCACATCTGTTGCCTGTCTTATCCTGTGAACTCACAGCCACCGCCTCGGCCTGTGTAAACTCCATTATGTGGCCTTCTGTGCAATAGGTCCCTAGAGACAGCTTTGTTAGGAGAAGGAGGAGAAAGAGCTGAAAGTAGAGGATGAGAAGAATTTAATGCATAGCTCTTATTTCCAATCACTTTTGTTCACTACACTGAGAAATGATCAGAGGTCACCTTCCTGATCTTTGACTTGGGCTGGTGCAGAGGATCATTCCACTGACATTTTGGAGCACTACTAGGTGCTAGGGATTCAAGGTGGGCAAGACAAACAGGGGTCTCGGTCCACGTGGAATTTACAGCCCAGTGCCTTATAGCCTAGACAGTGCTCAAATAATCATAAATGAATGTATAATTATAAACTGAATCAAGTACTCAAACTGGATTAAGAAATGCAATGTACAAAGGATCCTCACCTGCCCCAAGAGTTCAGTATAGCTCCCCTGAGGAAGTAGCTTGAGCTGAGTTGTGAAAGTGAAGCAGGCTTAGTTACTAGTTGAAAGTGGACAAGAAAAGAGCATCTTCCAGGAAGGTAGGACGGCTTGTGCAAAGATCCTGTGGTCAGAAGAAGCATATTCTATTTGAGGGACCAAAGGCCTGGGTGGCTGGAAAGCAAAGAGCAAGGTGGATGAAGCAGGTGAGGTCAGCTGGGCCAAAACACACCCAAACTTCTAGGCTAAGGACAGATCTCAAGAGCAACGGGAAACCAGTAATGTGTTTGGAACTGTGGAGAAGAGGGGGAGGGAATAGAATGGATTTACACTTCAAAAAGATCTCCCTGGCTGTTTAGTAGAGAACAGATGGGAGAGTATCAATATGTTAAATGGGTCATCTTCATTTTTTCATTTCTTGTCGTTTCCTAGCTCCCGCTTCTATGGACTTCAGCTAGGAAGTCCATAGAATATGCTGGAGCTTTATGAAGGGAGAGGTATATCTAAATTCTGAACACCCAGTATTCAGCCTCAGCCGAAAACCCACAGAAATAAGCTATCATCCTTGAAGTGGTGCCCCTCCTTTGTTCTGGCCATTGCAAGACCAGCATTCTGGTGCATATGGCGGCCCCAAGCCATCCTGAGAGATGGGAAAGCAGCTGAGCCATGGATTGGCAGAGCTGGGAAGAGGAAGGTCGGGGGCTGCAGGGGGGCCAGGGAAGCAGAAAGGTGGGAGTCCCTGGGAGGGGATCAGGCACTGTCATGGCCTCTTGTTCTGAGTGTGCCTGCACAGTGACACAAGTGTGCACCCTCCGCTGGCTGCAGGTGCCTCTCTATTTGGCTAATGGCTCCTCTGTCCTTGGTTGTTCCAGCTTGCTGCTCTTAAAGAAACTGCTTTTGTTTCATTCAGGACCAGAGCCCTTCCTTTTTTCATTTTAGCAATCATTAATTGATCATAGCTTATATATATGGATACTCTCAGGGTCAACATCCACCCCCCACCCCAGCCACAGACACACACACACACACACACACACACACATACACACACACACACTCTGTCTTTGTCATTGAGCATTCTGGCTTTTGTGGGAGTTAGATATATAAACAGTTGACCCTTAGAAGGCAGAATAAACAAAGCGCTGAGTGTAGGGCCACCCGATGACCCCATTTGCTTGGGACGGTCTCAGTTGAAAGCTGTAATTTCTGTGTAATTATTAGTCGTGGTCTCATCCATTCTCAAAATTGTCCCAGTTTGGGTGATAAATTATGTGTGGTCATCCTAACAACATGTCGTGGCTATACACAGGTGTGAGCAATATTTAAATGGGAATTGAGGAGACATCACAGAGCAAATAATATATAAGGGGTGTCCTTGTAGAATGAGCCACATTTCACTACTGGAACAGGGAAATGGAGCATCCCAGTCTTGGGGAGTAGAACCAGCAAGAGCCTGGAGCCATCTATGAATAGGGTCTGCATAGTAGAGGATGAGCACAGTTTACCCATAACCTAGACCAGGACCAAGGAACTTTTCATGAAATGTTTCAACCAGTAAATATTCCAGGTGTTGTGTTGCGACTGCTCAACTCTCCCACTCTTTAGGAAAGCAGCCATGGACAATAGTGAAGAAATGGGTGTGGCTATGTTCCAATAAAACTTTATTTGCAAAAACAAACAGCCTCAGGATCTGGTGTGAGTATAGTTTGCCATTCCCCGACTTGAAGGAGACGTGAGAGATAAGCCAGGGGATTGAGGTAGGAGCCATATCACAAAAGGTCTCAACTACCTGACCGGGTTTGTTTTTTTTTTTAAGATTTTATTTATTCATTCATGAGAGACAGAGAGAGAGAGAGGCAGAGGGAGAAAGTAGGCTCCATGCATGGAGCCTGACGTGGGACTCGATCCTGGGTCTCCAAGATCTGGCCCTGGGCTGAGGGTGGCGCTAAACCACTGAGCCACCCAGGCTGCCAATATCTTTTTTAATAATAAGATTTTTGAGGGTGCCTGGGTGGATCAGTCAGTTAAGCATCTGCCTTCAGCTCAGGTCTTGATCCTGGGGACCTGGAATCTAGTCCTGCATTGGGTTCCTTGCTCAGCAGGCAATCTGCTTCTCCCTCTACTCCTATCCCCCGCTCATGCACTCTCTCTCTCTCTCTCTCTCTCATTCTCTCTCTCCCTCTCTCAAACCTAAAAAAAGATAAAATAAGGTTTTTTGAGCATAGGAATAGATCATCTAAGGTCTTAGGGTTTACTGTCAGGGTTCGGAAGGCATTGGAGGAAAGCAGGGAGCAACAGTGAGGAAAGCAGACTCTAGGCACCCCCCTTGGAGGCAGATCTGTGAGCCAGAGTGCTGGGGTGCCCTGGAGAACACTGACTCCATCATACAGAGTCTTCCCTTTGTTTCATAGTTCCCTCCCATTCCCTACCCTCAGGGGGGTCACGCTCTGTTGGGCAGACACAGTGATAAGGTGCCACCCTCTCCTTTCCCTTGCAGTGAAAGGAAATAGTGACCATCTTCTCCTCCCTTCCCCCACCAGGGCAGGGCTGCTGATTGTGGCAGGGGCAGCTTAGCTCCCAGAACTCCCCATGGACTCTGGTGCCTTCACAGTTTAATTATTGCAGTGGACCTTTGGCTGTGGAGCTGGAAGGGGGAGCAGTTGGCCATCTGCCATCAGCAGTATGCCCCCAAGCCCTCCAAACTGCCAGGCTTTCTTTCCCATGAATATCCCAGTGGAATAGCTTGAGATTCCCTCCCACGCTGTGGGAAATCCAGCTTCCCCCAAGGTCCAAGGGAGGAAGGGTGTTTGGATTCTCCTGGTCATGTCTTTCTTCAAGGTTCTGCTCCAGGAATAAGTCCTGCTCCCCTTTCCTTCTCTGTCTTGCTTGTGAGGCCTCTTTGGACTTATCCTCACAGCTTCCTCATTCTGGGGCACGGCCCTTTCTCTTTCTCCCCAGCACAGAGTGCAGAGCTGTCTCCTGTGCATTCTTACTAATCATGTGGGAGCTAGGCCTGCGGGGACTTACTCACCTCAGGCATTTGGGGGGGCACCAAAAACTCAGGTAGAAATGCTATTTTAATAAAAAATTTGGGGGGGCAGCGCTGCATGCAGCCTGGGGTGTGATCCTGGAGACCAGGGATCGAGGAAGGATGGCTCCTTCCTGCATGGAGCCTGCTTCTCCCTCTGCCTATGTCTCTGCCTCTCTCTCTCTCTCTCTCTCTCTTTGTGTGTCTCTATGAATAAACAAAATCCTTAAAAAAAAAAAGAAATTTTTAATCAAAACCAATGACAAAAAAAAAAAAAAACAAAAACAATGACAAAAACACATGATAAACAAAACACCAGACTTAAAGGAGAGCAGAATCAGGTTTCCCTGATTCTTCTTCTGCCTTGCATGATAATATGGCTAGGCAGCACATTTTTGTTGATCCAGTTTTTATCTCTGTTACTGAGCTTTCTGACACTCCCTTGGCCTCACTCACCTAGTCCTGGAGACCTGAGGAGAGGCCAGAGTGGGGCAATGGCACAGGGCAGTAGTTAGTTAAGCTTCACAGGTGAGGCACCTTCTTCAGATCCCTCTCCTATCTGTTCCTTTTTCTCCTGCACAGTCTGCCCTGCCACCTTCTTGCTGGGACCTGTTTTCCCAAAGAACAATATCTTCTTTCTGCTGTCTTCTGCTGAGACTCACACTTCTCCATCTTTGAGGCCCTGGCTTTATTTCCCTGGGAAGTTCGTGGGGGGAACTTTAAGTTCCTCTACTCTACTCTCTTCCCTTTACCTTTTCTTCTTTGCCCTTAGTATCTGACACTGTATATTTTATTTATATGTCTTGTTATCATCTGTCCACTACTCCCATCTCTACCCTCCCCCAACCAATATGTAAGCCCTATGAATGCTGAGACTTTTATCTTTGTGTGTGTGTGTAAACAATTGTGAGCAGTTCCTAGCACATAGCAGGCACTCAATAAACATTTGTTGAATGAGCAAATAACAGTCGAGTTCCCTTTTCTTTGATCTTTCCCCTCTCAGAGTAGGCCCTTCTTTAGTAGCCAAAGGATGATTAAATCATTTTCCTAAATGAAAGAACATCTGCCCTGGACCTCCATCCTAAGCCATGCAAAAATGAAGCAGGAGCTTTTACAATCACAGTTGTTATTTAACCAGTCCAAGGTAGGCAATAGAAAAAATATTTTCCAGACCAAATTCCAGGGTTTTCAAGGTATGTTGTGCATTTTTTCCCCTTTGAATAGGGAGTGATGTTCAAGAGAAGAAATTCAATTCTGTGTAAGGTGAATCAGGACTGATTCTTTTTGCAGCCTTGGCCAAGACACTTTAAGTCTTAGTTTGATTATTCTATCTGTAAAATGGGTGCGTTGCTTTTAGCACTATCAACGTCACAAAGGTACTGTGAATTCAAGCAAAAAGCTAACAGATGTGGCTGGATATGCTTTGGGATGTATAAATCACCGTGCATGTACAGAGGTGTATGAAATTTCACTAACACTTGGCCAAGGCAGAGCAAGGGGCCTTCTGATGAGACCCTGGCAGAAACAACAATCTGCTCCTAACTTTCTCACTCTAAAGATAGAGAAGCTGAGGCCCAGGCAGTGATGTGCCCGGGGTCACATGCAGAGCTAATACAGGAGCATTATGGATAGAAGCCAGGTGTGTGGCTCCAGATGCAGTTTCTGGCCTCTCTGTGTATCTCAGTTGCCAATTCCATCAGAACAGGGATCCTGGACTCTGCTCTGAACCCAGGTCAAAATCACCATGGATGGAAGAGAATTTCTGACTTTCAGATATCCTTGTGAATCCCAACCCTTCACAAACAGCCTAGGGAGGGAAGCATTTTAAATAAAATCCTTTTACCATCCCTTCCATTTCTGAGATTCATTTCTGAGTGGCATCTGAATGAGAATTTTACAGACATTTCATTTCTCGTCCTTGTTATCATTCCTTTGCTGTCCTCCAGGAGCAGGTTATGACTGCAACCACTGTGAGACCCAAGGTGTAAATCTCCTGGAGTGGGAACTTACACCTTGGGTGGCAGGTCAGTAGGTTGGCAGGATCTCCACACGCAGCATGATCATTGCAGGAGGGAACAGGGCCCTGAGAAGGGCAGGGAGGCACAGAGATTAATTTTTTCAGTGTCATTCTTCCTGTGCATTCCTTAATGACTGAAATTTACATGTGGGGGGGGGGGAATCCCGATTTTCCCTGGAAGGCCTGAAAGGGAAAGCCGGAGCCATCAGACTGTCTTGCCAGTGGGTGTGTCCACTTGCAAGGGCTCTGTATTGATCTGACTGGGAATCTTTTGACTTTTTACAGGGTGTGTGGCTGTGATCATGACTGTGAACTGGAGTTTGTGCCTTTGTGGGTCTGTGACCATGTCTCTGGGATTGTGTGTTTGTGTGTGTGTGTTTTGTCATCATTCCTGTCTTTGTGACCATGTGCAGCTCAATGTGTATATCTTTAAGAAAAATTATTTCTCATTTCCTGCATAAATTACTCCATGTAAAAGGCCATCCAGAGCTCAGTTCCTAGCATCTTTTTTCAATAAAGCAATATTATCACAGCCTAGTCCCAAAACTAGTCCCAGGAGAGGCTTTTCCTAGATTCTTTGTCAAACAAAATGTCAGCGACTCACCAAATGATGAGAAGAAGAATTCTTCTTGTTTATTTCCCAAGTGAGGCAGACCTGAAGCAGCTCAGCCTCTTTGCATCCTTTCCCTGGCTAGGCAGACAGCAGGCAGGTGGGCAGGTGCACAGGGGTGCTGAGGAGCTCACCGTGAAACCCTTGGACTCTGCCTTTTCACTTCACTCCTTACCCAGCTTTGTGACTTCAGGCAAGTCACAAAGTCACTTTTCTAACCTCAGTTCCCCTTTTTAAAAACAGGACGAATAATACCTACTTTATAGGGCTGTTGCAGGAATTAAATAATAAATGGGATAACATAGCTCTTGATAAAGGACATTAGGATGTTGTGTGTACATATCCTCTGCTGAATGTGTATATTTATTTATTCCTTTATTTAACAAATATTTATTGAACATCCGATACGTCCAAAATACGTTTGGGGCTCTGCAGATATATACAGGCTTGAGACTGAGTTTAGGATGATATAATCTAGTGGGGTAGACAGAGTGGCAAACAGACAATCACAATCTGGTGGGATAAGTGCTAAAAGAATAGGATGTTCTAAGTCACTAGAACCATCCTTGAGGCAGCCATGTGGAGGATGGAGTAGGCAACAGAGAGACCCATGAGGAGGCTATTGCAGAGCTAAGGTGCAGCAAAGGAGCTAGAGAGAAAAATATAGTTCATTCTATGTGGGGACAAAAATGAATGGTTAGCTTGTGCCAGAGTACACTTATTTCGTGCTTCTGGTGAGAGCTTTCAGGGCTGGGAAGGCTGTCTGGGAACCAGGGCCATCCAGCAGCCTGGCTGGAGGAGGGAGCAGGGGCTCACTGGCTGGAGGGTCTGACCCCTGGGGAGAGGAATGGCAGAGCTGTAGGCTGTGAAGAGGCTTAGCCCAGCACAAAGGGGGGATGGAGACAGTCGGAGCTTTTCAGAGATTTTCAAAATGCTTCCAATGGATCTGAAGTTTTCTCCAAGAAAGGAAATCCTGCTGGAAAAGTTAAGTGCCTTCTCCAAAGTCAGGGCTGGTCTTAGCTGTGCTTAAAGGGACATTTGCTCTCCATGCTGGAGTCCCGATCACCAATCTCTCCTTTATGTCTGGTGAGATTCTGCCCAGGTCTCTTGAGTGCCTTTGGAATTCCTGTCCATCCATTCATTACCTCATTTAATAAATACACATCGAGCCTGCTGGTAGGCCAGAGCTGGAAGCACAGATGTGAGGAACATGTCGCCCAGGAAGCTCAGAGTTTACTGGAAGGGACGCCTATAGGAATACATAACAAACAGTAACTTAGTGAGATACAGCCTGGAGTCCATGGCTAAGAACTTTGGACTTTATCTTATAAGAGATATGGCCCCAGTTATTAGGGGAGAAGAAAGGAGGGCATGACATACCCCATGTGTAGTAGGGTGGCATAGAGAGAAAATGTTACAGCACTGAATCTGGAAGGAGGAGTAGGATTTGGCCAAACAAGACCTAAGCAAACTGTCATTACCGTCATTGTCGTTAATGATGTTGGTCACCATTTACAGAAGGCTAGTCTGCGCCAGGGCTGAGTACTTTACCGTCTGCTAAGCACAGCACCTGTGTGTTGTAATACCATAAAATCCTAATAAACAATTTGTGAGTTAGCTATTATTGTTTGCATTTTACAGGAATAGGGAAACCAAGACTTACAGAAGTCACACAGCTGGGAGGAGGGAGCTCCAGGATTTGAATCCAACTTTGTCTGGCTTCAAAGCCTCTTCTGCTCTGCTGGACTATCCCTCCACATTCACTTATTAATATTAGTGCAGGAGTCCTCTGAAATAACCCAGAGTTTGGTCAAAAGCTCTTCCTTCAGAGACACATTGAAATATAGAGAATTGGAATGCCTTTGGCAAAAAGTAATGATGACTAAATAGCAAACTTTCAACTGTACTGATTAAGCATTCATCTGGATTAGTATTTTCCGGTAGCGGTCCCTCTTCATGTGACAGGAATGATTCTTTCAATGGTCTACAGGGACACGGTACTAAGCAAGGTATGTGTAGCGGGCATAAAAGAAATAAAAGACACAGATCTTGTCCTCAAAGATGTATGATGCCATTGAAGAGATTCAGATTAACACAGAAAGCAACAGTTCACAAAACAGAGTAGACTGAGGACCAGTCACCGGGTATAAAAGGTTGACTTCATTCAGTTGCAGAAGGTCAGAGAAGGGCAAGACTTGAGTCTGTCTTTGAGGAAAGTGCAGGATGGTGATGGGCCTGGACAGTAGGGAGGAGGAGGAGCATGAGGCCCCTCAGAAGGGCATGAGGGCCTAGTGACACGGCATAGGACTCAGACATGGCGTGCGCTAGCTCATGCGACAGAGGCAGCCTAGGCTGGCTGGAAGAAGTTTGGGGCTGAAAGGTCCAGGTGAGGGATCCCTGGATGGCTCAGCAGTTGAGCATCTACCTTCAGCCCAGGGCATGGTCCTAGAGTCCTGGGATTGGGTCCTGCATCGGGCTCCCTGCATGGAGCCTGCTTCTGCCTCTGCCTGTGTCTCTGTCTCTCTCTGTGTGTCTCTAATGAATAAATAAATAAAATATTAAAAAAAAAAAAAAGAAAGGCCCAGGGGATTTGAGAAAAGAGGTAGGTTTTGGCTGATTACAGAGGATAAAATGGAAGCTAAGAAATTTGCATTTTGTCTTCTTAGGCCCTGGCAAGCCACCACAGATTTTTTTGAGCAGGGGACAATCAGTATAAACAAGTCTGTAAATCATCTTAGCTCCCGAGGAGGCTCTCTCTTCCTAGAGGATTGGAATCTGGTCTCTTTGAGATCAGCCTCGTCTCTCTGGTGATATGTGAGGCTTTCACCAGGACAGTTGAGTTCAATAGCAGATCAAGAGCAATAATGAGATCACACTGTCAAGTCCAGCCTTTTATGTATAATGATGAAGACTGATGATGGTGGTGGTGATGATGGTGATGACGGAACAGAATTCAGAGGGTAAAGGCTTTTGACCAACAACACCTAGCAAACCCATGGTCAGGCTGGAATGAGCCGCCACACTTCCTTAGCTTGCTCACCCCAATGAGGACGTGAAGCAGCCTTAGACTCTTGTGTCTGCCACTGAGGAGGTGCCCGAGGGTCCTGCACTCATGTCCGTATAGGCCCTGGGGTGGGCTCCAGAGAGAGAACAGGCTCTTTCAAGGCTCTTAGGCCAAAGGAGACAATGACTGTGATGATTTTTGATCCTGGGATAGGTACAGGATGGAGCAGCCTTCCCAGAGTGGACAGGAGACAGGCCTTTGGTGTGAGCTTCTGGCCACAGATTTCAGAGGCTCAGGTTCATCTCTGTCCTATCCATCTGCAAAAAATACAAGTTGGGGACGCATGGGTGGTTCAGTGGTTGAGAGTCTGCCTTCGGTTCAGGGCATGATCCCAGGATCCTGGGATCAAGTCCCACATCGGGTTCCTTGCAGGGAGCCTGCGTCTCCCTCTGCCTGTATCTCTGCCTTTCTCTCTGCATCTCTCATGAATGAATGAATGAATGAATGTATGAATGAATAAACAAAAGTACGAGTTGTCAGAACTGGCAGAGGTGTTCTCTTGGGGAAGCCTGCCCGTCCTGTCAGGGGGCGCCCTGGTTTGAAACTTGGACAGGCAGGGAAGGGCCTGACCAGAGCTAAAGAACTATGGGTGGAGGCTGCTCCATTTCCTGGAGATCTTGTAGGGACAGAAGGACTTCATCTTCAAGGTGAAGCTCCTGCTTCCTTCTTTGTCCCTGAAACATCTGGGCCATCGGGTCGCACAGGGCCCCTGTCTTCCCATCCATCTCTTTCTGTAGGCCTCCCCGCCTGTCAGAAGGCCTGTTAATTAAGCCCAAATCCAGCCTCGGGATCAGGGCAGAAGTGTCGCAGGCCGCGCTGGCCTCCAGAGGAGGTGGATTTTGTCTGACAACAAGAGGGAGGGTGGTGTGTTCTCTCTGGCCAAGATGGGAAAAGGCAGAGTGGGGCCCCTCCTTCAGGCAAGGCGGGCAGCAGCGTGGCTCACAGAGCCGCCCCGGGGTTGGAGGGGTGGCCGCGACCCACGTCCCCCCAGCCCCAGGCTGGTCTCATTCTCTCCAGCGCTCTCTGCCGTGCGAGTTGCCCTCCTTTGCTCAGAGGAATCGCTGGCAGTGACAGAACGGAGATTATAAGCGATATTTCTGCCTCGAAGCGTTCTCCAGGCTGTCGGGAGCGAGGTGGTTGTCAGGTCTAGGAGAGGAGAAATCTGTGTATACTGTAGCCCTGCAGCAGTGCCCTGCATGGGGGCAGGCTGGGGTCCCCTTGGACTGTCCCTCCTCTCTCCAGTGTATCCCCATCAGTGCCTGAGTGGGGGTGGGGTTGGTTACCCGCCTCTGTTGTCCATGTGCTTCCTGTCTGAGGGGCCCTGGGTCCTCAGTGTCACCAGAGGGGTGACAGTGGAAGCAGAGGTACAGCTAGAGCACAAAGACAGACTAAAAAGCATGTGGCTGGGACGCCTGGGGGGCTCAGTGGTTGAGCGTCTGCCGTCAGCTCAGGGCATTGATCCCCGGGTCCTGGGATCGAGTCCTACATCGGGCTCCCCGCAGGGAGCCTGCTTCTCCCTCTGCCTGTGTCTCTGCCTCTCTCTGTGTGTCTCTCATGAATAAATACATTAAAATTCTTAGAAAAAAAAAAAAAAAGAACATGTGGCTGCAGCTGCACCAGGACATCAAGAAGGAGCTCCAGCCCCTCAGTCTGAAAGGACACAATTAGAAATAGAGGCTGAAGGAGCAGACAGGCAGGGCTACATTGGAGGGTACAATTATTTCCGTATTATCTAGGTTGTGAGCACCTCCAAGACAGGGAGAGTGTGTGTGTATGTGTGTGTGTGTGTGTGTGTGTGTGTGTGTGTCTGTGTCTATGTGAGATCTTTGCATGCCCAGTCAGTCCCCAGTATATGGTAGGTTTATAATACATGGAGGCTAAATTGAAGCAATTTGCACCTGCCCAGAGGGGTGGATGAAGGGAGGAAGGAAGAGTATAAAGCTCCCCAAGAATAGAGCTCTCATCTGCCAAGTAGACCCCAGACACCTGGGGAAATGAGGCGGGGGAGCCGACATCAGCAGAGCTCCCAGGAACAGCCCACCCTACAACTCAGGGCACATCCACTTCTGCTTTCTTCCGGGGGCCCAACATTTACTCAGCACTTACTACTGCGGGCACGCCCTTTGGATTGGTAAGACGTACAAGAGCAAAGAGAAGTGGGGAGGTTGGAACCGCAAAATGTCAGGGTCTGGAGTCAGAAGACATGCCACTTGCTGGCTGTCTTTTGAGGCAAGCCCAGTACCTAAGCCTCATTATCCACATCTGTGAAATGGGGACAATCACCTGGCAAAGAAAAAGGCATCACTCGTACATTGCAGATAGGATGTGAATTGCTGTGACCTTCCCACAAGTAATTTGTTAAAAATTTTTTTAATGAACATACCTTTGGATTTGGCAGCTCCACATCTAGAAGCTTATTCTACAACAACGATCAAGTCTGGAGCAATATTCAGCTATAAGAATGGGCATGATTTATAATAGCAAAAACTAGAAATAGTCTAAACAACAAACGATAGAAATTTGGCTGAACAATTATAGTGCATCCGTAAATGGAATGCCATTTAGCCACTAGGATTATAATGTATATTTTCCTTATCTGGAAGGTATATATATGTTACAAAAATAAAAAGCTGACTATAGAACAGTCTATATGGTGTGATACTGTTTTTAAGAAAGAAGAGTTTTAATTCTACATATTAACTGTGGTTCTCTCTGTATTGTGGGCTTACAACTAACCTAAACTTTCTCCCTCTTATTTATCTATTTGGTGTGGATCAGCTTGTATTGTTTTGTAAAGATAATGAACATTTAGTTGTATTAAAATAGTGACCTTTAGAGGTGGCTTTAAGAGTTAAAGAAGATATTACATATGAAAGTGCTTTGTAAACTGAAAAATGACAGACATCAGACAGGGTCTCTGCCCATGAGGAGCTTACAGTTTGGAAAAAGATGAAAGACACCAAGATAACTATAGCATGAAACAGAATGTGGCAAGAGCTTCCAAAGAATGATAAACAGCATGTTACTTGGAAACACAGAGGAGGTAAAATTACTTGTGGTTCTAGAGGAAAGAGCCAGAATGTTTGAGTTGAATACTGACGAATCGTTAAGGTCCTGCCAGGTAGAAATATAGAACCGGGGCAGCAGGGGAAGCGGGAAGCTGTGGCACAGGTTTGGAGAATGGGAAATGCTTGCGTTTGAATGGAGGGCAGAGAGCCTAGGGTGATGGAGCAAGAGGAGTCCAGCAGGGCAGTTGGGGGCCGGGGGGCCCGGCATGCACACACCTTGAAGGCCGCACTTGGTAAAATGCCATCTGGGAAGCTTTGTTGGTGCGTCTGAGAGTAGGGAGTCACTGAAAGTTCTGGGGAAGGAGCTGACAGCGCAGCAAACCCCTCAGGGGTGGGGAGGTCCTGCCTCATGGTATGGGGCTGGGGAAGGAAGAATGGGACACCTCTCCTGGGTGCTGCCGGGGAGGCCAGAGAACTGGGAGCCATTCACAGAATCCACCCAAGGCCCCGGGGAGGAGAAACAGGCTGTGGGTGTGGGGACAACAGTAATCTGGTGCTCAGGACCTGTTCTCCCTCCGTTGGTCCTGATCCCTTGGGCCTCTCTGTCTCAGACTGTCCCAAGGCGACCTGACCCCCTGCCGTTTTGAATGTGTCTCTATTCCTTAGCTCCTCTTGGGAGGAGCCTGGGGTGTGGACAGAGGGTTTGTTTCAACCCGGTAAGCTTTTGTTAATGGAAATACATTAAGCAGCCTGCCTATCCTGGAAGCTTCTCTTGGCTCGTCCCATCCTCCGAGCATGCCCCAGCTTACTCTTTCCTGCAGGCGAGAATTCATACCCCCTCATCCCGGATGCTGTGCCTCTGCCACCCTCACCCCTAGCAGTGCCTGTGTTGGTGCACACATGCGCACACGTGTGTGCACACACACACATACACACACTGGAAGGAGGACAGGAAAGTCTTGTTCAGGCAAATGTCTAAATTTCCATTTCCCCACTGCAGCTCGCAGCCCAGGCCACTGTTTAGCTCCTCCTGTTGTCATGTCACTAGTTAATTACATTCTTTACTGAGGTGCAAATGTGTTTTTACAAGGAGACTACGATGGTGTTAACTAGGGAGGAACTGTGAATGTTACAGATGCATTCACCCCTCGTCGTAAGGCTGGGGCTCTTGGCTGGCAGTGCTGCCCGATGCTGCCCTGAAAAGGCAGCCCAGGCATTTCACCAAGCTGCCCTGCTCCCGCGCCGTCCCGTGACCCTGCCCTCACAGCCCCAAACGCAGCCTCCTTCAAATCAAATTAGCAACTGGATCCACAAGGAGAAAACGAACCGACACGAGTGTCTGGGAAGTGTCAGGCCAGGCCTTAGAACAGTGCAGACCACCAACCTCAGTTTCTGAACATCGCAGTTCATTTTAAATATTGGGAACCAAAATAATTCACTTCGATCTAAAAATAAATCAGTAAGTAGTACAGCCAAAGCCAAGTTTAGGCCAAGGCTGTCGTTCACTGCCCGTCTCTGCTTGGGGTCCATTGCCCTCCTGACTCTTCCTCCCTGCTGCCCCCCCCCCACACACGCCCAGTGTGGTCCCCAGACCCCCAGCGAAAGCCTGCCACGGGAAAAGGATCAGAGACTCAGCCGCACATCTGAAGAGGTTGTGACTGCTACTCTTCCTTTGAGTTTCCTACAGTTTTTTATTTTACTTTTTTAAAGATTTATTTATTTAAAGAGAGAGAGTGGAGGGGAGAGGCAGAGAGAGAGAGAAATTCAAGCAGACCCAGTGCTGAGCCTGATCTCAAGTGGGGCTTGATCTCAAGACCGCAAGATCAAGACCTGAGCTTTTGAAATCAAGAGTCAGACACTCAACCGACTGTGGCAACCAGGCACCCCAAGTCTTCTCCAGTTTAAAACAAGAAGCCTTGGGCAGCCCGGGTGGCTCAGCAGTTTAGCACTGCCTTCAGCCCAGGGCCTGATCCTGGAGACCTGGAATCGAGTCCCATGTCAGGCTCCCTACATGGAGCCTGCTTCTCCCTCTGCCTGTGCCTCTGCCTCTCTCTGTGTGTCTCTCGTGATTAAATAAATCTTTAAAAATAAAATAAAATCTCTAAAAAAGAAGAAGAAGAAGCCAGCTCCGCCCTCCCCAGGGCCCAGAATCACTCAGGCACCTGCCCACACTTTGGGGGAGAGAGGGCCACATGGACAACTGATATCAGGAAACCAGCTGGGGCGGGGGGGGCACTTGATGGGGTGTTATGCTATATGTTGGCAAATCGAACTCCAATAAAAAAGTATACCAAAAAAAAAAAAAAAAAGGAAACCAGCCAGGTGAGGACAGGGCACTTGCAACTAAGGCAAGGATTTGGGCTGTACAGTGGCTCGGTGGGCCTGAGCCGCTACACCTCGGGGAGAGACTGGTGTGGTACATATGGCAGGGAGGTCCGGGGAGCAGATAGAGTGTATCCCTCATAGCCAGAGCAGGTACCCCCATGTTCTCTGATCACCCAGGGCCTCTAACCCCTTCTGAGAGCCACTCTGCCCCCTTTTTTTTTTTTTACAGGTGCTTTGGCACTAGCTGACAGGAAGAATTTCTGGCCCAGCTGGGAGTGAGAAGAAGGAGTGAGTCTCCTGAGGGCCATCCTCGAGTCCGCCAGGATCACCCGAACAGTAAGAAATGCTCCTCCATCCCTAAACACATAGTTAAGCCTTCCAGGCAGATGATCTTTTCTTCTGAAAACCTCGAGAAGCAACCCATCCCATTAGCTGGCACTTAGCATACACAACCTTGGAACTCGCAACACCAAATTATTTTTTTTTTCATGTCTTTTCTCCTTAGCTCCTTCAGGGCAGGGCCAGAGCCATACCTTGTCCCTTTTACCTCTCTTTTCTTGTACGTAGTCTGGGAACAAAAAAGTGCTGTCGATGCAGATGGATGGGCTGTTGCTTACATCCACAATGATACTGACATTTGTATAACCTTCTGGAGCAAGCACTATCATCTAAGAATCACGTAGGGGTCTTTGTTAAGATGTACCACCTGGACCTCACACCAGAGCATCTGATTTTCTAAGCCGAGGTTAAGACCGGGAGTACGCACCCCAAGTGTTTTTGATGAACACAGAAGAAACTGCATCCCAGGTGTTTCTGATGAACTCTGAGAAATAGTTCTCTAGGATGTATAAGGCATGTTGAATGGAGAATCTCCTTTAATCCTCTTATCAGATAGGGTTTTTTTAAATCCCCTTAAGTAACTTCATGATCTCAAAGACATAAGTATCAGTATAGGCAGGGATTTAGAAATCCAGTTATCCAAAACAACCCTTTTTTCTTTCCAGTATGCCATGATAAGGGCTGGATCTGTTGTGGTGAGATTGGGCCCCAACTCCAAAGGACACTGCCCAGGACTTTGTAAGTTTCCCTTGCTGTCCCAGGGCTGCCCTGATCTTACAGTTCATCAGCTTTCATTTGGGGGGCAGGAATTCCTCACAAAAGCTGGTTTCCCTGGAGACAGGGAGAGGGAGTCAGTGAACCAGAGAGGTGAATGTTGCTGGGGCCAGCTCCCCAAGTTAGCAAGGCCACAGATATTCCAGAGGATCACATGGGCAGAACGGCCCACAGTGCTTGTCCTGGTTCCTATGCCCTCTGGCCATTTGGGGAGCTCTGTCTTGTAGGTGCCTTAAGGGGTGGGCAGCATGCTGAAGCTCCAAGAGGTATAGACGAGAGAAAAAGGCCTATGTAGGGGGCTCAAGTCTTCATGCTAAGTGTGGGTTCGGCAATGCCCATTTCAGGGACGTGTTGACCGTCTTTTCAACAACCTTCGGAGTCTGCGTGCCCAGCAATGTCAAGGGAAACCACTGCAGGAGATAGTTATGGCTTAAAGAAGATGGGGAGATGTTAAAGAAAAAGAAAGAGAAAAAGGGGACAGGGTTAGAGACTACTGGTGAACCAGTGTGGAAGGGTGTTGTTGCCAAATCCAGTGGCTTTCTCTGGGACTGGCCATTGCACTGAGCTGCTTCTCACTGAGCAACTCGGTAGAGTCCTGTTTGTCTCCACGTGGAGGCTGCAGATGCCGGAGTCCAAACAGGCCAGGGCATGCCTGGGAGAATGGAGGCAGCCCTGCCCTCCTTACGTGCTAGAATCAAGGGAAGGATGGAAATGGGTTGAGGGACTGCTCACGCCTGTGGCGGGTTGCGTCTTGCCGTGGAAGGGAAAGTTTGCATGGATGGCAGAGAGGCGACCTCACAATGCATCCCCTGACCTCCCCCTCAGTCTCCCACACACACACACACACACACATACACTGCCCACCAGACTCTCTTGCTGAGGCCCAGCCTGGTCTGTTCCGGGGACTAAATGCAGTTGACACCGTTGCTTGGGTTGGTGCAGTCGGCAAGGACAATTTTTGCAGCTAATGCTGGAAGTGTGGCAATCAGAGGAGCCGCCAGCTGTCTCACTTAAATTCTTAGCTCTCTCGCTCTCTTTTTTTAAAATCGTTTTGCTTACATAATCCACCCCCTTTTTATTTTCTAATTCTCTCCTTGCAAAGCTGGCACCAGAGGGGAAGGGCTGGGGCGGAGGGGGTAGCAATTACACATCAGTTTGGGGAGCATTTACATTTTGCAATTACAATTTAAAAATAAGCCCCGTTAATGATCTCCACGTGTCAACGACAAACCCTAACTGCCATACCCTCCTGGGCTTGCCTGCCTCCCCCCGAAGTCAGAGGCTCGGTGGAGGCAGAGGGACCCAGGGAGACACAAGGGAGAGGCCGGGGACAGAATCTGCGGGCCGCTGGAGACTCAGTGTGCCCTTGAGGCTGGTGGAGGACAGGGGTGGAGCTGAGCACCCTCCTAGAAACCTAGAATTTGGGACTCCAGCATCCCTCCTCTCCCCACACTCATACTCGGCCCCAGCCCACCTCATCCCCGCCCTGACACAGCAAGACTATGTCCTCAGAGTTGACGGTCAGAGCTGGGAGAAAGGGAGCCTCCACTGCTGATCTAGACCCTCCGAGGTGGGAATTTTGCGAGCCCTCCTGGGCAAACGTAAATCCTAGTCCACAGGCACCTGGACCTTCATGGATCAGGTGAAGGGACTGATGACATATGCAGGGCTCGGCGAGGGAACCGGAGTGGGTGTACCACAGTTTGGGAAGGACTTCTAATTGACCAACACATATTTCATGAAGTCCTCTGATCCCTTGGGCCGGGACTTTGGAACCGGACACACCCAGACTCAAATTCTAGCTCTGCTATTCGTTGGCTGTGAGATTTGGGGCAAGTTAATTAACTTAAGTCTTCTGACCCTCACTGTCTTTATGTGATTGGGATCATCGTAGAAGGCTTCTTTGAGGATTAAATGAGATAATGTACTAGAAAGCACCTCACCCAGCGGCTGGCAGGCTGGCGCTCCGTAGATGTCCCGTCAAGCTCAGCATCTCACCGAGCTTCACAGAGGAGCCCCAGCACACTTCCTCCTGCCACCTTTCCAGCCACCGCGACACTAAGGAAGGGCGATCTGGTCTGACTTGGCCGGGTCTCCCCTCCAAGTCAAGCCATCTGCACCCTGAACATCTCCTGAAGGGCACCCATACCCCCTCACATGCACCCCCGCCATCTCCCTGTAGGATTCTCAGCAGAGCCTGGGCCTCAAGCCTCCCTTCCAGCCTTCCACTTCTCCGGGCTGGCTCCCGACTCTGGCTTCCAACAGCCCAGTTCTCTTCTTTGGACACGACTTCAACGGAGTGACCTTTCATCGGGCCCCACCTGTGTCCTTTATCTGTGAAATGAGGGAGGTGGGCCAGGAGCTCTCAGGTGCCTTTCAGTCTTGACATCCATAAGGCTCCGATGCTTCTTCTCTGGCAGCTTCCTCCCGGCTGGTTCCTGGCGTGTAAGGCTTTCATCTCCTGAGCAGCTTCAGCATGGCCAGTCTTGGGATTGATCACGTATTGTCAAAAAAACATACATTTGTCCCTTGAAACATACATAAAATAGCTCTTTCCTGGGGCAAAACCAGAGACACATCTTATAAAAATCTGAGACAAGGAAGCCTTCCGAAAGCAGGCCCCTTGGCATAGGGCAGGGAACACAGAGAGGGACTACATCTTATTGGCTCGGGTGCTTAGGTATTATGTTTTAAATACTTTTCTAAAACTTTGCTTTTTTTAACCTAGGCTGCATAGTGGGCAGCTTTCCAGGTCAAAATAAATAGCTTGGCTCTGTTATTTTTAACTGCTGCGTAGTATTCTCTTCTGTGGATGTTTCATTATTTATTTGAGGTATTTTTAAAATGAGAAGTAAAGTACGTACGTGAGGAAAAAGCAATGAAAAAGAAATGAAATAGAATCAAAAGGGCCTGGGGTACCTGGGTGGCTCAGCCAGTTAAGTGCGTGCCTTTGCTCAGGTCATGATCCCAGGGTCCTTGGGGGGCGGTGGGGTGTCGCTACTCAGCGGGGTGTCTGCTTCTCCCTCTGTCCCTCACCTTGCTCATGCCTTCTCTCTCTCTCTCAAAAATAAATGATAAATTAAAAAAATAAAAAATTAAAAGGGTCCCTTCCTTCCCCACCTCTATCCACAAGGTCCAAATGACCCAAAGTCAACTACAAAGAATAGCCTCTAATTTTAGTTATTTGGTGGCTAGTGTTTATAATGTTATGTAATATATGTTAGTCCCTCTTTCTTAATTCACGTCTTTATCTATTCACCCCCTGCATGAAAGCGAGGAAAATTGGCACACATTCTCCCCTTCCAATTTGGATCAGTTGGATAATTTTTATTAAGCCGTATTTGACACTATCTATGTTTATATATAGTATCATATAGAATACAGTGTGTATGTATATTACGTGGTAAATATTATATAGTGCATAGAATTATATAGAATTCACTCATACTTATTGAGTATAATAGTAGTTTTATAGACTTAGAAGATTTGTTTTAAAGATTTAGAAGATTTACAGCCCTATCACTATAGTTCCCTCTGCATTCCAACTATAGGTTGATTGTAAGATGGAAATATTATCCGACCAAGACACCTGGGTGGTTCAGTGGTTGAGCATCTGCCTTCAGCCCAGGGAGTGATCCCTGGGTCCTGGGATCAAGTCCCGCATCAGGCTCCCCCACCAGAGCCTGCTTCTCCCTCTGCCTGTGTCTCTGCCTCTCTTCTCTGTGTGTGTGTGTCTCTCTTGAATAAATAAATAAAGTCTTAAAAAAAAAAAAGAAATATTATCCAACCACAGAACTAAATAGTGTGATTTGACCGGGAAAAGGAAATGGAGCCGTCTGTCGTTACCAGGTGGCCACTGCAGGATAATCTGAGAGCCCCTGGCGGTAACCGCCTGCCCCCATTCCCCTCCAGCTCTCTCCCTCCCGCGGGGACACACCAGGCAGCCCCGCGGTCTTGTGTGGATGCAGTCCTCTTGCTCGGATTCCTGTTTTGCTGGAATACCACCTCTAATGATTTCTGATATTGATGGGTGGGAAATAAACTCTGAGGTCTTATGCGTCCAAAACAGATTGCATTTCGCCTTTGAACTTGATTGATATTCCGATACAGCTCAGAATCCCATATTTAAAAAGCCTTTTCCTCAGGGCGCCTGGGGGGCTCAGTCAGTTAAGCGGCTGCCTTCAGCTCAGGTTGTGATCCCAGGGTCCTGGGATCGAGGCCACATCGGGCTCCCTGCTCCGTGGAGAGCCTGCTTCTCCCTCTCCATCTGCTGCTGCTCCCCTTGCTTGTGCGCTCGCTCTCTCTCGCTCTCTCTCTCTCCCTGTCCAATACATAAATAAAATCTTAAAAAAAAAAAAAAAAACTTCTTCTCTTAGGTTTTGAAGACGTTATTCTCTCATCTTGTATTTCCCATCTTGCAATAAGAATTCATGAAAACTTCCGGTTTGCCTTTCTTTTGTAAGTTCGAAAACATCACCACCGTGTGCTGAGGCTTGACATTTTGTTTGCTCCTTTCTTTTTTTTTCATTACTCCTGCTCAGGCCCTGGGACCACTTTCAATCTGAAATCAGTGGTCTTGCTTCAGCTCAGGGAGATTATCATTTCGTTATTTCTTCGTTTATCCTGCTCCATTGTCTGTTTCCTCCTGGCAGCTCCACTGCCCAGCACAGAGCCTGGTGTGTAGTAGGTGCTCAGTAAATGCTTATCGGGTGTGTTTCTTGGGACCTGGATTCTAGTCAGGTTCCTATTTTCAACTCGCTGCGTGGACTTGGACAAGTTTTCTCATTTGAACAGAGAGGTCAGACCTCATGACCACTCAGGATGCTACAACCCTGCCACTCTGGCAATCTCCCTGGAGCCTTGAGACCTAATAGCCCCTGGAATTGGGGAAGAAGGTGCAGAGTGAGAAGTGAGGGGAAGGCAGAAGTCAGGCAGTAGGGCAGCCACAGTGGTCAGCCTCCCACTACAGATGTTTCCCTGAACCTTTCATCTGTTCAGCAGCCTCAGCCTGTCCCCCTTGGGGACCCCTTGACCTTCCAGATCATTCTTAAATGGGCCTCCTTTCCTCTTCATCTCCCTATTCCCTACACCTTTTCAGCTCACCTCCACACAAAGCTCCCATTAGTGAAATAATCCCTGACCATGGCAAGTATCTCATTAAGTGAGATCTTTTTTTTTTTTCACTTTTATGAATTCCAGGACAAAGAGACACCAGACTTCCCTCCGCAATGCTGCACAGCAGATGCTCTGACCTGAGACAGCCAGGCCCTAAAAAGAGAAGAAAGATTAGAGGGCTTGGATAGCTGGGATCTGCCCCAGCCTTAGGCTACCTTGTGCCCTGGGGGAGGCATCTTGGATGAGAATTCCCACTTGCTTCTCTTCCCCACCCCAGAGACTGGCTCTGGGAGCAGACAGCTCGCACACAGCTCCCCTGACTGCCCAGACCAACCTGCTCTGGACAGAAGCTCTAGATCTGGGAGCCAAGATGCTTCGCTCCTTTTCCCTGAGAGGGCCAGACACTGGAAGATCCAGATTAACAAGGGCTCAGATCCCAGAAGATCATTCTCTGTTTTAAGTCAGAGCATCCTAATTGGTCCCCAAGAGCCACAATCCACTGTCTTCTCTCTTCTTCCATCCCCTGGCCCTTGCCCTGCCATGAGAAGTGGAGTCCCCTCTTACTAGAGAGAGAAGAGGGGAAAGTAGGGGCACAATTTTGACCTTTGAGCCCACCATGAATCTGTACTGAAGGCAGGACTCTTTCTAGCCCCTGAGACCACATGATGGAACATGAGTTGGCATTGCAAAGGGCAGGATTAAGGTTTGAGGTGAGTTCTAATTTTCAGACAAGCTTCTAGGAATCAAAGATTCTGCTGCTAATATGAAACACTTCTCCTGGGTGCCTGAGTGCAGCAGAAAGAGCCAGCAGATGACTAAAAGTTTCCCTATGAGAAGCCAGAGAACTGCAGACCCCTCCCAAGGCTGGAGTTTGAAGGGGCTGGGGCTTGGCAGGGGGCAGGCAGGAGCCGGTGGGAAGTAGAACACAGCTCTGGTCCTCTGCACTTGTGTTCAGCTGCCTGTCCGGGAGGCTGTGGGTACCAACCCCGCTGCTGGCCTGCAGAGATGTCCTCACCCGTCACCTGTTCAGACTGCTGCCCAGAATCCATCTGGGCCAGGAGAGGAAGAAGACTGAAAGGAGGGTGAGCAGGAAGGGACTTCTGCAGGGGGATAAGGCTAGAACTCAGGGAGATATGACGGGGAGTGAGATGCCCCCTACGGCAGGGCAGCCCCAACTTGAAAAAGCCCATACTGCTCAACTGGACAGGCTTTCCAGAGATAGAGCCAGGTGCCTCTTAGCCTGTGAGTCATGGGCCTACTTCCCTCCAGAACAGGGACTTCTTTGCAGCTGTGGGTGGTCCCTGGAAAACCAGGAGCGGGGTGGGGAAAGAAGTCCAAGCGGAGACAGCCACAGGGAGCAGACGGGCTGCGGGCTGCACGCTCCCTTCCGGCGCACCCCGCCCCTGGTGGCCCCCACCTGGACCACAGTGGGACCCCGCGCCCGGGCTGACAGGAAGGAGATGTGAGTCAGAGCCCTGGCCCCAGGGCCACAGAGTGTGGGGTTAGGGCCCTGGCTGGCCCCGCATTGGCACAGCATGGGTCCCCAGACTTCCACTCCCACCCAGGCGGCTCGAACACACAATAGAATTCCCAATTACGCGTCGCCCCCCACATGCAGGTTTCCACCATGGATTTCTGTCATTTTGTGTGCATCCTTTAATTCTGTTCCTCCCCTTTATAATTGAGCCCACAGTCCAGGGAGTCTACGATGGAAACTCAAGATTTGCCTCTTTCAGCATGCTTGATGTTTTCCATCTTTGTCTCAGCGGTATTATGTTTATGAGACCCCTACTTCTTATCCCTGGGATCAGCACTTCCAGCTTTCCATCTTCCACTCATTTTTGTGAAATGAGAAGAGCAGAATGCAGTGAAATCTTTAAATAAAATGTGTGCCCACGCTGCGGTCCGAGGGTGACAGGGCTGGCGGAAGCGGGCTGCTCCCGAAGCGGTGCCACTATCCAAAGGTGCCAAGACCGTGCGCATTAACGGGGGGTACGGATGCCCAGATTTGGCAGCCGGGAGACCTTTAGGTGGATTGCTATAATCCGCAGAAATCCAGGGCGTGTGAACGTTAAAGGACAGCCGGTACGGGATGGCCCGACTCTGTTGGTAGCTCATTTCCACATTCACCCTTCCCTCTTCTGTACTTCCCCCACCTTCTGGGAAGCTCACTCCCCCTCCGGTGTTCCCCACCTCTACCCTGAGACTTCTAGGTTAAACATGCAGACTCTGCAAGCAGACCTTGTATCACATTGGAAAACCTCCTCAACCTCGTTGAACCTCAGTTTTCACATCTATGAATGGGCACAGCCTCTTGCCTTCACCATGCGGTGGCGGGGTGGGGGGGGTGGGAATACACAAGGTTATCTGCATCACATAGATAAGCCTCATGCCCCGGGCGTGGGGAAAGCTCGATAAATGGCAGCTGTTATCAATTCCACTTACCATCTCACCCCTATCAAAATTTGCTCCGGGGAAACAAACTCGTTCTCACTGAGGTGTGAATGACTGCTGGGACTCAAAGAGCTATATTTTCCAGATTTGTCTGTTTGTTTTACATTGTAACAGTAAGCCCAAGAAATTAAACTGTAACTGTGTATAAATTCACGCCCTGTAAGGATATAGAGCTTGTGAAATCATGTGGCCCAGGATTTCTGCCCCCTAGAAAGGAAACCCAAGGAAAAGCCATGATCCTTGTGTGCCGGGGGGCACAGGGTTCAATGGGCAAGACGGGACGCGTGGATGGAAAGCAGACGTCTTGTAACATAGAAACTCGGGTAGTGATCTTTCAAGCTTCCATGCTCTACTCTGCTTCATGGAAGAGTAGAGTTTTGAGCAAAATGTGGATGAAGGAAAGGACACCAGAGTGGTGTCCCCTACAGGGACTTAGATGGCAGAGGAGAAGCACAGCAAAAAGCAGGGAGGAAAACTTTCCTAAGGTGATGGGGGGCATGTCTGTTCAGCTGGGCCTTGAGTCCCACGAGTGGGACTGCTGCCCGGCATCACTTTTTCACACGTGGCAGCCACCATCCTCCTTTCCCTGGGGCTCCCTTTCCCAACAGGTGAGGAACACAGAGCCAGTGTCCCTGCCTCCAAACAGCCATGAGGACCAAGGCTCGCTGAACTGACCTTGGGGCCTGACTCTGCCAGTTCCTCACAAGCTTGCCTGGGCCACTGCAAAGGCCTCGGGAGGAAGGACACCCATTAGCTGGGTGAGGATGTACCAGGATGAGTGGCTTTTCCATGATAAACTCAGCCCAGAGAGCCACTTGCTTCAACAACCGTGACTCCTGACCATTTTTTTCTGGAGACAATTTTAGAGAACCAGGCATCATCCAGCCAGAGGACTTGGTGTGGTCGTACAGGTGAAAAGGGGCTTGGCTGACCCTCTCAGGATCCCCTGGTTCCAGGAGAATCTGAGAGCATCACAAGGGACAGACGGGATAGGAGACAGGGTCCCTTATCTCTGTGGTCCCTTCCCCTCTGCCGCCCACCCAGTCCTGTGGATCCAGCCCCCTCCCTGCCCACCCCTGCTTTCCTTCCTCTTCCCGGCTCCCCGGGAGTGCCCGCCTCAGAGAAGACAATGATTTCTGAAAGGGAGGGAGGCAGACAGGGCAGCAGGGAGGTGGCTGCCTGGCTCCTTCCAGAACAGAAGCCCTCCTTCCATCTGGGCTCCCCAGCATCCGAGCTGTTCCTCTGTCTCTGCTGAGTTGTGAGCCTCAGGGGCCTAGCCCGTGTTGTTTTCTCAGCTCCGTTCCCGAGCAGCGGCTGCCGTCAGCTCTTGACAAATAATAATAAACCTGGGAATCAGGTTTGTCGAGGGGGATTTCGGTCCCTGGGTTCATTTTTAGATTTGTTTCTCTCTGTGTGTGTGTGTGCAGACAAGAGAGCACGTGACGCTCTCTTGAGGGAGCGGCTGGGGCTCCCAGGTGCCCTGGCAATCCACCCTCACCGCCCTCACGGTACCCTCGGAAGAACTAGACGGTTCTCCTCTGCCCCTGATCGCTGGGACTGCCTGCAGATTTAAAAGAAAAGAGAAACAATTGAATGAAAGGTCTCTAGCTCCCTCCTTTCCCTGTTCCTCCCCACCTCTCCTGCCTGTGCTATTTGGGGCTGGCAATGAGAGAGAGCAGACTCCCAGCTCTAGGTTCAAGAGTTGCCCGAGTGCTGGGTGGGACCTTGGCCACAGGTCCAGGGAGAGGACCCCACCCCAGGGCAGCAGCACGGCCTCCCGGCCTCCACTCCTGAGATGTGGCACCAAGGGGACAGACTTTCTGGAAAGGTTAAAATACTCTGAGTCGGGCATCGCCGACAAAAGCCGGACCCAACTGTGGGTGGTGAGGAACCTATCATGGTGCCCCTCTGGGGCAGAGTAGCACCCACTTTGAGCTGTCAGGAGGTGGCCATTGGAGGTCATTGCTGCCAACCCCCTGCCTCTGCTCAGGCAAAGGTGCAAGGCACTTACCTGTGAGACACATGCAAGGGCCGCACTTACCCTGAGAAGTAGCACGCTCCCCCCACCACTTTCTGTTTTTTTGTTTTATTTTGTTTAAAGGAACCAAAGGGGGAAAAATTGCCAAGTTGTGAAGTGCTTTAAGAGGAGATGAGAATCTTCATCAAAATGCTAAAAGCTGGAGGGGGAGAGTAATGTGAAAACTCTTGCCTGCTATTTATGGGATTGATTCTCAGATCAAGAAGAAGCAAGCAGTCGGATGAAAGGAATTATTGTTAAAGCTCCTCGGTAGGAAGATCTAATGGACAATTGCTGCTATCAGGGGGAATTAAATTGCTGTTTCAGTTTGTAAAATATATCAGCAGCTTTTTGAAGCCGGGAAAGGTGTGACAGGCTAGGCAGGGAGGCGAGTGACTGCTCTGTCACTTTCTGGCCCTGGTGTGGGGAAGTAGAGGCAGGCAGGAATGAGGGATGGTGCAGAGCATGAGTTCCTCTCCCAACTCTGACCCTGGTCCACATGCTTGAAGCCAAATTGCAAAATAGCTAAACTAGGAGCGTCAAGGGGCAAAGCAGCAGCCCTGATGTGCCCAAAGTCTGGGCGCTGAAGTTCTCAGAACCCTGATGATCAGAGAAGCATGGCAGGAAGCAAGAGGGGGGCTCCTCTCTGGGAAATCTGCTCAGGGGGTGATGTGGGTCCGTGACTGCCAGCAGGCCCACTCACAGCCAGGACGGAGTCCAGTCCTCTGCCTTCTGTAACCACTGAGCATCCCCTGCCTAAACTGTGTGCACAGAGGGGTCCAGGGTGGATGATAACCACCCTCGCTTCCCAGAACGGGGTCTCTAGACTGGGGTCAGTGAGTGCATAGACGATCTGTTGACCCAGCCATACACATGGGAGACATACTGGGATTCCAGATAAAGACCACACCGAAAAATGGCTTTGGGGGTGGGGAAAGGAGAGGAGTAGAGGCCCTTGGAAGGAGGACCGTGGCCATTTGGAGGAGACTATAATCCTGGTATGAGGAGCAGGAGGGTCTCTGGCTTCTCTGACCTCACAGAAGGCTCTCACACCTTCCAAAGACCATTTGCCCCGCGTGGCAGGTTAAGGGCTGAAGGAGGAGAGAAGGGTGGGGACAAAAAAGCTGTTTTCATGTCTCTCAGGGAGTCAGAAGACAGCAATCCCAGTTAAAGCTCACGCTGGCTTCTGCTCCGTCTCCACTCTGTTCCCTGGAGACCAGCACCATAATAATAGGGCATGACCTGGCACCAACACCCAAGTAGGCTTCTCAGAAAGGTGGCAAATCACAATTAGTTCAGAGGGCTGTGGGTGGCCAGGGAGTCTGAGTTGCCTGCTATCTTTGCTGAAGTCAGTAGAGACCTATTGAGAGGTCCAAGCAGGAACCACAGGAGCAGCAGGGAAGGGCTGGGGCATTCTGCAATGACTTGGGCTCTGTGCCAGGTGCAGTGTCCCCGGGGACCTGGGTAATGGTGGAGCCGTGGCTAACTTTGGACCTTTACCAGCCAGCCCTCAGCACAGGAGTGAGCAGGGGTCTGATCCTGAGTGCAAAGCCTGCTTGGGTCCCCTTCCACCTGTGCTTCCTTCAGTGACATAGTTACCTGCCTGGCTCCCCACCCCACTCTGAGCCTGCTCTTATCAAACTAGAGGTCTTCCATTTGCCCCCAGCACCCAAGGTCAGAGAGATGGGTCAAAGCAGCATCCCCTAGGCCACGGCATTCCTGTCGTCTGAATCCTCGGGCCCCTGAGCCATGCCACCCAATTCCTAGAGCACCTGGTCCAGTGTTTGGTGGGCTCCTGGGGGGCTGGCCCCTTCCCCTCCGCTCCCCAAGGACCCTTCACTTTTCCATCGCTTGCAAATATTTCAACCAGACCTTGTCACATTTTACAGCGTCCCAGCCCGGAGGTACATCCTCACCTCTGTGCTCTCCACCATCCCCGCACTGGTCCCACCCCGTCACCACCCAGCGCTGACCCCGTACACCCTGCACAGTGACCACTGTCTTTCCTCTAAAGCTCGAGATTCCTAGCCCTTCCCGTGTTTTGCGAGGAAATCTGGGGTGTGTGTGTGTGTGTGTGTGTGTGCGTGCGAGCCCGCGCGCACACCCCTGCGTTTCTTTAGATAAATCCACAGAGTCACATGAAATCGGTGACAGGTTGACACCGTTATTTCAAGATTCATCGCTCTGAGTTGCCAGCACAGGAGACCTAGCCAACTCCTTCCCACCAACAACACTTTTTTTCCAGGCATAATTTATAGCAGTGGGGTGAATTTGTTTCCAAAAGATGAATATCACACTATCAGCAACAGCTGCCTCTCATTTTTATTTGTTTTTAAATTTGACTCAAAGTCCAATTCTCTATACACATCCGAAGCTGTAAATCCTAAGGCGACTGAATTACATGATTTAGTAAACAGGTTATATTATATAATGCAATTAAAGCGGGGCTCCGAGGCGCCACCTACAGGCCGCCTCTGGGAAGGGAGCCGGGCCCCAGACCATCCTTTTGGAGGAGGCTCTAGGCTGAAAGGAAAATAGACGGATTGTGCCCTGGGTGAGGCGCGGCTCCTGGGGGAGAAGCTGCAGCCAGCCAGGTTACTAACGCAGCCTTCTGGCCCTTCCTGCTGAGTTCACTCTGTTATTTCAGCCTCCTGCAAACCTGTCTAGACGTCAGAACCCAGGCCTGGGCAGCTGCGGGGAGGCCCCCCCAGCCTGGGGTTGGGGGTGGGCTGGTAACCAACCACCTGGGTGCGCTGGGGAGGGCTCCTGGCTCTCTGGCCTCCCTCCCTTACTCCCAAATGGGAAGTGAGGAAGAGAAGACCCGCCAGCTGGCTGGCCTTTGAAATGAAGCTCCAGTCCAACTATTTCCATTCCATTCGACGAAGCTCACGTGGCGGGCCAGCCCTGGGCAAAGACCCGCAGAATATTCCGGTGAAATCCCTCGTGGTGGCAGTCCAGGAGGGGAACGTGGCTTGTCCCGGCCACCGAGAAGTGGCAGGGCTAGATGAGGAATCCAGACTTTTCAACCCTCAGCACAAGGCTTCAATCAAGGGCATTTACAAAAGAGGAAATTGAGGCCCATGCAGGGGATGGGACTTCCACAGCCTCTACGTGTACCCCGGGGAGGAAAATCATGAAAATATTGCTCGTGGGGGTCAGAGGACGGGAGACAAGGGCTTCTAGGGGGCCCTCTGCAGTGTGTTGTAGCTTCCTTTCTGGGGAAGGGAGAAAGGAAGGGAGACCCAGTGCTCCCTCTCCCCACCCCTGTGCCTAAACTACAACACTCCTCAGCCGAATCAGGTTCTGGGGCCTCCAGGATCCTCGCTTCTCCAAAGAGCTTTTGGAAGCTTCGATGGCACACCTATAACTGGGAGAGTCCAGGAGACTTTCCAGCCTGGGCCCTAAGAGAGACACTGGAGCAGAAGGGGGTGGGGGCAGGGATGGACGAAGAAAACAGGACTCTCAGAGTCCAACAGGGTGGAAAAGCCATCCACGCCTTGGCCTGTGCCCGCCATCCCCCCAGTCTCCTGTCTGGGGCACTGAGGCGCGGCTGTGAGGGGCCAAAGGAGAGCTGGTCCCGTCCCCCCCTCCCAAAGTGGGTGCCGGATGCGGTGTAGTCTCAGCTAGGGTCAGAGGGCAAGAACAAATGCTGTCGGGCCAGCTGGCCAGAGAGTTCCCAATTAGACTTTGTTTCTCATCCTGGAGGCCCTGAGCCCCCAACCCCAGCACCCCAGCCCAATTACTGCCGGGCAGCATTAACCCCTTGGTGCCCCAGGCCGTTAATGGAATGTTAATTGGTCTAATGGGTTTCATGTCAACAAGTCCTAATGAGCTCCTTCCTAACGAGCTTGCTATTTTTTTTTTCTAAGCCTGTTTGTCAACACACTGGAGTTTGGGCTTCAGACCCAGGGCCTCACCTTGCAGGGCTGAGGGGCGCAAGAGTTGAGGAGAGAGGGAGGCGGTGCTCTTGAGCTGCCCATTCCTACTTCCTACAACGGGGTGTCTTTTTACGCCCCCTCACCCACCCCCAGTCCGTGCAACACGGCCTTCCTGGGTCCTGAGCTCTGTGAAATGGCAGCCTGGACTCCTTTTGATAATATCAGGGACACAGATTACTTCTTGGGTATCATTGTCGGGTTGAATGTTGCCTTAGGGTCCCCCCCACCCCCACCCCCACTCCCCCGCTCCTAGCTGTCATATAGTAAAGGTTTTCAGCATTAAGAACAACCTTTTGACCTGAGCCTCTCTTCCCTGGGAAGGTTTCCCTGCGGTAAATCATTCCTCGTGTGTCCTCCATCCGCAGTCTCTTGGCCGTGCCCCCTTGAGTGCCCTGGTGTCTGGTAACAGCCCTGGGGCCTCCGCACAGGAGCCGCTGACACATGCTGGAAGCCCCGGGCTGGGTTTCCAGAGCCCAGGCCTGCTCCTCCGCTCCGTGCTCCCAAAGAGGCCCCGGGCACCCCGTGATTGTGCGGGGAGCTCCCCCCACGCAGCTCTGGAGTCTCACTGGGCCCAGTTTCAGACAAGAGAAGCTGGATCCCCGCCTTCCTCTCCAGGGTGGTTCCACGTACCCCCAGGCCAGCCAGCTGGGGGGGGGGGGGTGTTCCCAAGGACCCGGGTGCCTGGGCCTGCGGAGTAGTGTGAAGCGAAGAGCAAGCTTCCAGAGATGGGTGTGGGGTCTCCCCCCGCGTCTCCCCACCAGAACCTTCTGTGCCTGAGTGAGCAGAGAACCAACGATGAAAAGTCCTCCTGTTCTCCGGCAGGAGAAGCCCCCAGAGGGCAATGGGTTAGTGGCCTAGTGGCCTGCGGTGACCCCGGAGAGGGGGACGGGAGGGGCAAAGGCCATCTGGGTCCTCAGAAAATTGTTCTTGTGTCCTCTGGCGAGGCGGGTCTGACCCCTGCTCGAGCCTGACAGGCCAGAGACAAAAAAATCTCCTCTTAGCCCAGGCGGGTGGGTGTTTGCTTCTGGCTGCAACGTGCCTCTCCTTGCCTCCAGACCGCGTAGCCCTCCTGCCATCGCAAGTATTTCTAGGGACAGCAACTCTAAAGTGACCCCACCTCCCATTCCTTGCACAGCCAACAAAAGAATGCCCCAATCTGGTGGCCCCGGCCCTCCTCCGAGGGCGTCCTCTGCTCTGCCTTTCTCACCCGTGGGATGGGGTTACCCCCAGGCCCAGCGCAGAGGTTAAGGGGAACCCGGTGGCCCCGGGAGGGGAGAGAAGGCCCTCCAGGCCCTCTGCTGGACGCCGCTGGCACTACGCCCCGCAGCGCTCTCCTGGCCAAGGAGCATCCAAGCCTGGAGCTCCAAGGAACAGGTCCCCAGGGCCGGTCCTGAGGCCCCAACCAGTGTCCCCTCATCTGCCGCAGTCCCAGGAAAGCCTGAGCCTAACACACCCCTGAAGTAGCCCGATTTCCTTCCCTCTCCCCGCACCCCCGCCCCAGGTCCAAAAGAGACTCCGCACCCATTTTAGTATCTCAAACGTCTTAATTCTGGAAGTTTCTTCCGACATCTCAAGGAGCCTCTATGCTCTTTTGTCCTCGGGAACCCTTTCCACCCTTCCTTGGATGTTTACCGCCACCCAAACACCCAGCCACGAAAGCAGGTTGGTTCTCTCGCCTGAAGTGACCAGCTCCCCCAAGGGCTCCCTCCCGACACTCTTTGCAGAAAGAAAGCATGGATCTGGGTGCCTCAGGTGTGCGTGAGGTGGGGACACCCTGAGTGTTTCTGTTGCCAACACATCCCGGTGGCCCCTCCTCTGAAGTAAGGCCGGGGTAGGCGAGGTGTAGGTGGGAGTGAGGCCAAGGGGAATGCCCTGCAGTCACAGCAAAAGCCCTCTCTCCCTACCCGGTCCCTTCTGGAACCTTCATTTCGCTTTCTTCTTGCCTGCCGGGCCATCACCTTCCCGATTGATAACACTCCTTGGAAAGAGGATCTTGCCTCCTTCGTGTACCCTTTCCCACCTCCTAGCTCAGTTCTTTGCATGTAGTTGACACCCAATAAGTAGTCCTTGAATGGACACCTACATGTCCCGTGTCTTTGCTTGGGCACTGAAGGTCAGAACATAGTCGTGCCTCAGAGACAGAGATCAGGCCAGGCTTTCTACTTCCTCTTCTTCCTGAAAAATAACCAAACAACACCCGCATTCCCTCTCTCTCTCTCTCTCCCTCTTTCTCTCTCTCTCTCACACACATACACACACACAACCCTCAGGGCTCTGGAGACCAGCCCCTTCCCTTGGGCAGCTCCAAACACCCGGGGATTACCACAGAATTCCTGCAGAACATTTCAGAAGACCCTAGGAAAGGGGTGGGAGGGCATGGTGGGAGCGGGTGGAGCCCCACCGGGCCCTCAGGGAGAGGGGAGGGAGGGCCTGAGTCTGTGCGCACACCTGGCTCATCAGCACCCTCCACCCAGGTCCCTAGCCCCACTGAGGTTCTTAAGAGTTTCCAGGCCCCACAACGGACAGCCCTGGGTCAGGCAACTAGCCTGTGGTTTCCAGCTCTAAATATTTCAGGGCATCTAGTGTAGCTCAACAGCTTTCTGGGCATTCTGTTTCCTTGGGGGGTATTGCCAGCGGTCTCCACTTACAGCACCACGTTCCAGGTCAAGAAGAAAGCTTGAGGCTCAGGAGGGGCAGCTGGCTTACTGGTGATGGGTCAGGGGGCAGCGCAGTGGAGGACACCGAGGACTGACCCCGGCTTCACTAGCAGCATCCCCCATCCCCACCTCCACCCTGCACACATCCTTCCTCTTGGCCTCGTCCCCTCTGTAGGAGGGGGTGGACTTGGCTCTGCCCTTCTGGCCCCAGGTGCCTGTGCCTCTGTACTGAACGAAGGCTAAGGAGGCTGACTTACATCCCTATGCCCAGAGTCTCCAGCACACACCTAGAAAAACTCGCCAAGTGACGGGAGGCTCACCCCAGCCTGGAGGTTCCCTGAAGACCCACTGGTCCCCCCAGGTGCCCAGGTGCCAACTCCACCCCTCAGCCCGGGGCACTCCACTTGCCACTAGGGGGTGTGGCTAGCACACCTGGGAGGGGTTGGGCTGCGCCCCCCCCCCAGACCAGACCCCGGTGCAGGGGGCTGGGCCTTGGAAGTGGAAGGGCCTGATGCCTCCTGCAGGGACAGGGGTTTTTGAGCCCCCCTCCCAGAGCTCAGGTGGCCGTTCCAGAAGCCTGGGAAGGGGCCAGCACTCTTCTGTCTTGTGGGATCCCCGAATGCCGCCAATGCCCTGAGCTGCCACCGGCCGAGCCCCCTACCCCTTCCCCCCTCCCAGACCAGGCCCCTGGTGATGCTGAACAAACCATGGCTGTGGGTGGACAGGTTGTTTCACATGTGATTTGAATATCGTTTCTTTCAAGTCAAAATAGCTCAGCCAGCCCCTCCCCACCCAGGCCTCCCCCCTTAGCTCTCATTTGCTCCCCTGAAGGGCCTCCAGCGCTTGCTGTGTCCCGTCAGTCTAGGTGGCCCAGCCTGAGAAATGTCAAGCCGGCCGGTCCCCAGGGCCCCCTGCGCACAGCCTATTAACGGTGCGGCCCCCTTTCTCCTGCCACAGATCCTCGATGTGAATCAACCCCATGATGCAACATGCCTCCCCAGCCCCCGCTCTGACGATGATGGCCACGCAGAATGTCCCTCCCCCACCCTACCAGGACAGCCCGCAGGTGAGTGTGACTGACCAGGTGACGGGAAGGGGGCGCGGCGGCCTTCCCCGGGGGCGGGTCAGAGCCAGGCCTGCCTCTGCTGTACCCTGGGCTCCCCCCCACCTCTGGAGGGCCGCCCCACACAGACCCCTGGAGGGATTGCTGCATTTGTAAAACCCGGTTCAGATCCTACTTGAGCTTATCTGTCACCAACTTCTGGGACCATGGTCTGGAGCCCCCAGTCCCAGTCCTGCCCCCACCCCTGCCCTGCTTCCCCCTCAGAGCAGGTGTCCGACCAATGCACCCAGCCCCTCCCTCAGGGAGATCCAGGTGCAGGTAAATCGAGTCTGCTTGTGAGTATCTGGGGAAACTTCTTAATGAGAGGTTCCTTTGCACCAGATGCCCCCACTCACTGGTCACAGGAGCCCCTCTGTCCTGTCCTTCCCTACCTGCCTGTTCCTGGAATCGCCCTTCTGCTCAGGATCCTATTGGCTTCTTGCTAGAAAAAAGGCCAGGATGGTATCTGTAGGTCGTCCAATACTTCTCCCCCCAACGCCTGGTTCCCAGTTTCCATCCCTTAGCTCGGACACAGCAGTGCCCTCCCCGAGTTCTCCAGAGACTCCATCCTGGCTGCACCTCTGGAGAAGGTGGCATCTGCGCCCCGTCTTCCTGCTGTCTTCTCTCCTCCTTTTAGAGGCCTGCTTTTGTGGGTTGGGCTCCCCCAGTCTTTCAGACCCATCACTTGGGACCCGTGCCTCCCCACCCACCCAATGTGCACCTTTCTCCACACCCGGTTCTCTGGAGACTCTGAGTTAGCTGTGTGGCTGTGCTGTCCCAGAAGCCTGCATTCTCCGACCCTTTCCATCACCCTCTCCTATTTTCTCTACCCCGATCTCTCAAGTCTGTATTATCAGGGTTGACTGAGTATCTAGAATGTGCACTGCAGCCAGCTAGGACATTCATTCACTCAGCAAACGTGCAGTGAGGGCCTGCCGTGGGCCGGGGACCTGCAGCCGTCCCTGCCAGGCCTCCCTTCTCCGTAGTGGTTCACACTCAGCCGTTCTCAGGGAGCACGTGGAGGGTCTATGCTGTGAGGGGGGCATGAATGTGCAGACACAGAGCGGGCAGGCTCTTGCTCACGTTAGGTCCTGGGATCCTGACAGCCCCAGCCCGGTGTGAGCGTGTAGTGGCCATTCCATCCATCCCTTTCCCCCACAACACCACCCCCAGAAATCCCCACTTTACCGAATGCCTGGCATGTGGACCACCACTGACTCTCTCCCCTTGAAAACTCAAAAGCACGTGTCATTCCCCAACCTTCAAGCGCACGTCCTTTTGTCCCCACACCGGCCCCAGCATGTCCACTCCGTGCTCCTTGTGGGCTCTCCACAGCCAGCCTCCTATGCGGCAAACCCTCTGCCCCGTCAGTAGCTTTCCACGAGTGACTGCAGCATTTACATGGCTCCTCAATGCGAAAGCTTTTGGGGGTGCGACCCTACATCGGGACCTTTCCCTGCGGTGCAGGAGGCCCAGACTGTGGAGACCTAGGACTCTTGGGGCTGCAAGGGGGGACGAGCTTCCTCCTCCATCAGTAGATACAGACTTCATCCTCTCGTCTGCTCGGGCAGTGTTGGGGACCCCGGGGGTACCAATAAAGAGGCAGGCACGCCGGTTCCGTTTCTCTTGTAGCTGGATCCTGCTCTCCTAGCTCAACAGTAGAAGTGGGGACCTGACATGGGTTCACTTCCCGTACTTAGCAGGTGGTGAGTGCAAAGGCCTGGTACCCAAGGCTCAAGGACAGACGAGGGCAGGGCCAAAAGGCCAAAGAGCATTGGACTGGCACAGCTGGTGGCTGCTGCCGTCCACCCGCCCACCCCAAGCCTTGTTTTGCCTGCCGGGGCAGCTGGGAGAAGTCTGGGTTTGGTGGGGATTAACGGGAGGGCTGCAGCAAGGCCTCTGTTGTCCAAGAATGCTGAGCCGGGTGTAGTTAAGTACAGGAGCCTAATTTAATTCTCAGCATACAGCTGGGAACTAATACATCCCAGCTGCTGAGGGAGGGGATGGAGGTGTGGCCACAGCCCTCGGGCACTCAGCCCCCCGGAAGCCACCACTGAGCTGCTCGAGCCTTCTGGGGGACGAAGGGAGGCTCAAGTTCCTCATCGAGGGCCTCGGAGTAGAAGCCCTGGGCAGGGACTGTCCCAAGGCCCTCCTCTCCGAGGAGCCACCATGCTTCACCAGGGAAAGTACACTTAAAACACCAAGGAGTACTTTGCCCCGCAGAAACCACACATCTATTTGTAACCCGAGGGTCTGGCAGGAAGTCAGTGCCCAGGGTAAAGTGACCAAGCCAAAGTCTGGGGTTCTTGTGGCCTTGGCTAGGTCAGGAGGCTATGGCTAGATTGCCATGGACCTTCCCTGGGCCCACCCGGGTCCCGAAGAAACTGATCAGGATGGGGGGTTAGGGCAGAGATGGAATGAGCAGGATGGAGGAGGTGAGGGAGATCTCCAGAACAAAGACCTCTGACTCATAGGGAAAGGCCGTTCTCTCCAGAGAGAGCTAGACTTTGAGGTGGACTGGCTCCCACGTAGGAATGTCTTCTGTGTGCATCTTCTGGGGAACTTGCTTGCGTCCTCCTGCCTTCTTCCCTTTATGCTTTCAAGAGGCTGAGCTTCTCAGGGGAAGCCCTGCTCCATTGCCCTCATAATGCTCATTATCCTAGAGAACCAGCTGCTCTCTAACACTCAGTGTCCTCAGGAAAGCCAGGCCTAATAGGAACATGGGTCAGCACCCAGGGGAGTCGCTTCTTATACAGGGCCCTCTGGAAAGGATCCCCCACTTCCTCCTATTCCTTTAGGTCTTGTTTCCTCAAGGCCTGGACAGCTGAGCACATCTCTATATCACCTCCTCGGAAAACCCAGTTTCTTCCACAGGCAAAAATGGACAGTCTCTGATTCGAAGTCCCCAAAATGAAAAAGGAAGCGAGAAGCAGAGCCCTTCCTCTGAGACCCGTGCAATCGTTTTAATAATGTTCCCGTTGTGCTAAGGGCTAGCAATACCGAGCATAATCTATTCAAATGCACAGGAGAATCTCACTTTGGAAAATTAGGAATCTGCATTAAAAAAAAATTCCCAAGCCCCGGACCTTCTTTATAATAAATTAGAAATTTTTTTTTTCCAAGGCAAGTTCTTAACTTGGCAATTTCATTTTTGAAGTTTGGGGAATAAAGTTATTAAAAATGAGGGAGGCTTTTTTTTCTTCCCGTTTCAGGAGAGGAGCATTAATGGTTCTGGCCCCACGCTGTCTGGGCACTAGCCAAGTGGTATGATGGCCACGCAGCCCCTGGCCACGCAGTTCTGTTTCAGTCCATCCTGCAGAAGCCCGTGATTACTTGTAAGGATGTCGCTCTGCGTTCATTGTGCACTAAAGGCAGACCGTAAACTTAGAAAGTGCAAACCCAACAACCCACTGGAACCCTTCCTGTGGCCTGCTTCCTCCTTCTGGTGGCTTCTGGCTAACTTCTGTTGGAGTCACAGCGCCCTCTACTGTCTAGCCGCAGTTCCTCGATTCCGGTGCAGGCCAGCTGGGTCCCCCATCCTCACTTTCTGCCCGAGAGGTGGGGCCAGGTCCCTGGGGACTCTGGATTTCTACAATGACTGTTTAATGAAAACATTGTCTCCAGGGAGACCTGGATATGAGCTAGGTGTGTGGTCTCCCCCCCACACCCCGTTCACTATATGCGGTTAATTCCTGTATCACTCCTTTCCCTCTTCTGCATCCTGGCAGCAGCCTGGCCATCTGTCACCTGGACTTTCCCGGCCCCCTCCTCCCACTGCCCCACCTCTTCGCCCCCCCATCTTAATGGAACTCTAAAAGCTCTGTTCTCTGCGACTCTCCCCTCCCAGAATTTTTGAGGTGACACAGCCACCCCCTCACTCCTTCTGAGCGGACACCCTTCCTTCGTGTATTCCATCTTCACCTCTGAAGGGCATTCAAGTTCTTCCACTTCCTGTAACACTCCAGACGCAACGTCACGACCACGCCAAGTTCTCCCCTCTGCAGTTCCACCGGCAATTTCAGGAAAGAAGTGGGATCTAGTAGTGAAAGCAGGAGCTTCCGCTCCCTCACCTTATTACCCACACACGCCAGCTCCTGCTATCAGCAACCTCCCCCCACTCCTCCTCAAACACAGACACATACCTCCCGTTCCACAAATATCTTTGCCCTTGGCTTATAGGCAAGACAAATATTTTATCTGGTCTATTTGTGTATGTATTCAATGTTTAGTATTCCTCTGTCTGCATGTCCCCGGCGTGTTGGGCTGCGTGAGCATTTGACCAGAAAGCAGACATCCTGGCAGGCCCTAGTCGGTCCCACCAGGCGCAGCTCCCCTGTGAGTATGGGCACCCAGTTACCACTTTAGGAGCAAATTGACACGGAAAGTGGCTGACTTGATGATGGGTGCGTTTTGGTCACTCACCCAAGATGCAACCTCATTCATGACCAGAGGGCCGCAAGGCAGGCAAAGTCAGAACTCTTGGTTCAGGACCAGTATGGGAAGCTCACTTGAGAAGGAAGTCAAGCATTTGCTTGGGACCCTTTGGCAAAAGCTGTGTCCCTCTGTCCCCCCTCCATCCTCCTGAGCCCCTAGAGTAAGGAGACTGGTGCTCAGGACCCAGAAAACTGGAGATCTGGGGTCAAAGTGTTGTAGTCTCACCTCTCCTACAAGAGGAAGGCTAAGGCTGTGCCAGACCAGGCTGGACCCGCCTCTCTTGACCACCCCCCACCCCGACCCCACCCCCCAGTACCTTCTTTCCCACCCTATCAGAGCACCATTCCCACTCTGGGCAGGGCCAGGGGAGCAGACATCCTGGGGAAGCTGGATGGGCTTTGATCAGTCATTAGGATCCCCATGCTGGTTTCATTAGCTGGAGGCAGAGGGGGTGGCTGGGGCCCCCTGGCTGTGAATGGCCCCCAGCCAGGCCATGCAGCTGTGACGGGCAGAGTGAGTTCAGATGTTTTCACACTTTACATTCCTCTCATCTCTTTAAAGGCTGGAGCCCCCTGCCTTTCGCTTTGCAGCCATAGAGTTAATTCAGCAGCTTTGAAAGTCCCCCTCAGCCTTTTCTGTGGCCTGATTGACGGCTCCCTCTGCCCCTGGGGGCAACACCCCAGGGACCCGTATGGGTGACCTGCCTTGCCTGGCTTTGACTCATCAAAATGGACTCTTCTCTTTCTTTCTTATTTTTTGGCCGGGCCTTTCTTCTCTTTGTGCACAGTGACCTCTGTCCCCGGCCTGCTTGGGCCACCCATGTCTTTCAACTGGACATATCCCTGAACTCCAGCTCACTTAAGACCTGCATTTCCTCATTATGCAACCCATGAGTCTGATCGGGGGCCCTCACGCCCCCATTTAGGAGATGGTGGACTAGCAACCTGACTTTTAAGCTGGGGAAGAGATACTCTAGTGGCCTTGTCTAGGTTATTTGTTCGATGAGCTTATACCTGAATTCTGCAATTTACCAAAAACCCAGAGATTTTATTGCCTATCCGGTTGCCTCCAAACAGCGCACGGGCCCCAAACAGCTACAAAAATAGTTAATGGCCCAAGTACACAAAGCTTAAAATAAATCAGGGAACAGGTGATCAAAGTCCGCAGCGAGCCTGAGGAGCACTTGAACTTGCTTTGCCTTCCTTGCCTGTGTGATCTTCTAGGAGCTCGGGTGTCTACATGGCCCAGAGGGCGGGGGATGGGCGAGCGAGGGGTGCTTGGTGGCCTTGGAATCTGTGGTCCAGGCGAGAGCAATGACTCCACACGGCAGAAATTCAGGAATCCTAGGCCGGTCACCTCAGTACACTTCTCCCAGCCACGCACCCATTCGATCAATCCCGAGGCTCCCTGTGATCTCGCCAACCCTGTGCTCAGTACTAGAGACACAGAATGAGTAGCTCCTGCCCTCGCCGAGCTTAGAGTCCACTTGGGGGCTTAGTGTCTGCGTCAGTGAAATGGGAATAACGCGTGCCCTCCCCGCCCCACGGGATTGTTGTAAGTGTGAGCGTGAAACACAGCGTGCTCACTCCCGGCCTCTTTTCCTCCACGACCATGACACTGACTTTCTACTCAGCCTCTTCTGTACATCTTTAGTAGTCAAGTTTGCCCTGAATTTGATTTACTCTGCTTTTTATTAGGAATAGGATAGGCATATCAAATATGTTTCTAGCTGTAAATACACCCCCTTGCACACACGCGCGTACACACAGGCACACACGGAGACTCTGATATATCCACTAACGGGCCTACTGGAAATCACTGGCTTGGGACAGTTATAAAAGCGAGCGGTTCTCCAGAGATGGACAGAAAGGATGGAGGGCAGACGGTTGCCCAGAGTGCCCAAAGCTGGGGAGCGAGACTCAGATTTAAGCCCGCAGCCTCGTGCCCGTTAGCCGAACGTCAGTAACACCCCAGAAGTGCAGACAGGAGCAGTGAACATTTTACAAGCCTCATTGTGAGAACCAGTGCCTACAAACCCTTTTAAAGCTAATTAATTAACTAAGACCGCTCGTTTTACACCACGAGGTCATTTTTCTGTGGTTGCTTCTATCCAGTTGGCCCCGGGATCAGAATGTAGGTGACCTCGGCCTGCTGTGCCAGGAGCCCCTTCGAGCTAAATTGGGCTGCCTGCTTCCAGCTAAATCTGCTGCCGGTTCTTCCCCTCCCTGTGCTGACTGGGGGGGGTCTGGGGGTCATTTAGAGGAGCCCTTCCTTGTCGGCCCCTCCCTTTTTTGGATCCCTGGACCTTTCAACACAGCTCTCTCTCATCCGCTCGCTTGGTCGGTCATTCAGTCATCCAACAACCACACCGGGAGCCTCCCGGGAGCCAGGCATGGTAATAGGGGCTGGGAAACCAGTCCGCTCAGGAGACAGACAATTAAAGGTCCCAAAGTGTGAGAGGCATTAAGGTTAGAGGCACACACAGATGAGGCTGGGGTCCAGGCTACCTAGGTCCGGGGGTAGGGAGCACTGGGAAAGGCTTCTTGGGAGACGTGGTGCCCAGCTGAGTCTGGAAAGAGGGGTAGGTTTACACATGCTCGGAGGGAGGCAGGGCAGGGGAAACGTGGACATCTCCTGCTGAGGCAGCTATGGGAGCAAAGGCATGAGGATGTAAATCATCGGGCATGTTCAGGCAACCGTACACGGTAGGGTCTGAGCAGGGTACAACGTAAGGGGAAGGCGCTGCACCGGAGCGAGACCAGGGTCAGGGAGCAGGCCCGGGCCTGGAGCACTCTGGGAGCTGTGCCCTCCCCACAAAAACCTCATTTTTTGGCCTTGCCCCCTGCTGCCTCCCACCTGTTGAGGCCAAACCTGATGTTTACCAAATAGCTTCGAGCCCTGACCTCCTCCCAGGTCCTTGGATTCTCTCCTGGTAGTGAGGGAACCAGATCCCGCCCTGCCAGCTTGCCCTGGCACTGCAGACAGTGCCAGCTCCCAGGCAAGCCCAGCCCAGCCCTGCTGGAGCCTCAGCGGCCCCTAGTGGACCAGGCCTGTGCGGGTCTCCCCGCCTCCCCCATTGCTGCTCCCCTGAACACCACCGGTAGGGCAGGCACTGGGAATGGGCGGCTCCCACCTTGCCCGGGTCAGGTGGGAGGCTCAGAAGAGGGGGTGTCCTCTTTGGAGGATTGTCGTTGCTGAGTCACGCTGAGAAGGTACAGACCTGGGTTGTCCAAGATTGAAAGAAAGGACTCTTTGAGAGGTTCTTAGGTAGAGGAGTCACAAAGAACAAGGCCACGTGTGGGGACGGAGGGTGTGACATGGGAAGTGCGGGTGCCGGCGCCTCTGGAGCAGGGTCTGGACAGGGAGTGGAGTTTGGATTCAGAGGGAAGAGTAGCAACAAAAGAATAATAAAAATGCTTAGAAACCAAAGTTTACTGAGCATTCACCGTGTGCAATTCACTCTCACGTAATGGCTTCACTGTAATCCCCGGAAAAGAGATTGTTGGCTCCATTTGTACCTGATGGAGAAACTGAGTCACTTGCCCAGAACACCATGGTCCCCTCTCCCTGTGCCTGAGCCCAGGCCTGCCCCACTCCCCTGGGTGCTTACAAGACAGTGGGTTCCCTCCACAGGGAGGGACCCCTTAGGCAGCCCATGGAACAGAAGCAAAAGAGACCAAGTCTGAGTGTGGGCTGCAGACGGCGGCTCATATTGATGATAACTACCATACGCTGTCTCTTACGTACCAGCTGCTTTGCACGCATTATCTTATTTAATTCCAACAACCCTGCACCGTAGGTATTGTTGCCCCTGTTCTATAGGTGAGGGCCCTGGATCAGAAAGGTTGAGTAACTCACCCGAGTCACACAGGCAGAGTCACGTCCAGAGTGAATGCTCATGCCAGTACATCATGCTCTGTCCCATTATCTCCAGCCCTGGGCTGGATGCCTGCCACTCCCAAACCATATGCCGTCAGGAACTGTGACTTCTCTGTTGGGCCTGAGGCATCCACTGTCAAGAGGGTAAACCTGCAGCCAAAAAGGTATCTTTTGGATGGGAAGCCTACCTCCTCCACACCAGTCAACCCTGCCTTCAATAGATACACGGAGGCTACAGTAGTGAACAGGAGAGACCGAGCCCCTGCCCACCAGGGGCCTACAGGCTAGTCATTGAGAGAGACAAGTAAGAACATGCGGCTGAAGAGCATGCTCAGGGCCGAGGGAGCGCAGAGCAGACGGGCCTGACTGCTGCCGCTGCTTGGCCAGCATCCGCAGAAGGAAGCAGCAATCCTCACGAGCTGGGGAGGCAGGAAGCATCGCCGCCATCTCACAGATCGGGAAACTGAGACCCTGAAAGGTAAAGTTCCAGATCCAGGGCTGGCCCGTAGTGAGTGGCAAAGGTGGGATTCAGTTCTACCTGAGGCCAGAGTCTCCTGCCAAGCACCTCTGTGGGGTGCTAGAGGGACTCTGTTGCCATCCTTCATCCCCCAGCCACCTGCTCCCACCTCCCAGGAGCAAGAGAGGAGCCCTGGGCGGAGGCTGACAGCAGGTGGAGATGGAAGCCTGGAGCCCCGCGTGGTCAGGCTCTGGGTCTCAGGCTCCTGCACAGCCTCCGAGGGGAGTGAACCCGGCAGCACCGGGCCACCTTCAATTACCCACACCTCCCTACTTGCCCCCCCCCCGCCCCCACACAGGACTGTTCCTCACATGACCCATGAGCCGTGTTTGAGGAATGACTTGTGTGTGGGAGGCCTCTCGGGGGATGGGGGAAGCTGGGCCGCAGTGCAAACAAGAAACTGCGTGGACACCCCCCAAGTCACCCCAGCATGGCCAAGAAGTGACCCTTCCACCTGAATCTGGCTCCCTTCCTCTCTGCCCTCTTTGTCACTTGGTGCGGGTGGGCATGGGGGGCCTTCCCATTCGCCTCCTCAAAGAAAAAAAAGCCCTTGGTTCTCACCCCAACCCTTACACAAACTGTCTGCGGTCTCCAGCTGTCTCTTCACCTCTGTGGGCTTCGATTTTCTCATGTAAAACGGGACGGCGCTAACTTAGTGCCTGGCTTTACTGTTGAACCTGGAGGCCTGTGGAGGTATTTTTCTAGCTCCTGAGACCATCGAGGTATTTTACTAGCTCATGAGAACATCGCGTGCCACTCTCCTCCTACAGTTGGGGGAGGGTGGTGCTTGGCAGACACGGAAGCGTGGGTGGGCATTCCAAGGTCAGTGAGGGCAGCGGGGGTGGGTAGGTGAGGTGAGTTCTCAGATCACACTGTGGAGCATCTCCTACCCCTTTCCGCGGTCAGACCAGACTGTCAGAGAGGCTGGCAGATTTGCGGGCAGATTTTGCCTTCCTATACACACGGCTTACAAACGTCATCTCTTCCCACTCCGCTTTAGGATGGGGGTGGGGATCATGAACTTTCATCCCAGCGTGTTTCAAACCAAGAATCTGGGCAGGGCCCTCAAGCTCCAAGCTCCCAGCAGGGCTGGTTCCAGCTGAATGATGGCGAGAAGTCCGGTGGTTATAGCTTCCGTGGGAGGAAGGGGTATGGGGTTGGGGGGAGGCCCTAGGACCTTTGCCCCAAAAAAAGACCTGAAAGTAAGAGGAGGTGGGAACCCTAGAACCCTGTGTCGGCTCTCACAGCACCCCGTCTCCTTCCAGGGAGTGCTGCCACCCTTCCCCATCCAGCAGTCAGCACCCTGTTCTCTTGATTACTCCCTGCAGCCTCTGCAGTAGACATTCACCCTGGCTTTTATATAGATAAGAAAACCAAGAGTCCAAGAGATCAGGAAACTTGCCCCCAGACATGCAGCTCATAGGTAAGGAGCATCGGACCCAGGGCCTCAGATTCCCTGCTCCTTCCACTCTCTGAGCCTTTTCTGATCTTCCAGGAAACTCTCGAGACATTGTTGAGCTTTGCCTCTCCTCCCTGTGCCTCAGTTCTCCTTGTTGTAAGGCGACAGTCCTCATGTCTGTGCAGTGCCGTCCGCACACCCTGTCCCCAGCTTCCCCTGAGGCCTCAGAGGAAGGTTCAGAGCCTGGAGTGGCCGGTTCTGGGACCAGCTGTGAACATGCCAAGTGGCCTCATGGAGTGTGTACAGTTAGTTTTTGTACCTGCCAGACCGAGGAGAAAAGGACAAAGTTGCTTGGAAAGAATGCCTGACATTTAGGTGTGCTGGTAAATGTCTGACAACCAGTTCTCTGCTTGGCGCTTCGGAAGAGGCCCTGATTTGCGGCGTTTGCCAATCCCCCTGGTGTAAATGCTCAACCAGGCCACTTTCAAGCCACCTGTGGGAGATCAATCAGCTTGCAAAAGTCCTGAAATTTTTTTTTTTAAGATTTTATTTATTTATTCATGAGAGACAGAGAGGCAGAGACATAGGCAGAGGAAGAAGCAGGCTCCTTGCAGGGAGCCCAACGTGGGACTCGATCCCAGGTCTCCAGGATCAGGCCCTGGGCTGGGGGCAGCGCCAAACCGCTGAGTCACCTGGGCTGCCCAAGTCCTGAAGATTTAAAAGTTGGCTTTCGCAGGCCAGAACAAGGGAGCTGTAGCACGTTGTGTCACTTAGGACCATGCCTTGCCCCTGATCCTCTCCCCTGCTCCTGCTCTGGGGGTGCTGCCCAGAAACCTCCTCCCAGAACCCCCACAGGTGGCCCTCCTCCCCCAGCCCCTGAGGCAGCTGCTGGGGGCCCTCTCCCTCAGAGCTTCAGTACTTGGGGAAATGGAAGTCCCTGGCTAGGAAAGGGGAATCTATTTGGAGGTAAACACTCCTTCTCCAAACCTGGAGGAAATGCAGAGTGTGCTGAGTTGGCCCCCAGGAGCTAAATAAATTTGAATCATTTTCCTGCTCAGACCAGATCTGGTCTCTCCTGCCACCCCCCGCCCACCTTCCCTGAGCTCCAGGAACAGCCTTTCAGCTGGGGCCTCTTGGGATGCTGGCAATTGACTGCTTTTGATTTATTCTTATTCTGTGCTTTCCTCTGTCACCCAGCAGTCCTGCTAGAAAAGGGAAGTCAGAGGAGAAAGAGCACCTCCCCTCATCCCTCTCTCTCCTAGAAGCCCATCTTCATGGAAGTCCCTTGTGGATTCCTTCAAGGACACGAGGAAATTCAGCCTTACTGGCCAAGGCAGAGCATACCAGCCTCCCCTACGTCTCACCCCTAAACAAGGGGTCTATGTCTGCAGCCATAGCCGTGCCTTGCTTGAGAAATGAAGCACATTCTGGAAACCGTGTGTTTAATGACAACAACCACCCCTCCATCTTGGGAGCATCCCAGAGTTTCCAAAGCACTCCTACATACTCTACAGCCTCTAGTTGCAGGCTCTTGTCAACCGCACAGCAGGTGGTGACTGTTAGAGGACCCCGCTGGTGTCTGAGCCTGTCACTGCTGGGACTTCAGATGCCGCCCAGCTAGAGCCTCCATCCCCTGCACAGGGACCCAGCCCATCAGTCTCTGCTCAGTCCCTGCTGTACTGGAAACTCGCCGCCTCCCAGATGGAGCCCGTTCCAGCCTCAAAACACTCAGAGGCTTGGAAACTTATTATTTAGGTTGAGCCCAAATCTGTCTCCAACGTTGTATAGATTGAATGCATTGCTTGTAGTTTGACCCTTTGAGGCCTGCAGAGCAGAACCAATATAATCCAGTCCCTGTTCACCTAGTCAGAGGGGCTCTTGTGTCTTATCTCCCCCATCCCTCGAATCTTTCTTACATGTTCCAGATTCACATACCCCTCCTAGGACATAATGCATAATCCCTTCACCAGCCTGATCAGTTCTCTGAACGTACTCTCCTACACCTGTTTCAGCAGAGAAGAGTGGGACTAGAGGCTTTGTGAGAGTCGTGCCTCTGTTAGTGCATCCTCAGATAGCATTAGGTGAGGCTGCCTGTCTTTTTTTTTTTTTTTTTTTTTTGACAGACACATTACACTTTGGACGTATTGAGCTTTCTGTCAACTAAAACACTGCTGTTAAACCACGGCTCTCCTGTTCTGCTCTTATATTATTGATTCTTTTTTTTTTTTTTTTTTGGCCCAAGTGTTAGAAGTGTTAAATTCTGACTTATTACATGAGAATTAATCTTATTAGACTTAGCCTGTGGCCAAAATCTGTAAAGATCTTTTGGATCTTGGTCTCATGTCGCCTATAAATTTGCCAAGCATTTCTTCAGCTTCCCTTCCTCCTCTAAATCACTGATAAAAATACTGCAGAAGAAGAAGGCTAAGGAGAAAGCATGTGACACTGTCCTAGAAGCCTTCCTCACGCTGACCTGGGTCATTTAAATGCCACCTTTACGTTATAGAGTCCTAATCCATGCGGTTGTCCACTGGTCGTGGCTCTCTGTGTCTTCCACAAGGGTGTCATGGGAGGTACCTTGCTGAGGTCACTTACACCATCCGTGTCTACATGTTTTCCTCACCTGCCAGCGTGGCAACCTGTGAAATCCAGAAACTGAGCAACCTGAGAGCAGGCATTCATCCATAACCTCACTGCCTACTTCACACTGTGTCCAGTGTATTGCCAACGACTCGGGAAATATTTGAAAAAAAAAAAGATGACCACTTGCATTAGTGGATGAAAGAAACTGGCCCAGATCAACGTGAAGATTAGCAGTATTTAGTTTTTCTGATTCCACTTTCTCTGTTTTGAAAATTGGAACATTTGTTTCTACTTTCCTCCTTACAGCACCTCTTTAATACCCATGGGGCCTAAAATGAGTTTTAGGACCAATTTAGAACCAAGCAAGAATCCATTTGCTTACTGATGAGAAAGCAGGAGTTAAGGAAAGTTAAGGGACTTGCCCAAGGTCAAAGGCTAATAACAGGCAACAGTAGGAATCAAACAATCATCTTCTAGCTTGAAGGCACCATGATGCTCTGAGTTTGGGAGTGTTCCCCCAGTCCAGTCAACAGTGACAAGGATATTTCTTCCTAACAAAAGATGATGGGGATTCAGTGTAGTAAGGCAGATATGATATGAAATGAAATGAAAAAGATATGAAATGAAAGATTTCATCCACCATCTGACATTTATTTATTGAGCATCTACTAGTGCCAGACTATTCTGGGCCATACGAATACAACTGCTAATCAAGCCCTGTTTGAGCTGACATTTTAGTTGGGAGTGGGAGAGAAAATAGCTAAGCAAGTGGATGTGTAGTATCTGATCATAGAAAGGCCTATGAAAAAAAGCAGAGTAAGAGGACGGCAAGGGACAGAGGGGCTCTGTTTCACACTGAAGACATGGCATCCAAGCAAAACTCTAAATGGAGTAAATGACACAGCAAAAATAAATGTCTTGGGGGTATCAGCATTAGCAATAATGTGCTTGTATTGATGGAAGGACCATGCTTTTCCTTCCAGGAAGCAGGGACCTAGGTCATCTGGTGAACATGCCAACTGTAAAACATCTGATTCTTTCAAAGTATATTCATTCATTCATTCTCTCATTCATTTTTTTCAACAAAGGCTAAGTAGGCATCTACCTGCCTCAGTTGCATGCTGTGGATGAAGGTGTAAACAAGGTTTTAGTGTGTAGGAGGTAGTCAAGTATATCAAGCCCAGGACCACTGGTGCTGCGGCCAGGCTGGTGGAGGAGAAGAGTTGAGGCGTGTCACCATTCGTGACATTTTAGGGATCCATTTGACTAAAGAAAATATATTTAAAAGCATTAAATTCTGTAATGCTGGTCATCCAAAAATTTAAGCCATCTAATCATTTCTTTAAATAAAATTTTATTCAGAGAGTCCGATATATAACATTAAAATGAGTTGCTCTGACTGGCACAAAATCGGGGACATAGGGATACCTTCAAAAACATCACTTAGGACAAAAATTACCCAAAGCACTCGTTATGGCTAAGAAAAGAAATCTATCCAATGGCCACTAAAACCTGTTTACCTCCTACCACTCAGGTAAACCAAATTTGGGGACCCATTCCATTATCAAAACCATTCAGTTACTTCTGGCTTGAGTGAGATGGGATAAACCTCTGCCCAAATGAGACCTGATTCAGCTGGGGTTTTTTTTCCCCTACTCTTCGAAGTCATCAAATCAACTTATTACTGCCCAGAACAGCCCAAATGACCCATAAGCACAATTTAAAGGGCTCATCATTTTAGTTTTTTCTGCTTCTGGGCAGAGGTCACCACCTTCATTTACATTAAGAATCATCTCTTCTTTGAAGAGGGCAGGTACCCCACCTGGTTTTGTATGGCCCTAAATTATTCTCTAGAATGTTCTCATATGAAGAATGCTTTCTTCTCACTGGAGCACATAAACAAATGGATGCTTGTTATACGTTCACAGTTCCCTGGCACACATTCTCCCGTTCACACACACGCCACAGGCCGAGGTAGGCTTCCCAGTTCCGGCCAGGAACCCACTATCCTGGTCATACTAACCTGCCACCTCCTCTTTCTTCTTCTCTCCGCAGATGACAGCAACTGCTCAGGCTCCCTCTAAGACCCAGGCTGTCCACATCTCCGCCCCCTCGGCTGCTGCCAGCACGCCTGTGCCCAGTGCCCCCATTGACCCCCAGGCCCAGCTAGAGGCTGACAAGCGAGCTGTGTACAGGTAGGAGACACTTGAGCTGTGTCCGGAAGCCCCCCCAGCAGCCTCCGGCCCAGCTCAGCCCTGAGAGATGAGCACACAGGCCAGCGGGTGGGCTCATAAAGACCACGGCCAATAGCCGCTCTCCTCACTGCCTTCCCTCTCAAATCAGTCTGGACATCCCTCAGCTGGCCGCTGTGGGTTGACACCAGCTTCATGGGATTGTTTAGTAAGGGGCAACAGAACCTGGGGAAGAATCTTCCAGAAGGATCCTTTCCTCATCCCGGCTGGGGATTGAGCCCTCGTGGGTGTCTGAAACCCTTAGCTCAGCTGACGGCCACCTCGGGATGCTTTCACTCCCACAAGCCCGCTGGACCACTGGACATCCGCCCGTACCCTCTAGGACTTGGTATCACACAAACTTTAGTATGCCTGAAAAATCATTGGAAGAGCTTATTAAAATGCATAGTTCTGGGCTCCATGCACAGAAATGCTGAATCAGTAGGTCAAGCTATAGGAAAAGGAATATGAATGTTTAAAAAGCATTCCAGATGAATCTAACGCAGCTGGTCCTTGGACCACATCTGGTTCGTGGTTGTCTTTATTTTTTAGCAAGCGCTGTGGTGTGTGGCCATGTAGGTTCCAGCACCCTCCCTCCAGATGGGGAGTTCGCTGAGAGCAGAGCCAGGCCCTGAATGTTGCAGAGGGTGAGATGGGCTCGGGGGCACTCTGTTCTGTGTATGGGGTTGAGAAGACGCAGCCCTCTAGGAGCAGCCCTGAATGAAGCTCCAGCAGGGATCTTAGTTGTTACGTTTCTGTGGGGAGCCTACACCACTAGAACAGCTGCCCGAGTCAGCACTGAATATTGAGGTTGGACCCTTGCTCACATTCACTTGTGTGAGCACGTACATTCACGTGCATCGGCAAGCACGTCTTACCTGTGCCCTAGCACTCGCTACGGCAGGTGCCAAGATCAGGAACACGTGGAATGGTCCACCCAAGATGAACGGAAAGAGGATTGATTTCTTCCTCACTCCTCCCTGCAACGACAGTGCTTTTATGGTAATGTTGGTAATTATTGCCATTACTATCATTATCGTCGGCATTATTTTTAGCTCCTCGGATGAGCTGAATGCCTCTAATGCCAACACGGAGTCCAGAGCAGTGAGCCCTGATCCAGAGGTACTGCCACGAGGGTCTTCCGCAGCCCTGGTGGGAGGATAAATCACCGTGCCTGTGCCCCCCCCCCCCCCCCGCCCAATGCACAGGCCAGGTACAGAGCCCTGCCTTGGACCCCAAAGAACTCCCAGACCTGGTCACAGTACCTGTCAGAGAGACGAAGCACACCTGTCCTCCTTTCCCTCCTTCCTTCACACTCATTTATTGAACACTCACTAGAGTATGTGGAGCCGCTGGGCTGGACTCCGGGGGATAGAGGGTAAACCTGTAAAAGCAAATGGGTGGGCTTTTCCCTCTCTAGGAACGGACAGATATGCAGACAAGAAACCAACACGGTGTGGTCAGAGGAGGCAATATTTGAGTTTGAGCATAAAGGCTAGTAAGAGAGTCCATTGGAAGAAGAAATGGGCTGGAGTAGGGCCTTCCAGACAGAGCAGAGCCTCCATGTTCCAAGAATGGCCACTGGCCAGAACAATCAGGTTGGGGAGGTGAGGCTGCCTGGGCACCTGGAAATTAAATGGCAGGGTGGGCTCGTGCTTATGTGGGGGGCTGGAGAAGGAAGAGGAGAATCCCATGGCCTCTGAAAATGACCTGATTGTCCAATGGCCTGGGAGCACAGCCATCATGCTCCATGTAGATCATCGCTACCCACAGTATGGCCCAGGGGCTAGCAGCATTGAGTCACTTGGGAGCTGTCTAGAGATGCAGAGCCTTGGGTCCCCCTCACACCACGTGATTTGTATGCACCGTCCTAGGCACCTTTGCAGACTCCTAGGGGACAGGGACCTGTAATGAGCACAGATCATAGTCTAGAAAGACCCCTGACTAGTGGTACAACCACGTTTCTGGAAACCCAGGCTTGAGTCCTAACTCCTTTGTGTACTAATCTCTCTGAGCTCTAGTTTCACCACAGAAGCTAACCAGTAGGCTTAGTAAGATCACTGAGAGCCCATGTAGGCACCTGGCACTGTGTCTAGCACAAAGCAAATGGGTTCTCCAGCCCTTCTTAAGATCCCAGGCTCATTCCCCACCTAGGCCAACCTGCAGGAGAAGTGGGTCACCTCTCCCATGGGAGCAATCCATCATGATGTCACTTGAAATATAAAGGGCCAGATCTTCCTCCAACTAACACTTAGTCCTGCTCACCTTCACCCCTGAGCTTTATCTTCTCCCACTGGGCTGAGCCCCCAACAGCCCTCAGCATTTGCCCAAATCATCTCTGCGGGTGTCTGGCCATGAAGAATGAATCCCAGGTCGGTCACCACCAACTGCCCAGCCAAACACGGTTGCCCAGCATCTCAGGACAGCCAACACCTTTGCCTGGCTGTTCTCTGCAGTCCTTCCTGCCCCAGGGACCCGGGGTTTTCTCCCATAACCACACCTCTCCCATTAGTACCAGCTGCTCTCTCTACAGCCATTGCCGGATGACCGGGGAAGGAGCTCAGCCTCCTGAAGGGTCGGGTAATTTTAATTAGATTTGCCTGCCTTGGGGCAGCCTGGCTGCTCCAAAGCACATCAGGGAGTCGGCATTTTATGTCAATAAATGTAACAAGACTCTCTCCATTCAGATTAGTGCCCAGCACGGACTTTGGGGAGACCCCACCGCAGCCCCTCCCAGAATCACAGATGAAGGAAGGGTGGAGGGGGCCCTTTTCTGACCAGGCCCCCTGCAGGACAGCAGGGGGGACAGTGTGATAAAAGAGAAGGGTGTGCCTGTGAGCCCAGGGAGCCTGCCAGCGCCCCTGAGATTTTATTTGTGTATGAGGACGTGTTAATGAAATGTATTGGTTCCTTCTGATGTGGAGTGTGTGTGTGTGTGTGTGTGTGTGTGTGTGTGTGTGGTGGGGGGAGAAGGGAGGCAGTCTGTCTTTAATTGGATCATACCAGAGCATCATCTGGGCTAATCAGCAAGGCAACCAGGAGCTCCCGCTCAGATTAATGATTTCAGTCTAATCCTAGCAGATCCCATGATTGGATGCACATCGCGGGTAATTGTGTTTGTGGCCCGAGAGCAATGCTGAGAAGGGGGTCCAAGGAGGGGTTGCCCCGTGCAGTGGGGACCACAGGTTTGGACCTAGCTCAGTTCTCTTCTTCCTTAGCCCCCACCTCAACCCTAGGGCTTTTCCCCCAAAAAAGTTCAAACTTAGCTTGGACACCCCTCCGCACCCCATCCCTCCCCATCCCTCCCCATCCCTCCATGCTGCCGGGCAGTGTTGGGGCTGTCCTGGGGACCTGGCCCTTAGGTCAGGTTGCCAGGCCCAGAGATGGGGCCAGGAGGGTGAGGTTAATCCAGCTTTCACTCTCCCTCCTCCCCTCCCGTCTCCTCCGTTCCCCTTTGAAGTGAGTGGGTTCCCATGGAAACCGTGATGTCCTGGGGAGCAGAAGAGTGGCAGGGAGCTAGGCCTGGCCAGGTGCGAGAGGGGGAGGAGGGCGGCTGGGCTGAGAGGCTTGGCTGGAGAGGCTCTGCTGGGGCGTTGGTTCCCCCCCAGCAGGCTGCCAAGCTCCCTGAGAACGGGGAAGGGGCCTGCCCAGCTCAGAAGTTACCAGCTATTAATGGGGAAAGCTGGGCTGCAGGCTTGAGCCGTGAGGAAGGGGGGGGGGAGGGCAGGGGGACAGTGTGCTTGGCTTCTGCGTTTAAAATGCTGGAGAATGGAGCTTTGGGGCGGGGGTGGGGAGGTGGGGGTGGTGGCTGCTGCCCCCTGTGCTTCTCCTCCCTGGCGTGGCTCGAAGTTGAATTGATCAACCTAACAGTGCTTCTGTTTCCCCTACTAGATCAGGAACTCCATGAGGGCAGGGTCTGTGTCTGTTTTATTCATTGGTCCATCTCTGGCACCTTGTACAACACCTTAGAGTCGGCAGCTTGGACGGAGTAGGCACCAAAGCAGTGCTCATTGAATGGATTCATTCAAAAGGCAGTAAACCCCCCCAAAAAAAATATACACTGTTCTAGGCTGGTATGCTGGCCAACGGGCTCTCGGGCGAGGGGAGCGAGAGCCCAGCCCTGATTTGTAGCATGTGCTGATTTGCATGGTGTAAACACTCCCACCACGGCCCATTTCAAGCTACCAAGGTGATACCACTGAACAGAGTTGTGAAGAGGGACCTGGTTGGCTCTTGCCTGCCTGAAGTACACACCCCACACAGGCAGCCACGCTGCAGGTCCACGGTCTCTGATTCAAACAAATCAGTACATCCTTTTTTTTAAAAAAAAATTTATTTATTTATTTATTTATTTATTTATTTATTTATTTATTTATTTATTTATTTAAAGGTTCTATTTATTTGAGAGAGAGAGAGAACAAGCTGGGGGGAGGGGCAGAGGAAGAAGCAGACCCTGTTGAGCAGGGAACCTGACATGGAGCTCCATCCCAGGACCCCAGGATCATGACCTGAGCCGAAGGCAGATACTCAACCACTGAGCCACCCAGGTCCCCCTATGTATGTATGTATGTATGTATGTATTTTTTAGAGAGGGAGAGGGGGCAGGGACTGGGAGAGAGAGAGAATCCCAAGCAGGATCCATGCCCAGCTCGGAGCCCGACATGGGGTTCCATCTCACAACCCTTGAGATCATGATCCGAACTGAAATCAAGAGTCAGATACTTATCCTACTGAGCCCCCCAAGCGCCCCCCTTTGTGTGCAGCCAGGGGGAGGTAAACAGGTCAGTACATCATATAATCAGTTCTTTAGATTGGTTTTATTCATGCCCTTAGCCACGCTCCTACATTTCTCGGTCCTCACTGGCCTGTCGGGTCTACCCCTGGGTTCTAAACATAAAATGTTCTCTCTGAATGAATTAATACTTCCACCAGTGCCTGGCACACAGTAGGCATTTGCAATTATGCCTTTTCACCTTAATGCGGTGAATTTTCTTTCCTGGTTTCAACCAGCGTGGTCTGTTTCTTCCCATCTGCTTGAGCCCAGCCCTGCCTCCACCCCGACTTCCCCACCTTCTCCAAGTAGATTCCAAGCCTTTCCTGGTTTCCCCGTTAAAGAAACTCCTTCCTGGCAGCTCCAGAAACCCTGAGTCAAACCAAGCTTCACCTCCTCTGTAGTTTCCTGCTTTCAGAGTCTTGGCCTTTCCTGTGGCCCTTCCAGGTCTTCGTTCGGGACAGCCTCCTCTCTTCTTCTCAACCACAGACTCAGAGCTTTACCCGTGTGAGACCTTGCCCTGGCCGGCTCACTCTGGAGTCCAGTCCTAACTGGACATTTCTAAAGCCCTGTCTGTGTTCCTTGGTCTCCTCTCACCGGACTGGGACTGGGTCCCTCTAGAAGCCACGCTCACTTGGGGGAAGATCAGAACAGGGCAGTGAAAGTGTTCAGATCGCTTTCTTGAGACCATCCTAGTAGAGGTCACCGAGGCTCCAGGCTTGGCCCTACAACTAGAGGCGTAAGTGCAGCAGAAGGGCCGTGCCGGGCAAGGCAACGAGCTCTAGAAATAGACTTGGTGATCGCTGGCTTTGTCGCCCTGGGCGAGTTAATCTCTCGGAGCCTCTGTTTTCTCAACTGTAAAAAAAGAAAACAGTAACAACTAGACTAACATTAGGGAATACAGGCTAATACCTGACACACAGACCAGTGTTTGCTGCAGGGGGTGGACCGGGGCCGAGGGAGTGAGGACGTTTTAAGCACGAGGGGCCAGCATGCGTCCCCTTGGCCCGCTCAGGATACAACGAAGCAGTCTGGTGCTTTCAGGGAGGTGGCATTCAGGGCTGGGAGCATGGCCTCTGGACCTCGGTCGCCTGGCTCCACCCTTGGCACTAAGCCTTTCTGCCCCCAGTGTCCTCCTCTGTAACATAGGGCTACAAATAATACTACCTCTTCATCAGGGTTGGCAAGAGGAATAAATGAGACAACGCACGTTAGGTGCTTGGTAAGGAATCTTGCATCGGGTGAGAGGGCCGTAGGGGTTAGCTGCTATCAGATGTTTGGGGAAACGGGAGCAGGGATTGGTCAGGGTAGGAGGTAAGTGCCGAGAGGCGAGGCAGCAGACATAGGGCTGGAAAGGCCCCCCAGCTGAGTGGTCTCCACACTGCAATTCAGTTAAACATGCAGGGAGCTCCGCTGTGTGTAAAGCATCATCTTATGTTCCAAGAGGGGTTGTGAAAAAAGACGAATCAGTCCGTGAGTAGGAAAAAGATAGACATAAAGTAGCTATAATATAAACTTGGCACATAGTGCGGAATTGACTGCTAGGCTTCTGACCCACAGTGTGGGAGAGCTGCACTGCTCTTCCCAAGGGAGGCAAAGCCCAAGGGAAATGATGGCCAAGCTGCCTTTCCTGGAGCTGGGCTGGTAAATGGGGTGGGAGGAGCCCCCGGAGTCTGGGGCCTGGACAGAGGGACTGGGTCCTGCCGTGACTGTCCTCCAGCACAGCTGCCTGGCCAGGACCCTGGGAACTGGCACTTTCTAATGAAGTGTCTTTGAGAGAACACTTCCACCTTGTGACCAAAGGGTGTCCTGGCTCCAGTGAGTTGACCCTGGGGCCTAACCCTCTGCCTTCCCTGGCACTGTGCTTGGTCATTCCTGGAATGTGCTGGGTGAGCTGGCCTGAGAAGAATGTGGGAGAAATTCAGCCATTCCAAGCAGAAAAGCCAGGACCAGATGCTCTATGCTAGGGCTTCTAGACGAGATGTTGGGAGCAGATGTTCCAGGCTGCGTTCTGGGCTGGGCTCTGTGGGCTGGGGGCTCCAGCAGACTCCCTGCTCTTGGAAGCAGTTGGATTCACTGGCATCAGAGATAACATTTCAGCTGTTGACTATAGTCAGGGGAGTGATCCTGCTGGAGCCATAATCTGAAAGTAAAACCACGCTCAGTTCTCCCCTGGCACCTGGCAAAGCCTGTTCTCTGCCCCTCCTGCCGGCATCCGAAGGCCCCCCAAGCCCAGCGCAGCCTCTGAACGTGCTGCTGGCAGACACAGAGGTTGCAGCTGCCTGGTCCAGGAAGCAGGTGTGTTCCGAGGCAGTGGGTCCTGCTGCTTCTGCAGCTCACCGGCCCGGCCCAGGCCCAGCTGAGAAGTCCAGGTACCCCGCCAAGACAAGGCACACTGGTAAGAGTTCAGGAGCCTGGAACCCACTGACTTTTATCCTCACAAGGTTATATTCGGATTAAAGGAGATAACCAATGCTAACAGCTGACAGTGCTTGGCATGTAGAAGGCTCGCAGTGAACGGTGGCTGCATTCGTGAGTAGTTACTGTGATTAGTCCTACAGGGGATCTGTCCCCCTCATAAGAGGGAAGACAACCAGCAATTGAGTCTCCTGCTGCTGTGAAGCGTGCAGGATAGAATAGGAGGAGAGCCAGCGGGCTGGGGCTTCTCACCAGGGCTGGACCCGGCCAGTCTTGCCCTTCTCTTAACCCCTCTCTGATTTTCTCAAGCACTAGCCCATTTCATGGTCAAGTGGAAAGAACTTAAGACTAAGACTTCCGTCTAAATTCTGACTCTACCATTGGGCAAATTATGTCACCTCTTTAGATAAGCTGTCCTCCTGCCTCACAAGGTCGACACCAAACGAGAAACCGAAAGATCTGCAAAAATGTCAAAGCCCTCCCCAAACGCACAGAAGCCTTATTATTATGAGAGAAGATTCTTTTTGAAACTCATTTGATAAGACAGAGATTCTCTTGCGCTGCGTTGATCTTGATGCTCGAAGGGTAAACGTGGGGGCTCAGGTCTGTGACCCCCAAGGACGCGCGTGTCTCAAGGGCAGAAGAGCAAAAGGGAGAAGAAGGAAGTGGGTTCAGTGATACACGGGGGAGGGGAAAGAGCACAGAATTCGGAGCGTGGGTACCCAGATTTCAATCTCAACTCAGTCCCTTACTAGCTTGGTATCATTATTTAATGATACACTTCTGGGTTCGTTAATTGGTAAAATGGGAATGAGAAGGATATGGAGTGTTCGGATGCAATAAGCACGTGCAAGAGCCCTTTGTAACTTTGTGTGGGTGTGTGTTTAGTCACTGCCAGTGACCAAGGCAGAAGGGAGAGCGGCCCTCCCCCTGCACCCCCTCCAGGCTGCCTGCACGTGGGGCCCTGGCTAGATCTCTGGTGGCTTGGACAGGAGCTCTGACTGCCCCTCACCAGCTACCCTTGGGAAAGACACTTCCCTTTTCTGCGCCTGAGTCACCTCTCCTTAAAATGAAGGGGCCAGACGTGAGGTCCTCACAGGTCTCTAGCTTTAGGTTGTTTGTATTCGTACCCTTGCAGACTCGCCTTGGCAGTCACTTCATTGAGATCTCACATTTATTATTATTATTTTTAATGTGCCAGGAGGGAGGGGTGTGTAGAGGGGGTGAAGGGATGGGGACAGAGCAGACTGGCCGGCGCTGGGCTCCACCCTTGCCAGGAATGGACCTGTCCACCCACCTGGGGGAGGAGAGCTGGTTGGAGCCCAGGAACCCTAGCAGATGCGATTCCAATTTAGCAACAAGAAGAAGTCCTCTCCAAGGCAACCCAGGCGAACACACCACCCACTAGGCAGGGCTAAAAATACACCCGCATGGCTTCAACGTCACACCTGAGGTAAAAATACATCCAACCAGGAGCTGCTGGCTCCTTCTCCCCCACCCCACTCTGCTCTCTCCATCTGGTGCCTTCGAGGGGAGGGGAAATGGAGGGCCGGGCGAGCTCTTCCTTCACACTCACCCCCTCCCTCCAGGACCCTGCCAGCCCCCACCCCACACACAAGCCAGCAGAGCCCAAGGAACACAGGTCCTTTTGTAGCCATTGTAGCTAGAAGCTGCCAGATGGCAGCGTCTGATCTGAGTCTTGCTGAAGGGATGGATTCTGAGCCCGAAAGAACTTCAGGATTGCGTCTTAGAACCTCCCTTCCCATAGTTCGTTTGTTCCCATTGGTTGATTCACCACACATTTGTCGATCCTCTGTTGTGTGCCAGGCACTGTGTTTGACCCTTGGAAATTCAAAAAGAGATAAGATGAGCTCGTGGACCAGAGCAGCTCACCACATAGTGAGGAAGACAGATCTGTGCACAAACAACTATAGTTAGTAGAATTTAATGAGTGTCATAAGGGAAATAAAAATAAATTCTTACTGGCAGTGCTTTTTTGGTTAAAAAAAAAAAGAGGTTCTGAGTTCTGATAAATTGTACATCGCCTCTCCTCCTCCTCTTTCTGTGCCTCTATTTGAATTGGCACGTGGGCTTGTTTTCCCTGCCAAATGAGTCAGTGGATATGGGAATAGAAATTTATTGGAGCCGATGGTGTCAATGTTGCTCTGAATAAAGAAGGTGCCCACACACCTTTCCAGGGAAATGGAACAAGCATTAATTGATAGCTTACTAAGTGTCAGACACTCTACGTGTCTCTTCATTGAAACCTTACAGTAACCTGCGTGGTAGGTGATATGAGCCCTGTTTTGTAGAAGAGGAAACTGAGCCTCAGAGAAATTCAGTAACTTGCCCCCGAGTCACACAGCTGTCTCACCTTAAAGTCTATGCTTATTTCAGACCACCGAGCTTCTCACCTTAAATTATGAGCGAGGTCAAGATAGAAACCCCAAAGTGCTTCCTATGATGCTTCAGAGGCGGCAATGGTTTTCTTGCTGGAGAGACCCACTAGGAAGCCTTGGTGGAATGGGTAGCATCTTGACATGGATTCTGAAGATTATTACAGGTGACAGGTAGAGATGCAGGAACACAGTTCAGGAGCGGCAGGAGCAAAGGTGGGCGCGAGAAGTCCAGATTGCCTCCGTTGGTGAAGGCGGTCAGTGAAAAGACGAGGGGCCAGGGACCACCCACTGTCTGGCCAAGACCACATTCTCTTTCGACTCTTAAGAAAAAAGTACTGAAGAGAAGTCTGAGGCCATACCCAAAGCACCTGAAGTGTGAACTTATTAGTTCATTGGCATCCAGGAGACGATAGTTGTGAGAATTAATACTTGTAATGGACCATCAGGCCCTGAATAGATGCCCAGGAAAAAGACGGGCCCGTCCCAGAAAGTGGCTCTAGGGTATTGTCTGTGAATCTCGATCCCAGTGACCTCTGACCTGAAGCGCTAGAAATAAAGGATCAAAATGCCAGCCCGTGGGTACAGTAGTTTCCCAAGTGGTGGGCCTTTGGCAAGTGGAGACCTGCACTGTGTGTGTGAGTGGAGACTAGGTGGGTAGCTGCAGAGCCAGCCTGATCACTGCCTTTCCCACCTTCCCCCACCTCGCTGGCCACCAGACTAATAATGTCCTCTGGCCCCGACCAGGCCTCTTGTCCCACCAGCTCATCACTGAAAATCTCCACCCAGAAATTTTGCTCTCCTACCAACCATTCCACACCCTGAGCAGTCCATCCCCCATCCCAGCTAGGAAGGGCCGGGGAGGCTCTGGCCCCTGTGCCCTTTGGAAGAAGCAGCCAGGGCTTGGGGACGGGGTGAGGGTTGACGCACAGCCTCTGCCCATCTTCCCCCTAGCCCGAGGAGTCTGGGCTGAGGCGAGGTACAGGACAGGCCTAGGGGCTCCAGGGGCAGTGCCAGGGAGAAGAGGGAGACAGCCAGGCAGGCTGCCACACACTTGGCTGGACCCATAATTGAGGTCCGCAGTCCCGGCCAAGGTCACAAGGGAAGGGATGGCTGAGAGGCTCAGAAGTGACGGAGTGGCATGACTGTGAATCACAAGGTTTATCACCCAGAAAGAGAACTCGACACGAATGTGCCCCACTGCGTATGACCATCCTGCCCCCCCCGCTTCCCCGGAGTCTCTGGCGCTCTGCTCTGCTACGTATCTCTTCTCCGTCTGCCTCTTATGTTTGTCACATCTGAGCTTCCCTGAAGCTCTCTATTTTTTGTATTCTTTCTAACTTTTTTCCTGCCTCTGCTTCTGTATTTCCAGTCCTCTAAGCGGAAAGAAATATGGAAAAAAATGTTTTTTCCCAAAAGCCCAGGTTGTCCAAGGAGGAAGGAAGAGATACAGAAAAGGGTCCCACTGTCTTTTCTTGAGTCCTTCAAACAAAAGGAAACATGCTTCAGCCTTATAGGGGAACTTGAAGTTGGGTCCGAGCATATGAATTACCAAGGAAGTGGTGGTCTCCATCCCTGGAGGCCTTTGAATGTTGGAGAAGCCAATCGGGCCAACCCATGTTGAGAGTACCTGTCCTGAGGCAGGGAGGAGTACGGTGGGCAGGTGGTGTTGAGGCTCGCCTGCCCAAGGAGGCTCTGGGAAGCCTCGCCGGAGAGGGCAGGATTGCTTCGGGGCTGGACTGGGGGCTGCTCCCGGCCGCCAGAGGGAGGGTGGCCTTGGCCACTGCCAAGGGCTTCAGCCCACATCCTGCCCTGTCCCCAGTCTGCTCCCTGGAGGGCGGGGCAGCCCCAAACTGGGCATTCCAGGGCAGCACATGGGTGATGTAAAAAAACAGACGAAGGCAGAAATGTCAGAAGTAATTAAACCAAACGACGGCTTAAACCCCTGTAGAAATCAGTACATCCGGCTTAATCACCTTCCTAAGCCAGCACAAGACTGCGGTTCTACGGAGAGCAGTTCTTTATGTCTCTGGATCGTTAGCGGAAACTGCGTATCTCGCGCTTGATTTTGGTTCAGTTGCTCCTGAGGAGAGGTGATGAGGGTGGGGGATGGGGGTAGGGCCCCCGAAAAGAGAAAAGAAATAATAAAATGTGATTTGAGATCATCTCTTCTTCCCCTCTGCTTGAGCCCCGGCGCCTCCCCTGCTCCTGGCTCTGTCCGCTCTCACGGCTCCCACCCGCCCCCTCCCAGCACCCAGGCAGAGGCACAATGCTGAATGTGCTAAATTAGGCCATTAGAGAAATTCATTTCTCTTTATTAGTCTGTGTCAAATCCTTTTTATTAGTGGCTGGAAACGACCTCTCTTCTGCAGTAAAATGTCATGCCAGTTCACTCCTTTTATTTGTTCTGCACTGACGAGGCTCAAACTCTCACTGAATTAGTGCAGTGAGATTTATTTCCTCCAAATTTTGAACGGCTTAAGAGAGATTGGGGTGGAGGGGGCGGTCAGGTGGGAGGCGACAGGGGGAGAAGAGTGGAGAAAGATCTGGGAGGGAGAAGGTAAGCTCTTATGGAGGTCAAATGTCCTCCACTCTTTGGAAATAAAGTCTAATGGTCATCTTTCATATCTTGTTCATCATAGTCTGGGCACCGGGGACGGAGCTTCCACATTCCTGCTTCTAGCCTCTGAAGGGTATTGACCCACAGTGGGACAGATCTGGACGGCAGGAAGAGGAACTCCTTAAAACCCATCTTAGCTGGCCAAACCGAAGCTCAGAGAAGGCCAGGAATAAAGAACCAGACCCCACGCCTAACTGGAAATGCTTCTTGCCATCCCTCACCTGGTTCAGGCGGGACCATTCACATCCCAGGAGGCTAAGACACCCAGCTCCCGTGGTCCCTGACCTACTCACCCCCAGCTTACCCCAGCCTGCAGCATGGAGGAGGCTTCCGGCCTCATCTCCAGCCTTCTGGGGTGATGTTGGAGGGTAGCTTAGAAATATAGGTCAACCCATAGGCCGGGTGGCTGGGCCAGAGGCTGGGGACTGGGCTGGGGACAGCCTTAGAGGAGCCCGCAGCATGACTGCAGCCATGGAACCCAGCTGAGTCATTAAGAAACAGCCTATTTCTCAGTGTGTGTGTGTGTGTGTGTGTGTGTGTGTGTGTGTGTGTGTAGAGTGTCTCAATGGTCCCCGTGCTTGAAGTAGCAGGTAGCCATCTAGGTTTATCGAGGGATCCAGGCAGATAGAGCATGGGAGCCACAGACAGCTCACTGACCCTGGCGAACACTTGCAGGAAAGCCGTGGGCAAGCTCCGGTGCCGTCTGAGCCCCAGGCCTCGGGGACCCAGGGATCAGAGTGGCCAGAAGCAGGAGCCTGGGGAGGGTGTCCATGAGAAGAGAGGTGTGGGAGCTGATAGTGTGGCTCAGGTGGGGGTGGGGGCTGGAGACAGGTGTCCATGCGGGCGTCCATGGGGTCTGCTCTGTGCTCCAGGGGTCCCTGGTTAAATTGGAGTGGGGGGGGAGGCAGCGATAGAAAATGTTTCCTTATTCTGAGAGATAGCAGAAGCCATAGAAAATACCCCAGATATGCCCTACACACACACACACACACACACACACACACATGCATGCACACATGTTCCGGGGAGATCTGACACCTGGAAGTGAGAAGTTTATAAAAAGGGCCCCTGCTGTCACTCTGCATAGGGAGTGTACGTTGCTCCCCAGTGTGTGTGACAATGCCCCCGTCCTACCTCAGCCCCCACCTCTGGTCTAACACCTGCTTCTCTTCAGCCTCCTCTCCTTCCATTCCCGTCCTGCGTGCCTCACTCCACACACTCATCTGGATTTTGTTCTAGAAACGTGCCAACCTCATTTCTACCTTAAATACTTTGTTTTTTGTTTTTTTTCCTTGTTTGGAATGGCCCCTCCCTCAGATCTTTGCATGACTGCCTCCTCATCACTGGAAGCTTAACTTAAATGTCACCTCCTCAGAGAGGCCCTCCCTGACTACTGTCTGCCCTGCAGGGGTAAGTACAGTGGCAAAAAAGACTACTCTCCCTGCCTACCTAAACTCTAACGCTGGGAGACTCCATCACTCACAGATCCCTCTTCCCCACCCCACATGCCATTCAGGCTGTGTACACAGAACACACAAACCCCTCACACATACTGCTTGCAAATAACACATAACGCATGCGCACACGCACTGCATACAACACGGGGCATATGCACACCTTACAGCACACCAAATCTGCATCCCGCTTTCATACCCACATGTGCACGCATACTGCAAAAATGCGTTGTGTGTGCACACACAATAGCAACGCACAGGCCAGGACACCTGGACAACACTCACACCCGCTCTCATTGGCAGCCAACATTCAACCCAGGTGCACATGTGTGCACACGCATGCACACACATAGACCATCCCCTCCCCATGCAGCCGCTGCCCACCCTCCCTGCAACCAGCGAGGGAGGAACCTGCGGTGACCGGCGGCGGCTGCGGGGCTCGGGCGGGGGCCGCACCCCCACCACCTGGCACGATGCTGCGGATTATTAGTTCCTGGTAATTTAGTGCCCTTGTACAGAGTCGATTTGTGCCTTTCATTCCTAATTGATCTAGTGGCTGTTTAAATGGCAGCAGGCATCTGTTGAGAGTACGAAGGTTCATAAGGCGCAATAATTCATAACACCGTCTGGAATTTGCCTTTCATGTCCCTCAGCTAAACCACTGCAGGGCTCTGCTTAAATTACAGCCACTGAGGCTTTCTTTGGTATTCCACTCAGGGCCAGGAGAATCTTGCATTAAACTGGGATCAGGTTAGATTAGACTATAATATGCTGCGGTATTAGTGGCTGCAAATGAAGACTTACACTGGAGTTTAACCCCTTCACCTGGTTTTCTCTTTGTCTTCAGCCGGACGGGTAAGGGACCCCTGGTTTGCCCTGCCAGCTTCCTCTGGGAGCCCAGGAGATGGGCTAGCTCTTGGGGGCTGCCCACGCGCCGCCTCAGACATCCAGCCTCTTTCCTCTCCAGACTGTAACCTCGGCTGCAGCCTGGGTGGGGGGCAGCTGTGTGTGCAACAGCTCCCAAGACAAGGGTCAGGAGGTGGTGTCCAGGGGAAGGCTGCCCCGCCAAGTGGCTCAACTGAAGCAGGCATGTCCCTCTCCTCATCCGCCAGTGCCCCTGAGCCCGAGCAGAATGCCCAGTCGGTAGAGGTGTAGGTGTGGATGGCATTGAGAGCCTTCTGTCTTATTGCCCAGAATTACCAGAATCCCAGCACGGGGCAGGCCATTAGTGGTTCCCCCATCTGTACACCAACACTGTAGGCTGGATAGTCAGTCTTTCTCTTGCTGTGTTCGTAGCATGTTGGGAGGAAGAAAGCCTGGTCTGTTTGTCTCTGCAAGACGTACTGTGTTCCCCAGTATGGTAGCCACTAGCCACCCTGGCTACCTATGTAAAATTAGTTAAGTAAATTTAAAAGTCAGGGGTCCCTGGGTGGCTCAGTCAGTTGGGCATCTGCCTTTGGCTCGGGTCGTGATCCCAAGGTCCTGGGACCGAGCCCTGCATGGGGCTCCCTGCTCAATGGAGAGCCTGCTTCTCCCTCTCCCTCTGTCCCACCCTCCCCCCACTTGTGTTCTTGCAAGCTCTGCGCTCTCTCTGTCTCTCTCTCTCTAAAATAAATAAATAAATAAATAAATAAATAAATAAATAAATAATCTTTTAAAATTCAGAGTTGCAGGGTCCACCGTCATATTTCCAGTGTTTGTTGGCCTCCCTGGGTTGGTGGCTACCATATTGGGCAGAGGAAATTGTAGAACATTTCGATCATGGCTGAAAGTTCTATCAGACAGTGCTGGCTAGAATGTGCTCTTGGCAGAGACCTGGGAGCCAGGCCCAACGCATGTACTTCCTCCTCTCCCAGCAAGCAGGGCTTCATCAAGCAGAAAAAAGCTGGATTGTGTGCTCCCAAGGGGCTGAGGGGAGACCAGAGAGGGATGTGGGCAGACGCTCTTCTGGAATCGCAGTGGAAGGGAGTGAGGCTGCAGGGTCCAGCGTCAGCAAGCTGTGCAAACACCTGCACACATGCTGGATGCTGAGACCTAATTGTTCACACATGCTGCGGGGAAATAAGAATGATGTGCCCTTGTATGTGCAAATAGGCGCACACACATGTAATATGCAGTAAACATTTATTGGGATCCACGTACCTCTTCCAGACTCTGGACACACAGTGATGAAGGAGGTAGGCTCAGCTCCTGCCCTCATCTCGCTCAGAGTCTAGTGAGGAAGGCTGATACTAAAACAAACAATTCAGGGAGCCATCAGCCGCGGTTAGGGGCGGGGGAGTGAAGGAAGCCTCCCCGAGGTGGTGATGTCTAAGCGAGGACCCCGAGAGCCAGTCAGGGACTGAAGTAGGCACTTCAGCTTATGTAATCACAGAACAACACCCACACACTCACACATGCTCACACTCACACTGTCTTCACTTGCTCATTCATCATCAGCCACCAATATTTAGGAAGTGCCTGCTGTGAGTGTGCAGGGCAGGGTATGTCCTAAGGATACAATGATCATTAAAACAGGGCCAATCTTGGGAGAGAACAGGGATGCAGATAATCATTGAGTCACGGTTGTGCTAAGTGTGCAATGAGAGGAAGGTGCAGGGAGATTGTATACATGTAACTGGGGTGTGTGACCCAGCCAGGGGACTCAGGAGAGGTGGCGACACCAGCCCACCGTGTATGGATGAGCATTCGAGCTCACACAGTCCCCCTGTGCACACTTGCAGACACACAGGTGTGCACATCTGCTGCCCTCAGCTGGCTCTACTAACCACTACTGCTCATGTGCAGGACTTTTCTGGATACTTCCTACACTTCCTTCTCGGGTTGACCTTGAGCGGGAAATGGACACTGATTTCCGTGAAGGGTGATACCCCTCATCTCTCACCAAATATCCGCGCAGCTTATCTGACTAAAGAGAAGGGTTAGGCACCCACTGGGGAGGAATAGAGTCCTCGAAGGCCCCAGGAGCTGGGAGACCAGGGAATGAGGTGCTGCCCTCCAGGCTGGCATGGGGGCCTTGGGAGTGCGGGCAAGGGGCCCCCGGTGGCTTCCGAGCCCCGCCAGCAGCAGGTCTGTGTGTGTGCGCATGTGTGAGCTCTTGCTGTCCCCGCAGGCACCCTCTTTTCCCGCTCCTGACGCTGCTGTTTGAGAAATGCGAACAGGCCACCCAGGGCTCGGAGTGCATCACCTCCGCCAGCTTTGATGTGGACATCGAGAACTTTGTCCACCAGCAGGAGCAGGAGCACAAACCCTTCTTCAGCGATGACCCAGAACTGGACAATCTGGTAAAGACCCTCCAACCCCCACCCCAGCTAGGGTCTTCCTACCCTTTGATCCTTCCAAAAGCCTTAGAAATGATCCTTTTATTCCTTCCATTCATTCAACAGAAGTTTGGGGGTGCCCGCTGTGGGGCAGGCACTAGATGCACCCATTCTAGCAGTTGAGAGTCATTTCTGGTTCCTAACCCAAGAGTCGCATGCCCAGGTTTTGCTGCCAATGGCCTTCTGTTCTCTGCACACCTGCATCCCACTACCCCGCCCCCTTTGCAGTGTAGACAGGAGGGAAGGAGGGTCATGGGAGCCAGAAGGTCTGGTGTAGCTGTTCTGAGGACTCCAGTCCTGGCGTGTTAATAAATATGTCTTGGGCCACTCAGAGAGGAGCTGATGGCTAGTGCGCTCCTGTGTGGAGGATGAGGGCAACAGGCATATTTAAACCCATCAGCAGAGAAAAAAGCCTGCAGACACAGTCATGTTGAGAAGGCCAGCGGATGTCCTGTCCATCTGGGCCTAGACCAGGCTCCAAAACCCAATTTATCATCATCCAGATAATCACTACAGGTTTTTAAAAAATATTTATTCCTGGACCCCACACCTGGGCACTGTGATTCAGTAAATTGGGTGGGGCCCAAGAATCTACAATTTTTTAAGTTTCCCGGGCAATTGCAATCATCAATGAGATTTGATACCCACTACCACAGGTGACATCTAAAATTCTCTTCTAGCCCTGGGAATTGTGTTGAAAGAGAGAGAGAGGGGAAGGGAGAGAGAGAGAGAGAGAGAGCAAGCAATAGGGAAGCTGTTCTGTTCATGATTTCATTCATCATGATATATAGTCATCCTGGAATTATTAATTATTAAGCACAATTTTTGATTTTCCTGTGGGCAGATTACCTAGATCATGCATGGTGAATTTGGAAACTCTGCAAAATGCTCCTCCATAAATCAATGGTAGTGCTGACCTCTTGTAGCCAGAGTTTAGCTGATAACCTGCTCCCAAAAGAGAAATAGAATTAGAAAAGCAAATGTGGCACCAAAACAATGTACACACACACACATACACACACACACACTCAGAGCACCTACAGAACAGATTTAAGTGACTTCTATATTATTCTGTGCTGTGAACTATCCACCCCACTGCTTCTCTCAGGAGTCGAGTTTGATATTTCATGGAGTCTGGAAGAGCTGCCGGGAGAGCCCACCCTGGCCTGGAAATTGGTGAAGTGTCACAGTGGGGCTGGCGTTTAGAGAGAAGGAGCACATGCCAGAGCGTGAGCACTTGCCTGCCATCGGGCATGTTAGCTGGTATCTGAGAGCCCTGGGTCTGCTCTGCCCATCCCTGGCCTTCCTTCGTCCCTGGCTGGGCTGGAGCAGCCCCACTTCCCAGGAGCCCAGACCACTGTCTGTCCGGTTCCTTGCAGGCTGGTCTGGCCCTCTCTGGTGTTCAGCTGACCACCATCTCAGAACTGCAGCTCCGAAGTAGGTCTTTGGAATTTAGACCCACAGTAGCTATGGAGCTAGGGGAGGAGGCAGCTTCCTATTCTTTTTTAAGATTCTATTTATTGGGACCCCTGGGTGGCTCAGTCAGTTAGGCATCCGCCTTCAGCTCAGGTCATGATCCTGGAGTGCCTGGAAGGAGCACCATGTCAGGCTCCCTGCTGAGGAAGGAATCTGCTTCTGCCCTTTCCCCTGCTCCTTCTCTAACTCATGCCCTCTCAGATAAATAAAGATTTTATTTATTTGTTTGAGAGAGAACGCACGCATGTGTGCAAGAGAGAGAGAACATGAGCAGGGGGGAGAGGGAGAGGGAGATGGAGAAGCAGACTCCCTAGTGAGCAGGGAGCCCAGTGCAGGGCTCCATCCCAGGACCCTGAGATCATGACCTGAGCTGAACGAAGACAACCGAATGAGCCACCCAGGGCCTGTGGCAGCTACTTCTGTGCAAGGCAGAATGGACCTGAGGGGCCGGGACCCACTCCTGACACATGACATGAAAAGAAGCTGAGGCCTAAGTTGGTAGGAAAAAGTAAAATCAGGCTGAGTAATGTGAAAGAATTGAAGCGTTTATAAGAAGCAGGAGTCCTAGGGTCCTAACGAACCTCACACACCTTGCCCACCACTCCCTGCCAGGTGAAAGTATCAAAGACACCCTGTGAACCGCCTCCTTTTCTAGTATAACCTGGAAAATACCAGTAAGTTGCTGGCTCTGTGCTCTCCCCTCGCTAACACTACCTGGATCTCTCTGGGTTTTTTGTCACCCAAAGAATCAAATTTCTTGATTCAACCCAACAGAACTTGGTCAGGTATGTGCTACATGAGCACCTGACCTAGGGATGTGGATGCCCCGTGGCCCCGGACCTCTGGTGTTCTCTGGTCTTCTCATTCCAGGTGACTGGGCTGGGACTGGTTCAGTGGATGGACCAGTCCTCAGACATCACATCCACCCACGTGGACCTGATTTACTTAAAGGTGTTGGCCACGTTCAATGGCTGGCCTACCGGTCAGGTGTTTAAATAGAGAGTCGAAGGAGCACTTCGAGACACAGGACGGAGCCCAGCTTCACTGAGTGTGTGACTTTCATGATGTAACTCCTTTGAAGCTTGGTTTCCTCGTCTGTAGTGCTAAGACACCCATCTCATGTGACTGCAATAAAAAAAATTAACGAGATGGGGCGTGGAACTAAATGTCCTTTAAAAATGGGTGGCATCCAGAAGGTTAATCTCGAAGGCAGTATCGCTAAGGTAAGGAGGCCCACCTCCCCAACCTCTCCTCCTGGCCATCTAAGAGACGGTGGGGCGGGGACCCTGCAACTTTATTTGGGGAGTCCAGCAGTGCCCTTTGCCTCCCTGATTACGGTCCCATGTTGGAAGGGAGCGGCTCAAGAGGCCAACCACAGGGGCCATCATTAGAACAAGAATCATGTAGCCAGCACAGCCGAGATGCACATAATTAGAAATTAGAAAAAGGTCAGATCGCGTCATTATCAGCTCAATCAGCTGCTGAGTGCCACAGCCAGTTAATTTGGCATCTGTATTTTTTACAACCCCGCACACGTAGCCCAACGGACTGTAACTCTTTATCCGGACAGATATACTGCGCAGCGGAGCAGGGACATAAAATGAGAGACCCCAAGCAAATGAGCTGAGATAATTGAGAGATTTATTTTTTATATATATGTGTGTCAGGGCGGCTTTCCTTTGCCCTTGAATATTGACTTTCACAGATGGGATTGTCAGGAGGACATGGGGGGTCCCCCAAAACTTTGTCCCACCCTGGGGCCTCAAGTCTCCCTCTGATCCTGCTCCCTCCCCAGCCCAGACAGCCCATGGGCCCCAGCCCTGCCAGGCCAGCCATTAGGACATAAATCCCACCACCTCCAGCCACTCATTCTCCATTCCTCCAAGCAAATTGCCTCGCTGAGCAATCCCAGCCCCTGTTCCCCACTGTGGTCTCCCAGACAAGTTCCCATGAGAACGGGCTGTCCCAGAGCTGCCCAAAGATCAGAGAGGTTCCCAGATCATAGGCCTCCGCGGGAACTTCCCTCCCCTGCTAGCCAGCTGCTCCCGCAGTAGAATCACAAAACACTAAGAGAAAAACACAACCTCAGGGAGAAGCCAATCCAGCCCATCCCACTACCCATTTTACAGATGAGGACACTGAAGTCCAGAAAAGGAAAATGAGTCATTAGGACCAAAGCCCATGTCTGCTGGCTCTCAATACCCTACTCCTTCTGGGGTGACCCCACCTTATTTACAAAGCCCTCATTTATAAATGCCACCAGCATCTCTACACACCCCCTGTCCATCCCCTGGTGCCCACTCTCTGCCCTTCTCTACCTCCCTGTTTCAGGGCTGTGGGTGTGGTTCCCCCCCCCACCGCATGGTGGCTAAGCTGGCGTACCCCCAAACCCCCAGCTGAGCTCCCTCAGGAGCCCCCCCACCCAACCAGTGCTCACCAGGCCCATTTCTCACCTGGCCCACTGATCCCCTGCCTGGACCCAGCAGCCTCTGACTGGCAGTTGGTAAAGTTTGTAAAATTTGCAAGTTCCCCAAACCCCTTTGAAAGGTAAAAGCTTTTTGTTTTATAAAATCTGATTTACGGGCCCCCAGTGCAGTGCCGAGGTTTTATATATTATGCAAGATTTCAAACCGAGGCTGTAAAACGTACGGTTTCAGTTTCATGCATGGAATTTTTTTATGTGTAAATTTTTTAACATTTATGGGGCACGTTTTAATGAGACTCTGGTGTGGCTCGAGGGACAGATTATGGCTGCCTGACCGCAAAGCCAGCTCCAAAATGGGGCCCCCAGGCCCCTGGGCCCACTCTAAAGAGGCAGGGCCAGAGGCCGGAGGCTGTGAATAAGGAGGCACACGAAGGAGCCGGGCCAGAGCCCTGGGCCCGCAGAGACCTCGGGCGGCCCCGATCAGAGTCGTTCACTTCAGGCTTCAGTCCAGCTCTTCACCTACACAGGAGCAGAAAACCTTACCAACACCAAGATAGGGAAAGCTGGGAGAATAATCAAAGCTAGTCACGATTAACATTTATAGAGCGAGCACTTACTAGGTGCAGGTGCCACTGTAAACACCTTACATATATTATCTTATTTAATCCTCTTTTGGAACCCACAAGGTATGGATGTATGATTGTTTCCATCTTATTTATTTATTTTATTTTTTTTAATTTTTATTTATTTATGATAGTCACAGAGAGAGAGAGAGAGAGAGAGGCAGAGACATAGGCAGAGGGAGAAGCAGGCTCCATGCACCGGGAGCCTGATGTGGGATTCGATCCCGGGTCTCCAGGATCGCGCCCTGGGCCAAAGGCAGGCGCCAAACCGCTGCGCCACCCAGGGATCCCGATTATTTCCATTTTAAAATGAGGAGATTGAGACACAAGGTGAAATCACTTCGTTCAAGATCCCACAGCTAGTCCGAGGCAAAGGCGCGAGTCAGATGCTGCATGGGGCTCGAACGCCAGCGCCCACACTCTTGACAGCCGTGCTGACCTATAGCTGCTGTTCTTCTAGGGCTTTCTATGCATCAGTTCTTGTTTTTAGTTCTTGCGAGCTGTATCTCACTTAACTCCTCAGATCAACGCTGAGAGAGTCACTATTATTATCCCATTTTACAGGGAAAAAAATGGGGAAAATAAAGTGCAGAGATTAAGTAAATTGTCCAGAATTTCTCAGTGGGTGGAAGAAGACCCAAGACAGCCTCTAAAACCCATTGTTCTCGAGCACGCTTCTCTATGTAATTCTCATGGGAGTGCCCCCCACCCCCCCACCAGGTAGTCATTGTCATCCCCATTTTACAGAGGAGAAAATCAAGGACTAAGAGTCTCATAGCCAAGAAGTTACAGAGCTGGGATTTGCACCAAGTGGGTCTAACTCCCAAAGCCCAGCTCTTCCCTCTGAACCACTTGCTGCCCCAAATTCTGAGGACGCTGGGGGCGAAGTGCCACGTTATTGACTTAAAAGTGATAGGACTTGTGCATGATGGCTTCTGTAGCTGATCATTGCAACCCCCAGTCGTCTGGCAGTTCTCCTATCCCTCGTCTTCACCCTTCTCCCACGTCCCATCCGTTGTTCCAGGGACCCTACACTTCCAACAGCTCAGATCCAACTGGTATGGTCAGGGAACCATCCCTGATTAGATTTTAGCTTTGGCTGCCCTCACGACCCACAGGAAATATCTGAACACTTTAAGGAATGAAAGTGTGTAATCTCTTTTGTCTATAAGTGAGGGAGAGGAGTCCTGGCTTCCTAAGTTGCAGAAGAGGGAGAGGGGGAAAGAAGCTGCCCTCCAGGGAAAGGGTGCCCCCCTCATTGCCGCGGGGGACTTAGGTTACCCGTGCTTATTGCCTGTGTGTCCCTGTTGTTGTGAGACTCTAATGAGATAATGATGAGAAAAGCATTTTGCCAATCATAAAGTGGTGTATGTATACAAGCGTTGTGGAAGGCAAGGATTTATGACCGTGAAGTGCAGAAGCCATGATCCTACAAGAGGCCACTTTTTAGCAAGAAACTTGGTGGCAGTGGGGTAGGGGAGAGGATTGGTGTAAAGAATTGGTGTACGAATAGCTACAATGTGCCCAGAAAGTTCGCCTACATTGTCTTGTTCAATTTTCATACCCACTCTACCAGGTAGGTATTTTCATCCTAAATGTTAAGATGAAGTTGAACCACTTGTCCACATTCAGCAGGCAGGAAATAATAGATTTGAGACATCACACCCTGCAACTTCATGGCCAGCGAGTAGCCCCAGTCCTGTGGGACCGGGATGAGGGGTTGGAGAAGCTAGTGCACAGTGATGTGAGACTGAAATGTAAGGTTGCATCTTGTTTTGCTTTTTTTGAAGGGTACTTCTCAGAAGTAAGGGGCTGTTTCTTTATTTTGAAAGAGAAGGCAGAGAGAGAAGCTGGGGGTGAAGCAGGACTTAGGGAAAAAGATTGAGAACACATTCATCACGTTTGATGATGATATTAAATGAAATGGAATTGTTATTGCTCTAGAAGATTTGAAATAACTTTTTGTATGACATTGATCACTTAGAAAAATAGTTTAATAAATCAGAGTTTTATTCTGATTGAGAAGCAAAAACCCAAAACAGCAAACACGTAGGATAGAGAATGATTTACTAAACATAAATACAGGAGGAAAAACACTGGGAATGATTATTTTTCTACTTGCTGAATATGGAATAGCAATAGAAAAGCCAACAGGATATTAGAAATTATTAAAAGAGGTGGAAAAATTATACACATTTGCTTCCCTGTGGTTTCTAAGATACTTTCACATCATTATCTCCTTTAGCCCTCATCAGATCTTGCAAGCTGGAGATGATCATTATCCCCATTTTACAAATGAGGAAGTTGAGACTTGCAGAAGTCATGGAATTGGCCCAGTAACACCCAATTTTGTAAGCAGTGGGCTGGATTCAGGTTGTCTGACAACAACCCCCACAGACTTGCTGCTCCGCTGGACAGCCACCCCCACTAATGGTACAGCCCATCTTTTTCTCTAATATTGAATAGGTCCTACATATTTATTGCCTCAGAATACCATTATGATTTACTCTACCTTCTTAAATCTTTAAACCAAGCCTATTATCCCATAAAAAAGTCATCCTTCAACTGTGCTTTGTTAGACCAAAAAGTAGGTCCACTCTTGACCACTGGGCACCAGATCTGGTGTAAGCTCCTTGTGTATTTTGTTTGAACAAAATCATCCTGCGTAGATTTATTGTGTTTTGTCTTACCTATTTGTACTTTTGGATTCTTTTTAAATAATAATTATTTACTGGCTATGTTTTAAAAATAATTGAATAGATATGTACACCTTTCCACGTGGTGGATGTGTGCATGTGGATTTAAAATTAAATGAGTCAATGCAATTTTTATTAAAAATGGAAAATAGTCCAGTAAAGGAAAGCTCAGAAACAGAAAGAAAGAAGAAATGGAAGAAGTAAAGGAAGGAAGGAAAAAAAAGGAAGGAAGAGAGGGAAGAAGGGGAAAAAAAAGAAAGGTTTAAGGAATTAGGGCGATTTTGTCCGAAGGAGACAAAGCCAGTTGGATAATTTATTCAGTCAGATGCCTTGTCCTGTGTGTGACATATAGTGAGACTCAGTGTTTGTGTTGAATGGATAACATTCAGTTAAGGGAGGTGGTGTTGATGGAGTCACTAGATGTTCTTGGTGCTGGGTAAGCACTTCATATTCAGGCAGGAGGAGAGATTCTGGGACATGTAAGGAAGAACTTCTCGATCAGCAGGCTGAGAGACATAGTGGTGGTCTGAAGTGAAGCTTCTGACAGGGGCAGCCTCAGAAGAGAGGATGTAGCCATGTAGCCTAGAGAGTTTGGACCATCCGCTCACCTGGACGCCAGCCCAGATCATCTCCCAGGGCCCTTCCAGCCCCATCAGTGAATTGAGGGCACGAGTCCTGGTAATGTTCAAGGAATCAAAAACCGGGAAGCCCCTGACAGTCCAACACTCTCTTAACAGTCCAATACCTCTACACTGTGAGGTATTCTGACTCCAGAGGGCTAGGCCAGGAGTGAGAGATGAGAACCCAGAGCAGCCAAAGGAGGCAATGTTACCAGGGAGGGTTCTGGAAATCCTAAACTTTAATGTCCCCAAAGCTATTTAGTCTTCCTGGAAGCCCATACTTCCCATCACTGAGCCACCCCACCCCCACCCACCCCACAAATCATGCAGCCTTCAAACTGCTGTTCTCCAGCTACACAAATCCTGAGAGCTTGTCTCGAGGGTGAAGCAACATAAGCCACCTGGCTTCATACCCTAGTGTTATCACTCACCGGCCATGTGATTCTAAACAAGTGAAACTTAGTATCTCTGGGCTTCGTTTTCTTCAATTGTAAAATATGAGCAATAAGAGTACCTGCTCGCAGAGGTGGCTGTGTGGTATAATTACAGCAGGGCATGTGATAGGGTTAACACAGTGCCTGAGACCTTGTAAGAATAAGAAATGTTTGGGTGTTGTTATCAATCAGTCAATGAGCCTTCATTAAACGCTTTATACGGGGCTAATTATTCTGAAAGGCGTAAACCAAGATATCCATGGCCACAGCCAAGTAGGAAATTGAGAGCAAATGTTATTCCAGTACCGAATAATCCATTCTAAAATCAAGATTCCCCTCTTTACCTGGGAGAACACAGTCTCTTTTGGTCTCAGCCCCAGGGAGGGAGCACTCCCTTAGGATAAGACCCGAGGGTTGAGCCCCGCATGAAGACACAGAGCTGTGGGTCTGTCTGAGTGGCACTGAGTCTAATTCCGTACTCCAGGAGCCTTCATTAGTTAAGCACAGTGCATGCCTGCCCATCAGGCAGCCCAAAAGTTAACCCCAGTCACTCCCCACTAGAAATGCCAGTGAAGCTCAGAGAGGAGCGTGGCACTGGTGTCCAGCCACGCCACTCTACTCACACCTGACCAGCAAAATTCTCCGGGAGACATTCCCTGCCTTGTTTCCCAGGCATCAAGATGCTAGCCAACAGCCGGGGGGTGGGGGTGGGGGTAGGATTAAACAGGAATTCCCTGTATCCTGCTATTATCCATATCAATGGGTCTCAAAGGGCAACAAGCCCCATTTTTTTCATTTTTCATTTTGATGTAATTATAGATTCACACGCAATTTTAGGAATTAATACAAAAAAGTTCTGATTCTCTTCTTGCATAACTACGTAGTTTCACAACCAGGATATCAACAATACAATCTACCAATCTTACTCAGATTACACCAGTTTACATGCACTTGTGTGCGTGTGTGTGTGTGTGTGTGTAGTTTTGTGCCATTTTCTCACAGATCTAGATCTGTGAACACTGATAGTCAAGATACAGAGCAGTTCCTCCCCCTCTCCCCCGCTGGACCCCTGGCCACCACCAATCTGTTCTCCATCTCCATAATGTTGTCATTTCGAGAATGTTAGAGAAGTGGCATCATATAGTGTGTAACCTTTTGAGATTGGCTTTTCTTATTCAGCGTAATTATTCCTTTGAAATCCATCCAAGTTGTTGAGTCTATAGTACTTGGTTCCTTTTTTGTTGCTAAATAGTAATCCATGGCATGGATGTACCACAGTGTCTTTTACCCATTCACCTGCTGAAGTGTAGTTTGGTTGTTTCCAGTTTGGGGCTGTTAGAAATAAGGCTGCTTTGAACATTCACATACTGGTTTTTGTGCAAACATATATTTTTGTCCTCTGGGATAAATCCCCAAGAGTACAATTGCAGGGTGTGTGGTAAGCATATATGTAGTTTTATTAGAAAACAAAACAAACAAACAAAAAAACCCTGTTATACTGTTTTCCAAAGGAGCTGAACCATTTTTCATATCTGTCAGTAATGTACGAGTGACCAAATGTCCATTTCTTTGCCATGGTGTTATCACTATTTTTTTTTTTATTTTAACCATCCTGATAGGTGTGTAAGTGGTATCTTGTTGTGGTTTTAATTTGCATTTCCCTGATGGCTAATGACAATGAACATCTTCTCGTGTGCTTACTTGCCATCTGTGTATCCTTTTCAGTGAAATGTCTGATATTGTCTTTTCCCCCTCTTCGGATTGGGTTGCTTGCTATTTTACTGTTTAAATCTGTGAGCTCTTTACATATTCTAGAAAGAAGTCCTTTGTGAGATATATGGTTTGCAAGTATTTTCTTCCAGTCTATGGTTTGCCTTCTTATCTTCTTCACAGGGTCTTCTGAAGGGCAAACATTTTCAATATCGATGAGTTCTAATTTATCAATTTTTCCTTTTCTGGGTCAAGCTTGTGTGGTCAAGTCTAAGACCTCTTTGCCTACTCTTAGGAACTCATGATTTTCTCCTGTATTTTTGTTCTAAAGGTTTTTATAGTTTTATTGCTTACATTAGGTCTTTGGTGCATGCTAATTCATTTTTATATAAGGTTCGCTTTTTTTTTGCTTGTGGATGTCCAATCGCTCCAGCCTCACTTGAACCACACTTTTTTTGAAAAGCAGCTTGGCAGTATTTATCACAAGCCAAAAGAATGTCCATAGCCTTTTTTTCCTGTCACTCCTGGGAATTCACCTCGAGGAATAATGCAGACGTGTGAAGTAAAAGCTGGAAGCTTGGAAAACAGTCACTGTAACATGTTTTATAAAATTGAAATATTGGAAGTAGCCTAAATGCTCAACAATAAGGGATTGGTTAAGGATGGCACACATGAAATAATAGGCAACAATCAAAAACATATTTACTCAATAATTTTTACCCATTCAACAAATATTTACTCAGCATCCATTGAGTGGTGGTGCCAAGGATAACATGGTGAGCAAATCAGACACCATCTCTCCTTTCTAGAAACTCACAGGCTGGAAAAGGACAATAGGGAAGACAGTGCTGCTGTGTAGAAAAATCCATTTGATAAACTAAGGGGAAAATAGGAAACAAAGTTGTAGGGACAAGGTGACTAAAGCCATGTTAAAATAGATGCCTGTAGAAAAGACAAAAAAAAATCATCTTTCTTTTAGGGTGATTGGATCAAAGACAGTTATTTTCATCCCTTACTTTCCAAACCTCCTGTCACACTTTTTCTTTTTATAATAATAACAATGATAAAGAGAAGAGCTCCGATTGAGAAATAGCCTCTTGCCGTGAAGGGTTCGGAGTGTCCATTTGAAGAAGCGACAGGCGCACGTACAACAATCCAAAGGGCACAGAAGAGGCCACCACAGACAGCTAGGTGTTCCAGAGCCCAGCTAAGTCCTGCTGGATGATTCCATCAGTCAACAAGTATCAATGGGGCATCTGCAAGGTGACCTGTGTCACATGAGGCACTCAGAATACATGTTTAAGAATAGACAGTCCCTGACTTCTTGAGGCGCTCACAAGAAACTCTCCTGTCTTCCTCATGCCTACTCAGCACCTCACACTTTTCAGCTTGTACATTCCCTCATGCAATCCTTTCAACAAACCTAGACAGTTGTTAGGGAGGGCATAACTATTTTTCAGACAACAAGGTGCAGAGCAATTACCTGAGGTCGCACAGATGATAAATGGCAGGGCCACAGCTAGAGACCTGGCCTTTTAACTCTATGGTTCTCCGACTCGAGAACGGTTGTGGTAGCAGTGGGCTCAACACACACGAACCACCAGCAGGTCGCCATAACTAGAATTTAAATCCAGTGGATGAGAAAGCTTCTACCTAGGGCAGGGGATGGACTTCTCTCCCTGCTGGTGGGCTTGGGGCCCGGGAGGTCAAGGCAGCAGGAGGAGTGTGATACGAATACCTGGGCTCACCTCTCCCTCCTCTCTCCAGATGGTGAAGGCAATCCAGGTCCTGAGAATTCACCTGCTGGAATTGGAGAAAGTCAATGAACTCTGCAAGGACTTTTGTAACCGGTACATCACCTGCCTCAAAACCAAGATGCACAGCGATAACCTGCTCAGGAATGATCTCGGGGGACCCTACTCCCCCAACCAGCCCTCCATAAACCTTCACTCACAGGTAACACACAGGGCTGGGTCCTATCTCCTAAGCCAGGCTTCTACGCCAGGTGTAGGACTGTCTGAAGGCCCCCTGGTGGCCCAGGAAAGTGGATTAGACTCACCGGATCCTTTCAGCATGAGGGCCCTCTTCTGATGCATGAAATGCACATAAGTGTTGAGATGGAAAGTTTTCCTGGAACATGAGACAGGGGCAGAGCTGGGAATGGACCCCAGCCTCCCAGCCCCGCACACTTCTCAAGAGGGCTTGCTGAGCTCTCCGTGTTTTTGAGAAGGAGGCTCTGAGGAAAATGGTCCTTCCCTGAGTCCTGCCCACCTAATAGATGGGTTCTATGCTTCCCATGCGACTGCTTTTCCCAGATCATTTTCCTGTTGCTCACCCTACCCTGGCTCATCTGTCTCCCTAAGGTTCAGGGCCACTGTGAAGGTCGCCTCAAGTCACCCCCCTTCCCAAGAGTCACCCACCACCTTCATCCTGGGAACTGGGGAATGTAGAAATGGCCACTATGTGTTCTAGGTGAACACGGGTTCTTCTCTCCAGGGTGGAATATTTTCTCCAAACCTACGAGCTAAGAAAGCTGCCTGGTGATACCTTTCCATCAAACTCACCGACAATCTAGACAATCTACGTAAGCCATAGCTCACCGCTTTCTTCCTCTCCCACTGAGTTCCCGAGTCTAGGACAGACACATGGGGGGCCCCAGGAGGTTTGCAGTGGCCTCTTCTCATGAGACGATCAGGCTTGGGGAAGAGGGTAAATTTTCTAAGAATGATGGGCACTGGAAAGCAAGTGCCTAAGAGAGGTGGTGCCATTTTTATCTCTAAGCTTTAAGGACCAACACACTTCATCCATCCCTCCAGGTTGGTAGAGGCAGGGGACGGAAGGGTCAGGGGCGTCTCTAGGAGGCCAGCCCCGCCTTGCACATATCCAAAGGGATCTCTGTGGGACTTGACAGTGAGTACTGCATGGGACATGAGGCAAGAAGTTTATTTCCTCTTCCCATTGCTTGAAATCACCAAATCACTTTATTACAGATCTAAAAACAGCCGCCCAGGCTTCTGCTTGCTAATATTCTCTTGAAATAGACTCATTCCTTCAGAGTCTTATTGTACTTTCCCTTATGATCAAAATTAGCAAGAAACTTGCATAAAAGAGGACAATAATTGCTCAACGAGCATCTCGTTTGTAATTTATTAGTTTCTATTATTGTGGGTTACCATGGCGACGCTGCGCAGCCCCGGTGACGGGAGAGATTCAAGATAGGAGCTGAGGAGGCCGTGAGGCCTCAGCAAATGGAGATGCACATTTTTATCAGTAATTTTCATGAAAATAATAAGTGAGGAGTTAATGAGATGGAAAGCCATCCTGTGGCTATTGTGAATTTTTTTTAAGTGTTGATCTAATTAGAATGCATCGGTCAGGAAAAGTAATGAGGATTTAGTGCCTCACAGAGATGTGAGGATCATATCAGAAAATTAGCACAAGTCTTTGGAAATAATCAGGTCCTTGGAGAGGCTCTGGATTTCCCCTCCTGGGCTCTCCAAGTCTACCTCGAGCGCTGACATTGGGGGTGCACCGGGGTAATGGGGGAGGAGAGCAGGGCCAGAGGGCTCGGCAGCCACAGCGGGCCCCTCCGGGGTTGGGGTCCTGGGGCTGACAAGTCAGTCTGCAGCCGGCAGGGCCTCTGGGGGCGCGGGGTTGGCAGAGGAGGATAAGACCCCGGGTGAGCCGGGGCGCGGAGCTGCTGCCTGCCCAAGTCCTCCTGGGAGATCCCGGCGCTCGGGGCCTCTGAGCTTTGAGGAAAAGGAGAGAACTTTGATTCCCGTCACTGTAAATATCAGATCTCTGCCTGACAGCGAAGCTGGCCCTGGGTGGCCACCGCGGAAAGGCTTCTGATCTGCTTGGAAAGGGGAACTCAGACAATCGGGCCAAAACAAAGACAGCTAGAGAAAGACGCAGACACTCCTGTCTGGAATTTCGCTAACGTGTCCCTTCATTGCCCCTGACTGCCACCTCCTACCTAGTCCAGACTTCAGTGGGTAAATGGGATCATCGCACACAGGCTGCTGCCCTGGGTGCCTCACCGGCTCGCCTGTCCTCTCTGGCTAGCCCTCAGCCCTCCACACACACGCACACGTGCACGCACACTCATGCACACCGCAAACACGCCTACACGTGCCTCTTCAGCCTCTGCCGCTGGATTTGTGGTGCTGAGGCTCTGCTCATGTCATTCTCCTGCCCAGAAGCTCTTAATGTCCTCAGAGTTCTCTCATCCTTTCACCTGATACCCCAGGCTTCCCCGGACCCCCATTCTCCCAGGCCTGTCTGCTCCCACGACACTTGCACAGCTCTGCAGGACCAAGCCCAGCCCCCTCCCAAGGAGGCCACAAGGCTGCTCTCCCCTGGAGGCCCCTCTGACGCCCCATCCAGAAAGGCCTTTTCTTTCTCCCAACTAAGTGCTGGGAGCACTGGGGGCCACTTAATTGTAAACATCACATGTGGCTTCAACTCAGAGTCACTGGTGTATTGTTATTCTCGTCTCCTAGCTAACAGACAGTATTTTATATACAATTATAACCCACGCCTGGTGGCGGCTAACCCAAGGTCTCAAGCATGGATGGCCAGCGAAGAACTGTTGAAAGAAGTAAGACAAGGAAAAAAAAAGAAGAAGTAACACAAGGAGAAAGACGGAGATCAGGCGAGACCAGAGGAAGGAGGGAGGGAGAAATCAGAAGCAAGAGAATGGGAAAGAGAGACAACCCTGGAGAGTCACCGTCAGGAGGGAGGCTTAGGAAGGATGTGGCCCAGAGGGAAGGGTAGCAGAGAGAAGGGAAGTGAGGCTGAGAAAGCCAGGGCGGAAGAGAGAGAAGAAAGAATGGCATCGGCAGAGACAGGGGATGAAGGGACAGGCTGGGCAGGTGAGGGGACAGTGCGAAGCCAGGTGTGTGCTCTCCACATTCCCAGGCCCGGCTCCCGTGACTCCCTGAGCTGGGGCTGCGGGCCTGGCTGGGCCTGCCCGGGAGGGAGAGGTCCTGGCCTCCAAGAGACTTTCCGTGCGGGAGGCAGGCCTGGAGATCAGGGCATGGGGGCCGGGATGGGAGAGACGAGAGAAAAGGAGTGTCTGGAGTGTGTTTGTGTGTGTGTGTGTGTGTGTGTGTGTCTGTGCACGCAGGCACACACGCGCATGCAGACGATGGTTCACATTCGTCATGGTTCGACCTTAATCCCCCCAGCCTGAAATAGCCCCACTGAGCGCCAGCCTGGCCCGGGGAGGGGTGTCTCCCCTCTGGAACATGATCCTCAGGATCAACATTCCAGCCGCCTGCCAGCTTTGTTGCAAACTGCTGGCTCATGATTTTCCCTGTGTGCTAATCATTCGGCCTTGTGTTGCAAAGTGGGAGACATTTTTTTAATTCAAATTGGTCTCCCCCCCCCCAACTCAGATGCCACACCGTGTTCCCATTCAGCTCTGTGGCAGCTGGGCACATTCCCCGCCTGGCCTTCCTGTTTCTGAATGTGAGCTTTCTCTTGGGGGTGGGATGAGGGTAGGGAGTGGGGGAGTCGGCTTCCACCAAGCAGGAGAGCTGACACCGAGTCTCCCAAAGAATTGGGCCACAGTTTTGTCCACGTCCCCAGGAAGCCAGCCTGTACTGCCTGCACCTGATGACATCCAAGCTCCCTCACGCCTCCCAGCCCAGGCTTCTTGCTGGGGCAGCCTCCCTAGGAAGGAGGCTCATCTCAGACTCGCACTCGAGCTTCTCCTGTCTTTTCCTAGAGGTTGTAAACTAAACCATCCCACTGGACAAAACCTAACTCCCGCCTCACTCAAGTATTAATTTGACTTGAAACTCATCCCTCTTTCTCTATGGGGATCTAAGCCAGGGCCCCATCGTGGGGCACATTGGGCTGAGCCACGTTCTCAGTCACCAAGCACTGGGGGGGGGGGGGGGGGGGCACTTACTGTATGCACCCTGCTAGGTCCTGTGAGAGCATGAGTGAATCATCCAGAAGGAGCCCCCAATCTCAGTGCGAAGGAGCTGTGAGTCACACCTGAGGATCTAGATAAGTTATGTGAGCCATGGAAAGCTCCAGGTGGAGGGAACATTGAGAAAGGCGGGAAGGGAGCAGCCAGAGATGGAGAGAGGAACCCCAGGAAAGGGTCTGGATTAAACAAACCACATGTGTGGCCTCAGGTTACCCCAGTCGCTGCTCAGCCTCCTTCCTCCTGCCCCCAGAAAGGGCCCGGCCCGCCCTGCACACTCGCACAGCCAGTCTGTTCCTGCCTAGAGACAGAATGAGCAAACCTCAGCATGGATTAGGTAGGCCAGCAGGAGGATTTTGCCCATTGTGAGTGGAGAAGTCACAGATTCACTGGCCTTGGGGATGAGGGGGGTGGGGGGCGGGGTGTAGGCTTTCCGGGAGCTCCAAAAGTGTTCCCAGGATAGAGAGAAGTCTGGGAGAAGGTGAGGAACAGAAACAACCTTCTAGAATCCCTGGAGAGAAGCAGCTGTAGAGGAGGAGCAGTCATTCGTTCCTGAGCAGTCATTCATTCATGCCCTGCATCTGTGCAAGTGCAGTTGAGCCTGCTGAGTTCCAAGGATCTCAAAGTGGATCTGACATGATCTCTGTCCTCCAAACGTAACAGTGGAGTATCTTGCAACCAAGTTGTGGGGAGTTATGCCCTAAGGTGGGAAATGATGGCCAGTCACCAAAGATGTGAGAGGTAATGGGGAGTGTAGGTGAGGGGGTAAGGGTTGGAAACGTGTTGGAGGCAAATTAATTGAGTAGCTCTAAGAAGAGCTACTTGTGCTGCTCTAGGAAGAGCTGGGAGAGAACAGGGAGAAGGTCAACATTTCCTGAACCTCCCCTACGTCTCCAAACCCTGTATGCACTGGGTGCTTTGCATATATTATTTACTCCTCACATCAAGGCTGCAAGGGCCACATTATTTTCTCCCCAAGGAAAGAGACGCTCAGAGAAGTTAAGACATTGGCTCAAGGTCACACACCTAGTAAGCAGCAGAGACTGGAGTAGGTTACTCTGGAGTCTATGTTCTACTTACTATAATGAGTCCTTTGGCTTTTTTGGTGACGCATAAGAAGAACCAGCGATCCTGCGCCCTGGATAAGGACGGGCGACCCCCTTAACCACAGAGCAGGAATCTGGAGACTAGAGAGCAAGGAACCAATTGCTGGAAGCAAGACTTTAGATTTGCTAATAGGGAGGAGAAAGGTACAGAGTGAACTCTCCAGCTATGCAGACTTCCTAAAAACACAGGAAGGGGACTAGCGAGTGCACCCCTACCTGGGGAAGGTAGACTTGCCTACTGACCTACAGGGAGTTTGCATTTTCAAGATTAGCAGGAGGTCAAGGCGGTGGGGGTGGAGGGCAGTCACCGCCATCAAGCCCCCAGAAGTTCCGCCCCCCGTGGCCAAGCATCCTGAAGATCCGACCAGGCCATTTTAGGGCCGGCAGGAGAAGGGAGAAGTGATCTACCCTGCGAGATCCCCCTGAGATGGAAGGGGGCACCCCTAGACCACAGCGCCAGGAAACAGAGTTCCAAGCCCTGGCCTGCCTCACTGTCACCATGGCCGCTGGAGCTGTCCCCTCCACCACTTCCTGGCCTCCAGCCCTCCAGCTCAGGGGCCCGGGAGACCATGAGGACGGCCCTTCCCCTTCCGCCAGGCGAGTGAAACCTGAGCAGTCCACTCCTCCTTGTGAGAAGGAATGTTCCTTAAGAGCAGCAGCTGCCACTTGCCCCCACAGGCCAGAAGTGCCTTTCCCTTGAGACTAAAGCCCCCAACCGACCAGAGGGACAGCAACAGGATCAGGTGGCCTGTTTACATGTGTTTGGCTCCCCAGGGTTTGGGAGCCCAGCTCCTCCCAGCCCAGGACCAGACTCTGGCCCTGCCAGAATGGAGGAAGCCTGCCAGGGACAGCCTGTCTGGGGACGGGGCAACCTCCCCACCCCTCTAAGACGCACGCACACACCCCATCCCAGGCCAAAACTGAGTCAGGCCATGCGTTTATTGAGCATCTATCATGCACCCAACACTGTGGTAGGCGGTGTGAGAGAATGCAAAGAAAGAACCCTCTTCCCCTCCAAATATCTGCAACCAAAGCTAGGGGAGGAGGACCCATGCACCTGCATAAGCAGGAGAACCACCGTGCTGTGTGTCCAGTAGGGCCAGGCCGACAGGAAGCACTGAAGGAGTCCAGAGAATGGGCCGTGGGCGTGCCCGGGGTGAGTCAGGACAAGCTTTCAGCAGAAGTGCTGCACCCAAGACCACGTCCCCACCCCCAGCCTGACCTCCTGGCCGCTTGGGGAGGTTTGGGGGAGTGAGATCTGAGCTGATGGATCAGCAGAGACCCCTAGTGGCCTGGGGGTGGATGGCAGACAGCTGCCCCCCCTCCCCGCCCCTCTCAGTGGGCTGTACTGCTCCCCCAACCTCTCCCCTGCTCGCCCCCTCCCACTACACACACATACACACACACACACACACACACACACACACACACACACAATCCTAGGGAATGGCGTTGGTTTTTCTAAAATCCTCTGCTGGAAGGACCTTGGCAGTGTCATCTAGTTCACTTCCCCTGTTCCACAGACATCCTGGTAAGATAAACACTCCGGCTCTTTCAAAATAACTTAAAGGAGAATTGTTCTCTCCGTCTTGTCTTTGCCTTCGCTCCTTCTTTCTTCCTCCCATCAGTTCATTCTAAGAATTTCTTCCTGTAGTGGAAATTACGTTTTTTCAGGCAACACAAGCCCTTTCCCTATTCACAACAAAGACTGGGGGCCCCAGGGACTGACCGAGCTCCTCCTGGGCTGACGCCAGACCATGAGGTCAGAGCCATAGCCATCGTCAGCCTCCTTGTGCCACACGTACCCCACCCGAACACCCTCTGCTTCCAAGAGTAATCCCAGAGCCTCCCACTTTTTCTTAGTAAGGTCTTCCTTTTGAACAAATCATCTTTTTTGGTTCCAGAATGAGATTTGGAGTAAAACTCGCCCAGTGACCACTATGGCCCAGAAAGAGTGACCAGTGGCAGCGAGGGCTTTGCAGCTGGTCCACGGGTGGGGTTTAGGAGGTGTGAGCAAACTTGCTCCCCTACTTTGCTCTACCCACTTCTGAGATGCCCATTGCCACTGCCCACGAGGACCAGCGGAGGGGCAGCTTCTGGGGAGGCCTGTGGAGCCCAGCTTGTGGGTTTCCATCCGAGTCCTGGGTCACCTGGTCCAGGCCCTAAGACATCATTTGCAGGAAACTATGGAAGTTTTCATCTTTGGGGACTTTTCCTACTTTGAAAGCAAATCTTACTCCTAGAAAGTAGGAGCCCACATACTCCCCAGTTTGGTGGGATGGCCTCACCAAGGAAACCAGGCTTCCAGCAGCCTTTCAGCAGGTTTCAGAGGCTTGGGGACATCCCTGCCATGTTCCTGATGGGACAAGGCAGAGATCTTGAGCTAGACAACCGGCTTGCGCCCCTGGTTCCTGGACAATTTGGGCAGAGACGTGAGGCTCTGGATGCTCAAGAATGTCGCTAAAACTGTACCACATGTGCTTCTCACCTCTTTATGGGTGCTAAGGAGTCTGGAAGGAAACAGCTCTATTTGGGTCTAGACAGAGCAGCATCCACCTGGTTGGGAGTCTGATAAGCCCCAAGAGAAAGCTGTCAAGAAGATAAAAATACTGCATGCTTAGCCAACATTGTCTCCCCAAGGGGCTTCCACTGCTGCCATCGTAGCTGCTTCCTCAGAAAAGACCATAGACTCTTGCCAGAGATTTGGAGCCTCATTGTCTCCGGAGAGACAGAGGCTCCAGAGAGCTAGACCCTGGGCTCCTCCTGAAGTGGCTGCAGTCAAGTCACAGAGCTCATCCGAGACAGGGACACAGCTTCCACTGGGCTTGGCCTGGGCTCGGGAATGCCTGCGGCAGGGAGGCAGGAATGAGGGGGGCCTGTGGTAAGGACTGGCCACCACTTGGTATGCAGCTCCAGACGGATCTCCACAGCTGCTCAGTAGAGAACCCAAGGGGCTCCAGGACTTCTAGGACAGGTTTTAAATCCTGGCCGTGCCAAACTCAGCTCCCGAGTTGAGTGGCTTTAGCCAAAGGAAGTGGGAAGTGATTTATTGGGTGCTTGAATGTGCCAGGCACCCTGCTTACATCGGGCCTGGATGTCTGACTCCAAAGCACATCTCTCCAAGCTAGCATCAGCACCGCGCTCGGAGCCAGAGGACCCGGGTTCGAGGCTGGGTGACTCTAGGAAGTCACTTTGGTCCTCCAGACCTCAGCTCCTCTTCAGGCAAATGGTAGCGGGGAGATTAAAATGAAAGAACCTGGTAGAAGAATGCAAATATTCTATGTGTGTAATAAATAGGTAGTTTTAGACCCATTGATCTTTGGGACCAGCTGAGGGTGGTCGTTACAAATACAGATTGCAGAGGGTCCGGTTCAATGACCCTGAGAATCTGTGTCTTTAAAAACAGCACAGGGCTCAGGCCAGTGTGTGAAACAGCTCACATTTACAAATGTTGGGGATGGATATTATTTCCCCAGACCTCAGGGATGCCCAGATTTTCTTCCTCTTTTTTGCCCAGCTAAGATGTGGTCAGCCCTGGCCCTTTCCATGGTCTCTGCCCTCAAAGCTCTACATTCCATTCCTTTGCTGATAGAACTTGGCTGCCTCTCGGCATGTCCCAGCCAAGGACCCCAGAGTAGGAGGAGAGGGTCGGAAAGAGAAGACTCGGATCTAATGCATAAATTGCCTTTCGTTACCCAAGCCCAGAACCTGGCACGAGGCTTGCAAAACCACAGGGCAGGGAACCAGCCAGAGTCTGAATAAGCAGATGAAGTATCCAGGCAATAGCTCTCACCCTTCTGCCTCCAGCTAGCAAATATGTGTGTTTGGTTGAATCCCAAGGCACACATCTTGTATTTATTTTACTGCTTTCGCTTGTGTTTTCCTAACCTTGCCGGATACTTTTTTCGGAGAAAAGAAAGTCTGGGGCAACATTTTATATTTGAAACACCCAAATGCCTTTACCCAATGAGGAGCACATGGCATGAATGATTACCGATGAGATTGTTGAAAAATCATTTCCATTAGTTTTGGGGTGAAAGGCATGGGTGGGACACCCTCTTCAGATACATTCACCTTCCAGCTTTGCTTCAGCTTCAGAGAACATCAGCATTGGCTCACATCCTGTGAGGGTGGTTGGCTGGGGCATTGGGACGAGGGCTGAATCAACCTCAGATGGCCACGTAGCTAAATACAGGCTTTGAGGGCTCCTGGATGTCAGCACTGGGCCAGACACATTTTATAAATGAGACTAAGGCTCCCAGAAGGGCCGTGATTGGCTGATTCCCAAATCCATGGTCTTTCTCCGGTGCCCATGCTGCCTCTGTCTTTCTGGGGTTGGATTGTTTTGCCTGTTATCTTACCTCCAGTAACTACGTACTGAACCCCTGTGGTTCCAGGAGCACCTCGTAGCCCGGTTCTTGGCACAAGGTGGGTGTTCAGTATTTGTGGATGAAGGAGGGCTGTGTTCTAGTCCCATTGCTGCGAACCAGCTGGGGGCCTTGGGTGAGTCACCTGGGTTTCTAAAGCCTCTAGTTCCTTATTTGTGTTCAGGAAGTTGTAGTATGTGGCTTCTAAGGGCTCTTCTAGTTTTTGGGTTTTGGAAGGTGGGGCCTCCGTATGAGACTTGAACTGCTTGAGTGGGAAGACCAAGAGTTTGGCTCATCCAAGAAACTCTAGAACTTCCCTGGAGGCTGAGAGCCCAAGCTTCTTCCAGTCCTAAAGCAAAAGTTGGGAAGCCAGGGGCCTTCTTTCCTCTCGCCCCTACCCCCCAGTTGTAGTCTATTTTCTTGACTGCACCTATCTGAATTCTTACAGCTCATGTGTTATGACTCGAAGCTTTGAGCATGAGAGCATCAGCCCTAGAGGGTCATCAGACAGGCTACCTGCTTCAGCCCAGTTTTCAGATGAGGAACCGTGGTCAGAGAAGCTCAGAGACCCAAGCACGTCTCCTAAAGCTCCTTCCACGACACCTCATCGGCCACCTTTCTTGCTTTCTCCAAATAAAGCCTAAAGACCCCAACCTGTCACCCACACCCAATTCCTTCCTCACACATCCCACCCCCGCTCTGAGCAAGCGACTGGCCTTCAGGCAGGGAGGGCTTAGTGCTGCTTCTTGGAGGCTGCAGCCAAGCTCCCTCCCCTTGTGCATGGCATGCGGAACCCCTCAACATCAGGTCTAAGCACTTCCTTGCCCAGCTGGTACATGGCAATGACGAGGTGACCAGAGTGCCAGAAAAACATGGTCTTCTTATCTGCTTTGGCTACTGCAGAAAAACAAACTGCAAGGATTGTTTCCTGGGTAAAACAGGGGCTGGCAGGTTGACAGTGTGGGGCAAAGGGAGCCTCTGTCTGCGGCAGGATTCTGTGTTGGCAGCCTCAGGAAGAGGAAGGAATCGATGAAATGTGCAGAAGGGTGGCTTGAGGTCGAGGCTCATGAGATGCCCTTGGAAGGCAGGTTATAAAGAAGCTAGGATGGCTTTTTAAAATTACTATTTAACAACTGTTTTAGTAGCCACTGTGCGCCAGGCCCCTGCATTAGGTGCTCAGGATACAAAGATAAAACATTGGAGGCCATTCGCGTCTGGAGCTTGTTGTAATAATGTGATATAGGTACGTGAGGAGGTGAGGTTCTCAGGGGAGAGGGTGTCAGGGAAGGCGTCTGGAGACAGTTGAGTGTGAAGAGTGAAGAGGTGCCAGGCAGATGAAGCCTGGTTCTCAGCCCTGGCCACACATTAGAACCACTTGGGGAGCTTGTCAAACACCAAGGCTCCATCCACACATCCAACCAATTGAATTAGAATCTCTGGGGTTAGAACCCAGGCATCGATATTGGAAATTCCAAAGTGGAGCTGAAGTGGGGACCACTGTTTATGTGGTGATTTGTGTCTCAGGTTTCGGAAGAATGGAATGGCTAAGTGGATAAATATTGTTGGCTGGTCGGTCGGTCGGTCGGTTGGTTGGTTTTTAATATTGAGCCTTCTTATTCACTCCTTCTAGAAGGCCATGAGAATTGCCTTTCAGATTTGGGTCCTGGGAGGAGCAGGATGAAGGGAGGAGGGAAGGCAGGAAGAGAGAAAGGGAGAGGAGGAGTTTGGGGCTGTGGCATCTAAGCATTTAGTGACATTGTCACAAACCACGCCTCCCTTACTGCCAGGACCTCCTGCAGAATTCCCCCAATTCCATGTCTGGAGTCTCCAATAACCCCCAGGGGATTGTGGTCCCAGCCTCAGCTCTCCAGCAGGGCAACATCGCCATGACAACCGTCAACTCACAAGTGGTGTCAGGTCGGTGCAGGGGATTGTGGGGGACACTCCTGGGAGGAGAAGGGGTGGCCCCAAGGGGGCTCCAGGGGGCGGGGGGCAGGGTGCTGTACAATCTTAGGAAGTGGGAGGGGTGCCCCCTGACAAGGAGCTCAATTTCTTGACTAAAGTGTTCTCTGAGTTTATCGATGGCTCGCACCAAGATCTGATTGTGATATTTTGGAACAAATTTGGGTCAGAATCTCATGAGCCCCTCAAAGACCAAGTAAAGCTATTGTCCCTGCCCCCAAACACTTCCCACCAGAGGCTCTGCTCTCTGGACCCCATTCCCATCCCGCCCCCCCGCAACAGGGACTTGAGTGCCTCCAGAATAGAAGGTGTTTCCATGGGAGTGCCAAGCAAATTGAAAATCCTGCTTGCCCTCACTCCTACCCACCCCCGTGGCAGGGGACCCAAAAACTGGTTGTCTCCTCAGGTGGAGCCTTATACCAGCCGGTTACCATGGTAACCTCCCAGGGTCAGGTGGTCACCCAAGCAATCCCCCAGGGAGCCATCCAGATCCAGAACACACAGGTGAGTGTCCGTGCACAGGTGTGTGCGCACGTGCATGGTATGGGGAGGGCAACCGTAACCGTTTACTATCCGCCAGGCCCTTTACACCAGCGACTCCTTCAATCCTCGTTATTCCTCTAAGAGGTATCGTTACCCCCAGTTTACCTATTGGAAGCTGAGTGTCAGGAAGTCCTAGGATTTCCCCACCTCTCAGGGTTACATCAAAGGATCCTGCACCTCCCACTCCTGGCCTCTACCCCAAGCCACCCCGCAGCTCAGTGGGATACAGCGCGCACACAAGTAGGGGGAGAAAGAGGATCTGAAGTCAGGCCTGAGATGTGACATTAATTTGTCATCTTGGATAAGTCACCTGAGCCTCAGAGTTCTTATCCCCAGAAGGGGGGTTAACACCAACTGCACGCAGCCCTCCTACCTTCAGGGCTGCTGTCAGTGCTCACCATGGGAATGGGTAGGAAGGTGCTTTGCAAACTGTAAAGTAACCCAGAAATGCTCATAACCAGTGGATGGTCTCTGGCAAGTTTGTCTCTCCTCTACGGTCTGCATGTCCCTGTTTCCTTTGTGTCCTCTCTCATCCCCTTCCCCCGCACCCCCTCCCCCTCCTTCTTCCCATTCTCTGAGGGGCTGGTGCAGAGTGAAAGGAAAGGTGGCCTTCCTGGGGCCCTAAGAACCAGTTGGGAAGGGGGTTGGCGGCGAGCCTGCGTCACTATGGCAACAGGTCCCCGGCTGCTGGCCCGCCAGGCTGCTGATGCTAATTTTTTCTCCACGTGCCCTGAAGGTTAACCTTGACCTCACCTCCCTCCTGGACAATGAGGATAAGAAGTCCAAGAACAAACGAGGAGTCTTGCCCAAGCACGCCACCAATATAATGCGTTCTTGGCTCTTCCAACATCTCATGGTGAGTGTGTGTGCACTGGGGGTGTGGAGTTGCAGCGTGGGGTACGAATAACCCCCCAGGGTCCAGACTCTGCTGTCACCCCCGGATCTTCAGAGGGTGTGGCCCCACAGAGAGGCTCTCCCAATAGGGATCTCATCTTCCAGAGGCCAAGGCAGATGAGAGGCTTCAGAGGGGCCTAAAGCTGGGAGAGGCTCTCTCCAGTGCTTGCTGCTGCCACGAAAAAGTGTGACGCCAAATGAGGGAATGAGCACTGATTTATTCTGAAGGGAGCACTGGGCAACGTTTCATGAACGGAGTGAGGTTCTGTGGGGCCAGGACTGTGGTTCCTGCGGGCGGCTGTGCATACTCCAGCCCCTCTCCCATGGAAGAAAAGGGTGATCCTCAGCCAGGGCTCTTCTGTATCCCTGGAGTCCTCGCTGCTGGGGTAGCAGCAGATGCGTGGCCCTTTGCTCGGTCCCTCTGATCAGAGCGGCCAGATGAGGCACAGGGCTGGAGCGGTGGCTGCAACCACCAAGTCTGGAGGAGCAGCCCAGGGAGACTTCTCCTTCCTCACGTAACCAGCTCAGCTCTGGTGCGGAACAACTGCCTCCAATGAGCCTCTACGGCCACTTCCATAAAATGGCGATAAAGCCTTGGCTTTAAATGTAATGTCCGTAAAGAGCCTGCTGTGTGCACTCACATGATGGCAGCTGTGTGCTGTGTGCAGTGTTGGTTGCGACAGACAGGACTGTGGTTGAACGTCAGGAATGAGATCAAAGCTATAATCCCCTGGCATCGTTCAAGAGCTGTCCCAATAAATGAAGGCCAATGGCCATGTCTGGGCTGATCCTGTAGGGTGTGCATGCATGCGCATGTATGTGTGCATGTGTGTATGCACACGTGTGTGCACCCAAGGTGGGGAAGTAGATTCTGGAAGCACCAGCAGGCTTCCAACAGTGTATGAGGTCTTGGCCTGGCATGGCGGTACAAAGATAGATGGAAACAAACAGATACCAAGGGACTGTCTTGGCCTGTGAGGAAGAACCAAGAGTGAGGGAAACTCTTCCTGAGGAGGAAGAAATCAAATGGATCATAGGAATTTTTTTTTTTAAAGATTTTTATTTATTTATTCATAGAGACACAGAGAGAGAGAGAGAGGCAGAGACACAGGCAGAGGGAGAAGCAGGCTCCATGCACCGGGAGCCCGACATGGGATTCGATCCCGGGTCTCCAGGATGGCGCCCTGGGCCAAAGACAGGCACGAAACCACTGCGCCACCCAGGGATCCCGGATCATAGGAATTAATCAGTCTGTCAATCAACAACCCTTTATTTGAAATAGGAGTACCTCCAGAAGCCATGGCGCCTGAGCCTGGGCTGTGGTGCTCAGATGTGGGCATCCTAGGGACTCTGGCCTGGAAGCACTAGGCCCACACACCCAGAATTGCTCCATGGTGACCAGTGTGGGGCTGGGCCTCTGCATCTCCCCACACAGGTCCACCCTCCAGCTCTAGGGTCTTGGGGCCCCCTCAGTGCTTTGCTGAGGAAGCACATTTTGAAAGCACCAACTAGAGAACAATCAGGAACCTAGTTTGGAGAGAAGAGACTGGAAGGCCTAGGGTCAAGGTGAGGGGATGAGGTTGGAGAGACTCTGAGATCCTAGTGATGAAGCCAGGGAGCCAGGGCCAGGTCCTTCCTCAGGCCTCTTGGGAGCAGCTCTGACTCAGTGGCAGAAGATGGTGGCAGGGATGTCCAGGCCTCCTGCCTGTTCTGGTTCTCCACACTGTCAAAGAGCCCCAGGGGCCCAGTGAGCTCAGTGTCCAGCTACAGTTCCCAGCCCCACCCATGGGAAGAAGGGCTCTCGGGGAAGGACCTGTTTCTGTGCCCTGGCCTGTCACAGCCAAGATGGCAGCAGCTGGTCCTCTCCCCCCACCCCCAGCCGTGGGTCCGTGGCAATGGTGTGTGACTATAGACTGTGGGTGCGGTGGAAAGCTCATGGGCTCCTGAGGCAGCCAGACCTGAGCTCAGATCTATACTTAACCTCTCACTCTGTAACCTAGACACACTCACACTCAGGAAGCAGCGAAGTTAACGCCAAGACCTCGCACACTGAGGTGCTTCACAGCTGTTAGTCCCTGTCCTTCCTGCCTCCCCAACCCCATGCATTTTTGAAGACTGATGTGAACCCACCTACAGCCTCACTTCTGAAGGAGAGAAAAGGCAAGCGTCGGAGGGGAAGGATGACCAGACCAATTCCCCTGCCCACCAGCCGGGGCGCCCAGGCCAGCACCTTGCACTGACCCCCATCGCCTGTGCGGGGCTCCTGCCTCAGCCACTTCCCACTGTCCCTTCGCATCTCACCCCTGACTTAAGTCTTAGGCTGAGACTCAAGGGTCATCCTATCAGCCCCTCCTGGCTGTGCTCCCCTCTGACCTTGGATTCCAGGTCACATCCCGCCCTCTTGGCCTGTTCCTGCTCAGCGCCCCTCTATAACTTAGTGTCATTTCTTTCCCCTCCATGGCCACTGCCAGCCTGCCTGGGGAAGGCAGAGGAAGGTAGAGGTGAAGAGAGAGGGGGGAGTTGCTGAGCGTACGCAGAAGAGAAGGAAGGGCCCCGATCAGCTCTACAGATGGGCCCGGGAACCCTGGAGAGGGCTTGCTGAAAAGCATGAGTAAGACTTTCTGCCCACACCCTCCCACCCCTGGACCCTCTCCAGCTCAGAGTGCACTCAGTGCGGATACTATTAATAAAGCACTTAACATTGGCAAAGTCCTCCCCCAGCTAATGCCTTCCTCACAGCGACCATCAGGAGAGGACAACGGAGTGACCCGCAGGCCTTTAAAAAAAAAGTTACAACTCAGAACCTGTGGACGAGCCAGGGAAGGGGATGGGGAGAAGTCCAGGCTCTAGGGACACAGCATGGCACAGCTGTCCTCTGCAGGCCCAGGCTGGGCCATGCGTCAGCCCGGCTACCCAGATATCGGTGGGTGCACAGGCGCCCAAACCCTAGCTCAGGAGAGGCTATAAAGACTGGGTGACAGGGCGCAGCGAAAAGAAGGCAGGCCTCGAGGCCAGACAGACGGGTACGAATTGAGGCCCCTGCCACTGGCTGTGCAATCTCCCTGCATCTAAAGAAAAAAGATAATACCCGTTTCCCGTGCTTATCAAAACTAAATGAAATAACACGGATAAAGAGCCAAACCTGGCACATAGTCACATTTAAGAAATGTGAATCCTCTTTGAACTTTCTAGAACAGTGGACTAAGAGCGAGTTCTTGAGACCAAGGCCCACGGTTTGTGAAAATTAGAGGTGGACGCCGGATCTGTTGTTCTGATCTATAAACATCTACTGAAAAAATATATATTTTTTTATATATTTTTACCATCATTTGACCCTAAAAATATTCTGATGAAGACTGTTATTTACGTGTTCTGCGTATGTATGTATGGGTCAAACGTACATGTCTCGTGTCTCTGACTCCTTGTAGATTGCTCCAGAACGGGGATTATACATTATACCTCTTATGTGGGCCCTAAAGATTTGATTCCCAGAGTGTGCACCTTTATAGGATGTTACAGGCGTTGCTCCTGATACAGGGTAAAGGAATTTGGGAAAATCTGAGTTATACAAAGTTTAGCTCAGTTCTTGACTCTTAGTGTGCTAGGGAGGGGCATTGCCAATTCACAAGAGGGGGCATGGTTGGAAGCTTTCCCTAAACATATTTGGTTACTCAAAGCCCCTTCCCCACCCCCCTCGTTTGCACTGTCTCTTTGAGGAACAACTCGGAGATAGTAGCTCTTGGGAAATAGAATTCTGCAGTAACACCGTATCTGCACAAAGTAGCTGTTCGGTTTTAGGGGAAAAGGGTAGAAAAATGCATGAAAAAGGACAGATTTCAATGTGTTGATTGGTTCGTTGGAAAAGTTGGCCCAAGAAAGGCACAGCCATTAGAAAGATACATTTTATTTTAATTTAGAAGATATGCATATATATTGATTTGCTAATGCCTTGATACAGGGCCACGATCTTTTTCTGATGAGACGTTGTCCTTTTACTTGCACAAACCTCTCCCATAATAGAACATCTATAAATTCCGTCTTTATTTAACATGGGATAAGAACTTTGAGGTCTGGGAAGTAATCTGGCCAGGGGATCTTTCTAGATTTTTATTATGTATTCCAACCTCTTACGTTTGTCTCAAGATCCTCACTACAGGGCATTTTTTAAAGAAATCGGAGTCCCCAGTCTCTCCAAAGCATTCCACTTCGTTTTCTTAGCAAGAATAACTTTCTTTTTGCATTCATATTTCATTGGTTCCCAGAATAGTTAAATTGTACATCATCACACTAACACATAAAACTGGCATAAGCCAGTCTGGATACACACGCTGCGGACTTCCTGATAAGCAGATAGAGGGTCTGATGAACCCCCTACACAGTAGCCTATTCATCCCGAGCACCCAGAACGATGTGGACGGCGGTTGTCATGGTCTGCGGAAGAAATGGAGAACATTGTAAATCTACAATCTCGGTTGGTAGGGGTTGCTTATTCAAACTTCTGTAGTAAATACTAGTTTTTCCCGTTGTCTTCTTTCCCTCTGGGAGAAGTTAGTATTCTTTGATTCCTTTTGTCCTGAATCTGAGGCTTCTTGTCATTTCCACTCTCGTGCGGCATGCGGAGCTACCGAAGTGGATTCAGAGGACAGAATGCTCTTGAGATGGAGCTTAAACCCCAGAGCCCTTTTGCTGTCAGGCTGCAGTGAGATTGGGAAGGTTTCTTCCATTAGCTGCTCGCTGTTGTGTCCCTGAAGAATCCAGTGATATTTTCTTGCTATTGCTTTTTGGCTCAAAGAAGCCAAACTCCTGCTGGAAGCAATAACTCCATAGCAAACCCAGGCTGGAGGAGAAAACCCTGCAGAGGGTCCTCTCCACGGGATGGGGAGGGAGAGGCACCGCTCTTCCCTCCCAGCTTCTGCCTCCATCCCCTCTGCTCCGGATCCCAGCACCCCGGGCCGGGCCATGCTGCTCATTCCCACCCGAAGTATGACTGTTCTCTGCACTTTTGCCACAAAAGCACAGGAGCAACATTCTAGAATATTCTCTGCATGTGGGGAGATCCCAGAGAGGAAACCAGTCCCCAGCTGGCCCCGCCGCACATCAAAGCAGCGGCTCCTTCACTGCGCAGGCCAGATCCAGGCTAAGCGTCTTCCAGCATCATCTCCTTTAATCCACCCGGCCAGCACAGGAGCTGGGTACTACTATAATCTTCTTTGTGCCGGTAGCAAAAGTAGACTCGAAGAAGGGAACACGCTCCCCAACATCTCGTGGGATTTGAACTCAGGTCTGTGGTACCTCGAGGCTCTAATTCCTCACCCACTGGGGTTACACTGCCTCTGCATTGACCCAAGACACCAGAGCATCTCTCGGCTCCCACTCAAAGTCTAGGTGAAGCAAAGGGGAACCTTGGCTGTCAGCGGAGGCTCTCAGTGGAGACCCAGAGCCCTGTCCTGGCGGGGAGACGGGGGGCAGGAGATTTATATGCCAGCCCTAGTTTCCAGATACAATGAGGCCGCCTCACCATCCCTTCCTTCCCTCTCCCTTCTCCATCCATCACACTGACACCGCTCGTGTGGCATCTGGCCAGGGTCACAGCGTGGACTATGCCTGCTGCCATCCCGTCCCACCCTATGGTCGAGAGGGCTGCCCTTCCACGCGGCCACTCGATGGCCGAGGGCCTGGCTCCAGGGCCGTCCCGTGAACTCTATGCGGCTGTCACAAAATGCACCCGGGGCCTTCTCTGTATGACTTTTTTTTAATTGAATTATAATTCACATACCAACATTCACCCTTTATAAGTAAAGTCAGAGATTTTTAGTATATTGAGACTTGCGCAATCATCACCATTGAATTTCAGAGTATTTTCATCACTGGAAGAAGTTCTGTACCCGTTAGCTATTGCTCCCCAGCCCCTAGAAACCAGTCATCTACTTCGGGTCTTTATGGATTTGCTGATTTTGGATCTTTCCCGTGAATAGGTTTATCATACTCGGTCTTCTGTGACTGGCTTCTTTGACTTCTGTTTCCAAGGTTCATCCGTGTTGTAACCCGCATGAGTGCTTCCTTCTGCTTTATGGCTGAACAGAATTCCACTGCATGGACAGACCACATTTTGTTTATCTGCTCATTAGCTGATGGACGTTTGGGTTGTTTCCACTTTTTGGCTTCTGAGTAATGCTCCTATGAACATTCTGGTACTCCACGTGATGTGAGCGTGGCCTTATCTTAGCGAGTCTTTGTCAGATTCCCAGCTATTCTCACCCACAGCCCCAGAGCCTCACATGCCGGGCTCAGCCCTGCCGGGGGAAACAGGCTGCCACATACCCGGGTACGGCGTGTGCCCTGAGCGTGGCTCCTGGCCAAGGAGGGCATGTGGACGTGAAAGCCAGCTGGTTGCCTCTGTGCCTTGGTGTTATCTCCAGTTACTCAACAAACATTCTTTGTGTGTCTTGCCACCTTCCCCATGCCTAACATGGTACTAAAGCCCCGAGGAATATGCATCTGTCTCCGTCAGAGACCCACTGAGAGGATCCACCTAGAACTGACTTAGGAACGGTGGTGTCTCTTACCCACAGAAAGAGTGTGGCCTGTGGAACGGGCATGATACGGGAGGCAAGCTCCGGATTCGAGTGTCATGTCCTTTCTTACCTAGCCAGGAGGCCGGGGGCAGGCTGCCTGACCTCATCAGGTCTCAGTCTCCTCTGCTTTAAAATGGGAATCATGAGACCCAGCTCACAGTGTTGTTGTGAGGATGGAATAAGATGTGTGTGAAAGTACTTTGTCCCGATACAGACACAGCTACTGTTGCAGATGCCTCCCATCTCACTCCGGGAGTCCCCATAATCTGTCCTGTCTCACAAGAAGCTGAGAGAAATCTTGACACTTCTAGGGAATCTGTGGGGAAGAGCAAGAAAAGTTGAAAAGCAAAAAAACAGCTCAGAGAGACTTAGAGAGACCATTTTTGTTCCGGAATATCTTGTCTGCTACTTTTTCCTTTAACTTTGCCACACAATCTGAAATTCCACTCATCAGAGATCCACTTACAAGTCTCCAATCCCTGTCAAAAACAGATGCCAATGGAGAGGCCAGGATGCCATCATTCATTCACAGCTTAGTATGAATTAGTTCCAAAGCTTGCTTTTTTACTCCCACTCAGCTAAGATCAGCTTCATGGGAAGAGTGCCAGTGCTTGTTAGCAGTAGCAAATGAAGATTAGAATATTTTTTAACACAGCACTTTGAGGAGGCAAACCAGAATGGGGCGCCAGAGGAAAGGTTTCTAGCAATTGTTCTTAACCTCTTTGAGACCACCCCTCGCCCCCAACCCCCCAGACCTCTTGAGAATCTGATGAGTTTTATCTACCTCATCATGAATATAGTTTCAGGAGATTTGACCCTGAAGTCCTAGCAGCCAGAGGCTTCAGATTGGGAAGGCTGACTGCAGAGTCACATGAGGGCCCCGGGGCTTTGAGAAGAGGTACTGAGAAGTGCCAACAGGGCCCAGGAAAAGAAAAAAAGACGGAGTCTGTGCTCACCTATCTCAGAATTTACTCTGGTCTAGTCCACTCCCTGAAAATAGAACAAGATCTCTTGTTTGTCCATGAGTCCTGGGGGCTTCCTTCCACCAGAACACAGATCTCTAACTAAATCAGCCTTTGAGGCTAGCCTGGAAACCTAGCTAATTAAAAAAAAAAAAAAAAAAAAAAGAATATCACTGTTTCTATGGGAAACAGTGATCTAAGTTCCAAATACAGTATCTATCCCCTAACACCTAAGTTTTGGGTAATGAGACATGATTTCAGCACTCAAGGGACTGATCATTTAATTAGGGAAACAAATTAGACACATAAACCATGAGTGGTCAACCCATGATATAATCAGGTACTAGCATGCACATGCTCACACATACACACACACTCAAGGGGTTCAAGAATGGAGGAATCCATGTAGATGAGAGGAGTTTGACCATCTGTGCTGGTCAGACACATCCAGATTAGCATGTCCAGAACTGGCCATCACATTTCAAAAGGTCCTTTGACAAGTTGTGTCCAGAGAAGAGCAGCTGGGATGGGGAAATGTCTGTTCAAACGACCCTTAACAGGAAACATGTCACATCATGAATGGTTAAGGGGACTGGGGATGTTCGGTCCATAGAAAAGATTTGTTCCTTTAGGACCAGCACGGTATAGTATAAGGAACAAGGGTTTTGGAGGCAGACAGACCTGAGACTGATTCGAGCTCCATTTTTGTAGTTGCGATATGACCTTGAACGGGTCAACTAGCACCTCTTGATGCTCATTACCTCTTCATAGAGTAGAGATAATGATACCCACCTATGGCGAAGATGATCAATAATATGCTAAAAAGCGCAGCGCCTGACAGATGGTCTAGCCCAGAGGTGGAGTGGATGTGGTTAAAGATACAGGGGGTGTGAGTCTGGGCTCCGCCACTCACTGCATGTATAACCTGGAGCCAGTTTTTTTAACCCCTCTGGACTCGGTTTTCTCAGGCGTAAAATGTGAATAATGATGCCTATTTCATAGGTACCTGGAAAATTCAATGAGAATACATGTCAGGTATTTTGACCGCATACTCTGTGAACATTGTAAGTATTCAAAGTTAGCCAAAAACTGTAGGCATCCAGTAAGTGGTGGTAACTCTTGTTATGCAGGAAGAGGCAGTGCAGTAGGCTTCTGTGTGATTTCAGAGAACAGTCTAGGCTCTCTGGCTGGATGTCTCTCAAGACAGAAGACTTGAGCTCAATAGAAAGACTCTCCCAACCATCAGAGCAAAGGGTTGCACACTGCACACTGGCACTGCAGGGCCACGTTCCCCCGCCTTCTTCAGGATGGTCCACACAGGAAATGGTAGGAAAACAACTACACCACTTACAGTTGGAGACCAGCTAGGGCATTCCCGCCAGCCCAGACCCCGCCGAGCCACACCAGCTCTATCTCTGCACACCTGTAACTTGTTTGGGTGCATCGCTGAAAGTGCTGGTACCAAGGACTCCTGCCCAGTGGGAGAGGAGACTTCAAGGGCTCTTGCATGACTGAGCTATCGCTTTTAACAAGTCCTGCATGTAATGCTGATGAACAAAGTTAGGGTCTAGTGGAAGAGATGAGATTTGGGCCAGACCTGGAAGGGTGGCTAGGATTTAGAATGGAGTAGGGAGGGAAGCAGGAGTTGTCTGGATGAGAATTCTCTCCCGATTGACCATCACTGCCCCTGTCTGGGCTGTGATTGTTGCAGACCAAGGAAACTGACCCCTCCTCCTAGTGTTTTGAGCATTAACTCCTGCTCTCCCCTTTACTTGCCACATCCCCACACCATCCAGAGCCCAGGGAACTCTGTGGCTCCTTGTCATGCCATAACTGTTGTCTGTCCCATGCTGCTCAGGCATCTGTACCTGTAGAACTCCGGGGGAAGGTACACCAGGAGCGGGAAGTGAGGCTGACTGTGTCTTGGTTGCATTTATCTTTCTGTGCCAGAGAAATATTAGGTCTTGGATTCCTGCCTATGATATGAAACTATTTTCTCCCACCTAGCTTTCACTATAGGGACATGGGGAGAGCAGACCCCTGGAAGCTGCCCTCAACTCCCCAGGACAGATGGAGAGTGGTGGAAGCATGCCCTAGGACACCCATAGTCCCAGGGTGTGAGCCACACTGGCTGCTTCAGCAGCAGTGAGTCCCAGGGATAGAGGCAAGTTCGGTGGTCTCCAGCAAAGACAGGGACTTATTGACAATTGACTGGTCAGTGGCAGGGTTGGTTGGAGCTGATCCCAGAAGACAGGAGGTGTGGGAGGCACGGCTTGCACTGAGCCCCAGGACGCTCCATGGGAGCCTGCAGCTCTCAAAGATCCCACCCAAAAAAATGGCCAGGGGAGATTTACAGCCTCACAGCATCCCCCGAGAAGCCTGAGATCCAGGTTAGGGGAAAACACCCCATCATATGTGCACAGGGGCTGGAGCAGTCCCAGATTCCAGGAAATAAAACCATTTGAACAAAGGAGCACATCTCTCCATGCACGGAAGGAGCTGCTGGGGGCTCTTGCCATCTGTCAGAAAAACAACCTGTGGCTTTCATAGAGATCGAGCCACATGTGCCAAGCAGCAGATTTATTTTATTTGTTATTTATTTATTTAAGAAACACAGAGTGCCAGGCACTGTTCTAAGCACCTTTCAAATATTAACTCATTTAATCCTCTTTGCCACCTCAGAGGTAGGTGGGATTATTTTCCCCATTTTACAGAAGACGAACCCAAGTAACAAGCTCAAGGCCTTGAGCTGGTGAGAGACCAGTGTTCAAAGCCAGACAGTCTGGCTCTAGAGTTCATGTTCTTACCCAAGTCTTACTGTGCTACCCCGAAGACTCCTTCAGAAAGCTGGCCAGTATGCCTCTATAGACCCTAAGTACTCCAATCTCCTCCCCACAAACATGCATGGAACAACCCACCCTTTTAGGAAGTAGGGTGGCTTGATTATAGGGAGTATTCCTGGGGAGTCTGGCTCACTGATGCTCCCCACCCTCTCCCACTCCTCTTCACTCACAAAGACACCTGGGGAATGGTGACAACCACCACTTAACCCCTTCGGTTCCTATGATCATCCACTCCACGGACACATGCTGAACACCTACCATGTGTCAGGCATTTTCTTTGGCACTGATGAGGTGGGGGTAGAAAGAAAGGTGGGAGCCTCATTTCCTCAAAAACATTCTGTACATCTGGTTGGAGTGAAAGACAATTCCACAAATCATCCAGGTAGTGTGTGGAACCCGGGATAGGGTAAGCGTTCGAACTCAGAGGAGAGGTGCCCCCGCGGCCATGAGGCACTGGGGCCAAGTGAGGAAGGACCAGTCTTGCTGCAGCATGAAGGATGGATTGAAAGAGAAACCAGAGGGAGGGAAAACAGGTCCAGGATTGCAGGAGGGTGAAGAACCAGAAGGCGGCAGATTTTTTATGAGAGAAAACTGTAAAGCAATGAAAATGAATAGCTACAGTTACACAGAACTACGGAAGAGGAATCTCACAATTGTACTGTGGAGTGAAATCCTGCCTGCTAGCAGATTCCATTTATAGAGGATCCAAACACCAGGCGGAAGTAAACCATGATGTTTAAGGATGTAACATACATAGGAAAACTATAAAGAAAAGCAAGAAAGTACTGTAAAAATCCAGTTATCTCCAGGGAGGAAATCTTTGAAGGTGGTGATTGGGAAAGTACACAAGGGGAACTTTTGGGTGCTGATAATACCCTATTTTTTTTGCCTGGGTGGCGGTCCCACTGGTGTTGGTGATAATACATAAAGCTCTACATTTTAGTTCTTTGCGCCTTTCTGTGTGGGTACAATTATAAGGGGAGGGGAGTCTAAAGGAGAGATAGAAGAATGGAAAGTCTGCACAAGGCGCATTACAGTAAGAAAGAGGAGTTCCTGGGCTTCTCTCCTCTCTAAAAGGTTCATTTTTTTCCACTGAGCATCTCTGAAATCAGTGTGCACCCTCCCATTGACGGCATCTCAGGTGTGATGACAATGTGGTTGTTTTGGGGCCCCTCACCATCCCAACAGCCTCCCTTGGGCTAGCGTCTGCCCCTAGAGCAAGGCTGTGCCCACGGAGTTGGAGCTGCCCCAGGGTACATGCCCACAGTTGGTCAGGAGTGAGAAGGGAAGAGGGCTGGCACCTCTGCCAGTGCAATGCTTGGTCTCGGCGGGAAAGTGAGGAAGGAAAACTGGCTCCAAGCCCTGCTTCACTAGTAGCACCAGGCCACTGACACCAGCGGGCTGCTGCTTCCCCTGTGCTACCTCCCTTGGTGACTGGCTGGCCTCGTGCTTAGCTGCCTGGGCCAAGACAGTGTTCGGGTGAAAGAAGTGTGGCCAGGGACCCATGAACCAGCCCTGGCCATACTTCTTTCAGACCAAGAACCCCATGTGGGACTCACCCTTCACCCGAAGGTGCCTTCAGCCTCCATTTAGGGCAGATGACACCTGAGTGAGGAGGTCATAAAGCAAGGTGTCAGAAAGAGGCAGGGAAGAGGTTAGGTCAGATTTCAGAGGAACTTCCTATGGCAGCTGGGGCACCATGAAACACCTACTCGGTGTCAACGCTGCCCTGCCCTTCTCTGGAGACTGAACAGTTGGCAATGTGATGTCTGGGAGGCTTTGCTACATTGCACAGAGTGAGTCCATGAAGCCTACGTGCTTTACCCACAGTATCTCACTAAACCAGCCCCCAAGTCCAAGAGGTTCGCACTGTTCTGTTATTTCCATTTTAAGCTAAGGAAACTAAAGATGGAAGATGTAAAACAACAAATCTCCAAGCTCACATAGCCAGTAAGGGGGGCAGTGGGGGGGGGGGTGGAGTGCAGGACTTGACCTCTCCAAAGGTCCAAAGGCTGCGCTCTTGACCATTAGGCGGCTCTGCCTACTTGTGTGAGGCTCCGTGGCTGCCCTGAGAAAGATCTGTCATTTTCTGGCCCATTCTGTATCCCTTTTTCAAGGAAGGATTACCTACTTCCAGAAAGCTGCTGCCTGCTTCCCTCCCAACTCCCGAGGAGTTCTTCCAAATAATGACCAGAGAGTAGCTAGTATGGTTTGATGGCTTACCACGATCTCTTTTGACTCCTCTTCCCGTCCTTGGCCCCGAGCCTTTCCAATTGTGCTAAAAGTAGCACTGAGCAAATCGAGGTCTGTCCAGGAGCCAGGACTATTTTGACTCTGTCCTCAGGAATCATCTGGTCTGAGGCGTGTACAAGCTGGACTGCTCCTATGAGCACTCAGATGTGGTGCCAGGAATGTTCTGGCCGACACACCTGTCCCTAGAGCTGGGCCAAAGCTGCCACTCACCCCGTGGCCTCCACCACGTGCCTCCTGAGATACTGCTTCCAGGCGGGATGGGTGGTGGCATTTGCACTGTTGGGAGGATAAGAGGCTTCTCTCTCTCTCTCTCTCTCTCTCTCTCTCTCTCTCTCTCTCCCCATAAGAGAACAACCAGCCAGTTCAGTGACACTGCCTCTCACCCTCTCCATTCAATGGGAGCATATCAACCTGTGGATTTATGACATCCACTCAGAATGTGGGCTTGGACACAGCACACATTATCCCTCCATGGGAGGCTGAAGGATGTCCTTCCTTCCCTGGAGGTCTTTAAGAGTGGAAGAGATTTGCATCTGACTGGCTTCAATGTAAGTCTTGGTGCAAGGCTCCTGCCTGGAACGCCCATCCTCTCCTTTGCTAGGATGGCTTGGCCAGTCTTCAAAGTCCAGCTGAAGTCCCACCTTGCTAGGGAAGTCCTCCCTGACCAGTCCAGCCCACCCTTCTCTTACTGCCCGGTGCCCACACTCCCCGCTTGTAGAGGCGTTTTTTCCCTTTTGTCTGTAGCCTTTCTGGCTCTGAGCTGTGAGCGGCGACAGCCAGGTGTCCTTCACTCGCCAGCAGCCAGGGGGCAGCAGCCTCCCCTCACCTGTGGGCGGATGGGCCGCACAGCGGACAGGGACAGCCTCTCTGCTCAGGAAACAAGTTGGCCATCTCCTCCTTGTGTTGGCTCGCTCGTGTGTTCCACACACAGACACTGAACACCGCCCCTGCCTGGGCTGGACCCTGGAGATACAGTGTCGGATAAGACCCAGGTCCTGCCTGAAAGCAAGTCCCAGTCTCCTAGGGAGACCTCCCACCATATAACGGGCTAAATGCAGTTACTCAAACATTAGCCATCACTAACTCTGCCCCAGCAAGTTGGGAAATGCCTCACAGGGGATCTGATCTGTGACACGTCTCCCCAGAAGCTCAGAAATACACACAGTGGAAAAGTGGGAGAAAGAGCATTACAGTAGAGGGAACAGCAGGTGCAAGGACCAGGAGGCACAAAAGAGCCTAGTGCAGCCTGGCAAGGGCAGAAAGTTGCCATATTTTTGCTGTGTTCTCAGACCGAGTGTCCAAGGACAGGGAGGCTGCTTGGCTCCCTCTCATGGCTAGAGAAATTGGAATGCTGTGGGGCAGGAAAATAGGGCTTGGACCCCAGCCCTGCCCCAGAAGGTGTGAGAAACCTGGAGCCCCTCCTCCTCTGCGCCCTGGGGCAGCCAGCCTTCCTTTGTTCCTTCCCTGTTAGGATGAAATTGGCTCCTGTGACAGGGATGTGTTTTCCTGCTTGTTAGAATCTTAATATTGGGTGAATCACAAGGCCCAGCTACCCTGGCATGGTGGTCAGGGTCAGAAGTACGAATCTGAACAGCACATGATCCTGACTGCTGCAGGCAACTGCAGAGGTTGCTGCCTTTGTCACTGATAATGAGAGCACTTCCAAGGCTGTTGCTCTCACACTCATTCCTTAGACAGCCTTAAGCGCCTTGCTCACATCATCCCGTAATAATAGTATGAAAAGCCACCTCCTATTGAGCACTTTATGAGCATAATTTCATTTAACCACTAGGCGACTTTATGGTGTAGGGCTAAGGGACATGCCTGAATCCGAGTCCCACTCTCTGGGCCTAAGCAGCACTTTCTAATGGCACCTCCGTTATGAGAAATGACCCTGGCTAGAGGAGGCTGGACAGCTTGGCCCTGTGCCCTAAGAACCCCTAGATCCCACCTCCCCACTTCAAGGGCAAGGCTCTCACCTATTCAGACACTCATGACACCTTTACTGCATGCCTACTGGGTGCAAGGTGTGGTAGTGTGGGGACCTTTCCAGGAAAGACTTTACAAAGACATGTAGACCCAGTTACCATGTGGCTCACCATGTGGCTCACCACCCAGTTGGACCCAGAAGGACTCCTATTCCACCCCCACCCAAAACTTTCCCATTCTAATGTGACCTGTGCAGCCTTCCCAACGCCCTGGCCAACCCATTTCTCCTAACCTTCTATAGGGCCCATTACCCAAACCACCCAACCTTTGCTTTGTTTCTGCTTTCTTTCACTTGGGAGTCATTTGCATGTCATTTGCATGTGGAAGGCACTGGGGATACATTAATAAGACGAATTAATAAGACATGGTCTCTGCCCTCATGAAGCACAGTCTAAGAGAGAGGGAGACAAACATGTCATCAGTGCAATGACTGAAATGCCCTGGGACACCACTTCCTCACTCACTGCCACAAAGACATGGACTCAGTCTTACAAAGTGGCAGCATGAAGCAAGGGGAGGGAGATGGGACCAAAATGGAAAGAAGCTGGTGCCACCACCTGGGGGACACTGGAGAAGTCACTTGTTTCCTTCATCTGTAAAGTGGGACTAACAACACTTAACCTGCCTATCTCATAAAATGTTAGTGATAGGCTTTGTTAAATGAGATTAAGCGCAGGACAACATTTCACGGGTTACCAAGTATTGTTTATCTTCTGCCTCCTGGGAGGCCTGCATAAATCTGGGCACGGAGTAGATATTCAGTACATTTCAGTCAATTTAGATTGAATTGGTTCATATACCCCGTTTACCACCTTCTGTTAGGTCTGTGGACTTTTGAGGTCATTGTCAACCTAATACTAATAATGCTGACCTGCCTGCTGGGGGTTGGCTGTGAGGACCAAGTCAGGATGTGAAAGTGCCTTGGAAGCTCTCAACATGGAACCGTACTGACTCCTGGGAAACCAGTTGGGTCCCCCATCCTGGGGGGGACTGTGCTGAGGGCCGGGTGGCCCTGAATGTGGGAGCCTCAGACATGGGGCAGCCTCCCCCAAGCCCAGTCCCATTGCTTTTGGGAAACAAACATCATACTCTCCCCAACTTAGGCTCCGAACCGCTGGGCTGCCTGGGCCAGGACAGTGCTGTGTTGTGTCTAAGGGGACCGGGCCACCGTGTGCCCACCCCGCATTAGCCCTTCCCGTCTCATTTCAGCACCCCTACCCCACGGAGGATGAGAAGAGGCAGATCGCAGCCCAGACAAACCTCACCCTCCTGCAAGTAAATAACTGGTGAGTTCTCGCCCGCCCAAAGGCTCTCGGATCCAGGGGCCACCTGCCTGGCGAGGGACTGCGTAGGGGGAAGAGAGACAGCCCAGCCGGTCCGGCCCATTCCCTGGGCAGTCTTCCCCTTGGGCTCCAAGCAGAATCAACCCCAAACCACCAGCAACCCAACGGCCTAGAGCTTCATCTGCAGCTTCTCAGCGCCCTCTGCTGGGAGATGGTTCCGGAACAGCGCTGGAGGCCTGTGCGGAAAGCCCAGCCCCGCCTGCACCGCAGACGCGCACGGAGCGCAGGCCTTGGAGCCTGCAGGAGCCGCCACCTCTGCGAACTGAAAAACTACAACATTCTGCAAAGCTGGGGTGGGAAGGCGGAGGGAGAGTTGGCTGTTCTGACTTCGCAGGATCTGTTCCCCTTCTCTGTGTCTGGCTGGGCTGTCCTAGAAACCTGAGAGCAAGGTCTGGTTGGAGACCGGTAGCCCCAACAGGTGGGCCCCCTGATCAGAGCCCTGGGCCCTCTGGAGAGAGTCAGAGTATAGTGCTTCTGCCTAAGGGGACCCCTACTTCCTCTGTCCAGTTTTGACGAGTCCCGAGTAGAGATGTCTGACCCTCCTCATGCATCCCTCCCGTGCTGCTTTGTGGCTACCAAGCTCAGGTGATTCCATGAGCTTTGCAGGGCCCAGAGCTCTTCCCCGGCTAGGCTTTCACACCCTACATCAGCTCCCAGTCTGTTCTGTACAGTGGATCGGCTGCTGAGAGCCTGGAAGCAGCTCTGCACTCCCTGCACATGCGTGCATGCGCACACACATGCCACACAACCCCGGGGGGTGACTAACCAGGTCTCTCCCTTTACCCATGGGCAGGTTCATCAATGCCCGGAGGCGCATCCTGCAGCCCATGCTTGATGCCAGCAACCCAGACCCTGCCCCGAAAGCCAAGAAGATCAAGTCTCAGCACCGGCCCACCCAAAGATTCTGGCCCAACTCCATTGCTGCGGGGGTGCTGCAGCAGCAGGGTGGCGCCCCAGGGACAAACCCGGACGGTAAGAACTGGGGATAGGTGGACACTAGACTGGAGCTGGTGGGTAGACCTCCAGGACAGGCTCTGCAAAGACGCAAGGGCTGACCATCTACTTGCCTGAGTGACAGTGGCAGCGCTGTCACAAGAGTGATCTCCCTCCAAGGATGTGTGCGAGCCAGAAAGAAGGGGATGTTTCTGCATATGTGTTAACGAGCCAAAAAAGCAACCTCATAAAGAGGAGTGGGAGTCCATGGTCATCTGAGTCAATGACTGCTCAGCAGAGCCCCCTCCTCACTCCCACACCCACCCAAAGTTCCTTAGCGTCCATGAGTGTCTACACGGCTCCCCAGGAGCCAGGCCATCTATAAATACCGAAGCGGGCAGCTGGCTCGTGAACGGAGGCCAGGAAGAGCTTTGTTTTCCCAGCTTCTCCATCACACCCTCCAGATACACTTTTCTAATTGCTGGTCGCCTGGTGCACAATGAATAATTCAATGAGCCAGACATTTTATAGCTCGGCACGTGAAGATGGCTCTGTGTGGGAAGCGGAGTGGAGGTGTGGGTGTGCGCGTACATACCTTCCTGCGCGTCTATACGGTTGCGCTCAGGTTCCAGGTGCTGGGCAATTGCCACGTCAGGTGTAGCGGAAATAACAGGTTTTGAGCTAGACAGACCAAGAGGAGAATCCCAACTCCATCATGCCTGACTGTCACCTTGAGCTAATGACTTAACCATCTGAGACTCAGTCTCCTCCTCTTCAGAACAGGGATAATAACACCTGCCGTACAGAACCGTTAGAAAGTCGAAGTACTTAACATACTTACATGGAAGACGCTCGGTGAATGGTAACTAGGAGCACCACTGCTTGGGATGGGGCAGGGCATAGCTGACCCATGGCTGGGGGACTTGATACCCAAGAATTGTCGACCACCTGTGAGCCAGTCCCTGCAACTCTACCCAACTCTACCCAACACAGGCTCCTGGCCCTGACCCTTGTCATTTTCTCTCATGCAGGTTCCATCAGCCTGGACAACCTGCAGTCCCTGTCCTCAGACAATGCCACCATGGCTATGCAGCAGGCTATGATGGCTGCACACGATGACTCATTGGATGGGACAGAGGAAGAGGATGAGGATGAGATGGAAGAGGAAGAGGAAGAGGAGCTGGAGGAGGAGACCGACGAGCTTCAGACGACAAATGTCAGCGACCTGGGCTTGGAACACAGTGACTCCCTGGAGTAGTTGGCAGCCCAGATGGCACTGGTCACCGAGCGGGGGAGGAGTGTCGTCAGGAGGGCTTCAGGGTGGGGGGGAGGGGGGCATGGGCAGGCAGCACCAAGGAAGTTAGGCCCTAGCTTCCCCAAATCAGTAGCTTGAAGAAATGCAGAGGAGACACCTGCTCCTTCCCAACTACCAAGCTTCAATGAGTACCCCAGCCCCACTTCCCCAGAACTGCAGAGGACTCCGTCTGCGGGACCCGTCAAGCAGCCTGCGCGGAAAGGC